>NC_052152.1:161963924-164363924 GCF_902713615.1 Scyliorhinus canicula | reverse complement strand
TAAACACCTTGCACTTTTGTTGCAGAACAACAATCTGCTCCCCCCCCCCCCCCCCCCCCACCCCCCCCCCCTCCCCCCCACACCCTTTAATCTCGAACAATCAAACCACTGAGGCTTGCTGCCAAGTAGACTGCAGAACAGGTCACATAAAAACCTTAATTTTGGATCTAAATTAAAGGCACTGTCCTAAAACTTAACAATCTTATCAACCTTATAATTGTAATATAATGGATTGAATAAGAAACCAAAACATCAGCTTTAAAAAAAAAAAATAGAGCTACTCTTAAACACAAAGTTTGCATCACCTCAATCAGCTCTCTCACTAGGTTTGGGTACCGGTATACTTAAGCATTAAATACTTTCACAGATTAATTAATTTTGATTCATGAATCTGCCTCAAATACCACGTCATTCTGCCATTTGCTCATGGGTAGCCTCAACATTACCTGACAGCACTATCCTGACAAGAATTCTGATCAAAGTCCCATTGTTCAAAATTATTGAGGGCATATTACAGTTCTCATATAGCCACACACAAATAGACAGAATCATTTCAGTATATGAACCATTGAAAAAAGCCAAGCTTTTCAGATGAATGATCATCATAGATGTGATATTAATGTTTTCTAAAAATAGCCACGATTGAAAGGAATTGAGAACAAAACAATGTTTTAAAAGGGGAACTTTATTTATAACACTGAGGGGCCAGGAGCAAATGCACCAATTCAGCTCTGGTACACAATAAATTTGCAAAGCTGTTACTCAGTATAACCATAACTGCAGTGGCACTAGAAACACACGCATTCAAAACTTTTACTACCTTCCCTTTTTTTTGGTACAAAATGGTACAAACAACGATACAAAATATTTGTGCTGTTGACCATTACAAAAAAAGTTTCCTCTAACTGTGCAATGATTGTGTTGAAATGTGAACCAACAACACAAGAAGAAATCGTTCTTTGAAACAACCACAGCCATGCGAGCTTCTATGCTTTCAATATAAAAAAAACATGCAAAAAGGAAAAGAAGAAAGCTCCAATTATACATATAACATTAACTAGATGGTGTCTGCTTTAAGCTGTGCGACATTATGTACACGCTACAGTAAGAAACCAAGTGGGTAACAATGCTTTAAAAAAAATTAAGTTACTTCAATCTGATGTCCATTCGACTTCAGATTGGAAACGAAAATGACCTTAATACTAATGAAGACTAACCAGTCCCTTCAGAATTTCTTTTCCTGACATAATTTTTTTTACACTGCTTGACAATTAGACTTTCAATGTTAAGCTCTATACAACATATACAATGTGATTAGCCACCCACCTGCTCAGTTTTAAACATGGCTGTTAATACACGTGTTTCTGTACAGTTCATCTTTTTTTAAATGTATCTTACACCAATAGTTTAAAAGGCAAAAAAGGATGGTTTGTCCATTCACCAGAGTGGAAATAAACTGACTTGTTCACTTTCTCTTCATAGCCAGTACTAGACCAGGGATCAATAGATGGTTGAATTTTAATCGCTCCTGAGATTGAGGGAATCTGATAAAATGTACCAAAAAGGCACTTTAAAAACAGTGCTTCTGTACTAAGAAATTCAAGTTAATAAAGAGCGCCTTTCCTCTTTAGTTGTAAAGCAAACGTTGAGCGATATTCCTGCTGACTGACCAAAAATATGCATAAAAAGACAACAAGCATTCATGCTAACAGCTCATATTCTAAAATAAAAAATACTAACACACCACTAAAATATTATGGTCAGCAGGGAATATTAATGAAAAAGATGCCTCTTTTGTACAGTTCCTTCATTTCTAATACACTGTTAGTCATCTTCTCCACCGCCGTACATGTCTGCCAACTTCTTGAATCGAGGTCCCCAATCATTAAGATAATCATAATCGTGATCACCAGAACTGGATGAGTTCAGGGAGCTGACCGATCCTGCAGTTGAACCACTTCCTTCATAATCAAAAACCAGGAGGGAATCGTAGGGTGGGGCTGTTGGATCATTATCTGCTGCTCGGAGGCCCTGGAAAGGTATTTTTAAAAATCATGAAATCTTCGAAGCATTGCAGACTATATGATGTGAACTGAAGACAGAGCTTAATGTTAAACATTTAGCAGTATAAACTTGGTCATTTTTAGAGTCGCACATTGCAAAATCCTGGGTGCTACTTCTTCTTCAGAAAATAGTTTAGGATGCTTTAGCAGCAGTTACCAGATTGGGTATTGTCCAAGGGTGCATGAAGGAATCTGGACGAGTTGTACCAAGTTCAGAATCCTGGATTTCTATACAACCCAAGAATTTGCCTTTGAATTTAATTTTCACTTCTTTCAATCTTTTCAAAGTTCAAAATTGAAGTTCCTTCTCTTACTGATATATTCTGTACTTCAGGCAAGAGGTAGGATGACATGCATTGTGCTCTGTGTCCACCGGAAATTAGGAATATTGGATGTTAGATTTCCATTACTTTTTTTTCTCAAGGATGGAATACTGAACTTTATGCAGCAGACTGCCGCAGAACAGATAAGACTAATCCCATGTAAGGTAAGAGCTAGATTGGCAGGCTGCCTTGGAACCCCACCTTATGACTTTCTGCACTCAAACTCTTCAACGGCAGAGCTGTCGTAGTTATCACAAATTATTAAAATAACTCTGATGTTAAGTGAGTTGGTGTGACAATCATCTGTAATATCTTGTGGACTCATACATGGAAAAATATACATCTGTTTGTTCTCTTTTTATTTAAGTTACAATTCAGGTGGTCTCAAGTAAAAATAAAAGTCCCCATTGAAAAAGGATGGAATTATCATGGATAGCGAACTAACAGATTTTGGGGGTTATCACCAGTAATAGTGACAAAATATACGATCTAAATTACATAATAATGTACCCGCTATCTTTTCAAGGTAATAGACATCATCCTGGCATTTTCCAATTGTTACCTCATTAATGAAGTCTCCGATGTCTCCAGGATGAGGCACTGTTGGGCGCAGTGGATATTGTGGCTCAGCACCAATAGGTCGCTCATCAACTCGCCTAATCCCAGGAGCTTTTACTAATCCAGGATCTAGTGAGTCTGGCTGCTGAAGTTGGCTCAGGTCATAATCCTGCAGAACAGAGTGGCCTTGGCTTTAAACAGAGTTTCCTATCAACACAGTTTCTCTAGAGTGATCAATTAAAATTTAAATAAAGTTCCGACATTCCATCGGTGCCAGCAATTCAGAACGTTCACTGATTGGCACGTTGGCAAACATTCATTCAACAAAAAAAAACCACGGGAAGAATTTTCTTGCTGTCAAATTCGAAGAGGGAGGGGGACCCTGAAAGACGCACTGTATGGGAAAGATTCGCTAAATGGGACTTTTCCTGGACCGGCCAATTATTGGCCCGAGAGTGGATGTGCAAGAGAAGGTGATGGGCCAGTCAGGGGTCATGCAGCTTGAGAGCAGCAGCAGGATATCAGTAGGTAAATGAGACAGGCGGCAGTTCAAAATGGAGACATCCTCTCACCAGTTTTGCAAAATTTTAAATGATAAAATGGCCTTTGTAGTCCGCCGACCAGTGTTGTGGGGGAAGGGTGCCCTCAACATTAGGGGCTACAGTTGTTGCTGAAACCTGACACAGAGCAGAGGGCGGTGGCAAGGAAGGCTTCTAACCCTGCCAACATTCTAGTCGGCTTCCTTCACTTCTTCAATTGGTCTCAACAGGCTGTTTATTACTTTAATTGACTATCTGCCACTTGTGGAAGGGTACCCTTATCACCCGCCTCTGTCTCCAGCCCTAGCAGGAACTAAAAGCTCTGCTCCATATCACAGTCAGAATTATTTGAGCACTTCATATTGATGTACAATAGGTGTGTGGATGCATATCAGTGACAGAATTAAAAGGTGCATACATTTTTGTTGCAGGTTAAATTTGTTGTATAATTTCCAATGAATATTGAAGCCGCCAGTTATGACCAGATATTTCGGCAGAAAATTAAAATCCTATGGTGATGCCCCTTTAATAATAATAATCGCTTATTGTCCCAAGTAGGCTTCAATGAAGTTACTGTAAGAAGCCCCTAGTCGCCACATTCCGATGAAATGTTGCAGTCTTTGATGCCAGTTTGAGATGCTGGAATAAGAGTCTGCAGAATATTGGCCCTGACCTTGATAGGAGCGGGTTGCATAGGTGGAGGTTGTTGAGGGCGGAGCAGTGGCAGAGTTTCAAAAGTCTGGGTTTCTTTCCATGCTGCAGAAATTTAACTCCAGAGTGTGCCCAAATGGAAATTAGCCAGATTGACAAGCCTATCAGCTGGTGAGGAGCATCCTGGGGTAGACTTTAATTGAAGGTAAGGAGCCTGCAACTAAAACTGAGGGTGAACTAATTCTGACCCTAGTGGGGTTTTGATCTGATCCCTGACCTCAGCAAATCCTGTAGTGCCAAAATGCATTTGGCTATTTCTGATCCTCTGTTCCCCTGAACTGACGGCCTTCCCAATGACTGGGAAATACAGTCAGCCAGGTTTTCCAAGCATATTATATACATGCCTGTGCGCCTCAGAGCGACATAGTAGCACAGTGGTTAGCACTGTTGCTTCACGATGGCAGGGACCCAGGTTCGAATCCCAGCTTGGGTCACTGTCTGTGCAGAGATTGTACATTCTCCCCATGTCTGCGTGGGTTTCCTCCGGGTGCTCAGATTGCATGGCGGCGCATTTTGCTGGACATAGAACATAGAACAGTACAGCACAGAACAGGCCCTTCGGCCCTCGGTGTTGTGTCGAGCAATGATCACCCTACTCAAACCCACGTATCCATCCTATACCCGTTACCCAACAACCCCCCCCCCCCTCCCTTAACCTTACTTTTAGGACACTACGGGCAATTTAGCATTGCCAATCCACCTAACCCGCACATCTTTGGACTGTGGGAGGAAACCGGAGCACCCGGAGGAAACCCACACACACACGGGGAGGACGTGCAGACTCCGCACAGACAGTGACCCAGCAGGGAACCGAACCTGGGACCCTGGAGCTGTGAAGCATTTATGCTAACCACCATGCTACCGTGCTGCTCACGGTAGTTGTGGTTGGCATCGGCGCCGGGGGTAATGGCTTGGTTGTGTGATCTGTATTGATTCGGAGGTTATGTTGCAATTGTATAAGGTGTTAGTGCGGCCACACCTGGAGTATTGTGTTCAGTTTTGGTCTCCTTACTTGAGAAAGGACGTACTGGCGCTGGAGGGTGTGCAGAGGAGATTCACTAGGTTAATCCCAGAGCTGAAGGGGTTGGATTATGAGGAGAGGTTGAGTAGACTGGCACTATACTCGTTGGAATTTAGAAGGATGAGGGGGGATCTTATAGAAACATTTAAAATTATGAAGGGAATAGATAGGATAGATGCGGGCAGGTTGTTTCCACTGGCGGGTGACAGCAGAACTAGGGGACATAGCCTCAAAATAAGGGGAAGTAGATTTAGGACTGAGTTTAGGAGGAACTTCTTCACCCAAAGGGTTGTGAATCTATGGAATTCCTTGCCCAGTGAAGCAGTTGAGGCTCCTTCATTACATGTTTTTAAGGTAAAGATAGATAGTTTTTTGAAGAATAAAGGGATTAAGGGTTATGGTGTTCGGGCCGGAAAGTGGAGCTGAGTCCACAAAAGATCAGCCATGATCTAATTGAATGGCGGAGCAGGCTCGAGGGGCCAGATGGCCTACTCCTGCTCCTAGTTCTTATGTTCTTATGTATGATCTCCTGTGATTAGAGAAGATAAATTATGAGTTAAGGGGCTCTTTAGGAGGGCTTGAGGAAAGGTGGGGATGTTTGTGACCATGTTTGAGAGGCTGTTCATTGCGGGGGAGGGGCGGTGCAAAAGGGGAAAAATCTATACAGACCTAATTGTTGATTGTTGGGAAGTATGTTTCCCGGGGTGTTTATTCGTTGTCACCTGTTTTGATACATATTTAAAAGACCTCCAAACTGAAGTGGTGATGGAGTGAATGGCATTAAACAGGAAAGTATAGATGCATGCAACAAAGGACCATCTGTAATTACGGGTGACTTTAATCTGCACATAGATTGGGAAAATCAAATTAGCAACAATACCACAGAGAAGGAATGCAGAGAAGGAATTCCGGGAGTGCATAATGAATGGTTTTCTGGTCTAATATGTAGAGAAGCCAACTAGAGAACAGGCCATCTTAGACTGGGTATTGTACAATGAGAATGGAATCACTGACATTCGAGTTCTGCGAGGTCCCTCAGGGATGAGGAACCATAACATAATACAATTCTTCATTAAGTTGGAGATACGTAATTGATCATGAGACTAGGGTCCTAAATCTTAATAAAGAAACTGCGATGGTATGAGGCATGTGTTGGCTGTGATAGATTGGGAAACATTACTTAAAGGGATGAAGCAGATAGGCAATAGCAAACGTTCAAAGAGTGCATGGCTGAACTGTAACAATTGTTTAATCCTGAATGGCACAAAAGTAAAATGGGAAAGGTGGCCAAACCATGTCTTACAAGAGAAATTAGAAATAGTATTAGATCCAAGGTATAGGCATACAAATTGGCCAGAAAAAAATAACAGACCTAAGGATTGGCAGCAGTTTAAAATTTAGCAAAAGCGGAAAAAGGGATTAAGAAGGGGAAAATAGAGTACGAGAGTAAGCTTGCTTGGAACATAAAAACTGACTGTAAAAGTTTCTAATAGAATCTGAAGAGAAAAAGATTTGTGAAGACCTATGCCTTACAGTCAGAAACAGGGGAATTTATAATGGGGAACAAAGAAATGGCTGACCAATTAAATACATACTTTCGTTCTGCCTTCACGAACCAGGCCATAAATAACGTACCAGAAATATTGGCTAATACAGGGTTTAGTGAGCGGGAGCAACTGAAGGAAATCAGCATTAGTAGCAAAATAGTGTCAGGGAAACTGATGGGATTGAAGATCGATAAATCCCCAAACCTGATAAGCTACACCCTAAAGTCCTTAAGGAAGTGGCCTTAATAATAGTGGGTGCATTGGTGGCCATCGTCCAAATTTCTATAGACTCTGGAAGCATTCCTACCAATTTGAGGGTAGCTATTGTAACTCCACTATTGAAAAGGGGAGGTAGCCATAAAAGAGGCAATTATAGACCAGCCAGCCTGACATCAGCAGCAGGGAAAATTCAAAAATCCATTGTATAAGATTTAAAAGCAGAGCACTTGGATAACAGTGGCAGAATCAGACAGGGTCAGCATGGATTTACGAAAGGGAAATCATGCTTGACAAATGTACTGGAATTCTTTGAGGATGTAACTAATAGAGTTGAAGAGGGGGAGTCAAATTAAAGCGCATGGGATTGGAAGTAGTACATTGAGATAGATCGAAAATTGGTTGGCAGACAGAAAACAAAAGAGTAGGAATAAATGGGTCTTTTTCTAAATGGCAGGCAGTGACGAGTGGGATAGAGCAGGGATCAATGCTGGGACCCGAGTTCTTCACAATATATATTTTTTTAAATAAATTTAGATTATCCAATTATTTTTTCCAATTAAGGGGGCAATTTAGTGTGGCCAATCCACCTACTCTGCACATTCTTGGGTTGTGGGGGCGAAACACACGCAGACACGGGGAGAATGGCAAACTCCACACGGTCAGTGGCCCAGAGCCGGGATTGAACCTGGGACCTCAGCGCCGTGAGGCAGCTGTGCTAACCACTAGGCCACCGTGCTGCCCTCTTCACAATATATATTGTGAATAGATGAGTTTCGATGAGAGAGCTAAATGTAATATCTCTAAATTTGCAGATGACATGAAGTTTGCTGGGAGGGTGACCCATGAGAAGGATGTAGAGATGCTTCAGTGCAATTTGGACAAGCTGATTGAGTGGGAAAATGCATGGCGGATGCAGTATAACGCGGATAAATGTTAAGTTATCCACATTGTAGACTATTATTTAATAATTATAGATTGAGAGAAGGGAATGTACAATGAGACCGTGGTGTCCTTGTACACCAGTCGCTGAAAGTAAACATACAAGTGCAGCAGGTGGTAAAGAAGGCAGATGGCATGTTGGTGTTCATGGCAAGAGGAATTGAGAACAGGAACAGGGATGTTTTGATGCAGTTGTACAGGGTCTTGGTGAGACCACATCTGGAATATTGTCTACAGTTTTGGCCTTCTTATCTGAAGAAGGATGTTCTTGCTATACAGGGAGTGCAATGAAAGTTTACCAGATTGATTTCTGGGATGGTGGGACTGACATATGAGGAAAATTGAGTGTGTTAGGATTATATTCATGGGAGCTCAGAAGAATGAGGGGGGATCTCATGGAAACCAATAAAATTCTAGAGAAGTAGATGCAGGAAGGATATTCTGATGGCGGGGAGTCTAGAACCAAGGGTCCCAGTCTGAGGATATGGGGTAGACCATTTAGGACTGAGATGGGGAGAAATTCCTTCAGCCAGAGAGTGATGAGCCTATGGAATGTGCTACCACAGAAAGCAGTTGAGGCCAAAGCATTTGTATGTTTTCAAGAAGAAGTTAGATGGACCACTTGGGTGAAAGGGATCCAAGGATATGGGGGGAAGGCAGGTACAGGCTATTGAATTGAATGATCAGCCATGATCATAATGAATGACAGAGCAGGCTCGAAGAGCTGAATGGCCTCCTCCTGTTCCTATTCTCAATGTTGCTATGTTTCTGTGCTGTAACAATTCTGCAATTTTGTGACCTGCCCACATAAACCATTTTTCAGTTAGAAAATGTCAGCACCTCCATTTTGAAGTGCCCGCTCCACCAGTTACCTGGCACCACAGGCTCCTGCTTCTTTCAATTTGGAAGGCCTCTGGTCAGCCTTCCAGCTCCAAGAGCGGACTGTCCTTAATTGGATGATAAATTCGTCCACTGGTAATTATTTGGCCATTCCGGGAAAATCACATTGAACGACTGTTTGCCCACTTAGGGCGGAATTTAATGTTAGTGCTGCTAGCCCACCCACTGGCTGGAAAATTGCTGGGAATCCTGCATCGCTTTTCTCCCAAGAGGCCCAACAATTCCAAATAAATCAGGCACTTACTGTTCAGCATCAGACATCCTGGTGACTTAAAGACCCAATCAGGGCAGAAATCCTGCCCGTGAAAACTGCCAGCCAATCAGAGGCTATCGAATACTGTCTGTGCCACTGCGAGTGGTGGCCATTGCCGGCACTGCATTTCAGGAGGGATTGCCATGGAAAGAGGAGTGTGGGTATGGTATGGCAGGTTGCCAGCGTCGTATAGGTGGGGCATTACATTCCACCTGTAGTGGGTGCTTGAACCGGAGGGCAGGGTTCAGAAGCCTGCAGGGAAAATCCTGGTCCTGACTCCATTAAACTTAAAGTGGGCAGGTTGTGGTCAAGTTTGACATTTTAAAAGTTTTATCATTTCGTCGAATCCAAACCCAATAATTTCTGGGTGTTAAAAACCATCTTCTTTTCACGTAACCAGCCTGCTTACAGCTTGCATGCCACATTTTCCTCGACAAACTGGGAGAGATGTCAATTTTTCCATGATAATTCACAGACAAAGCGCAACGATGCACAACAATTGAATATGTGATTTGCAAGAATGTTATTTCATTAGAAGTAATGAGAAAGTAGAGATGCACCAATAATAATGATAATTTAACAATTTACAAGCATTTAACAAGCCACTTAAATGGTATAATCATCAAAAAGTTCAATAATCTAATTGGGAAAATCTTGTTTTAGCCATCAGATGTTGGATACACTAGGAAGCTTTATTAAAGAAATTATGAACAGATTTATAATGGCAAAAAGGTAGATTCCAAATATGCAAAAGACGGAAAATGTGCAATAGTATTTCCCAGATTTTAATTTGCTGTGAATGGGGAAGCCAGTTTAAGTAAGAATCTCTTAATGCCTGGAAGACATGAGTTCAAAACCCACCACGGCAGCTGGTGGAATGAAAATAAGTCGTGGAATGTAAACAAAATGAATGAATCAATAATGGTGATCATGAAATTAGTAGATTTTTGTAAAAACCCATCTAGTTCTTGGATGTCCTTTGGGGAAGAAAATTTACCTTCCCGATTCAATCTGACCTGTATGTCACCCCAGACCCACAGAAATACTGCCCCGTGAAATGGCCTCGTTAGCTACTCTGTTGTATCAAACGACTGCAAAAAATGATAATAACACCAGGTAAATGTGGCATTATCCGAGGCACCAGAAACGACAAAAGCACATGTTTAATCCATTCTCCGAACATGAAAATGAATGGAAAATCTATCTTCTTTCTCAACCTTTCTAAGTAGTGCTATAAACGAGACACATACAATTTGTAAGGTGAGAATGTTAGGTGCATTACCCATGCTAAATTGCGCTTCAGTGTGCAAAGATGTGCAGGTTAGATGGATTGGCCATGACCCATGCATGGGGTTAGGGTGCTCTTTCGGAGGCTTTGTCCAGACCCAATGGGCCAGATGGCCTCCTTCTGCACTGCAGGAATTCTATATGCTGTAAATTAAAATCCTGCAAAGTGTTCCTCATTAACATCTGGGGCTGCGTCAAAATTGGAAGAGCTGTCCCATAGGCTCAAGACCAGCAGGCTGAAGTTACAATATTCACAAAAGCATATCTTTCAGCATAGGCCCCAGACCTCTCATCACCATCCCTGGTTATGTCCTGTCCCCAGGTGGGGCAGACCCACCAGAGGATTCATTACAGTTGGGAAGAAATGGCTTTAGGTGTCCTCAACATTGGTTCTGGGCATGAAACCAGGTTAAACATGGGCAAGGAAACCTACTTCATTCCCCTCAACTGATGAATCAGTGCTTCTCCATATTGAACATCAGTTAGAAGAAACATTGAGGGTAGCAAGGGTACAGAATGTACTCTGGGTGGGGACACCTGAATGTCCGTCACCAAGATTAACTCAGTAGAACCCAGCTGGATGCTTCCATGAGGACATAGCTGACAGAATGAGCCTCCAACAGGTGAGTGGCCAACACCAAGGGACAACCTCACTTCACTGAGTATTTACTGAGGTATCTGTCATAGGTGCATCTGTTCATAGAAGGAGCAACTACAGCACAGTCTTATGGAGAGTTTCTCCCATCTTCATGTTGAGAAAGCCTCCATCATATTGCCTGATACTCTGCTAAATGAGATTGATTTAAAACAGATTTAGCAACCGAGTAGGAAATCTCCAATGGCAGGAGTTATACCTAGCATAAAGAAAAATGGCCGTTGAAAGACAATCATCTCAACCCTCGAATAATATAGATCTGCACTTTCTCCAGGAACAGATGCCAGAAAAAGCGGCTTTTCTGGCTCTTCCCCCTGTTGGGATCTTCTGGTTCCGCCAAAGGTCCATGTGGCAGGATGGATGAGCCACGCAGAATGCCGGAGACAGGGATGGGACCGGAAGATCTCGCTGGTGGTCAACGGTGAGCAACTTCCGTTGCTGGAAAACACATCACAGCAGGGTTTGAAAATCCCACCCAAAGTTCCAGAAGAAATTTGGGCACAGCATTCTTCAGGAGAAGAATGAAAGCAGAGGATTAACATCCATTTTCTCACAGGGTTACACCCATATATCAGTTTTATTTGGGAGCAGGGTAGAAGTAAATTGACCTCGAGAAATAATAATAAGAAGAATATTTATTATTGTCATAAGTAGGCTTACATTAACACTGCAATGAAGTTACTGTGAAAATCCCCTAGTTGCCACATTCCGGCGCTTGTTCTGGTGTACTGAGGGAGAATTCAGAATGTCCAATTATCCTAACAAGCATTTGGGACTTGTGCAAGGAAACCAGAGCACCCGGAGGAAACCCACACAGACATGGCGAGAACAGTGACCCAAGCCGGGAATCGAACCTAGGACCCTGGTGCTGTGAAGCAACAGTGCTAACCACTGTGCTACTATAGGATGGAGCGTTTATGCGTGAAGTTAGCTTGCTTCAAACTCAAATACTGGAATTTAAGGACAGAATGAACATATGGGGAATCAGGCAGCAGTTAAATGTTGAAGGCAAACTGGACCTGGGATTCAGAGAAGGAAGACTGGGACAACAAAGGACCAATGGTGGTCTGGATCAATGTGGGGCATGACTATTGATAAAATATTCCTAAACACCTAAATCAATTGAAAACACAAATCGTATTTCATTGCTTGAAATAGTACTATGATTTACTAATGAAACATACTTTAACTAAAGTGAATGGTTTTGAAAGTAATTGCCCCTTGGCAAGTCTACCAAGCCAGATTATAGTCCAGTGTACTTTGGCACCTTCCCCCGTAACAAATATATTTATTTGGGGTTAATGCAATCAATGTCTTGAGCAGGGAACTGATTAAGGCTCTTGTACTGGAAGTGTATAATGAGCCTTGAAAAATTATAATTTTATGCTCATGCAAATATCCACTGCATCAATATTCAGGCACAAATCAAAATTTGACGCTAACAAATCCCAGTGCGTACCTTTTGGAGAATTTATTTCTGCTCAGATTCACCTTGATTTCTTTTAGCACAATGATATACATTCAACAAAACCCATAGCAATGAAATCATCCCCAATTCCCTTCCATCCTACTGTGAGTAATATGAAACTGCTCCTACATCATTGCAACAGAAAAGCATCAAAACTATTGACAAATATTATGCAGCAGACCAAAATATTAAAAATAGTGAATTAATTTGGTTTCTAACTGACACTAGTCACTGACATGCTGGGAAGGACAAGGCAAAAACAAACCAAATGTATAGGATGAGGTGGGGCAGCCCAGAGTGAAGTGAGAGGCCCAGAATTATTCTTCACCATTGCTTACACCATTCTTATTAAAATATAGCAATCGGTTGCCCTGAAGATTTGCTAGCCTATTTGAAATTGGCTTGTATTCATTAAAAGCTAAATGTAAAATAATTCCCTGTCTGAATAAAACCCCCATTTCCTGCTTTTTCAAAACTTAAAACACTGGTGCCTAGTTTTGGTAGCTGACTTAACAAACGTAAGTGAACACAGACATGGTGCGGGATTCTCCATTGGCTGATGCCGAAATTGCGAAAAGCGGTTGGGCGGAGAATAGGTTCCGACGCTAAAATCGCGGCGGGCACTGATTTGACACAAAATCGCAATTCACTTTCAACTTGACAGTGGCGTCAAAGTGGGCTGGAAAGCATGTACAGAAAACACTGTTTGCATGCCATTACCAGGCCCGACCCAGTACTCTCTGGGGGCTCCGCGGCCTCCGATGGGCCGAGTTCCCATCGGCGTGGTTCGCTTGTGCTTTTAAAAATCATGAAACTGGCATTGTGCTGCTGAGGGAGAGGGAGTATGGAAAGTGCCCAGCATTGCCATAGTTTGCTGACAGTTGTGCTGCTGGCTGGGGGGCCTCTGCCAGGACCAGCGGGAGAAGCGGGTGATGACCAGGGAGTGAGCTGTGGGGTTGCGTTGGACGGGCACAGAACAACATTGCCGCAGCCGGCAAGGTAGCTATGCAGCTGCACACGCCGCTAACAGCCCACTGTGAACTTAGGGACACGTGCTGTATAAGTGTCCCCCAGGCCACCGCCCCCCCCAGGTGCCCTCTGGTCCCAGCTGGCCCATCAGCTGTATGGACTTGCTCCAGCACAACCAGTCCCATCTAGTTGGCTGGGATGAGTGTGTGTGGGGAGTGTAATGTGTACATGCGGCTGCAACTTGTCAGCCTCCCGAGTGTCAACCGGACCCAGCGAATCCCGTACCGTTTCTCATTGGAATCAATTGTGTTCCACGTGGCGCCGGTGCTAACCCCTCCACAATCGCTGAATCGGTCCAGGGTCGGCGCCAGTTTTGTTGTCGTAAAAGTCAATTAATTCTGAGTCACTGTCAACACTTAACTCAGAAAAGGAGAATCTCGCCCATGGAGTTTCTGCTCTGGGAACAACTGATACGGCATGAAGTGTGCCCAATATTTGTGCTCATTTTAGGAAATGTCTTCCCCCCCCTCATGTTTTTGCTCAAACTCATTTGCATATCAGCAAATCTTAAATCTGCTAAGAATCAATGATTAAGATTTGAATTCTTTTCTTTTTTTTTGCTTCAGAAAATACTGATTGATATATTTGAGAGCAAAAGTCGATGCAGTTTGATTAATTGAGTTTATCGCAGTAAATACACATTTTTAATCCGAGTGTCTGATCCACCACCTCTTAACTAACTGAAAATGACTTTTAAAAAGCGACGGAATCATTTCTTGGTTACTTTGGTATGCAGCACTTGGGTCCTTAGTGAATTACAAAAATATATTTGAAAGCTTTTGAAAAGTGTTCCCTTGCTCACTTGCGTCCAAAGGAATCAATTTAAATTTAAGAGCCTCATTGTAGGCCTGCAAATGGGTGTAATTAGTGTAACCTTCTCATTACCATTAATTCGATCGGGGAGTAAAGCCAATTTTGTGGCTTCTAGCTCAATGTCTTTTTAAATTAGGCCGGAAGATTTGCACCTGAAATTCCATGATCTTGCCAGCTGCTTTGGCCAATTTCAGGAAAACTGCACTGAAAGCAATAGTGCAATCAAGCAGAAACAACTGCTCCATATCTTTGATATATTCTAATGAATAAAATATACAAAGTACTTTGAGAATATATAGTCTGAGAATTGTTGTGTTTTGTTAAAAGAACAGATCTATGAACAGCAGCAATTACAGCAATTTACTGCATGCTAAATTTATATTAATATGACAAAACGCACAGCGCCGATTTGGAAAAACAATGATTGAGGGCTAAATATTCATCTGCTCCAGTTGATGGACATGATGGTTATGATTCACAACCTACCTACTGCCCATTTCCATTGAGGCAGTCAACATACATGATTTTAATGTGCAGTCCAGCGCAGTTCGTGTTGTTGGTTAGGTTGCTACCCGCTCAACAGGGAGCCGGACAATATGCAAGAGCAGCATATGTTCCAGCTAGCCTCCTGCGCTGAAAGTCTGATCCTCTTAAAGGGAATGTGCACTGGATCACAGGTGGCAGCTGCTGATTGCTATTGCTATAATACTCAAGAAGGGAAATGGAACACCAGGGCAGAAAGAGACTTACCAGCTTTACAATGCAGCGCTGGAGGTCTTGGCGGTGAACAGAAGATAGGTGACATGTTACTGTGGAGGGAACCAAAAGGCCTTCAAGGCAAATCCTCTGAATGGAATGGGAGCAGGTGGTGAAAGAGGTCAATACCTGTACTCTAGCCATGAGAATCTAGCAGCATCACCAGAAGAAGTTTAATTACTTCATTGAGGTGGCGAAATTTAGTGAACGCATCTTCACATGGCATCTCAGTCCCACTACACTGCTCCATTCACCACTCTTCTCATACTTACCCACCAGCGGTCCCTGGCACTCAGGACTCAAGCTTAACTTTCACATATTCAACTTCCGCAGCACACAACTTCCATAGATGCCAAACTCAAACCCACTTCCCACCGCCTCCATATATCTTCATTTAATCGCCTATGACAGACGCATCACCCAAACACAGTTCAATATAATCACTGGCATTTCATCCTCGCACTTTCAGCACAAGGCACCCACAACAGGAGGGAGCCCAGAGAGCCAGAGTGGGTGGGGTGGGGGTGCTGGGATGCCTTCATCCACTGAACTCGAAGAAGAAGAGAATGGTCTAGAACCAGCTACAATTAAGTCTGTGGCAGCCAGCATCACAAGGACCATCAGGATAACGGTATGCATCTTCTCAGCTCCATCCACACCTTCATCCTGCTATCTCGCGTAATGTGAAATCTGAAGATGTTGTGACTGCTCTCCTCTCTACTCCCCATATCCCCAGATTTTATGCTTTCAAAGTCCCAAGAATTGACCAGCACAGCATCCTCAGGAGGAAGAGAGAGAGAGCGGTGCCGCGTTGTGAGCTGAGCTCTCTCAAAGACAGAAGAAAGAAGTTCTCTTGAATCTAGTAGGTTTGGAGGCCAAGTGACCAAGGAAGTCAGTAGCTGAAGTATGCTCCCACTATCCCAGAGACCTCTAAAGGGTGCGACAGGAGATAGGCACAACAAGTTTACGTTGTCAATCCTACACTCTGATTTGCCATTTTGTTTCTCCACAGCACTCCTCAGAACAGCTCACCCTGGCACTTCAATTATTTCCCTCTCTCCAGGTGCTTCACATCCCAATCTGGGCAACCTCAAAGCCAACTTCCACAATGCTGCCCTTTCCCTCGTCTGCACACAGGCCAGTCAGTATACCTCTCCATTTTGTGTCCTTGTTGGTGAGAAGCAAAGTCGAGGGTGAATGCAGAGGAGTGGGGTGGGTGATGAGTGTCCAGTGACAGGTACCTTGTTGGTCATCGACAATGCATCCCTCCTGGCTTTGCAAGCTTTGGTCCTTGAGGGTCGCACTGTCGGCAGAAACATATCGGCACAGTTTAAGCCTCCGGAGGCTCTGGTGCTTCCCTACTTGGATAATTCTTTCAAAGAGCCAACAGAGGCATGATGGGCTGAAGAGCCAACAGAGGCATGATGGGCTGAATGGCCTCCTTGTGTGCTGTGATGATTCCATAATTCTTTGAAATTCCATAATTCAATGCAAATAGTGCACTTCAGGAATTCAGCCAAGAATGCCAGCATGCTTCATTTGCAGCCATTAACTTGGACCGAAAATTGCGCAGGCAACAAATGAAATGTACAGGCTTCCAAGCCAAATTTCCAATATGTCCTTCAATCACACAAAGCTCTGCACCATGAGCACAAAATCATTACATTCACTGCAAAATGCTGCATGTACTGAGTTAATAATTAGAAAACAGATTGCTGTCCTTCCGTAATTTGGAACTGTCACCAGAATTGTAAACTCAAAACCCAGAAAATTGGATCACCATCCTGGTGTGGTGAATTGTGCAAAAACCTAAAGAAACCACCACTAAGACCAGGGAAACAGTTATTTTGTAACAGTCAGCTGTGGCCTACAAAGTTACAATGGCCAAAAGGAATTTTGGTATTATTACAAAACGTTTTGGTTGTGAAAGAATTGGCGATTTAGTCAACTATTTTTGGTGAATAGTCTGTAGATTCTAATACAGTTAAGACTGCTGTGTTTAATATATATGACATCATCCCCAAAAGCTTGTGGGCCAGGCTTAAGGGACGGGATTCTCTAATAATGAGGCTCAGTCCCCACGCCCATGAGAAAACGGGCGCGAATCACTCCGGACTTTTTCTTAGAACGTCCGGTGTGATTCTCCATTATTAAGGGGGCTAGCACGGCCCCGGAGAGCTCTAAGCAGCTCCAGCTGCCGATACGGGGACCTGCACTTCCGGCCACGGGTCCGTGCATGCGTGCGGCGGCCGCTTGCGGCGTCGGCCTTGTGCGACATGGCGGACATATACAGCGGGCTGGCACCAAAGAGGTAGCCCCCCCCCCCAGATCGCGCGCACCCGCCGATCGGTGGTCCCCGATCGCAGGCCTGGCCATCGTGGAGGCCCCCCCCCCGCCCCTGGTGATGGATCTCCCCCCCCGCCCCCCACAAGGATGGCCACGCAGCCGTGACTCCGAGCTCCCGCTGTGTGGAACCATGTGTGAACCACACTGATGGGAACTCGGCCTGTCATCCGCAGAGAATCGCTACGGGGGCCTCTTTCAACGGCTCCCGATCGGTGCCGCATCGACTGCGTGTGCGTGACTGGCGGCGATATTCCGGTTGCCGGAGAATCGCGGGAAGGCGTCGCAATTCTCCGCCCCACGTGGGCGCGATTGCGGCACGGAAAATCCCGGCCAAGGAATCTGAGGAAGAAACGTAATTCTCTGATAATGGGTTTATGTCCCCACGCCTGTGGAAAAACGGGCACGAATTACTCTGAACTTTTCTGGAGAAAGTCCAGAGTCATTCTCCATTTTGAAGGGGGCTAGCAGGGCACCGGAGTAGTCCTCGTAGCTCCGGCTGCTGATACAGGGCCCTGCACGTCCGGTGGCGTCTCCGCGCAACATGGCGGACCCACACAGTGGACCCGCCCCAACCCCAACAATATAGGCCCCCCTGAGATCCCCCCGATCGTGAGCCTGGCCATCCTAGAGGCTCTCCCCTAGTGACGGATCCCCCCCCCCCACCTCCCCCCATCAGGGGATCCGCGGACTCCAAGGGCTCCTGCCGGGTGGAACCATGAGTGAACCAAGCCAGCGGGAACTCGGCCAGTTGTCGGCACAGAATCTCCCCGGGAGCCTCTTTCAATGGCCCCCCGCCCATAAAGTTTCTCAAATAAGGGAAACATCTGTTTTGGTTGATTGTTATAAATTATTGCACAAACACATTGGTGACAGTAAATGATTGTTTGTGAACCCATTAAAAAATTGAGAGATAAGTGAAGTGATAGTGAACAGGACATTAATTATCATGAGGAAGATGGCAGAAATGAAATGAAAGGTGTTTCTTAGAGTAGTAAAAAAATACAATATGCACTACTGGAGGCCCTCAGCAACACTGATGCCACTCTTCCACCCTAATCAAGTTGCTTCTGTACAGCTGCAACAGGTGCCATTTACCCGGGAAAGTCAAAAATGTTCTTGGTATGTTCTTCACACAAAAAGAAGAACAAATGCAACCTGCCGAATTACCGGCACATCAGTCCACTCTCAATCGTCAGTAAAATCATTAAAGGAGTCATCGACAATGTTATCAAGCAGCACCTAATCAGCAATAACCTTCTGATGGATGCTCAGTTTGGGTTCCACCAGGGCCACTCAACTCCTGACCTCATTACACCCTTGGTTCAAAGATGGGCAAACTCCAGAGGTGAGGTGGGAGTGACTGCCCTTGACATCAAAGCAGCATTTCATAATCTCAATGTTGTCTTCGGTGATCACTAGTTAACAAGTATGATTGTCCACCTAAGAAACTCCATTATACTGGTCATGGGTTCTGTGGGTCCTTGCATGGCTGATGAGCCCAATCCTAGAGCCGCATCTTCGACTGCACACTTGGAAGGTGTTACTAGGAGGTAGGATTTTTCCTTGGACTCTAGTTGGCCCATATTTCTTTCTCAGAACTCCTCTTACTGCCCCTTCAATCAGGAGGTTTTCAAATAGGTCTCTTCTGAGCAAGGGCCTCTCAGGCATTGATGTCTATGTTGCATATCTTAAGGTGAGCCTTCAGTGTGTCTTTGAAGAACTTACTTTATCCTCCTCTTGTTTGTCAACCTTTCTTGAGCTAGGCAAAGAAGATTTGCTCTGGCCATTGGGAATCTGACATCCTAAGCACCTGGCCGGCCCAGCAGAGTTTGTTTCGGATGATCATGGCCTCAATGCTGGAGCTCTTGGCTACTTCAAGGACACTAATGTTAGTATGCCTGCCCTCCCAGCTGATGTGGAGAATCTGTCTCAGACATCATTGATGGTACCGCTCCAGGGCCTGAGGTGGAGTCTGTACATAGTCCAAGTTTCAGAGCCATATGGAAGAGTTGGGAAGATGACCATCTTGACCACGAGGATCTTGATGTCAGCAGCGATGTTGTAATCATCAAAACAATGTCATCCTAAGATGTCCAAAAGAAGTGGTCGCGGATTGGATATGATGTTGGATCTCCGAAACAATATTAGCCTTAGAGCAGAGGTGGCTCTTTCTCCATCGATCTTGATGGTGGGACTGACTGGGTCTTGCCCAGGGATGGGTTGGTAAAGGACTAGGGTCTTCTTGAGGTTGAGGTTGAGACCAATTATTTGGTATGCTTCCACAAAGGTGTCAGGCATAGCTTGGAGATTCTCTTCTGAGAGAGTGGAGATGGTGATATCATCTTCATCCTGATGTTCCATGAGCGATGTCTGTGTCGTTTTCTTCTTGAGTTTCAACCGGTTGATGGTGAAATGTTTTCTGTCCATCCTGTAGAGGATGTCCACGTCATTGGGAAGCTTGCTCTTGACAATGTGAAGGATGGTGGTGATGAAGATGGAAAAAAGGGTGGGGCGATATCACATTCCTGCTTGATTCCAGTCTTGACCTCGAAGGTTTCTGTATTATTTCTGTCAGTGAGGACTGTCACCATCATCTTGTCATGGAAGAGTCGAAGGATGTTGATGAATTCCTCTGGACGTCCGTCCTTTGACAGGGTCTTTCATAGCACCTCCTGACTGACGAAGTGCAAACCTTGGTCAGATCAATAAAGGGAATGTAGAGTCATTGATGGAGTCCTGGCATTTCTCTTGATGTTGCTGAGCAGAGTCAATTATGTACGCTGTTTCATAGTTTGGTCGGAAGCTACACTGACTTTCCGGAAGGATTTCTTCAGATTTGGAGAAGGCGACGAGTGGGAAATGATCTTTCCGGTGTTGGAGAGCAAGAGATTTCTTGGTAGTTCCCATAGTTTGCTTTATCGCCTTTCTTGAAGATGGTGGCAATGACAGCATCCCTGAGGTCGGCAGTAATTTCTTCTCTATCCCAGACTTTCAACAACATCTGATGCAGAAGATGGGTTTTCTCTTCTTCTCCAAGATTGAAAATCTCCACTGGAATCTTGTCCACTCCTTTTGCATTCTTCTTGTGTTTCATGGTGGCTTCGGGTTCGTCCACGACTGGTGGGAATCCAAGATCATCTTTGCTGGGGAGTTGGGGAATTTCCTCAAACATGTCCTCATCTTTGGTTGTATCACAGTTCAGGAGTTCTTTGAAAGTATCAGTTTTTCTCTGTCCCTCAAGAGGTTTCCATCCTTACTCCCCACTGGTTTGAAGTCTACGATATTAGGTCCATACATTGCCTTGGTGGCACTGAAGAAACAGGGCATCATGCTTGTCGATGAGGTGTTGCAGCCTCTTAATTTTCTCAGTTCACATTGGTTCTTGATTTCCCTAGTTCTTCTTTTCCTTGTCTAATTGATGAGCTCTCCTGCTTTCATTGCTGGTTATACCAATTTACCATGAGCGGACAGCTTTGCTTTTCTTGTCAATGAGGTCTTGGATGGTGTGGTTGTTCTCATTGAACCAGTCTTGGTGCTTCCTTGTTTTGTAGCTGATAGTTTCTTCACAGCTTGAGAAGATGGCTGCCTTCAACTCTTTCCAGGTTTCCTCCACTCCATTAGAATGGACATTTTGGAAACGGCATTGTTCAAAGTTCACTGGCATGCTTGGTTCTTGAACCCACTCAACGTTGGTCTATTTTCTGAGCCTTTTATTCATTTACAGCTGCTTCTGGTGGAGTTTGATGGACACGGCACGGAAGAAGGTAGGCCCCCCTGAGATCACGCACGCCCGCTGATCTCTGACTCTCGATCACGGGCCTGGCCATCGTGGAGGTCCCCCCCAGAGACTGATCCACCCGCTCCTCACCAGGACGGCCACCGCAGCCGTGACGCCGAGCTCCTGCCGGGTGGAACCATACAAGAGCCACGCTGGCAAGAACTCGGCTGGTCAACCACAGAGAATCGTTGCGGGGGTCTCTTTCAACCTCCCCCGATCGTCGCCGTGCGACCGTGCGTGCAGCTGGCGGCGATTCTCCGGTCGCCGGAGAATCGCACAAAGGCATCATGGGTTCAATGCCCCATTCTCCACCCCCGCGCCGGGAGCGATTGCGGTGCGGGTTCTCAGAGAATCCCAGCCATGGTGTCCAGGATGGATTAGAAGCCTTCTTTAGACTCATCATTGGCATTAAGGATTGGGGTGGAGGCACCCACGACCATTGCCTACTGGTTCTTGGCAAGTTGTAGACAGAGGGTCATGAACAAAGAACAAAGAAAAGTACAGCACAGGAACAGGCCCTTCGGCCCTCCAAGCCCGTGCTGACCATCTAAACTAAAATCTTCTACACTTCCTGGGTCCGTATTCCTCTATTCCCATCCTATTCATGTATTTGTCAAGATGCCCCTTAAATAGGGCAGCACGGTGGCCTAGTGGTTAGCACAGCTACCTCACGGCGCTGAGGTCCCAGGTTCGATCCCGGCTCTGGGTCACTGTCCGTGTGGAGTTTGCACAGTCTCCCCGTGTCTGCGTGGGTTTCGCCCCCACAACCCAAAAATGTGCAGAGTAGGTGGATTGGTCACACTAAATTGCCCCTTAATTGGAAAAAAATAATTGGGTACTCTAAAAAAAAAAAAAGATGCCCCTTAAATGTCACTATCGTCCCTGCTTCCACCACCTCCTCCGGTAGCGAGTTCCAGGCACCCACTACCCTCTGTGTAAAAAAACTTGCCTCGTACATTGCCTCTAAACCTTGCCCCTTGCACCTGAAACCTATGCCCCTGAGTAATTGACCCCTCTACCCTGGGGAAAAGCCTTTGACTATCCACTCTGTCTATGCCCCTCATAATTTTGTAGACCTCTATCAGGTCGCCCCTCAACCTCCGTCATTCCAGTGAGAACAAACCAAGTTTATTCAACCGCTCCTAATAGCTAATGCTCTCCATACCAGGCAACATCCTGGTAAGTCTCTTCTGCACCCTCTCTGAAGCCTCCACATCCCCCTGGTAGTGTGGCGACCACAATTGAACACTATACTCCGTGTGGCCTAACTAAGGTTCTATGCAGCTGCAACAAGATTTGCCAATTCTTATACTCAATGCCCCGGCCAATAAAGTCAAGCATGCCGTATGCCTTCTTGACTACCTTCTCCACCTGTGTTGCTCCTTTCAGTGACCTGTGGACCTGTACACCTCGATCTCTCTGACTTTCAATACTCTTGAGGGTTCTACCATTCACTGTATATTCCCCACCTGTATTAGACCTTCCAAAATGCATTACCTCACATTTGTCCGGATTAAACTTCATCTGCCATCTCTCCGCCCAAGTCTCCAAACGATCTAAATCCTGCTGTATCCTCTGAAAGTCCTCATCGTTATCCGCAATTCCACCAACCTTTGTGTCGTCTGCAAACTTACTAATCAGAACAGTCAAATTTTCCTCCAAATCATTTATATATACTACGAACAGCAAAGGTCCCAGCACTGATCCCTGCAGAACACCACTAGTCACAGCCCTCCAGTCAGAAAAGCACCCTTCCATTGTCACTCTCTGCCTTCTATGACCTAGCCAGTTCTGTATCCACCTTGCCAGCTCTCCCCTGATCCCGTGTGACTTCACCTTTTGTACCAGTCTGCCATGAGGGACCTTGTCAAAGGCCTTACTGAAGTCCATATAGATGACATCCACTGCCCTACCTGCATCAATCATCTTTGTGACCTCTTTGAAAAACTCTATCAAGTTAGTGAGACATGACCTCCCCTTCACCAGGATGTTTCCTGGTATGGAGGGTGCTAGCTATGAAGAAAGGTTGAGTAGATTAGGATTGTTTTCGTTGGAAAGACGCAGGTTGAGGGGGGACCTGATTGAGGTCTACAAAATTATGAGAGGTATGGACAAGGTGGATAGCAACAAGCTTTTTCCAAGAGTGGGGGTGTCAATTACAAGGGGTCATGATTTCAGGGTGAGAGGGGGAAAGTTTAAGGGAGATGTGCGTGGAACGTTTTTTTACGCAGAGGGTGGTGGGTGCCTGGAACGCTTTGCCAGCGGAGGTGGTAAAGGCTGGCACGATAGCATCATTTAAGATGCATCTGGACAGATATATGAACGGGCGGGGAACAGATAGAAGTAGATCCTTGGAAAATAGGCAACAGGTTTAGATAAAGGATCTGGATCAGCACAGGCTGGGAGGGCCGAAGGGCCTGTTCTTGTGCTGTAATTTTCTTTGTTCTTTGTTCACAAAACCATGCTGCCTCTCACTAATACGTCCATTTGATTCCAAATGGGAGTAGATCCTGTCTCGAAGAATTCTCTCCAGTAATTTCCCTACCACTGGCGTAAGGCTCACCGGCCTGTTGTTCCCTGGATTATCCTTGCTACCCTTCTTAAACAAAGGAACAACACTGGCTATTCTCCAGTCCTCCAGGACATCACCTGAAGACAGTGAGGATCCAAAGATTTCTGTCAAGGCCTCAGCAATTTCCTCTCTCGCCTCCTTCAGTATTCTGGGGTAGATCCCATCTGGCCCTGGGGACTTACCACCTTAATATTTTTCAAGACGCCAAACACCCCGTCTTTTTGGATCTCAATGTGACCCAGGCTATTTACACACCCTTCTCCAGACTCAACATCCATCAATTCCTTCTCTTTGGTGAATACTGATGCAAAGTATTCCTTTAGTACCTCGCCCATTTCCTCTGGCTCCACACACATATTCCCTTGCCTATCCTTCAGTGCCTTCCCCTGGCTACCCTCTTGCTTTTTATGTACGTGTAAAAAGCCTTGGGATTTTCCTTAACCCTATTTGCCAATGACTTTTCGTGACCTCTTCGAGGCCTCCTGACTCCTTGCTTAAGTTCCTTCCTACTTCCCTAATATTCCACACAGACTTTGTCTGTTCCCAGCTTTCTTGTCCTGACAAATGCCTCTTTTTTTCTTTTTGACGAGGCCTACAATATCTCTCGTTATCCAAGGTTCCCGAAATTTGCCATATTTATCCTTCTTCTGCACAGAAACATGCCGGTCCTGAATTCCTTTCAACTGACATTTGAAAGCCTCCCAGATGTTGATTTACCCTCAAACATCCGCCCCCAATCTAGGTTCTTCAGTTCCCGCCTAATATTGTTATAATTAGCCTTCCCCCAATTTAGCACATTCACCCTAGGACCACTCTTATCCTTGTCCACCTGCACTTCAAAACTTACTGAATTGTGGTCACTGTACCCGAAATGCTCCGCTACTGAACCTTCTACCACGTGGCTGGACTCATTCCCCAATACCAGGTCCAGTACAGCCCCTTCCCTAGTTGGACTGTCTACATATTGTTTTAAGAAGCCCTCCTGGATGCTCCTTGCAAACTCTGCCCCATCCAGGCCCTTAGTGCTGAGTGATTCCCAGTCAATATTGGGGAAGTTGAAGTCTCCCATCACAACAACCCTGTTGTTTTTACTCGTTTCCATAATCTGTCTACCTATCTGCTCCTCTATCTCCCGCTGGCTGTTGGGAGGCCTGTAGTAAACCCCCAACATTGTGACTGCACCCTTCTTATTCCTGATCTCTACCCATATAGCCTCGCTGCCCTCTGAGGTGTCCTCCTGTAGTACAGCTGTGATTTTCTCCTAACCAGTAGCGCAACTCCGCCACCCCTTTTACATCCGCCTCTATCCCACCTGAAACATCTATAACCTGGAATGTTTAGCTGCCAATCCTGTCCTTCCCTCAACCAGGCCTCTGTAATGGCAACAACATCATAGTTCCAAGTACTAATCCAAGATCTAAGTTCATCTGCCTTACCCCTAATACTTCTTGCATTATGTCATGAGGTGCTCAGTGATGCCGACAGGGAGCTCTGAGAGTCAGTTGACAAGTATGTTCTTGATGGCGAAACCAATTCCAAGCGCCTGGACTGAGCCTCGGGCTTTCCTCACCAGAAGAAGATCTAATCACCGCCATCTTCCCTCAGCTCTCCTTTGCCTGCTACTTGGGTCACTTGCAGGGCAGTGACATCAATGTTGAGGTGCCTAACTTCACAGGCAACAAGGTCAGTTCTCCGCGATCACTGATTGTTTTGTTCATTATCCATGAGGTTCCCACATTCCAACTTCCGCAATTCAGTTTGACTTTGATTTTATGATCGCAGGTAGATGAGCCTACTGGATGCAGATTTCCAGCCAGGTTGGGGATGGTGCAGACTATTTTTGGGGCACCTTTTCTAGCCCTTTCCCCATACAGAATGAGCAGAGCGGATCCTGAAGTGGGTTGCTCAGTTGTGAAGAAGGCTGACGAAACGCTCTCTTGTTTCTGTTCCAAGAGAAAGACGACTGAATCAAATCGCACTACCACGTGCCTGCCTGAAGCTAGGAACTTCCAGATCTCAGGTCTTGTCCCTGTCACCTGTCGCAAATTGCTGCAGGGCTTGTCTGTATGGGGGTATGCTAGTTTCCTCGAGGTAGACACCTGGTGCGGGGCATCTTTTAATGTGGGTATGCCATTGCACATTAGCAGACATTCAGGGTGTAGATCCAGTTACAGTGGCAAGGGTACCTACTGCTGTAGCCTTTTTCCCCCCATTGCAGCCATTGCTCTAGTTCATTTCATCAGGGAAACCCATATTTAAATTGGCCAATCTCAAAGGCCTGGCCTAAGGTATTACACCCACCAAGTCACTCACCATCCTGACTTGCAAATATATCACCGTTCCTTCTCTGTCACTGAGTCAAAATCCTGGAACTCCCTTGCGAACAGCATTGTGGGTGTACCTGCACCACTTGGGACTGCAGCGGTTCATGAAGGAAGTTCTCCAACACCTTCTCAGGAGTAATTAGAGATGCGCAATATATGCATACTGAACCAGCGATGCCCAGATCCCATGAATGAATTTTTTAAAAAGCATGTGTCAAGGACAGGTCACCTGAAGGCAGAGTGCTAGAAATTGAAAGCTAAACCAGTGGCATTAGTGGGAGAACAGAAACTGGTGCAGCAGTGGGTTAGACTTGTGACAAACTATCTGACCTATTTATCATGAGTGTAAATTAGAGAATGAAATATTCTGGGTGTTTTATACTTGAGGGCAAAGTAATTCCATTTTTGTCTGATAGAGGTGCCAAAAGGATAGTTATTCTTGGAGATCGGGGGCCTGCTCAAACTCTGATGTTGGAAAGATGCTTTCTAGGCAGTTCTTGAACTGAAAATGAGTTGATACAGGGCATTTGTGGAAATTATTTACCCATTCCATTGAGTAAACTGAATTCAAACGTTGCTCCTGTCAATAAATCTGTTATTGTGGAAGTGGTGTGCAAACTGCTGATTAATCATGTTGCCCATATATTTGGGGACGATCTGATGGATTCTCTGTTGCTGTCTCTGGATGTTTCCTCAAAATCTGTTGAAATTATTAAACAAGGTTTAATAAGGTTAATGGACTTGGGAAAACATATGCCCGTCTCTAAATCTTTTGGAACAAACAGTAGTTTGATCCAGGAGATGCCCAAAGAATCATCAGAATTCTGAGATTACAAAGACACAAAGACTTCAGACAAACAAAGAGCTAGCAATTGAAAGTGAATTGATTTTGTCTGGATCAAATTTGCCTGCAGATCTTAATCCACAGGCATCAAAGCAAAATAGAGCAGCACTCCAGGCTAATGGACAAACAAAGGAGACAGTGCTTCCAAACAAAATGACTCAGCTCTAAGTAATGCTGTTAGCGTGGAACTACAGGGAAAGATTCAAATCCTGGAACACAAATTAAAATTTGAAAATGAAGAAGCTGTGGCTCTGGTTCAGAAGGAATTAGACAACGTGCATGCTGAGTGGGAGGAGGGAAAGCAGAAAGAATGGAAAAGAAGTAGGGAGCTGATTAAAATATAATGTTGGGGTCTGAATTTTTAGGGCTAAGAATCGGTGGGCACGAGACCTGCTGTCATTTTACGTTCCAACAAGTGTTGATTGGGATACGCCAGGATTTCAGTAAGTCCGGCTTTGAGAAGGCTTGCAGCCCTCTTGTCCCTCCAGCAACACCCTGCAGTGACTGGAAGAGGTACTGCACAGATATGCCAGGAACCAGAGACCCAGATAAGTATCAGGGGTCCCACGGTGGGGAAGGTACGGAAGGCCTGGGAGGGTGGCCTGGGAGGGTGACCGGGGGGCATTCGAGGTCTTGGGGGCTAGGCTGGCAGAGGGTTTGGGAGTGGGAAGGTCTGGAGGTCACTGGGGTTTCAGGGGAGGGTGTCTCCATTTGGAAGGGGGCTTCTGAGGGAGGCCACGTTGCCAATCACGGCGGCCCGGATACTTGCGTGGACCCAGACCCAGCCCCTGCTATCCAGGATTCGTCATATGATCTTGTATGGGGCCCAGCACCATGCCCTTCCCAGCGAACTGAAGGCATTTAGAACGAAGATCGCCAAGTTCAGCGTGTAGGATGGTACACTTCTTTTTGGAATGTACGTGGTGATTCCAAGGAAAGAGTAAGGTCCCATCTTGGCGGACCTCCACAATGGGAAACCCCGGCATGTCAATGATGAAGATGCGCGCCTGCTGTTATGTGTGGTGGCCAGGTTTTTCGCTAGATTGAACGGCTCTCCCAGCAATGCGGAGTGTGCCATGAGTGAGATGCTCTCGCATGCAGCATCGCTTTACCCCTGGGAATGGTCAGGTAGCCCGACGGTACGTATCTATGTCGGTTTTGCCGGCCCTTTTCAGTGGTCCATGTTCTTTCTCCTTATCGACTGCACTCAAAGGGTTGGACATCCACAGGATGTCATCAACAACTTTACGGAGGGTGGTCGAGAAGCTTCGGCTCTCGTTTAGTATTCACGGCATTCCAGAGGTACTGGTCTCTGACAACAGGGTGCACTAGTGTGGAGTTCGGGAATTTCATGAGGACCAATGGCGTATGCCACGTGCGAACTGCACCATATCACCCAGCGTCAAATGGCTTGGCCGAGAGAGTGGTCCACACATTCAAGCATGGAATATGCAAGCAGCCCATGGGGTCCCTTGACATGGTTGGCACTCTTCCTTTTCAGCTACTGCACCACACTGCACGCCATCAACAGCATGGCACTGGTGAAACTTTGTATTGGTCGCCGGCTTCGGACTCTCCTCAGCCTAGCGTCATCAGATATTGGCGGGAGGATACACCGAAGAAAGGACCAAATGGGGCGTTGCCGAGGTGGTTCGCACCAGGCAACGCAATTCAGGTGCACAATTTTGGTTATGGGGCAAAATAGATTCCGGGCATTATCGTGCAACAGACTGGACTGGTGTCGTACTGGGCTTGTGTGGTGGACCATGAGTCAAAGTCAGCTTGAATAGTCAGCTTGATTATTTCCGCAGCAGGTGCTCCATATTATGTGCTGCCCTTTAGGAGGCCCGGCACAGCCCCTGGATACCCCAATGCAGCTATCTCCACCCAGCCCCGTCCCACGGGGATCTCAATGTCGAGATTCCGGATGCCGAGAACTCGGATTCTGATTTGGAGGCACTACCGCTGGACGTTACCAATGATGAGTCTCTTGACGACCAGTTCGGCGATTGTAGACCACCTCGACGGTCAACAAGGAAACCTCGGTCAGGGAGTAGGGTATTAACACATCAATTGTATGAATATTTAGCCTGGTGCTGAAAGTTCAGCAGAGAGAAATATAAAATGATGTGTAAGTAGCCCGTAGCCTGTTTCCAAGAGGCGAGGAATAGATTTAAAGGGATGTGGACTTTTGGAAACAAGTGATCATACATCACTCAAAATTTCATAGATCTTACAATGACTGATATTTTTAATATATAATTAGGTTTTTGCAACAGTTGTGTAGGCAGCAAGCGTGTCTGGCAGTACTAATATAGCTGGCACAATAAATGTGGAGACTTGTAAACAGGTTCTCTGGCCAAGTGATTAAACAGCACAACACACCAACCCCATTTGACAGCTGGCAAAGTGGAAGTGATTGAGAATGAGAGCATCAAGAAGGGTGGCACTTGCCACTTTCCTGGCATGAGTTAACGGAAAAGTTTCTCAGTGACAAAGGAGTTTCCTGCCAGCTCTACCGGTGAGTTCCCCACCGCTATCTAATGACACTTAGTCACTTTGTTGGGCCCTGGAGAGTTTCTCACCGGTTTAGCCCACACTTAGACTTTTTTTCATCACTGGGGAGCTGAACTCAAAGATTGGGCTGCCATTTTGAAAGGGTGCCTCGATCTCCAAGTGAGCTTGTGGACCCCCCACAAATGGGCAATGTCATCACCACACACATGGGCATTACCCCCACAAGTGAGGACATCCCCGCTATGGTATCCCTGGGGGGCCCTCCATATTCCCTTACAGACCCTCCCTTCCAGGACCCCCAAGCATCACTTTTTCCTACCTGCCCTGCACCCCCCCATCTTCGTACCCGCTCCCCCCTCTCCATTCGCCTTTCATGGGCATGGCCTTCTTCGGGCCGGGACTCTTTACATTGCCATCCTGGCACTCGGGCACCCTTGAGCTAACACCTTGGCACTCTGGCAGTGCTCCTTATGGCTTGGTAGTGCCATTCAGGCACCTTGGCAGTGCCGCAGGAGGCTTCACCCAGCATCCATCAGACATGTTACGCTCCGATTGGGGTGAGGCGTGTCTGTACAGGACAGTATACAGCATCAGCAGTCGGATGGCGTCTGCTGTTTGTTCTTTCCCATCCACCTGGCATCTCTCTGATACTGTCCTCGTTTCAAAAAAGTTAATGAAGGGCAGTTCCTGTTGAGTAAACTTATTGCTCCCAAAACTTAGATACACAAGAAAATGGCAATGACAGAAAATGAGGTACACAGGTTTTTAAATCAGCTAAGGTGGAACAGGAAAGAGTCAAAAAAGAAAATTTGGAAAGAGCTTGATGTCAATAGGAAGGAAATTTGGGCAGGGGATAAAATGGGCTGCCAGTTTGATATTCCCTGCTTTACACCATTGCAGAAATTAAAATGATCCCTTATGTCCAACGTAAACCTGATAATTGTGCGTAAATATTTGGAAAATTGTGCTACAGCCACTCAATCGCAAAGAGACACGAAACAAAATAAGTGTTTTCTTTCTCATTTGAGTTTGAGTGGAAAGCCAGAAAAGCTAATGCAACAAGTTCTTCTCCCAACATGAATTCAGACAATCTAACAGTATCTGCTCTCATTTTTGACTTATTGAGAAAGGCAGTTAACTGGGGATTAATTATGATGACCTAGAGCTTCAAGTTAAATACGACGACACTGACTGAAAGGAATGATTTAAGTTGGAGTCGGTAACTAGATACGACTGAAATCTACAACTAATTGCTGGTATCACTCCAAGTGTAGGAGCGCAGGGAAGCAAAAGCCTTGGAATCGAAGTTACACTAATTGGATATTTTATTCTTGGGAAAATATACATCATCCAGGTTTCAAACTGGAGCTGTGAAAATACTCTAATTGGGCCTTTCATCCAAAGACACAATCAATTGGAGAAAGAGAAACGAGCTTCAGATCGAGTTTAAGCCAGTTTGCAGCAACATTTAGCAGCTGCCGCACAGGGGTCTGTGGGAGAAATAATACCACTAATCTTGTCAATACAAATCATGAAAGTTACAATTATCCTCTTTTGTTGCTTCTCCATTGTTCAGTTCAGTGGGAGAGTCCTAACTTGATTCCACTCTTTCCTATTCAATCAGAACTAGAACATCTGTATTGGTTAGGTTTCAATCCCCATGCTGTCCCCATTTTGGAAATTCGACCAAGGAGCCATCCATCCCTGGCTACCTCCTCTTCCCTTTCCAATACATGCTACACCTTAGTCATGTTATCAGCAGACTCATCGGGCGCGATTCTCCACACTCACACCGGTTCGGAGAATAGAGGGCTGCGCAAATTTTCACGACGACGCAGGTCCGACGCCCTCCCGCTATTCTCCGAACCCCGCACAAACTACACGTCGGGATTCCCGGCAAAGCACTCAAACGCGCCCCCAACACGACCAGAATCGCTACTTATTGGCCCCCCGCTATTCTCCGGCCCGGTTGGGCCGAAGTCCCGACGTCATCACGCACTGTTTTCACGCCGGCCAACACACCTGCTTTTCAGGTTCGTCAACCAGTCGTGCTGGCTGACGAGAGCTTCGATTAGGTGAGCGCACCGCTCAGCGCACTGCTGGAGTCTGGCCACAACGGGGAAAGCATCCCCGAGAACGGGAGGGGGGTCCAGAGCGGGGGGGGGAGTGGGGGAGACGGAGGGGGGAGTGGGGGAGACGGAGGGGGGAGTGGGGGAGAAGGAGGGGGGAGCGGGGGAGACTGAGGGGGGAGTGGGGGAGACTGAGGGGGGAGTGGGGGAGACTCAGGGGGGAGTGGGGGAGACTGAGAGGGGAGTGGGGGAGACGGAGGGGGGAGTGAGGGAGACTGAGCGGGGAGTGGGGGAGACTGAGGGGGGTGTGGGGGAGACGGAGGGGGGGAGTGGGGGAAACTGAGGGGGGAGTGGGGGAGACTGAGGGGGGAGTGGGGGAGACTGAGGGGGGAGTGGGGGAGACGGAGGGGGGAGTGGAGGAGACGGAGGGGGGAGTGGGGGAGACTGAGGGGGGAGTGGGGGAGACTGAGGGGGGAGTGGGGAGACTGAGGGGGGAGTGGGGGAGATGGAGAGGGGAGTGGGGGAGACTGAGGGGGGAGATGGAGGGGGGAGACTTAGGGGGGAGTGGGGGAGTCGGAGGGGGGATTGGGGGAGACTGAGGGGGGAGTGGGGGAGACGGAGGGTGGAGTGGGGGAGACGGGGGGGAGTGGGGGAGTGGGGGGGTAGGGAGAGAGTGAGTGAGTGACCCTTCCAACCCCGTTACAAAATGTCTGCCACCATGCCATGGGCTGCCGGTCACGAGGACACGGCCGCTGGTTCCCCTGTGGCTTACGGACACAGGCCACTGACGCACTGGTGAAGAGGACGTAGTTAACTGCCCGTTGGATGCAGAAAGTGATCAGGGGTTAGGCTGCCCGCGTGTCAGCAGCGCGACCAGGCCATCGGGACACACAGGTATCCCGTGGCAGGCAGCTGCCGAGGTGTCGACTAACCTCCGTCTAACATGTCCCGTTTCTCTGCCCCCCCCCACCACCCTTCTGTAGGTTAGCACAATGTCTGCGAACAGAACGGCTATGTTCTGCGCAGTGGTTGGGGCCGCTGCACTGCATTTGGAGATGCAGCAGCATCCACAGCCACAACCTGCAGTGGATGCAGGGCCAGCTGCAGCAGCAGAGGGAAGGGCCGAGGAGTTGCCAGTCGTTGAGCAGCATGGGGGGGAGGAAGAGGAGGAGGGGGAGGAGGAGAGAGTGAGGGTGCAGCCACGGTGCCAGAGGCGACGACCAAGGCCGAGGGTGTACCGTGCCCGGATCTCTTTCCTAACAGTGACGGACATCACCTGCAGGAGGAGACTCCGGCTGAGTAGGCGGACGGTGATACATATCTGTCACCTCGTGGCGCACCTCGCCCCACGTGGAACAGGGGGAGGACACACGATCCCGGTTGCCATCAAGGTGACGGTCGCTCTTAACTTCTATACGACCGGCTCCTTCCAGTCTCCGAGCGGGGACCTCTCCGGGATCTCCCAGTAATCCCAGGAGGAGGAGGAGGAGGAGAGGGAGGAGGAGGAGGAGGAGGCTGGTGGAGTGGCGGGCGTAGCACGCAGACACGACCCTGGTGCTGGTGATGTCCAGGAGGCGGCACGACGGACCCGGCGAGGACGGCGGGCACGCGACGCCTTGGTGGCAGCACGGTTCACGCGTCGTATGCGACGTCTCCGCTGAACACTAAACCACCACCTGCATCGCTAGTCATGCAGAGGGTCAACACACAACTGCCACCACCACAACACCCTCCCCTCCCCACCCCCTCTCAGTGTACACTGATCCACTTCGACATCAACCTTACCACTGGGTCCAGACTATATGGCACAACATTGATGGCTGTGTCAGCGGGTGTGATCAGTGCCATGTGGAATGATGACAGGCCGCTTAGCGAAGAGCTGTGAGCTCAGAATCGTTAGAGAGAGTCTGACCCATGGCAATAGCTGAACCATCCACCTTGGTGGCCGCTGAGATCGTCACGGACACTCCATCACGTGCCCGCGTGGGCTAGCTGTGGGAGGGGGTGGGGGGGAAGGGACTGCACACCCGGCACCGAAGTTTCATCGCTCGTCAACCACAGCGACACTCGGTCACTATCACGATTCCTGTGGCTGTGGAACAATCACACGGTATTACAAGTAAGGTGGAAAAGTGCGTTTAACGTGAACAAAAATTTACAGGTGCCCTAGCCCCAACAACTAAACTGTGCCCTTCACCCGTGCCAACTTACTCAGTGTCTCTCTTTGTTGCCTTACGGGCCCTACCACTACGTCTAAGTGATTCCCCAGATGATACAGCAGGAGTGGAGGAGGACTGCTGCGAATCGCCCCCTTCGACTCGTTTCTCCTTCGGCAAGCGTTTCCTGGGGCAACCCGGCCTTGATGGGCCAGGCTGCTATGCGGGCGTCTCGGGTGACGTTGTGCCACCCTGCTCTGCCTGCTGCCCACCCGATGTACCAGGGATGGGACGGGGGGAGGCCGAGAATTCCGGGACGTCCCGTGATGGAATTAATGGGACGGGCCCCGAAACCTCCTTCTCCCTCGGGGAGCCCGGATGCCCCCGGGCCTCACTTTGGGACAGAGGTGCGAGGGCGGAGGTGCCCCGTCGCGCCACCAACACCTGGCACTGCCAGTCCTGGAGGCCTGCAACAGTATCCACCAGGATCCGATGGTTTGCAGAGACTGAGTCCAGGGAGTTAGACATTCCCGCCAGGGACTGTGCGATCTCAACCTGTGCGTGCACGACACCATCTAGCACATGTGTCAGGCGGTTGATACTCTCCGCGACTGACTGCTGGGACTGTGCCATCGCTTTCTGGGACTGTGCCATGGCGTGCTGCGACTGGGCCATGACCTGCTGAGACTCGGCCAAGGCCCGCAGCGCGCCGGCAATGTCGTGTTGGCTCTGGCGCATTGCTGCCTGTGAGAGGGCAACCCTGTCCAGGGCCGAGGATGACGCGTGCACATTAAGCCCAACGTCTTGCATAACCTGACCCATTGCCTCCACCGCGGGAAGCCACCCGTGCAGTGTCGGCCTGGGTTGCTGCCATGAGCGGCACTGCTCCCTGCTCGTGGACGCGGTTCGACTCCTCTAACAGCGTCCGCAGAGTCTGGAAGACAGCCCTCATTCCGTCATTGTTTCCCTGGGTTTCTTGATGCATCGGCTGTGCGGGTGGGTTGAGAAAGTCCAGGAACTCGGAAAACGTCTGGGAGCCAGCTGCATGCTGGGCCTGGCCTGGCCTCTGCCAGTCCGGGCCCTCGGCTGCTCCGACCTCCACCTGCTGTACCTGCTCAGCTGTGATGTGCGACCCAGACTGTGACCCAGGAGCCTCATCAATAAATAGCCCAACCGGGGTGAGTGTCTCTGGGATGATGGATGGTGTGGGAGATAGCTGTGTCGCAAACCCGAAGTCGTCTTCGGTTGACGCCTCCTCTGTGTCATCGGCCCGCTGAGAGGCCGCAGGGCGTTCACGGGCCATTTCTCTCTCTTGCTCTCTCGCCGCCCTCTGGGCGTCCTGCTCCACAGATTCGGTGGGGGAGGATGGGGGGGGGGGATCCCCGCTGATCGGGCACCCTCTCTTGTGCGGCCCTGGGTGAGGTGGAGGCAGATGCCTGTGTCTGCCTGGAGGCAGACGGCCCTGGTCGTTCGGCATCATGTCCTAGGGAAGAGAATGAAACGGGTTATTTAGGTTCGCTCGGCCGGGCGCTGGACGGTCCCAGTGGGCAGAGTGTGAAGGGACAGAGGATGGGGGAGATGTCCAAGTGGGCAGGGTGTGTGAAGGGACAGAGGATGGGGGAGGTGTCCCAGTGGGCAGGGTGTGTGAAGGGACAGAGGATGGGGGAGGTGTCCAAGTGGGCAGGGTGTGTGAAGGGACAGAGGATGTGGGAGGTGTCCAACGTGGGCAGGGTGTGAAGGGACAGAGGATGGGGGAGGTGACCAAGTGGGCAGGGTGTGAAGGGACAGAGGATGGGGGAGGTGTCCAAGTGGGCAGGGTGTGAAGGGACAGAGGATGGGGGAGGTGTCCAAGAGGGCAGTGTGTGAAGGGACAGAGGATGGGGGAGGGGGGGTTGTTTGTCATGCAGGGTTGTCTCACTTGTTGCAGCTCCGCCAACCTCGCATTGCGCAATCTCCCGGGTGGCAGATCCCCCAACAAGGTCCAGTGCCATCTGCTCAAACGTGGTGAGGGGGCGCAGGATGGGCGAACCCCCTCCAATCTTGTTCCGCTCACGGGTGTTGTGAGCGGTCTTGGCCTGTTGGGGGAGGGGGCATAGATAGATCATTACAATACGGCAGGTATCAGCAGGCCTTTCAGATACTGGCACAGTTTGGGGGTCAAGTTGTAATAAGACCATTGCATCTCTCCACGGGGGCCAGAGCGCTGGGTCTGTGACTACTTTGTGAACCACCCTCAACTCACTCTGCCCCAATCCCCCTCCACCCCCCGTGCCGGGGAGGGGGGGGGGGTGATTAAGTTAAGGGGGGAGGGATGGTTGTGACCCGGGGGCACCCTCTTGGCACTTACCCTGGCAGCCCTGGTGAGGTTGTGCATCTTCTTTCGACATTGGTCTGCAGAGCGAGGGGTCTGCCCCACAGCACTGACGGCAGCAGCCACCTCACGCCAGGCCTGCCGCACCGCGCTGGCAGGCTGGCGATGCCCTCTACGCGGGCAGATGATGCCCCTCCTCTGCTCGATTGATTCGAGCAGCATCTCCACATCAGCCTCAACGAATCGCGGGGCTGCTCTCCTGAGCTCCGACACCCTGGCCTAGTTTCTGTGCTCGCCCGCGCCCTTTTACAGCGTCGGGCGGCGTCACGTGGGCGTGTTCGTAGCGTCGCCGAACGTGAATACCTCGGGAAATGGGCCGTGTCGGGCCGTCGCAAAAGTCGGCCGTTTTCACGGCCAACTTCGCGATTTTCCGCGGGTGCGGAGAATCGCGCCCATCCAGATTTCACACAATAACACCCATTGAAAATACTCCAATTCTCAACACTCACTATCTCTGGAATCACCTCCAGCGTTTAGAACTCCCTACTCTCTGATTCTAGTCCTTGTATAACCCCCTCCCCTCTCACTCCCGACAATATTGGAACAGCTGGTGCCAGTAATGATGAGGCCCCTTAATCCCTGTTCCCACTCCATCTTTCTCTCCTCTATTAAGACATTTTCTAAAATCCACCCTTAACCAAACATTCGGTAATCCTTCCTGAGATCTCTTTTGGTTCGGTGTCAGTTTTTCTCCTTACACCCCTGTGGAGTGCATGTTTTTCTTTGTTAAAGATCCTGGTCAGGATTCTCCGTTCCTGAGGCTAAATGTTGATACCAGGGCAGGATTTGTGGACTTACACAGCAGCAAAACTGGCGCCGCACCGGGACATATTCAGCTAGCACCGGCGCCACGTGGAACACGATAAATTCTAATGAGAAAATGATCCTATTCGCCAGGTTTGTGATTGGCACTCAAGAGGCTGACGAGCTGCAGCAGCATAGACACACTTTGCTCTCCACACACACCCATCCCAGCCAACAAGATGGCACTGTTTGCTCTGGAGCATACCCATTCTGCTGATAGGCCAGCTGGGGCCAGAGGGCACCTCGATGGCTGGCCTGGCAGGGGCACCCATATGACCCCTGGCCCTAAGTTCACAGTGGGCAGTCAACGGCATGCTCAACGGTATGGCTGCCTTTCAGGCTGCGGCGATAGTGTTACATGCCTGTCAAACCTGACCCCACAGCCCACTTCCTGGCCAACCCCCCCCACCCCCCCCCCCCCCCCGGCAGAAGCCCCTCGACCAGCAGCAGAACTGTCAGCAAACTATGGCAACGTTGGACACTTTCTGTACCCCTTCCTATCTCCCTCAGCAGCCACGGCGCCTGTTTCCTGATTTTTAAAAGCACAATTGTACCTCATCACCGGGAGCTCCCCCCAGTGAAGGTGGAGAATTGCTGAGGGCCTGGAAAATACCGGGTCAGGCCCACTAATGATATGCCAGCGGACTTTACTTTATGTGCAAAGTAGAATGCATTGACCATGCTGTCAAGGCACCGGAGAATTGCGATTTGGCGTGAAATTGGTGCCCGCCACAATCTCGGCATCGGAACTGATTCTCTGCCCAATCGTGATCCCCAATTCCGGCATAAGCTGACGGAGGTTCCTGCCCATGGTCTGCCACTGAAATGCACCAGAAATGAAAACATTTTTTAAAAATAGTGATTGTTGGAGAACAGCACTGGGTTCTTTAGACCACATCCATTATTTACTGAAGCACCTGGATAAAAAATGAATCGATTTTGTTTCTTGAATGCACATCAATCTAGATAGTTGAAGAAACAACCTAATTCGTAAAGAGCTTTCTCACAGCATTTGGATGAGGATGGTCGAATTAGTATGCACTCACGTCTTAAAGAATACTTATAAGTACTCACTCCACCTGTAAGTATTTCTAAGACATTACTGTTTAGTTTTCCCCAATTCTCAAGTATTTGCAAACAGCAAATGGGAATCGCTTATTCACATCCATTTTTTTTACAAAATGATTGTGAATTTTGAAACCACAATTCCAGATGTCAGTAGAGTACTTACATATGTATTTACATAGAATTTACAGTGCAGAAGGAGGCCATTTGGCCCATCGATTCTGCACCGGCTCTTGGAAAGAGCACCCTACCCCCTACCCAAGGTCAACACCTCCACCCTATCCCATAACTCAGTAACCCCACCCAACACTAAGGGCAATTTTGGACACTAAGGGCAATTTATCATGGCCAATCCACCTAACCCGCACATCTTTGGACTGTGGGAGGAAACCGGAGCACCCGGAGGAAACCCACGCACACACGGGGAGGATGTGCAGACAGTGACCCAAGCCGGAATCGAACCTGGGACCCTGGAGCTGTGAAGCGATTGTGCTATCCACAATGCTACCGTGCTGCCCGTGGGATTTCTATTTCCGTCCCGTACTATTTCCATGGGAAAACATTGTAACAGCTAATACGAGATCCGAATAAACTTCCAGATCACATCATGAAAAGTATGCCCTTATTAAACTCAATGAAGTTAATTTTCCACAAGCATTCTACCCATTATCCACAGCAATTTATGAGACAGATCTGCAGAAACCTCAGAAAAAAAGTGGTTACCTCAGGCAGAATTCTTCCATCGCGCCTGTGGTGGATTAGGTAGCGGGCGGAAGCGGAGAATCTAGTAGGAGCCAAAAAGTCGGAAATCGGCTGGCGTAAAATCATATTGGAGTTCTCCCAAAGATGGGATAATAGGGAATATGTCTTCCTGCGGCTGGTGATGTGAGCGCCATTTGCATTCATTTGCATGGGAAAATGCCAGCTTGGCACTGCCCTTTTGTCTCCTTTGACCTCGGACAAGCACTGTTCAGTGCTGGTCTCCAGAAATGGGGACGAGACAGAACGGCACTCGTGGGGGTCTCCCAGGGAATCGAAGGTGCTTACCTTCTGGGCAGGGTAGCACCCTGGCACTGCTGGTGCCACCTTGGCATCTTGGCATTGCCAGCCTCTCATCTGGGTGCCAGCCTGGCACTATCAAGGTGCCCGGGTGGCAGTGTCAGCTGACAGAGATGGTGCCAGGCTGGCAGTGGCAAGCTGGCATTTTCCCATGCCGGGGATCGGGGTGCCTTCGTGGGGAAGGGCGGGGACCTGAGTGAGTTATGGGTGAGTTTGAGCTTTGGGGGGATTTGGGGGTCATGTGGGAAGGGGTTGAGAGATTGGGATGCCATTTTTAAATGACGTTGTGATCTCCTCCTGCACTAAGGCGTTCCGCTCGTACCGGAAATGGACTCAGTGCAGGAAACAGGATTCAGTGCACCTCGGCGAGGCACTTTCTGCTGAGGCCCCGAATAGAATCAGAGTCCTGGTAGATAGCATGGTGTTTCTCGGTACAGTGAGCGCCAGGAACACACGGCTAAAGTTAAGGGACTCTGTTCCCATTCGGTCAGATCGTGCCCATTACCTCCTGTAATTCACCTCAACTCTGTTTAATTACATTTTGCAATGTTTTCAAAATGAGCCATAAGGAGACCAGCTATAATGGTGGTATCCAAAACCAACAAGAACATGCAGCACACATAATAACCTGGAATCGAGTCTGTTTCCACATTTTCTCTTCCCTTTTCAACAACTATCGGCAGTGCACAAATTTACTTGGCAGAGTAAGTGCATAGGCTTTGGAATCAAATGGCGTCCATGCCAGAGTCTTTTAAAATAAATGTTGAGAGCACTGGCAGCTCTGGCAAGAGAGATACCAGTTTTTCTTCCCCCCTACATCTTGCCAGATTGTTTTTAGATTTCATAGTTACTAATTTTGCACCTCAGATGGAAAGAAAATGAAAACAAGAATGCAGTATTTCAATGTAATGCCTCCAATCAAGTTTGACAACTAGGTAATGCTTTGGATTGGAATTGGGGATTTGATTGTCAGGCAGCATGAAGATCGCAGTAATAATATTGTGCGTAAGTGAACCTATATTGTACAAAACCTATATAATTGTGGTCTGTTATTTTCTTGTAATTACCAGTTTCTGAAACTATTTTATGTTGGTTTTGTTTCAGAAGATTGCAACAGTCGCACACGACTTTCTCAAAAGTTGTTTAATTGCCGAATACAGGTTGACCATGGAGGTACTTTATTGGTGCAAGTATATGAGCTCATTCTCCAGATTGATGTTTGTATCGTCCAGAATAAAGCAGTCATTATCTCTGACAGGAAATCACATCAATACATTCATTAAAAAGCCCGGTGTAGTGATATGCATCACACAAGGGGTTAATGTAAATACACTACAACTAAGTAACCACTAGAGGGAGCACCAGAGATGTGATAACATGCAGACACGCAACCAATGGGTCATTACAACAGGACACAACCAATGGGTAATCAGGACACCCAGAGGTGGCATTACCACAAGGGGGCACTACACGACCCATGTAAAAAGGACAAGGCACACAAGCTCTGCCTCTTCCACCGGCAGAAACCAAGAGAGCAGGACAGGGTTGATTATCAGCAACATCACACCCTAACACATGGTCGAGAGCAAGCTTGTATAGTTAGCAGAATAGACTGAGTTAATAGAGGCAGATTAATAGAGTGTCGAACCAATTTAAGAACATTGTTAATCGTTCAATAAATACGTTAAACTTATCTTCAAATCTGGAGCATCTTTCAGTAGAGCCTACATCACGTAGCAGCTTATGTTACGAGCAATAACATGACACAACATGGTACAGGGTGACTGCTCAATCTCCCTAGTTCAACTCAGCAAGGTTAGAGACAACCAGCAACCGAATGCAGGCACGATGAACAAGATTAAGACTCCTCATCAACTCAGGACCACTGGTAATCTTCGTGCTAGCTGACGGTCATTCAAACAAAAATTCCAACTATACATGGAAGCATCCAACCTGAAGGGCGCGACCGTTGCTTGGAAGATAGCTCTTCTACTCACCATTGCGGGTGAACATGCGATAGAGATCTTCAACTCGTTTCAATACACAGAAAGGCAGGACAAAATTAAATACCAGACCATCCTGGACAAATTCAACAACCACTGCAAGGTGGACACAAACAAAATCGGTAAAAATGGCGCGAATACTCACAACGAGGCAGAGATAGGGTTGAAACAGAAGAAGACGGCAATTTTAAATGGCAGCCATCTTGCACGTGTGCAGTCTGACTAGTCCACAAAAAGGCGCAAACTGAAGCCACGCATGCGCAGTTGCGAAAAGAGCACACAGTAACGAACCTCGGCGTGCGCATGTGCAATTGAGTCCTACGCATGATGTCATGGGCGTCTTGAGTCAGAGGCCCCGACCACGTCCACTTAAAGGGGAAATGTCCAAAAATTAAAAAGAAGAGTTTTAAAGCCACAAAAACACAATTCTTTCACCTCTCGAAAGACAGAACAATGCCTGAACTTCTACCAGTCGTTGAAAATAACCTCCGCTCCACCCTGGAACAAGTAGTTTGCACCACCCGAAGTGAAGAGCACAATGAAAAATTAGAAACCAATGAAGATCAGTTGTTCATTGAACAAGTAGAAAACAATGCCAAACAGAGTACTGAACGACTCCGTTGGAATCAGGAGCGTGCGACACCAAACACATGACTCTGATCAAGGCAGTGCTACAGATCCAGAAGATGACTACCTGGATAACGCATACCAAGTAGGCATCATCATCTACTGCGGCCTGACGCCAAACCAGTGGTCCACGCACCACGAAGAGTCCCTGACTCCACACAGAGAGCGATTAAAGACACCACAGAGAGAGCGATATAAGCCTCCACAGAGAGCTCATTGACAGACTCCAGAATGGAAGCAACTCAAGACTCCACAACGAAGTCCATGCATGAATAAGACCATGAAGGTCTATCAACCTTATCTGAGCAACCAGCAGCAGACTATGAAAGTCTACCCAGCTCATTTAACCTACAAGAAGACACTGAATGTCTACCCATTGTATGTGAGACAAGTGATGAAGAAATCACAATTCCCATACAAGATGTGCAAGATCACAGTGAGACTGACGAATCTCAGCTCATATGTACAGAGGCAGTCAACAATCAAAGTGTGGGTCCAGTGAGGCAATGTCAATTAATACCTCATCCACTCAAGCCTATCTACAAGAAATGAAATCTTGAAGATTTTGACTCCAGACGAGGAGCATCAAGAAATCAATGATGATTCAAGTGAACCAGAAATGACTCTAGAAGAGGAGCACCAAGGAATCAAAGAGGAATCACATCAACCACAAAGGAGTGATATCACCAAGATCAATGCAACATCCGGTCATTCTCACAATCCTCAAGAAGAAATGTTCAATGAAGCATCAGATAGCACGGAGGACACTGACACAAGTAACTTTCAGAATGACTCCAATTATCCACACGGAACGGTCATTGAGCGTGACAAGCACGACAAAAACAACAGAAACAACAACAATAAAAGAACTTGTACGACATGGTACAACTCTGCACATGAAGGACAATGTAACAGCACAGCTCAAAACAATGGCAAGAGTACAGCCATACCATGGCATGACAACGAATCTCACCAATTCACGTTTGCTCCACTACAAACAAGCAAACCAGCTTTCAGGGAGGATGACATACAGAATCGCAACCACAAGCATAGAAAAAAAAAGTCTGTATCAGACAATAAAGTGATTCGACCATTTGAACACCCCATGATGACTTCCTGGTTACTTAAACACAAGGACACTGACGACGTTCACAAAGGAATGACAACATCAACATCACCACTTCAACAACAGAAGAAGAAAGCAACTCAACCATACAAATTCATAACATTGGACTCATAGACATTAATCGGTATTGTATAATCATCAATATCATCACAACTTGTACATGTCATCATTCATCTACCTATTTTGTACAATTTTCTTTAACAAAGTACAGAAAATATGTAACACAAAAAAGGGGAGATGTAGTGATATGCATCACTATATACACAAGGGGTTAATGTAAATACACTACAACTAAATAACCACTAGAGGGAGCACCAGAGATGTCATAACATGAAGATACGCAACCAATGGGTAATCAGGACACGCAGAGGTGGCATTACTACAAGGGGGCACTACACAACCCATGTAAAAAGGACAAGGCACACAGGCTCTGCCTCCTCCACCGGCAGAAACCAAGAGAGCAGGATAGGGTTGATTATCAGCAACATCACACCCCAGCGCATGGTCGAGAGCAAGCTTGCATAGTTAGCAGAACAGACTGAGTTACTAGAGGCAGATTAGTAGAGTGTCGAACTCATTTAAGAGCATTGTCAATCATTCAATAAATACATTAAACTTATCTCCGAGTCTGGAGCATCTTTCAGCAAAGCCTACATCAAGTGCCAGCTTATGTTACGAGCAATAACATAACACAACAGCAGAGAATTCTACAGTTTTAGCAATTAGTCAGTCCTGATGGTTCAAAGATTGACTTGATGATCTTGCAACATACAAAACCGATGGTAAAAAATTGCCCTTTAAAGCGGAGACTTTTGACATGTCAGGAAAAAAAAATACTTCAACAGATTTCACTGCCTTCTAATTGCTAGGTTTCTGCTCATCTGAGCTTAATTGTCATTCTTCACTTACAGCTCCAACAAATCTGATAACAGTATAAATTATAACTTCACACATAACAAAGAGACCATGCTGAAAAGTTCCCGTAAAAAAGATCATCGACTGCAAAGAAACTATGTAGAGCAGGGAATCTATAACTTCCTGGTATGTTTTCTTTTCCTCTTTCCCTGCACGTCAGCTCAAATATAAATTCCAAAACATATGAATATATCTCTACAGAAGGAATGCAAAGATGTTGAATAAAATAAGGACATATGTAATTCGCATGATTTTTCTTCTGACATACAAACCCAAGTGTCCAAACAGCGAACCTTGGTCGACGGGAATAATAGAATCCAGACGTTACTGCACTCTCCTGAAGCTTCCTTGGTTGTTTAGAGGGGTTAGAGAATTTCCCAGAGGTTATCATTAATTGGCCTCAGACTTATACTTCTCCAGTAAGATTTTGGGATTGAGGGCATTGCTTGTGTTTGCATTGTGTCAGGATGGGCTGGATCATTCCTTCCAGTTCCTTTTGTGTCTCCAGGTGCACTTTTCTATTTGTTAACTTAAACCTTAAACTTTTCAATCTGGATAGTTCCCCCCACATCTCTCTGCCATCCATGCCACCCGAACCCCCACCCAGTATTTCCATCGTCATCTGATCCTGAAGTGATTTCTGCCAGTACCGCTGGAGTACGAGAGATATGCAATCAAATAATCGTTTATTAATGGGGAAGAATAATTAATCTTGTGTCTGCTGTAAATTGCCACATTTCTTATATTAAAAAGCTGCTGAAATTCAAACCTATCTCTTTTATCTCCTGCTTGTCTTTCAAAACTCAGCAGTCATTAACCCATTTGTTTACGAATGTGAAAGAGCAGTCAACTATGAAAACTCTGTATAACTGCTGGTTCGAAACAAACATTGGAGGTTTCCAGTTGTTAACAAAGGGTTTATTGATGAAAGGAAAAGGCAGTTAGATAACAGCTACACAACACTGTACAACATGTCTTTACTCTTTAGCTCCACACTGCCCGGGGTCCAATTCCCAGGGCCCTGCTCAAACTCCCCATTGGACAAGTTTTGCGTGCTCCCGCAAGCTTCGCCCCAAGCCGTTCACGTGGTCAGTGGAGCTCACCCTCTTAAAGGGGCCATGCTACCACATCCCTTCCCCTTTAGGTCCATTAATACACTATCCTAAAAACTATCTGCAATGGATGCTTTGGAGAGGTTGCGTTGGAGATTTACCAGAATGATGCCTGAACAGGAGGGCATGTCTTATGAAGAAAGGTTGAGGGAGTTTTCTCACTGGAGCGAAGAAGGAAGACCGGTGACTTGATAGAGGTGCACAAGGTGATGAGAGGCATGAATAGAGTGGATAGCCAGAGACTTTTCCCCAGGGCGGAAATGGCTGTCGCAAGGCGACATAATTTTAAGGTGATTGGAAGAAGGTATAGGATGTAGGTTCTGTAGCCATCTGGGATGGTCACTTTCAGCATATAAAATGGACACTCGCAGAGCATACAGGGAAAATGGACAATGCAAAGTAAACAAGCAGACACAGAGCCTGAATGTGTATTTGGGAAGACAGACTGCAGACGGAACCGAAACTCCTGGCTGATTTGCACATTGATGGCCCATCTCTAGGAAACAAAGAACTCGTACTCAGGTAGCCGATACTGTCACAGACATTCCGGCGCCACTACCCCAGCAAGAAGACACAAACAAAGCAAGGCCAACGGACACTTAAGACACGTCCAGCCATCAAGCCCCGCCCCTTTATTGGCTCAGATCGATGGCAGTGATCGAGAAGCTGCCCAATTAATTGGGACCAGGTTTAAGGCCCGCCCAAAAGCGTGCAAAGCCCCCCAAGTACAAGAAGGAACCCTCACCATGTGTTCGCTCTCTTGGAATTGGCTGTCAACCGGAAAGACCCTTCCACCTGCACCACCAGAAGCAAGTAAGTTCAAGTTCAACGCTCACTACCAGACCGACGACCTCAGCTGTATTCCTGTTACCTCTTTGAACCAAACAGCCTCAGATCCGAACAACGTCCATAGTTCCTCTGACCTAAGTGGGCACCCGAGGTTAAGTATAGGTGCTAGTGATAGACATAGTTTAGCCTGTAGTCTTATTGTGCATGAGTAAATCATACTGTGTGTAAATAAAGTAGCATTGACTTTGAACTAACTAACTAACTGGTGTATTGGTTTAGTTCGGTATTCGGTTGAACCTTGTTGCGGTATCAAGAGATACCTGGTGACTCTGAAAGCATATTCATAATTAAGATTAAGAAAGGCGACCTTATTAATCGCCATATTTAGAGTCACAAAAGAGAGCAACATTACTGGTGACTCTGGTGGGACTCGATCTAGAAGTGACTTTGTCACTCCGAAAGAACCCAACTTTGAATTAGAAACCCCATTGGAAAAAGTTAAAAACCACAAGCGTAAGGCCAGTATCTATCAAACTGCCAAGATTTAGAAGTGTGTAATTTGCATGCATACTAACAAGGGATATAAGGCAACCACGATAGATTTTGTTGCGTAAAACTGTCGGGAATTTTGTAGACCGGAAAATAGCTTAAGCCATACCCCTGTTTGCATCACCGCTTTATTCCCCCCTGTTCCAAATTTATGGTAGAAACCCAGAGATTACAGTAGGAATGGCAATGAAGGCAATGGAATGGCTTATGCACCCCCAGGAATTCGAGGTCGCAGCGACCAATAGAGCAGAGCAGTGTCCCATATGGGAAGAGAAAATGAGGAAGTATCTAAAAGGGAAAGGATGGCCCCTTTGGAACAAATTTTGTGCGAATGAGGAAACAGGTATAGGACAAACTTGGTGGGATAACCTGACCGAGATTCATAAGAAAAACTTAGAAAAGTTTGTGAGCCGATGGCAATCGTGTCCTGTTTGGCACAATTGGACGCTCCGCAGACAGCTTGAAGAGAAAGAGAAGAATAGTGAGGAAGACATTAGCGAGTGCGAGAAAGTTAACAGGCAACTTAGAGAGCAGTTAGCAGCGAAGGACAAGGAGATGGCTGAGGTCAAACGGGCACACCAACCACTTGTCTCGCTCACCTAAGCAGCTTTCAGTCCCAGTATGATAAGGCCTACCAAGACACGCAACGCGCGGTGTTGGTAATAGAAGAGACAGAACATCAAGTCGAGCAATTAAAGAAGAAATGTAACGATTTAAATGCAGCCCTACGAGCAATCCACAGTTCCACGATGGAACAAAGGCAGAGTTTGGTGGACCATGCCAAATGCCGAAAGAAAATTGCAGACCTGCAATCCCTGCTCTCTGTACAAAATGGTTTCCAAGATACATTTGGACCCCAGCTAGATCAGGAAAATAAAATGGCCCTGATTGGCAAGTGTTAAATGAAACTGCCCATCGCTATATACATGGAACATGTACTCAAGATAAAACCCAGAAAAGGAAAACACCCCCCCCCCCCCCCCCCCCCCCCCCCCCGCCCCGACTGCACAGGTAGTGCACAATCCCATGAACCCTGTCACCACACAGCGCAGGGCCACAGCAAACGGAGACCCCAGTTTTCTGTAAACTACCCCATTAACCGTCACTCAATTAAGGGACGCATGTGACAAAATGGAACCATTCCAACCCACATCGGACCCGCACCACTATTTTGCGAAAGTTAAACAACAGCCAACCATGTACTGCCTGGATGAGAAAGAGCAAGTTAAGCTCACAGTTTTGAGCCTTGACCCCTCAATTGTGGCAGCCCTTCGCGACCCACAAAATGTAGGAGGAGGTACCCTCCAAGAAATGCATGCAGCGATCCTAGATGCGATTGGCTACAATAAGGGAGATCACGTAGAAGGACTCAATAAGTGTAGACAGAAAAAGACCGAACACCCAACAGCGTTTGCTGGAAGCCTTTGGACCCACTTTACAGCAGTATTTGGAGAGTTAGTCCGTGCCCATTTAACACCAGAAATGGACTCGTATCCTAGTCTCTACGCGGCCGAAGCAGGACAGAGAGCTTGGCCAATTATGATGCTCAGACAATACTCATAATGAGAAATGGTTATTAAAGAGATTATCCCGAGCTTGGGAACAGTCCCTTCAGGGAAGGTCAGAATATGGAAAAGTAAATGAAGAGCAGGCAGATGCTAACATACATCCAGTCAGGACACATCAAAACCCCGCATTACGAAAGTCATCCAAAGTTTACTTGACCAAGGCATACTTCGTTCAATAGGCTCAACTAGCAGTGCCCCAATCTGGCCTGTCAGGAAACCCGATGGCTCATGGCGACTGACCATCGATTATAGAGCTCTAAACAAAGTCACCCCATTAGCAGCCGCCACCGCAGCCACGAGTCCCGAGACAATGTTAAAACAGGGACCTCAATCAAACTTTTTCACGGATTTGGACATCAGCAACGGTTTTGGTCCATTCCATTGGATAAAGCGTGCCAATACAAATTTGCTTTCCCCTTCCAGGGACAGCAATACACATAGATGTGCCTACCACAAGGCTTCCACAACTCCCCCTCCATTTTCCACTGACCGCTGGTGAATGGATTAGCTAAATTTTCCCGACCCAATTGCCTCATCCAGTATGTAGATGACTTCTACAGACGGACACTAAGGGAGAGCACATTTCGCTTCTCGACAAATTATTAGGACGCCTTCATGAAATCGGATGTAAAGTGAACCCCAAAAAGGCCAAGATTCTGCAGGAAAAGGTCATTTATTTTGGCACAGTAATCACCCATGTCAAACGTGAGATTGACCAGAAATGCATTGACTTCATTGTTAAATTACCCCTGCCCCATAATGTTACAGCCCTCCGGTCGTTTTTACGACTGGTTGGCTACTGCAGGAATCACATAGACAGTTTTGCCACAAAGGCAGCTCCTCTTTCCGAACTCCTAAAAAAGCACACTCCATGAAAACAGCACACGGATGCCGTGGATGCATTAAAAAGTGCCCTGAGCACAGCTCCCGCATTACAGGTCCCAGACGCACTCGCCCCATACGCAATAGAAATTGCATCCACTGACCGAACCCTTTTGGCTGTGCTCCTTCAGGAAAGACACAATCGTTTAGGCCCCGTAGCATACGCCTCACGAGTTCTTGATCCGGTAAAGCAAGGATTTTCTGCCTGTGAAAGGCACTTGCTCGCAGTTTTTTGGGCTCTTCAGTACTTTGCGTACATAACAGGACTCAACCCCGTAACCATTTTACCAGAGCACACCCCAACCCAACTTCTACTAGATGGTAGACTAAAGGACGGCACAGTCAGCCAAATTCGCGCAGCATGATGGACCCTACCCCTACAAGGACGGGACATTACGGTTAAAAGGACGAAGACACACACGTTTCTAGCAAACAATTTACAGTACACAGGCAACCCACATGAGTGTGAGATCATTACCACCAGACACAACACAGGCCCCTTTGTACCCAAATTAGCTCCCCCGAAACCAGGTACTACACGCCAGAGACTCCATCCCACAGACACAGACGCAGCTCTTAGGATTTATGTGGATGGCTCCTCCACAGTTTTAAATGGTAAACAAATCACTGGTTGTGGTATTCATGTAGAGGACGTCCAGGGACGTGCGTTAGAAGAAATCTCACTGAAATTGCCTGGACACCTAGGTTCGCAGGCAGCCGAATTAGCAGCGTAGCATACATTGTGCAGCACGCCGACTCGTTCCCGACCCCAGCCAACATATACTGAAACAGCCTATATGTCTGCAATAGTTTAACTGAGTTGCGACCCCTGTGGGAATCTAGAGGTTTTGTTTCCGCAGACGGAAAACGCCTACCCTCAGCCCATTACTCCAGCATATCCTCAAGACAGCTAAAGGCCGTAAATATGGTATTGTTAAGGTTCGCAGCCACCATTGTTCCTCCCCCTCTGGTAACGTTAAGGCAGACGCCCTAGCAAGAGCAGGTTCCAGACATGGTCACTTTTGGAATCCCCCCGAATGTGCCCAGATCTCACAGACCAATATTCAAGATTTAGCTCAAGCCCAAAAGGAAGACGAAAAGCTCAGGGAAGTTTTAAAAGGTAATTTGCTAGCCCCCTATGATAAGTACAGAAACGCTTCAACAGCACACGATGGCATAATTTTAAAAGAGGGTATTTATAATAGAAACCGGATTATCTGCCAATTCCATGACAACCATGGACACCAAGGGATAGATGCAACCCTTGCCCACCTCAAACCTCTCTGCTGGTGGCCCGTTTAAAATCCAATGTGACTCACTACATTGAAAACTGTTTGATTTGTGCCCAAAACAATCCAGACAGGTATGCAAAGAAAGGTCAACTCAGTCACACCCGCCCTGTTAATGGCCCCTGGCCGAATTTACAGGTAGATTATATAGGTCCCCCCCCGCTGCAAAAATGGTTTTAAGTATGTGTTGGTAGTGATCGACACCTTCACGAAATGGGTGGAAGCTTTTCCATCGAGGACTAACACGGCTACAACGACAGCCAAGAATTTAACGCAGCAAATTTTCACTAGATGGGGACTTCCCTGTAGTATCGAGTCAGACCAAGGCTCACATTTCACAGGACGCGTCATGAAAAATGTCCTCACAATATTTGGCATACGACAAAAATTTCATATCACCTATCACCCGCAATCAAGTGGAATCATAGAACGTATGAATCAAACGCTCAAATCAACCCTTAGGAAAATGGTGCATCAGCACAGTACAACATGGGACAAAGTTCTTCCATTTGAACTCATGTTTATTAGGAACAGGGAATCAACTTCGACAGGATACACCCCCCAAACCCTCATGACTGGACGTCCCATGAAGGGAATAGAATACTTGTTAGGGCTTGATTTGGCAAGCCTCACAGTCACCGCCCTCACCCATGAGAAAGTAGTACAGCAGATCCTCGAAAACTTTAAAGCAGCCCAGCTTGCCGCAGCTGTTAGGCTTGGCACACGGAAAACACTGAGTTAAGCATGTTTTGATAAGACAGTACACCCGATGGCATTTCCAGTTGGACAGCAAGTCATGCTCTCCCTGTACAACTCCAGTTCATTTCTTTCCCCCAAATTCGCAGGACCCTACTCAATTTCAGATATATTCAGCCCCTCCGTTTATAAGATCACTTATCCTAATGGCAAGTCAGGATGGTTTCATATAAACCAGCTTAAGGCGTATGGCACGCAGAGGAACCACTCCCACCACATCTGACTCACAGCAGCAGACGAACACGCCCCGCCCATGAACAACCTATTCCTACCCTCCCCCAACCAGTCCAGCCCGTCCTCGGACACCACTTCAACTCCACCCCCAGAGGCACGATTCCGCCTCTCCCTTCATTCGACCAGCACCGACAGCGACAGCACTGATACATTAGACCCCATGGAACCACCACACGATTTCAATTCTGCACCAGGCCCCACTCCCAGCAACTCCGAACATGATAGCCCTAAAAGCCCCTGAACCGAACCCACCACCCGGTGATGATGGATTGCCCCTACCGCCTCCAACCTAGACACCAAGCATTGGCATCACGACAATTCCGACAGACTCATCCGTAAAGATGAGATGGAACCCACATCGGCCCAAGCAGCCTTGGCACAGCTACTCCAGTCACGAGTGTGGCAACCGGGAGAAGATGATGACTCAGAGTCTGACTCCCACCAGCCCAGCCCCTTTGCGACTCTTTTTGCAGTGGAACAATGAGGTGTCCAGATGATGGTAGAAAAGAACTGATTGAGATTTATGGTGCCCTTCTTTCTGATGGAGCCTGCCCTATTTTGTTATTTTAGTTTGATATTTTACATGTTGAATGTTTGTATTGGGTATGACCCTTTGCGACAGTTTATTCATGGCCTCACGCCAAACTTTGATGCAGTCACGACTACTCTTTTAATGCCCCATGGCAGTTAAAGGAACAAGTTTGTCGACAGACACCAATTGATACAGTCATAACTACTCTTCTGATTCGACAACAATCATAAGAGCCAGTTTATCCATGGTGATCACAAATTCTTTCCGTTCTTGTCAGATCATCCAGGCAGTGGAGTAATGGCACTAGTCCCCGCCCTGCCTGAGGACTCCCATCTGGACAGCTAAGATCGGGTGCACCTATGGCACTGGTCACCGCCCTACCCGGGGAATCCACCCATTCTTGCCCCGCCGCAGCCCACAGGCACCACATTCAGAGCTTTTGGTTCGAAACTCTTTTGCTGTTTCTTAGTTTTTGCTTTCCAGCGACCCTTAGGTCAGTCTCCTACATGGTACTGTATTTACATCCTCAAACACTTAGATGAAACAATTGGCTGCTGGACGGAGAGATTGTCCGTCCACTCAGCGCATCGACCACACAGGCTGCGAGATTGCTCGCACTGTGACAGTATTTTCCTTTTCGGATGTCTTGTCCCCAAAAATATTTGGATTTAAAAAAAAGGGAGTCACATATGGTGCCAATTCTAATGGGCAATTGATAATGGGCAATGGGCAGCACGGTAGCATTGTAGATAGCACAATTGCTTCACAGCTCCTGGGTCCCAGGTTCGATTCCGGCTTGGGTCACTGTCTGTGCAGAGTCTGCACATCCTCCCCGTGAGTACGTGGGTTTCCTCCGGGTGCTCCGGTTTCCTCCCACAGTCCAAAGATGTGCAGGTTAGGAGGTTTGGCCATGATAAATTGCCCTTAGTGTCCAAAATTGCCCTTAGTGTTGGGTGGGGTTACTGGGTTATGGGAATAGGGCGGAGGTGTTGACCTTGGGTAGGGTGCTCTTTCCAAGAGCTGGTGCAGACTCGATGGGCCGTATGGCCTCCTTCTGCACTATAAATTCTATGATAATAAAAGGAGAGACAGACAGACATACAAGATCTTAAACAAGGTAATAACAGATATTATTCTTGTGTCCACAGGAAATCTAAAACACCAGAAGACAGAGGAAGACCAAGAGAAAAATGAAGATGGACATCATGACCTACATTTGGATCATCGCGGGATCACGACAGTTGCGCGCGGACGCGACCCCCCTGACCCATACCACACAGGCCGTGAATGTTTCCCATCACTGCCATACACCACACCCAGAGACAGCCACTGACACACCAGCCTGGTGCGACAACCTTATAAAATGGTATTCCCTTTCATACATCGTAGAAGCCCTATTAGTGATAGCAATACTCTGTAGTATCATCCAGACACTGAGACTTCGGAAATGGCGAAGGAAAGCCTCCCGCACTCCGGTATATCAGACCCCCTATTTTCGGACTCCAGCAAACCCCCCACTCTCTCTAAATAAATAAAGTGCATCGATAATTTTTTGTTGTGTTCTAATAAAAGGATGTGAATTTTCTGACCGCCAAGATAGAGAGAAATGTAATGCTGCTATTGTATCGTCTTATACTGTTTGTAAATACATTTTTTCTATTGACTAAACAGCCTGAAGATAGTGTAGAGAAGGATAGTTAGAGGTTCCCATGTTTGAAAGAAAGAAATGTAATGCATGCTTGAATGTTATACTGCCCTTAGAGTTGTATATATGATGTAAATAAAAGCAATTTAGGTAAAGGTTCAAATCCATAGGACAGAGTAGTTTAGGACCTGTCCTTGATTGCGGGTGCTTGACTTAGGCAGAAAACAAAGAAGATTCAGTAATATGTGAAGGATCACAAGGAGGGAGTGTAGCCATCTGGGATGGCCACTTTCAGCATATAAAATGGGCACTCGCAGAGCATACAGGGAAAATGGACAATGCAAAGTAAACAAACAGGCGCAGAGCCTGAATGTGTATTTGGGCAGACAGACTGCTGACGGACCCAAAACACCTGGCCGATTTGCACATTAATGGCCCATCTCCGGGAAACAAAGAACTAGTACTCAGGTAGCCGATACTGTCACAGACATTCCGGCGCCACTACCCCAGCAAGAAGATACAAACAAAGCAAGGCCAACGGACACATAGGACACGCCCAGCCATCAAGGCACCCGCTCCTCTATTGACTCAGATGGATGGCAGTGATCGAGAAGCTGCCCAATTAATTGGGACCAAGTTTAAGGCCCGCCCAAAAGCGCGCGAAGCCTCCCAAGTATAAGAAGGAACCCTCACCATGTGTTCGCTCTCTTGGAATTGGCTCTCAACTGGAGAGACCCTTTCACCTGCACCACCAGAAGCAAGTAAGTTCAAGTGCAACGCTCGCTACCAGATGGGCAACCTCAGCTGTACTCCTGTTACCTCTTCGAACCCAACAGCCTCAGATCCGAACAACGGCCATTGTTCCTCTGACCTAAGTGGGCACCCGAAGTTAAGTATAGGTGTTAGTGATAGACATAGTTTAGCCTGTAGTCTTATTGTGCATGAGTAAATCATACTGTGTGTAAATAAAGTAGCATTGACTATGAACTAACTAACTGGTGCATTGGTTCTTTGATCGGTATTCGGTTGAACCTTGTGGCGGTATCGAGAGATACCTGGCGACTCTGAAAGCATATTCATAATTAAGATTAAGAAAGGCGACCTTATTAATCGCCATATTTGCAGCCACAAAAGAGAGCAACAGTTCTTTACACAGAGAGTGGTGGGTGCGTGGAATGCACTGCCAGCGGAGGTGGTGGAGTCAGAGTCATTAGTGACAATTAAGCCACTCTTGGACAGGCACAAAGACAGCAGAAAACTGAACAGGTGTAGGTTAGGTTGATCTTAGAATAAGATAAAGGGTTGGCACAACATTGTGGGCTGAAGGGCCTGTACTGTGCTGTACTGTCCTATGTGTGATGTTCTAAAAGTTATCATTTTTAACAGGAACAACCAAGGAAAGAGAGTCCATCAGAATGTTCATTGATTCTGAGACCTCTAGGTCCTTCTGGACCTCGGTAGCCCTGCCATAGGCTCGGCAATCATTTGGGCGATTGATTGGCCCACAGTCGATGCTTCCTCAGTTAGGACCACTTCAGCTACAGGCGAACTAGACTCACCAGCCTCGAGTGATGCAGCTGGTTGAACAGAAGAGGGAGCCCCTAGCTCCCCTTGGCTGGATCGAGTTACAGAAGCATTCACAATGAAACTGGACTTGTCAACTCCACGTTGGGGGGGTCGCCACCCCTCGACTCCTCAGGTGGTCAACATGCTTTTGATGGTCTTTCCATTAACATCAACCACATAAGACAGCAGCCCTGACTGGGTCACAATCCATCCTTCTAACTAAGGCAAACCAGCAGTGAAATTCACACCAAAAACAGATCGCCCACCCAGACCAACCTGTCCCTTCTTTGCTCTGACCACTGAGTCTTCTGGGAGGCCTGACTTGCCTCTACCCGCTCCCACCACATTTCAAGATCCAATCGGGTTCGTAACTGGTGTGACCCCCATGGTTGAATGAGGTGTTGAGTTGTACAACAACAAAAAATTAGCTAACCTCTGGCGAAGTGGTTTATTTGACTGATTCTTCATAGAATCATAGAATTTACAGTGCAGAAGGAGGCCATTCGGCCCATCGAGTCTGCATCAGCCCTTGGAAAGAGCACCCCACTTGAGCCGACACCTCCACCCTATCCCCATAATCCAGTAACCCCACCTCGCGTTTTTGGGCACTAAGGGCAATTTATCATGGCCAATCCATCTAACCCGCACATCTTTGGACTGTGGGAGGAAATCAGAGCACCTGAATGTAATCCACACAGACATGGAGAGGACATGCACACTCCACACCAACAGTGACCCAAGCCGGGAATCGAACCTGGAACCCTGTAGCGTTGAAGCAACTGTGCTAACCACTGTGCTACTGTGCTACCCCCCCTGGCATTCTTGAAAGTTTGAATGATCTGCTGAACCATACAGTTCGATGCTGGATGGTATGGGGCTGTCCTCATGCATTGCATGCCACTTGCTCTAACAAAATGCTGGAAATCATGGCCGGTGAATAGGTCCAAAACAATTGCCTCGGGATGCCCATGAACGGCAAACACTCGGCGCAAGGTATCTACTGTGGCGACCAACGTAGTGGTCCCCATCTCCTGGATTGATAGCCACTTCAAGTGGGCATCTACCAGAACCAAAAACATCTTGCCCAGAAACGAGCCTGCATAATCAACGTGGACACTGGCCCATGGGCGACCTGGCAAACAAGGGTGAAGGGTGATGGAAAGCAGAAAATGTTGCTGCGTTTACCAACGGTGGCACTGTTGTACTAGTTCTTCAATTACTTTGTCTATGCAAGGCCATCATATGTAACTATACACCAACATCTTCATTTTGATCTGCCCTGGGTGGGCGTTGTGTAATTTCTGAAGGAGGGGTATTACTAGCCTGATGCGGAATGACCTCCTATGATTCCCAAAGAATCAAGTCGTTTTACATGTCGACTTGTCTTGACGAATGAAGTAGATCCTCAGCTACTCAGACTTCTCGTAATGCCAATAGACTGTATCATTAATTTAATCTAAAATAATAAGGTCTTTTTGGGTCCAACTGTGGACATGTCCCGCGGACACCGGCAGGGTGCCCTGGACGTTTGGAGTTGAATTATTCCCTGGGGTACACGTGGTGGTGGAATACTCTTGGAAAGGGGCAGATGACATAATGCATCTGCATTAGCAATTTGCGGCCCAGGCTGGTGCTGAAAAGCACAATTGCAAACAGACAACAGCAGGACCCAATGTTGCACCTTTGATGAGGGATAGGCAGTGTGGGCTTATCGTCCCTTAACAGACCTAATAACTTGTGGTCAGTCAATATGTTGAACTGTCGACCATACGCATATTGGTGGAATTTCTTCACACCGAATGTAACCACAAAGCCCTCCTTCCATTGCCTTCCTTAATAATTGGTGGAATTGTACGAAGTTGTGCCTAGATTTGAAATAAACCTTCCATAGTAATTGACTGTACCAAAGGAAGATTCAAGCTTTCTGACATTTTTGGGTGCAGGAACATCTTGTATGGCCTTGACCGTTTCTTCCAAAGGATGGATCCCTGTTGTATCAATGTGAAATCTTAGGTATGTCAATTCAGAGACATCAAAGGTACATTTTTCATGTTTTAGGCAGACTCCAGTCACACAAAACCTCTTTAATACTTCCTCTAGGCTGGCCATGTGTTCTTCTGGTGTCGTGCCAGTGACTAGCACATCATGAAGGTAAACCAGCGCCTTGGGAATCCCTTAGAGAAGATTTTCCATTGTGCACTGGCAGATGACGCAGGCTGAAGTGATGCCGAATGGCAGTCTGGTATACTGGAAGAGGCCTTTGTGGGTATTGATTGTGCAAACCTCTGAGCCTCCTCATCCAACTCTAGTTGCAGGTAGATGCAGCCCCCCCGCCAGCTTGGCATCGAGGTCTTCAATTTGGGGAATCGGATCCTGATTGATCTAGGTAGCTTGATTTATGGTCATCTTATAGTCTCCACAAATCCGTATTGACTGATCAGATTGAAGGACAGAGACTATCACCACCACACATTCTGGAAACTGAACTGGCTTGATGATACTCAGCTCTTCCAATCTCTTTGGCTCTGCTTCAACCTTCTGATGCAATGCATATGGCACTAGCCTGGCTCTGAAGAACTGAGGTGTTGAATCTGGATTGACATGTATCTTGGATTTGAAACCCTTAATTCGGCCCAATTCTTTGTGGAAAACATCTTCATACCATCTTAAGACATCTTGGAGGATGCCATCAGATATTTTGAAGATTTCCAGCCAGTTGAGCCTAATCTTCTGCATCCAATCTCTTCCCAAAAGACTGGGTCTATGTCCTTGCACGACAAGCAAAGACATATATTGGCTTCCTGCCCTCTGTAGACCACTGCGGTGTTAGCTGTTCAGAGGATCTTTAAAATTTCTTTGGTGTATGTCAAAAGTTTGGCTGTAGTACTCTTCAAACTTAAAGACTGTGATCTTGCACATAGATATTGGAAGGTCTGCTCACCACTGTGGGCACTGAAGCCCCCGGTGTTGGCTTCCATTTTAAGGGGTCTACCATTTACCCTTAAGACAATTTCAATTGGAGCCGTTTTTTTCCAATTGGACTGTGTTCAATCGATTCATTATATTTTCTTCTCCAGAACTTTTCTCCACTATGTTAAGTGGTGCAGTGGTCTGTTGCTACTGCTGTTGTTTTGTTTTGAATTGGTATGCTTTGTCTCAGGCAGAAATGTGCTTGAATATGTCCCCTTTGGTTGCAACAGAAACACATGACCTTCCGAACATGACATGTCTCCTGGGGATGGTCCCACGCAACGATAGCAGTCCACCTCGGATTCTGTTTAATGCCAGATTCCTTCCCACTCCTTGGGTTCCGGTCCTGTCTTGTATCTGGCTCTGAGCTGTGCCTGTTGACCTTGCCACACCTCACAGCAGTACCACTCCATACTAGGTTAATCTCCCTTTCTGCCATGCATTGAAGCTGAGCGGCATATCTTTTGGCACATTCCATCATCTGAGCTATCTTGATCGCTTTTTCCAACGTAATTGTGGTCTCCGCCAGAAGCTTATTCTGGATATTAAGGTTATGGATCCCCCCAACCAGCCAATAGTGCAACATGTCGTTGAGCACAGTCCCAAACTCAGTGCTCAGCAAGCTGACAAAGCCTTGCTATAAATGCTGAGACAGACTCTTCACAGTGCCTCACCGTAGAGTTACACTTATAATGTTGGAGGATAATCAAGGGTCTTAGGTTGTAATGTTCTTTAACCAATTTCAATATCTGATCAAAGGTCTTCATATCGGGTACCTCCTGGGATGTGAGCTCCCTGGACTAATTATAGACCTAGGGCCCACAACCTGTCAGAAATTTCACCTTCTGCCTGTCCTTGCCTGCGGTGTCATTGCAGTAAAGAAGCGGAGGAATTCAATGTACTGACTCCATGCTCAATCCCTCGGTCAAATGAGTCCAGGTTCCCACTGATAGGCATTTCCACTCATGGTTTAAATGATTCCAAACCTTGCTGGAGCTTCTCTGCTTTCTCAACTGTTCCTTTCTTCCCCCTCAATTAACAACGACTGTCGGTTGCGATCGGAAATGTTTACCTCTACGCCAATTTGGTGGCTCGAGTGATACACCGGAGGCTTCTAGTAGTTAACAAAGGCGTTTATTGATGATAGGCAAAGGCAATTAGATAACAGGAAAAGTACGCTGTACAACAGCTCTCCGGTCCACACTGCCAGGGGTCCTGCCCCCAGGACCCCGCACACACACCCCCTGTAACCGGTGTTCGTGTCCTCCCACGCGATTGGCCCGAACTGTTCACGTGGTGAGTGAAGCTCGCCCCCTTAATGGGCCCACATTACCATAATCACTAACAGGCATTTTTCATAAAAGTTTGTATCAATGCTGTGTGTCAGAAATGGATATTTCAATCGTCAATGGGCAAAACCAAAATTAGTAATACTGGACCTAAACATTTTATCTTGAGAAATATCCAATAAATGAATGATTGACTCAGATTTAGCAATCCATAATGGAGCACATTAATAGATGACAATTAACACTTACAGTAAATACAAAGCCAATCCTACTTTGAGTGATTTTGTTTGAATTGTTTTCATCTTACTTCCTATCCCAGCTTCCTGAATTACCAACAAATCCAATTTAATTTCACCCAAGCTTTCTTGAATTTGTTAAACTTTCATGAAATTAGTTTTACTCCCCAGTTGTAAAGATCGTTAATAACCTGTGTTTACAATTTTACATTAAAAGAGTACAGTTTGGTGAGTACCATTGGCATCTATATCATAATCAATATAAAGTTACTTATGCGGCATTCTTCAAAATTAGCTGTGTTTATTCTGGACAGTTTAGATGGGACCCCACATCTAGAAAATAGCAGTTACTTAGATTTTCTTTTACAAAAAAAGAGCTTCTTCAATTTTATGTTTCCTATGAGAGTGTGCATGAGAAAGCTGATCAGTACAATTGTTTATGAATTTACTGAGATAAACAGTTTTACTTAATATTTGATATCAAGATATGGGCTACATGAGCAAGGCAGCATTTCTTAAAAAAAATAAAAATAAATTTAGAGTACCCAATAGTTTTTTTTCCAATTAAGGGGCAATTTAACATGGCCAATCCACCTAAACTGCACATCTTTGGGTTGTGGAGGTGAAACCCACGCAGACACGGGGAGAATGTGCAAACTCCACACGGACAGTGACCCAGGACCGGGATTCGGATCCAGGGCCGGGATTCAAACCCGGGTCCTCAGTGCCATAGGCAGCAATGCTACCCACTGTGCCACCGTGCTTGCAAGGCTGCATTTGATGTCCATTGTGGGTTGCCCTGAAAAGGTGGAGGTGCATCTGCCACTGAATTGGTGTTGTCCTTGTGGTGATGGTGTTTCCACATTAATGTAAGATAACAAATCTGAGGATTTTGGCCCAACAACAGTGAAATTGTTGCTATGCCTTCACACTAAGGATGATATGTAAATTGGAGGGGATGGTGCTCCAATGATTTTGCAGCTTTTGACTTTCTTGGTGGTAAAGATATTAAGGTTGGGAAATAATGTCAAAGAAAGTGTGGTGAGTGGACCTTGTTCAACTTGTAAATAGCACACAGAGCAATCACAATGCACTGGTCTTGGAAAAGATTCATGTGAGTTCAGTAGCAGGGATAATGTATTGTAGAGACTGAAAATGCAAAGACGTTTGGAGAAATATGTTGGTGGAGTCTGCATAAATCTGATAGTTCGGATATTCTACCTTTATGTTGTAACTTCCCAAATCTTGATAACATTTTATATACTCTTTCTGAAATGCAATCACAAGAACTGCACCAATTCCTGAAATACAAACAATCCTTAAACAATTCTCCATTCATCTTTAAAGGTAAATCAAATATGTCGCACAAGATTAAAGTCATATAACAACTAATCTCAAATTAACCAATTGATACTAGAGCCTCAGAGAAAACCACTGAGTGACAATAAAGTCAACATGAAAAGTTAAATTACAGTTTGCAAGTTTGTTACTTCTCCAACTTACACAAATTGGTTAAAAAAAAACAATAATGTACAACCCAGTTTAAAGCTTAGTGTACTAACTCAATCCAACATCCGAGACTATAAACAAGGACTGGAGAACAAGAAAACAATGAGACCATAAGACATAGGAACAGAATTAGGCCACTCAGCCCATCGAATCTGCTCTGCCATTCAATCACGGCTGATATAGAACAATCTTACACATGCACATCTATCAGGGGATGAAATTCCTGACATTAATAACTTGAGCAAGAAAGTTAATCCATTTAAAATATGAGGCTTCCTATTTCATGCTTGCACAGATTATTTCTGCTAAAGCTGATAAAAAACCTAAGAAATATCATTCCTCCTGCGTTCTAGAATGCTTGAGGAAAGTTAACTAATTTTAAGCAGACACCAAGAAATGGAAGAGGATGGTAAAATATCACGCTGCAAACATGTAAAGATCAAGTATCAATAGCTCAGTTGACTATCTCATTACTTTTATTAGTACATTAATATTGATCTTAAAGCAACCTGTACAGCCCTATCACTGCTGTCATATTTGCAATCAATCCCTAATAAACTTCCTGATGACAAATGAAAAGTATTTCAATGTTGCCAACTCACTGTTGTTGAATTTTTAAAAAATATTATTTTCTTAAATGCATTGTGGCACATAACACAATCTTCATCACATAATCTGAAGTTCCTTGCAATTATAGAGTAAAAATAAAGATAGTTCTTTGAGCAATAGCAGTCAATAAATTAAAAATCTTTCAGGCAGAATATTACAATGCTGCAATAAACTGCAGCATGGCATGTCAGTCTCAGAATCCTTTCAGAAATGTAATAGTTCACTGCTTTTGTTAAATAATGAAACCAGTTTAAAAATACAGCGCTAATGCTTCGCTAACAGTACAGTCAAGGTCAAACGTAGGCGTTGCTCTGAACATAGCACAATTATTTTACTCCAGTAAACTTTTGTTTCACTGGACCTGCAAACAAAAGCAATGAACTAGAAATTTCAGAATTACAGTTTTATCATAGAAGATGGTGTACTGTAACAAATGGTGTTAACCCTTTTGACTTCATCCCCTCTACAAGACAGAGTTTGAGCAGTCTTCTTTTAAATGAATGCTTGGTTGAAATTTTTGCGAACTGTCATAATGTTTCTGAGATGCGCCTGGGGTCTTGTCTATAACCGGGTTTTCAATAGAAACATCCCTGGGAATGAAACAATCATGATATCTGGAAATGAGTGGTTAAGATATTTCAGAACGACTGAGACACATCAAGTTGCCCTCTCACCTGATCTTCTTCACCACCACCCTCTTCATCGTATTTCAGAATATTGTCCCTGACGTCGTCCTCTGGATCAATCAGAAGTTGCTTTGTCTGTCGTTCCTTATCTCTGCGTTTCATCCACACCACAAACAGCAAGACGAGGACTAAAGAAAATTAGCAATATTTAATTACGCTATGAGTATGGTACTGATGTTAATTGAATCATTTCATTCTAACTGCTGTACTTACTTAACAAAATTATGATACATATAAGGATTGCAATAATGGCCCCTGTGCCCAATCCAGCTGCTGCAATTGCACCAACAGCTGTACAATCTCCATGCTCATCACAAGGGCAGACCTTCACTTTAATAATGGAGGTGCTAGATAATGGAGGGTTTCCAGAATCTGTGATTATGATTGGAACATCGTATACACCAGCGACCAGGAAACCGATCCTCAAACTGAGCTGGGCAGAGTCCCCTGTAGAATTCACAGAGAGGGAAAAATCAAAAGATATTCTGTATGCCATAAACAATTCAACAAGCTCTTACACAACTGCTAAAGCAGAGATAATCTCAGCAGTGATTGTAAAAAAAAAAAGCGTGATAGTTTTGCAATTCACACAACCTACCGACAAGGAAAGTTTATTCTTCCGACACATGAGAAAACGACAGGAACTCATGATTGCCCGCGAGATATTTAACATATTCTTGCCACGTAATCAATGGCCAGTCTCGGTACATCATAACTCAAGAGTGCTCTGACAGTATGTTAGTATTAACACTATTTCACACTCACATGGATTATCATACCACAAGGAAAAAAAAATCACTTGAGAGAAATAAATGATTGTTTACTTAACTCCATTATCAAACCTATTTATGCAATAATAATTTTATGATGTATTATACTACAGATGTTAAATTGTTTATTTTCTGTTCCAGCATGGAAATATTATCAAAAATAGGATTGTATAAAATTCAATATTTCTCGACCAAACTTGCTATAAATTGACAACTGATCAGTACAGAATCATTTGAACAGTGTGGTTTATTGCTTAACAACATGGTTATCACATGGATTTTATCCAAATGTTATGCAGCCACACTTAGACTAATTATTTTTAAAGCAGAGTTGCTTGCGCATTGCGCCATTAGAACATCACAGGCTGAATGGCCTTGGTCTGTGGTACAACCATGTATGTGATTTTATGATTCTCAGATTACCAACAGTTAATTTTCATTACACGCTAAATGACAGCAATCACAACAGAGACAGAGGGCAGGATCTACTGGCCGCTTTACACTTGAAAGGCAGAGCGACGCAGCTCGTAGATGCCGGGAGATGTCGCGATATGAATCCCGCCCACTGTGGGATTCACTTTTGCTAAAAATTCACTTTTTAGCAAATCTGCATATGAGAGTGAGACAGTTAGTCATTCAGTTCTGGTCTCCATGAATGGGAACCAGGCAGATATGGCACTCATGGGTGTCTCCCAGGGGATTGGAGGCCCCCAGGTACTTGCCCTCTGGGCAAGTTGGCACCCTGGCACTGCATGTGCCACCTGGGCTCCTTGTCACTGTCAGGTTGGCACCCAAAGTGCCCAGGTGGCACTGCTGGCTGGCAGAAGTACTACTCCTTATGTGCCAAGCTGGTAGCATCAATGTGCCAAGCTGGCATTTTTCACACAGTAGTGATCGGGCCCGGGGGGTGCCCGCTGCAGGAGGGCCTGAGGATTTCATTATTGGTGAGTTGGGGCTTTGGGGAGATTTGGGGAGCCACGTCAGTGGGGAGTTTGAGAGATCAGGATGTCATTTAGAAACTGTGTCCCGCTCTCCTCCTGCACTGAGGAGTTCTGTCAAGCGGAACCCCTCAGAGCAGGAAATGGGATAAGTGCTGCCTCTGTGGGGAGTACCCCGCTGAGGCCCCGAATCTACCCAAATGGGAACAGGGGCCGGGATTCTCCCCTACCCGGCGGGGCGGGGGGGCCCCGGCGTAGTGGAGTGGCGCCAACCACTCTGGCGTCGGGCCTCCCCATTGAATGAAATGAAATGAAAATCGCTTATTGTCACGAGTAGGCTTCAATGAAGTTACTGTGAAAAGCCCCTAGTCGCCACATTCCGGCGCCTGTCCGGGGAGGCTGGTACGGGGAGGCTAGGCCCGCGCCGGAGTGGTTGGCGCCACGCCGACTGGTGCCAAAACCGGCGCCAATGGCCTTTGACGCCGGCCGGCCGGCGTGGGGCTGGCCGAAAGGCCTTCGCCGGTTTGCGCATTCGCCGGTGCATCAGCTACCGCTGATGTCACCGCCGGCGCATGCGCGGTGGGGGGGTCTCTTCTGCCTCCGCTATGGTCGAGGCCGTGGCGGCGGCGGAAGAAAAAGAGTGCCCCCACGGCACTGGCCCGCCCGATCGCGGGCCTGGCCACCGTGGGGGCACCCCCCGGGGTCCGATTGCCCCGCGCCCCCCCCAGGACCCCGGGGGCCCGCTCGCGCCGCCAATCCCGCCACCACCAGAGGTGGTTGAAACCACGGCGGCGGGATTGGCCTCTCAGCGGCGGGACTTCGGCCCATCGCGGGCCAGAGAATCGCCGCAGACGGCATGCCGATCGGCGCGGCGCGATTCCCACCCCCACCAATTCCCGGGTGGCGGAGAATTCCGGCCACGGCGGGGGCAGGATTTTTGCCGGTCCCGGACAATTCTCCAACCCTGCGGGGGGGGGGGGGGGGGGGGGGGGGGGGTCAGAGAATTTCACCCAGGGTCCCATTCGATAGCGTACAGTTTCTTGGCACTCCAAGCACCAAGAAACACCGGGCTAAACAGGCTCGTTATGGGACTCTGTTCCCATTCAGGTAGATCGCACCCATAATTAATAACATATTTGAAATTAATCTAAGTTGAAATGATAATAAAAAGTTCAAGCTAAGGTGATAAAAGGTGGTTAAAATAGCATGGATGATATATTCCATTATTTCCTCGCTATATCCTTGCAAATCTTATGACATATTTCATGAAGTATGTTTACATATACTATTCTGAAAAGAACAGGTGCCTCATTCATTTATGTAAGCTCCACATTACAAGGATTAATATTATGAATGAGTTTGAGTATGTCTAAGTGGGGTAGCACTCAGAAAGAGCATTCACGTTGTAAGCTAATAAAAGTTACATCTGCATATAACATTAATTATAAAAATGGATTTTCTCTTCACTGCAACAACATATCTCCTGGCTTTATATTGAGTGGAAATGTTTTATTTGTTTAAAAATATGGCTAATGCTAATGACACGTTTAACAAACCTACTGAACACACAAATAAGCAGCTTTAAGAAAATAAATTAACGGTGATTGAGAATTCAGTTTTTGACTTGTAACATGTTTAGCCTATTATATACTAGCATTAATTCTATACAGACCAAATACATTCTGTTCCCCGAGGGTAGTTTGTGGATATATTGGGACCAAAAAGAAAATCTTATTTTTTTCTGAAGTAAGTTAGGCTTAGCAAGGAAGATTTATTTATAAAACAGACAAATTCTGATAAACTTAGCAGATTGAGCGACATCCATGGAGAGAGAAACAGAGTTGATGTTTTGACTCTGTAGGACCCTTCTAAAGGACTGATGAAGAATGGAAATGCAATGAATTATATAGATGGAGTGGGGGGGGGGGGGGGGGGGGGGGGGGATGGGGGATGTCATATCCAGGGTTTTATTAACACCTGAAATATCACTCTAGAATATTTGAGCGCTAGAAGCTAACAGTCATGGGTCCTTTTTAATCAAATTGTTCAGTTTATGGCCTATTAATGCAATTGTACCTGTGTTAAAAGCTGTCAAACAATTTGAGAATGCTTTCTTCAAACGCTATTATGAATATATAAAACATCATTGATTTCCTCAGGTTATTTCTGGACACAAAAAATCTGATGCAAGCAGAGACGTGTTTATTCAAATCGATACGTATAAACAACATACCCTGTTTGTCCGCTGCAAAATAAAATGTAAGCAGTTTGATTCAACAGTAAAACTACTCAAGGAAAATAAAAATGGATGTGTTTTGGAATCAGCTAGAAGAGATACAAAGATACCTCGCCATTGAACAAACAGCCTTTCCTTTGCCAGTCGAAAGTTCCATTGCATCACTGCAGGCAAATGCTCGTGTTCAGATTATAGCACCTCCCGGAACCAAATATAATGATGACTGGGAGCAACATTTCCACTTCCAACCATGACGTTCTGACAGGTCGAAGCTTTCAATTTTGATTTTGGACTCTGTCATGCTGTCTCCTTCCTGCCCTCTGTTTACCACCAAGCCTTGTTTTATCTAATCTTTGACATGCCTATATAACCTAACTTACCTCGGCATCCAGTTTCATGCCCATTTTAGCAACCACTCCCTGCTGGAGCCTCCAACGATCCTTTGTGGAGGCTCGAAGGACCGAATGGCCTACTCCTGCACCCATTTTCTATGTTTATTCTCTCCTTGATGTCACCCATTCCGTTTTAATTTCTCCCCCCTCAATTTCTTGGTTGCGTCCATCTTCCTACTCAACTTATCACTATCTGTCACTGCTGCATTCTTTCCTTCCCTTAGTCCGCAAGTCCTGGGGATCATCTCAGGAAACAGGGCGTGGAAGGCAGCAGCCCTCCTCAACCTCAGGTGTGGATCCTAGGGATGCACCGTGATATCGTGGGTGAGGAAAATTAAGAAACCAGACACATTTAGTGGGCATGGGTGAACCTAGGCACTGGTATAGATAGGTCATCATTGTTATATAGTTTCAGAATTAAATTTCACTTCATTCATGTACAGAGCTTCTACACTGTCATTCCATGGTACCAAGCTCTGCGAACCTTCGCACACACTTGGTGTTTCATTCCTTTGGAGTGTGAGAATGGCAGCACTAATGAGTAGAAATGGCAACTCGACGTGCTCCAGAATCACACAGAAAAGAAGAGAATACCAATGTGATTGATGAGGATTCCTGATGGAGTCCTGATCCTCAGCCCTTCATTCCTCTGGAATATCCACCTGTGTGCTTTCCCCTTGGGAGTGCCTCTCCACTAAGCCTCGCACCCTCTCCTCTCACACTATAGCCACTTCCCCATAGTTGCCTCTCTCCACCCCAACTATATGAAGTGTGTAAGCTCTTGAGAGTTTCAGTTGCACCTGACCCCTGACCATTCCCCCAACCTAACCGCAGCCCCCCCACACACAAAACCTAGCGTTCAGTGGAAGGGTAGTTGAGTGGATGCATGCGACTAGCGTTTGCATCCTCAAAGATGACCCCCCCATATGATCTTGAATGAGCTGAGTAATGATAGACATCACCATCACGCCTTGCATAGGGGTACACATCAGTGTTATGTTAATACTTGGATGAGCATTGGAGTTCAATGCTTGGGGTCAATGCTTGCAAAGGGTTAAGAAGTTGGCTCCAACTACTTTGCTGATAACAAATAAACTAAATTAAACAAACAGAGGGACAAATTGAGACCCCCACTCTGCCCTTAGAGCCTGACCTCTCATGAAACTTGTAGCCACTTGGGTTGGCCACTTCCCTTTGTTTAAAATGGAGATTCGCAAAGAACGCAGGGAAAAATGGACAGGCTCAGAGAAGCAAGAAGTTTGCAAAGTTTTCCTGTATATTCGACTCGCAGAAAGCAGACAGCATTGAAACCAGCAATCTGAATATTAATGAACGATTCCCGGGCACAATGGTAACAATCGAGAACGGTCAAAACAAGTCAGACTCCTCGGTGCCAGCAGGAGTCCAAGACAAAAGAGGCTAACGAGCACCAAAGAACCGCCTAGCGATCAGGGAACAGCCCCAGTATTGGGGAATTCAAACCGATCGATTGGTACGTGATCCAATCGATTGGAGTCAGGAACGGCGTCCGCCGAAAAGGGCGCGAAGCTCCTGGGGCCTATAAAAGACAGGTCCCAAGTTCAATTCAGTCTCTTAGCCGGCCCTCCCAGCAGAACATCTTAGCAGCTTGAAAGAACTCTTGACCGTGAGAAGGAGAGGCCTGGCTAAAAGCTACACCAACAAGTAAGTGTCCTGTCAATGCACGCTACGGGATAGGCGCTCCTGACCCTTAGTCCATACCAGTTGGAAGCCTGCAGCCCAGGATTTAACAAGAGGCCATTGTTCCCTGACCCAGTGGGTTCTTTTCCAAAGATAAGTATTGGCCTGTAGCGGTAGAGGTAGTCCAGGTTCGTAGTGTTTATGCATGAGTAGCGATTAATTGTGTATATAATAAATGTGTTTTGATTTGAACCTTACTAACTGGTGTACTGAGTCATTGATCAGCACTTGAACTTGAACCTCGTGGTGGTATCATAAAGATACCTGGCGACTCTAGAGCAAGGTAATAAAACAGAGCCAATTGAGTGTAAAGCACACTCACCAGAATGAGCAACAAACCCCACCCAGGTACCTCAATGTCGCTCCCAGTACTGACCTCCTACTTTCACCTCCTCCCACCCACTTTCCAGCTCCCACTGAGGATGGGCACTCCTTTAGTGGTGATTTGCACACAAGCCAACCAAGGAAGACATGGGAAGGGATGCCTGCATGTCAGCTTCTAGACCCCCTTAAAGCAATAGGCCCCCCAGCATGAAGGGCAGGTAAGGCCTGCGATCTCCCCTCGCCCCGAGATGGTGATACTGAAACCCGAGTTGAACTTATGTTCCCTGTGTCCTCTCTGTACGCGCTGAGCATTTAACACCCTGAAAGGTGGTGGCTGCCTGAGAGCGCACCTCCGAAATCCCCCTCAAAGGTGAGAATACCAGGTTCACATTTATCTAAACTTGTTGTAAATGACGGCAATGTGACATGAGCTAATGTATTAAAGTGAGCTTCCTGAGTTCCTGAGGTGTGTGTCGTGTTACTCCTCCAGCGAGGGAGTTGACAATTAATAGCAAGATTCACGTTTTCCAATCCTCTCTGGATTTTGCGCCTGCATTGCCATTCTCAGACGGCAAACGCAGGCTCAAAATCGCCCCCTCATGCCTGCGGCTATTCCAGTAATTCAGTTGGTTTCCCAGAATTAAGTAAAGCTTTGGAATGAAAAGGTAGTTAATTTGCATTAGCACCTGGGAATAGGCTGTGAGTTTCACATTGCCATGGAGATGGGTAGAAATTAATGAGATAATTTGTTTTGAGTTATTCTCTGTGAATTCAGTCAGCATGTCCAGCAATCAAGACTGGTTAAATTTAGAAAGCAGCTCAAGACTGCATCAGATCTGGGGCATGATTCAGTAGATCCAGGCACAAGGGGTGAATGACATGCGAGCCTAAATCGGGTTCCCCGCCAGGCGCCAGCCGATCACAGGTTAGCTGACTCGCTCCGCACAGGCATAATCTGGATCTTGCCCTCACAGATACAGATCTGAATATTCAAGTGAGCATGCCTGATTCACCCAGTGCCCAGAGCCTCACCTGCCGTGCCTGTGTTATATCACCAGGGTGCCATTTAGTACAATGGACCAGTCATAATTGAACCTAGGGGGCTTTTCCAGGCCATTGGGGATCCCCAGGTGGTCAGGGACACAGCGCAGCATGGCATCCTGACACTCCCCTTGGCACGTAGGACTTGATATTGCCAGTCCGGCACCCTATATGTGCCACCATGACACTGCCAGGGTGCCCTGATGGCACTGCCAGGATGCCAGGGTGTCCAGGTGTGAGGTTGGCACTGCCAGTGATCAGGCCCAGTGTACCTTGCCAGGTTGTAGGGGGTGAGGGGAGGGGGATCCCAGGGGCCTTGCCAAAGCTGGTGTGGGAGTGAAGAGGTCAATAAAGCGGGAGTGGGCCTGAAAGGGGGAGGGGGGGGGAAAGACTTGGGCTGTCAGACAAAATGGTGCCCTGATGAAGCTCGCCAGCAGGAAATCCCTCGAAGTGTGGCCTCGGTGGGGAGAAACACCCTGGGAACAAAAGTAATGGCAAAGTGACATTGGATAGCGGAATGTTTCACGGCGCTGCTGCCGCACAGAAACACCCTGACGTGCCTGACAGCAAACTTTAACTTCAGTCTGCTGAATCACATCCTGGCTATTATGCAGCTTACAATTCCTTAGTTGAAGGATAATGCCAGACCTAAAAGCAGAGTTAATGCTAGAGCTATCATCCTGCAACCTGCGATTGGCAGGTCAGTATAGGACAAAGTTGGTTTAGGGTAAAACAACAGAAGATTTGTTTAGTTGGAAGGTAAAGGAAGGAATCTAGATTAATCAGAGTGTAGGGCAGTTAACCTTTTGCAGTTGGAGTTCTGGATGCAATCAACTTGCTTGCAGTTTGAAACCAAAGCAGTGGACATTTGGAAACACCACTGGTGTTTTCTGATGTTTGAAGCCACTATACAGAAGCTGCAAGGGAGGCCTTTGCTTGAGCTGTGGTAGCCATGCCAAGAAGTTTCAAACGAACTTTGGAAGGTTATTTAGTCAAAAGCTAATAGAAGGACCCCCATGAAATATCGTACCTTGATAAATAGCTGAAATAACAAGGAGAAACACAGTAAATTCTGGAGAGCTGTGATATACCTTTGGTTTGACCTCAGAGTAAAAGTGAATAAACCTTCAAGATTTAGAAAGACAAGGAAACCCTTGAGAAGAAGTAGAAATAGAATTGATAACATAAATCTCTACGAGCTATAGTGTTAAGTTAGTGGTGTGCGCTTTGCTGTATTTCTTTCTGTATCCAATAAAGTTTGTATTTGTTCAGAAACGTGAAATCTCGAAGCACAGTTGTCAGTTAATTAATGAGCGCTCAGAATTATTCTTTAAAAGTTAATGGCTCAGAATAATGCTGCCGTTCCTTTTAAAATCCCCCCTTTAGCACCCTCAGGGGAGGCAGTGACATAGTGGTATTTTCACTGGACTAATAATAGAGACCCAGGGTTAGATCTGGGCACCCGGGTTCAAATCCCACCTTGGCAGATGGTGAAATTTGAATTCATTCAAATTAAATCTGCAATTTAAAGTCTAACAATGACCATGGAACCATTGCTGATTTCTGTAAAAGCCCATCCCGTTCACTAATGTCATTTAGGGAAGGAAGACATGGTCTGGCCTACATGTGATGCCAGACCTACCACAATGTGCTTGACTCTCAAATACCCTCTGAAATAAGGGTAATTTAAGATGGGCAATAAATGCTGGCCCAGCCGATAACGCCCACAGCCCATGAATGACTTTTAAAAAAAGATTACCCTTAAAGCTCTGCAAACCATCTTCAGCCTGCTTATTCACCCCAAGTCCGGAAATATTTTTGTCAAGTCCCTCAGGGTCTTGCATGTTCCAAAAGCCTCTTATTGTTCTAAACGTCAGTGGATACAGATGTAGCCTCTCCAACCTTTCCTGATAGAATAATCCATTTAAAAATAGTGCCCTGATCTCTGGATCCCCATCGCGACCTCCAGACCCTCCCCAATGCCCCAACTTATTAATCAAGGGGTCCTCGAGCCCATCGCATCCCATCCAATAAGGGCAGAGCACCCCAGTCCTGATCCATGGCATGGGGAAGATGCCTCCTTGGGACCCTGTGCCACCTGGGTACACTGCCATTGCCAGGGTGGTACCAAGTAGGCACTGCCAGGGTGCCAAACTGGCACTGCCAGGGTACCAGGTTGGTGCCACCTGGCAGTGTCACGGTGCCAAGGTGCCCAAGTAGCAAAGGGAGTAGCAGGGTACCACTCTTTCCAGAGCCTTCCCACCCAGAAGGGTTCACCTGAGAGAACCCCCTAAATACCGGTACAACTGGTCCACTTTTGTAGCAACTAATGCTAAGCGGCACTCGCTCAGGGTCTGTGAGATAGGGCTGTTAGATCGCGTGCCTTGGGTAACCCCAGCGCGAACATATTTAAGTGAGCTTAACTGCATACTTAAAATGCAAATCTGGATCGTAACATATAACGAGCAACCTAAATTTCGCAAAGTGCCTCTCACGTGATTTACCGGCCTCGTCCTGCCCCGAATTGGGTTAGATCGCACTCTTTGCGTCATCATCAAATTTAACAACCGTACATCTCATCCTGTCATCCAAGTCATTAATACAGATTGTAAATAGTTGAGGCCCCAGCACTGATTCCTGTGGCACTCTATTTGGTACATCTTGTCAACTTGAAAATGACCATTTATGCCTACTCTCTGTTTCCTGTCAGCTAACCAATCCTCTAGCTATGCTAATATGTTACCCCCTGCACAATGAACTCTTACCTTCTGTAGTAACTTTTGATGTAGCACCTTGTCAATTGCCTTCTGGAATTCTAAGTACACGACGGCCCCAGGTTCTCCTTTATCCATATTGCTTGTTATTTCCTCAAATAACTCTAATATATTAGTGAAACACACTTTTCTTTTCACAAAACTAAGTTCACTCTCCCTGATTGCATTGAGATTTTCAAACTGTCCTGCTATAACATCTTTAATATCAATTCCGCAGCATTTTCCCCTTTGAGAGATGTTAAGATAACTGACCTGCATTTTGTTTACTGTCTCCCTCCTATTCAGGTTCTCATTGGAAGAGGGAAGATTCCCTTGGCATTGTTAAAAGTAGATGTGAATGTGTGTAAAAAAGTGCATAAACGTATTAACTATCAAGTTCATTTTAACAGTCAAAAGTGTTCATGAACAGTTAAAGGCAAACAGGCAAGCATGTCAAGGCATTGGCTTCTGCCCTTTCTTTGAAAAAAAATGACTGGACTGTTTTTTTAAAAAATGCTTGCTATTTCATTCTGTCTATTGACAGATGCCTGAAGGCTGCCTTGACTGGAATAGTGCTGTGACTATTTCACAACATTCCATTATGACAATAGGTGCATGACAAATGCCTGGCATTTCACGCTTTGATTGACAGCTCCACATGGTTATAGATTTCTGTTGCGGGGATATGAATTCTAATGCTTGTATTTTTAAGAGATTATACGCTTGAATTAAATGTTTGTTCTGATAAAGGATTATGTAGTTGGAGAAATGTGAAGGTCAGACGACCCACCTTCCTCCAATTATCATTTGTTAGAGTGTGAAACGTCATTAGGCCTGCTGGAGTCAACGGTGATGTGTTCCAAACATTCTGGCCAAGGTGTAATGCCAGCAGATAAGAGGAAAGATCTGGGGCTAGATTATCTGCTGTCAGGATTCTCCGGCAGCGCTCCCACGCCCAGGGATTCCCTGACAGCGTCGGGCAGCCCACCATGGGAAACCCCAATGGCCTGCTGGCGAGAAAACTGATGCGGTGGGTCGGAGAATCCCACCCTTAGTGTTTTTAACATTCCAGAAAAAGATGGGCAGGGCATGTAAAATTGATGAAGTTGAAATGAAGGGATTACTGAATGAATGAACATACTCCCTGTTTAGACTCTGAGGTGCGAGTTTTTTTCCAAAGGCGTTCATTCAGCGCAAAGTAAGGCAAAAAAGAGCTAATAGTTGACCAATCATTGAAACTGATCTGTTAAGCAGCTGTAGCTGTTTTTTGAGTACACAAAGGAAGTGTAAAATATAAAAGAATATTTGGATCTAAAGAAAAAGATTCAGAGAAGTGTGTTGGGAGACCCAGAGTAAATTTAACATGTTGCGTGAAAAGGAAAACTTCTGTTTGAGTAAATTTCTATCCATGTAAGGCAGTGTTCTGTTTGATTTTTCTTGGTTGAGTATCTGTGTCTAGTGTCTTTGTCACTGCATTAAGTGAACTATGTTTGTATTGCTGAATATTAGAAAGAAGGTATAGAGTTACGTCAGTTTTCTGTGTTAGAAGGGTAAAACACTCGTTAGATTCATGTTAAAGAAAGGTGTATGCATATCTGGGGGTATGGGTTTCATTTCAAATTGTTTGCATTGTGATTTGAGAGTTTACGATGGGAAAAGCAAACATAGCTTCAAGAAGGGCTGAGTTGTTGCTTAGCAACCAGGGGCTACCTAAAAGTTATAAAGACCACTTGAGTTTTGTTTTAACTGGAGCTAGTTAATGAGAGAGAAGGCGTCTCACACAGCTCTGCCAGAAACAGAAGCAGAACAATGGAGCATTGGACAAGTAAACAAGATAACAAGTTCCAGGAACTAAAGAACAGCTAGTTCTAGAAACCATGGAATGAAAAGATGGGTTCCAGGAAGACTGAAGTCAAAGGAGCACAAGAGAACCGGAATTTGAACAACGTACCCTTCATGGAAGTTCAAGACAGAGCTGAAAAGCGCAGACCAGGTGAAGTTGGATGGAGAGAAGCCAAACATCTGAAGCAATCTAAAAGCATTCTGAAGGCCTTAGTACAGCCTGTGATGTCATAGTGACCCATTGCTCGCTGGATATCTGAGAAATTGTGTGACAGCTTGAATGCATTTAGCAACTTAAGACAGAGGAATACAGAAAGTAGACTTGGAAATCCTGTAAGTGGATCCTTGATGAAAACAGCTGATAGAAAGCGCTGACTGGAAGAGGATTTTAAGGAGGATCTTATTGAGAGTGGAGTTTGGAAACATTCATAGGAACATAGGAACACAGGAATTAGGAGCAGAAGTAGACAATTCAGCCCAGGGGCCTCACGGTAGCATGGTGGTTAGCATCAATGCTTCACAGCTCCAGGGTCCCAGGTTCGATTCCCGGCTGGGTCACTGTCTGTGTGGAGTCTGCACGTCCTCCCCATGTGTGCGTGGGTTTCCTCCGGGTGCTCCGGTTTCCTCCCACAGTCCAAAGATGTGCGGGTTAGGTGGATTGGCCATGCTAAATTGCCCGTAGTGTAAGGTTAATGGGGGGATTGTTGGGTTACGGGTATACGGGTTACGTGGATTTAAGTGGGGTGATCATTGTTCGGCACAACATCGAGGGCCGAAGGGCCTGTTCTGTGCTGTACTGTTCTATGTTCTATGTTCTATGTTCTAAGCCTGCTCCGCCATTTATTCAGATCATGGCTGATCTCTCCCCGCGCTCAAATCTACCTCCCTGCCTGTTTCGCGTATCCCTTTGACCCATTTTTAAAATCAGAAATATATCTATTTCCTTCTTGAAACCATTTAATGATTCAGATTCCACCACACAATGGGGGCTGCAAGTTCCACAAATTCACCACCTTCTGCGAGAAGTAGTTCCTCCTAATCTCAGTTCTAAATCTACCGCTTCTCAGCCTTTATCTGTGACCTCTTGTTCTAGATTGCCTCTCAAGGGGAATATTTGGTCTACGCTTACTTTATCAATCCCATTTAATATTTTATACACCTCGATTAGATCCCCTCTCATCCTTCTAAACTCCAGCGAGTATAAATCCAAACGGCTTAATCTCTCCTCATATGTCAATCCTATCATTTGCGGAATCAATCTGGCAAACCTCCTCTGAACAGCCTCCAATGCCACCACATCTCTCCTCAAATAAGGAGACCAAAACTGGACACAACACTCCAAATGTGGTAACACCAACACCCTGTACAATTGCATCAATTCTTCTCTACTTTTACACACCAGTTCTTTTGCAATAAATGCTAATATTCCATTGTCCTTTTTAATTACATGCTGTACCTGCATACTGACTTTCTGTGATTCATGAACAAAAACACCCAGATCCCTCTGCCCATGCGCATCTTGAATCTGCTTTCTGATTCGATAATAATTTGCCTTTCTATATTTTTTTCCAAAGTGGATAACCTCACATTTATCTACATTAAATTCCACCTGCCAAACTTTGGCCCAATCTTCTAGCCTATATATACCTGTCTGTAAAATCTCCGCTTCACTGCCTGCTTTCCCACCTATTTTAGTATTAACCGCAAATTCTGCTGATACACTTTGTCTCCACTTGCAGATCATTTATATAAATGGTAAACAGTTGTGGTCTGAGTACTGACCCCTGAAGCACCGTGAAGATAGTGGCAAAATATTGGTTCAGTACCTCCGTCATCTCTGTGTTCCCCATTATTACCTCACCTGTATCATCCTCCAAAGGGCCAACACCTACTTTATTTATTCTCTTTATATACTTATAAAAGCTTTCAATCAGTGTTTATGTTTTCTGCTAGTTTCAGGTGCTAATCATGTGGGTGATTTGAGGAGAAATCCACAGAGGGTCTATTGGATAGCATCTGCCACTTTGTTTCAGAGTGGGGTGTATCTGACCACAGTTGGCCTGTAGGTTTACAGGGACAGTGTATTTACTGAGAACAATATGGCATAAGATATATTTTGTGACCTGAGTTTGTCTTAAAATCTGCGTACATTGGTGAAGATAGAAGTGGAGTGAAGAAGTATTGGATTATCATCAAACCGTCCATGTTTAATAATTTTTTTTTGATTGTTAAAAGCTAATTGACAGTCCTGTGACTCCACTAATCCAGATTTTCTCCCAAAAAAATAAAAGTTATTCTGTGCCAGGGTTCCAATCTGAGATCTTTCTGTCCAGTAGTAACATTAACTGGGAATGTAACAACCCTCTGTGGTCTGGTTCTGTTAGCTGTTTTAAAGTTGCTTGTTTAATGGATGTATGTCGTTGTATTTTAAATTGGTTTAAGTGAGGAGAAGGATAAGTTGTGATGAAATGATGGAGAATGGCTGTGTAAATTGGTTTAAACAATCGCTGTTCTGGTAGGAGAGTGGTGCTTCTGGGGCAATAAAATGTCAGCTTTGTCGTTTTGGTTTAATTTCAAAGGCCCCCTGTGGCTGCAAAAGCTGGCTGTTAAGCTTATAAACTTTTTATAATACACATGTTTTTCTGAGAATTCAGTATGTACTTTTAGTTTTAATTACAGTGCCTGAAGAAAGAAGAATCAAGACGACTATCTTAATCTCATTCCTTTACTTTCTTTGAATATTCTATTTTGTTTTCAGTTTTGAATTGATTGAAAGCAAAGCTAAATGCTGTGGAAGTGTGTGTGAACATGGGAAGTTTCCAGTGCGTGAGTGTGCATGCCCAATATATATTTTGTGTGGATTGTTTTTCTTTGTGTGTTTTTAATTTACATTGTTTTTAAATCCACAATTGTGACTTTTGTGGTAGTTGTTTCAACACCATTTAAAAAAAACAAGAATTATAAATTGGACTAAATTTGCAACATGGCAAATGCGTAACTTATTTCAGTTCGACCTATGGGCTGGGATTCTCCCCTACCCGGCGGGGCGGGGGCCCTGGTGGGATGGAGTGGCGTGCACCACTCCGGCATCAGGCCGCCCCAAAGGTGCGGATTTCTCCGCACCTTTAGGAACCAAGCCCTAACCTTGAGGGGCTAGGTCCGCGCCGGAGTGGTTGGTGCCCCGCTGGCCGGCGGGAAAGGCCTTTGGCGCCATGCCAGCTGGGGCCGAAGGGTCTGCGCCGGCCGGCGGAAGTCCGCGCATGCGCTGGAGCATCAGCGGCTGCTGACGTCATGCCCACACATGCGCAGGGGAGGGGGTCACTTCCGCGTCCGCCATCGTGAAGGCTATGGCCAACGCGGAAGGAAAGGAATGCCCCCACGGCACAGGCCCACCCGCCGATCGGTGGAGCCCCGATCGCGGGCCAGATCGCCCCATTCCCCCCCCAGGACCCCGGAGCCCGCCCGCGCCGCCAGTCCCGCCGGTAAGGGAGGTTTTGATTCCCGCCGGCGGGACCGGCATGACAGCAGCGGGACTTCAGCCCATCGCGGGACGGAGAATCGCTCAGGGGTGGGCCCGCCGACAGGCGCGGCGCGATTCCCGCCCCCGCCGAATCTCTGGTGCTGGAGACTTCAGGAGATGGAGGGGGCGGGATTCACGCCGCCCCCCCCCCCCCGCGATTCCCCGACCCGGCGGGGGAGTCGGAGAATCCAGCCCATGGTTTCTGGCCACAATCACGACTCGAATAAATATATGTTATGATCAACTTTGGAGGAGTTACTTTGAACACAATTCTCATAAAGAAAAAGCGGAATTTTTAAGATCAAAGCATGTATATAGGGATTTGAAAATAAACTGTTTGAACATGGAATTCTTAATTCAAACTTATCAGAAGAAAATTGTAGTTTGGAAGGGCAGTTTTGTAAAGATTCTTCTGTTTAAGGAGATACTATGTGCTCCTTTATCCCTTTATTTTACATGTGAGGTGATGTAATTTGTGCATTTGAAAATTTTTGTTTCAATTTGTTTGTAAACAAACAAAACACTTTAAGGCCTGGAATTACATAGAATGTTTGATTTCTGAGAGGAAAAGCCAAATATTACTTTGTACAAAATACTTCTGAATGAGATATATTCCCGGTGCTGCAGGTGCAATGAAACACCCCGCTAAGTGCGCCAGAACAGGATTCTGTTTTTGTCCCGTTAAAGCGTGTCAGGACGTTAACTATTAGCGAATAGGATGCGTAAATTATATTTTTAAAAAGTGATTGGGAGTAAGAGACAGAGTAAAGGAACAATCCACAATAACAGATTGGGATAAATATTATGGGAATATTCTGGTTTCAATGGAGGTTTTAGTGAAAGTCTGGAATGTGTAGAATAAGTTAGTAATTTGATAGGTTTCTCCCGATTATGTGCGTCTTTGTCTGACTTTTGTTTCAAAAGAGGATTGACTTTGATAGTTTGGCTATCTTCCAAGGCATTGGGACCATAAAGTGGAAGGGAATCAACATCTTTGCAATGGGGACCCTCACATATATATAATTATATCTAAATATATTATATATACACTGGTCTTTTGATAAGATTACATGATGTCCAGAAAGGATGACATAATGTTGAGATAGAAATGTGAGTGCATAGTTGTTGACAAGCATCTTTCACAAATATGTGAAATGAATAACATGCAAAAATGCATGGTGAAATGTATTGAATATACCCATGCTCAAGTATAGAAATGTTCATAGTAAATTAATAAGTAGACAAGCCCTTAGGTATCGGTTTTTTTCCCCTTAACCATAATATTCCTTCTATAACTCTTCAAAATCTCTCTCTAATCTTTTCTAAAACCAAACTATACTCTCAATGTTGCAGTTATTCCTTTGAATTTGTGTTGTGGGGATCTGGAATGTTTGATTTCTGAGAGGAAAACCCAAATAAAACTACCAGAGACTTTTGAGGATGCAACTAGTAAAATAGACAAGGGAGAACCACTGGATGTGGTGTATTTGAGTAATCTGATGAATCTTAGTCTGACTAAGCTACTGAGGAGGGGAAACTATCTTCTGGTAAGACACAGAATCAGATACATCACCAGAGGGAGATTACCGATCCAGTGAACAAAGAACAATACAGCACAGGAATAGGCCCTTCGGCCCTCCAAGCCTGCACCGATCATGTGTCCTATTTAAACCAACCGCCTGTATCCTTCTATACCCCTTCTGTTCATGTGCCTATCCAGATAAGTCTTAAAGATCGCTAACATATCTGTCTCAACCATCTCATTTGGCAGTGCATTCCAGACCAACATCACCCTCTGTGTAAAAAACTTTCCCTGCACATCCCCATTGAACCTTTCCCTCCTCACCTTGAACTTGTGCCCCCTTGTAATTGTCAATTCCGCCCTGGGAAAAAGCTTCCAACTGTTCACCCTATCTATACCCCTAATAATTTTGTAAACTTCTATCAGGTCGCCTTTCAGCCTCCGTCTCTCTAGGAAGAACAATCCCAGTTTATTCAATCTCTCCTCATAGTTAATACCCTCCATACCAGGAAACATCCTGGTAAACCTTTTCTGTACTCTCTCCAAAGCTTCCACGTCCTGCTTAAACTGTTAAACAGATTTAATTTACCCCCTAATGGAAGATTTTTCGAGTAAGTCACTCATAACTATACCATCTCCCTCTTTTGGTCATGGATCTATTGTCATTTAGGACTTCTAAATGAGTGTCTAGGATGACTTATTTAAAGTAAAATGCAGTTTACATTTTCGAGTGGGAATTTTATGATGAAAACATTCTGGATTATAAAATACAAAGATACTGGATGGGATTTACCAGTTGTTCATGCCGGTGGGAAATTCCATTCCCATTGACAACAGTGGGATGCCTCACCTGCCAAAAATCACGCGGCAAGGTGGTCAGTAAATCCCACCCACAGAGATTAAAAATAGGAATCTGCCAAATCTTTGTTATCTGCTCGCAGTTTATCTTCATTCAGAGAAATGTATATTTAAACATGGAAAGCCAAAAGTTATCTCTGTTTTAAAACATTTCTTGTAAGAGTAATAAAGACATCTTCACAAAAAGTCTCAAAGACTTTGTTTCGACAAGACAGGGCATTTGAACAGATCTTTGACTGCACCCTGACAGGAAAGGAATGAGTGATTAACTCTTCGAATCTGTGTATTCTTATAACCCCTTTCTTTCTATTCTATGAATAACCCGATTTGTCTTGTTTCTCTATAATTGAGCGATTTCTTAGAGGTAAACGACCACGTTTGTCGTTTATCGACATCTGTGATTAATGTTTTTAATATTAGTTTGAGAGTCAAATGTTTTAAATGTAGAGTCAGACAGAAAGATACAATGCGAATGGTTCTATATTTTGTTGATTTCTTGTGTGTCAAGATTTTAAATATATAGTTGATACTAAAGTTACTGTTACAAGTTGCGCTATCTCATGTGTCAAAAAGTTATATAGACAGAAGGTCGCTTAATTAGTTCTATTCGTTATCTCTGATATCCTTCTTCGTTCGGCTTGTAGCTACAACTGCAGTGAGGTAATTAAAAGGGATTCATGTTCAGTTGTCCAGGGCATTGGTGAGACCACACCTGGAGTAGTGTGTGTAGTTTTGGTCTCCCTACTTAGGAAAGGATATAATTGCCAAAGAGGGAGTGCAGCAGAGGTTCACTAGGCTGATACCAGGGTTGGTCGCACTGTCTTATGAGGAGAGATTGGTTTAAATGGCCTTTATTCAGTAGAGTTCAGAAGGATGAGAGGAGATCTCTTTGAAACGTATAATATTCTAACAAGGCTGAAGAAACTAGATACATGTTTTCCCTGGTTAGACAATCTAGAATAAGGGACACAGTCTCAGGATGCAGGGTAGACCACTTAGGTCTTTGTCTGCCAGGTGGGGTTCATGACCTTGCTGGAGGTTCTTATGCCAGTTTGAGGGTAAATAGTTGCCCTTCTCTCCTCCATGGATTCCAACATTCTTGTCGGGCTCACTCAGTAAATCGTGGATCTTGGCTGCCATTCTCTTCTCTTGACTGTGAGCACGTGCTGTGCTGCCATTTAATCAAGGGGGTGCTGCACTTAAAATGCTCAGGTAACCCCCAGCATGGGTAAATCAGACAGTTCCCTCCATAGGCCTGGCATTTTTCATGTGAGGAAATGTTTTCTCCCCCCAGGGTGTCTACAAACAGCGGTCTCGATTGTGCCACTGGGGCTGACAGGATTGGCACCAGTTTTAGTGTCGAAACTGACACTTAGCCAAATTTGTGCAAAATTCTGCCCAATGGGTGTGATACCCTGGTCTCCCAGCAATGTGCTCCTTGGCAGCGGGAGGCGATGCCCCGTTCGCTGGCGAACGGATTCTCTGCTCCCGCTGATGCCAAGGGGAATTCCTCACGCTGCCGGGAAACCCATGGGTGGGTTGTGCTGCCAGACGGACCAGATAATCCTGCCACCAGCGAATGGCAGGAGAATTCCGGCCTATGTTTCGATTCCCTATTATTATTTACCTATCCCATCAAGCGCCTTATACAAATTCACCATCTTTCTGTTTTGTTAATCACCGATTAAGATTAACATATGCTCAACTGCAGGCAGCCATTATTGAACTAATTTCATTTACACTTCCTCAACAAAGGTAGCAGACAGGACAGCAAAACAAAATCCTCAAATGTTGCAAGATACTACACCCAAATCCCATGAACAAATTTTTAAAAATGGAATAATTAGTACTTGGAAGAGAGAATGATTGCAATCTTCCCTGGATTAAATGCAGCATTTTAACAGCATAATTTCCATCTTATTAAAGCAAATTGTGCATGATCTAATTTGCAATATTGCGCAGAAATTGTAAATAAAAGAATCCAGTAACTTAACAGGTGAGTGACAAATTTCCGGAGCATGGATTTAATTCTCCTTTTAAGTGGCACTCTGTGCTGTTGTTAAAATGTCCAATTATTGAGTGATCAAGCAGCCGAAAAAACACATTTCTGGGAGTGAGGAGGCTGCTCCATATATGACTGTAATAACTTACTGGAAACTGGAAATTTCCGTTCTAGTTTCTGCTGGTGACACAGCTCTGCAATATGAACAGAATTGTGTCACCAACAGGATTGGAACTCTGAATTCTTAGGAACAGAAGCCATGAAGATAAACTCATCTGAGGATAAACTGTTCACTCAAATGTCCACTGTTCGTCTAGACTGAGAGGGAATTTGCGGGCTGATTTTACAAGAGGGGCCGACGGCACACCCTCCTGGAAATAATAAGCTGACATGCTCCACATTGACCCACTCTGCAACCATGAAGCTCTGAGGCTAATGAGGGTCAGGCCGGACTTGAAGTCCCGTCCGCTAAGTCTGCAACTCCATCAGTCAGCACGGTAGCATTGTGGATAGCACAATTGCTTCACAACTCCAGGGTCCCAGGTTCGATTCCGGCTTGGGTCACTGTCTGTGCGGAGTCTGCACATCCTCCCCGTGTGTGCGTGGGTTTCCTCCGGGTGTTCCGGTTTCCTCCCACAGTCCAAAGATACGCAGGTTAGGTGGATTGGCCATGATAAATTGCCCTTAGTGTTGGGTGGGCTACTGGGTTATGGGCATAGGGTGGAGGTGCTGAGCTCGGGTAGGGTGCTCTTTCCAAGAGCCGGTGCAGACTCGATGGGCCGAATGGCCTCCTTCTGCACTGTAAATTCTATGATAAAAAGTCCCAGCAGTGCTGCAAAAGGAAAAGAAGATCAAGGACTATGGATCCCTTGAGCAGGTAAGCGTGGGTCAGGAGGGTTTGGGTAGTTAAGGAGAGGGGCAGGGTGTGAGGGTGAGGGGTGTTTTAAGGGAGGGAGCAGGTATGAAGGAGAGGGGAAGGGGATTGACCGAAGCGGGGCTGTTTTCGCGATCAGCAATGGGCAGTCCCTAAAGAGCAACCCACCACTTCCTTCACAACCCACCACTTCCTTCACAACCCACCACTTCCTTCACACACTTTAAAAAAAAAAATCAAATTTCCTGCTCCCATCCTGTTGGCCAGTTCCAACATTTTATGACGTGGGCAACATATTATCAGAGTCGATTGGCTTGATAAGAAGCTGACAGTGTGGTGGTCTGCCATTTGTGCTGGTCTGCCATTTGTGGTGAAAACTGTGCTCATGGAACTCAGATAGGTTGTCACTGGGGATTAGACAAGTTCTGAAAAGGAGAGGAGCTAAAATTCCTCAAGAGTAATCAGTAAAATCTGAGAGGACTGCTGAGCCAATTCATAAGATCTGTCTTGGTTGTATCTGATAGTTAATGTGTGATTTATGGTTTATATTCAACTACAGTTAACTCTTAATTCACAATTAATTTAATTTAATTCTGGAGCTCAGAGTATAGGATAGAAAGTGTGTTATGTTTGCTTTTTTGACTCCTGTATAGTAAATAGATTTCTACTTTAAACTTGCGGCTCACTCTTTTAGGAGATAATTGGGATTTTGAATTTATACTTTTTAAAAAAATGATTGGTCTCTATCGAGTTTAGTGTAATCTTGGCAGAGACCAATAATCTGTTTCAAGTAGAAATTCAAAATCCCTAACTTTCAGTTGAGGGGCAGTGTCACATTCAGCAACTGTGATGAGACTGTGAAGATGTGGGACAAGGCCTGCAAACAGCAATTAAGAAATCGGTAATGCAGCCACATACAGAGACCTACAGATCCTTTTGGCAAAGATCAAACATAGAATCAAGCCCAAAATCAGCTGTAATGCCTGTTCTTGCCAGTTTGGATATAGGAAGTCTCTCTTGTAGAGATAAGGGGCGGGATTCTCTGCGAACCGGCGGGGCGGGCCACTCGGGCGTCGAGGAGTGGCGTGAACCACAACGGCGTCGGGCTGCCCCAAATCCTCTGCACCATCAGGGGCTAGGCCGGTGTCAGAGTACTTGGCGCTGCGCCAGCTGGCGTGGAAGGGCTTGGCACCACACCAACCGGCGTCAAAGGGCCTCCGCTGGCCAGCGCAAGTTGGCACATGCGCGGGAGCACAAGCGTGTTCTGGCATCATCCCAGTGCATGCGCAGGGGGTTCTTCTCCGCACCGGCCATGGCGGAGATTGACAGCGACTATGCAGAGGGTAAGAGTGCCTCACGGCACAGGCCCGCTCACGGATCGCGTAGCCCCGATCGCAGGCCAGGCCCCCCGGGGCCAGATCCTTCCACGCCCCCCCCCCCCCCCCCCCCCCGAGGACTCTACAGGTTGCCCATGGAGCCAGGTCCCGCCGGTAAGGAACTGTTGTGAAAACGGGGGGCCTCACGGCCCATTGCCGGGCGGAGAATCGCTGGGGGGATGGCTGCCAGCAGCCGCTGTCCAGTGCGCCGCGATTCCCGCACCTGCCAAAATCCCGGCGCCGGAGAATTCGGCAACCGGCAGGGGCGGGATTCATGCCACCCCCTGGCGATTCTCCGACCCGGCGGGTTTCGGAGAATCCCGCCTCATTAATTGGAATTTGATTTTAATTGTTTTTTGGGACAAGCAAAAAGATGGGTTAAGGGCTTGTCCCATTACTCCACAAATTGGCTTTGAAACTCCGAGAAAAGAATTAAAACATTTAGGTGAAGAGTGGCATGAGTTTGAAACTATTACAAGGCTGCATTACAAGTAATAAAGAGTTATATTTGAACTTTTACTTTGAGTGAGCAATTTTATTTAACTCAATAGAGTTTTGGTTCTAACATGTACTCAATGAATGGTGGGACATTTCAAAACTCAGAGGGACAGAGGGATCTTGCGGTGCTTGTTCACAGATCCCTGAAGGCGGCAGGACAGGTTAAGAAGGCATACAGTACACTTGCCGTTATCAATCACGGCATTGATTATAAGAGTAGGGAGGTTATGTTGGAGCTGTAAAGGACTTTGGTTAGGTTGCAGCTGGAGATGGTGTTCAGTTCTGGTTGCCGCACTATAGGAAGGATGTGATTGCACTGGAGAGGGTGCAGAGGAGATTCTCCAGGATGTTGCCTGGGAAAGAACATTTTAGCTATGAAAAGAGGCCGGAAATGCTCGGGTTGTTTTCTTTGGAATAGAGAAGACTGAGGATGGACCTGCTTGGGATATACAAGGTTGTGAGGGGCATTGACAGGGTGGATGGAAAGTCCCTCTTAATTGAAGGTTCAATAACAACATAATTTGACGGGGAAAGACAGGGGGCGGGATTCTCCCACGCCGTGCCATTTGGGAGAATCGGCATTCGCGCTGGATTTTCGCGCAACGCTGGTCCGATACCGTTCCGCCATTCTCCAAACCGGCGAAAACGGCATCATCGAGGTCGGCGCTGCGCTGCCCGGAGAATTGCCCGAGGTGCTAAGCTTGGCGATTCTCCGGGCCCCCCGCTATTCAGCAGCCCGTATGGGCCAAAGTCCCGACCCCAGGTCACGCCGTCACGGTTCACACCTGAAAAATAAATTTGTCAGCCAGTCGTGCTGTCTGACGATGCGGAGTGAGGAGGTGAGCTGTCGGCATTTTCGGAGGCAGTATGTTGTGGCATCCACGGCCAGTGCTGGCAGGCGGGGGGGGGTTTGGGAAAGGGTGCCACCATGCTTGGGGGGAGGTGGGTGGGAACAGTGCTTGTGTAAGCGGGTGTGATCAGTGCCATGTTGAATGACGACAACCCGCTCTGCGATGAGCTGTGAGACAATGTCTCACTTATGGCCACAGCTACACCCTGTACCTGGGTGGTCCCTGTATGCGTCACGTACACTCCATCACATGGCCATGAGGGGTAGCTGCCGTCGGTGTTCCGAGGACGATTGGGTGTTGGGGGGGGCGGGGGACACACCCGGCCTCACCGTTGTCCCGACCTTCGACCCCAGCGCCATTCGGTCCCCTTCATGACCCCTCAGGCACCGGACATAGCACAGAGGCATTGGGGTTTGGTTTAACAGTGACTTTAATCGTGACATTCACATACAAGTGCCCTAGCCCCTATAACTAAGCTGTGCCCTGCACCCATGCCAACTTACTATGTGTCGAACTTCTTTGCCTTACGGGCCCTACCACTACGCCTTGGTGTTTCCCCAGACAGTACAGCAGGAGTGGAGGCGGACTGCTGAGACTCCTGCCCTGCGACTTGACTCCCCGTCGGCATGTGTTTCCTGGGGCAGCCCGGCTTGGATGGGCCAGGCTGCTCGGCGGGCACACTGGATGGCGTGGTGCCACCATGTTCTGCCTGCTGCCCACCAGATGCACCAGGGACGGAACGGGGGGGTCCGAGTGTTCCGGGACCTCCCTTGCAGGAGTCACCGGGACGACCCCTACAACCTCCTCCTCCCTCGGGGAGCCCGGTGGCCCCTGGGCCTCACTATGGGATGGTGGTGCGAGCGGAGACAGGCGCCGTTGCACCACCGACACCTGGCGCTGCCAGTCCTGGAGGCCCGCTGTGGCATCGACCAGGGTCTGAACGTTCGCAGCGATGGATTTCAGGGGGTGCGCCATCCCTGTCAGGGACCAGCCCTTACTTTTTAAAGATTGCGAGGTTTTCCACCACAAGTACCCTCCCAGGCAGCATTCTAGATTCCCACCACACTCTGGGTGAAAAACTGTTTCCTCAAATCACCTTTAAACCTCCTGGTGTAAAGCAGACCAAGGCAGGCCAGCAGCACGGTTCAATTCCCGTCCCAGCCTCCCCAGACAGGCACCGGAATGTGGCGACTAGGTGTTTTTCACAGTAACTTCATTTGAAGCCTACTTGTGGCAATAAGTGATTTTCATTTCAAGTACTTGGATGAGCATTTGAAATGTCATAGCATTCAAGGCTATGGGCCAAATGCTGGGATGTGGGATGAGTGTAGATTTACAATGGTTTTTATTTGTTGGTGCAGGCTTGATGGGTCGAAAGGCCTCTTCTTTACTGCATGATCCTCTGATGTCAGTTACCATCGCTACTTAATGACACTTATCAACTTGGAGTGCTGTGCACCTTACCATTTAAACGGGTGATTGTCCAGTTCCTCTTGACGCCAGGTGGCTTATTTTCCAGCTCAAACACAAAGGGGCCTGTATTTGGATCTCTGTCAGCATCTCCTGCAGTAATGTTGATTGCATTTGGATTGGGCTTTTCACAAATCTGGGCCTCTTTCGGAATCAGTTCAGGTGCATTATCATTAACATCAATGAGGTAAATATTAAGGGTTCCAGTGCCACTTGCCGCAGGGTTGCCTGTATGAAGACAAAACACTTATTAGTTGATGGTATCTAATAAAGCACTTGCATCTCATTGTAGAGAAGTCAGCAATATCACACAACGTTTAATATAAAATCCCTTTGTGTTATTTCAGAATGATATTTTACAATACACAACAGCATGTTATCATTGGTGCAACCAGCAATACTCATATTTCGGGTATTTTTAATTCAAACTATATCACAGTTGCAAAGAAAATTAAAGTCCCAAGTCTGCAGTTCTTGTGCAAACGGACTGAAAATCAGCACAGCAGGCCTGCTTGGAGAAGGGACCTTACTTGGGATTCATTGGGCCTTGTCACGCCTGACAACTTGGTTTGCATCAGACTTTGCACCAACAATAAATTTATGTAGCCAGATCTCCACCTCTTTTATATCACATTTTGAATCACAGATTACAATCACCCAGTCCACAAATGATGAGTTTGATTTTTGGCAGCTCTTATGGATAGATCGTATCCCTGCCTTGCCTCGACGGAGGGAAGGTCAGTGTGGAGCCTACCTGCTCCGCCTCAACTGCCCCTCGGCCATAACGCACTGCAGACAGGTTGAAATGGGGAGTTCCTGCTCTCATTGGGGGAGCCAACTCTGCTCTCGGGGGCTGCTGGACAATCAGATTGTATTACAGTCATGGCAGCGCCCAAGAAAGCATTGCCGTGCATTTTGGGGACTGAAATCTGAAACAAGTAGAAGGCCCAAGAATCTTGGGGCTGGATAAATTTGGTCTTGGGTAGGTAAGGTTTGGGCATCTTAATTGTTTGTTTAAATATAGTGGAACCATCCCTTGTATTATGGTGTTGGGCCTGGAGGTGGGCGGTAAGGTGGTGGGGAGGGGTGGGAACCCAAATCCACCCACCCTATTTTGTGTGCCCCTGCCGCAAACACACCTGGTGGGGCCACATAATATGCAGCCCAATATACTTCCATTGATGGGAAAAAGAATGTTCTGGCTACTTATTTCTGTTACACCTTCTCTCACATTCAGGAAGGAAGATTATTACCGTTGGAAAATTCTTGCATTGACATCCAAGGTAGGTATTGTCCCTGATGTTTTTTGTATCCTGCCTACCTGCACAATTTTCCCGTGCCAATTCAGGATGGTGGGTGGGTTCCTGAGAGCCTGCAGCTTTGGAAGTCTGACAGCCCACTGGAAAACATGGGCACTGCTCAGGGGCGTGTGAGGGGAAAAATACATCAAATTTCAAAATTATGAAGGCTGAAGCCAGTAGGTCCTTTGGACCTCCAGTGGAGTTGTGTGGGTCACAGGTACAGCATTCTTGCCTGTAGCCCTGTAATTGAGGCATGTTGGGCGCGCTCTACCTGTCATGTTGCGCCCGAATGGGAGCGCGTCATGGCCAGTGGATACAGGGAGATCCCGGATGTCATGATTGGCATGGTAGCACAGAGGCTAGCATTGTTGCTTCACAGCGCCAGGGTACCAGGTTCAATTCCCAGCTTGGGTCACTGTCTGTGCGGTGTCTGCATGTTCTCCCTGTGTCTGCGTGGGTTTCCCCCAGGTGCTCCGGTTTCCTCCCACAAGTTCCGAAAGATGTGCTTGTTAGGTGAATTGGACATTCTGAATTTATAAAGTATTCTCCCTATGTGTACCCAAACAGGCGCCGGAATGTGGCGACTAGGGGCTCTTCACAGTAACTTCATTGCAGTGTCGCCTGATCTACCGAGGCCCTGAAATCTAACCCTTTCGCCTCGGAGACCTCAGGCAACTGCTGTTCAGTGCTGGCCCTACAAACGGGGACCAGGTGGAATGACATATGTTGTGTGTGTGTGTAGTGGGGGGGGGGGGGTAGGCCTGGGAGTGCCTTGCCCTTATGAGGTGGGGGCAGGGGCCCAATTACCACTTTATATGTGAGTTGGGGCTCTGGGGGTGTTAAGGGGTCACGTCGTTGGGGGGGGGGGGGAAGGGGGGGGGCATTGGCGACCTAATCTCTTCCTGCACTGAAGAGTTCTGCTCCCCAGTGCAGGAAACAGGACTAAGCGCGACCTTGCTAGGCGTTCCCTGCTGAGGACCCGTATATCAACCAAGTCGCAATAGATAGGGTGGTGTTTCCCGGCGCTGTGAGCGTTAGGAAACACCCGGCTAACCAAACCCGTCACGTGGCTTTGTTGCAATTTGGTTCGATCATGATTGCTGTCTTTGGCTCTGATGATTACACAGAAGGCCACCCCCATTGAGCTACCAGGCTTTGCACAGCAGGAGGTTGCTCCGCTACAGGAAAGGTTCTGGCAGAGTCTTCCCCATTCCAACATTTATGCTCGTAAACTGCTGTTTATTGGCTCCACGCCCACTATCAGGCAGCCATTGTCAGTATAACTTTGTCTCCGGCAAGGCCACCTAAAGGCAGAGTGTGGGCTGCCAACCCGACGTGTACCATTTCTATTTCCCTCCTGATTGTGTCTCCAAAACCCTGTCTGCTGGTCTCTCAATATTCCACCTTATGTGTTCACTTCATGTGCAAAATTGGATAAAAATGGGTCAGAGTGTAAGCATTTCAGAGTCCCTGATAAATAATAGAATCTTTACAGCGCAGAAGGAGGCCATTCAGCCCATTGTGTCCGCACCGACCTCCTGAAAGAGCACTCGAGCCAAGCTAACTCCCCAGCCTGATCCCAATAACCCCTTAACCTAACCTACACATCTTAAGTTTTTGGACACTAAGGGGCAATTTTAGCACGGCCAATCCACCTAACCTCCACATTTTTGGACTGTGGGAGGAAAAGGGAGCACCCACACAGACACAGGGAGAACAGGCAAGCTCCACAGACACAAGGCCGAAATTGAACCCGGGTCATTGACGTTGTCAGGCAGTGCTAACCATTGCTCAGGCAGCAAATCGCTGACTGGTGAGAAAGCCTCGATAGCTGTGACAAAACATTATTACCACACAGACTACCACAATCTAAGTAAGCCTGCCGCCACCATTTTGGGTGTTGGCCATGGCTCAGCTGGTAGCACTCTAACTTGTGAGTCAGAAGGTTCTGGGTTCAGGTCCCACTCCAGGATTAGAACACAAAAATTAAGACTGACAGTCTGCTGCAGAATTAATTGATGTGGTACTGTGCTGTTGGAGGGGTCACATTTCAGATGAGACATTAAACCAAGGCCTCGCCTACCCTCTGAGGTGGATATAAAAGATTTTGAAGAGCAGGGGAGTTATCTCCGGTGTTCCGACCAATATTTGTCCCTCAGTCAACATCACTAAAACAAATCACCTGGTCATTATCACATTGCGTTTTGTGGGAACCTGCTGTGTGCAAATTGGCTGTCCCATTCCTTACATTGCAAAGCGACTACATTTATAAAGTATCACATTGACTGTAAAGTGCATTGGGATATATGGCGATTGCAAAAAGCACTCGGTAAATTCAAGATTTTTTAAAGTTTCAGGGCAACAAGGAATTGGCAAAAAACTGTGGCTCTGCCAAAGTTGGTCACATCCGATAACAAATTTTAAGAGTGTTCCAATTTAATAGATTGGAATATAATTTTTAAAAATGAAGGTTGTCACAATTTGTGAGTTCAGAATGTGTTCTGTTGTTCCATTTCAAACTATTTGTTTGCTGATGCCAAAGAGAGATTCCATGGTTGCTGTGCTCAGAGAAAGCAAGTCTACAGAAACCATGGGCTCTCCATTCAGTGCTGCAATAACCACCCCTGAAAGTGTCCACAATTGGATGGAAGTAGGTTTTCTAAATGGCTGGCTGTTTATGTTTCCACTTCAAAGGCATGGAGAGGGGTTTCTCAGCATGTTTTTCCATCAGTGCATGGTCATTTCTTGTTGGTTTTAGTTACCCATATTCATTTTGGTAAAGTTATGCATCGTCTTAAATTATATCGCTGAAACCTGAGGCCATTGGTCAATTACACTTTTAATTATGAGCTTAACTCATCATGAATTGAAGGAACTTAATAATAGTAAGAAAGTTGTTTTGGAGAAATTAATGGGACTGAAGGCTGATAAGTCCCAGCACCTGATCACCCACGTCCCAGAGTGTTGAAAGAAGTAGGCATGGTGATAGAATCTTTAAATCATAGAATTTACAGTGCAGAAGGAGGCCATTCAGCCCATCGAGTCTGCACGGCCCTTGGTAAGAGCACCCTGCTTAAGCTTAGTGGATGCACGGTGACCATCTTCCAAATGCAATAATTTCAATTGCACAGATGACACGAAGCTGTGAGGGAAAGCGAGGATGGTGGCACAGTGGTGCAATGGTTAGCACTGTTGACTCACAGCATCAAGGATCTGGGTTCAATTCCAACATTGGGTGACTGTGTGTGGAGTTTGCACTTTCTCCCCTTGTCTGCTTGGGTTTCCTCCGGGTGGTCTGGTTTCCTTCCACAGTCAAAAGATGTGCAGGTTAGATGGACTGGACATGCTAAAATGCTCCTTCATGTCCAAAGATTAATTGGGGTTGCAGGGTTACGGGGATAGCATGGGGATGTCAGCCTGGGTGGGGTGCTCTTTCAAAGGGTCAGTCCAGACTCAGTGGGTCGAATGGCTTCCTTCTGCACTGTAGGGATTCTGTAATTCTATGAATCAGTATCAATGTCAAACCTTTTTTATCAGGTTAGCAAAACATAGAGGAGCTAATTAAATTGCTTGATTGTTCTCCAAATATTCCAAGTAAAAATCTATGGATATTCAAAATGAGGTTTGTTAATTAGAAAAGTTCTAAATAGGTCTGTCAAGTGTAATAACTTGAATGTGGGTGAGACGGGATTGAAGGCAAATGCCAAGTATGATACGTCTAGATGAATGAGCAACAAAAGATCGAATTAGATTAGATTAGAATAGATTAGATCACATCACATCACATCATGGGCCAAACCAAGCTCCAGGAACTATGGGTCACACTGTGAAAAAGCTACACTTGCAGCTTTTGTTAGCGATTTCAGTTGCTCAGAACATCTGCATGTCTTAATTTAGTCAAACCAAATGATGCACATCTGCAGTAAGGTGAGGGGAAAATGGCCAAAAAGACTTCACAGACAAGGTAACTTTAAGATCAATATTTTAAAAAAGTTAATTTAGAGTACCAATAATTTTTCCAATTAAGGGGCAATTTAGCATGACTAATCCACCTCTCCTGCACATATTTGTTATGGGAGCGAAACCCATGCAAACATGCGGAGAATGTGCAAACTCCACATGGACAGTGACCCAGAGCCGGGATCAAACCTGGGACCTCAGCGCCAAGAGGCAGCAATGCTAACCACTGCACCACTGTGCTGCCCTAAGATCAATACTTTTTTTTAAATAGATTTAGAGTACCCAATTATTTTTTCCAATTAAGGGGCAATTTAGCATGGCCAATCTGCCTATCCTGCACATTTTTGGATTGTGGGGGTAAAACCCACGCAGACACGGGGAGAACGTGCAAACTCCACACGGACAGTGACCCAGGGCCGGGATTCGAACCCGGGTCCTCAGCACCGTAGGCAGCAATGCTAACCACTGTGCCATCGTGCTGCCCTCTAAGATCAATACTTAAGCTGTGAAGAGCCTCATTATGCCAAAAATATTCTTGAGGTGATATCATGGTTGTGTTGTAATTCACCGATTGACCACTAGGTGTCTCATTAGTATATAAGTGAATGTTAGAGTCAGGTGACCTCTCAGACTGGCTGGAGGGAGCTGGAGAGTGAGGTTGCTTGTGCATGATCGTATTGTTATTCATCTGTTGTTTTGTATATAGTTTACCCACAGTTAATGTTAATAAATCATTTATAGCTTTAGCAAGAGTTCTTGCAATATAAATTAGGCCATCCAACAAGAACATTACAAGTCTGTTCCACATGTCCAGTGAAAAAGCAGCAACAGTCGTACAACATGAATAATAGACCATCATGCTTTGGGATTGTTTTGCTAGTCCAACAGCCAAATCCATTTAGAATAAAATGCAAAGTGCTGTTAACCTGTTCTAGTTAGTGGTCAGTTTGATGGTGTACTTATAAAAATCATTTTTGAAAGAGAAAAACGTTTCAAGAAACCAATTGTCGCAACTCTAGCATGAGGTTAAACATCATTATAATGCTCTTATGAAAATCAAGTGCACAGTTTCTTTTGCGTTCAAAGCAAGAACTTAAACCTAAGTCTCAGGTTGATACATAAGGGGAGAGATTCTCCGCAAATGCGGAGAATCGTAAAGGCTGCCGTGGGACAGGCCGTGACCCACGGCAGCCTTCACGCCCACTTCCGGGGCCGATTCTCCCCCCCCCGGGCGGGGCTAGGAGCGCGGCCCCATGCGTCACGGCGGCGCGGCCTTGACGACCCCACGTCAAGTGTCACGCCGGCTGACGCGGCCGATGACATCAGCCGCGCGTGCGCAGGTTGGACAACGCCAACCCGCACATGCGCAGTTGCCGTCTTTTCCCTCAGCCGCCCGCAAGACATGGCGGCTTGATCTTGCGGGGTGGTGGAGGGAAAAGAGTGCATCCGTTACGGACGCACGGCCCACGATCGGTGGGCACCGATCGCGGGCCTATGCCCCCCTTGGCATGGCCGTGGTACTGCCGTGCCAATCGGGCCCCCAGATGCCCCAAACGGGCATCTGGCGCCCGTTTCATGATGGCAGCGAGCAGGTGTGTTTGCTGTGTGTTGAAACGGGCGTGAAGGCCTGGCCGCTCAGCCCATCAGCATCGGAGAATCGCCGCTCGCCATAAAAAACGGCGAGCGGCAATTCGTGGTGTGGGTCGGGCATGGGGGGGGAGAGAATAGCGGGAGGGCATGAAAAATGTCGGGAGGCCCTCCTGCTATTCTCCCACCCGGCATGGGGGGCGGAGAATCGCGCCCAAGCACTTTCATTTTATCCAACTTGGGTTCAAAGCAAGAACTTGGACCTAAATCGCCAGGCTGGTATGTAAGCATTTACATTTTATCCAACATTGATATGGAATCTTGTGATGTAAACAGGAAGTGATCCACAGTTCTCCCGACCAGTCATTTACCAATTTTTCAGATAGGTTTATATTTTAGCTTTTTAAAAGAGTGAACAGGGAGTCGTGCATTTCTTCACAGCTGCGGTGAACGTCAAGTGGCACATTTTCTGCCCTTCCAGAACGAGTTAAGACCCATTAATGAGAGGCAGTGGATATCTGGTTGACAGTTGAAGCTCTAACTGCTCCTGGAATTCAAACCTACAATCTCAGTAAAATAAGCACAGTAGAATCTGCAACAGGGAATCAATGGAAGGGGACTTCAATTTTAAATGATGGATACAAGGATTATCATAGAATTTACAGTGCAAAAGGAGGCCATTCAGCCCATCGAGTCTGCACCGGCTCTTGGAAAGAGCACCCTACCCAAGATCAACACCTCCACCCTATCCCCATAACCCAGTAACCCCACCCAACACTAAGGGCAATTTTGGACACTAAGGGCAATTTATCATGGCCAATCCACCTAACCTGCACATCTTTGGACTGTGGGAGGAAACCGGAGCACTCGGAAGAAACCCACGCACACACGGGGAGGATGTGCAGACTCCGCACAGACAGTGACCCAAGCCGGAATTGAACCTGGGACCCTGGAGCTGTGAAGCAATTGTGCTATCCACAATGCTACCGTGCTGCCCTTATTTCATTATTTCAACTCCCCAACAGCTGCGCAATGTCTGAGGTATAGCTTTCTCATTTCAGGGTAATTCTGCAATTTGCATTTTGCAGAGGGATCTCGGTGTCCATGTACATAGATCCCTGAAAGTTGCCACCCAGGTTGATAGGGTTGTGAAGAAGGCCTATGGTGTCATGGCCTTTATTGGTAGAGGGATTGAGTTCCGGAGCCATGAGGTCATGTTGCAGTTGTACAAAACTCTAGTACGGCCGCATTTGGAGTATTGCGTACAGTTCTGGTCGCCTCATTATAGGAAGGACGTGGATGCTTTGGAACGGGTACAGAGGAGATTTACCAGGATGTTGCCTGGTATGGAGGGAAAATCTTATGAGGAAAGGCTGATGGACTTGAGGTTGTTTTCGTTAGAGAGAAGAAGGTTAAGAGGTGACCTAATAGAGGCATACAAAATGATCAGAGGGTTAGATAGGGTGGACAGCGAGAGCCTTCTCCCGCGGATGGAGGTGGCTAGCACGAGGGGACATAGCCTTAAACTGAGGGGTAATAGATATAGGACAGAGGTCAGAGGTGGGTTTTTTACGCAAAGAGTGGTGAGGCCGTGGAATGCCCTACCTGCAACAGTAGTGAACTCGCCAACATTGAGGGCATTTAAAAGTTTATTGGATAAGCATATGGATGATAAGGGCATAGTGTAGGTTAGATGGCCTTTCGTTTTTTTTTTCCATGTCGGTGCAACATTGAGGGCCGAAGGGCCTGTACTGCGCTGTATCGTTCTATGTTCTATGTTAGCAAGTTATTTACTAAATGTTTTTGATGCAGTTGAAAGAAACTGAACGAGATTTGAACCAAAAGTTGCAAAATGACAGAACTTCAGCGAGTTGAGATATTATTTTACAGTGTTCCACAGGAATGAACAGTGTGAATCCAGGACCTACCATTGTCTGTTGCCAGGAACATTGCTTCGTACACATTCTTTTTAATATAGTTCGACTCTCTGTCCAGGACCGCTGTGGTTGTGATTTGACCAGTTGTGGCATTAATGTTCAGCCAGTTTGCAGGATCGGATAGTTCAGAATATCTAAAGGAAGCAACAAATATGAATAGAAATTTTGAGAACATGAGAACAACTGTATAAACAACAGTGCAGCAAATGATAAATAGCAAAATGATCTTAACCCTTAGCATCAATTGTGTTATTTCACGTCAGAAGCTTCTGGTTGGAACTGTATGAAAGATTAAGAACAGCCTCCATTTTAGTTCAAACCAACGGCATTGAAAGCACCCACCACCAAAAGGTAAGAACCCAATATAAATATAGGTTGGGAGTAGAAATGGTGTGGTGGGTCCCCTGGGAGGTCTTGTGTGTGGGGGTTGTCCCTTTTGAGGCTGGGTTTGATTTTGTTTAAAGTTACTCTGGAGGGAGAAGTAATTTTCTTTCTTCTAACTCAGAGTACCTATCAGGGTAAAACTGGCGGAACCATCCAAAGCTGGCAATTCAAATCGCTTCTGAGAGATGGCTCCCAGCCCGGCGTAATTATCCAGAGGAAGTTAGAACTTCTGGGCAATCACCGGGTAAACCCTTACGTGGGAGCTTCCCCGAAGGGATTTCACAGCACATCATTGTGGTACTGCTTAATGCGATGCTGGGGAACTAGGAAGTTATGAGCCGTTGTAATTTGGCATCTGGGATATTCTGTACCCTTTGCCTGACGTTATTTTAGACAGCACTTTTAAATGGGTACCTAGAGTCGCTTAGGTAATGCTGACTATTTGTGAGATTGATGGGTGCAGTTCTGTTTTTGAAACCTTTTGAAGAGGTTGTGTAACTTCATTTTAAGAGTTATTGGGCGTGATTGAACAACCTTGTTGCGCCCAACTCAGTGACACGATGTGGCCGCTAAATCTCGCAAAAGGGTTGGCTTTGAGTTTGAGATTTTTTCACAACTACTGGATTAGTATTCCAATGACAACACCACTCTGCTATCGTCTCTCTGCCTTGTGTGCAGGGGGATCTTTGAACATTTTATTTCCAGAAAATAATAAAATGTGGTTTTGCAACTGTTATTGCTTCTCCTTTTAATGACAATATTTTGTGCTATGCAGGGAACAAATGGAGACATTTAACTCCCTTCATCCTCACCCAACAGAAATAAGAAAGAACAGGCGTTGAAATCCAAGTAAACACTCAGCATGTGTCTCTGCTTTAATGTCACTGGTTTATTAGGTGACTGAGGAGCAAATTACAGATGCATTATTACAGATGTAGTTTTAACTGCCTGCTAAATGTGGTACTCACTGTAGATGCCTAGCTCAGTATAACCTGTCGACAGCAGAGACCCTGCATGATAAATATAGAATAATCATTGTTGAATTTAAGTGAGCAAGTCGCACAAAGACAACTTGGATTATTGCTGCCCTCCACCTCTCTTACTACTGCCCTACGTCTCACTGTGGAATCCACCAAATTTCCCACAATTTACCTTGGAGTCAACTTAGTGACCTCCAGGCTTCCTAATCTTCACAAGTCCAAAGTCTGGGAGCTGCTTCTGCATGCGGGCAGCTAGCTGGCAAGATGTTAATGAGGCCTGGCCTTAACAAAATGGAGCCAGCCACTAAATGTCGCTCACAGGCAGGTGACCCCATACATCCCAACGGCTTCCCACCCGAGAATTAAAATTCCCTTTCACGCAGCTATTTTCCACAGAGATGTGCCAACTCAAAAGAGTGGTCAGACTGTACCTCCAAAGAATTGGGCAAAAAGTGGAATAACTATAGCCATAAAGAAATAGATATCTGAAGAAAGCGGAGGAGTTTGCAAATGCGATTGCAGGCTGGATGAGCTTATATGTGGTAATCAATTTTCAGCAATATAGCCTTTGGAAGAAACACATTCAGGATCATTAAACATTAAAAGCAATAAAAGAAAATAAATATAGATGAAGTAATAATATGTTGTGCAGGGTAGAAATATTCAAACAGGGAGATGGGCTCATCCATGGTCATGAACTGATGTTGTAAACATTAACGTTTTAAAGTCTTATTGCTTTCAAGTTGATGCAATTTATTGGTCACTCTGAATAGATTGTCCAATGACTTAAAGTCTTTTCACCAAGTTCACTGTAACATATAAAAGGGCAGATAGACCATTTTAAAAATTGCTCTCGTAAATCAGCTATAAGCATCATCTGTCCATTGCGTAATTTCCTTATTAAAAATAATGATTATGGAAATTGAAAAACATGTGCATACCCGCAGATCCCTGCACAATCCAGTTTAGCTCATCTTACGTGCACTCTCCAACTGTAACCTGGACAAGCTGGGCAAGTAAGTCGGCCAAGTGTTGTCGTGGATCAACTCAGATTTGATCAAGAATAACAACTACCAGGCAGAATATTTTAAAGAACAGGATGATAACAGCACATGCTGAAAATGCACAGTAGGTCAATTAGGATGAAAACCCCAAATTTGAATCTTCCCTTTATCTTGAGAGATGCTGATGGACTGGCCTTGCATTTCCAGACTTCTAGTGCACGCAGTTTCATTTTTATTGTAGGAGTCAAGATTATGCTAAAAACCAATCCCTCTATTGATTAACTGTACATCTTAAACCAAAAGTAAGCAGTAATGAACAAGTCTTATCCATTATCACAGTCTAGCAGCCCAATGTAACTCTTGGTCTGCAGCATTAATTCCCTGGTGTGAGCTTGGCAAAGTTTTTTTATTACGTTTTTAGATGAGCACCTTTTATTAGGAAAGACACTTACCGATATATACTTTTGCTGAGCCAATACTCACAACAAATTACAATTCATAACCTTGGAATTAATTACTACATTACTTATACATGTCAGGCTGCCGAGTTGCTCAGTTTCAAAAGTTAATATGAGTGAGTGAACCAGCTTCAACCTCTAAAGCTTTTCTTTTAAGTTGCTAAAGTTGCTATTTCAAAGTTTGGGGAGTGATTTCAGCTGTAAAATTGTTTATCTTTCCATATCTTTATTCCAGAAATAAAAAACTAGATGAGTGAGTTGCATGTTCAAGCAGAAACATACTGCACCAACGGCAAGGCAGTGACCTGCTGGGTAGTTGTAGCAAAATTTATTGAGATTTGGCAGAAATGAAGTTGCTGTGAAGCAGAAACTTCAATTAGCAAATTGATTCCAAGATCCTCAGCGTTGTTTCAAGTCCTTCTGCGGCCTCACTGAACCATATTTTGTTAATCTTCTCCAACCACGCAGCCTAACCCTCATCTTCTAACTCTCTAGCTTTAGACTACTGCTTGTTCCACTTCACAGCACCATCGGAGCCTAATCTTTCAGCCATGGCCTCTGGAATTTGTTTCCTAAACCTTTATAACTTACTATCCCTTTTCCGACCTCCAAAAGTCTTACTGCTTGACCCATGTTTTATAATATCTTCTTCATTCTCTGCACATCAAAAAATATTCTCAGTTCCTGCTCACTGTGAACTTCACCTTCCCATGTAAAGCATTCATATCCATCTTCAGGTGCAGATCACTAATAATTGTGCATGAATGTTCTGAAAATATATCCATCGACATAAAATGGCATTTTACGCGATGTGTTACCAATAATTGCAAAGCTAACTGGCAATGAGGTGCCACGTGAGTGTGCAAATATGCCAATGTACAAAGGCATATAGTGGTATGGTGCAGATGAATCATGCTGCCCCCACACAGGTTTTCCAATCCCTGCTGGGGGTGACCTGGAGTCACTAACTGATGACATTAAGAAGGTCCTCTCAGTGAAGCAGGAATAAGCAACAAAACTGAAATTGGATAAAAATAGCTTTCATTTTTAAGCAGGTCTCACATTCTAATTAGGTAATTGAAGAATACAGGTTGAGTATCCTTTATCCGTACATCAGAAAAAACCGAACGCATCCAAAAGTCACACGTTTTGTTTAACCTCATCGACCTTTAGCGCAGAGAGTAAAGTTGTTTGCCTGCACTGTTTACCTCATGATTTTTGTGGTGAACATGTCAAAAAGAAATATATTATGGGGCCCCTGTATTAATTATGCAGTAATACATCTTGGGCTGGATTCTCTGATTTGCAGCCGTGACACCTGACGCCGGCGTGGTAATGGTGGTGTTTCACGACCAAACCTTTGCCGCTAAATGGCCACCGATCCTCAGTTTGGTGGGGGGCTACCAGGCAGGCAGCGTAGAGCACCCGGCTCTAGCTTCAGATACGGCCGGAGAATTGCCGGATCCATGGCTGCACTTGTGCATGGCGGCGACCTGTAGCGGCCATACCATGCAACATGGCGCCGGCTGCGCCCGGACCCGGCCTGCCAAATAGTGCCGTTCCTTTGGCTGACTCGGGACTCGCAGACCACTCCCCAACAGTACCCCCAGCCCCTGCCAAAGTCCCCCTGCCCGCGGATCTGCTCTCTCCCTATGGTGGCGGCGCTGGACTGAGTCCGCAGCCGCCACGCTGAGTTCCTGACAAATAATAGCATGAGAGACCCATGCCGCCAGGAACTCGGCCGGTCGGGAGTGGAGCATCAGGGGAAGGCCTCAGGCAACATCCGCGATTTTGGCGTCGGCGACAAGAGAAACCCACACCTTATCTTCCAGTCATTCTATTTACTTTAGAGCTAGCCTTATGGTACTGTAAGGTACGTTTGTGTTCATTAATAGAAGTCTGAAATGCAGTCGGCCCTGAGGATTTGGGATAAAGGATACTGGATTATAGCATTACCAGGATCTTGCTTGGAATTACTCCTGTTGGTCTGTGAACAGTGGCCCCTTTTACAGGAGAGGAGCGGAAGGGAACTTTAAGTCAGGAAAAAAATAATCCCCTTATCACGAAGATCTCAAGTTAAAACGTAAAGAAAATACAAATTCTGCTGTCAGCTTAAAGAGTTCAGTATTAAAAACTGGAGTCAGCACATATCTGCTTTCTTGCCATTTGAATATTATCCATATCTATTAATGTGCTGATTATGTGGAATACTTTTCCTCAATTATTCCTTTACCAATTCTGTGCCCTTCCCATTTCTCTGAGAAGTTTTTTGACCCCTTGCTGAGGCGCCATTCATCAAAGGACAGGTGAAGAATTTTTATGTTGCCAGTAAGCCAAGCTGATCTCCAGTGACAGCCGGATTGTATCTGTTCCTTGCACAGGATGGGGTAGACAATATTACTGTGCTTTAGTGTAACCTGGGTGATAGCAAATCAGCGAGACATCGGAAGAAAAATCTTACCGTACTGTTTGCTGCATGAAGCGGTCTGGATCTTGAGCTACAAATGTCGTCAGCAGTGTGCCCACAGGCATCTCTTCCTCTTGCCTGATCAGTTTGGGGTTGGGAATGAAAAATGGAGCTTCATTGACATCTGTGGCAGAGATAGCAACTGTTGCTGTGGACTGGAGTGAAGACTGAATTCCAGCTGCTAGAGGTGCTTGATTCATTACTACCACTGTCAGCACAAAGGCCCTGTTTGTCTCATAATCCACTGGCTGAAACACAGAAAAATCAATATATTGGATTAAGTATATAATTCCCATCACATACAATGTCAGAGATAAAAATAAGATCCGTGCTCCATGCACCCTGGCAGTAAGAAGATTGGAAAAATTAACCGTTTAGTTATGATGTGTGTAACATTCGGTTGGGAGCTCAATTCTTTTTAAAACAAAACCTTTTTCTCTCAATTTCAATAGTATATTCTGTGGAGGCATTACTTACAGTTTTCGTTGCTCGTAAAGAAAAGGTCAAAAATCAAGCCCTGGTCTATATCAGGGTGGGAGAGGGAGGGAGGGGAGTGCAGAACATAGATGAGGGCTTTATGCTACATTAGAACTCAGAAATAGAGTGTAGAAATAACGGAACGGATTTCTCACAGAGAGGCAATCATCATTAAATTACCAATCTGCTCTGACTTTTCCATGCCTGGACGCTGCTCTGCATTTTTTGCCAGGTCTTCCGAACCCAACTTCACCAGAAATGTGGAGTGCAAAATCCTTTGGAGAACTTCATCACAGCACGGTAGCATTGGGGGTAAGACAAGACACGCTAGCTTTTTATGGCACTAACTACTGTATTGTAAGGTTAAATGTCCAGTGTGAATGTTGGTGAATGGGTGAATGGATAAATGAGAATGGATAAATGAGTCAATGGGTAGGGTGTTAGGGTCCGTAGGTGAGTGAGGTAAATGGGGAGGGTGGCAGTTGGACGAAGTGAGAGATATATGATCTGGCCAGTGAATAGGGTGGTAACTTGGTAGGATGGCAAGTAGGTAGGGTGGCAAGTGGCATGGAGAAACTGTGGTGTAATAGTAATTCCACTGGACTAGTAATCCAGAGACCCAGGCTAATGGTCTGGAGACACAGGTTCAAATCCCACAATAGCAGCTGATGGAATTTAAATTAAATCAATAAAAATGTTCTGGAATTAAAATCTAACCACCTTGATGATGACCGTGAAACTATGGTTGATGGTTGTAAAAACCTAATTGGTTCCCTTTAGGGAAGGAAACCTGGTCTGACCTCCATGTGACTCCAGATCCACAGAAATTTGGTTGACCCTTAAATGCCCTCTGAAATGGCCTAGCAAGCCACGCAGTTGTATCAAATTGCTACAAAGTTGAAAAGTGGTGAAATAGGACAGACCACCCACCATCGACAAAGGCATAAAGTAACAATGGCAAATTCAGCCCTGTCGATCTGGCAAAGTCATCTTTATGAACATCTGGGGGGGCTTGTGCCACAATTGGGAGAGTTGTCCCATAGGCTCGCCAAGCAATAGCCGGATATAGTCATATCTTACAGACAATGTCCCAGATATCACTGCCCCCATCCCTTCGTATGTTTGTCCCACCAGCAGGTCAGATCCAGTGGAGGTGGCAGCACAGTTGCATACATTTTGGAGGGAGCTGCCCTGGGACTCCTCATCATTGAATCTGGATGCCATCAGCTTTCACGGCATTAGATCAAACGTGGACAAGGAAAATTCCTACTGATTACTATCTACCGTGCAGCCCCCTTCCCCTTTCTCAGTCGATGAATCACTACTCCTCCATGTTAAACACCAAATGGAAGACACACTGAGGATAGCAAAGGCACAGAATGTACCTTGGATAGAGGACCTCAATGTCCATCAGCAAGAGTTGCTCAGTACCACCACCACAGACCCAGCTGGCCAAGTCCCAAAGGACATAGCTACTCGAATGGGTCTGCAACTGCTGGTGAGGGAATCATTTAAGAGGAAAAAACCCTTTGATCTCATCCTCACCACTTTACCTGTTGCAGATGCATCTGCCAATGGGAATCATGGGAAAAGTCTGAGTCATACCGAGCACAAAGTTAGATGGGTATGGTTGTTGGAGGACAATCATCTCAGTCCCAGCACATCGCTGCAGGAATTCCTCACGGTAGTGTCCTAGGCCCAAAAAACATCTTCAGCTGCTTCTACAATGACCTTCCCTCCATCGTATAGTCGGAAGTGGATTGCACAATGTTCAGCACCATTCGTGACTCCTCAGATTGTGAAGCAGTCTGTGTCCATAGGCAGCAATATCTGGACAGCATTCAGGCTTGGGCTGAAAGGTGGCAGGTAGCATGCACACAACACAAATGCCAGACAATGATCATCTCGAAAAAGAGATAATCTAACCAACCCACCCCCCCCAACCCCTTGTTGGCATTACCATCACTGAGTCCCCTATCAACACCGTGAGGGTTATCATTGACCAGAAACTGAATGGCACTAGCCATATAAATACTGTGGCTAAAAGAGCAGATCAGACGCTGGGAATTCAGCAGTGAATAACTCACCTTCTGACTCCCCAAAGCCTACTCACCATCTACAAGGTACAAGTGACGAGTGTGGTGGAATATGCTCCACTTGCCTGTATGAGTGCAGCTCTTGAAACACTCAAGAAGCTCAACACCATCCATCACAAAGGGATCTGCTTGATTGGCACCTACCACGCTCAACATTCACTCCCTCCACCATCAGTCAGGCGTACCATCAGGAAGATGCACTACGGTAACTTCCCAAAACCCCTTGGACAGCACCTTCCAAACCCACAACCTTGATTACCTAGAGGACAAGGGCAACATCGGAACACTACCAACTGCAAGCTACCCTCAAGTCCGGCATCACCCTGACTTGGAAATATATTGCCATTCCTTCACTGTCTCTGAGTGAAAATCCTGGAACTCCCTTCCTAACAGCACTGTTGGTGTACCTATACCACATGGACTGCAATGGTTTAAGAGGTAGATTCAAAATCACCTTTTCAAAGGCAAGTAGGTATAGGCAATAAATGCTGATCTAGTCAGCGATGCCTAAATCCTCGGAGTAGAATAAATAAAAAAAAGGTTGCTATGGTGGCAAGTGGATGAGTTGTTAGTTGGATAGGGTGGCAGATAGGTGGAGTGGCAAGTGGATAAGGTGGCAAGTGGGTGGGGTGGCTAATGGAGCAGTCATGTTAGGTTGGGCATGAGGAGGAACACTCGGGTCAGGGGCTAGTCAGGTCAGGTCGAGGGAGCAGTCAAGCGGTGGAGGTTCATCAGGTGGGAGGAGGTTTGCTGGGTCAGGTCAGGGGTGGTAATCAGTAGGGTTTTCAGTGTGTGATTGGGGGGGTCAGTTCTGTAGTTACCCAGGAGTTACACTAGGATTTTTCTGTCCAACATTTCCAGATAACTATCCGGATAAGTACCGTGGAACTGTCCAAAGTCTCAGATTCTAATTCAGAGTCTGAGATATAGACACAGAGAGTCCAAGTCGCAGGGAATTTCCCATTGAAAGTTCAAACTTAATGGGCACTTACCAGAGAAGTCTAGCACGTTCAACATTCACTCCCTCCACCATCAGGACTCCCGTGGGGTCCAGATAGACAACTTAGGCAGGATTCTCTGAGCCGGCGCCGGCTCGGAGAATAAGCATTCACGCCGAGACGGCCCGCGTCGCCGTTCCGACACCGGGACGCGAACCTCCAAACCGGGTAAAACGGCACAAACATGGCGGGTGCCACAGGGCCCGGAAAATCGCTAGACGTGGCCCGACATGCGATTCTCCAGGCCCCCAGTGATACTGCAGCCCGGATGGTCCACCGGTCACACCGGCGTCGTTCTAATCTGGTTTAGAAAAGTGTCAACCTGTCGTGCTGGCTGACGCTGCGGCCGGAGGAGGTAGGGGTCGGCGTGGGGAGACCTCAGGATGCCAAGACGACAGGGCCGTGGCTGCGGGGCTTGAGGGGGGGAGGCCCCTCAGGTGCCGGGTAGGGTGAGGCAGACAGCCACGGTGGCCGGGAACAGCCCACCATGACAGGGCGGAGCCAAAGCCACGGGCGCCATTACGGCAGCCACGCAAATGGGCACCCACAACCCGGTCGCTGGCTCAGCACAGGCCTCCCGGCCGTTCGGATGGGCGCTATCGCCCCCCCCCCCCTCTCTCTCTCTCACAACCAGCCGGGTAGATCCAGGGCTGCACCTACGGCAGCCCTCGGTGAGGGTGGTGTCATCAAAAGGTGCCCCTGGCAGGAGGGATGGGCGACAGGTGTCTGGGAACCGAGTGGGTGGGTGGGGATGGGGGGCATGCGTGGCTGGGGTGCGAGCTGCCAACCGGGGCGACCATGTAGTATATGGCACCTGGTTGTGGAGGGGGGTATGTGCTATGATGAAACTTTGTCTATCTCCATCCCGTGCAAATCGTAATCTTTGGTCATCTTCCAGCATTGTTGGCCGCCGTGGCAGGGGCCACTGCCCTGCATGAAACCCTGTGGGCGCTGGAGCTGTGGAATCACACAGAGGAGGTGGAGGCTGCAGCAGAGGAGTGGGCCGCAGAGGGGCAGGTGCCAGCTACTCAGGCTGGAGGGCCGCCTGCCTGACAGGCGCAGGGGGAGGATGAGGACCATGACAATGGGGAGCCAATGGACGAGGATGCCGAGGAGGAAGAGGAGGAGGAGGACAGGGGGAAGAGGAGGCAGTGCCACAGCTACGGAGGCGCCCGATGAGGCCTTGTGCGTACCGGTGCCACATATCCTTCCAGACCCTCCTGGACAAAGCATGCAGGAGGAGATTCCGGAGGATCCGGGAAACTGTCACCCATATCTGCCAGCTGATGGCAGACCTGGCACCGCATGGGACTGGGGGTGGACATCCTCTCCAGGTGGCCGTTAAGGTGACAGTTGCCCATAACTTCTATATGATGGGGTTGTTCCAGTCGCCGAGTGGGGACCTGTCCGGTATCTCACACGCATCGGTGCACTGGTGCATCCGTGCAGTGACTGCCGCCCTGTATGACATAGCGAACCAGTACATACAGTTCCCCGTGGACCGCGCCCACAAGGTGCCTGGGCAGCGGGCTTGCCGCGGTTGCCAGGGTTCCCATGATGCAGGGTAGAATTGATGGGGTGCACGTCGCCATGCGGTCACCATCGGATAACAGGGCGATGTTCATCAATAGGAAATTAATGTGCAGGTAGTGTGTGACCACCAGATGCGGATCCTGCACGTCTGTCACTGGTACCCGGATAGCGTACATGATACATTCATATTAGCACAATCGTTCATCCCTGGCATGTTCGAGGGACACCCCCCCCCCCCCCCCCCCCCCCCCGGCTGCAGGGCTAGTTGCTGGGCGACAGTGGTTACCTGTTGTGGTTGTGGCTGATGGCACCTATACGGAGGTCACAGATCGACACGGAGAACCGCTACAATGATGCCCATTGTGCGGCCAGGTGTGTGGTGGAGAGGTGCTGTGGGCTGCTGAAGATGCGCTTCAGGTGCCTGGACCAGTCTGGTGGGGCCCTTCAGTACCTGTCGGCCCCATTGTTGTGGTCTGCTGCATTCTCCATAATATAGCCCAGCAGAGGGACGATGTGCTGGAGGAGGAGGAGGAGGGGCAGAGGGGGAGGATCACGACGAAGGACATGCTCTCCAGATGAGGGGGATGGGGGAGGGGGGGTGGCAATGTATGGGGCATGGTGGATAGGATACTGCCCAACACCACCGGCTGGGCCAGCAATCACGGGAGGAGTTGACAGCCGTGCGTTTCACCGACTGGTGGCGAGGGTGGGTATTGCTGAGCATGGGCATGGACAGCACAGTATGGCACCGCCTCACCACCCAACACCCTCACCTCCCCCACCACTGACCACCCTCACTTCCCCCACCACGGCATCACCCGCATGCACACCATGCCTCCAGGGGCTGGTTTAGCACTCTGGGCTAAATCGCTGGCTTTTAAAGCAGACCAAGGCAGGCCAGCAGCACGGTCCAATTCCCGTAACAGCCTCCCGGAACAGGCGCCGGAATGTGGCGACTAGGGGCTTTTCACAGTAACTTCATTTGAAGCCAACTTGTGACAATAAATTCAATTTCAAATTCCATTACACATCCACCTGCGGCACAACGAGCTGGGTTCACACGGTTGCTCGTGGAAGCGGGTCTGTTCCATGGCATGGAGGATGTTGACAAGTCACTCTGCGATGAGCTCTGAGCTCCACATCGTTAGACAATGTCTGACTCATGGCCACAGTGACACCCTCCACCTGGGTGGTCCCTGTATGCAGACCGAACACTGCATTACATGGCCCTGTCAGCTCACTGGGGGCTGGGACGGCCACCGGATTGGGGGGGGGGGGGAGGGGGGGCACGTTGCACTCACCTGAGCTCAACATTCCATCACCCCTCCCCACGCTGGCACCCAGTTCTCGCCCCAACCCGCACGCATCAGACATAGCACAGAGGCAGCTTTTATAGGTGTTTAATAGGAGAAAATCTGTACATGTGCCCTCGTCCGAATAACTAATTGGTGCCCTGCACCCGTGCCAGCTTACTAAGTGTCTATCTTTCTGGCCTTACAGGCCCTATGACTACGTCTAGGTGTTTCCCGAGATGGTAGAGCAGAAGTGGAGGCGGACTGCTGTGATTCTTGCCCTGCGACTAGAGTCTCCTTTGGCGGTCGTTTCCTGGGGTGGCCTCGCCTGGATGGGCCTGGATGGGCCAGGCTGCGCCTTGGGCGATCAGGATGGCATGCTGACAACCTGTTCTGCCCGCTGCCCACCAGATGCACCAGGGATGGTAGGCGAGAGAGTCCGAGGTGCCGCTAGTGTTCCAGGACCTTTCCTTCAGGGGGACCCGGAACATGCCCCAGCACCTCCCCCTTCCCCTTCGGGGTGCTAATGGCTCTCGGGCTTCTTCATGGGATGGGGGTGCGAGCGGATCCAATACCCAAGGCACCCCCGGCACCTGGCGCTGCCAGTCCTGGAGGCCCACTCTGGTATTGACCAGGGTCTGTAAGTTTGCAGCCATGGAGCTCGGAGTTGGCCATCCCTGTCTGAGTCTCTGTGACGCTAGCCAGCACCTGGGCAATGGCGCCGATTCTCTCAGCGATGGCCTGCTGAGACTGGGCTATGACCTGCTGAGACTGAACTTTTAAGCTCCATAATCTCAGCTGAGTTGCTGAGTTCTCATTTTAATTCAGTAAGAAGTCTTACAACACCAGGTTAAAGTCCAACAGGTTTGTTTCAAACACGAGCTTTCGGAGCACGGCTCCTTCTTCAGGTGAATGGAAAGGCTTGTTCCAGAAATGTTTATATAGACACAGTCAGAGATGCCCCGGAATGCGAGCACCTGCAGGCAATCAAATCATCAAAGATGCAGAGAGAGAGGTAACTCCAGGTTAAAGAGGTGTGAATTGTCCCAAGCCAGTTCAGTCGGTGGGCCTCTGCAAGTCCAGGCTTGTTGGTGGGGGCCGAATGTAATGCGACATAAATCCCAGATCCCGGTTGAGTCCGCATTCATGCGTGCGGAACTTAGCTATAAGTTTTTGCTCAGCAATTTTGCGTTGTCGCGTCTCCTGAAGGCCTCCTTGTAGAATGCTGACCCGGAGATCAGAGGCTGAATGTCCTTGACTGCTGAAGTGTTCCCCAACTGGAAGGGAACAGTCCTGCCTGTTGATAGTCGCACGATGCCCGTTTATTCGTTGTCGCAGTGTCTGCATGGTCTCGCCAATGTACCACGCTTCGGGACATCCTTTCCTGCAGCGTATGAGGTAGACTATATTGGTCGAGTCGCACGAGTATGCGCCGCGTACCTGGTGGGTGGTGTTTCCACGTGTAATGGTGGTGTCCATGTCGATGATCTGGCATGTCTTGCAGAGATTACCCTGGCAGGGTTTTGTGGTGTTGTGGTTGCTGTTCTGAAGGCTGGGTAATTTGCTGCAAACAATGGTTTGTTTGAGGTTGCGCGGTTGTTTGAAGGCCAGTAGTGGGGGTGTGGGGATGACCTTGGCAAGATGTCCATCCTCGCTGATGATGTGTTGGAGGCTGCGAAGAAGATGTCGTAGTTTCTCCGCCCCAGGAAAGTACTGGACGACGAAGGGTACTCTGTCAGTGGTGTCCCGTGTTTGTCTTCTGAGGAGGTCGGTGCCCTGCCAGGGTACCCTGCCAGGGTAATCTCTGCAAGACATGCCAGATCATCGACATGGACACCACCATTACACGTGGAAACACCACCCACCAGGTACGCGGCGCATACTCGTGCGACTCGACCAATGTAGTCTACCTCATACGCTGCAGGAAAGGATGTCCCGAAGCGTGGTACATTGGCGAGACCATGCAGACACTGCGACAATGAATAAACGGGCATCATGCGACTATCAACAGGCAGGACTGTTCCCTTCCAGTTGGGGAACACTTCAGCAGTCAAGGACATTCAGCCTCTGATCTCCGGGTCAGCATTCTACAAGGAGGCCTTCAGGAGACGCGACAACGCAAAATTGCTGAGCAAAAACTTATAGCTAAGTTCCGCACGCATGAATGCGGACTCAACCGGGATCTGGGATTCATGTCGCATTACATTCGGCCCCCACCAACAAGCCTGGACTTGCAGAGGCCCACCGACTGAACTGGCTTGGGACAATTCACACCTCTTTAACCTGGAGTTACCTCTCTCTCTGCATCTTTGATGATTTGATTGCCTGCAGGTGCTCGCATTCCGGGGCATCTCTGACTGTGTCTATATAAACATTTCTGGAACAAGCCTTTCCATTCACCTGAAGAAGGAGCCGTGCTCCGAAAGCTCGTGTTTGAAACAAACCTGTTGGACTTTAACCTGGTGTTGTAAGACTTCTTACTGTGCTCACCCCAGTCCAACGCCGGCATCTCCACCTCATTTTAATTGACAGTTTGAAGAGGTCTAACTGTCTTTGATGTGGTTAATGAAAAGAAGCTGGTTTGTTTTCGTAACAGATTGATCACTTGAGCGAATTATTAAAAAATTGGATGGATTTCACAAATGAGAGTTTTTTCATTGTCAAATGTGTATCAGGGAGAGTTCTTAGATTGTTTGTGGTTTAAATGTTTTCATTTACACAAGCCTCCTCAGATATCTCCCTAGTGGATATGGGTGAGTGACTATGGAGGTGGCTTGGGGTGTATGATAGGGCACGGGGGTATGAGGGGCATGGGCAAATGGTGGCTGCATGAGGACATGCTAAGGCATGGGTGAGTATTGGGTTGATGGGGTGGATGGGGTGAGCGCTAGAGGACCTATCAATATTTACACAACTTGATTAATGTCTCAGAGAACCGAGGTGGACCTTATGCTTCGGTATTCTTCCACCTCTCAGGCCACCTCCGAACTATATCCAGAAACATGGGCCTCACTTGATCACATCCCGCCCCTCTCAGAGCAAACATTGTGCATTAGAAGTGGTTCAGACAATTCTGGAAATAGCATCAGTGAGTGGCATGGTTATCAGCAATGATTACCCTTGTATGATGCTCTTTAGAATTGTTATCAACAGTGGCTCTTAACACAAATAGTGAAAGAAAATCAATTGAGTCCATGTTTCTGAGCAAACAGTGCTGTACTCAATTTGGGAGATTGTGTATTCACCAATTCTTTATGGAATTAATGTTTAGTTGGTGGGCAGCACGGTGGCACAGTGGTTAGCACCGCTGCTGCCTCCCGACCCCGGTTCACTGTCCGTGTGGAGTTTGCACATTCTCCCCGTGTCTGCATGGGTATCGTCCCCACAACTCAAAGATGTGCCAGGTAGGTGGATTGGCCATGCTAAATTGCCTCTTAATTGGAAATGTTTAAAAATAATTTGGGCGCGATTCTCCCAAACAGGGAGAAATCGTAAGGCTGGCGTCAAAAACGGGCGGGTTTGACGCCAGCCTCCCCCTCCCCGACCGGGAACCGATTCTGGTCCCCGGTCGGGGCTAGTATGCCGCGGCCGTGAACTCCGGCATCGCGGGCTTAACGAATTTCCTTAAGCCCGCTTGCCAGAGTTTGCGACGGCTGACGCGTCACATGACGTCAGCCGCGCATGCGCGGATTGGAAGACTCCAACCCGCGCATGCGCGGATGACATCATCGTGCATTTGCGCGAAACCTGCGCATGCGCGGGCCGGGATGCCCCTCAGCCGCCCCGCGAATTGATACAGCGGGGCGGCGGAAGGACAAAGAGTGCGCGGGAATTGGACCCGCTGCCCGCGATCTGTGCCCACCGATCGCAGGCCCATGGCACCCTTGGCACGGCCGTGGTACTGCCGTGACAATCGGTGCCATGGTTGCCAAGATCCAAACTTTATGGCCGTTTTTACGAACGGCCAGACCAGGTGTGTTTGCCGTTCGTAAACACGGCCGTAAAGGGCTTGGACTTCGGCCCATCGGCCAGCTGAGAATCGCTGCTGGCCGTAAAAAAAACGGCGGCAGCGATTCATGTCGGGAGTCGGGCGTGGGGGGGGGGGGGGGGGGGGGGGGGGAGAATAGCGGGAGGGCGTCAGACTAGCGTGGCCGTAAAAATTTACGACCCCCGCTATTCTCCGCACCGTCGTGAGTGCGGAGAATTGCGCCCTTTATCTTTTGTCAGGCTAAAAGGTGAGTGGATACACACCGACTAAATTTTGCCATTGTCAGTGGCTCAACTGCAATCTCATCAGTCCAATCGGGCAGCACGGTAGCATGGTGGTTAGCATCAATGCTTCACAGCTCCAGGGTCCCAGGTTCGATTCCCGGCTGGGTCACTGTCTGTGCGGAGTCTGCACGTCCTCCCCGTGTGTGCGTGGGTTTCCTCCGGGTGCTCCGGTTTCCTCCCACAGTCCAAAGATGTGCGGGTTAGGTGGATTGGCCAGGCTAAATTGCCCTTAGTGTCCTAAAAAATAAGGTTAATGGGGGTTGTTGGGTTACTGGTATAGGGTGGATACGTGGGCTTGAGTAGGGTGATCATTGCTCGGCACAACATCGAGGGCCGAAGGGCCTGTTCTGTGCTGTACTGTTCTAAATCCTGTTGCTATACAGAAAACCTCAACTGGAGACATATTTCCACATGTACTGGGGAACCAAAAAATGTTCCAAATAAGAACCAATTATTGGAACCACTTACTGCAAAGATTATTTTGGTGCCTATTTTAATGAGGTAATTGAGGACACAGTTACTTTGATTTAGTACAAGTAATTCTGAAATAAGACCAGTGTGTCTGTCAGCAACATTCAATGAAATAAAACTGCTTTATAAAGAAGGCAACTTTACAAAGTATTTTGAAGCTTTACTCAGATTATGCAGCATTTTGAGTGCAGGAAAAAATCATTAATAGATCAGTTTCATGCAGCTTCTTATGTGTAAATCCTCACTGATTTCATAGTCTTTGCCAGACCTAATTAACTGCCTGTGTTTCTGTCTCTGTTTTTTGAAATCAGCCTCCGTTCACAGTCATTTACATTACATCAAAGCTTACTTGTGGGCATTTTAATCACCTTCACCTCAGTCTTTAAATTAAATGATTGCACTTTGCTTCAAAATGACAACATAAAAGTAATTATTTTCCCAAACTCTTAGTGGAAAATGGTCAAAAAACAAAATCATAAACTATGACAGGGACTGAGATACTACCAACGAGCAAATAATCATCTGTGGATCACTGCAGCAACTCAATGTACAAGATTTATAGATCTCATCGGGCGCAAGAAATGCTGAATTATTTAGCATTCCAGCCAAAAGAGATGTGGAACATCCACCATGAGGATGGCAAGGCAAGATTTATATCCTATGAGTGTACTCGTCTGATGAGATGTGACCATAAGCAGTACAGGTAAACCACAGCCCAACAAGACGAGTGAACCAGAAATTATACCCCATGGGTTTTCATAAGACATCTTGATCTATTAAATATAATTTAGAAGAACTAATAAGATAAATTGATTAAAAAAGGTATACTGTATCCCATGGTATACTATATTCCATGGTATATCATATTTCTTTGGTTCCATACAAATATAAACAGTATAAAAGTTTGTAAATCATCCCAGATTCTCAGTTAGGAGCCAAGTAAGACAGTTTCACAGTTCAGAATTACACCACAGTCACATCAATTCTCCAACACATCAAGCAAAGCTAGCTGCCAAAGCATGAGCTTATATGTTCACCAAGTCTTATATTTACAAATAATTTATTCACCCGAGTAAGTCCTACAATTTCTTTGGACATATTTGAGCATTAGCCGTAAAGGGCTAGAAAGAGTTATCAATGAACATCTCAACCTTGCTGCGGACCCGAGATTTCTTGCGAACAGTGCCAGGGGAGATCCACGAGTACGGCAATGTTTTCCAAAATGTGTGCCTGCACCTCTTTCAAAAATAATTGTGAATACTTAAAAGAATAACAAGAATTTCACTAAATGCGCCTTACCTTTATCACTGTGACGATACCGTTATTGGTGACTGGGTCAGTTTTAATAGCAAAATGGCCAGCAGGGTCTCCACTGACAATCCGGTATACTGCATTCCAGTTTGAAGTGTGTGGTTGGTCTCGATCTGTGACTGTCAGGTTAGCAACAATTACATCCAGTCTGTTCTCTTGAACTTCTCCATAGTACTAGGAATTTTTAAAAAGTGCATAGTAGTTAGCATATCTCACAGAATTGTACAGGTTCACAACATCCTACAGGCTAAATATATTTAGCTTTTAGTTACTTGACAACAGAAACTAAACAATCCAGATGCATAACTGCAATTATTGTACTTCAAATGAACAGATTGAAGTACCTTCATTTATATTTGTCCTGATGAAGGAGCAAGTCTAAATGGCATCATTTACTGTACAGCACAACAAACAAAGTTCAAGAAACGCTTTGCAATTATCTTTTCCTGTGCAATTTCTTAATAAAAGTACGCATGAAAGCCCATTTTAAATATAGCGCAGTAAAATAGAAATCCAATATATCAAAGTGATCTGGAAGACTCACCAATAAACAGAAGTTAGAATTTAGCAATCCATTACTCAACTAATTATTTTAGTAATCGAAAATGTGTCTAGATACTCTAAACTCATAATGGGCAGTGCTTAAATATGCATTAGTGATTGGCTTAATAGTAGGTTAACAGGGAACCCTTCAGCTTCTCTTTTATGTTACCGTTTCTTAGCCAGTACAAAATCTGTAATTGCTATCATTTGCTATGTTCCCATCAAAGAAGGTTAAGATCATCAGGAGACGTTTTACAAAGTTCTGAGCTGGGAATGGATCTCTGGTTGTCAACCCTCCAAGGTTGGCCTAGAGGTCTCCAGGAATGAAAGATCAATCTTGAGGACACTGCTGTGTGCAATCCGGGAGAAAAATCAGCAAGACATTAGAAAAGATTGTTTTAAATTTTCTTTGAATATATCTCTGACATACAAATAAATGAAAATGGGGGTAGAGAAAGGCTATTTGGTTGATAATCAAGTATCATCCAATTGGGTAATGAGCCTTTTTGCTTTCCAAATTGGTGTTTGAAGGCATAGAGTTATGAGGATGGGTGTGTTGGCTGACTAATGGCTGGAGTGTGGAGTAACTCATGTGATGAAACCTCTAGGAATACAATTAGTCACAGTTGGCAATCCAAAGTGGATCTATCCAGGTACTTAGGATTCATCCTCAGGTCAAGACCTGGGTGTCCGGTGGCACTGATGCCTCACGGAGCCGAGGACACGGTTCGATCCCGGCCCCGGGTCACTGTCCATGTGGAGTTTGCACATCCTCCCCGTGTCTGCGTGGGTCTCACCCCCACACCCAAAGATGTGCACGGTAGGTGGATTGGCCACGCTAAATTGTCCCTGAATTGGAAAGAAATTCTGGGTTTGATTTGTTTCAGGTATTCCCTTGCCTTAGTGTCGAACTTGCTCTCTAAAATTAGTACATTACAGATCCTTTTTCCCCAACTGATATATTCGGATAGTTAAATTTACGTTAAACGTTTCCAAACTTGCTTGCAAATATTTTTCCCCTTGTTATTAAATTGATATTTACTTGTACTCGGCTCTCTCCATTAGTATTTAATGCTGAACAATGCAACATTTTTGTTTCCTTTGTATTTTCTCTTGGCAACACTTTCCCACACAATTGCTGCTTTCCACTTCAATTCAACACAGCAAAGGGACAAGGGTGAGACTGGCAGTTCGCAGAGCGCTGCATGATCTTGCTGAGGAAGATAATGTCACATGGGGGAGGGGGTGAAGCTGGTCTATGCAAGTAGATTGAAGACATATTATGAATCCGCAGCTTGTGGAGCACTTTGCAGGTTTTTATTTTCCAACAACTTGCAAAAAATTGCCAAGAATTTTCATTTCAAACCAAGTAAGAGCGACAGTGAGGCGACAAAGGAGTCTGTTAAAAACAGTTTGAAATATTGTTTTGTGAACGTCAATGGAAAGAAGATTGGACGTAGTGTAAACTCAGCTGCTAAGTCGCGAAAAATTTGTTTGGCACTGAAAGCATAAACCAATTTCACCCTCACACAGTACAAAACCCTAAAAGGCAAAGGCTGCACTTGGCCAACCAGTGACAAAACAATTGGTGACAGAAAAGCAAAATGTTGAAAACTAGAAAACTGGTTCAGCTATAGAAAGCCATAGAGTGAGAAAATATGAAAAAATAAAATATAAAACTAAAACCTGCAAGACACATCAAAGACACAGGGTACAAATTTCACACCACGTTGCGCCAGGTGCACCCCAGGATAGGCCCAAATCGAGATTCACGTCGAGATTCTATAGCTGAACCAGTTTTCTAGTTTTCAACATTTGCTTTTCTGTCACCAATTTTTTTCGTCACTTTGTCACTCGTTGGCCATGGCTGCTTAACTGCACAAGTGCAGCCTTTGCCATTTTGCAATTCACCTGGCCCGCTCCTGATCCATATCTCGCCCGAAATGGCGAGAAGCTCATTAAGCCTAATTTGCATTCATTTAAATCTCGTAACGACATTGAAGTCAAAGGCAGCAGTTCCCGGGAGCCATCCGACTCCCCAGCTGGAAGACACGCAGGTGTTGTTTAGTATTCTGCTCCCAAAACTGAAACCTGGAGCAATGGCTACCGAAGGGAGGTGAGGAGGTAAGCAGCCCTCCCATTTAAGACTTGCAGCTCAAGGACACCGGAGCTTCTGCCCCATTTCTCAGTGGTGGGCGGGAGGGTTTCAGGGAGTTGTTCCCCAGGCTGGAGGGGTCAAGTTCAGTAGATGGAGTTGAGGGGCTTTGTGTCTGTGAGGCCTTCAGGCCATCTTTAAATATTGTGGAGACACACAACAGGGGTAACCACAGTTTCAGCCTGTCTGTCCTATCAAACTCTCCCCGGACAGAGCCTTTCTGCAGCTTCTCTCATGAAAGTCAAACTCACCCCCTGTCACTGTGAGCAGCCTCGAGCTTCACAGCTATTTCAAAGGAGAGATTAGCCTTGTTAGTTGTGAAAGCACTTCACATTCCTGAAATCACATGTGCCTCCTCAAGGAACAGGTGACCTGTCTGAGAGGATGACTAGTGGACTGGATATCATGCAACCTTTGATGCCTGATCTGTGTGACTGAACTCGAGGAGCATCAGTAAGATAGAGGCAGCTGCCAACAATTAAACACTAAAGAACAGGGCTTCACTACTGAGGGCCGGCTCACGGTCAAAGGGTAAGTATCTGGATGACAGCAAGACAGCTGGGCATGATCACCCTAATGTTGTTGGCAGAGGTCTGGGGGTTTAGGGATTCCTGATATGGCTGGTAGAGAGTGTGTAGAGTGAGGTTTGCTCACACAACTGGCTTGCTGGATAGCGCACTGAGAGAAGGCAGGACAGTCATGGTAAGGGTGGGTGAGACTTGGGAGATATGGGGTTCCCATCAATAGAAGACCTAACTCATTGTTGGTCTCTCTCATTATCAAATTCCTTCCAGATACAAAAATGTTTGCTGGAGTTGCTCACACGGAGTCTGCCCTCACTGTGCTTGCTACAACCGAGGCAGACCAATGCCAAAGAAGACTGCAAGACCAATGCAGGCTGAAGGCGATACCACATATTCAGCGGGCTGCCGTACACCCTCAAGACCAGGCCACCCATCAGATTGTGGAGTGGGCCAGAAGGGGAGGTCAGTAACATGCCTTGGTGTATAGGACTCATTGGACTTTCAATAAGCTGATGGACTTCAATATGCGACAGAAGACTGCATCTCAAGAGACAGTGCGGCATCTGTGCCATGTCCTCGCGGATATGGCACCCCGTGAAGGAGGAGGAAACCGCTCCCGATGGCTGTGAGGGTCACTGCAGCACTAAATGTCTATGACACTGGGTCATTCCAGGGCTCCATCAGGGACCTGTGTTGCATTTCATAGTTATCTGCCCATAGGTGCATCTGGGAGGTGACGGATAGTCCGTATACCCTGGCATCTGACTATATCACCTTAGACCTGGACCAGGCCCCCCCCCCCCCAATGCCCAGACTGCAGGTTTTGCTGCCATCGCTAGGATGCCGCGAGACTGGGGGGTCATTGATGGCACGCATGTCGCCCTGCGAGCAGCGGGGTATCACAGAGTGCCCTATATTAACAGGAAATAATGCAATTCAGAATGTTTAGTTTGTGTGCAACCACCGCCTAAGAATCATGCACGTGTATGCCCGCTACACTGGGAGCGTGCATGGCAGCTACATCCTGGGGCACTAGGAGATTCCTGATGTTTTCGAGGACTAGTCCAGGGTGACGGGTTGGCTCATGGGGGACAAAGGTTACCCGCTGAGGTCATGGCTGATGATGCTGGTGAGGAAGCCAAAGACCGAGGCAGAGACCCGATATAAAGAAGGCAACGTGGCAACCCGTGCTGCCATTGAATGGTGCATCGGATTATTCAAAATGCGGTTCTGTAGCCTGTACCTCGTAAAGCTCTATATTACCCAAAAGAGAAAATGCTGGAAAATCTCAGCAGGTCTGGCAGCATCTGCATGGAGAGAAAAGAGCTAACTTTTCGAGTCCAAATGAGCTTTGTCAAAGCTAAAAGTCATAGAAAGTGGGAGATATTTATATTCTCGGGTGAGGGAATGAAAGCTGTGTCGTGGGCACAGAAACCAGGGGAAAAGAGTGCTAATGGCAGTCCCCAGAGAAACTAAAAGGTGTGAAAGGCCAAACAGCAGAGAACTAAAATCAGAGGGTAAACTGTGACAGATGTAGATGTGGGGGGAGGGGGGGACATGGGTGGGAGATAGGTAAAATGAGAAAAAGGAGCAAAGGGGAAGTAAAGAAGAGAAAAGGTAAGGAAAAGGGGGATAAGATACGGGGCAGGAGTGGAGGGAAAAGAAATATATATCAAGAAAGACAAGAAAGAAATAAAAGGTAAAAGACAGTTAAAATGAAATGGAATGAAAACAAAGGGGTAAAGGTGGGGGAGAGCTAATCCTCTGAAGTTGCTGAATACGATGTTGAGACCGGAAGGCAGTAGCGTACCGAACCAGAAGACGAAATTCTGTTCCTCCAGTTTGTATTGAGCTTCACTGGAACATTGTAGCAGGCCAAGGACAGACATGTAGGCATGGGAGCAGAGTCTTGTGTTAAAACAGCAAGCAACAGGAAGGTCATGGTGCTCAATGCGCTTAAATCAAAGGTGCTCAGCAAAGGGATCACCCAGTCTACATTTGGTCTCTCTGTTACAGAGGAGACCACAGAGCTTCTTTTTACCCCCACATCTATATCTGTCACAGCTTATCCTCTGATTTTAGCTTTGACAAAGAGTCATCTGGACTCAAAACGTAGCTCTTTTCTCTCAATATAGATGCTGCCAGACCTGCTGAGATTTTTCAGCATTTTCACTTTTGGTTTCAGATTTCAGCATCTACAGTAATTTGCTTTTATCCAGAGCTCTACAGTACACCTCTCTGAGGATCCTCCGCTTTGTGGTGGTCTATTGTGCCCTCCACAATCTTGCACAGTACCGGGGTGACATGCTGGACGAGGAGGAGGAACATGTGGCCCTGTCTGAGGAGGAGGAGAAAGAGCCTGAAGAGGAGCTGGAAGATGGAGGACTGACGGCAGCAAGTCTCTGACGTACAAGGAGGACCAGGGAAGACCTCATCATTTCCAGATTCTTGTGAGACGAGCCTGCATCCGTCAGCTCAACACACCCACCCGCCTTATCCCCAATCTTCCCCATCCCATCATACCTACCCTTCCCCAACCACCTAGCTTTCTCCTTTCAAGGCCCATGTGACATCACTTCAGGGTGATGGATCTCCGTTAGCACTGTCAGCGGACTAACCTCACTGTCAGTCACTGCTCTTTCTCCTCGGGCTATCCTGCGATCTCCAGCACCTTTCTCATAGGGGGTGATGACTCGGATCCCTGGTATTCTGCTGCCCCCCCCCCCCCCCCCCCCCCCCCCCCCATCACTGTCTTTGCCCTTTCCCTTTTAATGTGGGCTATCATCTCCTGCGGGAACAAGGGGATATTGTGAGCTGCACGCTTGATGGGTCGGGGGGTTTATAGCAGCTGATGTGCGGGCTGCACCTGGACATGAAAGGGTTAAGATGACGAATGCCAGGGCGTTTTGAGGAAGCTTGGAGATTGGATGTTGGAAAAGTGCAAGGTGTTGGCCAGTGGATTGGGGAGGGGGGTGGGGGGGGGGGGGGGGGGGGGGGTGGAGGAGGAAGGGAAGGGACTGGGAAATTGAAGCGTGGCAGGCAGGACTGATGCCAGGAGAGAGGTAGTAACTTACCCATGCAGCCCGTGGGAGGTTGTTCATCTGCTTACTACATTGGACAGCGGTCCACCTGGTCATGCTGCCTGCACACACTGCAGCTGTAAATGCCGCCCAGGCGGCAGTGCTGACCCTGCTGCTGGTTCTCCCTCCGGCGAACAGTGTGCCCCACCTCTCATCCACCGGGTGAGAAGCCCGGCCAGGTCAGTATCCCCAAAGAGTGGAGCAGGTTTTCGCACTGCCATCCTCATGTCTTTACTGGGAATCAGTGCTGAGGGGATGTTCAAAAGCAGCTCCCCCTTGTTAGTGGTGTGCAGCTGAGGCATGAGTCAGGCAATTTGGATGGCGAGGGAGGCAGGCATGGCGAGATTCATATGGGGCTAATTTTTTGCACTAAGTGCAGGTAAATGCAGGCGCAGGGCGAGAATCTCCGCAAATGCGGAGAATCGTAAAGGCTGCTGTGGGACAGGCCGTGACCCACGGCAGCCTTCACGCCCACTTCCGGGGCCGATTCTCCCCCCGGGTGGGGCTAAGAGCGCGGCCCCGTGCGTCACGGCGGCGCGGCCTTGACGACGGTTGTCAAGGCCGCACGTCAAGCGTCACACCGGCTGACGCGGCCGTTGATGTCGGCCGCACATGCTCGGGTTGGACAACGCCAACCCGCGCATGCGCAGTTGGCGTCTTTTCCCTCAGTCGCCCCGCAAGTCGTGGCGGCTTTATCTTGCGGGGCGGCGGAGGGAAAAGAGTGTGTCCGTTATGGACGCACGGCCCGCGAGCGCCGATTCGCGGCGTGGGGGGAGAATAGCGGGAGGGCGTGAAAAATGTCGGGAGGCCCTCCTGCTATTCTCCCACCCGGCGTGGGGGGCGGAGAATCACGCCCGCGATCTTCCTATTACAGTTGGTGTGAAACACCCGACCTAACATGCCCAAAAATGTCATTTTTCGGGTGAATTGCGCCAATGCTATACTAAAAGGAAAGTTGCAGTAAAGGGTAAGACTTCAATGGATAAAAAGTAAATTATTGACTTTTTAAAAATTCTTTCATAGGGTGTGGACATTTGATACAGAACAGTATTTGCCCTTGAGATGGTGGTCGTGAACCACCTTCTTCTTGAAATAGCTGCAACCCATCTGGCATCTATAGCTATTGTGGTCATGGCAGAGAGCAGTTAAGAGTCTGCCACATTGCTGTGGATCTGGAGTCACATGTAGGCCAGACCAGGTAAGGATGGCAGATTTCCTTCCCGAAAGGACATTAGTGAACCAGATGGGTTTTTACAACAATTGAAGATAGCTTCATGGCACAATTACTGAGAGGAATTTTCAACTCCACTTTTATTAATTGTTAAATTCCATCAGTTGTCATCTTGGGATTTGAACACCTGTGCATTAAGCATTATCCTGGGCCTACAGAATATGAATCCTGTAAAATTACCACTGCCCCAATATATCTGTTTTGATGATAAAGAGGAAAAATATCAGTGGCACGAGGAACCTAAAATAAGTCAGGGTAGGAATACAGGTGATTTAATATAATCTTAAAAAAAAACAATTTTACAATTGTGGTCATGGATTGGAAAAGTGTAAATTCCATTGTTAGAGATGGGAGGGAGGAAGAATGCACTAACTACAGACTTCTCAATTTGAAATCAGTTTTGTGGAAGCAACTAGAATTTAAGTTGGAAACAATGGGTGGAATCGTCCCTTCTGCAGTCTATGTTCAGTAGCAGGCACAAAAGTGATTTCTCAAGTGGGGTAGGATGCTGACTATGCACTATCTTGCATTGCTCAGCTCATTAAATATGCATCTGTGAGAAGATCACTAATTCTCGAGGTGGTGGCGGGCTGGAACTCATCATCCCCCCCCCCCCCCCCATCACCTCTTGGGGCGAAGATCCAAGCGCCATATTTAAAGGACAGCCCAACAGCCTGCACTGCCCGTTTTACCTTTGCACGGCCATAACTCCACCCTACCCTGCTAACCCTTCTTCCCCTCCTTGGCCATTCTCTAAGCAACTTACACTTTCACCACCAAACATAGACTGGTATTCGCAACTGCAACCGAAAGAGGACAATGCAGCGGCAACTCTGCTAATCATGGAAGAAGTCTACCTCACTAAGTGCATGCCACTTTTGTGCAGTCGTAAAAGTGAATGTTCTACTTTCTAGTTGGCGGGGGACTTAATTTGGAAGGGGAATTTAATTCTGGCAAGATGGCCTTTTATTGGACATGCATGACACAATAATGCATACAAAAGGGCTCCCTGACATTGTCTGTTGGGAATCTTCAAAGGCCTGAGAAGTCAATTCCTAAAGTTCTTCCCAGTGTGGGGAAATTGATTTTTGGCCGCAAGCCAAATTAAGCTCCCCTGCCTGCCAAGCTTTCTGCTGCTAGTGGGACCGGAAGATTCCACCCAGCCACAGAGCACTCAGAAATGAGGGGATGCAGGTGCAACAGCACCAGGTATGTTTTGCTCCAAGGCTTAAGAAGATTGTGAGGCACGGTGGCAAAGTGGTTAAGCCCAAGACTGGTCAATTCCAGCCTTGGGTGACTGTCTGTGTGGAGTTTGCATATTCTCCCCCTGCCTGTGTGATTTTCCTCTGGGTGCTCCAGTTCCCTCCCACAGCCCAAAGATGTGCAGTTAGGTTGATTGGCCACAATAAAGTGTCCAAAAAGGTTAGGTGGCATTATTGGGTTACGGGAATAGGGTGGGGGCGTGAACCTAGGTAGGGTGCTTTCAGAGGGTCGGTGCAGACTCAATGAGCCAAATGGCCTCCTTCTGCACTGTAATGATTCTATGTTCCAGGCATGGGAGTGGAAAAGCGGTACAAAGTAGAGATGGAGGAAAATGACAACAGCAGCTGGGGAAAATAAATCAGTTGTTACTGATGTAAAAGTACTTCCAAGAATTGCCTGTGTGACCTCTGCAACAGTGCTGTAAATGAGAGAAATCAAGAGCTGCAAATTGCTCCTGATATTTATCAAGCAAAGTCCATGCTCAATACTTTAAGGTGTGCATTTCTTATTTCATCTCAGTGTTTCCTGCATTGGAATACCAAGTAGAGTGCCTGAAGACAAACAGCATGTTGTTGTTTATTACAAGGGGAATGGATATAAACTCTTCTTCCATCACTTTCATCTCTGTTCTCACTTCTATGGCAGGTGTCCTCCCCCACCCACCACAGTTCAATGGATCCATTCACCCACCTCCAGTTTTCTCCCTCTATCTGTGGAACCCTACCACTGACCTCCTACCTGCTCTTGAACTTTTCATTGAGAACTATCGCCACGAACTAGGCAGCCTCAAATTCCTCTGCTTCTCTCACCTGCTCCAATGTGTCTCCTTCTGAACTTGCTGCATTCTGTTCCCTCAAGTCCAACCCTGGTCTTGTGATCAAACTTGCTGACAAGGGTGGTGCTGTTGTTGTCTGACGTACTGACCTCTACCCCGCTGAGGCTGAGCGCAAACTCTCAGACACTTAGCTCCCCCTGGACCACAACCACACCATACACATCAGCCCAGTGTTTCCAGGACTGACACTGACCTCATCGCCTCTGGAGATCTTCCCTCCATAGATTCCAACCTCAGATTCCCCAATCCCGCACAGCCTGCTTCTACCCATTTGCAAAAATCTAGGACTGCCTGGGTAACCCCATCATAGCAGCCTGCCCCACTGAACAGATTTTGTCCCATCTTGACTCCAATTTCACTCCCCTTGTCCAATCCCTTCCAATGCCCTATGATTCATCAACAATTTCCAGTTTCCCGGCCCCAACCACCACCTCCTCTTCTCTTTGGATGCCTAATCCTTCAACACCTCCACTTTCCACCAGGAGGGTCACAGTGCTCGCCACTTCTTCCTCAAGCAGATTAAAGGTGTGGCTATAGGCACCCACATGGGCCCCAGTTATACCTGTCTTTTTTGTCGGTTATGTGGAACATTCCTGGTTCCCAGTCCCACTCATGCTCTCTTCCCACAACTCTTCCTCTATTATATCGATGACATATTGAAGCCGCTTCAATGACTTCATCTGGACCTGGAAAAAATTTGCGACTTACTTCCAATTTCCACCCCTCTCTCACCTTCTCTTACCTTCACATAATCTATCTCTGACACTTCCCTTCACTTACTTCACCTGTCTCTGTCTCCATTTCCAATGTTAGACTGACAACCAATATTTGTTATAAACCCACCAACTTCCACAGCTACCTTAACTACAGCTCCTCACACACTCCATTCCTTGTAAGGACTCATAGGATCATAGAATTCCTACAGTGCAGAAGGAGGCCATTTGGCTCATCGAGTCTGCACTGACCCAAGGAAACAGCACCCTAGCTAGTCCCACGCCTCCACCCTATCCCTGTTAACTCCACCTAACCTTTTGGATACTAAGGGGCAATTTAGCATTGCAATCCTCCTAACCTGCACATCTTTGGACTGTGGGAGGAAACCGGAGCATGCAGAGAAAACCCACGCAGACATGTGGAGAACGTGCAAACTGCGCATAGACAGTCACGCGAGGCCAGAATTAAACCCAAGTCCTTGGCGCCATGAGGCAATAGTGCTAAGCACTTTGGGCCTCCATCCCATCCTCGTTTCTCTAGCTCTGCTGCATTTGTTCCAATAATGCCACCCTCAAAAACTATACCTTGGATAGGTTTGCCTTTTCTCACTCAACCGGGGTACTCCTCTCCGACCACACCCCCCCCCCCCCCCACCCCCCCCCCCCGTCCACCCCGCGGCAAAATTTCACTTGCACCTCCTCCAATTTGGTCCACTCTGTTCGCTGCACCCAGTCTCCTCTACATTGGGGAGACTATATGCAGGCTGAGCGACTGCGTTGCAGGACACTTTTGTTCCGTCCGCAAGATTGACCACAATCTTCCAGTCATTTGCCATTTCAACTCAGCATCTTGCACTCATGCCCACATGTCCGTCCTCAGCCTGCTGCAATGTTCCAGTGATGCCCAATTCAAACTGGAAGAACAAATCTCATCTTCCCAATAGGCCCACTCTGCAGCCTTGTGGACTAAACATTAAATTCAGTAACTTTAGATGGTAAACTCTACCCTCCATTTGGACCACCCCCCCCCCCTCCTCTTTGGTGTTTTGTATTTTGGTTACCCTGGCTTGCCCCGGCATAATTTCACCACTCCCCCGCACGGCCATTGTCCCTTGTTGTTCAATTCCTTCCAATGGGCAATGATCTTTGTCTCCTCGTAACATTCTTCTGTCTTAACTTTATGCCACAATTAACACTCTTCCATCCTTCATGGCAACATTAATACCCCCTTTGTCTTATGCCCATGACATCTTTGTCAATCTCTCCTTAGCTCTAACCAAGCCCTGACCTTCCATTCTGCCCACCCCATTCTCTAACGATACAATTCATCACATTTCTATCCCTCTCCGTTCTGTAGAAGGGTCATATGGACTTGAAATGTTAACTGTGGTTCTCTCTCCACAGATAATGCCAGATCTGATGAGGTTATCCATCATTTTCTGATTTTATTATAAAAGTGGGGATGTTTTGTCGCAGTTCGATAGGGCAGGCATTGTCAAACTCAGGGGCGCGACCTGCAGGTAGGTTGCGGGCGGGTGTCGGGAGGGCCGCGGAGAAGTCTGTCGCCGTGCTCCCGATCACGCAACAGCCGAAGCAGCCGGCTTTTAATAATGACGGCTACGAGTAGCCTTCAAAATGGCCAGGAACAGATTAAAAAAATGCGGCCGCACTGCACATGCGTGCCTGATCATCGGTGCGCATGTGGAAAACTATGCTCATGCGCACTGATGATCGGGCACGCATGCACAGTATGGCCACATTTGTTTTTATATGGTCGCAGCCCTTTTTTTTCAAGTTCGGGGGGCCAAAGTGACCAAAGGGACAAAGGGACCATTGGGGCCAAAGAGACCCAAAACAATTTCCTCCATTCTTGTTCGCTACAAACAAGGTAAGAGAAGATGGTGGGTCACATAGTTCGGCCGGCATGGGCCGCAAAGGTCGGCTGGCGTGGGTCGCGAAGGTAAGCTGGCGTGGGTCATGAAGGTCGGTCGGTGTGGGTCGGGAAGGTCGGCCGGGTTGGATCCCGAAGGTTGGTCGATTGGTAAAAATGGGTCCACGAAAAAAAAGTTAGAAAAACACTGCTATAGGACATGACCGAGATCACATCTAGAGTACAGTAGTCCCCCTTTATAACGCGGGTGTTGGGGTCCAAGACAGCCACCCGCGTTGCAACCGAGCCGCGGATATCCCGATGGGGGTTTTAAATTTATTTAAAAATCTATGCTAGCGCTTCCCATTGAGAGTCTACGGGGGGCGGGGGGAGAGGTCAGACCCCCGTAGACTCACAATGGGAAGCGCTAGCATAGATTTTTAAATAAATTTAAAACCCCCATCGTGGATCCAATTAAAATTTCAGCGGCCGGCTCACTTTGATCCGGAGAGGGAAGCTGCTCTCACTGAAATCAGCCGGCCGCTGAAATTGACACTGCCCGCTGCTCTCTCCCTCCAATCCAACTTTTAAGTTTTAATGTTTCTGATTGGAGGGAGAGAGCAGCCGGCAGTGTCAATTTCTTTTTTTTCCTCCGCTTGCCCCCTCTCCCACACATCCTCCAACTAGATCCCTCCTCCCCCCACACCCTCCGGCTTGCCCCCTCTCCCCCCCCAACACCCTCCGGCTCGCCCCCTCTCCCCCCACACCCTCCGGCTCGCCCCCTCTCCCCCCACACCCTCCGGCTCGCCCCCTCTCCCCCCACACCCTCCGGCTCGCCCCCTCTCCCCCCCACACCCTCCGGCTCGCCCCCTCTCCCCCCACACCCTCTGGCTCGCCCCCTCTCCACCCACACCCTCCGGCTCGCCCCCTCTCCCCCCACACCCTCCGGCTCGCCCCCTCTCCCCCCACACCTTCCGGCTCGCTCCCTCTCCCCCTCTCCCCCACACCCTCCGGCTCGCTCCCTCTCCCCCTCTCCCCCACACCCTCCTGCTCTCCCCCACAGCGTCCAGCTCGCCCCCCTCTCCCCCCACACCTTCCGGCTCGCTCCCTCTCCCCCTCTCCCCCACACCCTCCTGCTCTCCCCCACAGCGTCCAGCTTGCCCCTGTCCCCCCACACCCTCCGGCTTGCCCCCTCCCCACACCCTCCGCTCGCCCCCGTCCCCCCCCTCTCCTCCCCCGTCCCCCAACACCCGCAGGGCCCCCCTCTCTCCCCCAACACCCGCAGGGCCTCCACTCCCCCCCAACACCCGCCCCCCTCCTCTCCCCCCCCCCAACACCCGCCCCCCTCCTCTCCCCCCCAACACCCGCCCCTCCTCTCCCCCCAACACCCGCCCCCCTCCTCTCCCCCCCAACACCCGCCCCCCTCCTCTTCCCCCAACACCCGCCCCCCTCCTCTCCCCCCCCACACCCGCCCCCCTCCTCTCCCCCCCCACACCCGCCCCCTCCTCTCCTCCCCCCCCAACACCCGCCCCCCTCCTCTCCCCACCAACACCCCGCCCCCCCCAACACCCGCCCCCCCCCCTCTCCCCCCCAACACCCGCCCCCCTCTCTCCCCCCCAACACCCGCCCCCCTCCTCTCCCCCCCAACACCCACCCCCCTCCTCTCCCCCCCCAACACCCGCCCCCCCCTCCTCTCCCCCCCAACACCCGCCCCCCTCCTCTCCCCCCCCCAACACCCGCCCCCCTCCTCTCCCCCCCCCAACACCCGCAGGGCCCTCCTCTCTCCCCCAACACCCGCAGGTCCACCCTCTCCTCCCCCACAACCCCCCAGGGGGGTCTCCCCCACACCCGCCCCCCTCCTCCCCCCCCCCAACACCCGCCCCCCCTCTTCTCCCCCCCCCCCCCTACACCAACCTTGCTGTCATGGATGACCCTATCAGGACCAAGGAGCTCCAAACAGCATCACTTAAGGGATCAATTCTGTGCAAAAACCTCGCCATCCTGCGATCCTCTTCTCCCCCCCCCAAACACCCGCCCCCCCTCTTCTCCCCCCCCCAACACCCGCCCCCCCTCAACACCCGCCCCCCCTCTTCTCCCCCCCAACACCCGCCCCCCCCCCCCCCTCGGCAGTGTCAATTTCAGCGGCCGGCTGATTATTTTAGTGAGAGCAGCTTCCCTCTCTGGATCAAAGTCAGCCGGCCGCTGAAATTGACACTGCCCGCTGCTCTCTCCCTCCAATCCAACTTTTAAGTTTTAATGTTTCTGATTGGAGGGAGAGAGCAGCGGGCAGTGTCAATTTCAGCGGCCGGCTGACTTTGATCCAGAGAGGGAAGCTGCTCTCACTGAAATAATCAGCCGGCCGCTGAAATTGACACAACTGACAGTTGGGGTCCATAATCCCCCCCGCGGTATATCGCGAACCGCGATATTGCGGAGCACGATATAACGGGGGACTACTGTACTACATATGGTGTTGGTCTCCTTATTTAAGAAAGGATATAATTGCATTTGATACAGTTCTGAGAATGTTCACTTAACCAGACTCCTGGGATGAAATGATTATCTTATGAGGAAAAGTTGGACAGGATGGACCTTTTGTCATGTGAGAGTACCTTTAAGAAATGGGTGTTTATAAATGTGTGTGTATATAAATATCTGTAGTGAGAGTACCTTTAAGAAATGGGTGTTTACTACTGCAGTGATGTCAGAGTGTGGTTGGAGCCGGGCTGTCTGTCCGTTTTTTACTTGCGTTTTAGGCTGTTTGCTGCAGGGTGTGTTCTAGTTTTGTTTTCAGTGTTGGAGCTGAAGTCAGAAAGAGCAGGTGTACTGTTGATCTCTCTGCCATGAAAAGACTATCTCTTGATCATTTGGTGAATTCAAAATTATAAATGTTTTCAGTAGTGACTGTAAACCTGATGTGCTTCTGTTAAAAGGTGTTTCTTAAGCCTGTTGGATGTTAAAAGGACAGCTTACGGATTACTTAGTGTTGTATTCTTTGGGGATTGTATTTGAATTGATGGTTGCTAAGATGTTCACTATGTCTTAAAAAGGTTAGCTTGAATTCATAGAATAAACATTGTTTTGCTTTAAAAATTACTTTTCCATTTCTGCTGTACCACACCTGTAGAGTGGGCCGTGTGCTCCCCATACCACAATCTATTGAAAGTTGTGGATCAGGTGAACTCCATGATACACTTTGGGGTTCTCTAAACCTTGGCCCATAATACTGTATAAATTTGACTTTAGAAGAATTATTTTATTGAAACATATAATATACTGAGGAGTCTTGACAGAGTAGGTGCTGATAGAATGTTTCCCTTTACGAGAGCGACTCGAACTAGTGACACAGTTTAATAGTAAGGGGTTTCCTACTTAAGATGGAGATGAGAAGAAATGTCTTCTTTTGTTAGTCTGTGAAACTCTTTTCCCCAGAGAGCAGTGAAGGCAGGATCATTAAATATTTTTAAGGCTTGATTGACAAAGGAATCAAAATGATAGTGGGTAGACAAGAAAGTATAGCTGAGGCCACAATCAGATCAGCCATGATCTTTTCAAATGGCGTTGCAGGTTCGAGGGGTCTAATGGCTGCCTTCTGCTCCTAATTCATATGTTCGTTTGGCTGTTGTGCTTGAGTGTCCTAGGGGAGGGAGGTGGTTTTCCACTTCCAGGTGCTGGGATATGAGATGATTTTGCTGCAGCCAAAGCACACAACTGTGAAAAGGCAGTGACTATCAGCACCTGACCACTAACTGGCACCTGACGAATCCTTTGGAGCAGCAAAGTAGGCAGGACAGATGTTCAGTCGCTCTCCGGGGATGCTGTCCCATCTGTTCCTTCTCCTGCCATGTTCCAAGTGTTACATATTTCTACCCAATGTGCAATAATGCAGACTGGAATGTTCCATGGTGGAGGTTCACACCATGAACATGAATCTCTAGCCAACCCACTAAACTGTGCAATTTTATTATGACTGACTCATGATTGTTGGAAAACAAGGCAATTCTTCTGATAACCCAGACAAAAAAAAGTGGAAATTCTGAAAAGATGAAGCATTGAGGTACACTGCCACCTCCTTCCTCTAATACAAACACTTTTCCAACTTTCACTGGTTGTCGCTTTCTTGTTCTTCTCAGTGGCAGGTTTGGAAGGTGCTGTCGAAGAAGCCTTGCAAGGTGCTACATTGCATCTTATTGATCGTGAAAGCTACAGCCAGTGTGCTTCAGTGGAGGGACTGAATGTCATGGTTTGGGCGCTGATCAAGCAGGCTGCTTTCTCTGGATGGCATTAAGATTCTTGAATATTGTTGAAATTTCGCTCAATCAAACACATGAAATGAAAATGAAAATCTCTTATTGTCACGAGTAGGCTTCAATGAAGTTACTGTGAAAAGCCCCTAGTCGCCACATTCCGGCGCCTGTTCAGGGAGGCTGGTACGAGAATCGAACCGTGCTGCTGGCCTGCTTGGTCTGCTTTAAAAGCCAGCGATTTAGCCCTGTGAGCTAAACCAGCCCTGGAGAGTATTCTGTCATGTACCTGACTTGTGCCTTGTGGATGGGGTCAGGCATTTGATTAATCAAAAGGCATGTTAGATGTCAGCGAATTTACTGTTTTTGATCTACTCTTGGAGCCACAAAACATATTTGGCTGTTATAGTTAATGTTTTGGTCAATGATGGCCACCACATTCCCCCTCCCACCCCAGAATATTAATGTCGGAGAGATGCAAGTTTGTAGGTGTGTTGTATCGGAACAGCTTGGCTTGCAGTTCTCTTGTTCTGGAGCAAAAGTTTTCAGCATTGCAGCTACATTATTGTTGTACCCATAATCTTTGCTGCATCCAGTGTGCTCATAAGTTGCTTGATATCATGTAGAATTCATTAAAATTGGCTCAAGACTAGGTTCTGCGATATTGTGGAACTCAGGAGGCACTGGAGAGAGATAATCCACTCAGCACTCCCAGCTAAAGATGGCTGCAAATGGTTCAGCCTTGTCCTTTGCACTCTTTGGCTGGGCTTTGCCATCTTTGTGCATGTGGATGTTCCTGGAACCTCCACCACCCACTAGTTAATTCTTTGTCTATCACCATTCATGAAATATAGCAGGACTGCAAAGCTTTAGCCTGATCCATTGGCTATGGGTCCACTTAGCTCTGTCTATAGCATGCTGCTGCCATTGTTTAGCATACATGTAGTCCTGTGTTGTCGCTTTACCACCTGATTTTGATGCAGCTGGTGTTGCTCCTGACTTAGCCTCCAATACCTCTGATGGAATTTTACCCTCATTTTTATATATAATCCATTTAATTTTGCCAGTTTAAGTTTTTTTTTGGCTACCAAAGCTTAATTTACTCTTTCCGGGTTTGAACTCTATGTGAGATGGGGATCGTTGGGAGGACACCAATGCAATAGTTGGTTAGGATAGTGAAATTTAGGAGGAACTGACATTTTCAGTCCTCTATTGCTGATCCCCAGTTGGTACCAGTCACAGAATGTAATGGCTACCCTCTGCCGAGTTCAAACCCAATAAGGCAGTCTGGATCAAATGTATGACAAAGGACCCTGATTAAAACTGTCAATTGACTTTTTGCCAGACTCAGGTGGTTCCATCAGCTGTCTCGCAGTAAGCCCCAGCGACTATTGCCATCTACCACCACTCAGCATGGTAGACCATTGCCCACCATTTCCGTGACAATGCCATCCTATTTTTTCTGGATGGGAAGTCTGAAAATTCAACCCACTGTCTTCTACTCCACTTCTCTAATGTTTCATTCCTTTGACAGATAAACTCTTAGTTATTGAGTGTAATTCAATGGTATAATTGGCATATGGCGCATCAGTAATATAATGCAAATTTCCAAGAATATGAAGAAAGCTGCAGAAAATTGTGCCTGAAGCTTCAAAGCCTAATTCTGTGATGATCACTGCCTTAATTTTATGTAGTTGAAATAGAATCCCTCAATGCGTGGTTAGAGAAATTAACTTGTCTCAGGATAGGATACTGTTGTAATGCGATAGTTCATAAAAACACAGCGCTGTTCTTCCAGGATACCTAACCTTTACTTTTACTTAATCACATCACTACCATAGAGTTAGGTTTATACTTTCAAAAAGTGTAACAACCTTATTCTAATTCTCTCCATAATTGTGACTGTAGAGGCAATACACTATTTTAATTCTCCAGCTCGACTCTCCAGTTATTTTGAAAACATTGGATCATTTAAAAGATTGTTTCATTTCTATGCTACTATTTCTTAATGATCTGAATTTTCTGTAGAATAGATATTTATTTGACACCGACAAGAGCACAATGCAAAGATTAAAATGAATAATTGATAAGCAATAAGGAAGGGACAATAGAAGGCCTCAAATGGTCTATTCAATACCTGCATTGTACTCCATAGATCAATATGGTACAATCACTCTTAAAAGAGTTTCAAAAGGAAGCTAGGAATGGGATTCCATTATTTTCTGTAAATATTTTTAAAGGTGATAAAATATCAGCATTAAAAATTATAATATGCATTAGATCTATTATTATAAACCTATAGAGACTGACAAAGTGGCTTGTGTGAAAAGTTCTAAGCCCATGAAAGGCCTTCCGAGACTGAGATAATAGCTGGTCATAACACAATGCTGCTATCTTTCACATTTGTAAAAGTAAAGGGTGCTACATCCCTGGAGCCTTATTGTTTCTGCACCATCAGCCATTTTAGCCGATTATCTTAACACACCACCACAGATCATTCATCACATGACATCAAAGGCAAAGTTAAAATCCGTAGCCACGCTAGTCTATTTTTTCCCCAAGGGCAAAAGCCAAGTTATAACAATGCTCCGTTTGGCTCCAAGAAAATACGTTTCTTCAGTGATTGTTTTCTTTTTTCATGCTAAATTGGTTCAGATTGAACCGTGAAACCACTGTGTTTCTTGAAACTCCTTTTACATTTCTTAAAATTCATCATATTAAACATTAAATGTGTAATAACCCTCACGAGACCATGGGGACACCTCAATTGATCTCCCCATGGGTGTCGTGGAATAAGAGTTAGTGGGCGGAGGCACACCAGCTGAAACTCGTAAAATGGCCTGATAAGAGCCGGCCCGCACTGGGACCGGCGCAATTTGTTGTTCCAGTTGGGCCTTTGGATTGTAAGCCATGTTGTGGCCTTTGTTTTATTGTTGAAATAACTCAGTTTGAACTTACCTTCTCGGGCCTCCTGAACCTTTATAAAATGTGTTTGTGTCAAATGCATAGACCATCCTTTTTATGCCCCATTGTCATTTTTAATTGTAAATCAGTATTAATCCTTTCTGATGGAGAAATTTAGAGGAAGTAAGGAGGTTCATAGCACTCCTGAGTCAGAATCAGCCTTGATCCATTGATATTAACTGGAGATATACTTTACAAACTGGGCAACACCTTGAAATTTACATTCCAATCTCACCATCAGTTCTCTACCTCTCCACCTTTTTTAAAGTCAAGGATCCAAATATTTTGAGTGGATCTGTAGCTTAGCTTGGCACAGCTGTCGTCCAGCAGAGTCTGAATGTCTATGGTGGCTGGAGTCCACTTTTGATCTTTAGGATGGCAGCTCAAAACACTAACTTGGCCTTTCACTGGTTGCTTGCAAGTAAGGACATTTATTTTCATTGAGAAAATTTTGTTGAAAAAAAAATTCTTCCATACTTCTTATTGTTCTTGTTTACCTCTTTTCCTCACCAGCAAGGGAGCAAATCAGATTCTAGTTTTAAGAAACAATTTTTAAAAAATGCACCTCCCAATGAGTGGCTCAGATCTTACAAGTAGATTGGAATGCTTAATCTTACTGAAATAAAGCCTAGCTTCATACTGGATACATAGTGTGGGGCTAATTTGAATTAAAAGTGATCTGTTCTTTGGAACAGTGTGTAATATAAACATTTCGGTGCTTTAACAAATTCTCAAGTTCCAACTCGCAACCGTAAAGTTGCTTTACTGTATCCAGCAATACTGGACATGACTAACTCATTCACAAATTCCGCCTCGTCAATTTTTGATCATGAATTTAGATAATCAAATTTGGTATAGTTTTTACAATGGGCGTGATCCAACGGCCATGCTACGCTGGAAACACAGCCTCCCATGGTGCAGCGTGGCCGATGAAAGCTAGGAGACCCGCTCCTGGGTTCTACGCTCCCCACGCCTCGAGAGATCCAACGCGGTCTTGTGAGACGTTGCAGTGTAAATCCCACCCATTGCGGGTGGTATCTATTTATTGGAGTGAAGCAGTAAGCCTCACTCTTATGTGTATATTTCTGAGGTACCTCGAGGCTTTGGGATTCAATCCCTTCACCTCGGCGACCTTGGGCATGCATCGTTCAGCACTAGTCGCCACAACTGGGGACAGATGGAAAGGCACCCATGGGGTTCTCCCAGGGGATTGGAGGCCCCTAGCTCCATGCCCTATGGGAAGGGTGGTGCCCTGGCATTGCTAGTGTCACCTGGGTACCACAGCGGTGTCATCCTGGTACACTGTTGGTGCCAGCCTGACATTCCCATGGTGTCCAGATGGCACTGCCAGCTGACATGGGCATTGCCAGGTTAGCATTGAAAAGGTGCCAAGCTGGTATTTTCAGTACGCGCACGATTGGGCCGGGGTCCCTCACATAGTGCGTTTGGGCTGTGGGGGAGGGCCGCAATTGCTTTGGAGGCCTTGGAGATTGCAAAGATGATTCTCGACAGGAGCGAGAGTAACAGGGTAGTTGTTATGGGGGACTTTAACTTTCCAAATATTGACTGGAAATACTATAGTTCGAGTACTATAGATGGGTCAGTTTTTGTACAGTGTGTGCAGGAGGGTTTTCTGACAGTATGTAGACAGGCCAACAAGGGGCGAGGCCACATTGGATTTGGTACTGGGTAATGAACCCGGCCAGGTGTTAGATTTAGATGTAGGTGAGCACTTTGGTGATAGTGATTACAACTCGGTTATGTTTACTTTAGCAATGGGCAGGGATAGGTATATACCGCAAGGCAAGAATTATAGCTGGGGGAAAGGCAATTATGATGCTATTCGGCAAGATTTAGGGTGTATAGGATGGGGAAGGAAACTGCAGGGGATGAAATTAAATGAAATGAAAATCGCTTATTGTCACGAGTAGGCTTCAATGAAGTTACTGTGAAAAGCCCCTAGTCGCCACATTCCGGCACCTGTCCGGGGAGGCTGATGCGGGAATGAACCCGGCCAGGTGTTAGATTTAGATGGGTACAATCGAAATGTGGAGCTTTTTCAAGGAACAGCTACTGCATGTCCTTGATAAGTATGTACCTGTCAGGCAGGGAGGAAGTTGTCGAGCAAGGGAACCGTGGTTTACTAAGGAAGTTGAAGCACTTGTCAAGAGGAAGAAGGAGGCTTATGTTAGGATGAGACATGAAGGCTCAGTTAGGGCACTTGAGAGTTACAAGTTAGCCAGGAAGGACCTAAAGGGAGAGTTAAGAAGAGCGAGGAGAGGACACGAAAAGTCGTTGGCGGATAGGATCAAGGAAAACCCTAAGGCTTTCTATAGGTATATCAAGAACAAAAGAATGACTAGAGTAAGATTAGGGCCAATCAAGGATAGTAGTGGAAAGTTGTGTGTGGAATCAGAGGAGATAGGGGAAGCGTTAAATGGATATTTTTCGTCAGTGTTTACACTGGAGAAAGACAATGTTGTCGAGGAGAATACTCAGGTTCAGTCGACCAGGCTAGATGGAATTGGGGTTCAAAAGGAGGTGTTAGCAATTTTGGAAAATGTCAAAATAGATAAGTCCCCTGGGCCAGATGGGATTTATCCTAGGATTCTCTGGGAAGCCAGGGAGGAGATTGCAGAGCCTTTGTCCTTGATCTTTATGTCGTCTTTGTCGACAGGAATAGTGCCGGAAGACTGGAGGATAGCAAATGTTGTCCCCTTTTTCAAGAAGGGGAGTAGAGACAACCCTGGTAATTATAGACCTGTGAGCCTTACTTCGGTTGTGGGTAAAATGTTGGAAAAGGTTATAAGAGATAGGGTTTATAATCATCTAGAAAAGAACAAGTTCATTAGCGATAGTCAACACGGTTTTGTGAAGGGTAGGTCATGCCTCACAAACCTTATTGAGTTTTTTCAGAAGGTGACCAAACAGGTGAATGAGGGTAAAGCGGTTGATGTGGTGTATATGGATTTCAGTAAGGTGTTTGATAAGGTTCCCCACGGTAGGCTATTGCAGAAAATAAGGAAGTATGGGATTGAAGGTGATTTAGTGGTTTGGATCAGCAATTGGCTACCTGAAAGAAGACAGAGGGTGGTGGTTGATGGCAAATGTTCATCCTGGAGTTCAGTTACTAGTGGTGTACCGCAAGGATCTGTTTTGGGGCCACTGCTGTTTGTCATTTTTATAAATGACCTGGAAGAGGGTGTAGAAGGATGGGTTAGTAAATTTGCAGATGACACGAAGGTCGGTGGAGTTGTGGATAGTGCTGAAGGATGTTATAGGATATAGAGAGACATAGATAAGCTGCAGAGCTGGGCTGAGAGGTGGCAGATGGAGTTTAATGCGGAAAAGTGTGAGGTGGTTAACTTTGGAAGGAGTAACAGGAATGCAGAGTACTGGGCTAATGGCAAGATTCTTGGTAGTGTCGATGAACAGAGAGATCTCGGCATCCAGGTACACAAATCCCTGAAAGTTGCCACCCAGGTAAATAGGGCTGTTAAGAAGGCATATGGTGTGCTAGCCTTTATCAGCAGGGGGATTGAGTTTCGGAGCCACAAGGTCATGCTGCAGCTGTATATAACTCTGGTGCGGCCGCACCTGGAGTACTGCGTGCAGTTCTGGTCACCACATTATAGGAAGGATGTGGAAGCTTTGGAAAAGGTTCAGAGGAGATTTACTAGGATGTTGCCTGGTATGGAGGGAAGGTCTTACGAGGAAAGGCTCAGGGACTTGAAGTTGTTTTCGTTAGAGAGGAGAAGGCTGAGAGGTGACTTAATAGAGACATATAAGATAGTCAGCGGGTTAGATAGGGTGGACAGTGAGAGTCTTTTTCCTCGGATGGTGATGACCAACACGAGGGGACATAGCTTTAAATTGAAGAGTGGTAGATATAGGACAGATGTCAGAGGCAGTTTCTTTACTCAGAGAGTAGTAGGGGTGTGGAACGCCCTGCCTGCAACAGTAGTAGACTCGCCAACTTTAAGGGCATTTAAGTGGTCACTGGATAGACATATGGATGAAAATGGAATAGTGTAGGTCAGATAGGCTTCAGATGGTTTCACAGGTCGGTGCAACATCGAGGGCCGAAGGGCCCGTACTGCGCTGTAATGTTCTATTTAAAAATGGCATCCCAATTTCTCGCTACAATGCTTCCTGCAGTACAAAAAGGGGCTCAGGCATGCATTCTCTATTCGGGCCCCTTGTTCAACGTGAGTCATGTTGAAAAGCCACGTGTTTCTCGGCACTGCAAGGCCGGGAAACAGGCGGCCTAACGTGCTCGCTCGGGGGCTTTGTTCCCTTTTGCGAGAATCACACCCAATGTTTATTTTCAGGAAGTTATCTATCAACTCTGTCTAAAGCAAACTGTAAAAGTTTCATCCCTCCTACCCTAATCCCACAATTTTGTGCACGGTTTGATGGGACACATGACAAAATAGTTTGCTCTAAAACTTTCCTGTTGATTGTTTGTATCCAGTCAATTGAGGATGCATGAGTGTCCAGCAGGGCTCATCTTCAGCTTCACCCACACTCCTGAGAAGCACCATGTTTCAAGTCTACACCACTCTCCAACACCAATAACGCCGATCAGATGAAAAATGCTGACACAAACCTCTGTCCCATTCGAGGCTACAAGTGATGTAATGCTAAGAATGAATCATCCAAGTCGATTTTCCTTTGCCATTAAGAACTTAAACTTTAAGATCCTAAAATGATTCTTCTATGTTTTAGGATCACAAAGAGCAACCTGTAAATCCCCCTAAATATGTCCTGCCCTATCAAGGATGCATTATCAATTCCTTATATTTGTATTTGTGGCTGCATACCTCCCATGCCTCAAATTTAACAAAACTGGCTCCTGAAAAAACTGGTTATTTAAAGATTGCCTATTCTATGTTTGATTTGCTAAATTTCAAGAATGTACTGTAAATCAATCATGTGCATCAGTACTTTGCAGATGATGTTTATAACCTTCTATGTGAATGTTAAGAGGTGCTTATACTTACTGTGGCAGCAGTAAATTCTGGAGCATTGTCATTCACATCGGTCACAATAATAAGTGCAGTTGCTGTATTGGAAAGGCCATAGTTTAGATTCCCATCCATATCAGTGGCTTGAATGATAACTGTATATCGTGGGACTTTCTGAAAAGGAAAGAACACAGTCTACCATAAATATGTATAACTAACTAATTGAATCTGGATGTGGTTGAGATTACAATATTGAGGTTTGGGCTAATTTATGCAAACTTGTACTGTAATTGAAATACTGGCTGTTTTATAATCCAGTGTTTTTTAAAGTTTTTTTACGCGACGCACTTTTACCAACTGGCTAGCCCTTGCGACCCATTTCCTACTTCGGTGAGCCTGTCCTCATTTTTATGCATTCAAAATTACTATACTTGATCTTTATCACTTACAACAATAAATTGTATTCAGTTCTTCATACTTAAAACCTCGATGTTGCATGGCAACAAAATAATTTCACCTTGTATATTGTAAATTTCACTCACCAAGTTTCACTGACACTGAAATGACTGGTTTTGTCCAATCAGACACTTCCAACTCGAACCCAAAATTTTACTCTGGGCTCCAAAGAATCAAAAGGCTGCTTAATCAATCTGAGGATTTGAACGCCGTGTCCCATCCCACCTACCTAAACATATTTGCTGATCTGTGAGCACTGTATCAACATAGATACGTAAATTCAGTTTTGAAAAAGTACGAGAATCTTATTCCTCTTTTTTTAATATAAATATTTTTATTCTCCTCCTTTTTCACATTTTCTCCCGTATTTACACCCACCACAATAAACAATAATCAGCAACAGATATTGGGGTGAATGTAGTATACCAATAATCCACCAGTGTATTTGTATCTGTGCTGTTGCCCTTCTATTTGTATCTGTGCTATGCTGTTGCCCTTGTGGGCTTTTCCTATGGGCCATTGTATGGCATTATCCATAGGGGAACATGTTGGGGCCTGTATGGGCTCCGCCCATGGCTCCTCCCCTAGAAGGGAGGTATAAAGAGCAGTCGACCTGTAGGCAGTTCTCAGTATTGGTTCAGTCACAGACAGGCACTGTTCTAAGTTGATTAAAGCCACGGTTTACTTCTACTCATGTCTCGAGTGAATTGATGGTCGCATCAGATATTTCAAACCCCATAAAAATAACAACGATCCCATCTTCCCATCAACCCCCAAACATCAGCCCGCATGTTTACATAAACAAATGACAAAAATAAATCAGGGATTACCCATAGTCATCCTTAATATACACAGCCCCCCTCCCCCCGCAACCCTCCCACCCACCCCCCCCCAACTAATGTTCGATGTTATCCCGTTCTTGAAAGTGCACAATAAATAATGCCCATGACTTGTAGAACCCCTCCGAGCTTCCCCTCAGTTCAAACTTAGCCTTCTCAAGGGTCAAGTATTCCAACAGGACCCCCCGCCATGCCAAGGCACAGTGTGGAGAGGCTGCTCTCCATCTCAGCAGGATCCACCTTTGGGCGATCAACGAGGGGAAGGCTACAATATCTGCCTCCGCACCCGTTTCCAACCCTGACTGGTCCGACACCCCGCATATGGCCTCCCGGGGACCCGGGTCCAGTTTCACGTGCACTATCTTGGAAATTACCCTAAAAACCTCCTTCCAGTACTCCTCTAGCTTTGGACAGGGCCAAAACATATGAACGTAATTAGCGGGGGACCCCCCCCCCCCCCGAAATGCTCACACACATCTTCTACTCCTTCAAAGAATCGGCTCATCCTCGCCCTCGTGAGGTGCGTTCTATATACCACCTTCAGCCCTATCAGCCCAACCCCGCACATGAGGTGGAGGCATTTACTCTCCGGAGCACCTCACACCAGAACCCCTCCTCCATATCCTCTCCCAACTCTTCCTCCCACTTTGCTTTGATCCCTTCCAGTGGTGCCTTATCCTCTTCCAAAATAGCTCCGTACACCGCTGACACTACCTCCTTCTCCAGTCCCTTCATCGTCAGCACCTCCTCCAGCAATGTGGAGGCCAGTCCCTCCGGGAAGCTCGGTATCTGAGATACATTATACAGCATATACATTCAAAATAAATGACCAAAATCAGACAATACACTCATTTACTGTGCATCAGCCATCCACTGTTTTCATCTCATTTTATATTGACTCTACAGCAAAATACTTCAATGCACATGGGAAATATAATGAGTTGGATTGTGAGATAATGATGATACACTTTAAATTCTGAAGCCATAGATGGCCTTCACGGCGGGAAATTTGAGACACGGGCAGAGTCCACTGGTCAGGGATGCTGCAGTACTGCTGCTTCAGTCGCATTCTAAACAGGATTCACTGAACATTTAATAATACACCTCTCTCCCAATTCTTACCTTTTTATTTCATAAAGTGCACTTAACCTGAATTGTATGAGCAGTACTAAACGTTTACTCCACATTAAAATCTCTCATGCTGGCTCCGTCATAGTCTACGTCCCGATTCCAAAATGGATGCCCGCAAAGAGTGCAGGGAAAATTGGACAGCACTAGGGAAAACAAGCAGGTGCAAGGTTTCCTGTGTATTAAGATTTGCAGAACCCAGACTGAACTGAAATCAATAGCCATTAACATATTAATGAGCTATCTCCGGAGACAAAAAGGAAACATTGAAACAATCAAGACCAGGACAGATTCCCCGGCGCCAGTGGGAGCTAGAACAAAGGCAGGCCAACTGCCACATAGGGCCCGCCCAACGATCAGGGAACAACTCCGGTATTGGAGAAAATCAATACAAACGATTGGGACGTTGTCCAATTAATTGGGACCAAGTCCCGGGTTCCGCCCAGAAAGGCGCGAAACCCCTGGGGACTATAAAACAGAGTCCCCAAGTTCAGTTCGCTCTCTTGGAAGAACTCTCACCTTGGCTTTGGCTCTCAGCAATGAGAGGCCCGCCAAGCACCAGCCAAGTAAGTCTAAGGTCAACGCACGCTACGAGATAGACGCTCCTAGCTACTATTCGGTACTAGTTTGAAGCCAACAGTATCAGAACCGGACAACGGCCATTGTTCCTCTGACTGAGTGGGCCACTCGAAGCTAAGTATAGGCTTTTAGTAGTAGTAGTTCTAGTTTAGCGGCCGTGGTACTGCCGTGCCAATCGGGCCCCCAGATGCCCCAAACGGGCTCTGGCGCCCGTTTCACGACGGCAGCGAGCAGGTGTGATTGCTGCCGTGTTGAAACGGGCGTGAAGGCCCGGCCGGTCAGCCCATCCGCCCATCGGCCTGGGAGAATCGTTACTCGCCGTAAAAAACAGCGAGCGGCGATTCATGGTGTTGGTCGGGCGTGGGGGGGGGGGGGGGGAGAATAGCGGGAGGGCGTGAAAAATGTCGGGAGGCCCTCCCGCTTTTCTCCCACCCGGCGTGGGGGGTGGAGAATCGCGCCCATTGTATTTGTGCATTGACTAGGTATTAAATTTAATTTTTATGAATACACACGCTTTTCTTTGAACAGGATCAGTTTAGGGCAGCAAACAATTACCCAGAGAAAAAATTGAAAAAAGATCATGTGATCATTGGGGATCATTTTCGGCGACCCACTTTTCGACACCCGCGACCGACCCACGGGTCACTAGCCCCACTTTTAAAAACACTGTTATAATTGACTCCCTTTTCTCAATATAGTCTGAATTTGAACAGTCCAATTTACCTGCTAATTAATCTCTAAATTTTACAATTAAGGAACAGAAACAAATGAACAGGCCTCAGTAATGAAGAAAGTTCAAACAAAGTAGGCAAGATATATTCAGTGCTCCTAAATTATATTTGTGGCTCACAATGCTTAAACATAGAAAGGCTGACTGAACCCACAATGTTTAATCAGATTAGTATGCCATTTAGGAACGTTTACCTTGTTAAGGCAGTTGAATCAGATGCTTCAGGAGAAAATAAAAGGTACTGCAATCTCATTGGCAGATGACGACAGATTAGTTCATTCTAACTGTTTTCACTTAAAAAAAAGCAGATGCTGCTAATGTTACAGGAAGGGGAGAGGTAGCAGAAAAAACTAGGCGGGATAACCATGAAACGTAGGAGCAGAAGTAGAATATTCAGCCCATCGAGACTGCTCCGCCATTCCATGAGATCATGGCTGATCTGATATAATCCTCAACTTATTAGAATAATAAATAAATGAAATGAAAATGAAGAATGAAAATCGTTTATTGTCACGAGTCGGCTTCAATGAAGTTACTGTGAAAATCCCCTAGTCGCCACATTCCGGCACCTGTTCGGGGAGGCTGGTACGGGAATCGAACTGTGCTGCTGGCCTGCCTTGGTCTGCTTTCAAAGCCAGCAATTTAGCCCAGTGTGCTAAACAGCCCCTAGAAATGAAAATCGCTTATTGTCACGAGTAGGCTTCAATGAAGTTACTGTGAAAAGCCCTTAGTCGCCACATTCCGGCGCCTGTCCGGGGTGGCTGGTACGGGAATCGAACCGTGCTGCTGGCCTGCTTGGTCTGCTTTAAAAGCCAGTGATTTAGCCGAGTGAGCTAAACCAGCCCCTGCAGTACAACAGTAAGGGGGATAGGAACAAACTTTAAAGAGAAAGTACTTAAAAATAGAAAAGCTACCCTGTCCAGATGGGATGCATCCTAGTTTGCTGATGGAAGTAACGATAGAGATAGCGAGGTTATGGCTGATATCCTCTATTCCTCCTTAGATATTGAAATATTGCCAGGAGGATTACAAATGTTCAGTCACCAATCAAAAAAGGAAGTGCGATAAACCCAGCAGCTACAGGCCAGTCAGCCTAAGTCAGGAGACACAAGCACAAGTCAGGAGTGTAAGGAAATATTCTCCAATTGCCTGGATGAGTGCAGCTCCAATAACATTCAAGAACCTTTACACCATGCAGGACAAAGCAGTGTGCTTGACTGGTATCCCATACACCATTTTAAACATTCACTCCTCCACCAAAACTTACACTCTCCACCACCAATGCACAGTAGTACCAGTGTACACCATATACAGGATGCACTGCAATAACTCACCTAGGCTCCTTAGGCAGAACCTTCCAAACCCATAACCTCTACCATCTAGAAGGACAAGGGCAGTAGTTGCATGGGAACACCACCATCAGCAAGTTCAACTCCAAGCCACTCACCATCCTGGTTTAGGATTACATTGTCATTCCTTAACTGTTACTGGACCAAAATCCTGGAACTCCCTTCCTAACAGATCTGAGGATGAACCTACCCCACATGGACTGCAGCAGCTTCAGAACATGGCTCACCACCACCTTCACAACGGTAATTAGGGATGGGCAATAAACCCTGGCCTAGTCATCGACACCCACAGCCTTAACGCCCTTTGGTGTCCGAAAGGTTGGGTAGGGTTACTGGGTTCCGGGGATGGGGTGGAGATGTGGGCTTGGATGGGGTGCTTTTTCCAAGGGCCAATCCAGACTCGATGGGCAGAATGGCTTCCTTCTGTACTGTAAATTCTATGATTCAATGATTCCAACGGCTGGTGCAGGCTTGATGGGTCGAATGGCCTCCTTCTGTACTGTAAATTCTATGATTCTATGATTCTGAATGAGAAACCTTAGAAGACAATAATGGAAGACAAAATTATTTGCCATTTTGAAAAATAATAGTTAAAAATGACAGCCAGCACAGATTCGTTAAAGGCAAATCATGTTGATTCACTTGCTTGGGTCCTTAGGTGAAGTGTTAGAAAGAGCTGATGAAGGAAGTGCAGTTGATGTTGTTTGTATGAACTTTCCACAAACATTTGATAAAGTGCTACATGATAGAATTGCTAACAAAGTTAAATCCCATTGGATTGAAGGGGAAGTGACAGCAGTGGCACAAAATCGGCTGAGAGACACAGAGCAGATTGAACATTTGTTTTTCTGACTGTAAGTAATTGTATAGTGCTGCCTCCAGCAATTGATTATCAGGATCACTGTTTTTTTAAAATTTAGATTAATTTAGATTACCCAATTCTTTTTTTTCCAATTAAGGGGCAATTTAGCGTGGCCAATCCACCTAGCCTGCACATCTTTGGGTTGTGGGAGCGAGACCCACGCAGATACGGGAAGGATCGTTGTTCTTTTCGACATGTATTATTGACATGAACCTGGATATATAGAGCATAATTTCAATGGTTACAGATGACACAAAACTTAGTGATGCAGTACAACAGTAAGGGGGATAGGAACAAACTTTATGAGGACAAAGACAGCCCAGCAAAACGGCATAACACACACGAGATGGAATTCAACACAGGGATGTACAAAGTGATGCAATTTGGTCAAAAGAATGAGGAGAATCAATATATGATACAATTTTAATGGAAGCCAAAATAGAAAGAAGGGGGATGGGGTGCATGCATACAAATGCTTGAGAATGTTAAAAAATAATACTGGGCTTCATAAACAGAAACATTAAGTATAAAAGCAAGGAAGTAATGTTAAACCTTTTTTAAGTCTGTGGTTAGACCAGAAGGACAGACCCAGCAGAGGTGGTGGCACAGTGGTATACAATTGGGAGGGAGTTGCCCTGGGAGTCCTCAACATCAACTCTGGACCCCATAAAGTCCCATGGCTTCAGGTTAAACATGGAGGAGGAAACCTCCTGCTGATTACCACATACTGCCCGCAGTTCTCCAACTTTTGAACATCACTTGGAGGAAGCACTGAGTGTGGCAAGGGCATAAAATATGCCCTAGGTGGAGGGCTTTAATGTCCATCACCAAGAGTGGTTTGGTAGTACCAGCACAGAACGAGCTGGCAGGGTCCGAAAGGACACAGCTGCTAGACCGGGACTGCAACAGGTGGTGAGGGAACCAAGTGGGAAAAACATACATGACCCCATCCTCACCAACTGCCTGCTGCAGATGCATCTGCCAATGACAGTATCGATAAAAGTGACCACCACACAGTCCTTGTGGAGACAAAGTCCTGACTTCACCTCAAGGATACCCTCCGCTGTGTTGTGTGGCACTACCACTGTGCTAAATGGGATAGACTTCAAACAGATCTCACAACTCAAGACTGGGCATCCAGGAGGCGCTGTGGACCATCAGCAACAGCAGAATTGCATTCAACCACAATTTGCAACATCATGGCCTGGCATATCCCCGACTCTACCATTACCATCAAGCCAGGGGATCAACCCTGGTTCAATGAAGAGCGCAGCACAGCATGGAGCAACAGCAGGCAAACTGAAAAATGAGGTGTCAACTTGGTGAAGCTACAACGCAGGGCTACTTGTGTGCCAAACAGCATAAGCAGCAAGTAATAGAGCTAAGCGATTCCTCAACAGACACATTAAATCTAAGCTCTGCAGTCCTGCCACATCCAGCCATGAAGGGTGGTGGGCAATTAAGCAACTCACTGGAGCAGGACACTCCACAAATGTCCCCATCCTCAATGATGCAGGAGCCCATATGTGCAAAAGACAAGGCTGAGGCATTTGCAACAATCTTCAGCAAGAAGTGCTGAGTGGATGATCCATCTCGGTCTCCTCCGGAAGCCCCCAGCATCACAGATGTCAATCTTCAGCCAATATGATTCAATCCAAGTGACATCAAGAAATGTCTGAAAGCACTGAATACTGCAAAGGCTATGGACCCTGATAATATTCCGGTATTGGTACGGACGATTTATGCTCCATAACTTGCCAAGCTGTTCCAGTACAGCTGCAACACTGGCATCGAACCAGCAATGTTGAAAATTGCCCATTGTGTTGTGTACACAAGAAACAGGATAAATCCAATCCAGCCAATTACCGCCCTGTCAGTCTACTCTCCATCATCAGCAAAGTGATGAAAGGAGACATCAACAGTGCTATGAATCAGCACTTACTCAGCAATACCTGCTCACGGACACTCAGTTTGGGTTCAGCCAGAGTCACTCAGCTCCTGAACTCATTACAGCCTTGGTTCAAACATCGACAAAAGAGCTGAATGCCAGAGGAGAGGTGAGAGTGACTGCTCTTGACATCAAGGCAGCATTTGACCAAGTATGGCATCAAGGAGCCCTAGCTAAACTGGAGTCAATGGGAATCGGGGGGGGGGGGGGATGCTCTCTGCTGGTTGGAGTCATACCTGGCACAAAGGAAGATGGTCGTGGTGGTTGGAGGTCAATCATCTCAGCTCCAAGACGTCACTGCAGGAGTTCCTCAGGGTAGCGTCCTAGCCACAACCATTTTCAGCTGCTTCATCAATTACCTCCCTTCCTTCACAAAGGTCAGAAGTGGGGATGTTGGCAGATGACTGCAAAATGTTCAGCGCCATTTGTGACTCGTCAAATAATGAAGCAGTCCATGCCCAAATGCAAAAAGTCCTGGACAATATCCAGACTCAGGCTGACAAATGGCAAGTTACATTCACGCCACACAAGTGCCAGGCAATGACCATCTTATAGAAACGTACAAAATTCTAACAGGATTAGACAGGGTTGATTCAGAAAGAATGTTCCCAAAGGTGGGGTAGTCCAGAACTAAGGATCATAGTTTGAGGATAAGGGTTAAACCTCTTGGGACGAAGGTGAGGACAAATTTCTTCACCCAGAGAGTAGCAAATCTGAAATTCACTGAAAGTAGTTGAGGCCAAAGCATTGTGTAATTTCAATAAAGAATTAGGGGGGTGATTCTTTGCGTTTCACAACGGTGTGAACTGGGCACAGGCACGACCTATTCTGGCTCCCACAGGGGACCAGGTTCACGCCACTCCAGGTCCCTATGCGGCTCCAAATGGGCGCTGCGCCTACCCGCGCATGCGCAGTTGGGGCAGCTCAATCCTGCGCATGCGCAGTTGGGCCGTGCCATTCAGCGCATGCATGAGGAACTTCTTACGCGCGCCGACCCTGACGCAATATGGCGCGGGTGTTCAGGGGCCAGCTGCGGCGGAATGTAGGCCCGGGAGTGGGGAGAGGCCGGCCCGCCGATCGGTGGGCCCCGATCGCGGGCTAGACCCCTTCAGAGGTCCCTCCCGGTGAAGGAGACCCCTCCCACCCCCCCCCCACCCCAAACAGGCTGTCCCCTGAGCGTTCCTGCAGAGTTCCCGCCAGCAGCGACCAGGGGTGGACGGCGCCGGCGGGGCCCTGTCGTGTCGGAGAGGCCGCTCGGCCCATCTGGGCTGGAGATTCGCCACTCGCCGTTTGCGGCGATTCACCGAGCGGCCCGACACGATTCGCGCGGTGCTGGTTTCGGGAGCAGTGGAAGAATCGCGTGCGGGGATCGGGATGACGTGGCGCGATTCGCCCCCCAAAGTGGGGGGTGGGGGGAAAATACCGCCCTCGATATCGCTCTTGGGGCTAAAGGGATCAAAGGATATGGGGGAAAAGGTGGGAACAGGGTTTTGAATTGATGATCAGTCATGATCATAATGAATGGCGAAGCAGGCTCACTGGGCCGAATGGCCTTCTCCTGTTTCTATTTCTATGTAGGTTTCTATGTATCACCTACAAGAGAGGATCTACCCATCACCCCTTGACATTCAATGGCATTACCATCACTGAACCCCCCACAATCAACATCCTGGGGGTTACCATTGATCAGAAACTGAGCTGGACTAGCCATATTAATGCTGGGGCTAGGAATCCTACAGCAAGTAACTCACCTCCTGACACCACCCAACCTCCTGAGAAGCCTGTCCACCATCCACAAGCTACAAGTCAGGGGCGAAATTCTCCGACCCCCAGCAGGGTCGGAGAATCGCCTGGGTCCGCCGAAAATCCCGCCCCCGCAGTGGCAGAGATTCTCCGCCACCCAGGAAGTGGCGGCGGCAGGAATCTCGCCACTCCGATCGGAGAGGCCCCTGCGGTGATTCTCCGGCCCGGATGGGCCGAAGTCCCGCCGCTGGGAGGCCTCTCCCGCCGCCGAGGTTTAAACCACCTCTGGAACGGCGGGATCAGCGGCGCGAGCGGGCCCCGGGGTCCTGGGGGGGGGGGGGGGCGGGCCCGGGGGGTGCCCCCACGGTGGCCTGGCCCGCGATCGGGCCCCCCGCTCAGGCTCCGGGCCAGTGCCCTGGGTGCACTATTTTCCTCCGCGTCCGCCATGGCGGAAGCGGAAGAGAACCCCACATCGCGCATGCGCCGGCAGTGACGTCAGTAGCCAGCTGCCGCTGACGTTACTGCCGGCGCATGCGCCGACCGGCGAAAGCCTTTTGGCCAGCCCTGCTGCCGGGGGCGCCGGCATTTTGCGCCAGTCTTCTGGTGCTAACCACTCCGGCGCGGGGCTGGCCCCCCCCATGACCCCGAGAATTCCCCACCTTTGGGGAGACGCGACCCCTGAGTGGTTGGCGCCACTCCCCTACTCCGGGACCCTCCGTCACGCCGGGTAGGGGAGAATGCCGCCCCAGGAGTGTAATGGAATACTCTCCACTTGCCTGGATGAATGCTGATCCAAAAACACTCAAGGAGCTCAACACCATCCAGGACAAAGCAGCCTGTTTGATTTTTTCCCCCTTCCAAAAACATTCAACCCTTCACCACCAACATTCAGTGGCAGCCGTGTGTACCATCTACAAGATGCGTTGCAGTAACTCGTCAAGGTTCCTTCGAACACACCTCACAAGCTCATGATTGCTGTCATCTAGAAGGACAAGAGCAGCACATAGCTGGGATCCTCACCACCTGGAGGTTCTCCTCCAAGTCACTCACCACCCTGACTTGGAAATATATTGCCTTTCCTTCACTGTCACTGGGGCAAAAACCTGTAACTCCCTCCCTAACAGCACTGTGTGTGTACCTACACCTCAGGGAGTGCAGTGGTTCAAGAAGGCAGCTCACCATCACTTTCTGAAGGACAATTAGGGATGGACAATAAATGCTGGCCTAACCCATGACGCTTACATCTTGTAAATGAATTTTTCAAAAAATTTAGCCAAAACGATTTGGAAGAGGGGAAGATACTGTTCATGGAGTGAAAGAGCTGCAGCAGACAGTGCGGCTTCGTTCTGTGCTGTATCATTCTGCATTCTATGAAGATGAGTACTACTGGCACCTGGCACTCAGGATTGATGCGCAAAGGAAGGAATCAGTTTCCATGGCTAGAATTCTATTTTAATCTCCAGGGCATAATTATGTCCCGAAAATAATTTAAAATATTAAAATCTTTTGCTAAGTTTTGTTCTTCTGATCCTAACCAATTAAAAATATACACAATCTTTATTCAGCCCCGCACTGCGCAGTGGAAATCCTGTTCCGATCCAGCAGTGGTGTCACTCTGAGGGTAATGCATAGTTCAAGTTCAGAACAAAAATTAACTTTTATAGAGTAGCTCATCTAATCTTGGAAAGTACAAATTTCAGTGAGACACAAGGGCTGTAAATCCGACAAAAGTTAGATTTTGCAAATAGCAAAATAGCAGTTTGAGCAATAAAGTGTTGATACAATTTTGGGGTATTATTGGTTGGACGTTAGCATGTTTAAGATTAGCAGATATAATCAGTTGCACTAGCTGAAGCCTTTTTTTTATTAAATTGAGTTATTAAGTTGAATTGAGCTTCAAAATGACCAGCGGCTGCCTATGAGAGGCTGCACTGCAATGCAGAAGGAGGCCATTCGGCCTATCAATCTATGCTAACCCCTGTAAGAGCACCCTACCTAGGCCCACACCCCACCCTACCTCTGTAACTCTGTACCGTGGGCAGCACGGTGGCACAATTGGGAGCACAGTTGCTTCATAGCTCCAGGGTCCCAGGTTCGATTCCTGGCTTGGGTCACTGTCTGTTTGGAGTCTGCATGTTCTCCCCGTGTGTGTGTGGGTTTCCTCTGGGCGCTCCAGTTTCCTCCCACAGTCCAAAGATGTGCAGGTTAGGTGGATTGGCCATTCGAAATTGCCCTTAGTGTCCAAAAAGGTTAGGTGGGGTTACTGGGTTACGGGAATAAAGGGGATAGGGTGGAGGCATGGGCTTCGGTACGGTGCTCTTTCCAGGGGTCGGTGCAGACTCGATGGGCTGAATGGCCTCCTTCTGCACTGCAAGGTCTATGATGACGCAATAACACCAGCTACCCTTTTAGGACACGAAGAGGCAATCCACATCACCTGCACATCTTTGGACTGTGGGAGGAAACCGGTGCAGCTGGAGGAAACCCACGCAGACACGGGGACAACGTGCAAATTCAATAGACAGTCACCCACGGTCAGGATCGAACCCGGAGGCAGCAGTGCTAACTACTGTGCTGCCCAGCTAGATGATCAAAGTTTGCCGCAAGCATATTCATCAGAACACAAGTACTATAACTACTGCATGCATCATTGTTGGCCACTCAGCTATTTACAATTTATGTCAATGACCTAGATGAAGGGATTGAGAATCACTTATCCAGATTTATCAACAATAAAAAGCTAGGTGTATGCTGTAAAGAGGAGAAAAGAGGCCGCAAAGAGATATGGACAGATTAAGTGAGTAGGTAATAAGGTGTCAGGTGGAATATAATGTGGAGGTTGCTCACTTTGGTACTAGAATAGAAATGCAGAAGGTTTTTTCGAAGTGTGCGGAGCTACTATATATTGATGTTCAGCAGAACATGGGTGTACTTGAAGAAGAAACATGAAAGTTAACATGCATTCACAGCAAGCATTTAGGAAAGTAAATGGCAAGTTGTCCATTATTGCAAGGGGACTAGAGTACAATTGTAAGGAAGTCTTGTGTAAAAGCCTTTGGAAGACCAAACCCAAAGTACTTTGTGTAGTTTTGGTCTCCATATCTCAGGAAGGATCTGCTTGCCCTTGAGGATGAACAGCGAACGTACACGAAATTGGTTTCTGGGATGAGAGGATTGTCCTATGACAGGAGGCTGAGTAAATTGCGCCGTACTCATTTAGAGTTGAGAAGAATGAAACATTTGAAGAGGGCTTTCAGGATAGACACTGGAGGATTGTTTCACGTCTGGCTGTGGAATCTACAACATGGGGCCATAGCCTCAGGATAAGAGGCTGATTATTTCAGACAGATGTGGAGAAACCTCTTCACTTGGAGGGCTATGACTCTGGCGGTTTGTCCTTTCAGTGAATGAAAGGATCTGAGGAGCTGACAGGAGAGTGGTGTTGAGACAGTGGATCTGTCATGATCGTACTGGATGGTGCAGCAGACCCAAGTGGCTGTATGGCCTGCTCCTGTTCCCATTTATCTGTTCTTAAAACACCTCTGAGAGCCACTGGGAGCTCCTGACAGGATTCCAATAAAAATGGAAAATCTGACCCAAACTCATCCTGACTGCAACTACGAAATAAAAGAAACTCTGATGAACCGGTTATCTTGAGAATCTCCATTTGATTCGACCCAATTATTGTGACCTGGATAAAGTGCGACTTTTAATTATCCCTGAAAGTGACACTCAGCAAATGGAAGAGAAATAATCGAGAGCGGACATAATCCTTTGAAAGGATGTGGTAGTCTATCTCTTGCTGTAATTGGAAGAAAAATACCAAGAGTTCATTTTACATCCATGGTAAATTAATCCCCATCAGGAATTAAGTGACAAGCCTTTAATATCTTGTCCTTTTAAATTAAGAAAACTTAGCCACTACCAAAGTTGAAAAGAATAGGAAAAAAGTGGAGATAAATCTGAAGGTAACAGCTATGATACCAGTGAGGATGGCATTATTTCATCCTGCACACTATTTTCAAAGGTTGCCACAACTAAATTTGCTGGAATTCCTGGTATATTTACAGATTCATTTGAAGAACATTAAAAGATCCAGTGAACAAACATTCAGAGAACAGTTTTGATGACCGTAGTTTTTCTTAATTTTCATTTATTTGTGGCCATTGGTTAGATTTTCAGAAGCTTTAGTGTCAACTGTTTTTTTTCCTGAAACATTTCATTTGTGTCTCTGTGGTAATCCCTATATATATGACGCACAATCAAAGTTGAGTTGCTCTCAACATTTTTTGAGTACATGGTAGGTACACACACATCTATATTTGGAGAAGAGGTGAAATTGCTTTGGCACTGGTGCAGTGCTGGTGCAGGTTCAAATTTCCAAAGAAGGCAAGGAGAGCAACCAATGGCACAAATTTGACTTCAGAAGTCCTGACCAATTAACCCTAGGGGAGACGATAGGTTAGTGGTTAATGTTACTGGACTAGTAATCCTGAGGTCCAGGCTTTGGTTCGAATCGCACCACAACAGCTGGTGAAATTTAAATTCAATTAATGAAGCTGTAATAAAAAACTAGTCTCGGTAATGGTGACCAAGACAACCATCATCGATTGTTGTAAAAATCCATCTGGTTCACTCATGCCCTTTAGGGAAGAAAATATGCCAATCCTACTTGGCCTGGCCTACACGTGACTCCATAGCCATGTGGTTAACTCGTAACTGTCCTCTGGGCCTAGCAAGCTACTCAGTTCAAGGGCAATTAGGGATGGGTAACAAATGCTGGTTTTGCCGGTGACACCCAAATTCCATGAAGGTCATTCCCTCTGTGACACCCTAGTCCAATCCTCAATCACCCCAACAGCATCCAAATCCAAATCCATATCTTCTGTCCTTTTACCTTCTCCCCCTTCACCGTACAACCACACAATGTTCCAAACATTCTTTCCAGTTGAAGCAGTGGTTGACTTGTATTTCTCCCAATTTGGTATACCATACTTGGTGCTCATAATGTCATCTCCTCTACATTGGAGAGACTAATGCTGAATTGGTATCCACCTTGCAGAACAATTCTACTCATTCCACAAGAATCACCTCAACCTTTTAGTCGCTTGTCTTTTTAATTCACCACATTGCTCTCGCGCTCGCATTTCTGCCCTTGGCCCTCTGCAGTGTTCCAGAGAAGCTCAGCACAAGATCGAGCATTAGAAATTTTGAAGCCTTTTAGACTCAACATTAAGTTTAACAATTTCAGACCATGAACTCTGATCCTCATTTTGACTGTGTTTTTGTCAAATGCCAGTCTGAATCTTGTTTAACATGTTTTTGCTTTCAGGCAGACCTGTTCATTATTCTGCCATTCATACGCACTCTAGACGAATGCTACATTACTTTAGTACATGAAGAAACACAAGCTCCACTCCAGACCTGGCCAGCTCCATTATGGTGAAGGCATGTCCCAGTTAGTCACAATTTTCGAGGGGTTGAGCCAGCTTTTAAAGCACTTGGTAACGGCAGCCGCATAGATGTTGTGAATCATAGTCTGGATGAATTTACCTTTTAAAGGTAGATGCAAAAGCACTTACTCATGGCCCCCATGACACATCATGCATCTCTACCCACGTGCCATGGTGCCCCATCCCCCTTATGCCAAGCTATGCATCTTCACACATCCCCATGGTTCATTATATCCGTCATGCCTAGCTATGCACCCTTAGCCCCACCCCCATGGATCCTCGAACCCGCCATGCTAAGGTATCGAACTTTCATGCCCATTCGCCCACTGTAAAGAATTGAGGACTTGAATTTTTATTATGGCAGGGGTTTGGACCCAACATCCAAAGGATCAGCGAGGAACATATCTCTGTCCACTCCAAGAGCCCTGCTCCCATTTTATGCTCAAACAAGCACTGATTGGCTTCAGGCAGAATTTCCACCCCTCAGTCAGGGAGAAGTCCTGCCTCGGAAAGCTGCCGGTTGGTCAGATTCCAATCCCTCCACAAACAGCGCTGCATGTTTATTTATACAAGGTGAAGAGGTTTCAAGTGCTTGCAGTTTCGGACGTCGAGGGTCTGTACCATTAACATTTTTATTGGCCTGCAGTGAAATCAGTTTTATTTTAAAATGTGGAAGTGGAAGATAATAAATATGTGCTATTTTCTAAAGTTTTTAAAAAACTGTTTCTTTGTCACAAAAGGATTCATTGTTCGAAACAGTGGGTGAATGGGCATGCAAGCCCCTTGGTTGGTATTTGAGAATATGAGCGGTCATGGGGTGTGGATGGGGGGGGGAGCATATCTTGACTGGGGGTATGACAAGCCATGGAAAATGACTGGACGGTCATGAGGTATCATGGCTGGGACATGAGGAGTGTATGGCGTGTAAGGGAGTATGTTTCTTTTGAGAGGTGAGGGCCTGTACCTGGGGAAAAGTCCCACAGCCCTGAATCGGGGCTTTCCCACAGCCTGTCTCACCACCCAACAGCCTGTAATTCCTGGTGAACTCTTTCTGGGGTCAGCTGGCCCGACTGCAGCCCGCATCTGCCCACTCCAATGAAAATCCCATGTTTGTGGGCATTTCCTGAGGAGGTAGATGGATCGACTGACCGAGGAAATCCCCTAACTCCCGTAACCCACCTCAAAAGCCCTGAACCTCTCCTGTCCCATTACATTTCTACCTCACTTCAATTCTAAAGAAGTCATACTCAATTTGAAAAGTCAACTGTGGGCGGAATTCTCCACAACGGCCGACGCCGCTCCTCGTTCCCTACTCTCCACACCCCCCCCTCCGCTGGCGTCAAGGCGGCGCGTCGATAATGACGTGGCCGGCGGCGCCTTAGTGACATCAGCCGCGCATGCGCAGGTTGCTGTCTTCCCTCCGCTGCCCCGCAAGACGTGGCGGCTTGATCTTGCCGGGCGGCGGAGGGGAAAGAGTGCGTCTCTCAGAGACGCTGGCCCGACGATCGATGGACACCAATCGCGGGCCAGTCCCCTCCCGAGCACGGACGTGGTGCTCGATCCCTTCTCCGCCCCCCACAGGCCCCAAACTTACCTTTCGCGCTATGTTCACGCCGGCATACCGTCAGGAACGGCAGGCCGCTCGGCCCATCAGGGCTGGAGAATCGCGGGTCGCCGTGAAAAAGTTTTGGGGGGGGGGTGGGAGAATTGCGGGGGGTGCCAGAGCGGCCCTCCCGCGATTCTCCCACCCGGCCTGGGGAGCGGAGAATCGCTCCCTGTGTCTCTCTATAGATGTTGCCAGACCTGCTGAGTATTGCTGGTGCTTTCTGTTTTTCATTAACTATAGTGTGAGGTGTTTGTTCAGAGGCAGTCCATTTACAGCATTCCCTCTTAAAGGAATGCACTTCTGTTTGGTGCACAGTGAACATAGCCTGAATGGCCACATCCAAAAGGTCAATATATCTTTAGGCCCCAATGCTTCCAATTTGCAACAACACTGGATCTTAAGTTGCAATGCAATGCAGATCCATCTGTTGCAGGAATGCTTGCAGCTAATAAGCAGCATAGAACTGGCACAAACAATATGAGAACACTTTGTTCCAGTCTCAACCTGCTTCGCCTTCCTATGGAATTTGTTACAACACCTTGGGCTAGTGCGTGGTCAATTTCAACCTCACTTTTTTAAATTTAGAGTACCCAATTATTTTTTCCAATTAAGGGGCAATTTAGCGTGGCCAATCCACCTACCCTGCACATCTTTCAGTTGTGGGGGTGAGACCCACTCAGACATGGGGAGAATGTGCAAACTCCACACAGACAGTGACCTGGGGTCGGGATTGAACCCAGGTCCATTGTGCCGTGAGGCAGCACTGCTAACCACTGTGCCACTCTGCCATCCGCCATTCCAACCTCACTTGACTTCATAGAATCGTAGAATCCCTACAGTGCAGGAAGAGGCCATTTGGTTAATCGAGTCTGCACCGACTCTTTGAAAGAGGGCCCCACCCAGGACTACTCCCTCGCCCTATCACTGAAACCCCATAACCCCACTTAACCTTTTGAAACATAAGGGGCAATTTAGCATGGTCAAACCACCTAACCTGCACATCTTTGGATTGTGGGAAGAAACCGGAGCACCTGGAGGAAATCCATCCCCACAGAGGAAGAATGTGCAAACTCCACAAAGAGAGTCACCCAAGGCCAAAATCAAACCCAGGTTCCTTGCACTGTGAGGCAGCAGTGCTAACCACTGTGCCACCGTGCAGCCCTTTAAAAACTTTAAAAATACCCAAAGTCTTTGGTCTTTGGCTGCCCAATAGCTACAGTCACCAGGTTGTAATTTAAACACAATTAACTTTTATTAAGAGCAATAACTATAATTAAATATGCAGCAAATACAACTGGTTAACTATTCTCTAATTTATAACCACTTGCCCCTCTATAACTCACCCACCCTCTACACATACACAAAGCAAACAAACACAGAGGAGAAAGCAGGGTATAAAAATAACACTGAAGGTAAAAGGATAAAAGTCTCTGTTTCAGATGGACATCCTCCAGTTGGATTCTTTCAGTCTAGGCTTCCAGTTGGATGAGGTCTCTGCTTTCAGTCTGTAATGGTTTTCGCTGTAGACTCATCAGGGTCTCAAGACTTATGTGCAGAAACAGCAGGCAGGAAATATTTGGGAGAAAGAGAGAGAGAGAACAACGCAGAGCCTCTCCTCTCAGTATCCAGGCGCTTTCTGCTGTGCTCTTTGAAAAAAAACACCTGGCAGGACCCAATCGTTGTCTGCTGCCGGACAGAATATGGTCCCTGGCCAATTCATTGGCCACCAGCCAACTAATTGAACCGAATCCCTCCAATCTCTCGGGGGCTAAAACTTCTAATTATTCTGTTCAAGAGCTAAATCTCCAATAGCACAGTATACTATTTTGCAACTCTTGAGTTCCTCACTTCCCTGCTCAATTTAAAGGTACGTCTCCATTAAAGATCTAGGGACCAGAAACGGCAATGACAAAGTAAAAGAAATACAAAATAAGGCAATCAACAGGAATCGCCCTTGCAGAGTGATTATATGCAGTGGCTAACAAGGTATCCTCCTAGCTATCACCTGCTATGACACCTTCTTTACTTCTGCAGGCATCAAACAGTGATGGGGGAAGAAGGGAAAGTAACCGTATTGGTTTATTTCTGTTCTGGCTCTGCATCGGATTGCCTTTGCCTTTCTTTATGTAACCTTCCCCTCCTTCGACCCAATAAAAGGCTCCCGACTGACTAAAATGCATCATGACCTTTTCCAGACCTTGCAAGAAACGATGTCCTCCCATTCTGCCATTTTTCTTTAAATATCACATTTGCTATTCACATTACTAATCTACTTCACTGCACGTATCAAAAACTACAATAAGAACTCTGAATAATTATGGAACTGAGCTGACCCTGGAAAATTGCATGTTATTAACATGTTACCATTCTACCTAGATTTGCACCTCTATTTAATAATTTAGGACTGCATAATGTCAGCACATGAAAATTGACCCCAATCACTCTGAACTATTTAAATATATGGAGAATATATATCATTCAGAAATGAATATCTTGATAACTGCCTCATGAAGATAGCGCTGTTGAACAGAATGCTGCTCTTTAAAAGTGCAATGACCATGGTAAAGTCTGAAGTTGCTGCTTATACATTGCAACAGCAACATTCAATCAGTTTAACTACAAGTCTAATGAAGTTATTTACTTGCAGATCAAAAATTTCAATTGCTCCCAAAAGCTAACACATGTGACAGTGTCACACTTAAATATATATGACTGAAACGTTGACGTTTGTATCAGTTTTGTTACATTTCTCTCATTACACCTAGAATGGGGACTCAACTGATATTGTTAAAAGGGACAGGCTATTCTCAATAATGTAGTGGTTGAATTGCATTAAACTCTTCTGAGCTCAGTATTTTATGGGCATAACTACTGGTCCCATTTGATATTGGCACTAATGGAGCAAATTGGACAAATGCCTCACTTTTAAATGTGGGGGCAGGAGGAGCTCAATATTCAGTAAGGTGTGGGATTTTTCCTGCCAGTTAGTGCCACATTGTGTTGTGCTACTTACGCACGTTCTTTTAAATTCATTCATGGGACCTGTGCGCTGCTGGCTAGGCCAGCATTTATTTCCCATCCCCAATCGCCCTTAAGTTCCAGGATTTTGACCTAATCTGTGAAAGCACTGAAATATTAAAAAAGTAAGAACAGATCCTTCAAAAAAGCACCAAAGTAAATTTTAATAAATTATTTCTCCCTTTGAATGTTCCTGATGTGTTCATCCTGTCAGCACATCTATATTTTCCCAGTATGACAGGCAGTGTCGTTCCAACTGTATCAGAAGCTTAAAAGACCAACTACTGCCTGAAAAAATTGATTTTGCGCAGTTATTTTACTTTCTTTTTATTGGCTTAAAGTATAATCAGCTTGAAGTCACTCAATTCATTAATCTTGGCTCTGTAAACTGAGATCAGATTCCTTAAAGGGATGATTTTCTGGTCAAGGAAGATCGAGCATCCAATTCCTGCAAGCACCAATGTATAAATGCTGCTATGGAGAGAATTGTCCTGCATGACAATGATGGTAATTGTATGCAAACAGACCAAATCTATTACTGATTCTTCGAGCATTATAGACCACATTGCTATGTGGTAATTTATAGCTGCCAGTAAATTAAGCCATCTAATACAAAAAGTGTTTCAGTAATTGTTTCAAGCAACTTAATAAGCCAGAGATGAGACTCCAGGCCCCAATAAATTACTACATAGTAATACTGTCATATTACAAATTGCAGGTGGTGGATCTCTCTGTGATGCAGAAGTTAGTTATCCTAGACACAAGTAGGTGTCAGCCTTGGGTCACTGGATAAGCTCTAAGCCAAAAGGTTGTGGGTTCAAGCCTCACTCCAGAGACTTTGGTGGAATCTTGTGGACTTCGTTCTTGCTGGGATGCAGGACCATATTCAGAAACTGATCTACCACTGACTTCGCTGAGTCTCTTTAACTCAGCCACTTAGCATTTGCACACTGCCTCAGAGTTTCCTGACAAATCAGGAAGGACACTTAGAATAGTACGTCGACTGTCAAATGAAGGCCTTTTAATGAAGGGATCGCAGCCTGGGTTACAATGGCTCACCACCACATGGAGTTTAGAGGTTACAGGAATGGAGAGGAGACCTGGAAAAGCTGTTCCCTCGGGTCTCACCCTCAGCTGGAGCTCCTGAGAGACTGAAGTGAGGGGAGCTTTTCCAAGAATGGGAGGATGAGGATGACCCCTCAAACCAAGCAGGAGTGGACACACGTGACCAAGAATCTCAGCAGTAGAGGTCTGCCCCCTCCAACCTGGAGACGGTGCACCAAGAGGATTGAGGACCTCAGGAGGATGACAGGTCAGTGGCAATTCATACGCTGTGCAAAGCCCAACACTCTGACCTTCCCATTATTCTGCTGCATAGTATTCCTCAGAAAATATACCTTGCTGCTCCACTTATTTCTCTCTCTCCTGGCACTTTCCTCCCTCATCTTAGCAATTAATACTCACAATTGCCCTCATCCCGTTGCCCTCTCACATTCACACATAGAACATAGAACAGTACAGCACAGAACAGGCCCTTCGGCCCTCAATGTTGTGCCGAGCAATGATCACCCTACTCAAACCCACATATCCACCCTATACCCGTAACCCAACAACCCCCCCCCCCCCCCCCCTTACTTTTTTAGGACACTACGGGCAATTTAGCATGGCCAATCCACCTAACCCGCACATCTTTGGACTGTGGGAGGAAACCGGAGCACCCGGAGGAAACCCACGCACACACGGGGAGGACGTGCAGACTCCGCACAGACAGTGACCCAGCCGGGAATTGAACCTGGGACCCTGGAGCTGTGAAGCATTTATGCTAACCACCATGCTACCGTGCTGCCCCGAATTTACCTCACATTTGCCCTCTACAAATGGAGTCCATCCCTCCTCGCCACACGTCATGAAGAACATGCATACCTGCAGCAAGATTATTACTATTGTACTTTAATCCCCTTGCAATAAATGCCAACTTGCCATCTACCTTCCCAATTGCTTCCTGCACATGCATGTAAATTTTAATGTTCCTTGTTCGAGTATACCCATATTTCTCTGAACACCAACAGTTAGAAGTTCCAGCCTCGAAAAATTATTCTGTGTTTCTACTCCATTACCAAAGCAAACAACCTCACACTTCTCCACATTATTCTCCATCTGCCACCTTATTACCTACTCACTTAACCAGTCTCCCTGCAGGAGAAGAAAGAACATCACTTTGTGAGAGGCAGAAATGTGGGAGGTGGGTTGCATAGCCCTCCAACAACAGGCACCTTGTTGGTCATTGGCAATACATGTCCACCTGCTCCACAGGGAAGGATGGCTTGTTCCAGGTGGCTGCAGATGTCAACAGCCACCTGTCACAAGAACCTGAGCCATCTGAAACACTCGTGCTCAGACATGTTGAAAGAGCCAACCCTCTGCCCAAAGACACTGGGTGGAATTCTCCATTTCTGAGGCTAAGTGCCAGCGCCAACGGAGAATCCGTGGGTGATTCATGACAGGAAAATTGACGCGAACCCCTCACCAATTCTGGTACTGGTGAGGGGCTTGCACCGCCGCAGTGTGGAACACCAGTGAATCGCTCGGAAAACAGCTGCAGAATCGGCGGGTCCCAGGCCGTGCATGTGTAGACCTGACGAGCAGCACCAGTGACGCCACAAAACATGGCACCGGCATGCTGGAACCCTAACTCACCCATCCCGACCCCACAGCCCACCCACCACCATTACCCCCAGCCCTAGCAGCAGCCCCCTGCCCAATGGCACGGATCAGGATGAATGTGGCTGTGCTGGACACTGTCCGCAGCTGGCACACCAGGCTCCTGACCTTGTGACCATACGTGGCTTGAGCCGTTGGGAACTCAGCCCATCGGGGACGGAGCATTATGGGTGTGCCGGCTGATGATGTACCAACAGCTTTGCGATTTCGGCATTGGGCCATGGAGAATCCAGCCCCTGTCTTGGGGGCTTCACTTCTCTGTGTTGAATCTGAGTCCATTCCCTCTGCCCTGTGGAGGGGCGAGTGACAGGTGCATACACACACTCAGAACATCAAATGACAATAAGTTATTGAAAGCAACTCCAACAATTGTTTCAGCCCTTTATATATCCATTCTAGATACATTGGATTTAGATTATACACAGTGCTGTGCCTTATGCAGCTTTCTTATGGGAAAGAAGTCTCACATGAAGTGATTTTGCTATCTTAAGGGGATGGGAGGGTGGATACGTGTCTGTTGCCCAAAGGATTTAGCTTGAGCACATGCCATTCTTGTGCTCAGCCATAATTTTGATTAGCTTGGTGAGCTGTCAACATGGGTCACTTTACCAGGAGTTAATTCACCGATTAGAAGAGCAAAATGTCTATTGGGCCATCTGCTGATCATCATGTGGGGCAATTCAAGAGGTTGGTAGTGAGCCACCTTCTTGACCTACTGCAACTGATGTCATGATGTACTCTCACAGAGTTGTTAGGGATGAAGTTCCATGATTTTGATCCAGCGACACTGAAGAAATTGCAATATATTTCCAAGTCAAAATTCTGTGTGATTTGGAGGGGAACCTTCAGCTGGTGTGTTTCCAATGGTCTATGGCTTTCTTTATCTTGGTGGTAAAGGTTATAAATTTTGGAGATGCTGTCGAAGAAGCCTTGGTAAATTCACTGGCATGATGGCCAATCCCCCCATTTTCTCTAACTTCACATTGGAATAATATGGTTATTACGTCTTCAGTTCAAGGTCACCATTTCATTTATCTCCCAGATCTGTACTTTTAGTTCACATTAATTCTACATTCCAGAGACTCAGGACTGGATTTTCGCAGAGTTGGGATGATCCTGGAGGTATTTTTAAATGTCAGGGTGAACCCAATTCTGGATTGTCCCCCTCATTCCAGGTGCCAGTAAGTTTTGCCAGTGCAGGATAAGTGTGCAGGTAGTGGTCCCGCATGCTGCACTCCTACCCTGCCCATTGCATTGCGGGGGTAGGTAGTTCATCTTGCCCCCTCCCCCACCCACAATTTTCATGTAATTGAGCTAGGTTCCCGAGGATATGTTTCATGAGGTCCTGCACCACTGTCATGATTTGAGAGCGTTTCAAAAGGTATATTTGTAAGGTCTTACCCATGCCCCCGAAGCCTCATCATGGCCCCATGCATCCTCCATGCCATGTGGAGAAAACAGTATCTGACCATCTGTTTCTGTTCATACAGATCACAGATGGTCTTATTACGAACGCTTGGTATGTTCCAAGACATTCTGATGAATTAGTACTGAAGGGATCTTCTTTCACAGGCGAATGTCAAATTCTGGTTTTGATCGATTGACATCTTTATGAGATTATAATGAGTTAATCTAACTTGGATTTTTTTTCAATGTCTATGTTTATTTTGACAAATCAAAAGGTGTGAAGCAAGGCAAAGTGTCTGTTATCGATACAACAATACTGCTAAAAGGTGTATGATTGACATTTTTATGGAGTTGTGAGAACTGCAGGTTTTTCTTCAACAGAGATTTTTGAATTACTGTCTCTTAAAGTGTATTCCAAGACTTACCATTATTACTACTTGCCAAATTGGTTCGATAGTTCATACTGAGTGACGGTGCATGTAGAATGTGGGGGCAGGAGGGGCATGTAATGGGCATGAAGGTAGAATGGTGGGCATGCAGGTGGCATGGGGCATTAGTGGATGTGGGGTGGGGGGGGGGGTCGACGTTATAGTACCTAACAGTCTTTAAAACAACTGGGACAAAGTCTCAGATAACCAAGCCAAGTCTTCTTACCAGCCCACCTCTGTGGCCATATCCAAACTTCTTTGGGGTCGTCAGGTCTAACTTGATCTCAACCCCGCCTCCCTTGAGTAAAATCAGTATATGCAAGGGACATTTTTGACCAGCTTGTTACAGTGCATGGTCCCGTTTAGGTTGATGGTTGGCCACTCATGCGTGCATTTTAAAGGACCTTTGCTTTTGCAGTGACTGGTTGTTCCCAGTGTGGCACATTCCCGATTTCTTCACGACCAAGCACAACACAGCTTAAAGGGAACACTGCTCATCAGCACTTGCCTGAGTCAAACAAAACAGCCTTTCACCTTCAATGCTGCAGCCACTTGAGGAGCAGATTGCAAAAACACTGCAGTAAGAAAGAGATCACTTAAGTCAGGCATGACAGGCCCACATTAGGCTGGTAATTAGTGTGCTGCATTTCTGTGAGCCAGTCAAGTCATAATGCTTGTTAAGTCTGTGAGTACAGTGTATGGTCCTGTCGTAGCAGGTGACCCTTCAATGTTAATTGACACGAATATTAATGTTGCTCCTTTGCAGATGCTGTTTATTGGAAGACAGAGAGCTGTGATACATGTTTTACATGACTGCTAAACCAGAGTAGCACGGATTGTTCATTTTAAATTCTCCGTGCAAAGCAACTGCTGAAGAACTCGGCTGAAGGCATCTGTTGGACCCCTCCCACTTCCATGCCATCCTGCAGTTCCTCAGTATCCTCTTCCTCAAAACATCTAAAGTCCTCCAATTGTGGGGTCACAAATTGGCTGTGTTGCAGAGCAAAGTTATGCTTCGTTCAGTGAACTATCATAAGGGACACTTTTTATAGGTTCTATTCCAGGATACCAGCAGACTGTGAACTCCAGTGATCTGCTCAATGAGGCACCAGTGGAGCCAAGGATCTGGTTCGATCATAGTTAGGCTGCTGGGATTGGCCTCCTGAGTGGAATCATGAATCAAGTATGCAGGCGATTGTATTGTCCTCAAATAGTCACCTGCTTGATGCAAGCATGAACCACAGGCTGATTACTCTTCCTAATAACCCATGTGGTAGTCTAAAAGAGACAGGAGGCAATTAAGTTGTGTTGCAGTGACTTTGCCTGCAGCAGACAACACTGTCCCAGCTGTAATGGTTTGTTGTAGATCTTGTGCAGGTGGTCCCAAAAATCTGTCAGAGCCTCCCACGAGAGGCCAAGCTTCCTTCTTCACAGTTCCTCGGAGAACTATAAAGCCCCTTAATCCCACAGTCATGAGCCTGTAAACGGTCCTAAACAATAGATTTTGCCCGCATGCCTCCTTACATTTGGTTTCCCTGCAGCTCCTATTGGTTCTTCCTCTTGCTTCTGCTGCTTCTCTTGTTGGAGTTGTATTTCCAGAATAGACTCACTTGAATTATCACATGGATGCCTCCTCATTTATCCTACCCATGGCCAATAGTCAGGAGCAGGAATTGATGCACTGATGTAGAAAAAAACAAAATGGGCACCGGTAGCCCTAATTACATCATTGGGTTCCAACTGACATACATGCAGGATGCTACAACCAGTTCAGTGGGTGGTCTAGACAATGGGAGAGATGTAGGACTAAAAATGGAAATGGATGGCAACTCATCAGTAACTTGGTTCTTTCATCCTTCACATACTATAGATCACACTACCACAGTCGAAGTAGGAAATCATTACTGTTTACAATAATTTTATATTTACATTAACACTTCAACACTTGAGGTAACTGTGAAGGATTATAATACAATCACTTGAATTTATGCTTTATGCCAAAGGATTTGGGAATTTTCACAAGATCTTTTATTGAAATATGACTAATTCAAATCCCTTCATCACTTGCAAGATGCTGCTCACCACTGAAACAAAATGCACCTATTGGAAAGAGTGTATGCACCCTTTTTAATTAAAAGTGTGAGTAAATCCATAGAATCCCTACAGTGCAGAAGGAGGCGATTTGGCCCTTTGAGTCTGTACTGAGCCTCTGAAAGAACACTCTATCCATGCCCATTTCCTCACCCTATCCCTCAGCCCCACCTGGCCTGCACATCTTTGGACACAAAGTGGCAATTTAGCATGGCTAATCCACCAAAACTGCATGGGTGGGATTCTCCGACCCCTCCCGCCAGGCCGGAGAATCGCCCGGGGGGGGGGGGGGGATTCTCTGACCCCTCCCGCCAGGCCGGAGAATCGCCCGGGGGGGGATTCTCCGACCCCTCCCGCCAGGCCGGAGAATTGCCCGGGGGGGGGGATTCTCCGACCCCTCCCGCCAGGCCGGAGAATCGCCCGGGGGGGGGGGGGAATCTCCGACCCCTCCCGCCAGGCCGGAGAATCACCCGGGGGGGGGGGGATTCTCCGACCCCTCCCGCCAGGCCGGAGAATCGCCCGGGGGGGGCGTGAATCCCGCCCCGACGCCGGCTGCCCGATTCTCCAGAGCCGGTATTTCGGCGGGGGCGGGAATCGCACCGCACCGGTCAGGGGCTGTTGGCAGCGACCCCTCCCCGGCGATTCTCTGGCCAGCAATGGGCCGAGTGGCGGCCCGTTTTCGGCAGGTTCCGCTGGCGTAAAATACACCAGGTCCGTACCGGCGGGACCTGGCTCTGCAGGTGGCCTGTGGAGTCCTTGGGGAGGGCGCGGAGGATCTGGCCCCGGGGACCCCCGACAGGGCCCCCGGGGCCCACAGATCTGCGGGCAGGCCTGTGCCATGGGGGCACTCTTTCCCTCCACGCCAGCCCGGTGTAACACTTTGCCATGGCTGACATGGAATGACGTCAGCACATGCTGGCGCTCCAGCGCATGCGCTAACACGCGCCAGCCGGCGGAGGCCCTTCGGCCTAGCCCCTGAAGGTGTGGAGGATTCGCACCTTCCAGACGGCTCGACGTCAGAGTGGTTCATGCCACTCCTCGGAGCCGGTACGGCCCACCCCACCAGGTAGGGGAGAATCCCGCCCCACATCTTTGGACTGTGGGAGGAAACCGGAGCACCCGGAGAAAACCCACGCAGACACAGGGAGAAAGTACAAACTCCAGAGACAGTCACCCAAGGCCGGAATCGAACCTGGATTCCTGGTGCTGTGAGGCAGCAGTGCTAACCACTTTACCGCCGCTTGATCATAATTGGATGCTTATAATCTGCAGGTATCTATTATTGATAAAAGTTTCTCCTCTTGGTGAGAGCTGAACTTCCAGCAAAATCAATAGGCTATTAACATCTCCTCTGGATATGTGCATACCTGTTCCTCAGCATCATTTGATTATGTTTGATTGTGCAAACCTTTTTAACACCTTGCGATATGTCTGTTAAAAGGTACCCATGTGGTAACCAAACAAAACTGAGGATATTTACTCAGTGGTGCTTCATGTTGTCTAATTAGTCCAAAACCCAAGTGTGGTGTTTGCAGCAGCATGTCCTCAGCCACATTTACGGACCATGACCGTGGTTCCCCAAGGAATCATAGAGTCAATGTATCTTCACACTCAAAGAGCTTAACTTTGCCTGGGAAATTAGCAATCACTATTGTAATTTGACATTTGAAACTGCACACACAGTGAAGGAAAGCTATCTTTTGTTACTGATGAAGGCGATAAAACTGTGGTTCAGTGCACTTTCCTTGAGGTGAATGCTCCTGGGGCACAGTAGATTAAGCAAATCCATAGGGAAGCTATCTCAGACTAGAAACAGGGCGGAAGACTTAAGCACTTGCCCTTTCATACATTCTTTGATTCTCTTGTACCCTTACCGTACACCTTAATCAAAACCTCCGTCTGGATGTCAAAGTGATTCATAGCTTCCTTTTTAATATAACCTTGCCTTAAGTGCCTTGGCTTTCCTTGACCAAGAACTTTGACATTCATCTCGTGGCGTGTACAAATCTTCATCTAGATTCAATGATCCATTATTGCACTGCAGTTAAACTTATTCATAAATTCCTGACAAAATCTTACCGTAGATTGTGAAGTACTGTTCAATAATTGCTAAATTCTTATCATCATTTCATTTGCATCGACAAATATGGCAATGCTTGTCTCTTAATGGAAATAATGGAACTGCATTTTATCCAGAAAAACAGTCTGAATGGTTTGAAGCCTCAACTCCGAAACCAAAGTGCGTTATCCAGCATGTGATTACTGTTACTTCAGAGTCATTCACTTGGATGAATGACACAGCACTCAACAACTGATTTCATGTAACCTGTTGTGAAAGGCCAAAATATTATCACATTCATTTCAAATTTTGTGAATTATTTCCGTGCTTATCATCAGTTCAAATGCCCATTTACTTTTTAAAATGCTGTGCTCATTTTGAAAATATCTCTGTGCATGACAGTCTCACTCTAATTTTAACCCCCGGAATGCCGCCAAGTACAGAGAAATGACAGCCACCATCAGCTGATCAGATTTATAGTTAGGATTTCAGCTCCCACATTATGATGCTGAAATAAACGTTAGTATAGACCAACATACAAATTAGCAGCAGGAGCAGGCCATTTGGCCCCTCGAGTCTATTCTGCCATTCAATAAGGTCATGGCTGATTGGATTGTAACCTCAACTCCACACTGCTGCCTACCCCTGATAACCTTTCACTCCCTTGTTGACCAAGAATCCAGTCAGCTCTGCATTAAAAGTATTCAAAGACTCTGCTTCCATTGCCCTTTAAGGAAGAGAGATCCAGAGACACACGACTCTCTGAGAGAAAATACTTCTCCCTATCTCCGTCTTAAATAAGCAACCCATTATTTTTAAACAGTGACCTACTCGCTCTAGCTTCCACGGCAAGAGGAAACATGAATATGTGAGTATACTGTTAGTTTAGTCCTAACCACTTACCTCAAACCCAATTATATCAGCATCTGTTTGTCTTAAGAAAAAAGTGAAAAGCTAGTCGCTTCTGAGGACAAGAATACCAAAATCTTGGCATGTTTGATTTGATAAACTTTTAAACTTTCCTGTCAAATTAAATGTTTTCTTTTATTACTACTTCTGTCAAGAGATCCAGATCTTTATGCTGGGATGAGGGTAAATCTGCCATTGCAGGGAAGAAGAACAAGACACAAGGAGCTATTGAGCATGCGCGCATTCAGGGACTAGGCCGGCGTCAGAGTGGTTTACGCCGCGGCGGCCGGCGCGGAAGGGGCTTGGCGCCACGCCAACCGCCGCCGAAGGGCCTCCGCCGTCTGGCCCGAGTTGGCGCATGCACGGGAACGCCAGCGTGTGCTGGCATCATCCCAGCGCATGCGCAGGGGGGTTCATCTCCGCGCCGGCCATCGCGGACGATTGCACCAGCTGGTGCGGAGGAATAGAGTGTCCCCAAGGGCTTCAATCGTGGGCCAGGCCACCATGGGGGCACCCCCTGGGGCGAGATCCCTCTGCACCCCCCCTCCCCCCCGAGAACCCTGGAGGCAGCCCGCAGAGCCAAGTCCCGCCGGTAAGTACCTGTCGTAACATACACCGGTGGGACCGGCCTAAAATGAGCGGCCACTCGGCCCACTGCAGGCTGGCGAATCGCTGGGGGGGGGGGGTCGCCGACCGGTGCGGCGTGCTTCCCGGCGCCAGAGAATTCAGCAGCAAGTGGGGGCAGGATACACGCCGCCCCCCAGCGAATCTCTGTCCCAGCCGGGGGGGGGGGGGGGGGGGGGGGGGGGGGGAATCCCGCCCGAGATGTGCAAGGCCCAAAGACGGCGACAAGGCCAGATCATCAGAATAACGCTACTGACCATTCCCATCCCCACCCCCCCAACTTCCCGTCAGTAAGGACCCCCACCCCCACAATTACCAGCATCAGGCACACTCCAATTGCCTGTACCAATATCCCCCCCCCCCCCCACCAAGGTGAGCGGCACCCCATTTTGGGGTCACTAAAGGCACTGCCCATTCTTCCCTGCCACTTCATGCCCCACCCCTTGGCAGTGCCAGGCTGCTGGGGGCAGTGCCCTGCCATGTCCCCAATTATCCGGGGGGTACAATGGTCTCCGAGCCTCCTCCCCCGGCATGGTCATCACGTCTAGTCTCCGTTTATAGAGACCAGTAGTAATTTGCGCTGGCTTCACATTGTGCCAGCGGGTGGGAGAATTACAAGAGCTGGGAGAATTCAGCTTAAAACTGATTCTGAAAATTTAAACTTGAATTTTAATATGTCAATCAGGTCATATTGTGCGGTTCAGAGGGAACACCTGTTCCCATCCAGCAGTCTGACAAAAGTACATAAGACTGAAATACACTTGTCCGGTTCGTTAATGTGAAGGCTAATCTGCTACTCGAATGTTAACCCGGAAAACAAACACTTCAAAACTTTAAATAGCAAGAAAAACATTTCTGAGCTATAGTTCTGTTCAACTTGTGTTTTCCTACATTCACTTTTCCTTTCCATTCTTTAGTCTTCTTTTAAGAAAAGTGATTTAAACATGAACAGGCTTGAATAGTTCTCTTTAAAATGATGATGTTGGGCACGATCTAACCAATAACAAACAGAGTCAGTTCTGGGCAGGATTACAAGGGCCTGGAATGACCCCGCTATCCAGCAGCACTCTGTTTTTTTTCAGGCCTCAGCAGGGAACACCCAGCCGAAGGCATACTCAGTCGCATTTCCTGCAGTGAGGAGCTCCACTCGTCAGGGTACCAGGCTGATACCCCATTGTGGGCGGGATCTAGATTGTGAAGTCTCGTGAGATCTCGTTCAATCTCGCGAGGCGTATCAACCCTCATGAATCCCGGAAGAGGCCTTTCGTCAGACCCACCGGCCGGGTCCTGTCCCATTTCCGGAGTGACGTGACCGATAAATCGGGCCCATTATATTTCCACAAAAAAAATTCACATAATCACGGAATTGTCAAAGTAAGGGTCCATGGTTCGATTCCGGCTTGGGTCACTGTCTGTGCGGAGTCTGCACATCCTCCCCATGTGTGCGTGGGTTTCCTCCGGGTGCTCCGGTTTCCTCCCACAGTCCAAAGATGTGCAGGTTAGGTGGATTGGACATGATAAATTGCCCTTAGTGTCCAAAATTGCCCTTAGTGTTTTGTGGGGTTACTGGGTTATGGGGATAGGGTGGAGGTGTTGACCTTGGGTAGGGTGCTCTTTCCAGGAGCCGGTGCAGACTTGATGGGCCGAATGGCCTCCTTCTGCACTGTAAATTCTATGAATACAGAAGGAGGCCATTCAGCTCACCTTGTATGTACTGCCTTTCCATAGGACCGATTCACATAGAACCAATCTCCACCTTCTCCTTGTGACCATATCATTCCTTTTCAGATAACAATCCAATTCCCTTTTGAATGCTTGCATTAAACCTGCCTCCACGACAATATCAGGCAGTGCATTCCAGATCCTAACCAGTCGCTGCATTTCGCTATTGCTTCTTTTGTCCATTGCCTTAAATCTTTTTCCCTCCTGTTCTCGATCCATCCACCAATGGATATATCTTTCCCCAACTAGTCTGTTCAAACCCCTCATCATTTTGAATATTTCTAACAAATTTGCTCTCAACCTTCTCATCGACAGGCAAAACAGTTTCAACTTCTTCTATCTGCGTAACTGAAGGTGTTTATCCCCGAGACCATTCACATGGACCTTTCCTGCACTCTCTCTGATGTCTTCACATCATTCCTCAAGTGTGACACCCAGAACTGGGCACAGTACTCCAATGGAGGCCCAGCTGGTGTTCCATACAAATTTAACATAATTTCCTTGCATTTATACTCTATGGCTTAATCGTAATGACTAAGATACTGTATGCTTTATTAACCACTCCCTCTGTTCTAATTTGCCCTTAAGGGATGGTAACATGACATCACTAGAAGGGAGGGAAAGGGGGCCAAGTGATCCAGTTTTAATTTCACTTTATTTTTATAAATTTAGAGTACCAAGTTTCTTTTTCCAATTAAGGGGCAATTTAGTGTGGCCAATCCATGTACCTCGCACATCTTTGGGTTGTGGGGGTGAAACCCACGCAGACATGGGGAGAATGTGCAAACTCCACAACAGTGACCCAGCGCCAGCATTCAAACCTGGGTCCTCAGCGCCCAAGTCCCAGTGGTAACCACGGCGCCACATGCCGCCTTTTAATTTCACTTTTGCCCGTGAGCAGAACACAGCACAGCTCTGATGCCTTCAAGCTTTCTACCTTTGCAGAAAGGTTCTTAAGAGCCTAATTTTAATAAATGAACCCAAAATGTGATTACCCGAGGGGTAGTCGCAGACCAAGACCCCAAAATCTGGAAGATTATTAATGGATTAACTGAGAAGCACCAGGGATAAGTAAAAGTAACAGACGAAGAGAAGGAGGCTAAAGTTGAAGTAAAGGGAATATCTTTAAGATTTTTTTTTTTTTTTATAAATTTAGAGTACCCAATTCATTTTTTCCAATTAAGGGGCAATTTAGTGTGGCCAATCCACCTAGCCTGCACATCTTTGGGTTGTGGGGGTGAAACCCACGCAGACACGGGGAGAATGTGCAAACTCCACACAGACAGTGACCCAGAGCCAGGATCGAACCTGGGACCTCGGCGCCGTGAGGCTGCAGTGCTAACCCGCTGCGCCACCGTGCTGCCCTGAATATCTTTAAGATTAAGTAATTAGCAAACTTAGCACGTGAGCCCAAGTTTAAGTCACGGCAGGTGAGGTCAGTTGAGTGGAGTGAGTGACCTGTCATATGAGCAAATTTATGGACCACACCAGCATCCTAGATGACCACATGTGCAGGAAGGGCTTCTGAATGCAGAAATTTGAGATCTGGGTTTCAGGGCTCGAGTGGCGGCAAAACAATTTGGCATATTGCGAGGCTGAGAGTTACATGGATAGCACGTTTAGCGAGATGATTTTAATAAGGCACAGAGAGTCCAGTGAATAAAAGTAAAAGACATTAATTTATACAGGAGACCCGGTTAATAATATAATAATAATCGCTTATTGTCACAAGTAGGCTTCACTGAAGTTACTGTGATGAGCCCCTAGTCGCCACATTCCGGCGCCTGTTCGGGGAGGCCAGTGTGGGAAACCTCATCAGACACTCTCTCTGGTGGTTGGTTCCACACTAGCTGACCTTTTATACATCACAGATAAGCCACCCTAACCCTAGTGGGGAAGCTCGTACTCCTCGAGGAGCATGGGGGAAACAATTATCCCCACACCATGGGTGGGATTCTCCCTTCTGGGGACTAAGTCCCCATGCCCGCCGGAAAATGGGCAAGAATCACTCTGGACTTTTTCCTTAAAGGTCGGGGGTGATTCCCGTTTCTCAGGGGGCTAGCAGAGCCCCGGCATGCATCCCGCAGCTCTGGCTGCCAGTGGGGCCCTGCTAACCAGACCGTACTGCCGCGCATGTGCATGGCGGCCAACCTCGGCGCGGCGCCGCCGACATGGTGAAGCCACACAGCGGGCCCACATGGAGGAAGGTTGCTTCCTCCCAAATAGTGATGGCCTGCCGATTGGTGGCCTCCGATCGCGGACCTCGCCACCGCTGAGGCATCCCCCCCACACGGTTAGATACCCACCGCCCCTCCACCAGGACCATCACTGCGGCCATGGGTCCCAGCTCCCGCCAGGCGGTACCACATGTAAACCACGCCAGCAGGAGTTCGGCCGGTCGACCGTGGAGAATCCCCGTGGGGGCCTGTTCCAATGGCCCCCAACCGGTGCTGCATTGACCACGCGCACGGAACCGCGGAGAATCGCAGAAACGGTGCCGCATTGGATTTCCGGCGTGAACGGCTATTCTCCGCCCCAGCGCCGAGCACGATTCTAGCACGGAGGTCAGAGAATCTCGCACCCAAAGTCCATGCTGGTTATTACAGTGATCACACTGCAGCTCAAGGGACTTGTGAAAAAAGAGAACAGGTGACCACAAGGCAAAAAGAAAAAGGCAGGTAGTGCAGGAGTCCCTGGTGGTCCGCTCAAAAATTGGCTTTCCATTTTGGAAGCTGAAACATTTTGGTTCCTCCAGGGAGTGCAGACAGTGCACAGCTTCTGGCACCACAAGCGGCATGACTGTACAGGAGGGGAGGAAAAAGAAAGCAGGAGCGATAGTGATAGGAGATTCATTTTTTTTTTAAAATTTAGATTACCCAATTATTTTTTCCAATTAAGGGGCAATTTAGTGTGGCCAATCCACCGACTCTGCACATTTTTGGGTTGTGGGGCGAAACCCACGCAGACACAGGGAGAATGTGCAAACTCCACACAGACAGTGACCCAGAGCCAGGATCGAACCTGGGACCTCAGAGCCGTGAGGCGGTTGTGCTAACCACTAGGCCACCATGCTGCCCTATAGGAGATTCATGAGTAAGGGGAACAAGCAGGCATTTCTGCGGCCGCAGATGTGACTCCAGGATGACTTGTTTCTTCTTCTGGTGTTCGGCTCAAGGATGTCACTTAATGGCTGCAGGGTATCCTGAAGTGGTGATCAGGCAGATGTTGTAGTACACATTCGTACCAACAATATAGTTAGAGTGTGGGATGAGGCCCTGAGTCAAGAGTTTAGGGAGCTAGGCAGTGGACTAAAGAGTAGGACCTCAAAAGATTGTAATCTCTGGATTACTCCTGGTGCCATGAGCTAGCGGGTACACAAATAAGAGAATCAGATGAATGCGTGGCTCAAGAGTTGATGCAGGACGAGGGGTATAGAAACCTGGATGACTAAGATTGTTTCTGAGGAAGGTGGTACCTGTACAAGTGAGATGGTCTGCATCTGAACCAGAATGCGATGAACATGGGAATACAAAGGGGGCTACTGGGAGTGCATTCTAGACTACCAAAGAGTCAGCTGGCAATGGAGCATCAGATATGTAGACAATTCACTGAGGTATGTAATAACAATAATAGAGTAATTATTTTAGGGGACTTAAATTTCCCCGACATTAATTGGGGAACATTGCAAAGGGTTTAGAGGGAGCAGATGTGTCGAAGGTCCAACAAGCGACGGTGCAGTCCTGGACCTAGTTCTGGGGAATGAAGCTGGGCAAATGTTCGAGGCAGCAGTCGGGAAGCACTTTATTGATTGCAACCACAATGCTATACATTTTAAATTTGTCATGGAAAAGAAAAAAGATGGTTTGCAAAAGAATGGTTTTGGATGGGGGGGGCGGGGGAGGGTAAAGGCTGATTTTATTAAAATAGGGTCTGGCTAGGTTCTCCGATTCTGAGGCAAAGTGCGGGGGATCTCTGGCGTCTTATGTGGATAAAATCGGCGGCGCCCCCTCACCAATCCTGCGACCAGTGAGGGATACCAGATGTGCCACGTAAAATTCCTGGCCTCCACAAAATAAACGGTCGCAGAATGGCTGGGTCCCTGGCCGCGTATGCGCACGGCGACAACCTGCAGCGGTCGCACTGTAAAGCATGGTGCCAGCCATGCGTAGACCTGACCTACCAGATAGTGTCCCCATGGCCACCCCCTCGTCACCCCTGGCCATCCTCTACCAGTCCCCCAGCCCTCGGTAAAGCCCTGCGTGTGTTCCCCCCCGTCCCGTCCCCCTCGTATTCCCCGCCCCCAGTCAGCACCACGGCTCCCGTCCAACTATGGCGGCACCGGACACAGTCCGCAGCCACCACGCCGGGTTCCCACACGGCTGAGACCATGAGTTAACCACGCCGTCATCAACTCTGCCCATCGGGGGCGGAGCATCAGGGGAAGACCTTCAGGAACGAACTGCGGCCATCCCAATGGCGTACGCCACGCGCCACGATGATGCCAATTCGGAGTGGGCGGAGCATATGAAACCTGCGACAAACAGGCGCTGCCCCCGATTTCGGCGTCAAAAGGGATTCTCCATCTGGTCGCCAATTATGAAATCGGTATCGGGAACGGAGAATACCGTCCCACATCTGTCTTCACTTTGAAGAAGAAGGATGTGGGTGCAGAATTCAGAAGAGGGACTGTGGGGTTCTTGAGAAGTTTGACATGGAGTGTGAGGAGGTACTGGAGGTTCTGGCAGGCTTAAAAGTGGACAAATTCTCAGGTCCAGATGAGTTGTACCTCAGGCTGCTGTGGAAGACCAAGGAGGAAATTACATTGGTTCTGACACAAATTCTTCTCTGGCCACAGGGGAGGTGCCAGAGGACTGCAGAACAGCTATTGTGGTTCCACTTTTCAAGAAGGGTGGTAGAGATAAACCAGGAAATTACAAACCATTGAGTCTCACATCTGTGGTAGGGAAACTATTTGAGAAAATTCTGAAGGACAGAATCAATCTCCTGTTGGAGAGGCAAGGTTTGATCATGGACAGGTGGTAGGGGAACCCTTTAGCCTGTCGTTGTGGTGGGGAACTGCAGTAGGTGGGGTAATCTATAAATTGGGATCATCCCCTAGAGTGTCAGTGACGTGGGTGAATCCTGTGGGGGGCCCAGTTTAGTTATGGGTTGGGGATGGGCCCCAGGAGGGTCAAGGCATGTTAGGGTCAGTCTGGGTCTGCACAATAGTTGCCCAGAATTTAGAAGTGGTTTAATTCTTCTGCCTTTTTCAGGGTTAACGCAGTCAGAACCATCTGAAATTTGCTATTTGAATTACATTTTCGGGTGATTCTGAGAATATTTGCACTTCTTGGCAATTGCCCTGCAGTCTTTGAACTTCTGAAAGGGATTTCAGAGCGCATCAAGCGCATCACCTCCTCACATTCGCTGATCAACTGCCCCAGTCACTTCCCCCATCTCCCAAACACCTCTCCCGATCACTTACAGTTTCCTGATCACCTCCAGTCATAGAATCATAGATCCCTTCGGTGCAGAAGGAGGCCATTCAACCCGAGTCTACACTGATTCTCCGAAAGAGCACCCTAACAAGACTGACTCCCCCATCCTATCGCCATAACCCCATAACCTAACCTATACATCTTTGGACAGCAAGGATCAATTGATCATGGCCAATTCACCTAACCTGCACAATTTTGGACTGTAGAAGTAAGCCGGAGCACCTGGAGGAATCCCACATAGTCACGGGGAGAACTTGCAAACTCCACATAGTCACCCAAGGCTGGAATTGAGCTTGGGTCTCTGGTGCTGTGAGGCAGCAGTTCTAATCTCTGTGCCACCGTGCTGCCCTCCCCATGCCACCCTCCATCTCCCGATCATCTCCAGTCTCCTGATGATTTCCAGTCTCCCGATCACCATCTCCCACCCCAATCATCTCCCCCTCCCCTCATCACCTCCAGTCTCTCGATCACCTCCCCCCTCTCCCGATCATGTCTCCCCTCTCCTGATCACCTCCCCAAGACCAACCAGATAGCTGCTTGGGGAATTCCCCAGTGCAACTTTGTCCTCTGGTGTCAACAGCTCGTTGGCAGTGTATCTGAGACCCAATACCTTTGGTGAAGACCAAGCTTCTGTCAGGTGCCTATTTCAGGCCCGCAAATGGTTCTAAATAAATGTTATCCCTCTGTATAGCCTTTAGAGAAATCCCTATCCCAATACCCTCCTCAGTGAAATCATTTTTACTGCCTCACGGTAGCATGGTGGTTAGCATCAATGCTTCATAGCTCCAGGGTCCCAGGTTCGATTCCTGGCTGGGTCACTGTCTGTGTGGAGTCTGCACGTCCTCCCTGTGTGTGCATGGGTTTCCTCCGGGTGCTCCGGTTTCCTCCCACAGTCCAAAGATGTGCGGGTTAGGTGGATTGGCCATGCTAAATTGCCCGTAGTGTAAGGTTAATGGGGGGATTGTTGGGTTACGGGTATACGGGTTACGTGGGTTTAAGTAGGGTGATCATTGCTCGGCACAACATCGAGGGCCGAAGGGCCTGTTCTGTGCTGTACTGTTCTATGTTCTATATATTGGAGACAACTCTGATCAGCTCTGCGACTTGTACTGGTGACTACGCTGAAGATATCTTCCAGGATTTGACCATGTGATATCTCACACACTCAATGAAGGATTCTAAATGTAAATGTACCTCTGGACAACCGGCCATTTCAACTGATCAGTTCTGACACATGAAGAGGATTTTCTGATGTTGTTTCAGCTCAGTATTGCATTTTATGTTGAAAATTATGTCACATTAAAAAAATCATATATCGTGCAACAAACAAGTAATTTTACCATTGATGGTCATTTTTCCATTGATGGTCATTCGGAAAGTTATTCTCATGCTGCATTCAGATCACGTCTTCTGAGTCACAACATTTAAGAGATTTGTTTGATCTTTAACAAAAACTGATGAACGCTTACATAATTTTGCATCAAACAAAGGCTGAAAACATTGCCTTCATGAAAGTATTCATAAAAGCACTTTCCCTGGCTTGGATTCATTCCTCATACATGTATTGCTTGACATGTTGTGACAGTCAAATACTATTGTCGAGAGATTTTAAAGGAATTTCTTTTACCATATGCTTTTTTCAATTAAAAGGAATCCATGGAGTGTGGAAAACGTAAGAATGTCCAGAGCAATGGGATATATTTTGTGAAATCAAATCTGTATTTGAAGAAAAATATATTCACACAAGTAAGGTCGCTGATTTACTGTGGAATTCTATAGAACATATAGAACATGGGTTGGCAACTTGGAACTTTGTGGGTTTTTTTTCCCCACTGTTTGTTAATTCTTTTATTATTCATCCAGAACTCCGCTCCAACTCTTTGCAGTGTGAATGCCAAACTACATCTTAATTATTGCATAGGTTTGTTTTGTGGGCTCATTCAATGCGGGCTCAATCAGATACTGTGATCGAGTGAAAATATTTTCATTTTGTTTCTCTGGAATAAATTAAAATTTGAGTCATCCAAAATCAAAGGCAGAACACTGGAGTACCATAAATATCTAATCTAAATGAGCAATCAAACCATGATGTTGAAATGCTTTGACATCCAAAGAAGAGAGAAAGCCAAAGAGCTCACCTCTCGGTCAAGTCCAGCAGCCACGGTAACAATATCCCCATTCTCACTGTTGATGGTGAACATATTTGGTGATGGGCTGATTGGAGACTGGGACAAGATCCGATATCTCACCATGCCATTGGCTGTACTTGGGTCATCAGCATCATTGGCAGTGACTGTCATTACGTACGAACCTAACAATAAACAGTACATGAGTGCCAGTAATACTTTCCCACAGATAAACTTGTACAGCATTCACTATAAATTGGTATTTTTGATCCACTGCATTAATTATTAAGCATTTACAACTTTGCACAATTTAGCATCCATTTTCTCAGGTCTGTAATTACATTATTTAATTAAGCAGCGTTATCAAGGAATCTTGCATTGCACAAAATCTACAGCGAAATATTTGATTTTTTTTCCCAACTGCAATCATTCCTGGGCTTCAAACCTACCCTGCCATGAAATCAGTAAAAACAAACAGTAATTTCAGCCTCAAAAGATGAATGGGTAGCAGCTGCATAAAACTACTTAGAGGACAAAACTCTCTTTTGTGCTTCAGGAAATCTCCAGGTGGCAATGACCATAGATTTGGTCTAAAATTCATTTCTTTCAAATGTGCTATATAGAGCCGCTGAAAACACAATGGATGTAAGTAAGATTTATGAAATGTTTCAGGTCTCTACTTGAATAAAAAGACAGTCTAATGGTGCATTGTGTTAAGTAGAATCTAGAAAAACTGCACAATGCACTTTTGTTTCATACACCAGTATCGCAAACCTTGAAGCTGCTTATCTCTGCTCTAAACACAAGATATTACTGTCTGAGGTCAAGTAGATTATTATGTGCATCATTTTCCTTGCAAGAGCAACAAAAGCAGCTTCTAGTAGTTTTTGCAACAGAATGGGGCAGAGAACAGATTAATGCAGGAGGTTCAAGGCTGTACCATAGCCATTCGTACTCATTGTCCTGTTTTCAAATCCAAGCAACACTCTAAGAGTGCAGGATTCATTTGGGGATTAGGGGCCACTGGTCAAATCCCCAGTAGAGTTCCAGAGTGAAGAAGCTTAATTTGAATGACAGAAAGTATTATTAGATGTCATCCTTGGCTCAGTTGGTAGCCCATACGTGGGACCTCGTTGTGCACAATGACCACAGTTCAAAGCTACTGCATGGACTTTGTGACATCCTAAAGGTGCTATTTAAATCCAAGTCTTTGTTTCTTTATATACAATATGTAAGAATAGACTTCGTCTTCACTAAGAAGTTTTAAATTCATTGAATCATGAAGTAATAGTCCGACAATCATGTTTGCTTCTCTGTTCGATCTTCAATTCTGCATACCACTGTTTGTATATTAAAGAATTGATGAATCAAAGCAATTCAACTGATTATAGCAAAAGGCAATTGCATCAAATAATTGCAGTATTTTACTTTTTCCATGCAACAATTAAAACAGATCATCTGATCCATATTCTTTCCCTATCACTCATGTACACTGCAATAGCACTGGAAGTGGATGTCAGGAATTTGAATAGTTTTGCAAAAGTATTACTAATGTTTATTTTTAAAAAAACTTTAGCCTTGTTACTTCATGTGAATCAGTGCAAATGTGTAACTGTACGCTGGTCTGAAGTATTAATTTCACAGCCCTTTAAATCATTATTCAATTATGAAACTAATTCAAGTTCATAATTGGCTTTCCACTCAAATCAGTAAGGCCAAAAATGTAAACCTTTTAATTTTCATATGAATTTTAAGTACCAGGTTGCATCAGTGCATTAGCCCATGTTATTATTTTCTCAGGAGGATATACCGTAGATACCACACAAGTCCTTCACTATTTGCGAAGTAGAAAAGTGTGGTGATGAAAAAAAGTCCTGGTTAATCTCCAGCTAATATGTTCTCAAAATCCACATATAAGCTCTCCGAGCAAAGTATTAATCCTGTGACAGAAAGAACGAGCATTGCACTGACAATTTCTTCCCTCTGGCTATGTTCATTCTCCTTTTTTGACTTTGCCGTTGTTTGCCTGTCGTTGTGCAGACAGCTGAACTGGGACTACAAATCTCTCCAAATCAAAGACGTTGGCTAGCTTTCAGGAGGGTTTGTGTGGCAACTAAACTGGACAGCAAAAAAAGGGGGAGAGAAAATAAATAACTAATAATGCATATGCACATATTAATGCAGTGCAATTTGAAGCATTCACCTAACACTGACTCCATATCACATTTGTTTCTGCAAATCCCCATTACATTTTGCTGGGAAGAAAATCACTTTGGCCCAGATTTTCACCATGATGGCGAGGCTCACTGCCTTGGCGAAAATCCCGCAAATAGCTGAAATTTTGAAGTCCTGAACCTGGTATTTCTCATCTTTGTGGGGGTGGGAGTGGAGAAGGGGTGGCATGTGCGATTTGCAATTTACGAAGGCAGTTGGCCATTTAGATCACCCACTGCCTCCACTGAAGCAGGATTCTGGTAGGCCAGTTGTGTAAAACCCAGGGTATGAAGATTAGAACAGGTAAGGGGGGAGGTCTGAACTTGAAAGATTTATTTGGATATCCCCTTTGAAAGAGGAAGATGGATTCAAGATTGAGGGCGCAATCTTCCCAAAAGGGAACAAAGTACCTGAGCGAGCGCATTTGATTGCGTGCTTCCCGGCACTCGCAGTTCCTTGAAACACATGGCTATTCAACACGACTCGCTTTGAATAAGGGGGTCTGGACAGGGAACGAGCGGCTGAGACCACACATAGCCCCGGTTTTTTACAAAGGGGGAGCTCCGCTCGCCGGAACCCCCTATGGTAACGATGATCGCCGATCTCCGAGGCCCCCAGAAGAAGCCCTGACCTCCCCCCAGTCCAAACCAATATGGGAGGGTCCCCTGCCCCACCGGGCAACCCTGGCCCGATCATGCGCACAAAACAATGGCAACTTGGCATCTTGGCAGTGCCAACCTGGCACCTTAGCAGTGCCACCTGGACACCTTGGCATTGCCAGATTGGCACCCATGTGGTACTGTCAAGATGCCAAGCTGGCACTACCAGGATGCCAGGCTGGCACTGCCATGATATCCAAGTGGCACCAGCAGTGCCAGAGTACCAGCCTATAAAGGGCATGCAGCTGGGTGCCTCCAAACTCCTTGGAGACTCCCACAAGTGCTGTTCTGTCTGCTCTCCGTTTGTACAGACCAGTACCAAATGGTGCACGCACAAGATCCTCGAGGCGAAGGGATTTAATCCCAAAGCCTCAAGTACCTCGGGAATCTGCACATTTGAGTAAGGCTTACCACATCGCATTAATATGCAGATTTGCCAAAACGTGATCCCACCCTTTGTGGATGGGATTCACCTTGTAACGTCTTGCGAGATTGCGTTGAATCTCACGAGGCATTGTAAGCCGGATAGATTCCAGGAGCGGGGTCGTCTGGCTTTCAATGGCCACGCTGCTCCGTAGCGAGTTGCTTTTCCATGAGGTCTTGGAGGTTCAACCAAAATATAGATCTTTATTTCGAAGATGTTGACACTACAGGTTGTGATGTTGGACTTCCCGTTTTCCCGCACAAACAGCCAATCGTTTGCAATCATTTTCTTAAAGTTCCCTTGTTCAGCTACAAGGCTGCTTATGAAACACAAAAAGTACTATGAATACACAATATTTCTTCCCCCTTGAAATCAAAGGTCCCTGACACAGTAAACAGAATAATATGAACAATCAATTAACAACAGCAGTCAATATGTCAAGCGTTTCAGAGGGCGTTGTTTTGTGTGGTTGTCGACAAACCCAGGTGTCTGCTTTTTCCTACTTGCTGCAACCTTTGCCGTCTTTGGCTTGGTGTGAGTATTGTCAGTGGTTATCTTAATCAGAGTCGACATAGTGATGATCAGAGATGACTCGGTGTTTGATTAGCAATTGAGGTGCTGTTTTCTGCAATTGGTTTGGTTTGTGTCAGGTTCTCAGGAAGGTCCAGGTCGTCTCTTGGCCCAGCTGGATTTGGACTCTCTTGTGGGTTCTGCCTCTGGCGGATTGATTCTTGTTGATCATGTTACATCGTCTCGGGTTTGTAGAGTGTAGGAGATCGATCCTGTCGGTGCTAAGATAGTGCCAGGAATCCGCTTTTCACTTGTGGTATAACTTCTTGACAGAACATCTTGACCCTGGCGAAAATCATGGGGCTGGATTTTCCATTGGCGGGATCCTCCATTTCGCCTGCAGCGCACTCACACCCGTGGATTTCCCGACAATGGGAAACCCCTTTGGCCAGCTGCCGGGACGGAGAATCCCGCTGTTGGTGGGAATGCACTGCACCAGAAAACGAGTGCGACTGGGCGGAGAATCCTGCCCATGACGTTTCACCTTGTTCTCCTGCCATGTGGCCTGATCATGTTGCATTTTCTTGACAATGCCTTTTGTCTTGGGTTTTAGAAAATTGAATGGCGTGGGGAGTGATGTTTAACGATTCGCGATCTCAAAGAAACTTGGGTTGTTGAGTGTGCAGCATTCCTTTACGTGAGCAGGAATTGACTCCACCATTTAAACAATTAACCTTGTTCTCTGGTTACCGTTAATGTTTCATCTTCCGTACAAAATGTCTGCCAGGTCATTTGTGGCAAGGTGATAAGGAACAGACCAGATATGTGGAATTCCGTTCTCCCTCATGTACTTTATGAACTCTTGAGGCTGAACTGCGGTCCATTATCAGTTGTTCCTCAATTCTAATTCTGCCTCTACCTTTACTCTGATTGCCTATTGCACTGACCTAGCCTTTAAATATCTCACCTGACTTTCTTCCTTGATCTTCAGCTTTACTGAGATATCTTTCATGCTTCCCAGCTCACTGTTGAAGACAATGGCATGTTTCGTCAAGATTTTGAGTAGGCCTGAAACGGACCATCATGAGATTTACCTCGATCCAATTTAATCTGATATTTCCCAGCCAAATGCTTCCCATTAGTGCTGGATAATTTCCTTTGACTGCGTGCAAGGACAAATCTACTGTCTGTCCATTTAATTGCACCATTACATCAATACGGCCACGTATTATGGAACCACTTTTCCAGTGTAGGTTTTTATCGCCATCTTCATGAGTTGCAGAGCAATATCTCAGAGCTTTTCTTGCTAAACAGACCCTGACACCAGCGAGACAGCTGCCCCAGTGTCCACCTCCACCTTTATCAGTTGACCATCCAGTAATGGAGTGACCCAGTATTGGTTTGATGCACCGGCCGTAGCTAATACAATTAATGAAGTTCACCTTCAGATTGTGAATCGAGTTTCTTCTCACATCCATTTTGTACCATATGGACACTTTTTCTTGATTCAGATTGCCCTGCCCTTTGTTTTATTTGGCTCTTGCTTCCTACAGTTTTTTGCCTGAAGCTTGATCTCTTTTCCAACAAACGCATGTAATGAGGTCCTTTCTGCCACAATCTCTGCCAGATGATGTCTTTGCATCAACAATCTGCTGCTGATTGCCTGGTTTTTGCACATCGATAGCAAATGCGAGTCTGTGATTGCGTTCGAGTTTCAGACAATGTCTTGTGAATTCTTAAGCTTGAACTAAACTGTTGAGCTTATTTGGCTGATAATTCCATGGATACAGCAACTAAGGTGGCACGGTAGTAGAGTGGGTAGCGCTGTTGCTTCACAGCACCAGGGTCCCAGCTTCGGCTCCCGGCTTGGGTCACTGTCTGCACGCTCTCCCCGTTTCTGTGTGGGTTTCCTCCGGGTCCTCTGGTTTCCTCCCACAAATCCCAAAAGATATGCTGTTGGGTAATTTGAACATTCTGAATTCTCCCTCAATGAACCGAACAGGCGCCAGAGTGTGGTGACTAGGGGATTTTCGCAGTAACTTCATTGCAGTATTAATGTAAGCCTACTTGTGACAACAATAAAGATTGAATTACCAATTATGTCTTTAAAGTCAGTTGCTTTTGGTTAACAACTGCTTTTGAATATCTTTGTTCCTTAAACCACAGACTAAGCTATCTCTGATGATCTCATTTAACACCCCTCTGAGTTTGCACTTTTTAGCCAGTCTTTTCAGGTTATTTACAAACTGTGTGATTGGTTCACCTTCTTCTTGGCTGCACTTATGAAACCTAAACCTTTCTGTGGTGACTAAATGTGTTGATAGATAGTGGCCCTGGAGGGTCAACCAAAATGTAAAGATCTATTTAGACGATGTTCACACTACTGGCTGTGATGTTAGATTGCCCGTTTGCACGCACAGATGGAGATGACGTCACGCAATCGCTCTCTGAAAGTGTCCCTGTTCAGCTACAAGGCTGTTTGTGAGAAAACACAATGAATACGCAACACAAGGCACCCTTTGGGAAAAGTAATACACCATTTGGGAGAGGTAAGGCATCATTTGGGATAGGCAAGGTTCCCTTTGGAATTGTTAAAAGTGGGACTTTGATTCAATCAATAAACAGATTCTCCAACTTCACTGTTACATTAATATTGAAAATTTTAATCTTATGATTTATCATTTAAAATAATTCTGAAATACTGAAAGGGACACACTTTAATTGAAACAATGCTTTGCGAAGAAAAGTGAAAACCAATTTTCATTTAGGTACTTGTTTCTATCTCCCAAGACTAATTGGACAGTACACCAACCAGCTCCTAGACCTCTGCCATTGTTGCTGAGGAAACCACTATTAATAGCTGAACAGGACAGAGGTGACTCGTTCAACATTTTGCCTCTGTCCTGTTTGGGAAGATTCCACTGAGCACCTTCCACTGATGGCACTACTGAGAGTGGGAGCTCACCTTTTCTATCCACCCTGGACTTGGTAGCCTGCGGCAGCAAAGTATTTTCCCAAAATATATTTCCCAGAATAACTTGCTGTTTTGCAAAATCTATACTGTTCCATCCACATATTAAAAAGAAAAAATACAGTTTGAGTCTTTGGCTTTTAATGAAGATAGAATGAATACCAATTAAGTCACGTTGTGCAATGAAGACATATTCATAAGATTTAAAATGAGTGGTGTATACCTTTGAGACAAAATGTGCGATTGCTTTTTCTGTTAAATTATTAAAAATGGATTAATGTGTTACTTGGGTGATGATTTACGTTCAAAAACTGCAAACATTCCATTCATGGCACTGAACAGGGAAAATTCCATAATTTCTGTATCACGAGTGACACCATTAGATTGCCAAGCCATTGATAGTGCCACTCTCAGATGTACATTATCAGCAAAGTGTCAAAGCCTAAAAATGTTCTCTTGAAGATGAGTGACTCTACTAGCTGTTAAATCATATATCACTCAATAGGAGAACAGTGCTCCAATGTGACAGCATGACGCACAGCCAAATAGATACATGACAGGCCTTAGTGATTCGCCAAAATGTAAACTGACCTCTTTCTTCAGGGTTTACCAGCCCAAAAGGACCATTAACTAGTGTTTGCTAAGTTTAGCGATTGATTTTTCAGAAGGTTCTGGGTTCACTTTGCTTCCATGAAACTGTTATTCAAATCAAAACACCAAAATTAAATCAGAGAAAGAGTTTCATCTGGTTGTGTGAAGATTGCCACACACCTAAGCTTGTTGCATTTGTCACAAGGCTTCAAAACTGTTTGATTTACCTTTGAGAAGAGGCCCGTCCACAGAAACAAGAAGGAAGAATAGAGTCGGGGAATATGGCTTTGTATCACTTTGGCAAGTGAGATTAATTACATCAAATAAGGACAGATCAGAAAAGAAGATGTTACAATTGTGGTGAAACTAGGAGGGAAAATATGTGATTGGAATTATAGAGAATGCCAAGCTTGCCTCTGAGTGGCCTTTCACATTCATCTTGGATAACAGTGTGTTCTGCACTTATAGCTTTAGGGAGCACCAATTAATCTGTACAAAATGAAAGTGTTCACTCATCCCCTTCCTGATGTCAATTTCTCAACAGTTAAGGCCAAAGGGAGTCCTTTTCGTTTGTAACTAATCGTACATGAATATTTAAAAGGAAATCATAGTTATGGCTCAAGTAAGAAATAACACACAACTGGAACACACATCCCACAAGTCTGTCCTCATGGTGTCTTTGTCCCCCCCGCCAAAGTTGTTCTCCACAAGATAGTTCACATCACTTAGCAGGAAATATTCCAAAATAGAGCAGAACGCAAGTCATCTTCAAAATAATAATTAGCATAACAATGCAGCTCATTTTACAGCATCTACTTCTACATGGGTTTGAGACTCTACATACTGCTATGGTGATACCGTGGCAAAACATACCAAATTAATGCTATTTGTATCTTTGACGTCATGTTGATGGAAAACTAGAATCGCAGGGCGAAATTCTCCCATGCCTCCACCAGCGGGATCAATGGTGGGTGTGGGGGTAGGGGCAGAAATCGTCAGGTGGCCCAAAAATCGGTTTCACACCGACGTGAAATTACAGCGGGATCTTCCGATGCTGTCCTCCACGGTGGATCGGGAATCCCGCCAAAGGCCGGCGTGAAACCGATTTGCATCTGGCTAATGGTTTGCAAATGAAGGCCCAATGACAATCTTCTCCAATGCCCATTTCTCCGCGATGCCAGTGGGAAAACACCGGTCCAGGACAAATCTGGACCAATGTGGCATGCAGAAGTCAGGACACACCTGAAGAATGCCTGAGACTGCCTGCAGAGTTCGGTATGGAGGCCACCAGCGACCCTCGACCTCGGAACACTAAATCAATGTGTGAGGGGAGCACCTGCAGGTGAATCGTCCAGCTTCAGTGCCATCGAGGCAGACCAAATTCCAGCCTCAGGGTGTACCTGGAGGCCCAGCCCATCTTCTTTCTTCAGGAGGTCAACCTTCTTTCTGCAGTGGTAGGTCAGTGATGTTGGGTGTCTTTTAAATATGGCACTGGGGTATGACAGCAGGACCCACGTCATCAAGGCCACACTGCCACAGAAGGCAGCGCATAATCCCAGGATGCAGAATTAATTATTGGGAAAAAGCAGCATTGAAGTCGCCAACGGCAATTGCGGCTTTCTCTGTCATATGGTCTGAGACTTGGCAAATAAAATCTCACAACATATTGCTGGAGGGGCAGCCTCTGTTTCATCCACCCGCCAGCAAATTAGAAACTTGAAGATTAAGACGCCATTTTTATAGGCCACCCCAGAATGACCAAATACACCCTCCCACCCAGCACTACCCAAGCATGCCCCTCTCCCCTCCCCAAGTGCTGCACTCACCTGTGTGCCAGGCCCTCACAGTTGCTGTTATTAGTCCGACCCCCCCATCGTACGGCCAGTGGGCGCCGCCATCTTCCCCTCCTCGGACCACGTGCAGCCCGTGGGCGCTGCCATCTTGTTCAACCCCCACCACATGCGGCCCGTGGGCGCCGCCATATTGTCCTCCCCAGGAGCATCAAGCACCGCCATCTTGTCTTCCCCACGACATGTGCGGCCCGCGGGTGCCGCCATCGTACCAGGACCCATGCCCTCCGGGCACCCCATCGCCTTCCACCATCGATGACTAGCCACGTCTCGCACGATTGACCAGTCTCGCCCACACAACCTAGCAACCGCTTCTACAAACGTGAAAATCGATGGGCCGAGCGGCCCCCACCTACACATCGTCTGCTGGACTCCGGGAGCACCGAGAGCTTAATTCATCCCGATACGGTAAGGCGCTGCTCCCTCGTGGTACACCCCGCCAATCAGAGAATCTCCCTGGCCTCCGGGTCCCACTCCGTGGCGATCCTGGGGTACTGCATAGCCACCCTCACTGTCCAGGACGTGGAGTTTACCGGCTTCCGCCTCTAGGTCTTCCCCAACCTCTGTGCTGCCTTACTACTCGGCCTGGACTTCCAGTGCAACCTCCAGAGCCTAACACTGAAATTTGGCGGGCCCCTACCACCCCTCACTGTGTGCAGCCTCGCGACCCTAAAGGTCGACCAACCTTCCCTATTTGCAAACTTTACCAGAGATTGCAAACCCGTCGCCACCAGGAGCAGATGCTACAGCTCCCAAGACAGGACCTTCATCAGGTCCGAAGACCAGCGACTGCTCCGGGAAGGCGTCATCGAGGCCAGCAACAACCCCTGGAGAGCCCAAGTGGTAGTGATGAGAACTGGGGAGAAACACAGAATGGTCATGGACTACAGCCAGACCATCAATAGGAACACGAAGCTCGACGTGTACCCCCTCCCACGCATATCTGATATGGTCAATCAGATTTCACAGTACCGGGTCTTCTCAATTGTGGACCTAAAATCCGCCCACCACCAGCTCCCCATCCATAAGGCAGACCACCCATACACTGCCTTCGAGGCAGATGGCCACCTCTCCCACTTTCTCAGGGTTCCCTTCGGCGTCACCAATGGGGTCTCGGTTTTCCAACGGGAAATGGACTGAATGGTCGACCAGTACGGGCTGCGGGCTACCTTCCCATACCTTGACAATGTCCCCATCTGCGGCCACGATCAACAGGAACATAATGCCAACTTGCCAAATTTCTCCACACCGTCACTCTCCTCAACCTAACTTACAACAAGGAGAAGTGTGTGTTCAGCACGAACCGCTTAGCCATCCTGGGCTATGTGGTCCAGAACGGTGTTCTGGGGCCCGATCTCGACCGCATGCCCCCCCTCATGGAACTCGCTCTCCCCACTGCCCCAAGGCCCTCAAACGTTGCCTGGGGTTCTTTTCTTACTACGCCCAATGGATCCCAAATTGAATGAAATGAAAAATGAAAATGAAAATCGCTTATTGTCACGAGTAGACTTCAATGAAGTTACTGTGAAAAGCCCCTAGTCGCCACATTCCGGCGCCTGTCCGGGGAGGCTGGTACGGGAATCGAACCGTGCTGCTGGCCTGCTTGGTCTGCTTTAAAAGCCAGCGATTTAGCCTTGTGAGCTAAACCACGTAAATTATGCGGACAAGGCCCGCCCACTCATCCAATCCACTCTTTTTCCCCTAACGGCCGAGGCTCACCAGGCCTTCAACCGAATTAAGGCCAACATCGCCAAGGCCGCGATGCACGCAGTCAACGGGACGTTACCATTTCAAGTTGAGAGCGATGCATCAGACGTCACTCTGACCACCACCCTCAACCAGGCAGACAGGACTGTGGCATTCTTTTCACAAACTTTTCATGCCTCCGAAATTCGGCACTCCGCCGTCGAAAAAAAGGCCCAAGCCATCGTTGAAGCTGTGCGGCATTGGCGGCATTAGCTGGCCGGCAGGAGATTCACTCTCCTCACTGACCAACGGCCGGTAGCTTTCATGTTTAACAACACAGCGGGGCAAGATCAAAAACAATAAACTCTTGAGGTGGAGGATCGGGCTCTCCACCTACAAATACAAGATTTTGTATCATCCCGGTAAGCTCAACGAGCCCCCCGGTGCCCTATCCTGAGGTACATGTGCCAGCGCACAGGTGGACCGACTCCGGACTCTGCACGACAATCTTTGTCAAACGGGAATCACACATTTGTACCACTTCACCAAAGCCCGCAATCTGCCCTACTCCGTCGAGGAAGTCAGGGCAATCACCAAGACTGCCAGGTCTATGCGGAGTGCAAACCGCACTTCTACCAGCCAGATAGTGCGCGCCAGGTGAAGGCCTCCCGCCCCTTTAAACGCCTCTGCGTGGACTTCAAAGGGCTCCTCCCTTCCACCAACTGTAACACGTACTTCCTCAGTGTGGACGATGAGTACTCCAGATATCCTGTCGCCATCCCATGCCCTGATATGACGTCTGCCACCGTCATCAAAGCCCTCAAAACCATCTTCGCTCTGTTCGGCCTCCCCGCCTACGTCCACAGCGACAGGGGATCCTCATTCATGAGCGATGAGCTGTGTCAGTTCCTGCTCAACAAGGGTATCGCCTCACGCAGGACAACCACCTATAACGCCCGGGGAAACGGACAGGTGGAGAGGGAGAACGGGACGGTCTGGAGTGCCGTCCAGCTGGTCCTACGGTCCAGACATCTCCCAGCTTCCTGCTGGCAGGAAGTTCTCCCTGACGCACTGCACTCCATTCGGTCGCTCCTGTGCACTGCGACTAATGACACATCCCATGAACATCTCTTTGCCTTCACCAGGAAGTCCCCCTCCAGGGTGTCACTCCCGACTTGGCTCGCAGCTCCAGGACCCGTACTCCTACGCATGCATGTACGACTCCACAAGGTGGACCCGTTGGTTGAAAGGGTACAGCTACTCCATGCCAACCCACAGTACGCCTACGTAGCGTACCCCGATGGCCGCCAAGGTACTGTCTCCCTCAGGGACCTGGTGCCAGCAGGTTCCCCACACACACACACACACACACACCTCTCCAGCATGGCGCCACCCTCCCCTTCCCCGGCGCACCCAGCCGCAACTCCCGCCCCAGGACAATCCGTCCTCCCCCTGCCCACGCCCAAGGATGACGAGGATTTCGGCACGCTCCCGGAGTCACCGAGGACCAGACCGACACCGGAATCGCCGCCACCACTGCAGCGCTCCCAACGGCAGATCAAGGCTCCGGACCGACTGAACCTGTAACTTGATCGGGACTTTTGAAACATCATCCTTCTGTATAATTCTCCTCCACCCCGCTGGACTCAATTTTTTCTCCCTCTGTATTTTAAAACATGTATGTGTATATAGTTCTCCGCCACCCCCGCCGGACTCAATTTTGACAGGGGATGAATTTGGTAGTCACCACTGTTGTATATATTAGGTGATTGGTGGTAAGGCCCTGTACTACAGGTACGAGGGTAATTCCCCGCCTGCTGGCTCCGCCCAGTAGGGAGAATATAAATATGTGTGCATCCTGTACAGCAGCCATTTCGCCAGCTGCTGTAGGAGGCCACACATCTTAGTGTATTAAAGCCTCGATTGCATCCAACTCTCGTCTTTGTGCAATTGATCGTGCATCACAGCGGGAAAAACTTCCGGTCCCCGCCCCCGTCACGGGACTTAATTTAAACCCCTCAAGCATCAAGGGTATTGGACTAAATAAATGCAAGTATTTTTAAACCAGAAAATACTATTTTTAAAACGAGGAATGGTTGATCTGCCTTTTGAAAGCTGCCTACCATTTAAATGCAACCGAAGCACAATCAATTCCACGAGAATAAAAATAAAATGCATATCAAGACAAATAAAATGACTGCTTAATTTCAACATTTGCATACCTTTAATTTAAATACGATTTTTCACTGCAATTTTAACACCGGAGTAAGTGTTTTGTCAGTCTACAAAAGGTACGTTTAAAACAATTAAAAACACATTTGCTTATATTAGCTAATTTATCCTTTTCTCTAACTGCACAAGCTGTTCTCTAAATAAAACAAATAGAAAAAAGAAGACTGCTTTTGGCAAATCTAGACATTGATTTGTCTTATGTGATACCATGATTTATGACTCTTGATGAGGTCTGTTTAGGATTTGGATCAGAGTTATAATTAGTCCTTCAGTGCAATTTATTTCTGTACCTGCGGTGGGTAGCAAGTGTTTATTCATATGGATCATTCACTCAACCTTTGTAACAAAACTAAAACTACAAATTGCCAATGCTTTTTAATCACTGCATAAAATTGCACAAATCCTTAACCAACACCGTTCCAGGTATTTGTTGCCATTACAAAATCGAGACAGCGACCTGGATTTGCCGTTTGTGTGGTTAAGTGTCGGCTCGAATGGAGAATCCGCAGGAGGTTTATGTAAAGAAAATCATCGCGAACGCCTCACTGATTCTGGTACTGGTGAGGGGCTAGCACCGGCGCTGACTGGAACTCCCATCTCCTGCTCCGAATGTGGCTGCAGTATGGTCGGGTCCCGGGCCGCACATGCACACGGCTGACAGCTTGCAGTGGTCGCACCGTACAACATGGCGCTGCTCATGCATGCACCCAACTGGCCATCCGCGACCACACAACCCACCCCCTGGCCACCCCCCACTAGTCTTCACAGCCCTCGCAGAGCCCCCCCCCCCCCCCCCCGGTCAGTGGCACGGATCCTGCCCGAGTGTGGCTGCGGTGCCACGCCAGGTTCATGATTTGTGTGTCCCACGCCATCGGGAACTCGGCCCATCGGGGGTAGAGCACCGCGAGTGGGCCGGCCGATGAGGCGCCAACGGCATTGCGGCTGCGCACCTCATGCATCACAGTGACACCATTCCGGAGCGGGCGGAGCATGGCTGACTGGCGCCAAACCGGCGCCAGCCCCGAATTTAGCGTCGGAGCCCTTTCTCCGCCCAATCGCCGAACAAGCTTTTGGCGACGGGCAACAGAGAATCCCGCCCAGCATCTCTGAAAGGAAATGCATGGCATTGAGAATTGATAGATCATGCTTGGAAGTTGAATGGAGAAATGGAAAAAGTCAAGGTGGTGAAAATATATACCATAATAATCTATATTTTGAATTAGTAAAAAATCATTTGATTTTGATTCACTGAAGTTCTGATTGACATATAATTATAGAAGAGTATTAGTTGCTTGGTAGTATAGAACTTGAGAATTGCTGAAAAAAAAGTGTCAAAACACTTTGAGAAGAAGACTGAGGAGTGACCTGATATAGGTGTGTGTGGTTATTAAGGGGTTTGACAAAGATAGACATGGAATAATGATTCCACTTGTGGGATGCGATTCAGCGACCCCATTGTGCTTGCTACAGTTCCGGGAGAAATGGGTGAACTTCGGGCTTGTGCTGGGCTGATTGCTCCATTAGGCCTAATCTGGACCTCGCTCTTGCTGGATGCCCGTGATTCAACAGCTGCGCGTGCGAGACCTCGCCAGGGTGCCATTTAGTTGGTCCAAAAAAACTTGGACCAGGCACAATGGCACCTCGGGTGGTCTCACAGACCTTTGAAGACCCCCCCCCCCCCCAAGTGGTCAGGAACAGGGCAGGACAGTACCCTGGCACTCCCCCCTGCACCCAGGATCCTTGGCACTGCCAAGGTATCAGGCTGGCTGTGTCAAGGTTCCTGGGTGCCAGTTTGGCACTGTCAGAAGTCGGGCCGAGAGGGCCTTGTCAATTGGAGGGTGGGTGATGGGGTTTCACAGACCCTCGATCATGTTAAGGGGTGAAGGTGGGTGTGGATATAGCAGAACAGAGCCTGACGAGGGGGCGGAAATGTAGGGACTGCCGATCAAAGTGTCGTTCCAATCTGTGCTCGGCAGCACAAAATCTGTCTTAAGTGCCGCCTCGGTGGGGAGAAACTCCCCGAGGCCAAAAGAAATGGCGTTCAATACCGGGGTGTTTCCCGCCACTGCAGCCTTCGAGAAACACCCTGCTAAATGCGTTCAAAATCAAACTTTAACCTTTGCCTGTTATATCACACCCGTGAATGAGAAGGGAATAGAGAGCACAAATATATAATTAGACAGAATTCAGGAGAAACTAATTTAACCAAAAGGCAGATTGTGGGCACGATTTAACTACCACATTGTGCCCGAAGCTGATCGTGACACGGATGTTAAATAGCAGGAAAGGCCAAAATCGAGATCCACGCCAGGCGCAAATCAGTTTGCCATCTTACTGACCCGCTCCCAATGGCAAATTCTGGATCTCGCCTATATATGACGGGCATATCATAAACCCAATTAGCACAAATTTTCATCTCATTAGCAAGAATGAAGCCGAAAGTAAAGGCCTCCCTGGAATTAACCGGCTCCTCAGCGAGAAACCACATAGACGTCGTTTAGTACTCCATTTAAAAAGGTGAAGTTGCTGCACTGGCTGCTGAGGGGATCTGAGGAGGTGAGTAGCCATTTCCATTTACAAGCATGTAGCTCACGGGCACTGGAGCTGCTGCCCCAGTACTCGGGGGGTGGCGGGGCAAACTCCTCAGTGGGGTTGAGCTGGGTCAGGAGACTGAAAGGTTTCAGGTCAGGGGCCGTGCCTGGGCCGGAGGAGGTGGGGCGGTGTTGAGGGCCTTTTTGTCTGCAGGGCCCTCAAACCATCTTTAAATATTGTTGATACCCATAACATGGGCAACTGCAGCTGCTGCTTGCCTGTCCTACTAAATACTTCCAGGACAGAGCCCTGTTCTTAGCTATATACTGAAGGTCACTTTAACTCCCTTTGACTGTGAGCAGCCTCTAACTTCACAGTTGAAGGTTATTGCTCATAAGGAATTGGCTTTGTTAGTTAAGAGCAATGTGAAATGGAAGATGAGTGTCCTTGCTTCAGATGTTGAATTTTTTGAAGCAGTAGGCTGTCCTTCCAGGATGTGGAGTGATTGAAAACCACGACTTGGAGTGCTGACAAGGATCTGCTGGCAATAACATTCAGTTGGAACTCTCAGGCTGCAGGATTCCCTCTGGGGAGTCACTTTAACTTCTATTACCCTGGGCCTTCACTCAGGAGAACATCCTCAGGCAAGTTTGATTCTTAAGACTCTCGGTCTTGCATTCTCCCCAGTTTCCACCTGTAGTTCAAACTTAACTGGGACCGGACTCACTAAAATTCCCCAAGATTTACGGAGGAAAAACAGAGTTCCCCACATGAGATTTCAAAAAGGGTTTTTAAACAACTGACCCTGCCTGAAGCTGCTAGCTGGATTGGATTTTATGTGCTGTTGAATATGACTGTTCAGAGAGAAAGGTCTTTACTTTGGACCTTCAGAAAGAATCCATCAGGTCAGAGAGATAAATTAAAACTGATCTTCTGGCTTCCGTTCAACACAAAATTAAATCTGGAAACACAGTCTCACAGGGAAAAACCTGACCAATCAGCAAGATTCATAGATAAGGCCTGGCAATCCGAAAGAGTCAAGTAGCTGACAGCCAAGTCCATCAAGATGTGTCATCACTGAGGTCGGATGAAATAGCACATCCTGCTGGAGTTTTTTTTTAAATTAAAGGTGAAGTGCATCTTGAAGGCATAGGTTCCATTAACTGTCCAGGTACAAAAATTGAAATAGCAGAATAACATAAATTAAAAGGAAGAAAACTTGGACAGACAGGGCTGGTTTGGCACACTGGGCTAAATAGCTGGCTTGTAATGCAGAACAAGGAAGCAGCACAAGTTCAATTCTCGTACCAGCCTCCCCGAACAGGCGCCGGAATGTGGCGACTAGGGGCTTTTCACAGTAACTTCATTTGAAGCCTATTTGTGACAATAAGCAATTATTATTATTATTAACAGGAGGGTCCATTCTGGAGTAACTGAGATAAAATAATTGCATAGATACATTCAAGGGGAAGCTGGATAAGCAAATCAGGGCGAAAGCAATAGAAGGATAGGTTGATCGGGTTAGATGAAGCAGGTCGGAAGAAGGCCAAATTATTTGTTTCTGGGTTGTCAATAAAAGCAAGTAACTAAAGCCACCATAGTCCCAGATGACCATAGGCTGCTTTCCCCTCTCAAGAGGGGAACTGACTGGTGTTGATTTAACCTGAGGATCACCACACCTCAGGTGAGTCGCAAGTTTGAGAAGGTGGAGCCTTCATGAATAACCTTAGCCGGTATAGGAACTGAACCAATGCTGTTGGCCTTACTCTGCATCACAAATCAGCTGTCCAGTCAACTGGGCTGAACTGGCCCCTTTTTTAATACAACAGCACAACATGATTGGGGCAGCAGGGTAGCATGGTGGTTAGCATAAATGCTTCACAGCTCCAGGGTCCCAGGTTCGATTCCCGGCTGGGTCACTGTCTGTGTGGAGTCTGCACGTCCTCCCCCTGTGTGCGTGGGTTTCCTCCGGGTGCTCCGGTTTCCCCCCACAGTCCAAAGATGTGCGGGTTAGGTGGATTGGCCATGCTAAATTGCCCGTAGTGTCCTAATAAAAGTAAGGTTAAGGGGGGGGTTGTTGGGTTACGGGTATAGGGTGGATACGTGGGTTTGAGTAGGGTGATCATGGCTCGGCACAACATTGAGGGCCGAAGGGCCTGTTCTGTGCTGTACTGTTCTATGTTCTATGTTCTATGATATTCCATGCAAATAAGTGAAAAATAATTTGGAAAGTCTATGAACAATGTGTTGGAAAACTTTTTCCTTGCAATATAAAGCAGAAATAATGGGTGGAGTTCTTCCATTTTGAGACAAAGTTCTGTGGTTGGAGTGGAGTAATTCCCACTGTGTTGCCGGCGAGCAAAGATGCCAGATTTTCCAACCCCAACCTCACTAATGACGCATCCGAGGCTTTTACGCCATATTCCGTGGTGGGGCAGGCCTGGGGTAATCTGCGGTCGTGTCCCGATGCCATTTTATAAAGGCATCCAACATCACTGACCCCCATTGAAGAAAGAAGATGGACCTCCTGAAAATGAAGATGGATCTCCAGGAACATTCTTAGGCTAGAAAATGCACCCTCTCCTGGAATCCTAATCTGTAAGGTCCATCTGCAGATGCACCCTCGGCCCACTGCTGTGATGTTCCAGGTTAGCAGTGGGCCTCCATCCCACTAGAAGCATGTCTAGAGGCAGCCCTAGACATTGTTCAAGTGAGCTCTGACATCTGCACGCCATCTTGTTCCAACTGTGTTTCATGCCAGTGTGTTTTCCCACCGGCATTGCGGAGACGCTGGCATGGGGGAGGGGTGGGGTTAGACCTTCATCTCCATCCCATTAACAGGATGAAAATGAGGTTTATGCCGGCCTCTGGCGGGTTTTCTGACTAGCCATGGTGGGAACCAGTGGAAGATTCTGCTGTAAATTTGCACTGGAATTAAACCAATTTATGGCCCTCTTGTCATATTCTCCCCCCATGCCCACCATCAAACCCACTGCCGAGGGCTGGGGAGAATTCTGCCCACTATGTTTCAGAGTAGCATTGAATGTATAAACTGAGTCCCTCTCAAGTACTTAAGGTCTTTTATGTCACACAGTCACATCCAATAAAGAGATAATAGCCTATTTCCAAGTTGATCGATAGCTGCCAGGTGGTTATGTGCCTGACTGATGTTTATCTGCCCAATGCTGAGCTAAAGAGCTCAAGTTGGTAATGTCAACAGTGGCCTTGAAATCTATTTGTAGAGTAAAGGGTTAACAACCGGAGCACCTGATACTGATGTAACTATGAAGCAATGTCACATGACTAAGAGACTGTGATCTGGTGGGAAGCGGGAAGCAGAAGTACAACCTTGTGTAGAGCACTGACATGCACAAAAATCTATAGGTAAATATGAATGGTTTTTCTAAATAAGGGAGCAATTCTCAGGCCCCGCTCACGCAGGCGCAAATCACATTATAGCCAGAGATACTTTCTCGCTCTCTCTCTCTCTCTAGACAGAGAGAGAGGGCCACAACAAATATGTGCCTGCGAGAACTCATTTTGAGATTCTCACTGCCCCCGGCTGGTGACGTAACCTGGTTAGCATACATTTACATATGCAGGATCTGTGTTAAGTGGGATTTACCTGGCTCCAGGGATCCTGCCATCCGTTGGCGCAACATGAAGTCAGTCGGAATCTATACTTGTCTCCAAAAATTGAGACCAGATGTGATTACCACGTCACTGGAAACGCTTACCTGGCACTGCCAAGGAGCGGGGCCTGAAGCCAGAGGCTGGGGGCATGGGGTGAGGTTCTGTAGGATTGTCTGAAGATCGGTGCATTGCCCCAATCTCCAAAAACATTTCTTTTTTTTAAATATAAGTTTAGAGTACCCAATTCTTTTTTTTTAATTAAGGGGCAATTTAGTGTGGCCAATTCACCTACCCTATACACCTTTGGGTTGTGGGGGTGAGACTCAAGGAGACATGGGGACAATGTGAAAACTCCACACGGACAGTGACCCGGGGCCAGGATCGAACCGGGGTCTTTGGCGCCATGAGGCAGCAGTGCTAAGTACTGCACCACCGTGCTGCCCTTCCAAAAACATTTCTAAGTATGGATGGATTGCGATCTGGACTGCGCCAACCCACCAGGCGGGAATTGCACCGTGTTTCCCGACTGAGACCACACATAGAAACCTTTAAGAGTCCTTTGTAGCATTCCTGGGGTTTTTTATAGGGTTTGCCTGTAATCCTATCTTGACCCTTAACCCAAGAATAAACGCTATTATTCTGTGCTGTCTGAAATAATACGTTATTGTGTTAACCTTTACAGATGGAGTTTAAAGCTTTTGAGTCAACGGTCACTGGTCATACAAAAGGCTGTCATATGTAATATATAGTTTTGTTGATGAATCATTTCTCTTTTTACCTGGTTTTGATCCTTCTGCCACACTCCCATTGTACACATGGTTCGCAAACTCTGGTCTGTTATCATTCATATCAATAACATTGATGTAAAGGTCAATCGGATTTTCCACCTTGTTTCCATTCATGTCAACTGCATGCGCCCTCAGCTGTAAACACAGAAGCCAAGAAATGGTCAAAGCTATTTATGTAACTTATACAGTCCAGCAAATCCCAAAAGACTATTTCACACAAGAAGTACCAAAAATCAAGAATCAGTGATGGGTGTTATTATCAATCATAAGCCTCACAGGAAAAGTGAAACCAAGTTTAGCAATATGCTGGTCGAAATCACAAGGTGTCTTTGAGCTTGAAAAATATTACAAATGCAGACTAAAGTTTGATAGAGTAGTAGAAACCAGATCTTAAGATAATGAGGGACGAAAAAGCCATTCACTGCATCTGAATTCATCCATCCAGAAAGATCATAGAGTCTCTTCATTTCAGCATCCAATTGGGTCTTTAAAAATTCCAAGGTTTTCACTTCCACTCTTCTATCCATTAGTCCACCCCATGTATTTCTGTGTGAGGAAGATTTTTGTCATAAAAGTCCTAAATTTGTATTTAATGGTTAGAACCTCTCCTATTTGGTGTTCTCAAAATAATCTATTGGCACCGACTAATACCTTCAGGTATTTTTTAGCAAGAAAAATCTGCAGGGGAGGTTCCTTTATCAGAACTCTGAAGCCATGGATTATCTGAGGAATGTTCAAAATGATACTATAGATACCCTTGGGTCCATAAACTTTTTTTTTTGAAAATCTTTTTGTTGGCATCCGTAAACTTTATTCTGTCTGGATTGACTGCTGGGGAATTGGCTTGATAATACTCTGACAGGAAGCAAACAGACTGGCTTGTATGCTGGGTAATAATAATATGGGTCAGATAATTCATTAGATGGGAAGAATAGATTGAGTAAGGCCACATTATATAATATGCAGTGTCAAGTGTTAACTGTCAGCCTTTTTGTATTTCTCTAGAATTCCTTTTCATTCTCCAGTTTGTTGAGGGCAAAAGATATTTCACGGAATCACAAAATTGTTATGGCACAGGAGGAGGCCATTTCTGCACCCCCTCTCCAAACCAGCACCATGACTCAGTGCCTTTTTCCTTCCCCGTATACCTGCACATTGTTTTGATTCAAGTAATCATCTGACACCCTCTCAAATGAACTTGCCTCCCCTGCACTTCCAGACGGTGCATTCCAGACCCAAACCACTCGTCGTGTGAAATTCTTTTTTACCACATCACATTTGCTTCTTTTGCAAATCACTTCACATCTGTCCCCTCTCATTCTTTATCCTTTTACGAGTGGGAACAGTTTCTCCCTATCTACTCTGTCCATCCCCCTTATGAATTTACACATTTCTATTAAATCTACACTTAGCCACCTTCTCTCCCAGGATAACAGTCTCCAAGCTATCCTCATAATCGTCATTTCTCATCCCTGAAACCATTCTTGTATACCTCTTCTGCACTGTCTCCAATGCATTCACATCTTTCCTTTGGGGTGGCGCCCAGAACTGTACACAAAATTCCAGCTGAGGTCTAACTAGTGTCTTGTATACATTTGGCATAATTTTCTTGCTCATGTACCCTATGACTCTATTAATAAAGCCCAGGGATACTATATGCTTTATTAACTGCTCTCTCCACCTGTCCTGCCACCTTCAATGATCTATGCACATATACCCCTAGATCCCTCTGTTCCTGCATCCCTTAATAATTGTACCCTTATTTTATATTTTCTGTCCTTGTTCTTCCTACCAAAATGCATCACCTCACCTCACATTTCTCTGCATTGAACTTCATTTCATAGATTATCATAGAATTTACAGTGCAGATGGAGACCATTCGACCTATCAAGTCTGCACCGGCTCCTGGAAAGAGCACCCCACCCAAGGTCAACACCTCCACCCTACCCCCATAACCCAGTAACCCCACCCAACACTAAGGGCAATTTTGGATACTAAGGGCAATTTATCATGGCCAATCCACCTAACCTGCACATCTTTGGACTGTGGAAGGAAACCGGTGCACCCGGAGGAAACCCACGCACACACGGGGAGGATGTGCAGACTCCGCACAGACAGTGACCCAAGCCAGAATCGAACCTGGGACCCTGGCGCTGTGAAGCAATTGTGCTATCCACAATGCTACCATGCTGCCCTAATTTGCCATCTATCTGTATTCTCTACTGTCTTAGAATCATAGAATCATTACAGCGCAGAAGGAGGCCATTTGGCCCATTGAGTCTGCATCAACCCTTTGAAAGAGCAGGCCCAATCCCACACCCTATCCCCATAATCACCCCGAACCGTGAGACACTTAGGGGCAACGTATCATGGCCAATCCACCTAACCTGCACATCTTTCGACTGCTTCTTCAAAGCTTACAACACTTCCAAGTTTTGTGTCATCTGCAAATTTTGAAATTACTCCCTGCACAATAAGGTCTAGATCATTAATATTTATCAGTAAAAGCAAAGGTCCGATGACCGGCCTCTGGAGAACACCACTACAAGCCTTTCTCCAGCCTGTAAAATATCCATCGGCCATTACTCTCTACTTCCAATTATTTAGTCAATTTTGTTTCCACACTTCTGCTATCCCTTTTATTCCTTGACGTATAACGTTTCTCACAAATCTGTTGTGTGACACATCAACAGAATTACCTCCTCAAATAAACTCCAGCAATTAAGTTCAACACGATTTCCCTTTTGGAAACCCACGCTCGCTCTTCCTAATCAGCCCACATTTTTCCAGAATAAGGCAACAGAACAGGATTACAGGTCTTCTAAGTTATCCAAAAGATGGAAAAGGATCAAAGTAGCCAAAATATTCATGAAGAAATGCAACAGGTAGAGGACTGGCAAAGTTATGATAATCAGGATGACACATATTTAGAACAGACAGACATTGAAGGTTATGGGATGGGTTTAACTGTGGCTAAACTCAAGAAGAATCAAGAAACATACATACATGCTTATTTTGCAAACATTGAGGAAAATTGTTCCTCCTTCAATTTACTAATCTCCAAATATACTTAGCAACAAAACTGTCTGGAACTTGCACCTTCGGCATGAATTTCCTCAGAACTGTTCCTGGCCGACTACCTTAACTGCACAAATTGTGGTAGAAGGCTCGCTTGCACATGTAAATGGAATTTCCACCAAATCTCCAGCGAAGCAATAGCGAAGCCAGAAGATGTCCTAATCCTGGACAATTTTTGAGGCTAGGTGAGAAAATAGCAGACATGCCTTTCTTAAGTTTCCTCTCCTGTTTCCAGGAGGAGACATTTTCAACATGTAGTTTCTTCAGAGTGGCTCCTGTTCAACCATTAATCCTTTGCTGCAGGCGCAACATAAATACCGGGTGCAATTTAACGGAAATGAAACAGAGTCCTGTATCAAGCGCATTTATCTGTGTGTTTCCCGGGGCTGGCAGTGCCAAGAACGACCCTGTTATTAAACGGGACCCTGCTTCATTTCTGGGCTGTGGCGAGGAACGCCCCGCGCAGGCCGCACTTAGACCCATTTCCTGCACTAACGAGCACCGCTTACAGTGCAGGAAGACATCGGGCATCATTTCTAAAAAGTGCCCCGATCTCTAGACCCTGCTACCATGGTCTCCGCACCCCCAACTCACCAATAAGGGGATAATTGAACCCCCCACTTCCTACCTGCATGGCACCCCGCACCTGATCCCCAGCACAGGCAGGATGTCACCTGGGCACCTTGGCACTGCCAGCCTGGTGGTGCCACATGAGCATCCTGACATTGCCAGGGTGATAATCAGAGGGCACTGCCAGTGTCTAGGTAGCAGCGCCACGGTGCCCAGGTGGCATCAGGGGAGCCAGGGTACCACCCTGCCTAGAGCCCGACCACACAGTGGCTTTGGAACACCTGGGAGATTTCCCAGAGACCCCTCCCCGAAGTGCCAATAAGGCTGGTCCACATTTGCGGAAACCAGTTATGAACAGTGCCCGCTCGGGGTCAACAAAGCAAGGCTGTTAAATCCTGGGAGCTGGTAGATCTGGCATAGACATATTCAAGTGAGACTATATTCTTATGAGTCATGACGAGGCCGGTAAATCTCGCGAGAGGCCCGTAGACTGCACCCACCATTTCTGTACGGAGCAAAGGAAATTTCACACTTCCATTTTTCTTCAAAAGCGGGACTCACTTGATGAAGGAGCGATGCTCGGAAAGCTTGCGAATGAATCTGTTGGACTTTAACTTGGTGTTGTAAGACTTCTTACTGTGCCCACCCCAGTCCAATGCCGGCATCTCCACATCATATCTTAGCTATGCTTGTGGCAATAAGCAGATCATTTACTCACCTCCCCTGCTGGGAACTGGGGGTGGGAATGAATGCAAAGTCAAGTCACTCCAGCAGCAATCCTGCATACCGTCTGGCATTTTGAGTAACATTCATCTAGGCATGGTGCAGTGTGACCTTGAACTCAAATAAAGTAAAATATTTGAAGGAAAAAAAAAATGGGACAAACACGACATTAAACTTTGTGAATTATCATGGAGCTTTCCTAACTTATTTAGAGGACAAGTCTGCTTACGCATGACTAGCTCTCATAAACCCTTCTCCATAAGAAATGTAGAGTCTGATGTCAAAAAGTCTCATAAATTTTAAGTTATTGAAGTGCCATGTCAGTATTTATTGATGTACAGACAGTTCCTGCAGCTCCCTGTTTGAAATACAGCAGCCTGAGAGAAAAAAAAGTTGTTCAATGAGTTTGGTGAAAACCCAATAAAGCATTAAGTTACTGAAGGGACAAATTAAGCAATCAGGGTTGGAAAGCAATACAGAGTGTTGCATGTGACGGCATGCAATTTGACATAAGGAATGGTCCGCAGGTTCACTTGGTCAGTCAAGCTGCTCATCCTCATTGACAAGCTATTAAACAATGGTTAATATTTAAATCATTTTGACAGTAGAATGTATATTTACATGTATTTATTGTGCACAACTGGTGTTGGAGATGAAAATCTAAAATGGCAGCTTCATTATCGTTGCCTGTTACAGTGTGAATATTTTTTAAAATATAAATAAAATATAACAATAGCATTCATAAATTCAGTCTTCCTTGCTTCTGATGTTGATCCAAATTGGTGTTGTATTTTCATAAATGTAGGAACTGCAAGAATTAATGAAAGGCCTAGAATAGCCACTAGAGGGAGCTGGTGTTACAAGTATATAAGACATTGATGCTAAGCCTTGTTGGGGAGGGAAATGAAGGAGTTAACTAGAGACAAACTGAGATATAGATAGTGTGAGTAAGAGTAGATCATAGTTTATAATAGTACAGATGTTAGTTGAAAAAAATGAAAAAATGAAAATCGCTTATTGTCACGAGTAGGCTTCAATGAAGTTACTGTGTAAAGCCCCTAGTCGCCACATTCCGGTGCCTGTCCGGGGAGGCTGGTACGGGAACTGATTTCCATAGTTGAAAATGTGTGTAGTTTATATGTAAACTGTGTATTATTTAGGAGTACATGTCAAATCCAAATTAGTAGTTTAATAAATTTATAGCTTTGTTCACGTTCCAGCTATTTTGTGGACTTTGTGAACACTATGCAAACCATCCTGAATTGAGCAACACAAAGAACACCACAATTGGTAAGAAACAAGAGTGCTTCCAATTTATGAACATCTATCAGAAATCAAGCGACAAAATTCTCTGTTCCTGGTGTTAAGTGTTGACGCCGGGGCAGGATTCGTGAACTTTCACAGTAGCAAAACTGGCGCTAACCTGGACGGATGCAGTGATTGTTGAGCGGCTAGCACCAGCGCCATGTGGAACACCATCGGGTCCAATGAGAAACGGTGCGGAATTTGCTAGTTTCGCGATTGACACTCAGGAGGCTGACAAGCTGCAGCCGCATATACAGACTGCACTCCCCACACACACCAGGGTGACTTGGCAGCTGTGCCCATAGCACTAACCCCATCCCACACACCCATAACCCCACCTCCTCGCCCCCCCCCCCAAGAGGGCATCTGAACCTCAACCCGGAACCACATGCCAGCACCCATGCCAGCTGCCATGGCCGGGTGCCCTGGCAACTGAGGCCACCAGCTATCCACCTCCTGGGCTGACAGCCTAACACTGTCGTTTTCTGTTTCCCCCCTCAGCAAAAGGCCGCCCATAACCTCCAAGAGGGGAGAAAACTGGAGGGTGAACCGCCAGACCTGCGAGCTCATCGTGGCTGAACAGCAAGCCCTGGATTTGGTCTGCGGCCCAGAGGAAAAGGAAGTTGCCAGGATGGAGATTGGCCGCGGGCGAGGAAGTGAGACCCCGCTGAGTTGCGGTTCCTCATGCCATGTGTCAACCCCCCAACACCACCCCACACCCTCACCCTCACCCCCACACCAGCCTCACCCTCATCTCCATCCTCTCCCCATAGCAGCGAGGAAAGCGCTGCCAAGACTCACTGATGCCGATCTCGAGACCCTCCTGGATGAGGTGGAGGAGAGGCAGGCCACCCTGCACCCAGGCCTGGGAAGGAGGCTGCCAGCCATCGCCATTCGTCATGCCCGAGGTGGTCAGCGCCACCAGCAACACCATCTGGACTGGCCTGTAGTGCCTGAAGAAATTGCACGACCTGCTCAGGCCACCGGTTACCACCCCCTGGGCTGCATGCATCGGACTAACTTTATCGTTTTCTGTTTTCCCCGCCACCCCCATCCCCAGGCGAAGGCCAAACCTGCGGCCCCTCGCCTTGGCTGAGCAGCGGGCCCTAGACGTGATCGGCGGCCCAGAGGAAAGGGAAATCGCGAAATCGCTGGGGTGGAGATTGGCCTCGGGCGAGGAAGTGAAACCCTGTTGAGTGGTGGCTCCCTATGCCACGTGTGTCAACCCATCCAACTTAAACCCACACCCTCACCCCCACACCACCATCACCCTCAACCACACCCTCACCCACATCCTCACACCCATACCAGCCTCATCCCCACTCTCACCCCACACCACACTCACCCCCATACCACCCTCACCCTCAACCCACACTACCCTCATCTCCATGCCCACCCCACATTGTGCTCACCCCCACCCCCACTCCCATCCCCTCCACTCATACCCGGCCAACGCTCTAATTATGGGTCTTGTCTTGTGTCGTGCAGGACCTATTTGGTGATGGGGTGGGTCAATCTGGTGTTCCCCGGCACCCAGTTAGTGCTGCAGCCACAGTCGGAACCCCCCCCCCCCACCCCGGTGGGCCGAGCAGTGATGACGACAGCAGCATGGACAGCCGCCCTCAACACGAGACTCAAGACACGCCGGAGGTCGAATCCGGGGTGACACAGATTTCCCGTCACAGCTGTCTCCAACACCCTCCACCATCCTAGAGGTACTCACCTCGGATGGGCACATTAGCGAAGAGGCTCCTCGGGCACTCTCTGGTGCACACCACACACGTGCTGCAGTACATCAGGTGGAGGTAGGAACTCCCGAGGGGTGGACGGCCAGAGGATAGGCCGGCCCCAGGAACTAGCTGCCATCCAGACAGGTTTTGGGCCTCTTGAACGGGCACTTCCACCTATAATGGAGATGCAGTCACAGAGCCAGGGACCACGAGGATTGTCGGCAAGTATCCAGCGCCTGCAGGTGCAGTTTTTGGAGTGCAGCTGTGTGCAGGAGCAGGAGGTGGTGCCGAACATGCGCGCCACCCAGGTAAACGCCCCAGGGGTGGAGGCCGTGGTGGAGGTATTGGGGGGGCGCTCGGGTTGTGGCTATGGATCGGCATGTCCAAGGCCTGAGGCATTCTGTGGAGGTGTTGTCCGAGGCACAAGACAGGGTTGCAACCTCACCGGCAGCCATGTGTCAGAGTCACCTGGAAATTGTAGCGGCGCTCCTGAGCGTGGTCGTCAAAGCAGGCCATGGCTGGGAACGTCGGTGGTATTGTCCAGGCACTGACCGATGTGGTGCAGACATTGAGGGAGATAGAGCAGTCACTGGCTGATGTGACACAGACCAAGAAGATGGTGGCACAGTCAAAGCTGATGTGGTGCAGTCCCAAATGGTGATGGTCCACTCACTGTGTCCCTTTGCCTCGAGCATGCAGACCCTGGTCGAGATCAGAATGGGCCTCCAGGACTGGCAGCGCCAGGTGGCGGGGATGTCTCATACTCCCATCCCATGGAGTAGCCCGGTGGAGGAGGAGGTGATGGGGCCCATGCCGGTGACTCTCACAGAGGTGGAGCCAGAACACCGCACCGTCTCGGACTCCCCGCACTCCTGTCCCTGGTGGCCAGCGAGCAGAACAAGGTGGCACCACACTGGGGATAACCCGAGTAGCAACCAGCCCATCCAGGCCTGGTCACCCCAGAAGACGCCTGCCAATGGGGAGCCAGGTCACAGGGCGGGAATCATAGCAGATCACCTCCACTCCTGCTGTACCGCCTGATGGAATCCACCTGGAAATAGCGGTAGGGCCTGTACGGCCAGAAAGTTAGTCACCAGTTGGCACGGGTGCAGAGCACAGTTTGGTTACAGGGGTTAGGGCACTTATCTATAAATATGTGTGCATTTAAATGCCTGTTAACACTGTTACAACCTGCCTCGGTGCTCTGTCAGATAGATTAAGTGGGGTGGGCTGGTCTGGGATGTGGGGAAGGGGGGAATGGGGGGGCGTTGTGGGTGGGCTCCCCACCTTCCCCCCCAACTGTCCCTACCACTGCCACCCGAGGGATCTGATGGGACCTTGTAATCGAATGGCCAGTTCGCATGCAGGGATCACTCAGGTGGATAGTGGAAAGTGCTACTGTGGGCAGGAGTCGGACGTTGTCATACGATGTGGAGCAACAGAGCGGGTTGTCATCATCCCCCATCCCATGGACCAGACCTGTTATTACTGCCAACCCACTTGTGCACTTGTGCGTCCTCCCATACGTGCCTGTGCCCCATGTCCTGTCCATCCTCCCCTCCCCCGCAACCTCCTCATTGATTGATGTTCATCTTCCTCCTCCTGCACATAGCCCCTCGGCTGCGTGATTCTGTGAAGGAGCTAGCAGGCTGCCACGATGCAGACGACCCTCTCCGTACCAGACTGGAGGGCCCCTCCAGAGTGGTCCAGGCACCTGAACTCAAAGCACTGCTCGATCACACCCCAGATCGCTGCATGGGCATCGTTGTAGCAGGTCTTGGCATCGGTCTGCGGCCTCCGGATAGGCGTTATTAGCCACAACTGCAGTGGATAGCGCATGTCACCCTCAAGAGCCAATTCCTCAGCTGGGCGGAAAGTCTTGAACATGTCAGGAATCGTCAAGTGTGCCAACATGAAGGCATCGTGTACTGCCGGGTATCGGATGCAGAAATGCATGATGGGCATCTGATGGTCACACATCACCGAATGGAACCCCTTTCTGTTTGTGTAGAGTGGCCTGTCATCTACAGGTGCTCATAGGGGGGCATGCATCCCATCGATCACCGCTGGACCCGGGGCATGTCGGTGATGGCGGTGAACCCTGCTGCCCGGGCATCCTGGTGGGCTCGATCCACATTGAAATGGATGTATTGTGTTAACTGGGCACATAGAGTCACCGTGACAGCATAGATGCACCTGTGCACTGAGCTCTGTGGGATCTCTGACATGTCCCTACTCAGCGCCTGGAAGGACCCCATGGCGTAAAAGTATACTCCACGGCCCCTGCCCAGTATCCCCATAAGTGCTATAGTGTGCGGTTGCCCTTGAGTGGCCCGCGTGATGCCCTGCCGCAGGTGATAGCAGGTGATGGGGTGGTATGGCGGTGGGTGGTGTGTGGGGGTGGTGGAGGGAGGGTGGGTGTTGAGGTGTGGGGTGGGGACACCCATTTGGCAGGTGTCACTCTGCAGAACCAAAGGTTGGGTGGTCAGTGGGGTGCGCAGCAGGATGGCTGACTTGCGAGCTGTGGAAATAGTGGTCAGTGCATGGGCACAGCCCCAAGCACATGGTGGTCACGCCGGTCCCACAGCCCATTGCCCCAGCCAGCTCAGCCAGTGTCCGGTCCGGCAACCCATGGTCATGCATCCCCGTGTCCTACCTCCTCTCTCTCCCTTATCGGCCACCTCGCCGGTTTCACAATTTTTAAAAGCACAAGCGAACCTCGCCGTCAGGTATTCGGCCCATCGGAGGTGGAGAATCGCGGAGGCCCCGGAGAATACTGGGCCTGGTCCGCTATTCATATGCCAAAGGTGTTTACTGTACGTGCGTTGAAACGCATTGACGCGCTGTCGAGGCGACGGAGAATTGCAATTTGGCATGAAACCGGCGGCCGCCACTATTTCGGCATCGGAACCGTTTCTCCGCCCAATCGCATTTCCCGATTTCAGCATCGGCCGATGGAAAATCCAGCCCAAAGGAAGTCTGTTCAGGAACAGACATCACCCTGATAAATCTAACAAATGTGTAATAAAACTTCTTAAAATAACAAGCACATGAAAATAACACGAGTGAGCAATTTAACTGCCCAATAATGTGCTGTAGTGTGTAATATGTAATGACACAGTGATCACAGATCAAAATGGCCAGGAAGTGGGTCACATGATGGGAGCCATTGCGTTTTCATGAGCTCTGGTTCTGCTCATCTTTTAATCCTTTTTTAACCCATTCGGCCCATCGGGTCTGCGCTGACCCTCTGAAAGAGCACCCTAACTAGGCCCAATCCCCACGCTATGCCCAATCCTACCTAACCGTTGGACACTGAAGGGCAATTTAGCTTGACCAATCCACCTAACCTGCACATCTTTGGATAGTGGAAAGAAATCGGAGCACCTGAAGGACACCCACCCAAATATGGGGAGAATGTGCAAACCCCAGTCACTGGTTATGTGAGACAGCAGTGCTGACCACTGTGCCATGGTGCCACTCATGTAACTAATGTAATAACCAGAGGCAATGTGGTTTGTTACATGAACACATTCTGGACCTCCATTTCCGCGATTCTCAAAGAAATCGCTCATTCAATGCTGCTTACATTTTAAAAGTAAACTATTATTTTCCTGAACACCCAGATTTTGTGTGATATATTATTGTCAAATTATTTTAGTGGCCCTGAATAAAACGTACCTGAATTTAGATATACATTTTCACATTCCAAACACATTTTCCATTGTTAGTTGAGTGAGAAAAGATTAAACACACCTGGAAGTTTGCATCCTTGCACATAGTGCAAGATTTTACAAAATCAAACTGGCGGCCAAAGATGTTATAATACAAGCTAATCTGAATTAAGTAGCTGATGACATTAGTAAAGGAGGAGATTTTCCAAAGGCTAAAACAACTCAACCTGTCTGCATGGGTTTCCTCCTGGTGCTCCGGTTTCCTCCCACAGTCCAAAGATGTGCGGGTTAGGTGGTTTGGCCACGATAAATTGCCCCTTAGTGTAGATTAGGATTCGGGGTTATTAGGATTGGGTGGGGGAGTGGACTTGAGTGGAGTGCTCTTTCAGAGGGTCGGTGCAGACACTATGAGCTGAATGGCCTCCTTTTGCACTGTAGGGATTCCATGATTCCATGATAGCCAAGCCTAGACTTTCACAAATGTATAATGGGGAATCAGACAGGTGAGATCAAATGTCATAAGCAGTGGACTACATTTAAACACATTTAAATAAATGGGAGGAAACTTGTGCAAACAAGGCTAAAACACTCTAAGCAAAATCAAGATAATGCTTCTGGCACTTGGTCCCACCTGCCTGGGTATTTTGATGGAATGTAAACTGACAAATATATCTATGTGAATTATTTTATCTTTTCAAGGAAAAACATTTTGTTTTTAGTTGACTCTTCCATTTCAATATTCATTTTGAACATGGAAGCAGCATTTGTTTTGGAATTGCTCATTTGATTGAATAAATGCCTTTACTAAGATTCCAGGTTCCAAGTAAACGGCAAGGATGTAAAAATTGGTGTCGCTGTATCTTGGACACGATCAGCTCAATCTCTGATGTGTAAAACGGTGTCAAAGAGGGAGAGTCACAGCTCGCTGAACATGTTCACTGTCTGCCCCCTGAAGACATGCCCAGACCAGTAAACTCATTCACAGCATTCACAGAACCTAAAGTGCTTTTTCCCCTGCAATTTTCTTCAAGTGACTCGATTTTCATTCTTTTAAGAATTTTGAGAAGAAATATGATTATTTTCTTTGAAGTTAAATATTAGGTGACTATTTTGATGTAATATTTTCCACATCTTAATGCAGAAATCTAATTTATTATTCAACAGCTTCCGAGTGACTTGATCCCATCAATTCACCAGTTTGTGTGTTTGCAAACCAAAGGCATTCAATGAGAGGCCTCGATTGCTTGGTCCTGGATTTCTAAATAATTCATATTCATCCATGGGATGTGGGAATCGGTGGCTAGGCCAGTATTTATTGCCCATCCCTAATTGCCCTTGAGGCAGCGGCGGTGAGCTGCCTCCTTGAGCCGCTGCAGTCGATGTGGCGTAGATACACCCACAGTGCTGTTAGGGAGGGAGTTCCACGATTTTGACTCAGTGACAGTGAAGAAACGGCGATATATTTCCAAGTCAGGATGGTGAGTGATTTGGAGGGGAATCTCTAGGTAGGGGTGGGATATAGGTTTTCCTCTGTTTCCATTGTGTTTGTTCTGTTTTATCAGCACCTGTGACTTGTAGCTCTGTGGCAAGCAATTTTAATAGTTTCTAAATTGGGCAGCCAGTCAGAGAGGGGATTGCTTCCAGCACAGCTCCATGTTGACAGCTGCAAACACCATTTAGGCATCCTAATGCCACTTCCTAGTCAGGACGTAATGAGTTTTGATGGCTGCTGCCTCAACAGCTGAATAGGTTGGAGGACGGACAGAGTTTTTGTGAAGAGGATGGAGGCAAAGTTAGCGTTGGGTATGGACACGGGCCAGCAATAGTATTTTGTGGAACCAGTTATGTGGCCATTTCTGGAGTTGCCTCCAAAGGCCCCTTGAAGGAGCAGTTAATAGGCTGTTCAGGACCTCATATAACTGGACTCAGCTGGAACTGCACAGTTTACATTCATCTGTGGCTGTTTCACTAATGTTTCATTAGGATCCTACAACTGGCATTCAGACCTAGATTTGCAGATGTAACGTGTCCAATGCTTATTTCAGGCAGGCATTCCATTATATTTAACAGACGCTTGTTTCAAATATTGTACCCAATACACTTGCAGGGCATATTGGCTGTGGAGGTTGTTAAAAATTATCCGTCACCAACTTAAAATCAAAACAGGCAAATCAGGTTGAATTTCTCCACCTTGAAGACTATTTTAAAAATGTTAATTAATCTCAGTGGCCTGAATTCTCTGGGGCCATGCCCCAGCGGAGGGAATCCCAATGGCCCGGTGAATTGGCGTCGGGCAAAAAATGGGTTTCATGCCAGTCTTGAAGCCCGTTGCACGTCTCCTGGCCCACCTCACACGCCCTGGTGAGCTTCCCCATGTCCCCGAGGAGGTTCCCACCAGATCCAGTGGGAACATGCAAGTAGCTCTCGTTATGAATGCAATTTACGGGCAGGACATCCGATTCACCCTGGGATGGTCCTGCCGCACCCCTGGCCATGTTTTGCAGTGGCGTGAATTGGTGCAAGTCCTGAAAAATGGAGACCAGGTAGCTTGAAGTCCAAAGAGTGGAAGAGGGATGAGTACCCTCCCTAAAATTGTCTCCAGAGTACCGAGGGGCGTCCTTCATGGGAGGTGAGGGGCTTGTGCTGGGATCAAGGGGCTTGGGTTCGGGGCCTTTCCTGGGATGGGGGTCGTTTAGCTGCTCTTCCCATCTGCAGCCTTTAAACCCTGTCTGTCAGTATCTCAAAAATACAGTTCTGTGATAATAAAGTTAAAGTGTTCCCATCTGCAGTATAAACCCTTCAAACAGTCTGTCGGTCTTCCAAGATCAAAACTGTGGATATATTGGTTGTAACTTTACAAAAGTCCTGGAGACGTACCAGAGGTTTGAAAAACTGTCAATGTGACATCCCTATTTAAAAAAGGAGAGAGGCAAAAAACAGGTAACGAGAGATCGGTTAGCCTAAAATCTATTGTTGGAAAAATGTTGGGATCAATTGTTAAGAAAGTATTAGCAGAAAATTTGGAGAATCATAATTTAATCAAGCAGAGTCACTACGCTTCATGAAAGGCAAATCATGTCTGACTAATTCGATAGAGTTTTTTGAGGAAGTCTCAACTAGAGTGGATAGAGGGGAACCAGTAGATGTGTTGTCTTTGGACTTCCAGAAGGCATTCGACAAGGTACCGATAGAATTTATAGTGCAGGGCAGCACGGTGGCACAGTGGTTAGCATTGCTGCCTGCGGCGCTGAGGACCCGGGTTCGAATCCCGGCCCTGGGTCACTGTCCATGTGGAGTTTGCACATTCTCCCCGTGCTTGCGTGGGTTTCACCCCCACAACCCAAAGATGTGCAGGATAGGTGGATTGGCCACGCTAAATTGCCCCTTAATTGGAAAAAACAAATTGGGCACTCTAAATTTATTTTTAAAAAAGAATTTATAGTGCAGAAGGAGGCCGCTCAGTCCATTAAGTTTGCACTGGCCCTTGGAAAGAGCACCCTACTTAAGCCCACACCTCCACCCTAACCCCATAACTCAATAACCTCACCTAACCTTTTTTTTTTGGACACTAAGGGCAATTTAGCACGGCCAATCCACCCAACTTGCAGATCTTTGGATTGCGGGAGGAAACCGGAGTACCCGGAGGAAACCCACGCAGACACGGGGAGAACGTGCAGACTCCGCATGGACAGTGACCCAAGCCGGGAATCGAATCTGGGACCCTGGAGCTATGAAGCAACAGTGCTACCCACTATGTTACCGTACCTCACAAAAGCTTAAGATACAATTGGGGATAAGAGATTCTTTCAGGTTGGTGACCTGTAAATAGTGAGGTTCTATGGGGATCAGTACTGGGGCCACAACTGTTTACGATATCTATTGATGACTTGGGGGAAGGAAGCAAATGGACTGTAGCCAAATTTGCAGATGATATAAAACTCGGTGGAATGGCAAGCTATGAGAGAGATACAAACTGTTTACAAAGCGATATCGCTACATTAAGTAAATGGGAAAATAGTTGGCAAATGGAGTAGAATGTGAAGGTGCTCATTTTGGAAGAATGAACAAAGGAACAGAGTATTATATAAATGGAGGAAAAGTGCAGAAAGCTGCAACACAAAGGGACTTGGGGGGTATTTGTGCATAAAACACAGAAAGCGAGCACGCCGGTGCAGCAGGTAAAAAGGACAGCTAATGGAATGTTGACCCTTATTTCACGGGGATTGGACTGTAAGAGTAGGGAAGTCTTGCTGCAACGAGTACAAGGTACTGGTAAGACCACACCTGCAGTACTGAGAGCAGTTTTGGTTCCTTTATTTAAGGAAATATATGATTTCATTGGAGGTGGTTCAGAGAAGGTTCACTGAGATGATCCCTCGTATAAAGAGACTGTCTTATGAGCAAAGGTTAAAAAGGTAGGGACTCTCCTCATTGGAATTTGCTGGGATTCTCCGAGCCTCCGTGCCGCAATCGCACTTGGCGCGGGGGTGGAGAATGGGCGTCAGACCCGCGATCGGGTCCGACGCCACTCCCGTGACCGGCGGTAATCATGTGCGCTCGGTCGACGCGGCGCCGGTCGGGGGCCCCTGCCACGATTCTCCACCGACAACTGTCTGGGTTCCCGCCAGCGTGGTTCACTCATGCTTCCACCCGGCGGGAGCTCAGAGTGGCGGCTGCGGACCCAGTCCACGCCCGCTTTGGTGGGACCGGGGGGATCCGTCACCAGTGGGGGGCCTCCAGGATGGCCAGGCGTGCGATCGGGGGCCACCGATCGCCGCGTGCGTTATCTAGGGGGGGGCCTATATTGTCGGGGACGGCCCGCGGTGTGGGTCCACCATGTTATGCGGGGCCTCCGCGCGCATACGCAGACCCGATTAGAATTGCTTGGCCCGTATCAGCAGCAGTAGCTGGGAGGAGCACTCCAGTCCAGAGTGATTCTCGTCCGTTTTCTCGCAAGCGTGGGTACATAGCCCCATTATCAAATAATTCCGCCCGAGTGGTGGGTCTGAATTCTCTTGCTGCATGATACCGGCAGCGTGAATCACAATTGGGCGGAGAATCACGCAAAATGGAAAAAATGCGTTTTGCCCCTGGCACCGATTCCTTTGTCATGCTCTTGTCCCTGGCTGGTGGATATCAAAGCTTGCATCCCGTGCCAGTGGGTCCACGTAAAACCGTTGTTTGCATGGATTTATATATCATTAGCAGCTTGCGCACTTCTTGCTCCACCCCTCCACGATGCTCTGCCCCTCGGAGCCGGAGATCTCACGGGCAGGATTTGGTGTAAGTGGGGACTGGGCATCATGACTGCTGACGGGGAGCAGGAGGCTAAAATAAAACTCTCAGAAAGCTGGTGGTTGGCATCCTAGGCCGGAAAGTAGCAGGGAATGGCTGGTGCCATGTTCATGGATTCAGGGTGTCCTCCTCGGGTAGCCTGGCTCAGACTGCCATTGCTGCAGTATGTGGTATTAAATGCTACTCACAGGCACTTGGGTGCTCACACTGCTAACTGCTCGCTCTATCCTGTAAATGTTCAGAGAGCCTCTGGTCATCTGGGAACCATCATATCATCAAGGGGATGCGCGTAGCAAAGTTCAATCAGGGCCCAACAGGTGTTGAAATCCTTAGAAACGCTGCCCCACTGCAGGGGAAGGAATGGATCAGCAGAGCTCATCCTAATCAGAAGACACCTGCACTGTGGGCTTTGGAACCCTCCCTGGTTCTCTGCCCTTCTCAGGGAATAGACCTCACCAGTGAAGTCCGACGCCTGAGGATCATAAGCTGCCTCCTCCTGGTGAGGCTTACAGCACTGACTGCCTCTGCACCACCTCCCAGCCACTGTTCAGGAGAGCAGGCCTGGGGAAGAGGGTGTCCCTCCTCTCCTCATTGGAATTGAGCAGTGGCTGCATGGGCTTTGTTGTACCGAGTCTCCCCTTCTGTCTACAGCCTCCGTACTGGCAGCATTAACCTGGTTCCCAGTGGATATCCCTTATCCCCCAAGAGCCAACTAGCCATCCTGGGGTGCTCCTCGAAGAGGGCGGGGATGACAGGAGCAGGTGTCCTCCTCCTCCACGTGGTGCCAAGTCTGCCATTTGTTCAAATGACCAGTAGTACCTTTACACCCTGGGTTGTGGCGAGACTCCCCCTCAGGGTCTCACCCGAACCTGATCGGCAGCTGGGTCCTTAGGTGTGGGGCGGGGTTGAGCACATGGGCTGCTCCTTCAAATATCTGCATATACTGCTGCTGCCTCCTTCTCCAACATCTGGCTGCATCGTGACAACCTCTGCATCCAACATCCCTGCCATAGCGTTCAATATCTGTAAGGCGTTGAGAAAGGGTGCCAGGCTGACAAACAGCAGTGGCTCCCACCCCAAGAACCTCCATTCCGCCTCTGACCAACCCCCCCCCCCCCCATCCCCCACCTCCAACCTAGAATGCCCTGCCCACGTACTCCAGGTCACAGTGGGCTCCCCTCACCGAATCCCAGACCTGTACCCCGGACACCCGCTCACAACATCAACTGGACCGGACGTTGGCCCCCTCCCCGTCACACTCATCCACCCTCCGGCTGTGGACATGTCCCTGGAGCTATGTCCAATCCCCTGGGTATGCGCATGTTGCCTGCTGTGTGTATGCCTCACAAAGTGTTCTGGCATACTGTCCAGACATTGGGGTCTGATTGGGATGCTAGGCAAGAACCCCCGCATGCTACATGGCCCACCCACCCATGGGACGCTACTTGGGTTGTGTGAAGTGTTCACTTAACCAATGAATGCCAATTTTCCAGCGGCCATAGCCTTCAGGCGCGGCCAGAGGCCTCAGCAATTGGTGGGGTTATGGGTTTTTGGTGGGGCAGTTGGGCAGGGACAGCGGTTGCCCCTGGCATGGGTAAACATAATCCAGGGGTTTGCATCCAGTGCACTCCCCTCCCTCCCATGGAGGCCCACCCCTGCAGAGGGTCCCCCCACCCCCAGCCAAGGATCCACCATCCCCCATCCTGCCCAGGGGTGGCACGCAGGGGTGGGCCTCAGCTGCCCACAGAAGTCCTTCCGGCAGGTTCACATTTTTAAAAAGGAGTACTAATTGGCGCCAGCGTGAGCGCTTGCTGGGGAGGCCACTGAATGACAGAAGGCATAGGTAAGGGGGGGCTCACGTTAATTGTATGGAAATGCGACTTAAATGGTGACAATTGGTTTCTCACCACGTTATGGCGAGATTCCAATTTTGCCTCGGGGAGCGCGCTGGTTGCATTGCAAACTGTTAGGCGCCTGGCGTGGTTGCCTTTTTTGGCCGCTCCCGCTATTCACCGGCCTCGTTTCGCTTGAGTGCGAGTTAACGAGGCCATAAGATCGTGCCCTTAGTCTCCCGACTGGAGAATGCTGCCCATGATCTCACTGAAACTTACAGGATTCTTACCCTTGACAGGGTAAATGCTGAGAGAATGTTTTCCCTCATGGGAGAGTCTAGGACCAGAGGGAATAGCCTCAGAATAAAGGGGTGCCAATTTAAGACTGAGATGAGGAGGAGTTTCTTCTCTAAAAGGCCTGTGAGTCTTTGGAGTTCCTTGCCACAGAGAGCTGTGGGGGCAGTCTCCTTGTGTATATTTAAGGCTGAGATAGATAGATAGATTCTTGATCAGGAAGAGAATCAAGGGTTCCGGGGAAAGGGCAGGAAAGTGGGCATGAGGAATGTTGAATCAGCCATGATCCTAATGAATGGCGGAGGAGACTCAAGGGGCTGAACAGCCAATTTCTGCTGCTATTTCTTATGGTCTTATAGCTTTGTCTGTGAGAGGAAGGTAAAAGTATTCCCTTTAATGTGGTGGAAACCTTTGATGTAGTTTTTTTTGCAAAGTTTCATTGCCCTTTAATGTATTGAAGCTGCTCTGCAAGCTTTGAAGCCTAAATGCTTTGAACTGAATTGTTTATGTTCAATTTCATGGACCCTAACCCTAACCTTTTACAAGCTTCCTCATTGATGGTTTTGGGCAGTTTCAAAAGGAGGATTAAGATTGTTTATTTATATAGCTCTGCAGGAATCCATTGACTTAGAGGAGCAGCTGTTTTTCTAATTGTAGTTTTTTTTCAAAGAGGCTGTCTCTTTGGTCTCACCACCTGGAAGCTCATTGAAAGGCACTGAAAACCTGATTGAGGCTAAAATGTGAATGGCACATCAGGGTCACTCCTAGCGCTAGCAGGAATCACTCTGCTTTTTCCACCGGCGGAGACACTTAGCCTTCAACCGGGAGAATCGCGCTCAGTATGTTCCTTCTCATGAAAAGACCCAAGAAATGCGAAGATATTAAGGCAAAATCTTCATTCTCATTATCTAAATATCTCACCACAGTGGCAATTTCACAAGAATGGCAAGAAAGGTGTCGTGCGGCATTTCCGCCAGTCCTGACCTGCGTTGATTTCTGAATCCCTCGTGGTAATTGGAGTAGGTTATTTGTATATAAAAAAAGATTTCCCTGAGAGTTTTTCCTGTAACATGCTTGGATAGAAATCAGAAAATCTGCTGCGGCTGAAGCGGCTCAAAGCACGCAGTTCAACGTTAAAAGGCAAGGTGCAGCGATGGCCACAAAGTGGATTTGTTATTCACAAGTACACAGGACGAACATGTAGGGTGCAAAATTTACTCCCAAAAATATGTCCCTGCTCCTTTTTGTTCTGAAGGATAAGAAGTGAGAAACCATGTGCATCAAACAGTGTTTGGCCTAATTGGAAATTATGGTTCGCCTAAGTAGGGTGGACGTTACACCAAAAGAGCTTTCTAGTATGTCACTGCGGTCATCCTAGACTAGTGTTCTTCAATGTTGGGGGTGCGACCCGCGGGTGGGTCGCGGGCAGGTGTCGGGAGGGTCGCGGAGCTGTTGTCCGCGGCGCTCCCGATCACGCAAATCCCCGCGCAGCAGCCGGCTTTTCATAATGCAGGCTGCAAGCGGCCACGACCATGTTAAAAAAACAATTCGGCCCGGCCGCATTGCGTATGCGCGCATGATGATCGGCACGCGTGCGCATTCCACGAACATGTTAAAAACAAATCGGCCGCATTGCGCATGTGCGTCGATACTCATGCATGCATGCGCAGTGCGGCCGCTATTGTTTTTAAACGGTTGCAGCTTTTTGTTTCACAAGTTTGGAGGAGCGGAGAGATCTTGGGGTCTATGTTCATAGATCTTTGAAAGTTGCCACTCAAGTGGATAGAGCTGTGAAGAAAGTGTGCTAGCGTTCATTAGCAGAGGGATTGAACTTAAGAGCCGTGAGGTGATGATGCAGCTGTACAAAACCTTGGGCAGGCCACATTTGGAGTACTGTGTGCAGTTCTGGTCACCTCATTTTAGGAAGGATGTGGAAGCTTTGGAAAAGGTGCAAAGGAGATTTACCAGGATGTTGCCTGGAATGGAGAGTAGGTCATGCGAGGAAAGGTTGAGGGTGCTAGGCCTTTTCTCATTAGAACGGAGAAGGATGAGGGGCGACTTGATAGAGGTTTATAAGATGATTAGGGGAATAGATAGAGTAGACAGTCAGAGACTTTTTCCCCGGGTGGAACACACCATTACAAGGGGACATAAATTTAAGATAAATGGTGGAAGATATAGAGGGGATGTCAGAGGTAGGTTCTTTACCCAGAGAGTAGTGGGGGCATGGAATGCACTGCCTGTGGAAGTAGTTGAGTCGGAAAAGTTAGGGACCTTCAAGCGGCTATTGGATAGGTACATGGATTAGGGTAGAATAATGGAGTGTAGGTTAACTTCTTAAGGGCAGCACGGTAGCATTGTGGATAGCACAATTGCTTCACAGCTCCAGGGTCCCAAGTTCGATTTCAACTTGGGTCGCTGTCTGTGTGGAGTCTGCACATCCTCCCCGTGACTGCGTGGGTTTCCTCCGGGTCCTCCGGTTTCCTCCCACAGTCCAAAGATGTGCAGGTTGGGTGGATTGGCCATGAAAAATTGTCCAAAATTCTATGATTAACCTAGGACAAAAGTTCGGCGCAACATCGTGGGCCGAAGGGCCTGTTCTGTGCTGTATTTCTCTATCTATCTAAGTTCTGTATTCATTTATTCATTTATTTTATTCATTTGATTTTTTTTTTTTTTTCATTTATTTTATTCATTTTATTTGTTTTACAAGTTCGGGGGGAGGGTTTATTATTTTTTTCATTTATTTTATTCATGTTTTTTTTTACAAGTTCGGTGCGGGGGTTTATTTGATAAAACTTTACAGGAAAAAAATTCAGAACTTTGGGCAGATGGAGACTCCATACTTCCGACACAGGAAGGCTTCACCTTCATCCAACAGGTTCCATTGGAGGAGCATGTACGAGGGCCTAAAGGGACCCAAAACCATTTCCTCCATTTTTGTCAGCAGCAAATGAGGTAAGAGAAAATGGCGGGTCACGCAGATCGGCCGGCGTGGGTCACGAAGGTCGGCTGGGTTGGGTCCCGAAGGTTGGCTGGTTGGTAAAAATGGGTCCCCGGAAAAAAAGTTTGAAGAACACTGTCCTAGACCTTCGTCCTTGACTAGTTGTTCGTCAACTCAAGAGGCAAGGCAAAGGTGTATGCGCTACTCAGTTTTTGCATTCATTTTGTTTCTGGTGTTGATGACTTCTGTTTCAAGTGTTAGTTAGGAACTACCTCCTCCTCTGGGAGGTACTATGAGAAGCTTTGTACACAATCATTATCCTTTTGCACACATTTCTCATTATGCCAGAGCTGCACAGCAAACATTTCTTGAATTGCATGAAAATTACACCATGGAATCAGGCCATCTGGCCAAATCAATTGATATTGGTGTTTATCCTCCACACAAGCAGTCGTTCCAATCCTTGCCTGCCCTTCCAAATACCTTCATTCCCCTTTCCTTCTGCCATCTAACAGATTCACAGATACTATTCACTCAAGTAGCACATTCCACAGTCTCACAACATCATGTTCAATAAAAGTTTATTATATTGTTGATCCTGAATCCGCTACATTTAATGTTATACCTATTCCTCCATGTTCTAGATCCAGCAGTCATTTGAAACAATCTGTTTTCTGCTCTTTCTCACATCTTTGTCATTTTAACCACCACTATCAAATCACTATGCAATCTTCTCTGTTTTGACGAAAACAGCCACAATTAACCAAGTCTTTATTTTAGTTTCCATACCAGGCGGAATCTTATAGAATCTGTGCTGTGGTCTGCTCTATCCCACAACATAGCCCCTGTCGTATGGAGTCCAAAACTGCACAGAATACTATAGCTGTGGCCTTGCGAAGGAATCATCTAGGTTCAACAATATCTCTCGACTTTTACATTGTATACTTATTGCCATAAAACCCAGAGTTTTTCTGCTCTGATCCAGTTGAGGTCATGTCTGACTCCCCTTTCAATATTCTTTTATCGCTTAAATCACCCTCAACTTTTACGGCTGCAGTTTGTTCCCAGTAAAGATTTTTAACACTCCAAGATGCAACAATCAACAAATCAAAAATCTTCCCTGCCACCAATGTTCAACTAACTGGCTTGTAATTATTTGGTTTAGCTCAGGTTTACTTGTGGAAAAAAAGGCCCTTCCCACAAACGACCACAAATTCTTAGTCTCACCATTAAACCCAGCATTTCCCACCTTCACAGGGATGGGACTGGAGTTAGGCTGCGGTTCACTCATGTGTGCCTCATGGGGACAGCACGTGGTCTTTTAAATCCTGGCTGCCTCCACGGAAGTGGGATTTTAGAAGAATAGGAGTCTAGAAACCCGAGTGTGCAGAACAGAACAGTTAAGAGGGGGTGTGAACTTGGTGGATATGTTTGAATAATCTGGGTACCTCTTTAGGAAAGCAAGATATCTCTTTAGATGGTGTTCCACGGCACACTTGGGAGAGGTGTGGCACACTTTGGGAGAGGTTAGCCACCCTTGAGAGAGGAAAGGCCCTCTTTGGAATTGTTAAAAAGTTATCATGATTCTGCACTATTAAGTACAAAATCATCGGAACTGCAAAACTCTCAAAGAGCTGTCCAGCTGTCAAGAAACTATCCAGCTGTCAAGGAACAGTCAATGAACAGTCCAGCTGTCAAACCTTCCAAAGCTATCCAGAATGTGTCAAATCTGTCGAAGCTGTCAAAGCTATCCGGGAAGGTTTGAAATTGCCAAACCAATCCTGGGAGTATCAAACCTGTCAAACGACTGACCAAGGATACCAGGTGAGTAGGCATAGGGGGAGTCAGGGCAAAAGGTGGCAGGTTGCGGTCATTGGTTGACATAAGTTGGCGCTGAGTTGACATGGAGGAATGGGGCAATATGGATGAGTAACTGGGTGTGGGTATGCATGGATGAGGCATAGTATGTGGGTGTGTGTGATGGGGGTGGGGGGAAGTGAGGTGGCGAGGTCTGGAGGAATGCTTTGTCTTTGTTATTTTTTGTTCATCTTGACACGATGCCAAGGCACAGAGGCAGACCTTATGCCCAGCCTGTCTCTGCACCCGGCAGCCAGCGCATTTGTGGCGTCATCAACTGCCCCATCTCCCACGTCCGTATATCTGACCTGCGGGTGGACATTTTTGAAGCTCAGATTTTCCGAGCTGGGAAATCTCCCAACTTGCGAACCTGACCCAGGTACAAAAATCTAAGCCTGGGCTTTGAACTGGCTATTCTCTAGTCCTCAAGTATTAATACTGTATCAACTGAAACACAAAATGTATACCTTAGGGGCTCTGCTATTTCTTCTCCATTTCTCTCTGTATGTTAGGATTTGTCCACAGGAAGTGAGGGAAACTCTGCATTTTCTTAAACTGTACAAGCAATGGTCTGGTCAGTTAACCTAAAGCTTAAGCTTAAAGGAGGGCATGCCCGATAGTAATGACATGTCATCAGCATGTCTGTAGACTGCCTTCGAGCGGTTAGTTTTTTGATGCTGTTGCCAGCTAGTGTTAGGTTTCTAAGTTGACCATAGAGTAAGTTATAATTTTTTTGTCTGTTGAAATGAAATGAAATGAAAATCGCTTATTGTCACAAGTAGGCTTCAAATGAAGTTACTGTGAAAAGCCCCTAGTCGCCACATTCCGGCGCCTGTTCGGGAAGGCTGGTACGGGAATTGAACCATGCTGCTAGCCTGCCTTGGTCTGCTTTCAAAGCCAGCGATTTAGCCGTGTACTAAGCCAGCCCTTGCTGGTTTTGCAGATTTCAGAAATTTGGCCTACTTTCCAACATTGGGGGCGATTCTCCAATATTGGGGCCAAGAGTTCGCGCCATCGTGAACGCCATTGCGTTTCACGACGGTGCGAACTGGGCCCTGTTACGTACGATTCTGACCCCCATTGGAGTGCTGCTTAAAGGCATACTCAGCTTTCAATGTTCACTTGCTGCTGCCTGTTGAAGAGGACTTTGGACACACATCTGGAGGCTTTCTGCGACTGTTAACCAGGCCTTCACTAATCAACATTTATTCTGGAAATTCTCTAATGATGTCATCCGAAGAGAGTGAATGCTGCACTATTCTGCCTTATTGGAGACCATAAAATATTCATTGGGAGAAAATGAATGCTTGATCCGGGGCATTTTGTTCAGGGTATCCCTTGGCATAGAGTAGGAATGGGAGAAGAACATGAGACCAGGCAGGGTGGCAGCTGCTGTAAGAAAGGGGGCAACGGAGGGCTCTTTGCCCTCTGCAGGTACAGGTAGTCTCTCCTTGTCTGGCCCTCCAAGAACAGCAGTGAAAACCGACACATTTTCTGTCATGAAGTAGAAGTGCAAGGAGTACATATATGATATTGCTACTGATCAATACTTGCGTGTTAAATTTACAGGTTTTGCGTCGAAAGGCAGGTTCAAATTATGGTAATTAGCAATTAGCCTCAAAATCAGACCTTTAAACAAACGTGTCTTATGTACAGCTCAACCTTTGACCAAAATAACCCACAGTGTTTGCAGAAAACTGTTGAAGCAGGCAGCAACGCGGACATTCACATCCCATAAAGACCATTTTGTATTTTGTGCAATTCTGAAGGAGTCACAAAGGAATGTGTATTTTTTTTAGTGCAGTTCTGATCTTTTTCTTTTCGATTAATAAATCAATCAGTCTTCCTACCAAGTAAGGAGTTGCATTTACCCTCTTCCCTAAATATAAAAAGGCAGCAGTTACTGAATGAGGCAGGGAATCTCTGTAATTCTGAGTTAATGGAAGTCATGTAAATGAAAGATAAAAGTCATAATTAAGAGACCGAGATAAAACAATCAGACCAATATACTAAAAGTGAAGAAAATAAAGGGTTGACAACACATCCAATCAGCTCAGCAATTGTTAATGAGTTTTCCCATCATGTTTGTGAGTAACAATTCCTCTAATTTCTAAGTAAAAGACTCTGCATCTAGAACTCTTGTTTCTGGTATCAGGACAATGGGCCATAACATCCTCAGTGGGTGGGAAAAGAGATCGGACATCAAGGGAAGGGGTCAGGAGGGGAAGCTGTGGGTCAGGTCAGGAGGTGGGGGGTATAGGTTGGTTTGGCTGTGAGGCTGGGTGGGGGCTGCATCGGGCCAGGTCGGGGAAGTGGGGTGATGCTCGGGTAGGCTGAGGGTGAGCGTTGGATTGCGTCGCGGCGGCTGGTGACGGGTCGAGGGCTGGGTCAGATTGAGGAATGTAGGGAAATGTGTGCAGATGAATAGATCGGTGGTGGAGAATTCCATTGGTTGGGGTGCTTAGTTTGGGAGGGGTGATGTGCAGGAGTCCCCTGGGGCTTCGGGAATGTGGGCACAGTCCCATGGGGGCTTGGTTTGGGTCTTGAAAGTAGTGACGGTGAAGTTATGAGGTGGTTATATTTCTTCTAACATCTTCAGAGTGATTATTATTGTAAAACTGACAGAGCCATTGGAAGTTACCGATTTAAATTGCTTTGTCAGGCGGTTCCCAGCCTAATGCAATTCTCCAGCCAAACTTAGTGCTTCTCGACAACTCCTGCACAAACCCAGAGCTGGGAATCTGTGACGGATCGCCCAGGGTAACATTGGGGTAGTCCCAAATCCAAAGCTGGGGAGTCAGGATGTGATTGGCCAATGAATTCAAGCTCCACTCCAGCATTTCTAACATTATTTCAATGAAACAAATTAACTGACACCCACTGACTGGTTCATTCTACAGGGTAATGCCTTAACCAATTAGATTCAAGCTGCTTGATTTAAAACATTTCAAACAATCTATCTCCACTTGGAGAGGCAAGATTTGATCAGGAATAGTCAGCATGGCTTTGTCAGAGGAAGGTCATGCTGAACAAATCTGATTGAATTTTTTGAGCAGGTGAGCATGTGTTGATGAGGGTCGTGCAGTTTAAATGGATTTCAGCAAAACCTTTGACAAGGTCCCACATGGGATACTTATAAAGAAGGCAAATGCACATGGGATACAGGGGAACTTGTTGAGGTGGATCCAAAATTGGCTGAGCTGTAGGAGACAGAGGGTGATGACTGACAGCTGCTTTAGTAACTGGATGTCAGTGTCCAGTGACGTACCACAGGGATCTGTTCTGGGTCCCCTATTGTTTGTCATTTATGTAAAAGACATAGGTGATTATGTGGGAGGTAGGATCAGTAAGTTTGTGGATGTCACAAAGATTGACTGGTGGGTTAACAGTGAGCCTGAGTGTCTTGGGTTACAGGAAAATATAGATGGGGTGGTCAAATAGGCAGAAAAGTGGCAGATGGAATTTAACCCTGAAAAGTGTGAGGTAATGCACTTTGGAAGGAGTAGTAATGTGATAAGGAAGTATTTAATGAATGCTCCGAGGAACAGAGGGACCTTGGTGTGTTTGTCCATAGATCTTTGAAGGCAGAGGGCGGGTTAATAGGGTGATGGAAAAGACATACGGGTCACTTGCCTTTATCAATCGAGCCATAGATTACAAAAGCAGGGAGGTCGTTTGGAGTGGAGAGAACTTTGATGAGGCCACAGCTGGAGCACTGTGTGCAATTCTGGTCGCCACATTTTAGGGAGGATGTGATTGCACTAGAGGGGTGCAGAGGCAATTCACCAGGATGTTGCCTGGGATGGGACATTAAGTATTGAAGAGAGGTTGGATTGGCTAGGGTTGTTTTTGCTGGATCAGCAAAGGCTGAGGACCGACCTGATCAAGTTGTACAAGATTATGAGGGTCATGGACACGGTATATAGAATAGAATAGAACAGTACAGCACAGAACAGGCCCTTCGGCCCTCGATGTTGTGCCGAGCAATGATCACCCTACTCAAACCCACGTATCCACCCTATACCCGTAACCCAACAACCCCCCCCCCCCCCCTTAACCTTACTTTTTAGGACACTATGGGCAATTTAGCATGGCCAATCCACCTAACCCGCACATCTTTGGACTGTGGGAGGAAACCGGAGCGCCCAGAGGAAACCCACGCTACCCACGCTAGGTAGCAACTGTTCCTCTTAGTTGAAGGATCAGTTACGAGGGTCACAAATTCAAAGTGAGGGGCAGGAGATTGAGGGGGAATTTGAGGGGGAACATTTTTACCCAGAGAGTGGTGATGGTCTGGAATGCACTGCCTGGGAGGGTGATAAAAGCGGGTTGCCTCACATCCTTTAGCAATTACCTAAATGAACACTTGGCACGTCATAATATTCAAGGCTATGGGCCAAGTGCTGGAAGATGGGATTAGGTAGGCAGGTCAGTGTTTTTCACTGCAGACTCGATAGGCCACAGGGCCTCTTCTACGCTGTATTATTCTGTGATTCTGTGAATGCTTGCCACTTAACTGCCAATCACCATCAACTGGAGCATTCTCCGTCGCAAAACTTCCACTAATCATGGTTTACTTTCCAACCAATCAGCATCCTCGTCTCCTGCAGTATCGAGTTGTGTGCCCCATGACTTTGTTACTCTTACATTTATCTTGATGGGTGCAAGACAAAAAGCTTCAACAAAATGTGTTTTTTCTGCAATAGATGTTTAACTGAGGTCAGTAGGTTGGATACAAAAGGTCCCACAGCACAATTCGAAGAAGATTTGGAAGTTCTCCTAGAGTCCTGGCCAATATTTATCTCCTAATTGTATCATAGGATGGCACGGTGGTGCTTGTGGTTAGTACTGCTGCCTCACAGCGTCAGGGACCACGGTTCGATTCCGGCCTGGGCACTGTCTGTGTGGAATTTTGTTTTCTTTCCCGTGGTTTTCACCGGGTGCTCTGGTTTCCTCCCACAGTCCAAAGACATGAAGGTGAGGTACATTGGACCATGCTAAATTGCCCCTTAGTTTGTGTGTGAGTGTGGTTATGCTTGATGTGGTATAATGCCCTAGGCGACAGATACGTGACCTGTTCAGGAATTAATTAGCGACAGAAACAGGCGATAGTCTGCCCTGAGAGTGTGAGATGGTAGTGATCAATCAAATATTGAATCTGGCCATTTATCTCACTGGCGTTTGTTGGGAATTGTTAACTCTCTCTGTACGAATTGTCTGGTATGTTGCTGGGTGCCACAAAAAATTATAAGCTGCATCTTAGTTAGTTCATATCCAATTGATGAAATGTCCAAGTACTAATCTTGAAAACATGGGGGACACAAGATCAACTGTAACTGAATAACACTAACATCTGGAATCTTTTCGGCAGTAATATCAGATATTATTGAAGAAAACTGATCAATTAATAGATTCTGATTGGCAAATTATTCAAGACAGTCCAAAGTAGGCATCAGATATGCTAACATTCATCTGCAATATCAATATCGGAAACCTTGGGGGGATTCACCGCTGGCGGGATTCTCCATTACACCAGCAGCGCACTGACGCCCGCAGGTTTCCAAGCAGCGTAGGGTGGCCACAATGGGAAATCCCATTGGCAGGTGGCAGGAATGGAGCGTCCCGTTGCCAGGGAGGGTGCGCTGCCGAGAAACACGCGGCTGTCAGTCCGGAGAATCACGCCCCTAATATTGTGAGTACTTTGAAACATCAAACTGCTCCCCTACATTAGCTTAGTTGCAACATTATGTTCAGAAGAAAATATCGTAAAATTAGCCCTCTTCCTGGAAGAATTAGAAATGTTAATGCCAGTGATGGATGCCTTTTTACCAGCAATAAATAGGGTCATTTTCTGTTTTTGGTTTACGAGCATGAAAGTTAATTAGAAATGGAGGAAGTAATAATATTAAAGGTTGGGCCCTTACATGAAAAGATGCTATATCCTCACGATCCAGGGGTCTTGTAACGTGCATTTTACCAGCAACTTGATCAATACTGAAGACCTCCATGGGTGGCTGGTCAGCACCTGGTCCAGTGATACTGTATCGGATCTGGATCTCCCGGTCTTTATCTGAGCGAATCTGAAATTAAAACATTGTGAAATATTAGCAGCTTATCAAAAGTATAATTAGGTGATATTATTAAATGACTGTATTAGGTGACTATAGTTGAGAGGCAGTCAAGTTCTTAATACAAATTTTTTACAAAAAAATATTTCTTGGAAATGGCCAGTGTCGTGACAAAAAATTCACCAGCTGAATTGATTTTAAACTTAATAATATTTGGAGATCATAGGTAAATTGACCAAAACATTGTCCTGGATTTTCAGAGACGTGGAGACTCCACGATGTATCCAAACTGGCAGATGGAGCTTGCGTCCAGATGTGCTGTTCCCATTTCCGGCAGAAACTATTTTTGCCCTTTAGGTGTCAGGAAATAGGTGAAAGTATTTTACAGTTTGTAGCATCTTTAAGAAGATTAGCGAGATATTGTGAAATTGATAAACCAGTTGATACTCTTCGAGACAGACTGGTTTGTGGAGTTCACGCTCCTTTCATGGGCATGGTCCCCCTTGGGCCCTTACTCTTGGCAGTGCCCCCCTGGAATAAACCTAAGGTGTAAAAGTTCAGGGCCGCAGTGACCTTGACGGCCACTGGCAGCAGGTATCCTCCTTCTCCACGTGGTGCCAGGTCTGCGAGGACTGGTACAGGTGCCACACCATCTCCTCATTGAGACGAAGCCCACTGCGACACACGCTCTCCGTCATCTGTTCGAAAAACCAGCGACGCCTGTACAGTTTAGGCCGTTGCTGGCCTCCCCCTCTGGTTCCCTCCCTGGCCTGGTGGGTGGCCGGGTCCTCAGGCTGTGGGGCGGGGCGCTGCACATGGGTCGCTGCCTTGAGCCTCTGTTGACAAAACTGCTGCCACCTTCTCCGACGTCTGACCCCCTTGCCTGCAGCACTGTGAAGGCAGCCTCCGAGGGGTGCAAGATATAATCCACCCCATGTAATATCTGTAAGGAATCGGAAAGGATGTGAGCCTGAAAACCAGTGGTCTCTTTCACCCCACTATACTCGATTTCCCCATTGCTCCCTGCTCCCAGCACCTACCCCCACATTCCCTGCCATCCAACATGCCCTGCCCATGCATTCCCGGCCACAGTGGGGTCCACTATATCCCACACACGCGTACGAAATGGCACCTGGACCAGGTGCTGGCCCCCTCCCTGGTACACGCACCCACCCTCTGGTCATAGAAACGTTCCCAGTGCTGGGGCCCAGCGCCTCTGTCTGCAGATGTTGGCCGCTGCGCCCGTGATGTTACTTCCCACAGTGTTCAGGCACATTATCCAGGCATCATGGTCTAATTGGGATGTGAGGCAATAACACCAAAATGCTACATGGCCCATCTACCCACGGGAATCTACGTGGGAGGTGTGAAGTGCGCACTTAACTACGATTGCCAATTCTCTTTTAAAAATAGCCTTCAGCTGCCTGGCCCAAGGCCTCCACAGTCAATGGGCGTTATGGGCGGTCAGTGGGACAGAAAGGCAGGGCCTGGGATTGTCCCCGTTATGGGTAAACATGATCCAGGGGGTGGCATGGTGGATTCGCAGGTGCAGAGACACCCGCTGCCCCCTACCTGAGCAATGGGCAGCAACCCAAGTGCCCCTGGGTTCACTGCCCGGGATTAAAGATGGCTGCTCATCTCCTCAAATCCCCATAGCAGCCATTCTGCCAGTTTCAAGTTTTTAAAAAGGTGTACTAATGAGAGCCTGCATTACTGCTTGCTGGGGAGGCTGTAGATAAGGGGGTTGTTCCCGTTAATGGTGTGAAGATTAGCTTTAATTGGTTTCTCACTGTGCTGCGGCGGGATTCAGTTCTCGCCAACGGGGACAGGCCAGTTAGATCGCAAAGTGATCGGTACCTGGCACGATCCCGATTTTGGCCTCTCCCACGATCTAACGGCTGCCTCGCACTCCCGCTCAATTGCGACGCTGCCGTTAAATCGCGCCCCAAGTGTGGTTAGATAGTGGTGGGGAACTCGCCGACAAAGCCGGGGGGAATCTCCTAGCAAACCCTGCCACAAATGACACTTAGTAAAGTTTCCGTTAGATTACACCCAGTGTGACTTAAACAATAAATGACTACGCTTCCCAGCTATAATCCAGCAAACCCAACCGATGCTGCACTTATTGTGACCAACAGATGATGGAAATCACACACACACACACACACACACACACAAAATAACACAATGATATACACTCAGTCAGAGATACACAGAGAGAAAACTTTTCTGCTTATATTTGCTCTCGTGCATAAGTTGCAAGTGCAGCTTTTTTAGGTAGGAAGGTTAAAAAATTTTGAAATTGATGCATATGTAAATCTTGCAACACCCATTGTGTCTGTATATTTCTCATTTTTTACATGTACCTGTTCCCCTATTTCTTTTCCTCGGCTTATTCTGGACTTAACTCTGCTTTCTTAACTGCAGTGAGTTGATGTTGGATTTGATTCTGAAAGCACAGACATCCTCTGGTATCTCACCCTCGTGTGACCTTAACAATGATGGTTAGCCCAAACCATCCTTTGCTGCTTCAACAATGACCTTCCTTCCATCATAAGGCCAAAGACTGGGGTTGCTGACTGATGATCCGGTGTTCAGCTCCACTCTCAATGCCTTGGGTAATGAAGCACTCAGGCCAGCTTGCAGCAGGATCAGAATAACACACTGACAGATGGCAGGTAACAACTGCAACATATAAATGCCAGCTAATGACTATCTCAAACCCGCAAAAAACTCTTCTCTCTTTAACCCTCAATAGAAGCACCATTGCCAACATCCTAACAGATAAGTTTACCAGAATCAAAAAACTGGGGCTTCATCTGTTGCTGGGATGATGTTTAATGTCCAACAGACAGATCTAATCATGCTGCTTCCACTCGCCTACTGAAAGTGGCAAACTCCCACAATAATTCCACATTCACCCCCCCGGTGGGTTCCATGGTGGCCACAGGGGTGAGGGGTAAGGGGGGGGGGGGGGGGGGGGGGGGGGGGGGGGGGGGGGGGGGAGAGAATTCAGCGTGAGTCCAAAAACCGCTTTCACACTGCCGTGAATGTCCTGTGGGATCTTTCACCGCTGCCCCCCATAGTGAATTGGGAATCTCGCTGGTGGCCGACGTGAACTGATTTGCATCCCGCTAATACGATGGAACAATGTGGTGTACAGAAGTCAGGACTTGCCTGAAGAATGTCTCGGACTATCACCAGAGTTCGAAATGGAAGCTACGAGGGACCCTGTACCCCGGAACACCACAGAATTGGGTGAAGAGAACATTTATCAGGTGGATCTTCCAGATTAAGTGCCATTGAGGCGGTATATCTTCCTGCCTCAAAGTATTCCAGGAGATTAATCTTCTTTCTTCAATGGCGATGCAGTAATGTTGAGTGTCTTTTCAATTTGGCAGCATTGTGGTAGCTGACCAGACCCCCAACAGTGTTTAGGATACTGGACCAAAACCCCAATATTTTATTTTAGTTTTGAAAGACTGTGGGGAACGAATTACGTCCTCTCTCCAGGAGTAATTTCACGAAGAAATAAGGATATGGAATATTCAAACAAACGTCATTACTAACATAGAATTCTTTAACATCACACCAGAAAATAGCTCACGATTACCCCTTAACTACTATCTTCATTTCCACTCAAACAACAAGAAATACTGGGCGCGATCTGACTAATCCCTGGGCGGGATTCGCTGTCGGGAACGACCCCACTATCTAATGGCATTCTGTTTGTTTTTAGTGTCCCAGTGGGGAACACCCCCCCCCCCCCCCCCCCAATCCCCTGAGGCCGCTCTCAGTATCATTTCCTGCAGTGAGGAGCTCCAGCAAGCGGAGAGGCTCTGTGCAGGAAGAGACTAGGATGCCAGCTTAAAATGATCTCCCGGTCTCTTGACCCTCCCCAATGCAACACCCCTCAATGCCAAAACTCACCTATAAGGGGGTCAATCAAGCCCCCGTGCACCCCACTTCACACAGGCAGGGCATCTCCTGGCCTAATCCCGGCAAAGGCAAAATGCCAACCTGGCACACAGGCAGTGCCCTGCCCAGTCTGGCTGTGCCACCTGGTCATGCTGGCAATGCCAGGCTGGCACCAAGGTGGCACTGCCAGTGGCCCAGGCTGGTAATGCCAGGGTGCCCGGCTGGCAGTTCCAAGGTTCCTCGGTGGCACCAACAGTGCCAGAGTGCCAACCTGCCCAGGTGCCGACCACACAGGGGCTTCTGATCACCTGGGAGGTAACCCAGGTACCGTTCCACCTACTCCCCGTTCGTGGGGACCAGTACTGAACGGCACCCAGCCAGGGTCTTCTCAGCCATGCATAGATGCCGGGTGGCGGTTATGTGGCGCAAGCACGGCTAAGTGGGTTCTGAAGCGCACCCCTCCATATTATGCCCATCGCCTCTCACTCTCTCATTCAGTCACAGATTATTGCATTCCCGTGCGATACTGGGTCCTTCAACCCTATCACTGATGATGTATCTCCAAATAAAACTTAATATTGGTCTTGCACTTCTTGATCCAACAACAGTCAATGGCATTGTCTGATACATTGGATTCTGTAAAGATATCAAGAATTCTACCATATTGGGCTACTTGCTTTGTTGGTTTACTGTCTTGAGGCTGACATTTCAGGTACACATGACGAACTGCACTCGCTTGTCGAGGTACCAAATCAATGGTCTCTCCTCCAGGGATCAGTGCTAGCATCACTTTGTTTAAATCTGTTTTAAGAAATTAACAGGTGACAAATTCATCTCTGCTGCCAATGCCTTTGCCACTCAGGTTGGTGACTTACCCATCCCTAGAACCACACTCACTATTATGTTTCATAACATGAAAGTACTGCCTGAAATCTTCAACCACCTGGAGCAAAGACTGTTTTCTTTTTTCCACTTGGACAACGTTTGTGCCTTGTGAACTCACAATCGTTTTAAATTATCTTCTTAAACATGATACTCACCCAGTTACCCTTTGACTGGGCACTAGCTTACAGACACCACCCACTGGAAACTGAGAGCACACCCCTCCATATTATGCCCATAGCCTCTCACTCTCTCTCATTTGGTCACAGATCATTGCATTCCCCCTTTGATGTGACCATCAATTCACGCAAAACAAGGAGTTGAAGTAAACTGTGGCTTTAATCGACTAGAACACTGGTACAGACGCGGACTCCAGGAGCATGTCTTCTGGAGCTTCGTTCCTGTGGGTCGATGAAGGGGGAATGGGGGGGCGGGAGGGGGTGCGGGTGCCATGTAGGGGTGGGGGCACTGGTCAGCGTAGGTTGGGCGGGGTAAGTTGGGGTGGCGGTGGTAGTGGAACCTGTGGGTGCCAGGTCCCGGAGGGAAACAGTATCCTGTTGGCCGTCGGGGTGTTCTATGTATGTGTACTGGGGATTGGTGTGTAGAAGCTGGACCCTCTTGACCAGGGGGTCGGACTTACGGTTCCTGACGTGTTTGCGGAGTAGGACGGGGCCCCGTGTCTTCAGCCAGGACAGAAGCAAGGCCCGGAGATGGAATTCCTGGGGAAAACAAACAGGGTGTCATGCGAGGTCTCGTTTGTGGCCATGTAAAGGAGGGACCTAATAGAGTGGAGTGCGTCGGGGAGGACCTCCTGCCAGTGGGAAACTGGGAGTTCCTAGACTGTAGAGCCAGGAGGACGGCCTTCCAGACCGTCGCATTCTCCCTCTCCACCTGCCCATTTCCCCGGGGGTTATAACTGGTAGTCCTGCTCGAGGCGATGCCCTTACTGAGCAGATGCTTATGCAGTTCGTCGCTCATTAACGACGAGCCCCGGTCACTGTGAACATACGTGGGGAAACCAAACAGGGTGAAGGCACTACGTAGGGCTTTAATGACGGTGGCGGCAGCCAGGTCGGGACAAGGGATTGCAAAGGGGAAGCAGGAGAATTCGTCAATGACGTTGAGGAAATATGTGTTGCGATTGGTGGAGGGGAGGGGCCCTTTGTAAACGATTCTGAGGCGCTCAAAGGATCGGGATGCCTTTACCAGGTGGGCCTTATCTGGTCAATAGAAGTGCGGCTTGCACTCCGCGTAGATCGGGCAGTCCCTGGTCATAGCTCTGACCTCCTCAGTGGAGTAGGGCAGGTGGCGGGCCTTGATGTAGTGGAGAAGCCGGGTGACACCCGGGTGGCAGAGGTCATCGTGGATAGACCGGAGTCGGTCATCTTGCGCGCTGGCGCATGTGCTGCGGGACAGGGCATCTGGGGGCTCGTTGAGCTTCCCAGGACGAAATACTATATCATAATTATAGGTGGAGAGTTTGATCCTCCACCTCAAGATCTTAATCTCTATCATTCTTAATTTTGCCCCGCTGTGTATTATCGAACATGAAGCCTACCGATTGTTGGTTGGAGACGAGGTTAAACCTCCTACCAGTGAGGTAGTGCTTCCAGTGCCACGTGGCTTCCACGATAGCTTGGGCTTCTTTTTCGACTGAGGAGTGTCGAATTTCAGAGGTGGTGAGGGTATGTGAAAAAAATGCTACTGGCCTGCCTGCCTGATTGAGGGTAGAGGCGAGGGCGACCTCTGACGCATCGCTCTCCACCTGGAAGGGGACGGGATCATCCACCGCGCGCATCGTGGCTTTGGCGATGTCCGCCTTGATGCAGCTGAAGGCCTGGCGGCGCTCGGCCGCCAGTGGGAAGACGGTGGCCTTGATTAGTGGGTGGGCTTTGTCCGCATATTTGGGGACCCACTGGGCGTAATAGGAAAAGAACCCAAGGCACTTTTTCAGGGCCTTGGGGCAGTGGGGAGGAGGAGTTGCAGGAGGGGGCTCATACAGTCGGGGTCGGGTCCTAGAACCCCGTTTTCCACGACGTAGCTGAGGATGGCTAGTCCGGTTTACCGGAAAACGCATTTCTCCTTGTTGTAAGTGAGGTTAAGGGTTTGGGCGGTTTGGAGAAATCTCTGGAGGTTGGCATTGTGGTCCTGCTGATCATGGCCGCAGATGGTGACGTTGTCCAAATATGGAAATGTGGCCCGCAGCCCGTACTGGTCCACCATTTGGTCCATGGTTCTTTGAAAGACCGAGACCCTGTTTGTGATGCCGAAGGGGACCCGGAGGAAGTGGAAGAGGTGGCCGTCTGTCTCAAAGGCCGTGTAGTGGCGGTCCCCCGGGCGGATTGGGAGCTGGTGGTACGCAGACTTCAGGTCCACCGTGGAGAACACCCGGTAGTGTGCGATCTGGTTAACCATGTCTGCGATCCGGGGAAGGGGGTACGCATCGAGATGCGTGTACCGGTTTATGGTTTGGCTGTAATCTACAACCATCCGGTTCTTTTCCCCTGCCTGACGACTACCACCTGAGCTCTCCAGGGGCTATTGCTGGCCTCGATGATCCCCTTCCACAAGAGTCGCTGGACCTCGGACCTGATAATAGTCCTTTCTGAATGCTATACTGCCTGCTTCTGGTGGCGACTGGCTTACAGTCAGCGGTGAGATTTGCGAAGGGTGGGGGAGGGTCGACTTTTGGTGCCGCGAGGCTACATACGGTGAGTGGGTTAGGGTGCCGCCGAATTTCAGAGTTAGGCTCTTGAGGTTACATTGGAAGTCCAGTCCCAACAGGAGAGGAGCGGAGAGGTCGGGGATTACATATAACTTAAAATCGGCGTACCCAGCGCTCTGTATTGCTAGGGTTGCGGTAGTGCACATCCGGATCTGCACCGAGTGCGACCCAGAAGAGAGGGAGATGGTTTGGGAATGAGTAGCGTCTTACGATGTCTGGATGAATACAGCTCTCCGTGCTCACGGAGTTGAACAGGCAAGGTGTTTCGTGCCCATTTACCCGGACGGTCAACATGGAGCTCCGGAGGTGTTTGGGTCGCGACTGATCCAGGGTGACCGCGTGAGTTGCGGGTAGCCAGCGTGGTCGGAGGTGCTGGGGTGGTCCCAAGATGGCTGACTCCGTCAGTCGCACGTGTCGGGCAGCGTTGCAGGTGGCGGCCAAGATGGCGGCCCCCGTCGGTCACACGTGTTGGGCGGCGAGGAAGATGGCGTCCAAGTTGGCGGCCCCCATGAGTCGCACGTGGCGGGCCGCATGGGCGAGAATGGCCAAGATGGCGGCCCCCATGAGTCGCACACTTTGTGTGGGCTTGGAGATGGCTGCCCCTACGGACAGCACGAGGTTGATGACGCGTACGGAGTCGTAGCCGGCAGGCAAGCTGCTACACTGCGGGATCTGCGGGCCTATGAGTCTAAGGGTCTGGCCTGTGATTGAGGGTTTGGACATGGCCAGGCAAACCTTAGCAAAATGTCCTTTTTTCCCGCAGTCGCTGCAGTTCGCGTTCCGGGCCGGGCAGCGCCTCCTGGGGTGATGCTGGCCGCAGAAATAGCAGGGTAGCCCCCCGGGTTGGACGGGCAGCCACACGGCACAGGCCTGGGGTACTCTTTGGTCGGGGATCCATGAGGGGGTCGCATGATCAGACGGGAACGCGTTGAGGCTTTGGAACGCAACGTCTAGGGAGGAGGCTAGCTTTACCGTCTCTTCCAGGTCTAGGGCACCCTTCTCAAGTAGGCGCTGTCTTACGTAGTTGGACCTGGCTCCAGCCACGTAGGCACCCTGGACTGCGAGGTCCATATGTTGAGTGGCCGTAACGGCCTGGTAGTTGCAACTTCGTGCAAGGACTTTGAGGTCGCGTAGGTACTCCTCCAGTGCTTCCCCGGGGCATTGGCAGCGAGTAGTGAGTAGTTGCTGCACGTACACCTCGTTCACTGGCCTTACATATAGACGCTTCAGCATCACAAGGGCGTCTGCGTATGTGGAAGCTTCCTCGAGTTGTACAGAGATTCGATGGCTCACCTGGGCGTGGAGGCGGCTCAGCTTCTGATCGTCGGAGACGGAAGGCGAGAAGGAGGCTGCGAGGTAAGCCTCGAAACAGCGGAGCCATTGCGAAAAAATCCCTTTCGCCTCCGCGGCTTGCAGGTCAAGTTCCAGTCGGTCAGGTTTGAGGGCCGATTCCATTGTGGTGTTGTAGTTGATTAAATTGATGCGACCATCAATTCATGCGAAACAAGGAGTTGAAGTGAACTGTGGCTTTAATCGACTAGAAAAGTGCCTGCCTGCGACTGCTCTGCTACTGAGAGCCGCCTGCAGGGCTACTGCTCCTTATACCTCCCCTCAAGTGGAGGAGCCAGGGGCGAAGCCCACAAAGGCACCGACATGATACATCACAGGTAATACCTTACAATGGTCCATAGGTGGAGCCCTCAGGGCAACAGCATGGTACAGTTACATACATGGTGAATGGTTAATGCAATACGTTCACCACACCTTTGTATTTGTTCACTAGGCTGGCAAGTACTCAACTTCATGCTCCAATGCATCTTGTGTCAGGCACATTGCATCCTACTGTCCTCACATTTTACCCAACCTATGCAACATGATTGATTGAAACATTTAAGATCCTGAAAGGTCTTGACAAGGCAAATGTGAAGAGCTTATTTCCTCTTATGGGAGAATCTAGTACTAGACGTCACTGCTTAAAAATAAGGGGTCGCCATTTAAGACTGAGATGAGGAGAATTTCTTTCTCCGAGGGTCACAAGTCTTTGGAACTCTTCTTCAAAAGGCAATGGAAGCAGATACTTTGGATATTTTTAAAGCAGAGCTAGAGAGATTCTTGATATCAACAAGGTAAAAGGTAATTGGGGTAGTTGGGGATGTGGAGTTAAGGTTACAATAGAATCAGCCATGATCTCATTAAATGCTGGAGCATGCTCAAGGGGCTGAATGGCCTAGTCCTACTCCTGATTTGCATGCTTGTTATGTAACATGGCTGTGTATTGCCATCATCCAGATGCAGCAGCAGCAAAATTGGTGAATCAGGTTGACCATTCAATCTGATATGTTCTTTCTATCAATATGGTCAAACCTTCTGGGAGTATTCAACATAGTTCAGCTCGAGAATGAAGTTGGTTTTCATTCTACTCCTTACTTAACAAAGAACCAGATAATCCTGTTAGCTTTCAAAACAAATCTGCCGCTTAATAGTCAGATCAATAATAAGCCATAATACTCGCAATTATATAATTTGAATGAATGCCAGCTGAGCTCTATAATCTGTCCTCATGCCTCTGCTAGGAGGTTATGGGTTCAAAGCCCAATCCATACTGTAAGAGTAGATAGTTCAATGAAGCGCCGAGGGAATACTGTACTGTCACAGAAATTTGGGCCGAGACAGTAAATTGCAGTTGCAGCTGCCTGTTTAGTTTGATGTAAAGGATCCAATGATGCAACTCAAAAAAAGTGCAAGGCATTCGTTCTTCTGGTGTCCTGACCAAAAAGACCAATATCACCAAAAATGAATGGTGTGCTTATTCAATGTTCATGGGATCTTGCTGATTACAAATTGGCTGCAATGTTTACTATGCATATGACTGAATGTTTTGAGGACTATCTACATTTAATTTTGTTCTTTATAACTTTTTAGTTAAAGTGTGTTTGTTATTCCTTACCCAACATATAGACATTTTTTTATAATCTTTATTTTCACAAGTAGGCTTACATTAACACCGCAATGAAGTTACTGTGAAAAGCTGCCACATTCCGGCGCCTGTTCGGGTACACTGAGGGAGAATTCACAACATTCAAATTACCTAACAGCAGGTCCTTCGGGACTTGTGGGAGGAAACCGGAGCACCCGGAGGAAACCCACGCAGACACGGGGAGAATGTGCAAACTCCGCACAGACAGTACCCAAGCTGGGAATCGAACCTAGCACTCTGGCTCTGTGAAGCAACAGTGCTAACCACTGTGTTACCGTGCCGCCCATGGGCACAATATAAGATACAATCATAAGAAATAGGAGCAAGATATTTAAACACCAGACATAAATAATAAAACTTTGAGTGCCATACTATTCTGTGTTGGCACTGCTCTGCGGAGTCTGATATGCCCGAGTAAATGCCTGAAGCGTGCCAGTGATGTCATTACGATGCCAGCTTGCTATGATTTATAGCATTCTATTTCCTGTTGAAACAAACATTCTTCGTCCAGCTGTTCCCAAGCTCCAGTGATTTTATGTGGTTTTCAATAAAATTCAAATCATTTTTAAAGAATCCATTAAAATAAATCACAAGGAGAGGCTTGTCAGCTTCTGTGGTGTGTGGGTGTGCAATGACATCACCAGCGATGAAAGCTCAAGACACTTCCATTGAGTGGCAAGTCCTTCAACTAACAGGAATAGAATTTCATTTCAAAATGTCGCTAGTAGAAAAATACCAAATTAAATCAACCTAATTGACCGAACATTCAAGAAAGCACTGGAAGTAAACCATCAAAAATGGTGAATGCTTACAGCAGGCTGGAAATTCATATCTCACACCATTGGCTCTGAAGACTGAGACCAGCTTGGAGTCCAGTCAAACCAGCTTTGCATAAATGCTCCAATCTCAATCCCTGCTGATTTTCTGGCTCCATCAGTGTATCAGACTGTACAGTACTGTTTGCTCCTGGTAGGGAGACCTATGATGGCAAGTGGGGTGTGTGGGGGGTGGCCAGAGATGCCAGATAAAGTACAGTCCAAAAAGTCTTCAATGGCAGAACAGACAAAGATAGGCTATCCATCTCACCAACTGCGAGGGTTGAGAAAAGATACAAAGGTAGGGTGGTCCTGGTTCGAAAGATCACCAATATCTGACCTACAATCCAGTCAAGATCATAGAACATACAGTGCAGGAGGAGGCTATTCGGCCCATCGAGTCTGCACCGAACCACTTAAGCCCTCACTTCCACCCTATCCCTGGAATCCAACAACCCCTCCTGACCTTTTGGACACTAAGGGCAATTTAGCATGGCCAATCAACCTAACCTGCACTTCTTTGGACCGTGGGAGGAAACCGGAGAACTGGGAGGAAATCCACGCAGACACGGGGAGAATATGCAGACTCTGCACAGACAGTGACCAGCGGGGAATCGAACCTGGGACCCTGGTGCTGTGAAGCCACAGTGCTAGCCACTTGCGCTACCGTGCTATCATGCGGCCATTAATGCCCCACATTAAATAAAGTCACAAACAGGCTTTTGCCAAGGTCCATTTTGACATTGCCGCCCTCATTGAGACTGGCCTTCACCTGAAGAAGCACGGGGAAAGAACATTTTTAAAATTCATTTGGCGAGGCCAACATTTATTGTCCATCCCAAAATGCCCTTGAGAAGGTGGTGTAGGTACACCCACAGTGCTCTTAGGGAGGGAAAAGGTGGTACCATTATTCAAAATAATAACTTCTCGGAGGCCGTGTATCACAAAGGTCTGACTTAACCTTTCGAAGGTGATTGCCAAAGTCATTGTACACATTTCTTGCACATCTAGCCACTATGAGTGTGCATTCATCACTACTAAGAACCTTTTGACGAGGTAGGGACTGGTACAATCCATATGAAATCTCGTCTAAGGGCGTCCGAGCCATTTCCCAGGGATGCATTGAGCCTCAGGTGGCAGGTCTGTTGTGACTGGCAAAAATCACAATGCTGGACCAAATTTTTCATTTTGTTGCCGATGCTTGGCCACCAGATGTAGCTCCTGGCCAACATCCAGGATGCACGCAATGTAGTTCTTGTAATCGCAGATCTCTTACCACAGGTGGTATCACCACCTGGGACCCCCTACTTCTCACGGAGTAATCCCAATAACGCTTTGTGATCAGTAATGATGGTTAAAATGGCGACCATAAACATATTGGTGAAACCTTTTCACACCTTGCACTACAGCCAGCCCTCTTTTCAATTTGCGAATATCTTCTTTCTGCATCGGTTAACGTCGAGGAAGTGAAAGCAAAAGGTCGATTGGTGCTGTATTCTATTTTCTAGGATGGCTCCTGTACCATAGTGTGAAGCATCACATGTTAAGATTATCTGTTTATCTGGGTCAAAAAGAACTAGTAAATTGGACGATTGTAAAGCCAGCTTAACCTGTTGGAAGGCTTGTCTTTACAATTCCTTCCAGTGCCAGCACTGATACTTTTCCAAGAGGTAGTGCAGAGGCTAATGTTGTTACTAAGTTTGGTATAAGTCAGTTGTAATAATTGACCATACCCAGAATCGATTTTAATTCCGCAACTTTTATTGGTGCCGGCAGCAGGGTAGCATAAGTGGATAGCACTGTGGCTTCACAGCACCACAGTCCCAGGTTCAAGTCCCCGCTGGGTCACTGTCTGTGAAGAGTCTGCACGTTATCCCTGTGTGTGCGTGGGTTTCCTCCCACAGTCCAAAGACATGCAGGTTAGGTATATTGGCCATGATAAATTGCCCTTAGTGACCAAAAAGGTTAGGAGGGGTTATTGGGTTACGGGGATAGGGTGGAAGTGAGGGCTTAAGTTGGTCGGTGCAGACTCGATAGCCGAATGGCCTCCTTCTGCACTGTATGTTCCATGTTCTAAGCCCTCTGATTTCTTTCATCTTTTTTTCTAAGGGGTCACACCTTTGGCATCAACATTAAACCCTAAATAAGGTGCACTTTTCCCATTTTCGGTCTTATACTTGCATCTCTAAACCACTTAAAGACTTCCTCCTGGCTGACCAGATGTTCTTCATGCGAACTCCCCATCACCAGGATGTCACCCAAGTACACCAGGACTTTGCAGCAAATTCTCCATCATTGGTTGGAAGATTGCCCATGCAGATGATATGTCAACGGGCAACCTTGTATCCTTTTAACAGTCCCTTGCTCAGTACATATCTTCTTGAAACTTCATCTAGCTCAAGTTGTAGGTAAGCATGGCTCAATTTGAGGTTTTTATATGTTAGGGCACCCCCGCCCCCATCACGAGGTTTGCGTAAAGATCTTCTATTCTCTGCATTGGATACCTGGCAAATTCAGCCACTTGGTTTATGGTGAATTAATAATCCCCACAGATTCTGATGGCATAATCAGGTTTTACCATGGGAACAATAGGGACCACCCATTTGGAGAACTACACTGGCCTTATGATTCCTAATTTCTCCAAGCGTCTCAATTTGGCTTTAAATTTCTGACTGTAGTGTGTATGTAATGGACTGAGCTCCAAAGGATTTTGGTGTGGATTTGGGGCTCACATAGATTTTGGCCTTTGCCCCTTGTATCTGGCAGAGGCCATTTGAAGAATTTCTTTGTATTTGCATAGAATCTCTTGAAAAGCACCATCAGTTATTTTAAAAAATTCCTGCCAATTTAGCTTTATCTGTTATAGCCAGTCCCACCCCATGAGACTTGGCCTTTGACTATCCACAAGAATCATGGATAATTCAGCAGATTGGTGTTGATATGACACCAGTGCAGTTGTGTTTCCTAATATATTTAGGTGCCACCGTATAGGTTGCGAACTTAGCAGCCGTACTGCTTAACCTCAGGGATTGGACTCTGCCTCATGGTTACTTGTAAATGTATTGTCCGGGCAGCACGGTGGCACAGTGGTTAGCATTGCTGCCTACGGCGCTGAGGACCCGGGTTCGAATCCCAGCCCTGGTCACTGTCCGTGTGGAGTTTGCACATTCTCCCCGTGTCTGCGTGGGTTTCGCCCCCACAACCCAAAAAGATGTGCAGGTTAGGTGAATTGGCCACGCTAAATTGCCCCTTAATTGGAAAAAATAATTGGGTACTCTAAATTAAAAAAAAACAAAAAAAAAAGTAAATGTATTGTCCCACCACAATGGCAGAAGTGCCTGTGGGAGCCTCCATACTCAACGGTTGACCATTCATCATCAGGCCTAGCTCAATGTGAGGCATCTTATTCAACGTAACCATGTTTAACTTACAAATCTCGAATACTTCCTCAGAATCTTCCTCTACTTTATGCACTGGGTGTGTCAGGATGTATCTATTCTTAAACTGGGTGCACCCTGTCTAGCTCAGCAATGTGCGAGAATGTGGCCCTTCCTGTTACAATTGAAGCAAGCAAAATGTTTGCAATGGCACTTGCTCTGAGGCTGATCTCCCAGACACATTTGTAACACTCATCAAAATTCTTATGCTGACAGCCCATTTTTCTCTTTTTCCCTTCTCTTCTGTGCACCCGGAATCTTTGTTCAGCCTCCTCTGTGCCAGCCGCTCGAGGTCCTTGTTGGCAGCCATTTCCTCCAGGGTTGATTCATCTCACCTTCCTGCACACACCGTAACTCAGAAGTGCCCTTTTCAGCACATTCGGTGGCTTGAGTTAACTTTATCGCTTTATGCAGGGATAATTTTGTTTCTGCTAATAGTTCCTTTTGTCCGGTGAGATTGTAAGCACCACAAACCAAATGATCGCATACCAAGAGTAAGATAGAGTATGAGAGTAAACTTGCTCAGAATATAAAAACAGACAGTAAAAGTTTTTACAAATATATAAAACAAAAAAGAGTGGCTAAGGTAAATATTGGTCCTTTAAAGGATGAGAAGGGAGTTTTAATAATGGGAGATGAAGAAATGGGTCGGTCTTCACAGTGGAAGACACAAATAACATGCCAGCGACTGATAGAAATGAGGCGATGACAGGTGAGGACCTTGAGAGGATTGTTATCACTAAGGAGGTAGTGATGGGCAAGCTAAGGGGGCTAAAGGTAGACAAGTCTCCTGAACCTGATGGAATGCATCCCAGAGTGCTAAAAGAGATGGCTAGGGAAATTGCAGATGCACTAATGATGATTTACCAAAATTCACTAGACTCTGGGGTGGTTCCGGTGGATTGGAAATTAGCAAACGTGACACCACTGTTTAAAAAAGGAGACAGGCAGTGAGCAGGAAATTATAGGCCAGTGCGCTTAACTTCGGTAGTAGGGAAGATGCTGGAATCTATCATCAAGGAAGAAATAGCGAGGCATCTGGATAGAAATTGTCCCATTGGGCAGACGCAGCATGGGTTCATAAAGGGCAGGTCGTGCCTAACTAATTTAGTGGAATGTTTTGAGGATATTACCAGTGCAGTAGATAACGGGGAGCCAATGGATGTGGTAGATCTGGATTTCCTGAAAGCCTTTGACAAGGTGCCACACAAAAGGTTGCGGCATAAGATAAAGATGCATGGCATTAAGGGTAAAGTAGTAGCATGGATAGAGGATTGGTTAATTAATAGAAAGCAAAGAGTGGGGATTAATGGGTGTTTCTCTGGTTGGCAATCAGTGGCTAGTGGTGTCCCTCAGGGATCCGTGTTGGGCCCACAATTGTTCACAATTTATATAGATGATTTGGAGTTGGGGACCAAGGGCAATGTGTCCAAGTTTGCAGATGACACTAAGATGAGTGGTAAAGCGAAAAGTGCAGAGGATACTGGAAGTCTGCAGAGGGATTTGGATAGGTTAAGTGAATGGGCTAGGGTCTGGCAGATGGAATACAATGTTGACAAATGTGAGGTTATCCATTTTGGTAGGAATAACAGCAAAAGGGATTATTATTTAAACGATAAAATATTAAAGCATGCCGCTGTGCAGATAGACCTGGGTGTGCTAGTGCATGAGTCACAGAAAGTTGGTTTACAGGTGCAACTGGTGATTAAGAAGGCAAATGGAATTTTGTCCTTCATTGCTAGAGGGATGGCGTTTAAGACTAGGGAGGTTATGTTGCAATTGTATAAGGTGTTAGTGAGGCCACACCTGGAGTATTGTGTTCAGTTTTGGTCTTCTTACTTGAGAAAGGACCTACTGGCACTGGAGGGTGTGCAGAGGAGATTCACTAGGTTAATCCCAGAGCTGAAGGGGTTGGATTATGAGGAGAGGTTGAGTAGACTGGGACTGTATTCGTTGGAATTTAGAAGGATGAGGGGGGATCTTATAGAAACATTTAAAATTATGAAGGGAATAGATGGGATAGATGCGGGCAGGTTGTTTCCACTGGTGGGTGAAAGCAGAATTAGGGGACATAGCCTCAAAATAAGGGGAAGTAGATTTAGGACTGAGTTTAGGAGGAACTTCTTCACCCAAAGGGTTGTGAATCTATGGAATTCCTTGCCCAATGAAGCAGTTGAGGCTCCTTCATTAAATGTCTTTAATTAAAGATAGATAGTTTTTTGAAGAATAAAGGGATTAAGGGTCATGGTGTTCGGGCCGGAAAGTGGAGCTGAGTCCACAAAAGATCAGCCATGATCTCATTGAATGGCGGAGCAGGCTCTCGGCCATTTGACAAAGTCCTGCTACAAATGCAGAAATAGTCTCCCCTGGGTTCCTGATGGCCGAATATGAATTTATAACTTTGCAATATGACAGAGGGTCTGGGGTTGTAATGCTCTTTCACTAATGGCACTAACTGTCCAAACAGTATTCGGAACCTCTGGAGTTTAAACTTCCAGTGAGGTTATAAGTCTGGAGTCTGCATACCTTAAGCAAGATAACTTTTTGTTTGTTTGCCCCAGTCATCTCATTAGTAGTAAAAACATACCGAGGCCTCTTAATGTATTGGCCCAAGTCTTCAGTCTCCTGGTCAAAAGAATCACGTTTTCCCTTTGGAGGCATTATACTTCACTCACTGTTACTGCAGAAGCCATGGGCGGGAAATCCGCAGGCGTGAGTGCACTGGAGAAATGGAGGATCCCTCCAATGGAGAATCCAGCCCCACTTCTCTTTTCTTTTCTGGAGATCACCGATGGCACCCCTTCCCCTCAAATTCTGAAGCTCACGATTATAGTCCAATTGACTCTCGTTGGCAATGTAATAGTCTGAGGTATCAACAAGGAGGCTGCTCAAATCGCAAAGTGATTTATTCAAAAGAACAAAGAAAAGTACAGCACAGGAACAGGCCCTTCAGCCCTCCAAGCCTGCGCCGACCATGCTGCCCATCTAAACTAAAATCTTCTACACTACCTGGGTCTGTATCCCTCTATTCCCATCCTATTCATGTATTTGTCAGGATGCCCATTAAACGTCACTATTGCCCCTGCTTCCATCACCACCTCCGGCAGCATGTTCCAGGCACCCACTACCCTCTGCGTAAAACAACTTATTTTGTACATCGCCTCTAAACCTTGCCCCTTGCACCTTAAACCTATGCCTCCTATGACCCCTCAACCCTGCGAAAAATTCTCTGACTATCACTCTGTCTATGCCCCTCTTAATCTTGTAGACCTCTATCAGGTCGTCCCTCAACCACCGTTGTTCCAGTGAGAACAAACCAAGTTTATTCAACCTCTCCTGATAACTAATGCCCTCCATACCAGGCAACATCCTGGTAAATCTCTTCTGCACCCTCTCTAAAGCTTCCACATCCTTCTGGTAGTGTGGCGACCAGAATTGAACACTATACTCCAAGTGTGGCCTAACTAAGGTTCTATACAGCTGCAATATGACTTGCCAATTTTTATACTCAATGCCCCGGCCAATGAAGGCAAGCATGCCGTATGCCTTCTTGACTACCTTATCCACTGTGTTGCCCCTTTCAGTGACCTGAGGACCTGTTCACCAAGATCTCTCTGACTGTCAATACTCTTGCGAGTTCTACCATTCACTGTATATTCCCTACCTGTATTAGACCTTCCAAAATGCATTACCTCACATTTGGCCGGGTTAAACTGCATCTGCCATCTCTCCGCCCAAGTCTCCAAATGATCTAAATCCTGCTGTATCCTTTGACAGTCCTCATCGCTATCCGCAATTCCACCAACCTTTGTGTAGTCCGCAAACTTATTAATCAGACCAGTTACATTTTCCTCCAAATCATTTATATATACTATGAATAGAAAAGGTCCCAGCACTGATCCCTGCAGAACACCACTAGTCACAGCCCTCCAATCAGAAAAGCACCCTTCCATTGCTACTCTCTGCCTTCTGTGACCTAGCCAGTTCTGTATCCATCTTGCCAGCTCATCTCTGATCCCGTGTGACTTCACCTTTTGTACCAGTCTGCCATGAGGAACGTTGTCAAAGGCCTTACTGAAGTCCATAGAGACAACATCCAGTGCCCTACCTGAATCAATTATCTTTGTGACCTCCTCGAAAAATTCTATCAAGTTTGTGAGACACGACCTCCCCTTCACAAAACTGTACTATCTCTCGTCAATACAACCACTTGTTTCCAAATGGGAGTAGATCCTGTCTCGAAGAAATCTCTCCAGTAATTTCCCTATCACTGACATAAGGCTCACTGGTCTGTAGTTCCCTGGATTATCCTTGCTACCCTTCTTAAATAAAGGAACAACATTGGCTATTCTCCAGTCCTCCGGGACATCACCTGAAGACAGTGAAGATCCAAAGATTTCTGTCAAGTCCTCAGCAATTTCCTCTCTTGCCTCCTTCAGTATTCTGGGGTAGATCCCATCAGGTCCTGGGGATCTATCCACCTTAATATTTTTCAAGAGGCCCATCACCTCGTCTTTTTGGATCTCAAAGTGACCCAGACTATCTACACACCTTTCTCCAGACTCAAAATCCTCCAATTCCTTCTCTTTGGTGAATACTGATGCAAAGTATTCATTTAGAACTTCGCTCATTTCAACTGGGTTCACACATAGATTCCCTTCCCTGTCCTTCAGTGGGCCAACCATTTCCCTGGCTACCCACTTGTTTTTTATGTACGTGTAATAAAAAGCCTTGGGATTTTCCTTAACCCCATTTGCCAATGACTTTTCATGACTCCTTTTAGCCCTCCTGACTCCTTGCTTAAGTTCCTTCCTACTTTCCTTATATTCCACACAGGCTTCGTCTGTTCCCAGCATTCTGGCCGTGACAAATGCCTCCCTTTTCTTTTTGACGAGGCCTACAATACCTCTCGTTATCCAAGGTTCCCAAAATTTGCGATCTTTATCGTTCTTCCTCACAGGGACATGCCGGTCCTGAATTCCTTTCAACTGATATTCGAAAGCCTCCCACATGTCAGATGTTGATTTACCCTCAAACATCCTCCCCCCGCCCCCCCCAATCTATGTGCTTCAGTTCCCACCTAATATTGCCATAATTAGCCTTCCCCCAATTTAGCACATTCACCCTAGGACCACTCTTATCCTTGTCCACCAGCACTTTAAAATTTAATGAATTGTGGTCACTGCTCCCAAAATGCTCCTCTACTGAAACTTCTACCATCTGGTCGGGCTCATTCCCCAATACTAGGTACAGTGCAGCCCCTTACCTAGTTGCACTATCCACATATTGTTTTAAGAAGCCCTCCTGGATGCTCCTTACAAACTCTGCCCCGTCCAGGCCCCTAGCACTAAGTGAGTCCCAGTCAACATTGGGGAAGTTAAAGTCTCCCATTCCTCCCATTACTCCTTTCCAAAATCTGTCTACCTTTCTGCTCCTCTATCTCCCGCTAGCTGTTGGGTGGCCTGTAATAAACCCCCAACATTGTGACTGCACCCTTCTTATTCCTGATCTCTACCCACATAGCCTCGCTGCCCTCTGTGGTGTCCTCCCGCAGTACAGCTGTGATATTCTCCCTAACCAGTAGCGCAACTCCTCCAGACATTTTACATCCATCTCTATCCTGCCTGAAACATCTAAATCCTGGAATGTTTAGCTATCAATTCTGTCCTTCCTTCAACCAAGTCTCTGTAATGGCAACAACATCATAGTTCCAAGTACTAATCCAAGCTCTAAATTAATCTGCGTTACCTGTCATACTTCTTGCATTAAAACATATGCACCTCAGGCCACCAGTCCCATTGTTTTCAGCAACATCTCCCTGTCTGCTCTTCCGCAGAGCCATACTGGCCCTATTCCCTAGTTCTCCCTCAATGTTTTCACCTTCTGACCTATTGCACTGGTACCCACCCCCTGCCATACTAGTTTAAACCCTCCTGTGTGACACTAGCAAACCTCGAGGCCAGGATATTTATGCCTCTCCAGTTTAGATGCAACCCATCCTTCTTATACAGGTCACACCTGCCCCAGAAGAGATCCCAGTGGTCCAGATAACGGATACCCTCCCTCCTACACCAGCTATTTAGCCACCTGTTTAGCTGCTTTATCTCCCTATTTCTAGCCTCACTGGCACGTGGCACAGGCAGTAATCCCGAGATTACAACCCTTGAGGTCCTGTCTTTTAACTTTCTGCCTAGCTCTCTAAACTCCTGCTGCAGGACCTCATCCCCCCTCCTGCCTATGTCGTTGGTACCAATATGTGCCACGACCTCTGCCTGTTAGCCCTCCCCCTTCAGGATACCCGCTACCCGTTCTGAGACATCCTGGACCCAGGCACCAGGGAGACAACATACCATCCTGGAGTCTCTTTCACGTCCATAGAAGTGCCTATCTGCACCCCTGATTATAGAGTCCCCAATGACTATTGCTCTTCTGCGCTTTGACCCTCCCTGCTAAATATCAGAGCCAGCCATGGTGCCACTGCTTGGCTGCTGCTGTTTTCCCCTGATAGGCTAATCCCTCTGCCAGTATCCAAAGCGGTATACCTGTTCGAGAGGGGGACAACCACAGAGGATTCCTGCACTGACTGCCTGCCCCTTCTGGTAGTCACCCACCTCTCTGCCAGCACCTTGGGTGTGACCACATCAATATAATGCTCCATGACGCTTTCCACCACCTGCATGCTCCTAAGTGAACCCAACTGCTGTTCCAACCGAACCATGCGGTCTGTGAGGAGCCTCAGTTGGGTGCACTTTCTGCAGATGAAGCCATCTAGGATGCTGGAAGCCTCCCGGACCTGCCACATCTCACAGTCAGAGCACTGCACCCCTCTAATTGACATTGTGTTAACTAATTACTAAATTAAATTTAAAAATAATTGTTTTTAATAAGTTACTGTTAACTAGATGTTTCCTTGCACCAGATTTCTACTATAAATGTAAATGCTAAATACAGTACTCTCCGGCCTCTGGCTTAGATACCCCTCTAATTATGATTAAGTAATTAAATAATTATGTTTAATTAGTTTAACAATGTTTAATTTTTAAATTTAGTGCAGATTTCCTACCAGCCAATCAGGTCACAGCTTTCATGTGACATCACTGTTCAGTTTTTCCACCCCCACAGCCGCGCCCCCCCCCCCCCACCCACCCACCCCCCCCCCCCCCCCCCCCCCCCCCCCCCCAAGTTGGATCACTCAGAATAGCAGAATGTCTATCCTTTACCTGCTCCCAAGCTGCTCCCCGGCTCTCTTCCCAATCCCGAAAATGAAGGCCACTGGAACCTGGGGCTAAGATTTTATATCACCTACCTTCCCAGGGTGCTCCTTGGTTTTCTCCCTGCTTCCCGGAATGCACTCTGGATCTCTTCTGCAGATTACCAGTTACAAAGCCAAATGAAGGAAGCAGAAAAAAAAGGGAAACCGCACCTCCTCCACTCCGCGCCGAATTACCACACTGCCCGAATTACCAAGTTCAAATTCCCACTCTGGCTGTGTCTCACTCACTCCTGTTGATTTTTAGTTATATATGTATTTCAATAACAATGAGGTAAAACTATATACAGGCACAGAAAATACAATACAAGGTCTTACTCTTTGACACGCAGGCTCACACGCCTGGTCCCTTGCTCCCCGGACCACTTTCTTGCCATTGGCCAAGGCTCATGTGCTCCCAAGCAATAGGCCCCGGGTGGGTCATGTGCCCCATGATTGATCGTCCCTTAAAAGGACCACCTGGCCACAATCAGATCAGCCATGAGTGCTGGAGCAGGCTCAACGGGACAAATGGTCTTCTTCTGATCTTAAGTCCCATGTTCCAAAGCTCTACTTGAACTGCGGCAGCATTGACATTCGTAACTGTGAGGAGCTCGCTAACAATCGTTCAAAATCGTGACTACTTGCCCATCAGGCAGGTCGGTGGCACAATGATTCAATGATAAAGCAGAACACTGGCAGAGAAGAAAAGAAAATAAATTCTGCACTTCAGACACCATTATCTCGTGGGTCAGATTTCCATGTGCTCAAAGATCTGTGGGTCGAGAATCAGGGGCGGGATTCTCCGACCCCCCGCCAGGTGGGAGAATTGCCGGGGGTTGGCGTGAATCCTGCCCCCGCCGTCCTCCCAATTCTCCAGCCCCCCAGAAACCAGCCCGGCGTGAGACGCGGCGCCCGCCTCGGAGAATGGCGGCGTCCGGCACGACTCAATGGGCACCGGGGCCGCCCGAATTCTCCGGCCTGCAATGGGCCGAAGTCCCGCCCGTCTGTAGCCGGTCGTAAATTAGAGTAGGTCCCTTACCGGCGGGACCTGGGGTTCCTGGGGGTCACGGGGGGATCTGGCTCCAGGAAGTGCCCCCAAGGTAGCCTGGCCCATGGTCGGGGCCCACCGATCCGCAGATGGGCATGTGCCGTAGGGGAACTCTATTGTTCCGCACCGGAGGCTGTGGTCCTCCGCCATTCCCGGTGCGGAACTGATTCCTTCTGCGCATGCGCGGGGATGACGCCAGCACGCGCTGGCGCTCCTGCGCATGAGCCAACTCGCGCCGGCCGGTGGAGGCCCTTTGGTGCCGGTTGGCGTGGCGTCAAGCCCCTATCCCGCTGGCCGGCGGGGTGCCAACCACTCCGGGGCGGGCCTCGCACCTGAAGGTGTGGCGGATTCCGCACCTTTGGGGCGGCCCGACATTGGAGTGGTTCACGCCACTCTGCCCCTCCGGGACCCCCCGCCCCGCCGAGTACGGGAGAATACCGCCCCAGTTTTTCAGTCACATGAAGACTCGTGGCAAAAACTGTGACCCCGGATAGACATCATTCTCTAATCGAGGGACAGCTAACGACGGCAGTACTGTCTGAAATTGGCCCCACTTTGTGAAGCTGGTGACATGTAAAATGCTGAATGGCACTGAACCATTCTTCAAATAAATACAGCCACACTGTGACACATTGTAAGGGTGTGAGAGGAAAGTGGAACCAAATCATTCTCGTACAGGGGCTTTGGAAGGGGAGGAATAAATCATTTGGAAAAAACGTCAAGATTGGCATTTTCTGTGCCTGGCAACAAAACCCCTTCTCAGTCAGGGGATTTGGGGAGGAGGAAAAGGAGAATAACATATATAACTAAAAATCAACAGGAGTTTCTATTTTTATATGTACTCTTATTCAGCTTGTAATTGCCAACCAACAGCAAGTAATTGGAAGCCCTTTCCATTACACAAATCGGATTCTTTTATATGTTGAAACAAAAGACAAAACTTCGCTGTTTAGCACATTCAATGCTTTCAAAAGTATTCAAAGGCCCATTTTCACACTTTTAGAAGTACCATAATTGACTACAATTAGGCGTTTTAAGTGCTCCTACAAAAGAGGTAATGGATTCATTTTAAGACTGATTGTGCACATGAATTGCCACCAAGGGGCCATTTAATGTTCACTTTCAAATCTGCTTTTAAAATTGATTTTATTTTAACGTTGGCGAAGAAAAAAAAATTGATATAACATCAAAGCCAAGTTGTTGCACGGGTCAGATTACAGTCAGAACCAACTGCTCCATAGAATCTTCAGACCATCGACTCTGCACTGACCTTCCAGAAGGACCTTCCTAGGCCCATTTCCCCTCCCAATCTTTTTAACCCCGTGCATTTACCTGGAGGAACACGTAGACACAGGGAGAATGTGCAAACTCCATACAGTCATCCAAGGCCGGAATCAAACACACGTCCCTGGCGCTGTGAGGCAGCAGTGCTAAACACTGTGCCACCTTGCCGTCACTAATGATTTTCTTTTCCCTGCTGCTGAAAATTACTTCTCATTTGTGATCAAAAGGAATGTTTTAAAATTCTCAACTTTTCCCTCCAATATTTTTTTCCCATCTTCGCTTGAAGGTGTTGATTCCTCCCGAGGTGAGGAGAGAAACCCATAAAGTTAATGACCTTTTATCAGACCTGAAACCTGGGCTGGATTTTATGGTCGCGAACGTGGGGCCATCCACTTCACTGCATGTCACCAGTGGCTCCCTCCATTGGGAACAGGGTGCTCAGGCATGAGGGACCCCACACATTTCATCTTGGTCCACTGACAGGTCCTTCAGGATATAGCTGCTACCTTGTTCATATGACATGTCCTTTCAACCTCAGCTGTTGGTTGAATACCAGTGGCAATGGGCTGAAACACTCAAATGGATCTTGACTGGTCACTTGAGAGCCCCAATTGAATTCCAGGCAGGAAGGCCATCCTCAACCTGTCCTGTCCGATACTTAATTGTGGGAGTTAGAAAAGCAACAAGCTCGCCACCCACCCAGAGCCTTTTGGGAGGGGGGGGGGGGGGGGGGAGCATTACATTCCATCAACTGCCTCTCCACAGTAGTAGCCAGACTACATGAGCATTTCAAGCATTTCCTGTTTTTATATTAGATTTTCAACATCTGGAGTATTTTGCTATCTTATCAGACCTGGTTGACTTCCAGTACATTGCTTGTTTTGTGAGTGGGGGCTGAGGCAAAAAGAGCCAGTGTGTTCACAAACAATGGATTTAAACCCTGCCAACGTTCAACAATGGAGCGTATAGCTATTAGAAGTGTGAAACATGCTGATTTTTCCCTCACACCCACTGCAGGACTGAGAAAGACAGCAGAACCTCTACATTAGCCTCAGCTCAAACCAGCACAGAGTAGCAGACCTGGGATCTTTCTGAACTATATCAGCGTTCACTCCTTCAGTCAAACATATAGGATCTTATACAAGCATACAAAAATATAGTCCAACATACAAGTCTAAAAATGAAGGGTTAATTGTATATTGCACGTGGTAAAACAGTGTTTTAAAGCACACATTTGGTTTTGATCCTTTTGTTCAGTATCGTACAGCAAATCAGCTAATGAAGGGTTAGTTCAGAAATCCTGCCCAGCACCTGTTTAAAGTATAAAGACAGCTACCTAAGACTTAAATAATACTGCTGTGGACGCAGCTGCCTCATTTGTTGACCACACTCTTTAGGCCTTGATGCATGACAGGTGAGGATCTGGACACCACAGTTCAGGAAAAATGTAAAGGCTTCAAAATGGGAGATTTACCATGGATCATGGAAATTACAGCACACAAAGATACAATTCTGCCCACCAGGGTTGTGCTGGCTGTTTGTAAGACAGTTGTGCTTAGTTCCACGCCTCCATTTTGTTTGAACTCCTTAAATTAATCATTCTCATCTTAATTTCATTTTTATAGAATCAGCTTCAACATTATTGCAGGTAGAGCAGTGGTGGGCTACCTGTACGCAAAGGCCACAGGCGGCTCATCAGGGTTCTGAGTGCGGCCCATGAGACATTTTGTTCACTGATGCCCACTCGCAGACTTGTCACATTCCTCTGGTTTCTAACCACGTAGTATTTTTTCTATCGGTATCAGTGAAGTGATGCGCTCGTAAAGGGCAAGGGCACGTGAAGTGAGGTGTCACACACCATTGGCAGTGAGAGCCGTGTGCCCCCTCTGTGTCCAATCAAGCATGAATATTTATTTTAATTTTCCACAAGGTTGGTGACAGTTCTATTAACATGTGAATGATTAAGCATTTTCTATAATATATGAAATATTCACTGTGCATTAGGTGTATTCAATCTTATTCAAGGGTCACATTTAGTGAACAAGCCCAATTTCAATCTTGCGGCCCATAAAGATGAAGGCGGGCCACCTTTGGGCCCCACTCACTCGCCTAGGTTGCCCATCACTGAGGTAGAGTACTCCAGATTAGATCCATGACTGTAATCGTCTTACCAGGGTTGAGGAACTTCTGCTACAAGGAGAGGTGGGAAAAATTAAGTTTTCTCTGAACAAATACATAGATTTACATTTCTACAATGCCTTTCATGACTACTGGACATCCCAAAGCACATCAGACATTGAAGGGAAGTCACTGTTGTGATGTAGAAAACATGGCAGCCAATCTGTGCACAGCAAACTCTTACATCGTTGATTGAGAGATAAATATTGCCCAGGATAACCGGGGATAACTTCTTGAAATTGCCATGGGATCTTTTACATTCATCGCAGAGAGCAGAAGGGGCCTCAATTTTAACATGTCATCCAAAAGATGGCACCTCTGACCCTGCAGCACTCCCTCTGTTCTGCACTGGAGCATCAGCCTTCATTTTTGTGGCCAAGTCCTGGAGCGAGACTTGAACCAAACAACCTTCAGATTCAGAGATAAAAGTGCGACCAACTATGGGGGTGGTGTAGGTAATCATCCAGGGTAATGAACTGGGGAACACAGGTTTGAATCCCACCATGGAAGATGGTGAAGTTTGAATTCATTAAAAATCTGGAATTAAAAATATCATTGTCGACTGTTATAGAAACCCATTTGGTTCACTAATGTTCTTTAGGGTAGACAGGTGGCTCTCAAATGCTCTCTGAAATGTACTGAGTGGCTTGTTCAGACAAGGGCAATTAGGGATGAGTTATAAATGCTGGCCCATCACTCATGAATAAAATAAAATCCTGTTCTCTTGGGAACAGAAGGTTGCAAGATGACCCGATATATGTTTTCAAGATGATGGGAACTTTTGATAATGTAGATAGGGATAATGTAGATAATGGCAAATGGGTCAATAACTGCAGTTATTTTTGGGTTTAAAATTATTTCCAAGAGATCTAACAGAATTTTTTTTCCACTCAAGAGTTGTCAGGATCTGGAACATTCTACTTGAAAAGACAGTGGAAGTTGATTGCATAAATAACTCCAAAAAGAGAGTTGGAGGGAAACTTGCAGGGTTGCAGACAAAACGTGGGAAGGTGATTATGCTTTCAAAGCGCTAGCACAGGCACAATGGACTGAATGGTCTCCTTCTGTGCTGCAAGTTTCGATGAGATTATGAAATTTGCCACCGTCTCTCCCAAACCATCTGGTGCAAAGGGGAAGGAAGAAACTGCTGAGCACATCAATTTTGTGTTGTAACCAATTGGACCCAGCAGATCATTAAATCTGTAGGGAAGTAAATAAAGGTTAATGAAGGTTTCCCATCCAAGGACCTGACATCAAGACCAGAAGGTGGTACAAATAAACAGTGTATAATGGTGAATAGAACAAAAGGAAAAGTTTGGGGCATGGTGGGATTACAAAACAACAGAAAATGAAATGATATATACACAAGAAAACAAAGAGTGATCTGTAAAGTGATCAGGTGGGAAACTGGAGATAATCAAATGACAGAAGTGATAATAATGGTTCTGTTAAAGGGTCACGTATTAACCAAACCTTTTTCCTTTCTCCATAGATGGCCCCTGTTCTACCAAATGTTTCCAGCATTTTTTATTTGCATGTCAGATTTCCAATAAATGCAGTATTTTGTTTTATGGACCTCAAAGAATATCAGGGAGAAAATGACAGGTCTCAAAGTGTATCAAGTTGCCATTAACGGTATGAACGTAGACACATACCTGAAATGGATAGATAATAAATCCATACCCAACAAAATTCACATCCTGAACTGATTCTACATGAAAACCACAATGTGAAGTTTACTTAATGCAGTGTAAGAAAGACAGAACCTTTACACATCCACCCATTTGTCTTAAAATGCTTTGCAGTCAATGAAGTACCTCTGAACGATGCAATTGAGACCTAATTGGTCATGGAGCCTGCAGGCGGGATGCCTGTGCCATTGCCACGGACAAAGATCCTTGGCAAAGCCACCTATCTGGAAATCATTTCCTGACCCGAAAGTAGTCCCAACGTCCCAAAAGAGATTAAGTAGAAAGATTATGTTGTACCACACTCACATTGAAATGCTTCCTACTATTTTATAAGTTAACTTGCATTCCAATTTATCCAGGCAAAGTCCCTTTGCATTCCCTGTGGGAAACGCAACTTTGACATGAATAATTTAGGTTACGACAGAGGTACTGTAAAGCTTGGAGCAAGGACTCCAAAAGCAGTTAGACAGAAAATAAATTCAAGAGGCGACAATAGATTCATTCAAACATATGCTTAGCGTCTAATATGAGCTGGAGATTGAGAACAGCTGATTAACGGCTGAATGAGAGAATGCTTGGGGTGGGAGATGAACTCTGTGGCAAGGGTACAGAGTTTGCTGTGAAGATGACACTGAGGATGATGGCTAGAATCAGATAGATATGAATGTAACCAATGGAAGAGGGGCATTATTCTCAATCAAATAATTGAAAGGAATTTTGGGATCAGAATATTAATAAAGATTTTCTGTGGATGTGTTTTTAAAATTAGCTCTGACCCTAGAAGGGTCGAGTTATTTTATAACATAACCGCGGTACAATAAATTTTCATTCCTCAGATTGCAGTGAACAATTTTCTTTTCTTCTGAGATGGCATTCTTAAGATTAATGTTCCTCTAGCTGTACTGTAGTATAGTGCATTTCTCTAAAGATTAATGTTCGTGTAGCTGCACTGTGGTATAGTGCATTCTTCTTAAACATGCAACTTATTTTTCCACTTGTCTTATCTGCAACCAGAAAGTGCATATTCAGCCGTCCCTGTCCATCTGTCACTGGATCTGTGGAACTGTCCAGCAAGTGAACCATTAAGGATGTGAATTGTAAAAATGATTACCGCGAAAGTGATGCCAAATAAGGGTCTCTATTACTTTGATAGTTCCCAGCATTTTCCAATCTGCTGATATTAAAGAGTAAGTGATTTGTCCCATTGAAAGCGATTTCACAATAGTGGCAAGACCAGCAGGAGTTGTAATTATAATGGTCAGTTTGGAAGTTACTGGACAGCACTGCCTCATAATTATAAGTATTGAGGAAACTATTCCGTGTGTGATACAAAGGTCACATGACAGTATTTTGAAGTAGAGCAGGAGAGTCATCCCTGGTGCCCTGGCCAATGGTTATTGCTCAATCAACATCACAAAACCAATTATCCAACCATTATCACATTGCTGTCTGTGAGAGTTAGTTGAGTGCAAATTAGTTGCCATGTACCCCACATTACAACACTGACTCCAGTTCAAATATATTTATTAGCTGTAAAGCTCTTGGTGTTGCCTGGTGGTCATGAAAAGAGCTATATAAATGCAAGTCTTTTTTGTACAAAAGCAAAATGCGGCGTAAGCTGGAGATGCAAAATAAACACGGAGAATGTTGAAAATAATCAGCAGATAATGCAGCATCTGCAGAGAGGGAGAAACAGTTAACATTTCAAGTTCATGACCTTTTATCCGAACTGGAAAGGTTAGAGATGTGGCAGGTGTTTAGGCAACCACAGAAGCAGGGAAGAAGTGCAAGAGGTAAAGGTGACAAGACGTGGTCTGCAATAGGGTGGAAGAATGGAGAGGCAGAATCAGGCAGGATTTAAGGTGAGATTTTAACTCATTCAAAACCCATCCATTTGTTCAGAGTTAAAATCTGGCCCTTAACCTCTCCTGCCTTCCAGTTGATCACAAATCTTTTATTCTGTCCTTCCCCTAGCATTGTTTCCCCTCCGAACCTCACATCTGGCCTTTCCCTGACTCTGTGCTCGCTTAAAATCTGTTACATCTCTAAATATTCAGTTCAGATGAAAGAAAGACTTGTATTTATAAATGTCTTCCTTTCCTCCTTCTGATGAAATGTCCTCGACTTGAAAGCTTAGCTCTGGCTGCACCACCGGCTGCGTTGCGAAACACAGTGTGGCATGGCCAGTAGATGCCGGGAGATCTCTCTTATGGGATCTACCTGTCTCGCCATGCCTTATGAGGTCTAATGCGACCTTGGCAATGCCATCTGCATGCCAGCCTGGTACTGCCATGGTGCTGGTGGGACACTGCCAGGGTACCAGGCTGGCAGTGTCAAGGTGCCAAGTGGGCATTTTTCCCACACCGGGGATCGGGCCCGGGGTGCCTGCGCAGGTACGTTGAGGTGTGGGCCGAGGACCCCCTTATCGGTGAGTTGGGTGTTTCAGGGCATGTAGCGGGGTGTCGAGAGATCGGGCTGCAGGAAACGGAACTAAGTGCGGCCTTGTAAGGGAGTTCTCTGCTGAGGCCCCGAATATAACCAAGGTCCTGGCAGATAGCATGGTGTTCCATGGCACTGCAAACGCTGGGAAACACCCAGATAAACCCGGACATTACGGGACTCTGTTCCCATTCGGTTAGATTGGCCCCTCTGCTTCTCTCTCCCCAGATGCTGCATGCCCTACTGAGTATGTCCAACATGGTAGCATAGTGGTTAGTGCTATTGCTTCACAGCGCCAGTGTCCCAGGTTCGATTCCAGCTAGGGTCACTGTCTGTGTGGAGTCTGTATGTTCTCCCCATGTCTGCGTGGGTTTCCTCGGGGTGCTCTGGTTTCCTCCCACAAGTCCCGAAAGATGTGCTGTTAGGTAATTTGGACATTCTGAATTCTCCTCCGTGTACCTGAACAGGCGCCGGAATGTGGCGACTTGGGGCTCTTCACAGTAATTTACTTGCAGTGTTAATGTATGCCTACTTGTGACAATAAAGATTATTATTATTATATGGGTTAGATTCCATGGTAGATAATTCAGGAAATTAATTACACAAGAATGTGTGACTTCAGTGTAAATTTGTCAGGTTCCACTTCTGCTGCAGCGCCAATTTTTTCCATTCATAGCCTTTCCCAATGACGGAACGAGGTGCACAGTGAGCATAACTATGGGCAACGTGAAACATTGTTGTCTATATTATACTGCCATTAGTAATTTTGCTGCATCTGGAGAAATACAATCACCTAGTGAAAGAACCTCAGACCCCTACAGAGGCACTGGTTTTATCTTACATACTGGTGTTGTTGCCCAGTGATGCTTTCAGCAACAATGCAATATCTGAAGCACCATATTTATAATAACAGAACCTGAAGTCAGATGAATGACACACACAATCACTAGGCTCTGGTAGATGCCAAATAATGAGATGTTTAACTAACCTTTCAATGAAAAATCACCAGATTAGCAATTGCAAAGGTGATAATGGGTCATCAATTCAGTCAAGTGATCATTGTATACAGTGGGTGCTCCACACAAACATCCTTATTATACAGAGCAAACATGAAATGAGCTGGGAGAATATTTTTTTAACATAATTCATATATATATATAAACCAATGTATACACACAAGTATAATTTACACATGACAAATACACATTGGAGTGGAGTAGCTTTTAGAGTTGTCCTTCAGAAAAGAAACCATAGGGCAGCATGTGGCGCAGTGGTTAGCACTGGGACGGTGGCGCTGAGGACCCGAATTCGAATCCCGGCCCTGGGTCACTGTCCGTGTGGAGTTTGTACATTCTCCCCGTGTCTGCACAACCCAAAGATGTGCTGGTTAGGTGGATTGGCCACGCTAAGTTGCCCCAATTTGGAAATGAAAAATAATTGGCTACTCTAAATTTATAAAACAAAATGAACCAGAATATGCTTTCCCCTATATTTGAATGCTTGAAGAGCTCCATTCAATTTTGCTTCTGATTTTGTTCTATTGCTGTCACAGACTAACATATGTATTTCACAAACATTTATTTATTATTTTCCACAATAGTTACATGAAACAAAGTTGCAAGATCCAGTAATGAATTTCAATAAGATTAAGATCAAACTTAATTTTCCAATCGACTTCTCTGAATCCTTCGCTTGCCAAAAGGTTAAACATTAGTTGTTAAAATGAATGTAAAACTGTCTGATGTACTGCCAGATCATTCGCCACCTCGACAACACAAAAGGGATGAACTTTAGACTTAGCTGCTCCAATATATGTCTGGCCTGCCTCCCATTTTCTATCCTCTTGGGATCATCCAAAACTCTGCTTTCCACATGCTAACCAAAAAATGTTTTGTGTATCCGTTGCCCCTGTGCTCACTGACCTACATTAGGCTCCTGGTTAAACAACACCTCCATTTTTAAACTTTTAACCTTGCTCATGGCTTTCCCCTTGCACTCTCCACAACCTTTTCTCACCCTACAACCCGCTATGATATCTGTGCTCATCTCAATTGTGTGTCTTGAGCATCCCCGATTTTGATCACCCAACATTGTCCACCACGTCTTCAAACCTTAATAATAATCTTTATTATTGTCACAAGTAGGCTTACATTAACACTGCAATGAAGTTACTGTGAAAATCCCAGAGTCGCCACATTCCGGCGCCTGTTCGTGTATACAGAGGGAGAATTCAGAATGTCCAAATTACCTAACAGCATGTCCTTCAGGACTTGTGGGAGGAAACCGGACACCTGGAGGAAACTCACGCAGACGTGGGGAGAAGTGCAGACTCCGCACAGACAGTGGCCCAAGCCGGGAATCGAACCCGGGTCCCTGGCGCTGTGAAGTAACATTGCTAACCACTGTGCTACCATGCTGCCCTGTTTGCTTTAAGACACACCTTAAAAACCATGGGCTGGATTCTCCCAAAATGGGGCTATGTCCCCACACCGGCGTAATAACGCTGTCATTGCAGTCTCGAGTTTCCTCAAAAAAGATAAACCGATTCACTTACCTTTAGAGGGCTAGCAGAGATCCTGAGTACTTCAAGCAGCTTTAGCTGCGGATATGGGCCCCTGCACGGCCGGTTTCGAGTCCGCGCATGCACACGGCGGCGGCCTCCAGCGGACGCGCCGAGCGCCATGGCAGACTCGGATTGCGGAGGCAGCTTCGCGGTTGCATTGGACCGGCCCGATCTACCCCCGGCCGCCCATAAAGCTCCCCTCCACCCCCCCCCACCCCGGGTGCCCGATTCCCCCCGGCCCCACCAAGGCCTCCGCGGACTGAGTGCGCAGTCGCCACTCGCGGTTCCCGAACAGCAACAGATGATTAGAACCAGGTCGTAGGGAACTCGGCCAGCTGGGTGCGGAGGATGTTGATTCTCCACCCCTGCGCCAAACGTGATTTTGGCGCAGAGCAGCAGCGGAGAATCCAGCCCCATCTCCTTGGCCAATCTTTGGGTCATCGTTGTTTATAGATTTTGACTGTTAGGTTTACATGCCTTGCACATGATGGAGTACAGCTTCCATTTTGAGTGCAATCAGCATACTGGCAATCTGAAAATTGTGTCAAAAAATTTGGTCCTGGGCAGCACGGTGGCACAGTGGTTAGCATTGCTGCCTATGACGCTGAGGACCCGGGTTCGAATCCCGGCCCTGGGTCACTGTCTGTGTGGAGTTTGCACGTTCTCCCCGTGTTTGCGTGGGTTTCACCCCCACAACCCAAAGATGTGCAGGTTAGGTGGATTGGCCACGCTAAATTGCCCCTTAATTGGAAAAAATAATTGGGTACTCTAAATTTATAAAAAAATAAATTAAAAAAATTTAGTCCTCCCAAGTCTCTCTCAAATTCCCCTGCATATTGCTCAAGGCAATGTTTGCCATGAGCCAGCCCAATTCTGCAGTATTTTAAATGGTACGTTTTAAAAATAAAAACAATGCTTAAATTTCCATCACATATTCAAGAGAAAACTTGAACTTTGAATAAAACTGCCGAAAAGAGCTAACGTCAATAAATAAGCATATTTCATCAGTATTAACTGATCACCTCTGAATAATCCACTTCAAATAGCTGAAACTCGCCTTTAATATGGGGAACAGTTTTTGAGTTGGATTGGGGTGCAACAATCAATTTCTTGTTAGATTAAAGCAAAAGTTACAAAAACCTTTTACATGTGTCTTTTCGTGTCTTTGCACCCAAAAAAAAAACAGTTGAATTATAAAGCCACTCTGAAAGCCACCAAACAATTGCCAGCAAGACTCATGGGTGACCATTTCATCATGAGGGTATAACCAAATCTGTGGGCAAGATTTTCGGTGCAACGTTTTGAAACAAGCACAAAAAGATGGTCGAAAATCCAGTTTCTCTGAAGGTAAATTTTGCTTAAAATTCCACAATCCTTTGTGCACTTATGCTGGTTTTGGCTAGATTGCATCAAAGAAAACCTGTGCAATCAAACACAAACTCCAGGTCGATGTTTATACGTATGGAATGCTAATGATGGCTGGACAGTGAAGCAGAATAGTGATTAAATACGAACCTCAACTAAATTCAAGCGGCTTCATAAATTTTGACCAAGGTTATGATAAGCGCTCCCAAGTCTAACAGACCTTGTTTCATAAATCCCGCGTCAATTTCCTACTTGTTTCTTTCATGCCTGTTTACTCTTGGACAGTTTGTTCCCTTGGCCATTGCTTAAAAAATGGATCTGCTTCATCACAAGGAATATAGTACAATCTGAAGTTGAAGTTGACAGGAAGCATTTTGGCGTACAGAGCCTTAAAATCTGTTTGCGCACCATCTGTTTTTGGATGCTCAGCCACAATCGGATCAGCTGCGATCTCATCGAATGGCAGAGCAGGCTCGATGGTTCGAATGGCCTCCTCCTATTTCTTATCATCTTATAATGTTATCATTCAGAGCTGGAAGTGCACAATCCACCCTCTGCCTCTTACTCTCTGCCGCTCCCTTCCATCAGTGAAATGAAACCTATTGCTGAAACAATAGGGTGAGCTCTGGCCTCACCATTCGGGCACAGTGTATTGTTTTAAATTTCAGCGCAAAAAATGGCTTTGCTTCTGGCACCTTCACTAAAGCATTCCCAACTCCACACCCTCCCAGCTCCTGTCCCAGTTTTTATTTGACACCGACGCTGGGATATGGCTTTCAGTTGTTCGCTGCGGGCAGGGGTCTTCCCAGCACAAGTTCCACTACAGTGTGCAGCACTATTGAAATAAAAATGAAATGAAAATCGCTTATTGTCATAAGTAGGCTTCAAATGAAGTTACTGTGAAAAGCCTCTAGTCGCCACATTCCGCCGCCTGTTCGGGGAGGCTGGTACGGGATCTGCCACAGCAGCGACACCATTCACAGGGGCTGTGAATGATGCTGAAGTAAACTTTGGTATGGTGGTGGGAGGTGATTAGGTGTTGAGAATCAGTGTGGCAGCATGACATGAGGAAGAACGGGAGAAAAGGTGCCAATTTGAATTGGAGCAAGGGAGGAAAGGGTGCCAGCGTGATCAGAACGTGGGGAGGTGAAGATTACTATCCATGTCACTCCAACTCCTCTGTAAGCAATTTTAAAACAATTTAACAATCTGGTTGAGCGTACCAATTTATAACCACAGTAACCTGCAATTTCTACACGATAAATAAGGGGAATCCCAAATCGTTTGTCACAATCAGCCCAGAAAAGCCGTGGTTTATCAATCCAGTCAATTCTAAATAAAAACAGAAAATGCTGGAAAACGTGGCAGTTCTGGCAGCTTCCGTGGAGAGAAAAACAGTGTTAAGATTTCAGGTCACTGATCTTGCCAATGAGCTTTATTTAGAATAAACAAGAACTTTGCCCCTAACGAAGGTCCTGAGCGATTCCAGGATGGCAATGGGAAGACGTTCGATGGATCAAGACTCTTCAGCTCTTCTAAGTGAAGGCATTTGGATACACATTGAAATATTGTGCATAGATTTAACCTCAGAGCTCAGCATATTACCATTAAAGCAGGGGAACAGTCCTGTTTCAATGAGGAGTGCAGGGGAGCATGCCAGAAGCAACACCCAAAAATGAGGTGCCAACTTGGTGAAGTTACAAAACACAGGATCATATGCATGCTAAAGATTGGTAGGAGTAAGTTATTATCGGGGCAAAGCAATCCTATGGATCAGATTCAAGGCTCTACAGTCTGGCCCTATCCATTTGTGAATGGTGGTGAACAATTAAACAACTAACTGGAGGAGAAGGCTTCCTAGACACCCACAATGATGGTGGAGTTCACCAAGTGTGTGCAAAAGACAAGACCGAATCATTGGCAATTATTTTCAACCGGACGTTCTGAGATCATGATGTGCCTCGACCTCCTCCTACAATCCCAACCATGTTCAGCCAATTTGATTCATTCCACATGATATCAAGAAATGGCTGAGCTCATTGCACACAACTAAGGCTATGGACCATGGCAACATCCCGAGTGCAGTGCTGAAAATGTGCTCCAGAACTAACGGTGCCTCAAGCCAAGCTGGTCCAAATTGCAACAATGACGCCAAACTGACAAAGTTGAAAATTGCCCAGCTATGTTCTCTGCACAGAAAACACAGGACAAATCTAATCTTGCCAATTGCTACCACATCAGTCTTTTATCAAACATCAGCAAAGTGATGGAAGGGATCCTTGACAGTGCTATCAAGCAGCACTTCTCCTGCTCACTGATGTTCAGGTTTGGTTCCGCTGGGAAAAATTGGTTCTTGACCTCATTACAGTGTTACGACACCCTGAGTTAATGCATGGTCAATTCCAGGCCCACATGCCCTGGATTCATAACATAAGTGAATTAACCAATAATTCTTATCAAAATACCAAAATCTTTAGCCCTTGGCTGCCCAATAATTACAATCAGCAGGTTTGTAAAGGTAAACATGATTGCTGTTCATTTATAACAAGGACTGTAACGAAATATGCGGTAAATACAATTGGTTAGCGCCAAGCTAATACCTACGACCCACTTTAATTGTCCACCCTCTACGCACGCACACAGAAGACAGACAAACATAGCGGGGTGGATAGGAATAAAAACTATGAGGATGAAGATAGAGAGATAAGAGTCTTTGCTTAAGATGGAGATTCTTTAGCACACTTTCTTCACAGTAAGATTGTTGATTAAATTCTCTGGTTTACAGTTGGCAATGGTCTTCTTTGAAGATTCATTCATTCAGAGTCCCTGTAGTTTGGAAAATGCAGTTCTCACAGGCAGCAGGCTTTCTGGAGCGACACCATTAATCATCAAACTGGGCCTTCAGTTCTAGGTTTGCAATCGGGCTTCTATTTTTCTGTAGAGAGAGTTGGTTGGTTCTGCATTTGCCTTTCATGAGAGAGAGTTGATCCATTCTAAACTCTGTCTGTACAAAGATTCATCCAGGCTCTCTGCCAGTTCAGAAATACAGCCTTTCTGGAGAGAAATGGAGGGAAGAGGATAACAGGTCCTTTCCTGGGGCTCCCGTGATCAAAACTGAAACTAAACTCAACCCTTGGAGCTCTGAAAAATATTCCAGTGAGATCAGATCCAATCACCACCTGTTATCAGGCAGGGCATAGCATTTTGGAGCAATTAATCGGCCACCGGCCAATCAATCAAACTGAGTTCTCACTGATTCCGATCAGTCTGCAATCACCAGCACAGCCTTCCGGGTTCATCTGTTTGAATTAAAGATACAGGCTCCTTACAGGCTGTTTGTATTGAAGTGAGATGTCCATCAATCATCCATAGAATAAAAATGCAACAGCAAAATAAAAGAAAGTGGAAATAAGAGAATAAACAGGGGACAAACAGGAAGGATCCTTACAACGATCTTTACCTATACATGGGCAAAAATGCTTAAGTCAAGTGGTGAGGTGCGAATGACTGCCATTGATATCAAGGCAACATTTGTCCGAGTGTGACATCAAGGAGCTCAAATAAAATTAAACTCAATGGGACTCAGGAGGGAAATTCTACACTGACCTGAGCCATACCTAGCACTAAGGAAGATGACTGTGACTTTTGGAGTCCAGTCATCTCATCCCCAGGGCATAGCTGGAGGAATTCCTCTGCGTGGTGTCCGAGGCTCAAACATCTTCAGTAGCTTTATCAGCAAGCTTTCCTCCATCATAAATTCAGATGTTGGGATACTTGCAGATGATTGTCCAATGCTCAGTTCTATTTGTGATTCCTCGAATATTGAAGCATGCAGCAAGAAGTGGACAACATTGAAGCTTGGGATAGTAAGTGGCGAGTAACACTTGCACCACACAAGTGTCAGGTAATGACCATCTACAAGCCCATCATCAACATCCTAGCGGATGGGGTGGGAGAGGATGGTGAGGTCTGGGGGTAGGTGGGGGTTACCATTGACCAAATGCTTAACTGGACAAGCCACATAAATACCATTGCTACAAGAACAAGTCAGAGTTTGGGAATCATGTGGCAGCAAACTCACCTTTCCTGACACCTTGGAGATTTTCCCCAATCTATGCGACATTTTAGTGTGACATAAACTCTGCACTTACTTGGATGAGAGGAGCTTGAACAACACTCAAGTTTGACACCATCCAAGACAATGCGGCTCACCTGACTGGCATCCCATCGACCACCTTAAGCATTCATTCCCTTCACCACTGGCACTGTGCCTGCCGTGTGTACCATCAACACATTACACTACAGCAAATCTCCAATGCTCCTTCGATAGTACCTTTCAATTCTGCAATCTCTACTATCTAGAACATCAAAGGTAGTAGATACATGGGAATTCCGCCACCTGATTTGGAACTATACCAACATTCCTACATTGTCACTGGATTAAAATCCTGGAACACCCAAACTAACAGCACTGTGTGTGTACCTACATGACATGGATTGCAGAGTCTCATGACGCTGATACACCACCATTTTCTCAAGAGCAATTATGGATGGGCAATAAATGCTGGTCACCTTTGGGATATGTATTAAAACTATTCAAACATAATATTTGTAAACAAAAAAATACAATAGTTGTGGAAGTATGCATGTAGAATATTAGTTGATGTTTTCAATGGCTGCCTTATTCACTGGTCTGCTGAAGTCACTGCTGAAACAGCTAAGATGATTTGCAATAAAAACACATTTGTTTTGACATGATGTGTGGCACTAGCAACATGATAAGATTAGCAATCTGCAAAAGCCTCAAACTGTTTATTACCATCTAGTTCTTACTTGCATCCAAAGAGATGAGCTGGTGTTTTGGGAAAAAAAACATAAATCAGATCATTTTACTTCATATTTCGTTGCCACTGTCACATTTTATTTAACAAGCGGAGATTTTATTCCTAACTGGTCTAAAACTGGCATGCTGCGTACACAGCAGATTCCAGATTGCATCCTTTTAACTTGTACTAATTAGGGCGAAGAAAAACATCAAGAAGGTACTGCACAACAGTGCCCAGCATGGAGCAGCTCTTGGGAGTCCTAATTGTGACCTCTGACACTTAAATTGTGTACGGGACCAGCTGGCAATCCAGATGTTCATCGTCAGATAAAAAGTGACTGGTACTCAGGTTAATCCTTCCTTGTATTTTCGTACACACTTCAGTTATTTTTTTTATCTGCCTTAGGTATGATTATGGTAACATGAATCTGGTTTTAATTAGCAACCCAAGGCCCAAGTCTCAGATTCTGGGAAGTGGATGGCTACGGAATGTAAACATTCCACTCACATTAGGACCACTGTCAAACCCTCAGCTGTTAAAACATCTCAAATGTGTTCCTTGCTCTTCATGAGCAACAGTTTTCTTGAGCTTACTTTCCATAAAAGAGAAGGTTTCCATTGAATTGACCAGATTATTATAAAACCCAAGGGTGTTGGTTTTGGACTTCAAAAAGACAAACTGGAATTTCATTAAATTTCATGATGCCCCACACAGGGACCACCGAAAGATTGCTCTCGATATCCATTGCGACTCTGCAATATTTTAATAAAATATTATCATCCCTGCCAAGATGTTAGGCAGAACTCCAGAAGATTACCTTTAAACAGGCCACACAATGGCATATTCTACATCATGAAAATGTTATTGACTGGCTCAAAATGTTATGATGCTATAAAAGAGCACGTCACTTCTGTAGCAATATGCTATTTTGGTTGTAATTATTTTTTCTTTGCATTCATGGGCACACAAAACTATTATGCATCAAAATAAAATTGAATATTGCTGAAGAGGGATATATATATATATTTTTCTACAAATTTAGAGTACCCAATTAATTTTTCCAATTAAGGGGCAATTTAGCGTGGCCATTCCACCTAACCAGCACATTTTTGGGTTGTGGGGGTGACACCCACGCAGACACGGGGAGAATGTGCAAACTCCACACGGACAGTGAGCCAGGGCCTGGATTCGAACCCGGATCCTCAGCGCCGTAGGCAGCAATGCTAACCACTGTGCCACCGTGCTGCCCTGAAGAGAGATATATTGATAAATGTTTCATCTTGCGCTCATCATGACAAACGCAAGAATGCCAAATTTCAAACGTTCACAATAATTTATACCTTACGAAAAGAGGGTGCTGATTGGTTGGCAAGTTGGCTCTGATTGGTCAAGCAAGCTTGTAGGCTCCCCATGTTTCGAGATAATTCAAAAGAGGTGCAAGGCTTGAATATATTTGTTTGCACACCCAACGGCACTGTGTCACGCAACATGGTAATGCAAAATGGGTCTGCATTTATAATTGAAATACCCGTTTTACTGAAAACTGCTCTTCTCGTTCACAGAACTTGGACTGAAAAATGAGAGTGACACCGCCATTTCTCTGTTTTGGTGAAGGGTGTAATGTCAGCTAAAGTTCCTTCCAAATTATTTCTCAGTAAGTGAAACTGTTAAACTTACATTGCAAACAATTACATTCAATTAGGCCTCCTGTGGAGCACCCATTGTATAATCATGTCTTCAAATAGGCCTTTCCCAGTTTCATTCTCGAAAACCCCCAGAGTAAAGCTCCACTATTCATAGTTCTTACTGACCCTTGTGTCTGCCTCCTGACACATCCAAATTAAAGCTATTCGGTATTTTGAAATTGCTCCTACAGCCCATAACGATCATGTGCTCCCAGGGCTAAGGGACTTTTTTCAGTGACATCTCTGGTCTAAAAAAATGGAAAACAATCCAGAATCATTATTTTTCACAAATCAGAAAAGCTATCTGGAATTTGTTGGTCAGAGTGACCAAACTCAAAATCGCTACGAGACTTGAACCCTCCATTAGCACCATCTAGTGGGAATTCCCTATCTTAATAAACATTCTATCGAGTGCTAGGAGACCAAAAAATGGGTTGCTGGCTGGCACATCATCAGATAATCAGTTTAAATAACGGCACTTAGCAAGGTCTCCCAAGTGGCAGTGATCACTGGTCTGGATTTATAAAGGAAAACTAAAAAACAATTTATCATCACTGATTACCAGAATTATTTTATGGGACTGAAGCTTTCAGTAACTTTTTTAAAAATCTAAGAAATCAAATTAAGGCTTGAATTATTTTTCGGCAGAGATGCAATATCACTCTCCAGAAGGATTTGATTAATCACAGACTTTAGTTCAAAATGCCCTGTACCCAATTATCTCATTTAATATGACAGAACTACCTTCTTTAGTGGAATTTGAACAAATCCTGTAATTATTGCTACATTTCCGAGATTATATTAAGCCCAAAATCAGAACTGAAAACACAGCAGGAGAAAAGTACCATGTGGTGAATTGCAACACTTTTAAGCAATGGGAATAATATTTTGCACCTGCTGATGTTCCGGAGAGGTATTTACAAGAAAGTTCCCTGTAACAGTTGATTTGCATATTCACGGGATGAACACCAGTCACCATCCTTGGGTAAAACGGGTGAAAATCGCATGCAGTCTTTGAAAAAACAGTTTGGGAGAGTGGCAAGCATGCTAGGATGTGAGCTTGGCTCACACATTTGATTGTCAGCGAGTTTGGCTGCACGTCTTATGAATCTCAAGCCATTTTCAAGAATGTACTGTGTTGGAGCAGCTGGCACAGGAAGACAAACAAGGCATGTCACACAGACAGAGATGAAGATGCCACAATTTCATAAGAGTCTGATCTGCAGTTCTTCTTAAGCAAATTGAATTCTCAGTATTTATGGCACCAGATCTGCCAGAAATACCACTTACAGGAGGTGGGACTGGCACTAATTAATCACGTGAGGGAGTAAGACCTGACAAGGTGGCCAGAATTTTTCAGTCACCGATGTGGGGCCGGCGAGCCACTGAAATATCAGTTTACACCAGTGGGACCAGAGGATCCATCCAGCGTGAAGGGATGGAAAATCCCGGCCCATATATTTTTGTAAAACATAGATAACTTCATGGTTCTTCCTAAAATTTTAAAACTGCATAAAGATTCATAAAGTGGTTGAATCTGTGCCTGCTGGTGGCCCCTGAATAAAAGATCTCACCTGCAGTATCAGTAAAACTCGGACATCATTCTCTCTGCAAACCAACCTAACATCCACTTGTGGACTGTCGAGGGTGCAGAGGGAAATTTCAAAGGGAGCTATACAAAGGCCATCTGTATTGTATAATCCAGGCTGGCCAATAGGATCTAACTTGTCTGCTAAGATAAAGGGCCCTGCAACTTTCCTTTCTATTCTTAATTGTTGAGTCATTTATTAATCTCAGGGACCCAGACGAGGGATGCACATCCTTTGTCAAAGGTCGTGCTGAGAGGTGGGGGTCACATGACCTCAGCTTCTGGCTTGTTGAACAAGTATTATTGCTTTTCTGGGCTGAATAGCTCAGTCTGCGGATCACGATCTAACTGGCAACCTCATAGAAAAGGAGCCTTGCCCATGTTGAACACCTGAACCTATCTATGAAGTTAATACCATCAGAAGAATTAATTATCCAGCATAGGTTTTCAACCCAGCGACCTCTGTGAAGGAAAATTTCATGGAAACAACCCATGTGAAAAAATATTTCTTTGCTCTGTGGTCTCGGTAGTATAAATATTTGTTTTCGCTATCCCTCTCTTTACAACCTGAATACAAGGGGGAGGTTGCGAACCCTCTTTCGTGTTTTGAGTGGGTGCAAATAAACTAACCCTTTGAATTCATCCTAACCTGTAGAGTTAATAGAAAATTAGTTCAACCCAAAATAAAGGGGTTTGAAAAAACATCGCTGCTTTAAAAAAGGAAACCAATCAAAATGCCTTTCTGTTTACAGACAGATGGTGAGAGGAGAAATTGGTGTGGTTTAAATGAACCCACCTCCTGTCTGCAAGAATCAACTTTTTCATACCCAGGGCTGCAGATTTAAGGATTTTGAGATGATTATCAGTGATGTCTTAAACATACGTGTGTAGATGATTACCTGACATGTCTTAAAATACCTGGGGTGTGCCAACAGAAGTGTGATGCATTCTGAATTTGTGTATGACTTGTGGCCAACCGAGTATGTTCAAACCATCAAAACATGAGTGTGCAGGCATATTTATGTCAGGATTAATGGACATAATGCACATAAAGGGATGGGCAATAATTGTAGGAAAAACCTGAGCACATGAGGCAGCACGGTAGCATTGTTGGGGCAGCACGGTAGCATTGTGGATAGCACAATCGCTTCACAGCTCCAGGGTCCCAGGTTCGATTCCGGCTTGGGTCACTGTCTGTGCGGAGTCTGCACATCCGCCCCGTGTGTGCGTGGGTTTCCTCCGGGTGCTCCGGTTTCCTCCCACAGTCCAAAGATGTGCAGGTTAGGTGGATTGGCCATGATAAATTGCCCTTAGTGTCCAAAATTGCCCTTAGTGTTGGGTGGGGTTACTGGGCTATGGGGATAGGGTGGAGTTGTTGACCTTGGGTAGGGTGCTCTTTCCAAGAGCCGGTGCAGACTCGATGAGCTGAATGGCTTCCTTCTGCACTGTAAATTCTATGATTCTATGATAACCCAACAGGTGAGGTGACCAACCAAACTACAAACAATGAATGGGTGAAGAGAATAATTATGCAAGTCATCAGGTGCTGTTCATACCACTAAAGAAGAATGAGAGAAGGTATAAACAATCACCACAGTGCTAGGCAACAGTGATGAAACATATAGGCCGAGAATGAACTGTCAGGAAGAAACCCATCACTTCAATATTTTGAGCTATGGAAAGGTTGTATGCATCTAATATGTTAAAGTTTAGAGAAATGCTTTGTAATATTTCACTGAAAATTGTATTAATAATTGTGTGACAAACACAGAGTGCTGCCCGGAAAATTGAATTTGTTTTAATTTCATTACTCCGCTCAATATATTCAGACTGAAATGGGTAAACTTGCAAAATTATTGCCTCAAGACGTTCAATGGCCAAACAAGGGAAGCAAGGTACCCAGATACTCTAATATTATTTTCCCCATGCACCAGCACATACTTCATCCTCAAAACAATCCTATCACAATGCACTCCAGTTACGTTTTGTACATAATTGGCACAAAATTATTAAGGAGTGTTTTAAAATTTGGATGGAATTTTTAACTTATATACTTCGAACAAAGTCGGACTAATTTTGGGACCCTGATCTGAAATGTCCATGTTCTACGGTGTCAGATTTACTTCTACAAGGCTTTCCATAGAATATGCAGTGCTGTCCCGCATACACTGCATGCAAGAGTGTGTGCCCCGTTTCCCTCTGTTTTTATTTATTCTTTTTCTCTTCATCCTTTTATTCTTTTCTTATGTCGAAGTGCTGGGTTATACTATTCAGCTGTGTTTCTCTATAGGGTGAAATGATTGTGCTGTACTGTACCAGTTATACATGTGTATTGTTTTGTTTTTAGAAAAGTTGAATAGCTAAAATAAATATATTTGCAAACAATTAACTCCAGTTCAAAGAACACAAGCTCAGGATCTCATTGCATAGTTATCCATCTTTTATAACAATATTTTGCATGCAAACCCCAAATCCATTCCCTATTTTTGATATTAACATACTCCTACTTTTAGCTCTCCCATTGCACTCAGATCATATGTAACAGACTTTTCCCTTATTTGCCTTGATGCTGTTGCAATAGAAATTAGCCTACAATGCTCCTAAGTGGTAGGTCAACAGAGGAGTCATCCCTGACCTTTACACCTCAAAGAGGATGACCATCAAACTCATAGGGATGCTTCTGTTCTTGCTGTGGGAAATGCCAAAGTTGGTGCCATAGAGCTCATGCCAGATGAGTGATTGACATTTGTTAATTGTACCACTTGAAGTTAAACACGTACAGATGGATGACTTACTGTAATAAGAGTTGAGTGGAGTCAAAAGGTACACAACAAATATCCCTGAAAAGAGAGACGTGTTACCAAAGCGTTTTGTCTTGCACTCATGAGGACAAATGCAAGAATGTCAAATTTCAAACGATGACAACAATTTATACTACAGGAGAGTAGGGGTGCTGTATGGTTGAAATGTTAACTCTAACTGGCTTAGGCATGGAGAAAGCAGCAGAGAAATGTAGACTCCACCATGTTACTGTCTAATTTTAAAAAGGCACAAGGTTTGAACATAGTCTTTTTGTTTGCAAAGAACAGGGCGGGATTCTCTGACCCGCCAGACCCGATTTCCGGAATGGCGCGTCCCCGCCGGCAGTGGGATTCTCAGTTCCCACAGCCGGCCAATGGGGTTTCCAAGTGTGGGCCACCCCACGCTGTCGGAAAACGTGCGGACGTGAGTGCACTGTCGGCGTGGCAGAGGATTCTGTCGATGGATAATCCCGTAGCAGATCCTTGCATCTGTTGCTTCTAAAAAGTGTAAATGTGCCATGTTGCGAGCACAGCTGATTATTTTAAATTGGTTCCGAGTGTAGCTATTAACACACTCAGAATTATTCCACAAGTGTTGCCCAATCAAAGAATCACATCTAACAAGAAATGTTTTCAAGCATGAGCTGGTTGTTTTCAAACCTGGAGTCTTTTTTGAGTCATCCAAAGGTTTGGGGAACCTACACTTCAACAGTCCTTTCTCCATGTCAACACCTCAGCTGGAGTTGAAGTGTCAATCAATCAGCACCCCTTTTACCTGTGGTATAAATTATTGTGATGGTTTAAAATTTGGCATTCTTACATTTGTCCTGATGAATGCAAGACAAAAAGCTTCAGCAATCTATCTCTCTTTCCAGCAATATTCAAGTTCAATGTGACCAAGAGATACACACCTGTAATCAGGTAGACCACAGAATCTTTACAGTGCAGAAGTAGGCCATTTGGCCCATTGGGTCTGTACTGGCTCTCTGAAGGAGCATTCAATCTTGTCCCACTATCCTGCCTTACTCCTGTAACCTTGCACGTTCTTTCTTTTCAGATAGCAATTCAGTTCCCTTTTGAATATCTGAATCAAACCTGCCTCCATCACCCACTCAGGTCCCAGATACCTCATAGGTGGAAAATAAATCCTCACATTACTCCAGTCCTTTTGCCCATTATTTTGAATTTGGTACCCTTTAGTTCTTAATGCTCTCTTCAAAGGGAACAGTTTCTCACTAGTTATCCTCTCCAAACACCTAAGGATTTGAATACCTCTATCAAGTAGGTAGGCAGGTCAGGTGTCTTTCATGCATCAGTGCAGAATTTTGATGGGCTGAAGGGCCTCTTTTGCACTGTATTATTCTATGATTCTGTGTGGTCTCCTCTTAGCCTTCTTTTCTCCAAGGAACACAGATCCAATGTCTCCATTCTATCCATATAGCTACATTTGTTTTTTCCTGGAATCATTTTTATGAATCCTTTTTGTACTCTCGCCAACACCTTTGCCTCTTTCATCAAGATGGCTCCCAGAACTGGACTCAGCACTCCAGATGAAGCCTAACTAGTTTTTCATATCAGTTCAACATTCAATCCTTTCTCTTGTACTCTATGTCCCTGTTAATAAAACCTAGGATACTACATGCTTTATTAACTGCTCTCTCAACATGCCCTGCCACCTTCAGTGAAATATATACTCATAAACCAAGGTCTCTTTGTTTCTGCACCCCCTTTATAATTCCCCCCTTTATTTTATACTGTATCTCTATATTCTTCCTACCAAGTAAACCACCTCACACTTCTCTGAATTGAACTTCACCTGACACTCATCTGCCCAATCTACCAATATGTCTATGTCCTTTTAAAGTTCAAGACTATACAACACAGTTGACAACAATTCCAATCTTTATATCGGATGAAAAGTTTGAAATCTTGCCCTGTACGCCATTGTCTAGGTAATGAATATACACCAGGAAGAGCAAGGGTCCCAAAACTGACCCCTGGGGAACTCCACGACTAATCCGCCTCCAATCTGAAAATCAATTATTTATCTTTACTCGCTGTTTCCTGCCTCACAGACAATTTATTATCCAAGTCTCTACTTTCCCTTTTATTCCACAAAGTAGAATTTTGCTCACATGTCTGTTGTCTGGCTCTGCATCAAACGCCTTCTGAAAATCCATATAGACCACAGTAACAGCATTTCCATTATTAACCATCTCTGTTACATCCTCAAAAAAACTCCAGCAAGTTAGTTAAACATGATTCTCCCTGAATTAATCCATGCTAGCTTTCCTTAATTTTCTGACGTCTGTCTGAATGAGTACTGATTTTGTCCCAAACAGGTGGGCATGATCCGACCCACTGTCTAACGGCACTCTGTCTTGTTTTTGTGCCCCAGAGGCCACACTTAGCGAAGTTCCTTAGTGCATGATGGGATTGGGACACTATTTTTAAATGGCATTCCGATCTCAAGAACCCCTGATGCAACCCCTCGATCTCATTGCCCCGACTCAGTCGTCAGGGGGTCCTCAGGCTCCTCGCACCTCATCATACATGGTCAGCAGGGTAGCATGGTGGTTAGCATAAATGCTTCACAGCTCCAGGGTCCCAGGTTCGATTCCCGGCTGGGTCACTGTCTGTGTGGAGTCTGCACGTCCTCCCCCTGTGTGCGTGGGTTTCCTCCGGGTGCTCCGGTTTCCTCCCACAGTCCAAAGATGTGCGGGTTAGGTGGATTGGCCATGCTAAATTGCCCGTAATGTCCTAATAAAAAGTAAGGTTAAGGGGGGGTTGTTGGGTTACGGGTATAGGGTGGATACGTGGGTTTGAGTGGGGTGATCATGGCTCGGCACAACATTGAGGGCCGAAGGGCCTGTTCTGTGCTGTACTGTTCTATGTTCTAGGTCATCCCCTGACCCGATCCCTGGCATTGGCACAATGCCAACTTGGCAACTTGGCACTGCCATTCTGGCATCCTGGCAGTGCCCTTGCCAGCCTGGCAGTACCAGTGTCAATAGGTGACATGGCCAGTGTGCCCATGTGGCATTACTGCCTCCGATCGCCTGGGAGACTCCCCCCCCCCCGCAGGTACCATTCTGCCCAGTCTCCATTTGTGGGGACCAGTACTGAATAGTACTGTACCAACAGTACAGTACCAATAGTACCAACAATGGGTTGGGGGTCTCCTCGGCAAGATGGGCAGATGCCGGATGACAATTCGATCCAGCGAAGGCAGAGGTAATCCATCATAAGCTAACAGATTTCCCATCCACCCTAACTTTGTTCCCAAAACAAATAGGTCTTTTCCTCAATATAAGTGAGACCACTTGCCAAGAACAACAGGCTATGCAATTACACCTCCTGCCACCTGTCTAATCCTCACAGAGAGTAAAAACCATGCCCAACTACTTCAAGTGTGCTATGGACAACAGAAGAATCCCTGTCTGCAGTAGGCCATGCTTTGGCCATTAATCAAAATGTTTGTCAGTATTTCTGGATTTATCAAGTTCTCATCTTCCTCTCCCTTTCTCTTCCCCCCCCAAAGTTAAACGTTGTTTTCCCAACTTTCAGAGGTAGCCTGACAGATTTCTAGTATGCTCCATAGTGAATCTTTGAAATATGTTTCAACAGTTTCAGCGATAATCACAGCTCAGCCAATGGATGATTGTTTTGTTCCTAAATAAATTCATCCAATTGCAGTTTTTTTGAGTTCCTGACCACTGTGATCAAACTGTTGCAGTTGCTTTATACCCTACAGTGTCTCTTGGCAAGCTGCAGTCCACAGCAGACAGGGATTCACTTTTCAATTTTTGTATCAACATGTGCACAAGGAACATTCTCTCGATTATGAAAGACTTGGAATCTGATCTGAAATTCAGCTTCAGAGAGGAACTGGAATCCACATGGAAGGCACCACAGAAAGTACCAAAATTCAGTTGGAATAGATGCTTGTTAGTTTAAGATATTAAATAACATCTTCTTGATATGAAATGAAAAATGAAATGAAACTCGTATTGTCACGAGTAGGCTTCAATGAAGTTACTGTGAAAAGCCCCTAGTCGCCACATTCCGGCGCCTGTCCGGCGCCAACCAGCTTTGAAAATTAAACTCAACTTTCCCACATGTGAGGCAGAATAACTTTACACATTCTTGCCTGATTGAAAGAACACTCATTTTGGCAAGTTAGTGTCCTCAGAATTGCAGATAACTAATCACAGAATGATTACAGCACAGGATGATGCCATCTGGCCCATTGTGTCTGATGGCTCTCTGCAGGAGTAATCCAGCTCATACCCGCTTCCCATCTTTCTCCGTAGACCTGCAAATTTTCTAACTTTGGGAACTTATCCATTTTCTTTTAAACCCAGGATTGGATTGGCCTTCACCATTCCCTCAGGCAGTGCATTTCAGATCCTAATGAATCACTGCGTAAAAATATTTTTCCCCATGCCATCGTCATTGCTTCTTCCAATCACCTTCAGCAGCTGGTTCAGCACAGGGCTAAATAGCTGGCTTTTAAAGCAGACCAAGGCAGGCCAGCAGCATGGTTCAATTCCCATACCAGCCTCCCCGAACATACGCCGGAATATGGTGACTAGGGGCTTTTCACAGTCACTTCATTTGAAGCATACTTGTGACAATAAGCGATTTTCATTTCATTTTCATTTCATTAATTTAATCGATATTCTCTGGTTCTTACCACTTCCGCCATTGAGAATAGCTTTCTCTTGAACTAATTTATTTAAACCTATCATGGTCTTGAATATTTCTAACAAACCTACTTCCTCTTTCTCTTCACCAAGGAGAACAGCCCAACTTCTCCAATCCACCCACTCAACCAAATTCCCCCATCCCGGGACTCATTCTTGCAAATCTGTCTGTAACTTCCCATAAACCTTTACTTGTTTTCCAAACCATGGTGCCCAGAACTAGACACAATAATTCAGTTGAGGTTTATGTTTTATAAAGCTTCATCATACCTTTATTGCTTTTATACTCTATGGGCCCAATCGAACTGAGTCATCGTGCGTGACTTGTGGCATGACGATGCTGTTAAACCTCACGAGAGGCCTTTCGCAAAATTTGCGATTCTCGGGACACCCTACAAGATCTAGGAGATCTCACTGCGATCTGGATCTCACTCTTGCTGTCTGTGCCAGGTTCTCCCAAGGCCCATGATCGAATGCCCGCACCTGGTAGACCTCGCCATGGCGGCGTGTGGTCGGGCTTTAGGCAGCGTGGTGCTTGGGCACTTCTGCTGCCATCTGAGTACCTTGGCACTTCCAGCCTGGCACCTTGGCATTGCCACCTGGGCACCCTGGGTGCCTGGGTGGCACTGCCAGGGTGCCCAGGTGGCAGTGTCAATGTGCCCAGGTACCAGGTTTCCCAAGCCACGGATTGGGCCCAGAGGTGCCCTGCTCTTACGAGGTGGGGTAATGGGGGCTCAAGGATCCCCAAACAAGTACGTTGGTGTGTTGGGAGGAGTCTGGAGGCCGTGAGGGGGTGGGGGGGGGCTGTTCAAGAGATCGGGTCAGAATTTAAAAATGGCACCCCGACCTCTTCCTGCACTGACCTAGCTGGCCTCATAGGTGCAGGAAATTAAGGTAAGTGAGGCCTCAGTGAGGCATTCCTCATCAAGGCAAAAAAATAAATCTCGTGCCATAGCAGGGTCTTTCCTGGCGCTGCAGTGCAGAAGGAGGCTATTCGGTCCATCGAGTCTGCACTGGCCCTTTTGACAGAGCATCCCACTTAAGCCCACACATCCACCCTATCCCCCGTAACCCCACCCAATCTTTTTGGACACTAAGGGCAATATAGCATGGCCAATCCACCTAACCGACACATCTTTGGAATGTGGAAGGAAACCGGAGCACCCGGAGGAAACCCACTCAGACACGGGGAGAACTCCACACAGACAGTGACCCAAGCCGGGAATCGAATCTGGGACCCTGGAACTGTGAAGTTACTGTGCTAACTAATGTGCTACCGTGTCATGTACTGGTGATGGTGGTTGGGGGGGGAGGGGGGAGGGGGGGGGGGGTAGTGTGGCTGATTTCTGCTTCAGGCCTTAAATTGGGGAAGACAGCTTGGACTGCCCACTTCTGATGTAATTCCAGTGGGCGTTTACAAACAAAGATGATGCGGGCCTCCCACCAGTTCTCCAGCTGCCAGGTGAGACCCCCATCGGCAAAATTAACTTTTGTTTTTAGACATCAGACATCAACTTCCTAATCCACACAGCCATCTCCCCCCTTACCCCCATCTCCCTCATGCCCCTAGTAACTGAGCAGGAATCAGAACTTGGGCGGGAGCAGTAATTCGGCTGTCTGGAAACCGCTGACAGAGGTCCATAGGAATTATACTGGGCAGTCAGTTGACCAGGATGGGTGGGAGGGTCTTGAGGCGATTGCAATCACAGTTGGCAAGTGGGAAACCCAGGGAAATTTTGTGAGGCCCAACAGCAACCCTGATCCTTGAGTGCCACCAAGGAATCTTTTTTTTTTAATCAACGTTGCTGGGCCTCAAGCAAACCAACTCTTGGAAGATTAGGCCCAGCAAGGAAGCCATCAGTGCTCCACCTCTCCCCCCCCCCCCCCCCCCCCGACGCCATGTTAAAGTAGCAAATTGTGTCCTGATGGCGCCATCAGATCACAAACTGCATATTTATAAAGGATTCTGCTGGTTGGTGCCTGCAATTTAAAATTGCAGTCGGTCGGGGGAAGGAAAAGAGTGGGCAAATGCCTACTCCATTTTAAACGTTTAGGTTCTGCAGGCATGGGGACAGTTTCAATGTAGACCATTTGATTACAATGTAGAATGGATAAAATGTAACAGCCTGAAAATGCAAATCTTTGAATGTTGCCCTGATCACGAATTGCAACAAATCTGCAATGTTGCTCAAAACAGCTATTCACAAAGAAATATACTTTCTACAGCTGTTTTGGGGAGGTAACTTTTTTTGAAATGAATGAAGTATAGCAGAACAAATTATAGCAATCAACAATTATCTGTGATAATCAATGTTATGACAGTGATGTTTTGTGATGTCCCTCCCGTTGATATTCCTTTCCAAGGCTTGTTCATTTGATTATTTCTTTTGGAACATTTTATGATGAAAAAAAAATCAAGATTGAATTAATCAACCTTCCAAGCATCATGTTCCAAAACCACACATCAAACTGTCCAGTTACACTCCTGCAGTAGGATAAATCCATTGTTCTCATTTATTACGCTAGAGTTTATAAAGGAAACCGCCAAGCAAAGACAGTGCACCATATAAAAAAAATCAATCCCTTATTGGTTGTTCAGCAAATCCATTGAATGTTTCGCTCAACTTTTTCTTTGCATCTTTTCTCAGCCTTTGGAACACAGTTGCCTTTGGTCTATACTTTTCTCATTAAGCTCTTAATCTGCAGAGCTCTTCTCCAGCTCTGAAGTTCGCCCATAAGTCACGGCATGCATCTACTTTGAAAATGAGATAAAAAGCGTAGAAGTGGCGTCTGCTGGGAGTGCAGAGTACTATTCAAATTTAGATGCTGGTCGCAATTTTAACCAAATCCATCTGGGGAAACGAATAACCTCAGGTACAATGCTAATTTTGCTGATGTCCCACCCAATTCAGTGGGTCTTCTGCCTGGCTAATTCTGTTAAAACACAACCCCCCACTTTCTGGCACCTCCAACCCACCCACTGAATCCTTGTAGTTTTTTTGGAGAGACTGAGAGTGATTTTCCGCCCCCGTTCAGCGCAGGTGCAAATCCCATTATGGCCGGAAACTCTCACGAGAGGGCCATAACGGGATTTGCGACAGGGAAATCTCAGAATGAGATCCTCACATCCTCCCCCCCCGCCCCCCGGCGACCTAATCAGGTTCATGCCCTGATTCCTGATTACCATTCATTTAAATACTTTGTAACATTTGCAATTGGCTTAAAGCCTAATCTTTCGGAAAGGTACCCGCCACCATTAAGTCACACTGGAGGGAATCCCTGCTGGTCTCCAAAAGGAGGTTCAAAGGCAACTGTCGTTCCTGGGTTGTCAGGGGCGTGAAGGTTGCCACAGCCAGGGGGCGGGTCCTAAAGAGGCCGGCCCGCCCATTAAAAATGGTACACTCATCTCTGTGGGGACGGGCTTACCGGTGTCTTTAGACCTCGCCCCTCATAATGATGGGGCAATATGCACCCCTTCTAAAAAGTGGCAAGTGTGGGAAGATCTCTGGAGAGAACCACACCAGTTTTCAGTCAGAATCTGACACTTTGCCATCTTGTGCAAAAATTCCAGTCCCTGTATCAAACGCTAATGTGCACATTAAGTGATGGCATCAATCATGTCAGTACACAAGACAGTTTTCGATTTGTTCAAAACTGAAGAACCACAGTTGCACTTAAGATTCATGTTCAAACTTAAACTGCCAGATACCAAGGTAAGGTACTGGTCTGATTTGAAAGCCTTCCCTTGAGTATGCTTTTCACACATTAAATTTAAAAAACCATGACATGATTCTTAGCTATAATAATGATGGAAAACTACAGTTCGTTTTACAGATAGAAATGTCACCATTTCTTCAAAATCATATTTCCCTGTTGGAGTAGAATACTTTTAAATAAGCACAAGTCTCATGCTGTGAACCACCATTTTGTGCAAGGACTTTGGGGAGTTTCAGATAACTGAAAGACTGTGGCTATTTTGCCCAATAAAAAACATGTCTTATTCCGAACTTTATTCAATGTACGCTCAAGCAAATTAATTTTTTGCTGATAAAAAGGAACCACATGCTGCCGAAAAGATTGTTGCTGAAGGTTAGGTGACCTGACTTCTGTATTCAAAAGCTGACCCACTGTCTTACAGAAAACGAAGAGCACAATCCAGATGTCCAAGGTGCCAATTACACACATCGTGATATAATCAGAAAACATTCTCAAATAGAATCAAAGAATCATAATTTACAGTGCAGAAGGAAGCCATTTGGCCCATCGAGTCTGCACCAGCCCTTGGAGAGAGCACCCTACTTCAGCCCGGCCTCCATGCTCTCTCCGTAACCCAGTAACCCACCTAACCTTTTTTGGACTCTGAGGGGCAATTTATCATGGCCAATCGACCTACCCTGCACATCTTTGGATTGTGGGAGGAAAAAGGAGCACACGGAGGAAACCCACGCAGACACCGGGAGAAAGTGCAAATTCCACACAGTCATCCAAATCGGAATTCAACTCGGGTCCCTGGGGCTATGAGATATATGAAGCTGTGAAGTAGAATGGGTCTTTTTTAAATAAAATGTACTCCACTCTCAGAATGAGAGTCTCAAAACAATAAGCCAGGATGTTATTCACCAAACTAAGACCAGCGCCATATTTAGTAAAGGGACCGCAATGTGAAGTGAGAAAGCCATGTTTTGTCCCTTTTACCTTTAAATGCTGTCTGCAGAAAGAGGTAGGACTGAAAGGGCAACAATAATAAGAGCAATGCCTTCAGAACTAGAGACTGAAGGTCTCCAAGCTTATTTAGTATTGTATCCACCACTAAACTATAATCCCGTAATCAGATTATAAGCAACGAACTTTGAGATCTGCATCACTTCGAGAGAATTCTAAAAAACCTTCTAACTTTGACTGTTAAATTCACCCAAACTGCTTTTCAGGAGTGAAGACGTCTATTCATCAGGCCTGCAAAGCATATTATCCTCATGATTCACTGCCTTCAATCCACTATTGCAGTAGATTGGTACAAAAACATTGTTATTTGATGTGACTTGAGTCTCCCTGTCTTCGCTGGAGATCATGTCCACAAAGAATGCGTCCTCTCGGCACACTTCATCAATAACGCTAATATTCCTTGTCTGTTCAGGCCTCCTCGTTGAATAACACTGGTTGCAAAATAATTTCTGCCATTGCAAATAGCACATGTTTTTTCCATACGCAGGGCACTGCCATAGAAAATGCTGTTTGCAACATCACAAACATAAAATGGAGGATTGGGTCAGCCGCTCAAAATGGCCACCCACATTGGGAACACATTTCTTAATCGGCTGCGTCACCACACTAATGGCGTCTGCTGCCTCTTCTGCCTGTGTGTCAAAATGCCTTAGGTTAAACGTATTGAGCTGCTTTGCAGCCAGCTCAATAGTGTGACATATTTGAATCGCACATTCAAGTTGCAGGTCTGTTTCCCGCAGAAGCCGCTGGCGCACTTTATCATTAGAGATTCTGAAAACTATTTGATCTCATATCATCGATGCCTGGAGTGTGCTGAAGTTGCACGACTGCTCCTTCAATCGCAAGTCAGTAAAGAGGCTATTGAATGCCTCTCTTGGTTTCTGGATGTACATACGGAATATATAATGCTTGAAGGTATCATTTTTTTAGGGGAGAAATGCCGCTCAAATTCTTTAAGCACTTCATTGAAGCTTTTGCTGTCAGCCTCATTTTCAAAAACAAAAGTGTCCAAGATCTCAATTGCTTGGGGACCTGCTACAGTGAGCAGCAACATGATAGGCCTCTCATCCAGCTGTGCCTGCAGACCAAGGGTTCCAACATAGAATTTAAACTGTTGCTTACGGGCAGCACAGTAGCACAGTGGGTAGCACTGTTGCTTTGCAGCTGCAGGGTCCCAGTTTCGATTCCCGGCTTGGTTCACTGTCTATGTGGAGTCTGTATCTTCTTGCTGTGTCTGTGTGGGTTTCCTCCGGGTGCTCCGGTTTCCTCCCACAAGTCCTGAAAGATGTGCTGTTAGGTAATTTGGACATTCTAAATTCTCTTTCTTTGTACTCGAACAGATGTCGGAAGGTAGAGACTAGGGGCTTTTCACAGTAACTTCATTGCAGTGTTAATATAAACCTACTTGCGACAATAAAGATTATTATTATTAAACACTCTATAATATTCATCTATGTTACAGGTAATCTGCCTTGATGCCTTCCGTCTGTGGCGCTACCAATTGCACACAAAGACTCGAGACATGTACAATCGAGGCTTTATTGCTGTGTGACGCTAGGCGTTATTTGTCCACCAGGGGTTCCAGAAGGACTGGGCCTGGAGTCGTGAGGCAAGTCGTGAGCGACATCCCGGATGTAGACTTCCTAGGGAAGGCAAAAACACGTTCATGGGGTGTACTGTTAGTTGCGGTGCACAGTAGTGACCAAATGGAATGGAGCGCGTCAGGGAGGACCTGCTGCCAGCGAGCGGCTGGGAGGTTTCTGGACCTTAGGGCCAGCTGGACGGCCCTCCATACCGTCCCGTTCTCCCTCTCTACCTGCCTGTTTCCACGGGGGTTGTAGCTGGTCATCCTGCTGGAGGCGATACCCCTGCTGAGCAGGAACTGACGCAGCTCATCACTCATGAACGAGGATCCCCTGTCACTGTGGATGTAGTCGGGGAAACCGAACAGAGCGAAAATGGAATCCAGGGCCTTGATGACGGTGGCAGACGTCATATCCGGGCATGGGATGGCGAAGGGGAACCTAGAAAATTCATCGACCACACTAAGGATGTAGGTGTTGCGGTCGGTGGAGGGGAGGGGCCCTTTGAAATCCACGCTGAGGCGTTCAAAGGGGCGGGACGCTTTCACCAGGCGCGCGCGATCTGGCCGGTAGAAGTGCGGCTTGCACTCGGCACAGATCTGGCAGTCTCTGGTGACTGTCTGTACTTCCTCGACGGAGTAGGGCAGATTGCGGGCTTTGATCAGATGGCACAAGCGAGTGACCCCCGGATGGCAAAGGCTCTCGTGCAAGGCACAGGGCTGGTTCACGTGTACGCTGGCACATGTACCTTGGGAGAGGGCGTCTAGGGGCTCGTTGAGCTTGCCGGGGTGATACAAGATCTCGTAGTTAAAGGTGGAGAGCTCGATTCTCCACCGCAAGATTTTGTCATTCTTGATCTTGCCCCGCTGCGTGTTGTTGAACATTTTTTTTAAAAATAATTTTTATTCAAGTTTTCAACAACAAATTTTATCACAACAGAGAAAAACAGTAACCCCTCCCCTCCAATACAAAAAAATAAATTAACAAGAAAAATAAATAAGCATAAAACCATGAGAACAAACCCCCATAATGAACCCGTAGCGCCCCACCCCCTTCCACCTCCGGGTTGCTGCTGAAGTTTTTTTCAATAAATGTTTTTATTGGGTTTTTGAACAAGGAATAATTACCGTTATGTACACAGAATAAGAAACATATAGATATACACACATTTAGAGGAGAAGGGCACACCCCAACATAAAAAAATAAAAATAAAATATGAAATAGAATAACTGGTGGGGTATTGTGCACCAGCTCGACAGCGGCAGCTCTGTACATCTCTCAAAATTACCCACACCACGTAAGTAGGTGACTGCCTGCGGGGGGGGGGGGGGGGGGGGCACACACACATTTGGGTGCTGGGGAGAAAATCACAGTGTGTGAGATTTGGCTGTGCTGTGTGTTGTTGTCATCCGCCCCTCCCGGAAGGGTCTCGCTGCCATCCCACGCTCGCCCCTGCTTCTGTCGCTCCTCCCGTCCTCCATCTCCATTCTCCTCGTTCCCTGCTCCTGGAGGTGTCATGCACATTTTGGCATCCCGTGCCCTCCTTCCGGCTCCCGCTTCCCTGCACCCGCCCCACCCCGCCAGCCCTCCTCTCCCGTCTCCCCCCCCCCCACGGTTCGCCTCCCTCTCCCCAGGTTTAGCTGTCTTCCCTCCTCCCCCCCCCCCCCCCGTGGTTCGCCCCTCCCTCCTCAGGTTTAGCCACCCCCGTTCCCCCCCCTCCCAGTCCATCTCTCCCCTCCTTGCCCCGGCTACCTTCCCCTGATTCCTGACCATTTTCCCCCGATTCTTGGCCACCCGGCTATTCTTCCTCTTGTTCTTTGACCACAAACAGGTCCCGTGACAGTTGCATGAATGGCTCCCACGTTCTGTGGAAGCCGTCGTCTGACCCTCGGATGGCGAATTTGATTTTCTCCATTTGGAGAGATTTCGAGAGGTCGGACAGCCAGTCAGCAGCTCTGGGTGGTGCTGCTGACCGCCAGCCAAACAGGACTCTACGGCGGGCGATCAGGGAGGCAAAGGCAAGGGCGTCCGCCCTCCTTCCCAGGAATAGATCTGGCTGGTCCGAGACCCCGAAGACCGCCACTTTCGGGCATGGCACCACCCTCACCCCCACCACTTTGGACATGACCTTGAAGAAGGCTGTCCAGTACTCCACGAGTCTGGGGCAAGACCAGAACATGTGGGCGTGGATAGCCGGGTCTCTTTGGCACCGTTCACATCTGTCCTCCACCTCCGGGTAGAACCTACTCATACGGTTTCTCGTTAAGTGGGCTCTATGTACCACTTTTAGTTGCGTCAGGCTGAGCCTTGCGCACGTGGCGGTGGAGTTGACCCTATGCAGTGTCTCGCTCCAGAGTCCCCACCCTATCTCAATCCCCACCTTCCATTTCTTTCTTGTTGCGTCCAGTACGGTGTCGGCCCTTTCTACCAGTCGGTCATACATGTCGCTACAGTTCCCTTTATGTAGGATACTTGCGTCCAGTAGGTCTTCCAGTAGTGTCTGTCGTGGCGGTTGTGGGTACGTCCTTGTCTCCTTTTGTAAGAAGTTTTTGAGCTGCAGATACCTTAGCTCGTTCCCCCTGGCTAGCCGAAATTTCTCTGTCAGTTTGTCCAGTGTTGCGATCCTGCCGTCCGTGTATAGGTCCCTGACTGTCAGTGTCCCTCCGTCCTGCCTCCACCTTTTGAAGGTGGCGTCGTCAGTGCTGGTGTGAACCTATGGTTGTTGCAGATGGGAGCCTTGTCCGACATTTTGGTCAGGCCAAATTGCTGCTGCAGTTGGTTCCAGGATTGGAGGGTGGTTGTCACCACTGGGCTGCTGGAGTGTTTTTTGGGTGGGGATGGGAGTGCTGCCGTGGCGAGGGCCCGGAGGGAGGTCCCCATGCAGGAGGCCTCCTCCGCGCGCACCCACTCGGCCTCTGGCTCCTTGATCCATCCCCTTACTCGCTCGGCTGTTGCCGCCCAGTGGTAGAATTGTAGGTTTGGGAGGGCTAGCCCCCCCCGGATTTTGCTTTTTGTAGGACCTTCTTTGGGATCCTCGCATTTTTACCCCCCCCCCCCCCCCCCACCGCCCCCATACGAACGCCATGATTAGTTTGTTCAGCGCTTTGAAAAAAGCCTTGGGGATGTAGATCGGGATGGATAGAAACAGCAAGAGGAACCTGGGCAGTACGTTCATTTTGATCGTCGAGACTCTCCCCGCGAGGGAGAGTGGGAGTGTGTTCCATCTTTGCAGGTCCTTTTTTACTTCCTCCGTCAGACTGGTGAGGTTCCATTTGTGGATCCCTTTCCAGTCATGGGCTATTTGGATCCCCAGGTAGCGGAATTTGTGTCGGGCTTGTTTGAACGGCAGCCCCTTTAGTGCTGCCACCCCCCCCCCCCCCCCCCCCCCCCCCCCCCCCCCCCCGCGGGTGTACTGGGAAGATCTCGCTTTTGCTCATGTTGAGTTTGTAGCCCGAGAAGGCTCCAAACTCTTTCAGGAGCGCAATGATTCCATCCATGCTGCTCTGTGGGTCCGAGATGTAGAGGAGCAGGTCATCTGCATAGAGTGAGACTCTGTGCTCTCTGCCTCCCCTTCGGATCCCCGTCCAACTTTTTGCTGCCCTGAGCGTGATAGCTAGCGGTTCGATCGCTAGTGCGAACAGCATCGGGGACAGTGGGGATCCTTGTCTAGTGCCCCTGTGCAGCTGGAAGTATTGGGAGTTGGTATTGTTGGTCCGTACACTCGCCATGGGAGCATTGTATAGGAGCTTTACCCAAGCGGTGAACCCTGTTCCAAGCCCGAACCGCTCCAGTACCTCTATGAGGTATTTCCATTTGACTCTGTCGAAGGCCTTTGCTGCATCCAGGGAGACGATCACCTCTTGTGTTCTCTCCCCGGTGGGGGTCATTATCACGTTCACCAGGTGCCTGATGTTCGAGGTAAGCTGTCTACCTTTGACGAAGCCCGTCTGGTCCTCTGTGACCACCTCAGGTACACAGTCCTCTAGCCTTTTGGCTAGGATTTTGGCCAGTATTTTGGCGTCTGCGTTCAGCAGTGAGATGGGTCTGTATGACCCACATTCCGTTGGGTCTTTGTCTTTCTTAGGTATCAGCGAGATTGAGGCCTGTGCTAGTGTGTGTGGCAGTGTGCCCCTTGCTAGAGAGTCTGTGAACATCTTCTGCAGGTGCGGGGCCAGCGCTGTCGCAAATTTTTTGTAGAAATCCGCCGGGAATCCGTCCAGTCCCGGCGCCTTCCCCGTCTGCATGGAGCTAATGCTGTCCATGATCTCTCCCAGTGCTAGTGGTGCTTCCAGGCCCCGTTTTCTGTCGTCCCCCACGACTGGAATGTCCAGTCCATCAAGGAACCGTTTCATCCCAGCCTCCCCACTTGGGGGCTCTGAGGTGTACAGCTCTTGGTAGAAGTCCTTGAAGGTTTTGTTAATCCTCTCTGGTTCTGTTTCCAATGTGCCTCCGGTACCCCTGATTTGCGCAATTTCTCTGGTGGCTGCCTGCTTTCTCAGCTGGTGTGCCAACAGGCGGCTGGCTTTGTCTCCGTGCTTGTACAGGGTCCCGCGAGCCTGGCGGAGTTGGTGCACTGCTTTCCTGGTGGAGAGCAGGTCAAAGTTCCTTTGTAATTCTTTCCTCTCCACCAGGAGCTCTACGGTCGGGGCCTCGGAGTATTTACGGTCTGCCTCCAGTATGGAGTCGATCAGCTGCTGCCTAGCCACTCTTTCCTCCCTATCTCTGTGCTTTGAAGGCAATGATTTCCCCTCTTAGTACGGCCTTTAGCACTTCCCAGAACGTGGAGGGTGAGACCTCCCCGTTTTGGTTGTTCTCCGTGTACTCTGCTATGGCCCGCATTATCCTTTCGCTGAAGGCCTTGTCAGCTAGTAAGGCACCGTCCAACCTCCATGTGGGGCGCTGGGCCCTTTCCGTCTCTAGCTGCACGTCGATGTAATGTGGAGCGTGGTCTGATACCACAATTGCGGAGTATTCCACTTTTTCTATCCCTGGAAGCACCGTTTTCCCCACCACAAAGAAGTCAATTCTGGTATACATGTTGTGTACTGGGGAGAAGAAGGAGAATTCCTTCTCCCCCGGGTGGGCGAACCTCCAGGGGTCCACTGCTCCCATCTGCTCCATAAAGTGACTGAGTTCCCTTGCCATGCTTGAGGTTTTCCCCATTTTGGGGTTTGATCTGTCAGATCCTGTATACAGTTGAAGTCCCCCCCCCCCATGATTATGATTAGTCGATGCGTCGCTATGTCCGGGATTTCTGCCATGGTCTTTTTGATGAAACTCGTGTCGTCACAGTTGGGCGCGTACACGTTGACTAGTACCACCGGTGCCCCTTCCAGGGCCCCGCTGACCATGACGTACCGCCCCCCCGGGTCTGTAACCGTCTTTGGCACCCTAAACATCGTCCTCTTGCCGATCAATATCGCCACCCTCCTGGTCCTTTTCCCATAGCAGGAATGGTAGGTTTGTCCCACCCAGCCCTTTCTTACCCGCAGTCGGTCCTGCTTTCTCAGGTGCGTCTCTTGGAGGAAGACTATGTCGGCCCTCATATTTCTGAGGTGGGTGAGGACTCTGGATCTCTTCACTGGGCCGTTAAGTCCCCTTACATTCCAGGTGACTATCCTGGTGGGGGGCTTCTGCCCCCTCGCTCCTGTGGGATTAACCATACTTATCTGGTGGACGCGCCCCTGCCCTCCGGGGTTTCCCTTTGTTAGGGGGCCGTCCAGGATGGCCGCTGTCGCTGCTCTCCCCATGCAGTCGGGCCTCTGCGCTCCGGGATTTCCCCTTGTCCCGGGGCACCCGCCATGGCCGTCCACTGTGTGTCTGCCACGCGGATAGTCCCCTGCACTCTGGGGTCTCCCTTCGCCCAAAGACCGTACTGGGTGGGTGCTTGCAGCGGTTCCTTGTTTCGAGCCCTTGGTTGTGGCACTTTGTAGCCCTGTTCCTTTTCTAGCCTCTTTTGTCCCTCCTTCCCTGCATCCCCCCCCCCCCCCCCCCGGTCTCTCGCTCCCTGTGTGCCCCCACCCCCCGGTCTCTCCCTTTTCCCTCCTCCCCTGTATACCCCTCCTTTGCCCCTCTATCCCCTATTCCTGTCCCCATTTGCTCTCCCGACTTTGACGGGTGTTCCCCCCCTCCCCTGCCTGGCGCCTTCCCCCCTGTTGGGGGTGCGCTGCGGCCCTGCTTTGTTGCGTGCCCCCGGCGCTAGCTTTCTTGCTAGTACGGTGGCCCTCCTCTCGGGGGTTATTATCTCGCTTCTCCCATGCCTAGCCTCTACGATTTTCTGCCCGCTCTTCCCCCATCCTACCCTGCACCCCTCTCACCTGCTCTCCCTTCTCCATTGCTCTCGTTCCCTCGTGCTGGGGTCTGGCCTCCCGCCTGGAGCGGTCCCTCGGGCAGTGGTTTGTTCTTTGTTCTGGGTGTTCTTGCCGGGGCGGGGTGGCCAGGCATTGCCTCACCCCTCCCCCCCCCCCCCCCCCCCCCCCCCCCCGTCGGCGTGTCGGTGCCGCTTGCCAGGGGTCCCTTGTCCCTACCCTCGCTGCTTGTTTTCCAGCCCGTGTTCCTCAACGAACCTATTTGCCTCAGCGGGGGCTGTAAAGAAATATTCCCTGTTTCAGTATGTGACCCAGAGTTTCGCTGGGTACAGCATACCAAAATGCCCTCTGTTCCTGTGGAGAGCTGCTTTCGCTCTATTAAACTCAGCCCATCTCCTAGTTATATCTGCCCTAAGATCCTCATAGATTCGAATGGCGTGCCCTTCCCATTTGCAAGCTCTATTTTTCCTGGCCCAGCGCAGGATTGTCTCCCTATCCCGGTACCGGTGCAGTTTAGCTATGACTGCTCTTGGGTGTTCCTCTGCCTTGGGCTTCGGGCGCAGCGACCGATGTGCTCTGTCCATTTCCGGTGGGTTGGGCAAAGTCTCCCTCCCCACTACGTTGCTCAGCATCTCAGCCACGTATGCTGTGGGGTTTCTACCCTCGCTCCCCTCTGGCAGGCCCACTATCCTGACATTTTGCCTTCTCGAGCGGTTTTCCTGGTTGTTTACTCTGCCCTTCAGGCTCCCCTGTAGGACGGGTGGGCCTTGGGGGCCCGTTTGCGAGGTCCACGAGGGGTATGACGGGTGGGCCGAGTGGCTAGCGGAGTAAGACCGCGCACTACGGGGGGCGGCCGTCATTGAAAGTGCCAGAGTCTTTGTGGCCGCGAAGTCGAGGGCGGCCCCTTCCAGCAGTCGTTGCCGGATGGGGTCCGATGCAATGCCTGTAACAAAGGCATCACGCATGAGTAAATCAGAGTGTTCTGTGGCTGTGAGGGCCCGGCAGTCGCAGCCTCGTACCAGAGGTGTAAGGGCCCTCCAGAAGTCCTCAATCGACTCACCCGGCTGCTGGACACAAGTAGAGAGTAGATGTCTCGCAAACAGGGTGTTCATCGACTGTGCATAGTTCTCCTTGAGCAGTTCCATAGCTCTGGCATAGTCAGGCGCATCTCGAATTAGCGGAAAGACACTGGAGCTAAGTCTTGAGTACAGGAGTTGTCTTTTTTGAGCCTCCGTCGGGGGAGGGTCCGCTGAAGAGATGTAGGCCTCGAAGACTGCAAGCCAGTGAACAAAGTCTTTCCTGGCGTGAGGCGACTGCGGATCCAGCTGCAGACGGTCAGGTTTGATCCTGATGTCCATGGTGTAAGGAAAATCACACAGCAATAAATTGTGGCGCTAACAATTGCACACAAAGACTCGAGACATGTACAATCGAGGCTTTATTGCTGTGTGATGCTATTCCTCCGGCGGCAGCTGTAGAATAGGATCTCAGTGACTCACACGCATATTTATACACAAGCTCCCTGTGGGCAGAGCTAGCCAGCAGGGGCTTACCGGAGGAACCTGTATTACAGGTACAGCCATACATCCCCCTACTGCAAGTATACATATCTACAGTGGTTATATCACCACACCGTCCCAGACTTCAAAGTTTTTACTGTGCGTTGAGCATGAGATACCAGTAACTAGTAAGGTTAGTAGCAAAGTTGAGTTGTCGTCTTTTTCTTTGTAAGTTATCTTCCGTGGTTTCTTTCAGTAAATCATCACTGTTGAAACCATGTTCTGTAGACTGGCCGAAGTAAATGATAAACTACAGAACATTTAATTTAATTAATTTATCATCTCACAACCATGTGATTAACATAACTAAGATAAATTAAATAATTAACTGCCAACACTAATTAACTATTGTAGAGCTACTGCAAAATACGTCTGTCTCCTAACACGACCTACTCCCAACTCCCAGAACCAGTCATGTGGTGGGTTAACACTGCTACCTAGCGGCTGAAGATTGAGTATAACATTATGTACATAACTGTTTTATGCATATCATCACATCCAGAGCAAGATAATCACATGAATTATGAAGTGTTTCTTTTGTTTATAACTTGTAAAAGTGCACTATCATCTTCAAGCATACTTCTCTCGCGTGTGTTCTTGGGTCTGTTTATATGAGTGGTTGAAGTAGCTTTAGATTTTGGCGTAAGTACTGAACAATTATCTTTCTTTGTTTTAAACCCATGAGTAGCTTACTGCAGGTTATTCAAAGCGGTTAAGAAAAATACACGCTCATCTTTCTCACAAAGGTTTACTGATTACAGGCAATTAGGAAGGGAATGGGTATTGGAGCAGTTCTCTCTCACCCTGTCCATAACAGTAAAAAAATATTTCTTTAGACTGGCCTTCTGCTTAATTTCTCCTGTAGGTATTTGAAAGTAGAAAGAGGGGAGAATTAGATGGTGATAGCTTTTCATCTGGATGTTCAGTGACACAGGAAAATTATTGATGTTGAATATCTTTCCAAGAGCAGAATTATCACTATTGAAAAATCAACCCCAGTCTTGTCTGTTACTGCATAGGGAGAGAGCATCTACAAGTTTGCTGATGACACAACCGTAGTAGGTCGGATCTCAAACAACAATGAGCCAGAATACAGGAGGGAGATAAAGAACCTCATGGCATGGTGCAACAACAACAATCTCTCCCTCAATGTCAACAAAACAAAGGAGCTGGTCAGTGACTTCAGGAGGCAAAGTGTCATCCACGCCCCTCTCTGTATCAATGGCGTCGAGGTGGAGGTGGTTGACAGCTTCAAATTCCTAGGTGTAAACATCACCAACAATCTGTCCTGGTCCACCCATGTCGACGCTACGACCAAGAAAGCACAGCAATGTCTATATTTCCTCAGGAAATTAAGGATATTCGGCATGTCCACAATGACTCTTACCAATTTCAGTCGATGTACCATAGAAAGTATCCTATTTAGCTGCATCACAGCTTGGTATAGCAACTGCTCAGCCCAAGACCATAATAAACTACAGAGAGTCATGAACACAGCCCAGTCCATCATGCGAGCCCACCTCCCACTCATTGACTCTGTCTACACCACCTGTAGCCTTGGGAAAGCGAGCAGTATAATCAAAGCTCTCTTCCACCTGTGCTATCCTCTCTTCCATTGGGCAGAAAATGCAAAAGCTGGAGAATACACACCAATAGATTAAAAACAGCTTCTTCCCTGCTGTTACCAGACTCTTGAATGATTCTCTAAGGGTCTGAACCGATCTTATGATCTGAACTGATCTTTTCACCCATTTTCTCTATAGTTGGAGCACTATATGCCGCATACTTTACCCGCTGTCTATGTTTATGTATTTTCATTATGCATCTTCACATGCCCATCATTTGTTCTTGTATGGAGCGATCTGTCTGGACTGTACTTTTCACTGGATAGAGAGAGGTCAGCCATTTTTAATAATAATAATAATCTTTTTATTGTCACAAGTAAGTTTACATTAACACAGCAATGAAGTTACTGTGAAAAGCCCCTAGTCGCCACATTCCGGCGCCTGTTCAGGTACACAGAGGGAGAATTCAGACTTCTCAGCTGGAACGGGAACTGAACCCACCGGGCCTTGTTCTGCATTAACCAGCCGGCGAGCCCACTGAGCTAAACCAGCCCTGCTTAATACTTTGTTCAGCAGGAGTCCAATTTACAAAGAAGTAACAGCAATGAGATTAACCTTTTAAAATTTATAATGTTGCGTTTCTTTTCCATGTTGGAGGAACCCAACAAGATGTTAGAGCTTGAAGTACATTCCTAGCAAATTGAAGTCTCTACACAATTCCAATACAAATTGTAATAACCATGGTGGAAATTGGAGTTTAAAAAAACATTAAAATCAGTTTCTATCCCCTTCCACTCTGCATCATAGATATATTTTACTCTTACATGAGTAACATTCTGGGGCTTCTTTAAGCTCTTTCGCTCAGCAAACGTTTCTCTACCAAGAGAACAAATTACTCCAGGATTGAGCTTCACTCGTGCCGTGGATTCATGATCGAGTTTGCAGGCCTTGGAGGTTCATCCAAAATGTCGAGCCTTCTTTAGAAGATGTTAACACTGTAGGCTGCGATGTTCCTCTCAATCAACAACACCAGACAGCATCTCATTTATGTTTTGATGTTTGGTTAAGTGCAAACTGGCTGTTGTGTTTGCCAACAAAGCAAATACATCATAATAGTAAATAATTGGCTGTAAAGCACTTCGGGGCATCAATAATAATAATAATAATTGCTTATTGTCACAAGTGGGCTTCAATGAAGTTACTATGAAAAGCCCCTAGTTGCCACATTCCGGCGCCTATTCGGGGAAGCCGGTATAGGAATTGAACCTGCGCTGCTAGCCTTGTTCTGCATTACAAGCCAACTGTTTAACCCACTGTGCTAAACCAGCCCCAAGTATATGAATGGTGCTAGATAAATGCCAGTTCTTTCCTCTTTTGCAGAATACTTATGATACTCCACAGACTAATCTCCTTGTTCAACAGCTCCAAAGCTAAGACAAGATGTGCAACAGCCAACAGATCTAAACAACTCTTATTGCATTATACTAAAGCTTAAACAATAAATTATAGTGTGGAACTCTGGGTAATTAAAAAAGGAATTTTATCCAGTGAGCTTATGGATAATAAAGTATTAGCTCGGCAAGTACAGCCACTGAAAGAATTGTTGATTCCATTGCAGATAACTGCCCTCAGTTTTGTGCAAGCAGGTTACAAATAAAATCTCAAGTAAATTGGATTTGTAGGTACTGGAAAATCATCAGACAATTGCTGTGTGAATCAGCTGGTTAGTTTTAATTAAGAAGCAACCTGCTGGAAGCTCACGCAAAGAATTAACTTTCATCAAATAAATCCAAAATAGATTAGGATATGTCCCAATATCATGAATCATGCTCTGAGATGGATTCGGTGCAACAATGTGCTTTCAAATGTATTTGAAAATCCTATCAGTACTTCCCCAAGTTGAACACCATTTGGAGGAAGCACTCATTCTCAAAAATCCATGGGGGCAAATGTCCAAGTCAGTATTGGTCGGATTGACCACTGTAGAGTCCTTGTGGAGACCAAGTTCCGACTTCCAATTGAGGATACCCTCCATCATGTTGAGTGACTCTACTACCATGTTAAATGGGAAAGAATATGAACTGATGTAGCAACTCAAAACTGGGCATCTATGTGGCGCTGCGGGGCATTTGTTAAGGTAGAATTCTATAAAATCAGAATTTAACTTCATGCCTCAGCATATCCCCCGCTCTACCAATACCACAAAGCCCCATGGGTTCAAACCATTCAGTAGAAAGTGCAGGGGGGCATGCCAGGAGCAACACCAGGCATACATTAAAATAAGGTGTCAACGTAGTGAACCTACAAGATAGGACTATTTGTGGCCAATCAGCAAGAGCAGAAAATAATAGATGGAGATGTGCAATACCACCAGCTGTGCAATCCTGCAACAACCAGTCTAAATGCTGGTTGACAACTAAACAACTAACTGGAGAAGAAGGCTTCACAAATATCCTCATCATCAGTGATGGGGGAGCCCAGCAGGAGTGCAAAAGACAAGGCTGAAGCATTTGCAACAAACTCCAGCTAGAAGTGCCGAATGGGTGATCCATCTTGACCTGCTTCTGAGCGTCCCAACATCATAGATGCCAGTCTTTAGCTGATACGATTCACTCTTCATGATATTAAGAAACAACTTAAGGCAATGGATACTACAAACAGTATGGGCCCTGACAACATTCCAGCAATACTACTGAAAACACGTTCTCCAAAAGTGGTGTCTGCCTAGTCAAACTTTTTCAGTACACCTACAACATTGGCATCTACCTAGCAATATGGGAAATTACTCAGGTATATCCTGTCTAACGAAAGGGATAAATCCAACCCTGTTAATTATCACCTCATTCAGTCTACTCACGATAATCAGTAAATTGATAGGACGGGTCATCATCAGTATAATTAGAGGCACTTGCTTAGTAACAACCTGACATTAAGGGCGGGATTCTCTCATCCCGCGGCAGAGTGTCCACACCGTTGTAAATGGCATTGCATTTTACGACGGCGTGAACGGGCTGCTACCAGGACTAATTCTGGCCCCTACAGGGGGCCAGTATGGCGTGGAGTGGTTCACGCTGCTCCAGCTGCCGATCCCGACGTGAACTGGGCGCTGCGGGATCTGCACATGCGTAGTGGCGCTGGCGCCAACGAGCACACACACAGTGCTGCCGGCACCAACGCGCACATGCACATTGGCTTCCTTCAACGCGCCGGCCCTGACGCAACATGCGCAGTACTACAGGGGCACGTAGGAAATTAGTCCCCCAGCCAGAGAGGCCGGCCCGCCGATTGGTGGGCCCCGATCGCGGGCCAGGCCGCATCAGTGGCCCCCACTCCCGGGGTCGGAGATCCCTCCCCCCCCACAGGTCGCCACCTGATCTTTCCACGCTGAGTTCTCGGCTGAGAGCAGGTGTGGACGGCGCCGGCAGGTCTCAGCGTTTCCACAAATGCCGTTCGGCCTATCCCGGCCCAGGAATCAGCGGGCCGGCCACGTAGAACGGCCCGCAACCAGCTTCGCGACCGGCGCTGCGCAAACCATGCCGGCACCGTTCCAACCACGCCAGCGCCAATGGCGCCGATTCTCTGCGGAGATTTGCGTGCCGGTGTCGGGGTGGTGTGGCCCGGTCGTGGGGATTCTCTGGCCCGGCCCAGTGAACTGCAGAGGTGAGGTGAGAGTGACTGCCCTTGACATCAAGGCTGCATTTGACCTAGTATGGCATCAAGTAGCCTTACAAAATTGAGGACAATAGCAAAAAGGGTGAAACTCTCCGTTGGTTGGATTCACACCTAGCACAAAATAAGATTATTATGTGAGGTGGAGGTCAATCATCTCAGCTCCAGGACATCACTGCAGGAGTTCCGCAGGTTAGTATCCTAGACCCAACAATCTTCAGGAGCTTCATCAATGACCTCTCTTCCATTTTAAGGTCAGAAGTGGGGATGTTAACCGATGATTGTACAATTTTCAGCACTATTCGCGACTTATACACAGGAGTACATGTCCAAATGTAACAAAACCTGGATGATCTCCAGGCTCAGGTTAACATGTGACAAGTAATATTTTCATCTTGCAAGTGACCATCTCCAACAAGAGAAAATGAACCATCGACTTGATATTACAGCAATAACACTGAAAACTTGTTCTCCAAAACTTGCTGCGCCATAGCCAAGCTGTTCAAGTATAGTAACTGGCATCTAACTGGTAATGTGGAAAATTGCCCAGGTATGTCCTGTCAAACAAAAAGCAGGATCAAACTGACTTAGCCAATTACTGCCCCATTCAGTCAACGCTGCCTCATCAGGAAAATGATGGAAGGGTTCCTCAACAGTGCTCTGAAGTGGCTCTTGCTCAGCAATAACCTGTTTACTGACTCTCAGTTTGGGTTGCATGCACAGCACAAATGTGCCAGGCAATGCCCATCTCCAACAAGGGAGAATCCAACCAGCTCCCCTTGACATTCAATGCATTAGCATTGCTGAGCCCCTCACTATCAACAGATGCAGAGGAACACCATTAACTGCAAATTCCCCTCCAAGCCACACAACATCCTGACTTGGAACTCCATCGACGTTCCTTCACTGTTGCTGGGTTAAACTCCTTGAACTCCCTTCCTCAGAGCATTCAAAAAGGTGGCTCATCACCACCTTCTCAAAGGCAATTCGGGATGGGCAATATAAATGCCGGCCTAGCCAGTGACACCCACATCCAGTCAAAGAAGAAGAAAAACTATGAGTTTTTTTTTATAAATTTAGATTACCCAATTATTTTTTCTATTAAGGGGCAATTTAGTGTGGCCAATCCACCTACCCTGCACATTTTTGGGTTGTGGGGGCGAAACCCACGCAGACAAGGGGAGAATGTACAAACTCCACACGGACAGTGACCCAGAGCCGGGATCGAACCTGGGACCTCAGCGCCGTGAGGCGGTTATGCTAACCACTAGGCCACCGTGCTGCCCTATGAAAAACTATGAGTTGAATGCTGATCTCCAATTGGCTGGATGATTTATGTGCTCATAATAGGCAGCGTCAGAAAGTAATTGACCTCCGCACATGATCAATTGAGGAAGTAAAGTTTAACAAATGAATTAATAAAAACAGTAAATAGAAATATTCAGTAAATCTATGAACCATAAGACCATAAGAAATAGAATCATAGAATTTACAGTGCAGAAGGAGGCCATTCGGCCCTTCAGGTCTGCACAGTCCCTTGGAAAGAGCACCCTACTTGAGTACACGCCTCCATCCTATCCCCTTAACCCAGTAACCCCACCAAACCTATTTTGGAAATTAAAGGGAAATTTAGCATAGCCAACCCACCTAACCTGCACATCTTTGGACTGTGGGAGGAAACCCACGCAGACACGGGGAGAAAGTGTAAACTCCGCACAGACAGTCATCCAAGGCTGGGAACCTGGGACCCTGGAGTTGTGAGGCAACAGTGCTAACCACTGTGTCATCTTGTCACAAGGAACAGGAGTAGACCATTCAGCCCTTCGAGTCTGTTCAGCCAGTTAATAAGATCATGGCTGATCTGACATTCACTTAGTCCACTTTCCTGCCTTATCTCCATAATCCTTATTCCCTTACTGACCAAAAATCTAATGATCTTAGCCTTGAAAATGTTCCAAGGACTCAGCCTCCATAGCTTCCTGGGGTAAAGAATTCCAAAGATTAACTACCCTTTGAGAAAAGAAATATCCTTATTCTGTTACAATGCCCTCTTGTTCTACACTCTCCCATGAGTGGAAACATCCTCCCCACTTCTACCCTGTCTAACTCCCTGAGAATCTTCGATGTTTCAATCGTATCACCTCTCAGTATTCTGAACTTAAAGGAGTACAGACCCAACCTGTTTAATCTTTTCTCAGTCCCTCCATACCTGGGATCAGCTCATTAGAGCTCCTCTGTACTGCCTTCAATGACAATATATATTTCCTTAAATAGGGTACCTAAACTGTTCCCAGTATTCTAAATTTGGCCTTACATTTACCTTGTACAGTTTCAGCAAAACCTCTTTACTTTTATACTCCAGCACCCTTGAACTAAAAGCCAGCATTCCATTTGCCTTCCCTATTACCTTCTGCACCTGTATGCTAGCTTTCTGGGTTTCATGAGCAAGGACCCCCAAGTCCCTTTGTGTGACTGCTTTCTGCAGTCTCTCCCTATTTAAATAATAATCCATCCTCTCATTCTTTCTTCAAAAGTGAACAATCTCACAGTTTCCCACATTGAATTCCACTTGCCAATTCCTGCCCACTCATTTAACCTGTCAATATATCTCTGTAAACTATTTATATCCTCCTTACAACCTGCCTTCCCTTCCACCTGTTGCATTATTTGACCACAGTATCATGGAGTCATAGAATTTACAGTGTAGAAGGAGGCCATTCGGCCCATCGAGTCTGCACCAGCCCTTGGAAAGTGCACACTTCCCAAATCCATCCTAACCCCAGAAAACAGTATTCCCACCGAACCGTTTTTTGGACACTAAGGGCAATTTAGAACGGCCAATCCACCTAACCTGCACATCTTTGGACTGTGGGAGGAAACCGGAGCACCCAGAGGTGCCTTTTATGTGACACCTTATCAAATGCCTTTTGAAAATCCAAATATACAAGATTGACTGGTTTTCCTCTATCTACCCTGGCTGATACATCAATAAAGAAGTCTAGCAAATTTGTCAGACATGATTTCCCTGTCGTGAAACCATGCTGGCTCTGCTTGATCAGACTATTACTTCCCAAATGCAAAGCTATTTTCTGCTTAATAATCAATTCTAATATTTTTCCAATAACTGAGTTACCCTAACTGACCTGTAGTTTCCTCCATTTTGCCTCCTTCCTTTTTTGAACAAGGGTACCACAGTGGCAATTTTCCAATCCTTTGGCACAATTCCAGAAACCAAGAATTTTTGGAAAATGACTACTGATGCATCCACAATCTCTGCAGCTGCTTCCTTTAAAATCCTGCAAATCATCAGTTCCAGGGGGCTTGTCAGCCTTTAATCCCATTTGTTTGCCTGAAACTAATTCTCTGGTGATGGTGACTGTATTTAATTTCTCCCCCATATTTTTTATTATTTCTGGAATGCTTGTAATATACTCTATAGTGAAGACCAATGCAAATATCTATTGAACTCTTCAGCCATTTCCTTGTTCCCCACTACCTGTACCACTCCCCCAGTTCTATTATCTAAGGGACCAATACTTACTTTTACATCTCTCTTCCATTTAATGTGCTTAAAAAAAACCTCTTGTTGTCTGTTTTTCTGTGTCTTGCTATCTTGCCCTCATAGTTTATTTTCTCCTTCCCGACTAATATTTTTTGTGCATCTTTGCTACATTCTGAATCTATCCCACTCTTCTGAACTACCGCTAACCTTTACCATCTTATAGGTTTCTGCTTCCAACTTAATATCCTCCTTAACTTCCTTATGTATTCATGGTAGGCTCTTCCTCCCCTTAGAATCCCCTTATTTTTGTTGGGAGCCATGAATCTCCCTAAATATCTGCCACTGCTCATCTAGCTTGCAGAAACTAGAGTTAACATTTCAGTCCAATGATCTCGAGTCAGATGTGGTTTCAGAACATAGAACATAGAATCCCTACAGTGCAGAATGAGGCCATTCGGCCCATCAAGTCTGCACTGACCATCAGAAAGAGCTACCACCTTATCCCTGTAATCCAACCCAAACTTTTGGATATTAAGGGGAAATTTAGCATGGCCAATCTGCCCAGCCTGCATGGGCGGTATTCTCCGCCGGCTCCAAATATCGCTCCCCGCACCTAATTCACCCCCACCCAGGGAGCTAGGAGCGGGCCCCCGTCGTTCCCGGCCGCAACCTCGGCCGCCGGAAATGACTCCCGATCGGCGCTTCGCGGATGTTATCCGCGCATGCGCAGGAACCCGCACATGCGCGGATGACATCAGCGCGCAGACGACGCGAACCCACGCATGCCGTCTTTCTCCACCACCGCCCGGCAAGACGTGGCAGCTTGATCTTGCTGGGTTGAGGGGAAAGAGTGCGTATGTTTTGGACGCAGACCCGACGATCGGTGGGCACCGATCGCGGGCCTGTCCCCTCCGGAGCACAGACGCGGTGCTCCCGTCCCAATCGGGCCCCTGGATGCCCCAAACGGGCATCCGGCGCCTGTTTCACGAATGCAGCGACCAGGTATGGTTGCTGCTGTGGTGGAACGGGCGTGAAGGGCCGGCTGCTCGGCCCATCGGGCTCGGAGAATCGGCGTTCGCCGTGAAAAACGACGAGCGGCGATTTTTCCGAGGGGGGGGGGGGGGGGGGGAGAATCGCGGGGGGGGGGGGTAGTGTAGTAAAAAATGTCGGGAGGCCCTCCCACGATTCTCCCACGCCACGTGGGGAGCGGAGAATTCCGCCCCCCATCTTTGGACTGTGGGAGAAACGTGAGCACTCGGAAGAAGCCCTCGCAGACACAGGGAGAAAGTGCATATCCCACACAGACAGTCACACAAGGCTGGAATTGAACCCAGGTCCCTGGTGCTGTGAGGCAGCAGTGGGAACCACTGTGCCACCCCAAGAGCAGAACTTCTTTATAATGGTCATTCCTGGAAGAGAAATGGTAGTTAAGTAAAAACTAGCATAAAAATCAAAATACTACAGATGCTGGAAATTTTGAAATAACCCGACAAGAGATCATTGACCTGAAACATTAACTTTCCCCCTCCACAGATGCTGCCAGACCTGCTCAGTATTTCCAGCGTTTTCTGTTTCTATAACAGATTTACTGCATTTGCTGGATGCTGCTTTTGTTTTAACATCCATGTGTATCGACTACCAAATGTAACTTACATGAAACCATTTTAAAAGGCATGGTGTCAGGAGTCACATTTGACTAAATCTCCAGACCTGCCATATTGGTAAAGACTGAATGCTGGGTGGTCAGGGCCTATGGTTAGACAGGCATTAGGGTCCCCTACTTGCATGTACACAAGTCTTTCTGCCTATTTAGGAATCCGTTTCCAAAACTGGGCTGCACCGAACGTCACTATTGTGGACCTGTTGCGCTTGGCATAACAGGACTATATGTAGTCTAACCACTGAAAGGAGGCCTTCTGCAAAATAGGAGATACACTTACAGCATTCCTCCCTGAATATGGAGCTATGGAAGGGTGTTTTATCTGAATGGACGTCTGTAACTAGTGGTGTTCCGCAGGAATCAGTACTGGGACCTCTGCAGATTGTAATATATATAAATGACTTGGAAGAAAACATAGGTGGTCTGATTGGCACGTTTGCGAATGATACTAAGATTGCAGGAGCTGCGGATAGTGATGAAGATTGTCAGAGAATACAGCAGAATATAGATAGGCGGCAAAACTGGGCGGAGAAATAGCAGATGTAATTTAACCTGGACAAATGCAAGGTGGTGCATTTTGGCAGATCCAATTCAGATGGGAGCTACAAAATAAATGTCAGAACCATCAGAAGCAGAAACACATAGTGAGATCTGGGCTTGCAGGTCCACAAATCCTTAAATGTGGCAGCACAGGGGGAAATGGTGGTAAAGAAAGCATTTGGCACACTTGCCTTCATAGGACGGGGTAGCGAGTATAAAAGCTCGCAAATTATGTTACAGTTATATACAACATTGGTTTGGCTACATTTGGAATACTGCATCCAATTCTGGTCACCACACTACCAGAAGGACATGGAGGGTTTGGAGAGAGTACAGGAAAGGTTTAGCAGGATGTTGTCTGGTATGGAGGGTATTAGCTATGAGGAGTGATTGAATAAACTGGGATTGTTCTCCCGAGAAAGGAGGCTGGCGGGCTACCTGATAGAAGTTTCTAAAATTATAAAGGGAAAAGATAGGGTGAACAGTTGGAGGCTTTTTCCCAGGGCGGAAATGACAATTACAAGGGGCACAAGTTCAAGGTGAGAGGATCAGTGGAGATGTGCAGAGCAAGTTTTTTACACAGAGGGTGGTGGTGGCCTGGAATGCACTGCCAAGTGAGGCAGGTAAGTTAACGACCTTTAAGAGTTATCTGGATAGTTAGGGTATAGAAGGATACAGGCATTTGGTCCAGATAGGACACGTGATCGGCGAAGGCTTGGAGGACCAAAGGGCCTCTTCCTGTGCTCCTTTGTTCTTTGTTTGTTCATTGCTGGCCAAACCCTTTTCATCAGCTCCCTCAGCATGCAAAACCTACCCGGGGGCTTCTGCCCATGGCACAGCAGTCCAAAATTTAAATCCTCTTCACCAGAGAGATGCCGGGAGGCAGCCCACAATTACCAGCAGCTTGAAGGCATCATTTAATGCAGCATTTTAACAGGTTCACTGCTTTTCTTGTTGATTACAAGCCATCTCCATGCACTTTCAAAAATCCAACTGTGACAGCATGGAAGTAACCCACAGAAAGCAAATTGCTTCCTAGCTGAAAGCCTTCAGTCTGATTGAATGAGCAATTATTGTATGAAATTCAGGGGTTTGTTTTAATAACAAACACTTTTTTTTGCAAAACTCCAATGAGGAGGTAAAAGCAAGCTAGTGACTTGCAGCACTGACAGAAACAAATCCCATTAAAGCAATCAAAAACAATGTTTACGTGCAGCCTGTATACAGAGAAATGCCCTTCAGTCAGTAAGAAACCATCAGCCTTGATTTATAAATGCAACACTTCGGATTGAAACTGCACTATACCTCCTGGGAGAGCCTGGTAATAGGACACATCTCTTGGTCACTAAAACAACTGCAACCTTTTTAGGTGGCTGTAATTTCTTTCTCATTAGTGACCAATTTAAGAGGAGAAATTCAAATCTCTCCTTAATTTCTGTAAACTTTGATGAATTACTATCAATGACTACTATCGTGTGTCAAGCCCAATCAATTTACCATTAGTTGTGTTCTGGAAGATGCTTTATTCATTACTTTACCGTCATAAAGCAATGGGCTGCACAGTAGCTCAGTAGTTAGCACTGTTGCTTCATAGCGCCAGGGTCACAGGTTGGATTCCCGGCTTGGATCACTGTCTGCGTGGAGTGTGTACTTTCTCCCTGTGTCTGCGTGGGTTTCCTTCGGGTGCTCCGGTTTCCTCCCACAAGTCTCGAAATACGTGCTGTTAGGTAACATTCTGAATTCTCCCTCAGTGTAACCGAACAGGCACCGGAATGTGGCGACTCTGGGATTTTCACAGTAACTTCATTGCAGTGTTAATGTAAGCCTACTTGTGACAATAATAAAGATTATTCAAGAGGCAGCAATTTTTGGAAGCAGGTACTTTTATTTTAGCTGAGATTAGGGAACAAATTCCAGTCACTTGCTTGGATACATGGCAAGAGGGAGGATTGAGCATCAATAAGTTGTATCGCTCTCTGCCTTTGGTTCATCGACATGCAGCCTTCCGTGCGTGGTGGACACCATAGGGAGTGGATTGCTTTATCTTACCCATTTTGATTTGATGTTAATAAGTTTCCGTTGTTCTTTGTTATTTCTGGGCCGTGTCCCGTTTAATTTATCTCTGAGTTCTTTTCTGTTATTCCATTAAATTGATTGGACGTTAAAATAAATGATCAAGGTGCAGTATGGCTGCCACATATCGGAAGTAACTCATTTGTTATGCCAATCAATCATTTTGGATTTTAAAAATGACCCAAAAGTGCATGACTGTGAATAATGGGTGAGGATAGGATCGGACTTAACTGCGATGCTCACAAGGTATTTAATTTGAATGAACAGAAAATTCGGTACAGTGAGCGTGTCAATCCAGAACGGCACAAACGTTACTCCTCTTTGGGAACACACGAGAAGGTGTGCAGTTTGTTAACAAAATGTAAGTTTCAGTGAGAAAAGGATGCTCCACACATGCATCGATAATCATGGATGATTATTCTACCTTGGAGATTTTCCCGCTTCCCTCTCCACCCAACACCTGTTGATTTCCTTAAAGAACATCAAATTCCTTTTCCTACTTCTCCAAATCAAAAAAACATGCACATGGGCAGGACTTTCTGGCAGATCGCATCGGTGGGATCTTCTGGTCCTGCTGACGTCGACCCTCCACCATGGGTTCCCCAGCGGCAGAAGGTGCGAACAATGGGAAACTCCATTAACAGAGGCGGGACAGGAAGATCCCGCTATTATCTTCCAGATTCCTCTGAAGAATGACTCTTGATCACATATCAACCATCAATTCCGCAAATATGTTGCATGATTGAAAATGTTTAGCGGTTAAAATGGCCCAAGAAGCTTCACAGGAGGTTATCAAACAAAATGTGATACCATACAACATAAGGAGACACTGGGACCGACGATCAAAAACTTGGTGCAGGAGCAGAAGGAGCAGTCATTTCAGGTGTCTCTCTATGACTGGCTAGATAATACAATAGACTCCCAATGATCAGCGGTAGGGCTAACATATGAAGAATGATCATTGAAGCCAGGTGATATCAATGCGACTGTACCCGAGCAAAGTTCACTGCCTTCACACAGGACAAGAAGAAAACTAGATGAAGAAATCGTGGGAAACAAAATGTGCTGTTGGATTCTCCGTTGGTGGGATCCACTGCTTTGCCAACAGCACACCCACGCCCACATGTTTCCCGACAGCCACAATGGAAAACCCCATTGGCCAGCTGCAGGAACAGAGAATCTCGCTACAGGCAGGGGCGCGCGGCTAAGGAATACGGTGCTGGCGGGACGGAGAATCCTGCCCAGGATCTATCTGATGTATATTGTTGCTAATGCGCCATTTCTTTCAATGGGTTTGATATTCAAGTCACTGTTGTGGATCACAAACTCCTGACATTTCCATTCTGTGCAGCATGACGAGCGAATCCCACATTTTGGTCTGCTCTGACAATGCCACTAAAATATATGCAACCCCTAAATAAACAATTAATTTGTACTTCGGTCCACACCATTGTCTTGAAAAACAGTTGGGAACAAACTCAAACCTGCGCACTGATCACACAGTCATGGAAAAATTCCACAAAGAGTGCATGAAGTTTAGCATTTTTGCAGCCAAAACCATGAAAGTTTTATATCCATTACTGGGTTTTTCTTTGTGGAGTCAGGATAAGAAGAATATTTGGATTTAGTCTCTTTTGCCCAATTATCTCACTGGGAACCTCACTTTTAAAATTTGCCAACTCTGATATGACTGTGCTCAGTACTGGAAGGAAGTCAATTCAAAAGCATTCCTTTGAAGATTCTGATTCCGGGCCTGAGAAACAAATTTTTATTAAATCACAATATCCAAATCATACCAGCACAACAGCATTTTCATCCGGAAGAGTTCTACAACATTCAGTATTCATGTTTGTAACAACTCTCTCGAGTTCATCTGGAGCACTGTGCCCAGAATCAAACCATTCCCATTCAAAAATCACATTGTTTCCTGCAGAATGTTCAGTTCTCTTCTAGACTCGCCCCATACACAATTCAATCACGTGGCCTGGCAGGTTAAAGAGGCACGTAGTCAATATAAGTTCTCACAGTCAGCAAGTTGCCCACAGAGCTTAGCCCTGGGCTTTATCTACTGCCCATTCTTTTTATGTTTTAATCCTGTTCACCATTCAAAGAAAAGAAAAATCTCAACATTTATACTTCATGCGCTGCTCTGTCTTCTACCATTTCTGCCCGAGGCAAAAACATAATTTTCTTTGAAGTGCTTATGAATCAGATGTTGGTGGCCAGTGGTCTCAATTCCTATGCATCACTGTCCAATTCCTCACCATTTCTTTCGCGTTCATTCTCAGCTGTTGCTACAGCAACATTCACTTCATAGTTTTAAAAATTCTGCGTGGATCTTAAGGGATAAAGAATCGAAGGAGGAATTCCCACCTGCTGGGCTAGAAAATGGAGCAAGGAACATTTACCGAGTAAAAATTATAGTGCTAATTACAAGCACATTGCAGATCGATGGCTATTCTCTCTACTCACTTTTCTTGGCTAAAGGAGACAACAAACCTGACAATGAAGACATAAAGTAAAAATAATGGGGATTGGTTGGCAACCGAAACAGAAAGCCAGATAACCTTTCATATGAACACCTGCCATTTTCTCTATCAGAATGTTGTCTGACATGCTGAGCAATCCCAGTGTTGGATGTTGATTGCAAATATTTATTTCTACAGACATCTACTTCACTATTCAAGAATCAGTAAACAAGTTAGGCATCCAAGCTGATTGCATCATCCAATTGCCATATTGAGCCGAGCAGAAAAGATAAATTTGAATTTAGACAGCAACTTATCAAATTCCAAAGCACTGAATGAATGTACATTAATTTGAAGTTATAGTTATGCAGGGGAAAATTACATTTATTTTATGACTAAGCATGGTCAGCATGTGAGATGAAGTGCCAATTAATTATTTTTTGGTGGTGTCTCTTCAGGGAATTTTGGAATGCTTTTTGAGCAATGCCGTGGGAACTTTAATGTCCACCTCAACTCAGAGGCGGATGTACAATGAAACACACCGTGCCAAGGCACAGGGTTCCGACTAATGGGGAGGCCCAGTGCCAGCCGGCGTCTAAGGTCACCAACAGCGCTTGATGGTTCTGCATTTGCAGATAGATTCAATGAGCCGATCAGCAGGCAATGCAGAGCGACATCAGGCACTGATTGGCGGAGTCCCCTTAGAATGGAAAAACATTGGTGAACATTGAGGTGACCAGGAGGGAGAGGGGCAGCAGTCAAGGTGAGGATCTACTGTGTTTATTTAACTATGGGCGCAATTTAATGGCCACGCTGTGCTGGAAAAGCAGCGTGGCCATTGAAAGCCGGGGGACACCACTCTCGGCATCTACCCAGCTCGCAATGCCTCACGAGATTCAATGCAATCTCACGAGATGTTGCAATGTGAATCCCGCCCACAGTGGGTGGGGTCACTTTTCAGCAGATCTGCATATTAGAGTGAGGCAGTAAGCCTCAATCTAGTATGCAGATTCCTGAGGTACCTGAGGCGTTGAGAGTCAACCCCTTTGTCTTGGAGATCTTAGGGGCTGGTTTAGCTCACTCAGCTAAATCGTTGGCTTTTAAAGCAGACCAAGCAGGCCAGCAGCACGGTTTGATTCCCGTACCAGCCTCCACTGACAGGCGCCGGAATGTGGCGACTAGGGGCTTTTCACAGTAACTTCATTGAAGCTTACTCATGACAATAAGTGATTTTCATTTCATTTCATTTCATCTCGGGCGAGTGCCATTCAGCACTGGTCCCCAACCATGGACCAGATGGAATGGCACTCGTGGGGGTCTCCCAGAGGATCAGAGGCCCTCAGGTGCCTGCCCTTTGGGCAGGGTGATGCACTGGCAATGCCAGGTGGCACTCTGCACTCTCAACTGGCATGGGCACTGCCAGTCTGGCGGTGCCAAGTGGGCATTTGTGTGCGTGTGCGATCGGGCCGGGGTTGCCTGGCGTGGGGCATGTGGTTGCAGGTGGGGCGTGGAGACCCTCCCAAAATTGTGTTTGGGCTGGGAAGGTGGGGGTGGGGGGAAGTTTTGAATTGTTTCGGGTGCCTCGGAGATCCGGCGCCCGGAACTCCCCACTGTACAAAACGCCTTGGCCGTGCGTTCCAAGTTCAGGCCTTTTATTCACCGTAAATGGCGTTGAATAGCCATGTGTTTGTGTTTCTCGGCACTGTGAGCGCCGGGAAACACATGGCTAAACGCGCTCGCCAGGGGACCTGTTCCGTTTTGGGTGAGTTGCGCCCTATATTTTTATCAAAAAGACACAAAAGCCACGAGGGAGGTAGGTGATGAGCCAGCCAGCTGTTCGAGACTCAGACGCAAGCTGTCGTTGAGGGGGGCAGGGACAACTTAACCTCCAGGCCGGGGCTAAGGAAGGCTGGGCCGGCCATAACCAGCAGCGAGGGGAAGTTGTCGAGGTGAGGTGCAAGGTGCCACCGGTGCCAGGCGAATTGGTGAAAAATTCCACGAGGGAGGTGATGAGTGAGCCGAGCCAGGCAATCGGGACTTGTGGTCTTCGTCATTGAACAGCGAGGGGAGCAGGGACGGGTAGACCCCCACAGCTGAGGAGGGCAAAAAAAGCCTGCTCTTTCAGAAAATTCATGTTCATTAAAATCATGAAATATCAGTTAATATGAAGTAACACTATCAATCTGACAGTCAAAAACGCAGAAAGTTGAAGGCAAGAGGATGCAGCCAGACAAAAAAACAGTTTGTCATCTTACTTTTAAAGTTTGAAGTATTGAACAGTGCACAAAATGCGCATTCATCCTCATCAACCAAATTTATGGGTGAATTATCTGATGATTAATACTTGCCGATTTTCAAATAAACCACATTGCCTGAAAAAGCTAAGCAAGAAGTGGAATCTGAAGACACAGATTGCAATATTGGCCATCTTTACCATAATTCTGACAAGAGGCAAGCTTGGATTTCAATTCAGCAATTTTTCATACAGGCATGTTTTTACAAGTTGAAAAGCACTAACGCAGGTAGCAGTGATTAATTTGTGTATGTTTGTGGCTTTTTGCATTCTGTGGGACAAGGGTCCGGGAGGTCGGTTGAGGCGGGGGGCGGTGGTGTCATTAGGGTGAGGGGTGTAATGCCATTGGGGGAGGGCCCCAGAAATGAAGGTGAGTGAGGGGCCTCATAAAGTGCAAGTTCGCACTGCCTCAGCTGATACTTAGTCAGCAAATTTGATAAACATTACGTCAGGGCTGCACCAAAATTGTGCCTCAGAATATTTGCTCATATCTTTGGACTGTGGCTTGAACGCAATGGCCTTTTAACACTGAGATAATCGTGCTACTAAAAGAGCAGATTTGAGCCTCCAGATGAGTCAAATTCAACAATACTAAATTTGGCAATTCACACAATTTTATCACAAGATTGGGGAGTTTGCTTTATGGGTCTACTAAGAATAGAAGGCCAAATCCATAAGATATTTTGAGATCCAGCAGCAGAACTGTAAATGTTATTGATACCTTGAGGTTGTGGTTTCATGCAATGCAATGTTGAAAAAGGCTCACTCAATGTCGAGTCTGACCGGAAAAATCTTAAAAGACTTTATCTGTGCCTAGTTTTTAAAAATAAATTTAGAGCATCCAATTTTGTTTTCCAATTGAGGGGCAATTTAGCATGGCCAATCCACCTAACCTGCACATCTTTGGGGTGTGGGGGTGAAACCCACGCAGACATGGGGAGAATGTGCAAACTCCACACGGACAGTGACCCAGGGCCGGGATTCAACCCGGGTCCTCAGCGCCGTAGTCCCAGTGCTAACCACTGTGCCATATGCCGCCCTATCTGTGCCCAGTTGATAATCACAAGGTGGGCAGTGCTGGTGAGAGAGGGGACAGGATAATATCTCAGTGTTAATGAATGGCAGGATCAAGGAAAAATAGCTGGCTCTTGATCATTAACACATAGCCCTTGCGGATAACTCTATGGATAGATGGTAGATGAGTATAGAACAAGGCTCACTTATGTAATTCTCTATCTCCTGGTTAGATAGCCCGTTGAGATTCATTGTCTTGGATCACACATAACAAATGGGTAAACAGGGCAACCATGCTCATCAATGCTCAGTTTTGGTTCCACCATGACCACTCAGCTCCTGACCTTATTACAATCATGGTCCGATAATGAGCAAAAGAGTTAAATTCTAGATATGAAGTGAGAGTGACTGCCTTTGACATCAAACAAGCATTCTAAAGAATGTGGCATCAAGGAACTCTAGTTAAATTGAGTTCAATGGGAATCAGCCAAAACTCCCATCATGCTGGAGTCATACCGAACACAAAAAAAGATGGTTGTGGTTGTTGGAAGCAGGATGTTCTATATTAGTTGGTGAAGGACAAAAATGGAACCAATATTTGCACACTTTTATGCATTTATTTGCAAAGTTACAGATTGAAGCACACACCTCCTAACCCAACAACAGTTTAGTCTGTGTCTGTTATAGGGGCATAAGTGAATCCCCAATTAAACCCATTACCTGTGTAAAATTAAAAGCAATGAATGCATAATCAACAAACTAATTCCTCTGGGTAGTGTTTTCGGCCCAACCTTCAACTGCTTCATCAATGACCTCCCCCCCCATTTTAAGGTCAGAAGGGAGGATATTTACTGATGATTGCACATTGTCCATTCCATTCACTTCTTCTCATATAATGAAAGAGTCCATCCACGCATGCAGCAAACCTGGACAACATTCAGGCCTGGATGCCAAGGAACATCTGGACCACACACATGCCAGGTAATAAAAATCTCTAAGAAGAAGGCGTCTAACCACCTCTCCTTGAAATTCAGGGGTTGACCAGAAAATTAACTGGGCCAGCTGTATGAATACGGTAACTAAAAAAGCAGATCAGAGACTGGGAATTCGGCAGTCAATAATTCACATCCTGACTTCCCAAAGCCTGTTCACCATCTACAAGGCACAAGTCAGGAAGTGATGGCATACTCTCCACTTGCTTGAACAAGTGCAGCTCCAATGGCACTCAAGAACTTCAACACCACTGAGAAAAAAGTAGCCCATTGATCGACGTCTCATCCACCATCTTAATCATTCATTTCCTCCACCACCCTTGCACAGTATCTGCAATGTGTACCGGCTACAAGATTCACTCTAACCATAGGCATATTCAACAGCACTTTCCAAACCTCGACCACCTAGAAGGACAAGGACAGTAGATGCATCGGAACATTAATACCTACAGAGTTGTCTCCGAGTGACACACAAACAAATATATTATCATCCATAGATCGTCACTGAGTTAACAACTTGGAACCCTCTTCTTAGTAACACTGTGGCATTTCTTCAGTGCATGAACTTCAGCAATTCAAAAAGGTGACTCACCACCACCTATACAAGAGCAATCGGGGATGACCAATAAATGCTAGCTCATTCAGTCAATAAATTAAAAAATACTACTCTAGAACAGCTCACAATCTTCAGGACTGATCAGGAAAACTGTGAAAATTAACAAATATAATACTTCAACATCTACATTTTCTTCTTACTGTGCGTCTACTTTACAGCTGTTCAGCGTCTGACAGTATTCTCTTGCTAGCATGCCTCTGAGCTCAGCTATTATGTTGAACTAAAGCATCTGTGCATTGGTTTCCATCTCACTTCACAAACAGGCACAGATGAGTGCCTATTTATCTCTGACAGGTTTTACATTTTAAGCTAGTCGCCCAATTATCTTTTATTTTGACTCAACTCTCTCTTTCCCAGATAGATGTCCAGAGTAGACATTGCCCATTCGTGTCATTCTCCACATTTACACTCTCAGGCATTAGTTTAACTCATCACGGGAAAAATTGACAGAAAGTCTGTCTCTAGTTTAGCTTAATTATAAACAGTTTCAAAGAAATGATGTTGAGCGAAAAAGGGCAACACGGTGGTACAGTGGTTAGCACTGCTGCCTCACAGCACCAGGGACCCAGTTTCAATTCCGACCTTGGGTTTGTGGAGTTTGCACTTTCTCCCGTGTCTACGTGGATTTCCTCCGGGTGCTCTGGTTTCCTCCCACATTGTAGGGATTCCATGACGAGTCAGGCAAGTGTAATTTAGCTTGTTAATTGGGATGATGTGACATGTTTTGCTATTTTTTAATGTTACAAAGAGCATTTCAAAATAGCATAAAATTATTTGTAAGTGTTTTTAATATTATCTTGGCAAAATAAAGCCGCATATCATTTTACATTCAGCATGTGGGTGAAACATATGTGAGGACAAGTGTGACCTTACAGCATTCAGTTCCCATAACAACAGGATTTCATTCTTACAACCCCTGGACTACTTTGAAGAATGGAGGTACGGTATTTAATATCTTACATCCGTAAAATGTATTGGTAGGGTTGCACTGTCAGACCGAGCACTTGAAAAGAAAATCACCTCCTAATTTCAGCAGGAAGTAGAGTGGTGAAGGTTAAAGTTGAGAAAATGGTCAGAAAAGATCACATGAAGTCCTGAAATAAGTGTTGGAGGGGGCAAATGTCTTTTTTCCTGTTCCTGACATTTTTATTTGAACATAAAACTGATTTTTCTTTCCAGGCATTTTGGAAAGGCACTCTCAGGCAAGCCATCAGGGGAAACCTGTCAGCCTTATTTACATAAGTAATCAACTATATTGAGTTACATTTTAACCTTGTGCTGAGATTATCATGTTCAAAGATCGATATTCTTCTTTCGCTCCATTTTGGAATTGACTGGAAGAGGCACTTCAGCAGTGTTGCACTGTTGTGAGACAGCTTACACTCTCTGAGCAGTAACAGAGTATGATGAGGGAGAACAGACATGTCTCTAGCTTCTTTATCACCGGGTTGATTGATTTTTAGTACAAGCTGTTGATTAGCTATCGTGTGCAAACTAATTCTGAATAAAACTAGAAACTACTGGCGGGATCCTCTCAACCCACACCGGTTTGGAGAATCGCCGGGCCGGGCACGAAACGGGCAACGCCGCCCCGACTCCAGTCCGCCGATTGTCCGGTGAGCGGCCACTCTACGCGGCCCCTCCACCGGCGATTCTCCGCCCGGGATGGGCCGAGTGGCTGGCCAATAAAGCTTGAATCCTACCTGCGCCGTTCACATCTGGTCTTACCCGGCGGGACCTCAGCGTCCATCCTGTCGGGGGTGGCCTGGTGGGGGTGGGCCTCCACCATGGCTGGCCTGGTCCGCGATCAGGGGCGACCGGTCAGCGGGCCAGCCTCTCGTGGTGGGGGCCTCTTTTGCTCCATGCCGGCCCCTGTAGCCCTATGCCATGTTGCGATACCAGAGCGGAGAAGGAAGCTACCGCACATGCACGCATTCGCGCAGGTCGCAGCACGCATGTGCAGACCCGTGGCGCCCATTTGATGCCAGTACCGGCAGCTGGAGTGGCGTGGGGTTGCTCCAGTGCCATGTAGGCCCCCTGTAGGGCAGAGGATCGCTACACTTAGCGATCCGTTGACCCCATCATTAAACTCTACTGTCAGATGGGAGAATCCCCCCCTACATCCCCACACAATAGGCTTTCTATATCGATTTCTTTTTTAAAAAGGTTCCTCGGCTCAGGGAGGAGCTCCTGACAGTACAACTCTCCAAACGACGGGCAAAGTATTTTAAAAAAAAAGTATTTTATTAATGCATTTAATAATATTTAACAACAATTTTCAAGAGGAAAAACAACAAAGTAAATAACACCCACCCAACCAACAACCCCACCCAGCCAACGTGGCTCACATACACAATTCCCCAGTTCCCCTTTCCCCACTAACTATTTCCCATCTCAACCAACCCCCACTACCTCCCACTTTCCCTTCACCCCTCTCCCCCTCTGTATTTGCTGAAAGCTTAATTTTCCCCAAAGAAGTCGATAAACGGCTGCCACCTCCGGGCGAACCCTAGCATCGATATTCTCAGGACGAATTTGATTTTCCCAAGCCTGAGAAACCCGGCCATGTCACTGACCCATACTCCCGATTTTGGGGGTTCCGAGTCTCTCCACGCCAAGAAGATCTATTTCCAGGCTACCAGAGAGGCAGAGGCCAGAACATCAGCCTCTCTCGCCCCCTGGACTCCTGGGACACCAAACATCACCACCTCTGGACTCGGAACCACCCGTACCTTCAACTCTGTGGGCATGACATCGGAAAATCCTTGCCAGAATCCCCTTAGCTTCGGACATGTCCAAAACATGTGGATATGATTCATGGGCCCTCACGCACACCTATCCTCCACCCCTTCAAAGAACCTGCTCATATGGGCCACACTCGTATGTGCCCCGTGCACCACCCTGAATTGTATCAGGCTAAGCCTGGCACATGACAAGGACGCGTTAACCCTACTCAAGGCATTCTCCCATAATCCCACTTCTATTTCCTTGCCAAACTCTTCCTCCCATTTTCGCTTTACCTCCCCATTCCATGAGCTCTTTATAAATTTTTGAGACCTCCCCCTCCCCCACTTCCATTTTCAACATTACCTTGTCCTGTATCCCCTGGAGCGGGAGGTGCGGCAAGGCCGAAACCTGCTTCCGTGCAAAGTCCACTCACCTGCAGGTAACGGAACGCATTCCCACCTGGCAGCTCAAACTCCTCCTCCAAGTCCTTGAAGCACGGAAAGCTGCCGTCAATAAACAGGTCCCCAACTACTCGATCCCAGCTCATTGCCACCTCCGAAAGCCCCCCATCCAGAACCGCCCCCCCCCCTCACCGGTGCAAACCGGTGATTGCCACAAATAGTGGCCACACCGACACCCCCTCCACTCCCATGTGCTTCCGCCACTGTCAAGGCACCACTACCCCCGGGCTTGTGGAGTACCGAGCCGGTGAGAATGGCAGAGTTGCCATTATCAGTGCCCCTAAACTTGTGCTCCTAGATGATGCCACCTCCACCCACTCCCACACCAACTCGCCCCCCACTACCCACTTCCTGATCATTGCTATGTTCGTCGCCCAACAGTAGTACCTAAAATTCAGTAGCGCCAGCGCCCACGCACCTCGACCCCGCTCCAGCAGCACCTTCTTTAGCCGCAGGATTTTACCCACCCGTACGAACCCAGAGATCACCATGTTCACCCTCTTAAAAAAAGCCTTTGGGATAAAAATAGTCAGGCACTGAAATATAAACAAAATAATCAGGAGAACCGCCATCAGCAGGACTGGTTTAGCTCAATGGGCTGAACAGCTAGTTTGTGTTGCAGAACAAGGCGCTGGTTCAATTCCCGCACCAGCTGAGAATTCTGAATTCTCCCTCTGTGTACCCGAACAGGTGCCAGAATATGGCAATGAGGGGCATTTCACAGTAACTTCATTGCAGTATTAATGTAAGCCTACTTGTGACAATAAAGATTATTTATTTATCTTTACCATCTACACCCTCCCTGCCAGTGACAACGGGAGCATATCCCACCTTCTAAAGTCCCCCTTCATCTGCTCCACTAACCGAGTCAAATTCAACTTATGCAGCTGCTCCCACTCCCGCACCACCTGGATTCCCAAATACTGAAAGCTCCCTCCCACCACCTTTAACTGCATCCCCCCCCAATCTCCTCTCCTGCCCTTTCTTTTGCTCCTGCTTTTGCCCATATTCAATTTGTACCCCGAAAACCGGCCGAATTCCCCTAAGAACCCTATAATCTCTCCAATCCCCCTCAGAAAAGTAGGTCGTCTGCATGTAACGAGACCCTGTGTTCCTCCCTCCCCGTATTATCCCCTACCAGTCCTTTGATGCCCTCAACGCCATTGCCAATGGCTCTATGGCCAAGGCAAATATCAGTGGGGAGAGTGGACATCCCTGCCTCATCTCCCGGTGCAGCCTAAAACAATCCAAGCTCACTCGGTTCGTCCACACGCTCGCCACCGGTGCAATTCACTTGCACTTCCTTCAATTTGGTCTATTCTAATTGTTGTTCCCAATGTGGTCTTCTCGACCTTTAGGAGACTAAATGCAGACTGGGGGATGACTTTGTAGAACACCCTTGCTCAATCCAGAAGCATGACCCCATCTTTCCTCTGGCTTGCCATTTTAACTCAACAACTTGATCTCATGTCCACATGTTCGTCCTTGGCCTGCTGCAGTGCTCCAGTGAAACCCAGCGCAAACTGGAGGGGCAGCATCTCATCTTCCGATGGAGCAGGTTGCAGCCCTCTTGAAAGCTGATGCTTAACGTTTCCAGTGCTTTCTGTTTTTAATTTCTTGGATCCACATTATTTTGTTTTCATTTTTAAAATTTTATACGTGTTTGTGTTGATTCACTTCTAACATGGGGGTTGCAGCCCTGTATTCCCTAGAGTTTAAATTGGTGTACACTGCGACCTGTCATGGGAGCCGGAGAAAAGTTAACTTACTCCCAGAAAGGTCCCATAAGACCACAAGGAATAGGTTCAGGAGTAGGCCATTCAGCCCTTCGAGCCTGCTCCACCATTTAATCAATTCATGGCTGATCCAACGCTCATTGGGTCCACTTCCCTGCCTTATCTCCATCACCCTTAATTCCCCTGCTGATTAAAAACCTATTGACCTCAGCTTTGAAAATGTTCAAGGACTCGGCCTCCACAGCTTCCGGTGGTAAAGAATCCCAGAGATCCACCATTCTTTGAGAGCAGAAATTCTTCCTCAAATCCATCTTAAATGTGCACCCCCTTATTCTGCAACTATGCCTTCTGGTCCTACACTCTCCCATGAATGGAAACATCGTCCCAACAATTACCTTGTCTGACCCCTAAGAATCTCATATGTTTCAATCCTATCACCACCTCTCATACTTATGAACTTCAAGGAGTACAGACTCAATCAGTTTAATCTGTCCTCATGTGGCAGTCCCTCCATAACCATAGGTGAATGGAATCACATGTTAGCGTCAGAAAGACAGGAATCAGTCAATCAAACTGGAAAATGCTTGCATCCATTCACCATTATCAACACTGCATCTTAGATTTTCCAATCCATGTAATTTTTAATAGCATTTTAACTCAGGTCAAATAAATAGGTTACTGCCAGCATGAATGGGATACAAATCAAAAATTCCAGTGAATACAGCAATTAAAATAAATTCTGGTCCTTTGAACATCAATGGGTTCCACGGGCAAACCTCTCAAAGAGTGAATTTACACTGCCGCCTCACAGTGATCTTTCATCCTCTCGATCCATTTCAGTGATTCAAGTGGAGCTCGCCGAAAGATATCTGGAACATAGCTTCTTGCTACAGCTTGTTCTAGGTACTAAAGATTGCAAGACCAGGTTATAAACAAAATCACATCTCCCAGAGTCTTTGAGGTCTCGGAAGAGAAAAGCAGTTCAGCATGTCGGCATGCCTGGCCACTGGCAAATTATCTAGTGGGCCACAGGCCCCAGCAGAGTCAGTTAAATAAAAGATAGATTTTGATTTATTGTTGGTATCACATAACCAAATCAAATTTAAAAGGTTCCTCAATAGATTACAAATAGCCTTTGAAACCGATTTCAGGGTAGACAATATCAAACAGCATTTAAATGGGTTCAGCTCCAAAATAGATGGCGGGCTAGCTGAGGTATCAGGGTCACAGGAAGGTTATACTTCAAATAGATTATAGCATTCAGGAAAAGCACATAAAGAAAAGAGTGGTTAAGGGAGACGGGAGATAAATAAATTCAACCATTTTTAAAATTGATTCAGCAAAATAGATTTTCTTGCAATAATTATTACAGTCAATAAAACTGCTCCTGTTAAGCCAGTACATTCTTTAGTCTTATAATGTGAGAGTCGACATTTTTTCAACGGCCTCTCCAGTGAACACTTGTTTCCCGAACACTGGTGGTTGGGTTTTTCCACCACGACCACCGCAAGATTGCCACGGGCGAGACATGGACAGTGGAGAAGTCCATTGACCTCGGCCAGCATTCTCCGGTCACTGGGCGGGCGCAGCCGGAGAATCTGGCCCTAAGGGTCAAGTTAATCAATAAACAAAGTCTAGCTTTTAAATTGTTCTACTTCGTAAGGTAGTATTTGCAGCATTTTTCGGGTTAGAAACCAACAGCAAAACACTTCACACTCAGATGTTTGGTGGTTAGTTCTGCAATCCTCATTTCTGTTCCTTCAACAAGGTTTTTCTCCATACGTAATGAACAGCATTTCTTGTTTAACAAATTTTAGAGTACCCAATTCATTTTTTCCAATTAAGCGCCAATTTAGCAAGACCAATCCACCTAGTCTGCACATCTTTGGTTTGTGGGAGCGAAACCCACGCAAGCACGGGGAGAATGTGCAAACTCCACATGAACAGTGACCCAGAGCTGGGATCAAAATTCGGACCTCAGCACCGTGAGGCAGCTGTGCCAACTACTGCGCCACCCCATTGAACAACATTTTAATAGGGGAAGCGAGAATCAGCCAGTCAGCTGGAGAGGCGGGGCCTAAAGATGTCAGCATGGCAAGGAATCACAAGAGCCTTTACAAAGCTCTCTGATTTAAATAAAGAACCCCAACCCCACCCCCCCTCCACCCCCAATCTTCACCCCATCCCTGGCATCAGGGCACTTTTCACTTCACCCCCTCCTACTCACCATACAAGAATTGGGGCTCCCACCCCCCCTCCCCCATACCACACATTAGGACCCCCCTCCCTCATGGGGTCTCCAGAGGGCCTGACCTGGCAGTAGCAGGGTGGCACTGTCAGGTTGACAACAGGTTGACAATGCCAGGGAAATGCCCGACCATGTCCCTTATCACCCGGGTCTATACTTACCTGTGCGATGTGATCATCCTAACTTGGTCCTAACTTGAAAAACAGTAGTGATTCTCACTGGTGTGACATCATGCTGACTGGATGGGAGAATACGTCATGCATGGATGTTACACCGTCAAGCTCGTTAAGCATATGTTAACGCATTGAAATTTATGGAAACACATTATATGTCCTTTTTGGGCGTGAACCAGATTACATCACCTGCGACGAAGATCTCAAACTGAGATCTGACCAACGCAAATCCCATTTTGGGCCGCTCATGTGATTTAGCACCCATTACGTGATTTGCGTCTATGATCAACGGGGCCGCTAATTCGTGGCCAAAGTGAAGATGCAGGTTTGACACTTTGCGCACGACAAAAGATGTAACATGTTGTGAGATAGAGCAACAGCATGTCCAAGAGGTAATCTCCGACTTTATACGGGTTGCATTCACTCACAGCATGTCTCCAAATAATTTTAAACTTTAAAATTCCGATATTTATCACTGACATTATAATTCTATCTTGTGAATGGGCCTCTTTTCATGCTTTTCTACACACCTTGACTGAGTTTGATCAGAGTTTTACACAGCGACAGTATAATTCAGTACTGACGGAGCCACATCTCTGAGCACCAGAGCAGCATTACACCATATATATTCACATGCAAGGTAACACATATGCAAGGCAATTTCCTTATTTTCCAGCCAAGTTGTTCGTTATTTTGTTCTGTATCTTTTAACAACCAAAGTATCTGATGTTCATTCACATAGAAGGAGATTCAAATGTACCATGTTCAGTATGGCTGCTCCATCAGTTATCATTCAATGCAATGAAGTGTGCAATTTAATCTCATGAACTGCACAGAGTGTAACGGGGAGAGAGGGAGGATGCACGGTGGGGGGTGGGAAAGCTGTATAGATCAGAATGGAATATGTTTCCACACTGGCAGGTCAAGGTATACATTGTGGAGAAAATATTCCATCAGGCAGACTTTACTTCCATTATGCTGATTTTTATTGTTACCTCACCTGGGCTAGTGCGCGGTCAATCCAAGCCCCACTTGATCCGGAGTCACAACACAATTGAATTAATGAATAATTCTTCGAAAAATGCCTGGTGTCTTTGGCCCTTGGTTGTCCAATAATTACAGTCACCAGGTTTGTAAATGCAAACATAATTACTTTGTTTTATAACAAGAACTATAGTCAAATATGCAGTAAATACAACTGGTTGACTATTATATAATTCCTCATCACCCCCCCCCCCACTTTAACTTGCCCCCCACCCTCTACATACACAAGACAGACAGGCACAGAGGGAAGGAGAGGGGTGAAAATCAAACGTAAAAGAAAAAGAGTCTTTGTTTCAGATGTTTGTCTTCAAGCACCTTTCTCCTCTTCAAACTTTGCTTTCAGTTCAAGGTTTTCACTCAAGATTAATTCAGGTCTCTGTCAGTTCAGAAATACACCAACTCACGGCCTTTCTGGAGAGAGAGTGAGGAGAGAGAAGAGAAGAGAGAAGAGAGGGAGCAGGTTCTTGTTCCTCTGCTTCCAGGAGGCAACTCTTAGAACATAGAACAGTACAGCACAGAACAGGCCCTTTGGCCCTCAATGTTGTGCCGCGCCATGATCACCCTACTCAACCCACGTATCCACCCTATACCCGTAACCCAACAACCCCCCCCCCCCCCTTAATCTTACTTTTTTTTTTATTAGGACACTACGGGCAATTTAGCATGGCCAATCCACCTAACCCGCACATCTTTGGACTGTGGGAGGAAACCGGAGCACCCGGAGGAAACCCACGCACACAGGGGGAGGACGTGCAGACTCCACACAGACAGTGACCCAGCCAGGAATTGAACCTGGGACCCTGGAGCTGTGAAGCATTTATGCTAACCACCATGCTACCCTGCTACCCTTCTTTCCTTGAGGTCCTGGAGAGCAGTCCCCTCAGGCAGGAATCAATCACCATCTGTTAGCAGGCAGAATGTGGCATGTTGGCCAATCTGTTGGCCACCAGCCAATCAATCGGACCGCGTCTTACCCCCAGCTCTTGGGTGCCGCAATGTCTGGGTCTTGCTGTTCCAAAGCCAGCAGAGTATTCTCTGTTGTAACTTTTAAAATTCCTCATTCTCTCTATTGCTTGACTTAAAGGTACATGTCCGTGAACCATCCATGGATCAAAAATTAAGGGGAAATAATGGGATCAACAGAAGGACCCTTACATTATATTGAAAGGAACGGCATACAAAGATTTTATACCACTATACTTGCCAAGTGTACTTGCTGTGCCAGCCTATGGCTGGCACTCAATGTGCAGAATTTTACTCTACCCCTAGATGCTAGCTGTTTAATTGGGAAATCTGACCAGATAAATGCCCGCGAGGCATTAAAACAGGTCGGGCATAGGGTGCAGAATGACCTTGACAGCTGGGTTGCCACCAGCTCTCCAATCCATGGATGGGCCCAATGCTGTGAGCATTCAATTCTGCCCAAATAGCAGGATTCCATATGCATACAAAGTCTCAACCACAGCATGTGACAAGGTTAATTTCTAATTTTCTATCTTTCTTTTGCAGTTTTAAAGTGACTGTCTCATCAAAAGAAAGGACGAGGCGATCTGGAGGCACACTTTCCATACCAAGTACTTACTCCTCTGGCAATCTTTAAGTTATTTTTGCAAACTTACAACATGACTCCCATTTTAGCATACATTTTCTGTCTTTTATGTGAGTAGAGTCTGTTCCCTCCATTATCATCAATTTTGTTTGAGGTGCAATTTATTTCAAACAAGTCAGAAGCTGCACTTACTGCAATCGCTGACATTGGTTACTTTGCTTCAAGTCTTTAAGTTGCTTTATTTCACTCTGCTTAATAAGAGCCGCAACACGACATTTAATGCTTGCTGGGCTGTACGATATGTTCGAAACTAACTTTCCGGCTCTAGTCCACACTTCCTGCCATCGGAAACAGGGTTTGTAGAACTAGTTTGTGTCCAATATGCAGCAAAAATTCCAAATACGAACTGATGGACCATCATAATAGACAAAGTGAGTTATAGAACTAAATTGTGGCTTTAATACACTGAGATGTGTGTCTGCCTGCTGCTGATCCCCCACTGGGGGCAGGGCCCCAGATCAGCCAACTATATACAAAGCCCGAGGGGCGGAGCCACAGGCGGAGCCAACAGAAGCAACAACAACAACAGTAAGTAACAACGGAACAAACAATAACAGTGAATATATATATATATATATATATATACAGCAGTGAGTAACAGTGGAACGTGGTTCACCACATTCACCCCCTGTTAAAAAAAAGTTCAGCGGGGGTGAATTGGACTTACAGATTGAGGTTGACAGGAGCTTTAACCTTCCGCCGTGATCGCTGTGGTGTGGGCACGAGTGTTGAGACCTTCGACTCCGGGAGCGTGTCGTCTTCTTCTTCATCCCGATGAGCCGACCGAGAGGGAGACGGTGTAGGGGCGGTGGTGATGGTAATGGTCACTGGGGAGGCTGCCGGTGCCAAGTACTGAGGCAGCCGAGTGGTGGTGATGGTGGTAGACGGTGTAGGGGTGGGCATGTTGGTGATATTCGCTGGGGAACCTGCGGGTGCCAAGTCCCTGAGGGAGACTGTGTCCTGCCGCCCGTCATGGTGTGCCATGTCGGCATACTGTGGGTTTGCATGGGGGAGCAGAACCCCCTCGACCAGGAGATCTGACTTATGGCTCCTCGCATGCTTCAGAGGAGGACGGGCCCTGGGACTGTCAGCCAGGATGGGAGAGAGATCGCTGAGGTGGACTTCCTAGGGAAGACAAACAAACATTCATGAGGGGTCTCATTGGTGGCGGTACACAGAAGCAACCGGATGGAGTGGAGCGCATCGGGAAGGACCTCCTGCCAGCGGGAGACTGGGAGACTTCTAGACCCTAGTTATAGGTGGAGATTTCGATCCGCAACCTCAAGATCTTGTCATTCTTGATCTTGACCCGTTGTGTGTTATTGAACATGAAGGCAACCGACCATTGGTCAGTGAAGAGAGTGTATCGCCTGCCGGCTAGGTAATGCCTCCAATGTCGCACAGCTTCCACAATGGCTTGTGCTTCCTTTTCGACAGAGGAGTGCCAAATTTCAGAGGCATGGAGGGTATGGGAGAAGAAAGCCAAGGGCCCGTCCGCCTGGTTGAGGGTAGTGGCCAGGGCAAAGTCAGATTCATCGCTCTTCACCTGGAACGGGAAGAGCCACAAGCGGAGCCAATAGAAGCAACAACAACAGTAAGTAACGATGGAACAAACAATAACAGTGAATATATATATATATATATATATACAGCAGTGAGTAAAAGTAGAACGTGGTTCACCATACGAACACAACTTGACAGCAGTCTAGCGAGCCACGAAGAAGCAGAGCATTGAAAAAGTACAAAAAAAAGTGTACTCATTTGCAGCGTAGAAACTGCACTTAAATTGAAAATACCAAGCAGTTTGAAAAAAGACAAGCTGATTTGGCAAGGTTTCATTTCAGTTTAATTGGCACTCTTTCTGCCAACATATTGAAGATTTTCCCATGGAATCACAAATCACCCAGCAGAATTCTCATTATCAGTTTGCATGGTAATGTCATGACTGGCACGCATCATAACCTGGTTGGTTAGTATGCCAGTCCAGTCCTAATTCTATATTCTTAATGCAAGAAAAACATGATGTCGTCAATTTTCTGAAATTGGACTAGATGGTAGGCATATGCTGCTGAATAATATAATTCAAATTTCAAATATGCTCTGAAGAATTATAATGAGCGTCTTCTGTATAATGACAGTCTCAGCCTACTCAGTATAGATACTGTATTTGAAAATAGTTTCTTGTTGACAATGGTAACCAAAATAAGCAAAACAATTTCCTTCAAGAGCTGCAGTCTTTTCTGCAGGCTTACACAGGGCCAGCTGAACCTTCAGGTCCAATATTACCGTAATTCGAGCAAAAGTAGCCTTTGTCGATACTCTAAGTGATAACATTTTCAGTACAGTAAAGGAGTAAGGTGACCATGATGTATAGATACATTGGTCATTGAAGGTGGCAGCACAGGTACATTTGGTCACAAAAGCAGACAAATGGAATCCTTAATTTCGTATCAAAAGGCATAGAATGTAAAAACAAAGGCCAGAATTTGACACTCCCCACCCTTACCCCTGACAGGTCCTGAGGTTGCAGTGGGGACACTGGAGGGAGCGTGGAAAACGTTCTTGGGCAGAAAGGTGGGTTGGGGGTGTGGGGGAGCATCTCAATCACAAGCTGCTTTCTGATTGGGGGGACCCTTCCCTTAAGGCCCAGTGAGCTCCAGACTTCCTGAAGCCAAGACCCCTCCCCCTCCCCCCCAACCATCCTAAAAATCCAGACCAAGGAGGTAAAACTGACATGTTCATAGGAACAGGAGGTGGCCATTTAAACCCTCAAGCCTGCTCCATCATTCAATGAGATTATGGGTGATCTATGACCATATGCCCTTCTTTGCCACATATTCCTTAATATCTTTGGTTAACAGAAATCTATCAATCTTGGATTTGAAGTCAAGAGTTGATCCAGCAACTGTTGTTTTCAGAAGAGTGTTTCAAACTGTCACATCACACTGTGCATGTGGACGCATTTCCTGACTTCACTCGTGAAAGGCTTGGCTCCAATTCTTAGGCTATGTCCCCAAACTTTGGTCCTCCAACAGCGGAGGTAGTTGTTCCTTATCGGCATGGTGGTGCAGTGGTTAGCAAAGCTGCCTCACAGCACCAGGGACCCGGGTTCGATTCCGGCCCAGGGGTAACTGTTTGTGTGGAGTCTGCATGGGTTTTCTCCGGTTTCTCCCACAATCCAAAGATGTGTATGTTAGATGGATTGGCCATGCTAAATTGCCCCTTAGTGTCCAAAGATGTGCAGGCTAGGTGGGGTTACAGGGATAGGACTGAGGAGTGGGCCATGGCCGGGTCTTGTAGGGTCAGTGAAGACTTGATGGGCCGAATGGTTTTCTTCTGCACCATAGAGATTTTATTCTACCTTTTCAGGGCCCCTTAATATACTGAAAATGTCAATCAATTCACTCTTTAATCTTCAAAATAATAGGTGGGGGGGGGGGGGGGGGCAACTCTCATCTCTCCTTGTAATTTAATCCTTGGAATGCAGGTATTATTCTTGTAAGCCTACGCTGCACTCCCTCCAAGCCAATACATGCTTCCACCTGCACTGCTTCCAATATCGCCTATTGACAAACTTGGAGAAGTGACTCTCTGCCTCATCATCTAAGTTATTAATAAACGTAGTGAATAGTTCAGGACCTAATACAGATCCAAGTGGGATGCACTAGCCACATCCTGCCAATTACAGTACCAACCTGTTATTCCTACTATCTCTCCAGCTGGTATCTTAACTAGGTCAATAAATTTGCCCTCAATTCCATGAACTTTAGCTTTGTCTGACAGTTTCTTAAGGAAGAAGTTGTTGAATGCCTTCTGGAAGTCCACATTAACAAGTTCCATCGACATCCCTCTGTTTACTACTTCAGTCACATCTTCGAAAAATGCAATCAGGTTAATCAGACGTGATCTACCTTTTACAATTCCACGCAGGCTGTCTTATCAGCTGAATATTTTCAAGGTGTTCAGTCGCTTAAAACTTAATTATAGGCTCTGGTAATTTTCAAACAACAGATGTTACGTTAACTGGTCTATAATTTCCTGGTCTCGCTCTCTATCTTCAATAGTAGAGTGACATGTGAAATTTTCCAATCTAATAGGCCCTGTTGCCGAATCAAGAGAGCTTTGGAAGTTTGTAGTGAGGGCATCTACAATGCTCTCACCTACTTCTGTTAAAACCCTGGGATGCAAACCCTCTGGTCCAGAGGATTTGTCCTCCTTTAGGTATTTTGTTTTATTATTAATAATTCTCTGAGTTTATATTCCTGATTTAATGTTAACATCTCAGTTAATCCCAAGTACTGGAGTCATTGTACAATTATGGACACACATTAAATGGAGGAAACAAGGACAATGGAACAGGTGCCACATTGATTCACAAGGATATTGTTAAGAATGAGAGGTTGCAGTTAACAAGGAGATAATTGTTTCACCAAGATTGAGGAAGTGATGGAATGAGCTGCTGAAGGACGTCAAATTTAGGAGAGAGTAAATTGTGTTCAACAGTTTCTGCAACATTTACTGTAAGCAAAGGGCATAACAAATGAGATCATTAATTTCCATTATTAGTTCTCACTGCTCTGGTGACAAGTTTTAATAGGTTAAATCTTTTGGCCTCTCAATCATGTTAGGATAACAAAGATATTTTTGAGGGATTTACCTTTGTATTGGTCAACATTAGAAATAAGGTATAGTATTAAGTGGGTTTAATTTAATGTTTCTATTCCTGGGAGGATAAAACCTATAGTTAGATTCATGTTGGAAAAAGTGTTTCTATATGTGGGGGTTGATTCAGTTCCAACCCTATTTTTATTGTGCTTAGAGAGGGATATGGCGTGAATAATATAAAATGAATAATCATGTGGAGGCTGCTTAGCAACTGGGGCCTTGTAAGGTATCAAAACTTTTAAGTTTAATTTAGCTCAGTTGATAACATTTGAAGATGAATAGTAAGAGAGGTGGAAGCTCTCACTGCTCTGCTTGAAGCAGTTGCTTTAGAAGAGAATGAACATCTCTCTACTTTGCTAGTAGAAAAGCCATACCATTGAGTAATAGTTTAGAAAACAGATACAGGAAATCTGAAGTACAAATCGTTCAGGAAATTAGAGAAATAAATAGAAGTGTCCAAGAAGTCTGGAGTGAAGTGAACAAATACCAAGGTAGTGTTCAGAAGAATTCAAGGAAAAACAAAAAAAGCATTTGGAGTTGAGAGATGATTGCAATAACCAGATTTAAAGTGGGACAGCGGCCTTCAAAAGTAAAATAAATATCTGGTTCCATTTTAATACAGTCTGGGAATCAATAGTGAAAGTAGTTGTGAGCGGTTTGCACAGCTGTCAAGACAAGAACATCCTAAAGGGGTTGGCGTTGAATACTGCACTCGATACGCTGATAAAAATGGAGTGGAAGCTTTGTTTAAAAGTGTAATTTTGAAAATCTGGTCTGGATTTTGGAATTCAAACTGCTACGGGAAAGCATCATTATGAGAGAAGATTTTTACATAGAACAGTACAGCACAGAACAGGCCCTTCGGCCCTCGATGTTGTGCCGAGCCATGATCACCCTACTCAAACCCACGTATCCACCCTATACCCGTAACCCAACAACCCCCCCTTAACCTTACTTTTTTTTAGGACACTACGGGCAATTTAGCATGGCCAATCCACCTAACCCGCACATCTTTGGACTGTGGGAGGAAACCGGAGCACCCGGAGGAAACCCATGCACACACGGGGAGGACGTGCAGACTCCGCACAGACAGTGACCCAGCCGGGAATCGAACCTGGGACCCTGGAGCTGTGAAGCATTTATGCTAACCACCATGCTACCGTGCTGCCCGAAAAGCATGTTTTTGGGAACGGAGTTTGAAAACTCTCATGTGATCATCATCTCGGGGGAGACACTCGGTTCAGAGTCGAGTGTGTGTATTTGACCACAATCACCTGTATGCTCAATTGTATAAATGAGACCATTACAGATTAAGATGGATTTTGTAACCTGTGTTAATGCTAAAAACCTGTGCAGAATTGTTAAACTGAGTGGGAAGTAAAGGAGTATTGTATCATAACCAATTTTTTTCATGTTTAACAAATTTTTTTTCCTTGCTGTTAAAACTAATTAGCAATCCAGTGACTCTGTCTCTCCACGTTTTATAAGTAAAAAGTAAAAGTTATGGTATTTTGTGCCAGGGTTCCATTCCTGTTCAGTTAGAACATCAACTGGGATCATAACTGGATCATTGGGTGGCACGGTGGCACAGCGGTTAGCACTACTCTCTCACAGTACCCGGGACCTGAATTCAATTCCACACAGACACTAATCTGATATCGGAATTGAGTTCAGTTCCGATATCGGATTAGTGTTTGTGTGGAGTTTGCATGTTCTCCCCATGTCTCCGTGGGTTTCCTCTCGGTGCTCCACTTTCCTCCCCCAGTCCAAAGAGCTGTAGGTTTGGTCAATTGGCCATGCAAATACTGCATGCTCATGTCCAAAGATGTGCAGGTTCATTGGGGATAGGGCAGGAGAGTGGGCCTAGATAGGGTGCTCTTTCAGAGGGTTGGCGCAGGCTCGATTGGCTGAACTTAATCTTTCTGCACTGTAGGGATTATATGATTCTATAACAATTAACAGAGGTCAGACAGAAGAACAAAGATGCACGCAATTCTGGGAAGCGCTGACATGTGATCCTCCATGGAAACAGCCTGGGATGTTTCAACTTCCAATGGGCAATTGCCCTGCTCCTTGGGATCTTGCTCGAACTTTTCCAGCTCTGAGCTAGCATTGGAGACCTTGGATAATTCTGCAGCTGTTATCTGGATAGTTAAGAAAGGTTAGATGGATAACTACATAACCCACACTCCGGTCCCCCACACATGGTGTTCCCATGTATCAACTGCCCTTGTCCTTCCAGATAGTAATGGTTGTGGTTTTGAAAATGTTGCCGAAGAAACCTTGGTGAGTTGCTACAGTGCATCTTGGCTGCCACATATGGCTGCCACTGTTCGTCGGTGGTGGAGGAATTGAATGTTTGCGGAAGGGGTAGCAACAAAGCATGCTGCTTTGTCTTGGATTGTGGTGAGCTTCTTGATTGTTGTTGGAGCTGCACTCATCCAGGCAAGTGGAGGGTATTCCATTACACTCCTGATTGTGCTCTGTCAATGGTATCCAGGCTTTGGGGAGGTGGGGGGGGGGGGGGGGGGGGGGGGGGGGGGAGGGGGAGTCAGGAGGTAAGTTATTTGCCACAGAGTTTCTAGCCTTTGACCTGTTCTGGTAGCCACAGTATTGATGATATGACTAATCCAGTTCAGTTTCTGGTCAATGGTAACCCCTAAGCTGTTGATAGTGGGGGATTCAACGATGGTATGCCATTGAACGTCAAGGGGCGATGGTTAGATCCTTTCTTTATGGAGATTGCCTGGCATTTGTGTGGCGTGAACATTACTTGCCATTTGTCTGCCCCAGCATGAATATTGTCCATGCCTTGCTGCATTTGGACAATAACTGCTTCAGCATCTGAGGAGTCGCGAATGGTGCTGAACATTGTGCAGTCATCTGCGACCATCCTCACTTCTGACCCTATGGTAGAAGATCATCGATGAAGCAGCTGGAGATGGTTGGACCTCAGACACTACCCTGGGGAACTCCTGCAGTGATGTCCTTTGTGCCAGGTATAACTCCAACCAGCAAAGAGTTTTCTCCCGATTCCCATTGACTCCAGTTTAGCTAGGGCCCCTTGATGCCATACTCGGTCAAATGCTACCTTGATGTCAAAGGCAGTCACTCTCACCTCACCTTTGGCATTTGGGTCTTTTGTCCATGTTTGAACCAAGACTATAATGAGGTCAGGAGCTCAGTGTCCCTGGCAGAAGCCAAACTAAGCAAGTGCCGCTTGACAACACTGGTGAAGATCCTTCCATCAATTGATGATCAAGAGTAGACCGATGGGGCAGTAATTGGCCAGATTGGATTTGTCCTGTTTCTTGCGTACAGGATATAGCTGGGTAATTTTTGACATTGTCGGGTAGATGTCATTGTTGTAGCTGTACTGAAACAGCTTGGCTAGGGTGCGGCAAGTTCTGGAGCACAAGTCTTTAGTACTATTCCTAGAATATTGTCAGAGCCCATAGCCTTTGGAGTATCCAATGCCTTCAACCATTTCTCTATAAAGCGTGGAGTGAATACAATTCGCTAAAGACTGATATCTGTGAAGTTGGTGACATCCAGAGGATGCCGAGATGGATCATCTATGACGATTGGAAGATTTTAGGAGATTTGGATTACAAATATTTTGGGCAATTTAAGGGTTAAAAGCCAGAGGTTAGAATGCGATTGACTGCAATGGTCTTGTTTGAAAACAAATAATTCCGTTCTGTTTGGCCTGGGTGGTTTTGGCAACCAGAAGGTGAAATTGACAAAGGCATGTTTCTTTCAGTCTGGGCGAATGCATAGTGGTTTGACTGGGGAAGTCCCTGGGGAGTTAATGTGATTTTAGTCCCAGGAAAGTTAATTTGGTTTTTAGCTTGGGGAGATGATGACAGTGCTAGGTGGACCTAAGCGAGATTTTTTTGGAGAAGGCTTTCGACGTGAAGTCTGATCTGGAAACGCTTGTTTCTCTTTTGACCACAAGTAAAGGCAATTGTCTTTCCCATCAGGAACATTTAAAAAAAGGATAATAATATTTTAAAAGCAGAACAATCCTGTCTGAAGACCAGGAAGCGGCTGAAGCAAACCAGTTGAAGCAACTATTTGAAAATGTTCAGCCAGAGTCTGAAAGGGTTCTAACAAGAGCCAGAATCTGTCATGTAACACAATGCCCTGCTGATCTTTAAGATCGATTGGGAGCTCTATGTTTATTTGTTTGTGGTTGAATGGGAAATTTAGTAGTCGTGTTAAGGGGTAATTGTAAGCAGTATTTTTGGGTGTAAAGTTAAAAGTTTAATATCGCATTGATAATAAAGTTTTGTTTCAGAAATACCAAAGCCCTATTTTTTCATGCAGTCACTCTTGGAGTGACTCATTCTTTCTGCACAGTCTTACAAATAAACTAGAATATTGGGGTTTCAGTCCAGTATCCTAGGTCTGGTCTGGGATCATAATAAAGTTGGGGGCTCATCCGGGATCTTAAGTATAATAGGGACATGCTTAAATATATTCAAACATTGCCAAGATTTGACGAGAATGATGTGGAAGCCTTTTTAATCTCATTTGAGAAAGTGGCGAAACAATTGAATTGGCTAAAGACCATGTTGGCAGTGTTGGAAGTGCTGGAAACCCAATTAGAGAAGATGTCTAGGGATTATGATGAGATCAAGAAAACCATATTAAGTGCATATGAACTCGTGCCAGAAGCCGACAGACAAAAGTTTATAAATCTAAGGAAACAACCAGATCATATCTATATAGAATTATAAAGAATTAAACAGATTAATTTTGATAGGTGGATAAGAGCATTAAAAATACACCAAACATATGAAGGTCTTCGGAAAACAATTATGTTGGAGAAATTTAAAGATTTACTTCCCACAGTAGTGAGGACACATGTGGAAGGGCACAGAATTAAAACTGATAGGCTGCAGAAATGGTCGATGATTTTGAATTGGTTCATGAAGCAAAGTTTGTTTTTTGACATCAATTTCAATCTGTGAAAAATAGAAACAGGGGAAAAAGAAAAATTCACAGGCGGTCACAGATTTAGTTGATCATGTGAAGTCGAATGTGCCTCAAAGTAAAAGGCAAGCCTATGATAGTGATAGAGAGATCACAAAACCAAAGTGTAATAAAATTGAACATGTGAAGTCGCAGTGTTGGTGATTTAAGAAAATCATTGGGAAGACAGACTCGACAGGATAAGCCAGTGGGTTTAGTAAAGTGGGAGGAAAAAACATTGTTCCAATAGAAGAGGTGCAACAGTGTATACAGCCCGTTCAGAGGCTTATGTATGAGCAGGTACCAGAACCTTTCAGGATTGTATTTGAGAGGGTAAGGTTTACTCGTGTGTATCAGATGGAGTAGTTCAGGAGATTAAAATCTTAAGGGATACAGGAGCAAATCAATCTTTAATAGTGAGAGATAAGGAGATATGTAGGTTGGAAGGAGTAGTGCCAGAAAAGGTAGTAATATATGGAATTAGTTGTGAGAAAAGTAGTATGCCACTATGTAAGGTACAGTTAGAGAGTCTGGTGAAAAGTGGTGGCGGTAGTTGGAGCAATTGAAAAAAGTACCTTTTTAGGAGCACAATTTACCCTCGGAAATTATACAGCTGGATCACAGGTTGGAGTGCAGCCTACTGTGGTTTAAAAGCCAGTGGGAACTCAAAGAAGTGAAATATTGCATGAAGTATATCCAGGAGGAGAGATTGAGAGGCTGGGTGGCTGAGATCGAGAAGTGGTGAGATCCAGGGGCAGGGGAGTGGGATTGAGAAGCAGGGCAGTGGGATCGAGAGGCAGGGGAACAAGAGGCTTGGGGGGGGCGGGGCGGTGGGGGAATGAGAGGCCGGGAATGGTGAGTAGGTGGGAAGAAGGGGGGAGTGAGCAGCCAGGGGAATGGGAATGGCAGGGAGTGGGATCGAGAGGTGGAGTAGTGGTAACGAGAGGCGGATGAGTGGGAATAAGAGGCAGGAGGTGGAAATGGGAGACGGGTGCCGAGCGAACAACAGGTAAAAAAGGTGCAAAAGATTACAGAAGCAGAATGATAAAGTCTAGAAAGGCAGTGAATGATAGAACTGGAGCCAAATTTTACACAATTTTATCAGCTTTTATTTACAGAGGAACACATTACAAACATTCACATCCAAACCAACAAGGACATTGTCAGTCTGTTACTATTTATAGGAGCACAAGTGAATCCCCATTTAATGGCGATCACCTGCACACAATTAAACACAATTAATATATAATCAAAAGATTCCCTTCTCTCTTAAAACAAAATTGAGTTTAAATGTACATGTACAAACAAAACTTCAAAATGAATTAAGTCAAACATCTTCATATTCAAACACCTCCTCTCGGACTCCAAACAATTTCTTTGTACATGCATTTCTTTTTTGTAAAACAGTTAGACAGTTGGTGACTTACTTGGAGATTTTCTTTCTCGCCTTTTTTTAAGAGTGTACATTACCTCACAATAAATGGTTATCTTCATATCATTCACTGGGTATACCATCTTCTGTCAGCCGATTGTACAGAATCTCTCTTGATCAAAAGCTGCCTTGATGTCATGTGCAGTTACTCTCACCTCTCCTCTTAATTTCAACTCTTCTGTCCATATTTGTACCAATACTGTAAGGAGGTCAGGAGCTGAGACGCCCGAGCAGAACCCAAAAATCTCCGAGTTGTTGCAAGGGCTTCCTTTTGGATAAGCTCTTTTGCCATCACGTTCCACCTGGAATGGCACTGCTCCCTGTCCAATTGCAGATGTATCAGTTGCCATAATCGTGGGAAATTCTGGGTTATAGTGAGCTAGGCTCTGAGGGGGCTGGCATCATTTTGATTTCATAGAATTCATAGAATTTACAGTGCAGAAAGAGGCCATTTGGTCCATCGAGTCTGCACCGGCTCTCGGAAAGAGCACCCTACTTAAGCCCACAACTCCACCCAATCCCTGTAACCCAGTAACCCCTCTAACCTTTTTTTGGACACTAAGGGCAATTTAGCATAGCCAATCCACCTATCCTGCACATATTTGGACTGTGGGAGGAAACCGGAGCACCTGGAGGAAACCCAAGCACACACGGGGAGAATATGCAGACTCCGCACAGTGACCCAAGCTGGGAATCAAACCTGGGACCCTGGAACTGTGAAGTGACAGTGCTAACCACTGTGCTACCATGCCGCCCCAGTTATTTGTTTGAGTAACTGCTGCTGATGCTCAGTCCAGCACCACTCCCGGTCCTGTCATAAAAGATGTCTGAGGTATTGCTTCAGTGAGGCAGAAATTTACATAGTTGGTTGACCATGTTCATAGACCTTTGAGCTCTGTTATATTTACAGGGGGCAGGAATTCCTTTATTGCCTTCATGTTATAACTCTGTGGTAATCCCAGTGGCTTGTATAATGTGTTCTAGGAACTTTCTAATGGGCCTTGAAAACTCACATTTCTCACTGAGTATCAAGCCAACCTCTTGTGTGGAGTGAGTAAAACTTCCCTGACCTGTTTGCCATGTTTCTGTTTCATCGATCGACGCGTCAAAATTTCCATCTGGCATATGATGCCTTCCATGCCCTGCAGTACATTGACACTGTCCTTTGGAATATTTCAAGAGCTGATGTGATACCAAAGGGCGCAACAAAAGTAGTTTTGATTCTTGATCCAATGGTAACTGACATCGGGGCGGGATTCTTCAGAAAGCAGCGGGGCGGGCAACTCCGGTGCGAAGGAGTGGCGTGAACCACTCCGGCACCAGGCCACCCCGAAGGTGCGGAGGATGGGGCTAGGCCGGCCCTGGAGTGGTTTGTTGGCGCATGAGTGGAAGCGGCAGCGTGTGCTGGTGTCATCCCAGTGCATGCGCTGGGGGGGGGGTTTCATCTCCACGCTGGCCATCACGGACCGGTACACCAGCCCGCGTGGAGGAATAGAGTGCCCCACAGCACAGGACCGCCCGCAGATCGGTGGGCTCTGATCGCAGGCCAGGCCCCCAGGGGGCACCTCCCGGGGCCAGATTCCCCCCCCCCCCCCCCCCCCCCCCCCCCCCCCCCCCCGTCTGAGGACCCCGGAGGCCGCCCACGCAGCCAGGTCCCACCGGTAAGTACCTGTTGTAACTTACGCCGGCAGGACCGGCCGCAAACGGGCGGCCGCTCGGCCCATCGCGGGCCGGAGAATCACCGGGCGGGTGGGGGGCGGGAGGGGCTGCTAGTGGGCGCCAACCGGCACGGCGAGTCTCACGCCCCCGGCAAATTGGTGCGGAGAATTCGGCGGCCGGGGATGGCGGGATTCACGCCGCCCCCCCGGTGATTCTCCGACCCGGAGGCGGGTTGGAGAATCCCGCCCCAGGTTTGCGTCAGGTTTGGTGAAGATCGTGCTTTTTGTAAGTTCGGTCAAATTTTTATCTACTGATGCGATTGAATGTATTTTTCTTCCTATCGAGATGCATTAGACCAACACAGATTCAAATGGAGCCTTAGATTTTGGGACTGGTACCATACCAGAGCACCAGATAGTTCTTTTAATGACTGGTGAAATTATCCCTTGTTGAAGCATCGCCTCCAGCTCACTCCTGATTCATTTCAGAAGCAGATGTGGCATCTTCCTTGGCGTCAAAAATCATGTGCAAAACCTATTTGCCTGAAGTGTAATGTGATATACAGTCTTCAACTTAACTAAGCCTTTAAAAATGTGGGGATATCCCCAAATTCATTATCTTGTGTTCTTGAGTTGACTTTTATAAACAGATTTTCTGCTCAATGAACTGTGTTCTTGATAACGTACAATATTTCAAAGATTTCCCCATCTTCGTACGTAATTATCGTATCCATCTGGCCTTCAACATTTAATTTAACCCACTTGGGCCTTTGAGTTGAATAGAGGACATTCAGAGTGTCACTTTTTTCAGTCATGAAACTCTGTCTGACAACACTGAAACATCAGCTCCTGTGTCGAGCTGGAATTTGGTCAATGCCAATTCACATCATGGCCAACACTCCAACACCATAGAACATAGAACAGTACAACACAGAACAGGCCCTTCGGCCCTCGATGTTGTGCCGAGCAATGATCACCCTACTTAAACCCACGTAACCCGTATACCCGTAACCCAACAATCCCCCCCATTAACCTTACACTACGGGCAATTTAGCATGGCCAATCCACCTAACCCGCACATCTTTGGACTGTGGGAGGAAACCGGAGCACCCGGAGGAAACCCACGCACACACGGGGAGGACGTGCAGACTCCACACAGACAGTGACCCAGCCAGGAATCGAACCTGGGACCCTGGAGCTGTGAAGCATTGATGCTAACCACCATGCTACCGTGAGGCCCCGACCAGCTTTCATTTTCCTTTATTTTCCCGAGAAGAGTGCTTTCCTGGTTGTCAGGGACTTGAATTTTTTGAATGGAGGTTCCTTTAACATATTTATCCTCACCAGAGAATACAGGCTTCCTGGATTGAGTGACCACTTTAAAATGGCTTTACTTGCCATACTCATGGCACTGCATAATTTGGGTGTGGCATTCTTCCCTCCTGTGGGCCACATTCCCGCTACAGTGGGGCATTTGAAAACGGTGGGCGGTACCTTTTTTAGGACGTTTCCCTGATTGCTGCCTTGCTATCCTTTTGGTTTCATAACCAATCCACAAATTGAACAACTCCATCAGGCTATTCTTGGGAATTACCCAGGCAGCCCTTATTACTGCTCCACTGTTCAGCCTGTGTAGATTAAAGAGTTAAGCTTGTGGTTACTGAACATGTGCGCAAGGGGATATGTCACAGTGATGTCACTCACTGAGAGGAGACGAGTGTTAAGCAGCTCAGAGAGCCCCAGCTAATGTCTCGGTATTATTTAAGCTTCGGACATCGCATGTAAGTGAACGTTTCTGAGCAAAAGACCATTGCCTCCGGGGTAAGAAGCTAAAGAATCCTGAGATAAACCCAAAATAACAGATCCCGCTGTATCAATAAAACTACTGTTGTAATATTAAGGGATAAGCAAGTTATCTCAGAAAAAATGTATGTTTTAAGAATTTTGCTGAATCTCAGGAGACGAAAAGATCTTCCTACCACAACCTCCTCCTCTCACCTTTAAACATAAAACCAATAGCAACACAGATTTTATTCTCTTGAACTGGTCAAGGCAGCTACTCTGCAACTGAAACATCAAAAAAACTCCAGTATAAAAACATTTCCAACCAGCTGAAAACTGACAATTCAGTGAATGTGTATGCTAGGAGGCTGGAACCTTGGTTTTCAGTACATAGTGAATATATAACTAACCATGAGATAAATATATTGTTATGTTGCCACATTTGAAAACTGTAACTTAAAATACAGTTTGATTGCTGTTGTACTACAGAACACAAAAGAACTCCACCCAACTTCGAGACAAAAACTGGATTGAATTAAACGAGTGTAAAATTAGACACCGTTTTTCAAGATAGTTCTCTACAATACCATAAGACCATATAGGTGCAGAATTAAGACATCTGGCCCATCGAGTCTTTTCTGCCATCGATCATGGCTGATATGATCCTCATCCCCATTCTCCTGCCATCTCCCCATCTGGTCTCCAGATTAATCAAGAAAAAGAACACCAGATTTGTGCTTTCTTAAGTTAAAGACAAAGTAACAAGTATATAAATGGAGTCATAGGGTTGGGTTTTTGGGGAGTTGGGCTGACTCTGGAGACCTTTAAAATTTGCAGACGGGACGCAGATGAGGAAGTCATGCCCCCATTTTCAGCAGATGTTATTTTTTTCAGGCAGAGGGAAGGGAGTGGGATGTAAAGCAGGCAGGAGGGAAACATGATACCAGCAGAGCCATTTGACATTAGTACTGAGTTCTAATGGATTCTATTTTCACTGTTCCAAGAGCCTTACCCCACAGTGAAGGAGTAACAAATTCATGGAGAAGGGGCAAACATTCTTTGAGGTTGATAATGTTTGTTTAAGTGTCATGATCTGAAATGATTTAAGTCTCCAGACCTACAAGATAAAAGAAAAGTGCTTTTGTTTTTCAATTGGCGTAAGAAATACTCCTGTTGCTGAAGTGCTTTGATTGGCAGACCACCTGGTGTAGCTGAGGGAAAAATACATTAGCCACCTGTTCTTGAAGTTTCAATGTTGACAATTCCCAGGCTATTACAACTGAGCTCGGGGGAGTTTCAAGTCCTCCCAAACTAATTATTTCAGCAGAGAGCATTTAAAAGCATGGAATGGCTTTCATGAATTAGATTGTTTTCTTCAGTATCAAGTGTGTAAGAGTGAGGACTCTCTTACATTCTTCAAAGTTTCAAAAAAAAAATCTCCATTAAGTTTCTGAGGTCTGCCCATAATAGGTGCTAGGTGAGTGGCTATGAACGAAGCACAGGGTGAATGGAACTGCCATGGAGGTATGAATGGCCATCGAGTCGGCAGCAGGGTAAGATGGGACCTGGAGATGACATGGGGGTTTATGAGAGGCGAGGGCTAGAGGGCCAAATAATCTTTTTATATTACTGAGCCAAAGTTTCAGAAAGTTGATGCAGACTTTCTAACCAGTCCACCTCAGTCCACCTGCCTCCGTGGCCACCTCCAAACTTCCTTTATTCCCGCCTCTATTCCATCTCCACCCCTCCAAAACTGAACTATGGCAGGCGTGGGAGGGAGGGGTGGGGGGAGGGGGGAGAGGCGAGGAGGAGGTGGAGGCGTATACCAATTTAAAGAAAGGCAGGTTTGCCAGGTCACAATTGTTTCCCACTAAATCAAGCTCAAAGCATCATTGAGTCATATGTGGCATAGAAGAAAGCCATTCAGCCCATCAAGCCTATGCTACCTTCTTGCCGAGCAAGCCTGTCAATCCCGCTCCCTCACCTGACTCCTCTAACCTCAAATGTGTATTTTTCTCAGATGATCAACCAATTTCCTTTTGAAATATTTGAACGTTTCTGCTTCTACCACCCATGTGGAACCCAAGTTCCACGGAATTACCATTCAATGCAGAAAAAGGTCCTTCTTCACATTCCCCTGGATCTCCTGCCAAGACCTTAAATCAGTGTCCCCTTGTACTGTCGGAGAATGGGAAAAGTTTTGCCATCTCTATCTTACCTAAACCTGTCATACTCTTGTACATCTCTATCAAATCTGCCTTTCATCCCCTTTGCTCCAAGGACAACATTATTGCATTCTTTCTAAGGGGTGGTGACCAGAACTGTGTGCAATATGTCAGGTGGTACTTCACCAGAGCCCAAAGGTTCAGTATAATCTCTCTCTACTCTTTTGTACTCAATGCCTCTAATTATAAAACCCAAGATCCCAAATGCTTTGCTAACCACTCTCTCGATATGTCGTGCTATCTTCAAAGGCAGTTTTCAAAGATCAATTCAGATGCACCCCCACATTTCGATGCCCCTGCATGTTCTTTAGAACTGTGCTATTAAGTCAAATTGCTGGCCAGAATTCTCTGGCCTTTACGATTTACTGTTACTGCCAGCCGGCAGTGCATCCCCGCCCGGAGGATTCCCAACGGCGTGGGAAATCCAATTGACAAGCGGTGGGAGAAGTGAATCCCGGCAGCAGGGAACAGCGCACTGCCGAGAAACACACGACTGGGGGACCGGAGAATTCAACCCACTTTCCCTTCTGTCAAAATGTCATCTCAAACGACTCTGTATTAAAATCCATCTGCTATTTGCATGCCCATTCTATTAGCCTATTTATGTTCTCTTATTCACACTGTTTGCCAATCCTCCAAATTTCACAGCATTGGAAAAGTTGGAAATATTTTGCCCCTTATTCCAAGATTCAGGTCATCTATTTTATTTTAAATTTTTCCAATTAAGGGGAAATTTAGCATGACCAATCCACCTATCCTGCACATCTTTAGCTTGTGGGGGTGAGACCCACGCAGACACGGATAGAATGTGCAAACAGTGGCCAGTGACCGGGACTGGGATTGAACCCGGATCCTCGGCATCGTGAGGCTGCAGTGCTAACCACTGTGCCACCATGCCGCTCCCCCCCCCCCCCCCCCCCAACACCACCCCCCCACCCCTCGCCAGATTCCAGTCATTTATATACAGCTAAAAGAAGTGTTGTGGTCCCAGCACTGACTCTGGGGGAACACCACTTCCTACCATACTCTAGTCTATTTACCATGACTCACTGTTTATTGTCCTTAAACCATTTTTTAAAAATCCAATTGGACATTGGTCCTCTTACTCCATGAGCCTCAATTTCATGAACCAGCCTTCTATGTGATACCTTAATGAACACTTTCTTAAAGTCCATATGGGCATCATCTAGTTCATTCCCTTCATCAACCTGCTCTGTTACTTCAAGAAATTCAATTAGATTAGTCAAGCATGATCTGCCTTTTACATGCAGCTCTCCTTAATTCACTGAAACATCGCCAAGTGCAGGTTCATGTTTTCCCTGATTACTGTTTCTAAAGCGTTACTCACTATTGCTGTGAAACTAACTGGCCTGTAGTTGCCAGGATTGTACTTACAACCTTGCCACGGTCCAATCCTCTGGCACCTCCCTCATATTTATAGACGTTTGGAAGATTATAGCAAGTCCTTCAAACATCTCCACTCCATTTGATTTAGCAATTTCGGATGCCAGTCATCCAATCCAGATGAGGTGACATACATTCTCTCAGCATAGTTAGCTTTTCAAGTAATCACCTCTCTTAATTTTCACACCATGCATTTCCTCCATTTAGCAGGTAAATTAAGCAGGTGCCATGACTTCTGAGAGGGTGAAAGGAGATGAGCAGCACTTTGCTCTCTCCTGTACAGTCACTTACCCATTGGTGCCATGGTCTAGTCTGCACTTCTTCAGGGTGCCATCATCCCCAGCAATGTCTAAAACTGGGTACCTGTTTGAGACTGGCACACACCCTTATGACCCCTGTACTACCTGCCTCTTCTTACTCTCCCGGATGGTCACCCACCTACTATCCTGATCTATCACTGCCTGTGGGGTGACCACCTCCTTGAATGTATGATCCAGGAAACCCTCACGCTACCTGATGCTCCACATTGACTCCAGCTCTCCCTTATACAATGAAAAAAAGGTTTACGCCGAGTTATAATCAGTTGCTTTAGATAAAAGAAATAGTTTTGAGCTGCAGCAAAGCTTAATAATTTAAAGGGAAAGAAAGTGCATCTAAATGAGAGGGAAGAGAGCAAGCCTGAAGGAAAACAGTGCACGATGACAACAGATATAAGCAGAAGAACCCTTGGTAGAGAGTTAATGGGAGGAGAGACAGCATAGCTAAGGGGAAAAGTGCCAGAGGACAACAAACAAAACAGGAGAACTGCAGCAGAAAGTCAGTGTGAATGGAGAGCGTGAACCTCAGGGGAAAGAATGCGACAATAAGTGAAAGCGTGGCTAATGGAAACCAACTCAGTCACAGCATGAGTTGAGCATGGGCAAATAAATTGGTGGGCAGTAGGCAAGCATTAGTTTACTTCATTAAATAATACATGGTTCACTGTTAAATTTCCGTGACTGAGTAATTTTCATTGTGTCTTATATTGAGATCGCTTCCAGTGCTTTTAGTTTATACTATTTTAGTACCTGAATTTTTCTGAGGTCATTTCATAAAATTTTATTGGTAAGTGTATTTGTTTCTGAGATGTCAGTTTTGCGGATTAATAGTGTTCAGTGTTAAGTGATTTGATAGTCATGGTTTAATGAAATAGAGGCACTTGAATTGGCAACCATGGCAGGCAAGTCAGGTTCCATGGGGAAAACCATTTTTAAATGGCGTCTCGATCTCTTGCTGCACTGACGGGTTCCTGCTAGCGGAGCGGCTCAGTGCACAAAACGGGACTATCTGCGGTCTCAGTTGCACGTTCTCCACTGAGGCCCCCTATAGAACCCCGTTGCCATTTTAGAGAGTTGAGTTTCTCAGCATGTGAACGCCAGAAAACGGGCGGCTAAAAATGCTCGTTACGGGACTTTGTTCCATTTAGTTAAATCTCGCCCATGAAATGTTCCTGGTAACCACATATTTGGGATTAATAGAGAAGGAAAAAAAAGAGTATTGTGGCAGTATTAATGAAGAATGATGTTGAAAAGTTAAATGGAAAGGATTTATTAGATGAATCTAAGAATGTATATATATGGCTAGAGTTGAGGAACAAAGCAGAAGCACATTGTTCAGAGTTTTGTCTTACAGACCTGAAAAAACAGTGAGGAGGAGACAGATGAGCAATGTTGTTGGCAAATTTGGCAAAGATGTGTACCAAAACTAAAGTAGTATCATTAAGAGTCTCAAACTAGTCTCATCAATGTTAATTCATTCTGAAGCGAGAAAGTGAAATAGGAAACCAGACGCCAAACTTTTTATTAATACTAGATTTATTCACAAGAGTGCTACATTACATATGTCTGCCTCCTCTCTAACCCAGGGTCACAGAAGTCATTCTTGATACTCTTTGAGCAAACTAAAAACAATTAAACTAATTAACTAGTGCATCACCACTCAAAGCGACATTGCAATCAGTATATCCTTAACCTTGATAATGCAATTAACATAGCATTAAAAATATAAATGGAGAAAAAAAGTGCGAAGAGTAAAGAAAGAGAAGGATTTCTGAAATGAACACAGAGGGCTTTTTCAATCAATATTGTGACCATCAAACCAGGGGATCAACCCAGGATCAATGAAGAGTGCAGGAGAGCATGTCAGGAGAAATCCAAGGCACACCTAAAACTGAGGTGTCAACCTGGTGAAACCACAACATGGGAATACTAATGTGCCAAACAACATAAGCAGCAGGTGATACACAGAGCTAAGCAATTCCACAACCAACAGGTCGGACCTAACACTTGGCCTCCTCCGGGGTCCCCAGCATCACAGATATCAGGCTTCAGCCAATTCGATTCACTCCACATGAGATCAAGAAAGGGTTGAAGGCACTGGCTACTGAAAAAGCTATGGGCCACGACAATATTCCAGGAATAGTACTAAAGACTTGTGCTCCAGAGCTTGCCACACCCCAAGCCAAGCTATCCCAGTACAGCTACAACACTGCCATCTGCCTGCAACATGGAAAACTGCTCAGTTATGTCCCATACATGAAAGCAGAACAAATCCAAGCCAAACGTTTGATTATTCGAGGTCAATCAGCTCAGTTCCAGGACATCAATGCAGGAGTTCATCAGGGCAGTACCTTAGGCCATCTTCAATCATTTCATCAATTATCTTACTTTAATGATAAGGTCAGAAGTGGGGATGTTTGCTGATGACTGCACATTGTTCAGCACCATCAGCCACTCCTCGGGTTCTGATGCAGTCCATGTCTAAATGCAGCAAGATCTTGGCTATATCCAGGCCTGGGCTGACAAGTGACAAGTCACATTCAAGCTATGCAAGTGCCAGGACATTCAGTGGCATTTCCATTGCAGAGTTCCTCACGATCAACATCCTGCGGATTACCATTGACCAGAGCATGTACTGGTCGAGCCATATAATACTGTGGCTGCAAGAGCAGGTCCTGCAGCAAGTAACTCACCTCCTGAATCTCTAAAGCCTGCCCCTCATCCTCAAGACACAGGTCAGGAGTGTGATGTTGTACTTTCCACTTGCCGGGGTAAGTGCAGCTTCAACCGCAGTCAAGAAGCTCAAAACCATCCAGGACAAGAGAGTCCACTTGATTGGCACCCCTTCCACAAACATTCAATCCTGCCATCATCGACGAACAGTGGCAGCAGTCTGGAACTCACCAAACCCAAACCCATGACTGTTCCCATCTAAAAGGCCATGGGCAGCAAATGCATAGAAATACCACCAGCTGGAAGGAGGTTCCCCTCCAAGTCACTCACCAACCTGACCTGGATAGATATCACTGCTCCTTCACTATCGCAGGGTCAAAATCCTGAAACACCCTCCCTAACAGCATTGTGTATACCTGCACCACAGGGGCTACAGCGGTTCACCACCACCTTTTCAAGGGCAATTAGACAATAAATGCTGCCTCGCCTGTGAAGGCCACATCCCGTAAATTAATTTTTAAAAATTCAAACCTTTGAATCTGCTTCTGGGAAATGCACAAGCAACTGAAGGATGTTTAAACCAGAGATCATATAGCCAACAGTGACCACAGCAAAATTCAGTTTAATGCAATGATGGAAAGCAGCCAGCAAATACCCAAGGTAAAATGCTCAACTGGGGATAAGCTAATTGCAGTGACTTAAAGAGGAATGCAGCACAATGAGGTTGGAAAAGACAATTACAGGGTAAAACACTAACAGAGTAATCAAGGGCATTTAACGAAGAGATAGATCGGACGCAAACTTGGCATATTCTTTTGAAGGGAAATGGTGGTGAATCTAAAGCAAATATCCCTGGACGACAAAGGAAATAAAAGTTAAAATAAAATAGAAAAAGGTCCGACTCACACCAAGCCTCGTTCACCCATCACCATTGTGCTTGCTGGCACGATATTGTTATTTTGGGAGGATTAAAGTGGAATAACAATGTATTACATATGGTACAATTTTGAAAAGCGCAGTTGAGCAGAGACACCTTGGCGCCATATACGCAAAATCTGTAAGGTGGCAATGCAAGATGATAATGCAATTAAAAGGTATAGGGTCATTTGGATTTATAATTATATAAAAACAAATAGATCATGCCAGAATTTAATAAGTCACTGGTTAGCTCTCAGCTAGATTATTGTTAATAATTCTGGGCACCAGACTTCAGGAAAGATTTAAAGATCTTATAAAAGGTTGCCATGACAATGGAAAATTGTGATATAGTGAAAACTGCTTATAACTTAACCAGGTAACCAAAATGTTTATGAATTGTTTAAAGAGGACTTCTTCTTTAAAAAGAATACAAGAAAAAAATCACTGACCAAAGATGGCTACCACCAGTTACCAGTTGTCAGGTAGTATATTGTCCAATGTTCTGGGAAGTGTCGATTTCAATTGCACTGCAGGCCTGACATGCTGCATGGAATTTCACACCTGGGGGCATCAAGGTCCATTTCAAAAAGGGGCTCTTGTAAGAAAGGCATTAAAAATGCTAACTGTTGGACTTCAATCAATGACAAATCTGTCAAAACAATGGGAACTGCTAACCACCCCAATACACCCAAACGACACCCAGAACCCTCCTGTGGAAGACAAAATACCACAATCTACTAATGGTTTCTACAGTCTTGGAATGTGTCAGATATTACAACAATGATGTTAATCAAATTCCTTTCTTGGAACATACAGACAGAAGTTTTAACAACTAGTTCTGCCAAGCCAGAAATAGTGAAAGAAGTCACTGAAGTCATTTGTAAAAACTGGTGAAGGAAGCTGCAAGAAATCTTTCTCTCTTGCTCTCTCCAAAATGAAGACTGTCTCCAGCAAAGTGCAGTTACTTAAATTTCAATTCAACCTCACAATTTTAAAGGAAAACAGCCAACTTCAAATGGCCACAACGTTCAACAAAATGCACCACTAAGAAATGAAAAGGGGGGCGATTCTCCGAGCCCCACGCCGGGCCGGAGAATCACCACAACCGCGCCCCGACGCCGGCACACGATTCTCCAAGATGTGGAGAACCAGCGGCATTTGTGCCGGAGCGGTTGGTGCAGCGCCGGCCGCAGGCCGCTGGAATCGGCGACCCCGCCAATTCTCCGGCCTGGATGGGCCGAGCGGCTGCACAGATACGACAGAGTCCCGCCGGCGCCGTTCACCCCTGGTCGCTGCCGGCGGTAACTCTGTGCAAACAGTCGGGGGTGGGGGGTGGGATTCCATTCCCAGGAGGGGCCTCCGTCCCCAGGAGGGGCCTCAGATGGAGTCTGGCCCATGAGCGGGGCCCACCAATCAGCGGGCCGGCCTCTCTCCCCCCGTGCCTACTTTCCTGTGCAGCCGGCTCCTGAACACCAACGCCATGTTGAGTCAGGGCCGGCACGCTGAAGAAGTCTCCTGCGCATGCGCAGGTTGGCGTGGCCCAACTGCGCATGCGTGGGTTGGTGCGAAGGGAGGCTGGAACTGCGTGAACTGCTCCAGCTCCATGCTGGCCCCCTATGTGGGCCAGAATCGGTCATCCCCGTGCCCGTTTCACGTCGTCGTGAAACGCGATGGCGTTCACGACGGCGCGAACACTTGGGCTGCATTTGGGAGAATCGTCCCCAACGACTTAATCGTATATTCTTTTTACTTTTATTCAGACACTAACTTATCTTGCATCTGAAAGTTGTGTGACGATGTCATTGCCTTTTTTTTCTTGGGTTTAGTGACCAATAAAGTTATACTTTCTTTGACTAAAGAAAACCTGGTTTGATTGGCTACATTTGGATTGGAAAAGGCATTTACACGTGAAAGAAATGTTCAGAAAACCTTTCTTGTGACTAACTGAATAAAGGAGAGTCAAGTTCACCCCTCCTCCCCTGGTTCTGACAAGGTACAGAGATGATTTCCCAGGTTGTTGCCATGCATGGAGAACTTCAGTTATGTGGAGCAGTTGGAGAATTCAGTAATGTCCTGCTTAGAACAGAAAAGGTAAAGAGATGACCGAACAGAGATTTACAATATGACGAGGAGTTTTGATGGAGTAAATAGGGAAAAATTATGCCCCTGGCAGATGGACAAATAACTAGAAATCATTGTTTTAAAACCAATATAAAATGCTTTATAGGGGAGATTAGGAGAACTGTTCTTTTCATTTTGAGCTGTTGAGATTTGACAACGTCTACATTAAAATGTTGTTGAAGCTAATTTAATGGTAAATGTGAAAAGGGAATTGGCAAGTACTGGAGAATGAGGAACTTAACGTAGTCATGGACAAAAATGGGGATATGGGACCAAGCACGACTGTTCTTTCAAAGAGTGAGTATAGGTACAATGGGTTGTTTGGCCTCCTTTTGTAGTGTAGGTTACTATAATTCAATGATTTTAATGTAATTTTCGCTCGAATTATCTTGCCTAATGAATTACAACTTCTCCTGATCTGGGATTTACATGATTCATTACATCAATTAATTTTAGTCATACTCTTCAAATTCAGCTCTTCCCTTGAGTTTAGTCATTGGAGCAGGTGGGATAAGGGTAAGCATTAAAGTCACGGATTCTGCCTATGCAACTCTTCTTCCAGCTCATCACTCTGCTTATGCAAAATAATGATATTTTGGTCATATTTTGACACTGAAAATATAAATTATCTATTCAAAATGTAATTGATGCACATCTAATTAGGGGCCTGGTTGCATCTCAAGAAAGTACAAGCAGAATATTCGGATGCTGGAAGTCTGAAATAAAAACAGAATATGCTGGATATAGTCAGATTTGGCAGCATTAGTGGAGAAAGAAACAGAATTAACCTTGCACGTTGAATATGACCTGCTGAATATTTTCTGTTTTTACTCATGGAAAGCTTTTAAAAAACTTTTTTAAAAACAAAATTCAAATGAAGGGGCAATTTAAGGTGGCCAATCCACCTACTCTGCACATCTTTGGGTTGTGGGGGTGAGTCCCACACAGACAGGGGAAGAATGGGCAAACTCCACATGGACAGTGACCCAGAGCCGGGATCAAAGCGGATCCTCAGCGCGTGAGGCAGCAATGCTAACCACTGCACCACCGTACTGCCCACTTACTCATGGAAAGTATGTTTTCAGTTTGGGGATTCGCTTTATTGATTCTAGAACCCTTATGTATCTAAACTTCTAATCAAGTACTTTAAATTAATTTCACAATCTGAACACTGACTTCATTAAGATGAACAGAAATCTTTTCTCCGACAAAGGCCTAAGTAGAGTATAATTATATGACTAGAAGTGACAATTACTCATGTATCACCAGAACTTACTGATGACTTGTAATAAACCATCAGCTGAATTGTATGAAACAGTTATTTATTTTGAACTCCAAAATTGATTAGTAGAATCAGCCAGGATATGACAGGCATGAAAATTATTCCATTAATCAAATATTACAGGTGTAACATTGCATTCAAATAAAACTTTCATGACTAATTAAATAACGCCAAACAGTCCTTGGAGTGCACTTTATATTTGATCAGTTTGCAGCAGACAGCACTTTCAAGACAGGTAACTCTTGGTCTATATAATCCTGTCAATTTTCCTCGAACAAAGATTTTCTGAGGAACCTCGCAGATGTCTAACCTAACCATCTGGCTAGGATAATGCTGAATAACAGAGGTCATTGAGTCGAAGGAGAAGTCTTCTCGGTATAATCTGGAATTTCATTGCTTGGGTTTTGAAGGCTGAATTGCCAAGACACAGCAGTCACATGTCGTACAATATTAATTTTGCTTGTGTCCTCAAATACGCACAGTTTCAGAATTATTTTTTAGCCAGAATCCATATCCCTACACTCTTTCTTGAATCATGAATCAAACAAATTCTCTCTGAATGATTCAACTAAGGAACTATGACTGGCGTTTACTGCGGGATTCTTAATAGTCGTGGAATTAAATGAGAAAAAGCTGTCCAGCCCATTGAGCAGGATTCTCCCAGGAGACCATGCACCAATTGTGCTGCTGTAGACCGCACTGGGCAGTCTGTTCCACAAATCAATGAAGAAATTACCCTTCGTTTATTTAATCTTCTGATGGACGTGAACAACTTTCAGTGCCTGTGAACTTTGCACAGATCCCAGAAATTAATTGAGTACAGCCGTCTCGTACCTTGAACTTGTACATCAACCTCTTTCTTCATCAGATATTTTCCTACACTTGCACAAATACAAACGCCACAAAAAATGGCTCACTCTGCCACCTCAGTTGGATCAAAAGAACAGCAGATGTTTTAAAGGGGGAAGGAGAAAGGGGCAAAAAATAGAAGCCAGGCCAGCTCTATTTTTGGTTGCTGTTGATTGATACCATTCGGAAAGTACACCTGTGACTATCTCAGATGAGACAAGGAATAAGTTCAGTGGTGATAGTCAAATCACCTAGCTGCCTTCAATGATTAAGCTTACACAAGTATAATGGCTTTTTGGCAAAAATAATGCAGTGGGTTGGTTATGCCTGTGGGTTTTGTTAACATCACGCAGCAGGATATTCAGGACAGAAGGCAGAAATTGAAGTTGATGGTGAAGTACAGAAGGGAATAAATCAAATCAAAGGCACGATTTAACAGGCAAAAAAGAGTCCTGTTTTGGGCATGTATAGCGGGGTCTTTCATGGAATCATCATAGGATTTACGGTGCAGGAGGAGGCCATGCGGCCCATCGAGTCTGTACCGGCCCTTCGATAGAGCACCCTACTCAAGCTCATGTCTCTACCCTATCCCCGTTACCCAGTAACCACACTTTACCTTTTTGGACACTACGGGCAATTTAGTATGGCCAATCCACCTAACCCACACATCTTTGGACTGTGGGAAAGAACCGGAGCACCCGGAGGAAACCCACTCAGACATGGGGATGGGGAGACCATGCAGACTCCACACAGACAGTGACCCAAGCCGGGAATCGAACCTGGGACCCTGGGAACTTTGCAACCACTATGATAACGTGCTGCCCTTTCTCGGCGCTGACCCCTCTATCAAATTTGTTTTTTTCTGGCCTTGGTCGGGAACGACCCGCTGAGGCCCCACTTACCTCATTTCCTGCACTGATGATCTCAGCTCATGAGTGATCAGGAAGTGATCATCCATTTTTAACTGCTGCCCCAATCTCTCGAAACCCCCCCCCCCCCCCCCCCCCCCGAACCCCCCACCACAGCATCTGGACACCCTACTATCGAACTTACCTCTTCAGGGTCCTTGAACCCTCCCTCACACCACCCCTTAAGGGGAGGGGCAGGGCATCGCAGCACCCGATCCCTGGCATGGGTAACCTGGCACCCAGACAACTTAGCGGTCCGATCTTGGTAGTGCACTTACCAGTCTGGCAGGGCCACCCAGGCGCTATCACATTGCCAGGGTGATGGTGCCAAGGTGCCCAAGTGGCAGTGCCAAGATGCCCAGATGCCAGCCAGAGTGCCAGGGTATCACTCTACTGAGAGCCCGACCACCCGGGGGCCTCTGATGGCCGGGAGACCTCCACCCAGGTGTCGTTACACTTGGTCCACGTTTGTGTGGACCAGTGCTAAACGGCGCATGGCGAGGTCTCCCAGGCACAGGGTAGAGGGGCATGGGTGGCACAGTAGCACAGCGGTTAGCACTGTTGCTTCACAGCGCCAGGGATCCAAATTCGATTCCCAGCTTGGGTAACTGTCTGTGCGGAGTCTGCACCTTCTACCCCTGTCTGTGTGTGTTTCCTCCGGGTGCTCCGGTTTCTTCCCACAAGTCCCGAAAGACGTGCTGTTAGGTAATTTGGACATTCTGAATTCTCCCTCCGTGTACCCGAACAGGTGCCAGAATGTGGTGACTTGGGGCTTTTCCCAGTAATTTCATTGCAGTGTTAGTGTAAGCCTATTTGTGACAATAAAAATTATTATTACTATTATTATAGTTCCCGGGCCTCGGCAGAATCAGGTGCCAACGTATTTAAATGAGGTTAATAGCTCACTTAAATATGTTAATCTGGATCTCTCCCAGCGAGGGCAAGATCCACGTTGCAACGTCTTGTGAGATCTTGTTAGATTCCGCGATGCATTCCAATGGCCGCGTCGGGCGTGACGAGGCCTTTAATTCACACCTCGAATAAAGAAAACAAACCGTTTTGTGCTTTCCTTCATAATTTCTCAATCATGTGTACATATGAAAGCCAGTGAGTGTCACCAGGCTGTTTGCTCATTACAACCATCTTTGTTCTTAGCCTCGTCTGATAATTTCCTCTAGTGATCAATGTGTAGCAACCTAAAATAATAGTAACATGCATTACTCCTTCAGTCTCTTCACTGCTGCTTTTTATGGCCTCTGGGATTCTCGAATTTCTTTTTATTTAAACTTTTATCAACTATTCTTACCTCTGTTTTCCACTGTTTCTCTTTCTTATTTCTTTATTTTACCAAAGTGTTTGATTCGTTTTTCACTTACATCTTCCTCTAGACTCAAGGTTGAAAAAGGAACCTGCTGAACATTCAGCAGGTGAAACACTATCGCACAGACCAGTCTGATGAAAGGCGCTTCTTGAAGGTGACTGCCAGTTCAGAGGAAAATCATAGCCGAAATGTTAACTTGTCATTCGCTTTCAAATGTGCATCGACCTGTTACACATTTCCCATTTTTTTTCTTGTAGTCAATGCTTTTTCTGCTTCATTTGGGGTTCAGACAGCAATTACTCGGAATAATACTGTTCAGCAGTGCACCATGCTGCAATAAAGCAAGTTGCCAAGATTCTCGATGAAAATATGCAACTTAGCATATCAGAGAAGGTAAACAGACAGCTTGTTTACATTCAGTAATTTTGTGAAGTATAGGAATTATAGGAAAGATATCAAAGTATCAGCCATACATCACAGCTTCAACTGAAAACATAGGATCAATTTTACACCAGTGTTCTCTGTACATTACGTGGACAACAACTTCTGATAACATGTATAATGATGCTACATTTGCAGGTAAAATAAAGGGATAGGGAACAATTCTGAAAGCACGGTCGAGAAAGACAGACTTCGCTAAGGCTTTTAAAGATGGGATGAGCTGTGATAAGAAGAAGGAACTTGGGGCTCCAGACAGAGGCGTTAAGGTGACTGAAGACACCGCCAGCGGAAGTAGAGTGGAGGTATGAGAACAGGGGTGTGAGATAGGGGTAATGGAATTTAAAGAAGGTCAGATTAAGGGATGAAATGACAGGGGCTGGATTTAAACTTTGAAGGTCTTCAACAGGTAACAGGTGTAAGGTGGAAAGCTATGAGAATGTGGATTTTGAATTCAATATGTTAGGGACTAAACCAAAAGACGACAAGCAAGGATAGCGAAGGAATGATTAGAACTTGCTGACAAAGATTGGTATGGGTTCAAGTTTTTGAAGGATGAAACTGAGAATGGCAGTGAGAACTGTAGTCTAGAGATTATTATAGAGTTAACAAAAAAACCAAATGTACAAAAAAAACAACAGAAAGAAGATGGGCGGCACGGTGGCACAGTGGTTAGCACTGCTGCCTCACAGCTCCAGGCACCCGGGTTGAATTCTGGCCTTGGGTCACTATATTGAATTGTATGTTCTCCCCGTGTCTGCATGGGTTTCCTCCGGGTGCTCCTCCCACAGTCCAAAGATGTGCAGATTAGGTGGATTGACCACGCTAAATTGCCCTTTTAGAGAACAGCGAGGTGCAGGTATGATTCCAAGGATAGGGGGAATGGGCATAAGTAGAGTGTTCATTCAAAGGGTCGGTGCAGACACAATGGGCCGAATGGCCTCCTACTGCACTGTAGGGATTCTATGATTAGATCAGGATAGGCAATTCAGTTCATTGGGCCTGCTCTGCCATTTGATAAGATCATAGCTTATCTGGTAGAGGTCTCAACTCCACCTTCCTGCTTTCCCCCTATAACACTTGATTACCTTGTCGATCAAAAATCTATCTAATTTTGCCTTGATGAAGCAGCCTTTACTTTATTAGATGGATGAGTGCTATTCAGTGGTGAGGGGTAAGGGCAGAAGTAGGAAATGGCCTACATCTGGAAGTAAATACTCAGATTACAGATAGGGCATAGGGTGTGAAGTTCATCACTGGATTGAATAGGACAACGTGATTGTACATTATTTGGTTCAGTCAGCAAGTAGCTTAGGAGGGGAATGATAAAGGTGGTGAGGATACAGAGGTTTTCACAGCAGCTGAGTTCAGTAGTTCTATTCTTTCCAAAGTTCAACTTGTGGAAGTTCTAGTTCATGCACAACTCGATGTCACAGAGCATGAGAGAACAAGAAAGTGTTTGGATATTTAAGAATCAAGGTGTCACCAAAGTTGGTCTTCCTGCTGCAAGTCAGTTCAAGGATACTCAGAAGGTTAAGTGAAGGGATATTCAAAGGACACTAAAAGATTCAACCTGGGATGTCAGGGAGGAGGGAGCCAGTTGAATGCCGGAAGGGATTTGGGCTTCAATCTACAAGGCTATTTATCATCTGAGAGCGTTGTGTAATGCAGAAGTGGTGTGTAACTTATTTTTGTTTGTGTTGGTTAGTTAATGGGGATGATTCACTTTTTGTCGTTTGCGGTATTTGTTACCTATTAAGTAATGTTATTCTCCATTGATTTTAGTTTGTTACATTAAAAAAAAACCTTAAAATGCAATCTTCTAATAATAATCTTTATTAATGTCACAAGTAGGCTTGCATTAACACTGCAATGAAGTTACTGTGAAAATCCCCTAGTCAACACACTCTGGTGCCTTTTCGGGTACAGAGGGAGAATTCAGAATGCCCAATTCACCTAACAAGCACGTCTTTTTGGACTTGTGGGAGGAATTCGGAGCACCCAGAGGAAACCCATGCAGACACGGGATAACGCGCAGACTCCGCACAGACAGTAACCCAAGCCGGGAATCGAACCCGGGACCCTGGTGCTGTGAAGCAACAGTGCTAACCACTGTGCTATTGTGCCGCCCCTGTGATACCATCTCAGGTCACTGGGAAATGTATTCCTTTCTGTATGCTATTGTTATGGGCCAGGGTTTAGAGAACTTCAAAGTGTATCATGGAGTTCACCTGACCCACAACTTTTAATAGATTGTGGTATGGGGAGCACACTCTACAGGTGTGGGACAGCAGAAATGGAAAAATATTTTTTTTAAAGCAAAACAATGTTTATTCAATGAACTCAAGTTAACCTTTATAAAACATACAGTGAACATCTTAGCAACCATTAATTCAAATACAACCCCCAAAGAATACAACACTAGGTAATCCTTTAAGCTTTCCTTTTAACATCCATAAGTCTTAAAACAACTTTTACCAGAAGCACATCAGATTAAAGTTACTGCTATTAGTTTTAAATTCCCAGGATCGATTTACAGTCTTTAGATTACAGACAGAGACTCTAATACACCTTCTGGCTGTGACTGCAGCTATCCAGCTCTGAAAACGAAACTAAAAAGCACCCTGCAGCAAACAGCCTAAAACAAAAGTAAAAAGCTGACAGACAGACCAGCTCCACCCACACTCTGACATCACTGATAAACACTCATTTCTTAAAGGTACATTTCTTAAACACCTATTTCTTAAAGGTACTCTCACATGACACTATCCATCTCCACAGGGATCATGACACAGCACGCATATGGAAACTGACCCCAGATGGAATTTGTTGGCAGATAGTGTTGTTGTGGACAACATGTAAATGAAGAAACAGTAAAGGAATCATGCACAGGCAGGAGAATTCATTTTGTTGAAATTTGGAATGAATCTTGGTGGTCCTGCAGTGGGGGTAGAGTGGCCGACTACGCCTAACACTGCAGAGGTCAATGTTGACTGACTCGGGTCTCAGTCACAAAGACTGACATCAGCAACTTCCACGAGAGTAATTTCACTTCTGTGAGGCTGGACAAATACTGAATTGGGGTGTGTTAATGAATTTGAAAATTTGCAGTTGGACACGATACATAAATTTAGCAGATTTTCCGCTCTTGGAGGTTGTGGCTTTGTTTGGTTCATAGCATTGCGGGTACGTACTTGTGCGACATTAAAAACCTCCCAACTGCAGAAAGTGCCATCTGGATTAAATAGTTATCTAAAAAAAATGTCAAAAGACATATCTAGCCCAAAGAGCAAATGTATGAGGTCATTGTTTAGGACCTCTGGCACCCTGTGCTACAGAGTGGTTAGTTGCTGGCTTATACCAGTGATTCTCCACAAAAGAACCCTTTCCATCAGAGCCAAGCCATGACCGAAGGTGGTGATGTGAGGTTATGCACTTCTGAGCAGATAGGGGGGCAGGTCGACATAAAAACAAGTGAGTCTTTTCCAATGTGACTCTCTTGAATATAATTCATATGGCTACATTCCAGCTGCATTGAAAATTTTGGGGGCATTTATAGATCTGTAAATGGTTAATCCTTTTAAAATAAAATAATTGCACTGAAAGCAAAATTGAACAGCTTTAAAATTTTTGATTAATTTTCTCTGCAAACCTGTAATTTTACTTTATAATAATTTTGAATAAAGAAATCAAATATAATTTTCTCTTTGCTTTAAATTTGCAAAGACACCTCAGTAACAGGCTCTGCCAACTTCGACCAGTTTTTTTCTATGATTCAAGGTAAATTATCATTTTCATCAAATGCCTGTCCCCAGATTAAATCAGTCAACATTGGCCAGGATTTTACTGCCACTGCTCGTCCCCAGTGGTGGGTTTTGCAATGGTGTGTGCAACTCATCATTGGCCACCGACAGTCCTGTTGAAGTCAATGGGCATTTGCGTTGCTCGTTGGCCATGCTGCCGGGAACCCATGGCGGGGAGAGGGGTCCCTACAGCAGGACTGGAAGATCCTTCCAGTGGAAAGGACCTAAACACCTAGCCATAATAAAGACAGAATATTGAAAATGGTCAGCATATCGGGCAGCATCTGTGGAGAGAAACACGGTTAACATTTCAAACCGATGGTCTCCCGTTCATGAGTTCTGACGGAAGATTATCGAGTAGAAACATTACTTCTGTTTCTCTCTCCACAGATGCTGCTGGGTGTGCTGGGTATTTCCTGCATTTTCTGTTTTTATGTCAGATTTTCGGCACTTGGAGTATTTTGTTGATCGTGACGAGCCATGAAGTAAGCGTAAGCTGTTATTACAGATTTACCTCAATTAATAGTTCCTGATTATAAGTGTGGAGGACAAACAAAATTGGAAATTAATGGACTAAATGGATTCAACTTCAGGATGTTAGTAGGGAAGCATGGAGCGTTTTCCAAATAATGCCACTCAGAAGGATATGCAAGAAAGCCATGTCAACAAAAAATAGTAAGTTCCTCATTCATTTCTAGAAGATTGAGCAATTTTTTTGCAGTTGAGTTTAGAATATTTTACCCCCCCATCCCCGAAGACAATTGTATTTTGTGTACAAACATTTCAATCTTTTTCTCTCACTGCTTACCCGAACCAGCTGGAGGGGGAAGGGCCCTCTGGAGTTTTCTGGCACATTGATTGGAGGAATGACCCAATCTCTCTTCTGCCGTTTCAGCCCATTGGAGCTCTGCTGTTGACGCCATGGAAACAGTGTGTCATCAAGCTGCTTTGAAGGCTCGGGAGGCACATTATTTTTCTCACCCTGTTCATGAAGTAAAATACAAAACTCTTCAGATATGAATTGAGAAAAACAGTTATTACAATGGTCCTAGCAGTCAGTCAAACTTGAAGAAAATTCACACAGGAAAATGAATCAAAATATTACATTTCAACAACTTGATGCAATTTGCTAGCAGCTATTTCATCGACACATGGACCTGAAATTATCACATATAAGTCAACCTGGATGTTGGAACAGTTACATTTATACAATAATTACCACTGCTTTTGAAGATATCGAGGCTCAAGCAGCAGGGTTTTCCGAAAAACTTGTGAACCATTTACTATAAATTTGATATTCAAAATTCGGGATCAAGAGAACATTGTATTTCAAATGCAGTAATAAAATCAAATGTGGATTTTTGTTCATTTATTCACATCACACTCAGAAGATTGTACCAGCTGTGTGATTCAGAGCTTAATAAAGTGTCATGTGGATGAAGAAATTATCGCTACCTCAGTTTACTAATACGCCTCGAATTCAATTCAACCTTCGCCCCCATGTTATTTCTTCATTGTGATTATATCTGTAATTTTTTTATGCTTCCGGGATCTACCCGACTCGCAATGCCTCGCGAAATTCAATGCGAGACGTTGCAATGTAAATCTTGCCCAAATTGAATGGGACCACTTTTGGTAAATCTGTATATTAGAGGTAGAAAGTCTTACTCTGTGCAGGTTCCCAAGGTACCAAAGCTTTGGGATTCAACCCCTTCGCCTCAGAACCTTGGGCGAGCGCCGATAAGCACTGGTCCCCCAAAACAAGGACCAGATGGAACTCCCAGGAGATCGGAGCCCCCCTGCTGCATGCATCATAACTCCCTGGCACTGTCAGCTTGCATAGGCACTGCCAGGGTGACAGATTGGCACTGCCAAGGTACCAAACTGGTATTTTTTGCATGTGCGCACAATTGGATTGGGGTTGCCCGGTGTGGGTGTTTGGGGGGGGCAGTGGGGACAATCCCATAGTGCATTCAGGCTTGGGGGAGGAAGGTAAGGGCCTCGGAGATCGGGGCACCATTTTTAAACTTCGTCCCGATCTCTCACTACAATGGAAAGTTGAGCTCCAACATGTTTCCGCTGATCCAGGCTGCCCCGAACTACGCAGACGCCATGGCGCTCCTCAAAGAAAACTACGCACAGAAAACGAACACACTCTTCACCGGGCACGTACTCGCCACTCGCTCTCAACTCCCTGGCGAGTCCATAGAACACTTCTGGTGGGCCCTAATCCCACTCGTCCGGGACTGTGACAGTCAGGCCGTTACGGCCACCGAACATTCCAACCTTCTTATGCGCGATGTGTTTGTAACGGGGATTGGGTCAGACCTCATATGCCAAAGACTGCTAGAAGGGGCCACGCTCGACCTAGCTGAGACTAAAAAGCTAGCACTGTCCATGATGGTCGCCTCACGTAATGCTCAGTCCTACCCCTCCAGCCGCACGGCCCACCCCTCCTATCCCTCATGGATCCCACAGATGGCCGCCCCAGCCGGGGCTTCACCCAGCCAGTACGCCTGCGCCACACGCCAACCTGCGCTCCCCGGAGGTCCCCGATGTTACTTCTGCCACCAGCAGAAGCACCCCCGCCAATGCTGCCCGGCCCGCACTGCCATTTGCAAGGCTTGGGGCAAAAAGGGGCACTTCGCCGCGGTGTCAGGCCCGCGCAGTCGGCGCTATCGCCCCCTCCCCCCTGAGCTACACACAATGGGCGCCGCCATCTTCGTCCCGAACCACGTGCAGCCAGTGGGCGCCACCATCTTCACTTCCCGGGGCCATACGCAGCCAGTGGGTGCTGCCATCTTCACCTCCCGGGGTCGCGAGCGGCCAGTGAGTGTCGCCATCTTCCCCCCTCAGTGCATGTGCGCCCATGGGCGCCGCCATCCCGTCCAGCTCCCGCAACGTGCGGCACAAGGGGGCCACCATTTTGTCCCCCGCAGGATCTTCAGGCGCTGCCATCTTGTCTTCCCCATGGGGCATGAACACCGACAGCATTCCATGACCTTGGGCCCCCCACGCTCTCCAGCTTCTGACGCAAGTGACAACCGACCGTAGCTCGCCTCAGTGACGATTGACCAGTCTCGTCCGCACAACCTGGGCCACCGCTTCGACCAGTGTGAGAATCAACGGTCATGTGACCTCTTGCCTGCTGGACTCTGGGAGCACCGAAAGCTTCATCCACCCAGATACGGTAAGGCGCTGCTCCCTCGCGGTCCACCCCACCAATCAAAGAATCTCCCTGGCCTCCAGATCCCATTCCGTCGCCATCCGGGGGTTTAGCACGGTTACTCTCACGGTCCAGGCCATAGAATTCAGCGGCTTCCGCCTCTACATCCTTCCTAATCTCTGCGCTGCACTACTACTAGGCCTGGACTTCCAGTGTAATCTCCAGAGCCTTACCCTCAAATTCGGCGGGCCCCTACTGATGCACGATCAATTGCACAAGAGACTCAGATAGGTACAAATCTGACTTTATTACAGTCAGATGCGTGGCTACTGCAGCTGGCGAAATGGCAGATCAGAGGAGGAAACGCATATTTATATGGCTCCTTGTGGGCGGAGCTAGCCGGCAGGGGCTACCGGCGAACCTGTAGTGCAGATCCTATCTTACATCCCCTAATACAGGTGCACACAGTGGTTCACCACATTCACCTCCTGTTAAAAATGAGTCCGACGGGGGTGGCGTGGGACAACATGCAATGTTGCAAATAATTTACAGTGGGGAGGGAAAAAAATGCCTATTTTGACGGTCCGGTGCCCATCAGAGGTTAAGTTGATCCGGTGCTTTGACGGTTCGTTGGGAGCGACGTAACGGTGGCGGCGATGTCGGTGCTAGCGGTGCTGGTGACGCCGACATCGGTGCTGGCGGTGTTGGTGCTGACCAGTAGTCGGATGACCCTGGGAGAGTGCCGAAATCTTCATCGTCCTCTTGCGTGGGCAGGGGAAGGAGGGATGGATCTGGTGTGGTAAACGTTGGGAGCGCTGGGGGAGGGGAGGGTGGTGCGTGAGTGGGGGAGTGTGTTGGGCTGGAACCTGACGGAGCCAGGTCCCTGAGGGAGACAGTATCTTGGCGGCCGTCGGGGAACTCCATGTAGGTATACTGGGGGTTGGCGTGGAGCAAGTGTACCCTGTCCACCAAGGGGTCCGCCTTGTGGAGTCGGACGTGCCTACAGAGCAGGGCCGGTCCTGGAGCTGTGAGCCAAGTCGGGAGCGACACCCCGGATGTGGACTTCCTAGGGAAGGTAAAAACACGTTCATGGGGTGTGTTATTTGTGGTGGTGCACAGTAGTGACCAGATGGAGGGTAGTGCATCAGGGAGGACCTCCTGTCAGCGAGAGGCTGGTAGGTTCCTGGACCGTAGGGCCAGCTGGACGGCACTCCAAACCGTCCCGTTCTCCCTCACTACCTGCCCGTTTCCCCGGGGGTTGTAGCTGGTCGTTCTGCTGGAGGCGATAACCCTGCTGAGCAGGAACTGACATAGAACATAGAACGATACAGCGCAGTACAGGCCCTTCGGCCCACGATGTTGCACCGACATGGGAAGTCAAAAACTAAAGGCCATCTAACCTACACTATGCCATTATCATCCATATGCTTATCCAATAAACTTTTAAATGCCCTCAATGTTGGCGAGTTCACTACTGTTGCAGGTAGGGCATTCCACGGCCTCACCACTCTTTGCGTAAAAAACCTACCTCTGACCTCTGTCCTATATCTATTACCTCTCAATTTATGGCTATGTCCCCTCGTGCTAGCCACCTCCATCCGCGGGAGAAGGCTCTCACTGTCCACCCTATCTAACGCAGCTCATCGCTCATGAATGAGGATCCCCTGTCACTGTGGATGTAGGCGGGGAATCCGAACAGAGCGAAGAGTGTGTTGAGGGCCTTGATGACGGTGGAAGACATCATATCGGAGCATGGGATGGCAAAGGGGAATCTGGAGAACTCATCGACCACACTGAGAATATACGTGTTGCGGTCGGTGGAGGGGAGGGGCCCTTTGAAATCCACGCTGAGGCGTTCAAATGGGCGGGGGGCTTTCACCAGGCGCGCGCGGTCTAGCCGGTAGAAGTGCGGCTTGTACTCCGCACAGACCCAGCAGCCTCTGGTGACTGTCCGTACTTCCTCGACTGAGTAGGGCAGATTGCGAGCTTTGACGAGGTGGTCCAATCGTGTGACCCCTGGGTGACAAAGGCTGTCGTGTAGGGCCCGGAGTTGGTCTACTTGTGCGCTGGCACATGTACCTCGGGAAAGGGCGTCGGGGGGCTCGTTGAGTTTGCCGGGGCGATACAAAATCTCGTAATTATAGGTGGAGAGCTCGATTCTCCACCGCAAGATTTAATCATTTTTGACCTTGCCCCGCTGCGTGTTGTTGAACATGAAGGCTACCGACCATTGGTCAGTGAGGAGAGTGAATCTCCTGCCGGCCAGGTAATGCCTCAAATGCCACACAGGTTCAACGATAGCTTGGGCCTCTTTTTCGACGGGTGAGTACCGAATCGCCGCCACCGCTACATCGCTCCCAGCAGAACGTCAAGGCACCAGACTGGTTGAATCTCTAACTGGCACCGGACTTTCAAAGTACATTTCTTTTTTCTTTTCCCTGATAAAACACTGCATAAATTCACTACTGTATATAGTTCTCCACCACCTCCACCGGACTCATTTTTAACAGGGGGTGAATGTGGTAAACCACTGTTACACTCGTATTAGGTGATGTAAGGTAGGACCTGTACTACAGGTTCACCGGTAGCCCCTGCCTGCTGACTCCGCCCAGTAGGAGGAGCCTGTCCTCTATTCAGCAGCCATTTCGCCAGCTGCTGTGGGAGGCCACACATCTTACTGCAATAAAGCCACAGTTGTATCCAACCTTAGTCTTTGTACAATTGATCGTACATCAAGGCACGAACCCTTTCACTCTAATCTCTGAATTCTGGCAGCTGCCAGGTTGAAAAATAACCTTTTTCTGCAAAAAACCCGGAGGGCTCGAGATCAGGCAGGTTGAAAAAGATTTATTCAAAAAAGGCAAGACCGCGGATGTGCCACCACAGAGCCTCTGCAAGGTTAGTGGGGCATGAAATGCTCTGTAAACAAACAAACAACTTCAGGAGGATCTATTAAGCCAGGTCAATTTTAACTGCAGAGCCCTACAAGGTTAATGGGGTGTAAAATACTCTGTAGACAAACTGCGTCATGAGGATCTATGAAGCCAGACAACCTCTGTGCGATATTTCTTGCCTGAACACCTTTTAACTGCCATTGTTGAATTTTCAGGTTGTGCTCCAAACAAGTGAGAAGAAGCTCACAGATGTCGGCAGCCAATGGCTTGGGTTCTGGTGGAACGGTGTTCATGATGTGGGAAGGAACTAATAAGACTGAAGCTAGCCAGCCTAAGGGTCTGGCTGCATGGCACCCAGAGAGAGAAAACAGGATGTTTTCTCAGGCGAGACTGCGGGCTGTAGGGTTGGGGGGTGGTTTGGCAGGGGGAAGGGGACTTGGATGTGGTTATGCAGTGGCTGCCCAGCCTTAGTGTAAAAGCATGACAGTAATTAGATCACAGGATGACCAAGCATAAGTATTAACGGTGCCCATTAGGGTTGCCTTTGTCTGCTTCAGAGGACCTGTGTCCTCTAACATTCCTGTGAGTCATGCCATCCAAACAGTTGGCCATCATCATTTAACCCTCAGCAATGTCAACTGCCCACATTCTCCAAGTTAAGGTGAGGGGTTGAACCTTCAAGTGTCAGGGGTTGAAGGTTGGGAGCGGGGCATCGGCAGAGATAGGGTAGTGCCTAGCAGCTAACACCACCTTACAGTCCTGGCGGATCATATGGGTAGCAATCTGTCACAACACAGGATAGACTCCACTGCTGCTGATGTGAAGGGAGGGAACCCGACTTATGTTGGGTCCCCCAGGAGGCTGTGGACAACTATGACGGGGCATGGGCAGAGACTGTAGCCAGTGAAGCAATGATGCATGGTGGGTAGCAGAAAATTTAGGTAACGCTGGCACGGGAGACAGTTGTCAGCCTCCAGGACAACGAGGACAAGGAATGTTGGGAGGAATTGCGGGTCATGGACTATAGGCGGCACAGTAGCACAGTGGTTAGCACTGCTGCTTCACAGCGCTGGTGTCCCAGGTTCAATTCCCGGCTTGGGTCACTGTCTGTGTGGATTCTGACTGTGTCTGCGTGCGTTTCCTCCGGGTGCTCCAGTTTCCTCTCAAAAGTTCCAAAAGACGTGCTTGTCAGGTAATTTGGACTTTCTGAATTCTCCCTCTGTGTACCCGAACAGGCGCTGGAGTGTGACGACTGGGGGATTTTCACAGTAACTTCATTGCAGTGTTAATGTAAGCCTACTTGTGACTCTAATAAAGATTCTTACTATTATCTCTCTTTTTCTCCTGATTTCTTCCCGATTTACCTCGGTTTAGAGGCATTGGAGCTGGCGATAATTTTAATAACGTCACTGGAGGCAGACAAGCGATGCCAACCCAGGGATGAGCCTGAGCTAGAAGAACAGGAAGATGCTGGTCAGGCTCAAGACCAGGCCGCCCATCAGTCCGAGGGGTGGTTGAAGATATCGGAGAAGGAGACCTGGGGTTTACAGGACTCCCATGTCGTTCCTGGGGCTGTCGGACGGTATGTGCCGCTGAAGAAACGGCATGTGCCGCATGTGCTCTGTCTGAACAAAGAGATAGTGCGGTACCTCTGCCACATTCTTGGTGACATGGTACCCGCTCCCTGTGGACATTGTTACAACATGCTGGGTGATTGAGCAGTCAGTTCCAGCCCCGCAGACCCCAGAGTCTCAACAGAAGTGAATTAACCAATAATTTGTGTTTTCCTGAGATCTTTAATTCCTGACTATTCCAATGAGTACCAGACACCAGATTTATAAGTAAAACATTAACATATTTATAACATGAGTAAAAGATGAACATGCAAACGAAATAATTGGAACCATGGTCTACTTGTCCACCTATTCCCAAAAACCCCAACATATCCTTCACCCAGACACATGCAAAACAGATACCCAGTGAAGAGATTGGAAAAGGGCCAGAATAACAGGAATAAAAGAAAAAGGTTTGAGATGAATCTTCATTGCTGCAATTGTGACCTCTATAGGTGGCGATCTCCGTTAAATGTGACTCTCTGGGGAACTGCTTCATACACGAGATTTAGGTTGCTGCAATTTAGTCCTTCGACCACCAGATTAATCTTTGCACAGAAGATTCAGGTCGGTGCAATTCTGACCTCCAACCATCAGATGGAGCCTCCATTTTCCTGCGATATTACAGGAGCTTTATTCCTGAGAATTTTACAGTCTTGTCCATTCGCCTGACCTCTGTGCAGAAAAATCAGCTATATTATAAAGAGAGTTCACAATTTTGGCTCTTCCCAGCCATTGAGACAAGGATTGTGGAATGACAGATCTGGTGAGAAACTGCTTGCAAACTTTCACTCCAGAGTGGACGGCATGGTGGCGTATTGATTAGCAATCTCCCCGTGTCTGCGTGGGTTTCACCCCACAACCCAAAGATGCGCAGGGTAGGTGGACTGACCATGGTAAATTGCCCCTTAATTGGAAAAAGAATTGGGTATTCTAAATTTAAAATAAAAAGCTTACTTCCCAAGTCTGACTGCTGTCTGTCTTTTAAATAGGAGTGCCTTTACAGGTCTGTTTGGAGGCTTTTTAAAATGCCTGGCAGAGAGAGAGAGAGGGACAGATTTCCAGCTGCCTCCTGGTGGAATCTCTTCTTGCAGAATTCAGGACAAAATGGAGTTTTTCACATGATCTACCTTTTATCTGGAAGATTCTGAATGGTTCCAGTCACATACAGCTACAAGAGATGGGCCAGAATTTCAGATTCACCGATTGGCTGCTTGCCAAGTCTATCAAACTGACATCATGAACTCTGCCACAGATCCCAAAGAGGAAGCCCTGGCTAGTCCATTAGACCAGGGATGTTTTAGGTTTGCAGCAGCTAGCAAGAAGATTGTAGAATAAAGGCAGCAAGGACAGGAATTAAAAAGGAAACACAGAGCAGACAACAGTATCCTAACACCATGAAGGATACGGCATCTCTGAACCTCTTTTCCACCAGGTCAGTCCAGGGCTCGTCCGAAAGATTTCTTTGGGATCACTCAATCATCAGCCCACAGTGCATCTGAGAGGTCACTGTATGTGCGGGCCTCTGACTTCATCCATGTCGGCATCCATGTTGGCCTAAGACAGCCCACCAAGATGCCCGGGCTACAGGATTTGCTGCCATCGTCAAGATGCCTCAGGTCCAGTGGGCCATTAAGGGGACACATGTGGGTTTGAGAGCACCATGGATCTTGGAATGCCCTTCATCAGTCAGGAAGGGTTTGTTCCACTCCCTGAATGCCCAATATGTCTGCTACCAACAGGTGAACGTCATGGAGGCGATTCTCCGAAATGGAGCCCATGTGTTCGAGCCGTCGTGAACGCCATCGCGTTTCACAATGGCGCGAACAGGGCCCGGGAACGACAGGTTCTGGCCCCCACAGGGGGCCAGGAGGGCGCTGGAGCGGTTCATGCTGCTCCAGCCTCCTTTTGGCGCCGCGCCAACCCGCGCATGCACAGTTGGGCCGCACCAACCTGCACATGCGCGGGGGACTTCTTTAGCGCGCCGGCCCCAACTCAAGATGGCGTCGGTCTGGAGGGGCCAGGCACACCAGAAAGTAGGCCCGGGGGGGCGGGGGAAGAGGACGGCCTGCCGATTGGTGGGCCCCAATCGTAGGCCAGACCCCATCGGAGTCCCCCCCGCCCCCCCTCCCCCGGTGAAGGAGCCCCCCCCCCCCCCCCCCCCCCCCCCCACAGGCCGTCCCCCCGATCATCCGCGCAGTGTTCCCGCCGGCAGCGGCCAGGGGTGAACGGCGCAGGCGGGACTCGTGTATCGGCCATCTGAGCCGGAGAAGCAGCAGCAGCGGCCCGCGGCCGGCGCCGCGCCAAATGGCGCCGATTCTCCGCATCTCGGAGAATCGCGGGCCGGCGTCGGGTGTCGTGGCGTGGTTACGCCAATTCTCCGGCCCAGCGCGGGGCTCAGAGAATCGCCCCCCACGCATGCATGTGCACGCTTCTCTGGGAGCATGCATGACAGCTACATAAAGAGGCATTTGCAGATCCACGGGGTCTTCAAGGACCACTCCATGTTGCTGGGATGGTTCATGATGTACATTGGCTACCCATTGAGATTATGGCTGATGGCTCCAGTGAGACCAAGATGGACTCCTGTTATAATTAGGCTCACAGTTAATGTGAATGGGGAGCCTGCTTGGTCTTCATGATCTCACTCAAGTCATGTTCACAGGAAGAGAGGGAAATGTGCATATAAGGTGTAGACTTCAGTCAATTCCTTTTTGCCACCATCATCTTTGTGAGAACAGAAAATCCAAACTCGCACCTGTAGATCGTTCTGAAGGGCAATAGCAGCAAAATCCTTGTTTTACGCAGCACTAGATGCTCCTGGGAGATTCTACTACAGAATGCTCACAGCCTCAGGGCATTTGGTGTGTTTTTAATGTGCTATCACAGGTCAGGTACAGCAGTGTAGTTTTTACATTTGGAATCAGCTATAAGTTGATAACTGATTCCGGTGTCTCATCCTCAAAAGAAATTTTTCACCAACCACTTCTCTTTCAAAATCTGAAACTTCTCTTCTCATTTACAACTACTTCCCTGGATATACCGCACATGGGCTTTGCATCCTTATTTGCAGTGGTACAATTGACTAAAAACATACCTCAAGAAATAATCTTTATACTGCTTTGTTCCCAAGTTAAGTTTCTTCTTTATAGGATGCTAACCAGAGGGTCTGGAGCTCTGTACAAAGCTGAGACTAGCACTTCTCTGTCCTGCCTTGTACTCTCCTGGGCAGCTCTCAGAGATCTCTGTGAGTTCCTGGCCAGTAGGTACACTGCCTATTTGTGTCTCTGGCCATCTCTTCCTTGTAAGAAAATGATTAGTCCTCTTGCCCAGCTTGCTAACAGCTAATAAAATGGAAGAAGCTCTCCTCCATGATTTGGCGACAAATGCAAGGGCGCTTGATGTCAAGTTTACATGCAGGGCTGAGGATCTGCTCCTTGCTGTCGCTTCTGGCTAGAAGACTGCACACAACCTCATTTTCATCTCATTGAAAAGGCGGCAGAGGCCACCATTCTCAAGATAAATTCCGCAAGCTTCTCCCGCAATTGGGACCACTGCAGGAATGCCGCGACTGATCGCTCCGTGACCCTACCAACATGCGGCCGCATCCCACCCGCGGGTGGTCACCTGAAATTTGAAAACCCTGGTGTGGGCAACTTACATTGAAATCCCCTGTTTGACTTTCAACATGTGCAAAGATATCCTGTTATGGTTATACTTCCCCTTCAGTAGACATTGTTCAGTCTCATGAGTCCTGTCAAGTAATATCTCAAATCAGCATTTCCTAATATCTTCCCTCAGCTCTATGCATTTGCATTAAAGCTCTGTATAATGCAATATTGCCTGCTGATTCTTGACTTCGTCTTTGATTGAAATGAAAAGTAAATCCATTCACAATGCTACCTCATCAAGTATAACTTTTTCACAAAATCATGTGGTTTACCAAAATAAGGTAACATTGCTCAATTTTTACGTTATTTCCGAAATGTCTTTCATTCACTCAGTTTCCACTTCATGTGGTGCAACACATATTGCATCAGACTTGTTTTCTATAACCAAATCAACAATGGCTACATCTAAAAATTATACCAAAAACAATTAATAGCCACAATATTAATGCGCTGGGACACTCAACCAAAAAACACGGTTTGAAATCAAGTCTTCATCGGCACTCATTCTTCAATTCATCCCAGGGTGAAGACCAAACTAATTTTAAGAGACATAAGCAACATTCTCCCTCTACAACAGATCAAACATACTTTATGCTCAACTGACCAAGGAATGGCTCAGTCACTCTGTGGAAATCTGGATATTGTCTGGATATCTCACTTCCTTAGTCATAATTTAATATGTTGGGGGGAGGAACTGGGAGAAAAAATGTATCCAAAGTGCAATAGATGCTGCATCCCATTTAATACCAAACAATTGAGATGTTTTGGGAATATGGTGACAGAATTTTGTTTGAGGGTGGGAAATGCTTTTCAGTCAATACTCGTGCTTAATCACAAATAGGTATAAGGGACACAAGTCAAAAAATACTTAAATATTAAATAGGCTCCATTTAGTTTGGCTGAGTTAATCAATTCTACTTCATACTTACTTTTTTTTAAATGGCCAAAATCAACTACAACCAAATAAAAATATTTCTAAATATCCTTTTGGGGTTTGAAAAATAATTCAATGAAAATTAATACCATGGAATTTCAGCATCAATAAATAAAAATATAAAATATATAAACGTAAATAAAGTACAGATCATTGCATCTGAATACAATATTTTATTTTACATTTTTAGACAATTGAACTGTTGCAACACCCAAGTACAACTTGTTTTTGCAGGAGGTTAACCAAGATATTTACTTCTGCCTGAAGAACAGACACAATCAACATGTTTGTCAAACCATTGGGTATTATGATCCATGTTCGGGAAGAGATGAGAAAAACGCTGGGACAACATATTTCTTCCTTGCTCCGAGTGTCTGCTGTAAATGCTATTTTTAAACCTCAGAATCGTTTTGGTGATTCCATCAGAAGTTGACATCTGCTTTTGTCAGCACAGACCTTGCAGAAATTCTGCGATCATTCAAGTGTCTTTAATGTGGATAAAAGGTTTCTGTTGAACAAGAACTCTTTGAAAAGCGCTTACAGTCCTTCTCAAATTGGTTTCATCTAATTTCTGGGCAATTGTGTGCACTTGTAGTAGAACAATACATTTTTCAACACAAAACTCACTTCAAATGGAGAAATGCTACAAAATGGTAGTTAACTTTTAGACCTAAAAGATCTATGTAGTTCCCAATTTATTCAGATAAACAAGCCATTCCTGTTTCAATGAGATCTGTTGTTAAATTCCAGATTCCATGGACAATGTGTGTGCTGTCCAGTTGGGCTAGAAGTTCGCAGCGGGGAAGCTCCAAGCTTTATTTTTTGCCCTACATATAAACCTATTTGATTTTGGGAGGTCACTTGAGAAACTGATCGACTGCAGTGGACAAAACCAGGAGAACCATCATAAAAATAAGATTGCTTTGACACTGAGCTGTGGTGGGCTTCTTGTACATTAGTATCTATAACTTCTGTAATTCCTATGGGGAACTGTATGGCAGGCTGCAGATGATTTTCAAGATGATAAGTTATCCATTGCCTTTGCCACAAAGGCAATGCCCCTCTGAAGATCTTTTGTGGTGGCATAGTGGTATTGCCACTGGACTAGTAATCCAGAGACCCAAGGTAATTCTCCAGGGATCCCGGTTCGAGTCCCAACATAACAGATAGGGACATTTGAATTCAATAAAAATCTGGAACTAAAAATGACCTGAAGGCATTGTCAGTTGTCATAAAAACCCATCTGCTTCACTAATGCCTTTCAGGAAAGGAAATTTGCCATCCTTAGCTGGTCTGGCCTGCAGGTGACTTCAGACCCAGAGCAAAGTGATTGACTCTTAAGCGCCTTCTGAAATGGTCTATCAAGTCGGCACAGTGGCACAGTGGTTAAGACTGCTGCCTCACAGCATCAGGGATCAGTTCCAATCTCGGGTGACAGTGTGGAGTTTACACCTTCTCCCCTTGTCTGCGTGGGTTTCGTCTGGGAGCTTCAGTTTCCCCCAACATCCAAAGGTGTGCAGGTGAGGTTAAGGGGTTATTGGGACAGGGTGGGGGAATTGGCATGGGTGGAGTCATAGAGTCAATAGACTCATAGAGTCATAGGGTCAATGCAGACTTCATGGGCTGAATGGCCACCTTCATTGGTGTAGGGATTCTATGCATTTTTCTTTTTCTATAATTTCAGAGTATCCAATTATTTATTTTTTTAATTAAGGGGCAATTTAGCATGGCCAATCCACCTACTCTACACATCTTTTGGGTTATGGGGGTGAGACCCATGCAGACACAGGGAGAATGTGCAAACTCCACACATACAGTGACCCAGGGCCGGGATCGAACCTAGGTCCTCATCGTTGTGAGGCAGCAGTGCTAAACACTACGCCACATTGCTGCCCTTTAGGGGGCGGGAGGGATTCTATGAAGCCACTCAAGGGCAATAAATGTTGGCACAGCCAGAGACTCCCACATCCCATGAAATAATTAAAACAAAAATCAGTGTGCATTCAATACGTTGAACATGTTAATTCAAAGGACTTTACCAACAGAACAAAAGTCAACCACTAAAGGCAGATGTGAAATGAAAGAGCTGAAATCTCAAAATTTACTTTTGCTATTCATTGCTTTCCAGCATTGAAATGACAAATAAAAATAACATTATGATTTAAAATTTAATTGACTCCTGCCAGTTTGAGTCAGCTAAAAAACGAGGAAACTAATGTGCATGAAATACCACCAGCAATTCATCTTCCACTACACTCAGCAGAAAGCCAGTTCTGCCAGCTGGTATCGACCTCTTAACGGCAAACCCGCCTTTAATATCAGTCAGCCTCTGGCCGAATAGACATCTGGAAGGTATTAGTCAACACAGTACATCACAAATCATTTACATAATAACATGCAAGTATTTTATCAGCTTTTTAAGAAATGTCTTCAGAACAAATGGTGTTGATACCTTTTGTACATTGTGCATCGAGTTTCCCTGTGTTTTTACAAGCAGCTTGACCATTGTTTCCCATTTCTCCTGGGTCCCGGCATTCTTGGCAGTCACTGCAAACTTTACTTGCTTTGAGGGGATCTGCATTGAGCGCGCTGCATACAAGGTGCCATCTGTCCCCACCTTGAAGTCAGGGTCACTGCTTCCATACTGAATTCCCAGATTCCCAGCACAGTCATCAAATTTCACTGGAAAAGGAGGTGAAAAAAAGGACATATAAAGCTGATGCGACATGATTGGCACCCAGCAAGAAAGACAATCAAACAGAAATCGGAGACATTTAATTCCAAGCAGTACGTTCTCGATCTTAAACTGCCTGTCAAGGAAATGATCTAACAGCCTTTATTGAAACACATTTGACCTTTCAGGCAGACTGTATTTTATCTCTGTCCCATGGGAACTTGGACCAGAAGCGTCTCTTCCTTCAAAAAAATACATTCGCTACAGTATCAATTAATGGAAATATCTATTCCTCATGAACTGCAAAGAATGCATTTCTCAGTCCACTTTATCCCCACATCCTTAGCAACCGTTGACACGTATCTAAAGAACTGGTGCAGGAGGGAGGGCTTCAGTTTTTTGGATCACTGGGATGTCTTCCAGGAAAGGTGGGGCCTGTACAAGAAGGACGGGTTACACCTGAACTGGAGGACACCAATATCCTGGTTGGGAGGATTGCTAGTAAGGTTCGGGTGGGTTTAAACTAATTTGGAGTCAGGATAGTAAGCCAGCAAGTGTAGAGACCGGAGATGAGCATGGTATCAGGGTCAGGCTGGCTAAGAGGAAGGATAGGCTGGGGGAGGTCGAACTCAGTGGGACTAGAGGTCTGGAGTGTATCTGCTTCAATGCACAAAGTATAACAGGTAAAACAGGTGAACTTAAAACCTTGATTCACGCATGGAACTTGGATGTGGTTGCTGTGAAGAAGACTTGATTAAACAAGGGACAGGACTGGCAGCTAAAGATTCCAGGATAAAGGTGTTTTAGGCATGACAGGGAGGAAGGTAAAAGAGGTGGGGGAGTTGGAATACTAGTTAGGGAAGATATTATAGCTATACGTGGGAGGACACCATGGAAGAATCAAGTAACGAGGCACTGTGGGTAGAGCTCAGAAACAGGAAGGGGGCAGTCACTATGATGGGGGTGTACTCCAGGCCTCCCAACAGCCCACGGAAGTCGAGGAACAGATATGCAAGAAGATTCTGGATAGATATAGAAATAATAGGGTCGTTGTAGTGGGAGACTTTAATTTTCCTCATATTGACTGGAAATCCTTTAGGGCTAGGGGTCTGGGTGGTGAGGAATTTGTTAAGTGTGTCCAAGAAGGTTTTTTGGACCAATATGTGCATAGTCCGACTAGAGAGGGGATTTTATTGGACATGGTACTGGGGAATGAGCCTGGCCAGGTCATCAATGTTGCAGTGGGAGAACAAGTGGCTAACAGTGACCACAATTCTGTAAGCTTTAGGATACTCATGGGAAATGACGAGTATTGTCCAAGGGTTAAGGTGCAAATTGGGGCACAGCTAACTACAAGCAGATTAGACAGGATTTGGAGGCTGTTGTTTGGGAGAGGGTGATTGAGGGTAAATCCACATTTGGCATCTAGGAGTCTTTTAAGGAGCAGTTGATGGTTGTGCAAGACAGGCATGTGCCGGTAAAAAGGAAGGACAGGAAAGGCAGGATTCAGGAACCACGGATGACCAGAGAAATTGAGAATCTTGTCAAAAAGAAAAAAGATGCATTTGTGAGGTCCAGGCAATTAAAAACAGATAAAGCACTTGAAAAATATAAGGAAAATAGAAAAGAGCTCAAGCAGGGAGTTAGGAGGGCAAAAAAGGTCACTAAATGTCCTTGGCAGACAGGATTAAGGAGAATCCCAACGCACTTTATACGTATATTAGGTAGCTAGAGAAAGAGTTGGCCCACTCAAGGACAAAGGAGGGGAATTATGTACAGAATCAGAATAAGTATGTGAGGTCCTTAATGAGAATTTTGCATTGGTATTCACAAAGGAGAGGGGCATGTTGATTTTTGGTGTCTCAGAGTGATGTGTAAACAATTTAGAACAGGTCATTATTACGAGGGAGTAAGTGTTACGTGTGTTAAAAAGTATTATGGTAGACACATCCCCAGGGCCAGATCCTGATTTTTGAGGGAGGCCAGATTTTTGAGGGAGGCAAGAGATGAAATCGTTGGGCCTCTGACAGAAATCTTTGTGTCCTCATTGGTCGCAGGTGAGATCCCAGAGGATTGGAGGACAGCCAATGTTGTATCGTTATTTAAGAAGGGTTGCAAGGATAATCCAGGTAATTATAGGCCAGTGAGCTTGATGTCAGTGATAGTGAGATTGTTGGAAAAGGTGCTCAGATATAGGGGGCTGGATTCTCCCCCGTTTGGCGTCGAGTTGATTCTCCACCCCCGCGCCACATCACGAATCAACTTTCATGCCGAAATCGGGCCCGGCGCAGGTCCGGCGATTCTCCGGGACCCGAGAATCGTCTTGTTCGCGGAATACTCCACGTGGCTGGGGGGCCATTGCCAGAGGCCCGCACAGCGATTCTCGCCTCCCAGCCGGCCGAGTTCCTCCGATGGCGTGGTCCTAACCACCTATCGCCATTAGGGATGCTTGAGTGACGGCTGCGGACTGAGTGCGCGGCCAGCCTGGTGAGGGGCGAGGGATAAGAGGTCCTTATATGCGGCTGGGGGATAGATCGAGCTGGTCAGATCTTCGGGTGCACGGCCGATTGGGGGGGCCTACATTTTCCAGCTGCTTCCAAGCCAGCCATGGCACTCGGTGCGGCCGCTGCTGGCCACCTACGAGCGCATGCACGGACTCGGAACCGGACTGCGGGGGCCAGTATCCGCAGCTAAAGTTGTGAGAATCACTCTGGGTCCCTGCTATCTCCCTGCAGGTCTGTAGCTTATATTTTTTGAGGAGACTCCGGAGTGAAATAATCACGTTTTTACACCGGCATGGGGACATAGTCCCATTATGGGAGAATCCAGCCCAGGATCTATGCACATTTGGAAGTGAATGTCTTATTAGCGACTGACAGCATGGTTTTGTATGAGGGAGGTCATGTCTCAATAATTTGATTGAATTTTCTGAGGATGTGACAAGAATTGATGAGGGAGGGCTGTGGATGTTGTCTACATGGACTTTAGTAAAGCATTTGATAAGGTCCCTCATGGCAGGCTGGTGCAAAAGATTAGATCACATGGGGTCAAGGGTAAACTTGCTGGATGGATCCAGAACTGGATTGGCCATAGAAGACAGAGGGTAGCAGTGGAAGGGTGTTTTTCCGAATGGAGATCTGTAACTAGTGGTGTTCCGCAGGGATCAGTTCTGGGACTTCTGCTCTTTGTAATATATAGAAATGACTTGGAAGAAAATGTAGCGGGCGAGATTCTCCGCAAATGCTGCCGTAGGACAGGCCGTGACCCACGGCAGCCTTCATGCCCACTTCCGGGGCCGATTCTCCCCCCCCACCGGGCGGGGCGAGGAGCGCGGCCCCGTGCGTCACGGCGGCGCGGCCTTGACAACGGTCGTCAAGGCCGCACGCCAAGTGTCACGCCGGCTGACGCGGCCGATGATGTCAGCCGCGCATGCGCAGGTTGGCCAACGCCAACACGCACATGCGCAGTTGCCGTCTTTTCCCTCAGCCGCCCCGCAAGACGTGGCGGCTTGATCTAGCGGGGCGGCGGAGGGGAAAGAGTGCGTCGTTACGGACGCACGGCCCGCCGTGGTACTGCCGTGCCAATCGGGCCCCTAGATGCCCCAAACGGCCATTTGCTGCCCGTTTCACGATGGCAGCAAGCAGGTGTGTTTGCTGCCGTGTTGAAACGGGCATGAAGGCCCGGCCGCTTGGCCCATCGGCCTCGGAGAATCGCCGCTCACCGTAAAAAATGGCGAGCGGCGATTCGTGGCGTGGGTCGGGCGTGGTGGGGGGGAGAATAGCGGGAGTGCATGAAAAATGTCGGGAGGCCCTCCCGCTATTCTCCCACCCGGCATGGGGGGGGCGGAGAATCGCACCCAGCGGGTCTGATTAGCAAGTTTGCAGATGATACAACAATTGCAGGAGTTGCGGATAGTTATTAAGATTGCCAGAGAACACAACAGGATATAAATAGGCTACAAAATTGGGCGGAGTATTGACAGATGTAATTAAACACGGACAAATGCAAGGTGATGCATTTTGTTAGATCCAATTCAGGTGGGAGCTATAAAATAAATGGCAGAATCATCAGTAGCACAGAGATGCAGAGAGATCTGGGTGTGCAGGTCAACAGATCCTGAACAGTGGCAGCACACGTGGAAATGGTGGGAAAGAAAGCATTTGGACTGCTTGCCTTCATAGGACGAGGTATCGAGTATAAAAGGTCAAAAATTACATTACAATTATGCAGCCACACAAAAGGTTGTCGCATAAGATAAGATGCATGGCATTAAGGGTAAAGTAGTAGCATGGATAGCGGATTGGTTCATTCATAGAAAGCAAAGAATGGAGCTTAATGGGTGTTTCTCTGGTTGGCAATCAGTAGCTAGTGGTGTCCTTCAGGGATCAGTGTTGGGCCCACAATTGTTCACAATTTACATGGATGATTTGGAGTTGGGGACCAAATGCAATGTGTCCAAGTTTGCAGACGACACTAAGATGAGTGGTAAACGAAAAGTGCAGGGGATACTGAAAGTCTGCAGAGGGATTTGGCTCGATTAAGTGAATGGGCTAGGGTCTGGCAGATGGAATACAATGTTGACAAATGTGAGGTTATCCATTTTGATAGGAATAACAGCAAAAGGGATTATTATTTAAATGATAAAATATTAAAACATGCTGCTGTGCAAAGAGACCTGGGTGTGCTAGTGCATGAGTCGCAAAAAGTTGGTTTACAGGTGCAACAGGTGATTAAGAAGGCAAATAGAGTTTTGTCCTTCATTGCCAGAGGGGTGGAGTTTAAGACTAGGGAGGTTATGCTGCAGTTGTATAAGGTGTTAGTGAGGCCGCACCTAGAGTATTGTGTTCAGTTTTGGTCTCCTTACGAGAAAGGACGTACTGGTGCTGGAGGGTGTGCAGAGGAGATTCACTGGGTTAATCCCAGAATTGAGGGGGTTGGATTACGAGGACAGTTTGAGTAGACTGGGACTGTACTCGTTGGAATTTAGAAGGATGCGGGGGATCTTATAGAAACATATAAAATTATGAAGGGATAGATGGGATAGATGCGGGCAGGTTGTTTCCACTGGTGGGTGAAAGCAGAACCCGAGGGCATAGCGTCAAAATAAGGGGGAGTAGATTTAGGACTGAGTTTAGGAGGAACGCCTTCACCCAAAGGGTTGTGAATCTATGGAATTCCTTGCCCAATGAGGCTCCTCCATTAAATGTTTTTTAAGATAAAGATAGATAGTTTTTTGAAGAATAAAGGGATTACGGGTTATGGTGTTCGGGCTGGAAAGTGGAGCTGAGTCCACAAAAGATCAGCCATGATCTCATTGAATGGTGGAGCAGGCTCGAGGGGCCAGATGGCCTACTCCTGCTCCTAGTTCTTATGTTCTTATAATTATATCAAACATTGGTTAGGCCACATTTGGAATAGTGTGTCCAATTCTGGTGACTGCACTACCAGAAGGATGTGGAGGCTTTGGAGAGAGTTCAGAAAAAGTTTATCACGATGTTGCCTGGTATGGATGGCATTAGCTATGAGGAGAGATTGGATAAACTGGGATTGTTCTCCCTAGACAGACAGAAGCTGAGGGGCAACCTGATAGTCTATAAAATTATTAGGGGAAGAGATAGAGTTAACAGTTGGAAACTTTTCTCCCAGGGCAGAAATGATAATCACAAGGGGGCACAAGTTCAAGGTGAGGGGGGAAACGTTCACTGGAGACGTGCGGGGGAAGCTTTTTTACACAGAGGGTGGTGATGGCCTGGAATGCACTGTCCAGTGAGGTGGTTGAGGCAGATACGTTAGCGACTTTTAAGAATTATCTGGATAGGCACATGAACAGATGGGGTATAGAAGGATATAGGCGGTTGGTCGAGATAGGAGACGTGATCGGTGCAGGCTTGGAGGGCAAAAGGGCCTTTTCCTGTGCTGTACTGTTCTTTGTCTATTCTTACTTAAATGTGTGAGGTGCATGAAAGAGATCTCCGAATCAGTTGAAGTAAGTTGCTTCCATTTATTGTTTAAATAGTTCCATTACCAAAGATGAATGAACTAGGCTAGGGATCCATCACTATCCCAAATTAATTAAACCTAAACATATTGTTAAATATACTTAAGAAGGGATGTAACAAAGTCACATTAATCAGGTACATAGTTAAAGACACCACACATCTGTACTTTCAATATAATATAACAACTGATTTACAAAGGCTTTCGTCTTTAATCAGCCCTTTTCAGATTAACATGACAATAAATTCAATTATTGTATCATTGGACTAGAATCTCAAATGCAGTCTCATCTCTTCTGAAGTTAGGTTTTAACTATTTCCTGCTGATTTGACAGAAAAAAGCTCTATTGGTAACAGATGAATGTGAAAGATAAGACATAGCCCTCCGAATGATGCAATAAAGTGACCTACAGTCACTGTTGTTACGGTGAAGGCCTATTGCTTTCTGAGGCACTGACTGAATTGATGAAACAACCATTGATATACTGAGATTAGTCAGCACAGTGCTGACATGGATTAAAGATGTGAGCTGAAGCTTAATATTATGCATTCAGTTCGCCAATTCTGGCATTTTAAGGTCTCACTTTGATCGCTTTTGTAAGCCTCCAGGCAACATTTTAGCAATATTGCCCACACAATATTGAAATGCTGCATATCCAGCTAAAGAACATCACTACGTTTGGGCTCATGACCAATGTCAAGTTTTCTCCCTGCCAGATCTGCTCAGTATTTTACTCTCTGGATGTCATGATACCCCTTCCTTATCCTTGCCCTACGCTATTTTATCAACCTTAAATCAGTCTCAAATCAGTTCCCTTCATTGTGAACATGTGCTCTGGCTCATCTTTACCAAAAGGTGAACAAACATTTCATTGTCTTTACATCTGTACTTTTTAAGGTTATAAAAGCTGGTGTTAATTCTCAAATATTCCATGGCAATTAAAGTTCTGGCCTAAACCATGATCATTAGTATGGGTTACTGCATGACCATCTCTTTGTAATGTCACTGTACATATGCTATGTACACATGGACTATGTACACCACTTTAATGAATCACCTGCCTTGACCTTGGGCATCACATCCTGGCATCATCATACCTGCTGCATTCACAGCTTTCTAGTTTCTTTCAAAATCACCATCTGCGCTGCAGTTGATGGCTCATCTATTTTTCCTGTTAATTTATGGTTCCCTGTGCTTTGTTAACTCTCTTATTCCATTTCTTCTTCAAATCAATGACCTTCTGTTGACCATTTCTAGCAACTCTTTACTGCTGCATCCGTTTATCTATTTCCTCCAAACTACACATCCTGAAAATGATTACTTTCCAATCTCTCATTAGCTGAATCACATCTTGAGGATTTCAGTTCCTGGGTCAGGACTCCAGTGTCATTACGACTTCCGGGTCCCAGCCCTGTATTGATGGGAGAATGCATGTCCGACACAATTTTTGGATGCAAATCTCCTAATTTTCAATAAATCGGGATTACGGCCCAATTAGTAGCGGTGCAGGTGGGAAGCAGGCAGGATCAGGAGAAAAGCAGACCTGATTTCAAGGACAAGGGGCATACATTGCTGAGGCTGCTATTCATCCAGATAACGAAAGCTGAAGTACTGCAAGGACAATGGGCAGAGCGGACCAAGTCAGCCCGCCCGTTTTTCTGATGAATCACTCTAGGTTCTGCAGGTAATGTTTGCAGCCCATAGGTGCATTTTCTTCCCAGCGGTCACGGGAGGCTACTATGACTGAACAAGAGGGGCATGGATGGAGGAGGTCAACAAGGCCAGCAGTAGAAAAGAGTTGCAAAGAACCTGGGTGCATTATCCTAAATGTATCATTGAATCTGGCAGGGAGTAACGAGAGAGACAGAGATGGTATGCCTCCCAGTCAAGTTACCAGGGTGCTAGGGAGTGGAGCATCCTTAGGGCACACAGAGTGCTGATCATCATGGGAGACTGTTGTGCTGTAGTGCCTCCCTGACACAATGACATAGGTCGCATAGGTTAGAGCCCAAGTATTGCTGGACAGGGGGCTGGAGTACAGCCTGTAATGTCGTCAGTGATTGAAAGCCTAAATGCAGAGAGGGAGGCCTCGCACTAAAGTCATTGTTCTTCACTTTTCAGGCAAAATGAGACAGGAACATCAATGAGGCAGAGAGGACATACCTGAAAGGAAGGCAGGCACAGATTGTGGTCCTCACACGCTTCAAGGAGTAGGCATTTCAAATGGCAAGAAAGTCCACCCTCAGGCGTCAAAGAAATGAGGTTTCACCACAGGCAGTGTGAAACCATTCTAACATCTCATGCTTCAAGGGATGCATGCCAATGCTCCCTGATGTCTCCCATAGGGTCACCTTCGGGGGCCATCAGTCTCTGCATAGGCAGCAATTACGAACAGAATCGGAGGATGAAAGCACCTCGGAGATTGCATTGTCATATAAATTAACAGCACCCTCCACCAGCCCAGACACTTGCACCTCAGTAGGTCTGAGCAATCAGTACTGACATTGGGTGGGATCCTCGATCCTGTTGCACCCATTTTCTGGTGCAGTGTGCCCCAGCTGGAAGCAGGATTCTCCGATCCGCGGCCGGCCAATGGAGTTTCCCGTTGTGGGCACCCCCATCCGTTGGGAAATATGCGGGCGTGAGTGTGCTATCGGTGAACTGGATGATTCCGCTGACAGAGAAACCAGCCCAGTGGCTTTCACTTCCATGCTAAGATGTGCAGGATAGGTGGATTGGCCATGCTGAATTGCCCCTTAATTGGAAAACAATAATTGGATACTCTAAATTTTTTTTTTTTTAAAAGAATATGGCCCTGGTATCTGGAAAGGCAGCTCTACGTAAACATCTTGTAATTCTGACAGGAAACAGTGAAAAGCTTTTCATTTGATGGGCAGCCTCTCTGCCTCATCTTCAGCCTGCAAGCTTCATGTATCTGTCACAGCCTTTCTTCCCTGGGTCTCGACTGATTGATGCTACTGTGGCCACTGTGCCTCGGAACATTCCTCTGGTGTTTCAACTGATCTCCAAACGTGTCATCCTGCACACAATCTCGCATCCTTACATTTGCACTGTGTTGAATCAGGAATAACTGCATCATCTTCTACTCACATTTCATTTTTTCCTGGGATCTCAAAAGCTGAGAATTATTCATTGCCTCTAGCCTTCTCTTATTCCTACAAACTTCAAGCTTTTAAAATCGCAGGTTTGCAATCATATAGTCGCAAGTTGTTGGAACACTGTTCCATCTTGAATACCCCCAACCTGGTGACTCTAGCCATCATTTCTAGAGTTACTCTGGCTGGCAATTTGTACTAAACATGGGCCGGGATTCTCCGGAATCCGGCTGGTGGGACATACCGGCGCCAAAGAGTGGCGTGAACCACTCCGGCGTTGGCCCACCCGTAAGGTGCGGAATCCTCCGCACCTTCGGGGGCTAGGCCGGCGGGGTTGGCGCCGAAGTGCCTCCACTGATCGGCGCGAGTTGGCGCATGCGCGTGAACGCCAGCATGTTCTAGCGTGTTCCCAGCGCATGCGCGGGGGGTTCTTCTGTGCGCCGGCCATGGCAGACTGTTACAGCGGCCGGCGCGGAGGGAAAGAGTGCCCCCCACGGCACAGGCCCGCCCGCAGATCGGTGGGCCCCGATTGCGGGCCAGGCCACCGTGCCCCCCCCCCCCCCGCCCCCCTACGGGGCCAGATCCCCCCACGCTCCACCGAGGACTCCACAGGCCGCCCGCAGAGCCAGGTCCCGCTGGTACGGACCTTGTTTGATTTACACCGGCGGGACTGGCCGAAAACGGGCGGCCACTCGGCACATCGCAGAGTGGATGATCGCCGGGGGGAGCCACTGCCAACGGCCCATGATCGGCATGATGTGATTCCCGCCCCCGTCGAAAAGCCGGCACCGGAGAATCCGGCAGCCGGCGCGGCGTGGGATTCACGCCGTCCCCTGGCGATTCTCCGGCCTGGTGGGGGGATCGGAGAATCCCACCCATGGTGTTCCAAGCTTAAATATATAGCTCAAGAACAACAAAGCCTTGTAGTTAAAATACTGACATAACTGCATCATTAAATTCATCCATTTAATGCGCTGAATTATGTTTTTGTTGATAAGTTCACAAGACCTGCTGCTGGCGGCCATAGAGTGATTGTTCGCACACAGGGTGCCTCCTGCTTGAAGGCATTGGTTTTGGCCCCTTCTCCTCGAACATTGAGGAGCTTTGGTGGAAACGTTGTGCAGAGAGTGGAGGGGGATTAGTTCTCCCTCGGCTGGGCATGTCTACGGGTGAGGTTGGTGGACGAGAAGGTCCTGGATAAGGCCCCAGAGGTGGTTTGGGCCCACGGGTCACTGAGCCAGAGGCCAAGAGCGGGGGAGCTACTACGGGTGGTTATTATGCATATGCACAAGTTCCAGGACAAGGAATAGATTCTCAGGTGGGCTAGAGCGCAGCAAGATTGCGATTGGGACGGAAACCAAATTCGGATTCATCGGGTCTTTGGTGCGGAGCTCAACAAGGCCAAGGCAATGTTGTATCGGTTCCAGATTCGGTTTGGGGTGCTCCACTTGGCCAGACTTTGGCACACTTTCGAGGGCCGGGAATCTTACTTTGGGATACTGGCGGATGCGAATTATTTTGTTAAGGAACATAAGCTGGGGGAAGGCTGAAAGAGAATCGTGGGTAGAAGTTCTGGCTCTATTGAATTTTATTACCTGTTTCTGTTTGCCAATTGGGAAAGGTTGTTATGGGGGCAGTTGCACCCACCATTTTTGTGCATTTTGTGCATTATTTTGTATTTTTGTATTGAAGTTAAATTGCTGTATTTTTCGGAGGGGGTGCCTTTTGGCATTGGGGGTATAGTTTTAAATTGTATTACACTCTGTTGGTTATACTCTGTGCAGTGCATGAGGGGTTATTATGGTGGGGTGGGCTGTGGGGTGGCTCGAGACTGCTCTGTAGGGGGCCTATTTTGAGGTGATGTTTCTTGCGTTAGGTTGAGTGCGAGGTACGGGGGGTGTAGTATTCTCATACATGAAGGTATTGTAAGGGTTAATAACATGTATACAGACAGCCACTAAAGGGAGCTATCCTAGAAGTCTATAAGGGATGATGCTGAGCCTTGTGGGACAGATGTTGGAGTAGATGGTAGGAGCAGGAGCTGGCCAGAAGGACTGAAGATAATGAGAGAGCAAGGGAGTAGTTTATACTGTTAGATGTAAGTGAATGTAGATGAGTATCGTGAGTGTAGTTTATGTGTCATCAATCAACTGTTTGTTTCTCAGGGATAAGAGTCAGGTAAATAGTTTTGTTGGTTTACAAGACTTGTTGTTCTCTGATCAACACTACATGTCGAAGCCATCCAGAAAGAGCAAGGCAGAGAACAACACAGCATCTCAAAGTGTGTGTCATCTGTTACTCCGACATCTGTTGTATCCCTGATAAGTTCCGATTTTAGTCTCCATCTTCACCCCTCAGCCAGCCTGTACAGATCATTAATGAATGAGTCACCAGGTTCTCCTGGCTGTTGGACACGCTTATTAAACATAACCCTTTTCAGGATTCTGTTACTATTTAAGTTAAAATAAACATTGAAAAATTTTAGTACTTCTTCGAATTTAGCAGAGGACGCGTTGATTCTTTATCGAGCAATAATGTCACCTGCTATTTGGCCTATCGAGTAACAGTGTGTTTTGTGGTCCTACCCGCTGATGGGAGCTTTCGGTTCCGCCGAAGATGGGCTCTCAATGGCAAGACGGCGAGCCGCACAAAACGTCATTTGTAGCGGCAGGACCAGAAGATTTGAATCTCGACCAATGGCAAGACGTCTCTGCTGCCAGAAAACACACTGCGGAGGGGCTTTGTCTTCTTAGCTGAGCCTGAAGCAATCGTGTGTCTCAGGGATCCTTTTCTCCAAAGTCCACAGTTAAGCCTTTGATAAGTTCAATTTGATCTGGGGAAAAATGTTATGCTCCCTCTCCCCCCATCCCGCCAAAAGTGGTTTCTGAGGCAGTGGGGAGCTGGAAATTCAATGGATGGAGTTCCCCTGGGAAATCGTTTGCCCAAACCCAGATGCAATTTCATTCTTGGGCAGGCTGGACCTTGGGTGGGAAATCCACCTTTTCATCTGTTTCCCCTTTCCCGCCCAGACTCAATTTATAAGTTGGTGGGAGTGGGTGCAGATAGTGTGGGAAACTGGCAAAATATTGTTCCCCACATCTCAGGCAGGAAGTGGGGGGCACCTCAGTCTGAAGGTCCCCTCAGAGTTGGGATGTACTCCCCTCCAAGACATTGGAGCACCATGACCCTCTACCCCATCCCGCCCCGGCATCCCCTCTTCACCGCGATCACCCACCATATGCTTTTCTCTCTGCTGGATCGCCCTCTTCCCTTCTCTTTGATTTTATTGAACTCTTTGCAGGTTTGAAATGGTCTATGCCTCTGTTCCTAATGTTTCAGTTTCCCCCTCCCCATCACCTCCTCGGTCTCCAACAACTGCCTATATGATTTCTTCTGATCGTTTGCCTATCCGATGACCTCGGAACCTTTCTCTATAGTCAACAATTCCCAGAACTACTAAACACTGGTTGCTACATGGCCTATGCAACAACAGCACAGATGCAGAGCTACTGTCACCAACATTCTAAAGATCCCTTGCAATTGTTCTGCTCTCAATGAACTGGCTTCTGTTCACCTTCTTTTACCTCAGAAAACAAACTTAAGGTAGAGTGAAAACTATTCCAATCCTGCATCAGACTACACATGTAGCCATGCATCACAGTGGTGCATGATCAGCATTTTGCACTCATCTCAATATTGAAGTTACATTTGCATTAACAGTGGAAGCATTAGTCAGGATGAAAGGAAGCGTTAAATGCAGGAAAGAGTGCCAGTGGTTCAATTTTCAAACCACAACCTTGCTTGCTCTTCCTGCAAGCCATCCCACAATGTCAAAGGCAAAGGATTATTCAATAAATGGGAGGGTATTGAGAGGAGTAGACAAAATGAGAGACCTTGGACGAATGTCCACAGTTTCCTGAAGATAGTAGGTAAGGTTAATAGAGTAGTTAAGAAGGCATATTTAATTCTTTCATTTATTAGCCAAGGCACAGAATATAGGAGCAGGGAGTTTATACTGGAACTATATAAAACATTAGTTCGGCCACAACTCGAGTACTGTGTGCAGTTCTGGTTACCTCAAAATAAAAGGGGATGTAATCCCATTCGGGAGAGTATAGAGGAGATTTACGAGGATGTTGCCAGGACTAGAAAATTGAAGCTGTGGGGCGCGGTCTAACGGAAATGAAACAGAGTCCCTTGTCGACCGCGTTTAGCCAGGGATTGCCCCGCCAGGCCGCACTTCCTGTACTAGGAGCATTTCCTGTACTAGGAGCTTTGCTCGCCATTTGTAAACAGCAGCCCAATCTCGAGATACCACAACATGACCCCACAATACCCAAACTTTGCCTCTAAGGGGGTCATCTCGAGGCACCACAATGTAGCCCCACAATACCCTAACTTCACCTATAAGGGGGCCATCGAGCCCCCCCACCATAAATGGCAGGGCACCCCAAAGCCAATCCCCAGCATGGTCAAAATGCCATCCAGGCACCTTGCAGTACCACCTGGGTGTCACCCTTCCATAGCCACCGCCAGGCTGGCAGTGCTAGGGTGCCCAGGTGGCAGAAGGGGTGCCTGGGTACCACCCTGTCCAGAGCCCAGCCACCCAAGGGCCCTCAATCTCCTTAGAGACAACACCTTGCACAGGTATACCTGGTCCACATTTGAGACCAGTACTATCTAGAGCTCGCTCGGGATCTCCAAGGCAAGGGGGCTAGATCCCGAACCTGAGTAACTCCAGCGAGTGCATATTAAAGTGTGCCTGACTGAAACACTTTAACAGCAGATTAGCCAAAACTGGGTGCCGCCCATTGTGGGCGTGATCCAGATCGTTACCGCTCGCGAGATCCCGTTAGATCTCACGAGGCATAGCGAGCTGGGTAAACCCTGGAAGAGGCCTCTCCCGGGATCTACCAGCCACATCTCGTCCCAATTCTGCCGTGACACGGCCGGTAGATCACGCCCAACAGGAAAAATCGGATTGGTGACGGTTTTTCTCCTTGGAAAAAAGGAGGCTGAGTGGAGATTTGATTGAGATGTGAAAAATTGTGAGGGGACTGGATAGAGTGGATGGGAAGAGCCTGTCCACATTAGCAGAGACGTCAGTGACTAAGGGACATATGTTTAAAATACCCTCACCTGATTAACGAGCTGCGTTCCGAAGGTTAGTGGGCGGGATTCTCTCAGCTTGGGTCTGGGCCGGAGAATCGGCGCAAATCGCGTCACGCAACCCCGACACCAAGACGCGATTCTACTGCTCTAATCTGCTCTAAGCCACGGGACCTCAGCGTGGAAGAGTCCTAGGGCGGCGTTTGGGGGGAGAAGGGGTGGATCGACCCATGGGGGGGGGCTCCGTTGTGACCTGGCCCACGATTGGGGCCCACCAATTGGTGGACCGGCCTCTCGGGCTGGGGCCTGTCATGATATACACTCATGCACATAATGAGATACAGACAGGCAGTGACAGACACCCAGTACAGCCAATCAACACACAGGACAGAACACATAACAATCACCAGACAGAACACTAGAAGGTGGTCTCGTACTATAAAACACACGCGGCATCAACACTCTGCCTTTTTCCACTGGTGACAACTGGAGTGACAGTCAGGGTGTATATGTCAGTTAGCACTTTCTGCACGTGGCTCAGACCTAGTCTGGTCTAGTTAGTTACAGTAAGCACGCTTAGTTTAGTAGAGTTTCAAACCCACAGCGAACTGTGTGCACTGCTTAACAAGTTCAATAAAGTGTATTGAACTAACATCTAAGTTTGGAGTCTACTTTCAAGTACATTAAAAAGAAACCCAAAATTCTTCCGCCAGCCTGCCAGCTCCTCGATGCACTCGGATCTTGTGATCTATTCATCTCCAACAAGACCATCAATGTCACACTGAGATTCGAAATCGTCAAGCCTGATAAGGCATCCCTGCTCGGTGCCCATGCATGCAAGCTACTCAACCTCGTACAGCGAGTCCATGCCATGTCTTCTTCCAATTTGGATCTTCAGGCTGACATTGATGACATCCTTGCTCAATATCCGGATGAGTTTGATGGAATGGGCACTCTGCCTTACTGCTACAAGATCCTACTCAGGCCTGATGCCACATCTGTAATCCATGCACCACGCTGGGTGCCGGCTCCACTGAAGGAATGTTTAAAGGCACAGCTACAGGAGCTCCAAAACCAGGGCATCACCTCCAAAGTGACGGAACCGACTGACTGGGTCAGCTCGATGGTCTGTGTGAAGAAGCCCTCAGGAGACTTGCGGATATGCATAGATCCCAAAGATCATAACATAATGCGGGAACACGACCCGATCCCGAAGCAGGAGGAACTGACCAGTGAGATGGCACACACCAAATTCTTCACAAAGCTAGATGCATCGCATGGTTTCTGGCAGATACAACTGGATGAGTCCAGCAGGAAGCTCTGCACGTTCAACACACCATTTGGCAGGTACTGTTATAACCGTATGCCTTTTGCCATTGTCTCAGCCTCTGAAATCTTCCACAGGATCATGGAGCAGATGATGGAGGGATATTGTGGGTGTGCATGTCTAAGTAGATGATGTAATCATATGGTCCACGACACATATCTCATCTCAAACAAGTCTTTCGACGTGTCCATGCAAACGGCCTCAAGCTGAACAAGGCCAAGTGCTCCTTTGGCATGTCAACCATTAAGTTCTTGGGTGACTAGATATCCCAGCAGGGTGTGCGACGAGATCGGACAAGGTCAAGGCCATTAACACCATGAAGACCTGGAAGACAAGAAGGCAGTACTATGCTTCCTCGGAATGGTGAACATCTTGGGAAAATTCATTCCCAACATGGCCTCACATACCATGGCTCTCAGGCATCTGGTGAAGAAGTCCACTGCATTCCAGTGGCTACCCACACACCAAACAGAGTGGCTCGAGCTCAAAGCGAAGCTCACCACTGCTCTGGTACTAGCGTTTTTTTGACCCAGAAAAGGAAACAAAAATCTCCATGGACGCAAGCCAGGACGGCTCCTCCAGAGGGATGACTCCTCGTCCTGGGCTCCAGTTGCTTATGCGTCAAGGGCCATGACTCCTACTGAACAGAGGTACGCCCAGATAGAAAAAGAGTGCCTGGGCCTCCTAACCGGTATTGTAAAGTTCCATAACTACGTCTACGGTCTACCAACATTCACAGTGGCGATTGACCACAGACCCTTGGTCCATATTATTCATAAGGACTTGAGTGACATAATGCCCAGGCTTCAACGCATTCTCCTTCGACTCCGAAGGTACGATTTTGAGTTAGTATACACACCAGGCAAGGAGCTGATGCCCTGTCCCGCTCCATCACCTCGCCCTGTGAACAGGTTGACTTAATCCGCCAGATTGAGACACAGGTGCAGCTGTGTGCCAGCAACCTCCCGGCCTCAGAAGAAAGAGTCAGATCAGCATTCGTGAAGAGACTGCCAAAGGCCCTCTTCTGCAGTGTGTAATGCACCACTTTGCAAATGGCTGGCAAAAAGGGCAATGCCCTCAGTTCTTTCATGTGAAGGACGGCCTGACAGTCGTCGAGGGGATCCTCCTCAAGCTAGATTGTATCGTTATTCCTCACAGTCTGCAGAGTTTAGTGCTCAAAGAAATCCACAAGAGACACCTAGGTGTCGAAAAGTGTAGACGCAGGGCCCGGCAGGCTGTCTATTGGCCTGGAATCAGCAAGGACATATCCAACATGGTCCTCAATTGTGCGACCTGCCAGCGTTTCCAGCCCACTCAAACAAAAGAAACACTTCAACAATACGAGATCTTGACCTCTCCGTGGTCCAAGGCGGGAATCGACCTTTTTCACACCAATGGGCGTGACTATGTGCTCATCATAGATCACTTCTCAAATTACCTGGAAGTTGTGAAATTATCAGACCTCACATCAAAGACAGTCATCAAGGCCTGCAAGGAGACATTTGGCAGGCATGGTATTCCACTCACTGCCATGAGTGACAATGGTCCCTGCTTCCACAGCCAAGAGTGGTCCAATTTCACCAAGTCATACTAATTCAACCATATTACCTCAAACCCACAGTACCTGCAGCCCAACGGGAAGGTTGAGAAAGGGGTCCATGTAGTGAAGCAACTGCTCTGCAAGGCTGCGGACTCTGCTTTTGACTTCAACCTTGCGCTGTTGGCGTACAGGGCAACCCCTCTGTCCACCGGTGTGTCTCCGGCTCAACTCCTGGTGAATAGAGACCTGTGGACAGTGTTCCAGCCATACACTTGCCAGACCTGGGTCACCTCCCAGTGCTACAAAAGGTGCAGCAACTCAGGAACCGGCAAAAGCTGACGTACGATGCTCATGCTACCGATTTGCCTGTGCTATCTCCGGAGGTTGCTGTTCAGATCAAGCTACCTGATGGAGGCTGGTCAGCTCCAGCTGTTGTTCGACAGGCTGCTCCCAGATCATTTGCAGTTCGTATGGCTGATGGCTCCATTGTCAGGCGCAACAGAAGGGCACTGCGCAAAGTTGCCTGCCCACCACCAGATCCTACTTTTCCATATGTTGTTATGCCTCCTCTGGACACCTTGCACCATGAGGCCACCAATCTGGCAGCAATCCCACCTGTCAAGGCGCCGTCTTCCCCACCTCGATCTCTCAGGCAGTCAACAAGTATCAGATCAAGCCCCAAAGATTGGAATTATAGATATTTCTCTTGTAAATTTTGTTCTGTATCTGTATGCTAGACACCTCTTATGTATATATTCATTCACTCACTTTCATCCACTCGCCAATTAATGTAAATAGTTCCACATGTAAATATAGTCGTATGTGCTCCAAGCAACCAACCTTTTTTTTTTAGAAAAGGGGAGATGTCATGATATGCACTCATGCATATAATGAGATACAGACAGGCAGTGACAGACACCCAGTACAGCCAATCATAACAGGACAGAACACAAACAATCACCAGACAGAACACTAGAAGGTGGTCTCGCACTATAAAACACACGAGGCATCAACACTCTGCCTTTTTACACTGGTGACAACTGTAGTGACAGTCAGGGCATATATATCCGTTAGCACCTTCTACACGTGGCTCAGAGCTAGTCTGGTCTAGTTAGTTATAGTAAGCTCGCTTAGATTAGTAGAGTGTCAAACCCACAGCGAACTGTGTGCACTGCTCAACTAGTTCAATAAAGCGTATTGAACTAACATCTAAGTTTGGAGTCTACTTTCAAGTACAACTGCATCCAGTTGCATTCCGTGTTACCCCAAGGTGATAAACCCAACAGGGGCCTCCTTTCTTCCGCATCAGCCACGGAGAAGGAGCCACTGCACATGCATGCGTTGGCGCCGGTGCCACTACACATGCGCGGACCTCGTGGTTGACGCCGGGATCAGCAGCATGGATTGCTCCAGTGCCATGTTGGCCCCCTGTAGGGGCCAGAATTGCTGATCCTGAGGCCATGTTGACACCATTGAGAAGCGCAACGGCATTTCCGACGGCGTCAACCGTCTCAGGATCAGAGAATCCTGCCCAGTGATTCCACAAACCTGTTGGACTTTAACCTGGTGTTGCAAGACTTCATACTATAGATTTAAAATGAATGGTAGAAAGATTAGAGGGGAGATGATGACTTTTTTTTACACCCAGCAGGTTGTGGAGGCCTGGAATTCACAGTATGAAAGGGTAGTAGAAGCAAAAACATTTAGCATATTTAAAAAGTGGCTGGATATAATAATAATCTTTATTAGTGTTACAGGTAGGCTTACATTAACACTGTAATGAAGTTACTGTGAAAAACCCCAACTCCTGCGCCTGTTCGGGAACACTTGAGGAAGAAATCAGAATGTCCAATTCACCATGACTGTTGGGACTTGTGGGAGGAAACCGGAGCATCCGGAAGAAACCCACACAGACACGGGGAGAACGTGCAGACTCCGCACAGACAATGACCCAAGTCGGGATTCAAACCCGGGTCCCTGAAGCTGTGAAGCAACAGTGCTAGCCACTATGCTGCTGTGCCACCCATTTGTGTCAAATCTTGTAACCTGCAGGATTATGGGTCAAAAGCTGGAAAGTGTGCTTCGACTGGGTAGTTGATTTTGCAGTCGTGCAGATGCGATCAGCCAAATGGCCTCTTCCAGCATCTTAAACTTTGTATGAGTCTATAGCTAAATTAGGTGTTTTAGCAGTTTCCCAATACAACAAATGTCAATGCACTTCAAAGTAATTTGATGGATATGAAGTGCATTCAGACATTCCTGAGTGAAGCGATAAATACACAGTACCAATCTTTTCTTTCTCACCGGGAGTTAGTGCAGACATTCCAGTCTCATGGGTATAAATAGGGTAGAATTGCTATTATGACCAGATATCTTTGACAAACAGTGGCTGAGTATAGATTGTATTTTGCCAAGCCCCCATTGAAAATCTTTTTTTTGCTTGCAGCACACTGAGAAATAATTCCAATATCCATATTCATTAGTCAGTTCTGAATATTTAAATTTAAATAAGCTCGACTCCTCTTTTCAGTCTATCAGTTTTCTTGAAGAGTATCCTCTACACTTAAGGCTTCATATTGGATTGATTCTGCACAATGCATTCCCTTTCGATTGACTCACACTCTACTGCAAATTGAGATAAAACATGTTGACCACCAGAACTGCTAATGTAGATTTTCAAATTTTGCAGAAGAAATAGAATTTGTACAGAAAAGATTTTGAAAGGTAAACACTACAGTTTTGTTAATTTAACGTGCCCACATTCAGAAAACCAGCCTCGCTATTTTGGCTGACTGCTTCTTTTTAACACCGACCCCAATGACCTTGGGCTGCTGTGTACTGACTTCCAATTTCCTTCCTCTATGCACTGCGGCGCCCTTGATGCATGTGCAGAGGAAGAAGAATTTAGAAAAGAGAAGGAACATTTTAATGCGATAAAGGCAGGTCAGGCAGCAGGAGAAGAAAAGTCCCTGTTACCAGTTACTTAAGCCTTTACACTTCGGAGAAATTTATTTTGAAAAATAGTTTTGCTTACAGTTGATGTCATTGGCTGAAAAATAAATGCCCTTGCCCATTAGCGGTCAAACTTAAATACTAGTTTGTCCGTCTCGCCACATCTAGTCTGGAATCAGTTTTTCATCTCTTTCAGATGAGGTTTGGCTGTTAGGTGCAGACAATGACCGTTGCTATGTCTAATTAAGAAAGCACAACAGTTGCCGAGTTCTCCAGCTTTCCAAAGTGGCTAATGTTTGCTGTTGATTCCAGCCTTCAAAGAACGTCAAAAACATGTCTCCCATACATCTTCAGATTTTAAACTGCATTTTTTAAAAAAGCCAAATTGTACAAGTAGTTTTTATTCTGCTTGTCTGTAAAGATCGCCTACGACTGCACGAAACCACACGCTGTACATTATTAATTCACTTGAAAACAAGCCTTTCCTTCAAAGACTATTTGAATATTCAGATAATCGCCTGCACATTATTTTAATGTATTCCAAATCTGGTCCAGAATAAGAAGGAAAGCCAAAAGATATGTGACCATGCTGTACACTGTTTAAATTGGCTGATTCAAGCACGTAGAAATGTTGCTGTCAATTTACATGTGCCTTTTTTTGGGTTGATTGACATTTTACTCCCATTTTGTGTTTCCTGCATGATTGGTTACTTCAACAATCTGGAGCAGTCTTATATGGGCGGCACAGTAGCACAGTGGTTAGCACTGTTGCTTCACAGCGCCAGGGACCCGGGTTCGATTATTCCCGGCTTGGGTCGCTGTTTGTACAGAGTCTGCACATTCTCCCCGTGTCTGCGTGGGTTTCTTCCGGGTGCTTCAGTTTCCTCATACAAGTCCCGAAAGACGTGCTGTTAGGTGAATTGTACATTCTGAATTCTCCCTCTGCGTACCCGAAAAGGCGCCGGAGTGTGGCAACGAGGGGCTTTTCACAGTAACTTCATTGCAGTGTTAATGTCAGCCTATTTGTTATACTAATAAAGATTATTATTATTTGCCAATAAAGTTTCCACCAGTCCCCCTCCTACTGGAGTGACTTTGACTAGGGATGGAGACACTTGATTTATTTGGAGGTGATGTAGACCAGCTTCTTGCTTCTGGACAACATTACAACTTAGATAGGTCCCAAAACCAATGTGTGACTTACAAGAAGAGGCTGGCATTCCAGCAATTTGCAGCACAGTGCATGAATGTGATGTACCACAGAACTGAAAGATGAGGCTATCCTTGAGTCACTGAGTGCACTGCTCAATTTGAAATAGTCCCCTGTTGTGGATTTTATGCTGGAGTTCCGTTTAATTCCCGTGCTGGACGGCATGGTGGTGCAGTGGTTAGCACTGCTGCCTCACTGTACCGAGGTTCAATCCCGACCCTGGATCACTATCCGTATGGAGCTGTACATTCTCCCGTGTTTGTGTGGGTCTCACCCCAACAATCCAAAAGATGTGCAAGGTCAGTAGATTGGCCACTCAAAATTGCCCCTTAATTGGAAAAAAATAATTGGGTACTTCAATTCTATTTTAAAAAGATTTTTTAAAAGTTTAATTCCCAAGGTTAGCGTCTGAGGTTACTGTCACAACCTGCACCTGCACAGGACTTATGGGATGGGGAAAATTGTATTTCCCTTGCGGAATACGGACCGCCTCACTAAGTGGGTGGGGCCCGCTCAATTAAATGGTGCATAATGTTGGCCAATTCGGGTCTGGCCTTCTCAGACCTGGCTGCGTACTACTGGGAGCAGTGTACCTTAAACCTTGTAAAAAAAAAACCTTTGTCCTGTTTACTACAACCTGGTGTGGACACCCTGGGTTGGATTCTCTGCAGCCCAACATCGAAATCGCGGCTGGCGCTGGGGCAGAGAATCCAGTTTGACGTTGTAATCGGGCCTGGTGCCGATTTGGCGATTCTCCAGGCACCGAAAATTGGCGTCACCACAGAGTACACCGCACCGCCAGGGGGAGTCATTGCCATAGGCCTACGCAACAATTCTCCAATCCTGACTGGTCAATTTCCCAACGGCGTGGAACTAATCACCTATTGCCGGTCGGGATTTTCGTGTGGTGGCTACGGACTCAGTCTGCAGCCGACCTACTCAGGGGCGGATGGATTAGAGACCAGGGAGATCCTTAAAGGCAGCCAGGGATTTAATGTGCGGGGGTTGAGACTTGGGCGCGCGGCCGATCGGGCGGACTTTTTCTTCGGTCTGGCTCCGTGGTCCGAGTCCGTCATGGAGCATGGCATGGCTGCTGGAGGGCGCCGCCTCTGACACGGAAATGCGTGAGCCCGTATCTGCAGCAAAAGCTGTGAGATCCACTCCAGGTCCCTGCGAGCCCCCTGTAGGGCGATAAATTCATTTAACCTTTTTGCAGGAATTTGAGGAGTAAAACTCCACCGTTATTACGGCGGTGTGGGGACATAGTCTGAATAATGGAGAATCCACCCCCCTATGGGCAGCACAAGTGGAGAGCACTTTGGCTTCACAGCGCCAGGGTACCAGGTTCAATTCCCCGCTTGGTCACTGTCTGTGCGGAGTCTGCACGTTCTCCCCGTGTCTGTGTGAGTTTCCTCCGGGTACTCCGGTTTCCTCCCAGTCCAAAGATGTGCAGGTTAGGTGAATTGGCCATGGTAAATTGCCCTTAGTGACCAAAAAGGATAGGAGGGGTTATTGGGTTACGGGGATAGAGTGGAAGTGAGGGCTTTAAATGGGTCGATGCAAACTCGATGGACCGAATGGCCTCCTTCGGCACTGTATGTTCTATGATCTATGTTATATGTCTTCATAAAACTTACCATGAAGGCCTTCTCAACCTTGTCCCCTGCCTGAGGCGTGGTGACCTTCAGATGAAATCACCACCAGTCAGCTCTCTCTCTCAAAGGGGAGAGCAGCTCAATCCTCTGGGACACAGGCGACTTTCATTTCAGACAAGATATCAGAGAGCATCCTTGAAATTTTATCCAGCAAGAAGTCAACACCTCCAAGGAAAGTGACAAGAGGAGCAAATTAGCTAATCTTTAGCCCCTGTGATTAGGATACCTTAGAATATGCACTATATAGTGAGAACGACTACATTCAGAGACAACAGCAGCAAGTTAAGAGACTGGAATACAGACGGCTTCAATATATATACATGGCTGTTTCAGATTGAAAGAAAAAAAGCACGTCATGGTGTTTTGTAGCAGTGCTAAATACTGTAACATTCAGTTCACAAATATTCAGATCAGATCTACGTCACACAAATTAAAAGCTAGTTCTTTGACTGCAGGAGGAAGGAGGAAAAATAGGCATTCTGCAACCACCTGGAAATCATCATCAGTGATCGGGATACATGCCGCACACCTTTCCTAACCCACAATAATTGTGACCAGGCAGATCGGAAGATGGACAATACATTGCAAGGAAAAACAATACACTTAAGAATGTTAAAAGGGGAAGCAATTGAGAACATTTATATTGTCATTGGAATTAACTTGACACTCATGGAAATGCTGATGAAAATCACAAGCTGTTTTCCAAGCAGAACATGATTTTGAAAATGGGTTTTACAGGCAATTTGTGCAAGTATTGTTGAAATATTTAAAGTTTTCTAAAATCAATCTTAACTTCAATTCAATTATGCTCTGAATTTGGCTAGATAAATTTGCAAATGTTTTATGCAGCTCTGCTCATTTTGAAGCACATTGGAAAGAAATTCACGAATCTGTCTGAGAGGAGAGTTGGATTTTATCGTGAACTGTACAAATCTTCATGTTAAAGCATTGAAGATTTCTGAATACAAACTCAAGATCCAAGCAACAGACTTCTATCGGGGAATGGTTTGATCATTTGTGATGACAGTGGTTTGCAGATAAGGAATGTTGTTTTTTAAAAAGAAATTCAAGCCAAGGTTGTTGCCTGACCAACATCAGAGGTGAATTTGTGAAAATCTCTGATACGGTTTCCAATAACTTCCACAGTGTGTTTTAATAAAACGGGAATGGGCATTTACACTTTCAAACCTTTCTTAGCATCACAGTAGAATTTAAGGTATCCAGGAAATTTAAGATGCAGCCTCCCTCTCACCATAGAAATTGTTTGCTTCTTAATCAGTGCTGTTTGAGCGCAAGTGGTATGTGGCACGTTAATGCAGATGTGCTTGCAGCAACACTGCATCTGTCTCTTTGCTGACTCTGACACTACAAAGTGAGATTTCCAAACTCTTTGCCAGGTAGGGTGGTAGGAGCAGATAGGTGTAGTCGTCAATGACGAAGGCTCAGACAATTGGATACATTGGTCGGGTTTCACCGAGCCCACGCCAGCTCGGAGAATCGGAGTTGCCGCCGAGACGGCCCGTGATGCCAGTACAACGCCGGGACGCGATTCTCCAGCGACCGGATTCCAGCGATTCTCCGTGGTCGACCGGCCGTCACATTTGGTTCCATCCGGCGGGAGCTCGGCATCGCGGCTGCGGTGGCCGTCCTGGTGAGGGGGCCTCCAGTACGGTCAGACCCGCGATCGGGGGCCACCAATTGGCGGGCACACGCAAACCGGGGGGGGGGCCTTCCCTCTTCCGCGCCGGCCCGCTGTGTGGCTCCCCCATATTGCGCGGCACTGGCACGCAAGCGTCCGCCGTGCGTATGCGCGGACCCGCAGCAATCAGTGCAGAGCACTCCAGCGTCGTGCTGGCCCCCTGTGGCAACAGATTCGCTGGGCCAAGAAGCCCGTTGACACCGGCGTGAAACACTCTGGTGTTTACGCCGGCGTCAACACTTAGCTGCGTTTTCAGAGAATCCCGGCCATTGTCACAGGACGTGAGATGACCGAAAACAAGTGGCCAAGATCATAAAATGTATCTGCAAATACCACATTCCACCAACTATCCAAATAGTCTCAGGCACTGCTTAATGCACCACACCCCATCATTCACTTATCAACGATCCTTACGGATCACAACTTACACTCAACATTTATGGCTTCACCTCACCCTCATGTACTTAGCACTGCTGCAAGCTTCACACTCACATGTATAGCTTGCACAGACTTCCAGCAACTTAAATGTGACACCCCCATTGCACTTTGTTCCTTTGCTTTACTCTCTCTCACAAGATATATTGGCACATTACCACAGCCAGGAGCTCATAACCAATGGGGAACTGGCACAGCTGCCAGTCCTCACCTCCAAGGATCTGACAATGTTCGCCATCATTGAACAGGCCAAGGAAAATGGTGGTACTGAAGCCATTCAAGGTGATGGTATGTTCATACCTAATTGTCCTTCATACATCCCACCCCTCTTTCAACAACATTTTATGATTTGATGATGAAGTCCCTCATGACAGACTGTTAACTAAAGTTGAAGTTCATGGAATTGCAGGTAAATTAGTAGCCTGGCTAGGAAAGTGGCTGAGCAGCAGGAAACATCTAGTCAGGATAATAGGCAATAGGTGACCACTGGTGCCCTGGCAATGATCTGTGCTGGGGACTCAACTATTTACCATTTTTATTAATGGAAAAGAGAGCCACACATTAAGTCTGCTGATATCACAAAGATCGGCAGCGTAGGTGAAAGCATTAAAAAGGGACAAAGAGATAGTGATAGGTGAATTGAATGGGCAATACTGTGGCAAATAAATTTCAATACAGGCAAAGGTGAGATTGTCCACTTTGGACCAAGAAACAATAGATCACAGTACTTTTGAAATGGTGAAACGTTAGAAACAGTGGTTTTCCAAAGAAACGTGGGTCCATGAACAAGAATATTTAAACTGTCAGGGACCTGCACAGAAAATAATGAAAAAGACGAGTGGAATGCTAGCTTTTCTATCTGCTGGACTAGAGTACATGAGGTACAACGTGACAGGTCACGACTGTCCGGAAAGATTTCTAAGTTTTGTGGCTAGTGGGAATTGCCTCGAGTTTCTCGGCACTCTGCTCAGACGCAGGTTGATAGAGTGGTCAAGAAGGCATACTGTGGAGATGCCGGCGTTGGACTGGGGTGAGCACAGTAAGAAGTCTTACAACACCAGGTTAAAGTCCAACAGGTTTGTTTCACCTGAGGAAGGAGCTGCGCTCCGAAAGATCGTGTTTGAAACAAACCTGTTGGACTTTAACCTGGTGTTGTAAGACTTGTTACTAAGAAGGCATACAGCATGCTTGCCTTCATCGGATGGGGTATTGAGTACAAGAGTTGGCAGGTCATATTACAGTTGTATAGGACTTTGGTTCAGCCACATTTGGAATACTGCGTGCAGTTCTGGTCGCCACATTACCAGAAGGATGTGGATGCTTTGGAGAGGGTGCAGAGGAGGTTCACCAGGATGTTGCCTGGTATGGAGGGTGCTAGCTATGAAGAAAGGTTGAGTAGATTAGGATTGTTTTCATTGGAAAGACGGAGGTTGAGGGGGGACCTGATTGAGGTCTACAAAATTATGAGAGGTATGGACAGGGTGGATAGCACCAAGCTTTTCCCAAGAGTGGGGGTGTCAGTTACAAGGGGGTCACGATTTCAAGGTGAGAGGGGAAAGTTTAAGGGAGATGTGCGTGGAAAGTTTTTTACGCAGAGGGTGGTGGGTGCCTGGAACGCTTTGCCAGCGGAGGTGGTAGAGGCGGGCATTATAGCATCATTTAAGAGGCATCTAGACAGGTATATGAATGGGCGGGAACAGAGGGAAGTAGACCTTGGAAAGTAGGAGACAGGTTTAGATAAAGGATCTGGATCGGCGCAGGCTGGGAGGGCCAAAGGGCCTGTTCCTGTGCTGTAATTTTCTTTGTTCTTTGTTCTTTGAGAGGCCGGCAATGCGATTCAACATTAATTGCAGTAAGAAGTCTTACAACACCAGGTTAAAGTCCAACATGTTTGTTTCAAACACTAGCTTTCGGAGCACTGCTCTTTCCTCAGGTGGCCCACTTAACGAGGCCTCATGGGCTTCTCGCTGCAAATGAAGGCTAACCAGCTTATTGCCGGTACCGCGCTCGCTAGCCACCCCGCTAACAAGGTCGAGCAGCACTTAAGCTGCACTTGCTCAGCCAACACAGCCAGCTCACAACAATGGTGACGAGAATACCAGCCCTAAGATTCAGGCGCTCTGACCTGGAGAGCCTGCTAGATATCGTGGACACCAGGAAGGATGTCCTGTTCTCTCGAGGGTCCAGGAGGATCAACCATAGGGTGGCCAGTGCTGCCTGCTATGAAGTGATGGCAGCAGTGAACTCAGGGAGTGTGACCTGGAGGTCTGCGGCCCAGTGCAAGAAGAACGTCAATGACCTGCACTGGGCAGCATGGGTGAGTAGATGCCAATGGACCTACGCAAAACCTCCCACCCGCACAAGATCTCCCCCCCACCCCCACAGAAATGTCAACCCTCCTCCCCAGCAATCCCCCCAACCAGTTCTCTACCCCCCACCTCTTCAACCCCCCCCAATCCCTCCTTCGCAACCCCCCCCCCCCCCCCCGACCACTGTAAACCATGTGTATGGCTAATGATGTCCCCTCTGTGACTCCTCAGAAAAAGCTCTCCCACAATCACCAGGAGAGGGCCCAGATTGGTTGTGGTGTGCCAGACATCAGAAGCCTCACCACCTTCGAGGAATGTGCCCTCGAGGTGACCGGTATGACCAAGGACAGAGTGGTCACCAACATGGAGGCTGGCAGATGTCATAGATGTGAGGAACCACTGGGCCTCATCCGAATGACCTGTCGAACGTGAGTTGTTGGTACCTTACTGACAGATCCATCAGTCCCACTGACCACATGTCCATTCCACCGCAGGTCCTCCAGCCGATGGCGCCAGCCCATCCCAGGCGGCAACCTCTCCAGCCTCCCAGGAAACCACCTTGGAGGAGAGCTCCGAGGATGCCATAATAATAGTCGCGACACAGCTGTCATCCCCATCCTCCACCAGTGGAGTGAAACGCACCTCAGTGCGAAATGTTCGTGGTCAGGCTTCTGGGGCACAATCTGTTGAGCACCACACTGCTCCTGATGCACATCTAGAGGAGGCAGGAACCCCCAAGCAAGACAGCAGTCGGAGGACTGGTGGATCCCATGACCCAGCTGGGTCCCAGCCTGATGCTGAGACTGTGGAAGAGGTCACCCTGGAGCTGATGGAGACAAAAGGATGTGGCTGGCACATTCAGAAGGAGGTGTCAGAGACACTCAAGTAGATCCATAACCGCATGGAGTGGTCCCAGAGGCTAAGGGCGCAGGAGATGTCGCCGGCAATGTGTGGCACAAATATTTCTGGTGTGGCGGCCGCAGTGGAGAGCCTGATTCACGACATCGGCACCATGAGTTGAGGTGTCCAAAGCGTCGCGCAGTCGGTGACGGCCATGGCTGAGGATCTCGGCAGAATGTCCGCCTCGCTGGGGAATGTCACCCAGTACCCAGTCTGGTAGGTAGATGGTGAGGAGGCTAGGGGTGAGGGGGCTGGGGGCGGGGACAGCACCATCGAAAGGGTCGGAATTGTCAAACATAACAAACACCTTTGTGCAAATTAGTATGATGCCTCTGTGACTTCTTCCACTATGCGGGCCGACCCCTGAATCCTTGGGCCATCTCTCCAGGCATCTCACCCTCTGCATGGCACCCACCCACCCTCCAGCCATGGTCATGTTCCCCGAGCTGTGTCCCATGCCCTGGGTGTTTGGATGTTGGCTGTTATGTGTGTGGTGTTGCCTCCCACAGTGTTCAAGCACAGTGTCCAGGCATCAAGGTGTGATTGGGATGCTAGGCAATGACTCCCACATGCTACATGGCCCGCCCACCCACGGGAATCCACTTGGGTTGTGTGAAGTGCTCACTTAACCACGATTGGCAGTTACCTGTTAGCGATTAGCCTTTAGCCGCATAGCCAGAGGCCTTGGCAGTTAGTGGGGGTTATGGGTGATCGGTGGGGCAGACAGGCAGGGACAAGGGTTGCTGCAAGAATGGGTACACACGATCCATGAGTTGGCATGTTGGTGCCGTGAGCGGTTGCCCCCCCCAGCATGCCTCCCCCCACCCTCCCATGGCGGCCCATACCTGCAGAGGATCCCCCACCCCAGCTGAGGGTCCCCCACCCCTCACTGAGCACAGCATCCTGGGGTTCTTTATCTGTGAGCAAAGGTGGATACTCACCTACTTGGCTCCCCACAAAAGCCCTTCCACCAAGTTCTCGTATTTCAAAAGGAGTACTAATCGACGGCAGCATGACCACCTGTTGGGGAGGCCACTGAATGATGGGAGGCCGTTGGATATGGGGTGGCTTTCATTAATTGTATGAAAATTGGGCTTAAGTGATGATAATTGGTTTCTCGCCACATTGCGGTGAGATTCCAATTTTGCCTATAAGAGCAGGCTGGTTGCATCACAAACTGGCGCCTGCCATGGTTCTCGTTTTTGGCCTCTCCCGCTTTTCAACAGCATGGTTTTGTTTGTGAGAGAGCATGAGGCCGGAGAATCACGTCCACACTACAGTTACACAAGCCCTGATTAGAACACACCTTTAGTCTGGCAAAAAGTTCTGAGCACCGCACCATCGGCTGGATATATTAATGTTGTGTTCACTGGCACAGCACTCAGTGGAGTTGATCAAAGCCAGCGTGGCAAGAGAGTGGACCTGTTGGTTGTCTCCACCCTTTCCCCTCAGCTGTTTGCTGGAGATCTCATGATGAAAAGGCTGTGCAGTATGCAGCAGGCTACAACAGCACAAGCTCTAGTGAGTAGAGCAGAGCTCCTCCAGGATAGCCCAGACCGCAGAAATATTGTTCCGGCATCTCAATGTTTTGCTCCATCACATTTTATGTGGCGACATAGATTTTGTGTTCCAGTCTCATCCCACAGTCTAAAGACGTGCAGGTTAGGTGGGTTGGCCATGGTAAATTGCCCTTAGTGACCAAAAAGGTGAGGAGGGGTCATTGGGTTACGGGGATAGAGTGAAAGTGAGAGCTTTAAGTGTGTTGGTGCAGACTCGATGGGCTGAATGGCCTCCTTCTGCACTATATGTTCTATTCTCTGTATGCTTCCCACTGTGTGCATTGTGCACCCAAGTCGTGAACCTGTGGATAATTGTCACCCAGTATGCACCCTCTGTGGTTGTTTAACTGCAGATAGTACAGTGACTATCACACAATAAAGGCATCCTAACTGCTGTTAGTATACCGAGCACAATAGGATAACTTGCACAATGCACTAAGTATGACCGCACATCAACTGAACATTTGGCAAGTGGAATCCCGTCTGGTTGGGGTACATTTTACAATTATCATGCGGCGCCCTCAAAGTAAGGTGTTTGCAATTAATGGCACCCTTGATCATGAGGAGGCCTGTAATCCTTGCAAGAGCACATTCTCACTCTGCCTCGTCCTCTCTGGCAAGGGAGATTGAAATGAATTCAGCTTTCTTTACACACAGAGCCTCAGCCATCTCCCTCATGAAAGAGTGGGCAGTGAATTGGGAGACGTTTAAAATATCACTTCTTGTTGCCTGGAATCAACCGGTGCATAAAATGGTCATGCCCACAGTCACTTTCGCAACTAGTAGCAATGCCAACTTGGCCCTGTTGGGAGGCTGCAGTAGGTGACATATTTCATTGAGCATCTCATTCGTGAAGTGGAGAAGCTGAGTGTGAAGTAAGAGAATTGCTCCCCTGAGACCCTGGGTACATGTGATCTCCTGTTGAGGGACCCACTGCCCCTCCTTCTCTTCCAAGCCATGTCTACTCACTTACCTTCCGTTTTGCAGGTCAAGGGTGATACAAACCACTGCAGCAATGTCTGGAAGCAAGCGCTTTCAACAGAATCCTTTAAATTAAAATCAAGTTTTTCAGTATTTGTCACACCACTACCTGCACACTTCAGCATCCACCAAACTCTTCTAAACCACCAAAAGAAATGAATCAGCATCTGACCTGAAAGTGGCTGATGATTCCATAAACACAATAGTGTACGTTGGGTATGTGGGGGTTGTGGGGTATATCCTGCCTGCTGCTGAACGCATGTTCAGTTGTGGAACGTGAAGAGGGTGATAGCTTGTCAAAACTGGCATCACATGCTGACATCTATCAGGTCAGCCACAAACGTCTTGAATGATGGAGCAGGTTCAAAAAGCCAAATACCCAACTTTAGCTCCGGTGTCCTTTGTTCCTCTCTTCATCACAATCTGCCCACTCTGCATACTTCGGCATACACTCACTGCTCCTGTACTAATATCCGTACAAAATGGCTCACAGGACCAAAGGTATGGCATTATTTGGCTCAGGTGTCTTAACTGGCCAAAGGGTTAATGGGCTCTCAACCAACCACAATATGTATTCTTGGGTGAGAGCCCAGACATCTATTAGTACTGAAACTCCTTGACAGCTATAACTCTCTGATTTATGTTGCCTATTCTGCAATGTTTATTTACACAAAGGAAAGAGTTTTCAGGTGCTTGCAATTTCTGCTATGGAAACTTTAAAGGGTCTGGATCAGGCTGCAGTAACAGCTATTTTTGTGAATTAGTAACTGTTTCCTCAGAGCTTCTTTTTTACACATCCCACAGTGATAATAGGGTTCATTGCTTTTAAATAGTGTATAATCTGTGAATGGGCACATCTTGGCAGAGGGGGCACAGAGGTCGTTTGGGAGGCATAGCTTGGCAAGGGGGGACTGAGGGGTCGGGGGGAGGGTGAGTGGAGGGCATGAGGTGGCATAGATGAAAATTGGGAGTGTGTGGGATTGAGCAAGTCTGAGGGTTGAAAGCTGGAGGGCTTTTCTGTATTATAATTAGAATTAAGTTCCATGACATTGGCTTTCAAACAGCCTTGTCCACACTCGGCAGCCCCTGTCGGGGTCTCTGAACTTTTTCCAAGGTCGGGTGGTCCAACTTCAGCCTGCATCCATCCTTGTGGGCACTTTGCCCGAGGTGGGTGGGTTGAGCCGGGAGTTTTCAAGACTCACGCTACTTGGGTCAAATATGGAAATCCAAGGCTTAGCAACAAACGTGTGACTGTCAGGGTCAGGATGATATAATTGGACAAACAGCTGAATATTTATGAGGCTCTCGCATACCTGCGGAGAAAGCTTCACATGATGCCTGACTGGTGCCACCATTTTTACAGGCCCATCTATTTCAAGACCCACAGGTAGCCCATTTGTATTGGGCATGGGGCTTTAAACTAAGCCTCCAGAGGGTAGAGAAAAATAAAAGGCAAAGGTGCGACTGAGAACCGTCAGCTCCTAATGCAGCTGGAATAAGGAGAACCTTCTGTACTGACAAAAGCTGCAGATTGGCACTAAGGAGAAAGACAAGAAAAATGAAAGACACCAACAGCCACCCACAGATTAAACACTCAGCATGCCGAGGGAGTACTTAACTGAAATACTGCCTTTTCGTAAATACCATTAATAAAGAAAACACGGAAATATTTCTATTCACACTAAGGTGACCGTTGGAAGTCTAAATAACAATCCTAGTTAATTTGCCCAAAACTGTATTTCATGTTCCTCGTAGTACATTAGTTATTGTCAGTGCGCACGCAGTGCGTGATGTATCAAGGTGCACGAATCCCATTGGAAATCTCGAAGCTTACAGCAATGTAATCCACATATTACGGTCTTTAACTTGTTCCACTTGCATCACAATGATCAACGGAAAATACACTTAGTCGTCGAAGCCGACCAGTGTAATCTACATTTGATGCAATATTTTAATGTGAGTGCCAGTGCATGGAATAAATCTTTTAAAAAATCAATTTAAATGCTGCAGCACTCTTAAGTTTCAGAATTTTAATGTGGCATGCTGAAGAGACCTCATTAGACAAATATACAGCTGAGAACTAATACTGTACCTATCTTATTTTCAAATACACCCTGTAGAGGGACAACAATCACAGTCTGCCATTAGTTAGACTTGCGCTTGTTTTGGTAATTGCAATAATATTTGCTATCGCAAGTTGCTGCAAGAGTGAGGTAATAATGTTGCAGTGGGGAAAACTGGGAACTCAGTGAAAAACTGTGTATCATCCTTAACTAATCCAATTGAAGGAATGCAAAACTAACAACACATGGCAATATAAGACAACTCTGGCACTCAAACAAAAGATTGCATTGAGAAGGGGAGGGGGAGGGAAGAAAGAGAAGCAAAACAAATCTTAATTTTAAGTTGAACATTTTTTTGAAAAAATTCCAACAATTAAGACCTGAAGAAATGAGACCTCACACATAGCAGCAGTTAATTTTCACTGCCAGAAATGTTTAACAATATTTAACTCTTCATACGTTACTAAAAGTGTACTTAGACTGAAAGGGACAAGGCTTAATTTTCTATGGAGAGTTTTGTTTGTAACTAACATGCAAAATACAGCAACCTCACATCAATCAACGCATTTCAGTGGTGAGCCAGACAGCAAGATGCTATCTTGTAAAACTAATGGGAGAGGCGCAACTCGGACAACTTTTGGATTCATGCACTAACGTCCTGTACTAACTGTACTAACTAAGTTCCTGTACTATTAGCACATATTAACAGCAAACACCACAAAACTCACCATTATTTTGACAGTAAACTATGGCTCATTATGTTTGATATTTTTGTTATAAATAATGCCAGGCTACATTAGTTATGTGGATGTTTAAAACAAAATTTTGGGGTGGGGGCATGGGAAGACACTCACTGAAGACAGGACACCAAGAATGCCTTAATTTAAAAAAAATCTGTATTTCACATTTTCTTTTTCTAAGTGTTTCTAGAAACCTGAGCATCTGAAAAGTAGTTATTGGAATAAATTTCAAGTCCATTTTATTTTTAAGATTAAAGCTCACTCCATAGAGATAGTAAGAAGTCTGACAACGTCAGGTTAAAGTCCACCAGGCCGAGGGTCCTGATAATCATATGTTTATTTATCATAACAATGTTCTCAATATTTGTGCCCCATCACCGACGTGGGGCGCGGGAGGGATGAACAATTGCATCACGCCTTTACACCGACATAACACGCGACTTTACAGTTCTCGCAATATTTCCTGCTCCAGTCACTGAACCAGCCTGACGCAAACGGGAGTGAAAAGCCCCGGCCGATGTATGTGATGAGCTTGGCTGCCAATGTCACCCCACAATGAGCTCATGATTGGAAAGCAAGGGAACAAATCTGTGGATGTGGAGGCCTCAGCCTTGCATCTGGGGCTCGGAGAACAGTCCTGCTCCCAAACCCAGGAACAAAGTCACAAACATTACAAAAAGTATCTTTTTTGGACCTCTTAAGCCTTCGATCCTCTTCCTTGACTGAGGCTTCTCATTCATACTGTTAAATTCAAATTACAGTCGAGCCCTGATAATGAACTTGATATACATATGTCAAAAGACTCCTCAATGAGTCTTCTGCCAATTGAATTTCCACCCAAACTCTGAACCCCAACCTTTGAGTGGGTGTCATCGGCATCAACTCAGTTGAGCAGGTTAAAATTGCCACTTCCCAGCATCTCCCAGAACAAATAATTAACCTGGGATCTACCCGGTGTTTCAAAAGACAAGCAGAATTAAAACTGCAGTTATAATTACATTCAAGGTGGCTCAACAAGATAATCCACGGCCATACTAATCAGAAAGATCCCAGATTTACTTTCTGATTTAAACTGAGCAGGCTGGTCTTCTGAATTCAGTCAGGAACATCCTTGCCTCAGACTCAGAAGTTTTTGCTTTCCATCTGCACTCTTGGAAACAAGCATATAATGCAAACTGACAATATGCACTTGAGGGAATGCTCCTGATTGCAATCCAATGATCTTTGCTGGAAGTGACTGGCAAGACCAGGATCTGTCTCTGCAGTTGAACAGCTTGCTGACATTCACACATGAATAACAGTTATTTCAATAAGATCAATGAGTGACCAGTAACTATGGAGCCGAATCACAGGACAGAATCAATGCCTTTACTCTCCTTCCCAGCTACGGGTGAGTGGAAGGAATCTGGGAGGAACTTTGCAAAAGTAAAGCAGCCTTTTTCATCTGGAATCCTTCATTTATTTTAAACCTCAGTTGTCCTTTCCTCCTAAGTATTGCAATGGAAATTGTGAAAAATAACCAACGATGTTATCTTGACGCTTTTCTGTTACTTCAATCACTGTGCAACAATACTGTGGAAATACAAATATTTGCTACATCTTGAAGTGGTTGTTTTGTTTATATAAACCAAATGCATTTGACCTTGCAAGCCCAGAGATACATGATATCAAAGTGGAAGAGGAAAATTAGAAGCGCAAGGCATGATGCAGTCGAAAAAGAATTCCTGAAGGACCTGACCATTCTGTAATTGCTGAGAGAAGCAATCTTTTCTGAATGTACAATTCAGTCTGGGTAAGAGAAAACTACAGCACAGCATGCACTATTCACATAAATGCACTTATCAGGACTTTGGTATAATTATTTATGCTTAGAATTGACCCGAGGGATAACAGGTTTTTTTTGGCTTAGTTCAGATGGAAACTTTGTGGAGGATACACGAATAACATTTTTTAAAAAATTACCTCTGATTCTTTTATTTGAAATACAGAATTGAGCACTGAATCATTAGTGGCCCTAATAAATACGACAGGTCCTCTTTAGTCTACTGATTAAAAAGTAACAGAGTCAGGTTCTTACAATATTGTCCATTATCTCACCATTGACATTAGACTCTGGGGCTGGGCCACAAACTCAAACCACATCAAGCATATCAATCTGAGGTGTTTCTAACAGAATGAATTTTACAACCATGGTGCTGTCAGATCCTGATTAGTCATGAAGTAAAATCAAGAGCAAACCCTGGGTTCATTGAACAGAGATGGCCAGAAACAAGGCACCCAAAAAGTCCCAAATGGTTATTAACTATTTACAATGATGTACAGGGACAGATAAGCACGGGAGTCCTTCCAGAGGCATCTCTCTCCATGTTCTCAACACTTGTAATCTGACATTATTACATCTTCCCCAAGTCTTTCATTATACACGTTGCCTATTAACGCACACTGCTCCCTCCCCCTCCCCCACACCTTCAGTCTCTTGTGCCAGTGGTGTCAATTTCCAATTGTGCTCTCGACTCTCTTAGAGGACATGTTGGATGTATGTTCTCCACATTCTTCCTGGAATGCACTTGAATCAGTAGACAGAGATTCCTGTTCCTGGTGAATAACACACACACTCTTTGAAGGTTATGCTGCTGGCTGGTTTACTTTGAAGGAATGAGAGTTGGTCAGTTTCCTTTATGGTTAGTAAAGCTGTCATGGGTTTGCAATTTTATAATTCAGCAATTCCATTGTCTGGCAAAGACATATGTTGCTAAGGTGCATTTAATGATTCCTCCATCCCGAATGGAGTGATCTGCCATTCTAATGTTTCATTCGAGAATGATTCAGATGACAAACAGAAGAGTGAAGATTATTCCCAAATGGAGTGAATGATATTTCTATTAATACTGTGAGACAGGGGGCAGAGTTCTCCGCTCCCGGAAAAAATTGGAAGGGCCGTCGTGAACTCGGCCGAGTTTCACAACGGCCTCGGAGGTCGCTCCTCGCCCCATATTCTCCCCTCCCGGTGGGGCTAGGAGCAGCGCTCCGTAACTCTCGGCCCCCGGGCGGCCCGCCAAGAGTGACGCGACGGCGGCGCCTATGTGACGTCAGCCTCGCATGCGCAGGTTGGCCGGCTCCAACCCGCGCATGCGCGGCTGACGTCACGACGGCTGACAGCTCGAACCTGCGCATGCGCGGTGGCCGTCTTCCCCCTCAGCCGCCCCGCAAGACGTGACAGCAGCTTGATCTTGCGGGGCGGCGGAGGGGAAATAGTGCGTCCGATTGAGACGCCGGCCCGACGATCGGTGGGCACCAACCACGGGGCTGTCCCCTCCCGAGCACAGTCGTGGTGCTCATTCCCCACCAGGCCCCTACAAGCCCTAAAACGGGCATCTCACGGCGATTTCACAACGGCAGCGACCAGATATGGTTGCCGCCGACGTGAAACGGTTGCGAACGGCAAGCCGCTCGGCCCATCTGGGTCGGAGAATCGCCGGTCGCCGTGATAAACGGTGAGTGCCAATTCTTCCAAGCGGGGGGTGGGAGAATCGTGGGGGGCGCCAGGGGGTCATGAAATTAGTCGGGCGGCCATCCCGCGATTCTCCCACCCGGCGTGGGGAGCGGAGAATCACGCCCTTTGTCTTTTTGCCTGTGGTTTTTCAGTCTGCACACTCTCTGCCTTCACATCAGTGTGAGGTACTGCCGTTTCAAGAGCTTTAGTAGTCAAGGCAACATCTGGAATAGAGCTGGATGTCACTTCAGAATCTGTGACTATATTGTCTTTTATTGACAAAGGGTCTTTGACAAAGGGTCATCTGGACTCAAAACGTTAGCTCTTTTCTCTCCCGACAGATGCTGCCGGACCTGCTGAGATTTTCAAGCCTTTTCTTTTTGTCTTTTATTGAGTTATGTTGCTGTTCTGCTGCCTGCTGGATTCAGTGGTGTCACACTTTCCTATACTATGAAGTGTGTGAAAGATCAGCAATTAATATATCAGCAGTTTTCCTCTTTAACTTCAAGGTTTAGGGAATCAGCTTTGTGTTCTGCACTTCCTCACTGACCATTGTCAGTCTATGGGGGCGATTCTCCGATATGGTGGCCAAGTGTTTGCGCCGTCGTGAACGCCGTTGCATTTCACGACGGCACGAACAGGGCCCGAGCATGACCTATTCTGGCTCCCACAGCGGTTCATGCCACTCCAGCCTCCGTACGCGTTCACGCCGCTCCAGCCTCCGTACGCGGTTGCTCCGATTCTCCGGCCCGGTGCTGGGAGAATCGCCCCCCTATGTTCCTGGTTTCTCTTTGTAAAATACAGTGCCTGCATCAGGTTGCTCTATGTCAGCGATGTCTTTACCAGAACAGTCAGGTGGATTGGCATCCTGGTCACATTCGTTAGTGGTATGTTAGTTATCATCTTTATCCGCGCTCTCTTCAAAAATTAGTGTGCAGTCCAAAATTTTCTCCTCTGGGTTGTCACTGTCGTCAATGATGCTCCGGTCTCCTCCTTCATCCACCCTCTCCTCAAAGTACAATGGCAAGTTCCAGAATGTCTTCCATGCGGATGCAGGTGTGGAGTTTCCGCCATGCAGACCAGATCAAACCATTTTTGATTGACTTGGGTTTCCACTGTTAATGGTGAATAAAGAACCTGCAAAGCAAGACAAGCCTCTACGCTTAATTAAACGTACCGTATTTTTTGCTGTCGAAGACAAATGATTTTTCTCCAAAAGATCAGGCCTCATCTTTTACACCGTTTCGACTTATTTACCATTGAAGTGGATTTTAGATGTTGACACCTTATAAATAAATCCAAGAAATCCCTATGCCTCCGGGGTCCTCGGGTGGGGCGCGGGGGGATCTGGCCCCGGGGGGCGCACCCACGGTGACCTTGCCCGCGATCGGGGCCTACCGATCCGTGGGCGGGCCTGTGACGTGGGGGCACTCTATTCCTTTGCGCCGGCTGTTGTACCGGTCCGCGATGGCTGGCGCGGAGATGAACCCCCCCTGCCCATGCACTGGGATGATGCCAGCACATGCTGGTGCTTCCTCGCATGCGCCAACTCGCGCAGGCGGGCGGAGGCCCTTCGCCGCCGGTTGGTGTGGCGCCAAGCCCCTTCCGCGCTGGCCGGCGCAGCGCAAATCACTCCGGCGCCGGCCTAGCCCCTGAAGGTGTGGAGGATTCCGCACCTTCGGGGCGGCCCAACGCCGGAGTGGTTCATGCCATTCCTTCGCGCCAGCGTGCCCACCCCGCCAGTTTCCAAAGAATCCCGCCCATGGTATTTATCACTGTCTTGAGAATTGGTATCAACCTGACCACCTTACATCGAAGAATTGTTTGTTTTGCATCCTTGTTCAGTGATGCTACACATTTTCCTCCAACATTAAAGAATTAAAGAATGCAGCATCAAGTCTAGCTTGCCCACAGCTCCACTGTCCACTTGAACACCAAACTCCAATTCTCTAATAAAGGGAGCATTTTCCATGTTGTGGGAATGATGTTTCTCTGAAGTTCAAGATGTTACCCTTACTTGCCATCTCAGTTTTGAGAGAGTATCTTTGCCTTTTAGATACCAAGTTCTCTTCTCGGATGCCTGGAATTATCTCCTGTGTGTCTTCTTGACATATTTTATACCTACTTAGCCAAGTCTATCAAAGTTCCTGCATTAAGCATCAAGCCACACTTCATGGAACAGCTGCACTGATAGGGGAGTTCCACTGATGTTATTTTTCCAAGCTGCAGCCCTTTCTCATTCAAAGATTCATAATAAGATCTCCCAACTGGAAAAAGTGCATTGAGTGAGCTTACTAAACATGCATACAGTCCACAAGTCCATGTGTCTAATTGCAATCACTGGAGCTAGACAGATGAATTGTACTCAAGTGGCTGCTTAGAATAATAAAAAAGAACACTTTCCTGCCCATGACTACAGCACAAGTATCAATGCAGCTGGTACTTCTGGCTTTTCCTTTGTTGGTCTGTATTATACCAATTGTACAAATAAATCAAAGGTATCTGAACTACAATCATCAGAACAATTTACATTTTCTGAATAATTTACTCTGGCCCTGAAATGACACCAAATTGAAAGTAAATCATTTCACAGTTGTTTTTTTTTCCAAAATGGGGATTCAAACATGAAAGCCAGATGTACACATATCACGTGGTCAGAATCCTTCATACTTTATAAATGAAATGAGATTGCTCAAGTTAACTTAGAAGATCTACTATTTTATAACTGCAAGCTTCAGGAGCAAAATTCAAGGATGCACTTGCCAAAACAATTGCACTTCCATTTTGCTCGTCTTTGTTCCCTCTCTCCAATCTTCCTTCCCCTTTCCACAAAGTGTACCCCTCAACTGGATGGGATAGATTGTGACCCTGGTATTGAGGCTAAAACTAGTTTTGTAGATTGGGTCTCCATTACAGAAATTGCCAGATATTAATTTCTGATCTCAATGCCAGGGTGCAGGTTAAATCTTCTCCCGTCAGAGACCTTGCTCCATATGGTTGCTTCATCTCCCCACAGCATCAAACACGTTTTCTTCATATCCGTCCTCCAGTCCTCCCCCTCCACACTCTCACTCCACACACGCTCTCCATACCCCATCCATGCCACCTCATGCCCCTCCTGCCCCCGCCCCGCCACCCATGTCAATCTATGCACCCTCAAAAAAACCCTAACGCTCTTCATGTTCCCAAGGCAGCAGAGAAAGATAGAAAATAGGAGCAGGAGACGGCCATTCGGTGCTTCAAGCCTGTTCTGCCATTAATTATGATCATGGCTGATCATCCAACTCAATAGCCTGATATTGCCTTCCCCCATATCCTTTGATCCCTGTGCCTGAAGTGCTATATCTAACTGCTTGTTAAAAATCTAAAATGTTTTGGGCTCAACTACCTTCTGTGGCAATAAATTCCACAGGATCACACTCTCTGGGTGAAGAAATGTATCCTAATCTATGTCCTAAATGGTCTACCCTGTAATGTTCTTGTCAAATGGCCTAATTCATATTCCAACAAGACTTGGGGCTAAATCTCAACAAGACTTGGGGCTAAATCTATAAACAATTAATTAACATGAACTGTGGTTAAACTATATACAAAACAACAGATGAATAACAGTATGATCAAGCACAAGCCACCTCTCTCTCCAGCTCCCTCCAGCCCCTCTGAGGGGTCACCTGACTCTAACATTCACTTGTATGCTAATGAGACTCCTAATAGTCAGTTGGTGAATTACAACACAACCATGATATCACTACATACCCATATCCTCAGACTGTGACCTCCAGTTCTGGACACTCAAATCCTCCTTGCATCTATCCTTTCTACTCCTGTTAGAATTTTATAGGTTTCTATGAGACTCCCTCTCTTTGTTCTGACATCCAGCGAATACAATCCTTCCGACTCAATCTCTCCTCATACATCTGTCCTGCCATTCCTGGAATCAGTCGGTAAACCTTTGCTGTACTTCCTCTAGAGCACGAAAATTCTTCCTCAGAAAAGGAGACCAAAACTACACACAATATTCCATCTGTAGCCTCACCAAGGCCATGTATAATTGCAGCAAGACACCCCTGCACCTGTACTCGAATCCCCTTGCAATGAAGGTCAGCATACCATTTGCTTCTTTACCACCAGTGGATATGCACTCAAATAGTCCCTATAGTATCCCATGTCCCTATGCCACGGTATGCCCCCCAGTAAACACCATGGTCACTCATGCCCATGCCAAGCCATGCCCCACAAATCTCATATCAATGCCAAGCATTCATTATTAACCCATATACACTCCATAAACAATAAACTAACCATATAGTGACAATAGTATATGCAAAAAAAAGCTTTAAAAGTCAGTCATTTCATAATTTACCGCCTTCTTAAAATAAATTATTTGACTCCAGGACAATAAAAGTGTCCATCATCCAGACCATTTAAAGTATCACTAGGAAAAACCACAAGCACTTCAAATCTCTTCATCTTGTGTAAGTAAACATTGTGAAATTGAAAGTATTGATCAAAGAGTTACATAAGAACATAAGAACTAGGAGCAGGAGTAGGCCATCTGGCCCCTCGAGCCTGCTCCGCCATTCAATGAGATCATGGCTGATCTTTTGTGGACTCAGCTCCACTTTCCAGCCCGAACACCATAACCCGTAATCCCTTTATTCTTCAAAAAACTATCTATCTTTACCTTAAAAACAATAGGAACATAAAAACAATAAGTTAGAGCTGTCAATCAAGTGATGTTTTCCCTGACACTCAAGAGGTTTTCGCATTTTAATGAATGTCTGGGCTCTTAGCCAAGAATACATAATAAGACTTAGCTGAGAGCCAAGAAACCCATTAGCCTGTTGAAACAACAGAGGCATAGGGAAATGAGGAGCTGGTGGGGCAAATATTGGCCGGGGGGGGGGGGGGGGGGGGGGGGGGGGGTGTGCATGAGAACCACCATTTGAACTTACCTTTAAAATGTTCCATCATGCAGATTATAATGTGCCATGAATCATAACTCTTTGAGAAGCTGACCCAACTGCGTGAAAATTGCTTAAAACTAGGAGATGCATATCACTGTTTTGGAATCAGCTTGGTCGGAAATGGAGGGTACAAACTCTCATCCCAAACTAGCCAATACACTTAGAAACTCCCTAAAAGGCACTCCCTAAAATTGGAAAATCTGAGGATGGGGTTGTGAGTCGGGAAACCAGAAATTGGGACACATCTGCCATTTTAAATGGCTCTCAGGTCATCCTGACTCAGTGAAAATCCAGTCCATTGTCTCTGCTGCCTTTGCCTGCCATTGTTTACTGCTAGTAGCTTGTCAGAAACCCCTACTCGCCAGGATAGTTAATACTTTCAGCAAGCAAGACAACTGAGTCCTGGAGTACAGTATGTAATATGGTAATATGGAAAATCTTTCGCCCCCACAGGGAATGGAGGAGGGACAGAGCTAAAAATAGCACCTCCGGCCAACATACTAGTTGCCCCAGCTCCATCCTGCACCCAGATCGGTTTTTCAGAAGGGACATGCGGTGCAGCAGGGCCACGCATTCACAATTGGTGGACTTGCCAGACGGCATCCAGATCCCACGGGAGGTGGCAGGGAAGGTCAGATCAGGCCTCGAGGCTTTCCAATCTGTGTTCATCAGCAGCTGCAGGCTGCCTTGTGGGGATGTCCCCCTCCTAGTCCTAGCACTGCCCGCCCACCCCTCAGCGATGACCTGGCTGCAAAGACTATTCTTTAAAATAAAAAATTTGAAAGAACTGGAGAAAGAATTGAAATTCCCCAGCAGCAGGTCTGGATAACCCAAGCCTCCTTTTCTGCTCCATGCTATCCGAGGCTGCTCCCTCTCTCCACAGGTTGGCAGTAAAATCTCACCCCAGTGGATACTGCATTGGAATTAGGAGTAAAGTAGGCACTTCAGCCCTTTGAGCATGCTTCGCCCTTCAATCGAATTTTGCTTCTCCATATCAATGTGTCTTGGAACTTGGGCAATCAGCTGCTTGGGTGCCAAATTTAGAGTATCCAATTCAATTTTTTTCCAATTCAGGGCAATTTAGCGTGGCCAATTCACCTATCCTGCACATCTTTTTTTTTAGTTGTGGGGGTGAGACCCACGCAGACACAGGGACAATGTGCAAACTCCACAGGGACAGTGACGGGTGGCTGGGATTGAACCCGGGTCCGCAGCATCGTGAGGCAGTAGTGCCAACCACTGTGCCACTGCCTCCCATGACAACTGTGATATTGAGGGTGCTAACAGGGTGTGTGGATATGTCAGTGGAATGATGGGAAGGAATGTCAAAGAACAAAGTCTGGGGTAAACTTTATGATTTTATTTTACACATGAATTCTGTATTTAAGAGTACATAATTGCAGGCATGTGAGTAATTTTCAGGTTGATTTCGAATCAAATGATTATTTTTGTTTGAACTCAATTAGGTAAACATTTTTCAGTAGTAGGGAATCGGACAAAACTGAAAATCGTAAAGAAAGCTTTTGTGTAATCATTGGTGAATGAACAAAGTATATTTAAAAAATCATGAATGGGAGAAAACCAAAGAGTAAAAAACTTAATAGAAAGAGAAGATGAAAATTCACTCGATGGTTACTAAACAATAGGCTTCAAATATATGACAACAAAAATCTTCATGATATGCTGTAACCAGAACCGATTCCTTACAGAAAAAGACTTGACATTTTTGAGCGATGTGGTAGAAAATATAATGATTTTTATCTTTGCATTCAGGCAGAACATTTTTTGTCACTTGTACAGAACCTATCAGCTTTAATTAATTTTTTTTTAAAAAAGGAATCCAATTTGAATTCTATGCCCAATTGTAGATAACACTTTTAAAACAGCTGGCAAATCACTGAAAATAACCCAACTGGCTCGTTGGCTCATAAAATTGTGACACATCTGCCATTCACCCCACTGCTGGAATCAATACCACAGCCTCTGCTGACATTGGCTCAGAATCTGGAGCCAGCTGTCAATTAGCACAGCGTGGACTTGAAAAGATTTAGCAAGTTATGTGGGTAGGTAAAAGGAAAAGAAATCATCAAATCCCAAATGCCTGGATTAACAGCTCCTTTGGAAATTGAAAAAGATAAAATATTATTGAAATGTGAAAGCCATATCAATTTTGCCAATTCCTTTGAGATTTCCACTGACCCTTTCCATAAGTATGTGTATTAACCTCTTCTTTATGAACACTCTAATGATACATTCAAAGACTTTCACAATACCACTGTTGGTTATTTATTGGCAGCCATGCAGTAGGCTACAGAAACATGTTTTATTGTCTTAAATAATAGAGTTTAAAAAAAAATTAATTCCTGGGATAAGGAAACCACTGGTAAGGTCAACATGAATTGCCCTTGAGAATGTGGGGCTAGATAGGGAGCTTTTGAATTTCGACCCAATGACAATGAAGGAATTCTAATATAGTTATAAATCGGATGTTGTGCAACTTGCAACTGATGGTGTTCCTATGCAGCTACTAACCTTGTTCTTTTAGGTGGTAGATGCCAAAGATTTGGAAGGTGCTGTCAATGAAGCCTTGGCAAGTTGCTGCAGTGCATTTTATAGATGACACACGCTGCTGTGATTGTGCAAAAGTGGTGGAGGAGAGTTGCCAATCAGGCGGGCTGCTTTGTCTTGGATGGTGTCATGTTTCTTGAGTGTTACTGGAGCAGTACCCATTCAGAGAGGCAGAGAGTATTCTATATGTCGCAATGATGTGACTTATGCATGAGTAGTATTCATTTTTAATTTCTTCGGTTGATCAAACATATATTGAACTCTTTAAAAAGGACTTCTATAAACCATGTAAGATATTGAATTAAGATGGCTGTGCCAAGTTATATCTGGTATAGGGCAGCACGGTGGTGCAGTGGGTAGCATTGCTGCCTCATGGCGCCAAGGTCCCAGGTTTGAACCCAGCCCTGGGTCACTGTCCACGTGGAGTTTGTACATTCTCCCCGTGACTGTGTGGGTTTCGCCTCCACAATCCAAAGATGTGCAGGGTAGGTGGATTGGCCATGCTAAATTGCCCCTTAATTGGAAAAATGAATTGGGTACTCTAAATTTAAAAAAAAAAAGGTATATCTGGTATGACCAGTTGACCAGTATTCTGAAAGGGTCTAATGCGGAGTACAATTAAGGCATGTATCGACATCCACATGGAACTTCACTCATGCTAATGTCAAGAACTGCTTCAATGAGAGGATCAATACAAGGGTTCTATAAACGATGGCAGTTGTTTCTGGACTTCCTGGCTCAAAGATAGGTATCTTGGTCAATAGCAGCAGCAACCCGGGGCTGTTGGGGGTGGGGGGGGAGGGGGGGGGGAGAGGGGGGGGGGGGAGAGGGGGGTAAGGGGGGGGAGAGGGGGGTAAGGGGGGGAGAGGGGGGAGAGGGGGGTAAGGGGGGGGGGAGAGAGGGGAGGTAAGTGGGGTGTTCCTTATTGTAGTTTCTATTTTTTTCTATGGTCATGTAACTTAACATTGTGTTCATTTAAGTTGTTGTTAATATGTTGTGTTGTTCATTGAGGAGGGGCGAATGTTTATGATTGCTATTATTATTGTTATTGTTGGTATTTTATTATGGTTCGATGTTGTTGTATAAATACAAAATTTTTCAATTAAAATTATTTTTTTAAAAAAGAACTGCTTCAAAAGATTTACTGAAACTGTGCTGGATCTCACATTTGTACTTATATAAGGCTGCTTCTCAAGTGGAGACCGAACGTCGGCAGAACAATAGGTTTAAGGAAAGGTATTTTTCAAATCTCCTCAAGGTGAATATTCAGCAACTAATGCCCTGGGCATTATAGGACATGGAACATTAGCCACAGTCTGTTCACAAATCAGCTGACCAAGGGCAACTAGGAATGGGCGATAAACGTTGGCCAAGCCAGCGACTCCCACATGCCATAAATGAATTTTTATAAATACCTTCTGAAATAACTATGGGGAGAGAGAGGTCATGTGACTGGAAGAATCATTTTTGAAATTTCTATTAATACAACATGCAAGCCGTTAAAAGAATAGTCTGGAAAAGCCTGCCAATGGGACCCGAGAGGAAAACTTTTCAGCACAACATCTGGAATACACTACAATAGTCACAACCACCTATTTAGCAAGGAAGCATGTGACTGTCAAGAGAATCGTATGGCACACAAAAACACTTCTTTAGGAACCTTGCAACACATTTCTAATTGGATATTTTAAGAAACATTTAAACACAGCTTTAATCAAGTTATAAATGAGTTTTTCATAGGATAGAGGAAGTTGATCAGGGATATTAATCTGACAACTTGAGTAATTGACGTCCAAGCTCATTTCACCAACAATAGCATGTTATCCATCACTTTATTCAGCATAATCACTTCTGTGGTCATTCACAAGTACTAGATAAATTACAGTATGGATTTCAGTTTTTGTGAGGTAAAAATGACCTTTTGTCATCATTAATACATTGCATGGTGCGCGTGTATGACTGCAGGAAAACATGAATTGAACACGATGAGCAACATTGCGCACCGTTGTTAAATTTGGAAAATGTCCCAGGTATGTTCGGTCCACAAAAATCAGAACAAATCCAACCTGGGCAATTCCTGCAGGAGCACTCCACTCTTGATCATCAGCAAAGTGACAGAAAGTGTTATCTACTGTACTTTCAAGAGGCATTTACCCTGCATTAACCTGCTCACTAATGCTCAGTTTGTGTTCTGCCAGGGTCAGTCCGCTTCTGACCTCATTAAGCCTGTGTTCGCAAATGAATAAAACTGCTGAACTATGGAGGTGAGGTGAAAGTGACTGTCCTTGACATCAAGGCAGCATTTGACCAGGTATGGCATCAAGGAGCCCTGGTAAAACTGGAGATAATGGGAATCGGGGGAAACTCTCCACTGGTTGGAGTCATATCTAGCACAAAGGAAGATGGCTGTGGCTTTTGGAGGTCAATTATCTCAGTCCCAGGACATTGCTGCAGGAGTTCCTCAGTGTAGAGTCCTAGGCACAACTATCTTCAGCTGTTCATCAGTGACCTTCCTTCCATCATAACGTCAGAAGTGGGAATATTCACAGATGAACGCACAATGTTCAGCACCATTTACAAATCCTCAGATACTGAAGCAGTTCGTGTACATAGGTGGCTTGAGCTGACAAGTGGCCAGTAATATTTGCACCACAGAAGTGCCAGGCAACTGTCATCTCCAACAAAAGAGAATCTAACCACCTTCCCTCACAATCAATGTCATAATCATCACTGAATCCCCTACTACCAAGGCCCTCGGGGTTACGGTGAATCAGAAACTGAACTGAACCAGCATATAAATACTGCGGTTACATGAGCAGGTCAGAGACTATGGGCGTGATTCTCTGACCCCCACGCCGGGCGGCCAAATTTTTCGGTGGCGGCTTTTTTTTGGGGGGGCGGGGGTCGCGCTGCGCCGGCTGGGAGCCATTGGCAGCAGCCCCCCCCCCCCCCCCCCCGGCGATTCTACGGTCCCTGAGGGGCCGAGCGGTCGCCTGGTTTTGGCCAGCCCCGCTGGCGTGCATTACACAAGGTCTATAATGGCGAGACTTGGCTCTGAGGGCGGCCTGCGGAGTCCTCGGGGGGCGCGGGCAGGATCCGGCCCTGGGGCGGCCCCCACAGTGGCCTGGCCCGTGATTGGGGCCCACCGATCTGTGCCTTGGGGGCACTCTTTCCATCCGCACTTGCCTGTGTAAAACTCCGCCATGGCCGGCGCGGAGAAGAAACCCCCTGTGCATGAGCAGGAATCACACCAGCGATTCTGGGAACGCGCTGGCACTCCTGCGCATGCGCCAACTCTGCCGGCCGGTGGAGGCCCAGTGGCGCCGGCTGGCGCGGCGCCAATTACTCCAGTGCCGGCCCAGCCCCCGAAGGTGCAGAGGATTCCGCAGCCCGACACCGGAGTGGTTCACGCAACTGTTTGGCTCCGGCATCACCCACGCCGCCGGATACCGGAACACCCTGGCCAATATCTTCCAGCATGTAACTTGGTCCTGACTCCCCAAAGCCTGACCACCAACTACAAGGCTCAAGTCACGACTGCGATGGAATACACTTGCCAGGATGAGTGCAGCTCCAACAACACTCAAGAAGCTCAATACCATTTAGGACAAAGCAGCCCTGCTTGATTGGCACACCGACCAGCACCTTCAACATCCACTTCCCCCAGCACTGATGCACAGTGGCAGCAGTGCGTACATACTAAAGGATGCACAGTAGCAACTCACCAAGGCTTCTTTAACAGCACTTTCCAAACCCATAACCCCAACCACCTAGAAGGACAATGGTAGGAGATGCATGGGAACACCACTGCCTTCAAGTTCCCCTTCAAGTCACACACCATCCTGACTTGGAACTATATCATTGTTCCTTCATTGTCGATGGGTCAGAACCCTGGAACTCTCTCCCAAACAGCATTATAGGTGTTCCTACACCACATGGATAGCAGTAGTTCAAGAAGACAGCTCACCAAATTAAAGTTGCAAACTTTACTAAATCAACTTTTACAACAATATTCTAATTAAAGGACACATTTCCGTCAAAAAAGCATATTTGCACCACCTTCAGTAACAGATAATAAGTTAATTCTTCAATCAGTAAATGTAGATAAACGACAACCGAAAACATTATCAGTTTTATGGAAGATAAAGAAATTGAGAGAAATAATGGAAAGAAAGTTTGAAGACAATTTGCAAACATGGCCATAATTTTAAAATGCACACTCCAGTGGCATTCCTGTTCGTTCAGGCCCCCATAAAATCATTCTTCGCTTAACTTGGTTGGGCATCTTCAGCCCCATCGCTTAGGGAACTAATTGCAGAATACACGTGCAGGCCCTAGCCAGTTCTGTCCTTGACAAAGAGTCATCCAGACTTGATATGTTAGCGCCCTTCTCTCTCCACAGATGCTGTCAGACCTGCTGAGATTGTCCAGTATTTCCTGTTTTTGTTTCAGATTCCAGCACCCGCAGTAACTAGCTTTTATCTTCTGTTCTATAGTGTTGGGTTGCATGTTAAAAGGGTCCCACTGTCCAAGACAGAAGACCTCCCAGGCCTCTTGTAAAATGTTGCTATACTAACCTTTTTATTAGCGTTAGTGAACTAATATGGCTGCTGATCCAATTTCAGTAAAATCAAGATTAGGGTTAGCATTAACAGCGTTGAACTGTGCCCCGTCTTCAAGAACTCTAAACTGACTGTATTGAACAAGGATGTCCTAAAGTTGAATGAGAACTACTGGGATTGTTTTGCTTCTCAGTCTGCCAAGCCATAGAACATAGAACATACAGTGCAGAGGTAGGCCATTCGGCCCATCGAGTCTGCACCGACCCACATTAAGCCCTCATTTCTACTCTATCCCCGTAACTCAATGACTCCTCCTAACCGTTTGTGGACACTAAGGACAATTTAGCATAGCCAATCCACCTAACCTGCACGTCTTTGGGCTGTGGGAGGAGCCGGAGCACCCGGAGGAAACCCACGTACACATGGGGAGATCATGCAGACTCCTCACAGACAGTGACCCAGCAGGGAATTGAGCCTGGGACCCTGGTGCTGTGAAGTGACAGTGCTGTCCACTTTTTAATGAGTAAGAGTGATAATAATAATAATCTTTATTATAGTCACAAGTGGCCTTAAATTAACACTGCAATGAAGTTACTCTGAAAACCCCATATTCACCACACTCCGGCACCTGTTTGGGTACACAGAGATAATTCAGAATGTCCAAATTACCTAACAGTACATCTTTCGGGACTTGTGGGAGGAAACCAGAGTACCCAGAGGAAACCTACGGAAACACGGAGAGAACGTGGAGACGCAGGAGAACGTGCAGACTCTGCAGTCAGTGATCCAAGCCGGGAATTGAACCTGGGGCTCTGCACTGTGAAGCGATAGTGCTAACCACTGTGCAACCCTGATATATAATTGATGTTATCTGCAAATGCCATTGCACATTTTTGGTTCCATCTGATTTAAACCGCAATAATCATGGTAAAAATTAAGTTGCTAATGTGTTTAATTTAGTTGATATATAGTGTGTGGTGTGCATTGCGTCAAGTAAAATGAGCATATGAATATGAAAGATTAACGAGTCTTGAAAACTGGAAAGTAATTTACAAACCTATTTTTGATAAAGAATATTAAATAAGCATGAAATTAAAAGCAAAACCAAGATTCTAATAAGTCCACACAATGAGCACTATAGCAGAAGAAACACTGGCTTTATACTTTTTGTTCTTTAAAATTAATTGCAAGTTCAAAGTTGGTTGATTATTAACACTGTTTGAACGAAGCTCTATCAGGAACACACACAGTACAATAATCATGTGTATACTTAAATGCTTTTGAATCCCATTAAATTTTACCAAGCCTCAACTAATTGATTGATTACTGCGTGCATAGAAAAAAAATTAAATATTTAGTCAAATTAAAGAAAACTAATGTGCTACTGTTGAAACAGATAGAGAGCCTCTGTCCTACCATAGGCAAAGCAGTAGAAAGAACCGATATATTGAGCAGTTCTGACTGAATGGCATCAATTTTCTAAACAGACAAGGTCGCCCAATGAATTCTCACTCCTTAATTGTTTCACAAAAAGTCTATTCAAATGCAGTGCTTCTAATTGCAAACACAGGTCCCAGTTAATGCTTTCTTCTTGCAAAGATAATTGATCCTTGTTCTTCAGCCGTGCAATATAACCAAAATCCACCTCGAGCTATAACCCTGACATAATATTACAAAACGGAAAGAAAACCTTCAGGAGTTTGACCTAAGAGAAAACAAGAGAGAGCATGGCGGATTTTACGTTAGGCAGCCTGGTAGGGCAGGCTGCCCCACTGATGTGTTGGCATGAGCTGAAGTAAGTTGCATTTTAGTCATTTCGTAGTACAGAACTTTTATGTTACTGAAAAAAGAGACAGGTAGCAGCTTTTTGTCTTGCGCTCATCGGGGCACTTTGCAACAATACCAAACAAGGAGAAAACGATAACCCATACTGCATGAGAAGAGAATGCCGATGGGTTGGCAAGTGAGGCCCTGATTTGCAGAGATATTGCCATGGAGAATACACCAGGAGCTCTCTACCACAGTCTACAGCAAGCCTACCTTCACTGGTCAATATATGCAATGGGATTCCAACAGTTCCGCACAGTGTACGATTGGGTTTGTCAACAAACTTGTAAGTAGGGCTCATGCCATTTGTTCACCATTCAAGCTTGATGCTGCAACAAGGCATCCTGCAGGATACTGACTATCCTGATCAATCAGATCATTATGCATTATATATTACACAAACCCATGAGTGGGCCAAAAGCCATCACTTTCGGTCCTGCAAAGTCTCTGGTCCACTTCAGATTACCCTGGAAAGGCAAAAAATCGTTGAACAACAGGTGAAGTGAGCTGTTTCATGCAATAGCATGCAATAGCAATACGAGGGGCTTCCACCACTTACAGGATGCTGCCAGTAAGCCAAAAAGCAAGATTTTACCTATCACATGGATGAGTAATATGGATTAGGAATTTCAGTGCCAGTGTGATGGTAGCGATGTTGGCCGTACATCCCAAAGACTGGTGGATCATATCAAACAGCATGTCCCAGCTGCTGTTATTAATAGGCAAGGTACAGACCATATCCAGCCAGCCCTTGGGTAATGCCTTGACCAATCAGGGTAAAACTGTCCAGTTAATATTTCAAACAATGCTTAGCAGTTAATTGTCAGTCACCATCAACTGGTGCATTCTCCATGGCAATACCTCTGCCAATCACGATGCACTCGTCCACCAGTAGGCATTATCTTCCCATTGAGCATGGGTTGTTGTTTTCCCCATATATTGATATTCCTGTGACGTCTCCTGATGAGTGGAAGACAAAAAGCTTTGACATGTCTCTTTTTCAGAAATACAAAATTCCATTACAGGGTGCAAGAGGTCAAAAGCAAGCTTAATTCTGTTTGACTGGAAGCTTGCTGCAATAGTAGGGTATTCAGGATTGTCAGGGTTACATTCGAGTCTGAGGAAACAGTACCACCCACATTATGATGTAGAAACCCACATGGGAGTAATAGAGTATAGCAGTGAGCCTGGTAAACGTTGGCATGAAGATAAAACCTCGTCAGGGCTTTATACTATATATATGTATATGGTTATGTGTTTTTAAGGGGAAGCTAGATAGTCATAGAAGTAAATGTTAATGAGGTTATATGAAAATGGATGGGTATAGGCTCATGTGGAGCATGGATATCAGCATAGATCAAGTGGCTGAATGGCCTTCAACCATGCTCTAATTTAATGTAATTTGTGGCTCACAAGGCTTTTTTTGTCCTCTTGTTTGCTTAATTGACACCATGCTTCCCTGATAAGTCCAGAACTGGGCGCTAAATATGCAACTGTATGTTAACATTGTATCGCAGGATCTTGAATTTTTAAAAAGACGGAAAAGAATATTAGCTTCGCCAAAATGGCACCAGAGACCTAGGATTTACCGAGCAATCCATCACGTGTTTTTCAGCAGCTTAGGTGGCCCACCAGCAGGACTTACCGATGATGCCAAGTCAACGGGACTTCCTAAAGGCTACACCCATCCTTGCCGGGAAACCCATGCACACCATGGGACCGGAATATCCCGCCGGCATAAACAGCCGGTAGATCGCACCCCTAATTCCGGAAGTCCCACCCTCGAACCTGACACTGAACATTTTCACTGGGTGGGGGAATGGGAGAGGGTTGTACTGTTCAAATCTGTGGCACGCAAAGGCAGCTGCACATGTAAAAGTGCAGCTGCCTTCGAACAGATCCAATTTGCGTAACTGGGATTTACAAAATAAGACTCGTGGGCTTTAAATTTTCAGGAAATTTTCCAATGCCCCTGACTTCTGAGTGAAAATCTAGGCCCTTGACATTTCATCGTCGACCCAAAATATTCCTTCAAAAGAGCCTGAATTTTAATTCCTTGAAAGCTTCCCAGCTGCACAAGGTTAAAAGCAGGCCTCAATTTATCACTGCAAGGGTGCAGAAAAATATCAAGGGTTGGATTCTCCATTGCCCGATGCCGGTATCAGGATTCCTGATCGGGTGGAGAATAACAGGTCGTCCGAGAATCGGGATTGACACCGGACGCCAGACCTGTTGCAATGCTCCGCTGCCCCACCGCCGGCCTCAATGAGCTATCCATCACACGCTAGCAGCACCATGCAAATCCATGATTAAATCTTTTTTAAAATAAATTTAGATTACCCAATTCATTTTTTCCAATTAAGGGGCAATTTAGCATGGCCAATCCACCTAGCCTGCACATCTTTGGGTTGTGGGGGTGAAACCCATGCAAACACGGGGAGAATGTGCAAACCCCACATGGACAGTAACCCAGAGTCGGGATCGAACCTGGGACGTCGGCACCGTGAGGCAGCAGTGCGAACCAGTGCGCCACCATGCTGCTTCATCCATGATTAAATCTGATTAACAGGCTGAAAGCCCAAATCTCCACCCCCCACATTTTGCTCCACCCCTTACAGCCAGGAGTCACACAGGCATCATTTGGTGTAAGTATTTACAAGCGGTGTCCAGGTGCCAATGCCGCTGAAGGGGAGCACGGAGGTACGCAAACATTTGAAACTTTTCGGGCTTGTTGCAGGGTGTATGCCTGGACCTCCGGGAGTAGCGGGTAATGACTTGGTGGCAAGCGTGTAGAATTGGGTTGTCCCCCTCGGGATTGGAGTGCCCTGTCTCACACTCCCCATTGCTGCATAAATTCATTTTAACCCACCTGCAACTTACAGGTTCCTGGCTGTTGAGATTGCTGGCTGCTGACAGTATCCTACAAATATTTCTAAACACTCTTGCTTTGATTGACACCTCCTTACTATATCAAAAGCAGCTAAATGGGTTAACTTCCTCTTTTTCACAACATAAAGCACTTAGCTCCTTTAAATAGGGTGATGAGCTGTTAATCACAGCAAGAATGTTTGTTTTTATTTATTTAATTTTTATAAATTTCGAGCACCCAATTTTTTTTCCCAATTAAGGGGTAATTTAGCGTGGACAATCCACCTAGCCTGCACATCTTTTGGCTTGTGGGGGTGAGACACACGCAAACATGGGGAGAATGTACAAACTCCACACGGGCAATGACCCAGGGTTGGGATCAAACCTGGGTCCTCAGCACTATGAGGTAGCAGTGCTAACCACCGCCATTGTGCTGCCCACAGCAAGAGTAATGTGGTTAGCATCAAAGCAGGGTAATGGCTATGCACTCAAGCATGAAGGGAAATATCAATTAATAATTCACCAAGCCTGACCCACAAAACTGTCAATCACAGGCTAATGGAAGATTTTTCTCAGTGAAACCTAATGGGAGATTTGCATTTCAAAGGTTGGCAGAGGATTTGAAGAACTTTCACCTGTCTTGGGTTTTCCAGGAAGCTTCTGACACTTGTAACAGCTGTTGTTTTAAAGACAATTGTTTGAAGTAGAAGAGGTTTGGAAAGGGTAAGTGAAAATGGATTGGATTGGATTGGATTGGATTTATTTATTGTCAGGTGTAACAGTGAATAGTATTTCTCTGCGAGCAGCTCAACAGATCACTAAGTACATGAAATGAAAAGGAAATAAAAGAAATGTAGTGATGTTGCACTGGACCACCAGGACTGCTCTTCAGCATTCAGGCAGGGGTGACTGAATGGGGGGGTGGGGTGGAATCTCTGTTACGGGTCTGATGAGAATGACTGATGGGGGTCTCGGATGGAGGTGTGGGTTTTGGGGGGTCGTGAGGGGGTCAGTGTTGGGGGATCAGTCACCCTCATGCTTGCATGCTGTGGGAGTGTGGTTGACTCATTATTCCTGTAGTAGAAAAGGAGCCCGAGAAAGAAATACTAGCAATCTACAGTCCAAGGTCAAATCCCACTCCCAGAAATACCGACCAACTATACAGTCGAAGATGCGGTTCAGGGATCGCGTCCATTGGCCATGCAAGCACCCACAGAACCCATGACAAGTAACAAAGAGTTTCTTAGGTGGACAATCATGCTCATTAACGAGTGATTGCCAAAGAAGAAGACTTGCATATTTGCAACATGTACTTAGTGATCAATATTAGTCAGGCTACCACTTCCAATGCTTTCTAAAATAGCATAATCTCAATAAGTAATTTTCTGGGAACTACTGCACTGAAATTGCACTAAAGTGGAGTCAGACTGCATTCCATGCTGTACAGTTGACAAATGATTGGCATTTTCCATCTGAGTTAGCCTCTTCAACTTGTACACTACTTATCATAATTGTTTCCCATTAAATAAGTCAAATGTAGCATATAAAACTCAACTGAACTAACCAATTACCTTACTAGAAACCAGAATGTTTACAAAACACTTAAAGTTAAAAGCACAGGCTTGCATCAGTGTAAAACCAGAGAAAAATAAAATTGTCATTGTTTATTCTAAATTGCATTAAGTTTTAAGCACCTTTTATTGACAATGCAGAACAATATACTTTTCTGTTGAAGTGGATAAAGGCTTTATAGGTTTTGTACCTCATCCTAGTGTGCTGGGCAGTAATTAGCCGACAGTTAGTTCAGCTAATTACAACCTCCACCCACATACAGCAGGTTTATAGTCCCTCTCCACTTTACATCTGCCAAAGACAATTTCATTTTTTCAAATCACAATGATACTGAACAAAAAACCTGTGGTCTCTTAATTTCCATTTTTTAAATGATCATTTATTACAGTTTCAGCTTGCATATCGGCCTGTGATGTGATATTTATGACAGCACAGAGAAATTACCAACATACAACATTTAAAAATAAAATCAACAAACCTTTGCAGTGGGGGAAGAAGGAGGTTTGAAAGTATTAACATTCTGAGGTCTATGGTTGATCTACATTTAATTTAATAAAAATCACCCTTTTATAGCTTACAATGACATAAGGAAACCGTAAAGGACAAAACCCGACTGAATGATAATATGTCAGTGAAGTTTGCTTGGAGTAGCTATCTGCATCATTGCCTGCTGTTACTACCTATTAATGTCTACAGTCTTTAGTTATCATAAAGTTGCCTGTTATCTGCAAGAATCAGTTTAATCCGACTGAACTGTGCATTTTAAATCAATAATGTACAGCAGTTGGTGGATTCTGACCAGACTTCATGGAATCCTTCCTTCCAGACTGAAATCCAATTTTGCGGTGCATAGTGATCAAAGTGACTGAGATCAGCTTCATTGTTTTAACAATGAATTCTCATTGCTACTTTCAAACTGCACTGGATTTTTAACAGATAATGGGAACTCAACATTATCTTGAGTCAATTAGTAATTCAATCTTACTTTGTTTGAAACAAACAAAAACAGAAACACCCAAAATAGGTTTTGAGTAAGTACAAAATCATAAAATTATAGAATAATACAACACGTAAGGAGGTTATTTGTCCCATTGAGTCCATCCCTTCTAAAAGCAATCCAGTTCGTTCGACTCCTTTTCCCCATCACACCAATTTTTTTCTTCTTCAATTATTTATCCAACTCCCTCTTAAAAGCTAAAATCAAAGTATTTCAATCACACGATCAAGCAATGCATTCCAAATCTTAGTCATTTGCGCAAAAAGGTTTTCCCTCCTGTCACCTCTGCTTTTTTGCCAATCGTCTTAAATCTGTTTGGTGACCCTGCTACCATTAGAAACAGCCTGTCTCTATTTATTTGACCTGAACACATGATGATTCTAACCACATCTATCAAACTTCCTCGTAGTCTTCTGTGCTCTAAGGACAACAACAATACATTTTTCAGCCTTTCCTCGGAATTATTATCTCTCATCCCCGGAATCATTCTACTAAATCTCCATTCAAGTAAATCTCAACTGTAACCCCCTCCAAACTCTGGACATCATTCCTAAAGGCTGTGCTAGAGCTGGATACAACACTGCAGTTGGGATAAAACTAGTGTTCCACATAGGTTCATCACAATTTATTGGCTTGTGTACTCCTTTGCCTCTCCGTATAAAGCCCATGATCCCATCTGCTTCATTAGCTACTTTGGTTAAACTGTCTTATCAACTTCAATAATTTGTACACAAACATCCCCAAGTCTCTCGTCCTGCACTCTTTTTAAAACTGTATCATTGAGCAAGATTTTCTTTCCTCGCACGTCCTACCAAATATATCACCTTACATTTTCTGCATTGATGTGTTGTGTATCGACCCATCCCACAAGGCTACCTATGTCTTCTTAAAGTCCATTCGTTACAACATTTTACAACACTTCCAGATTGTGTGCCACCTGCAACTTTTGAATAGGTGCCCTGTACCCCTTGGTGCAAGTCATTCATGTTTATCAAAAACAGCAGTGGTGCTAATAGTGATCCCTGGGGATCTCAACTTAATGTTCTTTCCAGCCTGAAGATCAGCCATTCACCACAATTCTGTTAAATATCACTCAGCCAATTTTGTAGCTATGCTGCTACTGTCCCTTTTATCCCATGGGTTTCAGTTTTGCTATTAAGCCTATTATGTGATACTTTATCAAGCGCCTTTTGAAGCAGCAACTGCTCTGCCCTCATCCACCTCTATGTTAAACCAATAAAAAAACTCAATCAGGTTCGTCAAACACAATTTGGCCTTAACAAATCCATGCTGACTTCCCTTTATTAGTCCATACTTGTCCAAGTGATTTGTTAATTTTCTCCTGGATTATTCTTTCTAAAAGCTTTCCCACCACTGATGTTAAGCTGTCTGGCCTGTAATTGCCAGGTTTATCCTTCTACCCTTCATTGAACAAGAATGTAATAATAGCAATTCTCCAGCCCTTTGGCACCATCCTGGTATCGACATTGAAACATGGATTTAAAGTATTATTTTCCAGCTGAATAAAATTGCTCCAACTTGGTCTTTTCAAACAGTTAAACATTTTGATCAATTTCAAATAGTCGGCGCGATCAAACGAAAAAAACAACAGAGTTCAGACAGTTTGATCTGGCATCGGCATAGATAAGTGAACTATGAAATTCACTTAGATGCACAATTATAGATTCCACCCAGTGTGGGCGGGATCGCGGCAGAGCCGTCTCGCGGGATCTACTGGCTACGTCCCGTCCCGATTCCGGTTGGATGCGGTTGGTAAATCGCGCCCAGTGTCTCTTGATACTGCAATTAATGGTCAACAATAAATTAAATAGCAAAATGAGTAAGCACACCAATTACCAAAGGAGAACTTGCCATGAAGGTTTTAAAGCTTTTACCCTGTACAAGTGTATGAAGTGACCAAAATTCGCAACGATTTGGGTCCTGCGTCCAAACCATTTTTTTAACCTCTAATACAAAAACAAAATATGGTGGATGCTGGAAATCTGAAATAAAAAGGGAAAAGGCTGGAAATATTCAGCAGGCCTAGCAGCATCTGTGGAGAGAGAAGCAGAGTTAACATTTCAGGTGGAAGATCTTTGTTCTTGTGAAAATCCAGTGTCCTGAAACTTTGGGCTAGATTATCATCCTCGAGATGGGTATGCAGTTCGGAAAATTCCATGCTTGGCCCATTTGCCTTGGGAGAAAGTGCCAGGAAGGACGGGATTTTCATTATGGGGGACTGGGTGTGGGTTGCAGTACTTATAGACCATCATGGCCCTCATGCTAAGCTATGGCACTTTCATGCTCATTCACCCACTGTATAAACTGCATAGAATCCATGAACCTTGTACTGCAAATAGGGTGTGTAGAAAAAATTATTTACAAAAAAATGACACATTGCTAACTTTTCACTTTCTTAAAATAAACCTTTTTACTGCAGGCCAAAAAAGGTGTCAATCATCCAAACCTTTTAAAAATATCAATGGCTGAAACTACAAGCACTGAATACCACTTTACCTTGTGTAATAAACATTGTATTATTGATAGAAGATGTTGGACAGCCAGAGCAATAAATCAAGCAATGTTTTTCCAAGAGACTCATGTCTTTCATTACTCTAATGGAAGCAAGGGCTTGGTTTCCTCTACACAGATGCTGCGAAGAGCTGGTGCGTAATTATTGCATTTTCTGCTTTGATTTTGTTTTCTTAACCTGCTATGGTTGCATATTCTGAGGCATAAATTAATTTGTCCCGTTTCTTCCTACAATAATTATTCTAATAATAATCTTTATTAGTGTCACAATAGGCTTACATTAACACTGTATTATGGGCCAGGGTTTAGAGAACACCAAAGTATATCATGGAGTTCACCTGACCCACAACTTTGAATAGATTTTGGTTATGGGGAGCACAAGGGTCCACTTTACAGGTGTGATGCAATAGAGATCTAAAGTATTTTTTAAACAAAAACAATCTTTATTCTATGAATCCAGTTAACATTTTATAAACACATAGTAAACATCTTATTAACTACCAACACTGATACCCCTCCCAAAAGACACAGTACTTTAAAGGTAACCCTTAGTAACTTTCCTAACAACATCCATGAGCCAAAAACCCTTTTTAACAGAGACAGTAGGTTTGCATTCCTTACAGAAACAGGTATTACTTTGAAATCATCAAGTGATCTGGTGACATTCTTTAGCATGCAGAGAGAAAGAGACCAAAATGCACCTCCTTGGTTTGAATGCAGCTCTCCAACTGAAAACTTAACTAAAACTCAGAGCCAAAAACAGCTTCCAGCTCAAAACGAAAGTAAAAAGCAGAGCCAGAACCCAGCTCCACCCACACAATGACATCACTGCAGCCACTTGAGAAGCCAAGCATTTCTTAAAGTGACATTTCCATGACAACTGCAATGAAGTTGCTGTGAAAATCCCCTTGTTGCCACAGGCACCTGTTCAGGTACACTGAGGGAGAATTCAGAATGACCAATTCACCTCACAAATACATCTTTTAGGACTTGTGGGAAGAAATTGGAGCACCCAGAAGAGATCCACACAAACACAGGGATAACATTCAAACTCCACACAGACAGTTACCCAAGCTGGGAATCAAACCCGCGTTCCTGGCGCTGTGAAACAACAGTGATAACCACTGTGCTACGCTGCTGCCAATTGTGCTGCCAGACATTTTATAGGTTGCGCATATTGCAGTCTGCAACATACTTCCAATGGATCGGGTTAAGTATGCATACCAGCATACTTAATTAATTTATTTCCCTCAGTGTTTAATCTGAATTACACATGAGACGACATAAACAACCATCAATCCCATTTCCATCCCATCAAGCCTTATATTGATCCATCAATCAACATCAGGAATAGTATTAAGTCTGTATTATATTTCACAATGGAGGGATACAGCATTAAGGAGTGCTGAGGGTTTTGGCCAAGAGTGGTACCATGACCGGTACAGGCTCGGAATGCCGAAGGACCTGTTCCTGTGCTGTATTGTTCTTTGTTTTTTGTTCTAATTGCCTCACTGAGAGAGAAAAAAATATTTTTAAAACATTTTGCGTTTTTACTTGCTTCAATTAAACAAAGTCTATTTTACACTAGGAAGTTTTTATTCACTTCTTCACTGTTCTGCAAAGGATATCAACGTATTTTGAATGAGGCAATGTCTGCAGGGTTCTATGTGAACTTCTTATTTAGCCATTAAAAAACTGCATGATAGTGCTGTTATATGGAAAGAAAACAGTTCATCTCATGATCATTTTAAGTTTTATCATTTGAGTGAGGAAAACCTCATGGCAAAAACCACTGCAATTATTATCTGACCTACTAGTCAACCTTCTTGAGAACACTTGAATAAGTAATGCATTTTGCAGTCTTGACAGATTCGATTCCATTTCAAGCAGAGTTGAAAATGTTTGAAATAGGCTTTTAACTGTTTGAGAATTCGGAACAGTCTATATATCACTCTGGTCAGCTTGATTTACTCCACAATTATTCATGCATCTATACTATATTTATTATATTAAAAGTCTTACATCTGAATATACCCCCCGTTCGGTACGCATGACCTTCTGCTGTCATATTTTACAACTTCTATGTGTCAACATTCGATTATGAATTCCTAATCCACAATTATAATAAATAAATTCCTATCTCAGTTTGACACAGTGATTGTGCAATCTGGTGATGGGTTCCTGCAATTCTCTCTGATTTTTTTTTCACTGTTACTTTTCCTCTCTGGTTAATGCACAAATAAAATTTTAACCGAATAAAAATGCAAAACAATTACATGCTCCACAATAATATCATCAGCAATATTGAACAAGTTTTCTTTTGTGTTTCATTTGGTGACTTCATAACCTCCCCCAAAAACATGGGCTTGGGGTCGCTGTTTATAGTTGGTCTGTGGTATTACAAGCTGAATTGAAATGTGCAGTCTGAGCATGTGCAGTGTACTTCATTTCTCAGAATACATCAGTTCCATGCAGTCAGATTATAGTGCACTTTCAAATTGCTTCATTCTGCTGGGGAGCGATAATTTCCAGCCTGGCATTATTTTCTGATTGGCCTCAACCATAAGATCAGGGTAGACTATTATTGAAGTGTCACCAAACCTTATAAAAAGTAACAATGCAAGAATGCTCCAGAAGCAGCTCTGTAACTCATTTTAGCCCCTTAAAATAAAGATATTGAAAGAACAACGTCCTTTTGGGGAAGAGCATGGAATTCCGATAGTGCAGAACGAGGTCATTCGGCACATTGAGTCTGTACCGACCGGCTGAAACCACACCCTAGCTAGGCCCACACCCACTCCTCTGCCCTATTCCTGTAACCCCACATAACCTTCACATCTTTGGACTGTGAGAGGAAGTTGGAGCACCCAGAGGAGAACGTGCAAACTCCACACAAACAGTCACCCAAGGCCGGAACTGAACCCGGATCCCTGGCGCTATAAGGCAGCAGTGCGAACTACTGTGCCACCATGTAGGAGGACTTTAAATGCAATAAAACATCCCAAGGTGCTCCAAAGAAGCATTATCAAACAAAATTTGTCACCAAACCACACAAAATATTCGGAGAGGCGGCAAACAGATTGGTCAAATTGGCAGCCTAAAGAAGCATGTTAAAGGACAAGAGAGTGGTCGATTGGCAGAGAAATTTAAGGAGGGAATGCTAGAGCTTAGGACCTAGATAGCTGAAGATAAGGCCACGAACGGTGAGGCACAGGAATTGTAAATGCTTGAGATGCCAGAAGTGGAGGAATACAACGTGCGTGGAGGACTTGTTGGATTGTGGTTCAAGCAATAGGGAGGAGTGAAGACCTGAATGGATTTGGAAACAACAATGAAAATTGTAAATTCCACTTGTTCCGATTAACTTTGTACAAGGCCACAGGAGATTCACTGGCGAATTGAAATACATTGAAGCAATTTATTTAAGTTAAAGGTCTTTCCTTTGACTAAAATCCCCCAGGATGAGAACTGCTCTGCAATAAACACACAGCATGCCATAGAATGTTCAGCATTAATTATCAAAATACAAAAGCACAAAAAATAGGAGCAGGAGTCGAGCCTGTTCTGTCATTCAATATGATCACGACTGAGCTTGGTTTCCAACTGCAGTTTCCTGTCTGCCCTCCATGTCCCATGATTCCTGGAGCATGAAAAATCCCTCACGATTTTATATTTTTCAATAAGATTGCCTCTCATTCTTCGAAACTAAAATGGATACTGGCCATACTTGTCCAACATTTTCTCATAGGATAAAAATGTCCCGATCTCTGGATTTCCAAAAGTGATCCACAACCACCCCCTCCCAAACCCAACGCACAATAGGGGGGTCCGCAAGTCCCAATGCTTTATGGGATGCTCCCACCCCCCCCCCCTCACACCTCTCCAACAATCCCCAACACCTACACAGGGCACCCCGGCCCAATTGCCATCCGGCAAAAAAATACCACATTGGCACTCTGGCAGCTCCCCTGCCATATGACAGTGCCACCTGGGCATCTAGGCAGTGCCAGGCTGGCACCATGCATGGCACCAGCAATGTCAGGGTACTTTCCTGCCCATAGTGCATGCACCTGGGGGTCTCCGATCCCCTGTAAGACCCCCACAAGTATTGCTGCATCTGGTCCCTGTTTGTGGGGGCCAGAATTAAACAGCTCTCACCCAAGGTCTCTAAGGCGAAGGGCACAGATTCCAACACCTCGGGTACTTTGGAAAACTGCACATTAAAGTGAAACTAGATGTCTCACATTAATATGCAGAGTTCCCTAAAAGATTGCATTAGATCTCCTGAGGCATTACGAGGTGGGTAAATCCCGGGAGTGGGGTCTCCCGGCTTCTATTGGCCATGCTGTGCCACAGCGGGTTGCTTTACAGGCGCAGCATGGCCATTCGATGGTGCCTAGGCTCACCCATTTCCTATTGCAACACTTTCCTACTTTTATATTTCATCCCACTTGCATTGAAGGAAAACATTCCATTTGCCTTCTGAATCACCAGCTGTTCCTGCACTTTTTGTGTATATTTTGCGATTCCCATACCGGGACACGCAGATCCCTCTGTAGTTAAGAGTTCTGCAATCTCTCCCTTTTTAAATAATATGCTGCTTTTATGTTCTTCCTGTCAAAATGGACAGTTTAACATTTTTACACATTATATGCCATCTGTCAATTTTATGTCTATTCACTCAAACTATCTATATCCCTTTGTAGAATCCTTATGTACTCTTCAGAACTTATTTCCCTAACTATCTTTGTATCCTCAGCAAACGTAGCGACAAAATATTCAATCGCACCAACCAATTCATTAATATAGACTTAAAATTGTTAATGCCTGAACACAGATCCCTGTGGCACTCTACTCAGTACATCTTGACAACCTGAAAATTATCCATTTACGTCTACTCTCTGGATGCAATTTCCCCTCCACATCGCGCCCAGGTGAATCGTGGGAGAGACCCAAATCTGGCTTCATGCTGGTACAAAACCTGCGTGAGTCTCTCTACTCATGGCATTCAACGCAATCTGGATCACGCACAGGGTGGCCAGGGACAGGGCAGAGTGGTACCCTGCCACCCCTCGGCACTAAGACACCTTGGTTGCCAGTCTGGGTTGCCAGGGTTCCAAGGGCACTGCCTGGATGCCAGGCTGTCAGTGTCAAGGTGTCCGGGTGCTGGGTCGGCATTACCTAGAGTCAGGGCCTGGGGGACCATGCCCATGAAAGTGGAGGGGGGGTCACAGCTTTTCAAAATGATGCCCCAAACTGCGAGGAGCTGCTCCTGCTGGCTTTCTTAAGTGTGTTGTTAAGACTTCCTTGATAATAGATTCCAATGATTCATGTCAGACTAACTGGCCTGTACTTCCATACTTTCTCGCTCCCTCCTTTCTGGAAAACTGGTGTTATATGTGCCAACTTCCAATCAGATGGGAGCTAAATTTAAGGGGCTGGATTCTACACCGTTGGATGCTCCGTTTAGCTGGCAGCCCAAGGGTTTCCCCGACAGCATGGGCTGACCCACAATGGGAAACGGATTGTGCCACAGTTCTGCTCTTACGTTTCTCCAATACCTTTTCCCTGCTGATATTAACATCTTTAATTTCCTCACTCCCTTTAGCCCCTAGGTTACTGTCAATTTCTTATACAAAACTTGAGCCTTCTACTGTGAAGACAGGAAATGGCATGGTGGCACAGTCGTTAGCACTGCTGCCTCACAGTTCCAGGACCCCAAATTCAATTCTGGTCTTGGGTGATTGTCTATGTGGAATTTGCACTTTCTTCCCGTCTCTGCGTGGGTTTTCTCCGGGTGCTCTGGTTTCCTCCCACAGTCCAAAGATGTGCAGGTTAGGTGGATTGGCCATGCTAAATTGCCCTTAGTGTCCAAAACGGATAGGTGGGTTTGCTGCATTACGGGTATAGGGTGGAGGTGTGGGCATGCTCTTTCCAAGTCAGTGCAGACTCAATGGGTTGAATGGCGTCCTTCTGCATTGTAAATTTCATGATTCTATGATTATATTTGTTCAATTTGTCCGCCCTTTCTTCATTCCACATAATAATTTATTTGTCCTCTGCTTCTAAGGGACCAATGTTTTCTTTACCTACTATTTTCCTTTCCATATACTTATAGAAGCTCTTACAATCTGTTATATATTTTGGCTAGTTTGTTTGATATTCTATTTTTACCCTTTTTATTAATTTTTTGGCAGCCTTTTGTTGGCTTTTAAAACACTCCAAACCCTCAGTCTTGCTGCTGTTCTTTATAAGATGATAAACCTCTTATTTCAACATAATACTATCCTTAAATTCTTGAGTGAACCACAGATGGGTATTTCCTGCTGAGTTTTTGTTTATCAGTAGAATGCATTGCTGTTGAATTGTTTCTTGAATGTTTCCCATTGTTCATTTACCTCCATGACATTTGGTCCATTTATCCAATTAGCTGTAGCCAATGTTCTCTCATACCTGTGCAATTGGCATTAAGTTTAATATGTTTGCTTATTATAGAGATCTGTTACTTTCAAACTTAACATGGAATTCAATGGTATTATGCTCACTATTTCCCAGTGGACTGTTTAGCATAATAATATTATTCAACGCTGCATCATTACACAATACTAGATTCAAGATAACTTTATTCCTAGTTGGTTTCAAATATATTGCTCCAAAAAAAGAGTTATAATTCCATAAACCCATCTTTTAGATCGCTCTTGTTTATGTGATTGCCACAGTTCTTAGGGAGATTAACAACCTCCCCCCCCCCCCCCCCCCCCCCCGCAAAGCCCCAATTTTTTAGATTGTCTTTGTTACAAGCTTAATTATTTTCTTGTTTAATGCTCTGATCAATTGTATAAATACTGTTAGGGAGTCTATAACTAGTCCTGCCAGTGTTTTCTGACTCTTGCTATTTCTGATTTCCACCCATACTGAATCTACTTCATGATTTGCTAAGGCCAGATCATTTCTCACTAATGGCCTTATGTCATCCTTTACTATCACGGCTACCAGTGCTCTTTTGTCATTCTGTCTGTCATCCAACATATTATGCAACCTGGAATATTCATTTCCAACCTTGATCAGCTTGTAATCATATTTCCGCAATGTTGACGAGATCTAAATCACTTACCTCTATTTACGCCACTAGTTCATCCATCATTTGTAGATGCCTCATACATTCAGATAAAGAACTTTAACTTGATTTGTTAAATTTCTATTCCCTGCAATGACCTTCTTCACTAATGTATAATTCTTGTTGAACTCACTGACTTTTCCTGTCCCATCCTGTTCGCCTTTAACCACATTGCTTGACTGTTCTACTGTTCTGATGCCTCGGTCTTGCTCTTTGATTTCTAAATCTCCCTTCACTCGATCCCTCCCCAGCCCCTTTGTTGGTTTAAAGCCCTGTTCATTGTACTCGTAAAAAGATTATATGATTGGCCAGGACACTGGTCCCAGCCTGGTTTAAGTAAATCAATCCCAGTAGAAAGGTTCCTATGAGTGCTGATGCAAGTGCCCAATGAATCAAAACCACACTTTTAATTCTCTTACCTGCTTGACCCTATGCCAATTGATGTGTGGCTCAAGTAACAATGCAGAGATTATTACTTTTGATACTCCAGCCCCTAACTTCTCACATTGCCTCAGCAGGACATCATTCCTGGTTGTACCAATGTTGTTAGTGCCCATATGGATCACAACAACTTCCCACTCCAATTTTCTCTCCAGCTGTGAGGAGATGGCCTTAACCCTGGCAATGCATCAAAGCTCTAGCCCTGGCAGGAGAGAATAATTGATCCTCCTGAGTGTAATTGCTTCTTACATTGTCACATTCCTCTGTGCTCCCTGATCTTGAATGGCAGTCTTCACCATTGTGCCATGGTCAGTCCATTCATCCACCTTCTAGTCCTTCTCCTCATCCACACAATTGGCAAACACCTCATACCTGGTAAACCAAGTCAGGGGCTGACGATGCTCCAACACATGGGGCGGCATTGCTGCCTCACAGCAGCAGAGACTTGGGTTCAATTCCAACCTTGGGTGACTATCTGTGTGGAGTTTACACGTTCTCCCAGTGCCTGCGTGGGATTCCTCTGGGTGCTCCAGTTTACTTCCACAATCCAAAGATGTGCAGGTTAGGTGGATCGGCATGCTAAATAGCCCCTTAGTGTCCAAAGATGTGTAGGTTAGGTTAAGAGGTAATTAGGATCGGGCAGGGGCTTGGGCTTGGGCAGAGTGCTGTTACAGAGGCTTGGTGCTGACTCAATGGGCTGAGTGGCCTCCTTCTGCTCTATAGAGATGGTACTACACGCTGCTTCCCCATAACTTCTTGACTTGAAATCACACATTCCTGTCCCTGGCCATTGACCAACTCTAAAGTTCTGCCTCGCCTAAGGGATGGGGAGCGCCTCCAGAATAAAGTGTCCAACGTAATTCTTCCCCTCCCTGATGGGTCGCATTGTCTGCAGCTTGGTTTCCAGCTCAATGTTTCTAAGCTGATGTTCCTTAAGCCGCAGACACTGAACACACATTTGCCTTGGATCACACTGGTGATCACACCAGATTGTCAAATAGAAATTCGACTATAAAATGCTATAATCGCAATGTGACTTTGTCACATTTGCATAATCTGATTAAAAATAGAATCTTAAAAATCGAAATGCTTTATAAATATATTCCACTGCAGTTTTCTCCCCATCCAAATAAAGATTCTAATACTCACACTTCAATTAATATATTGTATGGACAATGCTTATTTGTCACATTTTTGTACTATTTATACATTTGCACAGTTTTGCAACACACAGCATAATCCCTCAGCTCCTTTGTTAATCTGTTTATACTCTGCAGCTGGTTGTTGTGCAGATTCTTTTTTAAAAAAAACACTCAGATCATAGGAAATGCAGTTCCTGGAGGAACTCAGCAGCAACACTTACATAATTGGACCTGCATTGATTAAACTACTTCACATGTTACTCAGGAACTAAATTTTCCCCACAGGGCGCAAAGCTTTTGGGAAAGTTAATTGTAGCTGATAAATAACAGGGGGGGGGGGGGGTAAAAAACCCTCTTTCGTCTGGAATTTAGAAATCTCTCTTTAAACACATGTCAGCTTTCCTTTACAGGTTTAGGAAAATCGATGAAAGATGGTAAAGTCTGACAATTTTGTTACCTTCATTCAATAATGCTGAACAAAAGTCCTAGCGCCCCTCAAAAGCAGTTTTGCGATACATTGCAATATAACCGTCATTCCAAATGATGTTAAAAGAAAACTGAACCCTACGTTCAAAGCCTTTAAAACCTCTTAATCCTGTCAAGGTGATTGTTGCTTTTACTGAAGTGAAATAAACACAAGCTTACAATTTATTCATGCATTGAGTAAGTACAAAGACTGCAGAAATGCTCTTGGGCTTCCAACAATTATATAATCCAACAAAACTTTGCTTTATCCTCTTACCCTTTTCGCCTCCTCTCGCATTCCCTCTTTTTGGGGCATTATTCCATGAGCAAAAGATGCCTACCAGTAAGGGCATCACAACAAAGCCAGATTATGTTCACGCCCAAGATGCAATGTACTCACTTCCAACAGTATCCCTTGGATAGTGATCAGTATGCACCATGCTGGATGATTCTACACGTTCTGACCTACGAGCTCCATGTCCAATTGTAATGCTGCCATTCCAATGGGAGTAATTTATTTCGTGCAACTGCTGACTTTTCTGATCTGGATGACACAACTACTCATGGCATAAATTTGCTAAATTACATGAGAGTCCAATTTAATAGTCAGTCAAACTCTCAACACTTTTTTCACAGATGTAAGAAAGAGTACGCACATTTGAAATACGCCATTCTTTTAAGTCTCCACCACTGCCACCCCACCCCCTCCCTCATCACCACCACCAACGCCGGCCTTTTCATTACAAAACTGCATCTAGTTTGTGCTAGTTTCACTGTCACTGAATTTGCCCTGTTCAAAGTACAACACCATCATAGCCACAGTATAACCCATGCATATCTATTTGCTTGAGAGTCACAAAGTGCACGGCTGACCTGTATATTGGCGGCGAGAATCAAACTGAGACTCAGTGCAATAGACCAAACTGTGCAAATGTATAAATAGTACAAAAATGTGACAAATAAGCATTGTCCATGCAATATATCAATTGAGATTTGAGTCTTAGAATTTTTATTTGGATTGGGGAGAAGACTACAATGGAATATATTTAGAAAGCATTTCGATTTTTCAGACTGTATTTTTAATCAGATTATGCCCATGATTACAAATAACTCCATTTTGATTGCTCAAATTAATTTCACAGAAGAACTCACTAACAATTAAAGGCTTCCACCTCATAGGTCCATCTTGGATTTGATCCAGGCTGCTGGAGATAGGTGTGCCAACCATACTGTTATTCTATTCTTCCCATTTACACATTGTTCTGCACGACAATTATTTCTGTCATCCGGCACTGAAGTTCCGGCACTAAGTTACACAATGGGGTATTTTTTATTTTCATTCCTTGGGTAGAAAATTAGCAGAGTAGGTCACCCACTCAGAACCAACCTAATTATTACTTTAATGGAAATAAAACTTCAGCAGGTTACATAACAGATGGGCCAATCATCAGCCAGTTTACCGTCCAGCTGGTGAAGAGCAAAATTGCCCACACACTAAGGGATGGATTTTTGCCCAGTTGGGAGGCTCCCCAGACCGAGAGAAATGGACGGTGGGACCCACATGTGGAAGTTCCACCCCAATTCCGACAGGTATAATTTTTGTCAGTAGGGGAAAAGGCCAGTTGGTAAGTTCAACCAGACCCAGTTTTGGCTGGTGCAAGGGTCTTGACCCACAGCGTGGAAGTCACAAATTGATGGAGAATATGCAAACACTCTTAAAGGCGAGCAAGGTCTGTACAATGGTCTGATTGAAGTTTTGTTTTAATGCCCCACTCTTTGAACTTTGAAAGAAAAACAGGCTGCAGCTGTCATTGGAATTTAAAAAAAACTTATGCTGAACTACTCTGATTTGCAGGCATAGGTTAGGAGGGAAAAGTAGCATCAGGTTGGGCAATTTCAGTCTAAATGCCTGACTGAGTTTCAAAACTACAATTATCTCAGCAGTGTGATTTAGTTCACATTATGATTGACAGCTGAAAAGGCGATTAAAGGATTAGCTCTCCTTGATATGAGGTCTGAATAGAGGTTTATTCTTTGAATAAGATATTGACCACTTCAGGTAATTTAATAACTTTGAATGAATGTTATGAATTAGAATTTTTTGTTCACTACGAAGTGCATAGGAGTGAGCGATATTGGATGGTGACAAGTTTATTTTCACCTTCACATGGCTTGGAGGTTAAAAGAGGCAATAGAGGATGAGTGGAGGTATGCGGTGTGAAGGCCCAACAGCTTCGAAAACAATTAGGTCAAATCCCAGAGAACCAGCTCACTTTGGCACTTGGTGCTCCTGTGGCAGTTCACACTCAGCTTCCAGGATCAGAGGGCCCAACTCCATTCTGCAGCTGCACTTCCAGAGCAAAACTCATGCATTTCAGTGTACTTTTTACCAAGGCTGGTCTGGTGAGTCAGACAATTTTCCGACTCGAGCAATTTGCCTCAGTTGTCAAAATCCAGACCCAAGTGTCACATCCTACTATGCAAAGATAATAGATGCATTTGAAAACAAATTCTACCCCAAAAATAAATATTTCAACAATAAAATAGCTCTTTTGCCCCATAATTTATATGACATCGTAAACCATAATACTCTACTTATATCGGGCATATCTGATGCCACCTTTAAAAGAACTGAAAGGTGCTTTTTTCTTTTCATCAACAATGTCACAGATTTTATAATCAAATCATCTTAACATGTAATCACAGGAAAGGAGAGAAATCCATTTTCTAAAACAAATGAAACAGTCTGCTACTGCTTTGCTCTCTCTCTTCACATCTGTCAAGAAAGGCAACAAGTGTGACACCTTCTATTAACCAGAAAGACAGTGATGTTTCTTGAAGGTGACGGCAACAAGAGAATGTCTGGCTTTGGAGATTGTAAACTCAAGGACTGAAAAATAAGTGTGTCAGTCTACAAAGAAAAGGGCAAGTGCATTTTCTTACAGACTAGATAGTGCTTCTGGCCACAATGGCAGTCTCAGGTACACAGCATGTTTAGATTCAGCTCGGAGGGGGAAAATTGGACTTTGTTTTGAAAGATAACTGATTGAGTTGCATGATAAGTTTTGGAATTTTCAGCTCCATTCTCACTGCTCAAACTTGATTTGCTCTGACATTGGTCTAGGTTTGAGAATAAAAGGCTTTGAAATATTCCACCTTGACACGGCTGTAAGAATTTTGAGAATAGAAAGCCTTGGCATTTGTGTCGTACAAACTATCGCAATTCTCAATGCTTGACATACAATGCTGGTGCAAAAACAATGGTGGTGTAATTGCCATCCTTTTTACACCCTGGTTGATATTCCTTTTCACTGAGTTCCGCCAAATGCAAGATCAGCTGGGATATATAATGAACAGGTAGTCTGATAACACTCACTTAATTACCACAGTTAAACTTTATATACACAGAATTATTTTGAAATACAATGACTTTTATTCAGACAAATAAGTCACACATTTTGGCTTCAGCAAGATTCCAAAAGCAGCTGTGACAATTTAGCCTGATTTTGGTGTTGTGGATGACATGTGATCTTCAATGTTTATCTGAATCACCAAACGCTACAGCTCAAATATTTGAATGTTTGCACCTTTGTGATAATAACCTAGACCAATGATGGGCAACCTAGACTATTGCATGGCCACATGAGTGGCCCTCCTTCATCACAGTGAAGCACAAGATTGAAATCAGGCTTGTTCACAAACCATGACACCGTGAATAAGATTTAACACATTTAATAAACACCAAATATTTCATAATGAGTTGAGGAAAATGCTCAATAATTTATATATTATACATTAATAGAACTATCATCAACTTTAAACAGTAAAAACAAAATAAATATTTATACTTTGGTTGATGTGGGAGTGTGCGGCTCTCACAGTCAATGTTTTATGTAATCAGCATGCACCTTACTTCACTTGCTTCACATGCTTCAGCCATACATAGAATCATAGGGCGGAATTCTCCGCTCCCCACGTGGCGTTGGAGAATCGTGGGAGCGCCTACCGACATTTTTTACGCCCCCCCTGGCGCCCCTAGTGATCCCCCCCCCCCCGTCGGAAAAATCGCTTTTAAAGGCGAACGGCGATTCTCCGAGCCCGATGGGCTGAGCGGCCGGCCCTTCACGCCCGTTTCACCATGGCAGCGTGCCAGATGCCCATTTGGGGCATCTAGGGGCCCGATTTGGACGGGAGTACCGCGACTGTGCTCAGGAGGGGACAGGCCCGCGATCAGTGCCCACCGATCGTCGGGCCAGCGACCAAAACGGACGCACTCTTTCCCCACCGCCGCCTGGCAAGATCAAGCTGCCACGTCCTGCTGGGTGGCAGAGGAGAAAGATGGCACAGCGCATGCACGGGTTTGTGCCGTCTGCGCGCTGATGTCATCCGCGCATGCGCGAGTTGGAACCGGCAACCCGCGCATCCGTGGATGACATCAGAAAAGCGCCATTTCCGCGTCATTTCCGGCGCGACAAGGTCGCGGCCGGTAACAACAGGGGCCCGCTCCTAGCCCCCTGGGTGGGGGTGAATTAGGTGCGGGGAGCGGGCCCCGAGACCGTCGTGAAGCTCGGCCGATTTCACGACGGCCATCCCAATTTTTATCAGGAAGCGGAGAATACCGCAGATAGAATTTACAGTGCAGAAGGAGACCATTTGGCCCATCGAGTCTGCACCCTACCTAAGCCCACACCTCCACCCTATCCCCGTAACCCAATAACCCCACCTAACCTTTTTTTGTTGGAGACTAAGGGCAATTTAACATGGCCAATCAACCTAACCTGCACAACTTTGGGTTGTGGGAGGAAACCGGAGCACCCGGAGGAAACCCACGCAGACACGGAGAGAACATGCAGACTCCGCACATACAGTGACCCAAGCCGAGAATTGAACCTGTGATTTGAAGCTGTGAAGCAACAATGCTAACCACTGTGCTACCATGCTGCCCTTATACCGGTAGGAAAAAAAGCATGGATAGAAATTAGTGGAATATGGCAATGCCCACGTGGGTAACGATCAACAAAATGTCTCACAGGCCACACTCTGAACCCAGATGGGCCATATGTGGCCTCACGCCGTAGGTTACCCACCACTGACCTAGACTATGTTCTTCTTCTTCAGTGATTACTCACTAATGAATATGATTGTCCACCTAAGAAACTCCGCGTTACGGTCATGGGTTCTGTAGTTTCTTGTGTGGCTTATGAGTCCGGTCCAGGAGCCGCACCTTCGAATGCACACTTGGCAGACATTTCCAGGTGGTTGGAGCAGTTATTGGACTCTAGATCGCTGATATTCCTTTCGCAGGTTCCATTTCCAGGCCTCCTCTTGTCATCGGGTGAAGAATTGTGTCCCTTCAATCGAGAGGTTCCTCCAAGTAGGTTTCTTCTGATCAAGGGTCTCTAAGGCATTGACATCTATGTTTCATTTCTTGAGATAAGCCTTCAGGATGTCTTTGAAGCACTTCTTTTGTCCACCTCTTGTTCGGGAGCCTTCCTCGAGCTTTTCAAAGAAGATTAGCTTTGGCAGTCAGGACTCTGACATCCTAAGCACATGGCCGGCCCAGCAGAGTTGGTTTTGGATGTTAATGGACTCAATGTTTGTGCTCCTGGCTCCTTCAAGGACATTGATATTCGTACGCCTGTCTCCCAAGCTGATGTAGAGAATCTGCCTCAGACAGTGACGATAGTACCGCTTCAGGGCCTTGAGGTGGCATCTATACATAGTACCAGGTTTCTGAGCAAGAGTTGGGACATGACTGCCTTGTGCACAAGGATCTTGGTGACAGCACGAATGTCGCTGTCATCATAGACTCTCATCCTTAGACATCTGAAGAAGGCGCCCGTGGATTGGATCTCCATATAGATGTCAGCCTTAGAGGAGAGGTGGTTCCCCAGGTATGGGAAACGTTTTACTTTTGGTAGGATTTCGCCATTCATGTTGGTGCAGGGAGAGGCCGAATCTAGCCCTTAGGCGGATTGGTAAACGTTTTGAGGCTGAGACTAATTCATTGGTATGCATCTCCAAAGATGTTGAGTATGGCTGGGTGATTCACTTCTGAGAGAGTGGAGGTGGTGACGTCATCTGCATACTGAAGTTTCATGAGTGATGTCAGTGTCATTTTCTTCTTGGATTTCAACTAATTGAGGTTGAAATGTTTTCGAACATCCTGTAGATGATGTCCACTCCACTGGGAAGTTTGCTCCTGACAAGGTGAGGAATAGTGGCAATGAAAATGGAGAAAATGAGTCCAAGCCCATCCCTCCTCGACCCCAGTCTTGCCCTTGAATGTTTCTGCCTTATTTCCACCACTGAGATATGTCGCCGATATCTTATCGTGGAGGAGTCGGAGGATGTTGATTAATTTCTCTGCCATAACACCTCCTAATACACTGAGTGAAAAGACTTGGTCAGATCGATGAAGGAAATGTAGAGTAACACCTCCTAATACACTGAGTGAAAAGACTTGGTCAGATCGATGAAGGAAATGTAGAGTGGTTGATTTTGTTTCTTGGCTTGGAGATGCCGAGCAGCGAAAATCATGCCTATTGTTCCATGGTTTGGTCAGAGCCCACACTGGCTTTCCTGTAGGATTTCTGCAGAGATTGGGAGAAGACAACTAGTGAGGATTCAGGCAATGATCGTCCAGGGGTTAAGAGTGTAGCTGATTTCTCGGTAGTTCCCACAGCCCACTTTGTCTCCTTTCTTGAAGATGGTGGCAATGACGGCATTCCTGAGATTGGCAGGAATTTCTTCTCCATCCCAAATTTCCAGCAACAGCTGATGGAGATGACAGGTGATCACTTCTCCTCCAAATTTGAAAATCTATGCTGGTATCCTGCCCTCTCCTGTTGCTTTTCCATTATCCTTGTGTTTAATGGTGGCTTTGACTTCATCCATGCTTGGATGGAGTCCAAGACCACCTTTGATGGGGAGTTGGGGGAATTCCCTCAAACACGTCCTTTTCTAAGGTTATATAACAGTTCAGGGGTCCTTTTAAGTGTTCCTCCATCGAAGGCTGATGTTTTCTCTCTTACTCAAGAGGATGCTGTATTTACTCTGTCCATATATGAGGCAAGGATATTAGTTCCATATATGGCCTTGGTGGCACTGAAGAAGCCCCTGGTGTCATGCTTGTCAGTGAGGAGTTGCAGGTCCTTAGCTTTCTCAGTCCACCACTGGTTCCTGATTTCCCTAGTTCTTCTTTGTATCTCCGGATTGGCTAATTGATGAGCTCTCAGTTTGCCTTGCTGGTTATGTCATTTTTGTCAGGCATGGCGAGCTTTCCTCTTCCTGTTGATGAGGTCTTGGACATTCGCTAGCATGCTTGGCTCTTGACGTCGCTCAATGCTGATCTTTTTTCTGAACTATTTCTTAATCTCCTCCTGCTTCTGGTGGAGCTTGATGGACATAGAGGAGCATATGAGCCAGTGGTTTGTCCAGCAGTCATCTGCCCTTGCCATCATTTTGGTGATGAGGGCATGGTTTTGGTCTCGGGATTGGACGATGAAAAAGTCGATCATGTACCAATGCTTTGATCGTGGGTGGCTGCAGAAAGTCTTGAAATTTTTGTTTCGCCAGAACAATGCAAGTAATGTCAAGCTTATGTTCCACACATTTGGTGAACAGGAGAACCCTATTGGAGTTGCAATTCCCAAATCTTTCCTTTCCAATGATTCCTTCCCCGATTTGGGAGTCCTTTCCAACCATGGTGTTGAAGTGCCCAAGGAGGATGATCTTATCTTCCTGAGGGATGTTAGATGGTATAGTGTCCATGGGATGGTATAGAAGCCTTCTTTGGACTCATCATTGACATCAAGGGTTGGGTCGGAGGCACTCAGGAGTGTTGGTTCTTGGCAAGTTTTAGTTGGAGGGTCAGGAGACCCTCGTTGATGCTGACGGGGAGCTTAGCGAGTCGGTTGGTGAGTTTGTTCTTCATGGCAAATCAAATTCCATGTGTCCTGGCTGATTCTCGGGTTTTCCTCCACAGACGGAGGTAACCACTGTTACCTTCCCTCAGCTGTCCTTCGCCAGCCCTTCAGGCATTTGCAGGGCAGTGACGTCAATGTTGAAATGCTTGAGTTCACAAGCAACAAGGGCAGTTCTCCATTCCGGATGTTTGTTTGCTCATTATCCCATGAACATTCGTATGTTTCAGGTTCCGAAATTCAGTTTAACTTTGAATTTTTTGACTGCAGGTAGTTTACATAGAACAGTACAGCACAGAACAGGCCCTTCGGCCCTCAATGTTGCGCCGAGCCATGATCACCCTACTCAACCCACGTATCCACCCTATACCCGTAACCCAACAACCCCCCCCCCCTTAACCTTACTTTTTATTAGGACACTACGGGCAATTTAGCATGGCCAATCCACCTAACCCACACATCTTTGGACTGTGGGAGGAAACCGGAGCACCCGGAGGAAACCCACGCACACACGGGGAGGACGTGCAGACTCCACACAGACAGTGACCCAGCCGGGAATCGAACCTGGGACCCTGGAGCTGTGAAGCATTTATGCTAACCACCATGCTACCCTGCAGGCCCTAGTTGAGCCTGATGAATACGTTTTTCCTGTCAGGCTAGGGATGGAACTATTTTTATGGTACCTTTTCTAGCCCTTTCCCCATGTGGGATAAGCAGAGTGGATACGGAAAAGGACTGCTCAGTTGTGAAGAAAGCTGCCATAACACTCTGCTGTTTCCTTTCCAAGAGTGAGACGACTGAATCAAATGCCACCGCCTACATGCCCGACTTCTAGATCTAACAGTCGTGTCCCTGCAGGGCTTGCCTGTGCAGGGAATGTGCTGGTTTCATCTCCGTGCGGGACATCTTTTAATGTGGATACGCTGCAGCACATCAGCAGCCACACTGTCCTTGACAGAGGGTTGGTTGATCCAGTTCCAGTGACAAGGGAACCTCAATGACTGGGGATCTCCCGACTGCTGCAGCCTTCATCCGCCATCGCAGCTGTTGATACCAGATGATTTTTTTTTTGGATTGTGCTTCATCTGGTTCCTCTCCTCCAACCTTACCGTCATGGGTGACCCTGTCAGGAGCTTAAGACTCCCGATGGCATTGCTCTCAGGATCAACAAAATGTTCAAGCCTCTCCACCATGGCAAGGTGGAAATCCAAGGAACTGTGCAAGGCTATGTGCACAACAGCTGGAAAGAGAAGGGAACACACAATAGTCTAACTCTGGTACAACCAAATAAAACGAATGATTAAACTAATGATGTGAACACATTATATTTATTTTCAGGGCACTGCGAATAGGTTTCAATATACAGAGAGAAATGGAATGAAACAATGATCTGAGCAACACGAATAAAAGCCAAATTGTTTAGTTCTACGAGTACCAGTTTACCTTTACTTTCACAACTTCATATTGACCATGGCATGCATTGACCCCAGGCTTAAGAATGGTTGGTCTATTTTCTTGGATGAAACCATCACAGATGTTTTTACCCGTCTATTTCCATCATTGGACTGAGTCTTGACGAGTCGATAGTACCATTGTGTTACAACATGATTCCCTAAGGGACTTTGGATTAGTCTTGTAGACCTCTCCGACACAACTCTGGGGAAGAGGAGGATTCATTAGTAAGAACAGTTTGAAAAATAAAATAATGCAAATTAGAGCTCCGTATTTTTGTAACAATTAAATTATTATTGTCAAACTAGATATCAGTAAGCCTGACTTCACATTTTCATGGTGATAAAAAAAACAAACTAAAATTCAAGCTGGGAAGAACTCACGCTGCTACAAAGAACTGCCAAGGCCAAATGGAGTTACAGGTTTGGCATTAGGTCGTGTGGAGAAAATTATCTGACTCACTCATCACACACAGGAGGAGAAATTAGTACCAGCCTGGTTTCAGGGATGATTGCGACAACATGTCCACAACATGCATTTAAAACAGGAGTTCCAAGGACGCTTCAAAGGTGACTTTGTCACCTCATTTAAATAATCCGTGTGAGCCGCCTGCACCTGTCGCCCCTCTGCAGGAAACTTGTCATTCTGTGTTCATGAAGTTTGGAATGGGGGGGTGGACAAGGGGATGGGAGCCGATTTACAGCTGGTATGAGTGCTGTGGATTCAGGAAGGGCAGTCTTGTTCCTTCTGGCTCTCCATGAGTTTTGTAACCCTAGGTCACATCCACAAAAGGTTAAACTGAGTGGAAACAGCTTCACTCCAAACACATCAACACGAGAGGCTCAAGTCTTTCATTTACATGCATAAGGTGCCCGACACTTCAAGTCACAGAGTCAGAGAGGCCTACAGCACAGAAAAGGTGCTGCAGACCATCCCATCTGTGCCAATTAAAAACAACCATCTAAGTATTCTGATCTCATTTTCCAGTACTTGGCCCACAGACTTGCATGCCTGGGCATAGCAAGTGCACATCTAAATGCTTCTTAAATGTTAATGAGTCTCTGCCTCCACCACCCTTTCAGGCAGTGATTTAGATCAAGCATGTCTGAAAAATCATCCATCAGAATTTTGGGTGTCCCATCTTTTATCTCTCCTTGGATCAAAGGACATTCATGCCTTAAATTGTGCTTTATTGTACCTATTTTATACCCTTAGAATTAAATCCAATTTCTTCCCCAGCATAATTCAACATTCCTCCAATCTGAAGCTGACTTAAAAAAATATTGTTTCGCATAAACATTACAAGTTGGATATTTCCTGGTCCTGTTAAAGGACTAGGGGCGGGATTCTCCCGTACCCGGTGGGGCGGGGGGGTCCCAGCGGGACAGAGTGGCGTGAACAACTCCGGCGGCGGGGCGCCCGAAAGGTGCGGAATCCTCCACACCTTCAGGGGCTAGGCTGGTTCCAGAGTGGTTTGCGCATCGCCGGCCGGCGTGGAAGGTTTTTGGCGCCGTGCCTATGGTGATATGCATCACTGTAGATACACAGTGAAGAATCCGACACAGACGCGGATGTGTTCATCGGATTTGAGGATCTTCAGCCCAGCATATATGACATCCCGACTCGTGAGTGCAGGATTATGCTGTGGCCTGACACCAAGAGACAGAGAGCGGTACAAACCCACAGAGAGCGGCCTGCTGCCACACAGAGAGTGGTCCACGCACCACTAAGGGTTCCCGACTCCACACAGAGAGTGGTCCACGCACCACAAAGGGTCCCAGCCTCCACACAGAAAGCGATGAAAGACTCAACAGCGAGACAACTGCACGTCTCCACACAAGAAGTGACTCCAGTGACACAAGCCTCCAAAGCGAGCTCATGGACAGACTCCACGATAGAAGAAACGCAAGACTCCAAAGTGCAGTCCTTGCATGAACAAGACCATGAGGGTCTAGCAACCTCCTCTGAGCAACCAGCAGCAGACAATGCAAGTTTGCCACGCTCAAGTGAACAACAGAAAGATTATGACAGTCTGCCATGCTCAAGTGAACAGCAAGAAGACTATGTCAGTTTACCACATTGTTTGAGCCACCAGAAGAAGACTCCGACAGTCTACCCAGCTCAAGTGAACAACAAGAAGCCACTGAGGCTCTATCCACTGTATGTGAGACAAGTGACGACAGCATCCCACTTCCCATACAAGATGTGCATTGTGACAGACCTCAGCTAGAATGTACAAAGGCACTCGACAATCATAGTGAGACCATTGGTGACTCCGGTGACACCACGTTACTTCAAACCTCATTCGCTCGAGCCTCTCCACAAGCAAATGCATTCCTGAACGTTTTGACTCCTGACGTGGAGCAACGACAAACCAAAACTGACTCAGATGAAACGGACCAGACTCAACATGGGGAGCAACCAAACGCCAAAGCTGATTCAAGTAAGCCGGACATGACTCCAGACAGGGAGCGCCGCAAACTCAGTGACGGCACGCTCAAGAAAACAGCAGATGTCACAAAGCACGCTGACACGAGAAACTGTGTGAATGACTCGTATCATCCACAGAGCGTGGTCCTTGAGCGCAGTAAACACGGCAACAAAACCAACCAACACAACATCATATGAAAACCATATCAAAGACAACGGCACGACGCATACCAAAGGCAACATCGTCGACAGCAAGCACAGTAAAGACTACACCAATGGAACTACGACTGGTACGACATGGTACAACTCTGCCCATTAGGGACATTGTTACTGCTCAGCTCAATACAATGACATACCATGGCTGGATGATGCATCTTCCCAATTCACGTGTGCTGCACTACCAACAGGAAACCTGGCTTTCAGGAGAGATGCCATCCAACATCGCTATCACAAGCATCGGAAGAAAAAAAGACTCCAAATCAGACAACAAAGTGATTTGACCACTTCTTGGTTCCTTATGCACAAGGACACTGAAGGCATTCACAAGGACATGCCACCATCAAAATCACCAACTCACCAACCCAACAAGAAAGTCATTCAACCATGATAATTGATGTGTTTTGGACTCACACATATGATTTGGACTTATTGTTTAGTGATCACTGTTCTCATAACTTGTACAGAGCGCCACTTATCTACCTGTACTTTTTGTTCAATTTTCTTTCAGTGTACAGAAAAAATATAACACGAAAAAAGGGGGGGATGTGGTGTTATGCATCACTGTAGATACACATGGGGTTAATGTAAGTACACGTAGACTAGCTAGACACTAGAGGAAGCACCAGACATGACACACAGACACTCAACCAATAGGTCAGTAAGATAGGACACGACCAATGGGCATTCACGATACACACAACAATGACACTACCACAGGGGGGGATTACACCAACCCATATATAAAGCCATATACAGCACACATTATCTTCCTCTTTCCAGAGGAGACACTCAGTGAGTACAGACACAGGGTTGATTCAACATCACACCCACCACGTGGATTGTAGCAGACTGGTTCGTCAGTCTGAGTAGCTATAGAAGGATTAACAGTAGTGGCGAATCCGAGTAGGGGAATTGTAAATAGTTTAATAAACGTGTTGAAGTTACCTCCACATCTGAACATTCCTTTGTCAGAGTGAACATCAAGGAAGCCGCTTATGCTGCGCCAAGAGCATAACAAGGCAGTGCCAGCCGGGGCCGAAGCAACTCCGCCGGCCGGCGCGGGTCCGCGCATGCACGGGAGCATCAGCGGCTGCTGACATCATCCCCGCACATGCGTAGGGTCGTGGGTTCACCTTCACATCGGCCATCGTGTAGGCTTACAGGGCCAGCGAGTAGGAAAAGAGTGCCCCCATGGCACAGGCCCACCCGCGGATTGGTGGGCCCCGATTGCAGCCCAGGCCACCATGGGGGCACCCTTCCAGGGCCAGATCACGCCACGCGCCCCCCCCCAGGACCTCGGAGCCCCCCCGCACCACCAGATCCTGCCGGTAAGGGACCAACTCTAATTTACAGCGGCGGGACCTGCATAGAACGAGCGGGTCTTATGCCCATCGCGGGTCGGAGAATCGCCGGGGTGGCCACTGTGAGCGGCCGGCAACCGGCGTGGCGCGATTCCCACCCCCGCCAATTCTCCGGTGCTGGAGAATTCGGCGGCTGGCGGGGGCGGGATTCATGCCGCCCCCCGGCGATTCTCCGACCCGGCGGGAGGTCGGAGTATCCCGCCCTAGTAGTCCAGAGGGATGAGTTCAAATCCCACCATATGAGCAGGGAAATTAAAATACAACAAACAATTAAACAAATAAGATTTTTTTTTAAACTAGTATCAGTAATAGAACATAGAACATACAGTGCAGATGAAGGCCATTCGGCACATCGAGTGTGCACCGACCCATTTAAGCCCTCATTTCCACGCTATCCCTGTAACCCAATAACCCCTTCTCACCTTTTTTGATCACTAAGGGCAATTTATCATGGCCAATCCACCTAACCTGCACGTCTTTGGACTGTGGGAGGAAACCGGAGCACCCGGAGGAAACCCACGCAGAAACACGGGAAAACGTGCAGACTCCGCACAGACAGTGACCCAGCGGGGAATCGAACTTGGGACCCTGGCGTTGTGAAGCCACAGTGCTATCCACTTGTGCAGCACAGCCCAATGTTGACCTTGAAACTACCAGAATATCCTAAATACCCATTTAATTCACGAATGGCGGGATTCTCCCAATGGACGACTAAGTGCCGATGCCAGAGTAAAAACGGGAGTGTTTTACTCCGGCATCGGTGCCTGTTCCGGTACCCCATTTTGCGGCCCACAGGGGACTAGGATGATGCTGGAGCGGCCTCCACCACCCCAGCTGCCGATCCTGGCCTGTACCCAGCGCCGCAGGGTCCGCGCATGCGCAGTTGAGCCGGCGCCAAGTAGCGCATGCACAGTTGGGGAGGCACCAACTAGCGCATGCACAGTGGCCTTCTTCCGCATGGCAGCCCCGACACCAAATGACGCAGGGCTACAGGAGCCAGCGCGGAGGAAAAGAGGCCGGGGAGCAGAGAGGCCGGCCCGCCAATTTTGGTCGGCCCTGATCGCGGGCGACTCGGCTTTTTGTTGACAGTTGCTCGGCCCATCCGGTTTGGAGAATCAGTGCGCCGGCCCAGGCCAGCCCGGGGTGTAGAGTCGGTGCATAACCCGACTGGCGTCGTGCCAATGGCGCCAATTCTCCGCATTGCGGAGAATTGTGCTCCGGTGTCGAGGCGGCATGGCACGATTCGCGCGGCGCTGCATCGATTGTCTGACCCGGCAGGGGGGGTCAGAGAATTCCGCCCGTCATTTATGGAAGGAAATCTGCTTGCCCCAACCAAGTCTGGCCTATATTTGACCCAAATAATGTAATTGTCTATTAATTGCCTCTGAAATGACCTTGCATGTCAATGAGTTGTGAACAAGGCAGGCAGGGCAATTAGGGTCGGGCAAGAAATGCAACTCTGCCGGCGAAGCCCACATTCCATTGGGGAATTGAACAAAAATGTATTTGGGAAAAATATTTGTCGTCTTATATTTACAGACCGTCCACTGACTGTAATGATACGGAAATCTAGAATTTGCATACATTGCAAAAATTCCTCATTTTTCACAAGTGCAAAATTATAATGAGCAAAAATAAAATTTAATCTTCCATTTAATATAAAGTAAAAACTAAGTAACAGAAAACTCCCAATTTCAGCTTGTACATACGTACACACAAAATCAAAATGTTCTGCACAAGTTAATTTGCTTTTGGAGCTGGGACACAGCTTCCATATGTTTTATCCTTATCTTCAAAGTACGTTAAAGACTGGCTACATCTTTCAAAATGCGAGTTAATATACTATCTCCCTTACCAATGATTGCTCAAACTGGGAGAACAATAGCCTTCTACTTCCTCACCTAAGTGTCTATTCTTGACGAATGAACCTAATCAAAGACCATCAGAAAGATACCTGACCATGACAGTAAAGCTTGGTCCTTCTCTCACGCCAAAGTCATGTGTACATTTTCCAGCTGATGCCACCACTTATCAATGTGGAGTATCAATGGTGATGTATTTATCTCTTTCTCTGAGGATTCCTGTAATGCACATTACACTGCATCGTACATAAGTTGCCAACTGGAGATTGAAATTGAAGCCTTCTTCATTAGTGTGCTATTGTTGCATTTAGCTACTGAGCCATCAAGTGGGCATTGATGTTTTATTAATTTGAAAAGTTTCTTGTAAAATGCTTCCGATCTGTAGTTTAAAGTCTCTTCCACACATTAATCACTCTTTGCATGAGGAATTTAATGTCGTCCTGAACTTTCCTCTTATCAATTTATATCTGTATCTTCCTTGTCCTACTCCTAAATTACTTTAAACTAACATTCTGTGTATGACTTTTGTATTCCCTTAACTAGTTTGGAAAAGTAATGTTTAACGTTTGTAAAGTGATTCCTAGTGACCAATCACATCGCTTGAAGGTGACACAGTTCCAGAGTCAATGGGACAATCATATAACTAGAAGATGACCCAAACTTAATATTTTAATAATCTAGGCAATGGGTAAGCAATAGTCTGGAAATAGGCTAAAAAGATAGTTTGGGCACAGTTCCAAAACAGGACTCATGGGAGGAAAAAGAAGAGCAAACAGTTTAGAAAAACAATAATCAAAAGGCAGGAAAAGATAATTGTCCTGCCTCCAGCAAGATGCCAAAACATGATCACTAAAGAAGCAAGAAAGTTAGATCCTTTGATTAGACAAGGATCACATGAACCATGTGTATAAGAGTGATAAAGATGGAACAAGATTACAAAGGTTTCAATCAGTGAAAAAGAAATAAGTCACAAAAATTAAAATGCAATATATAATATACGTAACATACATATATACAAACACGCTATAAACATTGTTACACTACCATTGCTCAGGGGAGGGCATTATATTAATCCTTTCTAAATGTCATCTGTTCACTTTATTAACCTGAGTGCGGTACCTTGAGGGTTTTCTGTTTAGGATTAATATAGATGTAAATTAGAGCACAGCCTGTTGTGAAGAAATTTGGGATTTCAATTTGTCAGAAGAAGCTAACTGAAATGGAAGGGAAGACCAGGCCAATTGACATTATTTTTAGGAGTGCAATTGCAATTCTAAAGGCCAGTTGGAGCAGCAACATAAAACAATCTTCACTCACGACATTTTATGAGACCTTCATTGCAATGCAGCACACCACTTGTTAACGGGCGTCTTGTGAATAGGCTAATTTACTAAAGGGAACATTCACTCTGTATAATCTTTAGTGAAAAATCAGCCCAGGAACTATTTAGATTAGGTTGCTTCTATCCAGCATAATTCTGAGCCAACACTGCAACTGGCACAATACTGAATGAGCAGAGATAGCTGCTTTAAACAAAAGATAGTTGAAGAATTCTATTCACATGTACATAACAATGAATATGGTATAACAGTGATTTTAGCCCATTACGTCAAGGACCTCAGTGGGACTTAATTTGCAACCATAATGAATGAATAAGACAGTATGCATAACATAATCAGCTCACTTAAAAATAGAAACTATGCATACTGCAATTTTTTTGACTTTCCCACCTTGGAAAAGTGACCTGTGTTCATCACCTCACTGTTTTACTTATGGTTGATTGTTGATGATGTTGGGTTCCACTGCAGACTTGCTGAATCAGTAAAAACGCAATGGGCCAGCCAGCTTCCTGCATTTGCTTTCATAAAACAGCTCTCTTATCTGACAGCACATTTATAGAAGAATATTTTTGTGGATCTGCAATGCGGACAGTACTCTCGAGTGTGGAGCCAGTTATATTGTGGACAACAGCCAACAAGGGAGATCAGTACATTTCCCATCAGCTGTAATCCTGAAACATAAAGCTAAGAACATTACCTGGGCATCAACATCAGTCGGGACCAGGGCGAAACATATCTTATTATATAAAGGCAATCTTTAAAGGATGAGGGATGAATTAAAACTGGAAGATATTATGGAAAGATATTTCAGTTCAGAAAAAATATAACACATAAAACTAAATATGGATAACACAGGTGCATATGGATGAAAAAGAAACATAAAACAGATAAGGAGTATTCTTAATAGATCAAAATGACAATTAGAAAAGGAATAAAACCTAGGGCATGATCTATTGGCACATCCCGCCCAAACCAGGGAGCGACACGGTCGGTAAATGCCGAGGGTGGCCTCCTCCGGGATTTACCTGCCTCGCCAAGCCTCGCTGTATCTCGCGAGATGTTGTGATCTCTGAATGTGGGCGGAAACAATATTTGGCAAATATGCTTATTATAATCATCTTTATTGTCACAAGTCAGCTTACATTAACACTGAAATGAAGTTACTGTGAAAACCCCCTAGTCACCACACTCCAGCGCCTGTTTGGGTACACTGAGGGAGAATTCAGAATGTCCAATTCATCTAACAGCTTGCCTGATCTAACTGAGGCTTTGGAATCTAACCCCTTTACCTTGGATACCTCAGGCGAGTGCCGTTCAGTACAGGTCACCATCAGCATGGTATTTGGGGGTCTCTCAGGGATCGGAGGTGGTTGGTTCTAGGCAGGGTGGTACCATTGGACTGCTGTGCTGCCTGGGCACCCTGGCAATGCCACCCATATGCCAGCCTGGCACTGTTAGGTTGCCTAGGTGGCACCTGGATGGCAGGCTGGCATTTTGCTTGCGCAGAGGATTGGGCCCGGGGGTGCCCTGCTCATGTCAGGTAAGGTGTAGGGGGGTCTGACGACCCCCTTATATGTGAATTGGGGCATTGGGTGGGGGGGGGGGGTCTCAGGTCACACTAGGAGTTGAGATATTGGGACGGCATTTAAAAATAGTGTCCTGAAATCTTCCTGCACTGAGGAATCTTGGCGATTAAAGTAGGAAATGTGACAGAGTGGAGCCTTGGGGAGCCATTCCCCACTGGGCCACCTAAAAAATACGGAGTGCCGTTAGATCCCACCCCTAAAAACAAATGAATAGAAAGAATAGAAAATAGAAAGAATATAGACAGGAACATATAGGAATTTGCTAAAACAGGTTAAAAGCAACATATTGAAAACAAAATATAGCTATAGATGTTTATGATGTGGCGATGCTGGCGTTGGACTGGGGTGAGCACAGTAAGAAGTCTTACAACACCAGGTTAAAGTCCAGCAGGTTTGCTTCAAACACTAGCTTTCAGAGCACTGCTCCTTCCTCAGATACAGACAAATTCAAAGATGCCAGACAATGCTTGGAATGCAAGCATTTGCAGGTAATTAAATCTTTACAGATCCAGAGATAGGGGTAACCCCAGGTTAAAGAGGTGTGAATTGTCTCAAGCCAGGACAGTTGCTAGGATTTTGCAAGCCCACGCCAGATGGTGGGGGATGAATGTAATGCGACATGAATCCCAGGTCCTGGTTGAGGCCGCACTCATATGTGCGGAACTTGGCTATAAGTTTCTGCTCAGCGATTCTTCGTTGTCGCGCATGATTCTGTGGTCCAGGAACCAGATGGGCAAGAATTGGTGCAGTTCTTGACAAATGTGTCCCTGCTGCAGTGAACCTCGTGTTGGGTAAAGGGGGTAACTCTGAATGGGAGTTGCCCCAAAGGTCCACTGGACAGCCACCTGCCTACCCTACCCTCCACCTGACCGACCCCCATCAATCAGTGATGTGTATATCTAATTAGATATAATTAGAGACCCTCATTAGAGACCTCCCCCCAATTACAGAGATCCAAACTAGAGACCCGAATTAGAGATACCACCACCAAATATCCCACATAAGAGAGACTCCTGCTGAGAATCTCCCAGAAGAGAGACCCCTGCCTTGAAGCCACCCCCCCCCCCCCCCCCCCCCCCCCCCCCCCCGCCCCATAAGCAAAAGCTCTGCCTGGAAGCCCTCCATCCCCTTTCATGCTTGAGTGGCTTTGAAGTAGTTAGCTGTGAAACTGATCACAATGTTTATAAACATCAAGCTACGGGTGACCGCTCCTAGACCACATCAAAGACAGTTAAGTGCTTTCTGTTAGTTTCACAGCTGACCACCTCAAAGCCATTCAAGTGTGAAGGGAGATGAATTAAAAAATGCAGACAGTTGGGTGTGTGTCAAAGCTGTTACTCACAGCCAAGTGGAAGAATTTCACAGAGAACTGAATGAAAAGCTTGTAGATCAAAGATTTGACTGTTTTTCTCTTTCCAGGAATTGACAAGTGCCACTTCTTATGCCTGAATCACAGGTGAGTTTTAAAGCAGTGACTCATTTCACTGTCTCTGTCTCGACTTCTGGACTGCTCTCCAGCTTCCAAGCACGTGCCTCTCTTATGGGGAGCTTCCAAGTACTGGTCTCTCATATGGGGAGTTTCCAGTCAAGGGGCTCTCTAATTAGGGGATCGTGAGACGGTCTTGGGACCCCCTCGTACATTGGGGAGGGGGGGGGGGGACCCTGAATATCCCGGGGTGGGTGGGAGCTGAATTGCTTTGTGGGGAGGGGGGCATGATTTATTTTTGCGGAGGAAGCGGACAATAGCTACCATACCTCACTATTGGGTGTCAGCTCAAAATCGCAGCCTGATAGCGTGATTCTCATGGGATCCCTTGCAATCTCCGCCATGCATAAATTTGCATTGCTAAGGATTGAGAGTCACTTCCTGGTTTGTGCTTCTAGCGGGAGGGTAAACTAGGTGCAATTCAGCTCCAGAGGGAGAGTTTCCCAAATGGAAAAACCTGCCCATGATTTGCTAAGTGCCAATTTGGCAGGCAGGGTCAGGGTTTGATAGGCTTTGGAAAACTGATGCTTGTTCCATGGATTTTACGAGCCTGTGTAATTGATTGACAACATTCAATTTGGGGGGTATTTTGATTGTTCCTGGTATTTAAATTGCTGGTCTTGTTAAGGTATCTCATATCTCATATGGGCAAGGAGCTGGTTCGAACTGGTGTCCTGTTCTCAGAGAAGGCTGCCTTAAAATCCCCTGGAGTGACACCAAGAATAGAAGCCATAATGATTACCAGATTTCAAAATAGTTCACATACTAGACACAGCTGTCAATGCATTAAGGACAGGCAGAATGAGCATGAAAGTACCTTTAGCAGACTTGGCTATTATAGCAGAAGACAGAATTGGAACAATTATAATGGACACACGAATCCCAGAAATGCCAAAGAAACATTTGATTGGTGCTTTAGGTGTGACTCAATGTATCAGTATGCAATACACTGCCTAAAACGAAAAGGCATGGTCATCAAAATGACACAGGACACAGATAATTCTGAGGAAACGAATGAAGATAATGATTAAGCCAAACAATTATACTGGTCACAGTTGTTTTAGTCCTGTGATGAACATGTCATGTGCAGACTGAATAGTGCTTGTACTTGAACAGTATGTTGGACAGATTGGTTAAAATGTAATCTTGATTCATTAAGTACTTAGGATCGATGTAACATTAAGGAACATAAGATCACTACTTGCTTCAGGTTTGATGATGACAATACATGTTCACTAAAGGAAATGATCATTCTATGTAAAATAGCTGGAGTAAGCTATTTTATTGTTGTATTATTTAGTGAGATACCAAGCTGTTGAGCAAACATTCTTGTGGAGAAGGCATAAATGAAACTTAACATGGAGCATAAGGCAATTAATTTTGGAAAGTTAGTTGATCTTCAGTTCATCCTTTCAGGATATTATTGTATCCCCATAACAAAACCTGCTGTTTCTCATCAGATTGTCAAACATTTAATACTGCCAGGCTTCCTGCAATAGATCAAAGAGTCATAGAGGGTTACAGCATGCAAACAGGTCCTTCGGCCCCACTTGTACATGCAACCCAGTTTTTACCACTAAGCTAGTCCCAATTGCCCGCATTTGGCCCATAACCCTCTACACCCAGCTTTCCCATAGTTGAGTAGAATTGGGGCCTTTAATTATCTGACCATAGACGAGGATAGGGGTCATGTAAAGGACAGAGAACAGCAAGGGATCCTGCAATTCTGGAATATTTTCCACCAAAGCATCCAGAGCAACGAAAAATGAAGTGGGCCAAATTGATCAAGTGTCAGTGGGGAAATACCTAGGGTACAGTGATCATTGCATCATAAGGTTTAGGTTGTCGACGGAAAAGGACAAGGAACAACCCAAAGTAAGAATAGATAACTGGGGGAATGCCAACTTCAATTGGATATGAATGGATCAGACCCAGATAAATTGGAATCAAAGTTTTGCAGGCAAGTCTGGAACTGAACAATTGACTGCCTTCAAAGACTAAATAGTTCAAGTGCAGTTGAAGTATATCTCTACAAAGGGGAAAGGTAGGAAAAACAAACCCAAAGCTCGTTGGATGACGAAAGCAATAGATATTAAGACAAAGAAGAATGTGCTTATGACAGATGTCATGTGGATAATCCAATAGAGAAATGGACAATACATAGACGTTTCTGAGGGGAATTAAAAAAGCAAATAAGAGGCAAGTGTATGAAGAGAGACTGATAGCTAAGATAAAAGAGAACCTAAAAATCTTATAAAGGCACATGAATAGTAAAAGTGTGACACAAGAAGAAATGGGACTGTTTAGGGACCAAAAAAGGGGATTCAGACATAGAGGCGAGGGGGCATGACTGAGATGTTAAATTAATAATCTACAACTGTCTTTACCAAGGAAGAAAATACTACCCATGCTCTGGTGAAATAGAAGGTAGTTCAGACATTTGATGAATTTAAAATGGATGAGGAAGTGGTATTGGTTGGGCTGTCTGCACTTAACGGCAGACATTACTGGAAGAGTTACTGCACGCAAGCATACTAGATAAAGGAAACTGTAGCGACATATATGACCGACTGGTAGAAGGGGCCAACACCATACTGGACTCAACAAGAATGAAATGGGAGGACCTGGGGATCGAAATAGGGTGGGGACTCTGGAGCGAAGCACTGCATAGGGTCAACCCCTTGTGAGCAAGGCTCAGCCTGACGCAACTAAAAGTGATACATAGAGCCCACTTAATAAGAACCCTTATGAGTAGGTTCTTCCCAGAGGTGGAGGATAGATGTGAACGGTGGCAAGGAGGCCTGGCCAACCACGCCCACATGTTCAGGTCTTGCCCCAGACTTGTGGAGTACTGGCTTCCAAACATTGGGACAAGTAAACAAACAGAAGAATGTGTAAACTCCACACGGACAGTGACCCAGAGCCAGGATCGAACCTGGGACCTCAATGCCGTGAGGCAGCTGTGCTAACCACTAGGCCACCGTGCTGCCCTGAGTATTGCCCACTCTAATTGTCTCTCCGGCACCCAAATGTATATCTACCCCCCCAGTCTCCGCCCCCCCGCAAACAGATGCCTACTTATGTGTGTAAATAATTTTGCCGAGTGTACAGAGTTGCTGCAGTTGGGTGGGTGCATAATACCCTACCAGTGAATTTATTTGATTTTTTATTTCTCTCGTGTTGTTACTTGTTATTTCTTTTTTTTTCCCTTTGAGATTTATGTGTGTGTGCCTTTCTCTTCTATATATATATAATATATATATATATATCATATCCTGTGTACATAATGGCAAATATACTTTGTTCAAAAACCCAATAAAAAACATTTATAAAAAAAAGGTGGAATTTTCCCAAAAACTGTCAGGGTCTGAATAAAAACTGGCGTGTTTTTCTTCAGAGAAATAGTCAAGTTTTCTCTACATATCTTTGACACCTTGTCCAAAAGAACCAGGGGGTCATGTTTTGTGCCATCATTCTTGAGGACCAGTGCCAAAGACACCTGCAAGCCTGGCTCCACAGAAATCAGGGCACCTTTTCCCTGATCTCAAAGTTAAGTAAGACGTCTTACAACACCAGGTTAAAGTCCAACAGGTTTGTTTCGAATCGATCAAATCGATTGACGCAGCGCCGTCACTCCAGCGCCGGCCTAGCCCCCGAAGGTGCAGAGGATTCCGCACCTTCCGGGCAGCCCAACGCCGGAGTGGCTCACGCCACTCTTTGGTACCAGTACGGCCCGCCCGCCGGATACCGGAGCATCCTGCCCCAGATTTCTGCTGTCATTCTCCATTTAAGAATACTCTTCCCTTTTATTCTTCCTGTCAAGTCACCAACTTCACATTTTCTAACATTATACTCCGACTACCAGATCTACCAGATTTTTGAGCACTCATTCAACCCATCTATATCCATCTGCAACCTCCTTATGTCCTCGTCACAAGATACTTTCCACCTATCTTTTTATCATCTGCAAATTTAGCTGCCATGCCTTTTCTCCCTTTGTCTATAAAATTTGATATAAACTGTAAAAAGCTGAGGCCTCAGTACAGACTACAGCACAGACTCCACTCATCATATCCAGCCAATCTGAAAAAGATCCATTCATGCAAACTCTTTTTCCTGCCAGCCAAACAATATTTTATCCATGCTAATATGTTACTCCCTACACCATGAATGTTTGAATTCTGCAATAACCTTTGATGCACACTTTATTCAATGCCTTCTGGGAATCCAAGTACAGTACATGTACAGGATTCCCTTTATCCACAGCAAATGTTACTCCTTCAGATAACTTTATTAAATTGGTTGAACATGATTTCCTTTTCACAAAACCATGCTGACTCTTCCCAATCACATCCATAATTATAGATTCTAAAACCTTCCCCATGTCAGGCTAGCTGGCCTACAGTTTTCTGCCACCCTCCCTTCTTCAATAGAGGAGTTATATTTGCTACTTTCAAGTCTCATGGAACCTTTCCAGAATCCAGCAAATGTTGGAACATTAACACCAACTGATCCATACCTCATTAGCCACCTCTTTTATGACTCTCGGATGAAATCTGCCAGGGACTTGTCAGCTAACACCTCCATCAGTTCGCTCAGTACCACTTCCTGATTGATTGTAACTTCGCCAAGTTCCTCTCTTCCTTCCATCTCCTGATTTACAACTATCCCTGAAATGTTCTTTCCAGACACATAATATTTTTTCATTTCACCCGCCATTTCCTTCTTATCTGCAAAGAGCTCCCCATTGTTACTCTCTACGGGACCAAAACTCACTTCACTTACCCGTTTCTTTTTTACCTACCTGTAGAAACTCTTGCTATCAGGTTTGAACATTTCTGGCTAGCTTCCTCTCATCCTCTAATTTCTGTGAAGAATTTGTCAGTATGAACTTAGAAGAGGATTTTCCTGAGTGACACATTTTTTTCACTTGTTTGAGAATGTTCTCAATAAAAGATAAATCTACTTTTTAAGACATTTCACTTGGAGCTTCATAAATCTTTTCTCAAAATGTCCACATTAAAGGCTTCTGGATAAATTAAAAGCTATAGAAATCCAGAGTTCAAGATTGGACTTTACAAGAAGTTGGCAAAATGCAAGTAAAGGGTATGCTTATGAGTGATTTCAGGATTTTTAAAAATTGCTGTACTTGCAACGAGAAGCATCACCTGTGATGAGTACGTCCAAATATTTGAGCAGGCACAGTGTATGGTTTTATGATTACTTAAAATAACGATTGGAAAATCGGTCCTTCATCTTAGATTAGAGAAGCATGGTGGCACAGTGCACATTGCTGCCTTAGTGCCAGGGACCTGGGTTTAATTCCAGCCTTGGGCGACTGTGCAGAGATTGCACTTTCTCCCGTGCCAGTGTGGGTTTCCTCCGGGTGCTCCGGTTTCCTCCCACAGTCCAAAGATGTGCAGGTTAGGGGAGGTTACGAGGTTACAGGGAAAGAGAGGGCCTAGGAGGGGTGCTCCTTCAGAGGGTCAGTGCAGTCTCGATGGGCTGAATGGCCTACTTCAGCACTGTAGGAATTCTCTGATTCTAAGTTAGGTGATCAGATTCGCTGACTCAAAAGTTAAGAAAGCAATTGAAGCAGAGAACACAGTAGTGTTTCATGGAAGGTTGTGGATTTGTAAATCAGTTGTTTGCTTTTAACACAATACGGATTTAAACTGTAAAATGAATGGAACTTGTGCTGATTGGAGGACATTAGGAATATTGGCTTCCAAACATTGGGACAAGTAAAGAGTTCAATTCTGCAGGGTCTGCGTGGTTTTTAGAAGCCAGCAGATGAAATTAATGAAGGAATGCGCTTTTCAATCTCTGGGGTAATGTATAGTGGTTTGCATGGGGAAGTCCTTGGGGAGTTAATATGCTTTCAAGTCCCTGGAAAGTTAATTTGTTTTTGCGCTTTGGAAGATGAGGGCATTGCTGGCTGAAGCCAAGGAAGACAGAGAGACATTTTGCGAAGCTATGGAGAAAAGCAGTTTTCATAGAATCATTGAATTTACAGTGCAGGAGGCCATTCGGCACATCAGGCCTACACCAGCCCCTGAAAGACACCCTACCTAAGCCCATACCTCCACCCTATCCTCGTAACCCAGCAACCCCCACCTCACGTTTGGACACTGCAGGGCAATTTAGCGTGGCCAATCCACCTAATCCACACATCTTTGGACTGTGGGAGGAAACCGGAGCGCCCGGAGGAAACCCATGCAGACACAGGGAGAACGTGGAGACTTCGCACAGACAGTGACCCAAGCCAGGAATCGGACACGGGTCCCTGGTACTATGAAGGAACAGTGCTAATCACATGGAAAGCTATGTAGAGAAAGGAGAATGGCTTTTGGAAGTGAAGTCTGATCTGGCCACCTTTGTTTTTGTTGTACCACAAGTGAAGGAAGGAGAGTTTTTTTAAAAGAAAGAGTAATAATATTTTTAAAGCAGAGCAGGCTTGGCAGAAGACAAGGAAGAGACTGAAACAATCCAGATGAAGCAGCTTGTTAAAGACATTCAGCCAGAGTTTGAAGGGTTCTAACCAGAGCCAGAATCTATTCTGTACCACAGGTATTAACATATGCCCTGCTGATCATTTAACTGGATTGAGAGATGCATGTTTCTTTTCCTGTTGTTTAATGGGAAATGGAGTAGTATTGTTAAGGGGTAATTGTAAGCTGTTCTTTTTCGGGTGTGAAGTTAAAAAGTTGAATATTGTACTTGTAATAAAGTTTTGTTTTAAAAATACAAAACCCTACTTTTTCATGCAATCACTCCTGGAGTGAATCATTCTTTCTGCACAGTCTTAAAATTAACTAAAATATTGGGGGTTCAGTCCACTATTCTAGCCACTGTTGGGTGCTGGTCTGGGATCATAATAAACTGAACAAACACAGGGAAATTGTTGCTGTTGGAGCAACAGCTAAATATCATTATCATATCCAGATAATATTGACAAGCTGTTTACAAAAGTTATTGAACTATCAACATACCAGATAAAAGTCAAAAACGTTATGGCTAAGTTTTACTTAACAAATAACAGTTATGTTGCATTTGTGACACATTGGGATTCTTCATTCTCTTAGACCATTAACTAATTTTAAGGTGTGATTTTAGTCTAAATTACAGCACAGCAGCATGCCAAATTGGCAGATGAGAGATGGTTAAAATGTGGCTGGACTGATCCCAAATAATGACTAATTTCTCAGCAATGTTGAGCCATTCAGGAAGACAACCAGCACCTTGGTGCTGATAATGGGCAGCAGGTTGTGAGGGGGAACATCTGCCCTGTTAAGGAAAAGTGTTCACATTATGTATAGAGATCAATGAAGTGAGCCAGTATACATCTGTTCTTTCCATCACAGCCAGTGAAAATGGGAGGCTTCTAAGAGCAACTGGTGGTGAAGCTTAAGGCTGAAAAGCATGGAGAAATGAACAGAGGACTTGCTGTAAGGCGTATTACCACAACTACATGAACAGATGTTACACTCATTATTTTAAAGGTCTCATATTCAAAGGGCCGGAGTTTCATCTGGTGATGGAGGCAGTAATGGGGTAAGGAAACTTCGAATTTTTGCCGCAATTTTGAATTTGCAGTGCTATCCCAACCCTGCACTACTTTTCTGCGGCCTGTTTGCAAGTCTGCAATTACTTGGTTTGTGACCCTGCACATACCTCTCCAGAATGCACAGTTGCCACTGACTACCGGAGAGCAAATGTAAGTCCTCACCCATTCCCCTTGTAATCTGGATGTGCTGGTGTGGATGTTAGAAGTACTAAAAAGAAACCTAATTGTTGAATTTGTGGGCAAACCAGCTCAGGAGTTGGCAACATTCTACAGATAAGTGTTAACTGTTTCAACATATTCAAATGTCACTATTAGGTGTTCAATTGCAATATTAATGTGTTTAAATTACAGTGAATCATCCTAGCGCTCTGCCTGAAAAGGTAAGTTGACCATTACACTAACGAGTATTGTTTAAGTGTTGAAAAATGCATTAGAGTACATTGCCAAATGGGGAGAGTGCCGTAAGCATTCAAAATTGTAAAAGCATGCACTTGGAAAATTCCTGTTATGTTTTGAACTGTGATTTAAATGTCTGGAGATCTGTAGCTTTGGAAAAATTGCCCTTCTATTTTATGTAAAAAAAATTAAACTGCTTGCTCCATTTCCATTTCAAAGCAGAGAAGCCTGTCAATTAATGAAACATTCTATATTCTTTCAGTTTCATCGTCTGAGGGCTGCCATGATAGCATGGTGATTATGAATGCCTAACTGAGTTTCAAAAGCTATGGAACCATCTCTTAACATGGGCTGTTCATATTTTGATTGGCAGTTTTAAGAAGTTATCTGTCTTTGATGTGGCACTTGAGGGGATTTACATTACTTGAATTACTTTTATAAATGAGATTCTATTTCAGTATGAATTGTTTTTTGAATGGCAGCTCTATTTTAAAATTTATTTTAATGTCCATGTCTGCCCCTTGTTGCTAATGGGTGAATGACTTTGGGGTCATGATGAGAGCTTGCTGAGCAAGAGGGGATAAAGAGGGAAATGAGCGGACAAGAGGTGAGATTTCGGGAGCATAAGATGACATTGGGCACTGGGCTTCTGATATCAAGAATTAGGGTTCAACTTCTGAGCAGCCAATTTCTGTATCAGCACAGTATCACTGCTCCCAATACCTGATCCCTCCTGCCCACATCTCTCACAGACAGAAAATGATAGAAATAGGGTTCAGAGGCAGGCTCAGTTTTCAAAGGTTGGATGAAAATCCAGGCCAAAGTGTTTATATGCTTTGCCCATTGTGCAATAAAACTGCTTACAAACGAAATAATCTCTTGTTTCGCCTAGTGTTAAGCTGACCATGAGTCACTTAAGAAGGATAGTGCATAAAAATGGGAGATTCAATCTAAAAATACAAGGCAGTTTCATTGTTGTACTCCCAAGACCAATACCGTTCAAGTAAATATAAGACAGTGTGAGTCAACCTTTATTTTGTGAGGGCCACAAAGAGTCCAGCATATGTTTGTACAGTCAAACAGAAAGTACCTTTTATTTACAACAATATTTATACAGCACCACTAGTTCACTACTGGATTGCGCTCTCTAGCCGCTACCACACTGGATAGCTCTATTCATACAGCTAAAAGGTTAACAATTGCCCCATCTCCTTATTGGAGGAGCTGATATTCCCCAAGGTGCATGGGATAACCAATTATCCCCAGCCAATACGATCTGGGCAGGTTGTAACTCTTTATAAGAAGATTTTTAAAAATTATTTCATGGAATGTTGGCATCACAGGCTAGGTTAGCATTTATTGCCGGCCTGATAGAGAGTTCCAGAATTTTGACCCATCCACATTGAAGGGATTGGGCAGCACGGTGTTTCAGTGGTTAGCACTGCTGCCTCATGGTGCCGAGGTCCCAGGTTCGGTCCCAGCCCTGGGTCACTGTCCGTGGGGATTTTGCACATTCTCCCCGTGTTTGTGTGGGTCTCACCCCCACAACCCAAAGATTGTTTGGCACTTGTGTGGCGAGAATGTTGCTTGCCATTTAACAGGCCAAGTCTGGTTCCCGTCTTGCTGCACATGGGTATGCACTGCTTCAGTATCGGAGGAGTTGCAAATTGTGCTGAACATTGTGCAACCAACAGCAAACATCCCCATTTATGACCTTGTGATGAGGGAAGGTGATTGATGAACTAGTTGAAAATGGTTGGGCCGAGGTCACTACCCTGAGGAACTCCCGCAATGATTAGTAAAGGGAGTGCTGACGCCCCTGAAACTGAATAGATATCTGCAGACTCAAAACTATTGCAAGACTGTAGGATACAAGCCTACAGAAGTTATTCTTACATTTTGCAAGATATTAGACATACAACACTTAAGCTGCAGTTCAACATCAGTTATTGTAATGATTCACAGCTGGTAGCATCTTACTTACATTGCTTGGCCAGGAATCTCTGATGCTAGTTGAGAGTTCTGCACATGTGTGTTAACACAGGTGCACAGACGGACCAGATGTAAAATGTTTTCACCCTATGCTTTCTGAAAACACTGAGTTAAGCTCTGCTTGTGTGCGCGCAACAAGCCCTCGAGTCCATTAAACCCTCTGAGAATGTATTCAATCCAGCTTTACACTATACAGCTGTCAGTCATGGTTCTAGGGTGGCACTCTCCCCTCCTATGCAGAAGGATTTATTTTAAACAATATTTTCATTACAAGTTTATCATTTTATATCAAAAAGTTTACCAAACACAACAGTGCCAATGCATATATCAGAAAAGCAACAACAGTAACAGCATCCCAATAACAGAAATGCCACCCAGAAAAATCCTTCCCTCACTAACCTCACCTCCCTTCCCTCCACTAACGAAGCCCAATATGAGCCGATCCATCTCCCGACTTTGTCAGAAAACCTGGGAAGCATTGAAATAAGAACCGTCAATCCTAGCCTCGTCTGACCCAGAGTCACAACTCAGGTGAAATTAGATTTTAAATTAATACACGTGAATTTGGTTGAGTTAAATTGACTACAGCCATCAGGTTATTAAATTTAAACACAAGTAACCTTTTATTGTTAACAGTAATTGTAATTAAATAGGCAAAAAAATAAACTGCCGATCTACGATCTGATTTCCAACCCCACCCTTCTAACTCCCTCCTACTCTCTCTACACACACAAATACAGAGGGAAAAGTGCGGTTGAGAGGAAAAGTAAATATAATAAAATAAATGATAAAGATCTTTGATTCAAATGAATGCCTTCCAATTGGCTTCATTCTCAAGGTTAGGCCTTCAGTTGGGTACTTTCTTTTCCTTCTGCTTGTAACGATCTTCACTGCAGACTCATGGAGGCAACAGGTGCCAGCAGCAAAGAGGGGGAGAAAACCAGTTCCTCTTCCTTCGCAGGTCTAGAGTCTTCTGGCAGGTTCCCTCTGAAAAAAATAACACCTGGCAGGAACGAATTCCTAACTATTGTCAGGCAGAACACTGTCCCAGGCCAACCCATCAGTTGCCAGTTAGCCAATCAAATCAACTTCCTCTAAAACTGGTTCTGAAGATTCACTCAGCACCGATGAGTCTGTTTCTCCTCTTCAAAATACAAAATACACTGTCCTGGCAACCACTCTTCTGCTTGGGTGCACAGGTCAAAAATAATAAAATAAAATAAATGGGGACAGAGGAAATAAACAGGATTCTTATACCATTCATGAACTTAACTGTCCACTAGCCAATGCTGGGCAGATAGTTTTTGCTGTGTTGATCCCACTTCTGGCAAAATTTCACAGAGGCAGCAAGTGTCAGATAGCCGAGCTGACAGCAACATTTTGACTTTGTCTCTGTCTTGCCTCCGAACCCATATCCTTGGGACTGGGAGAATTTAGACCAGGGTTTGTTCAATATGTCTGAATGCAAAGAAATCTGCTGTGGTGTTACAAGTTGGTTCAATATCCTTTGTTCATCTGTAAAAAAAAGTGAACTCTAATCCTTTCCTCCTGATCAGTCACTTGAACATCCTTTATAGTTTTATCTCTGGCATTTGTGCTTGAAACAATGTTTGCAGCAATGTAAAATCCATGCATATAAATGTGAGAGGGCTTTGCACAATCGAATGGGTGAAAATCAAAGCAGCGAAGAACTGTGCACAAAAACACAGTTATGTCACAAACTAGCCAGTAATGGCACTTAACTGGAAATATTTTGAGGAAAGCCCAAAATACAAAATATTTAGAATATATTAAGTACAGCTACAGAAAAGGAAAGAAACCAGAGGTAATCCTGGGGTACTACCTAGAAGAAAACCTACGGACTTAAAAATGGGAGAAAATGTTTTGACAGTTTTCTTTTTTACGTAGCTATTGTATGGCTATTTTGTATCCTGGAGATCATCATGCAATCAATAAGAATTATTAAATCCAAATAACGTTATGCAGCAAGGCTTAAACTAAATTTAAACAGAAAATCTGGATGAAAGTGAAAATGCTGGACATAAGCATCTTCAAGCTAATTGCTGTAAATCTATAAATGTACTAAAACTTTCTTTTGAAGTCAATTAAAATCTGGGAAATCGATCTGCGTCCTTCTGGAGGATTTATCTTTCACATCCCATCTTGTACCATTTGTTCTGTTCATAATAAATCAAGGATTTATCTTCAGTCGCTTGAGATAACTTCAGCCCGATTTCAAGAATACCAATCCTGTTATGTAATATGATATTTTGAAGGAGAGAGCCTTGACAGAACAAGACTTGTCAAGAGTATGGTACCAAAGGGCCCCAGAAAATCTGAAGAAAGTGTGTGGAGGGTGCGTGTCTGGTGCAAAGGAAGATCCCTTCTATTGCTGGAGTCTGACTTGATGGAAAGGAGAAAGGTCAAAATTGTCAAAAATAAGTCATCATCACCCAGAACATGACTGCAGGAATTCCTCAGAGGGGTGCCCTCAGATCACCATTTGCAGCTGCTTCTTATCAGTTATATATTTTCCAGAATGGAGTTGTTCACTGATACTTCCATAGTCTTGGGCTGGGATTCTCCAATCCCGCAGCCAAGATCCGACGCCGGCCTGAAAAGCGGCGTCAACCAGTCAGGCGTCAATGGTCCCCGATAATGAGGAATGCTCCCCTTTCCTGGGGGCTCGGTCGGCGCCAGAGTAGTTCCCCGTAGCTGCAGTGGACGCGGAACGGCCGGCGTGAGTTTGCGCATACGCGCTGCGGCCGGCATGATTCCGTGCATGTGTGGAACGGCTGCCGTGATTCTGCACATGCGCATGGGTTCCCGTCTCTGCGCCGGCTCCCGGGCAATAAGGTGGAGCCCAACAGGGACCCGGTGCGGAGGAACATAGGCCCCCAGGGAGCCAGCCCGCCCGCCGATCGGTAACCCCGATCGAGGGTCAGGCCACCGTGGAGGCCCCCGTCCCCAGGGGTTGGATCCCCCCGACTCCCTTCAAGGACGGCCGCGCAGATACACCTTCCAGGTCCCGCCATGTGGGGCCTGAATAACCCATGCCAGCGGGACTCGGCCGGACTCGGCGTCCACTCTGCCCGTCGAGGACCCGGAGAATCGCTCGCAGGAGCCGCTTTCAATGGCCCCCGACCGGCTTGGCAGCAATCCCGGAGAATAGGTAAGCCGGCATTGGGGTGCGATTCTCGCATCACCCGGGGATTCTCCGACCCTGGTTAGTCTGGGTTAAGTTTGAACCCAACCAGACTGTGATAAAGAGGGAGATTCTTGGTGCCTCTTGAATACGAAACTGAATTGACCAAGACAAAGGGCCCCATGAAACTTTGGAGATAGAGTAAAGTACATTTAAAGTACATCAGAATCCCGACCTTAATCTCAAATCAAAACTCTTCCAGTAAATTTTTATTCATGTACAGAATGCGAGCGTCACATTTATTGCCCATCCCTAATTGTTCCTGAGAAGGTGGTTATGATCTGCCTTCTTGACCCACTGCAGATACTGTGGTGAAAGTGTACTCTAACTGCTGTCGTGGGTTTTGAAGGTGTTGTCTGAGGAGCCTTGGTGAGTTGCTGCAGTGCATCTTGTAGATGGTACACATGGCGGCCACTGTTCGTCGGTCGTGGAGTGAATATTTCTGGAAGGGGTGACAATCAAACCTGCTGCTTTGCTCTGGATGGCGTTGAGCGTCTTGAATGTGCACTCATCCAGGCAAGTGAAAATTATTTCATTACACTCCTGATTTTGTCCTTGTAGATGGTGGACATCAGTGAACATTCTCAATTTGGACCTTATGATGGAAGGAAAGTAAATGATGAAGCAGATGAAGATGGTTGGGCCTAGGACACTATTCTAAGGAATTCCTGCAGTGATGTCTTGGAGTGGAGATGACTGACCTCCAAAAACCATAACCATCTTCCTCTATGTTAGGTTGTTGCAAAAGGTTAAATTGCTGATCCTGATCGTGACGCCTTGCGAGATCTGGTTGCATTTTTACAAGGTGCAACAGCCATCGGGAAGCTCAGGGGAGGCCTTTCTCTGCATCTACCGGCCGTATCCCGCTCCCATTCGGGCATAACGCAGCTGGTAGATCGCGTCCATTATCTGCAATTTATGATTCTGTATGACGATACTAGGTTGTTGCTTGACTAGTCTTGTCAGACAGCTCTCCCAACTTTGACACTAGCTCTCACATGTTAGTAAGGGTGGCTTTGAAAAGTTGACAGGACAATTGCCTAATTTCTGGTGCCTAGGTCGATGTCAGGTGGTATGTTGGTTTCATTCATTTTTAATGATTTTGTAGTGGTTTGGTACAACTGAGTTGCTTTCTGGGCCATTTCTAAATTCATTTACGAGTCACCCACATTGCTGTTGATCTGGAATCATTTGGAGGCCAGACCAGGTGAGGATGGGTTTTTACAACAATGCTTTCATGATCATCATTAGATTTTTAATTCAGATTTTCTTTATTTAATTCAAATTTAATTTCAATTCCACCATCCACCGTGGTTGGACTTGAACTGGGGTCCCCAGAGCATTACCCTGGGTGTCTGGATTGTTTGTCCTGTGACAATACCACTACACCACTGCCCCATCCCCGCAACTGTATATGATCCATGTCTTAATGAAACAGGGCATGGATAATATACAAATTAGAGCTGACAAGTAACAAGTAGCATTCATACCAATGAATGATTACTCTGTACAAGAGCAATTCATTGGTCTGAAGCAACTTGAGTGTCCCAGAAAGTATTACATGAAAATACGTTATTTCTTCTTTCTTTACTTTGTGATGACTGTTTCATTTCTTTTGCAGCTTTTGCAGCCTCTGCAATTCACGACTCACTTAGATGTGTGGAGGAGCAACAAAGCCCAAGAAGTGAAGACCATCCAGGACAGGGATTTTCCTTCGCTGGTATCCCTACTGTCTCAAAATCCATCCGCTCCACCACTGGCTCACTATGACTGCAGCATATGCTATTTGTAGGATGCACTTAAAAATTCACCAAGGTTATTTGGTCAGAACTTCCTACCCCTTCAACCTCTTTCCTCAAGAACACCAGCAATCATTTCCAAATCACATTTAATTCCCTCTTGGACACATCCGCATTATCACAGAGTCAGATTTCTAATTTCCCACACCCAACCTCACTATGAGAGAATAATTACCACAAGAACTTCAGTGATGTAAGGAAAATGCTCACCACCACCTTAACATTTACAGACATTCTAAGAATGTAATCAAAAAGATCTTCTGTCAGGGGGCATGGTGAAGTGGTGGTCACGTCAATAGACTATTAATCCAGAGCTTCAGGTTAACACCCTGGGGGCACAGGTTCAAATCCCACCATAGCAGCTGGCAGATTTGAAATTAGTAACCTAGATTGGAAAGTTCGTCTCAGTAATGGCGACCATGGGACTATCATTGCCCTAAAAATACATTTGGTTCAATGATGTCCTTTCGGGAAGGAAACCTACCATCCTTACCTGGTCTGGCCTACATGTGGTTGACTCTTAACTGCCCTCCAGAGTGGCCTAGCAAACCACTCAGTTCAAAAGCAATAAGGAATGGGTAACAAATGCCGGCCTAGCCAGTGACACCCACATCCCATGAAAGAATAAAGAGAAAAGAAAATCAGGAATGTATGCAGTTCATCACATAAAACCATTCAATTTCTTTTGACTCGACACTCATGGACAAATACAAAACATTAATTATACTTTTCGCACTGTATAAACATGCTGCACTGTGACAAATTGAAATTTCAAAGTTGGTGTGAGAGCTGGTATTAATATCACTGTCTCTAACAAATGGTTCAAGACTACACTATAAATTCTCTCTACAGCAAATGGCATTGATGTAAATCTTTTTATCACTCAATAAATTAGGATTTCTTTGTAGTCTGGACAGATAAATAAATGTATGCAATCACCATACACAATGGAAATCACAGGCTACCTATGGGTCTTCAAGACATTCATTATTCATCTGTACCAATCTGCCAGTATTAGTCTGGATTTCACCTTTGATTCCAGTATCGGCCATTCAGTCATTGTTTGTGTAATTACCCAATTTAACAGTATTGAAGTTGAATTGAATGTCAAATGGTTATTTTATTTTTTAACATGAAGAATTAAATTCACTTCATAACCTCCATCTGCCTCCATTTCACAGCTCTTTAGAACCATATCTCCTGTATGCTGAACTCATTTTTTGCCTTTATCGTTTTTTGCAGATATTGTCAGCTGTGACTCAGATCATGAGGTCCTGCTTCAAGTTGCACTCCAGGACTTGAGCGCAAGAATCAAGGCTGACACTCCAGTGCAGTGCTGAGGGAGTACGGGAGTGCCGTTCACCAGTTGAAACATTAAACTGAGCTCCCAGCTGTCTCCTTCGATGGATGGAAAGAAAATCTCGAGGCACTACTTTGAAGAAGAACAGGGAGTTATCCAACGGTGTCCGAACTAATATTTATCCTTCAACCTGCATCACAAAATGCAGATTATTTGGCGCATTGATGTCTGTGGGAATTGGCTGAATGCAAATTAGCTGCCAGGTTTCCTGTATGACAACATTAACGGCACTAAGTACTTCATTAGCTCTAAAACATTGTGCAAAACACTATATCAATGCAAGTCTTTTTTTTTACTTGTGCTAAGCTGTAGCTTGGACATGGAGATTGGCAGCAAAGCTTGGAAACGTCTGTTTCCTATTTGTATGCCACCAGTTTAGTCTACTTTATTCAGCAACTGAGAAATAGCAGTAGTTGGAAGTTTAATTGTAATCTGCACCTTCCAAACTTGCGACCTCTGCTGCCGAGAAGGACAAGGGCAGCAAATGCATGGGCAAAATGATTGCCTGAAACTTCCCCTTCAAGTCACATACCATGCTGACTTAGAACGAAATCACCGTTCCTTCACTGTTGTAAGGTCGAAATCCTGGAATTCCCTTTCCCACAGCGCTACAGGTGCACCTACACCAAATGGACCACAGCGGGTTCAAGTAGGCTGCTCACCACCACCTTCTCAAGGACAATTTGGGACGGGCAATAAATGATGACCCACCCAGTGGTATCCACATCTTATAAACACAAACAGACCAGCCATTGAATGTAATTCTTCCTGTCAAATAAACCCAGCATTTTCTCTATCAATTGGACTTTAAGCAAAACTCAAATGAGACTGGCAACTGACGTTTGGAAAATCGTGGGAATGAATCAGGATTGTGTAACTCAAAACTTGCTGTCTGTCAGCATGTCATATCATTGGGTCACTTGTATGTTTAAAATTGGAATCCATAGAATAGGGAATAAATAGGAATTTGTCACATGATACAGAGATGGTGCAGAGAAATAGTCAGAAGGTTGTATTCGTTTGGAAACCAAACATTCCCTATTTCAGGCACTGCACGAATGTTGCCAGATCACCCAAGGTATTCCCATAAAGGTCCTTCCATGTGCACTTGCAAATAGGGTGACAGACATAAAATGGCAGCTAGGCCCATTTAGCTGGGGACCTTAAGTATTTCTAATTTATTCATGTATTCTGCAGGTCAAAGAAAGACTGAAATGCAATTGGCAAATAAGGGAAATTCTTAAAGTTTCTAGATACTTTTCAGATCAGGAGTATAAGTTGGGAATTTATGTAAATTTGTTGAAATCTCTACATGCGACATTGAAGGTTTGCCATGTTGCCACAGGGATAGACTGCAAGGAGACAGTCTTTTGTTTTGGATTTATCGATGTGATTTTTCATCGACACTAGTTGAGAGAGAGAGAGCGGAACCCGGCAGCAGTAAGCGTTTGGAAGCAGCTGATATCAGTAGCAAATGGCTACCAGATACTAGGATGTTTTCTGATTTTGGAGTTACTAACCAAGAATGCAGTGAGGTCCAGAACTTGGTTGTGGTGTCCAACCAAAGGGTGCTGAAAGAGAATTGGAGATCACCAGGCCAAATGCCAGTGGAAGGTACCCAAGAAAGGGCCCCAAGAAATATTGGGCGGGATTCTCCGACCCCGCGGCAGGTCGGAGACTCGCTGGGGTAGGCGCGAATCACGCGACGCTGCTCGGACGCTGGTCCATCGATTCTCCGGCGACTGGAGAATCGGCAGCAATAGCGCCGGCGCGTTAGGCGCTGCACCGGTCGGGGACCGCTCAATGCAGCATCCCCCCCCCCGACGATTCTCCCCGCGCGATGGGCTGAGTTTGGCCGAGTCCCGCCGGTGTTGTTCTCATGTGGTACTACCCGGCAGGACCATGGCGTTCATGCTGTGGGGGGGAGCGGCCTGGTGGGGTGAGGGGGCATCCGACTCCGGGGGGGGCCTCCATGGTGGCCTGGCCCGCGATCATGGCCGACCGATCGGCGGGCGGGCTTATCCCGGTGCGGGCCTATGTTCCACCACGCCGGGCCCCTGTAGGCCTTGCCATATTGCGTCAGGGCTGGCGCAGAGACGGCAACCCACGCGCATGTACAAATCCGGGCCAGCCGTGGCACACAGGCGTGAACCCGTGCTGGCCGTGGCGCGCATGCACGGACCTACCCCGCCCATGCTCACGCCCGTATCAGCAGCTGGAGCAGTGTGAGGCTCTACAGTGCCGTGCTGGCCCCCTGTGGGGCGCAGGATCGCTGATCCTAGGGCCTGGTGACGCCATCGTAAAACGCTCCGGCGTTTATGATGGTGTCAACACTTAGCACCAGGATCAGAGAATCCCGCCCATTATATCCGGAGAATACCAGGAACAATGCTGAGAATAAAAGTGAAATTTCAGTGGAACAGAGAATGACACCTTGAGATTTTTGGGTTTGAATAATAAAGGTTAATCAAAAATAGGCATGAAATTCCAAAATCCACAAATGCGACTCAGGACAAAATGCCCCAGATGGTCAGATTTTCATTCCAGTGTCGGCGACGATTAAGACCTGCCAGCCCCGGAAGCAGCACAAAGGCCACCAGGTGTGGAGACAAGTTGTCAGCAGTCTACCATTTTTTCCAAGCTGGAAAAAAGACAAAAACAACCTCTAGCCTTCGCCCTCACGCACTGACACCCTCCTCCCCCACATGTTCCCCATGGCCCATCCACACAAACCCGTGCCACCTCATGTCCCCACATACCACCTTCTCCCCTTACAGCAATTCATCTAGTACCTACCTTGTGCAGACCTCAGGAGCCATGCTGAGATGAAATAAAATAAAGTTCTAAGGTGTACTGCAGACTTTGCTATTTTTAAAAAAAAACTCTCATTGACAAGAACCCATTTACTGCATTTAAATTCCTTTAAATACTTAATTAAAGACTTCAGGAAGCAAAGTACTGTACATACCCCTGTCAGCATTAACATTAACACTACACCCTGTATGCTTCATCCGATGCTGGTGATTATGTAGTTACATTATATATCTTGTGTTGCCCTATTATGTATTTTCTTTAATTCCTTTACTTCCCATGTACTTAATGATCTGTTGAACTGCTCGCAGAAAAATACTTTTCACTGTACCTCGGTACACGTGACAATAAACAAATTCTAATCCAAATCCAAATCATTTATAAAAACAAGCATTTGTCATCATAGCTTCACATCAAAGACTTTCTAACCACTTGAGATGTCAATCAAACTGTGAATTGACAGGTATCCCACTGTGATAATGACAGGTTGTGGAATCAATTATACAGCACAAATCCGAGAATGATAACCCACAGTCTTATATCGATAGACATAGTGCGAGCAATTCTCCGATATTGAGGCCAAGTGTTCGTGCCGTCGTGAATGCCGTCGCGTTTCACGACGGCACGAACAGGGCCCGGGCATGACCTATTCTGGCCCCCACAGGAGGCCAGCTGGGCGCTGGAGCAGTTCATGCCGCTCCAGCCTCTTTCCGTGGCGCCAAATATGTGCCATGCCAACCCACGCATGTGCAGTTGGGCCAGTTCAATCCTGCGCATGCGCAGTTGGGCCGCGCCATCCTGCGCATGCGCGGGGATCTTCTTACGTGCGCCGGCCCTGACCCAACATGGGGTAGGTTGCGGCGGAAAGTAGGCCGGGGGGGGGGGGGAAAAGAGGCCAGCCCGCCGATTAGTGGGCCTCGATGCCAGATCCCTTCGGAGGCCCCCCCTCCCCCCACCCACAGGCCACCCCCCAAGCCTTCACGACGAGTACCTGCCGGCAGCGACCAGATGTGGATGGCGCTGGCGGGACTGTCATTTTTTTCGCCGGCAACTCGGCCCATCCGGGCCGGAGAATCGCTGCTCGCCATTTGCAGCGATTCTCCGAGCGGCCCGGTGCAATTCTCGCGCCGCTGGTTTCTAGGGGGTGGGAGAATCGCGTGCGGGGGTTGGGACGGCGTGACGCAATTCGCGTGCCGCCCGGCGATTCTCCCACCCGGCGTGGGTGGGGGGGAATACTGCCCAGTGAATTAGCAATCACTGATTTAAACCAAAAAACAGTCTGTAGTTTAGATTTAAAGGCCAGGATATTTAAATGTCATCCGCTGGACAGTTCCAAGCATATTTAAATGCCTTGAACAGCTGGGCAGTTCCAATAGGTTTATTCACTTTTTCACACATTCATGTCTACGTTTACAATTCCCAAAGGGCACTTGACTGCTCCCAAGGGCATCCCTGGACCTATTCAAAAGGGTACCTAGCCACTCCCAAGAACTAATCTCAAAAAATGTAAAACACACAAGTCAAGCATTTGACATCCCATTCACAAAAAATTGATCTGTTGTGAGGCAGCTGCAGTTCTGCATGTGCTGCTGCCACCGTGGATGAGAGACATGAAAATAAAAGTACAACCTCCAACCCCATCCTCCCCCCTAGCCCGGTGGGACATCCAAAAAGTGTGTGCCTGACGCCATTTTGGCTAAGCCAGTTACCCTCTCCATCATTCAGGCCACAGTGCTAAATTAGAGCTTGCTTTATTTAATTTTTGTACAGTAAATATTCCGTTTACATTTAAATTTCAGTGAGGACAACCTTAGTGAGGCCTAGGAACAGAGGCAGGAAGTGAGACCTGAGGGCAAGTGTGGCTGTGCGAGAAGACACACTGAAAACAAGAGCAGAAGCATTCGGGGAAAGGTTTTATGAGCAGACAGGGTACAGAAGAGAATATCTGTGGCAAATTACATTAAAGTGAAACTGGCTTATATCTAGGATAGAAAATGTGGACAGAATGGCCTTCCTTTGGACTGTAAATGTTGGGTTTTCATGGCTGTTATGCTCTAAATGTCATTCCCTATCTACCAACTTTATTCCTCTGACTGGCAACAGTTTGAGATTAAACCAGTCCATTCACAACCTTGGTGTTACATTTGATCCCAAAGTGAGCTTCCAACCTCATATTCCTCCCATCACTAAAACCATCTATTTCCACCTTTGTAACATGCCGAGCTGGAACTCTTGTTCGTACCTTCAGCACATCGATATTAACTATAGAAGTTGCCATAGTCCCAGATGACCATAGGCTTTTCCCCCTTTGAGGGGGCGAGCTGACCGGTGGTGATTTAACCTGAGGATCACCACACCTCAGGCCAGGGGCAAGATTGAGAAGGCAGGGCCTTCATGTACAACCTCAGCCGGTACGGGAATTGAACCCACGCTGTTGGCCTCACTCTGCATCACAAAGCAGCTGTCCTGAATTCACCTGAGGAAGGAGCAGTGCTCCGAAAGCTCGTGATTTGAAACAAACCTGTTGAACTTTAACCTGGTGTTGTTAGACTTCTTACTTAACTGGAACCAGATCCCGTTCCCTACCTACCATGTGGTTGCTGACAAGGAATTGGCTCTTGGTCAGACAACATCTGGACCTTTAAAATTCTCATCTTGTTTTCAAATCTCTGTGACCCTGGCCCTTCAGAAATCTTCTCCGGGTCCTGCCCAGTACTTTTAAAGATCATGAAAATCTGGCCTACTGTTTGCAAATTTTACAGATTGGTGCAGATTTTAATTTGAATACAACATAATCCTAAAATGCGCAGAATTAACATACTAGCCCATGCAGCACAGTAGGTTACTTCGGCGTTTCTTAGGAGAAATCATTTGCCAGTTGTACTTTGCTCAGTCGGGTATCCTCAATGGCATATTGTTTTAAGACAATGGTGGATCATTGTCTCTTTAAAGCTCTCAATGTGCAGGACATACTAAATCAAACTAATGATCTGCACAGCATACCACCCAACCTAATCGAAAGCAGTGCTTTAAAGGGGAAAAAAAACTATTAGATAAAAAGGATTCATCTCTGGAATGAGAAGGTACTTCTTGAAGATCGGATTGTCAGTATCTCTTTTTTTCAAAAACAACTTCTCTTCTCAATGAAAAATTAACTGTAAAAGAAAATGATTCGATTTGACATTTCATAGAAGGTGAAAATTGTCGAGAATCGGTCCAGGATTAAAAATGGGAAGGAGAAAACTGAACTGTCTACTGCTGATGAAATCTGCATTGTTTAAAAAGGTCACCATTTGCACATAATCACAAAAAAATATTATGAACATTCATAGAAATGTGTTAACACTGGCGCATCTCATAGGCAATCATGACAACCATTTCATTTCAATCTTTTCATCTTGAGAAAGTGAATCAACACAAAGTTAATGTCAGATTCATTTTATTCAGAACTTTTGTATCTGCTAATGCCTTGATTTTAACAGACATTGTATAAGAAAAGGTCACTGACTACGCACACTGTGTTTTGTGGTTGAAGGGTTTATATTCTGTGGAATAATCCATTGTACTCTTCAGCAAGGTCATTGTAATTTAAATATTTGGGAGGGCTCAGGCATTATCAGCTCCTCTGATGGGGAACGTTCCCCTTTGGAAAATAGAAAATGGTGTAATGTTCCAGAATTGAAATACATGCCACAGCTTAACGTGGCAGGCACAATCATCGAACTGATGTTGCTAAGTGGATTACAAATCTTTTCAAAAGGTGAAAATAAGAGGACTGTTGGATCAAATAAGGCAGGCCGTGGTTTAGATTAAACGGAATGACCACTTAGAAATGCTGCCACCACATTGTGGAATGATGTGTCGAGGGCAATACGTACATTTCTGTCGCCAATGAATGTATGAGCATCGGCTCAATTGGTAGTGTGCTCACTTCTCAATTAGAATGTCATTGATTCGAGTTATTCCCCAGGACCTGAGCCCAAATGCTAGGCCGATATTTCGGCGCAGTGCTGAGGGAGAATTGCACTGAGGTACCAGCCTTTCGGATGAGAAATTAAACCGGAGAACACATCAGGCCCCTCAGGTGACAAAAGACCCTTGGCACTATTGTGGGAGTTATCTCCAGAATCCTGGCCAATATTTATCCCTTAAATGAATAACGCTGAAACAGATTATCTGATCTTTATCACATTACTGTTTGTGAGAATTTGGGTGTCCACACATTAGCTGCCACATTTCCCATGTCGGAACAATGACTACACTGCTAGAAAATACTTTATGGCCTTGAAAAGCTCCACAAAAATACAAACTTTCCTAACTTTTTTCTAATAGGGTAAATCAGTGCTGCAAGCCATTTAGTGTCCTCAACAGGAAACAGCCAACTCACTCATTTGTATCACTCAGATAATTACCAGATTATCTATTTTCTACAATGCTGATGGAGGGGGACATGTTGGTTAGGTTACAGAGGGAAAACCCTCTTGTTTTCCTTGAAAATAGTGCCTTACTATCTTTTCAGTCCAGCCAACAGGATCGAGGAGCCTCACTTAAACGTCTCATCTGAAAGTTGGCTCTTCAGTCAGCATTGGATTGCACTGTCAGCCAAGGCTTTGTACATAGGCTTTTGGAGTGCAACTTGATTATGGACCAGCTAATCTTTCTGACTGTGTTTTTCTAACATTCATGCTATCATCTTCAATACAACACTGAAATATATCTAATGAAAATTAGGGTTGAAATTCCTTGGAGATCTTACAAAAGTCTTCCATGGAATACTAGTAGGTCTTCAGAACCCATTTTGCCATATCTTCACAATTTTAAAGATTGCCCAAGGGGCAGAACCCACCCCCCTCGAAATTAAACAAAGCATTCCCCTATGTTTAGGGGGTTCCATCCAACACTGTTAGTCCCACTTCTTGAGAACTACATTGAGCATAAAATGAAACAGAGGTGTGTGGTAGTATGACTAGGGAGATTACGGTACCTCTAGACCTGTGCTGCTATTGGTGCAGAAGACTCACTGCCCATTGGCTCAGGCAAGTCATGTGCCTCTCTGCCAATTGGCTGAGGCTAGTCATGTGACTACCCGCCAATTGGCTGAGAGGTTGGTAGCTCCGCCTACGAGGCGGGGTATAAGAACCCGTACCGGCTGGAAGTTGGCCTTTCTCTGCAAGTCTACTGCCAGGCACACATCTAGTGTATTAAAGCCTGTTGTTTGGAACCACTTCACGACTCGAGTCCAATTGATGGTGCATCAAGGGGAAATTGCTCCCAAAATCCATGGCATGACTTTCAAATTATATCATTAACATGGGCATTCAGCAAAGAGAATGTAGGCACAATCTTCATATTTGATCCTCGCTATAGCTGTCTTTCATGTACAAGATTTTGTACATTTCTTTTAAAGAGGAAAATAAGTGGCAGGATTCTCCGCTATCTGGCGGGGTGGGCCGTACCGGCGCTGAGGAGTGGCGTGAACCACTCCGGCGTTGGGCAGCCCGGAAGGTCCGGAATCCTCTGCACCTTCAGGTGCTAGGCTGGTGCCGGCAGGGTTCGTGCCGTGCCAGCCGGTGCCGAAGGGCCACCGCCGGCCGGTGCGAGTTAGCACGTGCGCGGTAGTGCCAGTGTGTACTGGTGTCATCCCAGCGCATGCGCAGGGGGGTTCTTCTCTGCACCGGCCGGTGTAACGGTCTTCCATGGCCAGCGTGGAGGAAATGAGTGCTACTCTAATAGCTCATTCACATTATTTGTATCCATCATTTTCGTCTTCACCTAGGTTATATAGACAACTAAAATTAACACAATACAGAATGCTCAAAAAACTTGAAGCTAAATGAAAACAGATCAATTAACATTCGGAATGTCTGAAAGAAGTTTCCTCTGCATTCATCTCTGTCTGTGCTGAAATATAGGGCTTACATTGCAAACTATCTGGGACTTGGGAGTTATGAATTATTTGCAGTTATATATAAATGTATGATGCATTTATCAATATATTATGCTCAATCTAAGGCATGAGCATTCTCCAACTAGAATTCTAGTTGAGTGACATGCTTACATCATGTGGACAGAACTGGTTCTCCAGCCCCACATATTACCTCTTTCAGCTCTAAACACCCGAATAGATCTACCTCCAAGTCTTTGTTGAAATATATTTTACATTTATATTTACATACTGCCCGTCTCCCTCAATTCTCGACCTTCATAGGTATCATAGAGATGAGGAGACATTTCTTCATCGAAAGAGTGGCAAGCCTGTGGAATTCATTACCACAGGAAGTAGTTGATGCTAAAACATTGAATATATTCAAGAGGAGCAAGATATTGCAATTAGGGCGAATGGAATCAACGGTTTTGGGGAGAAAGCAGGAATAGGCTATTGAGTTGGATGGTCAGCCATGATCGTGATAAACGGTGGAGCAGTCTCGTAGTGCCAAATGGTCTTCCACTGCTCCAACTTCTATGTATCTTTGTATCTATAGGTTTAATTGGTCTGGTGGATTCACAACTCTCCCTGATAGTGTCCTTGTGAGGCCTGGAAGTTTGGTTGTTTCCCTTGGACTTTTTGCTTTAACTCAGTATGTCTTCGGTAAGGGGTGCAATATCTGATGCATTATTTGTTTGACATTCATGCTAAAATAAAGAAAGAATAAGGGCACAAACACCGACACATTGAAAACTCCATAACAAGCCTTTCTCCAATCTGAAAAGCAACTATCTATCTCCAATCTTGGTTTCCTGTCATTCAAGTCAATTTCTTATCCAAGTGCCTTCTTTCCCTTTTATTCCATGAGCTAGAAATTTACTCACAGGTCTGTTATGGGACACTGTATCAAATACCTTTTGAAAAAACATATAAACCACTTCAGCAGCTTTGCCCTTATGAACCTTCTCTGTTACCTCCTCAAAAACCTCCAGCACGTTTGTTAAACATTATTTTCCTTGAATTAATCCAAGCCGGATTTCTCTAAATAGCCTGCATTTGCCTCAGTCACTACTGATTTTGTCCCAAACTATAGTTTGCAAAAGTTTCCCAACCACTGAAGTCAAGCTGACTGGCCTGTAGTTGCCAGTACTATGCTTCACCCCTTTTTCAACATGGGTGTAACATTCACAATTCTCACCCCTATGTCTAAGGCAGACTGGAAGATTATCACCAGTGCCACAACAGTGCCTCCACCTAATCACTATCCTTGGATGCATCTCGTCCAGTTCTGGTAGCTTATCAATTTTCAGTAAAGGTCTAATATTTTAGTATTTCTAATATTTCCTCATTTTCAATTGTAAATTCCTGGATTATACATACCAGTGTATCACCTGAGTTTCCTCTTCCATCACCACTGCCCACCCACCAAGTGATAAAGGGCCACAGTTGCACTCAGTTACCCGTTGATACAATCGATCATTTCTCCTTCAATAAGAAAGGCTTATTTTCCGTCCCTTGTACATGGTTTTTTGAAATTGGTGTATTATCAGCCTTGGTGAAGAGCATTGAAAAATCAGCTCTGAAATTCCAGTAGTGATTTTAAGGGCTGCTGAATGGTTTAAAGGACTTCGATTTAGCATAAGCCATGACATCTTCATTGACAGCTTCTGCTACCTTGATGAGGTTAAGGTTGACATGCATTTCGGTTCGGGTCAGAAAATTCCTGATTGCACGCCTACAAAAGGTAGTTTGATCCCTCCTGGACCGCATTTTAGTTACCCTCAGCCATCCGTATGCTAGCCATGGTTCCTTATCGGACAGGACTGTCACACTTGCTCCCGGACCCAATTTAAAATTGTGATGCCCATTAACACAAATGTCCGGATTCCAGGAAGTGTATCTTGGATCTCTCCTGGGAAACATTATTGTTCCTGTTTTTGCTAAGACTCCTCTCTTTGTGTGCAAAGATTCTCTCCTGATCCTCTGCAACCCAAGAGGATTCCATTCTGCACACCTTTCCAAAGCATACAGTACTTGCAGGATACTGTTTGTGCCAATGAGGTTTTTTGACGCTACAGCTTTCAGTTACCCATTGATCTAATCAATCATAAGGTCTTTTTAGCCCCAGTCTTTGGCATTCTTTCATTTAATAAGCTGTACCATCACTGGGGATGTTCTGAACCACGGTGCATCTTCCCCTCTGAGTATAACTTTATTTTGCTGCTGGACCTCTGATTGTCTGACTAACTGTATCACGTTTTCCAAACTTAAGTCTTATCTGGACTGGCGTAGGTCAGAAAGGGGATCGTTGGTTACCCCAACTACAATGCAATCCCATCTAAGTTCAGATTTATGATCACCATTTTCACTACTGTCAGCCACTCGATACAGGTGATTGATAAAGGTATCCAAACCTGGTTCACCAGGTTTCTGGACCCTTTTGTTAATTTGGCTCATTCTAATATCATGTTACTCAATAGGGGAAGGGGAAGGAGAATTGGGCCGAGGCAGGGTGACCTTGGTCGGGTCAGGGCAGATTCAATGGGCCGAATGGCCTCCTTCTGCAATGCAGGCATCCAATGGAATTATCAAAACCCTTTCAGACTCTTTGAATTTTACATTTCATTCATTAGCAGAATGTATTGTCTTGTTAAGCCTCTGGTTTATTGTTTAATCCAACGCAATTTGGAATCTTAAAAACCTTCACACCCCATTTTGTTTCTGGTCTGGCTTTTCTATATACCAAATTGGTCTGGCAAGCTGAATGTGGAATCTATCGCTGTTTTCAGTGCTCAGGATGCCTGCCTTGATGTTGACATTTTCTGTTATAGACATTCAATTTTACCATGCTGGTCCGGATTTTACTTATATTTTGTAGTCATTCCACACTATTTTCTAAATAGTGAATTTCAAAAATAATAATTTTCCCCCTGCTGTTACGTGGTCACCATGTGCATATGCTGCCAAACTCAGACCCGAGTTATGGGTTATATTGATCAGTGTTCATTAAAATTGAATATTTCCCTGCTTACAGAGGCAGAAATTTGAAAATGATAAGCCTTTTTCAAGGATTGCTCACACTTACTCGGTTGTCACCAGGTTCTTGAATATGCTGCTCAATTAGGATTTTTCAAGAACCACCACATGCCCTTAACCATTTATAAGCTGAATGGTTCATTTCTTCTCTGCCTCTAAGCCTCCACATATTCTATGGAACTCTTGTGGCGATTTTGAACTGTCTTACTGAAATTTTCAGTTTGGTGCCCTTTTTTGAAAGAAATCAGACTTTCAGAGATGTCAGGGAGATGACTGCTGCCACCATGTTGTATGTCGGTTGTGATTCACTAAGGCACAATAACTTGTTTATGATAAGAACACAACCATCTTCAGAGGTGCAAGGCTACAGGTGTTCCCCAGCCTAAGCTCAGTCTTTCTCTCTCTTACATCATCATGTGGACGGTACCGTTTCTCCAGTCCCACACGTGGGCACCCTAATACTACACGGATGTCGTAAAAGGCAGAAGGAGAAAAAAGTGAAAGTGGAGGAAGGAAGAGAAAAGGGTGCAAGGGGAGAAATAAAGCAATAGAACAACAATCAAACAAAGATCGACAGACACAAGACACTAGAATATCTGAATTGGACAATGACAATCCAAGCCACATGACAACCAGACAGGAGTTACAGTTTTGTTTTTCAATTTCTGTGTGATGAGTATCTTGTTATCTGCCATTGTCACCTTGTTCTTCTGGGATGAAAGTAGTCGGGGCGCACTATGATATCCCAAATCACAAGATTCCCAGATAGAAAACCTACAAATGAACGTGAAGGAAATGTAGCTTAAAGAATTATTTATGAAGGAATTATGGTCTTATTTATGTATCAAATTTGCATAGCGGCAACAAGGAGAGTTGTATCTTGCGTGCTTTTATGCTAAGCTTGAACATTACAGCTAGCATCAGACAGCCAGACTGGCACCATGATAGTTGACCACATGATCTAGCTAGTGGTCACTGGTGAATCAGAAGTGAGAAAGTCCTTGATGCAGTGCTGCACCAGTGACAGATTCAAAAAGAAATGACAAATCCATTGTGAAATTAAGGAAGAGAACAAAATATATTTTATAATCCTGTAAATTGCTTTGGAAAAGGAAGGAATAGGAGCAGAAGGATATAATGAAATAAAATAAAATCCACCTGAAGCAACTACAGCAAATTTAACAAGTGACAAACAGCAGAAAATATTATAACATAAACAACTGACAGATTACCATTTACTTTTGCTTTGAACCATCATCCCTTTTTGTCATGTTAAATCTCAGGCCTACCTCTTTTGCTCTCGATTCTTGCTTCTGCGCTTGTTTATAACCTGTTAAATCCCAAACCTCTTCCAGTTCTGATGAAAGGTCATTGATCTGAAACAGTTATAGGACTGGATTCTTCGTCGGCGGGATTCTCCGTTTCATCAGCAGCGCACTCGCGCCCGTGGATTTCCCAACGGCGTGGGGTGCTCACAATGGGAAACCCCATTGGTCAGCTGCTAGGATGGAAATCCCGAAAACGGACGAGGCGCGGTGGAGAATCCCGCCCATTGTATTCCTTTCTCCCCTGATGCTGCCAGATCTGCTGGATATTTGCAGCATTTTCTGTTTTAGAATTGATAGTTTTGGACACGAAGAAATAAAAAATATTATTTGTAAGTTAATTGCATTGTAAACTAGAATATATATAGTCTGGGAGTTATTATCTGTAAAGCCTGCATGTTATAGTATCAGTATATGAGCAACAGTTGTACCCAATTATCCCTCGAAAACTTTGCTGTGCATAGGGAATTTATTTTCAATTAAGTGTTTATACCTTTGTACCTTTTTGCACCGATGCGCTTACCCAGTATTTAGCACAGAATAAGGCCAGAGTGCTATCTTTCAGGCTGCTGTGTGGAACATTGGTTGTAGCTCATGTCATCTATGTCATATATTGCTTCCCTAAATTGATGGTCTTATGATGAAGGAAAACCACTGTTGTTGCATCCTGGTAAAAATTAGGAAGAATATCCCAGGTCCCAAAGTGCCCAAATTAACACAAGGGGCGGAATTCTCCCCAACGGCCGACGCCGTTGTGAAACCCGGAGTGTTTCACGACGGCGTCGGAGGCCGTTCCTCACCCCTATTCTCCCCCCCCCCCCCATCCCCCCCCGGGGGGGGCTAGGAGCGCCATTTCGTGAAACTCGGCCGCCGGGCCTTGACACTGGCGTCAAGGCGGCACGCCGATAATGACGCGGCCGGCGGTGCCTTAGTGATGTCAGCCGCGCATGCGCGGTTGCCATCTGCCCCTCCGCTGCACCGCAAGACGTGGTGGCTTGATCTTGCAGGGCGGCGGAGGGGAAAGAGTGCGTCTTTTAGAGACGCCGGCCCGACGATCGGTGGGCACCGATCGCGGGCCAGTCTACTCCCGAGCACGGCCGTGGTGCTCGATCCCCTCTACGCCCCCCACAGGCCCCAAACTTACCTTTGGTGCTATGTTCACGCCAGCAGCGACCACGTGTGGTTGCCGTCGGCGTGAACAGGTTGGGAACGGCAGGCCGCTCAGCCCATGCGGTCCGGAGAATCGTGAAAAATGGCGACCCCGATTCTCCGAGCGGCGTGTCGCGTTTTGGGGGGTAGGAGAATCGCGGGGGGGTGACAGAGCGGCCTCCCGCGATTCTCCCACCTGGCCTGGGGAGCAGAGAATCGCGCCCAAGAAATTTAATAATTGCTACTATTATTTCAATTCTGCAATTAGCAGCACATACTAAAACTTTAATCACCAATCAGATATCAATATAGATATGTCACGATTTGAAAGAATAGGGGTTGGTTTAGCACAGTGGGCTAAACAGCTGGCTTGTAATACAGGACCACGGCAACAGCACGGATTCAATTCCTGTACCGGCCTCCCCGAACAGGCACCGGAATGTGGCGATGAGGGGCTTTTCACAGTAACTTCATTGAAGCCTACTTGTGACAATAAGTGATTATTATTATTGTGGGAGAAGAAGAAAACAGCTTTGATGTTTCATGCAAACAACATATCAGGATGGTAAATATTGTTATTTTTAACCGAGACACTGGCATTAGATTACTTAATTGTATCAACTGGGTATCAGTGAATTAACCAGTGCCGATGGTCACTATACTAACTGCACACATCGATATCTTTCACCACCTTAATATGGGAACACCGGCAACAATTTATGCACACATACAGAACAAAGAAAGTTTGATTTCACTCTTGTCAGCGATCTGAGCCCTTGCTGATGGAGAATATATGCAGGCTGTGAGATCAGTTGTGGTAATTCTCGTGCCAGATTCACAGCAGACCACACATGTGGCGGCTGATTTTGGAGACAAAATGAGGCGACCCTACAGGCATTCATGGGCCTCATTTACAGAACAAAAATCATCAGCACCTTAATGGAAAATTAGACTTCCCACTATTGGTTGAAGCATTTAAAAAAAAAAATTAGCAAATTTGACATTGCATTTACATAAAATCATAGAATACCTACAGTGCCTAAGTTGGCCATTCGGCCCATCGAGTCTGCACCGACCCTCTGAAAGAGTGCCCTACCCAGGCCCACTCCCCACCTAACCTTTGGACACCAAGGCACAATTTAGCATGGCCAATCCACCTAACCAGCACATTGTAGATTGTGGGAAGAAACCAGAGCAACCAGATGTAACCCACGCAGACAAGGGGAGAACGAAAGAAAATCCATCTCAATTGAAGGAAATAATTGCAGTGTGACTGGCACAATGCAACATCACACTAATGGGTTTGAAGTCAATATTTTATGTTTAATTTTGGAAAAGAAACATCAAGCACAATATTAAATTGATGAAAATAGTGGTATGAAGTTATTGACTTTAACTCAACCGACTTTGTGTGACAACCAATAGCCAGGTAAAAATGCCAAGCATTACTTGATCACTTGAATATTCCAGTTATCTAAATGGTTAGAGTATGGTGCTGAATGAAGACACTGGGGTGGGTTTGATCTCCACAGTGTCGATGGTAGTTCACGAAGGGTTGCCTCCTTGCCTTGTCCCACACTTGATGCAGAATAACGTCTCTCAAGCTATGGAACCACTTGCCTCTCGAACAGAGAATGATGCTCATGATCCCTCAAGGACCTAGCCCAATTACCTCTAAAAAAAAGTACATGAACACACATGGGCTGCCTGGTGGCACAGTGGTTAGCATTGCTGTCTCACAGTGCCAGGGACCCGGGTTCGATCGTGGGCTTGGGTGACTGTCTGTGTGGACTTTACACATTCTCCCCATGTCTGCATGGATTTCCTCTGGGTACCCCGGTTTCCTCCCACATCCTAAATTGTCGCTTGGTGTCCAAAGATGTGCAGGTTAGGTGGATTGGCCATGCTAAATTTCCCCTTAGCGTCCAAGGATGTGTAGGCTAAGTGGGGTTATAGGTGGGGGAATAGTGCGAGGGAATGGACCTAGGTAGGATGCTCTTTTGGAGGGTCGGTGCAGAATCGATGGGCTGAATGGCCTCCTTCGACACTGTATGGATCCTGTGGATCACAAGTATGAAAGAATTGAGGTGGGAGCTTCAAGTCTGGGCAAATTGTTGTTCTAATTTGGAGGAGTTAAAAGCAATATATTACACAAACAAGAATATTACCAATGTTTGTAAACATTTTTCTGATCAGTTTATTGATATAGGCACTGTATACCTAAAAGCCAATTGTAAAATTTCAAGAATGGAATTGGTGTGGAACCTGATGAAAGTAGCAGTATTTGATGAAAATTTCTGACACACACAGAATGCAAGAGATAGCCTGCAGCTTTAAGGAACACATTCTGAACAGAAATCAAGGCGCATATGCTAGACCTCCTTTGGTTCCCTTCATGCACAGAGAAGATACAGCAAACTACTTCAGGTCAGCCTAACTGCTGTAAATAATTCATGAGCTTTCTGCCTCGATTTCCTTAGGAATGTAGTGTAAAGCCTTGATGTACTCTCCTTTTTCTCTTCGATTCAGTTTGATTTGGCGAAAGCCTTTCATCGCTAATTCTTTCTGCACCATGCCGAGTCAGGTTGCATAGAATTTCACTTCAAGATGTTGCATAATTAAACTAGCACTTGCAGAATTTCAGATATTTAATCCTGCCTGCCAAATGACTGCAAAATCAAAGTTGGTCGGTGATGAGAATGTTGCTTTTATTTACTCTAAAGCCAGCGTTTGGGTTGTGTTGATTCTTTCGGGGGAAAAAAACAAGTGGAATTCAGAGACTGGAATTATTTTGTAAATAATGAGGTATCAAATGATACAGCGACAAACCATAATTAATTAAATTTCTCACACTAGGCGGAGGCTTGACAATTTCCTCCTAGTGAGGGGCAATGATAATATTTAGGACATTCCAAAATATATTACACAAAAGAAGAAGCAAGCCCAATATAAACAAAAGTTTAAATTGTTCTATTCAAGTCGCAGATTAGTGGGTTGAATGGAGCAGAGTTAATGGGTTTCTCTCTCCACAGATGGTGCCTCACTTGCTGTGTGGCTTCCAACCTGCACCCTTTTTATTTTAGATTTTTAGCATCCACAGTACTTTAAAATTTTGTTTCAATTTAAACTGGCCACTGAATCATATTTGATTGGCAGGAGATACTGGAGTGTGGAGTAGATCAGAAGGAGCAGCATGTGAAAGTCTCCGAGCTGAAATGTCATCAATCAGTCACAAGACCTTCAAGTAAACCCGTTTGGAACAAGACTCACATTCATTCTAAATCCCATGTCAACTTCATGCTGGGAGTGCAAATCGGGCAGGTCAGCACGATTCCATACAAATAGTTAATTTGTAAAACCGATATCGTAGATTAGTTTACACTTTTGACAGGTAAATCTTAAGGATTATATGTGGAAAATTTTGGTCTTTACAATCTCAGCATCTTATTCTCTACTGACCTGAGCTACTGACACCATAATCATCTTCACCACAAAGACTTGCCTACATCCACAACCATAGCAACTGCCTGTCTCCTCCCAACCTCAAATCGTCTGCTGCTAAAAGTCTCATTCCATGACTTTGTCACCTCTGGAATGGACTATTCCAATGCTCTCTTGACATATCTCTAGTCCTTTAACAGAAGTGTTGACTAGATGATCCATTTCAGCCTCCTCATCATGAACACCAGTCTTCAGTCAATATGATTCACTGCATGTGACATAAAGGTACCGTTCATAATTCCTCAACTACTGATGCAAGTCTTTGGCTATTAAGTGGCCAGTAACATTTGCACCACACAAGTGCCAAGCAATGATGAGCTGCAGCAAGCAGTTTGCTTTTTAAGAAGCAGGAGGCTGTAAATACTTTAAAAGCCTTATGTCCTGTTTTCAAAATTCAAAGTAAATCTAAAAGAAATTAGACCCTCGATACAAAACCCACTGGTGCCTAGCTTTAAGGCCTGCTGAACATTCATCTCTTTGAGGAAACCTGCAGTAATCTGGATGTCTGACTTCAGTTATTTAAGTCCATCTGAAAAACAAGCTAAGAGTGGAAAAGGACTCCTCCTCTACTGAGCCTGCAATGACTGATCTCCGACAACAAGCCAAACATGCGAACCATTAATTATTCTTGGGGTTTAACACTTCTAGACATGCACTATATTGCTTAATTGTGGGGGCGATTAGCCAGATTACGCCAGGTGCAAATCCCACTATATCAGAATAATCCGGGAGAGACCTGGAGCGGGATTTGCGCTGAGTGCCAGTTTCCGCTGGGCGTGAAGCAGATTAGAATATTTAAATCTTCATTTTAGAATCTGTTTTAATCCAGATTAAATCCTCCCACCAGTCAGTGCCGTGTGAAGCAGGTGCTAATCACACAAATGGAGATCAGGGGCGAAATTCTCCAACCTCACGCAGGGTCGTAGAATCGCCTGGGGGCGCCTAAAATCCCGCCCCCGCCGTGGCAGAGATTCTCCACCACCCGGGAAGTGGCGGGGGCAGGAATCTCGCCACTCCGAACGGAGAGGCCCCTGCGGCGATCCGGGCCGGAGTCCCGCCGCTGGGAGGCCTCTCCTGCCGCCGAGGTTTAAACCACCTCTGGAACGGCGGGCTCAGCGGCGCGAGCAGGCCCCCGGGGTCCTGGGGGGGTGGGGGGCGATCGAACCCCAGGGGGTGCCCCCACGGTGGCCTGGCCCGCGATCGGGGCCCCCCGCTCAGACTGCGGCCAGTGCCCTGGCTGCACTCTTTCTCCTTCCGCGCCACCACGGCCTCCGCCATGGCCGAAGCGGAAGAGAACCCCGCATCGCGCATGCGCCGGCAGTGACGTCAGCGGTGCTGACGTCACTTCCGGCGCATGCGCGGACCGGCGAAAGCCTTTCGGCCAGCCCCACACCGGGGGCGCAGGTTTTTTGCGCCAGTCTTCTGGTGCTAACCGCTCCGGCGCGGGGCTGGCCCCCAAAGGTGGGGAGAATTCCCCAAATTTGGGGAGGCGCGACCCCTGAGTGGTTGGCGCCACTCCCCTACTCCGGGACCCTCCGTCACGCCGGGTAGGGGAGAATGCCGCCCCAGAAGTGGCGACCATACCAAGGGGCCTCGGAGGCCATTGCAACCCTCAGGTGGTCAGGAACATGACAGGGCAGTGCGCTATCATTGCTCTCTGGCACCCTGGCAGTGCCAACCTGGATGTGCTGGTGGAAAAGTCTTGTTTAAAAGAAGATTTGAAAGAGTGTCTTTTTGAAAGTGCAATTTGAAATCACTCGTGTGGAAGCCAGTGTTTAGTGAGACAAGTTGGCTCATGGTATAAAGATCATCTGGGTGAATTTTGGGGATTATTGCATGGAGATTCACTTGGGTTCAGGTAGGACTGTGTGTTTTGCCACAGCCAGCTTGTCTGTTTAAAGGGACTTTGTGTTACTGAGGCCATTGCAGCTTAAGATATTCTTTGTAACCTGTGTTAACCTTAAAATTTGTGTATATTTGTGAAGCAAAGGGAGGAGTAAAGGAGTTTTGTATCTTCTGCATCCACTTTTCATGTTTAATAAATGTTTTGCTCTTGTTCAAACTAATTACCAGTCTGTGATACTGCTCCTTCATATTTTCTAACAAATAAAGTACATGTTATAGTCTTTTGAGCCAGAGTTCCATTTTGGGATCTTCCCATCCAGTTATAACAACAACTGGAATTGCAACAGATGTATGTTTATAACATTTGGTTGCATGCACATCGTGGGCAGTAACTGGGGATTCACTTGTGCTGCTATAAATAGGAACAGATTGAATATGTGTTGGTTGGGTTAGGAGGTCTATGTTTGTCATCTGCAAATAAATACATTTAAAAAATAAATTTAGAGTACCCAATTCATTTTTTCCAATTAAGGGGTAATTTAGCGTGGCCAATCCACCTAGCCTGCACATCTTTGGGCTGTGGGGGCGAAACCCACGCAAACACGGGAAGAACGTGCAAACTCCACGCGGACAGTGACCCAGAGCCGGGATCGAACCCTGAATCTCGGCTCCGTGAAGCAGCAGTGCTACTGACTGCATCACAATGCTGCACAAATAAACCCTGGCTCAATGAAGAGTGCTGGAGGACATGCCAGGAGCAGCACCAAGTATACCTAAAAATGAGGTTTCTATCTGGTGAAGCTACAACACAGGCCTAGCATGCCAAACAGAAGAAGTAGCGTAGGATAGACAGAGCTAAGCAATCCCACAACCAACAGAGCAGATCGACGTTCTGCAGTCCTGCCAGATCCTGTCGTGAATGGTGGTAGACAATCAAACAACCAACTGGAGGAGGAGGCTCCACAAATATTCCCATCACATCACATCAGTGCAAAAGACAAAGCTTAAGAATCTGCAACAATCTTCAGCCAGAGATACCAAGTCAATGATGCATCTCAGCTTCCTCTGGAGATCTGGAACATCATGAATTCTAGCCTTCAGCCAATTTGATTCATCCTACATGATATCAAAAAATGGCTGCAGGCACTGAATACTGTAAAGTTTATGGACCCTGACAATATTCCAGCAATAGTCCTGAAGACAAGTGCTCTTGAACGAGCCAAGCCCCGAGCCAAGTTGTTCCTTAACAGCTAAAGCACTGGCATTTGCCTGACAATGCAGAAAATTGTCCAACTGTGTCCTGAACAGTAAAAACAAGTCAAATTTGACCTGGTCAAATACCACTCCCTCAGCCTCTCAATCATCAGTGATGGAAGGTGTCTTTGACATTGCTATCTAGCGGCACTTATACAACATCAACCTGCTTATCGACGCTTAATTTGGGTTCCATTAGGCAATTTCATAATGCATTCTTATTTTATTTTATTTATTTTTTCCAATTAAGGGGCAGTTTAGTCTCTTGTCTTTCTAAAAAAAGGGGCAGCACGGTAGCATGGTGGTTAGCATAAATGCTTCACAGCTCCAGGGTCCCAGGTTCGATTCCCGGCTGGGTCACTGTCTGTGCGGAGTCTGCACGTCCTCCCAGTGTGTGCGTGGGTTTCCTCCGGGTGCTCCGGTTTCCTCCCACAGTCCAAAGATGTGCGGGTTAGGTGGATTGGCCATGTTCAATTGCCCGTAGTGTCCTAAAAAGTAAGGTTAAGGGGGGGGGGGGGGGGGGGGTTGTTGGGTTACGAGTATAGGTGGATACGTGGGTTTGAGTAGGGTGATCATTGCTCGGCACAACATCGAGGGCCGAAGGGCCTGTTCTGTGCTGTACTGTTCTATGTTCTATGTTTAGCATGGCTAATCCATCTACCCTACATATCTTTGGCTTGTGAGGGTGAGACCCACGCAGACACAGGGTGAATATGCAAACTCCACACGGACAGTGACCCAGTGCTGGGATCGAACCCGGGTTCTCGGCGCCGTGGGGCAGCAGTGCTAACCACTGGCCACTGTGCTGCCCTTCCTAATGCATTCTATTCTTGCTGGGCTGTCATTTTTTTATTTCCTCTTTTTTTCCTGTTCAGTTTTCCTTCCCTGCTGTTGATACTCATCTGCACTGTCAAGCTGTGCAGCATTTAAGGTGCCACATGTAGATAACAAAAAAGAGGCAGAAATCAGAGCACAACTAGTGGTAGTTGAATGGTATCTGCACTTGCAGGAAGGTTGTTAATCTCAAAGCTATTTTCCCTCCTGTGTAATATTTAATGGGAGGAGCAGCAACAAGCAGCAGCACTGGGGTGGGAACAGATGCATAGCCAAATAGAATTTGTGGGTTGTGAGGGAGCAGGCCAATAACAAAAAAAACCAGAGAGTAAACAGTCAGAAAAGGAAGAAAATCACCAGTGGTGATGTAAAATACAATCTAATGTGATTGACATGAACTCCAGTCAGTCAGAAGGAACCACTGCAGCAATCATCATTATCCAGGTTAGTATTGATTCTGGAACTCCAACTCCCAAGTGGTGCCCTGTCAGCTCGGCATTCTGAATAGCTTGAGAGCACTGTTAGAACAATGCATTACTCTCTATATGTAACCAAAGTAGGAAAATATCATGCTTATCAATTCTGCACAAATGTATCTTCAAGCAATTCTGTTCCATTCTCCCTGAACTGCTGGTGGTGCAAATGGCTTTTACTGACCAAGCAAACAGACTTGTAGCACGTCAACAGCAGGGAGGTTGTAAATCCCAAAGCCAGTTTCCCCTCATGCGTAATATTTAGTTAACATGTGAAATGCACAGTTAGATTTTAACATCACGCTGGGTTTAGTCTCCTCGTGCATCTGGCCCTTCTTGTACAACAGCAAGAGAGCATTGTAGCCTGGTACACAATGTGAAAGGCACCATGAAAGCAAAGCTCATTTCTCTCTGAGATAAAACAGCCCTGTTATCTGCAGCATTCCTCTTGCCTCTGGTTGAAGTCACACACATCACGAGCAGCTTACTAACGTTCTGCAATTCTCTTCCTATCTTTGATGTTTCAACTCCTGTTTATTAAAGAAATCTCAAAGTTATTTAATTTATAATGAATATCCTAAATATTCCTCTTGGCATTAAACTGCGTTTAAAAGATACTGCACCAAATGTGCGGTGAAACTGATCAAGTATTTACAGAGGGAAGATTTGGGGCAATTTCAGGGTCAATACAGGGCTCGAATACACAATGTTACTTAAAAATCCCTCAGGATATCGCATTCAAATTACCATATTAGGCTGATTTAAAAACGCAGCTCCATCCGTTTGAATTTGTTTCTGCTCTCTGCCACATTTATCAAAATCACAGTCCTAACATTTCCCCAAAGTTGATGGCTGTGCACAAAGATTAACTGTACAGTGCAGAAAACCCGGTTTTCGCTCTCAAAACTGTGCTGACACCAGATTTTGAGGGAGCAATCAATCTGTGAACCAATTTGCTTCATGCAAATAGACAGAGCTCACAGAAGGAAATGCCCTAATCGTGGACTATGCAGGAACACACACACAAGACATTCACCTCAGGGTCAGTTTGTGAGTTCAAGTTCCACTCAAAAGATTTGAGTATGTAATCGAGGCTCCCACTTCAGTTCAGTAATGAAGGAGTACTGCACTGTTGGAGGTGCGGTTGCCTTTTGGACCATAAATTAAACTAAGGTTAAATGGCAGCAGCTGAAAAGCAGGGGCATAGCACAATCACTTCACAGCTCCAGGGTCCCAGGTTCGATTCTGGCTTGGGTCACTGTCTGTGCAGAGTCTGCACATCCTCCCCGTGTGTGCGTGGGTTTCCTCCGGGTGCTCCGGTTTCCTCCCACAGTCCAAAGATGTGCAAGTTAGGTGGATTGGACATGCTAAATTGCCCTTTGTGTCCAAAATTGCCCTTAGTGTTGGGTGGGGTTACTGGGTTATGGGGATAGGGTGGAGGTGTTAACCGTGGGTAGAGTGCTCTTTCCAGGAGCTGGTGCAGACTCGATGGGCCGAATGGCCTCCTTCTACACTGTAAATTCTATCTATCTATTCTCTCCAGCTCTCAGCCAATATTATATAATCCAGTATTATAAATGGATGATCCGGCCATTTGCTGCTTTGCTGTTTGTCGGACTGAACTATATGCAAATTGGCTGCCATGTTCCCAAAATTACAACACTTCAAAAGGCACCACATGTAAAGCACTACTGCACGTCCAAAATTCTGAAAGTCACTATATAAATGAAAGCTCTTCCTTCCTTTTTCTGGGAATTCATTCGTACCAATATCAAAACTGAAGGAAAACGCTAAAGACACTGGATATTTGATATGAAAAAACAAAAGAGAATGCTGGAAATATTCAGCCGGCCGGGCAGAATTCGTGATGACACTTCTTGATTGACTTGCCTGGATGCCAATGAGCTATTTTACATCTGCTGGACCTTAGCTGACCATTCTGGAATGTTCCTTCCTCTATGGAACTGTGTTTTGCTTTTAGTTTCATTTTGAATAGAAGCTAGAGGATCGCAGCTCTGTGGCGGAATTCTCTGACCCCCCGCAGGGTCGGGGAATCGCCCGGGGCCGGCGTAAATCCTGCCCCTGCCGTGGCCGGAATTCTCCGCCACCCGGGAATCGGCGGGAGCGGGAATCGCGCCCCGCCGATTGGCGTGCCCCCCGCGGCGATTCTCCGGCCCGCGATGGGCTGAAGTCCCGCTGCTGTCAGGCCTCTCCCGCTGACGTGGTTTAAACCACCTCTGTACCGGCGGATTGGCGGCGCGAGCGGGCCCCCGGGGTCCTGAGGGGGCGCAGGGCAATCGGACCCCAGGGGGTGCCCCCACGGTGGCCTGGCCCACGATTGGGACCCACCGATCGGCAGGTGGGCCAGTGCCGTGGGGGCACTCTTTTTCTTCCGCCTCCGTCACGGCCCCCACCATGGCGGAGGCGGAAGAGACCCCCTCCACCGCGCATGCGCCGGTGGTGACGTCAGCGGCCGCTGACGCTCCGGCGCATGCGCGAACTCACACCGACCGGCGAAGGCCTTTCGGCCAGCCCCGACACCGGGCAACGTGGCGCCAAAGGCCGTTGGAGCCAGTTTTGGCGCCAGTCGGCGGAGCGGGAGCCACTCCGGCGCGGGCCTAGCCCCTAAAGGTGTGGAGAATTCCGCACCTTTGAGGAGGCCCGACGCCGGAGTGGTTGGCACCACTCTGCTACGCTGGGACCCCCCGCCCCACTGGGTAGGGGAGAATTTTGCCCCTGATTTCCCTCTCAACTGATGGATTTTTCTGAAGGTCCAGAGTAAAAATCTTTCTGCACAGCTAGTTTGAGCAGCTGCAGGCAGGCTCAGTTGTTTGAAATCTCATGGGGGGCAATGTGCTCCGATCTCAGAAAGGTTGTTAAATATTCTGGAGGAGTTGGAAACAAATAAGAATAACACAGACCTGAGACTAGTTTTTTGGAGTGAAGGCCCAGGGTGATAAAAGTTAAAATGACTCCCCAGAGGAAATCCTGCAGCCTGTGAGTTCTGACTGAATGTTTCCCTCAGAAAATCTTCATTAGCAATTCAACCACTGGTTTCAATCACTCCACCTCCTGGAAGGGCAGACGACTGCTGCAACAACTTCAACATCCAAAGCAAGGACACTCAGCTGCCATTTCACATTTTATTTCCTATTATTTTTACCCCACCCCCTCCCTCTGTGTGCCTGTCTTGTGTGTGTTTGGGTATAGGGTGGGTTGGTAAATGGGGGGTAGTAGATTAGCTAGCCATTATTCTATTTTTAAAACATTTTAGAGTACCCAATTCACTTTTCCCAAATAAGGGGCTATTTAGCATGTTCAATCCACCTAATTTGCACATAGAACATAGAACATAGAACAGTACAGCACAGAACAGGCCCTTCGGCCCTCGATGTTGTGGCGAGCAATGATCACCCTACTCAAAGCCACGTATCCACCCTATACCCGTAACCCAACAACCCAACAACCCCCCCCCCCTTAACCTTACTTTTTTAGGACACAACGGGCAATTTAGCATGGCCAATCCACCTAACCCGCACATCTTTGGACTGGTGGGAGGAAACCGGAGCACCTGGAGGAAACCCACGCACACATGGGGAGGACGTGCAGACCCTGCACAGACAGTGACCCAGCCGGGAACTGAACCTGGGACCCTGGAGCTGTGAAGCATTTATGCTAACCACCATGCTACCGTGCTGCCCTCATCTTTGGGTTGTGGGGTGAAACCCACACAAACACGGGGAGAATGTGCAATCTCCACATGGACAGTGACCCAGAGCCGGGATCGAACCTGGGACCTCAGCGTCGCGAGACTGCAGTGCTACCACTACGCCACCGTGCTGCCCTTGCCATTATTCTATTATAAGTATTTCATGTCGTATCCCTTTTTTTGTTTTAATTGAACAGTTGCGTTTCACTTGAAAATTTGGTGCCTGTAAGTCATTGGAGTAGTCAAGAGCCAAAGATATCAGAAACTATATAAGTGAATTATTGGTTATTTCGCTTGTGTTGAGACTCAGGTGTCTGTGGGACTGGAATCGACTGCGCACTAGCCCAGATTGTTGTAACAACTTAGATAAGGGTAATTATAAAGGAATGAGGGCATAGTTGGCTGGAGTGGACTGGGAAAGTAGTTTATCAGGAAAGACGATTGATCAACAATGGCAGATGTTTCTGAAAATAGTTCATGATTCACAACAAAGATTTATCCCAGTGAGGAAGAAGGATTCCCCATGGGATTTCCCATTGAAGCCACCCGAAGGACCACAGAATCCTGCCGCCTCGAACGGCTGGAGAATTCTGGCCATAATGTGACAAAGATTAATGGTAAGCGAGAAGATTGGGAAAGTTTTAAAAACCAACAAAAGATGACAAAAAAATAAAGAGGGAGAAGATAAACTATGAGGATAAACTAACAGGTAATATAAAAATGGAGAGCAAGAGCTTCTTTCAAAGTATAAACAGGAAGATAGAGGTCAAAGTGAACATAGGCCCCTTTGCGAATGAGATTGGGGAAATAATAATGGGCAACCAGGAAATGGCAAAGGAGTTAAACAAATACTTTGTGTCAGTCTTCATGGTGGAAGACACTAATAACATTCCAAAAATACTAAATAATCAAAGGGGCAGAAGAGGAGGGGGGATAAAAATACATTAACAATTACTAGGGAATAGATACTACAGGAATGAATGGGGCTAAAGGCCAATAAATCCCTTGAACCTGATGGTTTGCATCTCAGGATATTTAAGAAAGTAACTACAGTGATAGTGGATGCAGTGGCAGTAACCTTCCAAGAATTCTTAAATTCTGAAAAAGTCCCAGAGGATTTGAAAACTGCTTATGTAACACTTTTATTCAAAGGAGAGAGCCAGAAAACAACTAAATATATGCCTGTTAGCTTCACTTCAGTCACTGGTAAAATGTTACAGTCAAGTAAAGGATCTAGTAGCAGAATCAGCATGGCTTCATGAAGGGGAACTCATACCTGACAAATTTATTAAAATTCTTTGAAGTGCAATGAGCAGGATAGATGAAGGGGAACCAGTAGATGCGATATACTTGGATTTCCAAGAAGCATTTGACAAGGTACCACACAAAGAATACTTAATAAAATAGGAGTCCATGGTGTATAGTTTCAGCTGGACTTCATGAAGAGGAAATCCTGCCTGTGCACAGGACACACCTGAGCATGTTATTGCTGAGTAGGCAAGTTATAGCTGAGTTAGTGCTGCTTGATAGCACTGTTGTTGATTCCTTCCATCACTTTGCTGATGATGGAGTGTAGACTGATGGGTCGATAATTGGCTGGGTTGGATTTGTCCTGTCTCATGGATACAGAGCACGTCTGGGTAATTTTCCACTTGCCGGATGGATATCAGTGTTGTAGCTGCATCTGAATAGCTTGGCTAGGGGTGTTGCAGGCTTTGGAGCACACGTCTTCAGTACAATTGGTGGGATATTATCAGGACCCATAGCCTTTGCAATATCTGAAGTTATCTGTTCAAAGTGCTTGGGACTGTTTCTTCACAACGCCAGAGTCCCAAGTACTATTCGCAGCTTAGATCACTGTTTGTGCGGAGTCTGCACGTTCTCCGCATGACAGTGTGGGTTTCCTCCGGGTGCTCCAGTTTCCTGCCACACAAGTTCTGAAAGACGTATTTGTTAGGTGAATTTGACATTCTAAATTCTCCCTCAGTGTACCCGAACAGGCGCTGGGGTGTGGCGACGAGTGGATTTTCACTGTTACGTCACTGCAGTGTTAATGTAAACTTACTGGTGACACAATTAAAGATTATTATTATTATGTTACCTGAAAGTTGAACTGGCCTTTAAGAAAAGTTTTGTTCATTAAAACGGCAGTTCCCAATGCAAAACAATGCCTGTTATTTTGCTTCAATAACCACCCCCCTCCATAATTCTGCACGGATTTCTAATGCAGACCATGGGTAATTGCGCACATTAAAATTAATGGCGGGAAAACCTCATGCTGGAGAAGTGCAGTTCTTTAATGTGTACTCCCAACATGTGTCAGGGACACAGAGGCAGAAAACACCAGCCTAAAATTTCTTAAAAAGCAAATTTATTTCTTGTTAATTACTGTTAGATCTCATTAGATAGGGAGCAGGACTTTTGAGTAGTGGTACCAGCAGTTAGAATGCCCGTTGTTGTTTTCGACTAATCATGTTCACAGTGATATTTTCACTAACACCAACACATTGGGAAGCATGGTCCACGATGATAATGGCAGCAAACCATGATTTCCTGTGCCCAATCATTTCCTTCTCCCAGTATTTCCACATTGCTGCTTGGCTCACATTTACATCTTGCATGATACCCTATTAACTGACAGCTTGAGGGCGATTCTCCGATATAGAGCCCAAGTGTTCGCGCCGTCGTGAACGCCGTCGCGTTTAATATCGGCGCTAACCGGGCCCTGTCGCGACCGATTCTGTCCCCCACAGGGGGCCAGCATGGCACTGGAGCAGTTCACGCTGCTCCAGACTCCTTTCACAGCACTAAATGGGCGCCGTGCCAACCTGTGCATGTGCAGTTGGGCCACGCCAACCTGTGCATGCGCGGGGGACTTCTTTAGCGCGCCGGCCCCGACCAACATGGCGTGGTTTTTAGGGGCTGGCTGCGCCATAATGTAGGCCCGGGGGAGGCGGGGGGGGGGGAGGCCAGCCCGCCAATCGGTGGGCCTCGATCGCGGGCCAGACCCCATCGTAGGCCCTACCCCAGTGAAGGAATCCCCCTCCCCCACCGCAGGCCGCCCCTTGACCGTTCCCGCAGAGTTCCCGCCGGCAGCGACCAGGGGTGAATGGCGCCGGCAGTACTCTGTCGTGTCGGCGCAGCCGCTCGGCCCATCCGGGCCGGAGAATCAGCCCGGCGCGGGGCTCAGAGAATCGCCCCCCCTTGTGTCTCATCTGACGTTCAGTCCTCCATGAGTGCTGTCTCCATTCCCCCTCCTTCTCCTGACTATACTACCCTGGTGCAAAGCTGTCAGCCAATATCAAGATCTGAGTAAACATAGAACATAGAACGATACAGCGCAGTACAGGCCCTTCGGCCCTCGATGTTGCACCGACATGGAAAAAAACTAAAGGCCATCTAACCTACACTATGCCCTTATCATCCATATGCTTATCCAATAAACTTTTAAATGCCCTCAATGCTGGCGAGTTCACTACTGTTGCAGGTAGGGCATTCCACGGCCTCACCACTCTTTGCGTAAAAAACCCACCTCTGACCTCTGTCCTATATCTATTACCCCTCAATTTAAGGCTATGTCCCCTCGTGCTAGCCACCTCCATCCGCGGGAGAAGGCTCTCGCTGTCCACCCTATCTAACCCTCTGATCATTTTGTATGCCTCTATTAAGTCATACAGCGGCAGATTACAAGAGTTAGAACCAGCGCGGAAAAAATGATCCTGCATGATATTTTTACAGCTCTGTCAATAAGTTAGTGCTAAACGTTTGGCATGGTCATTTCTGTCCACTTTCTGGGCTCTAAATTCCCTCAGTATTGTAAGAAGAGAGTGGATGAGTGGATACTTCAGAATGAGGTCCATGTTTGTAACCGCAGCACGGTAGCATTGTGGATAGCACAATTGCTTCACAGCTCCAGGGTCCCAGGTTCGATTCCGGCTTGGGTCACTGTCTGTGTGGAGTCTGCACATCTTCCCCGTGTGTGCGTGGGTTTCCTCCGGGTGCTCCGGTTTCCTCCCACAGTCCAAAGATGTGCAGGTTAGGTGGATTGGCCATGATAAATTGCCCTTAGTGTCCAAAACACACACTTAGTGTTGGGTGGGGTTACTGGGTTATGGGGATAGGGTGGGGGTGTTGACCGCGGTTAGGGTGCTCTTCCCAAGAGCCGGTGCAGACTCAATGGGCTGAATGGCCTCCTACTGCACTGTAAATTCTATCTATGATAAAGCAGAGTAGCTCCTGTAAAAGATATTGTGATTTAGAATCTTTCTTTGGATACAATATTACATTAAAAATAAGGAAAAAATTTTAACCAATTTTTTCACTTAATTTTACAATCTTTTACTTCAACCCATCAAAGGATCTGACCCAACATATTTTTCAGCACAAAGCTCTCATCCTCTGATCACAGTGGGCACAGTATTCATTTCCTGCGAACATCAAGGTCACCCATAGTGAATGATGATATAAATGTTGATCATTTGGAACATGTCTATCTGCCAGAGGTATAGTCCAGGACTTTGGAGGAGATCAAACTGAGCAGTCTGTTCTTGTTTTATATAGACTTGTGCTAACCATTGTTTCTGAAACCCCCAAATTGTGGGATTCTGCAACAATGCACAGTGCCGAAAACAAAGAGGTGAATTCATTGTTTTGTGCCTGATGTTCTTACTTGTCTCATTAGTCCAATAATTCTACATAAATCTTTCAATTTACTATTTTTTTTTGGCCACCGAAGAAGATAGAGTTAAAATACGAGATGGAGCCATGAGCAGAAAATATGCAAAATGAAAAGCATGTGGTTCAACAAAGCCACAAATGAGGACATTCTTGCCAGCTTTCAGAATATGCTTCACTGAATTGCACCTCAGGGAGAATATTGTGATTGTTTAGCTTCCAGGGCTTTCAATTACGATTTAATGAACAAGGTGAGAAAAACATAGGAGGTTGTATTAAAGAATAACCTCGACAAGAGGGTCTAAAGTTCTGTGAAAAAGAATTTTCTTTGAAATTGTCCTCTGCTTACTTGAGAGGACACTGTGATTGAAAGAGGTGAGTTGAGACGATTGAAGTTTATGGCACAAAACATTCAATGTGACGGTCATATTGCTGGCCTACCCAGTACTGTTCCAAGCAAAGCCTGGCAGATGCTGCCAGTACCAAATTTAACCTCCAGAAATGCAAAATACTGGCAGCAGAAGAGAGAAATGATAAGGAGATGAAGGGCAACAGCAAATAGAGGGAAAAAGAAAGATTAAGGGGAATAGAGGGATGAAGAGTGGAAGAGGAAAGCCGGAAATGGAGGTGAGGAGCAACAGCTAAGGGGAAATGAGAGGAAGGGCGAGAGGAGGTTCAGACATTGTCATTCGTATAGAGTGGTGTTTAATTGAAGCCTGTACTTGTAAGTGCTATACAGAAATAAATACGTGCATTCACATAGCACCTCTCCTAACCTCAGCATATTACCTACTTCGATAATGTATTCCAGCCTCGCAATCTGCTACGTGAAAAAAGCTTTGCCGGCTCTCAGTCTGAAATGTCTTGCATTTAATCTTGTATCTGCGTCTCCTCACTCTGAATTCCTAAGCTGCCGAAAACACTCTGATTTTAACTGTTTTATCCCATCTCTTCATAATATTAAGCACGTCTATCAAATCACCACTTAATTTCCTCAGTTATAACAAAAAAAAGCCCAGTTTTCAAATGTTGCTTTGTATTCCTAGTTCCTCCTGCCAAGCTGCATATAAGTGAACCTGCGCTGTACCCTTCCATTTACCTCAACATCCTTCTTTGTGATGGTCTCTGGTGTGATATCAATTCTCTATCACATCCCGATTCTCTGTACCTTGCCGTAAAACATTGTATTCCACTTGTTTTCTTTTTAAGAGGGCTATACTTCAATTGGGGGTCTGCTATTATTGCTCCCTCGTGAAATCCAATCCCAAATATTTCTGCTTTGCCCAATCACCCAGCATTTTCCCTTTAAAATAATTAATATTCTTAAAAAGCACTTCATATTTTATCAGTATTGAATGTAACCTGGCATTATTTTCTCACATTACCTTATCACTACCCACAGGTAGCTCCCCCTTCAAATTATTTATTGTGCTTCTTATTTTAGTGTCACCTGCAAAACCTGACCGTATTTTCCACTGAATTCAAGCTTTCATTGTATTTCAAAGCTTTATTAGTTTAAATTGACTTTCCTGTCGTTCTGTGATGTTTGTGGTGTTTCCATTTTAAACAGGGAAACTCAGTGTCAGCGCGTTGGTTGGAATGGATCCTGCATCAATTAGAAGACCACACTGTAAAACAGAACCAATCCATAGGAGAGATGGTGAGCAAATGAGGGGATTTGCAAAAATTAACTGGAATTAGGTAAATGCATTTAAACTGCCCAAAGGGGAGAAAGCTAACACCAAGCTCAAAATTCAGATGAATAGAATGTAAATTTACACTTTAAAACAATTCTAATAAGAATCTAAATTCCAATATTACGGTGTGTGCTGGTAAATGGGGTATTGTTTGGAGCTAATACCTGGTATGCAGTCAATGATTCTGTCAACTGGGAATGCTCCAAGGTTGGTTTTTCCACAAAACAGCATCACTGTGGAGTGAACTGAGCAAAGCTTCTGAATGGATCTTTTAAATACGGTTGATATCCCCTTCAGATGAATATTCATCAATGGGGTTTTAGACAGAGAAACAAAAATGGTCAAACAAAAACAACATTTTAGAAAATAGCAAATATTATCTGTACGTTTTGAATGAACTTTTGAGGCAATGTCTTGTGGGGTGGCAGAGGGGGATAAAGATTTTTGTCACTGCTAATAGAACACCTACTCATTCATTTTGGCTTAATAATTCAATGTTGTTCAATGGGCTACTTGTGACAACTTAATAACTTGGACAACATCTCCTGCTTGCATCTCGGAGACAATGCCCATTTTGAATTCAGTTCCATTCTGCCACTTTTTTCTAAGTTGCTGCACATTCTCAGGTTCAAAACTTTTGTCTTGTTGTCTATACTTAAGTTAATATTCATAAATTCTGTGTTTTGACAATCCGAGCATTCAATTACTGGCACAGTGAGATTTTCCAGTTATCTACACTGTCAAATCACTGTCCTGCAACTGTCACAGGGCGTCAAAAATGTTAACATGAGTCACAATGATATCTTAATAACCGCACTTTATATTCCATTTTTCTTTATGCTATGTGTGCCATACCAGTTTGACTATATATGGCATTGCTGTGTAATCTTATCAATTTATATCCGTATTCTAAAAAGGACAAGAGGGGGAGTGAGATAATCATTATGGGACATTAGCAGCTTAATGGATTGAGAACCTTGAAGATCCCAAATTATCCACTACCTGATTCAGAATTATTTCCCCCTTCAGTCTTTGGCAGAAAATATTGCAATCCTTTTCTTCATTGTAAACAGTCAAAGTTACGAGGCATTTATCAGGACTTTGTGTGATTGCAGTCCAAGGCTTTTTCAATGTCAAGGCCTGACGCTGCCTCCCTTGACCATCCATATTCGCCCCCACCATCTTTGCTTAAAAAATTAAATTATGCTGCAAGTTTAAAGTTGGGAAGTGGTCTAATTGATAGACAAATTGACACAACTGAAACAATACATTTTGTGCTACAAATTACTGTGCGATGCTTCCCTTCGGAGGCTGTGCTCCTGCCAGAGTCAGAAAGTGAGTGCAGTTTGGACATTATACCTAACTATAATATCAACTTTGATAATTGGTCTGCAAGCTGAACAAGAGCTGAATGGAAGGAAAGCTGCCCCCAATCTAGACTTTCATTTTTCCAAACCAGATTTCTCTTTATTCCTCCCCTCCTCTCCTGCTCATAGTCTGTGCTGAGTCAGCAAGCTTTTAAGAACATGGCTGGAGGAGAATTGCATCTTGGAACTTCGTACTCTTACTTACCTGGGCAGGTAAGGCCAATTATAGAGGCATCAATGATGCCCTACAGGGAACTGTCAAAGCCAGAACGGATTAAGAGCTTAAACTGAGCACATGTCGCTTCAATAATACATTGCACTATGCATTTCCTGCCAAGCCATCAGTAGTGTGAGTATAACACAACATACATATTCGGTAATAAACCAATAGAATTTAAAATAAAATAAAACCCACACTGTACTGATTTCAGTACCACCATTTATAGTACAATAGCCTCATTCAGTGGGTTTCTGCCATGTGATTCACTTACTTCAGCACATTCTCTCTGGTGTTGTGGATGTGGCTGCAGAATATTTTTCTGTGATACTAAATCTGTATTCTTAATTATCAAAGAAATGGCAGTCTGAGGGGAGTGAACTCTGTCAAGTAGAGATGAGAACTGGGATTCTCTGTGCTCTCACAAGTGGCGAATCAGGACAATGTCAAACTGGCACTAGGACCATCGGCTGTGTGAGATTCTCATGGCTTGACTAAGCAAAAATATGCATAGCGCCAAATACACTTACTAGGTGGGCCGCCATTTAGAACTGGCACCCTGGTCCCAGCGTCCACAGATAGACACCCTCCCTTTCACAACACAAATGTTGACCTCCTGCCCACTGATAAGGGGAGAACCCCCAAAACCCCCAGCAAGGAGGGGCTTCCTCCCCCCACTACAGGAATAACAGGTCACCCCCTCTGTCACACCACACATGCATGAGGGTGACCTGACCCACCTCACCCAATACCCTTAGCGTCCTCCTCAGCCGCTCCCAGCACCCTTCCTCTTCAACACCCCCCATTTAGGCAAACCCCCTTCAGCCACCACTACAGCTCCGCCCCTAACTTCCCTTCAATCCCTCATTAAGTGCTTTCTGCCTTAGAAAAGAGGAAGTGAAACCATTTAGCTGATATGAAGTGGTCAGCAGCTCTGATTCCTAACAGGAATGTTTATAAACATTGTGGTTAGGATCAATAGGTACTTCAGATTCATTCAAACCTGAATAAATACATTTCCTGGCAGCTGTGTTGAACCATTAAGCTGCCAATGCAAGTTAAAGGTACTGCACTGTGATCTCAGGATATTTCAGGACATTTTAAGTATTGTGGGCTTTCTAGGAAGGCTCTGCCACTTCAAAATGCACCAATTTCAGAAGCATAGATCTGAGGGAGCAGTTGTGAGGAAAGGGAAAGTGTTCCTCGCTTGATTCTTCACTGAACTGTCTGGTCTGCACGTCAGCTGTAAGACAGACCAGTTTATAATGAGAAGGCCACTTCAGAGTTTAAACATGGATGAAGATCTTGAATAGAAGGCTGCCTGATATCATCATGCCAAAAGTGATCTTCGAGTTGCACAGATCTGGAAGGTGCAGTCCATCCTGGTGGAAGGTCCCTGAGTTTACCCCTTGCCAATAGCCCAAGCCCATCCAACCTCCAGAACCATTGGGGAAAATCTTCCCTCTGAAACCTGGCAGCAGTAGAGGGGCACATGAGTAATGGGCTGATTCCCTTGATCCCCTCACTGTCCATCGCGCCAAGACTGCGTTTGGCAATACTTAGATCAAAGTTTGTCCGGTCGAGTTCCTGCTGTGGGGACTGGCGTATAACAGGAGTGGGGGTGGGTGGTTGGGGGGGTGGGGGGGGAGAGGAATTCAGGCTCCCTGCCCATTAATTTCATTCAAATCAATCCAAATAGGCTGTTTACATGTTCCTGTCGGCGTGCGGCAAAAAGTCTGCTACGGCCAGTGGGGCAAAAGGGAAGACTTAGGGCTGGTCTGCTGCCCAGCTCTGATCCCGTTTTTGGCCCAACGAGGGATTCTCCGCCCGATCGGGTAATGGAGAATCCCACTCGAGGAAACAGTACTGCATCCACCAAAAATAAAACAGAGGGCTGGATTCTCCGATTTTGACGCTATGTCCGGAGGAAGTATCTAGATCTACGCGGGGTGCCAGCACCAACCCTCCGACCAGTGAGGGGCTAGCAACCACGCCACGTAAATCACACAGCCTTCACAAAATAAACGACCGGGGAATTGCCAGGTCCCCGGTCGCGCACGCGCACGCCAACGACCTACAGCGGACGTGCTGTACAACATGGCGCGGCCGCGCGTGGACCCGACCTGCTAGATAGTGCCCTCCTGGACCCCGCCTCGCCACCCCCCACCGGACACCAGCCCCCGCCGATCCCCCCGGTCAGTGGGGAACTCAGCCCATCAGGGCAGAGCATCGGGGAGGATCTTCAGGTAATGGCCTGAAGCCTGCCCAATGGCATGTGGCATACTCCCCGATGATGCCGTTTAGGAGGGGGCACAGCATCCAAAAACATGCGCTGCCCCTGATTCGGTCATAAAAAGGGATTCACCGCCCGATCGCCGTTTACAAAATCAACCCACTTACCAGAGATTCAGGGGCAAGAACACTTCTGCCTGCTGCCCTGGAAGCCATGAATGAATTTTGAGCGACACAGACAATTAGTTGCCTGAAATTGTGGCTTCCACCCATCTGAAGCAGGACGTCCCAATAAGATCCAACTAGTCAGTACCAGCAGCATCACCAGAAGCAATGACCACTGCTGTGATTGCAGTCGGCCCTGAACCAAGAGTAGTTCTTCAAATGGAGGCACACTTCGGAGGAAATGGTGCCCAAACAGGAAGTTATTGATATGAGTGTGGAGACTGGCTGTCAATGTGCACTTGTAAATACCAACCAAGTGGGTAGGTGATGAGCAAGGCACCCCATCCGGTTTTTATGCTAACCCTCAGCCCACCTATCAGCCTGCTCCCAGGATCGGGCCCAAAACCTCTTTCATTTCATTACTCGGGTTGGGACGTGGATTTTGTTGGTCATTTTTGGGTCCTGTACCATGTTGGCTATACACAAGTATTGCTCTTTTAATATGCAAAGTCATTAATTGGTCTGGAGTCGCATTTGCTGCTCAATTAGTGACAGCAGTTATGGAAAGATGGTAATGGTAGGGCAAATTTAAATGTCAGTCATTGCTGAGGTCACCATTTACGCAAGGAATAGAGGAAGATGTTGATCAAAGGGCAGAATAAAATGAGGCACCCGTGACAAAGCAGTACCCCAGTGTTTGGACACAAGACTGGAGATGGTGCTGGAAGTGGTGACTGAGAAGAAACATTCTGTCCCCTGCCTGTGGTCACAGAAAGCTGACAAGGCTCACCAAAAGGGTTTGGCTGGAGGTAGCTAATGAGGTCAACAGTGGATGAGTTGGGGAGAAGGAACTAGGTGCATCCTCTGTTTTTGCATTCTGGGGCGAAATTCTCCGACCCCACGCAGGGTCGGAGAATCGGCCGGCAGCGGCGTTAATCCCGCTCCCGCAGGGTTTTTAATTCTCTGACCGGCCAAAAACCGGCGCTGTGCAAATCCCGCCGGCAGCCTCTGAAAACAGCTGGCGCCGGCGGGATTTCATTTTTTTTTTAGTTTCCACAAATCTCCGGCCCGGATGGGCCGAAGTCCCGCCGACGTGACCCGTGACCCGTGAAAATCACAGTTGCTTTAAAACGGCGTCAACCATTGATGATGGTTGACGCCGTTCAGTGTCGGGGGAGGGGTGGGTTGCAGCTTCGGGGGGGGGGTGGGTGGGTTGCGGCATCGGGGGTGGGTTGCGGCATCGGGGGGGGTTGCGGCACCGGGGGGGGGGGGGTTGCGGCACCGGGGGGGGTTGCGGCACCGGGGGGGGGGGGGGGGGGGGGTTGCGGCATCGGGGGGGGTAGCGGCATCGGGGGGGTTGCGGCATCGGGGGGGTTGCGGTGTTAGTGGGGGGGGGTGCGGCGTTGGAGTGTAGTAGGGGTGGTGAAGGGGGTAGGGGTGGTGAGGGGAGGGGGTTGGGGCAGGGGCAGCGGCGTGCAGAGGGAGGGCGACGGTGCGTTGGCCCCGGGCATCCGTCGCCCCCCTCCTCTGCACGCCGCTGCCCCTACCCCAACCCCCCCTCACCACCCCTACCCCCTTCACCACCCCTAACCCCCTCCAACGCCGCCCCCCCTCCAACGCCGCCCCCCCTCTCTCAACTCAACACCGCAACCCCCCCCTTCAACTCAACGCCGCAAACCCCTCCCCCTCAACTCAACGCCGCAAACCCCCCCCCCTCAACTCAACGCCGCAAACCCCCCAACAGCGGGTCTGTCTCTCTCCTCCTCCCCCCCCCCCCCCCCCCCCAAATGCCGGTCTATCTCTCTCCTCCTCCTCCCCCCCCCCCCCCCCCCCCCCCCCAAATGCCGGGTCTGTCTCTCCTCCTCCCCCCCCCCCCCAAAATGCCGGGCTGTCTCTCTCCTCCTCCTCCCCCCCCCCCAAAAGCCGGGCTGTCTCTCTCCTCCCCCCCCCCCCCCAAAATGCCGGTCTGCCTCTCTCCTCCTCCTCCCCCCCCCCCAAAACGCCGGGTCTCACCACTTCCGCAGCTGGTGAAACTGACGCGTATCGCGTCAGTCCGCTGCTGGCCCCTCCGGGAACGGAGAATAGCGGCCTAAAAGAAGGCCCCGACGCCGGAGTCATCTACACCGATTTTTCTCGCCGGAAATCGGCGTTACGACGGTCTGCAGAGAATTTCTCCCCAGGTGTCTATCTGGGTCTATTGTTGCATTGACCTTGCCAGGCTTGAGAATGTAATTTAAAGAATGTGGTCTAAACCCAGTTTCTGAGGGTATAGAGAGTTCTTTGGCAGAAGTCTATGTTCAACAGCCCCCATTATGTCCAAGTAGAAGTCAGCATCTTGGTGCTGGTGGACAGTAGCTGGAGTGTACACTGTAGCACCTTATGCGAATGAATACCTGCGAGCGACCACAAAGAGAGACAATGTCCTAACTGCATCTTTCTTCACCATGCAGGCAAAAGGTGAGAAGAGCACCCAGGTGAGTGAGTGAGGGGTGGAGGTGGTCACAGAGTTGGCTGAAACCAGTCCCCTATAGGAGAATGGAGGACAGACACAATCCTGATTATCAGAGTAGGGATGCAGAGCTTAGTGAGTTACGAAACAGGCAGCTCCATCTGATGAACCTGTGTCAGATGTGTGCAATGTGGAGTCATTGGATGAGAATGTCGGAGTCTATTCATCTCATGTACACCACACTAACTCAGTGGTTTCAGCAGATGAGCACCTCAATTGAGAAAATCACCAACCCCCTTAGTTTGTCTGAGATGGAGAGACTGGATGCCCTTGAGAGTTTGTCACTTCACCCCCCCCCCCCCCCCCACCCCTTTTGCATGCTGCCCAGAGATCTGTCACTGCTCCAGCAGAAACTGCTCCTTACTGGAGGGTGATATGAGGTCTCACTCAGAATGGATGGAGGAACAATGCAGTGATATGCATGGATTGCGTGCAAAATTCTCTATCATGAATGGTGCAACAAAACAGACAACAGTTGTGCCGCAGCTAGTGGCTTCCTCCAGTAATCAAGATCATCATAAATGTGATGAAGGCAACAGGTCGTGATGAGGAGGCCACTCGTCATGGGGCTCTGTCATCCTCATCTACATCCAATGAGCCTCCGACAGACAAAACATCTGTTGAGTTATGCCCTGCAAGGGAAGCTGACATCAGTGAAAGTACTGCGATCCCCGCCTTCCCTCCTCCACTTCCCCTTACCTTGAACACCTCCACGACACGGTCAACCACTATGGCCATTTGACTTGAAATAAGCAATGAAATGGAGGCGAGCAGACTTCCTCCATCTTGCCCTCCACCACAGGGCTAGCACTGCACAGGCGTGGCTGTCTGTGGAGGCCACTACATCAGAAATATTACTTGGGTGTTTTTGGTGTGAACAATAGTGAGATGTTAAGCAATGAAGGACCGGGAACGTCGTGGCTGACTTGTGTATTTCCATTATCATGTTGGCAAAATATAGAAGAATGGGAAGTGAGGGTTGGCAGAGTCATGTAGTGTGCTGGTGAAGGTTGTCTAAGGTGGAGAGACTGGATGCCCTTGGGAATTCATCACTTCACCCCTCCCCCACCCCATTTGCATGTTGCTCAGAGGTCTGTCACTGCTCCAGCAGAAACTGCTCCTTACTGTTGGGCAAAGCAATTTTTGAGTAGCTGTTGCAATGTCCTCAAACACCCTTCCCTCATTGGCAATGGAATGTGGAGTCTTCATAGAATTTACAGTGCAGAAGGAGGCCATTCAGTCCATCGAGTCTGCACCGGCCCTTACAAAGAGCACTCGACTGAAGCCCACGTATCTACCATATCTCCGTAACCCAGTAACCCCCACTTAACATTTTTTTTTGACACTAAGGGCAATTTAGCATGGTCAATCCACCTAACCCGCACATCTTTGGACTGTGAGAGGAAACCGGAGCACCCAGAGGAAACCCCCGCAAACACGGGGAGAACGTGCAGACTCCGCAGACAGTGGCCCAAGCCAGGAATTGTACCTGGGACCCTGGAGCTGTGAAGCAACTGTGCTACCCACTGTGCTACCATGCTGACCTAACTTCGAATAACATCAACTCCCATCATGAGTCGTTGAGAATCGTTCGCAGAAGGACCATCTCACTATCCCTGTCCCAATCCTGCGTCCCCCTCGTCAAGAGTGCAGGGATGTGAGAGATACAGCTTCTCATTTAGCACAAATGGTTGTTTGTGAGTGAGGACCTTCTATCTTCAGTGATGCTCTCGCTTCTGACCCACTGCGGCACCGCCTCCTCCTACCAGTCTTGGTTCTGATGGTGCGTCAAACCCACTCCGTAGAATGAAAATCCAAAACTGGCCCTTTAACAAGCTAACATCAAGCTCACTCATTATTGGGTTTAAGCGGCCATCTGTAGAGTGTGAGCAGGTTGCCTGTTACCCCTGCCCCCGACGCTACTGTTTGAACTGGGAGTATGTTGGTTTCACATCAGATTAAGTGACCACCCACCCCCTTTCCTGCCATCCTTCCCATCTTTCAGCACTTGAAGCATCAACATAGAACACAGAACATAGAACAGACAGTGCAGAAGGAGGCCATTCGGCCCATCGAGTCTGCACCAACCCACTTAAGCCCTCACTTCCACCTATTCCCCGGAACCCATAAGACCATAAGACATAGGAGTGGAAGTAAGGCCATTCGGCCCATCGAGTCCACTCCACCATTCAATCATGGTTGATTTCAACTCCATTTACCCGCTCTCTCACCATAGCCCTTAATTCCTCGAGAAATCAAGAATTTATCAATTTCTGTCTTAAAGACACTCAATGTCCCGGCCTCCACCGCCCTCTGTGGCAATGAATTCCACAGACCTACCACTCTCTGGCTGAAGAAATTTCTCCTCATCTCTGTTCTAAAGTGACTCCCTTTTATTCTAAGGCTGTGCCCCCGCGTCCTAGTCTCCCCTGCTAATGGAAACAACTTCCCTACGTCCATCCTATCCAAGCCATTCATTATCTTGTACGTTTCTATTAGATCTCCCCTCAACCTCCTAAACTCCAATGAATATAATCCCACGATCCTCAGACGTTCATCGTATGTTAGGCCTACCATTCCTGGGATCATCCGTGTGAATCTCCGCTGGACCCGCTCCAGTGCCAGTATGTCCTTCCTGAGGTATGGGGCCCAAAATTGCTCACAGTATTCTAAATGGGGCCTAACTAGTGCTTTATAAAGCCTCAGAAGTACATCCCTGCTTTTATATTCCAAGCCTCTTGAGATAAATGACAACATTACATTTGCTTTCTTAATTACGGACTCAACCTGCAAGTTTACCTTTAGAGAATCCTGGACTAGGACTCCCAAGTCCCTTTGCACTTTAGCATTATGAATTTTGTCACCGTTTAGAAAATAGTCCATGCCTCTATTCTTTTTTCCAAAGTGCAAGACCTCGCACTTGCCCACGTTGAATTTCATCAGCCACTTCTTGGACCATTCTCCTAAACTGTCTAAATCTTTCTGCGGCCTCCCCACCTCCTCAATACTACCAGCCCCTCCACCTATCTTTGTATCATCGACAAACTTGGCCAGAATGCCCCCAGTCCCGTCATCTAGATCGTTAATATATAAAGAGAACAGCTGTGGCCCCAACACTGAACCCTGTGGGACACCACTTGTCACCGGTTGCCATTCCGAAAAAGAACCTTTTATCCCAACTCTCTGCCTTCTGTCTGACAGCCAATCGTCAATCCATGTTAGTACCTTGCCTCGAATACCATGGGCCCTTATTTTACTGAGGAGTCTCCCGTGAGGCACCTTGTCAAAGGCCTTTTGGAAGTCAAGATAGATAACATCCATTGGCTCTCCTTGGTCTAACCTATTTGTTATCTCTTCAAAGAACTCTAACAGGTTTGTCAGGCACGACCTCCCCTTACTAAATCCATGCTGACTTGTCCTAATCCGACCCTGCACTTCCAAGAATTTAGAAATCTCATCCTTAACGATGGATTCTAGAATTTTGCCAACAACCGAGGTTAGGCTAATTGGCCTATAATTTTCCATCTTTTTTCTTGTTCCCTTCTTGAACAGGGGGGTTACAACAGCGATTTTCCAATCCTCTGGGACTTTCCCTGATTCCAGTGACTTTTGAAAGATCATAACTAACGCCTCCACTATTTCTTCAGCTATCTCCTTTAGAACTCTAGGATGTAGCCCATCTGGGCCCGGAGATTTATCAATTTTCAGACCTTTTAGTTTCTCTAGCACCTTCTCCTTTGTGATGGCAACCATATTCAACTCTGCCCCCTGACTTTCCTGAATTGTTGGGATATTACTCATGTCTTCTACTGTGAAGACTGACGCAAAGTACTTATTAAGTTCCTCAGCTATTTCCTTGTCTCCCATCACTAGATTACCAGCGTCATTTTGGAGCGGCCCAATGTCTACTTTTGCCTCTCGTTTGTTTTTAATGTATTTAAAGAAACTTTTACTATCATTCCTAATGTTACTGGCTAGCCTACCTTCATATTTGATCCTCTCCTTCCTTATTTCTCTCTTTGTTATCCTCTGTTTGTTTTTGTAGCCTTCCCAATCTTCTGACTTCCCACTACTCTTTGCCACATTATAGGCTCTCTCTTTTGCCTTGATACATTCCCTGACTTCCTTTGTCAGCCATGGCTGCCTAATCCTCCCTCTGATAACCTTTCTTTTCTTTGGGATGAACCTCTGCACTGTGTCCTCAATTACTCCCAGAAACTCCTGCCATTGCTGTTCTACTGTCTTTCCCACTAGGCTCTGCTTCCAGTCGATTTTCGTCAGTTCCTCCCTCATGCGCCTGTAATTACCTTTATTTAACTGTAAAACCTTTACATCTGATTCTACCTTCTTTCTTTCAAATTGCAGGCTGAATTCTACCATATTATGATCACTGCTTCCTAAGTGTTCCCTTACTTTAAGATCTTTTATCAATTCTGGCTCATTACATAACACTAAGTCCAGAATAGCCTGTTCCCTCGTGGGCTCCATCATAAGCTGTTCCAAAAAGCCATCCTGTAAACATTCAATGAATTCCCTTTCTTTGGGTCCACTGGCAACATTATTTACCCAGTCCACCTGCATATTGAAGTCCCCCATGATCACTGTGACCTTGCCTTTCTGATATCCCTTTCTATTTCGTGGTGCATTTTGTGCCCCTGGTCCTGACCACTGTCAGGAGGCCTGTACATAACTCCCATTATGGTTTTTTTGCCTTTGTGGTTCCTCAACTCTACCCACACAGACTCCACATCGTCTGACCCTATGTCGTTTAGTGCTATTGATTTAATTTCATTTCTAATTAACAAGGCAACCCCGCCCCCTCTACCCACCTCTCTGTCTTTTCGATAGGTTGTAAATCCCTGGATGTTTAACTGTCAGTCCTGAACCCCCTGCAACCACGTCTCTGTGATGCCTACCACATCATACCTGCCAGTCACAATCTCATCTACCTTGTTCCGTACACTGCGGGCATTTAAATATAGCACCTTTAATTCCCTATTGACTGTCCCTTTTTGTTTTCTTAGTGTGGTGGACCCAATAACCCAATAACCCCTCCTAACATTTTTGTACACGGAGGGCAATTTAGCATGGCCAATCCACCTAACCTGCTTGTCTTTGGACTGCGGGAGGAAACCGGAGCACCTGAAGGAAACCCATGCAGACACGGGGATAACGTGCAGACTCCGCACAGACAGTGACCCAGCAGGGAATCGAACCTAGGACCCTGGCGCTGTGAAGCCACAGTGCTATCCACTTGTGCAACTGTGCAGATCAAACTTTAAAAAGCTGGTCCTTGTTGCGTGCTTTGCATTGCGAGCAGTGTCAAGTACAGATTCAACTACAAAGATTAATCAAAGACTCTTGGCTCATTTGCATATGGAAAAGCATTTGTTAAATTCAAGTTTAACACAATTGCACATTTGTTATAAATCTGAGCTTTTTAAATAAGGAACAATAGTCTAATATTCTTGCGTTGTGAAGGAAAAGCAAGATAAAGTAAAGGTGTACCATGCGCAGCACAATATAAAGCTTTCAAATGAATTTACTCATTAGATATCACTCTCCTATCAGCAGATTCCCAATACATTGATACAGCTCACACCGAGTTTGTACCCAATCCCACATGACGGATTTGTAGAAAGTTAAGAGGCACAGGCCCACATAAAGAGATTTTAATAAAATATATGACACACATACGAACATATGAATTAGGAGCAGGAATAGGCCACTCGGCCCCTCGAGCCTGCTCTGCCATTCAATGAGATCATGGCTGATCTGATTGTAACCTCAAACCCCATATTCCTGCCTAAGCCCTGATGATCTTTCACCCCCTTGGTGAACAAGAATCAGTGATAGCAGTATTCTTTATTTTATGAATAAAATGTCTAAACGGTTAATAAGAATATCTAGCAACTATGTGAATCAACTATCATCAGTAAATTCTGTTCAGCTAAATGGACCACATCAATCAAGTGGGCAATCCTACTCTTAGTTTCATGTTTGACTGTCTCTCACTTCCACTGCACCGTGCACCGTAGCTAAACCCCCCCCCCCCCCCCCCCCCCCCCCCACCCCCACCAAAGTAATTGCACCCAGGTTTCTGTAGTCAAAGCACTGAATTTATGAATCTAAAATGGAATATACAACAAGAGAAAATTCAGTACAAAATATCAATTGTGGCAGAATTTCAAAATGAAGCAGAAATGCAGGGATATAAATTAATTCAGAATAAGTCAACCCATATTTCCACACATTCAATGCAGGGGCTGTTAGTTCAGTAACTTGTTACTGACCACCTCTGAAGTGCTCAACAAACTGAACAAAGTGCAGTGTTTGTCCCACAGAGTCTAGAATTGCCACAGTTACAACACAACATCTGGCTATTTAGCATGACAATGACTGACAAATGTTTTTGAAAAAACTTAGTCTTTACCTACCTGCAGAAGCTGTTACTTTTTAAAATAAATTTAGAGTACCCAATTTTTTTTTCCAACTAAGGGACAATTTAGCGTGGCCAATCCACCTAACCTGCACATCTTTGAGTTGTGGGGGTGAAACCCAAGCAGACATGGGGTGAATGTGCAAACTCCACACTGACAGTGACCTAGGGCCGGGATTTAAACCTGGGTCCTCAACGCCGCAGTCCCAGTGCTAACCACTGCACCGCATGCCGCCCTAAGAATCTGTTACTTAACGGACGATGTGCAGGGGAAAAAAACACAGGAGAAAGAAACAAAAAAGAGTTGTGCTCTTTCAAGAGATTAAGGCCTGAATTTTTGCTCCCGGATCAGGAACGCAGAATTGAGGCGGTCATGTGCTCTACAAATCTGACCCAGTAGAAAGTGCTCTGGAAGGTTGGATTTTCGGTTCATGATGGCGGGGTTATCTGTGAGTCAGGCTGGGAATGAGTGGGGAGACAGCCAGTGAAGACGGTCTGGACAGAAGGCCGACCTAGGTGCTCTGGCATGATGTGCAAGATTTAAAAAGAGCAATTAAACATAACATGGTCCTCCAGCCCTCATCTCCCAACCCACCACACTCCCCATGTCCCATCCATGCTAACACATGCCACCCCATGTCATCTACCCACCCTTCAGAGCCCTCATACCCTCGATGCCAAACCTATGCCTTCTATCTACTCCATGGCCCATAACACCTATGCCAATCTATGCCCCTCTATCCACCCCACTGCCTTTATAGCCTCCATGCCAATTTAATACCAACTCATGCCTGTCGATTCCACCACCCATCATCTTTTGCCCTTACACCTACCATGCCTACTCTCCCAGCGTCCATCATGGGCAGATCTCAGGACCCACGCTGAGATTAAATAAGCAAAATCCTCCAGTCTTTTTTTAAAACTCATTTATTAAACACCCATTCACTCCATTTACTCTGGGGGAAAAGATGGCGCCGGAGCGAGGCGCCTTCTTGCAAGCTGTGCCCAGCATACCCTCTAATTCTATCTTTCCCTCTGTACGGTATTGTTTGTACAGCATGCAAGAAACAATACTTTTCACTGTATACTAATACATGTGACAATAATAAATCAAATCAAAATATATTCCTTCAGCTACATCCTTATGAAAACAAACATTTCAATCAAGTGCTTAATACCTTTAAAATGCACTACTTGGAGAAGTCAAAAAACTGTGAAATGGAAGGCATGCTACTGTAATAATAGAAGATTGTGAAATTAGTCATGTATCACTAATCCAATATGGTAGCCCTCATATTTATGTCAACAGAAAGAGGGAACTAAGAAGCTCAGTTCTGAGCATTGTTAAAAAACACTCCAAACAAGTTTTTCAAAGACTTAAAGAGCTGGAGTTTTAAATGTCTTGACAATTTAATAGTCACCTTTGACATTTCATTTTGACACATTTGACAATTGTTTCCAACAGTTCATTTTTACACTTTCTGCAGTTCCACTGAGCTTGATAATTAATATATCTATGTGCTTTTTATGGATATTCATGTTTACCTTTAACAATCCTAAGGGGCATCTTATCTCTCCCAAGGAACACCTGACCTCACCAAAAGGTGTCTGAGGACCATATCGAAATGGGTATCCTACCTTTCCTAAAGGGTACTCCACTTCTCCAAAGGACTGCTAAAAGTTCAGAGCTGCTCCTACCAGGTCTAAGCGGCACACATTGTGTTTCCTACACTTGAGTCACCAAATTTAGACATGACTGGAGGCAGTTGCTGATCTATATGGATAGTCCACTCCGTGAAATACGTATGTACAGATCCCAAACTAGACCCATTCCAGTCCCTGCAAAAATGGTAGCTGCCGAATTTGAGGGCTGGATGTCTGATGTTTGGTCTCCACCACCATTTGTGTCATTGCAAAATCTAGACCTAAGACCAGAATTAGGTTATCATTGCACATCATACCCCTTGCTGCATGATTTTAAGTTCATTTGATCAGGAAAGGTATCTGAGCTCCAAAGGTTTTTTTGTCAAGGCTTAACCCATGCCATAATCATAATCATCAGATAGCCAGCCTAAATATAGTCTTCCTCATTTTTTGAATGTGGTTCAGTCATAGAAAACAATATTCCAACAAATGGGAGAAATTATTCCTTTTAAGTGTTTGGCCATTTGAATAGACATTTTGGTAAAGCCGTGTTTCCCATGGCCACTGTATTATGAGGTATATTTTCAGCACTGGTCGACACAAGATGGCATGGAGATCAAGTTAAAAGAATAAAACCCAATTATACAACATACAACAAGAACATAGGGCTAGCTATGTGAGTAATATCGAGTGATATTGAAAATATCCATGAAAGACATATTCTGTTCAATTTTCAAGTCTGATTTCTCTCACAGATTATAGATAGTGAATTATGGTTCAATAAAATTTTAAAACGGATCTCTGCTGATCTACTAATTCACAAACTCGTAAAAATATGTCCTGAAGTCTGTGAAAGTAGCCACTTATATGAGTGCGCTGATATGGGCTCTGAGCTCCCAATATGAAAGCACACATTCTTCAGGTCCATGACAAAATTATTCATTTCCTGGGCCTTGTATCATTCAAGATGAGTGCCTGTCAATTGAAAAATCTCCACTGGTACCACTGTCATCATTCTCAGATCATATATCATGTGGTTACATCCAGATTAAAGCTTCCTATATTCTGTCCAAACTTCAGAAATATCATCAAGTTTTTAATCAATTAGGTACTTTGCATTTTTTTGACACCGACCACTCTCATGCCTCTTTGGACAAGATTGAAAATTTTGAGCTAGTTATTAACAAATTAAGAGCCATTTTGCTGATGATGATAATAAGAGCAATTATTCGATTTAGACTTTGATACCTAGGATAGTGACCTGTTAAGACAGCCAAGACTGAAAATACTATAGCTCTCCTTTAACAGAGTTTTATTACCAAATTGTCATTAAATCATCCATTTTAAAAAGCCATATATTTCCATAAATAATCCATTGTCAATGCAACATTAAATGTATGTTTTTGCCATTATATTGTGAAGCTAATTTCTTTGCCAAAGACATGTGAGCTTGATGTAGAATAAACTTGCTTACGGTAAAATACAAATTGCTGTATTATTCCTCCATCATACATTAGCATCACATTAGCATGGTAGCAGAGGGTAAAAATTAAGCCTTGGTGGTTGGTTGCTGCAAAAGAAGGTTTTTGCCATCACCATCTGCAGGAAAAGTAGATCGCTGTTGACAAACATAGGTTACAGAATGGCAGAAGGAAGATGCAAAACATCAGGGTTTGATGATCCACCAATTTTCTCAGAAACAGAGCCATATGAGCAAACTGAAGCTGAGATGTAGATACAGGTTACTTCATTACCCAAAATGAAGCAAGGTATGGCTTCAGATTTAACATTACTCCTAATTTTACTCTTTGCTGGTAAAGTGATTTTAGAGTGGAACATGAATGATTGAATGATATGGGTAATGAAGAGGGACAGGACCTTCTGTTACAACTTTTGGATCAATGACTTTTGGAAGCATGTGAAGCCTGGTCAGCCTCTGATAGATTTAAGAAAATAGATGAACTGTCCATGGAGGAATATATCATGGACTTTGGCAGATGGTATAAGAGACTGATGAAATTTGAACTTGACATCCTGACCCTGTATGGCATTTAAGTTACTGGATTCTGCACACACGACCCATGCCAATAGACTTTTAGCATTGACAGGGGCTCAGTTCTGAAATAAAGACTCAATTTTCCATCCAATAGCTGCTGCCCTAAAAAATTCTGGGAGGACAGTATATCCCAGCTGCTACACTATTGAATATAGGAAACTCTGTGTTGAAGCAAAAGATGGAATATTCAATTATTACCAAGTTTTGAGATTGACAAAATATTAGAAACATATTTCAGTACAGAGATGGGTTATTCACAGGTGGTCTGAAGATGGCTGTACTTTTAACCAATTTTGAGAGTGGAGGCAAGAAGCAGATCTGGAATGGCAACCACAGATGTTTAAACCCAAGAAATGCATCGGTAATAGTTAATTGATGTTACCGGTGTGATTCCAAGTATCATTATTCAACGCGTTGCCCACGGCGAGTAGAATCACGTTTTTGAAATAATGCACAAAGTAGAGATTTGCGTGGTTGAAAATAATGATGGGGACAGCCATGAAGGAATTCTGCGGGTCACTGAGAGTTTGAATCCAGTGATGAGTATTTCCATGGCTGATCAATTCAAGTGTGCAGTTTTAGATAGCGGTTGCACTTCCACAATGTGTGAGATGGACTGGCTTAACTGCTACCTGGAGTGGCATGATGAGGCAGATCGATGGAAGATCAAGGAACATGAAAGCTCTACGTGCTCCAAGTTTGGAGATGACAGCACGCCAACGTCTTCCAAAAGGATAGTCCTCCCTTTCAGGATACCTGGGATCAGTGTTTTTATCAATACAGATGTAGTTTCTAGTGACATACCTCTCCTGTTAAGCAGATCTTCGCTGAAGGTAGCACAGATGACACAACATGAAAAATGTCAGAGCGATCATGTTTAGGAAAGCTGTGGATCTACCTTTTACTGCTTGCCATTAAGGAAGCCAGAAATGTCTCAAAAAATTCATGAAGTCTTGTTATCTTCTGGGAATAAGAATCTGGTGGATACAAAGATCATTTGGAACTTGAAGAGACAGTTTTAACATCCGGAGACACAAAAATGCAAGGCTTTGCTGTGAGATGCTTGAGGGCTTGATCAAGAACACAATGACTTTATTGAGCAAATCACGACTCAGTGTGTAATTTGTATAAAATATCAGAAGACACCACCATGGCCTGTTGTCACCAGGAAATTAAATGGTGCAGAGGCAATGGACTTATATGGGATGAGGAAAGGGTAATTTTCTACTGCACTTTATAGATACGGTGACCAAATTAGTTCATCCATTGCAATACATGACAGTAAAGTTATGGAGAAATGGGTGAGAACAGGCTTTGTGAGATCTGCAATGTTTCTGACAGATAATGCTGGGGAATTTGTCAATGAGGAATTTTGCAACAAGCAAAAATCTGAACATCATAGTCGATACAAGGGAAACCATGCAGTGATAGATGACATGTCACATAAAATATTGGCTGACCAACCAGATTGTAAATTGCAAAGCGTGCCAGCATGGGCATGGAACAAACTCTTTGCGAATGGTTGGGGAACAGTCTGTACCAATTAGAATCCAAACTTGCCTTCAGTGCTATCAGATGCTCCCCCTGCTCAAAGGGACTATAGTATTAACTCTACTCTTTCCCCTCATCTGAATGTTTTGCATGTAAGCAGAATGGCTTTCATTAAAGCTGAGGTTTCAGAGAAAATCCAGTGAGAATTACAGCACCAACAATGGAAATATGGTTTAGACAAGGAGACCTGGTATATAACAAAAGAGAAGCTGAAAGAATGGAAAGGCTCCAGCAAAGTGATAGACAGTGAAGGAAAAGTAGTAATTGTACAACACGGGAATTAAACTGTTAGGGTTCATTCTTCAAAGCTAATTGGCACTGCCGATGCCTTTACAGATTCAGAACAAGACAGAGTGAAGAGGCACTGCGCACTTCACAGACGCACATAATGGGCAATTATGAGGAACCGACTATGGCAAATAAAGAATTGATTGACGATGAAGAAAGTAACAATGAAATGCAGGTTTAGGCTATTTATTCAAAAGGACAACTACCCAAAGTGGGAAGCAAGGTAACGTACATGAAAGAACGGGCGAGTGTGTGCAGGAATGCCACCATCACTGGAAGAGTAGGGAAGGCCACCGGTAAATATAAACATTGACTAAATGTGCAGTATGAAGGTCAGGAGGCAAAGCCTGTGGATTGGCAAAAAGAGGTAAAAATAAGGAAAGCCAGAAAGCGCAGTATAAGTTCTGACAGTAATCAAGAAAGAGGTTGTGATAGAAGGAAAAGGTTTTGGAATTGCAGACAGGAGTCTAATCAGATACAGGAAAGTAACAGTGGTCCAGGAAGATAGAAGGACACAAGTAGAAGTCATAGTTTGACTAGAAAAGAACTACAGAACAAACTAGGAATATCATTAAAAGTGGAAGCCCTCCGGTCACCAACGGCGAAATCGCGTTCAGCGATCGGCCGGAGAATCAAAGTTCCCGACCGAATTGGGGGCGGCGCCGCTTTTGCGATGCTCCGCTCCCCCCAAAGCGGCGTACTCACCTGACATATTGACGGCCTCGGGACGTTGCCTGAGGCCTGCCCCCCGATGCTCTGCCCCGGACCGGCTGAATTCCCAACGGTGTCGGTCGCGTGTGGTCTCATCCGTCAGGAAGTTGGCGTGGCAGCTGCGGACTCAGTCCAATGCCGCCACAGTTGGGGGAGGGCCGATCTGTGGGCTGGGGGGGGGCTTTATCAGTGGCTGTGGGTACTGTGGGGGGCTGGTCCAAGGCACGAAAGCTGGCCAAACAGGAGGACTATCTCGCAGCCCGGGTCCGCGAACGGCCGCCACCATGTAACATGGCGCGGCTGTGCAGGCCGCCACCGCGCGCATGCGCAGCCACGGACCCGGCAATTCTCCGGACCGTATCGGCAGCTAAAGCCGGATGCTCTACGCTGCCAGCAAGTTAGCCCCCAGCCAAACGGAGGATCGGTGGCTGTTTACGCCATTCTTACACCGTTCCCATGCTGGCGTGGGGACGTAGCCTCAGAATCGGAGTTTGAGAAATTTTAGTCGCTGCCAATAAATTGGAAGGAAAGCTGATAAAAGAGGCAAAACAAACAGCTGGAATGGTGGAAAGACACTGCAATTTCAGACATGGGACAGGCAGCCTTGTCACACAGTGCATATGCTCTGAAAAGGTGTTCCTGGCGCCACATACACTTGGGGATCAAGATATCAGAGTGGACTTCCGTACTGTAGGAAAGTGAGCTTGAAGATGTTTATTCGCCATTTTGGCAACCTACTGCTTGGAGTGTAGATCATTTTTATAAAAGAAGCGTTTGTGCAGGGTGCATAAATTCGCAAGGAGACACAAGCACGAATGATTATCATGCATCTGGATGATTTTCTAAGAGTAGATTCTGTGGAATTTGAACAATGGGGATCAATAAAATCAAGAAGAAGGTTGGTCTGGTGGGGAATGAACACCACGACTGTTCTCGGGAGGGGACAGGCCCGCGATCGGTGCCCAATCGGACGCACTATTTCCCCTCTGCCGCCCCGCAAGATCAAGCTGCCATGTCTTGCGGGGCGGCTGAGGGGATAGACGGCCACCGCGCATGCGCGGGTTCGAGCTGTCAGCGTCCTGACGTCAGCCGCACATGCGCGGGTTGGAGAGCGCCAACCTGCGCATGCGCGGCTGACGTCATTAGGCGCGCCGGACACGTCATTTTTGACACAACGCCCCCACGGCCGAGATTTACAGAGCGCTGCTCCTAACCCTGCCGGGAGGGGAGAATAGGGGGCGAGGAGCGGCCTCCGAGGCCATCGTGAAACTCGGCCGAGTTCACTACGGCCCTCCCAATTTTTCCTGCGGGCGGAGAATTCCGCCCCCTAAGTCTTTCGCCGTTAGCTACCCATAACTACAGTCACCAGGTTTGTAAACTTAAACACAATTAAGTTTATTAATAACAATAACTATAATTAAATACACAGCAAATACAGCAGGTTAACTCTTATTCAATTCCTAACCCCCCCCCCCCGCCCCAACTTAAACTTGCCCCACCCTGTACACATACAAGACAGACATAACAAGGGGGGCAGAGAGTGTAAAAATAGTAATGAAAGTAAAAAGATAAAAGTCTCTGTTTCAGATGAATGTTTCTAGCATACCTTCCTTCAATCCAGACTTTAGTTTGGGATTTCAGTTTCCAGTCTGTAATAGTTTTCACTGTGGATGCATTCAGGTCTCTGTAATTTCAGAAATACAGTGGCTATACGGGTTTTATAGAGAAAAATAAGGGAGACAGAGAGAGCAGGACCTTTCCTCTAAGTGAACAGAACTTCAGCTGTCTTTCCCCTGGCTCTCTGAACAGCATCCCAATCAGGCAGGACACAATCACAGCCGGTTAACTTGCAGGATATGTCCTTTTGGCCAATTAATGGCCACCAGCCAATCAATCAAACCGAGTCCCATCAATCTCACGGGTGCAGAAAAGACAGAATTTTTCTGTCCAAAGTTAGCACTGTGTACTATGTTGTAACTTTCGAGTTCCTCATTTCAAGCGCTCAATGTAAAGATATATGTCCATTAAGCATCCATGGATCACAACGATAACAGCAAAATTAAAAAAAGGTGAAAAAAGGGAATCAACAAGAATGCCCTTACACAAGCTGGTGTATTCATGGAATCCCTACAGTGCAGAAGGAAGCCATACGACCCATCGAGTCTGCACCAACCTTTAGAATGAGCACCCTACCTGGGTTCACTCCCCTGCCCTATCCTCGTAACCCCACCTAACCTGCACATCTTTGGACTGTGGGAGGAAACCCATGCGGACACGGGGAGAACGTGCTAACTCCACACAGTCATCCAAGGCTGGGATAGAACTAGGATCTCTGGTGTTGTGAGGAAATAGTACTAACCACTGTGCCAATGTGCCTCCTTATCAAATTATTACTCCATCACATAATAGCACTGATATTTGCATCTATTACCGTGAGATATTCTGAACAAAAATGAGATAATAAAATGGCTGCATTCTCAAACTGTGCAGAAGATGCCAATAAAAATTTTTATATTATTCTTGTCACTTTTAGGCGCAAAGAAACTAATTCCAACAAATCCTACCTCTTAGATGCTTGCACGTTATTAAAAGTAAGAAAAAGGTAAAAATGGTTTACTTTCTGCACCGTTATTCAGGTAATGTAGCCAGTGAATTGGGCTGGATTAATTTTCTCTTCAGCTTCTAGGAATGCGAGAAAAATGGTTTTCTCACTTCAGATAATGAGTTATTAGAAATATAAATTCTGCAAAGTTGACCAGGATCTATACATAAAAGGGCCAGTTATACAATCCTGTTCTACTGAGGGGAAGTGGTTTGCCCAAGAAATCATGTGTGTACAGCCTGTGATTTTCCACGAGTCATAATTAGTGACAGAATTTCTCACAAGGTTGCTCATATGAACACTGCATGTTGCTGACACTGCAGAACTGCCCCTGTGGATTTTACAAAAGGCTTTGGTTCTTTAGTATACCTGAGTAACTACTGGGCACACTCATGTAGCTATAACTGAAACACTGCGCTACAGTTTAATCTTCACCTCTGCCAGATTACTGGGCAGGTGTGGATAGTCCACCCATTATAGAACTAGCCCAATCTTCATTATATTGAAATAAATGAAACTATGCCCTCAACCAGGTTATTATCCAGGTGGTGAGGACAAAAAGAAACTACTACAGTATATATCAGATTGCAAGAGGCAAAGTCAATGGAGCATCCTATATCATATTGTACCTACTGTTTGGTGGAAGATTCCGGTTTAGAGTAGTACACCTTGCAGATGTTACTTTCTGACACCAGGTAAAAACATTTCTCCTCAGACCACTGTAGCTTCATTTAAATAACCAGTAAATCTCTCCTCTGCAAAAATCCCATCCAACCGCCTAGCTTCCACACTAAATCTAAAATGCCTTTGCAGGTTTGTTCTTATTCTTCCCCCACAGAATTTATTTTTTCTCTGAACAGTCTTGAATATTTAATAACATCTCGAGCCTTTTATTCTCCAAAATAAATCACCGACTCTTCACCTGTTCCTGTAACCTGTATTCCTCAACTGAGCTTCCCTTCTCTGAATTACCACTAACGCATAAATATCCATGCTGTAGCACAGCAACAAACTCTGTACATAGTACCAGAGGTGAGACTGTACAGGAGAGACATAACAGCCTGAGGTCTATGCTTATCTTTTTGGCTATACATCTTTTTATTTTACTGACGTACACTTGGTTGATTTCATTGGGGTATTCACCAATACCTGAATATCCTTTTTCCAAGTTGTGTTCATAGTCAAGAGCTATTTAGTTTATGAACACAGAAAATGTTGGTTGAATTCACCATGCCTGGCGAAGAAACGGAGTTAATGTTTCAAGTCCATGTGACTCTTCTACAGTTTATTTTCCCGTGATTATTTCCCATTCCTTCGTCACTTTGCATTTGTGTATATTAAATGCTAGTATGATCTGTTTATCCAGATCTTCCTATTTGTTCTATTGCGTCACTAACATTTGATTCTCTCCCGTATTTATTGTCATCAACATACTTCATTTCATTTCTGTCACAAGCTTCACAATACAAAGAACAATAGTTCAAGTGCTGATCGTTAGCACATTCTACTCGTGTCTGCTTGCCAGATTGACATAGCTCTATTCACAAACACCCTTTAGCCACTTGGCAATCAACTTCCCAAACTTACATTTCCGCTCCATAACATTCTACCTCCGCGGCACAATATTAAAAACCTTGCTGAAATCTAAATTTATTAAATCTACAGAATTTTAATAATATGCATAATTTTCTTGAAGAGCTCCAAGAAATTCATGAGGAAAGAATGTCCTCCCATTATTATTTGCAACTCACTCTTACACTGGCTCTTTAATTGGTTATTGAATGTCCTAATCCGATATTGTGTCCAAGACCACCTATGCCAAACACTTTGCAAATTCCCCAATCTATCCTTCATCATTTGAAATAACTAAGAGCTGCTTCTTTATGTAGATTACAAAGTTCTGGTTCAATGTTTATTCCATTCCATGATGATATACAAATATTGCAAAAAGACTGCACAGTAAATGAAAAATGAGACGCTTTTAGGAAATTATTCTTCAGGAATTTTTAAATGAGAGATGCTCTTCCTCTTGACATTTTAAGGATTTTCTAAATAAATGAGCTTAACCAGGTTTCATACACTCATCATTTAACTTAAAATGTTGCATCTTGGGGAAGCACGGTGGCGCAGTGGTTAGCAGTGCTGCCTACAGCGCTGAGGACCTGGGTTCGATCCGGCCCTGGGTCACTGTCAGTGTGGAACTTGCACATTCTCCCGTGCCTGCGTGGGTTTCACACGCACAACCCAATAAGATGTGCAGGTACTGTACGTGGATTGGCCACGTTAAATTGCCCCACGATTGGAAAAAAGAATTGGGTGTTCTAAATTTTTTTTTAAACGTTGCACCTTGATTAAAGAAGCTGAAATTGCAGAGGCAATTTTTCTGAGCTGGGAACTAAGCCACAAAAAAGATTTACACCCAGAGTTGATAAGTTCGAGTCAGAGTCTGAGCAAGACTGACTTACTGACAGGCTGGGTGGTGTGTGGTGGTGGTGGTGGTGGTGGGGGGGCCTGTACCATCTTCAGAATCACCAAAATTAATTTGGGTATGAATACGTTATGGATAATGCATCTTCTCATTTTCCATTCAAGGAAATGGAGCCTGAAGCTACTGAAAACATGAAACATTCCCAAGGACAGCACAATCAATTCCCTAGAGAGGGATCAACAGTTACCATGGGGACTTAATGAACCTACACCACACACTATCGGCTCCGGCCAAATATCTAGGGATTTCATAACTGATGGATTCTGAGATGTGGCGATCACAGGGCTACAGGGTTACAGGGTCCTCAGTCACAGAAACATTTAAAATAGCACTTCAGTATCTTAAATCTGTAAATCACGAAAGCACGACTTAACGGAATTATCTTAAAATATGATTATTTGTTATGCTGGAGGGTGAGTATTTTTTCAGTTAAAACACCCAAGATATTTGGTGCAGATTCTTATCTGAAAGAAATGTATTTTTGGCTAAGCGTGTATAAAATTTCAAAACAATAAAAGATTTAAGGAAAGATCATTTGACAGTACATTTTTCTTAACAACTGTCTGGGATTTCCTTTTGTAAACTGATTACAAGAAAGTGCTATGACTGTACTCTGGAAAAGCGTATACCTCAACTCTATGTCCCTATCTTATTTGCATGGAGATAGTAACTAACTTGAATTTGTAGTAGTGAGAATTTGAGTTTGTATTAAGAGCTTTGCTAATCCCCCCTCCCCCATAAAATAATGAATTTAAAGCAATGGCTGTAATCCTGTTTTGCTGTACAATCTGCTGCTAAAGGGACGTGGGAGACAAACACTGCTCTTTTAATTTGGCGAAAATACCACCAGCAGACCGGGACTCTGTATCGTTTTTGGGTAGATTACAGAGAAATTTATTGTGCAGAAACATTTTTAATTTATTTTAAAATTTGAAATTAAAAATTGTAAATTACTAGGCACAGTCATTCTCAATAGAATACAGCTTCTGGTTAAAATATTATGAATACTTTGGTGTCTTTTGGGGCAATAGCAATACAATAACCATTATTTACTCTTCTATTTTAATAAAGTCCATTTTTCCAACGAAAACCTGCCAATTGGGTGAGGTAGTCACTCCAAGCATGCACTGTAATGAGCAGAAAGTATCATGACAGGAAAATGTAATGATCAGCACTTATTGAATTATGGCTTTCCAATCATGATGAAGGCACACTGAGTTCTGTCTTTTGTGCAAGGTAATGGTGGAAAAACTAAATGTCTTCCCAGTCAATGTAGAACGCCTGCACATCCCCCTTTGTAACTACATTCGAAAGCATGTCACAGAAAAAAAATATTGGTTGACCAATGTTACCATCAATCCTCACAGCACATATCACTGGTCATATTCAAAAGCTGCTGCAACATCATAAAAATGCATTTACAAGACGCTCCCTTAGCAATCCTTTCCACTTCCATGCTCTTCAGGGAGGGATGTGGAATCGTCAGGGGAAAACGATCAAAAAAAGATTTCACTTCTATTGCTCTTAATTCACTAACATGGCCAAAGCAGGTGTCTGACAAAGTTCAATCTTCCCACTAAATTCAGTCAACAAAATTAATCCACACCGAACAATTCAGCAGAGTACAATTGCTACAAGCTAGTTACACAGACAGGAACGTTAGCTGAATACCAATCAGCTCCGAGTACTGCATTCTTACAACACTCCACGTTATAAAGAAAACACCCTGCTCACTGTTGGTGCAAAGAAAAATCACAAAAATTATTGAAAACACAAATGAGATATGATTGTTTTCAATAGATTTTGATTCTTCTCTTCTGCTGTTGAGAAGAAATAAGATGTTAAAAAAGATGTGCACAAAGGTTTTGAAAAAAACTTGCTCGTGTGGAACACAACATTTCCTCAATTGAATTGTTCTTTTGTCTAGTCAACAATAATTACTGCATGGACTTAAATAAAATATTTGTAATATTTGAAAGCTGCAATCATCATTCTATGGATAATTGACTGTCTATGAGTTTAAATGGGATATGGAGCTGGGGGAGGGGAGAGGAGAAACATACAGTGAACCATATGACTGTCGCACATTGTTCCATAATCCACGAGGAGGATCAGGTTCTGCTTAGACATTAATTTCCCTCAACTGGAGGAAGCATTTGAGTCCAAGTTCTCACTCTTTAGAGACTTCTACATATTATTTATCTGTACCAGTGACAATGATTGCCAATTCATTATAAATCTCTGAAGGACCAAGGCTAAATATACACACAGACATTTTGACATGCGATAGCAACAAACACATACTTAATTTCATGGTTTAGTTTTGCCCATACAGATTTATGCCTTGTAGAAAATACATTATACTAATTATATTCTGGAAAAATCTCCTGGTATTATACATCTCTTGCAGTTGCAATATGAAGAGAAGTTTGAAAAGCCCGGTTGCCAAAGCCAGTTTGAACTTCCTATTAGGTTGTTGCCTGGTGGCACTGATCACCTTATGCTGGACATGGTGTTACCAGTCGTCAACCTTTTTTGCAAATAAATTGAGAGTACCCAATTATTTTTCCTCCAATTAAGGGGCAAGTTAGCGTGACCAATCCAGTTAACTTGCACATCTTTGGGTTGTGGGTGTGAAACCCATGCAGACATGGGGAGAATGTGCAATCTCCACACGGACAGTGACCCAGGGCTGGGATTCGAACCCGGGTCCTCAGCGCCGCAGTCCCAGTGCTAACCACTGCGCCACATGCCGCCCTTTGTCCTTGAACTTTTGACGTTCAAGTTACGATGAACGGCACTTACACAGTTTATAAATTGACACCCTGGGCAGGATTTTCCATGCAAAGGGAGGCAGGATTTCTGGTCCCACCATTGTCAATGGAGTTTCCCATTGAATGCACTCCTCACCACCGGTAAACCCTGATGGGGGTGCACCATCGGCGGGGCCGGAAGATCCCGCCGGTGTGAACAGCCAGATAGGTCAAGCCCTTGTTTCAAATTTGTCTTCAACTTTATGCCACACCAATGAACCAGTTCAAACGTTCATAGGCGCAAATTGACATTCTGCACTGTCCACCTCCCTGACTCACGGCACTCAGTTGTTCTGACATGTTTTTATTTGGAGACTCTTTGGGAGGGATTCTCGCGAATCTGCGTAATGGCCCAACACCGGCATAAAAAAATGGCGCAAACCACTCCAGCATCGGGCCGACCAGAAGCTGTGGAATTCTCCGCAATTCCGGGGGCTAGGTAGGCGGCAGAGGGGTTGGCGCCATGCCATCTGCCGCCGAAGGGACTGCGCGAGTTAACGCATGTGCAGAACCGGCGGTGTGGTTCAGCGCATGCGCAGACCGGCTGGCATATTCTTGCGCATCAGCAGGGGGTGTCTTCTCCGCACCGGCCATGGTGGAGCCTTACAGGGGCCGGCGCAGAAGGAAGGAGTGCCCCCATGGCACAGGCCCGCCCACAGATCTGTGGGCCCTGCCCTGATCACGGGCCAGGCCACCATGGGGCCCCACCCCCCGGGATCGGATCTCCCTGCCCCCTTCCCCCCCCCCCCCCCCCCTCCCCCCGAGAACCACACATCAGCCAACTTACCTGCCAGGTCCTGCCGTGTGGAACCAAGTCCAATCCACGCCGGCGGTACTAGCCAGAAACCGAAGGCCACTTGGCCCATCGGGGCCGGAGAATTGCCGGGGGGAACGCTGCCAACGGCCCCCGACCGGCATGGTGTGATCCCCACCCCCGCCCCGAAAACTGGTGCTGGAGAATACGGCAGCCAGTGTCAGAGCGGCGGGACGGGATTCACCCCCCCACCCCCCAGATTCTCCGACCTGGTGGGTGGTCGGAGAATCCCGCCATTTATGTTTCCAAACTTTTTCATAAAATTTAGATTTTATGATATTAATTTATTGCCATATTACTCTTTTATAATTGTTTGAGTACATAATTTGGGCTATTTTGGTGAAAGTAGGGTATCAGGCCTTGGCTCAGGAACCAACCCTTAATTTATAACATTGTTCTTCAGGGAAAACACGTTCCAACTTACAACGTTTTAAGTGCCCCAAGTACGAGGGCTGCCTGTACTGACATTGACTCAGTAATAGTAATATTGTGGATTGAAGTTCCATCCAGGACTTCAGCCATGCGCTGCAATTATTTGGAGTCACATTAAACCAAAGCTTTGTTTGCTTGTTCAGATGGATGTAAACGACTGTGTGGCACATTTTCAAAGAACAGCAGATTCTTCTGGTATTCTGGGCAACAGTCATTCCTCAAAAACATCAACAAAATAATGAACTGGTCATCAATTCACTGCCCTATCTCTGTGCAAATTGGCTGTCACAGTCACCTGCACAGCAACAGTTACTAAACTTCAAGAATAATTCACTGGCTCAGAAGCCAACAGGACAGCCTGAGATTACAAAAAAAAATAGCCGATGTAAAGTAATGCTAGCACAGACTGCTGAAAAAGAGAGGCAAAAATTCTGACAATTCATGTCAAGCCAGAAGTCAGCAGTACAAGGTGGGTGGGTACACAGGGAGCAGCCAGTCGGAAGCGCAGTGTTTTGTAGGGACAAGAAAGTTTCTCTTGGTCAAGCTGAAAAATCACGCAAACAAGTCATCCAGACCATTTTACTGGTTCACTTAAGGACCACTGGTTAGCCTGATCATAGCCAGCTACAAATGGGAGGACAGTGCACTGCACACGCTTCACCAATTTGTGTTTGAAAATCACAAATGGGGTCATGCCATCTGCACCAAACTCCCAGCTGTTTAGGGAAGGAGTGCTGGAAATTCATTTCCATCCCAACCACCTAACTCACATTGGGCAGGTGTTGAGGATCAGGGGGCAGCTAGCTGCTGAAAAGTATCACCATCAAGTCTTATGCAACACAACTTTTCGATATATCCAGAGTATGCTCCTTCAACACCCAAATTAGAGAGATAATGAGCTTGATTTTCATAGAGTCAGGGACACTCCAAAAAATGGTGGACGGGATCACGATCCAGAGATCCCAGCCCCGTATCCAGAAAATCCTATATTCAGCAATTGGGGAAAGGGGGGGTGAGGTGAAGTCCCCAGACACAAAATACGATTTGGCTTAGCTCTTTAAATTCTGTCTCAGGCCAAACAGATCAGATTATTATTCCAGGAATGGCCCAACCCTAGAGTGCGTTCCATGACTTTGTGCTGCAGATGTAACTATTTGACAAGGACTGATAAGGTCTCTCGAACTGTCAAGCTGTCATGTTTATTTTTAATCCTTTTTAATCCTTGCCCTTTAAATATGACAAAAAACAAGTGTGAATGAAAAAGTGTGCTCTAGCAGTTTCAATAGCTGGTTGCTGACATAACCACAAGCACTGTCATTGTAGCCTTATTACTGCTTGTTTCCACAATCAGTATCACAGTGGTTGGCTTTAAATCCACAGTTCGATTGACAGTGCCAAGGGGTTAATAAAGGATTTAGCTGTCTTTGATATATTTTTTTAATGTAATAATATCTGTGATGCATGGACCTTTATTTTTTTTTCATTTGCACATAGATCCTGAGGCTACCCATGGTGGATACTGAGTGAGTTGGCCAGGAGGTTGTAAGGCCAAAGGGTGGGGTCAGCGATTAGCATGAGTTGGCAGTAAGTTGGCATAGGAGCTGTAAAGGGCTATGGGGATAAGTGTGGTCATGAGAGGCCATTGGGAGTGCCTGAAGGCATGGGTTGACAGGGAGGGTGCACAGGGAGTGGGTGGGAGATGAGGAAGTGTCAGTGGCAGGGACAGGATGTTCTAATATTTAACACTGCAACTGGGATAATGTCCCCCAAAAAAACCAAGGCAAGTCTTTTGACCAGCCCACCTTGGCACATGGCAGCCTTCATCGCCATTTCAAAACTGTTTCCAGGGTTGGCAGGCCTGACCCCACCCCATGCCTGCACCACCAAAGGAAAATTGCACAATTGGGGACACTTTTTCACGAAGCAGGCATGCTGAGACAAGAAGTTTCCCAACTCCAATTACCTGCCTCTTAGATGAAAATCCAGCCCTACGTTTCGTGATTTCAGAATTTCAGTTCAGCAAGTCACTGCTCAATCCCCTTACAAGCGTGATTTTGATATCGCATGTATATTATATGTACATGTGGTCTTATCAGTCCAATATTCAAATGGTAAGAAAGCTCGTTATTAAATAGGGTTTGCTCGTTCTGAATCAGCAATAGAGTCAGCAGCACTGTGACTTTCGTATTAAACGCTTGGTGCTGTATGCAGTGCAGTTATGAGCTATTAGGTCTTCTTGTCCAGGGTGACAGAACTGAAACTGTTCTATTGACATCTGAACTAGATATAAACTAAGAATTCTGCTGAGATTAACATCAAGAAGAATTTGAATGTCAGTTTAGTGTCGCACTTAACAGATGCCATTGGGAGACTCCACCACAGAAATTATTTTTTCCAGACAGACACGGGGGTAAATCTTATTGTAAGTACTGCAGACATATTAAATTCCCTTGATCTTCAAGGATAATCTCCGAGTGCTTGAATCACTCGAATATTTGGTTACGAGACAAGAATCATTCTCTGAGGCCTTCCAGCCAAAGTATACAGAGGGGTTAGAAACGGTGCAGTATCCCTTGGGTCTATAACTCACATGGAACGGAAATTGTAAGCATCAAGTCTATTGAAATTGTACTGAGGCACTCAAAGTTGAACATGCTGTGTGGAGACAAGTTGAATTTTATTGCACTTGCTATAATTTTCAAGTCAAAATGTTTTACAATGTACTTTTATAAATGTGATCAATAATATATATTTTTGAAAAAAAATACAAGAACTGCAATAAAAAAACAATTGTTTTTGATGTTTTCCCAGTCACTTTTCTCTTCCTCTGAATCAGGATGTTATTCCACACCATCAGCCTGGACTAGCTAGGCCAGTTTGACAATGGTTCCAGAGATGTTGTTTTTTATATGGGCGGCTCCTGTTAGTTTACAGTTCCTGTCCCTTTGAGGCTGTGATCCATTTTGTTTCAGATTATCTGGAAGTTGGACTCTACACAGAAGACTTCACCCATCAATTTCCAAAGTCAAGGAAATACCTCAAGGTTTACCTGGGAGAAACCTGAATACCTGAAATACCTGGGAGAAATGTGGCAGGGCCACATTGCCTATCGCTAACATTAGTTGTGGCAGGCTTTGGTACCACAGTTGGCAGGGACGAGGGGTGCAATGAAGATTACATCATCTCGAAGGGGCTGAGGAAGGGGGGACATGTTGAGGGTGGCACAGCAGTACAAGGATGACCATGTAACCTGGTGGCATTGGATGGTCAAAGGATTCTCCACCCTGCTAACATTCTCTGTCTCCACCCCCTCCTCACTGCAGAGACCTGGATTTCGGACGACAGTTAGCTATGCTCACTATCTACATGGCCGCTGCTGCCGTTATGCATGCATAGCAGCGAGAGCAGCAGGACCAGGCCAAGGAGGACCCTGCACAAGAGGAGCCTGCCCTAGAAGAGCAGGGGACAGTTGGTAAGGTTCAAGTATTGGCCATCCAACAGGCCAAGGAAGAGATGCGAAGGAGGCACCACGTCAAGGCAGATGTATTCCACCAGCTGCCTTTCCTTTAAGGAACTGCCGGTCGGTGTGTGCCGCCGCTGACTCCGGCTCACAAGCGACACCGCGCATCAGCTTGCTAGACAGTCATGTATCCGGTAGCAGGGGGATATGGAGGACACCCACTCTGGGTGGCCGTCAAGGTGACGCTGCCCCTGAACCTTTTGGACTCTAGCTCATCCCAGAGCCCAAGTGATAACTTGTGCAGGATCTCGCAAACGTCCACACACAGGTGTCATGGATGCCCTATGCTCCCGGGCATTGGGCGACATCACCTTCAACATCACTTGGCCCAGCAGGGTGCTCAGGCAGCAGGATTTGCTGCCATTGCTGGCATGTCCCAGGACCGGGAGTGATAGATGGCAAACACATCGCCCTTTGAGCACCAGTTCAACATGGGGTGCCCTTCATCAATAGGGAAGACTTCCACTCCATGAATGTGCAGTTGGTATGCAACCACCAGCTGCACATCATGCATGTCTGTGCCTGATATCCAGGCAGCATGCACGATGCATACATCCTGGCACATTCATTGGTTCCCGGAACCTTTGAGGCACTCCCTTGGGTGAGGGGTTGGCCACTGAGGTCATGGCTAATGAGGCCTGTGTGGAGGCCAGCAACTGAGGTAGACGACCGTTAATAGGACACCCATGCAGGAGCATCATCAAGTGGTGCATCAGCATGCTCAAGATGTGCTTCCCATGTCTAGACCGCTGGAACACTCCAATATAGCCCCCAGAGGGTCTAAACCACTGTGGTCGCCTGTTGCGTCCTTCATAACATTGCACAGCAGTGGGGTCACAGGCTGGAGAAGGATGGAGAACAGCAGATCTCAGAAGGCACAACGTGGGCCCCGTCACTTCCTCTTCCATCGGGGTGCTTTCTGGACCCCAGGCCAATGGGATGGAAAGGATGCCAGAGTGAGCTTCAGAGGTGCCACTGTCACCTGGCGCTCCCAGTCCTGGAGGCCCACCCTCGTCTGAACCATGCTCTCAGCCATGGCACTCTGGGTGTCCGCTTCTCAATGGCATCCAGCATTCTGTCGATCTCTAGCTTCCATAACTTTGGAGCAGGTCTTTGTGCAGCCATCTTCTTGGTTGGAATGTCAGTCTGTGCTGAGTGGAGTGCTTAAATGCCGCTCCAGCTATTCAGGCTCTGAATGCAAATCCCGACTCCAGTGGGGCCTGGATTCACTCCGGCTCCAGTGTGCTGGCCCATTGACATGACCTGAATTTCTCCTGAGTGACGCTCCCAACACCTGCGCAACATTTAGGCTCCAGAACGGAGACTCCAGCCCAAAGAAACTTAACCTTTCTAAATGGCCAACAACTGATGCTGACAACAAGAGATATAATCAAGTAAATGCATCAAAGAGCTGCCTTGGTAACACTATTCAGGAAGCTCATGGGGTAGGAAATTGTAAGTATGGACAAGCGTCCTCGGAGCCAGTTAAATATAAGGCATCACCAAAGGCCCTCTTCACTCAGTTCCCACCAAACTTTAGACTTTATAGCAGGGGGGAAGAAATTGACAAGCTTGCTGCCAAGTTCCTGCCCAAAGAGATTTAACTGGAAAATTGCTGCCTCTCTGTTCATTAATGATCCTCTTGCTGCTGGTTCCGGATGCAGCTTAAGCTTGGCCCTGTTACATCTCCCACCAAAGTGTCTCAATGCTGGAATTCCTGCACTCCCATTGGATCAAGAGTTCTTCAGCACAAAATAGCATCTGTTCCCCCAGTGAGGCAATACTGTCACCACACACCACAGTCAGAATCAACAGCAAGCAGAACATCAGGAAGGGAAATGTGGTTTTGGGAACTGTGAGTACAAAGTGGGCTTGAGGAGATAGTGATTACATGAAGTGCGGAGATGAAGGGTGAACAGCGCATCTGTGAGGTGACATCATCTTTAAAACAGACAGATTGTGGGGGGAGCTATATGTGGAAAAATATTTCTGCGGATTAAGAAAAGTTCAAAGTGGTGAATATCTCTGTTTCAGGGTTTTCAATTTTCAAGGTGCATTAATTATACCCATAGCATAATTCCAAAAAATGCCGATTCAATGGAATTTGTAGTAAAAATAGCGGTGAAGGAGTGTTCACCATTATTCACGTGTGAATCAGACAGCAACTTCTGTCAGCTGTGCATGAGCAATTAAACAGGGAAATTAGAAAGCTGCCGTTGAAGTTGCCTTGCTTCTCACCATGCTTACACAGACCAGTGTCTCACTCACAGACACACACTCGATTCTCCAAAAAGGGACAAAGTCCCCAAGCGAACGCATTTAGCCCACTTGTTTCCCGGCACTCGCATTGCCGAGAAACGCATCACTATTTAAGGCGACTCACGTTGAATAAGGGGCCTGAATGGGGAACACGCGGCCAAGGTTGTACGTAGCACAGTTTTCTGAAATGGGGAGCTCTGCTCATCAGAATTCCCCATTGTAGCGAGAGATCGGGGATAAAAATGGTGTCCTGATCTCTGAGGCCCCTGAAACAATCCCCGACCTCCCCCCACCCCAAATGCACCATGGGAGAGTCCGCACCTCCCCCCCAACCCCCATGTTACCGCTCCTACCCCCGCAACCCCCAACACCCACGAAACCCATGTGAAAAACTGTAATTACATATTGACATCCTCACTGGTATTGAAACTAACTTTTACAACTGTGAAACCTTGGGCAGGATTCTCCGCTATCCGGCGGGGCGGGCTGTACCGGCGCCGAGGAGTGACGTGAACCACTTCGGCGTCGGCCCACCCGGAAGGTATGGAATCCTCCGCACCTTCAGGGGCTAGGCCGGCGCCGGCGGGGTTGGCACCACTCCAGCCGACGCCGAAGGGCTTGGCACCACGTCAACCAGCGCCGAAGGGTCTCCACCGGCCGGCGCGAGTTGGCGCATGCGTGGGAGCACCAGCGTGTACTGGCGTCATCCCACGCATGAGCAGGGGGATTCCTCTCCGCGCCAGCCATGGCGGACCGTTACACTGGCTGGCGTGGAGGGACAAATTGCCCCCCGGGCACAGGCCTGCCCATGGATCAGTTGGCACCGATCGCGGGCCACGCCACGTGGCCCCCTCTCCCGCCCCCAGGGCCAGATCCCCCGGCCACCCCCCGAGGACTCCGAATGCCGCCCGCAGAGCCAAATCCTGCCAAATCCGGACCTGGTGTAATATGCGCCGGTGGGACTGGCTGAAAACGGGCGACCACTCGGCCTATCGTGGGGCGGAGAATCGCCTGGGGGGGGGCGCTGCCAACAGCCCCTGACCGGTGTGGCGCGACTCCCGCCACCGCCGAAAATCCGACGGCGGAGAATCCGGCAGCCGGCACTGGGGCGGCGGGGTGGGATTCCGGACCGTTCCCCCGGCGATTCTCCGGCCCAGCGGGGGGGTCGGAAAATCCCGCCCCCTGTTCTTTCAGATTTCATTAATTGTTGAGGGTAAGTCATTGACCATGTGGAGTTTGCACATTTTCCCCATGTTTACGTGGGTTTCGTCCCCAGAACCCAAAGATGTGCAGGCTAGGTGGATTGGCAACGCTAAATTGCCCCTTAATTGGACAAAATGAATTGGGTACTCGAAAATTATTATTTTTTAAAATTGTTGCGGATAAAGATATTTCAAAACCTAAGTATTTTTTAGAAGTTCCATCAACTTATGGGCAGAATTCCCCAAAGCCCCCGGAGGCGTGTTTGATGACAGTCATGGAAGGAGTATATGGAGGGAGGGCCAGGTATCAATTTCGCACCGGCGTGAATTTACAGCCAAAATCTTCCACTGGTGCCTGCCATTGCAGGGTCAGAAATACTGCCAGGGTGCAGCGCAAACCTCATCTGTATCCAATTAAGAGGATGCCGATGAAGGACTGACCGCCCACCCCCCACGTCAGATTTCCCACGGTGCTGATGAAAATCACACCAACATGATACACACTTTGGAACAATGTGGCATGCAGATGTCAGGATTCATCTGAACAATTCCTGGGCTGCCTCCAGAGTTCAGGATGGAGGCCACCCGCAATCCTGGAACACAACAGCAGTGGATCGGGGCTGCATCTGTAGGTGACCTTTCCAGATTCGGTGTCCTGGAGGAGTCCATCTTCTAGCCTCCAAATGTTCCTGGAAACCTATCTTCATTTTCAGGAGGTCCACTTTCTTCAAGAGTGGGTTGGCATCCAAACATGACAGCAGACTGTGTGCCATCTAGGCCTGCCTCGCCGTTGAATATGGCATGAAATGCCCGGGCGGGGCCCAGAGATTTGGCATGTTTTCTCGCCAGCCGCCTCTAACCTCTCTCTCTAAATCCTGTCCTTTTTCCTTTAATTAACTATTCTAACAGACAGTCCCTAGATCAGATTTTACATGCCTCATTAAAAATTCCTCAATTTGATTAATTTCTTTTTGATCACCAACATTTGGCAGTTCTCAACCGTTTCTGCACTGGCCAAGGCCTCTGAGCAGCAAATCAGCACAAGTGGGGCCTTAAAGGAAACCCGGGCAGCAACCTTTGTTCACCCCAATCGAAGACTCACGTTGTTGAAGTCTGCCCTCTGACAAAATTCAGTAGAGGGCTCAAAGAGCTCCCTTTAGCCACCATCGAAGCTATTGTCTGGTTGGGTGATTGCTGCACAAGCTCAAAAATAAAAACTGACTTGAGGAAATACATTCTGTTCACAAAGGTCCCACATCCTCTGTGGAGGGAACGCTGCCAAAATGGTTTTCAAAACACAGTAAGTGCCAATGCAAAACGCAACAGAAAGTCTGCAGACAAGTGAAATGAATGGCTAACGCCATTCATTCATCACCAAGAGAAAAATCTGGCGCAATATCTAGCTTACTTCATGGAACTAGCAAACTCTTGACCAATATAAAAATCTATGCTAACAGGAAAGTTAGTGGAAATGAACTGTGTCCTCATTGTCACTGCTCACAGAATTAGAATAAAATGTTTCACAGCACAATCAATTTAAGTAGCTTGCCTTCTCTCAAAAATCAGTAAGGGACTAGTAGTTGAATTAGTATTCAGTTGTGTACAATGTACTTTATACTCTAAACGTGCACTGTTCAAAGAGCCAATTTAATACCTAGCTTGCTGGGGTTGGGTCAGTCACATGCACACACGTAATAATACTATATAGACTGCAGCTAATTGACATAATCAATGTACATTTTAGATGGAGAACCATAGAACTGTATTAAAGAGTAGCCAGTTCTTGCTAGTCAAGGAGAAAAATATATGCACAATATTTGCAGTTCAATGCTATGAGAAAATTTTAATCATTACTAAAACAAGAGCAACAGATGATAGAAATCTTAAATTTAAAATAAAAATGGTGGAAAATACTGGACAGGTCACGTAGCATTTCTGGAGGGAGACACAATTAAACTTTCAGGTCATGACTTTTAATCAGGCCTGGAATTTCAGAATAATAAAGGTTATTGCAATCAATGAAAGTTCTCAAAATTTTACGCATCTTAAAATGGCAAACCAGCTGAACAAAAATATTGGTACAACCTAGAAGTTTGCATTCAAAGTTCATCACAAATCTACCATGCATAGTTAGAAATAACTCTGCTGATTCTTGGCAGGACACCCACTCCCGCATGCCTATCCCTTCTAGGCACTCACCCCCACCACCTCATAACTCAAATGACCAGATTCTTGTACATGCAGAAAGAAAATCAATGCTGTGGTACGATGGTGAATACCTAATTTAGTTGAAAACAAACAGAAATTGCAATCTTTGAATAAATAGAAATTGTGCCTTACGGGCTACAGCCAACAAAATTAACCCTTATCCAGGAGAAAATAAATCAAGCCAAGATGAACACCAAACAATCCCCGACATCTGTACCTGAACACCTGGGTAATTTTAAGTTCTGGGGCTAATCTGCATGGCCTCGGCAAATTACCCACCTGGATTAGGTAATAATAATGTTTATTGTCGCAAGTAGGCTTACATTACAATGAGGTTACTATGAATAGCCCACAGTCTCCACATTCCGGCGCCTGTTCGGCTACACAGAGGAAGAATTCAGAATGTCCAAATTACCTAATAGCATGTCTTTCAGGACTTGCGGGAGGAACCCCGGAGCACCCGGAGGAAACCCACGCAGACACGGGAAGAACATGCAGACTCCGCGCAGACAGTGACCCAAGCCGGGAATCGAACCTGGGACCCTGGAGCTGTGAAGCAACAGTGGGAATTCTCCCCACCTTTGGGGGCCAGCCCCGCGCCGGAGCGGTTTGCACCAGAAGACTGGCGCAAAAAACCGGCGCCCCCGGCAGTGCGGCTGGCCGAAAGGCTTTCGGCGGTCGGCGCATGCGCCGACAGTGACATCAGCGGCAGCTAGCCACTGACGTCACTGTCAGCTGTGCATGAGCAATTAAACAGGGAAATTAGAAAGCTGCCGTTGAAGTTGCCTTGCTTCTCACCATGCTTACACAGACCAGTGTCTCACTCACAGACACACACTCGATTCTCCAAAAAGGGACAAAGTCCCCAAGCGAACGCATTTAGCCCACTTGTTTCCCGGCACTCGCATTGCCGAGAAACGCATCACTATTTAAGGCGACTCACGTTGAATAAGGGGCCTGAATGGGGAACACGCGGCCAAGGTTGTACGTAGCACAGTTTTCTGAAATGGGGAGCTCTGCTCATCAGAATTCCCCATTGTAGCGAGAGATCGGGGATAAAAATGGTGTCCTGATCTCTGAGGCCCCTGAAACAATCCCCGACCTCCCCCCACCCCAAATGCACCATGGGAGAGTCCGCACCTCCCCCCCAACCCCCATGTTACCGCTCCTACCCCCGCAACCCCCAACACCCACGAAACCCATGTGAAAAACTGTAATTACATATTGACATCCTCACTGGTATTGAAACTAACTTTTACAACTGTGAAACCTTGGGCAGGATTCTCCGCTATCCGGCGGGGCGGGCTGTACCGGCGCCGAGGAGTGACGTGAACCACTTCGGCGTCGGCCCACCCGGAAGGTATGGAATCCTCCGCACCTTCAGGGGCTAGGCCGGCGCCGGCGGGGTTGGCACCACTCCAGCCGACGCCGAAGGGCTTGGCACCACGTCAACCAGCGCCGAAGGGTCTCCACCGGCCGGCGCGAGTTGGCGCATGCGTGGGAGCACCAGCGTGTACTGGCGTCATCCCACGCATGAGCAGGGGGATTCCTCTCCGCGCCAGCCATGGCGGACCGTTACACTGGCTGGCGTGGAGGGACAAATTGCCCCCCGGGCACAGGCCTGCCCATGGATCAGTTGGCACCGATCGCGGGCCACGCCACGTGGCCCCCTCTCCCGCCCCCAGGGCCAGATCCCCCGGCCACCCCCCCGAGGACTCCGAATGCCGCCCGCAGAGCCAAATCCTGCCAAATCCGGACCTGGTGTAATATGCGCCGGTGGGACTGGCTGAAAACGGGCGACCACTCGGCCTATCGTGGGGCGGAGAATCGCCTGGGGGGGGGGCGCTGCCAACAGCCCCTGACCGGTGTGGCGCGACTCCCGCCACCGCCGAAAATCCGACGGCGGAGAATCCGGCAGCCGGCACTGGGGCGGCGGGGTGGGATTCCGGACCGTTCCCCCGGCGATTCTCCGGCCCAGCGGGGGGGTCGGAAAATCCCGCCCCCTGTTCTTTCAGATTTCATTAATTGTTGAGGGTAAGTCATTGACCATGTGGAGTTTGCACATTTTCCCCATGTTTACGTGGGTTTCGTCCCCAGAACCCAAAGATGTGCAGGCTAGGTGGATTGGCAACGCTAAATTGCCCCTTAATTGGACAAAATGAATTGGGTACTCGAAAATTATTATTTTTTAAAATTGTTGCGGATAAAGATATTTCAAAACCTAAGTATTTTTTTAGAAGTTCCATCAACTTATGGGCAGAATTCCCCAAAGCCCCCGGAGGCGTGTTTGATGACAGTCATGGAAGGAGTATATGGAGGGAGGGCCAGGTATCAATTTCGCACCGGCGTGAATTTACAGCCAAAATCTTCCACTGGTGCCTGCCATTGCAGGGTCAGAAATACTGCCAGGGTGCAGCGCAAACCTCATCTGTATCCAATTAAGAGGATGCCGATGAAGGACTGACCGCCCACCCCCCACGTCAGATTTCCCACGGTGCTGATGAAAATCACACCAACATGATACACACTTTGGAACAATGTGGCATGCAGATGTCAGGATTCATCTGAACAATTCCTGGGCTGCCTCCAGAGTTCAGGATGGAGGCCACCCGCAATCCTGGAACACAACAGGATATTAGCCAAATATTAGCCACTGACGTCACTGCCGGCGCATGCGCGATGTGGGGTTCTCTTCCGCTTCCACCATGGCGTGGGAGCGGAGAATCGCGCCCATGATCCTTGATCAATGGATTTGATCGAACGGCATTTTTAGCAACTGTTACTGCATTTACTTTAGTTCAGTGTCTTCGTAACCAAGCTCTAAGTCAAATATTTGACTTTGTTTTGTGGCGCCATAAATAAAATAACATGTAAATGAAAGAAAGAGCACAAAAGAATAAGAAGATCTAACGATAAATAAAGTTCAAATAAACATTATGTCGGCAATGATTCTGCAGGATCAACTGTGATAAGAAACGCCAAATAAACACTGATTCAACAACTCATCATGAATTAACTTCTGAGGTTTTAATTCCATTTTACAATACACAGCAAATTAGTTTCAAAAACCTAAAACAAATCCTCATTTAATTTCTTGACTCCCACACCTTATGGCAGGAGCTTAGCTTTTGGGATATGAAGCTCAGGTCTCAGCGAGCAACACCAAAGCTGTCTGTAACTCCAGTAAGAAACACAATGGGGGAGATTTTCCGCATCCCCCACCACACCCCCTGGTGGCTTTTGCAGGGACAGAGGTAGCCCGACATTGTCAAAAGATTGTTTGTACCCTCCTCCCGGAGCACCAATTGTGGGGGATCGGCAATGTTGGGAGTAGACGGTCCTACCACCGGAACAGCCGGAAAACCCGCCCAATGAGCAACAAAGGATGATACAGGCCTGTAGTACATTGAGAATTGCATTGTGCACTTTGTGCAAATAAGTCCGCCATACTTGTTATAATGCACATGCACCACAATAGGGGAGAACGGGAAGGAATTAAGGTATCCATTTTTTATAGTACATGTAGCAGTTTTGCTTCTAAGCCTTTCTTAATGATTCTTTGTAAAGACTTTACACTGGCAACAAGGATAATTAAAATATGGAGTGCGTTGTTTTGAGGGATGAAACTTTTGGAAGGTGTGAGTCTTGATGTGCTTTTGGCCTCATCTGTATTCCCATTGTTGACAAAGTGGAGTTTCAAAGGCACAGGTAGGTTTTGCAATCACAGATAACAAGAGGAACAAGCCTATTAAGCAAAGCATTAGAAGCTGTTTTTTAAAATAAATTTAGAGTACCTGATTCATTTTTTCCAATCAGGGGCAATGTAGCGTGGCCAATCCACCTACCCTGCACATCTTTGGGTTGTGGGGCGAAACTCAAGCAAACACGGGGAATATGTGCAAACTCCACATGGACAGTGACTCAGAGCCGGGATCAAACCTGGGATTTCGACGCATAAGGCAGCAGTGCTACCCACGAGGCCATCGTGCTGCCCCCATTAGAAGATATCTTTGAGACACTTATACCTGGGAAAGATGAAAATGACTAAAACTAAAAATACACAAACAACGCATTCCATGCCCAAGAAAATATAGTATTTTCTCCCTTTTCTCCCCCCCGGGGGGCTAGGAGGGCCGTGCCATAATTCTCGGCCGCCGGGCCTTGTCGCTGGCGTCAAGGCCCGGCGCGCCGAGAATGACGCGGCCGGCACGCCTAATGACGTCAGCCGCGCATGCGCGGTTGTCGTTTTCCCCTCCACTGCCCCGCAAGACGTGGCGGTTTGATCTTGCAAATCAATTGTCTTGCAATGCATTAGGCAAGAAGCAAATGAACAATTGATCAATATTGCACATGATTGAGGCAAGCCCCAACCAACCTATATATACCATCCCTTCCTCAAGTTTAGTGTCAATCTTTCCATCCCAGGGTTGTATTTCTCTCTCTCTCTTCTCCCAGTTAGTGTTGCTCACTCTCTCCCTCTTCCAATGTGTTTCTTGCTCCTCCCTCCACCATTTGCTGTTGCTTCCTCAGAATTCTCAGAGTTTCCAGGTGTACGGTACTTATACCCTCCTCACAACCAATAGTGAAACAGTGGTTCCGAACAGCAGGGTGGCCAGCAGGGTCCCAACCATGTGGATCAGCTGCAAATCACAACAACCGAGGCACGGTGAATACATGAACTGCGGATACAAGAGGGGCACGGTAGCACAGTGGTTAGCACTGTTGCTTCACGTGGCCAGTGTCCCAGGTTCGATTCCTGCTTGGGTCACTGTCTGTGCGGAGACTGCACGTTCTCCCTGTATCTGCGTGGGTTTCCTCCGGGTGTCCGGTTTCCTCCCACAAGTCCCGAAAAATGTGCTTGTTGGGTGAATTAGACATCCTGAATTCTCCCTCTGTGAACCCGACAGGCGCCGGAGTGTGGCGACTACGGGCTTTTCACAGTAATTTTATTGCAGTGTTAACGTGACAATATTATGTGACAATATTATGTGACTACTTGTGACAATAAAGATTATTATTATTATTACTTACATTGAGTGCACCAATAGCAGTGAGGTAGCTCTTGAGAAGCAAATCGCTCATTCATGAAATCTGCCAAAATCTGGGGGCTGGGAATCCTCAGACAGTGAAGACTGAAAACATAAGTCACCCAAGCTCCCGACAGAGGGTTCAATGGCGTCCTGGGGATGGAGGCGTCTCGTAACCCTAGACTGCCACAGCAGTCGATCTTCAAGCTTCAGTGTCTTTTCGGAGGTGTATCTTCCAGGCTTAGCATATTCCTGGAGATCCACCTTCTTTTTCAGGAGATCCATTTTCTTTTGTCAATGGTGGGTCAGTGATGCTGGGTGCCTTTTCAATATGAGACCCAGATATGATGGCAGGATACATGCATTTAAGCCTGCTCCACTATGGAATAGGGCCCTAAACCTCTATATGCATAATTAATGATGGTTGGTGCCAGTAGATATGGCATGGTTTCCCGTCGGCCTCTGCAGTGGGAAACACTACCCATCCCTACCACAGGACTTACTCCCAGATGGGAGAATTGCACCCATTGTGTGGGGGACCTGGAGGAGTATTCCTGTTACTCTTGGATTAAGGAGAAAAATAATTGCTTGAGCTTCTTCTGTCTAGCACCCCCCCCTCTTCTATTGTCTTCACATCACATAGGCCACAGTTAAAAATTCATGATATTATGAGATCTCAATCTGCATAATTAAAAAGTACCCAGCAGCTTCTGTAAGGTGTCTTTGCCACCTATTCTAAAGAGTAAGTGAAAATATAAAATGACGCAATGTTCAAGAACCAGTCACCCACTCAATTTGAATCATGTACTCAAATTGGTTTCTGTCAGACGGGTGGTGCAGAAATAGTCTGAACATTTTGGCGTGACAACAGTATTCGATAAATCCAAGCCAGACAGTTTGATATGTATTTTCCTGCAGGATAATCACTGACCAAACTTGAAAGTGTGAAAAAGCAAAAGAAAAGGTTCCTTTGGAGTAATTCAGGGTCAAATCTAGTGGAGACACCCACTGTTGGGCCTCACTGCATTTCTGAAGCTTATTGCTTAATTTCTGTGATCAGAGGTGGTCCGGATATATTTCTGTTAATGCTGATGTTGTCTTATGCTCAATGCCAACATTAACAAAATGTTGATTAAATCTGTTCATTCCATGGTCTCAGAAGAGGGAAAAATATCTGTTGATTATAAACTCAGCATTTTTTTGGCTAATTTAAAACATTACTGATCTAAATTAAGCTGAAACATTTAGTTAAACCAGAAGAGTTACAAAGAATCTTTGCATTGTTTCAGAGAAAATGGGTCAGGGCAAGTTCAGAGACTGATCCTTAAAAAGAGTTATTTCATCCTCCTCCCATGCTGACCCACAAAAAGAAACAGAAACACATTGTTCAACAACCTTAGTCATCATTTTGTGTTTGACCAAGTGCCCCATTTTGATACCGACCTCTGTATTGTCTCTCCTCTGCCACAATTACGTGGTTCTGAGCTCTGTAAAATGTCCCCTTGCATGACTGCAACAATTTATGCAGTCTGGGCTTTTCCTCTCCCAGCAATTGTCAAATTGCTGCCCAATTGTAGCTTACACATGTCTCACCTTTTTCTTCACCAGAAGCCTCAAGCTCGGATTCTGCTGCTATCAAACAGTTCACCTTCCCCAGTATCGCAACCAGCACACGGAAGAATTTGCTTAAATAAAGGGCAGTGTACAACAAGGCATCAGGCGGTGGTAAGCAAGCAGGGGATAAAACAGACAAGAGAGGTTCGGCTTGAATTATATAACAAAGTCCTTTTTGGCAGTGCAACAGGATAGGAAGTGGTGATTATGAGGGGAAAGTTTTTCAAAGTATACTTGGAGAAGCCGTGTCAAACATTGAGAGGAATTTGTACCCGCTCTCGGCCATTAGAAATTTAAAGGAATGTATATTTCATTTTATATTCAGCTCTTCTTTCCTATATCCACCAGAATTCGGTAGTCATTCGGATGGGATGCAACTTTCATCCAAATCTATTTATCAGGCAGAAACAAAAACAAGAAAAACTGGACAATCTCAGCAGGTCTGACAGCATCTGTGGAGAGAAAAGGGAGCTAACGTTTCAAATTCCTTTTATCCCAGCAACAATTAACTTCGGATCACTTTAATCTAGTCATGATGTAAACTTTGGTATTTTCTTACGCATTAATCCCGTTAGATCCATCATGACTCAGGGACGGAATTGTCCGGTCCGCCGGCCGCGTTTTCCGATGTGGCACGCCCCCCCCCTCCCACTGGCAGCAGGATTCTCCGCTCCCACAGCCGGCTAACAGGGTTTCCCATTGTGGACACCTCACGCCATCGGGGAACCCGTAGGCATGTGTATGCTGCCGGCGGACCAGAGGATCTCGCTGGCAGAAAATTCCGCTGCAGATTTTCCGGATGCAGATATTTTACACAATGTAAGCTTGGACCGTGTATATTTGAAACTGCAACGATTCCCCTGTTCAATTCAGGTATCTCAGCTCACCCTAGCTCTATGCAGCTCAATAAACATTGAACGTCTTTGGAAGATGCCAGAATACATTCTTAAATGGCCATTCTTAAATTCTGTCCTCACCACTGTTCGTAAGGATTTGGCATTCCGGACTGTTCCAGCAGATGTGAATAACTTCCAGGCCTCATAATCCAATGTATGAATATTAGCACATCAAATCGATACCCTCATTAAAACAGCAAATACAAGAGTTTCACACAAATGCATTAAACATTCATCAGCTAATATTCACACAGCATAATTTCACAGCCCTAGAGTATAGCAAAGTCCTTGTCAAATCACGCTCTCACGTGTCAAATCGATCACGTAGCTCTGCATTTGGTTGGATCATCTAGCCAACACATCACATTTCATCATCTTTTTTCATCACCTTTTCACTGGAAAGATTCAGAAAAGAGTTACAATGTTGTGTTGTGATTGCAATAGTCAAGGAAACCTTGTTATAAAAAGTGGTTTAAATACCTGGTAATTCACTATTTCCCAAAAGGCTGCTCTGGTAAGCAGCTCTGCAGCCTGTCTCAGTAATCGATACGCCTCAAATCATGGCATGTAGTTCACGAATCGGGTACCAAAACCATATGTGACACATTCTCATAAATATGAGCCAGGTCATTTCTAAAGTACACTGGGCCATAATAATTTGTAGGCCATGTCGATCTGACTAGAGAGGAATGAGGCATGATGACCAGTGAAGAATGAATGGCGGCACGATGGCACAGTGGTTAGCACTGCTGCCTCACAGCTCCAAGGACCCGGATTCAATTCCAGCCACGGGTGACTGTGTGTGTAGGATTTGCACGTTCTCCCCGTGTCTTCGTGGGTTTCCTCTGGGTGCTCTGGTTTCCTCCCATAGTCCAAAGATGTGCAGGTTAGGTAAATTGTCCATGCTAAATTGCCCCTTAGTGTCTGAAACGTCAGGTGGGGTTATTCGGTTATGGGGACAGGGTGGAGGCACTGACTTAGCTAGGGTGCTTTTTCTAAGGGTCGGTGCAGGCTTGATGGGCTGAGTGGCCTCCTTCTGCACTGTACGTTCTACAATACTATGATGTTACTTGCCTTCAATCAATCTTAAATACTGCGATTGTTTCTTTAATCTTTTGTTATTTTATGATCCACATCCAAGGAGATCTACAAAATTAAATCCTGAATTCTGGAATCACAATTGGCCTCCACTTATGGAAACCCCAATTCAGAGGATAAGGAGGATCTAGGGAAAAAAAGACTCAATGTCACAGTTGCAGCATTTTATGAGATGTGTCATCATCATGGGTTCATTGTCAGGAAAATTAGTGAATATTAACATGAATTTTTTACACATGGTATGGTGGAAGGGGATATTTGGTACAATTACTATGCTTGGAATATTCAATTATAATACAACAGCATAGTTGTAAATTCACTCTCAACTGTTACAATTTAAAACACTATGGGCGTGATTCAGCAACTGCGTTGCACCAGGTGCGGATCTGGATGCAAAGGGTGAATCCCCCAAAGTGGACTCCGCGCTGGGCCGATAACGAGTAACTCAACTCGTTCCGCCCAGTGTGATCTGGATTTCTCCCTCACCGGGCTTGATCCCAAACAGCATTTTTAAATCAGCCATTAGGTGGTCGCGCACGCCATTAGATACCCCCGGGCACTCCCCCTGACACCAGGGCACCTTGGCATTGCCAACCTGCCATCCAGGAGGCACTGACAGGGTGCCAGGCTGGCAGTGCCATGATGCTGGTTGGCACTGCCAGGGAGCTGGCCCAGGGGGATCTTACCCATTAGCAGAGGGGGTGAGGTGGGGTTCCAGGGCTCTCGAGAATGTTATAGGGCCAAAGAAGGGGAGCCGGAAATGCGGAGGCGGAGGCTGAAAAGCAGGCGTCCTTCAAAAATGGGTGCACCCTTCAAAAATGACGTCACAGTCTGCGAGGAGCTGTTCCTGCTGGCGAGCTCAGCTTGCCTCAGGACGGCTACCGAAGTGTGGCCTTGCCAATGGGAAACTCCCCGAGGAAAAAGAAAACGACAAAGTCCTGTTGATTGTTGGGTTATTCGCGACGCTGCAGCTGCCGAGAAGCACCCAGCCAAACATGTCAGAAACAGCACCTTTTCTGCTGAGTCGTGCCTCAGATTAAGGCTGAAAGCCACATTGAGAACCGGGTGGTACATTCTCATTTTCGTTGACTTGACAACATGCTTTTCTTCACCAACTAAACTTTGATTTAACATTTTGTGAATGCGAATGAACACTGATTTTCCTTCTTTTAATTTGACATTAATCACCCATTGCTTTGTAAAGTACCAAACACAGCCTAGTCAAAGTCTGGCTGGCACACATTATGTGACAGCATGTTAAAATCCTATTATGAAAAAAGCTAACTTCAATAATGGTTCTTCAGCAAAACACTAAAGGCCAAAGTCCTAAAAAGGCGATTTCAACATCCAGCCCATTGACATCAAGTCCATGGCCGAGATATTTTGCCCATGGGATGCATGCTTTTGGCGGACTTGGAAGCAGACACAAGCGGCACGATTGCACAGTGATTAGCACTGCTGTCTGACAGCGCCCGGGACCCGGGTTCAATTCTGGTCTTGGGTGACTGTGTGGAGTTTGCACGATCTCCCCGTTTCCTCTGGTTCCCTCCCACAGTCCAAAGATGTACACGTTAGGTGGATTGGCCATGCTACATTACCCCTTAGTGTCTAAAGGTTAGGTGAGGTTACCAGGATAGGGCGGGGGAGTGGGACTATGTTCGGGTGCTCTTTCAGAGTGTAAGTGCAAACTTAATGGGCTGAATGGCCTCCTTCTGTACTGTAGAGATTCTGAGATTCTATGAAACCGGTGGCGGTTACCAGTTAATGGCCATCCAGTGTGAAAGTTTCACAAACAATTTAAATACAGATCACAATAGTTCATTTGTGCTATGCAACATCTAGTGCAGTCACAACAGCTCCGCTAAGAAATCACCAGGTAGATTTTCCAGTAATATTTGTGTACAAGTGGCTAAATTAAGTCATCCATGCGACCAAGCACAACCATGCAAAAAAATTGATAATTAACATTTATGAAGATTAATGACATGGAAATTGTAACAAAAATTCTGTCGCATCTCCTGTGAACTTTCCTCATCGCCAAAAGCAAAGTTCCAGAAAATAAAAATTGCAAGATTAAACACGACCACTCTATTTCTGCCAGGTTTGCTCGAGAATTCCCTAAACCAACAATTCACCTCTGTTACCAGCTTTTAATTTTCCAACCAGATTCTATTCATGGGTCCTCTGATCTACATATATCTTATTGCTCAGTGAACATCTTTTAAACTCACATCTAGATTGTTTAGTTTAGTCCATCTGTTCAATATCTGTAATGGTTTCAGCCAGACCTAAAAATTGAAGTCAACAAGATTGCAACACTATGATAAGACAGACCGACTGAAAAGAAGTAGTGTGGTATGAACAGATTGACTCTCAGAGGAGACACACATTAAAATAACATGTTCCACATGAATGTAAAAATACACAAGATGCAACAATTTGTTGTGGAGTGCAATGTTATAAACCTAAAGAAGTTAAACTGTTTACATTTATTTTGCACAATTTAAATCCAGCAGTATTTTCTTCTTTCATTATTTCACAGGATATGCATGCTGCTGGTTATAGGCCAGCGTTTGTATCACCCAGCCTTAACTGCGCTTGAGAAATTAGTGGCGATCCACCTTCTTGAGCCGCTGTAGTCCAAGTGTTGTAGGTACACCCACAGTGCTGGTTGAAGCGAATTCCAGGATTTTGACCCAGCGACAATAAAGGAACGGCGATATGGTTCCATGCCAGGATGGTAAGTGGCTTGGAGGGGAACTTGCAGGTGATGGTGTTCCCGTGAATCTGCTGCCCTTGTTCTTGTAAAGGTCACAACTTTGGAAGTCGCTGTCAAAGGGGGCTTGGTTAGTTACTCTATGCATCTTGTAGATGGTACACACTGCTGACACCATGCATCAGTGATGGATAGAGTTAATGATGGAGGTAGTAGATGGGGTGTCTATCAAGTGGATTACTTTGTCCAGGATGGTGTCAAGCTTCTTGAGTGTTGTTGGCGCTGCACTCATCCAGGAGAGTATTCCATCACACCCGTACTTTGTGCCTTGCAGATGGTTGACTGGTTCTGAGAAGTCAGAAGGTGAGTTACTCTCAGCAGTAATTCCCAGCCTCTGACCTGCTCATGTAGTTACAGAATTTATGGGCCCGATTCTCCGCCCCCCACGACGGGTCGGAGAATAGCGGGAGGGCCTTCCCGACATTTTTCCCGCCCTCCCGCTATTCTCCCCCCCCCCCCCCCCCCCCCCCCCCCCCCGCCCAACTCCCGACACGAATCGCTGCCGCCGTTTTTTTACGGCCGGCAGCGATTCTCAGCTGTTCGATGGGCCGAAGTCCCAGCCCTTTACGCTGTTTTTACGAACGGCAAACACACCTGGTCTGGCCGTTCGTAAAAACGGCGGGAACAACTCGCTTTTTATAACCATGGCACCGATTGGCACGGCAGTACCACGTCCGTGCCAAGGGTGCCATGGGCCCGCGATCGGTGCCCACCGATCGCGGGCAGCGGGCCCAATGCCCGCGCACTATTTCTCCTTCCGCCGCCCCGCAGTATCCATTCGTGGGGCGGCGACCCGCGCATGCGCGGGTTTCACGCAAATACGCGATGACATCATCCGCGCATGCGCGGGTTGGAGTCTTCCAATCCGCGCATGCGCGGCTGACGTCATATGACGCGTCAGCCGGCGCTAACTCCGGCAAGCGGGCTTAACGAAATTCGTTAAGCCCGTGATGCCGGAGCTTGCGGCGTCGGGCTGCTAGCCCCGACCGGGGACCAGAATCGGTTCCCGGTCGGGAAGGGGCGCGCTGGCATCAAACCCGCCCGGGTTTGACGCCAGCCTTACGATTTCTCCCGTTTTGGGAGAATCGCGCCCTATATGTTTGGCCCAGTTCAGTTTCTGGTCAATAGTAACCCCCAGGATGTTGATAGTGCAGGATTCGGTGACAATAATGCCATTGAATGTCAAGTGGAGATGGTTGGGTCCTCTCTTGTTGGATATGGTCATTGCCTGGCGCTTATGTGGTGCAAATGTTACATACCACACATTAGCCCAAGCCTGATATTGTCCAGGTCTTGCTGTATATGGGCATAGATACTTCAGTATGTGAGGAGTTGTGAATGGTGCTGAACGGTGTGCAATCATCCGCAAATATCCCCACTTGTGACGTTATGATGGTCATTGATGAAACAGCTGAAGATGTTTGTGCCGAGGAAGCTGTCCTGAAGAATTCATGTAGTGAAGTCCTGGGACTGAGATGATTGACCTCCAACCACAACCATCTTCCTTTGTGCCAGGTATGACATAGTACTCCCTCTGATTCCCACTGACTCCAATTTTGTTAGCGTACCTTGATACCACACTTGGTCAAATTCTGCATTGCTATAGGGGCAGTCACTCTGATTTCACCTCTAGAGTTCAGTGCTTTTGTCCATGTTTGAACTAAGGTTTTCTGAGGAATTCAACTGTATCTGTGATTCAGACTGTCTTTCCCTCTCCCCTTAGACTACTAATCGATTCTGCCTCCTGATCATCACAGGCCTACTTAATTGAACTGCCCTCACCAACATCAAGTCTTCTCAGGACGGAAAATTATTTGACAATTATCTGATAATGCATGATCGTTGCTCAACCAACTATTCGGTCACATATTAGCTGCTCTTTCAGATTACCATACCGACAGTCTTCTGTTAACCAGTATCAATCATTAATAATTGTGTTGATGCTTTCCCTGTATCTCTGTGCACATCTACTGAACTTTGCGCATCAGATTATAGTGTTTTTGCGGAGATTGAAATACGTCTCTAATGCATCAATAACTTTCGCATATGTGGCTTTATCCTCATCAAATGTCAGGGTAATTAAATGTCATCCGCATAGTCGCCCATTACATATGAATGTACTGACCTGCTTACACTCTGGTTTCGCTCCAAGTGCCAATACAGTGAGAAATCGAGTGAATCTCGCATACCACTTCAGCCATGCTTCAGCTTGATGTGGAGATGCCGGCGTTGGACTGGGGTGAGCACAGTAAGAAGTCTTATAACACCAGGTTGAAGTCCAACATGTTTGTTTCAAACACTAGCTTTTGGTGCACTGCTCCTTCCTCATTCACCTGAGGAAGGCGCATGCTCCAAAAGCTAGTGTTTGAAACAAACATGTTGGACTTTAACCTGGTGTTGTAAGACTTCTTACTATGCTTCAGCTTGATTAAGGCCTGCAACTTTCTCAAAGCTCTCCAGTAGAAGGATACATTTTCCTATCATCATATTTTTGCTGTTGCCCTAAATATTATTATGTTATTGGATTGGAGTAGTTTCAATTACTCCTAAAGACTGCCAGCTGCAAACACTAACTTTATCACAACAGATTTACAGTTATGAGAAGAGTTCCTTCCACTATCTTATTTCCAAGCTGTTTTCTCCTGGACTCTCAGGTCACGAGCCGATGTCACTTCCTTCTATGACATCACAGGCTATGACAGTTAACCCTTATGGAACCTAGACTAACATACTCCATTATTCTACATTATCTTGATGAATCTCTGCTGCATACTATCTTATTCAATGTGATTTTTAAAATGAAGTACCCAAAATGACACATAACACACTAACTGTGGCTGAGCCAATGTTTTATACAAATTTATCACAGCATCTTTGTTCTTACACTTTGTTTTTCCAAGAAAGATGGCCAGAGAGAAAAGCAATATGCAGCATTTTGTCCCATAATAGAAGCATGGGTATTTTTATCACCCGCGGTGATGAGCGTTTGCCCTCCCGCAGGAAGAGCAAAAACCCCAGCATCGGGAAGGCATGGGAAATGAAAGTGGGGTGGGAAGGCAAAGGAGGCCATATCCTCAACACCGAATTGACTGTTGCAATTGGAGCTACCTGGAGAACACTGACAATCAGTCCTGCAGGGGACTGTAACTCTTCAGGCAGATGGTTACAGAAATCTCTGCCCTTGTTGATGAAGACCTTGCACTATGCAGCAGTGGTCACTCTGTCCTGCCAGTGGCCATCAAAGTCAGTGTTGCTTCAACGCTCTTTGCTTCTGCCTCTTTCCAAAGATCGGGGAGAGGGTGATGTAGTGATATTGTCACTGGACAAATAATCCAGAGACTCAAATTAATACTCTCGGGACCACTGCAGATGCCGAAATTTGAAGTAAATAAAATCTGGATTTAAGTCTAATGATGACCATGAAACCATTGTAGTAAAAACCTATCTGGTTCACTAATGTCCTTGAAGGAAGGAAATCTGCCATCATTACCTGGCCAGGCATATATGTGACTCCAGAACCACAGCAATGTGACTAACTCTTAAATGCCCTCTGAAATGGACTAGCATGCCACTCAGTTCCAAAACAATTGGGAATGGGCAATAAATCCTAGCCCAGCTAGCGACACCCACATCCCACAAATACATACAAGGGATGAGATGACAACTGACCTCGTGAGTGAAATCCCTGGCAGAGGCACAGAGGTAATATAAATAATGCCACCCTCTCAGCAAACAATCATCCAGCAAGCCATTGGGCTTCTGAAGATGTGAGTCTGATGCCTGGACCAGGGAGGTGGTGTTTTCCAATACTTTCCTGCAAGGGATTTTCTAATTATGGTAGTCAGCTGCCCTCTCCATAACATGGTCTTCCAGAGAGTTGTGCGCCTTGAGGTGAGGCCCTAGTAAGAGACAGCATAGTGGGGAGGATTAAGGACATGACATAAAATCGGAGCAACTGGAGGCAGATGGAGATAACGTGAACAGAGAGGTGCCCCTACTGCAGAACAAGGTGGCCTCATCCTGCCACCCTCCTCTCCCCGATGGCCTCCAGCATTAGATCAATAAAATGAGGTGCAGCCCTGCTCCAGGTTCCAGGCCTCTGGTTCTCAATGATGTCTCGCTCCCCTCTCGGAAAGTGCAAGACTTTGGCACAAACCGCAGATCTCTCCCTCTGCGCAATCAGTTGTCTTAGTGATGGATGCTGTGCAGTGTCTAAATAGTCCTACACTTCATGTGACCACCACACCCCACTGCCCTAATTCCCGTAGCTCTAATTCAACCTCAAACCTGTCCCCGTATCAATTAAGGGCTAATCCCCAAAACAATCTGAACTCCAATCATTTTCCACTGGAAAAAGATTTCTTACTCCTGTTTTCTCGCTTCTGTGGTGGAAATTCAGCTCCTGAAAACTTATTCACTAGTACAACCAAACATGAGCCTGAAGAAACCACACAGAAAGAAACAAGATGATGCTAATCTATGAACAGCTCTTACTGAAAAATTCAACGAGATTTGATTGAGGTATTCAAAATCATGAGAGGTCTGGACAGAGTAGATAGGAAGAAATTGTTTTCATTACAGAAGGATTGAGAACCAGAGGACACTCATTGAAGGTGATTGGCATAAAAATGAAAAGCAACACAAGGAGAACGGCTTTTACACAGCATGTGGTTAGATCTGGAAAGCACTCCTGAGAATGTGGTGGAGGTAGGTTCAATCTTGGCATTCAAAAGGAAATTAGATAATTACCGGAATCAAAAAATCATGAGGGCTACAGGGAATAGACAGGGGAGTGGGACTAGGTGAGTTGCTTTTGCAGACTGCCAGCATGGATAGGCCTGTACCGTATCTAATCTAGGATTCTAGATATTTTTAAACGACATCTATTTAACTTGCTCAGAATTATATTGCTGGAATGTTCCTTTGCTGTTTAATCAATTTGGGAAAAATTAATTTTGGTTTTGTTTAGTGCTTGTCTCATGATTATTTTGAGCTCCAGAGGTCGGCAATACAATTTCAGTGAACAGCTAGGTTTAAATTAAAAAGAAAATAAGCTCCTCTTGCATGCCAGAATTCCAGAAAATCAAGTCCACCTCGGCAAGTTACCCCAAGCTGGACATAATGTCTCTTCACCGATCATGCAAATTAACCCGACAGATAGGTGAACTATTGTAAGAGTCCTTCCTATTTACTTCCTTTGTTCCATTTTATTAAATTATAATACCGTAGATAATAATAGGTTACTTTTTTTTTAAATTTAGACTACCCAATTATTTTTTTCCCATTAAAGGGCAATTTAGTGTGACCAATCTACCTAGCCTGCATATCTTTGGGTTGTGGGGGCGAAACCCACACAAACACGGGGAAAATGTGCAAACTCCACACGGACAGTGACCCAGAGCCGGGATCGAACCTGGGACTCCGCTGTGAGGCTGCAGGGCTAACCCACTGCGCCACCGTGCTGCCCCAATAAAAGGTTACTTGCGTTAAAGTTACAAATCTGGGCCGGGATTCTCCCCTTCCCGGCGGGGCGGGGGGTCCCGGCGTGATGGAGTGACGTGAACCACTCCGGCATCGGGCCGCCCCAAAGGTGCAGAGATCCGCACCTTTAGGGGCCAAGCCCTAACACTGAGGGGCTAGGCCCGCGCCGGAGTGGTTGGCGCTCCGCCGGCTGGTGTGGAAGGCCTTTGGCGCCACGCCAGCTGGAGCCGAAGGGACTTTGTTGGCCGCCGGAAGTCCGCGCATGCGCTGGAGCGTCAGCGGCTGCTGACGTCATCCCCGCGTATGCGCAGGGGTAGGGGTCACTTCCGCCTCCGCCATGGTGAAAACTATGGCGAAGGCGGAAGGAAAAGAGTTCCCCCACGGCACAGGCCCGCCCACCGATTGGTGGGCCCCAAACGCGGGCCAGGCCACCGTGGGGGCACCCCCCGGGGCCAGATCGCCCCCCCCCAGGACCCCGGAGCCCACCCGCGCCACCTGCTCCCGCCGGTAAGGTAGGTGGTTTGATCCACGCCGGTGGGAGAGGCTTGACAGCGGCGGGACGTCGGGCCATCGTGGGCCGGAGAATCGCCGGGAAGGGGGGGGCCCGCCAACCGGCGCGCCGCGATTCTTGCCCCCGCTGAATCACTGGTGGAGGAGACTTCAGGACATGGCGGGCGCGGGATTGACGCCGTCCCCCAGCGATTCTCCGACTCGGCTGGGGGTCGGAGAATCCCGCCCCTGGTGACTGCAGTCAAGGACCTCAAGTATGTTAAAATAACATGTGCTTTCACTTGTGTTACGACTCCGGGTCAATTGGGGCTGGAATTGTCCATGCACTAGCCCAGGGCATTGTGACACTGGGTGGGATTCGCCGGCCTCCCAGCCGTATGCTTCTCAGCGGCAAGAGGCGGCGTGCTGTTTGCTGGGGATGGGATCCTCTGTTCCCACCACTGTCAATGGAATTTCCCATTGAAACCACCCCACGTGGCTGGAAAACCCGCAGAAGGGGTGCACTGCCGGCGGCACCAGACAAACCTGCTGCCAGCAAACATTCAGCGAATTCCAGCCACTACTTTTGAAAACTTTAAGATTTTGGGTGTGTCATCATTTATCCACATAAACATGCAGGAACACATTACTCATTTAGTTTGTGCCCAAAAAACTCAGACAAAGTATGCATGAGAAAATATTATTCATTTCAGCAGTTGTTCTGGACCAAAAACTGTAAACTAAGACCATTCTTCAGCATTTGTTTTAATCCCAGAAGTAGACAGCTCACAATGATTAGTTGCGGAAAGAAAACAAACCTGCTCCAGCTCGGTATTCACTAGGGATTGCTGGGATCATGCAGCGGTTCTGCAGCCAGTATCAGAAATGTCAGAATAACCAAGGCAAAATAACGTAGATACTGGAAATCTGCAATAGAAACAGCTGCAAGTGCTCAGCAGGTTTGCAGCATCTATGGGGAAGGAAACAGTGTAGTTAATGGCACGGGATTTTACTCAAATGACCAGTTTGGAGTGGGTGGGGCAGAAAGTTCCCGGGAATCACAAAGTCAGGATTCTCTCACATAGGGGGGCGGGGAGGACGGAATTCTCCAATAATGGGGCTATGTCCCCACGCCCGCGAACAAAAGCACGCGATTCATTCTGGACTTAACTGGGGTAAATCCAGGGTGATTCTGCGGTTTCCAGGGGGCTAGCAGGAACCCGGAGTGCTCCTCGCAGCTCCGGCTGCCGATACGGGGCCCTGCACTTCTGGTCGGGGGTCTATGCATACTTACGGCGGCGGCCTTGGTCGGCCGCGCCACGTGACATGGCACCGACAACTTAGCCCCCCTCCCCAGATTGCGCGCACCCGCTGATCGGTGGCCCCCAATCAGAACCTTGCCGATCCTGGAGGCTCCCCCGCCGAAGGATCCCCCCACCAGGGCGGCCGCGAACTGTGTCCGCAGTCGCCATGCCGAGTGCCTGCCGGTGGAACCATGAGAGAACCACGCCTGCTGGAACTCAGCCAGTTGACTTTGAAGAATCACTGCGGGGGCCTTTTCAATGGCCTTGACCGGTGCCACATCGACCGCGCGCGGCCAATTCTCGCTGATTCTCCGGCAACCGGAGAATCGCGAGTTTGCTACCCATTCTCTGCCCCCCACGCCGAGCACGATTTCAGCGTGGAAGTTCAGAGAATTCCGCCCCAGCCACCTGGTGGGTGAAGGTTGAGGCTTGGGGAAGTGGAATCGGAAGTCTGAGGGTGAAGTTGATAGCCTTTGAGGGAGATTGAAGACCTTGGACTTGACTTTTAGGTCATGCTGGGTCTGAGATCAGAGAGGGACAGTCGTCGTTAAGTGTCGTGCCAGTTCCCGCCTCCATCCTGCCCCGGGTCCATTTTTGCAAAGGAGGGATGACAAGTGCGACAGGGTCACACACCCACACATGGCAGATAGCTGATTAACGCTAGTCTATTAAGGCTGACTAGGTTTCTCCAGTCGGCTTCCAGTTTCCCTGGAGGGCCACTTTACCTGCTTGAATATCTGCCTGGCATCCAGCACCAGACTGTGGTGTCAGTACTCCAGCTAGAATTTGAGGCCACTCATGCCTGTCTTAGTGCTGAAGCAGTTGCAGATTGCACTGTAAAGGGACGCCCTTCTGCACCAGTGGCATGGCCAGTTTAAATTTCAAAGAATTGGAGAGAGGGCATCCTGATTTTTAAATGCGCTCTGCTTAACATATCTGCCATGATATCTTACTGTTGCTTTCAAGCTGGAATGTCTCTGATTCACCCTCCTGCTTTGAGACCATGCCTGCAGTCCTCAAGTCAATAATGAGCCCACCCTCTGTCCATTAATTAGCCACGCTGGGAAAAATCACATCAAGTGACAGTTTCCCACACAGTGTGAACTTGTGACTTCTGTTCCAGCCTGACGGAGTCTTGGGGTGGGGAGGGGGGTGGTTCCAGAAATCCACAGAAAAAACAGCATTTCCTGTTTTTAATTTTGTTTATTGGAAAGGATGTATGGGCTGTTCTGAACCTGGCTGTGGTTGCGGCAGACATTTTAACCATCCTGTCAAATGGGGTTGAAAAGATGACTGGAACAATCTTGCCTAACCACGTAAATGGAAAATGTTTTTGTCAAACCCTTTTTCATCGATGCAATGGTGAATGCATTTCACCATTCAGCAAATCACCCCCACAGCAAAAAGATGTTTCTCTTTAATGGAACCATTTTTTCAAAACTATTGAATATTTTCCATAATGCGTTAATCACCTCTGATGGTATTATTTGTTAATTTGAAGAAGTATCTTCCAAGACATTATCCAAAATAGTAATGCTGAACAATCATGCATTTTAAATAAGCATACACATCTTAATCAGACTGCATTACAAAAAGAATCAACATTATCCCCAGTACACAAATTAAGGGGTTCTTTCTCTTCAATAGAATGCTCAAATATGACTGATCTCCTGGAAAGCCATAAATCAACCACGCATGCTAACTCAAATACAATGAGTGCTGTAACAGCCCCAAAGTCCAGTGAGTCACCAAATGGAACTGACAAAAAGGAGTCTTGCCTATATAAAGCGTATATAAAGCGTATAAAAACCCATCTGGTTCACTAATGTCCTTCAGAAAGGAAATCTGTTGTCCTTATGCACATGTGACTCCAGATCCATAGCAGCATTGTGGTTGATTCTCAAATGCTCTCAGAGATGGACAATAAATGCTGGCCCAGCCAGTGAGGCCCATATCACATGAACGAATAATAAAAAAACACATGGTAACTGTTAAAAGCAGCCAAGATCACTCTTTTTGCACTAAAGATAAGTTTTGTTTTTATTCAACTGGGCACTATTATTTATAATATTTTGTAATTTCTGGTTCGAAAAAATTAGTACTGCAGAGCAGTATTTCAACATCATGAAATTTGTACAATGTAATAGTTGAAAAACTCTGTGGTATGGCAAAATACAGGGATGCTTTAAGTATACACTTTTGCAGCGCTAATGCATATTAATGTTGCCGCAACAACATTTACAGGAGCACTGCAATTCTGCTGTTCACAAGTAAATCAAAAAACTGATGCCTTCTGAATTAATTTACATGAAAAGCCTTTGGGTCTTCTACTCATTGTTACACACTGGCACTGCAACATATTTTGCACAGAACCTTTTTGGATGGAATTTTAACTTGCAGAAACTTCACAGAATTTTTCAATTCTTCATGGAACACAGAAGCTATGCTACCATTAACTCGTGTAGTCAACCACTGATGTGAATTGAACAGTTCAATTGAGAATCAGCCAGTTCAAATTAAAAGCTACCACATCTATCAGCAGAACTCTCCCTCCTCCATTCTGTTGTGAGTGGAAGTTCCTTAAGCTGACCTGACTCTTCTGTACTTGCGAAGTAGCCCGACCTTTCTCAGCTTCATTACTACTGGGAGAGAGTTTCTTCAAGGGAATTTGAGGGGGCTTCAAAGGATTAGAATGCAAAAATAAAAGCCCATCCCATATGTGGATGGTAACTACCTGGTTCCTAACCAGCGAGTCCAGTTAAGCAAGCGGACAATGAAGAACCATATGGTCTTTCAAACAACTGTATAACCCCAAGAGGGAGAGGGACATGCCAAATTGACACTGTTAACCTCGCAATGCCAGGGTGGCAGTGCTGGGGCAGTGTCAGCCTCTTTGGGGGTTCCCTTTACGTGTGTGGATGGGGGGGGGGGGGAGGTTTCTTCCCCCAATGTTTATGGGGGAGGAGGCTGGTTTCCACAATGCTTATATGACGGGGCAGTTGCCCCAATGCTTTTAGGAGGCGTTTGTCAAGTGTCTGTGGGGGGCAGAGGAGGGTAGCGGTGGGGCAGAGTTTCTTTAAAACGCAGCTCATGTTGCCCTTTAAAGATGGTGCCCTGATTTCTGGGAACTGGCATTGCCAGCTATATTAGGCCCCACCTCAGCACAGTGATGATGAAAACCAGGCATTATCAAAGTGAACAGTGGTTTTAATCGTCTTACAACAGAGCCTGCCTGTGACATGATGAACTCCAGATGAACTGCAGGCAGGCTCTCAGCATCAACCTTTATACTTTCGGTTAGGGGGGAGGAGCCATGGGTGCAGCCAAGGGTTGAGCCCAGTACAAACTCTCGTACACTCCCAGTGCATCTCCCCCTAGTGGCAGAGCAGTGCAACTGCTCATGTGCCGAGCTTACAGAGACATAGTAATACAGTGTGAATTACACTACTGCGATTCACCACATTCACCCCCTGTAAAAAAAAGTCAAGTCCGGCGGGGGTGGTGGCTTACAGATTGAGTCTGTCCGGTGGCCGAGTTGTCCGCTGTGATCGGCGGAGCACCGGGGTTGCAGCCCCTTCTGGTGGCTGGATGAGCACCGTTGGTTGGGGTACGATGGCGGACTCCGGGGGCGATTCCGCCAAAGCTTCATACCCGTCTGGTTCGACTGGGGACTGGGAGCTAGCTGGCGTGGGCGCGCGAACAAAATGTAGCGAACAAATGGTAGTGCGGGGGTGTGGGGGGCGAGTTGGGTGGGATGTAGTGTGAGGGGTACCACAGCGGTGGTGGTGGGGGGGGTTGGACCCTGCAGGTGCTAAGTCCTGGAGGGATACAGTGTCCTGACGGCCGTCAGGGAAATTTACGAAGGCGTACTGGGGGTTTGAATGCAGTAGGAACGCTTTCTCTATGAGTGGGTCAGTTTTGTGCGCCCTGTCGTGCTTCCGGAGGAATACTGGGCCTGGTGTCTTCAACCATGCCGGGAGCAAAACCCCCGTGGTAGTGCCCCTGGGAAAAATAAAGAGCCGCTCGTGAGGGGTCTGGTTGGTAGCGGTACATAAGAGGGACCTAATAGCGTGGAGCACGTCGGGGAGGACTTCTTGTAAATGGGAGATCGGGAGATTCCTGGACCGGAGGGTCAGTAGGACGGTCTTCCAGACTGGCGCATTCTCCCTCTTCACCTGCCCGTTCCCCCTGGGGTTATAGCTGGTAGTCCTGCTCGAGGCGATGCCCTTGCCGAACAGGTACTGACGCAGCTCTTCGCTCATAAAAGACGAACCCCGGTCGCTGTGTACATAGCTGGGGAAACTAAACAAGGTGAAGATACTATGCAGTGCCCGAATGACTGTGTGGGAGGTCATATCGGGGCACGGGATAGCAAAGGGGAAGCGGGAGAACTCGCCTATGACGTTCAGGAAGTACACATTCCTGTTAGTTGAGGGGAGTGGCCCTTTGAAATCGATAGCGAGGCGTTCAAAGGGCCTAGAAGCCTTGACCAAGTGGGCCCTGTCTGGTCTGTAGAAGTGCGGTTTGGACTCCGCGCAGATCGGGCAATCCCTGGTGACAGCTTTTACCTCCTCGGTGGAGAAAGGCAGATTTTGGGCTTTAAGGTAGTGGGTGAGCCGGGTGACTCCCGGGTGGCAGAGGTCATTGTGGATGGTTATTAAGCGGTCACTCTGTGCGCTGGCACACGTCCCGCGGAACAGGTCATCTGGGGTCTCGTTGCGCTTCCCGGGTCGATACATAATATCGTAATTGTAGGTGGAGAGTTCGATCCTCCACCTCAGAATTTTGTCATTGTTAATTTTGCCCCTTTGCGAGTTGTCAAACATGAAGGCAACCGATCTTTGGTCGGTAATGAGGGTGAACCTTCTACCTGCGAGGTAGTGCCTCCAGTGATGAATAGCCTCCACAATGGCTTGTGCTTCCTTTTCGACTGAGGAGTGTCGAAGTTCCGAAGCGGAGAGGGTTCGGGAGAAAAATGCGACTGGTCTCCCTGCCTGAGTTAGTGTGGCTGCAAGAGCAACCTCTGAGGCATCGCTCTCAACCTGGAAAGGGACGGATTCATCCACCGCCCGCATGGCAGCCTTGACGATGTCCTTCTTGATGCAGTTGAAGGCCTGGCGAGCCTCAGCTGACAGGGGAAGAAGTGTGGCCTTAAAGAGTGGGTGGGCTTTGTCCGCATATTGAGGGCCCACTGGGCATAATACGAAAAGAATCCCCAGCACCGTTTGAGGGCCTTGGGACAATCAGGGAGAGGGAGTTCTAAGAGGGGGCGCATATGGTCCGGGTCGGGACCCAGGACTCCGTTTTCCACGACATAGCCTGTTGGAACCAACAATTCTACGGACACGTGCTTGTAGGATTAGAATAGCGGTTTTAATATACTCACAACAGAGCCAGCCTATTAGCCATTGAACTTTCGGTGAACTGGCCGGGTAACCATGTGGCACTGATCTTTATACAGCAGCTTCCGGAGGAGGAGTCCTGGGCAGAGCCAAGGGAGAAGCCCCGTACAACGCGAGCATTCCCAGAGCTACTCCCCCTGGAGTACAGGTAGTGCAACTGCACTTACAATATAGACACATGTATATACAGATCAAGGCTAACTGCACAAAAATATGGCTGACCCAGATTTCCTGCAGTCCTTTTTTAAAAATAAATTGAGTACCCAAACCTTTTTTTCCAATTAAGGGGCAATTTAGCGTGGCCAATTCACCTACCCTGAATTGTTCTTTTCGATCTGTGGAGCACTGGGGTTGCAGCCTCTTGCGGTGGCTGGGTGGGTGTTGAGAGCTGGGGTACGATGGCAGACTCCGGGGCGGGTCTTGTCCGAACTTTATACACCTCTGGCTCGAACGGAGACTGGGGGCGCTGGGGGCGGGCTGGTTCTGGCGCGTGGAACCGGTGGGGTGAGCTTGCGGAATCGGGGGCGCAAGGGGGCAGCAGCATAGGGAACGGAGTAAGGGGTTCCTCAGCGGGGGTGGGGGGGGGGGCTGGATCCAGCGGGTGCCAAGTCCTGAAGGGATACTGTGTCCTGGCGACCGTCCAGGAACTCCACAAATGCGTACTGGGGGTTGGAATGGAGGAGGCGCACCTTTTCAACAAGGGGGTCAGTTTTGTGCCCCCTGACGTGCTTCCTCAGGAGGACCGGGCTTGGTGTCCTCAGCCACGCCGGAAGTGAGACTCCCGTGGTAGTGCCCCTAGAAAAAATGAAGAGTCGCTCGTGAGGGGTTTGATTTGTAGCTGTACAGAGGAGGGATCTGATTGCGTGGAGCGCGTCTGGGAGGACGTCTTGCCATTGGGAGACTTGGAGTTTTCTAGACCGGAGGGTCAGTAGGACGGTCTTCCAGACCGTCACGTTCTCCCTCTCCACCTGCCCGTTCCCCCTGGGGTTGTAACTGGTAGTCCTGCTCGAGACAATGCCCTTGTCGAGCAGGTACTGACGCAGCTCGTCGCTCATAAAGGACGAACCCCGGTCGCTGTGCACGTAGCTGGAGAAACCGAACAGGGTGAAGACACTATGCAGGGCCCTAATGACTGTGTGGGAGGTCATATCAGGGCATGGAATGGCAAAAGGGAATCGGGAGAACTCGTTGATGATGTTGAGGAAATAAATGTTCTTGTTAGTGGAGGGGAGTGGCCCTTTGAAATCGATCGCAAGGCGTTCAAAGGGCCTAAAAGCCTTGACCAGGTGGGCCCTGTCTGGCCTGTAGAAGTGCGGTTTGCACTCTGCACAGATCGTGCAGTCCCTGGTGACCGCTTTTACCTCCTCATTGGAGAAAGGCAGGTTTCGGGCTCTGATGTAGTGGGCGAGCCGGGTGACCCCTGGATGGCAGAGACCAACGTGGATGGCTTTCAGACGGCTGATCTGCGCGCTAATGCATGTCCCGCGGGATAGGGCATCCGAGGGCTCGTTGAGCTTCCCCGGTCGATATTTAATATCGTAACTATAGGTGGAGAGTTCGATCCTCCACCGAAGGATTTTATCATTTTTTATTTTGCCCCTTTGCGAGTTGTCAAACATAAAGGCAACCGATCGTTGGTCGGTGATGAGGGTGAACCTCCTACCTGCGAGGTAGTGCCTCCAGTGACGAACAGCCTCCACGATGGCTTGTGCTTCCTTCACGACTGAGGAGTGTCGGAGTTCTGAAGCGGATAGGGTACGGGAGAAAAATGCAACGGGCCTCCCTGCCTGATTTAAAGTGGCTGCTAGAGCTACCTCTGAGGCGTCGCTCTCAACCTCAAAGGGAGTGGATTCATCCACCGCCCGCATGGTTGCTTTGGCGATGTCCTTCTTGATGCAGCTGAAGACCTGGCGCACCTCAGCTGACAGGGGAAATCGTGTGGCCTTAAAGAGTGGGCGGGCTTTGTCCGCATATTGAGGGACCCACTGGGCGTAGTATGAGAAGAACCCCAAGCACCGTTTGAGGGCCTTGGGGCAATGAGGGAGGGGGAGTTCTAAGAGGGGGCACATGGGCCCAGGACTCCGTTCTCCACAACGTAGCCGAGGATGACCAGTCTGTTTGTGCGGAAAACGCATTTCTCCTTGTTATAAGTGAGATTTCATTTCTGTGCCGTTTGGAGAAATCGGTGGAGGTTGGCGTCGTGGTCCTGCTGGTCATAGCCGCAGATGGTAACATTGTCCAGATATGGAAACGTGGCCCGCAGCCCGTACTGGTCTACCATTCGGTCCATTGCTCGTTGGAACACCGAAACCCCGTTAGTGACGCCGAAAGGGACCCGGAGGAAATGGAAGAGGCGGCCATCGGCCTCGAATGCCGTGTAGTGGCGGTCCTCCGGGCGGATTGGGAGCTGGTGGCATGCAGACTTCAGATCCACCATGGAAAATAGCCGATATTGGGCGATCTGATTAACCATGTCTGCAATTCTGGGGAGGGAATACGCGTCTAGGAGCGTAAAGCGATTTATGGTCTGGCTATAGTCGACGACCATGCAAAATTTTTCCGCGGTCTTGACGACCACCACCTGAGCTCTCCAGGGATTATTATTGGCCTCTATGATCCCCTCACTGAGCAGCCGTCGGACCTCCGATCGGATAAAGACCCTATCCTGTAGGCTGTATCGCCTGCTGCGAGTAGCTACTGGCTTGCAATCTGGAGTGAGATTGGCGAAGAGCGGAGGGGGAGAGTTGCGCAGCGTGGTTAGGCTGCAGATAGTGAGTGGGGGCAGAGGCCCGCCGAAGCTGAGGGTGAGGCTCTTGAGGTTGCATTGGAAATCCAGGCCTAATAAGAGTGGCGCGCAGAGGTCGGGCAGGACATAAAGTTTAAATTTAGAATAACTAGCGCCTCGAATTGTGAGCGTAGCAACGGTGCGTCCTTGGATTTGGACTGAGTGGGAGCCCGAAGCGAGGGCGTTAGTTTGGCACACCGGAAAAATAGAAAGCGAACAGCGTCTTACCAGCTCTGGATATATAAAGCTCTTGGTGCTCCCGGAGTCAAAGAGGCATGGCGTGCTGTACCCGTTGATCTGGACCTCCGCCATTGAACTTCGTAGGTGCTTGGGGCGGGATTGATCCAGGGTGACTGCGCTGAGTTGCGGGAAGTCGGCGGCTCGATCAGCTGTGCTGGAGCGGCCCCGTGATGACTGCCCTCAGAGTTCGTAGTCGTCGAGGTGAGTTTCAGAGTTTGAAGGGGATGGATCCCAAGATAGTCGCCCCATGAGTCGCACATGGCCGGCCGCATGGAGGAGGATTGCCAAGATGGCTGCCCCCATGAGTCACACATGGCCGGCCGCATGGAGGAGGATTGCCAAGATGGCCGCCCCCATGAGTCGCACATGTCGGGTGGGGGTGGAGTCGGCATACAGGCTGCAGCATTTCGGGGCCTGCAGGCCTGTAAATTCAGGGAACGAGTGCTTTGAGCCATGGGAGGGTTAGAGGCTGGGGCTTTCTTCGCCAGTAACACTCTGGCATGGTGTCCTTTTTGCCCGCAGCTGCTGCAGGTCGCGTTAGGGGCCGGGGCAGTGCTGCTGCGGGTGCTGGCTTTGGCCACAGAAATGGCAGGCTGGAGCAGCCGATTAGCTGGCTGGGGCAGCAGAGTAACTGGCTGGGGCAGCAGAGTAACTGGCTTTGGCAGCGCGGTAGCTGGGGGGCCGTGCGGCACAGGCTTGGGGGGACTGTTGGTCGGGGGTCCACGATGAGGTCGCGGGGTCCGCGGGAAACGAGGTGAGGCTGCGGAAGGAAACTTCCATAGTGGTAGCAGCCTCCACAGTAGTGTCTAAGTCCTGGGCCCCCTTTTCTAGCAGTCTTTGGCGCACATAGTTAGACCTAAGGCCCGCCACGAAAACGTCCCGCACAGCAAGCTCCCTATGTTCAGCCGCGGTAACGGCTTGATAATTACAGTCATTGGAAAGATTGTTCAGTTCCCTTACAAACTCGGCTAGCGTTTCTGTAGGCCGCTGACGGCGAGTCGTAAACACGTGGCGTGCATAAACCTCGTTAATGTGCCTAACGTACATTTTGTCCAATATTGCCAGCGCTGCGGTGTAAGAACCAGCCGGATTTAGCTGTGGCTGATTCTGTGGCTTACCCTCGCGTGCAGTAGGCCGAGTTTTTGTTCCTCCCTTGTTCCGGCGGTGCTGGCTTCTGCCAGGTAGGCTTTAAAACATCTCAGCAAGTGGGGAAAATTTTCCTTCACCTCTGCATCCTGTGGGTCGAGTTCTAGGCGTCCGGGCTTGAGGGTTGCTTCCATGATTTCTTCGACTGTTTCCTGAGTATATTAAATTGTTGGAACCAACAATTCTACGGACACGTGCTTGTAGGATTAGAATAGCGGTTTTAATATACTCACAACAGAGCCAGCCTATTAGCCATTGAACTTTCGGTGAACTGGCCGGCTAACCATGTGGCACTGATCTTTATACAGCAGCTTCCGGGGGAGGAGTCCTGGGCAGAGCCAAGGGAGAAGCCCCGTACAACTCGAGCATTCCCAGAGCTACTCCCCCGGAGGACAGGTAGTGCAACTGCACTTACAAGATAGACACATGTATATACAGATTATAATCCGGTGTGAAACACATTCACCACATAGCCGAGGATGGCTAGTCCATGCGGAAAACACTCGTGCGGAAAACACATTTCTCCTTGTTGTATGTGAGGTTAAGCTTCTGGGCCATCTGGAGAAATCGCATCGTGGTCCTGCTGGTCATAGCCGCAGATGGTGACGTTATCTAAGTACGGAAACGTGGCCCGCAGCCCGTACTGGTCCACCATTCGGTCCATTGCTCGTTGGAACACCAAAACCCCATTCATGACACCAAAGGGGACCCGGAGGAAGTGGAAGAGGCGGCCATCGGCCTCAAACACCGTGAAGTGGCGGTCCTCCGGGCGGATTGGGAGCTGGTGGTCTGCAGACTTCAGATCCATCGTGGAAAAAATCCGATACTGGCCGATCTGATTCACCATGTCTGCAATCCTGGGGAGGGGGTACGTGTCGAGGAGCGTAAACCGATTAATAGTCTGACTATAGTCTGTGACCATGTGGAATTTTTCCCCGGTCTTGATGACCACCACCTGAGCTCTCCAGGAACTGTTACTGACCTCTATGTTCCCCTCACGTAAAAGCCTCCGAACCTCGGATCGAATGAACACCCTGTCCTGTAGGCTATACCGCCTGCTGCCAGTGGCTACGGGTTTACAGTCCGGAGTGAGATTGGCAAAGAGAGGAGGGGGGGGGGGGTGATTCGCAGCGTGGCTAGGCTGCAGATAGTGAGTGGGGGTAGGGGTCCGCCGAAGCTGAGGGTGAGACTCCTGAGATTGTATTGAAAGTCGAGTCCCAATAAGAGTGGGGCGCAGAGTTAGGGCAGGACGTATAGTTGGAATTTAGAAAGCTAGCGCCTTGGATTGTTAGAGTTGCAACGGTGCGCCCTTGGGTATGGGCAGAGTGGGAACCCGAAGCGAGGTAGATAGTTTGCCGTGCAGGGAAAACGGGGAGCGAACAGCGTCTTACCAGATCTGGGTGTACGAAGCACTCAGTGCTCCCGGAGTCGGAAAGGCACGGTGTACTGTACCCGTTGATTTTGTCTGTTGTCACAGAGTTGTGGAGATGTTTTGGGCGCGATTGGTCCAGTGTGACTGCGTTGAGTTGCGGGTAGTCGGCGGCTCGCTCGGCTGCGCTGGGTTGGCCCTGCGATGAGTGCCGCTGAGGTTGCAGTCTTCAATCGAGTTTTCTGAGTGTGGAGAGGATGGGGCCCAAGATGGCCGCCCCCGTGGATCGCGCGTGGCGGGCGGCGAAGAAGATGGCGTCCAAGATGGCGGCCTCCATGAGTCGCCTGTGGTGGACCGCGTGGTGGGGGTCCGCCAAGATGGCGGCCCCCATGGAACGCACGTGGCAGGTGGGGGCGGAGTCGGGGCATAGGCCACTGAGTTCCGGGACCTGCGGGCCTGCGAGTGCGGAGAGTGATTACTCTGTGCCGCTGGAGTTTTAGGGGCTGGGGCCTTCTTTGCCAGGCACACTCTGGCGTAGTGGCCTTTTCGCCTGCAGCTGCTGCTGGTCGCGTTGCGGGCCAGGCAGTGCTGTCACGCGTGCTGGGGCTGGCCACAAAAGTGGCAGGCTGGGACAGCATGGTGGCTGGGTGGCCGCGCGGCGCAGGCCTGGGGGAGTCGCTGGTCGGGGGCCCATGACGGGGTCGCGCAGTCGGCAGGAAATGGGGTGAGGCTACGAAATGAGACCTCCATAGTTGTAGCGAGTTCAACAGTATCTTCTAAATTTAGGGCTGGGGCACATAATTCAATCTAAGGCCTGCAACAAAGACATCACGGACAGCAAGTTCTCTGTGCTCTGTAGCAGTTGCAGCCTGATAATTACAGTCCCGGGATAAGGCTTTTAAGTCTCTGAGGAATTCTTCTAGCGATTCTGTGGGGCGCTGGCGGCGAGTAATAAAAACGTGGCGCGCGTAGACCTCACTGATAGGCCTCACGTACATTCTATCGAGTAGGGCTAGGGCCTCGGTATATGAGCCGGTACAGTTTAGCTGAGTAGATATACGATGGGTCACCCTCGCGTGCAGTAGACTGAGTTTCTGCTCCTCCGTTGCTTCTGGGGCGCTTGCTTCAGCCAGGTAGGCCTTAAAACATCGGAGCCAATGCAAAAAGATTTATTTCGCCTCTGCATCCTGCGGGTCGAGTTCCAGTCGGTTAGGCTTGAGGGTTGATTCCATGGTCATTCCTTACTGTTTCTTAAGACAATTAAATTGATGAGACCATCAATTCACGCGACACGTGGTTAGAAGTGAACAGTGGTTTTAATCGTCTTACAACAGAGCCTGCCTGTGACATGATGAACTCCAGATGAACTGCAGGCAGGCTCTCAGCATCAACCTTTATACTTCCGGTTAGGGGGGAGGAGCCGTGGGTGGAGCCAAGGGTGGAGCCCAGTACAAACTCCGGTACCCTCCCAGTGCATCTCCCCTAGTGGCAGAGCAGCACAACTGCTCGTGTGCCGAGCTTACAGAGACATAGTAATACAGTGTGAATTACGCTACTGTGATTCACCACAGTAGGCACCCACAATGTTTCAGAATCTATTCTGTAGTTTTGCAGGGCCCATTCCCAAATCAACAGAAAAACACAAAAACTAAATAATAGCAATACAAAGCCAGAGCAAAGTGCTGGAAATGTCAGTGTTGTAAGTAAACAATTCACAATCTTGATTCTGGCCACTGCACCTTTAAAACACCCCAATACCTACATGGGAACCCAACTACATTTAGGACAGATAACAGTCTCACTTTTCACTGGATGCTGTCCTCTGCAGAGCCTGGGACAACTTCTGTACCTCCAGAGGCACCAGCACTGCCTCATTTAGCACGACAACTGAAATTGAGGTTGCTCTTGGTAACAGCACTGAAAAATAAAGGCAGCATCCAACTGCCACATTACACTACCCACAGTGAGAGGGAGGCACTGGGGCATAAGAAATGCTGGGATTTATTCTGATTTAGAGACATTTGTAAGAGACCCTTCATAAAGAAAAGTATCTGACAAGCTATTTTCATTGCTTTAAAATGCGTCACTAAGATGATAGACATTAAGTTCAAATGGAGCACCTAGAATTGGCATTATCATTTGCTAAAGATTTGTGTTTGAAGAGACACAAGCCGTTTTGTGTGAAGATAAAGCCCTTTAAATTGACACCAAGAACTAGGAGTTTTTCTCCTGTTTAAGATTCACACCATTTGTGTCATGCATCTTAAATTAGAATTTATGGTCGCAGTGGAAATGCGTCTTTAAAACTATCCAATCTGCATTTGACATAAATAGTGTTGAGCATAAAGATGTGCAAAGCCAGCATTTTCATTCTTTCTCAAAGTCCACATCCTGCAGTCTTGCCAAGTAACTTCTTTCTTTGATCACAAAAGAAAGCTGAAACCTTGAAATAGTTAAGGCATGTGGAAATAATCGAAATTTATTATTTCATTGACATGGATAATGCAATTGGACAGAGAAAATCTGTTCAACTCCTGTCCAACTCTCAATTCCCTGCAAGAATATTGGTCCGTATGATAGTGCCAGCCCTGCGTACACAATTTTCAGCATGGTTTGCCAGTCTTCTGCCAAGAACATCAGCCAGAGTCACACTATCACCATAGCACTCATCGAGAATAAATGTACTTCCACATTGCTCATTTCATTTTACATAACCACAGGTTCCGCTAACATTAATACACACCAGATGCTTCAACATTTTTGCCCAAACTGCAGCACATCAAGATGAAGATGATATCAGGATACTTCTGACTCTTGGGATGTCATTATTTTATTGCACAATTCTGGCCTAGATGTTCTTTCGCCAATCACTTACCATTCCTCGCAGGATATTACTCATTTCACGTGTATTGTAGTATTAGTTTCAGATTTTTATTCAATTAGAAAAGAAAAATCTTATGAACCAAATTGATCAAACAAAACCTGTTCCACCAAGAACAAGTGACAAGGTACTATGCTGACATCAGCTGCATTAAATGTTTTTTTTATCATTTCCTGGAGCAATCATTAAGGAAAACTACGTGTGAAAAAAAACGGGACTTCATGAGAAGCCCAGCATATTGTCTGCATCAGTTCTATTCACATTTATAATTTACATCTAACACGGCATTTTAATTAGTTACCTGAAGTGTTGTGCTAACAGAATACGTGACGAGGAGCTCTGACAGACAATTTATTTCTCACTTATTGTCCCCATCATAACTCAGCATTTTGTCATACGTAAGTTGTCAGGTAGCTCACAGTCCCCATTGTGCCTCCTCTATGAATCTACTATAAAATGTAACCTATTCATTGACACATATTTAGACACTGAATTATGCCAGGTTATTTCATTTATAGCGCAAGAAGTTACTTTTGTTGTAGCCTCAATTTTGGTGAGAATTGTTTTTGAAAGTCTCTTATTTATCGTTGTTCAGACAAATATGTTAAATTACCAAATTTTGGGCGGCATGGGGCACAGTGGATAGCACTGGGACTGTGGCGCTGAGGACCCGGGTTCGAATCCCAGCCCTGGGTCACTGTCCGTGTGGAGTTTGCACATTCTCCCCATGTCTGCATGGGTTTCACCCCCACAACCCAAAGATGTGCAGGTTAGGTGGATTGTCCACACTAAATTTCCCCTTAATTGGAAAAAAAATAAATGGGTACTCTAAATTTAAAAAAAATACCACATTTTACAGCACTTTATTCTTAGCATTTGCATATTTACATAAAGCTGTAATATCCTGTGCATCAATTATCACTAAAGCAAGTATTGAGAACAGCAATTATTTCATCCACCCTCTTCTTCGATACTAACTAAAATGTAGGGTATGCTCAAAGCTGTTCAAATTGGTCCTCATGCCTTCTACATTGACTTAATGCACGGGGAATTGGACGTTAAATTGACCAATCAGCATGCCGTTATCAGGAGGAGGTTGCCGTTCACAAATTTACTGCAATTCTCTGAGGAAATGATTGAGTGGGTGAGGGTAATGCATTAGATGTATTCACTTGGATTCTCAAAATGCATTTGAGAAAGTTCTTCATGTGAGACTAGTGCAGAAGGTTAAGGGTCAGGGAAGCGTTGACAAATTGTCTAGATGGATTGAGAATTGGCAGAACAACCAGAAGCAGAGGGAAGTGGTGAACAGGAAAACTGCCCAGGAAACAGTAACCAGTGGTGTTTTACAGAAATCTGTTTTGGGATCCCTGCTGTTCGCAACACTTGCGATTGATATGGAATTGAGCACACTTAGGGCAGTATTATAAAATTTGCTGATGACATGCCGTTATGTATTAGGTAATGAACAGAAAGGAAACTATCTTCAAACACATGGACTGATTATGTAGATAGATGACATGTGGCAGATGGAGTTTTATGTGGCTATTTGTGACAACGCAGATTGAACCTAACAGTAAATAGTTTACAGCACAAAAAAAGCCTTATTTTTAAGTTGTCACTTGCAGCAACCAAAAGGAAAGGGGTTAGGAATCTGACATCTGACCAATGTGGAGCAGTAAACAACAGGATAAACCAGCAATAGGATAGATCTGGAGGATACTGGGTTACCAGTCTGAAAAAATAAGATGTAAATTTATACACCAGCGATACTGAGATACTGTTGTCTCCTTGCATGAGCAGCCTCTAATCCAGGATTTCCCCTTCAACTCCATAGCATTTCAGTGATGTCGCTGATGGGTTTGTCACAAGTTGACCCAGGCTGATTGATTGGCTGGGTCTCCGCTCACACAGAGAGCCAATCAGTGACATGGTTGGGGATGGCAGCTTCAATTGTTGGGAACGTTGAGTGGAAAATGGTGGGCATGGGACAGGCTGATCCTGGGGAGTATGGTCGGAGACCTCAGGTAGTAGGAGTCATAGGCCTCCTGGTTGTCTGGGGGAGGGGGTGTTCTTCAGAGGCATGGGGGTGATGTCGGCAAGGAGTCCTTTCAGGGAAGAAAGGATCAAACACCTGGTTTTGGGACAGGTTGTTGACCAGGGTTTGATAGTGAGGGTGGAGATTGGAGATCTCATGGTGGGATGAGTGGGTATGCAGCGCTGAGTAAAACGAGTGTTTTGTTGCTGTTTCCCTTCATGACAACCTACATGTTCCTTGTTGAATTTTTCTTCTCACAGAGGTGAACATGGTACAAAGGAACTGGCTGAAGTTTGCATTTGATATGCGCATTGCCCTCTCCTACTGTGAACCTCATTGGAGTGACATTGTGAGGACCAAGCATTAAAGGTAAATGGAGGTGACATGTGTCACGAAGGTTGGCCAGTGTGGGTCATTCGTCTAGACCCCGAAGATCAGCCAGTTGGCAAAAGTGGGCCCCCGGGAAAGAAATTTGAAGTATACTGAGTTGGAGACAGATTTGGGCTGGGAGACAGATTGGAGCCTTTAATTGACACCTGCTTGGTTTGTTTTAGCTTCATAATACGGCTTTTAAAAATGATTAAAGATGTAAACTGGGTTGAAGTTATTCAACTTTGACACTGGGTATAAGACTTGCAAACACAAGTCAAAAATTCACAAGCCTGAACAAGATTCGAAAATCGAAGAAAAATAACAAACCTCAGTCAATATTTGAATCAGGCGCCCAAAAAGATAACTTTTTTTGGACATCAACTGACATTGTTTGGAGGAAGCTGGATAGATAACTAACAAGTACAGGGATAGCGGATCCAAGAGTTTGCATTATTTTTTCAAGATTTTTCTTTGCAAAATGAAGGGTCTGAAGAGGTGAAATCCATCTTGGCAGTGGCAATGCTGCAATAAAATAGGACAGCAGGTGAAGCACAAATGGGCTGCCAATTCACTCATACCCATTCTGCCCCAATACCCCAAATTAATTTACTTTCTTAGTTGGGGGAGCAACCGGTGATTTGGCCAATGGTAAGATGTAGTGAGCCATATTCAAAGCCCTTGATGTAGTGACAGGTTGAGACTCATTTCTGGAAAAGAGGAAGAAATATGATAATCCATGATTGAAAAATACTTCATTGCTGATGATAACCATTTGTGGGAAATTCTTGCCTTGTACAGGCTCTGCTCTGTATTTAAAGCTCTCTGTCACAGATTTTACCTGCCCCAGGCATACGTTCTTACTCAGGACAAATGATCAGACAGGTCCAGATTGAAAAGGACAGTCAGCAGCACATCAGCTATGAAGAATGAATACTCAGCAATTTGTGTCAGGCCTTCTTATACTGCCATTTCGTTCTCAAAGCAAATGCGGCTACTTCTCATCCATTGGCAAAAGAGACTGACTCAATTTTTTTCCACCCTGAATCGGAACCAAACAGAGGTAGAATGGCAAAATAATCACAGTGGCAGCCTAGCTGTATGCCAATCTGCTTCGTTCGCAACCTTATTGATTTGCCCAAATCAGCAGACCGCGGGCAGGAAAGTGAAATTGCCTGCCTCGTTAACTGAGCACACCAGAGAGCTTATTTCAAGCTCGCCTTCTGACCTGCTGAGATGTTCATGGGGGTGGCTGGAAATTAGGGGCTCCCTGAAGCTGACTAGGGGCAATCTGTGAAACAGGGAGGCAGTGCGCAAACAGTTTAAATTAGTGAGGAAAAGTGAGAATTTGGACAAAGAAGTGCTGAGCATTGGTATAATTTTAGAAACCAATGTTTTTATATACCCTATCCTGGGTCCCAGCTCTGCATTTGCCATGGCCACTTTGAACATGAAGATCCTCTAATATTTTAAATGACACACAGACGGCAGTCACAGCAATGGTTGCCAATGTGCGAAGAACGTGGGCCCAGTTTTCTTTGGTGTCCTGCCTCTACCCTCCACTCCCCCCCCCCCCCCCCCCCCACTCACAAACTCAAACACCCCATCCACTAATTCAATGGCAGACATGTCTCTCGGGGCATTAAAAACCCAGTACCATGAAAATCGCACATTGAGCTACGTTGGCATTGGAGAGGGGCAAGTTTGCAATTTAGAATTAAATCCGCCTGTCAATTCCAGCCACCAACAGGAAAGTCTGGATCAAGGTCTCTCTCATAAATTTGAAGCTGTTTAACCCTTCAGGTGCTGATGGATTCGCTCAAAACTTCCATATCTTCTGGGTTTTTTTTTTATTTTTGACTTTTGGTCTGTTCTCAAGCTGAAATAACATTCACTTTGGGTGCACTGACCAAGAGCTAACACAAATCCCAAATCATTAGATAAATAGTTTGCCAAGTTATTGTTGGTGCAAAAGCATGTAATGACTTGGAACAAATATAATAGCAGCGATGTAATATTACAGAAGAGTTTGTAACCTGATTATTTTAAATCATCGTGAGTGGAGATTGCTTTCTTCATGAAAGCATTTGTTCATCACCAAGAACAGATCTCATCAGATTAGGTATTAAAAAACAGTCATCTTGTCAACATTGTAAATAATATACATTTGTTTACCTGACTTCAGCAGTCCTTTGCCCATCACACCAATTCCTCAGTCAAGATGCTTATGAACCACTACCAATGCTACTGACACCAACCAAATTTGTCCAAGCGGCTTCTTTCTACCTTTCTCTTCCTTATTTTAAAGTTTAGCAACACATCTCCAATCTAGACCTCGCGATAACATGACCAAGATTAGAAATTCATGCAAAAAGCTATAGGTTATACATTTTGTTGTACAACTCTGCAGTACAGTCAAACAATGGATCGCTCAGTTGGCTGGATGGCTGATTTGTGATGCGAAGCGACACCAACAATGCGGGGTTCAATTTCCATATTGCTGAGGTTATCCATGAAGGTTCCATCTTCTTAGCCTTGTCCCTCACCTGTGGTGTGGTGACCCTCAGGTTAAATCACCACCAGTCTGCTCTCTGTCGCAAAGTGGAGAGCAGCCGACGGTCTTCTTGGACTTTGGCGACTTTCATTTCAGTCAGACAAAATAACTTAAACAAGTTAAACAAATAAAAAAAAACTCTTATTTATTCCTGAGTTTGCTATTCCATAGTGGGATAGTATGTGAGGGCTCGTGTATACTCCTGCTATTCTGTTCTTAGGTAGTGTGTTGTACAAGGGGAGGCTCAATAAGTTTTTTTTTCATTGCCGTATCAGTGCTCAGTGTCAAGCAACTTAGGCTGAGAGCTGGAGTCCAAGCTATGGAGATTGTGAGGTTATCAGTGAAGAGGAGGCATATCAGGACACTTCTAGGAGATAGTCACGGCCCTTAAATAAAGTAGAACTTGAGATGGCCATTAGTTGCATAGCCGCTAGTCAGGCAAGTAGGGGATCCAGAATATAATGACTTTGACAATCAGGAATGAGGTGCTGTTACTGGTATAGATGAGACCAAGGACTGTAAGGCGAATGAATAAACTAGAAACATAGCACCATGGTGCAGAATGCTATTCAAGTGGAGAGTGAAAAAGAATGGGTTGTGATGGTGGTAAATATTGTCATGGGAGCGGGTACTATTTACTGAAGCCACGACCTGGAGTTTCCTGCTCTGGTCCAGGGTGAAGGACACCTCCTTGAAGCTGAAGTGGGAGGAGAAGGATCCAGCTGTCATGGATCAAGTAGGGACCAACAGCGTAGGTAGAACTAGGAATGATGTTTTAGCTGAGAGAGTTGGAGGAAACACAGAATGGTTACAGCACAGAACGAGGCCATTCAGCCCATCATGTCTGCACCAGCTCTGGGAATGAGTAATTCACTTAGAGACATTACTCCACCTTCTCCCTGTAAGTCTGCACATTCTTCCTTTTGAAGTCACAGGCTGGATACCTTTTGAATGTTTTGATTGAACCTGCAGCCTCTACCACACTCTGAGGCAGTCCATCCCAGACTTTTGCCATTCCATGCATGGAAAAGATTTTTCTCACGTCACTTTTCCTTCTTTTGCCAATTACTTTAAATCTGTGCCCTCCCTTAATCTGTGCCCCTTCCCAATTCTTTCATGAGTGGGAACAGTTTCTCCCCGTCTACTCCGTCCAGATCCACCATGATTTTGAATACCTCTTTAAATCTACTCTCAGCCTTCTTTTCTCTAAGGAACACAGTCCTAACCTCTCCAATCCATTTTCATAACTAAAGTTTCTCATCCCTGAAACAAATCTCATTAATTTTTTCTGCTCTCTCTCCAATGCCTTCACATCCTTCTTAAAGTGTGGTGCCCAGAACTGGATGCAATATTCCAGCTAAGGCTAAATTAACACAAATTCAACATAATCTCCTTGCTCTTATACTCTCAAGCCCCTAGTAATAAAGCCTAGGATACAATAACCTGTCCTTCCACCTTCAATGACTTATTCGCAGCGATACACAGACCACTTTGTTCCTTCAGTTGTACTCTTTATTTTATATTGTCTCTCCATGTTCTTCTTACCAAAATAAATCACTTCACATTATGAGGGGAATATCAAATTAGAGTCCATTGCTTTATACAGATAATAGCCCACATCTTCTGGCTGACAATGAACAGAGGATATTTACCTTGCTCGTGCCCACAGACATTCTGTGGAATTTTGCATTGGAACTTGTAGTAATTGGAGAATACAATTGACACACTGTTACACAAAATCCTTTCTCTGCAATATCCTCTTCAAATCTCCAGATATCACTCACAGGGCGCAATTCAGCCACCACTTTGCGTCCAGCACGGAGTCGGGCACGACGGGTGAACCCCAGGAAAGCCCCAAATCGGGCTTTGTGCTGGGCCAATTGTGAGTCAGCTGACCCGCTATGCCCAACGTGATCTGGATCGCACCCTCACTGGGCATGATCCAGATGATGAAATGGCTCATTTAAATATCCCAACGCAGCATTCATCCGGTACCCAGGGGTCAATGGCCATGCCTGCGAGGCCTTAATCAGGCACCGATTGGTAGTTGCGTGATGAGAATTCAGGGGGTCATGGAAGGCCTTTAGAGCTGTCTGGATGGTCGGGGACAGGCCAGATAGTACCCTGGCACTCTCCCTTATACTTGGACGCCCTGGTAGTGCCAGGTTGACACTGCCTGAGTGCCAGATTGGCACTGTCAAGGGTCAGGGCCCAAGGGCTGCCATGCCCATGAAAGGTGGGGAGAGTGAGGGGGGTATGAAGCTGCCGTAAAAAGGTCGGTGAGTCAAGGAGTGAATGGCGACAGGGTGGTACAGTGGCTAGCAGGATCGGTGCAGACTTGATGGGCCGAATGGTCTCCTCGGATTCTATGATTCTGAGGAGGAGCTCCTGAAAGGGGGTTCCTGAAATGCGGGGCTGGTTTAGGTCAGTGGGCTAGACAGCTGGTTTGTAATGCAGAACAAGGCCAGCAGTGCTGTTTCAATTCCCATACCAGCTTACCCAAACAGGTGCTGGAATGTGGTGACTAGGGGATTTTCACAGTGACTTCATACTTGTGACAATGAAAAATTATTATTATTATCTCACATAGAGATCGGGACAACCTTTAAAAATGATTTCTTCCTTGCTAATAGATTCAAGCATTTTCACCACTACAGAAGTTAAGCCAACTGGCCTATAGTTACCTGTCTTTTGTTTACCTCCTTTTCTAAACAGTGGTGTCACGTTTGCTGTTTTCCAATCTGCTGGAACCGCCCCAAAATCCTGCGAATTTTGGTAAATTACCACAAGCGCATTTGCTATTTCCCTGCCATCTCATGGGATGCAGTCCATCAGGGCAAGGAGACTTGCCTACCTTTAGCCCCAATAGCTTGTCCAACTTTACCTCCTCAGTGATAATAATCTTTTCCAGGTCCTCACTTGCCATAGCCTCCTTGCCATCAATTATTGGCATGTTATTTGTGTTTTCCACTGTGAAGACCGACACAAAATACCTGTTCAATGCTTCGGCCATTTACTCATTTCCCATTATTACATCCCCCTTCTCATCCTCTAAAGAATCAATGTTTACCTTAGCTACTCTTTTTCATTTTATATATTTGTAGAAACCTTTGCCATCTATTTTTATATTCTGAGTTAGTTTACTCTCATAATCCATCTTACTTTTCTTTATAGCTTTTTTCAAAAGGTAAGTGTAGTTGAATACTGGCCTCCATCTCGACATTGCAACCATTGCAAAACAACCCACCAAACACACCCAAAATCTCACTTTGAAATTTTTCCAGTGAGTTGCATCCACACTCGTCCTCATCCTGTCATTATCTCCCATCCATTCCTCACAGTCACTCTCCTCAAATGACTAATCTCAGCAATCCATTCACAAACTCTTAATCCCACTGCCTTTTAAGGTTTAAATTAAAATGGAGAACCCCAAAGGTAATAATCCCTGGATTGTTACGTGAGCAAAGTGCAAATTGGCATATGGTCAAGCAGATTAGAGAATTAAATGTGTGACTCAAAGTGTGGTGCAGGAGGAATGGGTTTCAATTCATGTGGCACCGACCCCAGTACTGAGGAAAGTTGGGAACTGTTCCGATGTGCTCGACACACTTAAACCGGGCTGGGATCAGTATTCTGGTGAAATGTAAAACTAATACGATAAATAAGGCTTTAAAAAAAAGGGGCAGGGCAAGGCTGTCTGCAGAAGAGAGATTCAAAATTCTAAAGAATAAAGTTGAGAAAGTAAAGCAGTATATGATAAAGTTAAAGACAATGTAAGAATCCTTCCTGTTTATTTTCTTTGGTCCCATTTATTTTATTTTATTATTTTTGGTCCGTGGACCCATAATCAGAATGTGCCTTTAAGCAGAAGATTGCTTGCCAGGACAGTGTGTTCCTAGATTTTGTATTTTGGAGAGGAGATGCCAGTCTTGTTGGTGCCGAATTAATCTTCGGCACAGGTTTTAGAGGATGCTGGTTTGATTGGCTAACTGGCCACCGTTGGGTGGGTTAGTGACAGTGTTCTGCCTGACAACAGTCAGCACTTGGTTCCTGCCAGGTGGTTTCTTCGGAAATAACCTGGCAGAAGCCTCAAGACCTGTGAAGGAAAAGGAGCTGTGTCTTCTCCCTCTCTCTGCTGCCGGTTGCCGACTGCCTCCGTGCGTCTGCAATAAAAATCGTTACAAGCAGAAGGAAAAGAAAGTACCCAATTGAAGGCCGAACCTTGAGAATGAAACTAACTGGAAGGCATCCATCTTTTATTTTATTATATTTTGTTTGCCTTTCAACTACTCTTTTCCCTCTGTGTTGTTTGTCTGTGTTGATGTGTTGGTTTGTGTAGGCTTGAGAGATGAACAGACATTTCCAACACAGATGAATGTTCAACTCAATTTTATTAACTACTTCTAACTAACTAACACATGGTGACTGTGGGTCTAAATAATGCTAACTTGAACTGGAGACCTAAGCCTTGTCCGAACCAGTTGATTCTCTCGGCACGTGTTGTGAGTCCGTGCTGGGCTGAATAAGTTCCTGTTACACTCAGAGGCAGCACCCAGAATGAGAGGGAACCGTGGTGCCCTCTGCCTTTATAGTGTGTGTATTCTAACTGGTGATTGACTGCGGTGTTTGTACATGTTGATTGGTCCCTGTGTGTGTCCATCAGTGTGTGTCTGCACCATGATATATTGGTATATATTATGACATCCCCACTTTTACAAAAGAATGTTGATCTAGGCATGTGCTAATAAATAGTGTGGGTATGTGGAGAATGTACCTAGCTACGTGTGAGGTGCGAAGACATATGTACAAAGCTCTATGAAAAATGAAATTAAAATCCCTTATTGTCACGGGTAGGCTTCAATGAAGTTACTGTGAAAAGCCCCTAGTCTCCACATTCCGGCGCCGGTACGGGAATCGAACCGTGCTGCTGGCCTGCTTGGTCTGCTTTAAAAGCCAGCGATTTAGCCCAGTGAGCTAAACCAGTATCTATATACAGGGAACAAGACTATTTACAGAGGAAGGTGCCTGGTGCAGATGACTACCATGAACTGGAACAACCAACGAATCTATTTACAAATCACTGGATAACGAATGCAACAACAAAGATTATGGGAAGAAGGACATTTCAAAAAGTCCAGATTTGTGCAGAGTTAATAAGTTCAGTCTCTGAGGTGGGCGACGAACTCTGGTTGACCATAAGGGTGGCACACCACTCATCATCCTGGCTGACGCTGTGGACGTGGACAGGTTCAGTGCCATGGTTGGGGGACATCCTCTTGGTAGTGATGACGCCGATTTGGAACGGGACCTGTGGGTCATTGCAGGCATAGTCGCAATCAAGGTGTTGAGTAGGTTCATTGATGGCAGGCTGAATAGCCCTGACGTCTCTGTGGGGCTGGGTGGACCTTCAAATAGCAGCAGGCATGGAAGATCGGCACATTTCAGCGTAGTGGCCTCGTTTGCCACACTGCAGGCAGCGTTGGGATTTCGTGGGACATTGCCGCTTTAAGTGGGCGGAGCCGCAGTTGCCGCACGCCAGAGCGTCAAGATGTTCACCGCGCATGCGCGGGGCGATCCAACGTAGCGTGCACCTGCACAAAGCAGTCCGTGATGTCAGCGCGCTCGCTGCGTGTGGGCGCGGGACTCCGCGAAAAACGCGCGTAATGGCCACCATCATTCAGGTCCAGAGCCTGAAGAGATTTTATCATCTGGACCCGTTCTGCCTCGTAGGGGGCTAGCCGCACCATTTCAGCAGCCTGGATGCTTGAGTAGCGCGTGGAGGAATGCTCATGAAGCACACAGGTCTCAATGGCCGTGGAGAGAGTGAGCTGCTTTACGTTTAGTAGCTGTTGGCGCAGGGGCTCAGATTGAACACCAAAAACAATCTGGTCACGGAGCATGGAGTTAGGGGTGGACCCGCAGTTGCAGGACTGTGCAAGGATGTGGAGGTGTGTGATAAACGACTGGAAAGGCTCGTCCTTACCCTGAATTCGCTGCTGAAACATGTATCTCACGAAGCTCTTGTTGACCTCGAACGCGCAGTGACTGTCGAACTTCAGTATTATGGTCTTGAACTTCGATTAGTCCTCCCCCTCAACGAAGGTGATCGAGTTGTAAATGTTCAAAGAATGGTCACCGGCTGTGAAGAGGAAGAGAGAAATCTTCCGTGCGTCCGAGGCAGCTTCCAGGTCCCCGGCTTCGAGGTACAGCTGGAAGCGCTGGTTGAAAAGTTTACAGTTGGAGCCCAGGTTCCCTGCAATGCAGAGAGGCAGCGGCAGGCGAACGGAGTCCATTCTGTAGGATGGCTGGAGACTGGTGGAAGGCAGATCACTGAAGGGTAGGTCTCAGAAGTGCGAGCATTCCTCAACTCCTGGTATCATGATGTGTTGGCTTGAGAGATGAACAGACACTTCCAACACAGATGAAGGTTCAACTCAATTTTATTAACTACTTCTAACTAACTAACACACGGTGACTGTGGGTCTAAATAATGCTAACTTGAACTAGAGACCTAAGCCTTGTCCGGACCAGTTGATTCTCTCAGCACGTGTTGTGAATCCGTGCTGGGCTGAATAAGTTCCTGTTACACTCAGAGGCAGCACCCAGAATGAGCGGGAACTGTGGTGCCCTCTGCCTTTATAGTGTGTGTATGCTAACTGTGATTGGCTGTGGTGTTTGTACATGTTGATTGGTCCCTGTGTGTGTCCATCAGTGTGTGTCTGCACCATGATATATTGGTATATATTATGACATATGTGTGTGCAGAGAGTGGGATAGTTAGAAAGGGGGGAGTTGGGAATCAGATAGTAGATCGCCAGTTGTATTTTTTTTGCCTATTTAATTGTAATTACTGTTAATAATAAAAGGTTAATTTGTATTTAAATTTTACTTAACTGGTGACTGTCGTCAATTTAACTCGACCAAATTTATACAAAATCTGATTTCATCTGTGTTGCAACTCTGGGTCAAGTGGGGCTGGAATTGACCGTGCAGTAGCCCAGGGTATCATCACAACAAGCAGAGTGGGAAATAGGACAAAGAGGTTTGCAGGAATAGTGCACCACAAATAAGGTCCATACAAAGAAGAGTGGTAAAAAATATAATTGAAGCCTCTTTATCTGGATGTACAAACATTTGTAACAATTTAGATATACTAACAGCACATATAGAGATAAATGGGTTTGATATAATTGCCATTACAGAAGCATAGAAGGTGACCAAGGTTGGGAAATACATATTCCAGGATATACAGCATTTTGAAAAGATGGGAAGAATGAAAAAGGAGTATCCTTGATTATGAAGGATAGCATGAGGTGCCAGGATCTTGGCTCAGATCAGTTCAAATAGAGTTAGTATATTTGGATATTGAAACAACAGGGATCATAAAGCACTGTTAAGAGTCCCCTAACAGGAGGTATGCCAATGGACATGGCATTAAGCAAGACATATTTGGAGCTTGTAATGAAGACAATGTAATAATCATGGAGGACTTTATTCTTTAAATCAATTGGGCGAAGTTAATTTTGAAGGTGTGTTTTTAGAATGCTATTATGATATGGAACCAACTGGGGCGGAAGCTAATTTAGATTTAGCATTATGTAGTGATGCAGTTAATTAATAATCTGATATTAAATGATCCTCTGGGAAATAGTGATCATAATAAAACGGAATTTCATACCACGTTTCAGAGCGACATACTTGAAGCCAAAACAAGAATCTTATACTTAAACAAAGCTAATTACATAGAAGGAGGTGAAAGCTGCCTGAGGTTGATTGGACAAGTAGAGGCAATATGGTTTAATGAAAGGGAAATTGTGTTTGGTAAATTTATTCAGGTTTTTTATTCTTATTATCAAAAGGGTAGATAAGTGAGCTGGTAGATGTAGTATGCTTGGATTTCCAAAATGCATTTGATTAGGTCCCATGGAAAGATTAGTACACAATTCAAGAGCTTGAGAAGATAATGAGTTGATATATATATGGAAGAAGGATTGGTTAACAGACAGAAAGCACAGAGAAGGGTTAAATGGGACATTTTGAAGTTTTAATCTGTAATTAGTGGAGTGCTGCAACAATCAGTATTGGGGTCTCAGCTACTTACATTTTATTTTAACGACTTAAACAAAGAAACCATGAGTAATGTACCCAAGATACAAAGTTACGTGGCAATGGAAGTTGTGAGAAGGACATAAAGAGTTCCAGTGAGATGTAGTGAGGTTAAGTGAACGGTCAACTGTGTAGCAGATGCTGTATAATGAAATGAAAATTGCTTATTGTCACGAGTAGGCTTCAATGAAGTTACTGTGAAAAGCCCCTAGTCGCCACCGGCGCCTGTCTGGGGAGGCTGGTATGGGAATCGAACCGTGCTGCTGGCCTGCTTGGTCTGCTTTAAAAGCCAGCGATTTAGCCGAGTGAGCTAAACCATTGTAAGATTATTCACTTTAGTAATAAGAGTAGAAAAGCAGGATATTTTTTAAAGGCACGAGACTTGCAAATATTGGTGTTCAGAGAGACCCGAGTGTGCTTAGGAACTCAGTGCTCAAGGAACACTGAAAAACAGTGTTGAGGAAGTGAGCATCCCGTCTTCTGGCTTTTGACTTCGGAGCAGGGCCAGAGACCAGGCTCGACCCACTATGTGGCACTAGGTCCATACCAGCAGAGGTTGGTGACCTGGGGGCTCTCCTTGTAACAGGAACCAAAGTCCTGAAGAAAGCTAGAGATGGAGCCTGAGCCATGAGCGTGGGCAGCAGGAAAAGGAAGCACCAGTAAAAAAGGAGAGAGAGCAGGGCTGCAGCCAGGAGCAGGAGATCAAGTTTGATAAGTCACTGAATTGAGGTGCTGAGCCCCAAAGAGGACAGAGATCTGGAGCATCAGTGGCGAATATTCTCTGTAAATAGTTTGTTTCTAGAAATGACATGTTTCCTTGAGAGTTTACATAGTTTTGATGCCGGTGGAATGAGGAAGTTTTTTTAACCTTCATGCAATGTATGTGCTTAAACCCCACATTACATGAGCATGCAGGCACAGCAAACAATTATGAAGGCAAATGTCAAGTTGGCTCTTGTTAAAGTTAGATTGCAATTGGAATACTGTGTGCAATCTTGATCGCCATAACTAAAGAAGCTTATATTTGTCTTGGCATCGCTACAGCAAACGGTCACTGGAATAGTTTCTGGGATGAAAGGGTTGTCCGTGATGAGGTTGAGTAACTTGGTCCCCACACGCTCTGGAGTTTGGAAGAATGAGAGATCATTTAATTGAAACATACAAGATCCCAAATGGGGCTTAGCAGGGTGAACACGGAATAATTCTTCCTTGCAGGAGAATCAAGAACATGATGAACATCCCCAGGGTGAGGATTAAATCACTTAGGGCTGAAATGAGGGGAAACATCTGCATTCAGAGCGATGTTAATTTTTGGAATTTTCTGGCCCAGAGTGTTGTGAATGCTTCATCATTGAATATATTGAAAGCTAGAATAGACAGATTTTTTTGATCTATGAGTGAATTAAGCGATAAGGGGAGAGGGGCTGGAAGTGGATTGTGGCTCATCTACCATGATTGTATGAATGGTGGAGCAGTCTTGAGGGGTTGTACAGTGTAGTTTGCTCCCATTTTTTGTTCTCTTTTCTATATATCCATTAGAATCTGAAATTATTCCCAATCCTGTACCCAATCTGCTGATATCAAATTATGCTCTTAATTACTGCCAATCACATTAAAATATCTCCAAAGTTAAAAATAAGCGGAAAAGGGAATAAACAAATGTGAACAATTGGGGCCCAAGGAAAGTGCTGGACTGAGACTCTGTGGGATAGTTTATTTCCTTACCGAGCCTCCAGATATCTGGTTAGAATGACAGACATTGAGGACGCCCCCTACTTCAGGATTCCTGCACGTGCTGATCAGCATTAACTCAGCACTCAGCATGGCCATGACACAATGATGGCTTCACTGCCTAAAGGTTAGCCTGTTGAGAGCACAAACTTCCAGTCAGGCAAGCAGCCTGTCGATGAAGGCCACAACAGCAGGTAAGTCTAGGGAGGAGGCGTTGGAGGTTGATCGAGTGAGTTCCTGATACCAGAGATAACGTTGGGGGCTGTCGGGGCAGGAATGGTGTCAGATGTCTTGGGGTACGGCAGGGGGAAACTGAGCACCTTCTGGTGTTGGGAAGGAGTCAGCATGGAGGTGGGAGTTGATGGTGAGGGTGGGGAGGGATATGCAGAATTATGGTGGTCCTGCATCTAGAGAGATAGATGTAAAGACACGTACCTCTTAAATCCAACAAGTTCGATGAAGCTGTTGTGATCTCTGATACATAGGAAGCCCAGCCAACCAGAATTAAATTTCAAAAATTGAATGAAAATTAAGTTTGCAGTCTTATTATCACTTTAAAAATTTCAACCCCAACTTCTTTGTGTGGTTTGAATTGTTCCAATTTATTTTGTATCTCAGAATTCCCCTCTTGGGGGCAGCACGGTGGCGCAGTGGGTTAGCCCTGTTGCCTCATGGCGCCGAGGTCCCAGGGTCGATCCCGGCTCTGGGTCATTGTCCGTGTGGAGTTTGCACTTTCTCCCCATGTTTGTGTGTGCAGGCTAGGTAGATTGGCCAGGCTAAATTGCCCCTTAATTGGAAAAAATGAATTGGTTATGATAAATATATTTAAAAAAAGAATTCCCCCCTTGGTACCGAAGGAGGTCATGCAGCCCATCATGTGTGTGTCATTTGCGAAACAGCAATCCAGCTTCAAATGGCTTTCCAATTTAGGGGTGGGATTTTCCACTCCCATTCACAGGGACGGGTTTGGGGCAAGAGAGTGGAAAACGTCCTGCAAACACATCGAAGTAAAAGCAGGAAGTGATGGATTCCCGGATCATAGAAGCGCTGAGTTGATGGCAGGATGGGCGAATCAGAGGACACCCACCAGTGATACATCATGGAACCCCTGCCTGTCTTCTTTTTGCATTAAGTATTGCACTATCTGGTGTAAAAAGCCACCATTGTCATCGCTGGACTCAGTGCCATTTTTCTCACCCGACATCTGACTTTGCTTATATTGGAGAAAATCTCACAACTTACTCTATATAGCTTTGTAGTTTACAACACTTCAAATACATATCCAAGTGCTTTTTAAATTAAACAATGGTTTCTGCATCTATGGCCCTTGCAGGCTCTGAGTTCCAAACCCTCACCACCCCTGCTGGTGAAAGCATTTCTCTTCAACTCTCCTCTGAGCATTCAACTAATGCCGATACTTTAAATCTATGCTTATTAGTGTTGGCCTCGCTGCTAAAATAGATTCTTCTTTTCCACATCAGGATTGCTCACTATTTTATGTATCTTAATTAAATCTCTCTCCAGCTTCTGCTGTTTTAAAGGATTGGATTTTACCGCCTCCCGCTGGGATTGTTTTTGGCAGGGATGGGGTGGCACGAGGGGTGGCAAGCCCATGACCTTCCTGCTCATCCCAAGCTCCCCCCCTCCCCCCACAATATGACAGATGAGCAGGCGCCAAAATCATCAGCCTGCCTGCCATTTTCATAATAAATAATTAAAAGTCAATTGAACTTGTTACCAAGCCAGTTGACCTGAATAATACGCTGCCCACACCATAGTATGGTTGATGTGGGCAGGTCTGTTTTCAAGCTAACTATTTACAAGGCAGAAAGGAAGTGGAGTGGGGGGGGGGGGGGGTTCTAAGTTGTTTAGTCTAGCTTCAGAATGATTACTGAGACATTGGGTGGTTCAAACAACAACTGGATTATTTTATACAACTGAACGATGTACAGCTCTCCACGACTGGGTGTTAGACAGCTGAAGCCAAGGACATTCTCCCACTCCTCTCCTGGTTATGTGTTCTCTCACATCATCATTATAGGAGGTACTATTTACATAGTCACACACATTAACCTTTACAAATCCCCGACCCTTCCCCATCTGAACTGCAGACTCATCTCTCTCTCTCTGAGGCCCCCGGCTGTCTCTGTCCATGGGTCTGCTTCCAGTCCCGGCGACACCCACTACTGATTTCAGCTGCTGCTGGGACATCTAGTGATGCCAGCCAACCAGTTTGGCCTGTAGCTCTCAGGGGTGTGACTTCCTTTCAGAGGGTGGAAGCCCCACTCTAACCTATATGCATCGCCCGCTCCCATGACCCACTACAATTCAACCCAAAATAACAACCACATCTTACCCATTCTTCCCTCATTATTAAAATTCTCCAGCCCTGGAGAGTATCCTCATGAATCTCCCCACACTCTCATGTGAATCTTTGTATAATTCCACCACTTTGATTGTCATGATTTATGTTTATTGTTAGTTCCAAGATTTTGAATCCAAGGAGGCACAGTCCATCGCACATACATTAGTATTCCTAATGCAATATCTAATTTGGGCTACATGCACAACCATACATTTGAGGAGCTCAGCCTTTATTCTGTTTTTTCCAAACAACTTGCACTTGCCATAGCATTAGATTGGTTGAGCATAAGTCACCTTGCATCTTTAGTTGGAACAGTTTCTGGTTGCTAAGCAATGACCTGGCAACCTTCAGTAGCTTCCAGAGTGGTGCTAATGACATAAATATATCACTCTGGTGCTTCTGTTGTCTGACAACTAAGTAATCTTGGGTGACAGTAAATCTGTTAAGAACTGTTCAAGCTACAGCAGCCTAACTGTACAGCAGCCTAGGGACAACAGTTACAGGTGCAGAATTTGAGTTTTTCTTTAAATTAGACGGCCGTGTGCTTGTGCTTTTTGTTATTTTCTGTTGTGTTTGTTGGGTCCCTTAAACACCATCAGTCTGCATTCTCTTACAGTGGGGGTCATCACACAGCGCATCACTGTACTATGCCTTAAACAAAATGTAGAAAATCACATAGTAAGGCTGGAATGGAGTAAATTATTTGGTAATGGTGGGTGACAATTTAGCTGTAGTTGTTTTGCTGACCTTTGCCTTCAGCAAGATACAAAGCCATGGCCAGCACACTGAATTTTTCAATTATCCGCAGCAACCAATTCAAGACAGATTTGTATGCAAACTGCAGATCAGTCAGAAGTGATATTGGGCCAGTGTAGAACTGGCACCATGTTGCATGACTGAGTTAATTGGTCCAAAAATATCAAAAAAGTTGTAACCATGTTTTTCTGGAAGAAGCCTCTTACACACGAGAAAAAAAAACCCTGTTTCACTACGAGCTCATTCTCTTCTGAGACAGAGGGTTAAACCCCTGAAATGTCAACTTTAAGCACTATCTCAGTTCTATATTTCTAGCTGAAATTACTTCCACTCCACCATCAATCTCACTGTATATGCTATTGGAAATGTACTGGTAACTTCATGTCTTATTAGATGCTGGAGCCAGACTTGCCGTTTCACTGACCTTTTTGTCATGACCTTTAAGCCCTACCACCTTTCAATATTGTGTTCAAAATAAGGTCTGGAGCTTAGTTGCTATGGTGGTAATTGGAATAAAAATTTTGCACTGCGAAAGACCACTAATGGATTCCCCTTTTCAAAAGGAGGGGCATCATTTAAAGAGAGGAAGGTTTTCTGAAATTCTATTTAATTTCTTATAGACTCCAGCATTTCTAGATTGGAAATGATTTAATGAGAAAAATGGATTGGTAATCATAGCTTGTTTCAATGATGAGGATTTTTGTTGTAGTCATGATTTTAAGAATAACCTATCCCGATCCCACAAATACTTCTTTGTTTAATCTCTTTTTGCTGCATAGAGAAAAAACAATTTTTTGCTACTTCTAGTCTCCTTCAGAAAACAATGCATACATTCACTAATTTAGTATGTTTACAAGAATATTCTTTGTTTTAAGAAATATAACTTTTAAGCTAGCACTTTTTCCATATAAGTGATACATCAACTTGCCCTGTAACTAGGTGTACGAAAATGAGTTCAACATTTTCTTTTAAGACCCTTTAAGCACAGGTGTTGATGTCGACACAAGATACGATAATAATAATAATACTTGCAATTCCATCATCCAAAATCATTCTAAATGTTTTCTATCGTGTCATTTTCTCACTTAAAACTTTTACCTCCAGACATTTCTGGGGAAATAGTAGAAATAGGCTGTGATCTACTGGCCTAGTCGTGCCCGACTTGGTCTCCACCAACGTGGGCCAGGTGTGTGGCCCCAGGTGGTCAGGGGCCCCTGGGTGGTCAGGCTGAGGGCAGGGTGGTACCTTGGCACCACTGATTCTACCCAGGCACTGTGACCTTGGCAGTGTCACCTGGGTGCCTCCCTGTCGTGTCACCTTGGTGCCACCCTGGCAATACCAGGGTGCCCAGGTGGCACTGCCAGGCTGGCAGGGGCACTGTCAGGGTGCCAGACTGACACTGCCAAGGTGTCCGTGTGGCAATTTTCCCGCACTGGGGTTGCCCTGCCCTTATGAGGTGTGGTGCAGAGGGCTTGAGGACCCCCCTCATTGGTAAGTTGAGGCATTGGGGGGGGGGGGGGGGTCCAAAGGCCATGGTGGGAGGGGGGAGAGAGATTCAGAAATTTTAAAATGGTGCCTGATGTCTTCTTGCATTGGTAAGCGGAGCTCATTAATGCAGGAAATGGGACTAAGTGTGGCCTCAGAGAGGCATTTCTCACCGAGGCCCAGAAATGAAGCAGAGTCCTATTAAAAGCACTCTCGGCGCTGCCAGCAGACAGGGGATTAAATCACGCCCATAGTCTCGGAATCTGTCATAACGTTAACTAAATACAAAAATGCAGTGCGAAAGATATTCTACCCTCAGGAGTACCTTTATTGCAGGTATAACATTACATTGCATCAGTAAAATCAATCAATATTTTTCTATTTCCTTCTCTCCAAACTCCCTGCCTCTTCTACTTTTATTACTTCCACTTCTTTCCAATACAGCCATATGAATTTTTCTTGTCAACTCACTTTCCTGAGTTTTCTCGGAGGGAAGATGGAAATATTGGCTAAAAAGTGGTTCAAAAATGATACGACGATGATCCCATTCCATCCCAACAATTCCCAAATACCTCCAACTGATCAGATAAGAGTAGAAGGCCCCAAGTAAACCTTTAATGTAGCATACTCATGTCAAATGGAATTCTTGAATTATTTGACAAGTTATTCAACTCTTTTCATCAGTAACAGTACAAATAGTCCTTCTAAAATTGCATAATCTGTCGTTTGCCTGGCCGTCTGTGAGGTCCCCCGTGAAAGACCCCCGCCCCGCACCAGGGGGCGGCTGCTCCCGACAGGCAAAACGCAGTTAGAACCACACCGCCTGGAAATCGACTAGTTGTCCTTGGAGAACCGCCACGGGGGTCTCTGTCAATGACCCCCTACCTGCGCCATGAAGACCAGGGCGATTATCCGAGGACCGGAGAATCGTGGGAGCGGCTTCGCACTGGATTTCAGCGTCAACGCCCATTCTCAGTCACCATGCCGATCGCGATTTTGGCGGGGAGATACTGCGTCTGTCAGGGAAGGCCTGACGCATCTTATTCCACTCAGGCACTTGACAGGCCAGCAACTGCCCTTCTCCTGAGATTCCCAAAAAACAGGCTGCAGAAGCTCTGACCAGCAAGAATTGTTGGTCAGAGGCCGGTAGCTCTATTGAACAGCAGCATCATTGGAGATCGATGGCTGCTGCCAATACAACAACGACCTGAGGCCTAATATTGTTGCTGGACCCAAACCAGGAGTTAGTTATTGTGGGAGATGGGGGGTCAATGGTGAGGTTGCAAGGACGGAGATAAGTGAGGTGTGTTGTGACCTGAAAACACGATGTAATATTTGGCTCCATATTATTTTTAAGATAAATTTAAAGTACCCAATTATTTTTTTCCAATTAAGGGGCAATTTAGTGTGGCCAATCACCCTAGCCTGCACATCTTTGGATCTTTGAGGGTGAAACCAATGCATATACCGGAAGAAATGTGCAAACTCCACACAGTCAGTGACCCGGGGCCGGGATTGAACCCGGGTCCTCAGTACCACAGGCAGCAGTGCTAACAGCTGCGCCATCGTGCCACCCCTTTGACTTCACATTATGACTTCAGTTATCTCTGTTATGCCATGAAATTATACGTAAGGGATGAGGTGGATTGGCCACTACTGAATTTGCTAACTTGGTCTTTGTGGGAACACAGGGGTTAAGTGAGTGAAAAATAGTACTTGTCGGTTCATCTGTGCAGGCAAACACTTAAACAGAAGTGGATTTCTAAGGCAGGATATGGCCCATAAAAATACCAAGAGTCAGGTATAGTTCAGGTTTTTTTTGCAGACATTTTCAATTGTATGGGTACCTATGATTATCAGGAAACTCAATAAGGGTCTCATTAAGCCAATCTCAAAACATCTGATATCACGTAGTCATCATTGAGATCAAGGGGGTGAGCAGCATTGAAACAGGATGAAAATGCACCTGTCTGATGCCTATCAATGAAATATTTGTTGGTCTTGCAGCAAATATATGAGGGCAGTTCAGTTTGGGCAGCACGGTAGCATAGTGGTTAGCACAGTTGCCTTACAGCTCCAGGGTCCCAGGTTCGATTCCCGGCATGGGTCACTGTCTGTGCGGAGTCTGCAAGTCCTCCCCGTGTCTGCGTGGATTTCCTCCGGGTGCTCCGGTTTCCTTCCACAGTGCAAAGATGTGCAGGGTTAGGTGGATTGGCCATGCTAAATTGCCCTTAGGTTTGGTGGGGTCACTGGGTTATGGGAATAGGGTAGGAGGTGTGGGCTTAAATGGGGTGCTCTTTCCAAGACCTGGTGTAGACTCGATGGGCCGAATGGCCTTCTTCTGCACTGTAAATTCTATGATAAGAGGGACTCGCTCCATGAGGGGAGACATCAGGCCTTATCAACCTGTCTCACCGGGCTCGGCTTGAGATGCGACGAGGCTGTTAAATCTTGCAAAAGGCCTCTCACGAGATTTGAGATGTATAGGATGCCTCGCTGGGCGGGATCCAGATTTGCATATACTGCTCACTTAAATATGTCTGTGCCGGATTCTCCCAAGGCCCAGGATTGAACACCAGTGCCTGGGAGACCTCACCATGGTTCCGTTTATCACTAGTGCACACAAACGTGGATCTGGTGTAATGGCATGTTGGCTACTCGCATTGAATCAGGGGCCTAAAAGGGGAACGCGCAGAAGAGTCCACACGTAGCCCCATTTTTTAAAATGGGGAACTCCCATTTTTAAATGATGTCCCAAACTCCGAGGCCCATAAGAAAAATCCCTGACCTCCCCCCAGCCCAAACACGACATGTGAGGGTGCCCGTGGCAGTGCCATCTGGGTACCTTTGCAATGCCAGACTGGCACCATGTTGGCACTGCCAGGGCATCACCCTGCCCAAACGGCATGCAGCTGGGGGCCTCCGATCCTCTTGCAGACCCCCACATATCTGGGGAGCCAAAAATGGGGACCAGTACATAACGGCGTTCGCCCGAGGTCTCCTGGGAAAAGGGATTGAATCCCAAAGCCTCAGGTACCTTCGGAATCTGCACATTAGAGTGAGGGTGACTGCCTCATTCTAATATGCAGATTTGCAAAAAACTGATCCCACCCATTGTGGGTGGGATTCCCCTTGCAATGTCTCGCGAGATTGCATTGAATCACGTGAGAGCTGGGTGGATCTTGGAAGTAGGTCTCCGGGCTTTAACCGGCCACGCTACATCTTGGCGAGCTGCTTAGTTTGTGCCCATAGTTAAATAAAATTTGTGAAGTATTGTATAATCCGTTCTGACAATATTTGATAGTCTATTCAAGTGTTGCAGAGGGTAAGCAACAGTGCTGCCCCAGTGCCTCCGTCCCCACCGTCCCAACAATCCTTCCCAATGCCAGGTCCATCAATCAGATACAAAATGCCTTTGAGCAAAGTATCCCACTCCCCCCCCCCCCCCCCCCCCCGGTTCCTGGGAATACGCAAGCAGCCACACAAGGGTTGGCATGTCATGCTCCCTGAATGGTAAGCCTCCCGTCTGCCACTGGGTTAATAAAAGTAGTGGCAGGTTGAGACCTTTGATGCCCACTTAAGGGTTTCAATTGGCTGCGGGTGGGAGGATCTCCCATGGACCTTCTGCCATGGATTTAGTCCAGGTGCATGTGTGTGTGTATGTATATGGGGTGGGTTGGGGGAGGGGAGGTCATTGGTTCCCTGTCCACCATCCTCTTTCCTGTCAAATTAAATTAAATCACCAAACCCACTGTGGCTGGCACAAGATTCAGCCCTTCATGTTTATCTGTAAGAATGCCTTCCTGGGAAATAATCTGACGTTGTGAGGGAAGATCCTAAGTATAAAAATATCTTTCTGGGCAAATAGATTATGACTGCCTGTTTTACACTATGGACCAAGGAGCAGCATATTGACATTACGCTTGATTGAAAATCAAGCTGAATGACCGTATAGTTGTAATTAGTTCTGGGATGTAGTGAAAGAAAAAATAGTATTCAAATCACGAATATGATTAACAGTGACCCAAGCTCTAGTACTTAAAGTACAGCACACTTCTGAGTGTTTCCTCATTCTGAATTATACATAACGTGTACAGAAGCGCTTGCAGCATCTAGCATGGATTTTAACAGTTGCTGCTGTGTACAGCAGTGAATAAAGTGTAGTCCCAATGGTGACCATTATAGACAGGGGTCACTATAGTTTATTTTGCTGCCAAATAACCTTGGACCCAGTGCTAATCTCTGATCAGCAACCATCTGTTCAGCATAACTTCAAGGCATAAGCACTTTGGATGTGTTGGAAATTACCCATTGGATATATGCACTTTAAACTGCTAGTTTTGGAACACTGATGGTCATTCGTTATGGCAATACTAATAATGAATTTGTTTTGGTTTTTTTTCTCTAATAACAACCCAAACTGCAAATCCTTTCACGTTTTATCTGCACTGCGTTTGACCTTGGCAAGTGAATATTACTCAGGTTTGTATTTGCCCTCTCAAGCAGCACTTGGCAGTGAGCAACTATTGAAAGGAACTTCTCTAGTATATAGCTTCCCTTTCAGCACAACCTAAGTATAAAACAAAGCAGCAGTATCTTTTGCTGCATTTATGTCACCATGCAAACTCTCTGAGCCACCCATTGAATAAAGATTGGTGGAGGATTTATTATTTCCTTCAATTCCTAAATGCCGAAGCTAAAATAATGGCTCAGATACTGAGACAAATTCAAAACGAGCCTTTGCAGCTGCTGAGAAAATGCAAAGTGACAAAAAGGATGTGCAGTTACTTTAACCCTTTGCCCTCATTAGTGGTAGTGCCCTCTAGTGGTTTGTTTGCACTGGTCTGGCTAATTTCTGAAGGTTTTAATTACAATGATTAAGTTGCTTAAGCAATTACAGTACATTGAAAGTGACTGAGAAGGGAGTTGCATAGATTCAATTTTTTCCTCCACTTCTACAGCGAGCAACAGTAAATTAAGCACTGGGTATTTGCATTTGCAGCACTAATTATACACTGCCTTTAAACCTCAACACTGATGTAAAATCAAGTCTACAAAATCACGACAGTCCTAAAAAAAAAACGTGAAATGCAACAGTTATAATAAAACAGAGTGGATCAAGTTCAGAATACAATGAACTGTTCTGAATATCATAAGTGATCAACACAGGCTAAAAACAGACAAGTCATCTGGTCAGGAGCATGTATACCGACCCTACTAAACTGGCAATAAATTGACTGACTGCTTCAAATAAAGCCCTAAACATCCTGACCACAGGACTATTGAATGTACTGCAGTAAATGGGGCTTGTTATAAGTTGAGCTGCAGACATACCCAGCATTCCATGAGTTGTATATCAGCAGATTACAACTGAAATTACAATCTCTACATTTTTCCTATGATTGACACAGTGTCAGGGGAGCACTCTAGTCCCACTGTCACCCAACTCTCAGTGTTTCTCCTGTCAATCTTCTCTGCCCCCCCCCCATTCATAATTGCACACTTTGTCCTTCTTCTCCAACAGCAACATCACGGAGGTTTTAAAGAATGTCTTAAAAGGGCGAATGCATGAGATAAAGATGGGGCAAGGAAGGTTCAGAGAAGGAATTCCAGAGTTTGCGGCCTTGGCAGCTGAACAAGCAGCAGAGAAGTACAAGGGGTCGGCATTGCAGAATTGCACATATCTCTCGGAGGGTTGCAGGGCTGAAGCAGGTTAGAACGAGAGAGAAGGGCGGGTGAGGCCATGGAAGAACAGCGACACAAAGATCAGAATTTTTAAATCAAGGCACGACTGGAGCCAATGTGATCAGCAAGCACAGGGATGACTGATGAATGGCACCTGGTTCGAGTTAAGGTATTCGCAGCTGTGCTTTGGAGGAGGGGGAGCTGTAGGAGGCTGCTGAGGAGAGGATTGGAATAATTAAGTCTACAGGTAACAAATACATGAATTCAATTTTTTTTTCAATTAAGGGGCAATTTAGCATGGCCAAGTCACCTACCCTGCGCAACATTGGGTTGTGATGGTGAGACCCACGCAGACATGGGGAGACTGTGAGAACTGCACATGGACAGTGACCCGGGGCCTTGACACTGTGTCGCCCTTGAGATGGGTGATGTTATGGAGGTGAAAGTAAGCAACCATAGTGATTGAGAAAGGATATGGAGTCAAGAAGTCAGCTCAGGATCAAATAGGATGCCAAGGTGGCTAACGTTCTGGTTTATTCTCAGAGGGTGGTCAGGGACAGTCATGGAATCAGTGACAAGGAAGGAGTAGCTACCAAAGATAATGGGCTGGGCTCTCCGCTGGCAGGATTCTCCGTTGCAATGGCAGCGCACCCCTGCCCGGGGATTTCCCGAAGCCATGGGGTTGCCCACAATGTAAAACCCAATTGGTTGGTTGGCTGGACGGAGAATCCCGTTGCTGGTGGGGGTGTGCCGCGCCAGAAAACTGCTACAGCGTGACGGAGAATCCCGTCGAATGGCTTCAGTCTTTTCAATATTTAACTTGATGAAATTTCTGCTTCACCAATACGAATGGTCCAGTTGGCGATTACAATATCAGCATTGGGCGATGGAAAATCCTGCCCCTCATATCTCAAGATCCTAGGAGTTTTGGAGTGTTTCCAGCACAGATGCGTCTTTATCTTCTATTTCTTTGAAGGGATGTGGAAACGTGTCCAGAATAGTTATACCCTGGAGCCATGGTGACACCGTGCCAACGAAGACGATGGTTTTCCAACTTTTATCCCTCAATCTCTCAATCTTCCGCCCTTATTTGGGAATTTTTTTTCATGCTGCAGGTGCTAAAAACTAGTTTCACAAAACTCATGTGTCAATAAAGTTCATTTTATAAATTAATGCAAGTATATACGTCATCTTCATCCTACATCGCTGCTGGCCTCCAATGCCCTACTTTCAAACAGAACCATCTGGGTAGGAACCAGGAGTAGAGCAGAATCATTGCACGTGAGCGGCAGCAGTTCTCGTGACAGCTTCAATGTGACGTGACTTCCCAGTGATTTCCATCTGAAAGGACATTAGGTCCACATTGCAAAACATCCTCAAGTTAGAATGGAAACTCTGTGACGTGTTGAAACCCAACTAAAATGTACTGAAATCATGCAGTAAATTATTTCTGTTCCTTTACTATCTCTCAAACATGTTATGGAGTAGAGCCACAAGTGTTACAGAGCTGTGTACTGGGGAAACTCAGGCTTTTCTGGTAATAAGAAGAAACCTTAAAGAAAGCTACCAGGGCCCTAAATGATATAGAAAACATCAACTAGAACAGTAATTACATTTGAACTGTGACAATGGGACAAGGGGGCACAGATTCACATTAGTACAAGAAAATCAGGATGACTGTGAAGAAGTAGACACACAAAGAGTGATTAAAAAATGGAATGTACTTCTGGGTAGGTTAGTGGAAACAACTGCCTAGAGTTATTCAGGAAACAGCTGTAATGAGAGGATTGGCTGGTTATTTTGAAGAGCTGAATCGGGATGGTTAAATTAACTTTGTTCACCCATATCTATTGTGATTTTGTGTGAGTCATAACTTGCTCCATATAATGCCCAAAAAGTGAAACGATTGAATTTTATCGGACTGAATTAGATCCTTTCTTTCCTTTCTCTATACGCCAAGTGTTTCTTTCTCAAATATGTGTCCACTCCCCATTTATATGGGAAGGGCAAAAGTATCCATTTCTTTTTTCGATAGAAATTGTGAGATTCCCATTTCATTGATGAGTCTGTTTTTCTTCACACTTACAGGGGCTCAATCTTATTCAAAGCATGTAGTGTTAACTTTGGAAAATAGACATTGAATCTGTCGGAGTTGATGTAGTAATGTGACATTCCTTTTTGTAAATTAACACGGTAACAGACAGCTGCCAGTACTGAAGTGTTCCATTAATATTCTCCTTGTAAATCCGAGGCAATGTTAGGCTCACTAGGCGCTGTTAGAGCTGGGCATCCATCATAAATGAATCCCCATTAAAGCAATAATAACGAAAATACGTAAGGAGACATGCTTGTGCTAATGGAATGTTATGAAATGAATAGTCTGAATAGTAGCTCTGGAACCACAGCACAGTAAAACTGAGAAATTATTGATTAATCATGAACACATTCTTCTCAATGTGGACAACTGCCTCAAATATTTTAAGCTTCAGTCAGAAAAAATAATGTTTTTGTGATGTCACCAGAATTAGCCTCACAGTTCTTGCATGGGGGGGGGGGGGGGGCATTCAGTACATTGTGATTGATGGCACCATTGGGCATGTGCTGGCACAGCATCTTTTTTGAAGAAAAGCGATCATTTACGTTCAAATGAGGTGAGGAAGAACAACAGAAGTCCCACTGCATTTAATTTTCAATGTTAGCATTATTTGAGAAATCAAAGTGAAGGATCAAGCCCCGTATTACAGGATGAATGATGGCACAGTGGTTAGCACTCCTGCCTCATGGCACCAGGGACACCGGCTCAATTCTAGCCTCGGGTGACTATCTGTTTGGAGTTTGCACTTTCTCCCCATGTCTGTGTGGGTTTCCTCCGGTTGCTCCAGTTTCCTCCCACCGTCCAAAGGTATGAAGGTTAGGTGGATTGGCCTTGCTCAATTACCTCTTAGTTTATAAAAGGATATGTGGGGTTGCGTTACAGGTATAGGGTGGGGTTGTGGGCCTAGGTAGGGTGCTCTTTCAGAGGGTCGTTGCAGACTCGATGGGCCGAATGGCCTCCTTTCTGCACTGCAGGGATTCTATGAATGATTCTATGATACTATCTATGTTACAAAGAATAAAAGCAAAGACAAATTAAATCAAGAAGAAATGTCTAGCTGACATTGAACTTGGGTTTCAAAGTACTGCAGTGTTGTCGACAATGGAAGTCGGAGAGGCAAGGCATTCCACTATATACAGATCGCGAGAAAGAATGATTTTGCAGATAGTAAGATGAGTCTTTATTGCCACACTGTGAGATATGGGAACAAGAGGAGCATGTAAATGGAATTTTCTGTTCATGTCAGTATAGAGTTAAGGAGGTATGAAGGGACATAGGGGGGTGAAAGGGTAGAGAGTTCAGGTTAGAGTGTAGGCTGACGTCCCAGCATACACTGGAGGGCCTTCAAACCTTCTTGGCTCAGCATCCATCTCAGCTTCCTCCTCAAACTTGATGCTGGAGGCAGCAGCCCCGAGTCCAACCCATACCCACCACCCCACTGTGGAAATAGCGTGGGCAGGCATTTCCGGGCAGGGGATGGAATTGTGACGTCAGGAAATGGTCCAACTCGCGATTCCTACCTCAAAGATGGAAGTTCAGCCCAAGTTCTCAGATTTTAACAGAAGCCGGAAAGGATAGCTGATAGGAAGAGTGGCCACAGTAGCATCAGAAACAGGACAGCAATAGCAACAGGGGTAAAAGGTGAGAGAAAGATTAACTATTAATAGAACATACAGTGCAGAAGGAGGCCATTCGGCCCATCAAGTCTGCACCGACCCAGCGGGGAATCGAACCCCGCTGGATTACGACTCTTAAGAGGCTGAACTGTAGACATGCGATGACTGATTGGATCCCATCAGGGTTGTAAAGGTCACTGGTGAATTCAACATTTATACTACTGCTCCTTTCCAAGTCACAACAGGTGAGATGTGCTTATTTGGTTAGATGGTCTGCAGATCAAGCAAGTGATAGAGGCCTTGATTGAAAGGAACAAACATCATCACTTTCATGTGAATAGACAATACTAGCTGGACAAGACAGAAGTTTAGCTGGATGGCTAAGTCCCCATGGTGCAAAGCATCATCCATAAGAGACACCTATGTAGCCACCCTTCACACCAATCTCATGCCTTACATGAATTGAAAAATCACGGGCGGGATTATCCAATAATCCAGCCGTGTTTTCCGGCACGTCACCTCTCCCCCCACCGGGAATCATCCGTTCCCAACCCGGCCAATGGAGTTCCCCATTGTGGCCACCCCATGCCATCGGAAATCCCGCGGGCGTGGGTGCACTGCCGGTGGGCCGGATCATCTTGCCAATGGAGGATTCTGCTGCACTTGTTCCTATTCTATTAATAATGCTCACCAGTGTTGGATCATACGCAAGTCATTAAGCCCTAAGATCATTCATGATGCCTTTTTGGCCAGAATTCTCCAGCAGTTCACTGGAAGCAGGATTCTTTGGTCCCACAATAAGACATAGGAGCAGAATTAGGCCATTCGGCCCATCGGCTCTGCTACGCCATTCAATCATGGCTGATATTTTTCTCATCCCCATTCTCTTGCCTTCTCCCCATAACTCCTGATTCTTTTATTACTCAAGAACCTAGCTATTTCTGTCTTAAAGACACTCCATGATTTGGCCTCCGCATCCTTCTGCGACAAAGCGTTCCACTAATTCACCACCCCGGCTGAAGAAATTTCTCCTCATCACTGTTTTAAGGGATCGTCCCTTTAGTCTGAGATTGTGTCTTCTGGTTCTAGTTTTTCCGAAAAGTGGAAACATCCTCTCCACTTTGATCTATCTAGGTCTTGTAGTATCCTGTAAGTTTCAATAACATCCCCCCTCATCCTTCTAAATTCCAACAAGTACAGACCCAGAGTCCTCAACCGTTCCTCATACGACAGTGCATCCTTCCTTAGATATGGGGCCCAAAACTGCTCAGAATACTCCAAATGGGGTCTGACCTGGACCTTATACAGCCTCCACAGTACATCCCTGCTCTTGTATTCTAGCCCTCTTGAATTGAATGCTAACATTGCATTTGCCTTCCTAACTGCCGACTGAACCTGCATGTTAACCTTAAGAGAATCATGAACAAGCACTCCTAAGTCCCTTTGTGCTTCTGATTTCCTAAGCATCTCCCCATTTTGAAAATAGTCGATGCCTCCATTTCTCCTTCCAAAGTGCTTAACCTCACACTTTTCCACATTGTATTTCATCTGCCACTTCATTGCCCACTCTCCTAGTCTGTCCAAACCTTTCTGCAGCACCCCCCACCCCCCTTCCTCAATACTACCTGCCCCTCTACAGATCTTTGTATCATCTGCAAACTTAGCAACAGTGCCTTCAGTTCCTTCTTCCAGATCATTAGTGTATATTGTGAAAAGTTGTGGTCCCAGTACAGACCCCTGAGGCACACCACTAGTCACCGGCTGCCACCCTGAAAAAGACCTCTTTATCCCCAGTCAGCCAATCCTCTATCCATGCCAGGATCATACCCTTAACATCATGGACTCTTAACTTATTTATCATCCAGAGAACACCCAAAGCAGCAGCAGAATATGATATAGGGAAGCACGTGTCTTGACCAGATTTAGTATGGAAAATGCCAAAAAAGCGGGGAAGGAAAATGTCTAATTTTGACACCTAGCTAGTTTTGCACCAGTGGAAATTCAGAAACTCACTTCCTGCTCCAGGAATAAGGCATGAGGTATTTTAGCTCCCAGGTCTCATTTAAGTTCTACCAGTTGAATTTCACCTATTCTGGGTGTGAAGAGAAAGCAATGGATCCAGTGTTCTATGTTCCACCATCAGGTAGGTAATGGGATAATGTGACAGAGTGATCTCACAATCAGGAAGGGGAGTGCCTAGAAAAGTAGGCCTAAGTTTCTTGCAGTGTCGGGATTTTTTCTATGCAGGTTGTTAAGTTAAAACTGCAGTTCAATTCCTGATGATGCCATTGCAACCCAACGTGCATTGTGTAAAATTGACCCCACCAGATTTGGACAGGTATCCTTGTCCTCTGCTCAGTAGAACAGATTAAAAGTGGCAACGGGCATCTTCTAGCAGCTCCAGGTCAGGTAAGTAACCAGGTGAGAAAGAGTAAATGCTGGAAAATCTCAGCAAGTCTGGCAGCATCTATAGGGAGAGAAAAGGGCTAACGTTTCGAGTCCGATGACTCTTTGTCAAAGCTAACAGACAGAGAAAGTGGGAAATATTTATAATGTGGAGTGAGAATTAAAGATGAGTCATAGCCACAGAAACCCAGAGAAACTGGTCCTAATGGCCACACAAATAAAGGGGAAAGAGCAGTCCCCAGAGAGAACAAAAGATATGAAAGGCCAAACAGCAGAGAAACTAACAGAGGGTGAACTGTAAATGTGGGGGAGGGGAAGGGGAAGGAAGGATGAGAAAAGGTAAGGAAAGGTGGATAAGATTGGGGGGAGTTAAATATATATTAAGAAAGACAAGAAAGAAAGAAATGGTAAAAGACAGTAAACATGAAATGGGATGAAAACAAATGGGTCGAGGTGGAGGAGAGCTAATCATCTGAAGTTGTTGAATTCGATGTTGAGACCGGAAAGCTGTAGCGTGCCGAACCAGAAGATGAAATATTGTTCCTCCAGTTTGCGTTGAGCTTCACTGGAACATTGCAGCTGGCCAAGGACAGACATGTGGGCATGGGAGAAGGGTCTTTCGTTAAAATGGCAAGCAACGGGAAGGTCAGGGTCCTGTATGCGCACAGACCAGAGATGCTCAGCAAAGCGATCACCCAGTTTGTGTTTAGTCGCTCCGATATAGAGGAGACTATATTGGGAGCAACGAATGCAATGGACCAAATTGGAAGAGATGCAAGTGAAATGCTGCTTAACCTGGAATGAGTGTTTTGGGCCTGGGGTGTAAAGCATGGAAGAGGTAAAGGGGCAGGAGTTACATTTTCTGCGATTGCATGGGAAGATGCCATGGGTGATGGGAGAGGTACTGGGTATGGTGGAGGAGTGGACTAGATTATGAAGTGATTTTATCCAGTAAGTAACCAGGTGCATGGTTAAAAGGGCCCCCAAAACCTTGATGCTGAGGCTAAATGTTTTCTTTTCCTTTTAAATCCAGCAGAAGCAAAACAACATAAGGATTTGAAGGAGGAGTAGGCCATTTAGCCCTTCAAGTCTGCTCTACCCATTCAATATCATGACTGATCTGGTTGTGGCCTTGACTCCACTTTTCTCCCACCAACTCCCATAACCCTCGACTCCCTTGTCAATCAAAAATCTGTCTACCTCAGCTACTCAGAACTCCCACAGAAGAAGGGTGGGTAGGTAACATGGTTCTTATTGGTACCAGAAGATGAGGTGTTCCAGTGCTTGAGTCACACAAAGCTAGTGTGCAGGTACAGCACATAAGCAAGGAAGGCGACTGGACCTATCCTTTATTATATGAGGAGTTGAACATAAAAGTGAGGATGTTATGTTCCAGTTGGTACATTTTGAAAACCATGTATAGTTTTGGTTTCCTTGTTGAAGAAAAGGTGTAAACGTGTTGGAGGCGGTTCAGAGGAGGTCTACTATTTGACACCTAGAATGAATGAGTTGTTTTATGAGGATAGATTGGAGAGGCTGAGCTTATTTTCAATGGAGTTTGGAAGAGTGGGGAGTGGCTTAATTGAAGTATATAAGATTCTGAATGGTCTTGACAAGGTGGACGTGGAAAGGATGTTTCCTCTTGTGGGCAAGTCCAGAACTAGGGGGTATTATTTTATAGGCCATAGATGAGGTGCAATTTTGACCTTGGTTCTCTCTGAGTGGAATTCTGTCATCTGGGACAAAGTCTCTTGCCGGGGTGGGGAAGTGGAGTGTTTCCCGCTACGGAGGCCGACGGGAAACCACGTCATAACTTCTAGCCCCGACCTCATGAATTATGCAGTGGGGTGTATTGCATCCTATTCCCTACATAGCTACAGTAACAGTGGTGGTCTGGGGTATATTCGGAACCCTGGGGGCAGACCCAGGTATTGTTCAAATGCGTCCCAATATCTGCGTGCCATGTTGTTCCAGACAGGTTTGGCACCGGCATACATTCCTGCTGATGTTGCAGAGAATTAAGAATCGGTATAAGATTCTGGTTGGGCCTTCATTCAAATCACTTTAGCATGATGAAAATCAGTTTCACGCCAGACTCCATTGCGTTTCCTGATCCGCCATGGCGGGCACCAGCAGAAGATACCGCAGGAAATGCATAGCTTTTGTTGCACTCCTGCCAAATTTTCCCGTTTCGCCTGCTATAGAACCTGCCGTTGGGTCGATGGAGCTTTCTGCTCTCTGCCTCAGAAGGGGATGGAAGTGGGGTCATTGAATATTTTTGAGGCAGGGGTCGATAAATTCTTGTTAGGCAAGGGAATCAAATGTCATCGGGGTAGAGAGAATGTGAAATTCAAAACACAAACTGATCAGTCATGAACTCATTGAATGGTAGAGCAGGCTGAAGGGACCAACTGGCTTTTTTCTGCTCCTACTTTGTATGTTTGTATGACAATGAACTGTTTGAAGCAGAATTGTATGCAGGAAAGCTAGTAACTCATCGAGAGGTCTCTTATTTAACTGAGTAATACAGCTCCTTAAATAGTTGTCCTGCTCTGACAACATAGAAACCCAATTAAACATTGGGCCCATTCTCAAGTACTCAATCTAAACGACATGCATGCCCATCTTTCCATTTCTTTCAACTTTGATACGGCATTGCCCAAAGGCATTCCCTGGAATACAGTGGAATGATGTCCAATCATTTGTTTCACTCAAGACTGAAAAGTAGATGGCAAACGGGTAAGTTGAGAATTTCCTTTTTATAAGAAGGGTGTGGGTTCATATTAGCACTCCAGTATTTAATCGAGGCTAACACTTCAGTGCAGTATTACAGTGCACCATGTGTGAGAAATGCCATCTTTCAAACGAGACTATATCAAATTCCCATGGCACCTTTGCCAAAGAAGAACAGGATTGTACAGTGTCTTCGCCAACTTGAATTGCTCAAGGTAGCACTCTCAAAACAGATTTAATGGTCATTCACCTCACTCTTATTTGTGGAACGTTGCTCTTTGCCAATTAGCTGCTACATTTCCCGACAAAACTACAGTAATTATACTTCAAAAGTAATTGGCTGTGAAGTACTTAGAAATATCCTAAATATGTAAATTAAAAAGTACTCTGGGGCCAGAATTTTACCTGTATTGACTCTGGAACTTGCACATGGGCATGGTGGACACGAGAACTCAGATTGACTCACAGTTCAACAATGACCCCTCCATGCCCTCTGCAGGCTGCTCGGGCAACTTGGGAGGTCCACTTTTTCAGGGACTGGAAGAGGAGGCTAACCAAGACAGCCCATACAGAGGCTGCAGAGGTGATCAGCAGCTTTGGGGTCATCTGGGGAACCTGGCTGCAATTCTGCAAGTGTGGCAACAACCTTCTCTACTCTGCCAGGGCGAGCAACAAACATCAGTCCCATTTGGATAGGAGCAAATGGGTAAGTGTGGCACAGATTCTAGAAAGCGAGAGAGAGAACCATGTCAGTGGCAATGGTGGAGACTACAGCACTTCCTTTGGAAGATATGGCTGCAGCTCTGTCAGCGGATGTTGGCCAGGTACTGGTGGCACTCACAGAGTTGCTCCAGAGTAGCCCAAAGCCATTCACCACAGAGGCTGCAGCAACTGTGCAAAGTGATTACTCCACATAAAAATTTGAGATAAATTCTTTTGACAAAAATCTGAAGGAAGTAGGGGTAGTATCTGAAGGTTGACCTTCAAGATTTGGTGTCCTGTATGGGGTCCATTGCCCAGTTTCAGGATATTCCTGGAGATTCACCCTCTTTCTCAGGAGGTCCATCTTCTGATCTTAGAGTGTTATGGGAGACTCATTCTCATTTTCAGGAAGCCACCTTCTTTCTTCAATCGTGATGCTGGGCGCCTTTTCAATATGGTTCCCAGATAGCACAGTGGACTACGTGTCATCAGCCCTGCCCCAACACGGAATACGGTGTAAAGCACCTGGTTGCACAATTAATGAGGACAGGGCTAGAAGACTTGACATGTTTTCCTGCCATCCTCCGCAGAGGGAAACGCTCCACATTTCCGCCCCGCCATGGGATTTATTCCCCAGATGGGAGAATTCCGTCCTACATTTGCAACGGCCTGATTGGCTAGGCTTGAACCTCCCTTCTCCTCACGAGGAAGGGTGAGGGAGATGACTGAAGATTCAAGACCCTGAAGTTCATGCATTTAAAATGTCCTCTTGACATTAATCCTTGCATCCTGCTTCCATGTGAACTGTTTATTCTCCCTCTCCAATTTGGGTGTTTCTCCTACCAAAAATGAAATCCCATCTACATTCACCCCATCTTAATTGACAATTGGGAACTGAAGGGAAATATAGTAAGTGCAACATTTTAATGAATAACCAATTGAGGTTGCTGATATCATTGTGGTGATTATGCTTTGGTTCCAAATGTTTTGGGTTCTTGGGTTGATCCTTGAAACACTATAGTTTTTTAGGCCAAAAATCATGAAGTTGTCTTTTAGTACGATCGACTTTTACAAAAATATATATAGTAGATTTATTTTTGCTCTTGTGCAGTTACTGATGCCATTCGCCTACCTTCTGCAAAAACAGAGAGTTGCCTTCTCCTGAAGAGGAGGAGGCGACCTCGGAGGTGCTGTCTTACATCCTTGCCCCTCACCAACCACCAGCATAGATATTTTTCCCTTGGTCAGAATGCATTGACTAGACGTGGGGGTTTTGGGGCAGAGAACTTAATGCTTCACAGCGTTTTGCACAAAGAAGTTTCACTTCCTTGTCCTAAATGGCTGACCCCTTATTCCGAGTGTATTATCCAATTAATCCGAGACTCCTCAGACAAGAGAACCATTCTCCCAGCATCTACCCTATCAAGCCATTTGAGAATTTTATGTGTTTTAATTATTACCTTTGCAAATCAAGGATTTGTTTTGCATATCAGAGAGCCCTTACAGAAATAATTCCTTCAACTAATTGAACAGATACATCTAATATCCACAATGGAGTAGATTATACATGACCTGCAGAGGGAGCATGCTTGATGAACCAAATAACCCAATCTATGCGTGTGTACCTATTGAATGCAGAAATATGTCTTCAACACCAGTGGTAATGTACACTATAATACCATAGCCATGTAATAATGAAAGTAGCAACATGGCTCCATTAAATAACCTCTTAACTCTCTGAAGGTTGCAACAGCATTCTACACTTGTGCCCGAAAACTCATTCAAGGTCAGGGTGCTGTTGTGTTTTTCTCTACTTGTATGAGAAAGAAAGTGACCGGATATTCACGTTCTGTGCATTGTTCTAATTTCTGCAATATTATCAGTTCCTTTGTTTGAGAGGATCATTGTTAAAATATTCAGGAAGAAGTAATTCAGTCAATAGCGTGAAACGTGCATTAACGTTTCGTCATCTGCTAAATCATACTGCATCACAAAATAAAATATCCAATGCTAGATTATTTTGGCAGGATGAAAATTGATTTTTTTTTTTTAAGTCTTACCGTGGATGAAATATTTCTGCCAGTATCATTTTTAGTGTTTTACAAACTCACATATGAAGTATAAAGTAGCCGTATTTATTGGAAACTGAACAAAATAAGTCGAGATAGACAAGATAAATTTTATGAAGAGTCAGAATCAATGACAGCAAAAATGTTTTACCAAATTCCCATTTTTCTTCCATTCATTCTCTGCTGAGATGTTCCTGGAGCCGGTACACATCAACAAGCTGCACAATGGAACTACAGCAGCAGCACTATAAAGTGACTTTTCCACCAAAATCGTCATGCAGATCAGGCGCACAGGGTCAACATTTCTGCAAACTTGCTGAGTCACACATGATGTGTGTGACATTCATTTACAAAGAGAAATTACCAATTTTCAACTCTATCATATGCTCAGTGAACAGAAACGTACAGCAGTCCTCCCTGTTGTCAGCGAATTTTCTTTTCTCTGTGGCGGACTTGAGTATTCTTGTTTTGTTCTGTGACGGACTTGAGTATTCTTGTTTTGTTTTGAAGCAAAGTAGAAGTTAAATTATAATATTAGGAAACGATGATTAAACATCGTCAGATCAAAGCAAGTGAGAAAATGCCACAGAATCCTTCAGGATAGTGGACATGTATTGGTATCCATCCACATTATGAAGACCAGCAAGGTTTTCATCTGAAGTACAAAAATCCGTGCAAAGGATAAATGAAGAGGCAGGTTAAAGAAAAGGAAAGGTAGACAAAAAGGTAAATTCAGGTTCATCAGAACCTATGCAACAACTTGAGCTGGCAGAATCAAGACACTGTCTGTGGACTAGACTAGGAAGTCCAAACTTTTCAGAGAGAAGAATCTGACTAGGGAGAGTTGGGGGAGAGATAGTCAGAAAGAATTAGGCTGAAAGGAGAGAAAGTAAATTTTCATACTGGGGGAGAAATAGCCAAGAATTGCTGTGAAATTGCTAACACATTGAAAATATAGGGCGGGATCCTCTGGTCTGTCGGTTGCATGTTTCCCGGCTGCATGCCATGCGCTGGTGGCAGGATTCTATCTTCCTGCCGATTGTCAATGGGATTTCCCACTTAAACCACCACATGCACTGGGAAACCGGTGAGCGGGGGTGCACTGCCAGCGGGAAAATTGAATCACAATGACCAGAGAATTTCAGCCATGTTCGTTAAGACTGAGGCTCAAGGTTGGCACAAAATCGATTCTAGGATCGTAGCTCCATAATAGAGAACCGCAAATGCCAATGGACAATCTCAGTGAAAAAAAAAATTTATTCAAGGCATTTTCATATAAACAAAGAAAAGCAGAATCCCGAACAACATTATAAACAACCAACGCCCACTCCCTCCTTCAACCCTAATACCATCTCCTCATCACCCGCCTTCCTCATTTTAATCCTCTTATCCCTCCCATTGCCCCCACCCCCCCATGCCCAGACCTGCCCAGACCCCCCCTTAAAGAAATCAATAAATGGCTTCCACCTCGGGTGAACCCATGCACAACCCCCTCAAGACTAACCTGACCTTCTTCAGCCTCAGGAATTCCGGCAGCTCGCCCATCCACACCACCGCTTTCAGCAGCTCCAAGTCCCATCACCTGAGCAAAGTCCAGCTCCGGCTGTCAGGGGGACAAAGGCTGAACAATCGGCCTCTCTCACCATCATATGCGCCCTATGTATTACTTTAAATTGGATGAGGCTTAACCTCGCATAAAATGAGGACACATTCACTGTTCGCAAGGCCTCTGCCCATGTCTCGGCCCTACAATGCCCTCCCAGCTTCCCTATCACTTGCGCTTTTTGTGCCCTGCCCGGCCCCCTCCCAAACCCATCAACTCCTTATAGACATTGGACACCTTCCCCCCCCCCCACCACTTATCTCATCCCTCGACAACACCTTGTCTTGCAACCCCAGGTCGGCAGCCGAGGAAAGGCACTTTTCTCCTTACAAAGTCCCAGACCTGCAGGTACCTAAAACCGTTCCCCCTGGGCAACTCATACTCTTCCTCTCGGTCCTCCAACTTCGCAAATTTTCACCCTGTGACCAGAAAGACAAATCGTTTCATCCCCGCCTGCTGCCACCCAGAACTGTGCATCCATTCCCCCTGGCGCAACCCTATATTTGTCGCAGATAGGTGCCCACACCGAGGCATCCTTAAGTCCCAATTGCTGCCTCCACAGCCCCCACACCCGAAGGGCTCACGGAGTACCTGGCCGACGTGAACAGCAGAGGTGCTGACAACAAAGCCCTCAAACATGTTCCCCTACACGATGCCGCCTCTATCCGACCCCCATGCCTACCCCTGCCCTACGACCCATTTCCTAACCAAAGCGATATTCGCCACCCAGTAGTCATGCATCATGTTCGGCAATGCCAGCCCTGCTCCAGAAAAGCCCTCCTAACCCGTGGGGTCTTTCCCACCCACACAAACCCAGAGATCAGCGCATTATAATTCTTAAAAAACAACTCCGAAACGAAGATTGAGAGGTTCTGAGACACAAATAGAGACCTTGGCAGCACCGTCATTTTTACTCTCTTACCCCGTCCTGCCGTGACAACGGCACCACATCCCACCTCTTAAAATCCATTTTTATCTGCTCCACCAGCCGAGCCAGGTTCAACTTGTGCAGCTTCGCCCAGCCCCACGTCACGTTGATATCTAAAGCTCGCCCCACCACCCGAAATGGCAATTCTCCTAACCTCCTCTCCTGCCCTCTAGTATCAATCGGAACATCTCGCTCTTTCCTATATTCAACTCGTACCCTGAAAAGCAGGCGGGGATTAAACAATTTGGCTTTCTGGTCATAGGATGAAAATTTGCGAAGTTGGAGGACCGAGAGGAAGAGTATGAGTTGCCAAATTCCTATAAAATCTCCATGATGCCTCGATACTGCCCAATAGGTCTGAATTATTCCCCAACAGGTCGTCCGCAGACAAGTAAACCCTGTGCTTAATGCCCTCCCCCACCACACAATCCCTCTCCAGTCCCTCAACGCCCTAAGTGCCATTGCCAGCTGCTCGATCACCAAGGTGAAGAGCCACGGGGACAGCGTGCACATCTGTCTCGTCCCCTGATGTAGCCCAAAACACCCTGAGCTCACTCGGTTCATCTGCACACTCGCGACAGGTGCCTTATACAACAGCCAGACACAGTCTACAAACTCCTGCCCAAACCCGAACTGCCCCAACGCCAGCAGATACTCACTCCACCTGATCAAACACCTTCTCTGTGTTCATCGCCACCGTTACGTGCATCTTCTGCCCCATCGAAGGCATCATGTATACACTAAACAGCTTCCTCATGTTCGCTGCCAACTACCCCCCCTTCACAAAATAAAAGCAAATTACTGTGGATGCTGGAATCTGAAACCAAAGAGAAAATGCGGAAAAATCTCAGCAGGTCTGGCAGCATTTGTAGGGAGAGAAAAGAGCCAACGGTTCGAGTTCAGATGACCCTTTATCAAAGCTTTGACAAAGAGTCATCTGGACTCGAAATGTTAGCTCTTTTCTCTCCCCATAGGTGCTGCCAGACCTACTGAGATTTTCCAGCATTTTTCTTTGGTTCCCCTTCACAAAACCCATTTGATCCTCGCCAATCATCCATGGGACGGAGTTCTCGATTCGCGAAGCCAACACCTTTGCCAACATCTTGGCGTCAACATTCAGTAATAATATTGGGCGGTACAACCCACCCAGCTCTGGATTCTTAACCTTCTTTAATATCAGGGAGATAGAGGCCTGCGACGATGTAAGGGTGAATTTCCCCCCTCCTTTGCTTAATTATGCGCCCTCACCAGCAGTGTGGCCCCAGATCCGCCCCAAACCTTTTGTAAAACCCCACTGGGAATCCATCAGACCCTGGCGCCTTACCTGCCTGCATTGCCCCCATCCTGTCCATTACATCCCTCAACCCAATTGGGGCCTATGTCCCTGAATCAGCTCCTCCTTTACTGTGGGAAACTCCAGCCTGTCCAAAAACCGCCGCATCCCCTCCCCCCAATCGCCCGGGTGCTCAGACTTGTATAGCCTTCTGTAAAACGCCACAAATACGTCATTCACACCCTCTGGGTCCACTACCACCTTATCCCTATCATCCCTCACTCTGCCAATCTGTCTCGCCGCCTCTTCCTTCCTCAACTGATGGGCTAACATCCTGCTCGCCTTCTCTTCATACTCATATACTGCCCTCTGGCCCATCCCTGTAGACACCAGCACAAACCAACATCTGGAGGCTGTGCCTCTCCTTCAACAGCCCTGCTTCCGGTGCCTCCGAATATCTCCTGTCAGCCCTCAAAATCTCATCCACCAGTCTTGCTATCTCCGCCTCCTCTGCTTTCTCCCTTTGCGCTCAAATTGAAATGAACTCCACCTAACCACCGTCTTGAGCGCTCCCACAACGTGGAGGCCGTGGCCTCCCCCATGTTGTTTAGCTCCATGCAGCCCTGAATGGCTGCCCCCACCCACTCACACACCTCCTCATACACCAACAACCCCACATCCACTGCGGCCGCTGCCCCCCTCCACCCCCCCCACCCCAGGACACGCGCAAATCCACCCAGTGCAGCGCGAGGTCAGAAGCCACAATCACCAAATACTCCGAGTTGACTACGCCCACCAGCAATGCCTTGTCTAGCACAAAAAAATTAATCCGGGAGTACACCTAGTGCACATGGGAGAAGTACAAAAACTGCTTCACCCTCATCCTCAAACCTGCACGGGTCCACCATCTCCCCCCCCTCATGTGATCCTTAAATCCCTGCAGAAACTTCACCACTGTCGCCACGCTACACGACTTGGGACTCGACCGTCCACGTTCAATTCCATAACTGTATTGAAATCCAGGGCCGGCTCAAGGCACCGGCAACTCGGGCAGTCGCCCGGGGCGCCATGTGCGAGGGGGCGCCAGAGACTCGGGTCCCGCGCATGCGCAGTTGGACCGGTGTCAACCAGCGCATGCGCGGTGGCCGCCCTCCCCCAGGGCGGCCGCCCCCGCTCGGTCCGCTCCCCCCCCCCCGCCCCCCCCCCCTCGGGTCCGCCCCCCCCTCGGGTCCGCCCCCCCGCCCCCCCCCTCGGGTCTGCCCCCCCCTCGGCCTCGCCCCCCCCCTCGGGTCCGCCCCCCCGCCCCCCCCCCCTCGGGTCTGCCCCCCCCTCGGCCTCGCCCCCCCCCCCCCCCCCCCCGGCCCCCTCCCCCCCCCCAAGGGCGCCGAAGTTCAGCTTGCCCGGGGCGCCAGCAACCCTAGGGCCGGCGCTGTTGAAATCCGTGCCCAGAACTAACTCGTGCGAATCCAAGTCAGGAATCTTCCCTAACATCCACCTCATAAACTCTACATCATCCCAATTTGGGGCATAAATATTTACCAGAACCACTGGCATCCCCTCCAACTTTCCACTGACTATCACATAACTCCCCCCCACCTCGAATCAGCCACAATGCTCCCCATCTCAAAAGCCACCCACTTATTAACCAACACCGCCAACCTCTGATCTTCATATCCTGCCCCAAATGAAACACCTATCCCATCCATCCCTTCCTAACCCTCGTGTGGTCCCCGATCTTTAAGTGTGTCTCCTGCAAACAGGCCATGTCCGCCTTCAGACTCTTCAGATGAGCGAACACAATTGACCGTTTAACTGGCCCATTCAGCCCTCTCACGTTCTAGCTGACCCGCCTGATCAGGGGGGGGGGCTCCCCTCCCCTGCTGATCAGCCATATCCCTTTGTGAGCCAGCCCTCCGGCTTACATCACGCGACTATCCAGGCCCGCCCTCGGATGTCCATCTTCACCATTCCCTTTCCAACTGCTCCACACAAACGATACCCTTGTCAGCAACACCCTCACGCCCCCCCACCCCCATGGCCAATGGCCAATCTCAATGTAACTTGTCAAACTGAGCCTTTTCAAAGGTAGTTCAATGCAAAACCATGCCGTCAGGTAACTCGGGTGGCAGCAGGGTTGCAGGATGGTAGAGGGTGGTTAGTGGTGAAGGACAGGGGAAAAGCACAGGCGAGCAGTGGACTTAGTTTCACTGTGCAGTGAGAAGAAACACTGCTATTCGTCCTGTCTCTCCATTAATAAAAATAAAAATTGAAAAACTGCAGGAGGAAACTCTAGAAAATTGATAATGTGAGATTTGCTGTTTGAAAAGAAATACTGCAATTGTTGTGAAACAGGAGGGCAATTTGTTAACAAAGCCTACTGGCCCAGAATTATAAATCACTAATACTTGCTGGAATATTTCCACACTCAGCTGCTGGCTTTATGAAAATGGTATCTCACTCAAAACCATGACATTGCCACATTTGTACAGTGATTGAAAATTAAACTTGCTGTAGAAAGTTAAGGCTGATCAACAGCGCAAGTACCTTTTTAATAAAGAAATTTAAGTTTCTGCAATATCAATCAACCTCAACAGCCCAGAAAGGGAACAATTTTAGCTTTGTCATCTCATTCCTGCAGACAGGAGTGCTTATTTTTCTTCTTACCTTTCCTACCCGTCTCTGGTTTTCGCTCCCATTCTGTCGAATTTTACTTTCCTTCTCGATATCGCACCTGATTTGACACTAATCCTCCAGGAGGCGCAGCAGTGGTATTGTTGCTGGACTAGTAGTATAGAGGCACAGGGTAGGGCTCTGTGGATAAGGGTTCAAATCCCAGCATGGCAGATGGTCGAATTCAAATTCAATCAAACATTTGGAATTAAAAGTCTAATGATGACCATGAAACCATTGTTGTTTTGTCATTAAGCCCCAACTGGTTCACTAATGATCCTTGGGGACAGCGACCTGTCGTCCTTACCTAGTCTGCCCGACATGTGGCTTCAGGCCCACAGAACTGTGTTTGACTGCTACGTGCCCTCTCAAATAGCTTAGCAAGTCACTCAGTTGTATTAAACCGCTATAGAGGGAAACAAGAGGAGTGAAATCAGGTGGACCACCCAGCATCGAACTCGGCACCGGAAACGACATCGGCAAACCCAGCCCTGACGAACCTGAAAAGTCCTCCTTATTAACATGTGGGGCTTGTGTCAAAATGGAGAGTACTGCCTCACAGACTAGTCAAGCAACAGACCGTGCAGTCATATTCAGGGAATCATACCTTACAGATAATATACCAGACACCACCATCACCATTCCTGGATATGTCCTGTCTCACCAGTAAGATAGGCCCAGCAGAGGTGGCGACACAGTGGTATACAATCGAAAGGGAGTTGCCCTGGGAATCCTCAACATCGACTCTGGACCCCATTAAGTCTCATGGCACCAGGGCAAGGAAACCTCCAGCTGATTACCATGTATCATTCTCCATCAACTGATGAATCAGTTCTTCTCCATGTTGAGCACCACTTGGAGGAAACATTGAGAGTGGCAAGGATGCAAAAGTACACTGGGTGGGGGACTTCAGTGCCCAGTAATACTACCGCAGACTGAGATAAAGGATACAGCTGCAAGAATGGGTCTGCAGCACGTGGTTATGGAATCAACAAGAGGGAAAAACACACTTGACCTCATCTTCATCAGCCTGCCTGCCACAGATGCATCTGGCCATGACAGTATCAATAGGAGTGACCACCGCACATTTCTTATAGAGACAAAGGGTGGGATTCTTCGACCACCGCCCACCCAGCGATCAGAAATTCACGCATGACGTCAACAGACTTTTACATGGTCCTCGTCCCACCCATTGCCCGAGCAAACGTCCGATGATGTCATCCCGGATGACAGCATGCAATTGTTCTCTCAAGGTGCCCCTGCACAGCTACAAGACTGTCTGTGAGGAAATACTAATAACATTATGAATGTATAACATTTACTTCCTCTTCAATTCAAAATGCCCTGACACATTAAACAGTATAACATTAACAATCAATTAGCAAGGTGAACAATCAATCAGCGAGGTGAATTGGACATTCTGAATTCTCCCTCAGTGTACCCAAACAGGTGCCAGAGTGTGGCGACTGGGAAATTTTCACAGGAACTTTGTTGCAGTGTTAATGTAAGCCTATTTCTGACAATAATAAAGATTATTATTATTAACAGTTAATATGTCAGAAGTTCCGGAGGTCGTTGTTCTCTCTGTGGTTATCGGCGAACCTCTGGCGTTTGTTTTTTAGTACTTGCTGCAACCTCTGATGTCATTGACTTGGTATGAGTACCGTCAGTGGTTATCTTAACCGGAGTTGACGTAGTAATCTGAAGTTGACCAGGGCCAGGATTCTCCCCTACCCGGTGGGGCGGGGGGTCCCGGCATGTCGGAGTGGCCTGAACCACTCCGGTGTCGGGCCGCCCCAAAGGTGCGGAATTCTCCGTACCTTTAGGGGCCAAGCCCTCACATTGAGGACACGGCGGAGGCGGGATTGACGCCGGCCCCGGTCGATTCTCCACCTCTGGTGTTTGATTCGTAATTGAGGTGCTGCGTTCCCCAATTGGTTTGGTTTGTGTCAGGTTCTCGGGAAGGTCCAGGTCGTCTCTTGCAACAGCTGGATTTGGACTCTGTCGGTTCTATTTATGGTGGCTTGGTTCTTGCACCACAAATTGATCCGCATGCCTTCTCCATATTACATTGTCTCTGGTTTATATGGTGTAGGAGACTGGTCCTGTCTGTGCTCAGGTTGTGGCAGGGATCCACTTTTCTCTTGTGGTATAACTTCTTGCGAGAACTTGACCCTGGCGAAAGCACAACATTTTGCCTTGTTCTTTCCCTGTCTGACCTGATCTCGACTATTTATTTTGTTTTGGCGGTTTTACCAAATCAAATACAAATGTGTAGTTAACCATGAGCAAAGCTGAAGAAACTTGGGTTGCTGAGCTGTACGTGAGCAGGAATTGACTCAAAAGTTTAGACAATTAACCTTGTTCTTTAGTTACCTTTAATAAATGTTTCATTGTCTGTACAAAACATTCAGCCAGCCCATTTCTGACAGGGATATAAGGAGCGGACCAGATGTGTTAAATTCCATACTCCTTCAAGTAGTGTATGAGTTCTTGAGACATGAACTGCGGTCCATTATCGCTCACCAGTAGTTTAGGTTAACCAAATCTGCTGAAGATTTCACCCAATCTCTCAATTGTTTTCTCTGAGGACGTTTCTTTCATGATTGCAACTTCAGGCTGCTTTGATTGAGTATCAGCTGGAATGAGAAACATAGTCACTTCTAACATTCCAGCGTAATCACCATGTATCCATTGCCAGCCCTCTTCTGGCCATTCACACGGGTGCAAAGGGATTAATGGCAGCAGGTTACGCACTTTTGTACAAGGCAATGGCATGGTGTAACACATCCCTGAATTTGCAGTGCTCTGCCAGTCTTTTCAGGTTAGCTACAAACTGTGTAATTGATTCACCTTCTCCTTGGTTGTCCTTATGGAACCTAAGCCTTTCTGCGACAACAAAAGTTTTGGTGAATAGTGGCCCTGCAAATTTCCACATTTCATATGTTCTTGTGACAGGCTTTTCCGACTGTACCAGATTCCTAAGGACTTTAAATGTTTCCCCCAGGCTTTGAGGGATCAACCAGAATGTAGAGATTTATTTAGAAGGTATCCAAACTACAGGCTGCGATATTGCGATATTAGACTGCCCATTTGCCCACACAGACAGCGGAGATGTTTTCCAATCGTTTTCTTAAAATGCCCCTGTTCAGCATCAAGGTTGCTTGTGAAGAAGCACTAAAAGCACTATGGATACACAACAGAAATACATCACCGTTCCTTCATTGTTGGGTGGTCAAAATCCTGTAACTGCCTCCCTAGCAGCACTATTAATGTACCACATGCACTGCAGCGATTCAGGAGACAGTTCACCACCACCTTCTGAAGGACAACAAAGGATGGACATTAAATGCTGGCCTATCCAAACGACTCTCCCATCCCGTAAATTAATGGGAAAAAAAATCACCTTCTCCCTCTGTCACAGATTCTTTCTCAATCCTTAATTCTCAATGGTGAAGAAGATAGTTGATTCTGTAATTCACCAAGATCTCAGATGCACTTTGCCCTCATCACACTGTTTCCAGTTCACATTCCCAGCAAGTTACTATGCAAAATAATTTCAAGTTGAAGGGTGTGGGAAGGAATGTACCTGAAGTGGCATATCACAAGATACCATACTGCAGCAAAAGCTGGACCAATATTGCTGAATGCCTTTATTCCAGCCATTATTTATAAAAGTAACTTCAAGGCTCCTGTTTAATTACAGAATTCTAACTTTATTTTCACCTCTCCATAAATGAATTGTGAAACAAATGCCCCACTGATTTTCACCCCCCCCCCCCCCCATCACTAGTAAATGAGTAAATCTATGGCCAAAAGAAGTTAACAGGTATATTTAATTGCTCATATGAAATCAGAGAATTACAGAATAATTACAGCACTGAAGGAGGCCATTCAGCCCAGTGAATTCAAGAGTAATCCAGTTAGTCCCACATTCCTGCCCTTTCCTTGTAACCCCAAGATTTTACCCCCCTTCATGCGCCTACCTAACTCTCTTTTAAAGGCCTTGATTGAATCTGCCTCCACCATTCTTCCAGCGTGGCTCCTAAATTCAAAATTTGACTCTGCTCTCAGCAAACATTCAGTGAACAATCTCATGTTCAGAAAGACTTCATCATGGCTGGTTGAACCATATTTATATTTATTTATTATTGGGACAGGGAGACCATAGTTTTCAATTCGGCAGAGAAAATGATTAGGATTTAATATTTTTTTAAACTAAGACAGATGCCAAGTTGAGAGGATATATCCTAGTTGTCACCTCTATGTATTTAGAAATGCTTGAAAAAGCAAGCTTTACCTCAGGAATTTTATTACCATTTCAGTCACATCACCAGTTCAGCTTCAATTCTTCCACTGATCTACGAAAGGAAAACAGCATCATGTAAACGCTGTTATTTTCCTTCCTGCCATTGAAGTCCACTCTGCCTTCATGCGAAGAGATACTAACAAGAAGACAATGAGGAGTACAACTTATCTCGCTTCTCTCCATGTCTATGTTGTGACAGTAAACCAATAGCTTCATTATGCTAATCGCTCACTATGCTTCCCGGACTCCATATTCAAAGTCATGGAAGGACTAGACATGCTAGGATGTTTTTATCTTTAATGTATTAAAGTAAAACAGTTTGAAGGAGAGAAAATGGAATAGGTATGTGTGGAGCTACTCAACTGCCAGTTTGCATCAGCAAGGCGTCAATCCAGAGGTGAAATCTAATTCGATACTCAAAAGTAATTTTGAAGTGTACAATTCAGCATATTTTCACATGGAATAAAACAGCATTCAGAAAGGGTCCAGCTTCCTTTTGCCTTTATGAATGAGCAACAGGGCTGGAAGAAAAGAATAAAATGGAGTCCTGTTGTGGAACTCCACTTCACTCATGTGTATATAGTTCTGCAGTCTCCATGTGAGACTTTAAACAGAATACCCACAACAATTGACCAGATACCAAAGTACAGTCTGCATCCAAAGAAATATTGTACAACATACACCGTGTGACTCGGTTTAGAAAAGCCATTAAAAAGAATGCTCACATCGTACAACAGACCTCCCAAAGGGGCAGGACTTCAACAATCCTCTCAAAGCTGTATACTCTTCTGGTAGCTTCGATTTTCAGAATTCAATGGAGAACATTTTCTTAGTAAATTCAAACTCTCAGCATTGTTGCTGACTTTTCCTGTTGTTTTAATATATTGAAATATACAGCACTGGATTTATAGGTAAACAGGCACCAACAAATATAAAGTTCAAAAATGCATCACTGCACCTAAACATCCTTTGTGAATTACCTCAACAATTTAAATTGACAGGATTCTGATTTTTTTCTAATTATTTTGTGACGAATGCCACTCTTTCAACTGTACCTGGATTCCACTCAATTCCAAATGAAAGCACAAGTGTTTTTTGCTCATTCAGACAAACTGAATTCCGGAATATTATGAACTAAACATTTACTTGCCAGAAGGCTTTTTAGACCTTCATATACTGATAGTTCCAAAAGTGGATTTTGTTTCTGCTCATGCGAACAGTGACAACAAACCTTGGGAGGTGAAGGAAAGTGGTTGGGTCTGTCTTCCACAATCAGTACAACCTGAACGATTCCTTTCCTACAGTACAAATGGGTCATTTTGTCACACAATGCCAGGAAGCAGAGAAATCTCTGATGACTTGTCAAACTCTGATGCAGCTGTCAATGGTCCCTCCATCCAGACAATGAACAATGCCGTGTCGAATGAATTTCAATAGCAGTCAGGAAAGGAAAACCCTTCTAGTCTTGACCAGCAACACAATCATCACTGTGACAGCATGTAACAAGGAACAACAATACAAGATGAATTTGAGCATCCCTTCTCCCTTTTAGGGGGCAGAATATGCTAATACTATTGATCATAGAGATTTTAGCTGAAGAAAACTCATTCACGGGTCTAAGGCACAAGACATCTGGATTTCTTTTGTTCTCAATTAATGAAGAATAAATGTGAAATGTTTAAAGGAAATGCTTATAGTACATCTGTCTGTGCGGAGTCTGCACGTTCTCCCCGTGTCTGCGTGGGTTTCCCCCGGGTGCTCCAGTTTCCTCCCACAGTCCAAAAACGTGCAGGTTGGGTGATTGGCCATGATAAATTGCCCTTCGTGTCCAAAATAAAAAGTTTAGGTGGGGTTACGGGGATAGGGTGGATTGGGCGGAGGTGTGGGCTTAAGTAGGGTGCTCTTTCCAAGGGCCAGTGCAGACTCGATGGACCGAACGGCCTTCTTCTGCACTATAAATTCTATGATTCTATCTTCTAGGGTAGCTAATTTTCCTGATTTGTTCCACATATTTTGAACCAGCATTACTAGTCTCTATTGAAGTCATTCACCATATTAATAAATTAATGCTGGACAGTTGTGAAATCAATAAAAGTTCCAAATTAGCATCATTGGTAGTTTAACAATTAGGTTTTCTGAAAAGGTGAGTTGAGTACGGCCCTGAAAATTTAAAGAACAATTGTGTTTTATTCTTGAAATTAGGTCCCAATTTTTGAGACTTGTCTTCTATGGTGGGACCTTTGGAAGCAAGCAACAGCCACTAAATAACAACATTAAAACCTTCCAAAATGCTCATTTCCAACTCAAACAAGATGAATTCTTGATAGTAACAGAAGATGATGTCATCTTGTGTCATCTGCATCATTCTGAGGAAGATAATTCAGTTCCTTACATATTAAGATTCCGTTCTCCCTTCCTCCAGCCTGATTAACACCCATCCACTGATGAATAATCAATATTAAATTAATCCCTTTAACAGTATAGGGTCAATAATATGGGGCTGGATTCTTCATTTTGGAGACTAAGTCCCCATGGCGTCGTAAAATCTGTGGTCTTTTATGCCAGGAGAACTGATGTCAAAAGGCCACAGATTCCCCGTTTTGCTGGGGGGCTCGCAGGGAGCGGTCATAGAGCTTGCAGCTCTAGCTTCCCATACGGCCCCCAGTACTTCCATGTCAGGGGCCGCGCATGAGCATGGAGGCGGCCTGTATTGGCCCCGCCGTGCTCCATGGCGAACTCAGCCTGCGGACCTTGACCGCCCAAGTATTGCCCCGCATCGACTGCTCGCGCGCCCCAGACCGCCAGCCCACATTGCCCCAGCCCCGAATGAAGCCCCCCCTGCCCGTTGATCGGCCCTCCACCGACTGTGGTGGCCCCGGAATGAGTCTGCAGCCTCCACGTGAGGATCCAGGACGGTGTGAGCACACGTGAGCCACACCGTCGGGAATTAAGCCCGTTGGCAATGGAGCATCACGGGGCGGGCCTCAGGCAATGGTCTGAGGTGGTGGATACTCGGCATGGCATATTCCTTGAGTACATTGATTTTTAGGGGGGGGAGAATATAAAAACCGCCGTCAGTCCCGATTTCAGCACTAAAACGGATTCTTCGCCCCGTCGCCGAACGTGATTTTGGCGTCGGGGCGCAGAAAATCCAGCCCAAGATCTTTAGCATCCATAAGTGTTGCTGTAAATCAGGTGCCTTGTGCCTGTAATGCAGAATACATCATGTGCAACTGTTTGAGGAATGCAATGTAGAAGTGCCTAGGGCACTTGGAGCTTGCAAAAAGGTTCATAATAACCTAATTTGTAATGTAAATGATCATAAGCATCATAATACATGTGGAACAATAGCACAATGCTCGAGGGTCTCAGCACCCAAATGAAAGGGCCTGCAAGGGATGCCCTATCCTTTCATTTGGATCCTTGTTCAGGCACAATACAGTATTTGCCGGTCCCAATTTCACTCTCTTTGCTGTTGCTAGATAAAGAAAGACAGAGGTACTCCTTAGAGTCTTCCTGACAATTTTTAAAAGCATCTTTCAATAGGGCTTGTCCTTTTCACCGAATGGCACTGATATGGCAATTCACAAGGCAATAGAATTATTCTACTGGACTTATTCTGGAGGAGGATTAGAGGATTATGGTAGTATGACTAGGGGTATTACGGTACCTAGGAGTGTGAGCTGCCATTGGTGCAGAGGGCTCAATGCCCATTGGCCCAGGTATGTCATGTGCTTCTCAGCCGATTGGCTGAGAGGAAGGTAGCTCCGCCTACGAGGTGGGGTATAAGAACCAGTGTTCCCCAGCAGTCAGCCATTCTTCTGTACGTCTGCTGCCGGGTCCACTTCTTGCGTATTAAAGCCTATCGTTCGGACTTCATCTACATTTCGTGTCCATTGATTGTGCATCAATGATGTATGCCAGACAGGTGGTTTTACATTTAATGCATTTTGACCTGTCCTTATAACAGCATATGTCTCTATTATTAAACCTAACTTTATTAATCTTTACAGCACGTGGTGTAAGTGTTCAGCATAATGTGACCCAATGAAACCTCATCCCTTTTTCATAAAGTACTCCCTAGTGTAAGAAAGAAATAAACTGGATTTTGCTGGATGTCTTTAGGGATAGCCAAATACTGCTGCGTGCAAGAGTCATTCCCAATATACTGACAGGTGCCTGCTGGGATTGGTGTATATTTGAAGGTATGTCTGTACCCAGTTTAGTCATACCTTAAAAATGACATCCCAGACAGAACTATCACCAGCAGGAGATGACATGCCCAGCAAAGGAGAAGGTACAGTGATTTGCAGTCAGGAGCGAGTTGACCTTGGAGTTCTCAACATTGACGCTGGACCCATGAAGTCGCATAGCTTCAGGTCAAAAATGAGCAAGCAAACCTCCTGCTGATTACCACATACTGTCCACGGTCAGCAGATGAATGAGTGCTCCTCCATGTTGAAAACCACTTGGAGGAAGCACTGACGGTGGGAAGGGCACAGAATGTACTCTGGGTGGTGGATTTCAGTGTCCATAACCAAGCATGACTCGGGAGCATCACTACTGACCGAATTGCATGAGCTCTAAAGGACATAGCTCCTAGCCTGGGTCTACTACAGGTGGTGAGAGAACCAACAAACTACACGTGACCTCATCCTCACCAACCTTCCTGCCGCAGATGCATCTGTCAATGACAGCATCAATAGGAGTGACCACCGCACATTCCTTCTGGAAACAAAGTCAAGTCTTCACATTGAGGATACCTTCCATCGTGTTTTGTGCCACTACCATCATGCTAAATGGGATCAATTCAGAACAGATCTGACAACTCCAGACTGGGCATCCATGAGGTGTTGTAGGCCATCTGCAGCAGCAGAACTGTACTCAGCCAGAATCTCTAACCTCACAGCCCAACATATCACCCATTCTAGCTAGGGGATCAACCATGGTTTAATGAAGAGTGCAGGAGAGCAGGCCAGGAGCAGCACCAGGCATACTGATAAATGTGGTGTCAGTCGGGTGAAGCTGCTACACAGGACTGCATGTGTGCCAAAGAACATAAGCAGCAAGTGATTGACAGTAGCTAAGTGATCTCGCAATCAACGGATCAGCTCTTATCTCTACAGTCTAGCCACATCCAGTTGTGAATGGTGGTGGACAATTAAACAACTCACTGAGGAGGAGTTTCCACAAGTATTTCCATCATCAATGATGGGGGAGCCCAGTACATCAGTGAAAAAGACAAGGCTGAACCGTTCGCAACAATATTTGGCCAGATATTCCGAATGGATGATCCATCTAGGTCTCCCCCAGAGATCCCCAGCATCATAGATGTCAGTATTCAGGAAATTCGATTTACCCCCCTGATATCAAGAAATAGCTGAAGGCACTAGATACTGCCATGGTTATGGACCCAGACAATATTCCAGCAATAGTACTGAAGACTTATGCTCAAAAATGTGCCACACATTTAATTAAGCTGTTCCAGTATAGCTGCAACACTGGCATCTACCCGGCAATGTGGACAATTGCCCAGGTATGTCCTGTACACAAAAAGCAAGACAAATCCAACCCAGCCAATTACTACCCTATCAGTCTACTGTCAATCATCAGTAAAGTGACGGAACAGGCCATCAACAGTGCCATCAAGTGGTTTACTCAGCAATAGCCTGCCCACTGACACTCAGTTTGGGATCCGCCAGGGTCATTCAACCCCTGACCTTATTACAGCCTTGGTTCAAACATAGACAAAACAGCTGAACTTCAGAGGTGAGGTGAGAGTGACTGACTGCCCTTGACATCAAGGGAGCATTTGATTGAGTATGACATCAAGGGGCCCTTGTAAAGCTGGAGTCAATGGGAATCAAGAGGGAAACTGGTTGGAGTCATACCTGGCACAAAGGAAGATGGTTGCGGTTGTTGGATAGCAGTCATCTCAGTCCTAGGAAATCACTGCAGAGTTCCTCAGGGTAGTGTCGTTGGCCCAACCATCTTCAGCTGCTTCATCAATGACTTTCCTGCCAACATAAGGTCAGATGTGGGGATGTTCGCTGATGATTGCATCATGTTCAGCACTATTCGAAACTCCTCAGACACTGAAGCAGTCCACAGGAAAATGCAGCAAGACCTAAACAATATCTAGGCTTGGGCTGCCAAGTGGCAAGTAATATTCATGTCACACAAGTGCCAGGCAATGACCACCTCCAATACAAGAGAATCAAACCATCGCTCCTTGACATTCAATGGCATTACCATCACTGGATCCCCCACTAACAACAACCTGGGGGTTATCATTAACCAGAAACTGAACTGGACTAGCCATACAAATATTGTGGTACCTTAGTAGGTCAAAGGCTGGAAATCCTACAACGAACGACTCACGTTCTGGCTCCTCAAAGCCTGTCCACCACCTACAAGGCAAAAGTCAGACATATGATGGAATACTCCCCACTTGCCTGGATGAGTGAATCTCCAACAGCACTGAAGAAGCTTGACACCATCCAGGACCAAGCAACCAGCTTGTTTAGGATCCCTTCCACAAACATTAACTCCCTCCACCACCGACGCACAGTACCAGCAGGGTGTACCATCTACAAGATGCACTGCAGGAACTCACCAAACCTCCTTAGGCAGCACCTTCCAAATGCATGATCTCTACCATCTAGAAGGACAAGGGCAGCACATTCATGGGAACATCACAACCTGGAAATTCTCCTCCAAGCCCTCACCATCCTGGCTTGGAACTATATTGCCATTCCTTCGCTGTGGCTGGGTCAAACCCCTGAAAATTATCTCCATCAGCCATGCCAACTGCCATCATTCCCCTGCTGGTCTCTCTCCAGCACGACTAATGATCCATATGATATCAGACCACTGAACAGCAATGAGAGTGCTAGAGTCCTGGGTTCTATCTCAATCTGATTTTCCAACATGGTGAAGATAGACTAGATAGACTATTGTAAAATTCTCATAGCATTTATGATGGTAGCATGCCTGTGTTTGTCACCTTGGTCAATGGGAGCTCTGCCCATTGGGATAGTTACATTCTCCATTCCAATCTGAAGCGGAGTTAGCAAAAATGCAGCTTGTGAACTCTTTCATTTCAATTGTCTGCTCTTTATTTAATTGAAATGAAGCTGAGTCATATTTGGAATCAAGGATATGCCATGTAATTATATTATTGTAGCTTTCGTTAACGTAGTGAGCTCACCTATACAGTTGAATTCAATGTATATTTCAAGAGTTTATGCATGAATCATTCAGTGAGGGATATGGCAATACATGCAAATATTTAAATTAGTTTGGACAGTTCTTGGCAATTGCATGTTGACTAAGGTATTGTGTTTAACACTCATGGTAGATGTGCAAGCTGTTTAGCACCTCTCATTGCGCTCAATCTTTTCTGACCAACACTAAATAAGCCTTTCATAAGTGAAGAGAAGACAGGGAAAGCTGCATCAATTTATTGTGATACAACACACCAACATACTGATGCAAGCTCAGTTTCCAGGTAACAAGCCACTCAACATCAATTATGTACAGTAATGTGGATTATTAAACTGTCAAAGTAAAGCAAATCTTGTGCAGTGAAAATACAACATTTATTGCATGTCAACAATCCTGCATATCAAAATGCATGCAAGACTGATGCTTACAGCAAAACTTCAAAACCCCTATCTCGTCACCACTGTCAGGGCATAGAGATCTCTTTAAATTGATCCAAGACTTTCCAACTTCTCATCTGAAAACACAACGTGATCTGGCATTCCAAGTATTAGTGTGGAAAAGTGAGGGAATGTATTGAGAAAACCTTTTCCACAACTTCAACTTTTATCTCTCTTCTTCCTCATTTTGACTCCCCATGAGCTTACTGCTAATTCATCGGGACAACATTAGCTTTATTTTCATGTCCAGTTGTATTGGCCGTACAATATTTTCAGTCAGGGGATTCACCTTCACCTGTTTTACTGATGCTATTTCTTCTCAGATACATTCAAATTTGAAGAAGTCATCATAATTTTCCACTTTATCCTAATGGTATATGTAGCCCAAAATATGATGGGGTTGCCAAAATGGATGACGGTGTTCATCCAGTCAGCAGCTGAACCATAGAGATAAGAAGGGTCCCAGTCTGTACTTTGTTACATGATCTCACCTTGTCAGCAATATTGACATCGCAGTTGGTCTCTAAATTCCTTAAGGAGAGTGAGAGATGAGCAGGATTCATGCTTCTGATTGTTAGTCAGCAATCCTGGCTGCAGGTACATGCATATGCAGATTGAGCAAGGACAGAATAAAGGTGGGACACAATGTCCTTTGTGAGAAAACAGCCTGGCAACACTCAGTATCCAAGAACAAACAGTAACCATGAAATCATAGCCGAGAAAAGGAGTAGTAATGAAGATTTAAAGTGGCAGGGACTAAATTGGTGGAAGAATAAAAAGTCAAAAATAAGGAGATTTTAAAAAACACTGTATGGACTCCAAGGGGTAGTAGTGATATACTTTAACTGATATTGCTAAAACATTTCATCGTTTGGCATAAAAGTGATGCAGAAAGTCTGCTCACTATCATTTCGTAGAAATCAAAAATGTCTGGGGCTGGATTCTCCCCTACCCAGCAGGGCGGGGGGTCCCAGTGGGATGGAGTGGCGTGAACCACTCCGGCGTCGGGCCGCCCCAAAGGTGCGTAGATCCGCACCTTATGGGGCCAAGCCTCACCTTGAGGGGCTAGGCCCGTGCCAGAGTGGTTCACGTCCCACCGGCTGGCGTGGAAGGCCTTTGGCACCACGCCAGCCGGGACCGAAGGGACTTCACCGGCTGGCGGAAGTCCACGCATGCGCCGGAGCGTCAGCGGCTGCTGACGCCAGCCCCGCGCATGCGCAGGAGAGGGGATCACTTCCGCGTCGGCTATCGCAAAGGCTATGGCCAACACGGAAGGAAAAGAGTGCCTCCACGGCACGGGCCCGCCCGCAGATTGGTGGGCCCCGATTGCGGGCCAGGCCAACGTGGGGGCACACAGTACGCCGGTAAGGGAGGTGGTTTAATTCACGCCGGCGGGACAGGCATTACAGCAGTGGGACTTCGTCCCATCGCGGGCTGGAGAATCGCCGGGGGGGCCACGATTCCCGCCCCCGCCAAATATCCGGTGCCAGAGAATTCGGCGGCCGGCGTGGGCGGGATTCACGCCGGCCCACACCGATTCTCTGAGCCGGCGGGGCGGGGTCGGAGAATCCAGCCCCTTAAATTTCATTTTGGTTCAACGATTGAACCCTTGCAGTACTGAATGACAAGCACATGGGTAAGCAGAAGTGTCCCAAGTGGACCTCTAATAGACTGGTTAGAACACAATTTAAAAAGTTGGTTTCTCTCCTAAATATCAATTGTTAATTGTGTATCAGCTGGGGTTAGTTGTATTCAGTTTAAGAGCATTAAATGGGATACACCTCTGTTAACAGGCACGTAAGCAGACTGAAACTTTGGATGTTGGTTGGACGTGCACAATATGTAATGTGTCTCTTGGTAAATGAAAGCTTATTAGTGCATTAGTGCTAGATCCACTTGTTTCTGTTGTAAGATATGTCAACAGCACCTATACTTTCTCAGGAAACTGAGGAAATTCGGCATATCCACATTGACTCTTAATAACTTTTACAGATGCACCGTAGAAAGCATCCTATTAACTATTCGTGACTGTACACTCATATAGGATACGACCCTCCAGCCATGCTGCGCTGGAAAAGCAGCTCACCACGGCGCCGTGTGGCTGTTAAAAGCAGGGAGACCCTGCTCCTGGGATCTATCGTCTAGCAACACCTTATGAGATTCAATGCGCTCTCACGAGACGTTACGAGATGAATCCCACCCACAATGGGCACGATCACCTTTTGGCAAATCTGCATGTTAGAGTGAGGCAGTAAGCCTTACTCTAAGGTGCAGTTTCTCGAGGTATCTGAGACTTTGGGATTCAATCCCTTCACCCCGAAGACCTTGGGCAAGCGCCGTTTGGTACTGGTCCAAACGGGAACCAGACAGAATGACACTCGTGGGGATCTCCAAGGGGATTGGAGGCCCCAGCTGTATGCCTTTTGGGAAGGGTGGTGCGCTGACACTGCTGGTGCCACCTTGATAACCTGGCAGTACCAGCCTGGCACCCTGGCAGTGCCAGCCTGGCACCTTGGCAATGCCACTTGAGTACCAGTCTGGCACTTGCAAGGTGCCAAACTGGCATTGTTTGCGCATGCACGATCGGACCAGGGGTTGCCTGGCATGTGGGTGTGGGGAGAGGTCGGGGTTTCTTTTGTGGGCCTCGGAGATTGGGACAGCGGGTTGTTCCAACGAGCGGAGCACCCCATTGTAAAAAATGGGGCTATTTGTGGCCTCATCCGCACGTTCCATGCTCAGGCCCTTTATTCAACATGAGTCACGTTGAAGAGCCATGAGTTTCTCAGCACTGTGAGTGTCGGGAAACACGTGGCTAAACGCTCTCGCTCAAGGACTTTGTTCTCTTTTGGGAAGATTGCGCCCATATATTCAGTATACTGTCTAAGCTCTGACTCCATGCTTGCCTCTACACACATCTCAAGTGCAAGACTGCCTCCAGACCCTCTAGACTTGGGTCATGTGTTCTTTTACATCACATTGTGGGCGATACTATACACAGTCCCATATTAACCCTTTTTATGCCAGTCCTTTTTACTACACTATCCTCTATTGTTGAGTTATCAGAATTCTAACGCCAATGCCGCCTATCACGGCGAGACACAGGTCTTTATCTTTTTTTCCTGCAGCAGGGACCACATTGAAACCATGGAAAAAGTAAAGTTGATTGGCAAATTTCATAAATGGTCGATAATTATCCTAAATTACTATGGCGAGCAAGTCTCAATTCAATTCTTATTAAACATGAGCCAACAACACCAAACTGCCTCCAAATTCATTAGTGACACAAAAGGAAAAGTACAAAAGCAATTGCATCAGTAATTTCCCTTTTAAAGGTGATTTACATTTCACTGTGGCAAGCTGTCTGCTGATACTTCTAATGTTAAAGTTAACCCAACCCTGGAAATAGCAGTTTCTGCATTCAGAAAAAAGTCCAGAGCACTTTCTGAAAGAAATGGAATCAGAAACCTTAACCGAATGCTGGGAATTGGTACTCATGAAAAGGCTAAAAGAAATGGCTCCCCATCAGTCTGAGCCAAAACTCTGACAGGATTTGAGAATCTTAAGGTAATTGATCTCTGATTTAGAAAACTAAAGCAGATTTAAAATTCATCTCTTGATACCTTAAAAATATTATTTGCGTATTTAGGTAAATAAATCCAAATTCTCCTAAATTTAAAAAAGGATTATGAAATTTGTATCTGGGATCAGGGATTACACATGTTATTGTCCCCACACTAAGATAAATGCCCACATGATTACTGGAATTACAAGCCTATTCCACGCAACAAAATTAATTTTTCAGGGCTTTGGATAAGAATGTATGTGAAAGGCTGAGGTATATATTTATTAGTAGAACTGCTGTGGAGGAAATCAATGATAACTCCCACGTTGCTTCATAATAGCAGCAAACGTGTGCAGCACTGCCAAACCTTTAAAGGCAAGAAGCTGGTATCATCCAAAGGTTAATGATATTAAGCCAATTTTGTTTATTTGTACAACTAATGAAGTTGTGCAAAGACAAGACGTCACAATTACCCACAGTACGCAAGACCACATTAAAACTCCACAATTCACACTACTTTCGATCTGTTGTTTTTTTCAAGCATCCTTAAAAGAATATTAAAGGAGAAATGGTAAAATGGAAGTGTGAGGGGAAAAAGACCTGCGCACCATAATTGTGTCACTCATATTTTGTGCAGCATCATACCTTTTGTAAAAGATCAAAAATCTTTCTCCTGTTGATGGTTCACCATGAAAAAGTATCTATTTTATATGTGAGCAGAATTTGAAAATTTGTGATTTGACCCACCATCACGGCGCAGAAATTTATATTACAGTATTTATTTACTTTTTTCTATATTTTTCATGGGATGTGGGCATCGCAGGAAAGGCCAGCATGTGTTGCCCATCCCTAATTGCCCTCGAACTGAGTTAAATTTTAAGAGTCAACCACATGCTGTGGATCTGGAGTCACACATTGGCCAGGTAAGGACGGCAGATTTCCTTCCCTTGACGACATTGGGGAACCAGATGGATTTTAACAATCATCGACAATGGGTTTCATGGTCATCATTCGACTTTTTTTAAAATTCCAGATTCTTTTTATTGAAATCAAATTCTATGGCTGATCCAATTCTGACTCACTGTTAAGCACTGAAGCTTGCACTTGTCAGCAATGTTCCTCGGAAGCTGAGCAGTCTCGCAAAAGAATATAAAAAGCCTGCGTAGTTAAACAAATGGCTGCACGCGCCACAAAAAAATTAAACGGAACATTGCTCATCAGCCAATTATATTTACAATAATTAAATACCAGGCAGTATTGTTCTCAAGTCATCTTTTTTCATCAGTTCAACAACCGACCGCTAACTGATCAACTTTAATGCGCCTTTCTTTCTCCATTGTTTATGGGCTATTTATTTTTGAGTGCTTCAAGAAGTGGTTCTTCAAAATTGCCTGGACATCAAAGTGCCATCGTTTCCATTTCAACAGAACAGAGACTGTTTTCCAGAGTGCAGTCCTGTATATTCGGTTTACAGCACAAGACCATTTTATATTCTTCATATAATGACAACTGCAATAAGGGGGGAATTTTAATACACCGTGACATTCTCCAGAAGAGAAGAGTTAGAGTCTTGAAAATCCTCTTGCTAGCAATGAATAATTCACAGGACTGTCATGCCCCAAAATAGATCTTATTGCATCATTGATTTATGGAGCTAAGAAGAAGTCTGAAATAACAAGACAAAAATGTCAAATACTTCCTAATATCACAGTTTGGCTGCCTGCCTGTTAAATTCAAATTGGAAAAGAATTCCAGACAGCAGTCAAATTAATTTGCAGTAGTTTTGCCGAACGACAGAGCTGAAAGCTTTTCTTCGCCTTGTGACTCAGTGTTGTAATAAGAACCATTTTGAGGCAGAAAAGTCCTGTGAATTAGTTAAATGGATTTGAACTCTTTAGTCCTCATGCAAGGGAACCAATTCATACTGTGGGCTGCATTTTGGCACCTTGGCCAAGGAATTATGTTTTGTGTGCGTCTGCAAGGTCGGTTCATGTTCATTGTATTGTCTTCAGCTGGCAGACACGCACACACAGACACATATACCTGGCTTGCATATCTCAGTGGTACACTGCACACTCAATTCAACAATTGGGACATCAGGTGGACAGATTACAAGAATTTTCAGGATAGCAGCTAAATAATGAGGGGCGATATCATGGAATGGGACAATGATAATGTTTTTGTGGAAATTAGTAATAAATAGGGATACCAGAAAAGGGCAAAGACTGCATAAACTTAAATTTGCATATAGATTAAAGGCTTTAAAGAAGATGCAGAAAATATTTGTAAGAATGGTTACAGGGAATTCAGTTATGTGGATAAATTGGAGGAGTCATGCTTGTTTCCGTAAGAGGAGAGGGTTCGATAGAGATATTTAAAATCATAAGAAAACTAGACAAAGTGGCAGAAGGGTCAAAATCCAGAGGACACAGATTTAGAATGATTGGCAAAAGAACCAATGGCAACATGAGGAAACACTTGCAGCGAATAGTTACTATCTGGAGTGCACTGCTAAGAGTGCAATAGAGTCAAATTCAATTGTGGTTTACAAAGGGGAATTAGATACAAACCTGAAGGAAAACAAATTTCAGGACTACAGGGAAAGGCCAAGAGAGTGGGACTAGCTGAATTGCTCTTCCAAAGTGCTGGAACAGACTCAGCAGACTGAATAGTCGCCACTTGTGCTGTAACCATTCTATGATACAGTTCTATGTACGATAGATATAGGCTGAGTGGTCACACAACGACACAGCTACAAAAGAGGTCACATGTCATGAGCTTGCACGTTATCCCATGAGTGCAGGCAGAGTACAAATATGAAGTATATGCTGAATGGGTGAATAAACACTCTTCATTAAAAGTCATTGTTGTCTGTGATTCAGGACCCCAACATATTACATGGTGTCAGGTGTTGTCAATATAGCACAAGAACTTTGCTACAGTGACCTACTCATTTTTGATGAAAACATTGCAGCTAGTTGTGAAAAGTTTGAGAAGGAGTGGCATATTTACTGCATTTACTGACAAGTTGAAAAAGATACAGGCTAATATTATACCATATTAAACTTAGTGGACCCTGAGGCTGCCGAAACATTTGAGTCGTTTGTTTTCCAGGTGGAGCAGGAAAAAGAGAATCCTGAACTAATTCTATAAATGTTTAAGAATATTTGTCTTGGGATAGCTAATATCTTGCACAGAAAAACGTTCAATTCAACAAACCAAAGAGCAGATGAATCAATACAATCTTACATGGTCACACAAAAAAATATTGGCAAAGAAACGTGTAGTTGCAACTCTCACGGATGAACTAATCAGGGATTTTACAGCTATTTAGCCCAGAAGTAGCTGCTGCGAGAGAACGATCGAACGTTACAAGCACCCATTAGTAGTACGTTGAATGATAAATCAGAAGTAAGCAGAAATTTTAGGCTGGAAACAGAAGTATTCGCAGTATAGTGTGTGCCCTGCTCCAAATGCAGTGCCCAGCACCCTCAGAACAGAACAGTTTGTTTTGCATATGGTAAAAGATGCAAAAAATGTGGAAAGTGGAATCACTTTCGCTAAATGCTGCAGATCAAAAGGAGAACAGCTTTCCTCAGCCATCAGCTAGATGGCAGCTGATTGGTCCTCCAGAGGAAGGAGTGTCAGCAAGGTGAATGAACTGAAGCTCAGTCAAAGCAGCAAAGATACAGAGCCTCCAACAATGGGAATGTTGGCACCGTCACAGAAAAGGGTGAGATCTTCACCACCCACAAAGTGAAGGTAAAGATTGACACTGGAGTGTTTTGTTACCGGTGTGGTAGGTAACATGTGCTACTCAATCCTTGGTTAGTGATGAGGTTTTCCGAATCCCGATGAAGAAGATTCAAATTCTTCCAGTAGTAACAAAAGGTTTATTGAGTAACTACAACAATATTTACATGAGTTCTTGACTTTAACTTTGATACTAGTGTAAGGTTGACAAGATCTAACTGTGGTAACTGTACGTAACTCGACTGGCCATCTGAACTAGTCTGCTGTTGCTTTGATCACAGTGCACCCGAGAGAGAGAGAGAGACACACAATGTGGCTGTCCTTTATTGCACCGTGTCTCCTTTTCCCAAACCCCCCCCTCTTGTTGAAGAAAGATGAGATCCGAAAGCCAGTTCTAGGCCAGTTGGGAATAAAATCTTGGAATCTTGTGTTCAGTTTGCTCAGGCACCCTGAGTGAGTGGTACGCCGGTTGGTAGTGTTGAAGTCTGTCTCTGGATGGTGTCCTTAGTGTGGATGACCCAGAGCATTCCATCAGCATGTTCCGGGGATGTAGGACTCACTGTGTCTGCCTCTGGAGTAGTCTGCCTGTCCACTGGTATAGGGGCCTGTGCCGTAGGCCAAATGACTGAAATGCTGGGCAAAACTCTCTACTTCTGCCACTGGTAGCTGAATTCCCAATGAGGCAGAGAATCTCACGTCAGTGAAGAAAACGGGACCGGTGCAGGGCCCCGACCTGTTTCCGATGCTGTGCCCCCCCCCCCGCCACTCCCCCTTCCCTGTGGCGGGTTTGAAGTTTGTGTCCCACACTGGAAGGATGATGCAAATTGGTCATTAAGACCCATTTACTTCCACGTAGCAGCCAGAAACCATGGGCGGGATTCTCCGACCCCTCGCCAGGCCGGAGAATCGATGGGACGCAACGTGAATCCCCCCCTGCTGACCCAACGCTGGCTGCTGGATTCTCTGGTGCCGGTTTTTGCGGGGGCGGGTTTCGTGCTGCGTCATTCGGGGGACGTTGGCAGCGGCATTCCCGGCGATTCTCCGGCCTGCGATGGGCCGAGTGGCCGTCCGTTTTCGGTGGGTCCCACCGGTGTATACTACACCAGATCCGTACCAGCGGGAACTGGCTCTGCGGGCAGCCTGCGGAGTCCTCGGGGGGCACGGGGGGATCTGGCCCCGGGGGGGGGGGGGGGGGGGGGGGGGGTTCCCCCACGGTGGCCTGGCCTGCAATCGGGGACCACCAATCCACGGGCGGGCCTGTGCCGTGGCGGATTGGTGGTCCCCGATTGGCCCTGTAACTGGTTGCTTCTAACCCAGCGTACCCTTGATAAAGTTGTTGGGTGGAGGAGCTCTGAAGAGAAGTAGGGATGACCACGCTGTATCTGTCCATCCTGTACAGTTAGTCCATGTGTGATGGTGAAGAATGTGCAAAGCTCATTGTGAAGCTCCCTTGACAACTCTTGCCAGTTCCTCAAGGTGATGTTTTGCAATTGTCTGCATGTGATCTCTGCCTTTAAAAAATCTTTGAGTTCCTGAATTCAACAAGAGGACAGCACCTCTATTGTCATGATGTCTATGTCTTCCTCAAAATTTGCTTGGTCAGTAGTCGGCAAAAAGGCTTTGGAGAGGGCATCAGCCAAGTTTAGCTCCTTACCACATTTGTAGATGACGCTGAGATTGTAAAGTTGCATCTTTAGTGTTATGTGTTGCATCCATGTGGACGCAATGTGGAGAGACTTTTTTTTAAATAAAAAAAAGTCGGAGTGGTTGATGATCTGTTTCAGAGTGACCATATATGAAGTCATGAAATTTCTGACAGACAAAGACTGAAGGAGTATCTTTTTGATTTGTGCCCAAAGAGTCTCGGTGTCAGTGACAGCTCTTGATCCAGTCTGCCATTCGGGTTGTAGACTCCACCAAGTCCTCACGAGGAGGTGCCTGCTGATGTAGGTATGGATGCCTGCTTATCAAAGTATTGTAGCACGAGTGCGGCTGCCTGTTTGAATCTGTTGAAGACCGTTGTGCGATGCTCTTGCCATTACCATTCAACATTCTGGTGGAGAACTTGACAAAGAGGTCCCATGACCTCACAGTAACAAGAATGTACTTAGTAATATAATTTGCCATACCAAGAAAGTGTTGCAGGGTGTGCTTGTCCTCAGGAATTGCTATCTACCATATAGCCATTGTGTTGTCTGGATCGGGCTTGATGCCGTTGGCTGTGAGTAGATGGCCCATGTAAATCATCTAGCTGACCCTGAATCTGCAATTAGCAGGGTTAAGCTTCAGCTGTATGGTTCTGAATCAAAGGACCTGATGAGACAAAGGCGTGCATCATGTTCTTGCATAGTATGCTTCCAAACCAGATATCATCAATAATGATTTTGCAATTTGGCCCCGGAATGAGTTGATCCATGCGCCACTGGAAGACCTCGCTGCCAGCGAAGATCCCATAGGGCATACAAAGAAATTGGTACCTGCCAATAGGTGACATAAAGATGGTTAGTTTGGAGGATTCTTCATCCAACAGGGTCAGCCGGAGCCCACATTTCACATCGACAATGCTGAATACCTCAGCATTTGGCCTGTCTGCTATCACATTTTCCATTGTCTTCATAGGATGATGAGCATCTTGTTTAAGTGCACTGGGTCAATGCATATCCTGACCGTGCCACCTTTCCTTACTGCAGCCACCATTGCTGAAACTCATTCTGTGGCCTTGTCATGTGAGTTATGAAATTCAGTGTTGTCACCCAATGCACATCATTAACTACTTTCTGCTTTATGGCTAATGGTACTCTTCTCAGAGCACAGATTATTGGTGGTAGCTAATCATCTAGTCTCATGTAGGTTTTACTGGGAACTTGCGAATGATGGGGTGAAGGGGTTTTTTTATGCTAACGTTTGTGGGACCTGGTGTTGTAGAGCATGCACTTCTGGACCAAGCCTCAATGTAATGCTGTCCAAAAGACCTAATAGTGGCCCTACATTCTGGTCAACTATATGAAACTTGAAACTGCCCTGTGTGCAATGGAGAGTACCTAAACCTTCAGTGCGGATGGTTTGTTTGCCATAAGCCACGAGGTCTACCCAGGTGTTGGGGTCTGATGCTGCATATGGGTCTTGTTCCTGTAACATTCAGCTGGACAATATGTTACATTTTGCTCCATGTAGTGATCTCTATGTGTGCATGTACACAAGGGGTTAATGTGCAATCAGTAGCACCACATGATCACTAGAGGGCCAGACCAACAGGGGTATAAAGGACAGCCACATTGTGTGTGTCTCTCTCTCTGTCGGGTGCACTGTGATCAAAGCAACAGCAGACTAATTCAGATGGCCAGTCGAGTTACGTACAGTTACCACAGTTAGATCTTGTTAACCTTATCACTAGTATCAAAGTTAAAGTCAAGAACTCATGTAAAAATGAGGGGGGGGGGGTGTTTGGGAAAAGGAGACACGATGAGCTATGCACTGGCCGTATCAGCGCAATCCATGCTTCACTGTATATGATAATAGTTATGCACTGTGATGACCAGAAGTCTTTCGGGATATTGGATTCTAAATATTCGGGCAATTTAAGGGTTAAAAGCTTGGGGTCAGAGTGTGTCTGACTGCAAAGGACATGTTTTTTAAAAAATAATTCAGTTTTGCAGGGGTCTTCCAGTCCTTCCGAAGGCAACCCCTAGGGCAGTTCCCCAGTGACAGGGTAGCCATACAAGACACCATTAACCTGTCACCAGTGGCCAATGGCGAGCCATCTCTGTCGCAGGGTGGGGGGAAAGCAAAGTGTTCAAAATTCTAGTGGCTTTAATATCTTGAGAGATTTCTGTTTTCTGTGCCAGCGGCGACGTAACCTCAATGTACAATATTTCATAGGCATGAGTAAATACAGGATATTATGTTGCATTGTGAGGCTAGGAAAATATATATGATTGTCCATTTTACGCGTATATATCGTCAATTAATTGAGAGAGTCATTTTTAAAAATGCTTCATGATCTCAGCAGAGAAGGGCCTTTGATGAAAGTTGGGAGGGGCTCTGGACAGGCTCAAGCTATTAATGTTTTACTGACTCTACTAAAGCTATAAAAAAAAAGATTACTTTTTCGAAGTGAATTGAAATCCACAGAAGAACATGTTGAATCTCTATGGCCTATACTGGAAAATATGACGGGCAGCATAAAATATATTTGAAAGTTTAAATCACCGGTTGAAGGATACTTTTATAATATTGATATAATTTTAAGCATCGGCATATATTATGGGTTTGATTAATGCATTCATAACATAAGAAAAGTAGTTTTTTCCTTAATTGAAAATATTTATTGCTTCAATTTTCTCTGGGACAGAAGCAGCTCATTTCATTCTCTCTCTGCCCTCACTTTCCTATGAAAGTGCAGAATATAAATATTTCAAATTTCCAACCATGTCCATATTATGCATTGCCGCCCCCCATTTTTCTAGCCGTCTGAGGGCTGTATTGACTATGAATATGCTTATCCACCTGTGTGCCCCCTTTCACCCAATATTTTTGTAGCACATAACCCCTGCCAGTTCCGGATAAGGCAGCACAGTGAGAACCCTCCATGCAAAACACACAACTTACCACCATGACCCAGGTTGCAAGAACACAATGGGGTAGGTGCTGTTGTAGTGTCAATGCCTATCCTTGATCTTCATCAGTTACCCACCCCTGCCATCAATATTCACAAACAAAAAACAAAAACTGAATGTCTTGTCAGTTTAAAAGCTATCAATTTTTGCAGGATATATTACTCATGCAGCTGTTTCCCAATTTCTGCTCTTTTCGCTCTAAAACTGCGGCTTTGCAGTTTGTTAAGCTGGGCAAGAAATATTTAAAACTATTTCATTATTCAGTAGAAACATGCACCTTGTCATGATTCATATTCAAAAGTGGGGCATCAAATAAAATGTTCCATTTATTCATAACTGCCATAAATTACTCTTGGCCTCTGTTTGAATAATAGTGGCCATTGACCCATGATGAGCACAGCAATATAGCTAACTTTTTTCAGCGATCTGATCTGCTCTCTGAATTTCAATTTTAAACAATTAAAACATTGGAAGCTGCTTTCTGAACTGGATTCTTGCGCCCAGGTTCTCTATTTGCAAATACAATCTCACATGACTAACTAAATTAATGCACATTTACCTTTAAATTACTGCCTACAATTGCTTTTTTAATTCATTCATTTGCGTGGGTTTCTGAATTACTAGTCCAGTGACATTACCATTGTGCCACTCTCTCCCCTTATATGGAGGAAATGAATTACAACAGAACACTAGAGATGTAATGGATCCAGTGCTTTCTGCCAATAGGCTTTGGATTGTTTGTTACAAAGCCTCAGATGTCTGTACAAGTGGGACCTGAGGGAGTGTCTTTCCAGAGAAGACCACAATCAAAGAACAGAGACCGGGATCTGGAGGAACATTGTTCAGGCTAATTATAATAAATCAAGTCCATTATATCAATTGGAGACCACAACTTTGATTATTTCCCACAATAGTGCAGCTAGGATTAGGCTTCAGCATGTACAGGATCGCAGACAGGCCCCCACGCGGCATGCCAGATATTTAGGCTCCGACATACTGAATTGTCCTTCAGAAGCACCTTTTGATAATAAGAATAGACAGTACAGTCAGACCATGTTTACGCAAAAGATGCACGCTCACTATATCTTTGCAGGCTTCAGATATCATTTTTCAATGCTCTTAAATCTGTCAAAAGTATAGTGTATGTGTTTTTACATTGGATGACATGAACGGTCGCATAGATATTAACAGATTCCTTGCAAAAATTGATTAAACCAATACCATTTATTCTTCATTCACAACGGCTTTATTTAAATTATCTAATAATTGTACAAAAGTTCTACTTGCTTTGTTATTTTATTCTGATCTTTACATAATTCCGTCTCTACATAATTCCGTTTTTTTCAATGGAAGAAAAGGTGAATTATCAGGAGAGTGGAGTCTTCAGCTACTTACCTATTGCACTGAAAAATGCAATATTAATCAAATAAATTAAATAACTCTGAAATACTGTCTAAATACGTTGTCAAAGAAACAGTTTCTCCAAACTGATTTGTGCCAATAAATTGATTGGCTTCATTCACAGAATACTATCGAATAATAGCCATACTTATTGGCAGTTAATTCATTTATTTATTGAAAACCAAAGATTGCGGTGTGTTTAGGTACATGTTAGATTCGTTTAGTTGGTGTCTCCAAAACAGTATGATTTTTGTTTGAACTTCTATCCATCTGTGTTTTAAGACTGTAATCCACAGTGTCAAAAATGCCATATGGTTACATTAAAGTGCAAAACATGCAAAATGCTTCAACCATTCCAAAGCTTACGAGCAGATTGTGGTGTTGTGAAAACAAGATTAATTCTGCATATAGTTCTGATCAAAACCTGTATTGCAGTGCCTCTATACAATATAATGGGCTATCAAAACTATAGAAGCAATTTTAATCTTCCCCATCCAACTTGCATATTATCTCAACAGCATCATCATAAAATAGCAATAAATTAGAACTGAACAAGTAGACAATGTATTAATTAACAAACTATAAGCAAAAAATAAAAAATACCAATCATGAAACTAAAGAAACATTTCAGTTTGAATGGCTGATCAGCAACAATAACAGACGGGAAAAAAAATCTAACTGACATATTTTTTGGCAATCGTTCCTGCGACCAGCATGGATTCATCAATGAGGCATTGATCAAGTATAAAAACTTACAAGTCATGCGACAGTTGTATAGAATCTTGGTACGGTCGCACTTGGAATATTGCGCACAATACTGGGCGCCACACTACCAGAAGGATGTGGAGGCTTTGGAGAGGGTGCAGAGGAGCTTTACCAGGATGTTGCCTGGTCTGGAGGGTGTTAGCTATGCATAGAGGCTGAATAGATTCGGACTATTTTCATTAGAACGACGGAGGTTGAGAGGTGACCTGTTAGAGGTCTACAAGATTATAAGGGGCATGGATAGAATGGATGGGCAGGCATTCTTTCCCAGAGTCGAGGTGTCAGACACCAGAGGGCATAAGTTTAAGGTCCATGGGGCAATGTTTAGAGGAGATGTGCAAGGCAGGTTTTTAACGCAGAGGGTGGTAAGTGCCTGGAACACGTTGCCAGGGGACTTTATGGAAGCAGATACATTAACGGCATTCAAAAGGCATCTTGACAAATACATGGATAGGATGGGTATGGAGGGATACGGCACAAAGAAATGCCAAGGTTGGCATCCTGATCGGTGCAGGCTTGGAGGGCCAAAGGGCCTGTTCCTGTGCTGTATTGTTCTTTGTTCTTTATTCTTTGAGGCAGAGCACTTGCAATTGGAAATAAAAGTTGAGATATAATAGAATTGAAAATGAGAAAATCGATAAAATTATTAAACTTGCTGCAACACATATTTGTGTTAGAAATGCCTTTAAAAATGTTTTCCATCATAGGCCTCTCCCTATAATGAGAAGCCTTTGTCTAGAGTTAATGAATGTTCTCACAGCCATTGCTCTCAGCTGAAGAGACACAACAGGTTGCATGTTACAGCTCCCAGCAAGCATGGTGTCAACTCACAATTGATCAGCAACTAGACTGGCCGTTAATAGACCGCAACAGTACTTGCAATTTGGAAGCAGTCCCTTCTGTAAGTGCATGGGAAGTGACTGCAGATGAAAACCCCAAGGGATTCCATTATTAGAAGCAATTAAGATTTTTAAAAAAGTATAAAACATCAAAACCTAAGATGAAGCATTTGAGCAGCACGGTGGCGCAGTGGGTTAGCCTTGCTGACTCACGGTGCCGAGGTCCCAGGTTCGATCCTGGCTCTGGGTCACTGTCCGTCTGGAGTTTGCACATTCTCCCTGTGTTTGCGTGGGTTTCGCCCCCACAACCCAAAGATGTTCAGGGTAGGTGGATTGGCCTCGATAAATTGCCCCTTAATTGGAAAAAATGAATTGGGTACTCTAAAATTTAAAAAAATATATGTTTGCTCCTATCTTAGCGATATGTGGCAAAAATAGTAAACAGCAGGTGGTAGCAAGAAAACATTTAAGGAAAGAAGAACATGGGAGAAAATATTCAGAGCAGTCTTTATACTTTGCAATCCATTCTAAATGATTATCCCAACTGAATTTATCATATGCTTATTTATATCAGAACTCAAGAGAGACCAGTACTCACATAAACTGGAAGGAATGTACCATGTTTAGAATAACTGCCCTGATCCAAACATTTGCATATATATTGTATATAACAGTACCTTTCAGGTACACAATTTGCTGTTAGTAAGAAATAGTTAAGAAGTAACACTGGAAGTTTATGTAATGGTCTTTTAAATTTTACACATTTCTTGGCATTCGTAATATAAGCCGCACCCTACAAAATGCATCAAAACAGTTTTGCATATTACATGTAAAGATTTATTTAGCTATGATATTGATTGATGTGTCTATGCGGAGTGAATAAGGATGATTTATGGGGTGGGTTTTGGCCTAAATTTTCATCCTCGAGGTGGGTAGGGTCAGGGTGCGGGCTCAAATCATAGAATTCCATAGAATCCCTACAGTGCAGAGGGTGGCCTTGCGGCCCATTGAGTCTGCACCAGCCCTTGGCAAGGTCACCCTACTTAAGCTAAGGCCTCCATTCTATCCGCGTAATCCAGTAACCCCACTAAAGGCAATTTAGCATGGCCAATGCACCGAACTTAGACATCTTTGAAAAAAAAACTTAGACATCTTTACACTGTGGGAGGAAACCGGAGCACCTGGAGGAAACCCATGCAGACACGGGGAGAAAGTGCCAACTCCACACAGTGACTTGAGACCAGAATTGAACCCGGGTCCCTGGAGCTGTGAGGCAGCAGTGCTAACTACTGTGCCACCCAGGCCAGCTGATCCAGTAAGAAATGTGGAGGCAGCCACAAGGGCTGCTGAGTGCCAAAGTGAGCTGTTTAAAAGGCCTACCTTGTCACTGTGGGACATTGTCCCAGTTATAATAAAAACAGAAAGGCACTCCAAGCCCTCATCCTTCACACCCCCTTACCCTCCAAACACTCCCCATGCTCCATCCATGTATGCCGCTTCATGATACCTACCTCCATGGTCCCTCATGCCCACCTCTACTCTTTAACCCACCTCCTGTGCCCCTAATGCTCACTATGCCACTATCTATCCTTCCACCCATTCTATATAACCTTTTATTCCTCCTATGCCAAATAATGGCACTTCCACCCCCATTGGCCCAGTGTACATTCTCTGGAATCAATTAACCTTCTAGTGTAAAGTGGCATGTGGATGGCCAGTGGGTTCCAGGGGGCAGGCTGTGGAGTCATGGATGGCAGGTTGGGTCCATGCACGGCTGGCGCCATGTTATACCTGCTGCAGGTCATCAGCCATGCACGTGCGTGGCCCGGGACCTGACCACTCTCTGGCCATTTTCGGCGTGGGAGGCAGGAGTTCATCCGTCGCCGGTGCTAACCTCTCACCAGTCCCGGAATCGGTGAGGTTTCACACAGATGTTTTGATCATAAAAGACCACACATGTTCCGTTGGCACCAGTACTTAGCCGCTGAAACAGAGAATCCAGCCCAGTGAGATTGGTAGATGACAGACTCAAGCACTGGGAAAACTGCTCCTGTCTGGAAGTGTGGCTTTGAAGCTGCAACAACTCAGTGTAATGAAAATATCCCACATTTTTTATAATTAATCAAAATTTTACTAACATTTATACGGTCTTCTTCCTCCAAATTTTGAAGAGTTTAAATGGAAGCCACCTCCAAAGCAAAAACATTACAAAGCAAGATGTGTTTCGAAGCTAGAAAGGTTTGTTTATGTATTAAAGAGTGAAGAGAGAAGATTAATTTCTATCAATTTGGACTAGCAGCCTATTTGTCATGCATTTTTTGAAAATTAACATTGGCTGGGACTTGGTGACAGGTCATCAGTGTGGCCTATTGAAGGCAAAGGAAACATGATCTAGTTACAGCTGCGTTTGGTGATAGGTATGTGCCACATAATAAGTATATGCATTATTTCTACACACACATTCTCTCGATAATAATGTCGGGGGTGGGGGGGGGGGGGATTTAACTAAATGGAACCAAAGTCCCATAGCAAGTGCGTTTAGCCAGATGACTCCCGTGGATAATATGTAGATTGGCTAAAAAGTGATCCTACCCACAATAACGTGATTTACATCGTAACATCTTGCAAGATCACATTAGATCTCGCGAGGTGTTGTGAGCCGGGTAGATCCTGGGAGCCAGGTCTCCCGACTTTTATCGACCACACTGCACTGCGGCGAACTGCTTTTCGGGCCCAGCATGGCGTAAAGTCACGTCCGTAGTGTGATGACTATGTAAATGAACATAGGTTGTCCCATGGGACTGCTATCAAGGAAACCCAATGAAAACAATGTAATACAGAACATTAGAGCCCTCAATGTCTCCACATTGTCACTTCACATTACAAGGCTAGCTTTGCAGAGAGCATCAACTTTTCATTAACACTTGCATTAACAGCAATCCTCTCTATATTTAAAAAAAAATCATTCTCAGGATGCATTGGATTTTTGGGATCACCTAACAGCTGTCCACTTTCACTGATTTATTTTTTAAAAAATGAATTCAAATTGTCAAAAAGCCATGCAGGGATTTAAACTTGCATTCAGCCAGTAACATAACCATTGCCTTGCCGCACCCACTGTGATGCAGCCAAATAACCCAACTGATGACCTTTTCTCCTCTAAAGACTTGCTCTTTTCATTGAACATTGCCATCTTAGCAGATGTGCACCTGTTAAGGAAGGTTACAGTGAACCAGCAATTGCTTCACTAGAAACCACTAGGCACTAATTACAGTTCATTATGGAACAGAATTTTAGAACGCTCTGAGGCAGTGCTATTTTAAAGCTTAAGAATACTTGCCAGTCGTAAATACTTCTTGAATGATGATCACTGTTCTAAATATTTTATAGACCCCAAACTAAGTCAGTCAAAACACTATGCGGTATGCACCATATGAAATGTACCTCTTCCTTCACAGCTGCTACCTATCGTGCTTACATATGTAAATTACAGCAGGCCAAGAGATTTTGATGAAAGAACTAGTATTTATTTCCCAGTACTCTGAATAAACACAGCATCCTCCACATTACATGGACAGCATGTATACATTGGTATATTATTAGAAAAGACACAAATTCTACTTAATATCTACACTTCATTGAACATGGAGTCCCACGTACAAGTCATGCAAAATGAGGTGTAATACTAAAGATTTTCAGATTCTTGGCAGGTAGGCCTAATTTTTCTCTCTCTCATTAATCACGTTCCTCTCCCCTAATGCTCATATTCATCTCTAATCTATTGCTCTAAAAGTACCCGAGTTGCTTTGTCAGCTAGATATCCAACTTTTCACTTAACTATGTGCTCTTTGGGCCACATGCAGAGCCCTTTGGGTTTATTATCGATTCTGATTATGAGAGAGTAAGAAAATATGCAGTAGTGGTTAAATCGTATTAGCAAGGAGAACCAGCTGAGAGGCAAACAGTTGTGCAAACAGTTATGTAAACCCTCGTCAACCTGAAACGTGAAGCTTGATTTATTGCAGCCCTTCATGGCTGAAGTCCTGGTGGTCTGGTCCACCTCAGGCCCCGTTTCAGCCTTTCTGGAGCAGGAGAATCTCCACCGGTTCGGTCGGAGGCTGAAAGTGGCTGACGCTGGAGTCCCAGTGGCAGGATGTCAATTAGGCTGATTAATGGGCCAATTAATACCCATTATCCCTGAGCTCGCTGCAATTTAGTGATACCCCAGGTATTTAATGGGAGGCACTTGGCTTTCCCGAGCCCTTGGCAGGTCATCCAGAACTGTTAGATTTCCCAGCGGCCTCCCAGGGAAGAGTGATGCTGGTTACGGGTAGCGGAGTGGGGTGTGGGGTGTGGGGGGGGAGGGTGTTGTGAATTGGGAGGAATCCTCTTATTGAGTTGGGGACCTGGCATCAGGCAGGGGAGGGGCAGCTGAATGCAAACCCTTTATCACTCCTAACCCCTCGTGACCTCCATCTCACCCTCAATCGCCTTTTGGTCTGGGGTCCCATGAGGTTCCTGGGCACTGCCATCAACCGCCAATGCTCCCCCTGCCATTGGCGACAACGGGTTGTCCATAAAATCCAGCCGGTTAACTTTGTTTCTCTCTCCACAGACGCTGCTTCACTTGCTGAGTCTTTCTAGCACTTTCTGTTCTAATTCATTTATTTACCATGTACAAAATAGTGTTGTCAAACCCTGCATTCATCAATATCTGCTTGTATCGTGTTTCCAGCATGTGATACAGAAAATCCACAAACCTGTTACCTGTGGCTCCAATTTATTTTTAATTGTAAAGAAAAAAATCAGTCGTAAGTAAGCATACACTCAGAAAACACGTTGGCAGGGATTTTGAGGCAGCAATGAGGATGAAACTGTCAACATTCCCCATCATTACTCCACTGAAACTGACAACAACTTCTTGGTCAGAACCGTCCGGGCATTCACGCCAGTGGGATCTTCCGGACCAGCCGACAATTCCACCCCCCACCCCCCCCCCCCCCCCCCCCCCCCCCCCCCGCCGCACCCCCGGCGCCCCCCCACTCCCTTACCAAGGGTTTCATGGTGGCAAGCGGTGCATTCAATGAGAAACTCCGGTGACAATGGTGGAAACGTCTGATCCCGCTGCCGGTCACTGGCTGGCCTTCTCCCACCGCGGCGGGTTGCTCAGTAAATCCCATCCCCAGACTCTAACTTATGTAGAAATCCAGAGGTTGTGCTGTCATTGATTCAATGCTTACGCAGACCATGCACTCTTGAAGCTCCCCCCCCGCCTCTCCTCTCCCCCCCCCCCCGCCATTGGCTATAACCAGCTAGAAATCACTGGACTGACAAGAACCTGTCCTTTTATGTTACACTCTCACTATAAAGAGCCCATTAAAAAATGTAACACCTTGTTGAAAGACATGTACCTGCAATTTTAATGACATACTAAGTTCATATTTACTGTTGAAGGGCCCAAAGGTCCGGAAAAAACATTGTTACATTTATATGATGGAAAAATTCCCCATTATGATAAAAGGCATTTTATATACTTGTTTAAATTTTGTTCAGAATATTCCAGCTTCTACCTTTGTCTCATGTGTATTCCCCAATCATTGGGCAGCAAGGTAGCACAGTAGTTAGAACTGTTGCTTCACAGTGCCAGGGACCCGGGTTCAATTCCAGGCTTGGGTCGCTGTCTGTGCACAGTCTGCACTTTCTCCCCGTTTCTGCGTGGGTTTCCTCCGGGTGCTCCGGTTTCCTCCCACACTCCCGAAAGACGTGCTTGTTCAGTGAATTGGACATTTTGTATTCTCCCTCTGTGTACCCAAAGAGGCGCCGGAATGTTAGGACGAGGGGATTTTCACAGTAACTTCATTGCAGTGCTAATGTAAGCCTACTTGTGCCAATAATAAAGATTATAGATTATTATTATTGTAGTAGATGTAAGCACACAATTAACCAACTACAATGTGGGATACTTTGTAAGAAAAGAGAAAAATGGACTTCCAATTCAAAACCTCAGGATGGCCAAAGTGCTTTACAGCTAATAGAGAACTTTTGAATTGTGTGAGGTCACTGCTACAATGTAGAAAATGCTGTATCCAAGTTGGAAGCAGTAATATCTCACAAGCAGCAATAACCATATCACCTGACTTAATGATGTTGGTTGAGCGATACTCCCGTGAACTCTCCTGCTTATCTTTAAATAGCGCTGTGGGAACTTTCATGTCCAACCGACAGGGCACACACGGCTTTGATTTAAAGTCTCATCTGAAAGATGTAGGCCAGGATTCTCCGAGCCCATGCCGGGTCATATAATCGCAGGGGGCACGGCAAATTCCCGCCACGCCGCTCCGATGCTGGGCTGACAATTCTCCGGCAAGCAGAGAATCGGCGCCAATCGCGTCCTGGCGGACGCCACGGTGTCGGTCGGGGGCCGCTAAAATAGGCCCCCGCGGCGATTCTCCACGGGCCACCAGCCGAACTCCCGCTGGTACCACCTGGTTGGAACTCGGACCCACGGTCGCGGTGGCGGTCCTGGCGAGGGGAATCTGACTCCGGTGGGGTCTTCAGCAGTGGCCAGGCCCGCAATCGGGGGCCACTGATTGGCGGGCCATCCCGATTTTGAGGAAAAAGTCCAGAGTAATTTTCACCCATTTTCTGGCGGGCGTGGGGACTTAGTCCCCAAAAGGGAGAATCCCAGCCAAAATCTCCCAACAGTGCTGCACTCCCTCAGCATTGTACTCTGCTGAAGCATCACTCTACATAATGTGCTCCGAGTGGGTCTATTACTGTCACAGCTGTCATCAAATAACCAGAAGGCAAGATAGACTTGGAACAATGCTGTCAGTTCCCTAAAGGGCTTCAGTAGATTTCTTGTTTCTTTTCAAAAGTTTATTTGTGTAAACATTTGTTACTGTAACTTTAACATATATTAAGAAGTCTTACAACACCAGGTTAAAGTCCAACAGGTTTGTTTCAAATCACTAGCTTTTGGAGCACTGTTCCTTCCTCAGGTGAATGAAGAGGTAGGTTCCAGAAACATATGTATGGACAAAGTCAAAGATGCAAGATAATGCTTTGAATGCGAGCATTTGCAGGTAATTAAGTCTTTACAGATCCAGAGACAGGGGTAACCCCAGGTTAAAGAGGTGTGAATTGTCTCAAGCCAGGACAGTTGGTAGGATTTCACAAGTCCAGGCCAGATGGTGGGGGATGAATGTAATGCAACATGAATTTGAGGTCCCGGTTGAGGCCGTACTCATGTGTGCGGAACTTAGCTATAAGTTTCTGCTCGGCGATTTTACGTGGTTGCACTTCCTGAAGGCCGCCTTGGAGAACGCTTACCTGGAGATCAGAGGCTGAATGCTCTGAAGTGTTCCCCGACTGGATGGTCACCTCAGCACTTCGCTTTACTGCAAGCCCACGGATAACCTCACGATGCTCCACTTCTCCAGCTTCCACCCTAAACACATTAAGGAAGCCATCCCCTATGGACAAGCCCTCCATATACACAGGATCTGCTCAGACAAGGAGGAGCATAACAGACATCTACAGACGCTGAAAGATGCCCTTGTACGAATGGGATATGGCGCTCGACTCATCAATCGATAGTTCCAACGCGCCACAGCAAAAAGAACCACACCGACCTCCTCAGAAGACAAACACAGGACACAACCAACAGAGTGTCCTTCATCGTCCAGTACATCCCCGGAGCGGAGAAACTATGACATCATCTTTGCAGCCTTCAACACGTCATCGATGAAGATGAACATCTTGCCAAGGTCATCCCCACACCCCCACTACTTGCCTTCAAACAACCGCGCAACCACAAGCAAACCATTGTTTGCAGCAAACGACACAGCCTTCAGAACAGCGACCACAACATCACACAACCCTGCCATGGCAACCTCTGCAAGACATGCCAGATCATTGACATGGGTACCACCATTACACGTGAGAACACCACCCACTATACTCCTGTGACTCGGCCAACATTGTCTACCTCATACGCTGCAGTAAAGGATATCCCGAAGCGTGATACTTTGGTGAGACCATGCAGATGCTGCGACAACGGATGAACGGACATCACACGACAATCGCCAGGCAGGAATGTTCCCTTCCAGTTGGGGAACACTTCAGCAATCAAGGGCACTCAGCCTCTGATCTCTGGGTAAGCGTTCTCCAAGGCAGCCTTCAGGAGGCGCGACAACGCAAAGTCGCCGAGCAGAAACGTATAGCCAAATTCCGCACACATGAGTACGGCCGCAACCAGGATCTTGGATTCATGTCGCATTATATTCATCCCCCACCATCTGGCCTGGGCTTGCGAAATCCAACCAACTGTCCTGGCTTGAGACAATTCACACCTCTTTAAACTGGGGTTACCCCTATCTCTGGATCTGTAAAAAATTATGTCATGATATGCAAACATGCATCTAATGAACACATAGAATAGAACATTACCAATGAGCAGTCAGGACACTCAGGGGTGGTATCTCACTATAAAAGGGATGAGGCACTCACACCCCGCCTCTTTCCACAGACCAACGTCTCCAGAGTGAGACAGGGTGTATCCTCAGCATTACACCCCAGCATGTGGCTAGAGCAAGGCTGGTTCAGTTAGACTGAGTGACTACATTTAGATTAGCAGAGAGTCGAACTCATTGAGAACTGTGCTAATAGTTCAATAAAACACATTGAACTCACTCCAAAGTCTGGAGCATCTTTTACTCAAAACTGCATCAAGTGGCAGCTTGTGTGATTCCAAATTACATAACACAACAACTTAATTACCTGCAAATGCTCGCATTCAAAGCATTCTCTTGCATCTTTGACTTTGTCTATATATATGTTTCTGGAACATACCTCTTCATTCACCTGAGGAAGGAGTAGTGCTCTGAAAGCTAGTGATTTGAAACAAACCTGTTGGACTTTAACCTGGTGTTGTAAGACTTTTTACTCTGCTCACCCCAGTCCAACGCCGGCATCTCCACATCTTAACATATATTAGCAAGTTGCATGCAGGGATATCAGAATCACACTTACAGACAGAATGGAAATGTTTGTCAAGGAGATAATTCATTCTTATTTAATTTCCCCAAATCAACGATTCTGCAGTAAATTCAGAATGGAGGTTTTAAGCAACTTTATGTAAAATTATTGCCCGACTTGGAAGGATGTTAGAGCTGACTGGACAAGTATTACACCTGTAGCATTAAATTCCTGTCCACCTCCATTTCTCAACAGGTTGGTCTCCAAGGTAACCACTTCTTTCTGCAATACCCTACTGGATCTTATTGCCTCTTTAGCAGAACCTGTTCAAACAGAATAACTTTTATTTTAACTCTGCCTACTTTTTCAGAGCAAAGATGTTGCTATGGCAACTTGCATGGGTTCCAGCTTCACCTGTCTTTCTGTTGCATGCTCCCTTTTTCCAACTCAATCCAACTGAGGCCCCTCCCTGAACGACCTCTCCCATTTTGGTGACTATGTTGGTGCTGTTTTGATGGAACTAATTTAATCAAATTTTATTCCTGTAAAGCAGCACGGTCTTGGTGGCAGCTGGAACAGTTTATTAACTGAGTATCTCTGCTGCTTTTACATGCTTTGTCTGCACCCATACGAGACTGCCTTTCCGGTCCGTCATCCACATCCCATATCACTACCTGTGCAGATTGCTTGGCAAAATGTAAATGAATGCACATTCGATACTTCCCATTTCCATTTATCCTTCATTTTTAGCGATCCATCTGTGACATGTCTTGAACTTCTCGCCACTGACTCCAAAAATTAGATATATTGCAACCTGCACACAGCATTAACCAGTCTAAAGTTTTTTTCTCTCAGATTCACCCTCGTATCTGCTCTGCTGACCCTCGACTTGAGCTTTTACAGAAGCTCATTTTATCTTCTCATTTGTGTTGAAGAGATCCTTAATTGTATTTTCTCTGTTTCTGTTACCTCAGCTATCATTCTTTTTACTTCCTTTCATAGTGACAGCAAGGTCCTTCTCTTTGCATTCCATTTCACTGGTCTCGACATCAGATTATATTAAGCCATTTCTGCTAACAGCAATCTGTTCCAGCTCCAAGCCTATTTCTCTTCCCTCTGTGCTTACCAGAAAAACCTCCTCTTCCAATTAGGTTATTCGCTTTCCCATCAGCCTACAACTGGCTGCTGTTCCCTTAACCATTCCCACACTGCTACAGCTGTTGGAACTGCTGTCCAGTTGGCCCACCTCCCATCATTGTCAAGAACTCCAAATACTCCTTCCATGCAGAGACAGAAACTGAGAAGTACATTCTCCAATCTACTGCACAGCCTTCCCAGCCATAATGTGACATCCCATATCTTGAGCTGACAAACTGGGTGATCAGTGCTCTGTGCATCTCCATAAATACGACCCTAAATCTCCACTGACTCACTACAATATCTCCTTCTACTTAAGTGCTGACCTTTCTGTTTTTAGCTCTTATTCGGTTCCAAGTAAAGCCCACTGAAACATTAGCCAACACTATCCCATATTCATCCTGGGAATTCTGCAGACTACTTCAGCAAAATTCTCAGTTTGAGAGGCTAAGTGGTGACGCCGGGATTGATTCATGAGCTCTACATTGACAAAAGTTCTACGTAGTGGAGCATGGCAGCACGAGTGGTTAGCACTGTGGCTTCACAGCACCAGGGTCCCAGGTTCGATTCCCCGCTGGGTCATTGTCTGAGCGGAGACTGCACTTTCTCCCCATGTCTGTGTGGGTTTCCTCCGGGTGCTCCGGTTTCCTCCCACAGTCCAAAGACGTGCAGGTTAGGTGGATTGGCCATGATAAATTGTCCATGGTGACCAAAAAGATTAGGAGGGGTTATTGGGTTACGGGGATAGGGTGGAAGTGAGGGCTTAAGTGGATCGAGGCAGATTCAATGGGCCGAATGGCCTCCTTCTGCACTGTATGTTCTATGTTAAAAGTCATGCTGGTGCTGCAGCGATTCAGGATCCGTTAATGGGCTAGCACCGATGTCACATGGAACTAGTGCATGATGGCGTCTGATTCGCCAGGTTCTCGACCGGCACTGAAGAGCTTGACAAGCTGTAGTCACATACTCATTCCAGCCAACAAGATGGCACCCTGAAGAGCAACATTGCATTTCGCCGATGCGGAGCTTGAAACCCTACTGGATGCCATGGAGGGGAGGCGGGGCACTCTTGTTCCATGGTTGAGAAGGAGGCTGCCACCCGTAGACATCAATCGGGCCTGAGCATAGCTGGCAGAGGTTGTGATGCCATGGACCCCACCATGAGGACCGGTCAGTGTCGCAAGAAGCTTCATGACTGTCTCAGGGCGGCCAACGTGAGGAATCAGCCCCGCGCCCTTGGCACCACTCACTCCACACCCATAGCTCCCCCCTCTGCCCCTCCACATGGCCCCCACTAGGCAGACCAGTAGGTCACACTGGGCACGGGTGGGCAAACCCCAGGCCAGCCAAAGTGGGCCTCTATCACCACCCTGGCACCAACCCCATCCCGCACACCCATAGCCCCCACGCGCCCACCTCCCTTCAGAGGGCGATCAAACCCCACATCAAACACCACATGCCAACAACCATAGTGTCTGCCATGGCTGGGTGTCCTGCACAGGCCACCAGCTGCAGACTCCCTGTGCTTCCCACATCCGATGGATTGCGATGTCATAGATTGCGCTGGTATGTGTGGTACCACCCCCCCATCACCACCACCACCACCACCCACCACCCACGATCTAACCACGTTTCTTGTATTATGGCAGGACCACCTGACAATAAGACCAACCCACCCGGAATCCCCGGCCCCAACAACAAGACTAATCTAGCAAGGCAAGGGGCAGCACGGTGGCCTAGTAGTTAGCACAACCGCCTCACGGCGCTGAGGTCCCAGGTTCGATCCCGGCTCTGGGTCACTGTCTGTGTGGAGTTTGCACATTCTCCCCGTGTCTGCGTGGGTTTCGCCCCACAACCCAAAAATGTGCAGAGTAGGTGGATTGGCCACGCTAAATTGCCCCTAAATTGGAAAAAAATAATTGGGTAATCTAATTTTTTAAAAAAATAAAAAAATCTAGCAAGGCGGGACCGGCTGGCGTCGCGGGCCCCCAGCTTCAGCTCTGGGATGACTAGGATGATACATCCAGGGATAACACCAACTCTGTGGCACTGCTGTCACCAACACCTTCCCCCAACTCAGAGATACGCACATCAGTTGGGCATGTTAGTGGATATGCTCCTGGGGCATTATCGAGTGTGCGCTACACATATGCTGCGATACATCAGGCAGAGGTGGGAACTCTCTAGAGGGTAGATAGTCGGAGGGCAGCCCGACTCAAGGGACTAGCCGTCATCCAGAAAGGTTTCGGGCTTCAAGAAACTATAGTCCCATCAATGCTTGAGATGCAGGAGTAGAGCCAGGGATTACATGAGGGATTGTCCGCAACCATCCAGCACCTGCAGGTGCAGTTGGAGAAGTCCTGCAGGAGCAGGAGGTGGTGCTGCCAATGAATGCCACCCAGACCAACAGTACAAAAGTAGCATTCGTGTTGGGCATGGCAGTTGTGAAGGTATCGGCCATGGGTCAAGATGTCCAAGGCCTGGGGCACTCTGTGCGGGCAGTGGCCGAGGCACAGGACAGGGCAGCCCTGTCAAAGGCAGCCATGTACCAGAGCCACCTGGACATTGCTGCAGAGACCTGGAGCTTGGCCCAGTCATATTGAGCCATGGTTGTGGGGGTGACAGCATTGTCCTGGCATTGTCTTACCTGAGCCAGTTACAGAGGGACCTGGTGTGACTATTGAGTGATGTGACACAGTCCCAGAAAGATGTGGCCCAGTCTCAGAGGGACATGGCACAGTCCCTGTGCTCCATGGCCTCACGCATGGAGACACTGGTTAAGAACGAGAGCAATATTCCAGAACTAGCAGGACCCGGTGGTGCGGGAGCCATCGGACCTTGTTCCAACCGTATCCCCTTCTCCAGGAGTGGCCCGGGAGCCATCGTGCACCCCAAGTGAGGAGGAGGTGCTGAATCCATTGATTCCCGCAGGGAAGGTGCCGGAACACTGCTGTGCTTCTGAGTCCCCCTTCCTGTCCCTGGCACATCTGATGGGCAGCGGGCAGAACAGGGCAGCACCACACCATCAGGGACATTTGAATGACTGCCATGCCCAACTAGGCTTGGTTGCTCTAAAGGATGGACTTCAAAGGGGACCCAGGTCACAGGACACGATTCACAGCAGGCCGCTTCCACTCCTGATGTGCCACCTGGGGATCCACCTAGATGTCTATCACAATAGACAGCTCTGTACACTAATGGTCCGACCTGACTCAGTGCTCTGTCTGCAGGATGTGAGGGATGGGCTGGACTGGGAGGAGAGCGTGTGCTAGATGGGAGGAGGGTGGGGGTCGGAGTCCGCTGGTGAGGGGCACAGGTGTCGGACACTGCCCCTTCCCCAGTCACCAGCCACGTCCCTCCCACTCACGCCCCTCCCCACATCGCACTCGAGAGTCCATCCCCACCTTCGCCAGACCAAGGGTTCGATGGGACCGTGTGGTGGAATGGCCAGTGATTGCATGCAATGAGCTTCCGGTGGACGGTGAAATGAGCTTCCAAGAGCAGGAGTCAGACTCCGTCCAATGATGCGGAGCACTAGGGCTCATTGTGTAGTGGATCGTTACCATCCTACATTCCACAGACCAGACCCGCTGACACTGCCAACTCAGGGCCAGCACCATGTAGTGAGGCAGGCATGGAGCACGGAGGAGTGGCTAGGTGTTGTGGGGAGGGGCGGAGTGGGAGCAGGAAGCAGGGGGATGGACAGGTACGGTGGTGATGGAGGGGATACAGGGAGGGTGGACAGGGGACGGGGTGTTTGGACGGGGCAGAATGTGAGGGGGGGTGGGACGGGGAGGCTGCCGATGGCTAAGCTCCCTCATCAGTGAACCTGGAGGCGAGTAGATTGTCCCGTGTGCGGCGGCCCAGGCGCACATGTTGTGCGGCCTCCTGCGCCTCTCTTGCTCATCTTGGCCCTCGTCATCAACCGCCTCGATGGACGAGGCCTGGCATTCATCCTCCTCCTCCAGCACGATGCCCCTCTGCTGCTTGATGTTTTGGAGGATTATCATAGATTATCATAGAATTTACAGTGCAGAAGGAGGCCATTCGGCCCATCGACTCTGCACCAGATCTTGGAAAGATCACCTTACCCAAGGTCAACACCTCCTCCCTATCCCCATAACCCAGTAACCCCACCCAACACTAAGGGCAATTTTGGACACTAAGAGCAATTTATCATGGCCAATCCACCTAATGTGCACATCTTTGGACTGTGGGAGGAAACCGGAGCACCCGGAGGAAACGCACGCACACACGGGGAGGATGTGCAGACTCTGCACAGACAGTGACCCAAGCCGGAATCGAACCTGGGACCCTGGAGCTGTGAAGCAATTGTGCTATCCCCAATGCTACCGTGCTGCCCACGGGTGCAGCAGACCACTACGATGTGGGGGACTCTCCTAGTGCTATACTGAAGGTCTCCTCCAGAGCAGTCCAGGCACCTGAACCGCATCTGGAGCATGCCGATGCACTGATCGATCATGCCCTTGGTCACTACATGGGCGACATTGTAGCGGGTCTCTGGGTTGGTCTGTGTCATCAGCTAACCCCTCACCCGGGTGGTGTGCCTCAAAGTTGTTGGGAACCGTCAAGTGTGTTTGGATGAAGGCTTCATTCACACTGTCCGAGTATCGGGCACAGAAGTGCATTTCATGGTCACACACCAACTGTGCATTCATGGAGTGGAACTCATTTCGGTTCATAAAGATCACCCCCTCATGCGCTGGTGCTCATAAGGGGAGAGGTGTCCCGTTGATGACCCCCGGACCTGGGGCATCCCAGCAATGGCAGCGAATCCCACTGCTCTGGCGATCTGCTGGGTTTGCTCCACACCGAAGGTCATGTATTGTGTTGATAGGCATAGAGCCTCCATTACGTCACTCCTGGAGGATTATCATAGATTATCATAGAATTTACAGTGCAGAAGGAGACCATTCGGCCCATCGACTCTGCAACTGTGCACCAAGGTCTGCAAGATCCCAGACAGGTTCCCACGTCACCGAGAAGGACTCTGTGGTGTAGAAGTTCAAGGCAACCATCACTTTGATGGCCACTGGGAGCGGGTGTGCTTCCTCATACCCCCGAGGTGCAGGATGCACCATGATCTGGCAGACCTGTTGCACAGTCCCCTGCTCATCCAGAGTTTTCGTGGCATGCTCGGTCTGTCAGTTCCTCAAATGACAGGCGCTGCCAATATACACTAGGCCTGTTGGGCGGTCGGTTCTCCACCCTCGCTGGCTGGTCCCTGTTCCTCTGGGGCAGCCTCCGGTTCTGCAGGGCCCGCCCCAAGCAGCTCCTGCTAGTATACCCTCAGTGCGTCCACCAGAGCTGTGGCAGCTAGGATGATGGCAACCATGCCTGGTTGGATACCGAAATCCATTGTCTGCAGGGGGTAAAGAGCGGACATGCTAGCATGGTGAGTACCCCCCTGCCCGATCATGCTCAATGGGCTACAAGGTGACCCTGGCCTGTATTGCAATGCCTGCCCCCGCATGACACCATCCCACCTTCTTCTGCCGTCCCATCCCCACCCATCCCGGCAGTCCCGCTTGGCACTTTGTCCTCTGCGCCGCACTCATAGCTCCGTCGGTGTCTGGCACCGGGGTGGGGGGTTACCTGGACAGCCTGGACCCAGGGAGTCACCCTGACACCACGGACCATTCCCTGGTCACCTCTCGCTATTCCTTCCGACCCCCCCCCCCCTCCCCCTCCCCCAGCCAGCAGCAGCACTTGCAGCCCACGGTTGCGCCTTTGGGAACATGTCCTACCTCCTCCCTCTCCCTCAACAGCCACCACGTCTGCTTCCCAATTTAAAATAGTACAAGTGAATCTCGCTGTCGGTAATTCCTCCTGGCAGGCCTGTTAATGGTACAGCGTTTACTGTACAATTTGCATGGCCATGCCGACGTGCAGCAAAGAATGTATTCATGCCGTTTTTGTGGGGCCGGAGCATGGCATCCCGTTTGGCGCCCGGCGCCCGCCATGATTTTCGGCTGATGCGCGATTTTCCACCCAATCACGTTTGCCAATTCCGGAGTTGGCCAACAGTGAATCATGCCTCTGGTCTTTGTTTTAGAAATTTCATATTTCAAGCCTTCTCCATTTTCCTGCCTGTTCTCATTCAGCTTGTATTTCAATTCCTCCCATTTTATAGATATTTTTATGTGTTCTCTCATTTACTTTTCTAACCCCTTTTCACTGCTGAGTTAATCTTTGTATATTGCCTGACATTTTCACCTTTCTAGCTGATTTCGAATACATAATCACAAGCCATTAACCACTTCTTTGTAATAGATGTTAATGTACTTGACTCTTGATCTTCTCTATCCATGGTTTGTTCAATCCTTATCTCCCAGTTTTCACTTCTAATGAAGCAGGTATTTTTATTCTCTTTGCCGGTGCTATTAGACCTGCTGAGTATTTTATGTTTTTATTGAAAAAAACGTGTAAGCTTTACTTCAGAAGGCAATGACGTTTTCAGTTTGGTTTCCCTCACGGAGGATCTGTGGAGTTCCACGACGGAAAAATCGGCGCCACACCCGCACCGATTCCACTACCGGTGAAGTGCGAGCACCGGCGCCACGTGGGGCCCCAGCAGAACACACAAAAAATGGTGCATGAATCGCCAGGTCCGTGATGGACACTGGCAGGGCTGACAAGCTGCAGCTGCTGCTTAGACTATAAACCCCCATACACACACTGATCGCAGCCGGAAAGATGGGACAGGTTGGGCTGGAGCGCCCATACAGCTGATGGGTTGGCTGAGGCCAGAGGGCACCCAGGGGGGGTGTCCGGGGGGAGGGGTCCCCTATATGACCCAGGGCACCAGGTTTATAGCGGGCTGCCAGCTGCATGGCTGCCTTGCCGGCTGCGGTCATGATGTTGCTTACCCGTCCACCCTGATCCCTCAGCCCACCTCCTGGCCACCCCGCACTACTCCCCCCAGCCCTGGCAGAAACCCCCCAGCTAGCGCCATGACTGTCACCGAAGTGTGGCGGTGCTGGACACTGTCCGTCCGTCCTGTCTCTCTCTGAGCAGCCACCACGTCAGGCTTAAGGCCGTTGAGAGCACACGTGGACTGTGCCGTCGGGAACTCGGCCCATTGGAGGCACAGCAGTGTGGATGGACCCGCTAATGAGATGTGAACAGGGTTGCAACTTTGTGGTCCGTGTGTCACAATGATGCCATTTTTGAGGAGGCGGAGCATTGCGATTCAGTACCAAATCGGCGCCTGCCACAATTTCGGCAACGGGAGCAATTCTCAGCATGGGCCAACAGAGAATCCCGCCCAGTGGAATTCTTCTAATTATTCGTCATAACTTTAACAGAAGTGTAATCCAGACACCCAGGGTAATGCTCTGGCAACCTGAGTTCGAATTCCTTGCTGCAGATGGTGAAATAGTAATTCAATAAAAATTTGGAGTTGGAAGTCTAAAGAATCTATTGTCAATTGTCTTGAAAACCTACCTGGTTCACTGACGTTCCTTAGGGAAGGAAATCTGTCGTCTTTGCCTGGTCTGGCCTACATGTGACTCCAGATCCACAGCAACGTGGTTGACTTTTAAATGTCCTCAGGGATAGGCGATAAACGCTAGCACCAGGCAGCGATGCCCACATCCCATAAAATATAATCCCTGTATAACTGTGTAAACATATTAGAAATCTCCCCTGTAAGAATTTGCCTTTTCTTTCCACCACATCTTGATTATGACTTTCAAAACACCTCGTCATACAGAGCTGAATTTAATTGTGCATTCAATGGTGTAGTTTGCACCTTAAACCACAAAAAGAATGTAATGCTCTTCTAATGGGGGTTGGGGTGGGGCAGAGAGAGCAGGCAGGATGGTGTTGTTGGATGTTTAATGTAGCAGCAAGATGCAGGATGCAGACTCTGTTACCTTCCCGATGTCCACTGATTAAGTCCGAGCTGGGAAGATTTGTGGATGGCCCTCCTATTCGGAGGTCAATTCAGGCATTTGAATGGTCAATTGTGCGGCAGCAAACGCCATATAGGCAAGGTGCCAGGTATGTGTCTGTGGCCTGAAGTGGGGGGAATTCCTTCCTACCCAGAATTCTGAGCAAACTGAGGAAGTCGCCGATGGAAATGGAGGCACCTTCGGAAATCCACATCCACAGATATGAAATGTTTCCTTTTTATGGCACTATTTGCAGTAAAGGGGGTGTTTAAAGGGGCAATTATTAAAAGGCAATGGAGGGGGCGATCATTCCGGAGATCGGCGTTGTACCAGAGAGAAGGGGGACGGTATGGTTGGTCCGGAACGGGGGTATGTCAGACTAAAGAGGAGGAGGAGACAGAGTGCCACACTGAATGGGCGGAGTCTGTCCAGGACAACAATGATATTGCCTGCTATCTCTTAGTTAGCATAAGACAGGAGAGTGATGGCTTCTTTGTCAGAAAAGACCCCAATCAGAATAAGACACTGACTGGTCTTGTACAGATGCAGGGCATCATCGGTGGCACACATTTAAAAAAAATAAATTTAGAGTATCCAATTCATTTTGTCCAATTAAGGAGCAATTTAGCATGTTCAATCCACCTACCTTGCACATATCTTTGGGTTGTGGGGGTGAAACCCATGCAAACACGGGGAGAATGTGCAAACTCCACACGGACAGTGACCCAGGGCCGGGATCGAACCTGGAACTTCGGCGCGGTGAGACTGCAGTGCTACCACTGCGCCACCGTGCTGCCCATCGATGGCACACATAAGGAAAATAACGCACCTGTAGGTCACCCCAGGATTGTTCATTAGCTACAAAGGCTTCCATTTCATCAATCTGCAGCTGGTGTGTGTTACGTCTTCTAGTTGTCAGAAGTTAGAAATAATCACACTTTTAGACTCAAAATGCTGCAGCTTCATCCTGCAGTTCTCCATATGACAGGTAGACTGATATATTATTACTTGGTATCTGGCAGCAGTGAATGCGGTATTCCACTGTACATTTGCGATGTGCATTCTTAAAGATTTACTTTTTAAAAAATAATGTCTTTATCAATGCAACAGTACCAATTATTATTGTATCTAAGTGAAGAAGATTAAAAGTCAACTTTTGTAAATAAACTGAACACTTTGAAAGTATTTATAGTTTATTTTCTTTTCTCAAAACATCAGTCATGGTATCACTTAGGTGGTAGAATGTTGTGCCTCTTCTAAGCTAAACCAGCATGCGGCAGTCAGTCATTCTTTGGCCTGGCAGTAACTCTTCAAGCTCCATGTTAAAATTCTGGAGCTGGGCAGCACGGTGGCACAGTGGTTAGCATTGCTGCCTACGGCGCTGAGGACCCGGGTTCGAATCCCGGCCCTGGGTCACTGTTCATGTGGAGTTTGCACTTCTCCCCGTGTCTGCGTGGGTTTCACCCCCACAACCCAAAGATGTGCAGGGTAGGTAAATTGGCCACTCTAAATTGCCCCTTAATTGGAAAAAATAATTGGGTACTCTAAATTTATTTTTTTTAAATAAAAAATTCTGCAGCTTATGTTTCTTTTCCAATAACTCTGTCTGCCTGCCGTCCCACAGATTTGTAGCTTTCTGCTGTGCCTGCTCTGCTTGGCATCTTGCATTTCATATTTCCTCTTTTAACATTTCCAGCATTTCCCACAGTTTGTTATTAATTTCCAATAGATCGTTCTCCGGCTGTGATATGGTGTTAAGCTGCGTCTGCAGTTCACTAATTCGTTATCTGAACTCAGCACTGTCATTCTATTCTTCTGACTTCTCCGCTAACTCTACATGCAGTTTCTCTTTCATATGCTCAGTTTCAGCTTTGCCATGTTTTGTCCTGATTAGTCTTCAGTCTTTCCAAAGTCCAGAATTTTGCCATAAAGTGTCAGAAAGCCTCTTTGTCATGGTGAAAATCTTGGAAATGGTTGGAAGTCCCAATTCCCCCCCCCCCCCCCCCCCCCTCCCTCTCCTCACAGGGGTGAGACTCGGGTCGGGCCAGGGTTCGCACATGCATGATTTAAAGAGGCAGCCAGCCAATTAGATCACCAGCTGCCTTTGGGCAGCACGGTAGTGCAGTGGTTAGCATTGCCGCCTCAGGGCTTCGAGGTCACAGGTTCGATCCCAGCTCTGGGTCACTGTCCGTGTGGAGTTTGCATATTCTCTTCATGTTTGCATGGGTTTCGCTCCCCACAACCCAAAGATGAGCGGGTAGGTGGATTGGCCATCCTAATTGCCCCTTAATTGGAAAAAAATAATTGGATACTCTAAATTTAAATAAATAAATAAATAAAAATAAAAGATCACCAGCTGCCTCCACTAAAATGGAATTTTGGTTGGTCACGAAAGTGAAACCCGAAGTGTGCAGATTAGAACAGGTAAGAGAACTTGGTGGATTCATTTAGATAGCCAATGTACCCCTTTGGAGAGTTAAGATACACTTCTTTGGATATGATCCTGGGACATCTTCGGGACAAGTAATTCTTTGGAAAGTTACATCTTAGTTTGAGATTATTAAAAATAAACATGACTGTGTGTAAAAAGTGCATAAATTCATCAAAATTGTCAAAGCTGTCAAGGAACTGCAAAAGAATTGTCAAGCAGTCAAAGAACTATCAAGCCATCAAGGAACTATCAAAACTATCAAAGAACTGTCAAAGGACGGTCGATGAGTTGGCATGGAGGAAATAAGACAAAGGGTGGGGCATGGGTAAGCAGAGAGATATTAGGAGCCATGGGGAGTAGATGAGGGCATTAGGTGGCCGAGGTTGGCATCAGTGGGACATACGTGGGTGGTGAGTGGAGTGAGTGATTAGGCTTAAAGGGCTGTGAAAATCTTTAAAAAAAAATAACTTAAACAAAGTGCCAGAGAAAAGCTGCAGGCCTCCAGCCCAGCCTACCTCCATACCCAGCAGCCTCCACACTCATTCCAGCAGATCAGTCCAACAGTCCAGCAGGTGGCACGGTAGAACAGTGGTTAGCACTTTTCCTCACAGCGCCAGGGACCCGGATTTGATTCCCATTTGGGTTACTACTTGTGCAAAGTCTGCTCGTTCTCCCGTGTCTGCATGCGTTTCTTCCGGGTGCTCCTGTTTTCTCCCACAAGTTCTGAAAGGCCTGCTTGTTAGGTGAACTGGACATTCTGAATTCTCCCTCAGTGTCCCCGAACAGGTGCCTGAGTGTGGCGACGAGGGGATTTTCACAGTAACTTCACTGCAGTGTTAATGTAAGCCTACTTGTGACACTAATAAAGATTATATTATTTCAGAATAGCAATACTGCAAGATCCCAAAATGAAAAACCCAACTGCGAGCGACCATTTTTAAAGTTTGGATTCACAAAGCCAGGAATTCACTAGTCTCTGTGCACCTGACCTGGGAGCCAAAGTCTGGGCCTACGTCAGAGACCTTATTTACCAAGTTCTGACTTTTCATCTGCCCTGGCAATATCTACAGTCTACAGCATTGTAAACTATCTTTTTCAATCAAATCTTTTTGTACTTCAGGGTGTGCAGAGCCTCAAATGAGTTGATCTTTGAGCCTTTCATCTGTTTCCTTTAACTCACCGTTTCTGGCTCCATTTTTCAATCTTGTGAAGAAATTGTCAACAGTCTCACCTGATTCCAGTCTCTGTAGATATTGCCAGGGCAGATGAAAAGTCAGAACTTGGTAAATAAGGGCCGGGATTCTCCCCTACCCAGCGGGGCGGCGGGTCCCGGCGTGTTGGAGTGGCATGAACCACTCTGGTGTTGGGCCGCCCCAAAGGAAGTCTCCACACTTTTAGGGGACAAGCCCTCACATTGAGGGGCTAGGCCCGCACCGGAGTGGTTCCCCCAAACTAGGTTCTTCAGTTCCCGCCTAATATTGTTATAATTAGCCTTCCCCCAATTTAGCACATTCACCCTAGGACCACTCTTATCCTTTTCCACCAGCAGTTTAAAACTTACTGAATTGTGATCACTGTTCCCGAAATGCTCCCCTACTGAAATTTTTACCACGTGCCCGAGCTCATTTACAAAATACCAGGTCCAATCAGCCCCTTCCCTAGTTGGACTACCTACATATTGTTTAAAGAAGCCCTCCTGGATGCTCCTTACAAACTCTGCCCCGTCCAAGCCCCTAGCACTAAGTAAGTCCCAGTCAATATTGGAGAAGTTGAAGTCTCCCATCTCAACAACCCTGTTGCTTTTACTCCTTTCCAAAATCTGTCTATCTGCTTCTCTTTTTCCCACTGGATTTTGGGAGGCCTATAGTAAACTCCCAACATTGTGACTGCGCCCTTCTTATTCCTGATCTCTACCCATATAACCTCGCTGCCCCCTGAGGTGTCCTCCCGTAGTACAGCTGTGTTATACTCCCTAACCAGTAGCGCAACTCTGCCGCCCCTTTTACATCCCCCTCTATCCCGCCTGAAGCATCTAAATCCTGGAACGTTTAGCTGCCAATCCTGTCCTTCCCTCACCAGGTCTCTGTAATGGCAACAACATAGTTCCAAGTACGAATCCAAGCTCTAAATTCATCTGCCCGTTATACTTCTTGCATTAAAACATATGCACTTCAGGCCACCAGACCCGCTGTTTTCAGCAACATCCCCTGTCTGCGCTTCCTCAGAGCCATACTGGCCCTATTTCCTAGTTCTCCCTATATGTTTTCACCTTCTGACCTATTGCTCTGGTACCCACCCCCTGCCATACTAGTTTAAACCCTCCCGTGTGACACTAGCAAACCTCGAGGCCAGAATATTTATGCTTCTCCAGTTTAGATGCAACCCATCCTTCTTATACAGGTCACACCTGCCCCAGAAGAGATCCCAGTGGTCCAGATAACGGATACCCTCCCTCCTACACCAGTTGTTTAGCCACGTTGTTTAGCTGCTCTATCTTCCTATTTCTAGCCTCACTGGCACGTGGCACAGGGAGTAATCCCGAGATTACAACCTTAGAGGGTTTTAACTTTTAACTTTCTGCCCAGGTCCCTGACCTCCTACTGCAGGACCTCATGCCCCTTCCTGCCCATGTCGTTAGTACCAATATGTACAACAACCTCTGCCTGTTTGCCCTCCCCCTTCAGGATGCCCGCTACCTGTTCTGAGACATCCTGGACCCTGGCACCAGAGAGGCAACATGCTATCCCGGAGTCTCTTTCATGTCCACAGAAGCTCCTATCTGTGCCCCTAACTATAGAGTCCCCTATGACTATTGCTCTTCTGCTCTTTGACAATCCCTGCTATACATCAGAGCCAGCCGTGGTGCCACTGCCCTGGTTGCTGCTGTTTTCCCCTGATAGGCTATTCCCCCCAACAGTCTCCAAAGCGGTATACCTTCTCGAGAGGGGGGACAACCACAGGGGATTCCTGCACTGACTGCCTGCCCCTTCTGCCCCATTCCTGCACTGACTGCCTGCCCCATCTTTCTGCCTACACCTTGGGTGTGACCACGTCTCTATAACTCCTATCTATGATGCTTTATGCCACTTGCATGCTCCTAAGTACATCTAATTGCTGCTCCAACCGAACCACGCAGTTTGTGAGGAACTGCCATTGGTTACACTTGTTGCAGATGTAGTCGACCGGAATGCTGGAAGTGTCAAAGATCTGCCACATCTCACTGTTGAAGCACTGCACCCCGCTGAGTGATATTTAAGCACTAATTAATTAATTTAAAATAGACACTTGAATTATTGTTAGATTGAGTTACAATTAACTATATGGCCCTACCTGGGGATCCAAATAGCCCATGACTGGAAAGGGGTCCACAAATGGAACCTCACCAGCCTGACGGAGGAAGTTAAAAAGGACCTGCAAAGATGGAACACACTCCCGCTCTCCCTCGCGGGGAGAGTCCAGACGATCAAAATGAACGTACTGCCCAGGTTCCTTTTCCTGTTTAGATCCATTCCGATCTACATCCCCAAGGCCTTTTTCAAAGCGCTGGACAAACATATCATGGCGTTCGTATGGGGGGGTAAAAATGCTAGGATCCCAAAGAAGGTCATACAAAAAACAAATCCAGGGGGGGGCTAGCCCTCCCGAATCTACAATTCTACCACTGGGCGGCAACAGCCGAGCGAGTAAGGGGATGGATCCAGGAGCCAGAAGCCGAGTGGGTGCGTGCGGAGGAGGCCTCCTGCATGGGAACCTCCCTCCGGGCCCTCGCCACGGCAGCACTCCCATCCCCACCCAAAAAACACTCCACCAGCCCAGTGGTGACAGCCACCCTCCAATCCTGGAACCAACTGCGGCAGCAATTTGGCCTGTACAAAATGTCGGACAAGGCTCCCATCTGCAACAACCATAGGTTCAAACCAGCACTGACCGACGCCACCTTCAAAAGGTGGAGGCAGGACGGGGGGACACTGACAGTCAGGGACCTATACACGGACGACAGGATCGCAACACTGGACGAACTGACAGAGAAATTTCAGCTAGCTGGGGGGAACGAGCTACGGTACCTGCAGCTCAAAAACTTCCTACGAAAGGAGACAAGGACGTACCCACAACCGCCACGACAGACACTATTGGAAGACCTACTGGACGCAAGTATCCTAGAGAAAGGGAACTGTAGTGACATGTATGACCGACTGGTAGACAGGGACGACACCGTACTGGACGCAACAAGAAGGAAATGGGAGGACGACCTGGGGATGGAGATAGGGTGGGGACTCTGGAGCGAAACACTGCATAGGGTCAACTCCACCTCCACGTGCGCAAGGCTCAGCCTGACGCAACTAAAAGTGGTACATAGAGCCCACTTAACGAGAAACCGTATGAGTAGGTTCTTCCCGGAGGTGGAGGACAAATGTGAGCGGTGCCAGAGAGGCCCGGCCAACCACGCCCACATGTTCTGGTCTTGCCCCAGACTTGTGGAGTACTGGACAGCCTTCTTCGAGGCTATGTCCAAAGTGGTGGGGGTGAGGGTGGAGCCATGCCCGATAGTGGCGGTCTTCGGGGTTTCAGACCAGCCAGATCTATTCCTGGGGAGGAGGGCGGACGCCCTTGCCTTTGCCTCCCTGATTGCCCGCCGTAGAATCCTGTTTGGCTGGCGGTCAGCAGCACCACCCAGAGCTGCAGACTGGCTGTCCGACCTCTCGGAATCTCTCCAAATGGAGAAAATCAAATTCGCCATCCGAGGGTCGGACGACGGCTTCCACAGAACGTGGGAGCCATTCATGCAACTGTTCCGGGACCTGTTTGTGGCCAACGTACATGAGGAAGAATAGTCGGGTGGCCAAGAACCAGGGGAAAATGGGCGGGAATCGGGGGAAGGTAGCCGGGGGGGAGGGGGGGGGGGGGCTACGGGCTCGGTATGGGGGTTTGATGGCAAGCCAAGGCCCAAAACCAAACTATAAATAAATGCCTATAAACATGTGCCTCGGCCATATTGGGGAATGTAAAATATGTATGCTGGCTAAAGGGGGCGGCCACAATTATTGTTATGAAGATGCTTACCTGTAAATATTCATGTAAAAAATTTTTGTGTTTTCCTTTTTTTTTTCTCTCTCTCTAATAACTTGTAATTTGTCATATATAAAATATGAAAACTCAATAAAAAAACATTTATAAAACTATATGGCCCTGACGCTAGATGGTTTTTACTGTAAAATTAAATGCTAAATATAGATCACTGCCCTCAGGTTTAGTTACTCCACTATCTAGTTAATCAATTGGATTTGTTTAGCAATATTATATTATTTTTAACATGTAATATATTCCCAAACCAGATAATCAGGTCACAGCTTTACTGTGAAGTCACTTCAGTTTCCCCCCCCCCACACAATTTGAAAAGGAAATAAGAATCACTTACCTTCCCAGGATTCTCTCTGGTTCTCTCCCTGTAGATTAACAGCTACAGGCCAGAAGAAAGAGAACAAAACGGTAGGGAAAATGCACCTTCTCCCACTCTGCACCGAATTACCTCACTGCACCAAATTACCAAGTTCTAATTTCCACTCTGGATGTGTCTCACTCACTCAGGATGTGTCTCCTTCACCTGCGCAAAGCCAATGGGGAGTCAGCCCGGGATACTGGGAGCAGGACCCCGGACAGTGTGGACCAGGGAGTTGAAGAATAAAGGCCTGTTGTACAGTGTTTGGTGCCTGTTATCTAACTACCTTTACATCTTATCAATAAACTCTTTTGTTAAATACTGGAAGCTTCAAGCCATCACACTTGTGATGAGGTGATGAGATAAAAACTTTTGATTGCAGCCAACTGTCATCATGAATCAAGGGGGTTGGGGGAAGGAAGGAAGGAAGGAAGGAACAGTTGAAGGAAAATAAAAACTCCAATAAGAGTTGGAATCATTTAAACCGTGGGTGAAAGTACCCATTATTGGGAAATTAGATCAAGAGGTTGAGTCATGGAGCTGGTGCATTGAATGACTTTGTTTTTTTCTTTACTGCAAATGAGATCACAAATGAAAACAATCAGAGGATGATACTTTGGATAGGTTGAGGATTGAGGACCGAAGACCTACAATTTGATTACGAACCTCATATCCCCAGAGTTACCCAACTCTGAGACCGATGAGCAGATAGTGAAATTGGTGAAAGAACATTACAACCCAAGGCCCTTGATTTTCCTCCATAGTTATAAGTTGAACTCTGCTGTGAGGGGCCATGAAGAGTCTGTCACAGTGTTTATAGCCAGGCTTCACCAGTTTACTGAGCACTGTGTATTTGGGACCGCGTACAACGACATGTTGCGCGACCTGCTGGTTTGTGGTATCCATAACCTTATTATTCAGAAGAAGCTTCTGGCAGAGGCCACAATTACATTGGCAAAAGTGTTTGAGATAGCTCAGGCAAATACGTCTGCCAAAAAAGCACCACTGAACTCCAAATTGTTGCTGAAGGAAATGTTAACTAAGTATGAGGCGGTACGCCCACAAGATCAACAGGCACAGCTCAGAATCAGAAATGGTTCTCAGGACAGGACTGGAACCCAAGGAGCAGGAAGGAATCAGGGTGTCGAACCAAATCCGAGGTGGACTGCTATCACTGCGGGCAGGGTTCATCTCCAGGAGACATGTCATTTTCAGAAGTTTGATTCCATTGCAACCGAAAGAGGCACATTCAAGCACATTGCCACGTGAGGCCAAGTGTGCCATTTCAAAAAGTAACAGAAGTAGCAGCAGTCCACAATGCCACTGATCATACTGGAAAAGAGTTCTGGGGAAGAGAACTTGATGCATCAGTTGAATGCAGTCCTCAGTTGAAATTGTCCTTAAAATGGAAGTCGACACTGGGGCATTGGTAACCGTCATGGGTAAGCAGATCTTCCAATATCTATGTGCAGAATTGCAGTTTTTAAGGTTAAAGAGTGCCACAGCCAAACTTTTGACGTACGCCGGAGAGATTTTGAAGATCCTTGGAACAGCTTAGACCCCAGTCGCCTACAGAGGCCAGGAGGCCAATTTACCTTTGGTTGTCATGCAAGGGCATAGACCCAGTCTGTTGGAGAAAATTAGGCTCAACTGACTGGAGGTCTTCAAAATATCTGATGGCGTCCTCCAAGATGTCTTACAGAGGTTTGAAGAAGTCTTCCATGAAGAATTAAGGGCATAAACACCAAGATAGTGTCAATCCAGTTTTGACGTCCAAATTCTTTAGGGCCAGGCCTGTGGCATTCTGCATTGTCTCAGAAGGTTGAAGCTAAAGAGATTGGAAGAGCTGGATATAATCAAGCTGCTTCAGTTTTCAGTGTGGGCTGCACTGATAGTCCCTGTTCTCAGACCTGATCGGTCAATAAGGTGGTGAATATAAGGTAACCATAAACCAGGCTTCCCAGGTTGATTGCCATCCAATTCCCTGAATTGAAGACCTCTGTGCCAAGCTGGCTGGGGAGCGGGCTTCAACTATTCAAAATTGGATCTCAGTCACGCCTACCTGCAATTAGAGTTGGATGACGAGTCTCAGAAGTTGCAACAATCAACAACCACAAAGGCCTCTTCCAGTATATCGGGCTGGCGCTCAAAATTGCTTCAGCCTCCGTTATCTTCCAACGTACGAAGGAAAATCTCCTTCAAGGGATTTTCTCGGTGATTAATTACCTTGATGCCAGTCACCGCCACTACACCAGAAGAAACACATGACCAGCCTAGAGGAAGTATTAAGGAGGTTTTGTGATGCCACCTTCCAAAACAGCACTTCTGACATGTCTGCCTTTTTCCTTCAAAGTCCCCACCCCGCCGCCAGTCGTGTTTTTTTGTATAAAAACATTTTTTCTTTCAAAGTAATAAAAAACCTCCCCACCAGACCATCTGTCACTTGTCCTTTAGTTTTGTTTTCACTGAGCCCCTCTCAGGAAATATGACTAGCTTCCTCTCACAACCTGTGTGAAGAACCCTGGTTCCATTAACATTACCCACCAAGGTGATAGTCTCTACGATGGTGCAGGTGAAAGCAGTGCCAAGACGTTGATGTCTTCCCTGGAGTCATGCTCCAGGTTTTTCCAGGAGTCTGGATGGGAAGCAATGACCCTGGATGCCCCGGTGTCATTGAATGAGGATCCTGCAAGACAAAACATCTTGGGAAGGACTGGTTTGTGGGAGAGGGGTGACTCACTTGCTATAGGGACACCGGTGTTGCATTTGCGGGATTTGTACGCAAGGCTCCTGGCCAAATAGGACAATACATGTGTTGGGGGTTCATGGAGGGTGGGTTGCAAGTGAGATGCAGGCTCGTGGGGTATTGTTGGCCTCCAGGGGATTGTGGCAGATGTGAGGACTGAGGGATGGAAGTGATGCCGGGGCACTCAGGTGGTTACTCACCCAAGCTGATCGAAGGAGGTCACCCATCTTCTGGCTTTGCATGCCGGTCTCTTGTGAGCACTCACAGCCTCTGCATCTCATTCCAGACCTTGTTCAGTACAGCGGATTTGAGTCTTCACCCCACCCTGAGGAAGAGGGAGTCCCTCCTTTCCTTAACACCATCAAACATGAATTCAATGTCAGCATTCAGCAATGGCGGTGCTGGCCTTCGTGCAGCCATCAGTCTGTGCTGAGTGGAGCGTTAAAATGTTGCTCCAGCTTGTCAGGCTATGAATGCCCATTCCCTAATCCAGTGAATCAGATGCCAGTGGGACTGAGAATCGGTAGGGCTTAAGGTGGGCTGCATGCTGACCTGTTTGCATGAAATGAATCGCTCCTAGCGGCAGCGCACAGTTACCTCGATTCACCACCGGCGGCAGTACTTGGTCTCCAGAATGGAGAATCCAACATGATATTCCCTTTGCCGACAAGCTTTGCTGCTCATGTCCAATTATGGTTGGGTTCACTCAATGTGCTATAAATGTTGCACCACATAGATAGCAGCCCTTCATTTTTGTAATTTCATCCCTTCCAAAATGACCGGCGTACAAAATATAAACAAGAAGTAACTTAACTAATAAAAGAACAAAAACAAAATGATATTTTGGGGAAATAGAGTCTGACAAAAAGTGCTATACATTGTGAACCATCAAGTTCCCAGATACAGATGGAAGTCACAAAAGAATGAACTTAAATCAAGATAGTCCCTACACAATCCCATTGAATGATTAAAACAGGTTAAAAAGGTTACTGCCTGTGTGGAATTTGTACTTTTTCCCAGTGTCTGCAGGGGTTTCTTCCGGGTGCTCCGGTTTCCTCCCATTGTCCAAAGAAGTGCAGGTTAGGTGGATTGACCATGCTAAATTGCCCTTAGTGTCCAAAAGGTTAGGTGGGGCAACTGGATTATGGGGATAGGGTGGAGGTGTAGTCTAAAGTAGGGTGCTCTTTCCAAGGGACAGTGCAGCCTCAATGGGCTGAATGGCCTCCTTCTGCACTGTAAATTCTATGATTCTATGAAAACAAAAGCAGCCACTAAAAAGGTTGAAATAAAAGGATTAAACACCTGGGTACTAAGTTCAACAACATGTGAGTGTGAGGATCTTAAGTGAAGTGACTGAGCAATCTCAAACAGATAAATCAGCAAAATGACTTTATACTTGTTATAAAAATGATAGAGTATCATAAAAGAGCTGTAAAATGCCCATTTGTTAATGTCACACTGGTGCACTTTTGATCTTGTGTCTCAATCAGATAAAGGGGTGCAACGAGGTTGACATTAAATCGGGAGTATTCCATAAATTTAAGTAGTCAATATGGACATTTGCTACAAAAATTAAACTCCCCAAAGCCAATGTTGCCCAGGCTGAATGCTCAGGCTGTCAGACAGTTGTGGAAATAAAATGTCTTCTACCTGCACTGGGTGGGTACAGTGTGCCTGTAGAAACCACAGGCATGTTTCACATTATTCACCATTCAATAAAATTGCACTCCAGTTTGAACAATATAAACAGATTATGAATTTCCTTAACATAGAAACATTCCATATTTATGAAGTAATTAAATTTGCAAGAAAATCACAAAAGAAATTACAGAATAACTTATTTTCTGGCCTCCAGTGGCAAGTAATTATTGCTTCGCTTCTTTTCCCCCCTCGTATTAATCTGATGCACAAGAGTTTAGCCTCGGGTTGTATTTCTTAAAACAAACTCCACCGTGAGTGGAAACTGCGATACGGAATGTTGTAATCAAAAAGAAACGAGTTCTTTTAGATTTGCAGTGTTGCTTTGTCATTTCATCTTTTTCCATTAAAACAGACATTTCTGCTAAAGTGAACCCTCAGGGAACAGCCCGAAAAAATGATGAGGCTGCACTCGTTGAATATGAAGTGCTGCAGCTTCTGAACATTTCAACTTTTGAGATGAAAGCATCTGTCAGCTTTTATAGCCTTCCAGTGAGAAACCAATTCAATTATATTTGTGTTATTTAATCAGGTTATGTCTCTCCAACACCTAATTTGCAGCAACTTGTAATTACCATTTAAGTCCATTACATAGCTTGATTTATAATTTTGAAATAAAATACCTGCCCTGTTTTAACTAAATGACATCATGTTTAAAGCTAAAATAGCTCATTATTTAGCTTATAATAGTTTACCAAAATGCTTTTTAAATGCAATGACAGTAGTTCTACTTTGCAGCAGGCAGGCAACAGGCAGCACAAGCGTACAACAGCTCCATGTTTGAACAGGAACAATTAAGCAGTATAGAAGATCATTCTGCCTCCAGCCAAGATTGGAAACTTGGCAACATCAAGAAGCCTGAATTCAAACACCGATTCAGGTTGTGTTGCTGTTGGTTGACTGTCAGTTATCAAAATATGGTAACTATCAAGTCATTCCTCGATCTCACTTGGACTTACATTGCAAACTTTGTTGGCATCCCAGTGTCTCATCAAGTGCAGAAACCAACCCTGCACCGTCAATGTCCCAAAAATGGTTGGGCACTTCACGCAAGCGTAAATCAGACTTTTAGACACAGACCACATTTGCAGTCAAATTATTTTGCTGCTTACATTTCAATAGCTAAATTGTGAACACTTGCAGCTTTAAGTGACATGCTTTGACACAAACGACAATTTCCTAATTAACAATGATTAACATTGTTTCTGTGTATACAATCACTATTCTACCAAGCTGCACCTCACTGTTGAGGTTGTCATCCAGATTTTGTTGGGAAGGAAATCTATTGATCCCCAATCTCCTCTATTTCCATCCCACCCATTCACTCATAATGATGTCCTCTCTCCACCCCGTCCCCCCCATTCCCACTACCCCCAAATCTGGAAGCACCAGACAATGTTGATGTAAGGTTCCATGGATATGAGCAACCTTGACAAATAGCATTTAGGTCTAAGACAAAGAAGATGACATGATTTCACAGGATAATCAGCTCCCATTATCAACCCAGTTCCCACTGAATACTTCCAAAATGCAAGGCTATCCATGATTCAAAACTAATCAGTAGTTTTCCTCAGAAAGGCAACAAAGATAGCTGGTGCATGATATCAGAAGGATTGTGCATGGAGTGGTGAGGGGGTTTGAGATGTACAAGAGGGGCAAAATAAAAGCAAAATCCTGTAGAAGCTGGACATCTAAAATAAAAATAGAAACTGTTGGAAAGTCTCAGCAGGTCAGGCAGGATCTAAGCAGAAACAGGTCGATAACCTTTCATCAGTTAGAAAGGTTAGAATTTTTAAGTACAGAGATAGGTATGGAGGAGGAAGGGGGAAAATAACAAAAGGGAAGGACGGTAATAGGGTAGAGAGACAGACTCACAAAACTGCAAAAGGATCATAGTACAAGGCAAAGGGAAGTGCATCTTGGATACATTAGCAAAATAGAAGGTGTATATGGAGGAGCTGTGAATAGCAACAGCAGAATCCGCATCTGCAGTCTGAGAGCATAAAATAAGTGGTTACAAATCCTAAATTGTGGGGATTAATGATGCTGAGTTCAGAAGGTTGTGACCTTGAGGAGACAGGAAGAGGAAGGAGAAGGGTGACATATTAGGCATTAGGAGAATTTTATTTCTATGATATTTTACTTCCAAAATGAAGTGGGAGTGTTTGATGCTGACACTGTGCCTCATTGTGGTCAAGTGTTTATCCCAAGCAGACGGGGCACCTGTAAAGCATCTATATTTGTTACAGCGTTGAAATTTGGGAGTATAAGAAAACACAAATTAGAAAATCGGAAAACAGGTTATTACATTTGAAAGGAGGAAGTGAGCAGTCTCGATTCACTTGATCTCCACCTCTTTCCATCACTGAAAACATTCAGAAGAAGCAATTAAAATCTGCCAGACCTGCCAGGAGGACTCCCATGCAAGACTGTCACCAACTGCTGTTAGAGTTCAATTTGGCCCCTGAAGCTCTCTTGATTCAGCTGAGGATCCATTTGCCCCTGATTAAATTAAGCTCTATCAAACTCCAGGACGAGCAAATCCTCTCTGACCAGGGATAAAGGCTGGTGGAGAAGGTCCTGTGAAGAGCCTCATTTTAAACACAAATGATTGTGCCTCTATATTCTCTCCCATTCATTGCCAATAATTCAGAAAATGTTAATTGGTATATTCATTCCAGTGCAAGGTCACATTGCATTCCTCTTAAAGCAGAGGCTCAAGCACTTATGGTAGTATAAACACCACTACATGAAATTGCTCTAATATTAACATTGCCACAAATTCCAATTGCACCTGTGTAACAAGATATTAATTTGAACCTATCAAAAACATTATCCACCATCATGCAAACCAAATAATGACTGGAGAGGTTAGCTACACCCTTTGTATTCATTGATAGTAAAGTATTAATTTGAGTTCAAGACAGAGGAAGTCTTGAGTTATGTTTAACTTCAATATATGTAGCAACCATGAACTAATTGACACTGAACCTGAATAACAAAATAATACAAATCACAACATTGCACAGTAAAGATGAATTTGCAAAATGGTTGGTTTTGTGTGATGCATTAATATGGCATGAAAGCACAAAAATTGTTTCAAGGAATCTTGCAGACAAACTCCACTCCATAAAGAGCATGGTGACTATGTTTCAGCACTACTGAGAAGGTTTATTTTTTTAGAACATCTGTCTTGTTGCTAGATCACAACATGGCCAGTGTTATGAAACTACAAAGTTGTAACCTGCGTTATTAATAGTTTCTCTGTCTGCAGTTCATTACGGAAAAGAATGTCTGTGTGGGTGTTGTAGGCAATATTGACTGTGCAGGGCTGCCAATGCAGCTTGATTTCCTAGCTGCTGGAGATGAAAGGAGAGTTGGTGGCTCGGTTGTTTCACTGCATAAATACAAGTCAAATGAGCAGCCTTTCACACATTTCCATATGTATCTGACGTGAAGTTGACATTGGTGTGACAAAGTTCCGCAAATAGATGCTAGGTTTTATTTCTGTCATGCGATGTATGTACACACATTATAGAATGCCATGCACAACTGACTTCACAATTATAGGTCTCTAGTCACTTGGTAGTATAGAGCTTGCATGTTATGGAAAGAGAGACTTGTTACCGAAGCTTTTTGTCCTGCACACATCAGGCCAAATGAAAGAATGCCAAATTTCAAACAATCACAACAATTTATATTACAGGAGGAAAGGATGCTGATTGGTTGCTAAATCAACTTGCCAATCAATCAGCACCCTTTCCTTTCGTAATATAAATCCTTCTGATCACTTTAAAACTGGCATTCTTATATTTGTCCTGCTGAATGCAAGATGAAAAGCTTCAGCAACATGTCTCTTTCCAGAAGTATGATAAAATGTTTCCCCTCATTGCCAATTGCCCCTTGAACATCTCCCTTCTCAGAGAAGTCAGAAGCTTACCCTCTTGAGAATTTCTCTTCCCTGCATTCACCATACCATAAAGAGCAGCACGGTAGCACAGTGGCTATTGCTGTTGTTTCACAGCGCTAGGGACCCGGGTTCAATTCCCGGCTTGGGTCACTGTCTGTGTGGAATCTGCACGTTCTCCCCGTCTCTGTGTGGGTTTCCTCCAGGTTCCAGTTTCCTCCCACAAGTCCCCAAAGGCGCGCTGTTAGGTGAATTGGACATTCTGAATTCTCACTCTGTGTACCCGAACAGGCGCCGGAATGTGGCGACTAGAGGCTTTTGACAGTAACTTTATTGCAGTGTTAATGTAAGCCTACTTGTGACAATAAAGATTATTATTAAATTACTTGTACAGATTTGATGTAATCATTACTTAGAGAACTACATCATTGACAAGATACTCCTTTTCCTCCACTATTTGACCGCCACAGAAATTGGATAGAGGGAGTTCTGTGTTATAACCCTACAGGAGGAGTCCATGGAACCTCAGGGAGCACACTTTTTTGTTCACAAGCTCAAACACTGGAAAAGAAAGCCTGCCCAAATCTCCTTGACTCCCTATTATAGTATCAGTATTCTCGAATGCCCAGGTTATATTTAAACCTATGTAGGTAGCAGGAAAAACACACTATCGCTTCCATCAATTTCTCTATACAACTGAAATTGGTTTCTACTTCAAAATTAATAATCATGGAGCCACTCCTCTGTGCTTGCTATGAAGTAGATTTATAAAATCAAATAGATGGAACTGGAAAATAGAAAAGAAAATGTGTTTCTGTGACCCAATTGGCATTCTTAATATCTGGCAGCTTTGCTGAATAGAAATTGCCTGACTATAGTGATCAGAAAGAAAATGCAACAGACAGAATCTTCAGCGAGTTCAGCAGAGAAACATAAAAAGCTGTGGAAGCCAATTGCTAATTTAAATATGTTCATGTTCTTAGGGTAATAGCCTTGGATAGAGGAAGCTCTGTGTTATAACCCTACAGGAAGCCCAGGGATTTGCAGCCTTAGAGGCCCTGTGGCCTCACCTGAGTGTGATCCACCCAGATGAGGTGGGTGGAACTACCCCCTTAAACCGGAGACTGCTGGGACATAAATATTCTGGCCCAAGTGTGGGCTGGGCGCAGGAGACCCTTTGGGGAATAGGAAGACTAAATATATAAGGTAATAAATCTAACTTTTTCTACAGTTCGCTTGCTTGAGACTTTACATTCTGTCTGGACTTTTGCCACCCTCACATAAGAACATAAGAACTAGGAGCAGGAGTAGGCCATCTGGCCCCTCGAGCCAGCTCCGCCATTCAATGAGATCATGGCTGATCTTTTGTGGACTCAGCTCCACTTTCCGGCCCGAACACCATAACCCTTAATCCCTTTATTCTTCAAAAAACTATCTATCTTTACCTTAAAAACATGTAATGAAGGAGCCTCAGCTGCTTCACTGGGCAAAGAATTCCATAGATTCACAACCCTTTGGGTGAAGAAGTTCCTCCTAAACTCAGTCCTAAATCTACTTCCCCTTATTTTGAGGCTATGCTGCCTAGTTCTGCTTTCACCCGCCAGTGGAAACAACCTGCCCGCATCTATCCTATCTATTCCCTTCATAATTTTATATATTTCTACAATATCCCCCCTCATCCTTCTAAATTCCAACGAGTACAGTCCCAGTCTACTCAACCTCTCCTCGTAATCCAACCCCTTCAGCTCTGGGATTAACCTAGTGAATCTCCTCTGCACACCCTCCAGTGCCAGTAAACCAACTTTCTGTGACTCATGCACCAGCACACCCAGGTCACTCTGCACAGCAGCATGCTTTAATATTTTATCGTTTAAATAATAATCCCGTTTACTGTTATTCCTACCAAAATGGATAACCTCACATTTGTCAACATTGTATTCCATCTGCCAGACCCTAGCCCATTCACTTAACCTATCCAAATCCCTCTGCAGACTTCCAGTATCCTCTGCACTTTTCGCTTTACCACTCATTTTAGTGTCATCTGCAAACTTGGACACATTGCCGTTGGTCCCCAACTCCAAATCATCCATGTAAATTGTGAACAATTGTGGGCCCAACACTGATCCCTGATCACCACTAGCTACTGATTGCCAACCAGAGAAACACCCATTAATCCCCACTCTTTGGTTTCTATTAATTAACCAATCCTCTATCCATGCTACTACTTTACCCTTAATGCCATGCATCTTTATCTTATGCAGCAACCTTTTGTGTGGCACCTTGTCAAAGGCTTTCAGGAAATCCAGATATGCCACATCCATTGGCTCCCAGTTATCTACTGCACTGGTAATGTCCTCAAAAAATTCCACTAAATTAGTTAGGCACGACCTGCCCTTTATGAACCCATGCTGCGCCTGCCCAATGGGACAATTTCTATCCAAATTCCTCGCTATTTCTTCCTTGATGATAGATTCCAGCATCTTCCCTACTACCGAAGTTAAGCTCACTGGCCTATAATTTCCCACTCTCTGCCTACCTCCTTTTTTAAACAGTGGTATCACGTTTGCTAATTTCCAATCCACTGGGACCACCCCAGAGTCTAGTGAATTTTGGTAAATCATCACTAGTGCATCTGCAATTTCCCTAGCCATCTCTTTTAGAACTCTGGGGTGCATTCCATCAGGGCTAGGAGACTTGTCTACCTTTAGCCCCATTAGCTTGCCCATCACTACCTCCTTCATGATAACAATCCTCTCAAGGTCCTTATCTGCCATAGCCTCATTTCTATCAGTCACTGGCATGTTATTTGTGTCTTCCACTGTGAAGACCGACCCAAAAAGCCTGTTCAGTTCCTCAGCCATTTCCTCATCTCCCATTATTAAAACTCCCTTTTCATCCTCTAAAGGACCAATATTTACCTCAGCCACTCTTTTACTGTCTATTTTTATATTCTGAGCAAGTTTACTCTCATACACTATCTTACTCTTCTTTATAGCTTTTTCAGTAGCTTTCTGTTGCCCCCTAAAGATTTCCCAGTTCCCATCAATCTTTGCCACTTTGTATGCTTTTTCCTTCAATTTGATACTCTCCCTTATTTCCTTAGATATCCATGGTCGATTTTCCCTCTTTCTACCGTCCTTCCTTTTTGTTGGTATAAACCTTTGCTGAGCACTGTGAAAAATCGCTGGGTCCACACCCCCACAACTTAATGCATTTGTTGAAAAATCTTTACCTTCATAGTTAATCTGTTAGAAGGAAAATTGCATCATTCTCCATGTGATTGGTGTAATTTAAGTATAAAAGTACCTTAATAGCAAGAGTGTTGGACACAAACTAATCAGACATTCATCATTAAGGACGTTAACATCCCCTTGCCCCTGTTACGAGGCCCAATGCACATCCAAATCAAAGATTGTCTCAAAACACTCACTGTCAGGAATGTTAGATTAATTACTATTGTCGTATCATAGAATAGAATCATAGAATTTACAGTGCAGAAGGAGGCCAGTTGGCCTACCGAGTCTGCACTGGCCCTTGGAAAGAGCACCCCACTCAAGCACACACCTCCTCCACCTTAACGCAGTAACCCCAATTAACCTTTTTTTGGACACTAAGGGCAATTTAGCATGGCCAATCCACCTAACCCGCATATCTTTGGACTGTGGGAGGAAACCGGAGCACCCGGAGGAAACCCACGCACACACGGGGAGAACGTGCAGACTCCGCACAGACAGTGACCCAAGCCGGGAATCGAACCTGGGACCCTGAAGCAACTGTACTAACCACTATGCTACCGTGCTGCCTAACCGTTATGTAAACATACAAAAAAATGTCATTTCACAAGGAGGCAGTCCTTTGGTGGGGCAGTCATCTGGCAAACCCATCAAAAGATTTCTAATCTGCAGAACGACTGGATCATGAAGCCTTCGTAGCTCTGCCATATGCAAAGTCACATGCTGTGTATTTGATACTTCAATCAAAAAATGAGACCCAACACAACAGTTGTAATGTAAAGTACAGCTTCAAGTAGCTACTGGTCAAAAAGAGGAACAAAGAGAATGCAGCTGAGAATGAAGTATTATGCATGGCAGAGTGGGTAAGATCACATAATGAAAGACGTGCTTGGAATTGGACAGAAAGAATTCTCCCTCAGTGTACCCCAACAGGTGCAGGAGAATGGTGACTGGGAATTTTCACAGTAACTTCATTGCAGTGTTAAAGTAAGCCTACATGTGACACTAATAAAGACTTATTATTATTAATGGATGCACATTATTCAAAGTTTTAAAATAAGAGAGTCCTGATGTAATTTACCTCACCCATTTCTTTCATATCTCCCCATGGGATGAAGAACACATTACATACAGAAATTGAATGCATGAAATTATGAATTAGCTCAGAGATTTTCCAGTTAGCACTGGCAACATGCTCTGTGATGCACTATCAATTATGCAAAGACGAGAGTAGGATGTAATTAAGGCTTTATTACCTCCTACAGCAGCTGACGAAATGGCTGCTGTATGGGGAGCACACATATTAATTCTCCACCTACTGGTGGAGCCAGCAGGCAGGGATCTACCCCCGTACCTGTAGTACAGGGGCCTTACCGTAAAGCCCACCTATATCAACATCCTCTATATACAATATATACATCAGTGGTGACTACCACACTCTGCCTCTTCTTCAGCAAGATTGATCTTTGTTCTAGGTGCTTGGTGAAGTTTCCTTTCACTTCTTGATGTTTCAGCTCACCAAATCGCAACATATTCCCTCCCTTCCCCCTATGTAAAAATACATGGACTTCAATTTGTAGTAACATCAGTAATATTGTGATTCTACCATGTATCCCTTCTTCACCCAAACCTCTCCAAAAAAACAGGCTGCAGCTAAACCTGGGTTCCTAACAATAGCACAGTAACAGACATAATAGTCAACCTATCTCCTGTTATATTGATTTACTGATGAAGCACAATGATTCAGGGAAGGAATTTTATGAGTCTACACTCTGGGAAGTATGATCCCATAAAGGTACAATATAAACATTTATAGACATTCTCTTTCACTCTACAATTAGATTTGTGACTGGTGCCCTTTTTCACACCCATCACTGTGACCTGTACTCACTGATCAACTGGCCTTCACAGGGCACCAACTCCACTGGCTTTGGCTAATTTATCTAACCTTACCAGGTAAAACACTACCCATTTGAAAAGTTTATTATATTTCGTTGTCTCTTCTGAAAATCTGATGTCATGTGACTTAATCATACTCTTCACTGCAAGAATGAGCACAGCCTTTGATCATAATTCATTTCAGTGAAGGAGAAGAATCAGCTCCCGAGGGGGTGTGAATTCCGGTACATGCAGGTGCGAGACTTTGTTCACAAGGAGTTTCCTTCATTCCCTCAGCTGCCGAGACATACACTGTTAGATAGACAGTTATCAGGCAATGAGCTGGCGGAGGGTAGGATCTCAGACATATATGGGTGCTTGCTGGAGACGGGAATGGCGTCATTGGAAGAGATCAAGGTGAAGCAGGAGGAAGACCTGGGAGAGGCACTGTAGGGAGGGGTATGGAGTGAAATATTGTTTCGGTGAACTCGACCGGCTGCTGTGCTAGGATAAGTCTAATACAATTGAAAGTGTTTCAAAGGGCTCATATGACTTGTGCACGCATGAGGGGATTATTCCCAGAGGTGGAGAATAAGTGTGAGAGGTGAACAAGGAGACTGTCAAATCATTTGGATATGTATTAGTCCTGCCCAAAATTAGTCGAGTTTTGGACATTGGTATTTGAGACCTTGTCAAAGATTATCAGGTGAGGATGGAGCCGAGCCATTTGGTGGTCATCTGTGGTATAGCGGAGTTGCCGGAGGGGAATAATGGATGTCGTGGCCCTCTCTTCTCTGATTGCTCGGCGATGAATCCTACTGGGTTGGAGGTCGGTGGTACCACAAAGGGCACGGCATGATTCGGGGATGTGGCAGAATTGCTGCAAATGGATAAAATTAAGTTTGCCTTAGGGGGTACGAGGAGGGGTTCTTCTCCACGAGATGAAGAATTTTAAAAAAATTATTCATGGGACATGGGCGTCGCAGGCTGTGCCAGCATCTAGTGCCCATCCCTAATTGCTCTTGAGGGGGCAGTTAAGTGTCAACCACATTGCTGTGGGTCTGAAGTCGCATGTCGGGCAGACCAGGTAAGGATGGCAGATTTCCTTCCCTAAAGGCTAATTGACTGCGTAGGACCGCTTCCTAAAACAAAAAGTAGGAATCAGTATCTTTTCACAATAATGGATGTATCTACTAGGGTTCCAGAGGCCATTCCAGTATGTGATATTACAGCTAAAAAGATTGTGGAGGAGTTACTTAAACTCTTTTCTAGATATGGGCTACCCACAGAAATACAATTGGATCAAGGATCAAATTTTACCTCAAGGTTATTCAAAGAAGTTATGGATAGCTCAGGAATAAAACAATTTAAATCAATTGCGTACCATCCAGAATCGCGGGGAGCGTTGGAAAGGTGGCATCAGACATTAAAGACAATGTTGAGGGCTTATTTTCAAGATTATCCAGAGGATTGGGATAAAGGAATTCCACCATACCATTTGCAATTAGGAATGCAACTAATGAGTCAACCAGATTTAGTCCTTTTGAACTAATTTTTGGTCAAGAGGTCAGAGGACCGCTTAAATTGATGAAGGAAAAATTGGTGAGTGAGAAATCAGGAATTACATTATTGGATTACGTGTCAAATTTTAGGGAATGATTAAACAGAGCAGGTGAATTGGCTAGACAACAGTTAAAAGTTGCTCAAAATGTGATGAAACGGGTAGCGGACAAGAAATCCAAAGTTTGTAGTTTTGCCAGTGGAGATAAAGTTTTAGTGTTGTTACCAGTGGTAGGTGAACCTTTAAAAGCAAGGTTTTGTGGACCTTATCAGATTGAAGGGAAATTAAGTGAGATGAATTATGTGGTAAAAACACCAGATAGAAGGAAAACTCACCGAGTGTGTCATGTAAATATGCTTAAAAAGGTACTTGAAAGGGAAGGAGAGAAAAAGCAGGGGGTTTTAATGATTCTAACTCAAAGGGATGAACCAAATCCAGATGACTGTGAATTTGACATACCTCAAATTAAATTGGAAAATGAGGATGATCTTAAAAATTGGGATAAATTGTTGAGTTACATTCCAGAGGAAAAACAGACTGGCCTGAAAGAGTTATTGATATCACATGGGCAAATTTGTGGAGATAAATTGGGTTGTACTAAAATTGCTATTCATGATGTAGATGTGGGAAATGCTGTTCCAATAAAACAACATTCATACAGACTTAACCCTTTAAAATTGGCACAGGTTAACAAAGAGATTGAGAGCCTGCTTTAAAATGGCATAATTGAAATGAGTTGCATCCAATGAGCTCATCCATAGTGATGGCACCAAAACCAGACCGTACCCAATGGTTGTGTGTGGACTATAGAAAGGTTAATGCAATTACAAGAATGGACTCTTATCCAATCCCACGTTTTGAGGATTGCCTTGAAAAGTGGGACAATCAGCCTTTATTTCCAAACTGGATTTACTTAAAAAGGTTACTGGCAGGGTACCTTTATCCGAAAGGGCGAAGGAGATTTCAGCTTTTGTGACTCCAGACTCCAATTCAAAGTTATGAAGTTTGGCATGAAAAACGCCCCAGCCACATTTCAACGGTTAACTAACAAAGTCATTTCAGGATTTCCCAATTGTACGGTATACATCGACAATCTGGTAATTTCCTAGTCAGACATGGAGAGAACATTTGAAACATCTGATGGAGTTACTCGATCGACTTCAGGAGGCGAGTTTGGTGATAAACCTAGCCAAATGTGAATTTGGAAAAGCCGATGTCACTTTCCATACAATCGGATAGGATCGAATGGTCACACGGGATGTGAAGCCAACAGTTATTGAGGAGTTTCCGATACCCTTAAGCCAAAGGGAAATAATGCGGTTTCTTGGCATGAGTGGATTTGATCGAACATTTGTGAAAAGGTTTTGTAGCAGGATTGCTCCACTGACGGACTTATTCAAGAACGTAACAAATTCCAGTGGACAGTGGAGATCCAACAGGCATTTGAGTGCCTGAAAGATGTGATAATCAATGCCCACCTGTTGGAGAATTACAAGGGACTCTGTGATCAGATTGAACTAAAGTATCTGACTGTAAAGAGAAATGCCGAGGCGTAGAGAAATGGACGGATTATGGAGGGACCTTCTTGTTCAAAGAAACTGTCAATCAAGAAGGATTTCAGTTGGAGGAAGAAAAACGGAAAAAAAATTGACTATTATTGTACCTGTTTGCGTGTGTTGTTTTTTGAAACAAAAAAGTATATTTACTGTGTGCATTTCTTAAAGGATAGTGAAAAGGTGAAAAATGAAACCATCTTGAAGTTGATGGTTTATTTTCTTTTCTTGGGGGAAGGTGTCATATGAGAGTACCTTTAAGAAATGTGTGTTTACAAATGGATGTGTATATAAATATCTGTAGTGAGAGTACATTTAAGAAATGGGTGTTTATTACTGCAGTGATGTCAGAGAGTGAGTGGAGCTGGGCTTTCTGTCAGCTTTTTACTTTTGTTTTAGGCTGTTTGCTGCAGGATGTGTTTCAGTTTTGTTTTCAGAGCTGGATAGCTGCAATCACCGCCAGAAGGTGTATTAAAGTCTCTCTCTGTAATCTAAAAACTATAAATCGATCGTTGCGATTTAAAACTAATAACAGTAGTGACTTTAACCTAATGTGCTTCTTAAGTCTTATGGATGTTAAAATGAAAGCTTAAAGGATTACTTAGTGTTGTATGTTTTGGGGGGTTGTATTTGAATTTATGATTGCTAAGAGGTTCACTGTATGTTTAAAAAAAGTTAACTTGAGTTCATAGAATAAATATTGTTTTGTTTTAGAAAATACTTTTCCATTTCTGCTGTACCACACCTGTAGAGTGGCCGTGTGCTCCCCATACCACAATCTGGTAAATGTTGTGGGCCAGGGGAACTCCATGATCAACTTTGGGGTTCTCTAAACCCTGGCCCATAACAAAGTCCAGATTTTTATTCAATTCAAATTTCACCATCTGCAGTGGCTGGATTTAAACCTAGATCCCCAAAGCATTTCCCAGGGTCTCTGGTTTACTAGTCCGGTGAAAATACCATGACCCCATCACCCCCCCGTTGTTCTCTGCTTTCAAGGAGTAGATGAGGAGTTGGGGGAGAATATGCCGGGGGGGGGGGGGGGGGGTGTAGAGTTAGTTACATTTGTAAAATAAACAAAAATGACAAACTGTCATTTGATATTGTTTTTATGAATGTGGAACTTTCTGTATGGTTGGAAATAAAGGGCGGGATTCTCCCATCGGGCTGCTAAGGGTCGATGCCAGCATATAAATGGGAGTGTTTTACTCCAGCCTCCACGCCCTTTCCGGGACTCCTTTCTCCGGCCCACAGGGGGTAACATGGTGGTGGAGCGGCCCACACCACTCCAGCTGCCGATCCCGGCGTGAACCCAGTGGCGTGGGGTCCGTGCATGCGCAGTTGGGCCGGCGCCAACAGCGCATGCGCAGTGGCCTTCTTCCCCGCACTGACCCCGACGCCAAATGGCGCAGGGCTACAGGAGCCGGCGCGGAGGAAAGAAGGCTCCCGAGCCAGAGAGGCCGGCCCGCCGATCAGTGGGCACCAATCACGGGCCAGGTCACTACAGAGGCCCCCCCCCCGGGGTCGGATCCCCCCCCCCCCCCCCCCCCAGGCCTCTCCCGACCCTTCTATGCCAAGGTCCCGCCGGCTCAGAGGATGTTAGACCAGCGCCGGCGGGACTCGGATTTTTAGTGTTGGCCGCTCGCATCCAAGCCGGAGAATCGGCGCTCAGGCCCGTGCTGGCCCAGGCCGGAGAGTCGGCGCATACCCCAACTGGCGCTGCGCCGCCACGCCGGTGCAGATGGCGCCGATTCTCTGCTCTGAGGAGAATTGTGTCCCATCGTCGGGGTGGCAGGCACGATTCGCGCAGTGGCAGGCACGATTCGCGCAGTGCCGTGCCGATTCTCTGACCCGGCAGGGGGTCGGAGCATTCCACCCAAATATATGGGCTGTGTTCCCCGCATAGGGGAAGGATAAGGTCCCCGCACCTCCGGGTCAGAGGTTGCGCATGCGCACTGCGATGACTCAGACTGCAGAGCTGGACCCGAAAAAGAGCCACCCCCCCATCAGCCACACGCCTGACCCTCAAGCGCCGCACAATCACTCCCGGCTGCCTATAAGGCTTGCCCTAGCCTCCGGTCGTCCCACCCCCGGCCAGGGTTGCCGCGGACTGAGTCAGCAGCCACTACGCGTGTACCCCGAACGGCAATACCAGGTTCGTTCCATGCTGTCGGGAACTCAGCCAATCGGAGGCGGAGGATATCGGAGCAGGCCTCTGGCTAAGGCCCCCGGCGGTGCGGCGTACTCCCCGCTGATGCCGCTTTTTGGTGCCCGGAAAACTGTTGAACCGGCGGTGCACCCGAATTCGGCGTCAAACTGGATTCTCCGTCCTGGCGCCGGCCACGATTTCGATGTTGGGTTATGGAGAATCCAGCCCAGGTTTTTTTGAAAATTAATTTCAGTTTGCAGTTGCCACTGACTGGAATAAGGGACAACTGAAGCTGAGGCTAACTAACTTTATTACCACCTTTCACTTAAGGGTTAAGGTTCGGTCGACCAATACTTGTACTTGCTAAACTGTCAGTTTTCTTCCATAACTAATTAGTATATTATTGTTTTTAGTGTTCAAATGAATTGTATTGTTGTACAATTTATGTTGCTGCAACATGAGCCTCTTGGCCAGGTCGTTATTGTAAATTAGAATTGGTTCTCAATCTAAAAAAATGATGAACTAAATAAAAATAAATATAAAAATAGTTTTTATTTTGAGTGAATTAAAATTACTTTCTTTAAGGCACATCTTTTTAATCTAGGTGTTCTGCAATAAAATGCATATGATTTCTCACACAAATCAACTACATTTCTAAATGTTTGATCAGAAAACTCTGGCACTGATTCCCATGGATCTACATGGTTGACAGACAGTTTGTACAAAGGCTGAGGTCTCTTGAGAACACAATGCCACATTCACTGTGGTATTTTAAGGAGTTTTAAAGCAGGTAGCTCTATCATGTGATTGTAAGTTCACTTTTGACACATCTTTCATAAAATAGCTGGGAGCACACAAAGATGGAAAAATATTGTACAAGATAGAACACAACTCAGCTTCTGACACAATATGATTGTTACTCAACTTCTGACAGTCAGGCATAGTGTGCATGTAACTTAGCCATTGATATGGGGCGCGATTCTCGGAGAGAAACAGCCGACGGCGGAGTGAAACACGGAGTGTTTCACTCCGGCGTCGGAGGCCGCTCCTCGCCCCCTATTCTCTGCGCCCCCCCCCCCCCCCCCCCCCCCCCCCCCAAGGGGGCTAGGAGCGGTGGTGCGCGAATCTCGGGCGCCGGGCCTTGACGTTTGCGTCAAAGCGGCGCGCTGAGAATGACGCGGCCAGCAGCGCCTAAGTGATGTCAGCCGCGCATGCGCAGGTTGGCCGGCTCCAAACCGCGCATGCGCAGTTGCCGTCTTCCCCTCCGCTGCCCCGCAAGACATGGCAGCTTGATCTTGCGGGGCGGCGAAGGGAAAAGAGTGCGTCTCTTTGAGACGCCAGCCCGACGACAGGTGGGCACCGATCGCGGGCCAGGGCACCGATCGCGGGCCAGTCACCTCATGAGCACGCCCGTAGTGCTCGATCCTCCCTTCGCCCCCCCACAGGCCCCACACTTACCTGTCGCGCGCTGTTCACGCCAGCAGCGACCAGGTGTGGCTGACGCCGGCGTGAACCAGTCGGGTTCGTCAGGCCGCTCGGCCCATTTGGGCTAGAGAATCGCCGGTTGCCATGTAAAACGGCGAGCGGCGATTCTCTGAGCGGCGTCACGCAAAACGCGACACGCCACTTTGGGGAGGGGGGAGAATTGCGGGGGGTGCCAGGCGGCGTGTCGTGATTCACCCGGCTCTCCCGCAATTCTCCCACCCGGCGTGGGGAGCGGAGAATCGCGCCCATGGTACCCAGTTAAGTCCATTCAAAGGATCAAATGCGAGAAAATATAAGGGTCAGACTTTCTGGTCAAAGCACTCAGCAAGAGCTTTGTGTCAATGATTCTCCATCGTCCCTTAACATTTCAAAGAATAGCCTGATTGGCTAAAAAATGTAACAATTTTATGCAAAATTAAATTAATTGTTGACAATCCATTATATTGCTGACTTGCAAAACCAATAACATACCTGAAAATATTTGTCTATTAAGCCTATTATGATCCCAGACCAGATCCCAGCAGTGGCTAGGATACTGGACCGAAACACCAATATTATATTTTATTTTGTCAGACTGTGAGGAAAGAATACTTCACTCCAGGAGTGATTGTACGTAGAAATAGAGATTTGATATTTTAAAACGAAGTGTTATTATTATCACAATATTAAACTCTCTAACAGCACCCCCAAAAATAGCTTACCCCCTTAAAAGGTACGACTCAATATGGTAAAGAAAATACCTTTCATGATATCTCTATTCCCAATTAAAAAACAAGAAAGGCAAAACGTACAGCTCTCAATCCATTGTACATCCCAATGGTACAGAGTAATACTTGCTTTCCAGAATAGATTTGGCACTTGTTAGAATTCCTGCAGACTCTGGCTGGGTGTCTTCAAAATGTTATTTCTACTAGTTTATTTCAGCTTCCCCCTTGTCCTCAGATGCTTCTGCACTGCTTTAAATACTATTAATAATTTTTTTAACTATCCTACTGCAAGAGCAAAGCATTTTACTTGTGGTCTAAAGGGTAGTCAGATTAGAACTTAACTCAAAAGCTTTCTCTGAATACCTTGGGCTGGATTCTCCGCACCCCGACGCCGAAAATGTGTCCGGCACCGGGGCGGAAAATCCAATTCCGCGCACGGAAATGCAACCAGCGCCGATTCTGCGATTCTTCGGGCCCCAAAAAGGAATGTACTCTCCGTGTACTCCACGCATCCCCTACCTGCGACCATTGCTGGAGGCCCGCTCCGCTCCATTCTCCGCCCCCGAGCGGCCAAAGTTCCAATAGCATGGACCACTCATGGCCCTGCCATTCGGGATACTCGTATGGTGGCTGCGGACTTAGTCCGCAATTACATCATCTCCCTCGGCTGAAAACAAATTAACTCCCCAGGTTGAAAATGCATTAACTCCCCAGGGACTCCCCCCAGGCAAACAACAGTGCATTAGCCCAGGCTTTTCTCTGGTCAATTTCACCTGTGGCCCCTGAAAGCTTTCTCGTCTTGCAAAACAAGATGCTTTGAAAAACATGACAACTGCAGTCAAACACACTCTATACCAGGCTTTCGACCCTTAAATGGCCAAATGCTTATCATAAAATCCTACATGCATCACAAGCCGTATTCTGAGATGTGGAGCACAAAATTCATCAGCATACATTGTTTGTCATATTCCAAAAATCTGTGGTTTTATTACACAAATCAAATTAACGTTAAAAATTGCTTACAATACCGGGAGGCTCCCATTGCTAATAAAGTCTGTGTGTAAGAAAAACACATCCAGACAGCCAAGATCCTTTCTGCTAATTGTATTAGAATACTAGCCAGGCTATTTTAACTTTTAGATTTTTGTACAAAATTACTGGATGTGAGGTTGGGTGGGGGGAGGAGGGGTGGGGGTGGGTGGGGAGGATTTATGAAGCGGCATAAAGCCAGTTAATAATTTGCACCTGACACTTAAAGCTTCTGGACCAAATTTAATGAAATAATTTTAATCCTTCTCATATAGTTCCATTAGAACTGTCAGACTATGTTGCAGCACAATGAACTATCCCAACCAGTTTAATCCTTCAGGCCCAAACCACTGAACAATCCCTCACACAATGAACTAGAAGCCATGACACCCAATTGCAGTACAAATGCCATTTAAACTAATTTCATGTATTTTTTGTTCAGTTGCTAAGTCATTCTTTATTTAAAAAGCAGCACGTTATAACCACCTTGAGGGAATAGATCAACTCAGTTACATTACTTCAGCATATAAATCACCAGCTGCACAATTAGAAAATTCACTCCGCCATGCCCAAATTTGATTTGAGGGTAAAGTAAATATAAGCATGGCATCAGCATGAGGAAGATTGTTCAGCGTGGAGCGAAGCATTTCCAATATTTGATTTTATTTGCAATTAGGAAGGGGACACAGTTACAGAGATAACAATCTAGGAATCATTGCTACAGCATCCATTTTTCAAAAATGGTGCTTAGCGAAGCATTTTAAATTATCTAATTATCTGCACCCATTACAGAAATAACAGTGAATAGGTAAGCATCATGGGAAAATGGCTTAGTACCATCATAAAGTATGTTGCTGTTAATAACATGGGACTAATATAGAGCTCATTTTTTCAGTGGACAGTATTGACGCTACCTAATTTTCCAAAGCATTTATTTGGCAGACCCATATTGCACTTCATATGCATGAGAGGTAATGATTTACTTGACAAAAGGCCCCCAATATCACAACACCCGGCAATTAATTAATTTATGAACTATTAGGGCCAATTCCACACTACCAGCAGATAGAAGCATTCACAGTGAATCTGTCACAGATGTAAAGCCCTTGAATTTCAGTCCATTAATTTTAAAGAGGGGAAAATCATTGGCATTTATGTGTCTACAATATTTCAATGATGCGCTCTCTGTGAATGCGCCTCCACTCAGGGAGCATGGAATTGGCTGTGTTATTTGATCCTCAATATTATTGGTGTTCTGTTCCAGTGAAGGTACAGCAGACCTGGAGAAAGAAGGGAATGAAGGAGGGTGGGGGCGGGTATCTTTCTTGGATTGTTTACCCTGATTTCTGCCCATTTTGCTTTCAAGTGTATTTAATAAGGTTTGAAGATAATGTTGTTACTATCACTAAACAGTGGAGATTGTTTTTCCTGATTTCATTCATCAGAATTAGTGTATAGATCTACTAGATTTCCTCTAAACTTACTTTGTTCTCAGGAAAAGAGCCTCAGTTTCTCTGGTCTCGCCTCACAACTAAAACCTTTCATGCTGGGTCTCATGTGAGGTAATCTCTTTTGCACCTTCTTCATAGATCTTCTTCCATGTAGCCAAACTGAAGTCCAAACAATCATTTGTAAAGGTTTTGAATGAAGCCATGGGATTTTCATGCCAGCCTCTACGGGTAGGGGCTGTAATGTTTCATCCAAGAAGCAGCATTTTCGACAATGCAGCACTTCCTCAGTACGGCACTGAAGTGTCAGATGAGATTATGGACGGGATTCTCCGAAATCCCGGCCATGTTGACGCCGGCATAAACACTGGAGTGGTGTACGCCGGCGTCAATGGGTCTCCCGGCCCAGTTCTTCAGGACCGCTCTTCAATGCTCTTCAGGAGGCTAGCATGGCGGCAGAGATTTGTGCGCTGCTCCAGCTCCGAAGGTTGCCCTGCATGGCCGCCGCTGGTCCGCGTATGCGCGTGACGGCTGGCGCGGGTCCGCTCATGCGTGCAATGGCCGTCTCCGCACAGGCACATGCACGTGGTTGCCATCTCCATACAGGCATGGAGCAACATGTTAGGGACTTTATACCGGGCCGCGAGGATGGAGGCCTGTCGCCCATGGAGAATCACCGCGGGTGCCTATTTCAGCGGCCCCTGACCGGCGCCGTGGCGACCCTGTGGGCGCGATTGCCATCAATTCTCCGGTCGCCAGAGAATCAGCAGCCAGGCATCGGAGCGGCAAGGCAGGAATTTCCCGCGCCCCCGCCGATTCTCCAACCCGGCGTGGGCTCGGAGAATCCCATCCAGTGTGTTCAAGTCCTGGATTAGCGTTTGAAACCTAATCCTCTGTGTGGCATTTTTAAAGTACAGACTTGCAGACCATGAAGGTATAAACAAACAAGAGCTTTACTGGAAAGGTGTTTTTTCACAGGCAGCTAGAATAGATTGATTGTTAGCCAGACCAAGCTGCTGATGATGTCATCAGACTCTTGAAGGGACCTATTTCCAACCAGGAACAAACATGAATGCACAACACTCTGACTAAGAAATTAAATGCCAACTGCTATTACTTACCTATAAATATTGCCTCCAAGAACACGCAGATGGCTGTCTCCAATATACAAATGCATAGGAGTCAAATTTTAGTCTGGGTGCTAAGGCTCAAATAGTCACACTTAGTTTTCCTTTGGAGAAAATCTGATTTTTCTCGACATTCCTGACCCCACACCATTTTCTTCTGGTCTTTTTACAGGTTGCGAAAGCTTAGTGTGTAAAGCATGCACCTGCCTCCACTGCGGTTGGGTTTCTGACTTAAATTAGGTCAAAAATTGGATTTCCCCCTGCACATCATTTTTATCCGGTGCTGCAAGATTTTGAAACATCATTGCAAGCATGCCTGAGTGAGTGGTCATTGGCGGAGAGGGGGAATAGAATGAACATGGGATAGTATGGATGATCTAAGAGAGCATAGGGGCGCACAGAAGAAACATGGGGCAACATAATTGATCTGAGGGGCCATGGGCTGGCCATAGCATGTGAATGGGGAGGAAGGGCTTTGAAATGCAGGGGTTGATGTTTAGGGGACCTTTAAGCAATGTTCGGAGCTCGGCTATATTATTGGAGGTGGGCCTTCTAACCGTCCAGACTACGCACCCACTCTCCGCGTGCACTTCATTCAAGCTCACAAATGCACTGTAATCCCGACCATTGCGAAAGGATAAAAACGGAGCGTGACTTCGCACATGGGTCAGGTGCGCAGTATGCATGCCACAAAAGTGGGCAGGTTGAGTTTTTCGAGTGACGAGGATATGGTCCTAGCTCTCCGATTTTTACTAATGACATTATTGTCACCAAGCAATAGTAGTAGTTCTGTTTAGATATGTTGATGTCACATAGCGAATGGCATGTTTTTCTCGAAACAGAAGAAAAGCAAATTCCCACCTTCATATTTAGAACATGAACACAAAACACTGCACTTTACAGAAGTGACCTTTGGTGAGCAATAATGTCCCTGGCCTTCAGCTTTGGGCAGTCTAAGTTACAACTCACATGGTCATTGTTCTAACCTTTTGGGAAATAGTTTACCGTTAGACCTTTCGACTTCCAGTCGATATTTGTACACAGTGATAATCTATCCCTCCAGGAAATTCCAAATCTTTATTACTTTTTTGATAATAATATGGTTAGTACCTGCAAGCAGTGCTCAGAGTTTGGTTCAAATGCATTAGTGAACTGCTTACTCATGCACTCAGTATTTTGGCTTTAAACTGTATATGATTTAAATTGGTCTCCTGAGTCAAGATTTAGGCAGACCACTTAATGTTCAGAGTTTCTACAGCTATACCAATGAAATCACAATGGAACATTGTTTTAAATCCTATTTTCCCATCAAGTGGTAAAGAGAAAAAAGCAATGACAAAAATCTCATTCAGTCTGATCCCAGCTCAAAAAATCACAAGACATTTGGTCTGTCTCCAATACCTCATGGCGGTGTGTGTGTATTCCAGGTCACTGCACAAGTTAAATGAACAACCTCACAAATGCAGAAATAATACAAACCTAGATGGGTCCAATTTCCTCATATCCCACTCTAAAGTGAAATACAATCATAAACTACCCTCTGTTCCTTACACATGTGCCCTATCCGTGACTGAGAATTTAGGACTAGCAGTCATCCAGCACTTGCATTCATTACAGTGCAGCTGTGCTGCTATTGAAGTACAGGCTTGCACCTTAAAAGTCCAAGCTACTATATCACACATTTAGATTAGATTGTGTCTTGATACATCATGCACAAATGGCTGGGAAAATGCCACTTTAGGAAAGAGGCTTTGAAAGCTAAAAGGTTGCAACCCCTTAATAACATTTTTAGAAGTAGCCGTAGGTTTAAACCATGAAAAGAAATAGCTTTCGGCACATAAAATTGGTGAGGCCTTTATATAATATAGAATCAATTGTTTAAAAAAAACACATACAATGTCCTGCCTTATTCCAACCTAATCATTTACAATTCTAAGTCCAGAGTGGGCAGTGTCTGTTAATGTGACTGTTAATAGCAATGGAATTCAGGAGAGTGAACTTGTATAGTTATAGCTATAGGTCAGCCTGTTCAGCCGACTCAGAGAATACTACGTATGTTAGGGGAATCAAAAAGGGATATGTTTGGTAATATATTCGCCCTGAAAGATTCTGTTAAAATCTTAGCTGGTCGAATATGATGGGCTAGGCTGGTGCCGGCAGGGTTGGCGCCATGCCAACCAGCGCAGAAGGGGCTTGGAGCCGTGCCAATCGGTGCCAAAGGGCTACTGCCGGCCGCCGTGAGTTGGCGCATGTGGGGGTATGCCAGCATGCGCTGGTGTCATCCCAGCGCATGCACAGGGGGGTTCGTCTCCGCACCGACCATGGCGGAGGTCCACAGCAGCCGGCGGAGGGAAAGAGTGCCACCACAGCGCAGGCCCACTCCGATTGTGGGCCAGGCCACCGTGGGGGCACCCCCCAGGGCCTCCCTGAGGCCGCCTGCAGAGCCAGGTCCCACCGGTAAGTACCAGGTCTAATTTACGCCGGCGGAACCGGCCTAAAACGCGTGGCCACTCGGCCCATCGCAGGCCGGAGAATCACCAGAAGGGGCTGCTGCCAGCGGCCGCCGACCAGTGCGGCGCGATTCCCGTCCCCGCCAAAACTCTGCCGCCGGAGAATTCGGCAGCCGACAGGGGCGAGATTCACGCCGCCCCCCGCCGATTCTCCGGCCTGGGGAGGGGTCAGAGAATCCCGCCCCTCTTGTAAGAGACACATTGGGCAGCACGGTAGCATGGTGGTTAGCATAAATGCTTCACAGCTCCAGGGTCCCAGGTTCGATTCCCGGCTGGGTCACTGTCTGTGTGGAGTCTGCACGTCCTCCCCCTGTGTGCGTGGGTTTCCTCCGGGTGCTCCGGTTTCCTCCCACAGTCCAAAGATGTGCGGGTTAGGTGGATTGGCCATGCTAAATTGCCCGTAGTGTCCTAAAATGTAAGGTTAAGGGGGGGTTGTTGGGTTACGGGTATAGGGTGGATACGTGGGTTTGAGTAGGGTGATCATTGCTCGGCACAACATCGAGGGCCGAAGGGCCTGTTCTGTGCTGTACTGTTCTATGTTCTATTGAAAAGATTAAGGGTTTGTGAAATTAATTGGAAAGAGGACTGACCAAAGCATAGAAAGTATCTGTAGGTATAAATAGATTATAATAATAAAGCTTGTCGGTTGCAAAAAGCACGTGTCCTTCTTCAAACACATAAATGTAGGGGCTGGTTTAGCACACTGGGCTAAATCGCTGGCTTTTAAAGCAGACCAAGGCAGGCCAACAGCACGGTTCAATTCCCGTACCAGCCTCCCCGAACAGGCGCTGGAATGTGGCGACTAGGGGCTTTTCACAGTAACTTCATTGAAGCCTACTTGTGACAATAGCGATTTTCATTTCATTTTTTCAAATGGTCTGGACAGAAGTATTCCAATTTGCTTCCCACACCTAGTGGTGTACTAAGACAGACTTTCATCTATTTCTATAGATAGTAATTGCCTGAACAGGTCGCTAGTCTGTTGCCTGGGCTTATAACTTGAGGGCTTCACTCAATATCAAGCATGCTGACCAGGAGTCCCTCCCACCTTACCACCTTCCATTGGTGTGTTTGGAAGGATATGTAGGTTGACACACTTAACTTGTTTGACCATGTTTGACCATTGAACTGGAGTTCAGAAGAATGATGGAGACTTATAAAATTCTAACAGGACGAGACAGTGTAGATTCAGGGAAGATGTTCCCGATGGTGGGTGTGTCCAGAACCAGGGCCGGGATTCTCCTCTACCCGGCGGGGCGGGGGTCCCGGCGTCGTGGAGTGGCGAGAACTACTCCGGCGTCGGGCCTCCCCAAAGGTGCGGACAAAAACAACAGGGAAAGGATACAGACTAATGCCATGCAATGATGGAGCAGTGATATCTAAATCTATGCCTTAAATTAGAACTATATTCACTGGAACAGGGATGATCTAACAGAAATGTTAAAAATTATGAAGGGTTTGGGTGAGTAAATAGTGAAAGATTATTTCAAATCAGTTAATGAATCAGTAGCAAGAACAACATAAATTCACAATTAGTACTAGAGGCAGAGAGGGGAGATTAGACATTTTTTCATGAAGACTTAATAGAATTGAGAATGTTTTACCACAGGCTATCAAATTTGAATTAATTCAGGAAATTGGATAAAATAAACACTTCAAATATCAAAAATACAGGGGAAATAGGATTTGACATTCCTTTGATGGTGGAACTACAGCTGCCACAGGCACAATGGCTTCCTTCTCTGATGACATTTCTGTTTCAATACAGGAAAACAGATTATTACCCAGATTTTAACACCCTCCCCAAATTAGGAACTATCAGTTTTAATTTATTCCGCTTTAGAGAGTACATTATCCAATCTTATTGAAATTTTGTGAGGAGCGAAAGCAATGATTACGTATTGTGTTTTGTAGTTGTCGCAATGCATTGCAGTGTTGGCATAGAGAATCGGGGTCCAGTCTTGATTTCCAGTCCACTAAATTCAGCCGTTTCAGCCATGTTTACTTTTGGAGAGGAACCCAACAAAGGCAAGCTTTTCCATCACATTTGGCGGTGAGGGCTGGAGTTATTACAGGATCCCATCAACCTGATGGCTGAAGAGTATGCTGACAAGTCTGGGATAGGTTGCTCAGCTGTAAGAATATACAGCCGAAAATAAACTGGGGAAACGTTAATATGTTAACTTCAAAATCACAAATGTTGCAATAAAACTGGACACAATAAAATGAAGCGTGACAAACCAGCTGCCTATCTCAGTCATCGTTATTTTGTGACACCACCACAACTTTACAGGAACAGAATCAGTTATGGCCTGTGAAAAACATTTTTGGAGAAGTTCTTAGTTTTATTATCACAGAATGCAAACACTAAGGCAGGAATATAAACAGGACAAATAAAGGTTCAAGAAACGCGACTGAATATCTAAAGTCAAGTCAGCCAGTGTTAATAATCTCTACAATAAGTAAGTAGATATACGCGACTAGCACAGTGTTCTGTGATTCAGAGAGCCACAGGCTGATCGGTGGCTATGTTGCTCTTCTTCTGCACAACAGCCAGTTAATGAGCTAAAGACACTTTTACTTGAAACAATTCCGTTTGAAATTTCACCAAGTGCTCCATTTTGAGAATCATTACTTTCACTTAAACTACAAAGTGCAGTCGCAGCCCCATGGGACCCCACTTTGCCCCCATGTGTTTGACATTTGTCGACAAGCACAGACCTTCTTAAGCAGCTGTGACAGGCAATGCATGGTTCAGCACCCAGTCCTCTAAAGAAGCAGAATATCAGTCTCATCAGACACCAACATACAAAAAAAACCGGAACAAAAATGCAGCACTTTACTTACAACTGAAGGCAAGAGAAAAAAGATGGATGTTTATTATAAAACCCTCCAACAAATAGGACATTCAAGTTTTGTAGTTGCATTAGCATTCCACTGCCACATTTGTGATGACTTTAACAGCTTTTAATACTTCTTGACCATAACATTTCTGGAGGGTTTTTTTCTGAGATCAGCTGGTTCCTTTCATTTTTCAAAAACTGAACACAATGGGCACGATCGAATAGCCACGCTGCGCCCAAAAAGTAGCTTGCCGTGGCACAGTTTGGCTGGGAGAAGTTGGAGGATCCCGTTCCCGGAATTTACCCGGCTTGCAACGCCTCGTATGATCGCATTAGATCTCGCGCGACGCTGCAAGGTAAATCCTGCCCATTGTGGGTGAAATCACTTTTAGACAAATCTGCATATTGGAACAAGACAGCTAGTCTTGTTTTAATGTGCAGATTTCCGAGGTACCAGAGGGGGTGGGATCTATCCCCTTTGCCTTGGAGACATTGGTCAAGTGCTGCTCAGTACTGGTCTCCACAAACGGGGACCAGACGGAACGGCACTCGTGGGGGTCTCCCAGAGGACGCTAGGTGCATGCTATTTGGGCAGGATGGAACCCTGGGACTGGTGGTGCCATCTGGGCACCCTGGCACATCCAGTATGACACCCTGGCAGTCCCACGTGGATGCCATCCTGACACTGCCAAGATACCCATGTGGCACTGCCAGCTCTTAAAGGTGGTGCCAGGTGAACACTGCCAAGTTGCCGAGCTAGTATTTTTTGTGCAGTGGCAATCGGGACAGTGGTGCCGTTCGTGGATGTTGGAGGGTGCCGGGGGAGGCCCAGGGACCATCCCATAGTGCGTTGGGGCTTGCAGGGTGTCAGGGATCACTTTGCAGGTTCCAGAAATCAGGTCGACATTTAAAAATGGCATCCAAATTTCTCGCTGCACTGAGAAGTTCCAGCGAGCCAAGCTCCTAAGTGCACAAAATGGGGCTATGTGTGGCCTTGGCGTTGCATTCTCCGCTGAAGCCCCCCTATTTAACCGGGGTGCCATTTTATTGGTGTTTAGCCACTTTTGGCGGCTAAACATGCTCGCTATGGGACTTTGTTCCCATTTACCCATCCAATTTCTTTTCTTGCTTGGGATAAGAATGCTCTCCAAGTCATACATGTTAATCAGGTAATACTACCAGATTTGCTGATGCCAGTTTTGAAAAGGGACCTGGGCTAATTGAGAACAGCAAAGGAATAACAGATGGGACCCAACATGAAGAAAAATACAAAACTATTGGTATATTGCACATATATAATGGAGAAGTACTAATCGACAAAGGTAGAAGGAGGGGCCTGTGTAAATAATCCTTAGTCATTATAGCCCAGATTTTAACTAACCGATTGGGAGGACCTCTCCATGCCCCTCTAACCACCCCAAAACCCCTCATGCCTTTATTTGAAATGTCAAGCCCAACAGAGTTAGTTCTTGGACAGTTTTGGCAGATAAAATGAGCTTTGACAGTTCCAATTAGTTTTTAAAATTCTTGGACAGCGTGACAGTTCCAATAGGTTTATGCACTTTTTACACACAATCGTATCTACTTTTAACAATCCCAAAGGGCACCTGACTTATCCCAAACACTGCCTTGCCTCTGCCAAAGTTTGCCTTACATCTCCCAAGGGTGTCCCAGGACCATAACCCGCCAAAAGGGTTCCTTAGCTATCTAAACAAATCCAGAAGGTTCAGACCTGGTCCAACACGGTAGCACAGTGGATAGCACAGTTGTTTCACAGCTCCAGGGTCCCAGGTTCGATTCCCAGCTTCGACAACTGTCTGTGCGGAGTCTGCACTGTCTCCCCTTGTCTGCGTGGGTTTGCTCCGGGTGTTCCAGTTTCCTCCCACAGTCCAAAGATGTGCAGGTTAGGTGGATTGGCCATGCTAAATTGCCCTTAGAGTACAAAATGTTTAGGTGGGGTTACTGGGTTACAGGGATAGGTTAGAAGTGTGGGCTTAAATGGGGTGATCTTTCCAAGAGCCGGTGCAGACTCGATGGGCTGAATGGCCTCCTTCTGCACTGTAAATTATATGATAACAGGTCGAATTTGCATACTTCGGGTTTCAGACACCTACTTCACCAAACTCTCATGAGTACAGGACGTTGCTGGCTTATATGAATGTGGATTTATTTTTATTAACTCATGGGATGCGAGTGTCGCTGGCTGTGCGAGCATTTGTTGCCCTTCCATAATTGCTCTGGAGCTGTGTGCCTTGCTCAGCTATTTTAGAGGGCAGTTAAGAGTAAACCACAGTGCTACGAATCTGGGGCTGGATTCTCCGACCACGTTGGCCATAACCTCCACGATGGCCGATGCGGACATGAACCCCTCCCCTGCGCATGTGTGGGGTTGACGTCAGCAGCCGCTGACGCTCTGGCGCATGCGCGGACTTCCGTCGGCCGGCAAAGTCCCTTCGGCCCCAGCTGGCGTGGCGCTAAGGCCTTTCCCACCGGCCGGCGGGGCACAAACCACTCCGGCGTAGGCCTAGCCCCTCAAGGTGAGGGCTTGGCCCCTAAAGGTGCGGAGAAATCCGCACCTTTGGGGTGGCCCGACGTCGGAGTGGTTCACGCCACTCCATCCGGCTGGGACCCCCCTGCCCCGCCGGGTAGGGGAGAATCCAGCCCCTGGAGTCCAAAGTTGACCAGATCAGGTAAGGACGACAGATTTCCTTCCCTCAAGGATATTAGTGAACCAGATGAATTTTTACGAGAATCGGAAATGGTTTCATGGTCACCATTCGACATTTAATTCCACCGTCTGCTGTGGTGGGATCCGAGCAAAAACATATGCCTAATGGCATCTAGTCAACCTAAACCCATCGCTAAGAAAACATGGGCGGAATTCTCCCCCCCTGCCCCACGCCGGGTGGGAGAATCGTCGGGGCGCCGCGCGAGTCCTGCCACGCTGCCCCGGCACCCGCATGCGATTCTCACCCCCCCCCCAAACCAGCGCGGTGAGAATCACGGCTGGCCGCTCGGAGAATCACCTCTTGCCGTTTGCAAAAGGTGAGCGGCGATTCTCCGGCCGAGCGGCCGCCCCAACACGACAGGTTCCCGCCGGCGCCGTCCATACCTGGTCGCTGCTGGCGGGAACTGTGCGGGAACATGGGGGGGGGGGGGGGGGGCGGCCTGTGGGAGGGGGGGTTCCTGGGTTCCTGCACCGGGCAGGGGGCCTCCGTTGAGGTCTGGCCCGCGATCAGTGCCCACCGATCGGCGGGCCGGCCTCTCTGAGGGAGGACCTCCTTTCCTCCGCCGCCCATCTTCTTGTGGGGCGGACTGTCATTTACGCGACACCGTACGCGTCATTTACGCGGCACCGCTTTTTACACGGCGCCAAAGCCCAGCGCACGTAAATAACGTGACGCCGCTCCTAGCCCCCCGGGGGGCGGGAGAATATGGGGCTGGGAGCCGGCTCCGACGCCAGAGTGAAACACTCGGGGCGCGATTCTCCGCCCCCCACAACGGGTCAGAGAATAGCGGGAGGGCCTTCCCGACATTTGTCCCGACCTCCCGCTGTTCTCCCCCCCCCCCCCCCCCCCACGGCCGCCCCACGACACAAATCGCTGCTCGCCATTTTTTTACGGCGAGCAGCGATTCTTCCCTATCCGCTGGGCCGATTTCCCAGGCCTTTACGGCCATTTTCACGAATTTAAACACACCTGCTATCACAGTTCGTGAAAACGGCCGTGCCAAGGGTTGCATGGGCCCGCGATCGGTGGGTACCGATCGCGGGCAGCGGGTCCGATTCCCGCGCACTCTTTGTCCCTCTGCCACCCCGCAGGATCAGTCCGCGGGGTGGCTGAGGGGCATGACGGACCGCGCATGCGCGGGTTTGACGCATATGCGCGATGGCGTCATCCGCGCATGCGCGGGTTGGAGCCGTGCAACCCGCGCATGCGCGGCTGATGTCATCGTGCGCGTCAGCCGCCGTGAGTCTTGGTGGCCGGGCTTAGCGAACGTTCGCTAAGCCCGCGCTGCCGTTCTTCCCGGGGCCACGATGCTAGCCCCGACAGGGGGGGTGAATCGGGTCTCGGGAGGGGGGAGGAGGCTGCCGTGAAACACGGCCGGTTTCAAGGCAGCCTTTACGACTCACCGCATTTGCGGAGAATCGCGCCCTCGGTTTTCACTCCGCGTCGGCACTTAGACTCTCGTTGGGAGAATTGAGCCCAGGGACTGGATTCTCTTGTCTCGCAGCAGTGTGTTTCTCGTCTGCGCGCCTTTTGCTTGGGGCGGGATTCTATCTTCACGACGCTGGTCAATGGGATTTCCCACTGTAACCACCCAATGCCACCGGGAAACCTATGGGCGGAGGTCTGCTGCCAGTGGGAAAAGTGAATCGCAATGACCGGAGAATTCCGGCCCATATCTTGATGTGCATCTTCATGTCCTTTAATTAAAATTTGAAGCAGGTCATTTTAAACCGATAAAACATTTGGAGCATTGTTGCAACTTTGGACACGTGCAGCAAAGAAAGGATATTGTTCTATTAGGAGGTGAACAGAAGATTAACAAAGGTGATTTTAAGAATCCAAACTCAAATTAGGAGGATGGACTAATAAAACAGAATGTATTCTACATCACGAACAAATTGAAGGACGGGTCCTTAAGACGCTGAAAGGCAGGAGTAATGTGAACATAAGCAGGTTATTCAATTTAAAAAGCAATTACAGTGCTAGAGGACATGAGCACAAGTCTGGCACATCTCCAGCAAGAAAGGAAAACGTGATACAAAGGAAATGCTGCAATCCTGAAATAAAATAAAGAAATGCTGGGATGTAGAGGAGGACAATAAGCATTTGAAAGAGATTTGGGTGGAAACTTTTGATGAAAATTATAATATTTTCTTTCTCTTTTTTACACCAACCGTGTATTTCTAATGCTTTACAGTCTGCGTTTAAAGGTTAAAATGCCTTCCCCTCACCAAGCAAGAGGAATAGATTGCCAAAGATAACTAATGGCAGTGCGAAAGGTTGTGAAGTACCTGGAACGTTTTTCACATTGAAATACGGTATGAATGCAAAGTCACTGTTACACTGAAATTAAAGGAGCAAGATTTATTCTAGACTAACGATCCTTGTAGATGGTTTTGACCAGAAAGACATCATGGCTATAATTTTCCAGGCAACAGTGGCCTCATCCTTAGACTGTAAAGTCAGAAACAACCTCGCCTCGGACATTTCTGGGAGCCCTGCCTGAAAATTACATCCGTGAAGCAATTAACTGCCTGGTGTCGGGATTCCCAACCCTTTAAGGGAGGAGATCCTGGCTACAAGGTCCTGCCAGCCAATTGAAGGGTTGCATTCCAGTAGTGTCACCATGTGCAATGACGGCTGCTGGGTCTACACCCAAACTCGAGCAGCATAATGGGTGTCGCTCTGAAACCAAGTTTTGTTTTTAAATTTAGAGTACCCAATTCATTTTTTTTCCAATTAAGGGGCAATTTAGCATGGCCAATCCACCTAGCTTGCACATCTTTGGGTTGTGGGGGTGAAACCCACGCAAACACGGGGAGAATGTGCAAACTCCACACGGACAGTGACCCAGAGCCGGGATCGAACCTGGGACCTCGGCGCCGTGAGGCTGCAGGGCTAATCCACTGTGCCGCCGTTCTGCCCTCTGAAACCAAGTTAAGGGTGCGCGGGATCATCATGGTCAGTCAGGCAGACAATTGTGAGGGGTTGGTGGGTGGAGGTTATTGATCAGTTCAGGGGTAGGTATTGCCACAAGAGCAGCCTATTCCACTGACTGGGGCCTCCATTGACTGCAGTGTGGCAAAGTGTGGTGAACGACTATCCTTGGCACCAAAGCAGTATTAACTTGAGTCCGGCATCAAGCAGCTCAAATGGGGACTGAGGGAAAATTCCCAACTGGCTGGAGTCATGCCTAGAAAGAAAGATGGTTGTGTTCGTTGACGGTCAATCACCTCAGCTCAGGGACATCATTGCAGGCGTTCCTCAGGGTAATGTCCTAGACCCAACTATCTTCAGCTATTTTGTCAATGACCTTCCTGCCATCAGAAGGTCAGAAATGGGGATGTTCGCAGATGATTGCACAATGTTCAGCACCATTTGTGTCTCCACAGATACTGAGGGAGTTTGTGTCCACGTGCAGCAAGACATGTACAAATTACAACCTTGGGTGTAAGTGGGAAATAACATTTGTGCCTCATTAGTGCCAGGCTATGACAATGTCCAACAAGAGAAATCTAATCATCTCCCTTTGACATTGAAAGGCACAACCATCATTGAATCCCCCAGTATCAACATGCTGGAGGTTACCATTGACAAGAAATTAAACTGGACCAGCCTATAAATACTGTAGCTCCAAAAACAAGTCATCAGCTGTGAATTCTGTGGGGAGTAACTTACTTCCTGACTTCCCAAAGTCTGTCCACCTTCAGCAACACACAAGTCCAAAATGTGATTGAATATTCTCTATTTGCCTGGATGAGTGCAGGTCCATCAACACTCAAGAAGCTTGACACCATCCAGGACAAAGCAGCCTGCTTGATTGACACTCTCAACATTCACTGAGATCAGTTGTGTCAGCACAGACCAAGGGTCAACCCTTCACTGAGCCATGCTTTTGTCGACTAGATGGTCAAGGTAGCTCAGCGGAGGGACTGAACCACAAACAGTCCTAGGGAGATCAAGTTGCAAGAAATATGGGCCAAATGGTCTTCATCTATTTCTATATTAGGGCTATTATATTGGAATTGTGCCTTTAATCCTTCATTTCCATGTCAAAAAGTGAGGAACAGAAAGATTGTTGATTTTTGTGTAGCTGTACTGACTACAACAATGGGTCCTTATAATTTCAAATGGTGCACCTTTTAAAATTCCCTATTCACATAACGTTCATCTCCTGGATGGGCAATTATGTTCTGTGGACTTATGCCAGCTGGAGTTGGAAGGAGGCTGCATAAACTAATTTCAATCAGCCAGGAAAAGACAGAAGATTTTTCATTCTCTATGGCTCAACTTGAACACAAGCCACCAAGGTAAAAAAAACTATATTCAAACTCAAAGCAATAAACTGTGGAATTGTTTCTCTTTTGCTCCCTTTCAGCAGCATTTCTAAATTTGGCACTGACATCAGCCATTCTTCGAACATCAAACATGAGGGGAAATTATCTGCCATTTGCTGCCGGAAGCAGGGTTCCCAATGCGGAGGAGAACCGGGCGGGATTGAAGTTTATGCCCGAGTGCCAGTGGGAGGATGCAAATGGAAGCAGGTGGGTCTTAATAACCCATTTGCATTTACTTTGCGGGCTGGGCACCATATTCTCAGGCCAGCATGATTCTCAATTCCCTCGGGCTGGGAATCACATGGGCATGATTATAGGGGAGGTGGTGGCGTGGTGGTATTGTCACTGTATTAGAAACCAGAAACCCAGGGTAATGCTCTAGGGACCCAGGTTCGAATCTCACATTGCAAATGGTGACATTTGAATTCAATAAAAATCTGAAATTAAAAGTCTAATGATGACCATGATAACATTGCTGATTGTCGTATCAACCCATCTGGTTCACTAATGTCCTTCAGGGAAGGAAATCTGCCATCCTTACCTCGTCTGGCCTACATGTGACTCCCAACCCACAGCAATGTGGTTGGCTCTTAACTGCCCCATCAAGGGCCCAGCCAGAGAAGCCCACATACCATGAACAAATAAAAACAAAAAATTACCCAGCGTGGTGCTGACATGGTGGACCTTGCCGTGGGCCAAGGGGGTAACCTATTAAGGGAGTTGCCCACAAGGTCCATCTGAGGGCCGCCCTCCTCCCTCCCCACCTACAATGCAAGACCCTCGCACCACCTTCCCAGAGACCCAGTAAATAGGGGGATCCCCACAGAGACCCCCAGATAAGGAGACCCTCCAGAAAAGTGACCCCTTACAGGAACCCTCAAAGAAAGCATAAACCTGTCTGGAAGCTAGAGAGCAGTTTAGACAGAGGCAGTGAAAACAATTCTGTTGTAACGCTCACTTGGGCAACCACTTCAAAGAGGATTAACTGGTGCTAATTTCCAGATGCGCATTTCAAAATCATGCAAACATGAAGGGGGGGGGGGGGGGGGGGGGGGGGGGGGGTGACTGGAATGCAGTTAACTTTCTTTGAAGTTGATGATTTTTGTAAACTTTGTGGCTCGGGCACTTCAGAGTTACTCAACCATGAAGGAAGATGAATGCAGCAAGGATGACAGCAGTGTGTGTGTGGAAGCTGTCAATCACATCCCACTATAGATCCCACTATTCCTGCCTGATCAACTCAAGGATCTGAGGGGTTTAAACACTGCTTTCTCTTTCCAGGAATTGACACGCGGTGCTCCCTCGGTCTGAGCCAGCAGGTGTACTGCCCAGGTAAGTGTTAGAACAGAATGTTTTTTTTCCCACTGCCTCTTTGGACTGCTCTCTAGCTTCCAGACAGGGGCCTATTTTATGTGGGCCTTCCAGACAGATTTCTCTTTTCTGGGGGATTTGTGACAGGGGTCTCATTTCTGGGGTGTTCCTAGTGTGTTTCTCTTCTCTGGGGGTCTGGGGGATAGGGGGTTCTCCATATTTAGTGTCTCTGTTGGGGTCACCCTATTTATGGGGTCTCTGTGGGGGTCTCCCTATTTAGGAGGTCCCTCTGGGGGGGTCTCCATATTTAGGGGCTCTCTGTAGGGGGTCACCATATTTAGGGGGTCTTAGTGGGGATCTCCCCATTTAGGGGATTCTGAGAGGAGGGGGGAGCAGGATGGCCTACCCTCATACGTGGGACAATGGGCGGCCCAGAAAATCCAGGGGTGGGGAGCTTGTAGTGATCTCTGTCTGTGTTAATACATGTTGAGTTAATGTAAAGTAAGTCCAGACAAATGATCACTAGATAGAAACACTAACAGGAGTTATATAAGGTGTTTCCCGCTCTTTCTTTAGTTAATTTTCGTGGAGAACAGCTGGAGTGAAAACGTGAGCAAATCAGAGTGCAGTGTATTATCATAATTGTTAGTTAAATCTAAACTTACTTATTTGTTTTACTAGTCTGGTATTAAAGTGAAAGAGCTCACAACATTACTATAATATTACTCAGTAAATATTTTGCCATAATCTGGAAGGCTTCGACAGTTTGTCATCAGAATTCAACACAACTCGGCAAGATAAAAGACTGATATTTATATTACAATTCAGTAATATAACAGACCTGATTTGCAATGTGGGGGGCTGTGGCGGGATGATTTGTGATGAAGGTAGGGGACTAATGTGTGATGCAGGCAACCATGGCCAGCTGCAAGACCTCGGTATCGGGCCGCCCGCTCAAAATGGTGGCCCAATAGCGGGATTCCCTGGGGAATCACTCGTACTTGCCATCCAAGGATAATGAATTGCTTCCTGATCTGAAATCAGTTGTAATTCACCTCCGGCGGCAGGACATCATCTCCCACACGGAGAATCGCGTCCATGATGTCAGAAGAGCAATTCAAGATGGTTTTGTTTTCATCATTATTTATGTATCTTAAAAACAAATGGTAGATGTATCAGAATCCAAAGTATCGAACCACGCCAAATTAACAATTATTCTAAAGTGCTCCTTAAATCAACTTAAATTTATCCAATATGAATTTATACAATATGAGCTATCATCAGCATTTTTACTGAGTATTCAATTGAGGAGCAAAATATGTAGGTTATAAAGATTGGGAGAGAAGATAACATAAATTTAGCAGTAAGGAAATGTCCAACTTGCGTTTTAAAAACCTGCAGAATACAGTACAAAATCATCAATTAGTGTAGAAAAGTCCCCTTTAATTTGTTCTCGGCAGTGCCAGTGCCATGAAACATCCGGCTCAACACCCTCGACATGGGACTTTCTGTTAAATCACATTCCTTGGCCGGGGTTCTCCCCTACCCGGCGGGGCGGGGGAGCCCGGTGGAATGGAGTGGTGTGAACCACTCCGGTGTTGGGCTGCCCCAAAGGTGAGGAGAATCTACACCTTTAGGGGCCAAGCCTAACCTTGAGGGGCTAGATCTGCGCCAGAGTGGTTGGCGCCCCGCCAGTCGGCGGGAAAGACCTTTGGCGCCACGCCAGCCGGGGTCGAAGGGACTTCGCCGACCGGCGGAAGTCCGCAAACACGCCGGAGTGTCAGCGGCTGCTGACATCATCCCCACGCATGCGCAGAGGTGGGGGTCACGTGCGTCTGCCATCGTGAAGGCTATGGCCAATGCGGAAGGAAAAGAATGCCCCCACGGCACAGGCCCACCCGCCGATCGGTGGGCACCGATCGTGGGCCAGGCCACCGTGGGGGCACCCCCGGGGCCAGATCGCCCCGCGACTCCCCCCCCCCCCCAGGACCCCAGAGCCTGCCCGTGCCGCCTGCTCCCGCCAGTAAGGGAGGTGTTTTGATTCCCGCCGGCGGGACCGTCATGACCGCAGCGGGACTTCGGCCCATCGCGGCCCACCGATGCCGAATCTCTGGTGCTGGAGACTTCGGGAGATGGCGGGTGTGGGATTCATACTGCTCCCCACCCCTGGTGATTCTCCGACCCGGCGGGGGGTGGGAGAATCCAGCCCCTTATGTGCGATCAGACTGCATAAGTGACATTTAGAGCAGATTCCTAACTTCATAGACGAGGCAGATTTGGGCCCGGGAATGTGTGGTTCAAAAGTTAAATGTGGGGAGAAAATGGCATAGTGGTATTGTCACCAGACTAAAAACTAGAAATTGAAGATGATACTCTGGAATCCTGGGTTTGAATTCCACCATTGCAGATGGTGAAATTTGAATTTAATAAAAATCTGGAATTAAACGTCTAATGATGACCATGAAACCATTGTTGATTGTTGAAAAACCCATCTGGTTCACTGATGCCCTTTAGGGAGGGAAATCTGCCATCGTTATCTGGTCTGGCCTACATGTGACTCCAGACCCACAACAATGTGGTTGACTCTTAACTGCCCCCTCAAGGGCAATTAGGGATGGGTGATAAATGCTCGCCAGCCAATATCGCCCACATCCCATGAATGAAAAAAAAAATTCTGAATCCGGACTCTAAAGTATCTTGAAACAGTCCAATTCCACTTTTTGCTGAGGTGAGGGGATAGGAGGTGAGGGGTGGCAAAAGTCCAATTCACTCCCAGGAGTCTGGATTTTTACAACATTATAATGCGCCTGGCTGTTTCATATTGATCCAGACTTTCAGGTTTAACCCCATCACATCCTCCTGTCTCCCGCAATGGAGCTACTCAAGTCTGGAGTGCAGTGTCATGTTGGAATCTGGCCTCTTCCTCCATTTTAAAAGCCTCTGGAGTCTGTCCAACTTTGTGAAATGCCAAGCCTCTGTGTTTCTTCTTATGAGTAAGTCCTTCTGAACATTAAAGTTTCCAAGTTTTGCACCTTTAAAAGAATACTCTGCTCTTCTATTCTTATGATTACAGCGAATAGCCACACACTGACTCCACTTTATACTGACCTGGCATCTTTCTTCATGATCCATTGATCTTAATCAAGCATTCCACTTACCCCACCATACCCCTGCTCCACCACCCTCCACGACCTACCAGTAACACTACAAACAATCTTCAAGCCACCATTTCTTCTGATTTATTTCATTCAAATTGATGTTGTCTTCAGCCCATGCCATTATCTGATTCCATCACTCTCTGAAAACCATGTCAGAAACTGGACTAGATGGGGTTTTGTTTTTAATCCCTGAATAAAGCTGACAACCTCATATCGTCCATCACAAAGACAGTCGATTTTCACCTTTGTGACATGGGCTCCCTCTGTGTCTCCCATCTGTCACTGAAACTCTCATCCAAGCCTTTGTCACCTCCTGATTTGACCATTCCAATGTTCCTATGGCCAACCCTCTATTCTCCATAAACTTCAGGTCATCCTGCATGTATATAATCCTGTTATGTGTCCGACTCATCCATTACCTCTGTGTTCATTAACCAACAATGGTTCCCAAGCTTCACAATTCCCCCAAATTTAAAAGTCTCTTGTGTGATTGTTCCCTCCTGGGGTTACCCACCCCAATCTGTCAACTGTTTCAATCTTACATCACCCCCCAGGACTCTCTTATCACCAAAACTCTGGTCTCTGTACACTCCTCTGCTTCCTTTTGCCAAACCATTGGCTCTGCGTCTTCAGCCATCTACAGCCAGTGTGATGGAATTAAGTAAAATCTGGCAAGCAATTGAACTGGCAATCCTCAGGGCCAATTAACCCCTTCAAAAGACAGATTACTGAAAAGGTTTTTATTTTCGGATCAGGGAAGAGAGAGTGGAATTTAATCTTGGCAACAGGGGTCATCTACAAACTGGGGAACAGGCAGGAGTCCCACTCCACTGTGGAAGGTCCAGTGAAATTAAGGCACTTAACTGGCCAGCGTCCAGCCTTCCCAAGATTTAGAACCCAACAGGCAGAAATCCAGCCCAACGAGAGCTGCTGGTCAATCAGATGTCAGAGCTCTCCACTGCTGACAGTGCCACAGAGAACAATGGTTCACCACTAGGTTCACTGAGGGACCTAGGCCACAGGCGAGTGATAGAGGTCATGGAGAGCGGTCACCAGCACAGTGAAAGAGCAGGGGTGGTGCCTTTCACTGTGCCCCTCCACCATCTACTAATACCAGATCCCTTCATCGGGCACTAAACGATGGACCCTCCCCCAGCGGCAAGGCCCTCACCCACTGCTGGTTGAACACTAGCAGTGGCAGGGTGATGCCCTTAAACGGCCTTCAATTGAGCAGAAACAAGGAAGCAGCAGGATAGCCACCTTCCTGCCTGATCAAATATACTCCTCTGCCTTTGAACGGACCTCTGGAAGGAGCATTATATTTTGCCCAAAGTCTGCCTGTAAATAACTGCTGTGAAATCAATTTTAAAAAATCAAACTGCTCCAGAAAATACCAGTAACTGTAACAGTGAACACAGATTTCAATAAATCTGTTTTTTTTTAAAATCGGTTGCAAAGCTGTAAGAATCTCTTCTCAGATCAACCTGCAGAATTCAACTTCATCAAAACGCTTTCTATTTTCAATATTCATATTTATTGGAGACATTCCAAGTGTCCCTGTCAATAAAGTACACTTTTCAAGACATAGGAATAGAGCGCACTCAAAAGGATGTACAGTTTTGCATGTCATGGAACACACCAGGCTCTGGTGCATGAGGAATGACTGGGAAACAATCTGATAAATGCAGTCTTTGATTGTTCCCCCTCTTGCTCAAATCACACAGCTGCAGCATTGATTCAGAACACACTAGTCCATGAAAAATATCACCATTTCTGTTGATGTCACTGGATCCACTAGCAATTTCAGCTCTTGCTGGATGCACATAAAGGGTGATAAGGCACAACATCCTGCCATGCTCAGCAGGTTTTTCATTTCCTCTTGCAATTACACATCAAACTGTTTTAGCTTCACAAGCTTCTCCACTTTAAATGGCCTCAAGGCTCAGTCGCTGCCTTGCACATTGATGAAATTTCTCCCGAGCACGTTCCAAAATTAAGTACAAAAGCCTCTGAAATTGAAGTTGCTGATTTCTTCCAAGACAGTGCACAGATAGCTAGAAAAATTAGCCTTTTACTGACTCCTGGAACTGAACCCACTAAGTACGCTTTACTTAAACAAAACAATTTATCCAAATTAATCTTAAATTCAGAGCACTGGCTTGTGGGATGGGGCCCAGTGAAGACTTGGTAAAGAACAAGTTGATTTGAATTCAGCTCAAATTGTGGTTCTGCCAGTGCAATAGGTAAGGGGCAGGATTCTCCGTCGGCTGCACCGGAATCGGGAAATACGGTTGTACGGAGAATCAGTTTTGACGTCGGAATTGTGACGGCCGACGGTTTCGTGCCAAATCACAATTCTCGATGTCAGCATCAATGCGTTCCAGAATGCACGTACAGTAAACGGTGTTGGCATATCATTAATGGGCCTGACCCGGTATACTCCGGGGCCTCAACGTTGCTCCACATTCCACTGGGGTGAATCCCTGACAATGAGATTCAGTTGTGCTTTAAAAAATCGTGCAACAGGCACCGTGGCTGCTGAGGGAGAGAGAGGGGGTACAGAAAGTATCCAACATCTCCATCGTTTGCTAACAGTCGTGCTGCTGTCCGGGGGGGGGGGGGGGGGGGGGGGGGGGGGGGGCTTCTGGATGGGCATGGAACACCATTGCCATGGCTTACACTGAAGCTGCGCACGATGCTGTCTGTCCACTGTGAACTTAGTGCCACAGGTTGTATAGGTGTCTTCCCAGGACACCCCTAGGTGCCCTCTGGCCCCAGCTGACCCATCAGTGGGATGGCCGTGCACCAGTATGACCAGTGCTATCTGTCTGGGATGAGTGTGTGTGGGGACTGTAATGTATACATGCAGCTGCAGTTTGTCAACCTCCAGAGTCTTAATCATGGACGTGGTGAATCTCACACTGCTTCTCATTGGAATCGATTGTGTTTCAAGTGGTGCTGGTGCTCGCCCCTCCACTGTCGCTGAATTGGTCCATGTGCGGCGCCAGCTTTCCTGTTGTGGAAGTCCACAAATCCTGCCCGAGCGTCAACACTTTGTCTCAGGAATGGAGAATCCCGCCCAAGATGTCCACTTTGCCGTAGCTTCTCTAATGTAACTAATGTAAAACAAATGAATGCTAGCAAATGAACTTGCATGCTATTATTTGATGTTTCATTGGTAATGATGAACTCAGAACAAGAATTCTAGGTTGCACTAATTAGGTGGTATACATCTCTACTAAAGAATGCCTGAAAATAGGAGTTTTCAAGTTTTATACATTTATTAGTTTCAGCATTTCTCAGCTATTAATTTACCGTTGATGATGGTGTCATTTACAGTATTTCCTCAAAAACAATATTCTTTTATAATTAAACATTTCCACCTATTCCACAAAAAATAGTACTCAAATACATTTTCACCTGTTTTTAGATTTCAGGCTGAAAACATAAACTGGCTGGGATCAAATTGAAATATGGACAAAGATATGTCAATACCATTAATCGGGTCTGTGCCCTCATTGTTAAAATGTACTCATCTATTGTCATTAAAATCACATTTCCAATGGGGCAGACAAAGGGTCAATCAAAGGCAGCCAACTAATGTGCATGAATTAATCACATCCTGAACGTCATCCTGAATTCAAACGAGACAGCATTCCAATCTTTGGCAAACCATGGGCGCGATCTTCCGGCTGTTCATGCCAGCGTGATCTTCCGGTCCTGCCAATGCACTGCTCCACCAAGGGTTTCCAGACAACGTCGGGTGGATTCAATAAGAAATCCCATCGACAGCGGTGGGACCTTTACTAACGGCGGGCCGACTCCCGCTGCTGAGAAACAAGTTGCGGGAGAATCTCGCCCTATTTCTCCGCCTCACAAAATTTTCTTGATCTGTTCGATGGGGTCCATGCACACTGCAGGCTTAACTGCGTGCTTTACAAGTCAGCTATGAACTGTTAACTTTTATCACTTCGGGGCAGCTGGAAAGTAATTAAAGATGATCTAAATCATCGGCATGAAATACTTCAGATGGAAATCCAAGCAAACACTGAGTGGATGCCACAGACCACCAAATATGACAAAATAGAAGGTCCAAATGAAAAGGGAATGAAACGCCAGTCCAAAAATAAAAGCAGCAGAATGAAATAGGGAAGATTCGAGAAAGATGAGGACTGAGCTAAGATAACGTGCAAAGAGAAATTGCTGGCCCAGAGATCGAAGGATGGGATAGCTTCATAAAGGGAGATTGCAAAGGGGCAGAATACATGTACACCATTAAAAAGGCTATTCCAAGTTTGAATACACCATGGATCAATAAAGAGGCTAGAAACAAATCAAAATTGAAGGTTCCTAGATGCATGGCAAAACTAAGAGAGAATATCAGAAAATAAGGGGAAATGTGAAAGAACAGGAAAGAGAATGGAAAGTAAACATCAAAAATGTTGAAAAAAGAAAAGTATTCTATAAATAGAGGAGTTTGATAGAATTATTATAGGGAGAAACCGTATCCAATGACAAGAGGGTCAGAGGTCATAGATTTGAGGTAATTGGGAACAATAATGGATGGGGGGGAGGTATGGCAGAATAAAGAGAATTATTTTTTAAACACTATCGAGTTATGATGGAATGCACTGCCTGAAAGAAAGGGTGGTAATAGTAGATTCAATGGAAAGGAAATTATGTAACTATTTGGAAAGAAGAAATTCCAGGGCTTTATGAAAAGAGCAAAGGACATGCGTCTAATTAAATAGCTCTTTCAAGAAGGGTGATACATGCATCACCAGCAAACACCAGAAGGAAGACAGTTTGTCCTCCATGAAGAGAAGAGAAAATTATATGAGTACAGGAAGTTATCTAAGTGGCACATGACAATGACGCAAGTTAGAATGGGGGAAAGTCAAGTGATTTAGGATGTGATTCAGCGGACTGAAGTTAGTCTGCTGACAGCATGTTTAGCGGGGTATGTCTTGACTGCAGCGCCGAGAGATATCCCGCTTCCAATGGCACTTGGTCGTTTGTTTTGGCCGTTCTTACAGTGATTTCCTGCTGGCAAGCTCTTCTTTCAGATCGGGGTGCCATTTTGGCCAGTGGCCCTGATTCTTGCACCCCCACCCCGCCCCACACACATAGAACATAGAACAGTACAGCACAGAACAGGTCCTTCGGCCCTCAATGTTGTGCCGAGCCATGATCACCCTACTCAAACCCACGTATCCACCCTATACCCGTAACCCAACAACCTCCCCCTTAACCCTACTTTTATTAGGACACTACGGGCAATTTAGCATGGCCAATCCACCTAACCCGCACATCTTTGGACTGTGGGAGGAAACCGGAGCACCCGGAGGAAACCCACGCACACAGGGGGAGGACGTGCAGACTCCACACAGACAGTGACCCAGCCGGGAACCGAACCTGGGACCCTGGAGCTGTGAAGCATTTATGCTAACCACCATGCTACCCTGCTGCCCCTAATTGCTCCCCCCACATTTTCGGACCCCCCGTTTTTTCTTCTCCAAGTGGCAAGTCCCTCCGGGCCAGACACCTGGCAGTGCCAACCAGGCACATGGACACCCTGGCACTGCCGGTGCAGCACCCTAACAGTTCCCCAGCACCCTGGCAATGTGTCCTGGGTGACACTGTCATGGTCTCAGTCTGGCAATGCCAGGATGTCCAGGGATGCGGGGGGAGTGCCCGGGTATCACCTTGCCCGGGGGGGGGGGGCTGTTTCCAATGGCCTGGGTGACCCCCCATCCCCAGTGTGTTACACCAGGTCCACGTTCTTGTCGACCACCACTAAATAGCAGCTTGCCGATGTCTTCCAGGCATGGCCGGTGAGTACCGGGCATCAGATGAATCCGTTCGACGTATTTAAATATTCAAATCTGGCTCTCGCCCAGCGTTGCTGGAGATCTGCCTGGTGCAGAACACGACTCAACTGTGTCACCTGTTTCGTAAATCCCGCCCTTCGAGTCAGAATAGATAAAACTGTTTCTTGACTGATTCATGACTCTATGTCATTCATGACGTTATCTGATTCACGGATTACCTGCTACACCCTGGCGGTGGTAGGGTTCCCAATTCAGCGGAAGATTGAACGCAGGGAAATCGACGCCGGATGCTCCGATTTCCCACCACCAGCTGCAGCGATCCATATATCCCTCACCAGGAGGAGGATGCAAATGGGTCACTTGCATCCGATAAAGGGGCTAGAAGCCTCATTCTTCATGCCCCCTGATTCTCTGACCCTTTGAATCAGGATTCACACTGGCGTGGATCGGTGCAAGTATTTTCAAACGTGGCCCTGATGCGGTGGACTCCACAGTGGTTCAAGAGAGTAAGTATTTAATGTTGGTGCCCCCAATGTCCATTGCAGGGACCCCCACCCCCCCCCACAACGCAAATCCAGCCCACCCAACCCGCCAGTCACCCAAGTCCCCCATCAGGCTCTCAAAAGTAACCATTCCCATTGACCCCATCAGAGACTCCATATCACAGACTCCCATAATCAGAAACCCCTTCCTACAGCGACCCTCCATATCAGAGAACCTATATCAGAGAAAATCAATCACCCCTGCCAGGAAGCAAACAGCAGTTCAAGCAGCCACATTGAAAAATCACTGCCTTTTCAGTTACCAGCTCCATATACCTGCTGCCTCAGACAGCAGTGTTGAAAGTAGCAGCTGTTACTTCATAGAAAGCCAAAACACATCACAAGGCTTTAAACCCCTTCAGACCATTCGATCTGCGGGCTTCTGTTTACTTTCAAAGATAAATAGCTTTTTATAGGATGTAAGTGATAGGGTAATAGCTTCCAGGCAGCCAGGTGTCAAGGTTGTTATTTTCATTTCCCTTCATGCTTGAATGTATCTCAAATACGCTGCTTTGGAGCTAACCACAATGTTTATAAAAATCATGCCATGATTGCGAGCCTTCGCCACATCAAAAAATTAAGTGATTTCTGTTAAGAAGAAGTGAAAGAGCTTATCTCCTAAGCGTTCTCTGATATGGAGCATCTGACTGGAGGGGAATCGCTGATATGGGGGTCACTGATATGGGGGTTGGAATTTGGGGGCCTCTGATATGGGAGTTCATGATTGGGGGGGATCTCAGCTGGGGGCCTCTCTGATGTGTTGCTCTCCATTGAGTGTCTGATGGGGGTATCCGTGCGGGAGGGGTTCGGTCACCCCCATTAGTGTGTGTGGTGGGAATATGACATGTAATTTCTGTGCTGGTAGTGGGGCGGAGGATGCCACTACTTGTCAGTGGAGGATAGGCATGCAGGATAAGTGTTGTGGGGGGTGGGTGCCCAGCCTCTGGACCTTGGTATCAGAATGCTTTGCTCAAAATGGGAACCCGATACCCGAATTCCAACAGAATTCCACGGCAAGGGAGAAGTAATCATTCCTGGGCACCCGTCCTAGAGCCAGCGCCAACCAAGAGCGATTCTACTCTGGAGGAGGAACATAATCTGCCAAATGGAGAATCCAGCCCTACGTGTAAGGAAAGCTGCAAAAGGCAAGACAAAACTTTGTGAAGTAAAAGACAATTATCACTCACCTGGAGGGATGTCAATCAAGAATTATCAAACTTAATATGATTAGCAGCAACGTCCAACAGCCAGATTTACAACTTAAAAAAGACTGCATTTGAGGGCAACACTGTGGCGCAGTGGTTAGTACTGCTGCCTCTCGGCGCCGAGGTCCCAGGTTCGTTCCCGGCTCTGGGTCACTGTCCGTGTGAAGTTTGCACATTCTCCCCGTGTTTGCGTAGGTTTTTCCCTCACAACCAAAGACGCCCAGGCTAGGTGGACTGGCCATGCTAAATTACCCCTTTATTGGAAAAAATGAATTGGGCACTCTAAATTTATAATTTAAAAAAAAAGACTGCATTCAAAGAAATGAGGGAAGAATTAAAATAAATGAATCGGGAGGTTGATTTTCATGAACATTTCAGTCAAGGACATTGGAACAATTTACTTTCTGGGTCAACTTTTAACAAGGCAACATGGTGGCACAGTGGTTAGCACTGATGGCTAACAGCACCAGGGATCCAGATTCAATTCCGGCCTTGGGTGACTGCCTGTGCGGGCCTTGGTGGGGTTCTTTCGGATTGATGGTGCAGACTCTACTTCTGCACATTAGTGATTCTATGAAACCCATCTTGTGTTTTGCTATAAGCAAAAGAACAATGGGAGAGTAAATGCAGATGATCGTGTGGGACAAGTACTTACAGATGTTCCGTAATCTGTTAGTTAAAGTTGAAGCCCTTGAAATTCAAGAGAAATTACTGACCTGCTTAGAAAATTGGCTGAAAGATACAAGACAGCGGGAAGGGATAATGAGCAGATACTCTAATTGGCAGGATGTGCGAGTGGCATCCCACAAGGATTAGTGTTGTGGTCTCAACTATTCACTACATTTGTCAATGACTTAGATGATGGGACTGACCGCCACATTTCCAAATTTACTGCTGACACACAAAGATACTGCATTGCAAGCAGTGTAGATGGAAACATAAAATTATAAAGAGATATTGAGAAATTAAGTGAATGTGCAAAAAACTGTGGCAAATGTATTTCAATCAAAGCAATCTTTTTGGTGAGGATATCCAGTTTGGAACCAACAAGGATAGAACACGTTATATACCGCAGCAGATCAAAGCAACTTGGACATTTGAAAAGGGTAAACATCAAAATTATATATGATGTTTCCTTGTGTAGAGGTCCAAATGTATAAATATTTACTGTAAATAAAGAATAAAGATTTTGAGACAGTTAGAAATGGCACCCCGGTGTCTGAACGCTCCACAATGGCCTTCGGACCTCCTAAATTACCACTGGGGGGATCCTCAAGTCCCCTGCACCCACCTCATAAGGGCAGGGGGCCCCTGGGCCCGATCCCTGGCGCAAGCAAAATGCCACCCAGGCACCTTGGCAGGCAGTTCCAGGATGGCCCCTGGGTGACACTGCTAGGGTGGTCAGATGGCACTATCAGGGTGCCAGGCTGGCAGTGCCAGTGTCTGGGAGTCATCAGGTGTGCCAGGATATCACTTGGCCCCGAGCCCAATCAACCAGAAACCCCCCCACCCCCCAAGTGCTGATGCACCTGATCTATGTTGGTGCGAAATGGCACTTGCTCAGGCTCTCTGAAGCACAGGGGTCAGATCCCGCGCCTGGGATAACTCCAGAGTAGCATATTCAAGTGAGCCCGATTACACTTGAGTGTGCAAATCCAGATCACAACACCTTGCGGGGATCTTGTTCGATCGCGCAAGGCCTGACGAGGCTGGTAAATCGCGGCTACAGTTACCCTTCCCAGACCACATGATCCTTCTACAGAACTGAAAATGAGGGCAATGTTTAAGACTTTGAAGTCAGGGTGATGAGAAACAAACATTAATGTAAATCTGAAAACTGCATAGGTTAATAACTGTCTTTGAACTTTTGTGAAAAATTAACTTTTTCTGCCAAAAAGCACTTTAAAAATTGGTGTGAGAACTGGCTGTTCATCCGTATTAAAGTATTGTGGAAAATGGACCACATCACCTTCTCTCAATAGGATGATGCTCTTTGTCATTGGTTACTCCCAACCTTTCTGCCTGTGCAGCTGACAGAATGCTTATCAGGAACATTTGTGAAAAGTATATGTTGATGTTGGAAAAAAAAAATTTCTATTGATGACTGTGGATGGAATTAAAAGCTGTTGTGTACATTTTTGAAAATATATTTGAATTTGAACCTTTTTTAGATGTACAACATCTTAGTTATAGCATAATTGTTAATTTGACTATTTGTAGAGGTGTATATTGGCAGAGTGTCAAATAAATTTTGTACTTTTCCAGCAGATGAAATAATTCTGTATTGGCAGAAGCATCCCAGTTACCCACAACATAAAGATTTTCCCGTGATGTAAGCTGAACTGATTCCTTAAGTCACTGCCTTCTAATTCCCAGCCACTAATTAGATCTGAAAATAATCTTACTTCCCCTCCAGTTAAATTACCACATATCCATTTGTTAAGAGTTGCATATTCCAATCTGGAATTCTGGTCAAGGAACCAATCACTCAAACGATGGAGGGTAGCTTTTGACCTGTTGGATGACCAATCGACAGTGTATGCTCCATCTGGGACAGAAAATTACATTGGGATCCTGTGCAAGTCAGAGGAATTCAATGTGCACAATGAATCTCCCTCTTGAATCAGGCAGACACCTTGCCTTCTTCATCAAAGACTCCAGGAAAAACAGCACAGAAGTTGGTCAATGTCAAGGAATAAGCCCCCCATCTCTATTTTAACGTGACTGCTACACTGTTACACTCACATTACTACCTGAGTGTGGGTAGCGTGAACTACAGGCAAAAGTATTCCCTCCAACACGGAGCTGGCAAGAATGCAAGCCACCTCAGGACCTTTAATGCCCCCAAAAGCTCACACATATCGAGAGAAAAACTTGAGAGGGGAAGGCCTGTATGAATAAGATTAAGCCCCACCCATTGGGCTCGACCATTTAGACATTCAAAAACATAAATTGTGACTTAAGACATTACAAAAATTAGGGTCAATCTAGATTGTTAGAACATAAATACACAAAACTACATAACAAATAACAGAACTCATCAAATTACTATATTTTCAAATAAATTATTAAACTCACAACAATATTCCCCCACCACCTTCATAAATTCAAACAGATTACACAAATAACAGTTTCAGGTTTCACTCCCACACCGGCATATTAATAGGCCTCTATGGGCACATCCCTTTTCCCCACTTTGGGTCTTAGCAGAGCAATGCAAAAGCCATAGCTCACCAAGAACAACACTCAGTGGTACACAGACCTCAGTTCCTTTTTTGGCCTTGAACAGAATTGAAAGGAAAATGAAAGGTAAGCAAACAAGATGGATACAATGGCACAGGTCACCTTTTACAAAGTCAGTGCCCAACAATGTATGTTAGAACATCTGTGCAACTAAATGTTTATACTTTATGTTGTTGAATGTATCTGTGTGTGTGGATGAAATATTTTTGTGACAGGGCTCTCTGTCACAGTTGCAATTACAAGAAGGGGCATAAAATCTTCCAATAGTGTCTGAAGACGGCTTGCTTTTTTTCATTCTAACCAAAAATCCAACATTGGTTAACCAAAGACTGATACTGCCCATAGCATATGCTTCAATAATGCAGGCCAAATCTACCATCAGTGTGAAATTATAGAGAAAAGGCATGCCAACCCTTATTCAACACTCATAAAATTCTTTCAATTGTGAAACACAAGTGACAGCTACTGGAACGCTTGTTAATTCTGTGTCCCCTTGATGTCACATTTCGATTTGGTTAATTTTTCACACCCTTCATCGTTCAACTATTGTTCAGCAGTATTGCATCAAGGCATTGGACAAATTTCACACTTCCTACTTTCTTGGAAAAAAAGATCACTGGCACTAAAATAGCTGACTGAAAAGAATTTTGCATAACTGATAACATTTTTGTAGCCTGAAGTATACAGTTTGAACTAATGAATTGTAACAAACAACATTCTTGTGCATTCAGCACAGCTTTTAAAGGCAGCCTACATATGTCACTGAAGAAAAAAAATAGCCAAAGAGAATACATTGAGTGAGATTTAACTAAATGGGAACAAAGTCGCACAGCGAGCGCGTTAGCTGCGTATTTCCTGCTGCTTGCAGTGCAGAGAAACACAACACAATAAAACAGCACTCGCATTGACTAGGGGACCTCAGCGGGGAGCCCATGTCTGAAGCTGCACATTTTGTACACTGAGAAGCTCCGCTTGCTGGAACTCCTCAGTGTAGTGAGAGATCGGGACACCATTATTAAATGGCATCATGATCTCTGACCCCCCCCCCCCCCCAGCCCCAATGCACTATGGGAGGTGCCCTAGCAGTGCCATCTGGGTACCAGACTGGCACTTCCAAGGTGCCCAGGTAGCACTGAAAGCTGACATGGGCACTGCTAGGATACCAGATTGACACTGGCAAAGTGCCAAGCTGGTATTTTGTGCACGGTGGCGAAAGCGGTGGTGTATCCTGGACAGGCTGGGATGCAGGTGGCACTGTCAGTGTGCCAGGCTGACAGTGCCAGGGTGCCCAGGTGGCATCAGCAGTGCCAGGCTGCCACCTTTCCTGAAGGATGTGCATCTGGGGGCCTCCAATCCGCTGGGAGACCCCCATGAGAGCCATTCTGCCTGGTCCCCATTTGTGGAAGCTAGGGCCGGGATTCGCCATCCCACCGGCAGCTGGATTCCCCAATCCGCTGGCAGCGGGATTCTCCATCCCACTGGCAGCGGGATTCTCCGTCCCGCCAGGCGTCAATAGGTTTTCCCATTGTGGTCAGCCGTACGCCGTTAGGAAGTTCCCGGGCATGGTTGTGCTGTCGGTGCAACGGAGAATCCCGACAGCGGAGAATCGAGCCCCAGTACTGAACGGGTGCTCGTACTAGGTCTCCGAGGTAAAGGAGAGAGATCCCAATGCCTTGACAATCTGCATATTAAACTGAGACTAGCCGTCTCACTTTAATATGCTGATTTGCTAAAAATCCAACGTTGCGAGCCAGGTAGATCTCGGGAGCAGCATCTCCCGGCTTCTGCCGGCCACGCTAAGTGGCCTTTTGGGCGCAGTGTGACCGTAAAATATTTGATGCGATGAGATCAAGCTCAAGTGATTTACAGTTCCACAATGTCATGTCGAGGTAGGGTTTGTGTTAATGCACTGAATATTGGTAAAAAAGACCATAAATGCCTCAGTTAAATTAGAACTACGCACAATTGTCAGAAAAATACGAGATATTCCGCACAACTCAGGCACACCATTAGCCGGCGACGGAATCTTCTGGTCCTGCCATTGTCAACGGTGTTTCCTGTTAAATGTGCCATCACGATAGGAAAACCCATCGTTCAGAAGATCCCGCCGATGTGAACGGCTGGAAGATTCCGGTCTATTTCTTTCAAATGATTTCATTTTAACTTTTGAACCTCCTGAAGAGCAATGATCACCAAATTAGCCTACTAATTGTGTCAGCTTTGAGGAAGATTCAGCTAAGAAACAGCCGTCAACGTAATTAACTATATTTTGACCATTTTGAGGAAAAATTTGGAAAACGAATTTAGATTACAAGATTGAAATTACCATGTAGATGAGGCAAATAGTTTATGGAAATAATGTTTTTTATCCTTTCCAATCAACAAAATGTTCAACTCCTGCTGGGTAGTTTCAGCATTCAGATGACTGTGCCCTTGCCTGCTACATGGCACATTCTAGTTTTTCCTGCCTTCTCCCGGATAATTTTGATTCCACAATTCTTCCTATCTGACTCAATGTGATTGGATTATATTTAATGGAATTATTCCTCCCTGTACCAAGAAACCTATATACTTTAGGAGCATTCTGAATTAAATTGGATCTGGATCCTAATTTGCAACCGAGAGTGATTTAACGGAAACATTTCTATGTCATTTTGGGTGCAATTGGCTGGGTGCTTCTTGAAGGTCGCATTGGCGAGATCATGGCCCATATTTAACAGCACTTAGCGCTGAAAATGAGGCCCCACGAGCGTATCACCATTATTATCTATCTCACAGTCTGATTCACCAGAATCGCGCCTCAACGTCTCGCCGCTAACAAATAGAGAGCTGCTTTTAAGCGCTCCCTTACCACTCACTCCCAATCAACACAGAAAAATGGAAGCGCGCAGACCTGCTCCTCGCTTTGGGGATGCCGACCTGGACAAGCTTCTAGATGCCGCTGATGCAAGATGGGACATCCTGTTCCCCTGAAGTCACCAATACTGCCTGGTAGGCAGTGGCAGTGGCTATCAATGCAGGCACCATGACCAGGAGCACCAGCATCCAATGCTGGAAGAAGACCAAAGACCTCCACCGAGCAGCAAGGATGTTACCAACTCTCTTCTGGCATCGGTTGTGCTTGCCATCCCTCAAATTCCCAACCACCCTCACAAATCACTGGCTGAAACCTCTTCTCCTCCCCATATCCGATCTTCAGGCTTGTTCCTCAGCGCCCCCTGGCACCCACTAGCACAGCCCCTTCATAGACTTTATCGTGCAGAAGGAGGTCATTTGGCCCATTGAGTCTGTACCGGCTCTTGGAAAGAGCACCGCACTTAAGCCCTCACCTCCACCCCATCCCCATAAACCAGGAACCCCACCTAACCTAAGGGCAATTTAACATGGCCAATCCACCTAACTTGCACATCTTTGGACTGTGGGAGGAAACCGGAGCACCTGGAGGAAACCCACGCAGACACTGGGAGACCGTGCAGACTCCACACAGATGGTGACCCAAGCTGGGAATCGAACCTGGGACCCTGGAGCTATGAAGCAACTGCTACCAACCCTACTACCGTGCTGCCCACCGCAGTTGCGGTGTCCACACATGCCACCTGCTCTAGATCTCACTGATCCATCAAAACTGCACGCAATACTTCAGGTGTGGTCTCACCAATGCCCTATATAGCTGGAGTAAAGCATCCCTATTCCTATTCTCAAATCCTCTCGCTATGATGGCCGACATACTATTTGTCGTCTTTACTGTCTGCTTTAACTGCGCACTTAATTTAAGCTACTGATGCATGAGGGCAACAAGGTCTCGCGATGTATTCACTCCTCTCAATTTACACCCATTCAAATAATAATCTGCCTTCCTATTTTTCTAGCAAAGTGGATAACCTCACATTTATCCACGTTATATCACATGAGCCATGCATGTGCCCATTCACTCAGCCTGTCCAAGTCTTGCAGAAGCATCTCTGCATCCTCCTCATAGTTCACCCTCCAACCCAACTTAATATCGTCTAGTCCTAATCATTAATATATAACGTAAACAGTTGGGGCCCTAGCACAGATTCCCGCGGCATCCCACTGGTCACTGCCCGTCAATCAGAAAAAGACCCATTTATTCCATCTTTTTGCTTCCTGTCTGCTAACCAGCTTTCTATCTATCTCAAAACACTACCCACAATCCCATATGCTTTAACTTTACATAGTAATCTGCTATTTGAGACCTTGTTGAAAGCCTTCTGAAAGTCTAAATATACTACATCTACAGGGTCTCCCTGGTCAATGCTACTAGTTATATATTCACAGAAGTTCAGTAGATTTGTCAAGCATGACTTCCCTTTTATAAATCTATGCTGACTTTGTCTGGTTATATCACTTCTTTCCAAATGCTGTGCTATGAAATCCTTGATATTGGACTCCAGCAACTTCCCTACTATTGTCGTTAGGTTCACTGGTTATATTTATAGGCAATAGTTCCCAGTTTTCTCTATCCCTCCCTTTTTAAATAGCGTGGTTATATTAGCTACTTTCCAATCTAAAGGAACCATTCCAGAGTCCAAAGAATTTTGAACTATGACCACCAATGGATCTATTATATCTAGTGCTACTTCCCAAAGTACTCTGGGATGAAGATTATCAGGCGGAGATTTATCCGCCTTCAATATCATTAATTTCCCTAAAACCATTTCACTATTTGTACTAATTTCCTTCAGCTCCTCACTACAACTTGTGTTTCTCAGAACTTACGGTACACTAATCATGGGCGGGATTTTCCCCTACCCGGCGGGGCGGGGGGACCCGGCATAGCGGAGTGGCGCAAACACTCCAGCGTCGGGCCTCCCCAAAGGTGCGGAATTCTCCGCACCTTTGGGGGCTAGGCCCGCGCCGGAGCAGTTGGCACCATGCCGACTGGCGCCAAAACCGGCACCAATGGCCTTTGACGCCTGCCGCACGGCGCCGGGGCTGGCCGAAAGGCCTTCGCCAGTTTGTGCATGCGCCGGTGGTGACGTCAGCGGGGGGGGGGATTCTCTTCCGCTTCCGCCATGGTGTAGGCCGTGGCGGCGGCGGAAGAGAAAGAGTGCCCCACGGCACTGGCCCGCCCGCCGATCAGTGGGCCCCGATCGCGGGCCTGGCCACCGTGGGGGCACCCCCCGGGTCCGATCACCCCGCACCACCCCCAGGACCCCGGGGGCCCGCTCACGCCGCCGATCCCGCCAACACCTGAGGTGGTTCAAACCTCGGCGGCAGGAGAGGCCTCCCAGCAGCGGGACTTCGGCCCATCGCGGACCGGAGAATCGCCACGGGGGCTCGCCACTCAACGTGGCGCAATTCCCGCCGCCGCCAATTCCTGGGTGGGGTCGGAGAATTTCGCCCCATGTCTTCCTGTGTGAAGACAGACTGATCCCCAGCCATTTCTTTGTTCCCCTTTAATAGTTCCCCTGTTTCTGACTGTATGGGCCTATATTTGTTTTTATCAATATTTTCCCTTTACATACTTCTAGAAACTTTTACAGTCAGTGTTTATTTTCCCCGCTAGCTTACTTTCATATTGTATTTTCCCCTTCTTAATCAATCCCTTGGTTTGCTTTTGCTGAATTTTAAACTGTCCCCAATCCTCAGGTCTATTTATTTTTCTTGTTAATTTCTATACCTCTTCTTTGAATCTAAAACTACCTCTAATTTCCCTCGTAAGCCATGGTTTGGCCACAGTTCCCTTTCCATTCTTGCACCAAATAGGAATGTGCAACATTTGCAGTTTATACATTCGTTCCTTGAATGCCTGACAATGCCTGTCCACTGTCCTTCCATTCAGTAATGTTTCCCAGTCCATCATAGCCAACTCATGCCTCATACCATCATAGTTACCGTTATTGAGATTCAGGACCCTAGTCTTAGAATCAACTACCTCACTATCCGCCTTGATAAAAAAAATTTGATCATATTATGATCACTCACCCCCAAGAGTTCTCTCATAACTATTCCCTTCTCATTGCACAACACTAAGTCCAAGATGGCCTGTTCCCTTGTTGGTTCCTCAATGTATTCCCGTACAAACTCCAGAAATTGTTCCTCAATTGTACTGTGACTAATTTGACTCACCCAATCTATATGCAGATTAAAGTCACCCAGAATCAGATTTCCTTTAACACCTGCATCTCTAATTTCTTGTCTAATGCTGTTCCCAACATTACCACTGCAGTTTGGTGGTCTGCATACCACCCCTTTGAATGTTTTTTGCCCCATGGTGTTTCTTAACTCAACCCCTCCAGATTCCAAGTTGTCTGACAACTGGGGACACTGTGGAGCATCCGTGAGGTGGAGAGTATCGTGGATAGCACGTACACAGAGATGGTCACACCTCAGGCCCAGACTTCACAGGGAGGAAGGGAATGGGTGACCACCAGGCAGAGCAAGACACCTAGGCAGACAGTGCAGGAATCATCCGTGGACATTCCCCAGCAAAACAGATATACCACTTTGGGTACTGTTGAGGGGAATGACCTCTCACAGAAAAGTAGCAAGTTCTTTGCACCATGGTTGGTTCTGCTGCAGAGAGGAGGAGTAAAAAGCATGGGAATGCAATAGTTATAGGGGTTTCAATTGTAAAGGGAATAGATTGGCATTTCAGTGGCCACAAACAAGACTCCAGTATGTGGCCTCCCTGGTGTTAGGGTGTTAGGGTCAAGGATGCCTCGGCATGGTTACAGAACATTCTGGAGGTAGAGGGTGAACAGCCAGTGGTCCTGGTACACATTGACATCAGTGAAAAAAGGGATGAGGTTCTGAAAGCAGAATATTGGGAGTTAGGAAGAAAGTTGAGAAGTCGGACCTCAAAGGTAGTGATCTCAGGATTACTACCAGTGCCATGTGCTAGTCAAAGTAGAAATAGTACTATCAGATGAATACGTGGCTGAAGAGATGTTGCAAGGGGGAGGGTTTTGGATTCCATGGGCTTGGGATCGATTCTGGGGGAGGTGGGATCTGTGCAACTGGATGGATTACTGGGCAGGACTGGGACTGATATCCTTAGGTGGGTAATTGCTTGAGTGGCTAGGGAGGGTTTTAACTAATATGGCAGGGGGATGGTGACATATGTAAGGATTCAGAGCACAGGGAATACACAATAAGGAACAGAAAAAGGTCTGACCTTAATTCTTTGTACCTGAATGCCCAGAGCATTCAAAATAAAATGGATGAATTAATGGTGCAGGTAGATGTAAAGGGGTATGATATAATTGGAATTATGGAGACATGGCTCCAAGATTTAAAAAAAAAAATTTAGATACCCAATTCGTTTTTTCCAATTAAGGGACAATTTAACATGGCCAATTCACCCACCCTGCATATCTTTTTGGGTTGCGGGGTGAGACCCATGACGAATCGGGGACAATGTGCAAACTCGCACAGACTGTGATCCGGGGCCGGGATTGAACCTGGATCGCTGGTGCCGTGAAGCAGCAGTGCTAACCACTGCACCACTGTGCTGCCCGACATGGCTCCACAGTTGACCAAAGATGGGAACTAAACATTGAGGGATTTTCAGTTTTTAGGAAGGACAGACAGAAAGGAAAAGGCAGTGGAGTTGCATTGTTGATTAAAGAAAATATTGAGGAAAGATATTCGTGCTTGACATCAGTACATCACAAGGGCAGAGGGCAGAACAGAGTGGCACGGCGAAGCCAGCGACGCCGGAAAGTCGGTCGGGGCCCTCCCTGATCACACAAGATCACATAAGGTCAAGAAGGTTGGGGAGCATTGGGGGCTTTGCGGGGCAGTTGGGGTCACTATGTGAAGTTAGGTGAAATGGACATGTCCAATGTTCATGATTAAAATATGTTACACCTGATGCATGTGCAGTCTCTCTGTCATGTTCATCTTCATAGCGAGCTTGCTTGCACCCCCACCCCTGTTCCACTCTGCTCCTCCTGGCAATGGCCACTGTGCCCCTCCCCCCACCCCGCAGGCACGGTGGTCGAAGATCAAAAGCCCCCTATGCAAAACCCGATCAGAGGATGGATGTGAGCATGCTGTCAGTAGAAAGACAGGAGTCAGACTTTGTCATAAACTGAGGAGCACCAGAGATTACCTCACAGTGACTGATCATCAGTTTCCTGCCTTGTATATTGATCTGCTGACATTTAAAGATGGCTTGAAGGTCCACACAGATGAAAAGCCCATGAAACCCCCTCTTTCCACCTTCTTGACCTTATGTGATCTCCTGTGATCAGGGAGGGCCCCGACCGACGTTCCGGTGTCGCTGGCTTCGCCGTGCCACTCTGTTCTGCCCGCTGCCCTTGTGATGCACTGATGTCAAGCACGAATATCTTTCCTCAATATTTTCTTTAATCAACAATGCAACTCCACTGCCTTTTCCTTTCTGTCTGTCCTTCCTAAAAACTGAAAATCCCTCAATGTTTAGTTCCCATCCTTGGTCAACCGTGGAGCCATGTCGGGCAGCACGGTGCTGCAGGGGTAACCTCCGACCTGGAACACTTCAGCCCCCCACACAAGGCCAACGCCTGGGGGTGGGGGGAGGGGGGGGGGTGAATACAAAAGAATTAGTTGGTTTGCAAGCAATATAAATAATATCCAGCACCTCGAGACTTAAGTCTTTTCCCTGATTTTGCTGCCCCTGTATTCAGGGGGGAAAAATGCCTCTGCAGCCCAATCTTAGTCTTTCCAGGGCAGTTTATTGAGCTTAAAAAATTGGCAATGGCAGTGTCAGTCTCAGAGAGTATTTCTGAACTTCCTTCCCCACCATTGTTTATCGGAGCCTAATTTAAAATAGGTATACATAGAAGTCACCTCGCACAGTTTTGGGACAATGCTCAATGAAATGTCTGAACTTTCAGTTAAATTAATGGGAACATTTCTTATTTCCATCAGTTCTATGCATTTTGCTGAACACCTGCCTGCAGTAGTGTTCTGCCTCTTGAAATGCATTTTTATAGCTGAACACTTATCAGTTAACACAGCAGCCTGGTAGAACAGAAATTGGATAAATGGAGGACTAATGCACTTGACATTTCCAAAGAACTGTGGGGTGCAAGTGCTTTCTGTTTTGGAAATTAATATGAAGTAGCAAGGAGCAAATAGGATGAGAAACATCCTGAGTTTCTTTGAAAATGTCAAATTTAATAGCAGAAGAAAATGTCCTTAAAATCTGCAGATGAAAGATGGGGCGGGAGGGGGGTGAATAAAGAAAACTGACATTCTTCCAGAACAATATTGTGTCAGCTAATGGGAAATGGATTTTTTGCTGCAACCCTGTCTAATCGGTTTCTAATATAGCATTACAGTTGTATTGCTGCGGAGGAGATAGCTACATCCCCCAACTGTTACAGCAAAGGAAGGCCTTCCATCTCTTTGAAAGGATGGTTCAGATTCTCTCTGAGTTATTTAGCACAAAGGAGCCCATCATTTAAGTCCATTGCAGGAAGTAGCAGGAATGACATACTTAATGAGTTGCCAATGAGAACAGTCATGTGTCCTGCCAGGGTTCTGTCAACACACCAGTGAAACTGCTGCCTTGCACCTGTGTTTCTTATCAACTGCAGTTGTCACATTTAATACATTCTGCAGGTACTACAACTAACCATCAATTGTTCCAATTTTTCTGCAATAAAGAAATAAAAAGGGTGCCGCATTATCTAAATAACATTGTCACATTTTATTGCAAAGAACCAGCAGTTAATGTCCCACAGTGGCAGAGAGCAAAGCACAGACCACATAAACCATTTCTCACAAGTAAAACACTGAAAACCCTACTAATGTGTACAAGAATGAGCTGTTATAGGCTTTTGAGTCATGACTAGCTTTCCTATTTTGTCCTGTCCTATTACTCCTGCTTCGGTTTCTTCTGTGTTTTTCTGAGTTGAAACAGCCACCTATGCATGAAAAACAGTTTTGCCACATCGACTGCGGCCTAATCAAAAAAGCCATTCAATGTGTTACGTAGTTACTTGATAAAGAGTTCTTATTTGATACAGCTGGATTGCAAATTTTGCCAGTGACATTTTAAGATCTTTTACTTGCTAATCAATATCACAATTTCTCTGAGTATAATAACTGCTATAAAAATATATTGCAAGTGAAATATGGATTTTCACTAATCCCTATTAAATTTTCAACATCCAATATTTAATATTGCAATGTTAAAATTTCAATCCATGTTGTGAAATCATTGAGTTCACTACAAAACTATGGGCTGAATTTTCATCAGGGAGACGTGAGAAAGGAACCGGTCTGTTTGAGTCAAAAACCTGCATCCAGAGGAAAACTGATCAACCTTCAGAGTTCTGAAAGAATTGGAGATGGGCTTCCTTTCCAATTAGTGCCAGTGGGGAAGGAAACAGAGCTGGGTCAGATGAAGTGTAGGACTCATTGAGACACCCCATGGCAACCACTGATGAGGCTGTTGATTGTGATAAAGCCTGACACTTTACCAAGGAAGCAAGATATCACATGGGAACTGAAGGCCTGCCACCAAGGCCAAGGAAGACTTTCACTTCATCAAGCTCATCTGGATTTAATGCTGGAGGCTGTAGAGGGGAGGAGTAAGGCCCTCTTGATGGGGGATGGCAGGAAGAAGCTATTTCATCATAGTATCTCAGTTCAGCAGCATTTCCATCTACCTGCAGTTACGTCTGTCCTATCTACTGTTCCTCCCCTAGTGCATTGTGTTCTTTCAGGGCCTCATCATCCTCGTCAAGGCCCATACCTCTCTGGAGGACAATAGTGTGGAGAGTACAGCAGACCACCACAATGACAAAGACTTTTGCAGCAAGTTGTTGAAGGGCACCACCCAACTGGTTCGGCACCAGAATCACCTCCTGAGAAGCTCAATGGTCTGCTCAATGGTTGTCCTGCTGAGCAAGTAGTATTGGTTACATGGCTTCTGTGCTTCTGTCTGGAGCTCTCACCATGAGGTCAGTCGCCATCTCTTCAAAGAATCTTCCATACCCTATGATCCATCCATGTACTTTGGGCATTGGAGTGATGTATTGACGTCGTTTGGACTGGAGGAGGACAAAGGAGCCATATCAGCTGCCAGCAAAGACATACACACTTGGAGGAGGCCTTAATGGCCACATGGGTGCAAACGATGATACCCTACACCTGGGGGAATCCAGTGATGGAGCCCACTTCCCTGAGAGACAATAACTGTTGTTGAATAAATCTGCTGTCCAGTTCTGTCAAACATGGCATCAGTGACCAATGAGATGAACAGGTAGTCACCTATTTTAAAAATGCTACTAAGGTTTGCAGCTGACAATTGGATGATGGCGTACTGTGACTTTAACGGATCCTGGCTGGGCATGGGGACCCTAGCTGAGAAGTGCAGGTTCATGCGTGACAATGGCAGAGGCATCTGTGACCATTTGCCTGCAGAGTCACAATCTCCCATGGCACTGTTTCCTGATCATGTCCAGGTATCTCCGGCTTTAACAGTTGAACCCATGTTCAGGGTTTCCTGCCCCTATTTTTACTCCAGTGCCCTCATGATGCCTGGAGTTCTGCTGTTCCTGTAATGGGTATTGTCACTCATTTCCACGAGGTCCAAAATTGCTATCCTTCTGGGTAAATAGCTGCCCAATTGTTCATGGCAGCCTTGCCCACTGTATCTCTGCCCCAGACAATGCCAGTGGGGTATGACCCCACTATTGTTAAACTGCAATTTCATTAGAGAGAAGAAACCCTGTCCAGTGGATTGGACCCATGTACATTAAATTAAATTAGGAAAGTAATAGCAGAGGCTCTCTCTTACACAACAGACAACGAATGTTACTCCTTTATTTAAAAGGGAGATGGAACATCAGTGATAAGAAATAATAGAAGTTGTAATCATACGTATAGAAATCAAAAAATATGATGGTCAGCACAGATGTTAAAAGGGAAGATCATTCTTGACTAATCGTATTGAATTCTTCGAAGGTATAACAGTAGAAAAAGGTAATTATAACAGACCTATAGACTCGCATCATAGACACGAAACTAAGAGAATGTGGAGTTAAAGTACAGAGAGTGGATTGGATTGCAAGCTGCTTACAAAACGGAAGAGAATGCAGTAATAATACGCTGGTGGGGTGACCTTAATTACTGCAGAGCGAGGATTCTGCCCCTCAAGGGCAGGAAGTCCTGCCCCTTCCCTAGAGAGCTGCCAGCCAACCCGACGGAATGGCAGATCTGCAGTCCCAGGAGTGATAGAAGACATGTTTCCAGTGCTATCAGTCCCAAGGAAAAAGCGAAAATTTCTTCTGGACTTCCGTTAAGTCTCGGTAGGGATTTGTGTGGGCATAGCTGGAAGGTCCTAGTGGTGGGGGCCGGGGGGAGTGTGCGTGTGTGTGTGTGTGTGTGTGTGTGTGTGTGTGTGGGGGGGGGGGGGGGGGGATCAATGCTGAGACAAATGTTCACATTTTACAGCAACAATTTGGACAAGAATCAGAAATACAATTTAAAGATTTGTGGATGCCACCAAATCATGGGACATGGTTATTGCTTGGGAAGAATGTGGCGCAATGCAGCGAGACTTCAAGACATTTTCAGAATGGGCATTTAACTGGCAAATGAATTTCAATGCACAAAAATGTGAGATGGTGCAATACATTAGGAAGAATAAGGAGGCCCCATACATCTTAGATAATAAGTACCCAAATGGGTTAGAGAAGCAAATCACTAAAAATAGAGATGCAGGTTGATAATGCAATTTTAAAAAGCAAACACAGTACGGGGTTAATGTTTAGAAGAATACATTGAAAAGGAGAGAAGTCATGTTAAATCTGTACAAATCATGATTAGACTTCCGTTCTGTGCATATTTCTGGTTAATATAAAGCTGATATAGGCACATTGGTAAAGGTGCAAAGAAGATTCCTAACATTGATACCAGAATTAGAACTAGGAGGAGTAGCTATTCGGAAAAATGGATAGGTTCGGGCTCTTTTATCCCCTCTTGAAAATAGAAGGTGAAATGAAAATGAAAATGAAATGAAATGATGAAATGAAAAATGAAAGGTTAAATGTGAATTGATAAATGGCTTTAAAAAATCAAGGGTTTGATAGGATAAACGTGGAGAAATTATTTACCCCCTAGTGAAGATCAAAACTAGAGACAATAGATAGTCACTAATAAATTTAAGAGGGAATTCAACAGAAAAATGATAACGTGGAAGGTGCTACAAGGTGTATTTGCAGTTGAAGAACTCACTTCAGGTTCCTCAGACAGCACCTTCCAAACCCACAAACACAATCATCCAGAAGGACAAAGGCAGCAGATGCAGTAGACATGGGCATGTCACCGGCTGGAAGTTTCTCTCCAAGCTACTCATCATCCTGACTTTGAAACATATCATCATTCCTTCATTGTCGTTGGGCCAAAATCCTGGAATTCCCTCCCTAAGAGCACTAATGTACCTACACCACATGGAGTGTAGCAGTTCAAGTAAACAGCTCACCACCATGTTCTGGAGGGCAATTTGGGATGGGCAATGAATGCTGACCCAGCCAGCAACATCCACATCACTTAAAAGCATTTAAAAATATGATAAATGTTTAAAGGGAAGCAAAATAAGCACAGAAAGAAATAAAAAGGATATGCTGAAGATTTAGATGAAGACGGATGGGGGGGGGGGGGGGGGGGGGGGGGGGGGAGGGGAGGTTTGTGTGGCACATAAATGCTGGCATTGACCAATAGGGCTGAATGGTCTGTTTCCATGCTGTAGACTAAATCTGCATAAGCGATGCTGTACAATGATTGTAGGCATCAAAGCATCATCCATCCACATGCTTTGAAACTGCTAGATGTTCCAAATCTCATTAAGCCAGTTATTCATTGTATTAAATGAATTTAATGTACCACGTTTAGCTACAGTGCTCTCACAGTGGTTGAAAATCAGTCTTACTGTACATGCTTTAATGTTTGCAGGCAAATTAATACCTTTATTACTGTTCCACTGCTTGAGTGGACACTGTGTTCGAGCATTAATCATTCTTGTCACCTTTGTCCACTGTACACAGTGTTACAATGTAATATTGCTTTATAAAGACATTGTAACCTTGTGCTATCGGTGCCCAAATGCAGAACACATCTGCAGCTATCAAATGTGTCGTTCAGGTCTCATCATATTTACATACATTAAAACTTTGACATTTTGTTAGTGCATTGCCAATGATGAATATAATTATAACCCAGCAATTTGTTTATAACATGTATCATACATTATACAGCTAGTCTAGCTTTTGAGGTTTAAAGGCTTAAATTTAATGGGATACAAACAGAATATTTTGATGTTTTGAAATCTTAAAATATCATTTTGTATTTTTTGCTCGATCTTCGGTCATAGAATAATGCACTTAAAGTTTCCTTCACGTTAACCTTCAGGTTCTAGTGGATTTAGAAAGCTGGTTGTACTGAGGGAATTCCATTTGTTTTATCCGGACTTATTTGTGAATAAAATGGAGAGTTTATTATATGCCACAAAAGGACTCTTCCCTCACTCAAGTGAAAAATGACGGTTGGAAGTACTCAAACAGCAAGCACCATACGGAACAGAAGGAAACCAATTACAATCCAAATAGCAGAAGTTCTATGTGCCAAGAAAATGAAATAAAGTATACGTCGCAAGAAAAGCTACGCGCTGAAGCCAGTCACCTACAAGGCTTTACCCAGCAAAAATTATGGCAGGTAGTGAGAAAGCAGATAATTGAGGTTCCACTGCAATCAACTGTGATGACTGCTCAATAAATGTGGTATAATTACCACATGATTATTAGTCCTTCAGTCTGTATTCATAGCATCAACTGCAATGATTGAATTTGCCATCAGCATCCAAGATGAAGCCAGCTGGTGCCAAAAAAAATTAAAGCAGTAATAAAATGGCTGTAGTGAACACAGCAATATTACAAAATATGACCACGTTTGGAAGGACAAAGAGAAGGTGAAATGTAAAATCCTGCTCCAACTTTGACATGTTTACTAAGGACCATTCTTAAAAAATATATATTTGCTTCCATGTCAAATTGATATTTTTGTTGGACAACATTAATTGGTGGCAACCTGGAATGATGGCAGGGATCTTCCGGCCCATTGCATCCCCCATGGCTAAAATCCCAGCCAATATTTCAGTGCAATTTGTCAGAATATTAAAACAAGGGTCCATACAGTCAGTTTTGCCCAAGTTTAACTGTGTCACTGGTGAAATGATAGCACAAGGTCAACACTTCTGCAGAGGCTGTGCTCTTCACTCCAAATGGCTGCATTATTGCGTTTTTAAATGCAAAACGTCAGTGACTACTGGATCAATATGCTCCCACTTTTTGGGGTGGAGAAGAAGATGGATAAATGCGGATAGGGCTTCTCATAATCGCTCCAAAACTTTCACGCCAGTGGTAGGGTAAAATTGACTCCATTTGCGGAACTTTCAAGAATAGAATTTCACTCACTTCTGATCAATCGTTCTTTCATCAGATTCTTCACATCCTCTCAATCATTCACACTTTTTGCATCCTCTCAATTGTTCTCATGCATTCAATCTCACACACTCGTTTGCAGTCCCTCTCTCTCTCTCTTGATCTGGAACGGCACTCTTTCCCAAGCACATGCTCTATTCAGCATGCTCACTCATCCTTGCGCACCAAATTGCACACTCCCTCAAGAGCAAGCACTGTGGCTTGTGTCCTCTGTCTCCCTCTCATCCTACATTTCTTCCCTACCCTCCATCTCCCTCTGTCCACACAAACACTTCCAGTCAGGAATACTATAAATGTGAATGCCAATGTGCCCATATTTTCAGGTGTAGCAGAGAATATATTACATTTTCAATTGAAAGAGCAAAAGATTATGCGTGTTTTTCTTGAAATTATTCTCACTGAGAAGTTTTTTTCCGCTATAGCCATCTGGGATGGCCACTTATAACCAGAAACAGGGAAGGTCACAAAGCATAGCAGGAAAAATGGACAATGCAAGATTCAGGCAGGCTCAGAGCCTGAATGTATATTTGTGAGTGAGGAATCCAGACGGTATTGAAACCCCCAACCGATTAGCATTTGATGGCCCATCTCCGCCAGACAAAGGACTGATACTTGAGCGACCGATACAACCCCAGACATTTCGGCGCCACTCCCTATACTCGGGAAGCATAAACAACAGGGTCAATGACCACTTGGGACATGTCCAGCCATCAAGGCACCCGCCCCTTTATTGGTTTGAGTCGAACATAATGATCAGGAGTTACCCAATTACTGGGGTCCAAACTGAAGGACTGCCCAAAACAGCGTGAAAACCCCCCCAAGGATAAAAAGAGAGACCACCATGTGTTCAGCCTCTCTTGGACCTGGCACCCCGGCAATGTCTGCTTCCAAGTGCAGCAACACCAGAAGCAAGGTCAAGTTCAACGCCCGCTACCAGATGGATGAGCCTAGCTGAGCAGCAGTTACTTATACAGACCCGATAGATACAGATCCGAACAACGGCCACTGTTCCTCTGACCTAAGCCAGGTGCCTGAAGTTAAGTACAGGTTGTCATAGTCGATAGGTATAGTTTAACTAGTAGTGTTTATGTTATATGATTAATTGTGTGTGTAAATAAAGTACCCTTGATCTTGAACTAACTAACTGGTGTTTGGCTCTTTGATCGATAGCTGGTTGAACCTTGTTGTGGTATCATTTGATACCTGGTGACTCTGAGCATTAGAACAGTGATATCCAAAGAAAGGAGGGCAACCTCACTGACTGGCATAGTTACAGTAGGTAAAAAATGGCAACACTGCTTTGTTTAATGGCATTAGAAATGGAAACGTTTCCCTCATTACAGCATGCTGGGCTGGTTTTCCATCTTTGAATCAGGTACCTCGAGTTGGGAAATTTCTCAACTTGGTGTACCCGTGTGGGGAACAAATGCCCCAAGTGGTAGAATTTTCATTCTGGTTGGTGGATGTGCAGGATAGAGTTGGGCCCGCTGCACCTGCAGGTAGGGTTGCTAATTGTGATTAAATGCATTCCTGGAGCTTTGATCACCTGAATTTGCCCCACACTCCAGCCATTAGTTAGCCAACACATTTACCCCTGTGACGCTTGGCCAAATGGAAAACAAAAGGACTCATTACCCAATTGAATGATGATTGACTGCGAGCCAAACGGCCTTCTCCAGCCCGCTCTGCCCCAATTTTCAATAATTTTTATATCTGGCAAAAAGAACCGTTGAAAGACAATGACAAAAAAAACCACAATCTTTTCTAATGTTCTGATAATTTTTGTTCAGTGTTGCACACACGAATGTCCTGGAGATTGATCTCCAATTTCGGAGACTCCAGGCCAATCCTGGCGGGTTGGCAACCCTACACGGAGGCAGATCACAGATAGCCACATGAAGCGGTACCTTATTGAACGCCTATTGACATTCCAAGTGCATTTGCTGCGTGACCTTTTTCTACTCATTATTTCTTCAAAGAATTCAATAAGGTTGGCCAAACATGACCTTCCCTTATGACATCCATGCTGACTTTCATGTATTTTGTTTCTGGTCATATTTTTGTAATATGTCTTTGATTCACTCAGCAATAGTTAAGACAGCTGGCAATGGGGGCATGACGGTCAGATTTTGGACCCAGTGGCACTGAGCAGCAGAATTTCAGGCATCACAATGGCAAAGGAGAAGAAAGAAAGGCAGGAAGCTAAACCCTGAACACGGGATCAATTGCTTTAGTTGGAAATATCCGGGCATGATCAGGAAGTAATGCCATAGGAGATTGCAACTCTCCAAGCAGGAGGTCACGTTTTCATCACCCAAGACATTTCACCTCTTAGCCAGGTCCCCATGACCAGGTGACAGCTGTTAAAGTCACAGTGGCCATGAACATCTTTGCTGCTGTCTTCTTAAGAGGATCAGCTGCAAACCTCAGTGGCATCTCAAAAACGCTGCACACTAATGCATTGCTCTGGTCACTGTTGCCCTGCTTGACAGAACTGGATGGCAGACATTCTTCACAACAGTTACAGCTTCACAGGTCAGTGGGCTTTGAGTTTCACCACCATCACTGAATTCCCCCAGGAGCAGAACGTCATTGATTACACCCATGTGACCATCAAGGCAGCCAGTGCCAAACAGAGACCAGTTTGTGAGATCCATCAACAGTGCTTCCCCACTCTCTCAACGTCCGACTGGCCTATAACCACAACAGGAGCTTTCTCCATGTGTGCACTCGCTTTCCTGGCAGCTGTCATGTCTCCGCCTGTCTAGATTGCCTTAGACCTTCACTTGAATCCCCAAAGTGCATTGGTACATCGCAGGTGATAAGGGGGATCTCCTGAAGAGATGGCCATGAACTGCTCTATGAGAGCCCCCATATAGAATCACAGAGGCAAAACAATCAATGCCACCTGATCAACAGGACAACTATTAACCAGGCTATCGGCCTTCTGAAAATATGATTACGATGTTTGAACCAGTTGGGTGGTTATCCTCCAATAGCCTCTTTCAAGGTCTCCATCCTTGTGGTCGTCTGCCATGGCATTGCATTCCAGAGAGGTGTGGAGGAGGCCGAGATTCTGGTCGGAACCAGCTATGTGCATGAGGAAAAGAGGAAGAATGTAAGAAAGGAGAATGAATTGGAGATTGAGCAAGATGAAATTGAACAGAGAGGTTTCCCTGATGATTTGCGAGGTGGCTTCCTCCTGCCAACCTGTAGGACGTGGACTCCTTCCTCTCCCTTATGGCTTCCATCATTAAATACAGTCGGCATTGATAAAATGAGAGTCTTCCCTGCTCCGGGTGGCAGATCCCTGGCTCCCCAGTAGCATCTTGCTTCCGCCTCATGAAGTGGACGGCACAAACTACTGATCTCTCCCTGAGGATAGCCTGCAGCCTCAGTGATGGCTGCCATGGAGCCTCTGAATGAGTCCCATACTTTACCTGGCCTACTTCCATTCTCCAACTCCTACTAGTTCTAAGTGGACAGAGGAACCAAATTTTCACATTTGTATGGTCTACAAATTTTGATAGTGTCTGCTTTATCCAAGTTAGGTCATTTATATATTTGCTCTGAAAAGATAACACTCATCATGAACAAAGAACATAGAACATTGCAGCACAGGAACAGGATCTTCAGCCCACCATGTCTGTATCGATCCAGAATCCGTATTTCGGCCAACTACCTATTGCCCAAGCGATCTATATCCCTCCATTCCCCGCCTGTTCATGTCTCTATCAAGATAAATCTTAAACGTTGCTCTTGTGCCGGCCTCCAGCACCTCCACTGGAACTATGTTCCAGGCACCCACCATCCTCTGCTTGAAAAATTTTCCCCGCACATCGCCGCTAAACTTTCCCCTCTCACCTTGAACCTGTGCCCCCTTGTAATTGAGTCTTCCACCCTGGGAAAATGCTTCTGACTCTTTACCCTGTTCATACCTCTCGTAATTTTGTAGACCTCAATCAGGTCTCCCCTTAGCCTCCAACCCTCAGCCTCCAACTTTCCAACTAAATCAATGAGTTTATTCAACCTCTCGTCATAACTAACACCCTACAAACCAGGTGCATTCCTGGTAAACCTTCTTTGCACTCTCTGCAAAGCTTTCAAGCCCTTCTGGTAGTGTGGCAACCAGAACTGCACACAATATTCCAAATGTGGCTTAAATAAAGTTTTATACAACTGTATCATACCAGCTAATTCTTGTACTGAATGCCCAGCCAATGAAGGCAAGCATTCCTTATGCCTTCTTGGCCTCCTTATCCACCTGCTTTGCCACTTTCATGGAACTATGGACCTGAACACCGAGATTGCTCTGCATGTTAATATTCTAAAATGTTCTGCCATTGACTGTATAATTCATACCTGAATTTGATCTTCGGAAATGGAGCACCTCGCATTTGTCGGTATTGAACTCTATCTGCCATTTCTCTTGCCCACTTCCCAATCTATCTATACGCTGTGTATTCTCTGACAGTCCCCTTTACTATCTGCAACACCACCTATCTTAAGGTCATCTGAAAACTTACTAATCAGACCATCTTTAATTTTCCTCCAGGTCATTAATATATATATATATATATTTCTGGGAACTGATCCCTCTGGATCACCACTAGTTACAGATCTCCAGCGGCGATTCTCCGATCGTAGGACAGAGTGTCCGCGGCGTCATGAACGCCATAGTGTTTCACAAAGCCGCGAAACGGGCGACGCCCCAAACTGTGCATGCGCGGTGGCTTTACGGAACGCCTGGCCCTGACGCAAGATGGCACAGGGGTTCTGGGCCCGAACGTGCAACAAAGTAGGCCTGGGAGGGGTGGGTGGGGAAAGAGGCCGGCCCGCCGATTGGTGGGCCCCAATCGCGGGCCAGACCCCATTGGAGCACCCCTCCCGGCGACGGAGCCCCCTCCTCCCCCCACAGGCCGCCCCTGCGACCCTGCGCGCAGAGATCCCACCAGCAGCGACCAGATGTGGACGGCGCCGGCGGGACTCTGCTTTTTCCGCACGGCCGCTTGGCCCATCCGAGTCGGAGAATCGGCGGGTCGGCCTCGGACGGTGGCCTGTGACCGGCACCACGCCAAACGCGCCAGCGCAAATGACGCCAATTCACCGCACCTTGGAGAATCCCGCCCAATATTCCTCATAATGACATCTAGGATGTGGGGCAACCACAGTTTATGGGCGGGATTTTGCCGCACCCCGCCAGGTCGGAGAATCGCGTGGGGTGGGGGGGGGCGTGAATCCCGCCCCGCTGGGGGCGTGAATCCCGCCCCGCTGGCTGCCGAATTCTCCGGTGCCGGGGATTTGCTGAGGGCGGGGATCGTGCCGCGCCAGTCGGCGGCCGCTGGCAACGCCCGCCCTGGCGATTCTCCAACCCGCGATGAGCCGAGTGGCCACCCGTTTTCGGCATAAATTAGAGTAGGTACTTTCTGGCGGGACCTGGCTGTGCAGGCGGCCTCCGGTGTCCTCGGGGGGAGGGGAGGGGAGGGGAGGGGGGGGGGGTGCGGAGGGGAGGGGGGGGGTGCGCAGGGGATCTGGCCCCGGGTGGTGTCCCTACGGTGGCCTGGCCTGCGATCGGGGCCCACCGATCCGCAGGTGGGCCTGTGCCGTGGGGCACTCTATTCCTCCACATCGACTAGTGTAAAAGTCCGCGATGGCCGACGCGTAGATGAACCCCCTCCCCCCCGCGCATGTGCTAGGATGGCGTTAGCACACGCTGGCGCTCCCGCGCATGGGCTGCCCAACGGAGGCCCTTTGGGGCCGGTTGGTGTGGCGCCAAGCCCTTTCCGCACCAGCCGGCGTGCTGAAAACCACTCGGGCGCCGGCCTTGCCACTGAAATTGCGGAGAATTCCGCACCTTTGGGGCGGCCCGATGCCGGAGTGGTTCATGCCACTCCTCGGCGCCGGGACCGCCCGCCCCGCCGGTTAGGGGAGAATCCTGCCCTATATCCCTCCAATCCACATAACATCTATGAACCAACTATTTTCAAAATCCAACAATCTCAATTTTATCACTAAGCCTTACTAGCAATTTTGAAAATTCAAAAGCACAACATCCAATGAATTTCCTCTATCTTTGCACTTTGAAATATCCTCAAAAAACAAATATAAGCCTCAGAAATATTGGGCGGGATTCTCGCCTACCCGGCAGGGCCCAGTGCCGAGGAGTGGCGTGAACCACTCCGGTGTCGGACCACCCCAAAGTTGCAGAATCCTCCGCACCTTTGGGTGCTAGGCCGGCGGCGGAGTGGTTTACGCCCTGCCGGTCAGCGCGGAAGGGGCTTGGCGCCACGCCAACCGGCGCCGAAGGGCCTCATGCGCAGAAGGTGCTTATCTCCACATCGGCGATTGCGGCGGTCCACAGCAGCCGACGCGGAGGAATAGAGTGCCCCCATGGCACAGGCCTGCCTGCGAATTGGTGGGCCCCAATCGCAGGCCAGGCCATCATGGGGTCACCTCCCGGGGCCAGATCCCCCCCCCCCGCGCCCCCTCCGCTGATCCCGGAGGCTGCCCGCGCAGCCAGGTCCCACCGCTATGTACCTACTCTAATTTACACCGGCGGGATGGGCCGAAAACGGGTGGCCACACGGCCCATCGCGGGCCGGAGAATAGCCGGGGGGGGCGCTGCCAGCGGCCGCCGACTGGCACGGCGCAATTCCCGAGAAATCCCCGGCGCCGGAGAATTCGGCAGCCGGCGGAGGCAGTATTCACACCGCCTCCCCCGGTGATTCTCCGAGCCGGTAGGGGGTCGGAGTATCCCGCCCAATTAGCTGCCTCACTAAATAGCTGGGAGCTATTAGCAAGGACTGAAAAAAATACTTTGTACCTCAAATAATTTTAGTGTGCTCCAGATCTCCGGAATCGGGCATGCTGCATTATCATTTTGTTGCATGGGCGCAGGCACCATCATTAAACTTCTGATTTGAAAATAATAATTTAAATGAAACTGAACACACAAATCAATTGCCATGGAAACGTAATGCTTTTGGTTTGAAAGTATATGCTGGTATGTCTGCAAATCAATGGTGAGCTGCAGTGTGTGACAACTTTGAAATATGAATGATTTAAAATTTCTTAGATGTCAAATATGAATATTCATAGCAACTTCTGACATGCTTTATGAAAAGCAATGAAAGCTTTTTTAGCTCGGAAGAAAGGAGCCAAGACATTTTTTTCAATCCTCATTTATTTAGCAAGTCGAAGAATATTTTATTTTCCACAAGATGTTTGGCGACTGCAAATCCAAACAAGGAAATGGGATACCAGCAACACCCTTGATTATCGTGTGTACAAATATCACGACTAGATTTCCATTTTTTTTACATCGAGCGGAATAGGTTTGATGCAATTATTATTAAAACAATGTTTCACGTCAGCCACAGTGGAAATGATACAAGGCATCATCCCATTTCAGATATGCTTTTGTTGTTATCTTCAGCTATTTGAATAAATTGAATGTTATCTTCTGTTATAACTGCTACCTCTGAATGATTTGGGCAAGAAAAAGTTTGAGACTAACTCCATGACAGCACAAATTCTGGTTGTTCAATAAAAGCGTACTGCACTCGCTCTGACCTGTTCAATTATCTTACACCATTTTCCATTAAACTTTTCGAATGAAAGCATAATTTAGCAATTTCACGAGTAGCCGCTGTCATCTTGAATGTCTCTGCAGTATATCAGGTTGTGTTATATAAAATCTACTGCCACATAACAACTTTCCAATTATTTGTAGTGCAGTCAAATCCATAAAGAGCTGACCTCTGGGTTTAACTTGTTACACAAAAGCCATGTGGAGACAGTTATTTAAATCAAATTTTCAATCAGTTGTGTTTTACATTTTTGCACAGTTCAAGGTAAGTTCTGCGTGCTTCAGCTAAATCGTTTCTTTGCCAAGCTACATGTGAATTGATTAATTTTAATAGTGATCTCGGGAAGGAATCTGATTGATTTCCTATTCATGTTGCTTCAAATAAGGAAATGCAGAGTTAGGGAGAAAGAAAGTAAACAAGAGAAAAAAGTAATTCATTATTTCAGTTGACATGGCTATTTTCGGCGATAGCAGTGAACGTACAGTATCACCATTAATTAAATGTCACTGACGGACCTGTAACATTTGTTTGCCCCAGCAATGCCGTCAGCCATATTGTTGTCGTGTATAACTGATGTTCATCAGCATCACAAACGTGACTAGGCAATTCTCAGTAAAGCTGCCAAAAAGCTCCAAAAGAACTAAATTTCTTTAGAGAGCTTTGTTCAAACCACAGTTATATTTGCTGCTGGAAACACATTTTGAATGCTAACTATGTAATTACGTTTGCTTGGGCAGCTAACTACAAACTTTCCCACATCAGATTTACTGCACTATGTACTAATTGTGTGAAGTACAAGAAAGCACCATAGCAGGAGACAACGTGGTCTTTGGAAAAAATGGATGGACAAAACGAGCCACAACACTGTATTCACTGTTGAGCCAACAATATTTTATTTTCTCATTTTCTTTCTTTCAATATTATATTTAAGCTGAGTAGTTTTATATCTGACCCTGGGAGGGTGGTGATGCCACAAAACACAGGATCTGAAGTGTCCAGAGCTGTCACTGAGGGTTGAGATTCTTCCCACTCAATTCCAGATAATAGGTGGGATTTACCTGTCGCATTGCTCCCAAAAAGCAGCACGGCACAACGCGACCAGTGGATGCCAGGAGATCCCATGACGGAGATCTACCTGGCTCACCATGCCTCGCAAGATCTGACGCGATTGCGCGAGACATCCAATATGAATTACGCCAAATCTACATCTGCTAGCCTCACTCTAATATACGTTTCTGAGACCTACCCAAGGGGCGGGATTCTCCGATCCCCCCGGGGGCCGGCCTGAATCTCGCCCCCGCCAAACCACCTACCTTACTGGTGGGACCAGGTGGCGTGGGCGGGGTCCTGGGGGGGGGTGTGCAGGGCGATCTGACCCCGGGGGGTGCCCCCACGGTGGCCTTGCCCGCGATCGGGGCCCACCGATCAGCAGGCGGGCTTGTGCCGTGGGGGCACTCTTTTCCTTCCGCGTTAGCCATAGTTTTCACGATGGCGAACGCGAAAGTGACTCCCTCCCCTGCGCATGACGGTGATGACGTCAGCAGCCGCTGACGCTCCGGCGCATGCGCGGACTTCCGCCAGCCGATGAAGTCCCTTTGGCCCCGGCTGGCGTGGCACCAGAGGCCTTTCCCGTCAGCCGGCGGGGCACCAACCACTCCGGCGCGGGCCTAGCCCCTCAATGTTAGGGCTTGGCCCTGAAAGGTGCGGAGAAATCCGCAAGTTTGGGGCGGCCCGACGCCGGAGTGGTTCCAGCCACTCCATCCCGCCAGGACCTCCCGCCCCGCCAGGTAGGGGAGAATCCCGGCCAAGGCATGGGATCTAATCCATTTTACTTGGAGGCCTCAGGCGATCTCTATGCAGTCCTGCTCTCCAATGGGGACCAGATGGAATGGTACTCGTCAGGATCGCCATGGAAATCGGAGGCCCCAGGTGCATGCCCTCTGGGAAGCTTGGCACCCTGGCACTGCTGGTGACACCTGGGCATCCTGGCACTGCCATGTGTCACCCTGGAAGTGGCATATTGGCAGCCCCAGGTGGCACTTGGGCTTGGGGTGTTCTGTGTGGGTGTGGGGGGATGTGCAAGGGGACCAGCGGCCCCCGTTATAGTGATTGGGGGCTCGGGGGTTGCATCGCGGGATCGAGAGATTGGGAAACTATTTTAAAATGGCGTCCTGATCTCTTGCTACACTGAGGGGTTCCAGTCAGCACAGCTTCTCAGTGCAGAAAATGGGGCTAAGTGCGGCATTGTCGGAGAGTTCCCCGCTGAGGCCCCCGATCTATCCAGATGGACACTAGATAGTGGGGTGTTTCCCGGAGCTCCTTGTATTAGGAAATACTCGGCTAATATCGCGCGCTGTAGGTCTCTGTCCCCATTTGGTTAGATCATGCTCAATCTCACAATCATTACCCCAGGAGCAGGAGGTTTACCAGTACTTTAGAACATACAGTGCAGAAGGAGGCCACTTGGCTCATCGAGTCTACACTGACCCACTTAAGCCCTCACTTCCACCCTATCCCCGTAATCCAATAACCCCTCCTAACCTTTTTGGACATTAAGGGCAATTTAGCATGGCCAATCCACCTCACCTGCACGTCTTTGGATTGTGGGAGGAAACCGGAGCATCCGGCGGAAACCCACGCAGACACGGGGAGAACGTGCAGACTCCACGCAGACAGTAACCCAGCGGGGAATCGAACGTGGGACCCTGGCGCTGTGAAGCCACAGTGTATCACTTGTGCTACCGTGCTGCTACTTTGTCATGGTTTTAGCTGATTAAGAAACGTGTGCACAATTGTGGCTCCTATGAATTGGTTGTTGCCACCCATTGCCTATCTCAGATGTTTGTTTCAAGACATTTAAACATGATGATGAATTTCTGGGCACCCAGCTAACGAAAAGGAACTTCTAATTTATCTTCCTGAATGGACAGTGACTAATTCTAAACTGACAGCATCTCAACTGAAGATTCATATTTGTAAATTTCTAAATTTTGCGCGAATCAAAACCAAGATTTCAGAATCGTAAAAGATACAAGGCATATTTATATGGAGGGTGACACCATAGCCTAAAGCAAAATGAGATGCTTGTGTGTACTTCCTGTCAATAAAATAAAACTGCACGAAGATCCACAGTGATGGGTCTCCCATTCAGAAGAGACTTGCTCTGGTCGCAGGTTGACTTGGACTTTCGGCAACTGTGTAAAACCTCTCCTAATTATTATTGTCGTTGCCGTTAATGGAAATAAAACTCATAAGTGGTGTGACGCGGGCCGACAATTCACTAGTCCCTCATTGTACATTATCACACCAAGTCAAAACCCACCCCCCACCCACCCCCAATATGCATCCAGCATGTCGAACCTGATCCTGGTCAGATTAGTGTCTATCTGAGACCTATATGTTCGTAAAAGCATTTGTGAAAAGTCTCAAAGTTCCGTACCCATTCAAATTCAATTCCTGACTGGTACTATAATTTCTGAGTTGTGCTGAAGCACCGGGAGCAGCATTCAGAAGTGGGATACGCTGATTACAAAAGACTCAGTTTAAATAACAGTGGGTTTCCACAACACCCTTTATCTCGGGGCAGTCTCAGTAACCTGTATCCCAACAGAATAACATCAGGGAAGTTAGAATCACACCAAACAGAATGTCCTACGATAGCATCACAGAATTTTATTTAACAGACAAAGGAAGTTTGGCCCATTGCGCTAGCCATTTGATCCCATCACTTCCTTCCTCATCGCCTTTCAAATAGGAAATGTTATGCACTTAGAAAGGTAGGGTTTCTTCTTGCACCACTCTCACTGTCCTAGAAATCATATTCATTAAAAAAATCATAACCTCTCCCTTCATTATTATGATAAATGACCTTAAAGTAAAATCCTCTAGTTCCTGACGTACCAGCAAGTCGAAACAGTTATTTCAACAATTAACCTCATTAAAAGTGTTCCAAATATTGAATGGTTCTAATAGTCTCCTCTTGACCTTCCCTATTCTGACAAAAGGTGTCCCAGATTCTTCATCAGTAAAGATTCTGATCCTTTGTGCCATGTTGATGAATCCCTTCTCTATCCCCTCCCACGATGATAAGCTGTCTTCTAATCGTAAGGCTCACAAATCTGGCCGTAAAATTAGGACTACACCAGCCAGTGATTTGTACAGGGTTAATATTACCCATTTTGTTTGCCACTCACTAGAGTCACTTTTTATTATTAAGTCACAAAGTGCAGGATTTTCCGTTAGCCGGTGTGGAAATTGGGAAAGGCGATTGGACGGAGAATCGGCTGCGGCGCCGAAATCGCAGCAGGCGCCGGTTTGATGCCAAATCGCAATGCTCCAGCACCTTGACAGCAGCGTCAATGCGTTCCGGAACACAGTCGACATCATTTGCATATCATTATAGGGCCCGATTCGGTATTCTCCGGGGCCTCCACATTTCTCCGCCTCCGATGGGCCGAGTCCCTGACAGCGCGATTCATTTCTGCTTTTAAAAACCGTGAAATCGGTATGGCGGCTGCTGAGGGAGAGAGAGGTGGTACGGAAAGCTTCCAACATCGCCATAGTTTGCTGACAGTTGTGCCACTGGCCGGGGGCTTCTGCCATGACCAGGGTAAGTAGTAGAGGGGGTGACCAGGAGGTGGGCTGTGAGGTCAGGGTGGGGCATGGAACAAAATTGCCGCAGCCGGCAAGACAGCCATGTTGCTGCGCAAACCGCTAACAGCCCACTGTGAACTTAGTGCCAAGTGTCGCAAAGGTGTTCCCCCCGGGTACCCCCTAGGTGCCCGCTGGCCCCAGCTGCCCCATCAGCTGCAAGGGCGCGCTCCAATACAACAAGTGCCAGCTTGTTGACTGGGTTGAGTGTGTGTGGGGAGTGTAACGTGTATGTGCAGCTGCAGCTTGTCAGCCTCCCGAGTGTCAATTATGGACCCGTGCGAATCCCGCACCTTTTTCCATTGAAATCGATTGTGTTCCACGCGGCACCGGTGCTAGCCCCTCAATTGAAGCGGAATCGGTCCAGGTGTGGCATTAGTTTTCTGTCGTGAAAGTGCACAAATTCTGCTTTGGCATCAACACTTAGGGCGGTATTCTCCGCCAGCTCCAAAAATCGCGGAGGCCGTCGTGAACTTGGCTGAGGTTCACGACAGCCTCGGGGCCCGCTCCCCGCACCTAATTCACCCCCACCTGGGGGGCTAGGAGCGGGCCCCCATCGTTCCCGGCTGCGACCTCGGCCGCCGGAAATGACGCCCGAACGGCAATTCGCGGATGTCATCCACGCATGCGCAGGAACCCACGCATGCGCAGATGACATCAGTGCGCAGACGACGTGAATCCGCGCATGCGCGGTGCCGTCTTTCTCCACCGCCGCCTGGCAAGACGTGGCAGCTTGATCTTGCCGGGTGGCGGAGGGGAAAGAGTGCGTTCGTTTTGGACGCAGGCCCGCTGGTGGGCACTGATCACGGGCCTGTCCCCTTCGGAGCACAGTCGCGGTGCTCCCGTTCCAATCGGGCCCCTGGATGCCCCAAACGGGCATCCGGCGGCCGTTTCACGAATGCAGCGACCAGGTGTGGTTGCTGCCATGGTGAAACGGGCGTGAAGGGCCGGCCGTTTGGCCCATTGGGCTCGGAGACTCGCCGTTCGCCGTGAATAACGGCAAGCGCCGATTTTTCCGAGGGGGGGGGGAGAATCGCGGGGGCGCCAGGGGGGCATAAAAAATGTCGGGAGGCCCTCCCACAATTCTCCCACGCCACGTGAGGAGCGGGAATTCCACCCTTAGTCTCAGAAACGGAGAATCCCGCCCTTGAACTTTGGCAACTTTTCTCCAATTTACCAAATCAAATCCTTTTAACATCTTAAGCAAATTACCATTCGAACCTCTATGCTTGAAGAAATGCAAGCTGAGTTTGTACAACCTGTCCTAACTTAACCTTTAAAAGCTCCAGTATTGTCCTGGTTAATCCATACTGCACCCAGCTACCAAGGTTAATATAACCTTCCGAAAGCTGAACACAGTACACCAGATGAGGTTTAACAAACCTGAGGACCTTCAGTGGGAATGAAGGGCTGTTAGAAACAAAATAGTCACATGAACGCGTTATGAATTTGTTCTGTTTCTGATAAATTTATAAATTAAATGTATATTCAATTATAGTATTTTTTTTTCTATTTGTAACATTCCGTATTAAGTGCACACAATAAAAATTAATGGATGGAAAAAAAATCGAATTATTCTGTGTGAATGCAGGCAGTTTATTCAAACAAATAACCATATCCGTGATTCCAAATAATACTTTAGAGGAATGCAACTTCCAAGATCAGCTCATATCAATACAGTATATCATTCTTAATCCACAATTCATCACCAATGAGGAAACAGGCACTAATGCTGTGTCACTTTCAGTAGCTGACAACTATTTTTAAACTTTCTTTTGAGGAAATAACAGCGTACAGTGATAAAATAAGTGCAATTGGCATAGACAATTTGCAAAAGCATTTGCTTGCCATATATGAAGCTTGCTGGTAAAATTATATAAAATGATAATACCGGGAAAGGAATAGCTGAAGAGCACTGAAACGTCTGGAGTTCTGATGCATAAATCTTTGAAAGGGGGCAGACAAGTTGATGAAACTGTACTAAAAAGAGGCTTTGGGCGAGATTCTCCGTTTCTGAGACTGTGTTGAGAAGCCAATGCAGAATTCTTGGACTTTTACGACAAAAAATCTGGTACAGCACCTAGTCCGATTCCGCTACCGTTGAGGGGCTAGCACTGGTGCACATGGAACACAATCAATCCAAATGAAACATGGTGCAGGATTCGCCGGGTCCATAATGGACACTCGGGAGGCTGACAAGCTGAAGCCGCACACGCATATTACAATCCCCACACACAGTTATCTCATCCAAAAAGATGGCACCGGCTGAACTGGAGCGTGCCCATACAGCTAAATGGGTCGACCGGGGCCAGTGGGAACTCAGGGGGTGCTCTGGGAGAGACACTACATGACTCGTGTCACTAAGTTCAAAGTGGGTTGTTAGCGATGTGCACAGCTGCATGGCTGCCTTGCTGGCTGTGGCAATGGTGTTCCATGTCTGTCCACCAGGGCAGCACGGTAATGTGGTGGTATGATTAGCATAGATGCCTGCCATTGGTGCAGAACACCGGCTTATCATTGGCCCTGGTCGGTCATGTGCCTCTCGACCGGTTGGTTGAGACCAGTCATGTGACAGCTCCCCGATTGGTCGAGAGGCTGAGTTAACCCCGCCTCCAGGGCGGGGTATAAATACCCAGTACTCCCTGCGGTCGACCTTCTACTGTAATCGACCGCAGGGCTAACATCTAGTATATTAAAGCAATACTTTTGTTCAGCAACTCGTCTCGCGTTCAATTGATGATACATCAGGTAGCATGGTGGTTAGCACAATTGCTTCACAGCTCCAGGGTCCCAGGTTCAATTCCCGGCTTGGGTCACTGTCTGTGCGGAGTCTGCACGTTCTCCCCGTGTGTGCGTGGGTTTCCTCCGGGTGCTCCGGTTTCCTCCCACAGTCCAAAGATGTGCAGGATAGGTGGATTGGCCATGCTAAATTGCCCTTAGTGTCCAAAATTGCCCTTAGTGCTGGGTGGGGTTACTGGGTTGTGGGGATAGGGTGGAGGTGTGGGCTTGGGTAGGGTGCTCTTTCAAAAAAAGAGCAGGTGCAGACGCGATGGGCTGAATGGCCTCCTTCTGCATTGTAAATTCTATGACCACGACCCCACATCCCACCTCCTGGTCACCCCCCGCTACTTCCCCTTGCCCTGGCAGAAGCCTCGCCTTCTCAATCTTGCCCCTTGCCTGAGGTGTGGTGATCCTCAGGTTAAATCACCAGCGGTCGGCTCTCTCTCAAAGATGAGAGCAGCCTATGGGACTATGGTGATTTTAATTTTAATTTCATGACAGGCATACAGCAGAAGAGGAGAAAGCGTGAAAACAAGTCGTCAGAGAGAGGGAGACAGAAAAGAGTGGGTGGGAAGCAGAGAAAATCAAAAATTAATTCAAGGTCTGACGACTTTTATAGGAACTGTAATTCATTTTCTCCAGCTATATTTTTAATAAAACAATGATATTCTACACTGCCGTGGCCAGATTTGAGTTCAGATTCTCTGGATCACGAGTCCATAAATATTTTCATTCCACTACCAAGCAGTACAACCACTGCTTGTCCAGTGAAGTTTGTTGTATCTGGGTCTGGCACATATAGGGTTAATGTGGGAATGTGTACAGTACTGCCCACACAGTGATGTCAAAGAGCACATGACCCACACCCAGAGTCAATTTAGTGTTGGACAGAGCCCTGTGTACCAGTAAGCATGGAGACAGCTCCTAGTTTGAACCCTTTACTGTATATTTTGAAATGGTTCTGAGTCATTAAAGACTTACAGTTAACTACAGATAACTATGAAGACTTCTTCAAACCTATCAAACTGTAACCAACACTCTACAATAAATTTCAACTCCCTGAGTGAACTGGTGACTTTATGTAGGAGGGGCATTGGGAAGTCCAGCTGATTTTCATGGCCAGGCTGCCTTAGCATGCCACTGGTGGGTTACCTGTCCAAAATGGGAGGGAAACTGGCTGAAAGTGGCGTAAAGTTAAATGGCCTTAAGGCACGCAAGTTTGAAGGTCGGAGAATCTTCAGCAGGAAGATCAACACTTCCTTTATGGGGGCCATTGCCAACAAGGAAAACTTGAGATTTGCCTCGAGGGCCTCTTTGGTGACCAGTCCACGCTCCTGATGTTAGGGCAGCTGTTTTGGGCTCAGGCAGGAGTTTCTGGTGTCTGAAAAATCTGGTTAGCGAAAATTAGAATGAATGCAAAACTCGTTTTCTGATGGGTGGTGAACACTAAACTTCTCCTCAAATTCTAGAAACTCTTTCTATCAATCACATATTATGTAAAAGGTTTGAAAAACCATCTACAGAGACAGCTGGAGTTACTCCAGCAAACTCTATTCCTCTGATGAGCACCATGCCAACTTTTCAACTGGTATTTTGTCATCAGTCAGAGGAACAGAAGGGACTGAAGAAAACCTGTCTGTACAACCTTAAAATTAAGTTTAAAAAGTGCAGTGTCTGAACAGACTGTTTCCTATTAATTAAAGTGGTTTCAAAAAATGCACAAGTGAACAGGATTTCCCCCATATGTTCCGATCCTTTTACTTGGTGTGGATTGACATTTCTTTTGGAGTTACTTTACATTTTGTGCATTGCCCACAAGTGTGCTCTACCATGGATCCATAACCAATGTCTACTTCTTTACTTTCATGTAAAATGGCTCAATTAATATTTCTGCAATGGCCAGAGAACCAATTGTTGTGATATTGAGCAATGTGAATCATATCTTTCCCATGTTTATTTATTTTCCCTGCTTTGTTCCACTCAATGCTTCCCCCTCCAGCAAGGCAAATTAATGTGCGGCTGGATTCTCCGTTTTTAGGACTAAGTCACCACACCGTCTGGAAAACAGTCGTCTTTTACGCAGGTAAACTGGCGTCAAAAGGCCACAGATTCCCCGTTTTGCTGGGGTCTAGCAGGCAGCCATCGTAGAGCTCGCAGTTCTAGCTGCTGATACGGCCCCCCCACACTTCCAGGTCAGAGGCCGTTCCTGCGCATGGCGGCGGCCTCCAGCGGGCGCGCCATTCTCCATTGCAGACTCAGCCCGCGGACCTGGACTGGCAAATTAGTGCCTCGCATCGGCCGCTCACGTGCTCCGGATCGCCCGCACACATTGTCCCCAGCCCCGAATGAAGCCCCCTGTCCACCGATCAGCCCTCCCCCGACTGTGGAGGCCCCGGACTGAGTCCGCAGCCGCCATGCAAGGATCCCGGATGGTGGGACCATGAGAGGTGCACGCTGTTGGAATTTGCCCGGTCGGGGACGGAGAATCGCGGGGCGGGCCTCAGGCAATGGCCTGAGGCGGTCGATACTCGGCGTGGCATACTCGTGTGATTTTCGGAGGACGGAGAATTGAAGAACCTGCACCACTCCCAATTTTGTGCGCAAAAACGTATTCTACCCCCCCCCCCCCCCCCCCACCCCCCCGTCGCTGAATGCAGATTTCCTTTCCTAAAGGGCATAAGTGAACCAGATTCGTTTTTACAACAATCGGCAATGATTTCATGTTCATCATTAACATTTTTATTGAATCAAATTTCAACATCTGTCTTAATGGGTTTCGAACCCTGGTCCCCAGAACATTACCCTGGGTTTCTAGATTACTAGTCCAGTGATACTATCACTACGCCATTGCCTCCTGAAAACATAGATTCATAACACCAGCTTTCAGCCCTTGCCATGGTTGGACTGCGGAGCAGTTGCTGGAGTTCCATACCTCCCAACCCATGAGATCATTATTCACTGACATGGTGTTTATTTACACGCCCCTGTCACTATCACTAGTGCTGAGGTGTAGATGGTTGACAGCTTCAAATTGCAAGATGTAAACATCACCAACAATCTGTCCTGGTCCACCCACGTCGCCCAAGAAATCACAACAGCACCTATACTTAGAGGAAATTAAGGAAATCTGGCAAGTCCACAATGACTCTCACCAATTTCTATCGATGTACCATGGAAAGCATTCTATCTAGCTGCATCACAGCCTGGTATGGCAACTGCTCGGCCCCAAACCATAAGAAACTCCAGAGAGTCGTGACCACAGTCCAGTCTATCACGTGAGCCCACCTTCCATCCATTGACTATGTCTGCACTGCCTGCTGCCATAGGAAAGTGGGCAGCATAATCAAAGACCCCTCCCATCCGGGTTACTCTCTCTTCCAACCTCTTCCATCAGGCAGAAGATATGAAAGTTTGGGAACACACACCAATAAATTCAAAAACAACTTCTCCTCCTCTGTTACCAGACTCCTGAATGGCGCTGCTCGGGTCTGAACTGCTCCTATCAACTGAACTGATCTTTCTTTGCATCTTCCAGTGGTTCAGGTGAGTATTAAGCATCCCATGTAATTTTTCAGAGAGCAGGGTAATCTTTGAATTTCTTGACCAACATTCCTCCCTAAAGTGGTTCCATTAAAAAACAGCCAAACTGGCCATTTGTCTCACTGTTGTTTTTTGGGTGGTACTGACATAGAATCTGAACACGTCACAAGAACACAATCACAATGCACTTCAAAATTAATTAATTATACAAAACACTGAGACACTTCAACATGATGATTTGTGCAGCTTACCATAATATATGCTATATAAGTGCAATTATTCTAAATGTAAAATCTCCTCCAAAATGACATGTTGCAAAACAATTCTGAGATACTGCACTTAAGAAAAAGTCGAACAAAAATGACTCTTGCTGACGCAAATTTAAATATTATTGACTGTTCTCCAATCTACATAATCAATCTAGATAGCACAATTGCACTCAAAGCTTTGATGAATATTTTGATATCATAGTTCACTCGCTCCCAACTCAATCACCAGAGCAGCTCATAACTGAACATGGCTGGGGATGAAAGAAAAATGTCAGTATCCCGAATCTCATGGAGCTCTCCTGAGGAAAGGACTTGTTCTTAAGTCACTTAGAACTTAGTCATGTAGCTCTTTAAAATCTATTTATTGGTGAATCTATTTTATTGCAAAAAAATATATGTTCCTACAGCTTTAATTACATTTTGCATTATCTCCCTGGGTCACTTGACAGCTGCTTATATTACAGTTAATTTTAAACATCTCTCCAGAGGGGAAAAATAGTTAGATGAATTGTCGCTGATGCAAAAGGGCAGCATGGTAGCACAGTGGTCAGCACAGTTCCTTCACAACTCCACGGTCCCAGGTTCAATTCCTGGCAAAAGTCACTGTCTGTGCGGAGTCTGCACGTTCTCCCCGTGTCTGCGTTGGTTTCCTACGGGTGCTCCGGTTTCCTCCCGCAGTCCAAAGATGTGCAGGTTAGGAGGATTGGTGATGATAAATTGCCCGTAGTGTCAAAAAAGGTTAGATGGGGCTACTGGGTTATGGGGCTACAGGGATAGGGTGGAGCTGTGGGCTTAAATGGGGTGCTCTCTCCAAGGGTCGGTGCAGACTCGATAGGCCGCACGGCCTCCTTTTGCATTGTAAATTCTATGTAAAAAGGGTGAGGTGGCTGCTTTTTGGTCAAACCATTGCCTTCCGACATTTGCCTTGGTACATATCTTGCCTTGATACAAACTGTTGTTCTTGCATCAGCACTCTCGTGTTGAACAGCTGTGGTTGCTTTCATACTGCATCTAAACAACATCTTGGGCAGGATTTGTTCGCAGAACCACCCCCGGCACCCTGTTTACCGGTGACAGAGGCAGGTCAGCATTGGCCGTCAATGTCTACAGCATTCTGAGTAGCTCACCCGTTCTGCCGCTGGAACGAGAAGGTTCCGTCAGCAGGAAAGGTCAGAAAATCCAGCCTGATTATACATTATTTGACCAGTTCTTTTTAACTCTGAATCTCGAGATCAGTGTTTTTCAAACTTTTTGCCCGGGACCCATTTTTACCAATCGGCCATCCTCCGGGACCCACGGCGGCCGACTTTTGTGACTCACACCAGGTGACCTTCTCGACCCATGCCAGCCAGCCTTCGCAACCCATACGTGCTGAATTTCACGACCCACACCGGCCTTCGCAACCCATGCCTGCCAGTTTTTGTGACCCACGTCGCCCGGACTTTGCGACTCACGATTCTAACTTACCTAGCCTGCTTGGTCCTCACACTCTCACTTGCTTTGTTAATCAATGTTACATTTCTGAAAATGACTTCAGCGATGAGATCTCATCGCATCCGTTGAACAAAATACAGAGGTGTGCCCTTGAACTCGCCATGCTTAGTCTTCAAATGTCTATGAGGTTTTGAGGGTTTTAAACTTTCATTTGCCAGTGCTTCCCTGCATATTACACACATGAACTTTGAATTGTGATTTGCACTGTCACAGTTAATAAGCCGTAACTCGTGATCATCTTTATGCTGCTATGTTCCTGTTTTCAACTTCTTCTTCATGGGTTGTTCACACCAGCACTGCCGGCAACTGCAAAATGGAGGAATCTCTCTCGTGCCCAGAACACGTGACGTCAGGGTGACCTGCCCTCTGTCGCCGCTCTAGGCAGGATGACTCCAGCATTTTCTTTTTAAAAAGGTGTTCTGCCCCGCTGGGCTCTGGGCCTACGCACTGCTGACAGGGCACCCATGCGTAGAATGGCCAGCAGTCTGAAAGTCGGTCGCACACTGTTAGGCACTACTTCCCGCAATCGGGAACGCTGATGCATTGTCCCGCGACCCTCCCGTGGCTCTAGATTGACATGGTTTGCAGTAGCTAAAGAGGTAAACTTGAAAAACATGTGCAGTACCCTATCTACTTACATATTTGTAAAAGAGAATTGAATAATCTGCCTGTAGATTGCATTATTAACCTATTGTTATACCAAACTGTGCTTTCTACGTATGAATATTTGCAATTTTCTGAGGTCAGAGAAAATAGAGATTTAAAACAAAGCACGCACCTGCATATAATTAACACACAGTTGTCAACCCTCTGGAGATAAATAGATTTCACAGTTCTGTGTTTTAAGCTACATTTCTTCCTGTCGCCAAACAATAATATCTGAAAAATCACTAATATTTTGCACCCAGCTAAAATAATTTTTTTTTTACGCTATTCAAATCTGGCATGATACCCTTCTTTTTAAATTATCCTTTTAAATAAGTTTTGCAAAGATGTAACGCTAAATATTTTAGATTTTGTGCACAATCAAGCTTTGACAATTAAAGCAGCTTCCTTAACTAAATGACAATTGATATGTTTATGCCCAATTTCGGGATAGTAAGGTTGTGTGAGGACGACAGAATTGCCACACAAGAGTGAATTTGTTTTTCAGTATGCATGCTTGGAGAAAAAAATTAGGAGTGTTTGGCTGTGTTCGCCGAAAACAGACATATGGCGCAAACTAAATATGCCAGTGAATGAGGGGAATTTTCAAAAAAGTAGATTTCACTCTTTCTTGATTTATCACACCAGGGTGGAATCTTCCCATGTGAGCATCCCAATGGTGGGACCGGAGGCGTGTGGCGCTCTCTCCTAGAGGCAGAATGGCTGGCTTCATGCAATCAGGTGACAGCCAGCCAACTGGATATGCAGAGATGTGGGTCCCTGTCAATCATGTGGCAGGAAGAAGCAGGAAATCACCAACCCTGCTGTTACCTCATGGGTTTAAAGGTCCAATGCCATATTTAAACTGCATCCATGCAGGCATCTACTTCCTGCTATCCAACAACATCGGTATGGATACATGTCGGGAATTTGTAATCCATGGAACTGCTGCGACCACTTTTTCCCCCTGGGTGCAGGTCAGGGAGGGAGTGGAGAGCTATTGTGTATAATGATAAACCAGTATTGTTGTATCCAGCCTACCATTCCATGCGTATTCACTGCATGAATTCTACAGGTGCACACTGATATGACCTTCAATCATTCTGTCTGCCTTCTGAACAAAAGAACGCATAACACAAAGCGCTCCAATAGTGTTTGCAGCATACCTGACCTTCGTATATTGACTCCTTCTGAACAGGATGCTGCAGAATGAGCAGAGGATGAAGCTAAATATTCCTGGGCAGATGGAAATCAGGCCGGAGTCTCAATACATCAGAGTGAGAATGTATCCTGCCTAATTGCAAATTGGGGATGTAGGAGGTATGTGATACATTGATGGGAAAAGGGATTCTGTATAACCGTGCATTGGCTAGATGAGAGGGCAACAAGGCACCCAAAGGGCACCCCTTCTGCTTTGGGATTCAGAGAGTAGCCATAGTACACCGACAGGGCAGAGGAGCACCAGCAAATCATCTCGGGGTGTCACCTCAGCGCACTCCAAGGGTACAGTACTGCTCTTCCTCCCCTCTACCAGTGACGCCAGGGCCACCAGCAGGTGAGGCTGCAGAGGGTATTATTGCTGCACCTGGGCAGGAGACCCTCAGCAGACTAGAGACCCTTCCATCTCTGGCCTAGCCCTGCTGTAAAGATCACATGATGAGAGTGCTGGAATTCAGGTCCAAATGCATATCTGGCAGCTACTGAGTGCTGGACTTGGCAGTCACAACCCTCACAGAGTCATAGTGTCATACAGGACTGAAAGTGCCTCTCAGCCCTTTGAGTCAGTGCTCATTCAAAACAACCATCTAACTATTCTAATCCCATTTTCCAGCACTTGTCCCATAGCCTTGTATGCCTTGGTATTGCAAGTGCATATCTAAATACTTCTTAATCGTTACAAGTGTCTCTGCCTTCACCACCCTTTTCAGGTAGCGAGTTCCAAACTCCTGCCATCGTATGGTTAAAAATGTTTTTCCTCACATCCCCGCTAAACCTCCTGCCCCTCACCTTAAATGTATGCCTCCTGATCACTGATCCCTCTACCAAGGAGAAAGGTTGCTTCCTGTCTGCTCTATCAATGCCCTCAGGGGTCTTGCAGCCATTCTCAGAGGTTTGACCTCAGCACAGGCTCAGCATGGGCCTGGTTTCCAATAGTGTCTGACTGTCGGGGACCTCTGACTGTCACATCCTGCATCAGCTGCAGGAATGTGTCACCAGACAGTGACCCTCTGCCCAAGCACAAACACATACCCACAGAGATCATTGTCTCTGTTCTGATGGAGGGAGTAGGGAATGATGTGACGGTGCATCCTCTGAGTGATCAGTGTCATCATCCTCAGAGTGGAGGTCGGGCTGGTTTCAAGCTGGCTCCGACATGTCTCCATCACCAAGGCCATGTCAGACAATGGGGCAGAGCACTCAGCAGGCTGCTTCCACCTTGACTGCAGATAACAGGTTAGCACCAAGACACAGTGGAAGAAAACTTAATATTAAAAAAATATAATAGTGCACAGGTGAGATAGGTTTGAAATTATTTCATGGATGTGTTTATCATAGAATTTACAGTGCAGAAGGAGGCCATTCGGCCCGTCGAGTCTGCATCGGATCTTTTGAAAGAGCACCCTACCCAAGCCCACATCTCCACCCTATCCCCACAACCCAGTAACCCCATCCAACACTAAGGGCAATTTATCATGGCCAATCCACCTAACCTGCACATCTTTGGACTGTGGGAGGAAACCGGAGCACATGGAGAAAACCCACGCACACACGGGGAGAACGTGCAGACACCGCACAGACAGTGAACCAAGCCGGGAATTGAACCTGGGCCCCTGGAGCTGTGAAGCAATTGTGCTAACCACCATGCTATCGTGCTGCCCACAAGTTCGGTTATGTTCAAGTACATTGTTTGAAACATTTTATTCATGTATGTTGGATGTTCATGATTTCTAGAGCTTTAAATTAATGGGGGCTTTTAAAGAGGTGGGACCTCATTGATTATCAATGATGGATGAATTATCAATGATGGATGACATGGGGATATGGAAACAACAATTTGTGCAGGGTCTTGGAAAGACTGACATCTCCGAGTCTCTTTTCATTAGCAATTATCAACCTTTCTGTCACCCCTTGTTTGTTCTGAGTTTGATACCAGCCAGCTAGCATGTGATGCTTATCCCCTTATTATCCAGAACAGGCTGTTATCTGATTATCAGATGCAGTTAAAGCATTGCATTTATTGTGGGTTCACAATGGGCAGGTTCTGAGACGGGGGGACGGGGGGCGGGGGGGGACGGGGGGCGGGTAAAATTGGAAGGACGGGATTCCACCTGGGAACCCACCCATCCAAAGTCACGTTTAGCAGGCAGGGCCTCGGGTGGGAAACCTGCTCATTCACTTACTAAGGCCCTTAATGGCCATTTCCCACCCAGCCTCAATTTTGAGGCTGGTGGCATGAGGTGTGGGCAGGGTGGAAAAGTGACATTTACACTTTTCCCATCTGGGGTAGGAAGGACTTGCTTCCAAGGGCAGACAGAAGTCACTGCCAACCAACACTCAAGTGAGTGTTAAATGGCAGTCGGAATGTGGGAGCCAATGGCTGTGCATTCGGCGCTGACTCTCAGGATGGAAAGCGCCGATCACTCACCGTCTGCACAATATGTCATTGTGTCATGGGTGATTTTTGGAAATGTGTGTGGTTTGACAGAACCATGTATATGGGCTTGCTCATACCAAGTGTTTGCAGCATTTTTCTTCCAGGTGGCAAGTTGCAGGCCTGTCAGTTGAACTGGAGGGAGTATGTCAGATCTTCTGGCACTTACACAGCAACATTTCATGAGGAAATCAAGAGGTCTTGCATGGGCCTCATTCTGACTGGAATCTGGATGAAATGAGAGTGCCATGGGCCTCTCTCTCATATGTTGCGTTATCACCCTGGCTTGTGCAGATGGAGGCGCACCATCCACTCCCTCAGGAATATCAGCTTCTTCCTCTTCTTCCTTATCTGAGGAGGCACCCCACTCCATGTCCCTGAGTGAAACATCCTCACGTCTGTTGCATAAGGTTGTTTAGGACACAGCGGATAACAATGATCCTGGAGACTCTGTGGATGATCATCACTCCACCTGAGCAGTCCCGGCAGTGTGGAACCCATCTTCAGAACTGTCGTGGCCTGTGTTGTCCTACTTGAGGTCTGGGGCAGCATTATTCCTCTCGTCTGCTATCTTTGTGGGTTCAGCCAAGATGTTTTTAGCCAGGTCTTCTGTGGGTATCCTCTGTCACCAGTGAGCTACCCCTGCAATTGCTAAGGGGTGGGAGGGGGCAAACAGTTGTGGGGCCTGGGAGTGAGTGAGGATGCAAGATTCACAAGAGCTCCCAGGGTCGTGAACACACAACTGCAGGATTAATTTGTGGTGATCACAGGCCAGCTTCATATGAAGACAATGAAAGCCCTTTCCATTTTTTAATGCTTCTGGCAGGTTCCCAGGGAGCTCTCAGAGCCACAATTACCCCTTGTGCCTGTGGAAATCCAGCAATAGGAGCAAAAACCATAGTTCTGGCTGCTTGGCTCTCTGGAGCGGTGGCAAATTGCACAGAATTATTGGCTCCTCTGAATGTAGCATTGGTGAGCTCCCTGATGCATTTGTGAGTGGCTCACTGAAAGATGTCACACATGCCCCCTCCCACCCCTGTAGAGACTCTAATTGAACCCCAGACGTAGGACCGTCACTGCAGTCTGAACTCTTGGACATGATTGGTACTGTGTCAGTTTCTGCCCAGTATAATACAAAATGGTCACGTTGCCAGGTAAATGAATAACGCATTTCATAGGATCAGAAAGGTAATTAACCTCCAACAGGGAGAAGGTAGGAGAGCAGGAGCTGCCAACTAAGCTGAAGTGGTTAAAGCATATTGATACTCCAGCATGCTGTCAACAAATGAACTGTTAGCTTGCTATGTAATCTGAGACTGGGCGAAAAGGAATAAATCTGTGCGAACAACGTTATATACTGCAGCCTTTAACCTCCAGGGAGTCAAATCTACCAGGTGCTGGACTTCTGAAATAAAATCAGAAAATGCTAGAAATACACAGAAGGTTGAATGACGCCTGTAAACTAAAAAGACAGATTATTGACATCTTGTGAACGCAATCCTTCTTCAGATCCATTCCACATTCAGCATGTCTGTTTTTTTTTGCTCCATGTTCCTGCAGTCCACTTCCAATTGCGGCCAACTTAATAAAATGCTGGACAACTGATTATTCTGGGAATGTTTCTAAATTACATAATCTAATATACTAGCATTTACTGAAGTAAAAATAATGCTACCAATGTATCATTACAATACTCTGTTTGGATACGAGTTTGTCTACCTGTCCTTGGAGTTTATACAGTATTTTTCCAAAATGCCCTTTCTGAGGGGAAAGCAAAACAGGCAGAGGCTTCACATAGTGGCTTATATTTCGACTAGGTGTAACATTTATAATTGCTTTTAACCCTGTTTTCTTATGTCGAAAGGAGTCTATAATTTGGAACTCCAAGCAGATCCCAGATCAGTGCCACGCACCAACCTAAGTAGTCATGAAATTTTGTGTGCAGGTTAATTAATAAAGTAGTAGGATTGGATAAGTAGACCCCCAGCACTTCAAATCAACTTTTTGTTGAAAAAGAAGTCTGAAAAGGCACAAAACCAATTTAATATGTTTTACAAAAAGGTAGCCGAGGAAATTCCTTTGACGCAATCCCTTGACAGTGGAAGTGCAGGTAGTGGAATTTCTTCTCAGTTTCCCTACTGAAATTAAAAGGCTGGGATGGATTGGGCAGAATCATGGTAGAAGTGGCTTCTAACCAATTTTCCAGGTCAGAAACAAAATCAAGGTCGGCCCCCTCTCTAACTCCCCTGAAATTGTGAGGTTCATATGTCTTGAAAGGGTTTATTTCAAACTAACATTAACAATTGAAAAAAAAAAATCGACATGGTTGCGCTTTATGGAACTTTAGATAGACAACGACAACTGATGTTGCCTTTTGAAGAGAAGGCATGAAATGGATTCGCACTCATAATATATAATAATAATCGCTTATTGTCACAAATAGGCTTCAATTAAGTTACTGTGAAAAGCCCCTTGTCGCCACATTCCGGCACCTGTTCAGGGAGGCCGGTACGGGAATTGAACCCACGCTGCTGCCTTGTTCTGCATTACAAGTCAGCCGTTTAGCCCACTGTGCTAAACCAGCCCCTACTCATGCAACAAAAGTAAAAAAACTTCAAATGTGGTTTTAACTTGCTATTGATGACTAAGTGGAGCATTTTGGAATCTTATTATTCCTGTCTCCCCTAGAAAAATGAATAGATTGCTCATGCAACAGATACATCAGAATGTCTCACGAAGGCCACACAGGGATTGATGTTAATTATGGTGCTGACATTATTCTTACTGCAGCAGTACTTGAGTAAGTTCCAACTTGTGGAACTTTCAGGGGACTTGCATTTTATCAGAAATGTGAATTGGCCTGGCCTCTATAACCATAGAGTCTTGTTACTGTTCCCATTTCCTTGCTGCAGGATAATACTTGCTTCATATATTTTGCTCTGCATAAGCACAGGGAATTGAGAGGTCAGCCACGGAGCTTTATCTAACTTTTCTGTGATATCTGGGGACTTCTGTCAGAATCATAACTGGGCGCGACACATAAATGTAGTGGTGACAACAGCAGCTCAGAGCCTGTGTATTCTTTGGCGAGTGACCCCCCCCCCCCCCCCCCACCCCAGACACACACACACCAAAGCCTTGTCCTCACTTACAAGCCACGTGTCAGAAATGTGATTCAAAAAAACTTTCTACTTCTCTGAATGAGCATTCTTTTTGTCAAGATGTCTCCTGGAGAGTCAACTTCCAAGAGAGATCCTCACTGTGCAAAACTAACCTCGGCTAATCACTTGGCCATCAATCTCCCCCACCTTCTTTCTTTTGCTGTTGAAGTTCACCTGACTATACTGGTGAGCGTATTTCACCCAAACTCGGGTGGGTGTTGCGGGGGGGGGGAGATAGGGTTGGGAGAAAGGTGACAGTGACAGTGATTGACTGAGTGTGTCATCAAGGAGCCCTTGCAGCCAATAGGAATCTGGGGGTAGACCCTCCAGTGGTTGGTGTCATACCTAGCAGAAAGGAAGATGTGGTTGTTGGAGGCCAATCAACTAAATCCCGGGATATCACTGCAGGAGATTCTCAGGGTTGTGACCTACGCCCAACCACCTGAAGCTGTTGAAACAATAGCTTTCCTCTGTCACAAGTGGAGGTGTTCACTGATAACTGCAGAATGTTCAGTACCATGTGCAACCCCTCAGACACTGAAGCAGTTTGTGTCCATGTGCATCAAGACCAAGTCAGGCTTAGGTTGATAAGTGGCAAGTAACTTTCATGCCACACAAGTGTCAGGAAATGACCATACCCAGCAAGCTGTTACCTAACCACCTCCTCTTGACATTCAATATCATTACCATGGCTGTATCACTGACTATCAACATCCTGGGATGTTAACATTGACCAGAGAATGAACTAAACCAGCTGTGTAAATAGAGTGACTTCAAGAACAGGTCATGGATTGAGGTAGACTGAGGAATTCTGAGGTGGGATACTCACTTCCTGATTTCCTAAAGTCTGTCCACCATCAGCAAGGCACAAGCCAGGTGTGATGGAATAATCACCACCGGCCTCAATGGCTCCAACGCTCAAAATGTTCAAGAGCAGAACAAAGCCGTCCTCTTGATCAGCACTCCGTCCACCAACTTAAATAGTCGTTCATTCCAACACTGACACATAGTGGCAGCAGAGTGCAAAATCTACAAGATGCCCTGCAGCAGCCCACCAAGGCTCCTTTGATAGCTCCTTCCAAACATAGAACATTTACAGTGTAGAATGAGGCCATTTGGCCCATTGAGTCTACACTAACCCTCTGAAAGGACACCTTATCCAGGCCCACTGCCCTGCGCTATCCCTGTAATCTCATAACCCCAACTAACCTTTGAACACTGAGAGACGATTTAGAAAGGCCAATCTTCCTCACCCGCACATCTTTGCATTGTGGGAGGAAACCGGAGCACCCGTAGGAAACCCACACAGGCACGGGGAGAATGTGCAAACTCCACACAGACAGTCACCCCAGGTGGGAATCAAAGCCGTGACCCTACCACTGTGAGGCAGCAGTGCTAACCACTGTGCCGCCCAAACCTGCAAACGACATCACCTACAAGGACAAGATCAACTGATTCATGGGAGAACCCCCACCTGCAAGTTCACTTCCAAGCTACTCACCGTCATGATTTGAAAATATATTCGCCATTCCTTTACTGTCGCTGGGTCAAAGTCCTGGAACACCATCCGTAACAGCATGGTGGAAGTGCCACAACAGATGAACTGCAGCAGCTCACAAAGAAAGCTCACCACCATCTTCTCAAGGACAATTAGGGGACAAATGACGACCTTGCTTTATAGTGACCTCCAATTTTGCCGTCAGCTTTCTACCTGGCAACCAATTTTGTACATCTCCTGGATCTTCAATTCCATGGAAATGCCTCCATTAGTGCATCCTCCAATACCCTACTCTCAAATAGCTTCTAGATTTTTCTCGATACATCAGTCTCCGAATGCTGAAGCTCCATGCTGACTCCACTCCTACGTTATCCCACCACAGGATCTTTGATTTTCACTTTGGACGCTCTCCTGTTATCTTCTTCCATCGATTTCCTGTTTCCAGTCATATTTATTTTAGTGACTATTAACTGCATGTAATGAAGCCAATGCAATGTGAGTTTTACCTGTGGCCATTCATTTGCACATTTGTGCAGTCATTCCAAACCTGAGGCCATCACTTCTATTCCAACTTTTTTCTCCTTTTTTGTTTTCTTTCTCTTTACCCTGTCTCGACCATTCTCTTTTATCATCATGTCTCCTTTCACTTCTCCCCTCGGATACTCTGCCCTCACAAAACCCTACCCCAATCCTTCAGCACTCTTCATCCTTCCTGTTCTCTTGCTGCCTTTCCAGGCCTGCCTCCCTCTTATATAAGCCCACCTCTTCCTTCTGTGTCTCTCTTGGCATCCTCCCAAGGGCCTATTCAGCACTGTCTAATTACAAGTAGCAAAACCAATTGCCCCATCCAACTTTACCGTTGATTTCCCCGGCCACTGGCAAGATTAGCCTTCAGCATGTCAATCCCCTTTGCATCTATTTCACGCCTCCCGCTGCTGACACTGTTAACTCTGCCAGTGGATCAGTGCTCACCTGCCCTCTATGCATTTTCCTCCAGAATGTACAGTCAGTCATGAGCAAGGTCTTTGCCTGGCATGGGATCATTGTGGACTATTTCACCAACATCATTGCCTTAATGGAAACATGGCCATGGGGTGATGACACCTTCCCACTTAATGAAGCCTCCCTACCTTGGTATCTCTTACATGGAAACCATTGTGATGGTGCTGTGGGACTTAGCACCAGGTCTCGTGTACCCCTTTGGCATATTCTTCTCCTTTTGAGCATCTCCCCTTGTTTCACCCCTTTTACTCATTTAGAATCCTTCCACCCACCCAATAATGATAAAAGGTATCTCATCGTGTTAACTTCACCAATTTTGATCCTCTACCACTGCACCAAGCAGATTTCTCATCCTCGATGGTTTTAATCACCATCTCAATTCATCATGCTCTCTCTCCATTCACTGCCTTCCAGGTAAACATTTCAATCTTTATTCACAGCCAACCGTGTGACATCACCAATTCCATTGTGTCAATCACAGATTTGGCCATTTATTCCTCGTACTTCCCTCCACTCACATCACCCTTCAACTATTCAACCATATCTCCCTCTGTATTTGTGCCTGAACAACCTTATCCTCAACCCACTTAAAACTGCCCTTACAAAATCCTAACTGTTTTTGGTCCTCCATTTACCACATTTTTGGAGCTCAACCATATCCTCATCTCTGCTTTTGATCCCGAATCCCCTATAAAAGCATTATTCTCTCTGACCCCAGCCATACCTCTGGTACAGCCCCTATCTCCACTCACTTAATTCGAAGGGATACGGACTTGAAAAGATATAGCAGGCAACTGGTTTAGATTGCTAGATCTGGCTGTGCCACATAAAACATCATTAGGTCTTGCACCTGACTGCCAAAACTGCTCCATATTCAAGGATCATACTGGTATGGAAATATTACCCTGGTATTTTCTCTCTACTGCAAACTATATTCTAAAATCCCTCCCCCTTGTCCTTTCATATGGGCAGCACGGTAGCACAGTGGTTAGAAGAGCTGCTTCACAGCTCCAGGGTGCCAGGTTCGATTCCCGGCTTGGGTCACTTGGGTGCGGAGTCTGCACGTTCTCCCCGTGTCTGCGTGGGTTTTCTCCAGATGCTCTGACAGTCCAAAGATGTGCAGGTTAGGTGCATTGACCATGATAAATTGTCCTTAGTGTCCAAAAAGGTTAAGTGGGGTTACTGGGTTACAGGGATAGGGTGAAGGTGTGGGCTTGAGTAGAGTGCTCTTTCCAAGGGCCGGTGCAGACCCGATAGGCAGAAAGGCCTCCTTCTGCCCTGTAAATTTTATGATTCAACCCTCATCTCCAAAAGTTCCTGGGCTTCTTTGTCACTAAGATTGAGGCCATGTGGTCAGTTGACTCTTCTGCCTCGCTCTCATCCAATGGCTAACTGGGCCAAAGTTCCACTGAGGTTCCCTCTTGCCCGCGCTCTGAATTTGCATAAGAAGTCGGAGCAGAAGTTGATAATTCAGCCCCACATGCCTACTCCGCCATTCAATACGATCATGGCTGATATAATCTCGTCTTCATCCCCAACTTCCTAACTACTTCCCATAACCCTTCATCATGTTATTAAAAACTTATCTATCTCCTTAAATTTGTTTAGTCTTACAGCATTCACCGCACTCTTGGTGGAGATAATTCCACAAATCCATGACCATCTGAGAAAATAATTCCGCCTCATTTCTGGTTTAAATCTGCCATCCCTTAGCCTAAAACTATGGCCTCTCATTCTAAAATGCTCAACCAGGGGAAACATCTGCTCTATATCAACCCTGTCAATCCCTTTTAGCATCTTCTATACCTCAATTAGATCTCTTCCCGTTCTTTTAAGCTCCAGGAAGCATAAGCCTACGCTGCTCAATCTCTCTTCATAAGACAAGTCTTTCATCCCTGGAATCTAGTGAACCTTCTCTGAACCACCTCAGATGCATTTACATCCTTTCTCAAGTAAGGGGGTCAAAACGGTGCGTAGTACTCCAGATATTTCACCAATGCCACATACAGTTGCAACAGTACTTCCATACTTTATACTTTATTACATCAGCAGTGAATGCCAAAATTCCAATTGCCTTCCTTCTGACCTGCTGCACCTGCATACTAACTTTCTGTGATTGATGCACGAGGACGCCCAGATCCCTCTGCACTGAAGCATTTTGAAGTATCAAGTCATAGAGATCTACAGCACAGAAAAGATCCTTTGGCCCATCGCACCTTTATTAGTTTTAATAATAAAACTATTCATGCTTAATAAATGTTTTGTCTCTTGTTAAATATAATTAGCGATCCTGTGACATTTTCTAAAACAGAAAAGTAAACATTCCCATTTTCGCGCCAGACCATTTTTGCGCCAGGATTACATTTTGGGATCTTCACATTCAGTTATAACACCAATTGGGATTGTATCAAGGTCGGAGCCAGGAGGTTTAGATTTAGAGGCGATTTGAGGAAAACCCTTTTCACCCAGAGGGTGGTGGAAATCTGGGACTCACTGAAAAGATGGTAGAGGCAGGAACTCTCACAACATTTAGAAGCATTTAGACGAACACTTGAAACACCATAGCATGCAAGGCTATGGATTAAGAGGTAGAAAATGGGATTAGAATAGTTAGATGCTTAATGTCCGGCACAGACTTGAAGGGCCAAACGGTCTCTTGATGTGCTGTAAAACCCCTTGACCTCATATGTACTGGTTAAAGGAGCATTACCTTCAGTAGGAGAGAGAATTGTAAACTGCCATGTTGAGGCAGTGTAGGGAAACATCCAGGTTAAATTTTCATTATTGATTACAATCAGTTTCAATATTGATTGCAATTTGTTGGAGGATATAGTTGTTCACTGCTTAAGTATAATCATGGTTGCTGCTATTATGGCTTGTTATTTAAACTGTGTTGAACCTCAGATAACATCACATCTGATTTTCTTTCCTCCATGCATCCTAAATAGAAAATATCAGTCAGATTAATAGTTAACGTTTGAGATTCGACACTTTCAATGAGTTACCCAGTTGATAGCTCATGTAGTTTTACCACCTAGATTTCAACTGACATTTTTACGAAAATATTCACATGAAAGGAATGTGTATTCCTGTGAAATCTCAGTTGACGGAAACATTCATATACATGCAGCTTGAAAATCCACCACACTTCCTCCCAACTCCTAGCCAATACATGGCTTCAGTCATGCAACCGTCCTCTCAAAGTGTGTCGAACCGATCCACTATGGCCATCAAAATGACAAGGTGCTTGCGTAGAGCATACTATGTTCTGTGCAGCTGTGTGCAAGGGAAACCATTGAGCCAGAATGAATTCCCACTTTCAACAAGTGATTTCATGTGGGTGTGGACAGAGGGAAAAAAATAAACCATATGTGCACCAGACAGGTTCACAATACCATACTAAATTGAGCAAAGCAAAGCCATCTACTGCCTGATCAAGTTATCTATGCTTTTCATGAATTAAATTAAAGCAGATTCTTCCAATTCTTTTCAGTCTTCCCGATGGTCACTTTGTTTGCATCCATTTACCACAGACAACCGTGGTGAATGTGTGCAGATATTAAAAACACATCCATTTACTTCAGCTTTCATCTTATGAATCCAAAAATGATTTGCTAATTACCTACTTTTAAAGCATAACATCCAAACAATTGTATCTTTATGTTAGTTTCTCACAACTCTAGGTTCAGCCATTTTCACAATCTTGGGAATAATAAAGTTTGCTCGAGGTGACATGAAAGCTTGAATTTCTTTCAGGCAAAGTAAGTATTAATTAGCCATCATGCAGGAACACTCGCATGTCACAATACAGACCAAATACAGGTTTGCTGCAGAACACCCCACAGCTGTAAAATGTACAGATTTTAAATTTCAACACTTTCTCTAAACTTGGCACACAGGGTCACAGCCGCATATTACTGCTTTGAATAGCACAAATGTTATTCATATTACCAGTTAGTGCATTCTTTCCTCAGATCGGAGTCAGAGAATTGCAGGTTTAAGCTCCATACCAGGATTTGAGTGCATTATCTTGGGCAATATATTTGTGCAGTTGTAAAGAAGTGTTGCATCAGCAAAACATCAGATGAAATGGTAGACGGATTGTCTGCCTGTTCTGGCAATTCTAATATATAACTTAGGTGCAGGAATGATCATTCAGCCCCTCGAGCCTACTCTACCATTCAATAAAGCCATGGTTGATGTGATTGATGCCCAACTCCACTTTCCTTCCTATCCACTATACCCTCTGACCCCCTTGTCAATCAAATAGTTATCTAATTCAGCTTTAAAAATAGTCAATGACTCTATCAACTGCTCTCTGGGGAAGAGAGTTCACCGACTCATGACCCGCAGAGAAAAGATTTTTCCTCATCTCCATCTTAAATGGGAGACACATTACTTTAAAACTGAATCCCCAAGTTCTAGCTTCTCCCACATGGAGAAATATCCTCGCAGCAGCTACCCTGTAAAATGCCTTCGGGATCTTACCTGATCCAAGAAGATCACCTATCGTTCTTCTGAACTTCAATGGATGCTGGCCCAGCCTGTCCAACCTTTCTTCATGGGATAACTCCCTTTTTCCAGGAATTATTTGAGTTATCCTTCTCTGAACTGTTTCTAATGCAATTATGTCCTTTATTAAATAAGGAGACCTTATACACTATACTCCAGATGTGGTTGCACCAATACCCGATAGAACTGTAACAAAGAACTGTAACAAACCTTTCCTACTTCTATATTCCAATCCCCTTGCACTAAACAACAACATTCAATTTGCCTTCCAAATTATTTACTGTAACTGCATACTAACAATTTTTAATTCACGTACCATGATACCCAGATTTCTCTGTACCTCAAGAGTTCTGCAATCACTCCCTATTTAAATAATATGCTCCTTTTTAATTCTTTCTGCCAAATTGGACAAGTTCACATTTTGCCACATAATACCCCATCTGTTCATTCCTTGGCCACTCACTTCACCTATTTCTATCCCTTTGCAGATGCCTTCTGTCTTCTTCTCAAGTTGCTTTCCTACCTATCTTTATGTCATCAGCAAATTTTACAACTGTACATTTGATCTGATTATCCAAGCCATTAACCAGGCTTTTAAGTAGTCAAGGTCTGGTACAAACCCCCTTTCTGATCCAAAAGATCCCCAGCAGTATTCTCCGTCATCGGGATCCTCCAGTCTGCCAGCAGCACACCCACGGGTCCCTGACGGCGTGAGGTGGCCACAGTGGGAAACCCCATTGGCCGGCTGCGGGAACGGAAAATCCCGCTGCCAGTGGGAGTGCGTTGCGCCGGAAAACACAGCTGGTGGACTGGTGAATCCCAACCCTCCCATGTCGAAGAATGGTGTGATATCCTGGCTAATATTCACCCTCGACTGATGCCACCAAATAAATACAGACTGATTGATTACTCATCCATTGCCATTCGTAGGATGTCTGTGGGTGCAGAATGGTTACTATATTTGTGGACGCAACTCCAAGGTAATTCATTGGAAGAAGCATTTGTAAATCAAAATATTATTTTATGACTGAATGATTTTACACAATCCAGGGAGATGCACCATAATCTACAATATATAACTGGAAAAGGAAAATATTACACTTTGATGTCCCACCTCAGCAGAGAATGGTAGCATTGGTAACAACTAAAAAAAACCAGGTGTTAGTTCACGCCACTGTCTCTTGTTTGGTAGTTAATCTTGCTCCACAACAAAATGCAAGGGATTGTAGGTTCAATTTTTGCTTGCCGACCTATTGTGGAGGAGGCCAGGTTAACATTGGGAACCTGGAAGTTGCCGCGTCACATATGCCAGTTGTTTTTTTAAACTCAGCCCCAGCATTTATTTCTGACTTCTGGGCTACCCCGATCAATTAGAGCAGATGGGCATGATGGTGACCCACGACCATCTGTTTCAGCTCCCCTGTATAAAAGGCACCCTGTGAGTGTCAGAGTGGAAGTACAGTCAAAGCGCTAAAACAGAGCCAGCAAGTTGAGACACGAGAGGTTCACGGCATAAGAGGTAGGGTGGGAGGAAGACGCCTGCTGCAAAACACAAGCAGACATGGCTAGAGGTTGCCAGCAGGAGGAGCATGAAACCTCGTTCCTGGATACATTGTCAGGGAAGGAAAGGTGAGCGAGATGTATGTCAATCTTTACATATCAGCTGAACATTGCCGGAATGGGATTCCTTTTAACTGATGCATACTGCTGGGTGATCTGAGGGCACCTTGATTGCCACATGTATGCAAGTTATGATCCCCTATACTTGTGGAAATCCAACTGGTACATCACAACTGAGGAACTCTCATTCTGATCGGCCTTGTGAGTGGTAAAATGCAAAGAAGTGCCAGCTTGGGCAAACTTGGCATTTGTCACCTCAGAGATGCACTTGTTGGCCTCAGATTGTGAGATTTAACTATCTGTACCCTGCTGGCTGACATAATCCACCAGCTACCACAAAGAAGATCAGGATTCAGATTTTGGCTGCGGTGAACACAACAGGAGACCACCAGAGGTTGTGGATTTAGTGCAAGAGCTGCTTAATGGCCTGTTGTGTTCGAGTAAGGTGAGTAGCTTGGCTCAACCAGACAGAACTCGGAGGGAAAGGTCACATGTGCACACTGCAGCTAAGGCACGAGTCCTGGAACACACCTCTGCTTTATTTATACTTGAATTTGATTTAGTGGCACGTGGACCGAGGTACAGTGAAAAGTACTGTTCTGCATAAAGTCCAGACAAATCATTCCATACATGAAAAAAAACATAGGGTATTCTGGTAGCAGCTGGGAAGAAATTATTTTTGAATCTGTGAGTGCGTGTTCTCAGACTTTTGTACCTCTTGCCCAATGGATGAAGTTTAAAGAGTGAATAACCCGGGTGGGAGGGGTCTTTGATTATGCTGCCCTCTTTCCCAAGGCAGTGGGAGGTCTAGACAGAATCAATATATGGGAGGCAGGTTCACGTGATGGACTGGGCTGCGTTCACAGTAATGAGACTTGCATTGTAAGCTGCCCATGTAGAACATAACATATGTGAGCACTGTGATGTACACACACATTAAAGAGAAATATCCCTGCATCCACAATAAATCAGGCTAATGTGAAATCATATTGTCATTGCAATTAAAGAGGGCAAAGAATGGTAACGTGATGGCCCAGACTTAGGGATACGTCAGCTTGACTTCAACCAATTCCTTCAGTGGAACTTGCTTTCGCTGCCATAGAAATAGACAGGAATGCTGAACAGCTGTCTGTTGGCGCTGGTGAATTGCCCTTAACAGGTGATAAAGATGGTGGTAAATGCATCTCGGTAGCATGGTAGCACAGTGGTTAGCACCGTTGCTTCACAGCTCCAGGGTCCCAGGTTCGATTCCCGGCTGGGTCACTGTCTGTGCGGAGTCTGCACGTTCTCCCCCTGTCTGCGTGGGTTTCCTCCCACAGTCCAAAGATGTGCGGGTTAGGTGGATTGGCCATGCTAAATTGCCCTTAGTGTTCAAAAAATGTTAAGTGGGGGTTACTGGGTAACGGGGATAGGGTGGATATGTGGGCTTCAGTGGATTGCTCTTTGTAAGGGCTGGTGCAGACTCAATGGGCCAAATAGCCTCCTTCTGTACTGTAAATTCTATGATTCTATAGCATATGATGGTATTGGTGGAGGTCATGCTGTCAGCTCACTGTATGAAAGGGAATGTAAAGGTGGGGTTACATCAGAAGCGCATGGTTAAGGCAATGGTATGTATCGGAGAGTGCTTTCACAATGTGAAGAGCTACACCTAAATAAGTTCTTTTATGTCTCACACAGGTCCAAGTTTTGCTTCCCTCCCCCCTCCAATCCAGGTCAGAGCAAGAGGAGGAAAGAATGTCTGAGGAGGCATCTTCGCCCACAAGAGGAAACATCCTCTCCACATCTCCAGTTGACCTTATCTATGACAAAGAGTAATTCAGACTCGGAATATTAGCTCCCTTTTCTCTCCACAGTTGTTGTCAGACCTGCTGAGAGTGTCCATTATTTTCTGGATTAGTCTTGTTCACCTACTTTAAACTGCTTCCGAAGCATTTACATCCTGCCTTAAATAAGAACAATATTGTTCACAGTATTCCAGATGGAGTCTCACCAATGCCCAATTTTGTTACCCTTTGGTGAATAGTGGGGAAGTGGTTGAAGGATTCTAGAGTGGATTATCAGCTCGTTGATACGTGTTCTAAATGTTCCTTCCAAGACCAACAAGTCTTGGCATTGGATTCAAACCCGAAGCTTCTGGTCTAGTGGTAGCAATGCTACCCCTGTGCCATAAGGTCCCTTACCAATGTCCTGTATACTGACAAATAACCTCCCTACTTTTGTGTTCAATTTCCTTGCAATAAATGATAGCATCCTGTTAGCCTCCCTAATTGCTTGCCATCCTGCATACTAGCCTGTTGTGATATGCGTACTAGGACCCCTCGGTCCCTTTCCATCACCGAGCTCTGCAATCTCTCATCATTTAATAATATGCTTGTTTATTATTTTTCCTGCCAAAATAGACAATTTCCCACGTTCCCACATTATTCTCCATTTTCCAAGCCTTTGCCCATTCACTTAACCCATCTATGTCCCTTTGTCACCTCTTTGTGTCCTCTTTACAACTTATTATCATACCAACACAACTCAAAAAGAATGTTAGCATTATTAAGGACATTCTTACCAGTGATAATGAAGACAGTATGCTGAGGTCCATCTTGAATTGAAGTCATCAGGAGCAAGGGTGCAACCATTGGAGAGGTCTAGCGGGCTTCTTCCTTCTTTGCTCTACCACATAAGAATCCAACATTCAAAGGCTCAAGCACTGAGATGCTCCTTGCTTCTTTCATTGGGCATTGAAGCTCGACTTTAAGGAAGGCTCAATGGTCAGGCTCCACAAGCAGACGCAGGTCAGCATGTGCATCCCAAGCATGAGTGCTGGATGCAAGTCATTCATCTGCAGTTCGTGTCATGGATTGTCCTAAGCATAAGCATCACAGGTCAAGATGCCATGTGTACTCCAGGCATTGTTGCTCTTCTGCTGTCCCCACTACATTGGCAGTATTTTCATTCCAGCTGGTGGAAGATGTGCTTTCTGGGGGGAAGTCGAGGTTTATGGAAGCCAGGAAAGTTGCAAATGGTGGCCATTGCCGAAACTGGACAATTGGCTGGAATGGATCGTGCACAGGTTAATTTAAAGAGCTGTTATTGCACAGTTGTGGGCTCATCCATTGCAATATGCTTTATCTCTATGTGCATTGGCAAATCCAATAATATAAGCTTGTGTTGGGTGAAAGTTCTTCAGTCATATTGGCATTGTGTGCATATTTGGAAGTCATTTACTATTGCGTCCTAATAAGTCAGTCATTTTCAAAGTCAGGGTCGCGATCCGCGGGTGGGTTGCGTTGGGAGGGTCGTGGAGTCATCCATCACGATGTTCCCAATCACGGGTATTAATGCGCAATGGCCGCAGCAGCTGGCTTTAAAAATGACGGCTGCCCCCGGGTTTCAGAACGTGGGCACGCTGCACATGAATGCCTGCACATCAGTTTTCATGCCTGGAGCCCAGCAAGAAACACCGCCTCCTCCTGATGTCAGCGCGCCGACCCAGGAGAAGATCTTTTTTGAATTCAATGCCTGAAGTGACAGCAGAAAACAGATCATGCATCCTGAACACTGTGTTCACGTGCCCGGGGCACGATTTTGATCCCTCCATTTTTTCAGCTACAAACAAGCAACAGGACTGTAAAATTTAAAATGATGGATCATTTTGTAATAAGGAAGAGAGGGCCAGAAACACAAACAGGCCAGGATCTCACAGCTACTTCTGCTGGAGAGAGTGGCTCTGGAGAATCCACAGCAGAACAAAGCAGTGGTGATGTGAGCTTACCATTGAATGACAAAGCAAGTGAGATCGTGAGGACCAAGCCAGCTCACCTGTCGCATTAAAGGTAAGTGAAAATGCAGGGTCACGACAGTCGGCCGGCATGGGTCACAACGGCATGGGTCAGGCATGGGTCTGAAGGTTGGCCGGTTGGTAAAATAGGTCCCCAGAAAAAAAGTTTGAAAAACACTGTAATAAGTTATTTTAAAATCGCCTATGGCTTTGATGCACTTTTGATTACTCTATGACTCCCGGTCCGAAAACATATACTGCTGCAGTTTTAAAGTAATCTGTTGCTTTGGAGTGTCCTGGTGATGCATGAATGTTGATGAAGAAAGGGGCTGTCAGATTCCATATCAATGTCTTGGAGCTTATGGGTGACTTTGGCAGGATCTCCTGGACAAAGCAGCTCAGTGGACTACTTAGCCAGTTATAAACTGGCAGCATAGTTATGCCGTGATTTTCCCCTGCTGATCGAGCAGCTTATAAAAACATTATCAAGTGATTCAGATCCCCAACAAGCAAATGTCCAGCCTGCAGAGTTTGATTTGACCATTGAACCCCCCATGAAAATAATAGCCCTATTAATATTTTCAGAAGAAATCCCAGAGAGAGAGGGGGGAATCAAAGCAAGGCAGAAATTGCATGAAAAGCGGAGGGACCAATGTGAAGACTGAAAGAAAGAACAGAGTGCAAGAATGTTTCTTAGAGTGAGATGAAGAAGAGCGAACTCATGACATATATTCACTTAAAATAAAACCTAGCATCTACTCCATGCCACTATTCGTGAGACTTAACAATATCAATGGAGAACTGACAGTGGTACCAGCCACAGGCAATCCATACTTACATCTTCAATGCGTCAATACTGATCTTCTATATGGTGACTGATTCTGTTCTACTGGAAAATCTAAATGCTGATGATGGTGGAAAAGGGTTGGGAGTGACAGTGTTCATTTGAAAAATACTTCGCATTCTTCCAACAAGACATCAATCTTTGCACAGCAGTGTTCGGCATATTTATTCACAGGTGGTTTGAGCATCACCAATGTAGATTGTATCCTGATGAACCATGGGCACGATCTATCAGCCGCCTTGCGCCGGAAAGAACGTATGGCATGGCCGGTAAATGTGGGAGATTCCTCTTCTGGTAGCTACCCCGCTAACCATGCTTTGCAAGATATAATACAATCTCATGAGATGTTGCGATCTGAATCCTGCCCATTATAGGTGGGATCACTATTTTTCAAATCTGCGTATTAGAGTGAGACAATTAGTCTCACACTAATGTGCTCTCCTATGATCTACCTGAGGCGTTGGGATCTCACCCCTTCACCTCGGAGACCTCGGGCGAGTGCCGTTCAGTGCTGGTCTCCACAAACAGGAACCAGATAGAACGGCACTCATGGGGATCTCCCAGGGGATCAGAGGCCCCCAGGTGCTTGCACTCTTGGCAGGGTGGCACTGTTAGTACTGCCTGGGCACCCTGTCAATGCCAGCCTCGCACCTTGGCAGTGCCACCCTGGTGATGTCACCTGGGTACCAACCTGGTACTGCCAAGGTGCCCGTGCGCTGTCCAGGTGTCAGGCTGGCACGCAAAGGTCCCAGGCTGGTATTTTCCCACATTGGAGATCAAGCACGGGGGTGCCCTGCACAAGTGCGGTCGGGTGTGAGGGGGCGCCAAGGACCCTGTTATAGATGAGTTGGAGCTTGGGGGAGGGGGCGCGGGGTTTCAGAGGGTTTCCTCAGTGCAGGAAATTAGATGAAGTGCAATCTCGTCGGGCATTCTCTGTTGAAGCCCCGAATAGAACCAGAGTCCCAGTAGGTAACATGGCATTTCTTGATGCTGTGAGTGCCTGGAAACACCCAGCTAAACGCACTCATCCCGGGACTCTGTTCCCATTTGTGACCAATGTGGCGCTAACAATTATACTCAAAGCCGAGAGACTAGTACAATAGAGGCTTTATTGCTGTACGATGTTGTCCCTCCATCTGCAACAGTAGACTAAGGGTCTGAGCAGCTCTCATACATTTATACATAAGCTCCCTGTGGGCGGAGCTAGCCGGCAGGGGCTGACCGGAGGAACCTGTATTACAGGTACAGGCATACATCCCCCTACTGCAGTACACATAACTACAGTGGTTATCTCATCACAACCAATATTTGTGTGGAAGCCCAAGTTGGAGGATCATGGGTGCCAGAAGTATTCAAATTGCAATGATGGTTGGAGATTCTGAAAGGAAGCTGCAGTCAGCAAATCTTTTCAGTTGGGAGACATTTTATACGAGTATTCACTAATTTGAAAAAGCTGAAGGTACTAATGGTGATAAATTGATGAAATATTTTTTGCATTGCCACTCAGTTTAAAATGAATTCTATAGAGGCAGCTGTGGTAACTAACCTTATAAAATTGTGCAGGAAAGACAAACTACATGTGGCCACGTAAAAACAATGAATATTTTACAAACCACTGGAATAGCTGAAGATTTTAATTTTCATGTTTTGAAACAAAGACCATATCTGATAAAATATCAACTGGGGACCTGTGTAAAAGAACACTTGGCAGTTCATTAGTGCAAGCTTTTGATGTGCTACAACATATAACAGCTGGTTTTCTTTTCCTGACTTACCTCCGTCAGCGAGTTTAACTCCCAAAGCAACATGAACTATCTGATACCCATCCAGTAAACTAGATGTTTGGGGAGGGCGCAACGGAAAGAGTAAAATCCAAACGAATGACTGACAAAATGGTTGCGCCATTAAATTAACTCTCAGTCTTACTCCAATTGAAATTATGTCTGAGGCATCAGATGCATCTTTTGACTAGAGTTGAAAGCACAATTTTAAAAATGTAATGCTATAAAAAAATACTGGAAGACAGAGTGGAGCATTTGATGTAATACAGCTTAAAAATATACAAAGGTATCCCAGATTCAGATTCAGACAAGTAAATTCGAGTGTAAGTGAAGAATTGCAGGAGATTATTCCATTAATTTCCCTCAAATGGAAATCCTTATTCAAACACATACTGCTGAAGAGATTTCATAGAATTTACCGTGCAGAAGGAGGCCACTCGGCCCATCGAGTCCGCACCGTCTCTTGGAAAGAGCACCCCACCCAAGGTCAACACCTCCACCCCATCCCCACAACCCAGCAACCCCACCCAACACTAAGGGCAAGGGCAATTTATCATGGCCAATCCACCTAACCTGCACATCTTTGGACTGTGGGAGGAAACCGGAGCGCCCGGAGGAAACCCACGCACACACGGGGAGGATGTGCAGACTCCTCACAGACAGTAACCCAAGCCGGAATTGAACCTGGGACCCTGGAGCTGTGAAGCAATTGTACTATCCACAATGCTACCGTGCTGCCTGTATTAATGTATAAAAATCAAAAAATTCAGCTGCTTCAAATTTGACGTTTTCATTAAAAAATAGTCAGTCGAAAGATAATTAATTACAATCATTCCATTAATAATAGCACCTTCCGACCCAACCAGTAGCTTTGTGAATTAGTTTAAAATTTAAAGATAATTTTGAAGCCTGAAGGTTTTGTGCTCATTATTTGGGAGAGCATTGAAAACAGAACATTGATGTGCTTTGGGCATCTGGTGCTCACTTCCCAAACTAAATTAGCAACACTAAACGCAGAATTTACATTTAACCTACTACTACTAATAATAATAATAATCGCTTTTTGTCACAAGTCGGCTTCAGTGAAGTTACTGTGAAAAGCCCCGAGTCGCCACATTCTGGCGCCTGTTTGGGGAAGCCAGTACGGGAATTGAACCCATGCTGCTGCCTTGTTCTGCATTACAAGCCAGCTGTTTAGCCCATTGTGCTAAACCAGCCCCTAAAGGGCAATGTCAGTAGTGGGATTTGAACCCACACCCCTAGAAAGGGACCAGAAACCACCAGTCTTAAACGAGGCAAGGAAACACACTCCTCGAGTCTGGCACTTTAGACCACTCGGCCATCCTGTTGCTGATCTTTCCCATCCAAATTTAGAAGGATAACTTTTCTATTCAAATATTTTTTTCCCCCTCAACAATCATCTTCACAGCTTACAATAGCTAGAGAGACACTCATCCATTAGTTTGAATTGATCCCGTCCAGGGTTGCAAGAAAACACATTGCACAAGTCTGTCCCTCATCATTAAGTATTTCCAGAAGGTAATACAATTGAAGCCACATGAAAAGAAACGTGAATTCCAAATTCTCTAATCTCTGTTTAAACCAGAGGCAGAAAGGGCAATGTGTAGGAGAGAGAACACAAATTATCCCGGGTGTATTCTCAACTTCAATTCCAACACTGAGATGTTACGTGTGTAACAGTGCCATCTAGGTACATATACTGCAACTCCCAAGTAGCACTGCCCTGCCACAGCCCCCACCTTCCCACTTCCAACCCCACCACACCTACCCCACAAAAAAAACAGCTTTGGATAGAGCAAGAGAAAAAAGGTGTAGCAGTATGAACTACAGATTCCACAACTTGTGTACACAAAGGGTAGTGCAAAAATCTGAAAAGGCTTGGAAGCTCGTAGGCTTTAGAAGAGAATGGTTAATCTATAAAGTTGCTTCTCATGTAGATTGTTTACAGTGGGGGAAGGGAAGTGTAGACAATTGGAGATTTCTGCAGAAATAACAGGACCATTATAATGGGTGGTTTTAACTGCAAAGATAAACAGGTGTAGAAGTAATGTAAGTGACAAAGAAGAGAAGGGTTTAATCGAATGTGTTCGGGAGTGCTCTTTTATTTAAATGAAGGAGGCAGCGCTGAATTTAGTTTGAAGAATTAAATTGAAATGAAAAGTGCTTATTGTCACAAGTAGGCTTCAAATGAAGTTACTGTGAAAAGCCCCTAGTCGCCACAGTCTGGTGCCTGTTCGGGGAGGCTGGTACGGGAAAGTGGCTGGATTTTCACGGAGTTGGGAGACTCCATGGTGGTGACAAGATGGCAGCTGGGAAGTAATTCCAGCATTCCCGACCCCATATTTTGTGCCCCCAATTTTCACCAGTCTGGGTTAAGGGTGTGGGGTGGCTGGTGTAGCGGGGATAAGCATTGCCCCATTCCCCTGCAATTTCAAGGGAGCCGGGTCAGCTTTGTGGTTCACGGCCTTTCAGAGGTGCCATGAACCATAGTCTGGAAGAGGGAACATTTTAAAAGGCAAATTCAGAAGATATTATCCATGCCAAGCTATGCTCGTCTATCCACACCCATGACCACTGATACATTCCATACCAAGCTATGGCACTTCCATCCTAAAATAAAGAATGGCACTGTATTCTAGAGTGTTATAGAAGGTGGCCATAGAGTGCATTGCTGATTATCATACATAATTCTATAGATTCTGTAAAAGATTCCTGCATACAGCAATGAAGCAAATTTCACCCCACTATTTAAGGAGGGAAGAGGGAAAACATAATAACAGACATCAGAAGCAGAAGTCTGAGAATCTATGATAAAGTATCTGATAACTGGACACTTGGAAAATAATTATGCAATTGGGCAGCGTCAACATAGATGTATGAAAGGGCAATCAGTTTGACAAACCTGTTGGAGTTTATGCAGAATGTTACTTGTAGCTAGAAGAAGAAGAACCAGTGTCTGTGGTTTATTTGGATTTTCAAAAGGCTTTTGATAAGGTCCCATACAGGAGGTTCATAGGTCATAGAATCCCAACAGTGCAGATTGTGGCCATTGGCCCATCGAGTCTGTACCGACCCTTTGAAAGACCACCTAGGCCCACCCAATTCCCCACCCTATTCCTGTAACTCCACCCTAAAGGGCAATTTAGCGTGGCCAATCTATCTAACCTGCACATCTTTGGACTGTGGGAGGGAACCAGAGAACTCGGAGGAAACCCACGCAGACACGGGGAGAATGTGCAAACTCCATACAGACAGTTACCCAAGGTCGGAATCAAACCCAGGTCCCCGGCGCTGTGAGGCATCATTGCTAACACTGTGGCACCGTGCCACCCTGTTATTAAACAAATTAGAGCACGTGGGATTGGGGGTAATATACTGCTATAAATTTAAAATTGACTAACAGATAGAAAACACAGTAGGAATAAAAGGGTCATTCTCGGGAGAGCAGGCTGATACTGGTGAGATACCGCAAGGATCAATACGAGTTTAATAAGGACACGGGGAATTCACACCGAGTAAAATAAAGAACTTAGATTTATTTACAATAACGCTATATACACTTTGCAGAAGATTCCTACCAGGTTCCTTTTCTGGTCGGTGCCTTGCTGGCTGACCTTTTATACAATGGTTAATGGAGTTCCCCTGACCCTCAGCGGGGGAGCTTGTTCGCCGCGAGAACCACAGAGAAGATATTCATTCCCACCCCGTGCAGGATATTAAATTCCTCGCCCCAAAAGTCCGAAGACCCTCTCGATGACCAATGAGGAGGAACAGGAAGAGGAAGAGGACGTCGGACTCTCTTCACTTCTGGTAAATCATCGTGTACCTAATGCATCGGATCAGTCAGCACATACCTTGCAAGTTGAACGTCTTCTGCAGGGACGCCATGGTGAATGATCGGCAGGAGGCGCCTGCTGAATCAGCATCTGAGACCTCAGACATTTGCACCTCCACATTTGAATCTGAAGATACAATGTCGGGCACGTTGCCGTTGACATAGATTGGAGGTGTCACAGTAGGCTGGTTCGGTAATGGAGTCGAATGATTCAGAACATGTTTCTTCTGAGGAACCGCATGAGGTACCAACTTCCACAAGCGAATGTGATCCAACTGCCATCGCATCAGTTGTCCCCGGACCCAAATTTGGTAAGCGACTGGTCCTTTTCGACGGATGACAATCCCAGAGAGGCAACGAGAACCGTCGCTGTATTTATGAACAAACATTGTCAAGTGCGAAGTGTCAGAGAGGTCAACGTTGAACTGGGAAATGCCCCTGCAAATCCTGATTATGCCGCACCTTCGCACTGATGTCCGAGAGAATCAAACACAGTCAGGTACGAAGCCTATGACACGTTAACATTTCAGTGGGGACCACCCCAGTTACTGCATGCGGCGTGGTCTTGTACGAGAATAAAAAATACGTCAGCTCAGTGTCCATCGAGCCCGGAGTCCCAATTTAACTGTCTGCACACCCCTCTCTGTCAAGTAATTCAATGCTGCATGTTATGGGGTAATGCGGACATGTCACAGTGTGGATCAGTCCGCAGGATCAGTCCGCGGGGCGGCTGAGGGGCATGACGGCCCGCGCATGCGCGGGTTTGACGCATATGCGTGATGACGTCATCCGCGCATGCGCGGGTCGGAGCCATCCAACCCGCGCATGCACGGCTGATGTCATCGTGCGCGTCAGCCACCGTGACGCTTGGTGCGCGGGCTTAGCGAAGGTCGCTAAGCCCGCGATGCCGTTCTTCACGGGGCCACGCTGCTAGCCCCGACCGGGGGGAGAATCGGGTCCCGGGAGGGGGCGTGGAGGATGCCGTGAAACACGGCCAGTTTCACGGCAGCCTTTATGACTCTCCACATTTGCGGAGAATCGCGCCCCACATTCTGATGCCTGTTCGGGTACAATGAGGGAGAATTCAGAATGCCCAATTCAACTAACAGCACGTCTTTCAGGACTTGTGGGAGGAAACCGGAGCGCCTGGAGGAAACCCACGCAGACACTGGGAGAATGTCTAGACTCCACACAGACAGTGACCCAAACCGGAATCGAACCTGGGACCCTGGTGCTATGAAGCAACAGTGCCAACCACTGTGCCGCCATTCTGCCCATTAAACATCTCATCCTCGGCCTTGCTCCACTCCCAAGGCTGGTGCTTCTTGTGGAGCAAGTGGAGGTTGCAGGATTGTTGAAAAATTCAGAATGAATCTTCCATACTAATTGACCAATCCAAGAAAAGAGTAACTCTGTGGCGTCTCGCAGGGCAGGGCCCATCTGAATGGCTCTCACTTTCTCAGCAACCGGGTGCAAGCGCCTCAGCCCACCCGATATCCCAAATAGGCAAATTCTTTCACATGAAACATGCATTTTGCGCGGCGCAGGCAGACCCCATACTCTAAAAAATGCTTCAACACCACCTCAAGGTTCTGTCAATGCTCTGGTTTGTGGTCCCTGTGACCAGCACATCCTCTAAGTAAACCGCAACATGCATCAATCAACGTGGGATGTTCTGCATGATACTCTGGAGGACCATGCACACTGAGGATACTTCAAATGGTGGCCAGGTGTACTCATAGAAACCCTTGTGCGTATTGATCGTGACGTACTGTCGTGATGATTTGTTGAGCTCTTGCTGTAGATAAGCTTTGCTCATGTCCAATTTCGTAACTGCACAGCCACCGGCCAGTGTAGCAGCAAGATTATCGATGCATGCTAAAGAATAACGGTCCAAACTCAAAGGTTCAACCCCAACCTTCCCTTCAACACCCCCCCCCCCCCTCCCAACTGTGAATCAAACGTGAACAATGCCCTCTATATGTCCCCTCAGGAGAAACTCTCCCATAATCGGTGGGAGAGGGCCCAGATTGATGGTGGGGTGCCGGACTTGACAATCCCCACCTCCTTTCAGAAGCGGACCCCGGAGGTGACTGGTGTGGCTGAGGACAGGGCAGTCACCTACGCGGAGGCTGGTGGATGCCGCAGAGGTGAGGAACCACCGGTCCCCTCCGTAGGACCTGTCAAACGTGAGTAGTGATTGCCTTATTGACTGACCCATCCCTCCGACTGACCACATGTCCATTCTTCCATTCTTCTGCAGGTCCTCCAGTCGACGGTGCCGGCCCATCCTGGGCGGCCTCCTCTGACTCCGAGCAGAACACCTCAGAGGAGAACTCCGAGGATGAAACTGTTATAATTGTGGCGCAGCTGTCATCTCCACCCTCCACCAGCGCAGGTACACACAACTGGGTGGAAAATATTAGTGGTCAGGCTTCTGGGGCACAATCTGCTGAGCACCACACTGCTGCTGATGTACATCTGATGGAGGCAGGATCCCCCAAGCAAGACAGCAGTCAGAGGTCTGCTGGATCCCTGGACCCAGCCTGATGCTGCACCTCTAAAAGAGAGTTAGCCGGGGCTGATGGAGGCAATGGGGAGCAGCTGGGACGTTCAGAGGGAGATGTCAACATCATTCCAGCAGACCCATAAAAACATAAGAACATAAGAACTCGGAGCAGGAGTAGGCCATCTGGCCCCTCGAGCCTGCTCCACCATTCAATTAGATCATGGCTGATCTTTTGGGGACTCAGCTCCACTTTCCGGCTCGAACACCATAACCGTTAATCCCTTTATTCTTCAAAACACTATCTATCTTTATCTTAAAAACATTTAATGAAGGAGCCTCAACTGCTTCACTGGGCAAGGAATTCCATAGATTCACAACCCTTTGGGTTAAGAAGTTCCTCCTCAACTCATTCCTACATCTACTTATTTTGAGGCCATGCCCCCTAGTTCTGCTTTCATCTGCCAGTGGAAACAACCTGCCCGCATCTATCCTATCTATTCCTTCATAATTTTATATGTTTCAATAAGATCCTCCCCTCATCCTTCTAAATTCCAACGAGTACAATCCCAGTCTACTCAACCTCTCCTCGTAATCCAACCCCTTCAGCACTGGGATTAACCAACTGAATCTCCTCTGCACACCCTCCAGTGCCAGTACGTCCTTTCTCAGGTAAGGAGACCAAAACTGAACACAATACTCCATCTGTGGCCTCACTAACACCTTATACAATTGCAGCATAACCTCCCTAGTCTTAAACTCTATCCCTCTAGCAATGAAGGACAAAATTCAATTTGCCTTCTTAACCAACTTTTTGTGACTCATGCACGAGCACACCCAGGTCTCTCTGCACAGCAGCATGTTTTAATATTTTATCATTTAAATAATAATCCCTTTTGCTGTTATTCCTACCAAAATGGATAACCTCACATTTGTCAACATTGTATTCCATCTGCCAGACCCTAGCCCATTCACTTAACCTATCCAAATCCCTCTGCAGACTTCCAGTATCCTCTGCACTTTTTTGCTTTACCACTCATCTTAGTGACATCTGCAAACTTGGACACATTGCCCTTGGTCCCCAACTCCAAATCATCTAAGTAAATTGTGAACAATTGTGGGCCCAACACTGATCCCTGAGGGACACCACTACTGATTGCCAACCAGAGAAACACCCATTAATCCCCACTCTTTGCTTTCTATTAATTAACCAAACCTCTATCCATGCTACTACTTTCCCTTTAATGCCATGCATCTTTATCTTATACAGCAACATTTTGTGTCAAAGGCTTGTCAAAGGCTTTCTGGAAATCCAGATATACCACATCCATTGGCTCCCCGTTATCTACTGCACTGGTAATATCCTCAAAAAATTCCACTAAATTAGTTGGGCACAACCTGCCCTTTATGAACCCATGCTGTGTCTGCCCAATGGGACAATTTCCATCCAGATGCCTCGCTATTTCGTCCTTGATGATAGATTCCAGCATCTTCCCTACTACCGAAGTTAAGCTCACTGGCCGATAATTACCCGTTTTCTGCCTACCTCCTTTTTTAAACAGTGGTGTCACGTTTGCTAATTTCCAATCCGCCGGGACCACCCCAGAGTCCAGTGAATTTGGTAAATTATCACTAGTGCATTTGCAATTTCCCTAGCCATCTCTTTTAACTCTCTGGGATGCATTCCATCAGGGCCAGGAGACTTGTCTACCTTTAGCCCCATTAGGTTGCCCATCAATGCCTCCTTAGTGATAACAATCATCTCAAGGTTCTATCAGTCACTGGCATGTCTTCCACTGTGAAGACCGACCCAAAAAACCTGTTCAGTTCCTCAGCCATTTCCTCATCTCCCATTATTAAATCTCCTCTGAAGGACCAATATTTACCTTAGCCACTCTTTTTTGTTTTATATATTTGGAGAAACTTTTACTGTCTGTTTTTATAGCTGATTGGAGAAGCCCCAGAAGCTACGGGTGCAGGAGATGGCGCCGGCAATGAGTGGCACTGAGGCCATCACTGCTAGTGTAGCGACCATAGTGGAGAGCCTAGTGCATGACGTTGGCACCATGAGTGAAGGTGTCCAAGGCATCACGCAGTCGGTGACGGCCACGGCGGCGGGTCTCGGCAGTACGTCTGCCTCACTGTGGGATGTCACCTAGTCACAGGCCGACCTTGATGGTGTTCTGCGGGACATGTCCCGCTCTCAGATGGGAATGTCTGTGGCGCTCCGGACTCTGTCCCAGTCGCAGGTGGGCATGGCTGGAGCACTGCAGAGCATGGCCTGGTCACTGGGGGCTCTGTCCCAGTCACTGAGGAGCATTACCGAGGGCGTTGACACAATAGTGCAGACCATAGGGAACCACCAAGGTTGGCAGAGCCCGATGATGCATGAGAAGCTAGGGCTCATACCAGCTGCCCCTCTGTCCCAACATGAACCCTAGGGCTCTATGGGCACCGATTGGGTGGAGGGGGTGCTGAGTGCCAACCCAGACACGTCCCATTGGGCGGCAATGGTGTCCACCAGCACTCCCAGGTTCCACCCCTCTTATGAGGCTGCGTCTTGGGGGTCAGCACACGGGATAGGGCTGCACGCCTATGCGTGTGCTGTCCCAGAGCCCCCAGATGATGCCTGCCAAGGGTATTGAAGTTCACGGGATGAGCAATTGCTTTCCCAGTTGCCACCCGAGCCCCCCCCCCCCCCCCCCCCCAGCACCTACCCAACGCCCACCCTCCCATGGCGGTCCACCTCTGCGGAGTGTCCCCCACTCCCCACCGAGCACTGGGTGGCAAGGCCAGCAGCCCTGGTCTCTTTGCCTGTGAACAAAGATTGCTGCTCCCCTCCTCGGCTCCCCACAGAAGCCTTCCGTTAGGTTCACGTTTTTAAAAAGGGATTCACGTTTTTAAAAAGGAGTACAATCGGCACCAGCGTGAGCACTTGATGGGGAGGTTGGTAAATGACAGGAGTTTGTTGAATGACAGGAAATGGGGTTTAAGTGGTGATAATTTATTTCTCGCCATGCTATGGCGAAATTCCTAATTCGCCTATGGGAGCAGGCAGGTTGCATTGCAAACTGTTTGGCACCTGGCACAGTTCCCATTTTTGGCCAAATCGCTAATCACTGGCCTCGTTATGCTCGAGAGCGAGTGTAACAAGTCCAGAATATCGAACCCAATATTTCCAAATTTGCTGGTGACATAAAACCTGATATATGTTGTGAGGAGGATGCAAGGAGGTTTCAAGGTGACTTGGACAGGCAAAGTGAATGGCAAGAACTTGGCAGATTAAATTATAATGTGAATCAATGTGATGTTATTCACTTAAGCAAAAACAAAAAAAGAAAAGCAGAGTATTTCAGAAATGGCGAAAGTTGGAAAGTGTTGATGTCCACAGGGACCTTGGTGTCCTTGCTTCTGTGTCACTAAAAGTTAGCATGCTTGCACAGAAAGCAATTAGGAAGACAAACAGTATGTTGGCCTTCATTGTCAGGGGATTTGAGTACGGGAGTGAAGATGCCTTGCTGTAATTGTATAGAGTAGAGCCTTGGTGACAAGCCACCTGGAATATTGTGCACAGTTTTGATTTCCATAACTATGGAAGTGTATTTGTCATATAAGGAGTGTAGCAGAGGTTCACTAGGCTAATCTTTTGGATGACAGGTTGTCTTATGAGGAGAACTTGAGGCTACTGAGCCTATATTCTCAGAGGTTAGAAGTGATCTCATTGAAAGTTCTTACAGTGTGTGATAGGGTAGATATGAATAGGATGCTTCCCCTGGCTGGTGAGTCCAGAACCAGGGGGACACAATTCAGAATAAAGGCGCAGGCAGTTTAATACGGAGATGAGGAGCAATTTCTTTACTCCGAGGGTGGTGAATCTTTGGTATTCTCTGCATCGGAGGGCTGTGGAAGCTCAGTCATTGAACATGTTCAAGGCAGAAATTGATACATTTCAGGATACTAGTGACATCAAGGAGAGAGTGGAAAAGTGGCTTCAGAGGACGATGATCAACCATGATCTGTCTGAATGGTGCAGCAGCTTCAATAGGCTAAATGGCCTGTGCCTGCTCCTATTTCATATGTTGCATGCCCATTGAGCTACTATGCATATTGTACAAAGCCAATAAATCCAATATTATAAACAGGATGGAAAAAAAGTTTTCAAAAATTAATTAATTCATAATCCTCCGCTTTCTTAAAAAAACTCATCCCATTATAGCCCGATAAAAACATCAATCATCCAGACCCTTTCATGTACAGTGCAAATTGCAAGCACTTGAGGAATATTTATCTTGTGCAAATAAATATGGTCCAATGAAAGAATAGATCACAGTGTAAAAACTGTCAATTATGCAATGTTTTCCATGAAGTGCAGCTTTTCCAATAGACCAATGGATTTCTGGGCTCTCAGACAAGCCTTGTCATGAATTCTTATGCAGAAATACTACTTATGCAGTGCAATAACAGAGTATTTACTGAATACCAAGATTAAAAATAGTTAAAGGGCAAGGACCATTGTAGGCAGCAATTAAACCTATTTAACAAGGAAGAAAGAATTTCTAAATTCTAAATTAATATTTAGCCTTGTTTCTCACAGAAGAGTGCAATATTAAAAATAGGTACAAAAGGAGGAGATGGAACAACTAGATGGATACCTAAGACCAGTGTTCTTCAAACTCAGGGGCGCGACCCGCGGGTGGGTCGCAGGCGGGTGTCAGGAGGGTCGCGGAGCCGTCCTTCGCGGTGCTCCCGATCGCGCAAGTCCGTGCGCAGCAGCCGGCTTTTAATAACGCCGGCTGCAAGTGGCCTTTAAAATGGCCGCGAACATGTAATACAAATTCGGCCGCATTGCGCATGCGGCCATTGGCGCGCATGTGCAACACTATGCGCATGCGCGGCGATCATCGAGCGCGCGTTCGCAGTGCTGCCGCTGTTTTTTTAAACGGTCGCAGCTTTTTGTTTCAAGTTCGGGGGGGGGGGGTTTATTCATTTTTTTCATTTATTTTATTCATTTTTTTTTGACAAGTTCAGGGGTGGGGTTTATTCATCTTATTAATTTATTTTTTTCATTTAATTTTTTATTTTTTTTACAAGTTCGAGGGGGTTTTATTTGATAACATTTTACAGGAAAAAAATGCAAAACTTTGGACAGATGGAGACTCCATACTTTCCGACACCGGAAGGCTTCACCTTCATCCAACAGGTTCCATTGGAGGAGCGTGTACGAGGGCCAAAGGGACCCAAAGCCATTTCCTCCATTTTTGTCAGCAGCAAACAAGGTAAGAGAAAATGGTGGGTCGCTCAGGTCGGCCGGCATGGGTCGCGAAGGTCGGCCGGCATGAGCCGCGAAGGTCGTCCGCGTTGGGTCCCTAAGGTTGGCCAGTTGATAAAAATGGGTCCCCGGAACAAACGTTTGAAGAACACTGCCTTAGACAAGTACGTAGTATGGAAATATTTGTGGAATTCAAAGTGGAAGCACTGGGTTCAAATGGTATTCATTTGAGCAATAATGAGAGAGTTCTGAGAAAATAGTTGAGGTCCTGAACACAATCTGTCAAACACTCTTGGATAAGGCCAGAGAATTGTCAGTGCAACACCTCATCAAAAAAAGGGAAGGAATCAACTGGGTGTCATAAGTTGGCACTTGTGCCGTTTCAAAAATCATTAAGCTTCCCCTGTACGTTTCTCCTGATCCACCTCTCAGTACCCTACAGTAGTGTCAAGTGGAAAGTTCCACTCGTTTCACCTGGGACATATTCAAGTTACGCAAAATTCTAAATTACTGAGATCTCTTCAAAATCTAAAATCTCTCAAAAAGTAATGTCCTCACAAGATTTACAAATATTCAGAAAATGCTAACGGTATTGTACGTTAAGCTTGGCAGTGTTAAGGGGATGAAGATATCGCAACTAATTTTAACATTCAGAAGAAAGTAACTCAAACCCCAATAAACATGTTTACATTTCGAATTGCATCAGAGGAATAAAAATGGAGGGTGGTGGGAAAATGTGGGGAGAATTTTACCAGCCTTCATGAGGCAGAAACAAGGCAGCAGCGGGTGGGGGCGGGAGGGGGGGGGGGGGGGGGGGATGTAAAATTAGGTGCAGCCCTTGGCAGCTTGCCTCCCCGAACATCAAGTAATTTTACCAATAACAGATAAGGGAGTAAGTTTCCAGCCTTAGGGAGGTAGGAAGCAAATGTGAATGTGTAATTGTCCCATTAAGAGCGGATGGGGAATTTTCAGAGTATTCCTAATTGTGTTATAATTTATGCCACATGTGATGCAGGTATGTCTCTTTTCTTGAGATAATGGGAATGCAGGAGGTGGACGCAGACCAAACCATGGACAAATAGGACTAATTCAGATATTACACTATGAAATGCAGAACCGCATTCATGAATCGCAATGCAACAAACGAAGAATGAAACAGAATATATTGCCAACCATAGTGAAGCCTGTTAAATAGGCCTGAAGCTGAGGAATCTTAAGATTTGCACAGCGATTGTTTGTCTGAATGATTAGTGACATCACATGGTCCATTCTAAACAAAAGTAAATAAAGATATCGGGATAAGAGGGAGAGAGAATTAAAAAGTCTCCTTATGGTACTGAAATTTTAACTGCGGATCATTGCAGATTACCAGACAAAATGACTCCCATTACATATTAACATTCCTAAATGATTAAGCGTTAATCTCTGAAGCGCACCTTTAACATCTGGTTTTAATTGTCTCTTGTGTGTTACTGGTGCCAGATTAAGTAATAAATTCTATTTTGCACAGGCTATTTTAGGATCAATGCCTGTTATTACAAATATGTTTGCGGAGCGCGTACCTTCTTCTGCTTCAAGTATTTACCATTCCCTGTGGTTAAGTCTTCAATGCTCCAAAAACCTTCAGAATGAAATAATTTCTCCTAAACTCTTTCCCCATTCTTAAGTATGAAGTTTAAAATTATGGTCCCTGTCTCGTTACAAACTCCCTAACCAGAGAAAATAGTCTTTCCTTATTCAGTCTCTCATATTTTTAAGTGTCTAATTTAAATCTTTTCTTTCTCTTTTCAGTGTGCATGGAAATAGTTGCATTATTTTTAGTCCTACCTCAATGTTTTCTTCACCTCATTCAATTTATACTGTACTCTCTGAAGAATTTACGGTCTATTCAATCTCAAGTGCATAAAGCTACTTGCGGTTTACTCACCGATATTTTGTACAAATGTATCACATTGTGACTTGTGCCAAAACTGTGCATGGGCAGAAGCCACCCAATGTCTGGGATTATTTTGTCCGATTACTGCATTGGGCATTCAGGTGAAGTTGTGGGATCCACAATTACTATCCTGCGGACTCAGACTACGGCCACCATGGCTATAGATCTCAATGATCAGAAGGGGCTTTCAGGCTCTGACAGCAGTCCAGTAATCTGCCCTTCACCAAATTATTAGAATTGCTGAGGCGACACAACGGAAGAGTGGCACTGGCGCCGTGGAACATGAACCTATTGCCTTCTCTCATAATGACAGCATTCACGCTCTCCTCATTACCACTTCACAAGTGCCTTAGCTGTTGCCTCTCTGCCTGCCCAGACTGCTGCTCATCATGCCCGAAGCCGGACTTTTAATGTAGAGAACTGTGCGATGTCATCTTCCCCAAGCCATCCGCAGTTTCTGCCAGTGAAAATCAGATGCCTTCCAATAACCCTATTGCAGCCACTGGAGTAGAACTGTGTAAGAGTGCTAGGATAAACATGTCACCCACAAGTCAGGCTCATAAGGGAATGCACAAGGATGAAAAGTTCATTTTTGTTTCTGTAATTGGCTTTTTAGTTTTGTAAAAATGTTGGTGGCATTTATTGTATGGTATTGGCCGCAAAAACGCTGCAATAGGGTATCAGAGATGAATAAGGTAAGATGTGAATAGTGGAACCATTTTTTATCTTTACTTGTTCAGGACATTGGCATCTCTGGCTGGACCAGAATTTATTTCCCATTCCTAATTGTCCTTGAGAAGGTGATGGTGAACCACCACTGAAACACCCACAGGGGATGGTTCGGGAGCGAGTTCCAGAATTTTAAAACTGGTGACAGCGCAGGAATGGTGATATAGCTCCAATTCAGGATGGTGCGTGTCTTGATCGCAAACTTGAAGGGGATGATGTTCCTATCCATCTGCTGCCCATGTCCTTTTGGTGGTAATTTGCAAGTTTGGAAGGTGCTGTCAAATGAGCATTGCTGAGCTGCTGCAGTGCATATTGTAGATGGTTCACACTGCTGCCACTGTGTTGGTTGTGGAGAGAGTGACTATTGAAATGGTGGATAGATGTCAATCAAGCAGACAGCTTTGTCCTGGATGGTGTCAAGCTTCTTGAGTGTTGTTGGAGCTGCACTCATCCAGGAGAGTGGAGAGTATCCCATCATACTCCTGACTTATATCTCATAGATGATGGACAGGCTTTGAGGTGATTCCCAGCCTCTAATCTACTCTTGTAGCTATAGTATTTATTTGGCTGGTTCAGTTCAGCTTCTGTTCAATGGTAACCCCCAGAATGTTCATAGAGTGTGATTTAGTGATTGTAGTGTCATAAGAACATAAGAACCTAAGAACATAAGAACTAGGAGCAGGAGTAGGCCATCTGGCCCCTCGAGCCTGCTCCGCCATTCAATTAGATCATGGCTGATCTTTTGTGGACTCAGCTCCACTTTCCGGCCCGAACACCATAACCCTTAATCCCTTTATTCTTCAAAAAACTATCTATCTTTACCTTAAAAACATGTAATGGAGGAGCCTCAACTGCTTCACTGGGCAAGGAATTCCATAGATTCACAACCCTTTGGGTGAAGAAGTTCCTCTTAAACTCAGTCCTAAATCTACTTCCCCTTATTTTGAGGCTATGTCCCCTAGTTCTGCTGTCACCCGCCAGTGGAAACAACCTGCCCGCATCTATCCTATCTATTCCCTTCATAATTTTAAATGTTTCTATAAGATCCCCCCTCATCCTTCTAAATTCCAACGAGTACAGTCCCAGTCTACTCAACCTCTCCTCATAATCCAACCCCTTCAGCTCTGGGATTAACCTAGTGAATCTCCTCTGCACACCCTCCAGCGCCAGTGCGTCCTTTCTCAAGTAAGGAGACCAAAACTGAACACAATACTCCAGGTGTGGCCGCACTAACACCTTATACAATTGCAACATAACCTCCCTAGTCTTAAACTCCATCCCTCTAGCAATGAAGGACAAAATTCCATTTGCCTTCTTAATCACCTGTTGCACTTGTAAACCAACCTTCTGTGACTCATGCACTAGCACACCCAAGTCTCTCTGAACAGCGGCATGCTTTAATATTTTATCATTTAAATAATAATCCCGTTTGCTGTTATTCCTACCAAAATGGATAACCTCACATTTGTCAACATTGTATTCCATCTGCCAGACCCTAGCCCATTCACTTAACCTATCCAAATCCCTCTGCAGACTTCCAGTATCCTCTGCACTTTTCGCTTTACCACTCATCTTAGTGTCATCTGCAAACTTGGAGATGCCTTTTGCACTGATGTGTTGGGCTGCCCCATCACTGAATATGGAGATGTTTGTGGAGTCTCCTCCTCTTGTAAGTTCTTTAATTGTCCGCCACCATTCATAACTGGATGGAGCAGGGCATCAGAGCTAAATTATTATCTGTTGAAGGCTGGCGGTGAAGGGATTTGGTCTGACGGGCACTGGACTCTGAGTAGACATTGGTGGGCAGCCTATCAAGAATGCAGGCACCCCAGATGCCTCCTGCCACATTCATACAGAGACTCCCACTTCCCATGCTTCAATTCCATCTCGTGCTCATGCAGACCCAGGGGCATTGCAACTATAGCCCCCATACCTGCAAAATTCCCTACCCTTCTTGTCAGGATGCAGCAAATAACCACAATAATGTTAGTGGGAATGCATGTTATTTTATTAACGGAATTCACAAGTGTGCAGCTGTCAAAGTTTTCAAGAAAAATATCCGTTAAAGCAGCCCGATTGGATGTTTGTTGTCACTATCTGGCTAGTTGGGATTTATCTGGGTCACCCACAGTATACTCTCACTCACACCTTTCCCAGCCTCGGACACCACGCGGCCTGCACTGCAAGCAAACTTAAGTGCTGCATATGTAATTCGGAGAGTATTTCATTTCTTGGTGCAACAACCATTACAGAGTTAAAATTCTAGTCCTTGACAAGAGTTCTGTAAAATATTTAAAAAAGTTCCTTTTCTCAACTATGTCTTAAATGTATTCCATATCCTCCTTTAGAACATCTACATTCTCACTGTAATCCACCCCCGCCCTTCCCCCCCCTACCGAGGCCTCATTGAGTCCCATTTCCTCCACTGAGGAACTCTGCTCGCCAGTGCAGGAAGAGATGAGGACGCGTTTTTAAAATAGCACCTCGATGTCTCGCCCCCCCCCCACCATCACAATGCAACTCTGGATGCCAAGGTGCTCAGATGGCACCAGCCGTGCCAGGATGCCCCTCCTCAAGTGCCAGTATGCCTGGTCCCCAGTTCTGGGGACATGTGCTAATTGGTACTGGCATAAGGTCTCCGAGTGGAAGGGGTTAGATCCCAAAGTCTTTGGTAGATCAAGCAAGTGAATATCAAAGTGAGACGAGCTGTTCGCTTCAATATGCAGAATTGCCAATTACAGATCCCGTCCACCATGCGAGACGAGATCCCGTGAGATCTCGCGAGGCGTGACCAGCCGGGTACATCCACGACAGGCTTCTCGCAGGATTTACCGGCTGTGTCGCGCCCCGATGCGGGCAAGGTCAGTAGATTTCCCCATTGCATATTTTTAAGCAGAGCGAGGCAGATTTTTGATTAACAAGGGATAAAAGGCTATGGGGCTAAGCAGGAAGGTCGGGTTGAGATTACAATCAAATTAGCCATTATTTTTTTGAATGGCAAGGCAGGCCTGAGGGGCCGAGTGGCCTCCTCCTGTTCCTAATTTGTATGCTCATATGTAATTTTATTGTCTGCCTACTTTTAAGATTCAGTTTTGTGGACAGCACGGTGGCGCAGTGGATAGCACTGGTGCTCATTGTGACGAGGTCCTAGTTTTGATGCCGGTTCTGGGTCACTGTCCATGTGGAGTTTACACATTCTCCACGTGTTTGCGTGGGTTTCGCCCCCACAACCCAAAGATATGCAGGCTAGGCGGATTGACCATGCTAAATTGCCCCTTAATTGGAAAAAATGAATTGGGTCCTCTCAATTTATAAAAAAAAGATTCAGTTTTGTTTGAATTTCTCCATTTCTGTGTGGGACACCACTCTGCCTTTCATTGTTTGCATTTTTAATCTCGTCCATCTCACATTTGAAAATTTCCCAGTGCTGATCCATCCATCTGTTTGCTAAAAGAGCGATTTTATCGCAGTCCACTTTACAGAAACCGGGCCTGGAAGACTTACCCATTGATATTGCTCCCTTCCTGCAGTATACCATTGTAATCTGCTCTTCTGAGCAGGCAGACAGACTCTCAGTTATGCAAAACTCAAATTCTCATCCCGATTTTCAAATCCCTCCATGTCCTCACCCCTCCCTATCTTTGCAATCACCTCCAGCCCTGAGATACCTGTGTTCAGCATTACTGGCCTCTTCAACATCCCCAGTTTTAAATCACTCCAACATGCCTTCAATTACCAAAGCTTTGGGCTCTAGAATTCCCTTTCTAAACCTCTGTGCTCCTCTACACCTCTATCCTCCTTTAAGATGCTCCTTCAGACTTACCTCATTTGCCAAACATTTTGTCATCTGTATAAATGTGGCTCCGTTCTCAAATTGTGTTTGATAATGTCCCTGTGAAGTGCCCGGGGCATGTTTTACTATGTTAAAAGATGCAATATAAATAGAAGTTGTTGCCCTAAAGACATTAATAGTAATTAGACCAGGGATAGACCACACATTTTCCTATTGGAACAAAATCACATCATAAGCCATGATTTTTTTGAGTGCAGTGGAGGTGTAGGCTTAAGTAGGGTGCTCTTTCCAAGGGCTGGTGCAGATTCGATGGGCCAAATGGCCCCCTTCTGCACTGTAAATTCTATGATTCGGTAAATTCTATGAATCCATCTCCGATCCCTAAGAACAGGGGTCTCAATGATCCTAATTTTTTTAATGATATATTAGTACCTCACTGTGCAGAATAGGAAGAAAAGAAAACACAAGTTCCTTCTCTCCTTGCCATGAATGAGGATTCAACTGCATCAAGTGAGGACCTAAGAGACAACTGTTAAAGACCAGCTTCGATTTTGTTTGATCGAGTATGATTTAGCTCAATTTATGCTACCATGGAGGAGGTTATAATAGAAACAACAAGCTGAGAACAGTGTCTCTAGCCTCCCTTTCAAACTGTCAAATGCTTGTTCATAAATTTAGTGAGACAAATACATGAAGGTTCATTATTAAGACAAGCCCTGATATCAGTAATAAGTCAACAAGAGCAGCATTAAAATGCATTTATACTGATGTACCTTAATGTGCAAGTCAATCACAATTATCCACACTTCAAAAGGCTGTTTTCCAACACTGCAATCTAAATATAAATAGATAAAAGTTTTAGCCATAATGTTGAGAACAGTTAAGTGGTTCTGTGCACTCCATTTTATTGAAACATTGAGTAGCAAGAGGAACAATTTGTGTCAATTATGTTTGAGTAATTAAAGAACAAACCTCAGACATACTTTGCCACGGCACACCAGGAATCTCTCTGCTTTCAAAGCAGCGTCTCTCCGACTCTGTCTCACAACTGACATACGTAGCTCTTGGAGCCAAGAAAATCATTGCCCTGGTGAGGGTAACCCTGGTATGGTTCTGACAGAGGGAAGAGATGGGAGCATAATATAAGGGTCGTACTGGCACATATAGGTTAATGTGGGACTAAGTGCAGTACCACCCATAAAGTGATACAAGAGAACACATGGCCCGCACTCAGGGTCTGTTGAGTGTTGGAAAGAGCTGTGTGTACCAGAAAACATGGAGACACTCCGAGCTTATACCCTTTATTGTGTATTTGCAAATAGTTCTAAGAGTCAACAAAGACTTCCACTTAACCCATAGACAACTATGAAGACTGACAAAACAGTAACCAACACCCTACAACAGGCAGCATGTGCGGGAATTGGGACATAGCTGAGAGCACTGTCAAACTCTGCACAGGATTAATGGGCGGGGGTTACTGGTAATTGTTAGTTGAAGAAACAGGAAGACATATTGGAAACTCTAGTACAGAGGAGCACATCACCAAAACAGATATTATAGTGACAGGAAAACGTAGGAGAATGGAACGGAGCCCTTACACGAAGCAGCGTGTGATGAGCTGTAGTCGAGGTAGCTATGGGAGTCAGTGTGCTGACATTGAATAATGGTTGACAGCCTATCCCCAGAAATGGAGACACAGAAGTCAAGGAAGGAAAGTGAAGAGTCTGAGATGGGTCATGTGAAGATGAGAGAAGGTGAACAAATGTGATGATTATTTTTCTAGTTAAGTGGAGAGCAGGAAACGACATCAATACACTGGAAAAAGAGGTGATCAGAATGTCTGATTAGTACGGGAACAAAGAATGTTCCGGGTGACTCACAAAAGAGGCAGGAATAGCGAGGATCCATGCAGGTACAGAAATATTTTTTAATTCAAAAAATGAATCAAGTTGTTCTTTGTGTGAACAAGGGATGATGGTGGTGGAGACTAGTTGGGCTTCCATTCAAGGAAGAAGCAAAAATCCCCCAGAAAATCATGTGGGGAATGGAGGTGTAGAGATATTGGACATTCAAAAGGCAATGGAGGTTCATTCTCAAACACAAATAAAGCCACAGCTGCGGTGTAAAAAACAAATGTCTCAGCCTGGGACTACCAGGAACTACGGGGCAGCAGGGTAGCATGGTGGTTAGCATAAATGCTTCACAGCTCCAGGGTCCCAGGTTCGATTCCCGGCTGGGTCACTGTCTGTGTGGAGTCTGCACGTCCTCCCCCTGTGTGCGTGGGTTTCCTCCGGGTGCTCCGGTTTCCTCCCACAGTCCAAAGATGTGCGGGTTAGGTGGATTGGCCATGCTAAATTGCCCGTAGTGTCCTAATAAAAGTAAGGTTAAGGGGGGGTTGTTGGGTTACGGGTATAGGGTGAGTTTGAGTAGGGTGATCATGGCTCGGCACAACATTGAGGGCCGAAGGGCCTGTTCTGTGCTGTACTGTTCTATGTTCTATGTAACTGCCGGTTCATGTCTGGGGTCAATACTTAAGGCTCCACAGGTGAGAACCTACTGGTTGGGCCTCTGCTGTTCAACACAGGAACTTGTGTTCCAGGAAGCCCATAGTGATATCAATCAGTGATCCCCGTGGTCTTCGTGTGGGCTATAACAGGCAGGAAATAGGAAATTGATAAAGTAACTGAGGGCATAGAACAGTCATGATACAGGTGGGAAGAGACTGGATTTAGGGAGGAAAAATAGAGGCAAAGTAGGAAGAAACCTACCTTGGTGCCAGAACAGAGTGGAATGATAGGTCCACCGGGGTAGTGCACATGTTTGTGGATGTTGGGAAGTGAGTAGAAAGAGGCTGTTGTGTTTGGATTACTATGAGATTGGAAGTTATGGAGGGAAGATCTCCAGCAGTGAGATCAGATGAGTAAAGAACATGTGGACGAGGTATTGATGTTCGGTAGCAGGATCATGGTCCGGGAGGTAAGAGGAGAGCTTTCGATCAACCACTACAAGGTAAGGACAATGGATAGGTTCTGGATGCGAGAGAGCCAGAGTCCCCACAGGTTTGACAACCTCAGTAGGAGAGGGGGACACTGCTAAGCCAGGTCAGAAATCACAAGAACACCTCAACATGTAGGCACCCTTACTGGTCAAAAATGAAGATCTGCATGGAAGACTCTCAATGCCAGCAGGAACATCAGGGTAGATGGGAAGTCCACCGCCAATCTCCACCACCGACCTGCTACAGAGAGGCTGCTTTTAGCGACTTGGTGATATCAACATATAGAGATACGAGCAGGGCATTTTTGTTGATGGAATCTTGCCATAAAATCATTCATCATTGGGACTTAACAACCCTCATTAGCAGCTTACCTCCATGGAGCATGCAAATGATCCTCTCACCAGTCTAACCCTGGGAAGATCTCTGGCAACGAGAATGCTTTGGAAAACTGTCCCAATGTGACTCCATACCCTGCTACCAATGGAGAATCAGCCCATTATACTTGCAATGAAAATATGTTTGTAAAATCTTAATTCCCAAATTGTTGTGTGATCTTAACCATCTTAATTATAAACAAGAGGCTTAGAGGTAGCCTTGAACAAAACATTTACTCTTGACATTGAACAGTAATCAGTTATTCAGTCCATCAGTACTAATTCTGTAGAGACCAGGAGTCCTGTTCCAATTTTAGTTTTGCTGAATATTACTTTTCCAGTGAACTATTCTTTCAGGGAAACAAGTGATTGTAAAATTATAAATGTGAAAAGACAGAACAGGCCATTGTCCCAACAACAAAAATAATTTAGTTTTTTGTTCTCTTGTTAATTTCCATTATTTTACTTTTTTTTAATTCATTCATGATGTAGATGTCTCTGGCTAGACCAGCATTTATTGCCCATCCCTAATTGCCCTTTAGAAGGTGGTGGCCAGCTTTCATTATTAAGCCGTTGCAGTCCCTGTGTTGTAAGGACAGCCACAGTGCTTTTAGGGAGGGAGGTTCCGGATTTTGACCCGGCGACAGTGAAGGAATGGTGATATACTTCTAAGTCAGGATGGGGAATAGCTTGGAAGGGAACTTTCAGATGGTGGTGTTCCTTTGTACCTGCTACCTTTGTCTTTTGAGATAGTCGGGGTCATTGATTTGCAAGGTGTCGAAGGAGCCTTGGTGAGTTCCTGCAATGCATCTCATGGATGGGACACACTGCAGCCACTGTTCTTCATGGAGGGAGTGAATGTTGGTCAAAGGGGTGCCAATCAAGCAGGCTGTTTTGTCTAAGATGATGTCAAGCTTCTTGAATGTTGTTGCACACATTAGGCAAGTGAAGAGTATTCCATTACACGATGACTTGTGCCTTGCAGGTGATGGACAGGCTTGTAGACTTGTACCAAACATAATTTTTTTTTTCCAACCTTTCCTTTAATTGCTATGCTTTTTGTACTTGTTACCATCTCACTAACCACTGAAAACAACTGCTCATTAGGTATTGTATTACAACTGTTCACAAGGTGTTTTGAATTATCCTTAACCTATCAGCTCCAGTAAAAAAAATAATTTTTAAAATCTCTGTTCATGACCATAACTCTTCATACCTAGCAATTATTGAAATAACTTAATAATATGCGCAACAATTTTCTCATTTATCTCCTTATAATAGTGTCCCAAACTTCACACAACACGTTTCTTATCTAAAGTTATGTACAATTTGCACATTACTTGCAATATGTACAAAATTGAAATGTTGGAAAGTCAACAAGCATTAAAAAATACTGTGATAAATACAGCCTGCGGAAGACAGGGTAGAATTTGAAGGATGGTGAGCGATCGGCACTCGTCATCCCGAAAGTCAGCGCGTAATGCACTACCACCAACTCTCGGAGGCCCACTACCATTTAAAGCTCATAAAAGTCTGCCCACAGAAATCTAATGGTTATAAAGGCACCCAAGATCTTCTGGTTGTCCTCCAAAGATTGCTGTCTCAAAGATGAAAATCTACAAGCTAATAATTTGCTAAATGTAGTTCAAACAATGATCAATGTTGCTCCAAATAATTAACCTGCGCAAACTCATATTTGTTTCAATGCGAGACATAACAATAGACTAAATCAAACTGATATTGGCAGAATAGCAACCAATTCACCAGATCTTGCAGACACCTGCATTCATTCAAAAATGGAAGCAACAAGTCAAACAATAATCATATAACAATTAAGCTGAGCATTTTTGCATCAGGGTAAAATATTTATGTATGTTCCAAAAATTTATGCCAGATTTTCAAATTCCACAAGATTGTGAACAAGGTCAACGGTACTGAAACTGCACATGCCTAATGGAGGTGAAGTGCAAACAATTCATATGTGCAGCACTGCAGATCTCGCACCTAAAAATATTTCTGTATTTAGCAACTATGGCAGTATGAGGATATCCAGTCACCACTTTTTTGTGCCATTGAATATGATGTAGTTTAAAGATGGATTGCAGCCTCACATCAATTACACAAAAGGCTGAAAATGAATGTTGGCAATAAAAGTAGACATATGCTTATCGGGCATTCAGCTGCAATATTTTAACAGGCATGGTAACCCATTGATTCTAAACAGGTCTTTGTTAAAACAGTGGGTATAATAATGGCACAAATGAATGATAACTTGCAATTTCTAGTTTATATTCTTTATTAGTATAATTATTTTCTACACTGGAAATGGTTTAGTGATCTGCAAAATTAATGGTGTTTCAATCTCAATGTAAATCTGAAAATTGTGCAGTATGCTGGCCTGGAAAAAAAAAATGAAACAAATGAAGACCTTACTTTTTTTCCCGAATGAGGGTGGCCTAGCTTTCTATTTTAAAACTAAGCTTCTGAAACTTTAAAAAGCTTAAGGTGGAGCTGTGTATAATGTTTCAGCTAACCTGTTTAAGTTCTAACCTTATGAACATGACAGTTAGAAACAAAAATTAAAGATGCATTAAATGTAAATTGAACATATGTATTCTGGCAAAACACTTGAGGATACATAGTTAAGATAAAGAATAAATCTTGGATTGACCACAAAGGCCCACATTTCCTTTCTAAATTATTTGTAATTACCAGGAATACATAAATCAAATCTGACAGGATCTCACAATCCTCATTTAGAATCGTAGAATCACAACAGTACTGAAGGAGGCCATTCGGCCTATCAAGGGTGCTCTATCTAGATCCCATCTCATTCTTCTAAATTCCAGTGAATACAGGCCCATTCAAACCAATCTCTCCTTACATGACAATCCTGCCATCTCTGGAATCAGCCTATCCCCGTAACCCCACCTAACCTTTTGGACACGAAGGAGAAATTTAGCGTGACCAATCCACCAAACCTGCACATCTTTGGACTGTGGGAGGAAACCGGAGCACCCGGAGGAAATCCATACAGACACAGGAAGATTGTGCAATTTCCACATAGTCACCTGAGACTGGAATTGAACCTTGGTTCCTGCCACTGCATGGCATCAGTGCTAATCACTGTGGTAGATGTTTGTTTCTAGATTTAAATAGCCTATTGCCATAAAATAAAAACAATGATTTGCAGTTCTTCCAATAGACAATATCGTTCATACAATATAAAAGTGATAAAATAGCCAACAAAGCTGAGGAGCATTTCTCTGAAAGTTTACTGTGTCCATGATTTGACCCAGTGTTCGTATAAGGTGCTGTATATGTGAACCACCACATTCTCTCTTATTCCCATTTGGTGAGCAAAATGAACATCTTTTGAACAAACAAACGTTCAGTTTACACAGGCAGTGGGGATTTTGATTTTCATCACACAGACGTGAACGATATAATAGTACCTTCAGATACAAATGAGTCAGCGATTAGCCCATGGCATGGAAAAATCCCCTGAGCTTTGCATGCAGAATATTGAGACGTAAACAGTGTGTATGTAACGTTTTATCGTAATACTTTGATTAGATTTTTCCAGTGTATTAAAGTGCATTCTGGTGATTTTTACAAGATTCACTTCTGCATGTGCTCTAAACTTTGTTGTCAAGCCGCTGCAATCTACAGCACAAAAATAACCTGCAAGAATAGTCTGTGATATCATCTGAATCTGACTGCAGTGTCATCCATACCCATGTGATTTTACATATATACCCTGTTATTCCAAAAATGGCGAGTTCTGTATCCACCCCCCCCCCCCCCCCCCCCCCATCAGCGCAACAACTGTTGGATTAAATGTCTTTCTAATTTGCAATGAATAGCAAAACATGCTGGGAATACTCAGCCGCTCAAGCAGCACCTGTAGAAAGAAACAGTTCAGTGGCTCTTCATCAGAATTGAGGGATGATAGAGATGTAATAGGCTTTGAGAGAGTGAAGGTTGTGGCAGGGGGTGGTGGGGGAAGGAAGATCAAAAGGAAAGGTTGGGAGAGATTAAATGACAAAGTGTTTATATTAATGGCAAAGAAACAAAAGTTGTGTGTAGATCAGGGGCGATATTCTCCCCTACCCGGCAGGGTGGGCCGTACCGGCGCCGAGGAGTGGCGTGAACCACTCCGGCGTCGGGCCACCGGAAGGTGCGGAATGATCTACATCTTCAGGGGCTAGTTCTCCGCCGGCGGGGTTGGTGCCTCCGACGGCCGGCGCAAGTTGGCGCATGCGTGGGAGCGCCAGCGTGGGCTGGCATCATCCCAGTGCATGCACAGAGGGGTTCTTCTCTGCGCTGGCCATGGCGGGCCGTTACATTGGCCGGCGCTGAGGTAAAGAGTGCCCCCATGGCACTGGCCCGCCTGCGGATCGATGGGCCCCAATCGCAGGCCAGGCCACCGTGGTGCCCCCCCGCCATGGTGCTAGAACCACCCGTGCCCCCCTGGGGACCCCGCAGGCCGCCCACAGAGCCAGGTCCCACCGGAACAGACCTGGTGTATTTTACGCCGGAGGGACCCGCCGAAAACAGGCGGCCACTTGGTCCATTGCGGGCCGGCGAATTGCCGGAGGGGGGGGGGGGGGGAGGGGGGCTGCTGCGAACGGCCCCCGCCGAAAAACCGGCGCCGGAGAATCCGGCAGCCAGGACGGGATTCACGCCGCCCCCCCGGGGATTCTCCGGCCCGGTGGGGGGTCGGGGAATCCTACCCCTGGTGTGAATGGTCAGCAGGCAGCTAGCCAAATCTAAAGTGAATAAAAGATAAGGGGTGACGAGAAAGACAAACCAGTTTTAAAAAATGAAATGAAATGGAGGAAGAGGTAATGATCACAATTATTAACCTCAATGTTGGGTTTAGAAGGCTATCAAGTGCCAAGCTCAAGCTTGCACTGTGCTTCATTGGAAGACTGCAGGTCAATGACAGCAAGGTCGGATTGGAAGCAAGATATGTGACATGGAACAAGAAACCTTTCACCTTCCCCACTTTTACTTTCTCAAAACCCAGCACATCTCTATTTTGTCTCAGTTCTGGTGAAGAGACTTTGAACTGAAACACTAACTGTTTCTCAGGACAGATGCTGCCTCAGCTGCTGAGTGTCTCCAGCAATTTCGGATTTTTACTTCAGATTTTCAGCATCCACTGTATTTTGCTTTTGTTCTGTTTCCCAAATTTGGTCTGCAGTAGTTGATGCGACAGAGAACACACACAAGAAAATCAATTGAATTTAATCAACGAGGTTTCCTTATGTCACCCCAAATAAGTTCAGTACGAGCTGGCTTTGCAATGAGAAAATATGTTGGGAAGCCTTTATCCATCTAAAAATTCCAATGGATTATTCGGAATTAAGATAGTTATCTCAAAAATAGTAGATTGTAAAATGATTAGCCGTTCATATTTGCTGTACAAAAATATTAGTTCAAAGTGGGCAGTTTTGTGAAACTGAGTTTTTATCTGCTCAGATTGTCAAATCAAGAGTAGCACATGCCAAGATATTACAAATTTCACACCTGACTCACTTTGCATAGTTCTCTTAATCTTTAGCTCCGCAGGTAGTAATCCACTGGTCCTCAAGGAACCTTGGAAGAACATCTGCAAATGATCTGCCATGTTTGTCAGCATAACTGGACTATAGCGGACAGTAATTCAGTAGCTGAAGCACTTTGAGGTGTCTTAAGGAGGTGAAATTGTACATATTTCAAACAGTCACTTGGTGGGACAGAACTTGAATTTTGATGAAAAGAGAGACATGTTGCCGAAGCTTTTTGTCTTAACCCTATCAGGCCAAACGCACAGATGTCAAAATTCAAACAATCATAACGATTTATACTACAAGGTAAAAGGTGCTGATTGGTTGGCAAGTTGACTCTGATTGACTGAGGCAGTGCCACGGTAAAAGCAACAAGGAACTATTGGCTCCCCAAGCAATTGAAAAAATGTACAAGGTTTGAACATATTCCTTTTGTTTGCAGAGAAAGGTCTCTTGCATATATCACTTTGAACATTCATATATAAGCTGTATTATGTACTTATTGATTATCTTAAAATGGTTAATAAAAGCAAAATACTACAGTCGCTAGAATCTGAAACAAAAACAGAAAATCCTGGAAAAACTCAGCTGGAGAAAATAGAATGAAAGTTTCGAGCTAATGCTCTGCAGAAGTCAGACAGACTTGAAACAGTAACTCGATTTTCTCTTGGGCGGCACATGGCGCAGTGGTTAGCACTGGGACTGCAGCGCTGAGGACCCAGGTTCGAATCCCAGCCCTGGGTCACTGTCGGTGTGGAGTTTGCACATACTCCCCATGTCTGCGTGGGTTTCACCCCCACAACCCAAAGATGTGCAGGTTAGATGAATCGGCCACGCTAAATTGGCCCTTAATTGGGAAAAAAAATCATTGGGTACTTTAAATTTATTTTAAAAGCTCTATTTTCTTTCTCTACAGATGCTGCCAGACCTGTTTAGTTTTTCCAGTATATTTCTGTTTCCGTATCTTCAATTGGTCGTTAGTGTCGCGATTAGCATTTGAAATTTGGCGTTCTTGTGTCTGTCCTGATGAATGCAAGATGAAAAATTTCAGCAACATGTCTCTCTTTTCAGCAATATAATCCAAATCCATTCTTTTCTGATGCTATGAATTGTTATCAAACAAAACATGAAGATAACATGTATAATACTGATGACAAACACAAACTGAATCAAAAAAGCCAATGTTATCGCATAAATTCGATCACCACCCACTCGGAATTCGAGGATTTATGTTGAATATGAACAAGTTAGAACATGCAGCATCTTCCTGGAGTACACCAAAGTTTTTCCAAAATAAATTTATTTTGATGCAGTGATGAAATTCCCCTGCATACAGTTGCAGATCTCAAATTTGTGCGTTGTAGAAATTGCAATGAAAACTCAGGCTCATTTAAAGATGAAAAAAAGAGACGTGCTGCTGAAACCTTTCATCTTGTACTCGTCAGTACAATTCACAGTAGTAAAGGAGGCTCACGTGTAACTATGCAATAGCAATATGAGGGGATCCTCACTAACTGTCATCAAGTTAAAAGACATTATGCCTATCAGACAAATAAGTGACGTGGCATATGAATTTCAGTGTTGATGTGACGTAGCCGGTACATCAAGGCTGGCACCTTTCATGCTGTTGATGTCTTTGACATTGCATATGGAGCTCAAACATCAAGTGTAGACTTCAGGTGATTCAGGATTGGATGGTGAGAAATAATTTGATCAGAATGTATAGGCGAAACTTTAATCCCTCTTTCTGTTCATATTTCCAGATGATACTTCAAAAAACTTGCAGCAATTTGTAAAGCCAGAAAACAGCAATGGCCACAAGCATGGGAAGTAAAAATAAAATGAAGTGTTATTACACAAAGACAAGATTAAGACAAATGATTATAGCTATCATTTACAATAAAGATCTATAATAATTTCAGCCAATGAATGTTATTAAGACAGGGTTTATGAAGTGCAGGAGGAATTGCTGCTAATGCAACTTTATGAGTCCTACAGGATCAATTTGTAGTACAGTTTTCAATTGTTAAGAGTCAAAATGTAACATTAACACACCATAGTGAGTTTTGCATCTGTGCTCCTACACATTTACTCAAATGGTATTTTGGAAGAATTTACGATCATTTTTCAGTTCAATTTGCTATTTGGTTTCCTGTACAAATGAGTTGTTATTCCTTTGAAAGGAAACTTTAAAGTCTTGATAGAAACTTTATTTTTCGGTTAGGTGGCTCAAATAATAAAAAGTAAGAATTTTTTTAAATGCCACATTGAACACTAGCCAATATAGTTCACCATCTCTTATGGAAGAACAAATGTACAATTATGCAACTTTTTGTTTCAAGATATTGGAAAGCGCTTCACTAACAATTATTTCTTCTTGAAACATCGCTTCTCGGCCTTTTGGCTAAGATCGAGCGTAGATTGAGCCTTTTGGCTCAGATCTGGTATGTCTCCTTTATGGGGACCATGAATTGGATTCAATTTGAATTGGTTTTTGGAGCAGTCAAGGAGCTGGATTAGCGGTTCGCATCTGATCCACACTCTGAGCCCTGGCTTTGTAACTCAGATAAAGTAATTTTTAAAAAAAGATTCTTCTTGAAACAACTGCAAATCCCCACCCCAAGTCAATGGACCTTGTCTGTTCCGTCAAACCCCCTGCAATGAATCTTACTATGGGCAGGACTGAAAACTCCCAACCAGAGCAGAGGGCAGCAGAGCAGAGCTACTGATCAGCTGTTCTGGGGTAATTTGCATACGTGCAGTGCGGTCAGCCTAAGTTGAAGGTGAACCTGCGAAGAAGACCCAAGGAGTTTGAGTAAAGGCAAGCAACCAGCAGAGGGCAGCAGAGCAGAGCTACTGATCAGCTGTTCTGGGGAAATTTGCATACGTGCAGTGCGGTCAGCCTAAGTTGAAGGTGAACCTGCGAAGAAGACCCAAGGAGTTTGAGTAAAGGCAAGCAACCAGCAGAGGGCAGCAGAGCAGAGCTACTGATCAGCTGTTCTGGGGAAATTTGCATACGTGCAGTGCGGTCAGCCTAAGTTGAAGGTGAACCTGCGAAGAAGACCCAAGGAGTTTGAGTAAAGGCAAGCAACCAGCAGAGGGCAGCAGAGCAGAGCTACTGATCAGCTGTTCTGGGGAAATTTGCATACGTGCAGTGCGGTCAGCCTAAGTTGAAGGTGAACCTGCGAAGAAGACCCAAGGAGTTTGAGTAAAGGCAAGCAACCAGCAGAGGGCAGCAGAGCAGAGCTACTGATCAGCTGTTCTGGGGAAATTTGCATACGTGCAGTGCGGTCAGCCTAAGTTGAAGGTGAACCTGCGAAGAAGACCCAAGGAGTTTGAGTAAAGGCAAGCAACCAGCAGAGGGCAGCAGAGCAGAGCTACTGATCAGCTGTTCTGGGGAAATTTGCATACGTGCAGTGCGGTCAGCCTAAGTTGAAGGTGAACCTGCGAAGAAGACCCAAGGAGTTTGAGTAAAGGCAAGCAACCAGCAGAGGGCAGCAGAGCAGAGCTACTGATCAGCTGTTCTGGGGAAATTTGCATACGTGCAGTGCGGTCAGCCTAAGTTGAAGGTGAACCTGCGAAGAAGACCCAAGGAGTTTGAGTAAAGGCAAGCAACCAGCAGAGGGCAGCAGAGCAGAGCTACTGATCAGCTGTTCTGGGGAAATTTGCATACGTGCAGTGCGGTCAGCCTAAGTTGAAGGTGAACCTGCGAAGAAGACCCAAGGAGTTTGAGTAAAGGCAAGCAACCAGCAGAGGGCAGCAGAGCAGAGCTACTGATCAGCTGTTCTGGGGAAATTTGCATACGTGCAGTGCGGTCAGCCTAAGTTGAAGGTGAACCTGCGAAGAAGACCCAAGGAGTTTGAGTAAAGGCAAGCAACCAGCAGAGGGCAGCAGAGCAGAGCTACTGATCAGCTGTTCTGGGGAAATTTGCATACGTGCAGTGCGGTCAGCCTAAGTTGAAGGTGAACCTGCGAAGAAGACCCAAGGAGTTTGAGTAAAGGCAAGCAACCAGCAGAGGGCAGCAGAGCAGAGCTACTGATCAGCTGTTCTGGGGAAATTTGCATACGTGCAGTGCGGTCAGCCTAAGTTGAAGGTGAACCTGCGAAGAAGACCCAAGGAGTTTGAGTAAAGGCAAGCAACCAGCAGAGGGCAGCAGAGCAGAGCTACTGATCAGCTGTTCTGGGGAAATTTGCATACGTGCAGTGCGGTCAGCCTAAGTTGAAGGTGAACCTGCGAAGAAGACCCAAGGAGTTTGAGTAAAGGCAAGCAACCAGCAGAGGGCAGCAGAGCAGAGCTACTGATCAGCTGTTCTGGGGAAATTTGCATACGTGCAGTGCGGTCAGCCTAAGTTGAAGGTGAACCTGCGAAGAAGACCCAAGGAGTTTGAGTAAAGGCAAGCAACCAGCAGAGGGCAGCAGAGCAGAGCTACTGATCAGCTGTTCTGGGGAAATTTGCATACGTGCAGTGCGGTCAGCCTAAGTTGAAGGTGAACCTGCGAAGAAGACCCAAGGAGTTTGAGTAAAGGCAAGCAACCAGCAGAGGGCAGCAGAGCAGAGCTACTGATCAGCTGTTCTGGGGAAATTTGCATACGTGCAGTGCGGTCAGCCTAAGTTGAAGGTGAACCTGCGAAGAAGACCCAAGGAGTTTGAGTAAAGGCAAGCAACCAGCAGAGGGCAGCAGAGCAGAGCTACTGATCAGCTGTTCTGGGGAAATTTGCATACGTGCAGTGCGGTCAGCCTAAGTTGAAGGTGAACCTGCGAAGAAGACCCAAGGAGTTTGAGTAAAGGCAAGCAACCAGCAGAGGGCAGCAGAGCAGAGCTACTGATCAGCTGTTCTGGGGAAATTTGCATACGTGCAGTGCGGTCAGCCTAAGTTGAAGGTGAACCTGCGAAGAAGACCCAAGGAGTTTGAGTAAAGGCAAGCAACCAGCAGAGGGCAGCAGAGCAGAGCTACTGATCAGCTGTTCTGGGGAAATTTGCATACGTGCAGTGCGGTCAGCCTAAGTTGAAGGTGAACCTGCGAAGAAGACCCAAGGAGTTTGAGTAAAGGCAAGCAACCAGCAGAGGGCAGCAGAGCAGAGCTACTGATCAGCTGTTCTGGGGAAATTTGCATACGTGCAGTGCGGTCAGCCTAAGTTGAAGGTGAACCTGCGAAGAAGACCCAAGGAGTTTGAGTAAAGGCAAGCAACCAGCAGAGGGCAGCAGAGCAGAGCTACTGATCAGCTGTTCTGGGGAAATTTGCATACGTGCAGTGCGGTCAGCCTAAGTTGAAGGTGAACCTGCGAAGAAGACCCAAGGAGTTTGAGTAAAGGCAAGCAACCAGCAGAGGGCAGCAGAGCAGAGCTACTGATCAGCTGTTCTGGGGAAATTTGCATACGTGCAGTGCGGTCAGCCTAAGTTGAAGGTGAACCTGCGAAGAAGACCCAAGGAGTTTGAGTAAAGGCAAGCAACCAGCAGAGGGCAGCAGAGCAGAGCTACTGATCAGCTGTTCTGGGGAAATTTGCATACGTGCAGTGCGGTCAGCCTAAGTTGAAGGTGAACCTGCGAAGAAGACCCAAGGAGTTTGAGTAAAGGCAAGCAACCAGCAGAGGGCAGCAGAGCAGAGCTACTGATCAGCTGTTCTGGGGAAATTTGCATACGTGCAGTGCGGTCAGCCTAAGTTGAAGGTGAACCTGCGAAGAAGACCCAAGGAGTTTGAGTAAAGGCAAGCAACCAGCAGAGGGCAGCAGAGCAGAGCTACTGATCAGCTGTTCTGGGGAAATTTGCATACGTGCAGTGCGGTCAGCCTAAGTTGAAGGTGAACCTGCGAAGAAGACCCAAGGAGTTTGAGTAAAGGCAAGCAACCAGCAGAGGGCAGCAGAGCAGAGCTACTGATCAGCTGTTCTGGGGAAATTTGCATACGTGCAGTGCGGTCAGCCTAAGTTGAAGGTGAACCTGCGAAGAAGACCCAAGGAGTTTGAGTAAAGGCAAGCAACCAGCAGAGGGCAGCAGAGCAGAGCTACTGATCAGCTGTTCTGGGGAAATTTGCATACGTGCAGTGCGGTCAGCCTAAGTTGAAGGTGAACCTGCGAAGAAGACCCAAGGAGTTTGAGTAAAGGCAAGCAACCAGCAGAGGGCAGCAGAGCAGAGCTACTGATCAGCTGTTCTGGGGAAATTTGCATACGTGCAGTGCGGTCAGCCTAAGTTGAAGGTGAACCTGCGAAGAAGACCCAAGGAGTTTGAGTAAAGGCAAGCAACCAGCAGAGGGCAGCAGAGCAGAGCTACTGATCAGCTGTTCTGGGGAAATTTGCATACGTGCAGTGCGGTCAGCCTAAGTTGAAGGTGAACCTGCGAAGAAGACCCAAGGAGTTTGAGTAAAGGCAAGCAACCAGCAGAGGGCAGCAGAGCAGAGCTACTGATCAGCTGTTCTGGGGAAATTTGCATACGTGCAGTGCGGTCAGCCTAAGTTGAAGGTGAACCTGCGAAGAAGACCCAAGGAGTTTGAGTAAAGGCAAGCAGGCAGCAGAGCAGAGCTACTGATCAGCTGTTCTGGGGAAATTTGCATACGTGCAGTGCGGTCAGCCTAAGTTGAAGGTGAACCTGCGAAGAAGACCCAAGGAGTTTGAGTAAAGGCAAGCAACCAGCAGAGGGCAGCAGAGCAGAGCTACTGATCAGCTGTTCTGGGGAAATTTGCATACGTGCAGTGCGGTCAGCCTAAGTTGAAGGTGAACCTGCGAAGAAGACCCAAGGAGTTTGAGTAAAGGCAAGCAACCAGCAGAGGGCAGCAGAGCAGAGCTACTGATCAGCTGTTCTGGGGAAATTTGCATACGTGCAGTGCGGTCAGCCTAAGTTGAAGGTGAACCTGCGAAGAAGACCCAAGGAGTTTGAGTAAAGGCAAGCAACCAGCAGAGGGCAGCAGAGCAGAGCTACTGATCAGCTGTTCTGGGGAAATTTGCATACGTGCAGTGCGGTCAGCCTAAGTTGAAGGTGAACCTGCGAAGAAGACCCAAGGAGTTTGAGTAAAGGCAAGCAACCAGCAGAGGGCAGCAGAGCAGAGCTACTGATCAGCTGTTCTGGGGAAATTTGCATACGTGCAGTGCGGTCAGCCTAAGTTGAAGGTGAACCTGCGAAGAAGACCCAAGGAGTTTGAGTAAAGGCAAGCAACCAGCAGAGGGCAGCAGAGCAGAGCTACTGATCAGCTGTTCTGGGGAAATTTGCATACGTGCAGTGCGGTCAGCCTAAGTTGAAGGTGAACCTGCGAAGAAGACCCAAGGAGTTTGAGTAAAGGCAAGCAACCAGCAGAGGGCAGCAGAGCAGAGCTACTGATCAGCTGTTCTGGGGAAATTTGCATACGTGCAGTGCGGTCAGCCTAAGTTGAAGGTGAACCTGCGAAGAAGACCCAAGGAGTTTGAGTAAAGGCAAGCAACCAGCAGAGGGCAGCAGAGCAGAGCTACTGATCAGCTGTTCTGGGGAAATTTGCATACGTGCAGTGCGGTCAGCCTAAGTTGAAGGTGAACCTGCGAAGAAGACCCAAGGAGTTTGAGTAAAGGCAAGCAACCAGCAGAGGGCAGCAGAGCAGAGCTACTGATCAGCTGTTCTGGGGAAATTTGCATACGTGCAGTGCGGTCAGCCTAAGTTGAAGGTGAACCTGCGAAGAAGACCCAAGGAGTTTGAGTAAAGGCAAGCAACCAGCAGAGGGCAGCAGAGCAGAGCTACTGATCAGCTGTTCTGGGGAAATTTGCATACGTGCAGTGCGGTCAGCCTAAGTTGAAGGTGAACCTGCGAAGAAGACCCAAGGAGTTTGAGTAAAGGCAAGCAACCAGCAGAGGGCAGCAGAGCAGAGCTACTGATCAGCTGTTCTGGGGAAATTTGCATACGTGCAGTGCGGTCAGCCTAAGTTGAAGGTGAACCTGCGAAGAAGACCCAAGGAGTTTGAGTAAAGGCAAGCAACCAGCAGAGGGCAGCAGAGCAGAGCTACTGATCAGCTGTTCTGGGGAAATTTGCATACGTGCAGTGCGGTCAGCCTAAGTTGAAGGTGAACCTGCGAAGAAGACCCAAGGAGTTTGAGTAAAGGCAAGCAACCAGCAGAGGGCAGCAGAGCAGAGCTACTGATCAGCTGTTCTGGGGAAATTTGCATACGTGCAGTGCGGTCAGCCTAAGTTGAAGGTGAACCTGCGAAGAAGACCCAAGGAGTTTGAGTAAAGGCAAGCAACCAGCAGAGGGCAGCAGAGCAGAGCTACTGATCAGCTGTTCTGGGGAAATTTGCATACGTGCAGTGCGGTCAGCCTAAGTTGAAGGTGAACCTGCGAAGAAGACCCAAGGAGTTTGAGTAAAGGCAAGCAACCAGCAGAGGGCAGCAGAGCAGAGCTACTGATCAGCTGTTCTGGGGAAATTTGCATACGTGCAGTGCGGTCAGCCTAAGTTGAAGGTGAACCTGCGAAGAAGACCCAAGGAGTTTGAGTAAAGGCAAGCAACCAGCAGAGGGCAGCAGAGCAGAGCTACTGATCAGCTGTTCTGGGGAAATTTGCATACGTGCAGTGCGGTCAGCCTAAGTTGAAGGTGAACCTGCGAAGAAGACCCAAGGAGTTTGAGTAAAGGCAAGCAACCAGCAGAGGGCAGCAGAGCAGAGCTACTGATCAGCTGTTCTGGGGAAATTTGCATACGTGCAGTGCGGTCAGCCTAAGTTGAAGGTGAACCTGCGAAGAAGACCCAAGGAGTTTGAGTAAAGGCAAGCAACCAGCAGAGGGCAGCAGAGCAGAGCTACTGATCAGCTGTTCTGGGGAAATTTGCATACGTGCAGTGCGGTCAGCCTAAGTTGAAGGTGGTTTGTGGAGGGGCTGTTGGCAAGTGACAGTTAAACCCGAAACACTTTGTGAGTGTTTCCCACCGTACCTCCTCCTCTAACCAACCCCCCCACCCCACGGTGGTTGGGAAGCGGGAGCAGGGGCCTGTCGTGAAGGTGAGTGAGTGCCTTTAAATTTGCTTACCTTTCAGCGGGATCAGGGTTTGAGGTAATATCAGGTAAGCTCTTCCTTTCTTTTTCTTTTTCTTGTTTTTTTTTTAATCTAGAGGGGATGTCAGGGAAGGCAGCACAATGCTCCTCCTGCAGAATGTTTGAGGTGAGGGACGCCGTCAGTGTCCCTGCTGATTTCATCTGTGGGAAGTGCACCCAACTCCAGCTCCTCAAAAACCGTGTTAGGGACCTGGAGCTTGAGGTGGATGAACTTCGGATCATTCGGGAGGCAGAGGGGGTCATAGATAGGAGCTTCAGGGAAGTAGTTACACCAAAGACTGGAGATAGATGGGTAACTGTAAGAGGGACTGGGAAGAAGCAGTCAGTGCAGGGACCCCCTGCGGTCGTTCCCCTGAGTAACAAGTATACCGTTTTGGATACTTGTGGGGGGGACGACTTACCAGGGGTAAGCCATGGGGTACGGGCCTCTGGCACGGAGTCTGTCCCTGTTGCTCAGAAGGGAAGGGGGGAAAGGAGTAGAACATTAGTAATTGGGGACTCAATAGTCAGGGGCACAGATAGGAGATTTTGTGGGAGCGAGAGAGACTCACGTTTGGTATGTTGCCTCCCAGGTGCAAGGGTACGTGATGTCTCGGATCGTGTTTTCCGGGTCCTTAAGGGGGAGGGGGAGCAGCCCCAAGTCGTAGTCCACATTGGCACTAACGACATAGGTAGGAAAGGGGACAAGGATGTCAGGCAGGCCTTTAGGGAGCTAGGATGGAAGCTCAGAGCGAGAACAAACAGAGTTGTTATCTCTGGGTTGTTGCCCGTGCCACGTGATAGTGAGATGAGGAATAGGGAGAGAGAGCAATTAAACACGTGGCTACAGGGATGGTGCAGGCGGGAGGGATTCAGATTTCTGGATAACTGGGGCTCTTTCTGGGGAAGGTGGGACCTCTATAGACAGGATGGTCTACATCTGAACCTGAGGGGCACCAATATCCTGGGGGGGAGATTTGTTAGTACTCTTTGGGGGGGTTTAAACTAATTCAGCAGGGGCATGGGAACCTGGATTGTAGTTTTGGGGTGCGAGAGATTGAGAGTAGAGAGGTCAGGAGCACAGTTTTGACTTCGCAGGAGGGCGGCAGTGTTCAGGTCTGTGGTTTGAAGTGTGTCTATTTCAATGCCAGGAGTATACGAAATAAGGTAGGGGAACTGGCAGCATGGGTTGGTACCTGGGACTTCGATGTTGTGGCCATTTCAGAGACATGGATAGAGCAGGGACAGGAATGGTTGTTGCAGGTTCCGGGGTTTAGGTGCTTTAGTAAGGTCAGAGAAGGGGGCAAAAGAGGGGGAGGTGTGGCGCTGCTAGTCAAGGACAGTATTACGGTGGTAGAAAGGATGCAAGATGGGGACTCTTCTTCCGAGGTAGTATGGGCTGAGGTTAGAAACAGGAAAGGAGAGGTCACCCTGTTGGGAGTTTTCTATAGGCCACCTAATAGTTCTAGAGATGTAGAGGAAAGGATGGCGAAGATGATTCTGGAAAAGAGCGAAAGTAACAGGGTAGTTGTTATGGGAGACTTTAACTTTCCTAATATTGACTGGAAAAGATATAGTTCGAGTACATTGGATGGGTCGTTCTTTGTACAATGTGTGCAGGAGGGTTTTCTGACACAATATGTTGACAGGCCAACAAGAGGTGAGGCCACTTTGGATTTGGTTTTGGGTAATGAACCAGGCCAGGTGTTAGATCTGGAGGTAGGTGAACACTTTGGAGACAGTGACCACAATTCGGTGACCTTTACGTTAGTGATGGAAAGGGATAAGTATACCCCGCAGAGCAAGAGTTATAGCTGGGGGAAGGGCAATTATGATGCCATTAGACATGACTTAGGATGTGTTGGTTGGAGAAGTAGGCTGCAAGGGTTGGGCACACTGGATATGTGGAGCTTGTTCAAGGAACAGCTATTGCATGTTCTTGATAAGTACGTACCAGTCAGGCAGGGAGGAAGGGGTCGAGCGAGGGAACCGTGGTTTACCAAAGAAGTGGAATCTCTTGTTAAGAGGAAGAAGGAGGCCTATGTGAAGATGAGGCGTGAAGTTTCAGTTGGGGCGCTTGATAGTTACAAGGAAGCGAGGAAGGATCTAAAGAGAGAGCTGAGACGAGCAAGGAGGGGACATGAGAAGTCTTTGGCAGGTAGGATCAAGGAAAACCCAAAAGCTTTCTATAGGTATGTCAGGAATAAAAGAATGACTAGGGTAAGAGTTGGGCCAGTCAAGGACAGTGATGAGAAGTTGTGTGTGGAGGCTGAGGAGATAAGCGAGATACTAAATGAATACTTTTCGTCAGTATTCACTCAAGAAAAAGATAATATTGTGGAGGAGAATGCTGAGACCCAGGCTATTAGAATAGATGGCATTGAGGTGCGTAGGGAAGAAGTGTTGGCAATTCTGGACAAGGTGAAAATAGATAAGTCCCCGGGGCCGGATGGGATTTATCCTAGGATTCTCTGGGAAGCCAGGGAAGAGATTGCTGAGCCTTTGGCTTTGATTTTTAGGTCATCATTGGCTACAGGAATAGTGCCAGAGGACTGGAGGATAGCAAATGTGGTCCCTTTGTTCAAGAAGGGGAGTAGAGATAACCCCGGTAACTATAGGCCGGTGAGCCTAACGTCTGTGGTGGGTAAAGTCTTGGAGAGGATTATAAAAGATACGATTTATAATCATCTAGATAGGAATAATATGATTAGGGATAGTCAGCATGGTTTTGTGAAGGGTAGGTCATGCCTCACAAACCTTATCGAGTTCTTTGAGAAGGTGACTGAACAGGTAGACGAGGGTAGAGCAGTTGATGTGGTGTATATGGATTTCAGTAAAGCGTTTGATAAGGTTCCCCACGGTCGGCTATTGCAGAAAATACGGAGGCTGGGGATTGAGGGTGATTTAGAGATGTGGATCAGAAATTGGCTAGTTGAAAGAAGACAGAGAGTGGTAGTTGATGGGAAATGTTCAGAATGGAGTTCAGTTACGAGTGGCGTACCACAAGGATCTGTTCTGGGGCCGTTGCTGTTTGTCATTTTTATAAATGACCTAGAGGAGGGCGCAGAAGGATGGGTGAGTAAATTTGCAGACGACACTAAAGTCGGTGGAGTTGTAGACAGTGCGGAAGGATGTTGCAGGTTACAGAGGGACATAGATAAGCTGCAGAGCTGGGCTGAGAGGTGGCAAATGGAGTTTAATGTGGAGAAGTGTGAGGTGATTCACTTTGGAAAGAATAACAGGAATGCGGAATATTTGGCTAATGGTAAAATTCTTGGTAGTGTGGATGAACAGAGGGATCTCGGTGTCCATGTACATAGATCCCTGAAAGTTGCCACCCAGGTTGATAGGGTTGTGAAGAAGGCCTATGGTGTGTTGGCCTTTATTGGTAGAGGGATTGAGTTCCGGAGCCATGAGGTCATGATGCAGCTGTACCAAACTCTGGTACGGCCGCATTTGGAGTATTGCGTACAGTTCTGGTCGCCTCATTATAGGAAGGACGTGGAAGCTTTGGAACGGGTGCAGAGGAGATTTACCAGGATGTTGCCTGGTATGGAGGGAAAATCTTATGAGGAAAGGCTGATGGACTTGAGGTTGTTTTCGTTAGAGAGAAGAAGGTTAAGAGGTGACTTAATAGAGGCATACAAAATGATCAGAGGGTTAGATAGGGTGGACAGCGAGAGCCTTCTCCCGCGGATGGAGGTGGCTAGCACGAGGGGACATAGCCTTAAATTGAGGGGTAATAGATATAGGACAGAGGTCAGAGGTGGGTTTTTTACGCAAAGAGTGGTGAGGCCATGGAATGCCCTACCTGCAACAGTAGTGAACTCGCCAACATTGAGGGCATTTAAAAATTTATTGGATAAGCATATGGATGATAAGGGCATAGTGTAGGTTAGATGGCCTTTAGTGTTTTTTTTTTTTCCATGTCGGTGCAACATCGAGGGCCGAAGGGCCTGTACTGCGCTGTATCGTTCTATGTTCTATGTTCTATATGTTGCTGCTTTTATGTAAGCAAATGCAGAGGCCAATCTGCATGGATTCCACAAATAGCTTAATGAGGTAGAAAATATCTCTAGCTACTTTACACAATTATTACTTTTTGAAGTAGAGTTACTATTGCTTGATAGGAAAATATGGTTGAATGTTGTACAGCGTGCATGACCAGTTAATCTTGGTAATTTTGAGGGAAAAATATTGCTTGGACACCATGGCTGGGATTCTCCCCTACCCGGCAGGGCGGGGGGTCCTGGCGTATCCGAGTGGCGCCAACCACTCCGGCGTCGCACCTCCCTAAAGGTGCGGAATTCTCCGCACCTTTGGGGGCTAGGCCCGCGCCGGAGTGGTTGGCACCACGCCGACTGCCGCCAAACCCGGCGCCAACGGCCTTTGACGCCCGCCGGCCGGCGTCGGGGCTGGCCGAAAGGCCTTCGTCGGTTTGCGCATGCGCCGGTGCGTCAGCTGCTGCTGATGTCACCACCGGCACATGCGCTGTAGGGGGGTTCTTCTCTTCCGCCTCCGCCATGGTGGAGGCCGTGGCGGCGGCGGAAGAAGAGGGGTGCCCCCACGGCACTGGCCCGCCCGCCGATCGGTGGGCCATGATCGCGGGCCTGGCCACCGTGGGGGCACCCATTGGGGTCCGATTGCCCCGCGCTCCCCCCAGGGCCCCGGGGGCCCGTTCGTGCTGCCAATCCCGCCGCCACCAGAGGTGGTTCAAACCACGGCGGCAGGAGAGGCCTAGCAGCGGCGGGACTTCGGCCCATCGCGGGCCAGAGAATCGTCGCAGGGGGCTCGCCGATTGGCGCGGAGGGCACGCCGATCGGCGCGGCGCGATTCCCGCCCCCGCCAATTCCCGGATGGCGGAGAATTCCAGCCACGGCGGGGCGCGGGTTTTTCTCCGGTCCCGGGCGATTTTCCGACCCTGCGGGGGATCGGAGAATTTTGCCCCATATTCTCCAAATGGTGCCAGAAACATTAGCCAGAGGAGAGTTTGTTACAGAGTTGAAGGCTGATCTCTTCAAATTGATAGTAAAAATATTGGTCTGGATTCTCCGTAGCCCAATGCCGAAATCCTGATCGACCATCGGGGGAACGATTAGGTGGAGAATGGATTCTGATAGTGGAATCAGCGCTGGCCTGACGCCCCTCCATCATGACATGTGGCACGCACCGTTTCAACGCCATTGGCACATCATCGGCCGGCCTGCCCACAATGATCCACCTCCGATGGGCCATGTCCCCGACAGCACAGGCCACGCGTGGTCCCAGCAGTCGGGAACCCGGCAGCATCCAGCACCACCACACTTGTCCAGGATCCGTACCACTGGCCGGTGGGGTGTGTGTGTGGGGGTGGGGGGGTCTGCTCGGGCTGGGGGACTGGTGGGGGATAGCCAGGGGTTGCGGTTGGCGGTTTAGGGCTCGAGCACGGCCGACACAATGTTTTACGGCGGAATCAGTGCAGGTCGTCAGACCTGCGCAAGCGTGGCCCGGGACCCGGCTATTCTCCGGCTGTTTTCGGCACGATCCGTGGGGTTTTCACCAGTTGCCGGTGCTGGCCCCTCACCAGTACAGGAATCGGTGAAGGATTTGCAATGATTTTCCTGTTGTGAACCCGTGGATTCTCCATTCACGCCGGCACTTAGCCTCAGAAATGGAGAATCCAGCCCATTTTCTTTCAATATTAAAATATCTAAAATGGATTTTAAAGTTCAAATTTTCACTGGAGTCACCTATTGGCAATGGTTTCATTTGAGGGAAAACTAGTTATGGAGTTGCACACCATTAATGCCAAGAACAGATTACTGATGACAAATTGTTACCAGACAGAGCACACAATTGCAAAGAACACCATTGTTCAAATTGCTTTCCACAATAATCACAGGAACTAATAAGGTTTGCCAATGATTTCCTAGTCCAAGATCAGTTGCATTTGTTCATTGCCAATTTTCAATCTGGACTGCTTCCAGAGACACAGTCAGTGTTAGTGTAATTCCCTGTTGTTACCACATAGTCCTTTAGCAATGGAAGTTTTAATTACAACTTAGGTTGGCCCCAGACATTTGAGAAATTCTAATATGCATAATTAACCATCACAATAATTAAAGATGGAATTACAAAATACTGCTCCATCATCTCTCACCCGTTACTTCTCTAATATTCCAATGTACATGGAAATAATTCAAATTTAAATGTGGAACACACGTCAAGATGGAGGAAAAGATATATAAAGAGCCCAATATGTTTTATAATCCTCCAAATTCTCAGGAAAAATAATGACTGCATTAGACAACTAATCAATAGAATTCATGTATTCTCATCTAATCTTCATAACATATGCATACGCACCTCAATTGATCTGCTAATCTAAACTGTCTTGGTGCCAATCTGTCTACCCAAAGCTGTCCAGCAATGAAAGACATAATCATTCTATCCCACAATTGAGGAATAATACTAACAATGATTGTTTATAATCATATCATCAATAGTGACATGCAAAGAACCACACTAAATTACTGCTTTCCCCTTATAACACGTGGTAAATATTGTGCTGTTGAATTTTTTTTTTCAACTTATTATTCAAAACACTTCTTTGTCTTTGCATCTGAGGCTTAAACTGTCACATTTTCATTTCAATTCAGCACCACTGGTTTATGGAATAAACATATCTACGCAAGCTGCAAATGTGAAATGTAAACTTTGGCCTCTGACCTTTGATCCTGAATAAAGCCAAGCCAAGGAAGCAGAGGCTGAACTGAAAAATGAAGTAGCTGGGTAAAACCACTTTGCCGTTCACACATCACAATGAACTAACCTTTGTGTTGTTGGGAAAACCAAGGTAGTTTTAAGGGATTTATATATGTATTGATAAACATTAGAAAGAAGGTGTAGTTTTAATTGTTTTTAATTTACTGATTCTGTGTCTGGAAGGGTAAAACCTACAGATACAATTATGCTGGAGACAGGTGTTTGTATGTGTGGGGGTTGGTTCAGTTCCAACTGTGTTACTATCATGCTTTGAGAGGGTTACGGTGTGAAGAGTAAATAGAAATAAGTCTCTGCTTAGCAACAGAAGGCCGCTTTCTAGAGGGGATTTTGTTTTCCTTCATTCATGGTTTTAACTGGAATACAGAGCAGTTGGGTTAGAAGGCTTGAGAGGGAACAACTCTCTCAACTTTGCAGAAAAAAAGTCATACCATGGAATAATGGCAAAAAAATAAGTGCAGAGATCTGGAGAGCAGCTAGTTAAGGGAACTAGGGAAACAAAGAAGTTTCCAAAACATTTGAGGTTAAAGGCACCAGAACAGAGAAAAGTTCAGTAAAGACAGACAGAGCTGAGAAGAAAGGTGAAACACCAGAAAGATATCTTATTTTAAAATATTTTAATTCTCCTTTTTCACAATTTCTCCCAAATTTTCACCCACCAACAATAAAAAATAAGCAGTAACGAATATAATGTCAATCCCCATCCTCCCACCAACCCCCAAACATTAGCCCACATGTTAACATAAACAAATAACAAAAAGGAATCAGGAATCACCCATAGTCACCATTAACACAAACTGTCCCCCTCTCCCCAACCCTCCCAACTAATATTCAATGTTATCCAATTCTTGAAAGCGCATAATGAATAACGCCCATGAATTGTAAAACGCCTCCATCCTTCCCCTCAGTTCAAACTTAACCTTCTCAAGAGTCAAGAATTCCAACAGGTCCCCCCATCACACCAGGGCACAGAGTGGAGAGGTTGCTCTCCATCCCAACAGGATCCGCCTTCAGGCAATCAACAAGATGAAGGCTACAACATCTCCCTCCTCATTCGTTTCCAACTCCGACCAAGTGTTGACGCCGGCATCAAACCCGACGCATCAATGGGCCTCAGGCCTAGGCATTCACCCCTTCTTCGGGAGCTAATGTGGCGCTGGAGTGCTGTGCGTTTGAAAGCCGGTGCGGCCATGGCCGGCGCGGGACCGCACATATGCACCACGGTCGGCATGGGTCCGCGCATGCGTGTGGGTTGCCAACTCCGCGCCGGCCCCCAGGCAATAGGGCGGAGCTCTACAGGGACCCAGCGCGGAGGAACATAGGCCCCCTTCGGAATTAGCCCACCCGCCAATCGGTAGGCCCCAGATCGCGGGCCTGACCACCATGGAGGTCCCCCCCCCGAGTCAAATCTCCCAGTCCCCCACCAGGATGGCTCCCGCAACCAGAACTCCGAGGTCCCGCCGGGTGGGACCATACATAACCCACGCCGGCGGGACTTGGCGGGCACTCGGCCCGTTGAGGGCGGCGAATCGCCTGGCTTTGAACGGCTGGCACGGCGGTGACCGCACGGGTACAATTGGTGCTGATTTTTCGGTCGCCGGAGAATCGGCAGCCCAGCATCGGAGCGGTGTGGCGCGATTCTCGTGCCCCTCCCCGGCGATTCTTCGACCTGGCGCAGGATCGGAGAATCCTGGCCATGAATGTGATTTGCGGGGCCCTGCCTGCAACGTTTGTAGACATCTTCTACCCCCTCAAAGAGCCGGCTCATCCTCGCCCTTGTGCAGTGTGCTCTATATACCACCTTCAGCTGTATCAGTCCCAAACTCGCTCATGAGATGGAGGCGTTCACTTTCCGGAGCCCCTCACACTAGAACCCCTCCTCCATACCCTCTCCCAACTCTTCCTCCCACTTTGCTTTGATCCCTTCCAGTGGTGCCTTCTCTTCCAAATTAGCCCCGTAAACCGCCAACACTGCCCCTTCTTCAGTCTCCCTGTCGTCAGCACCTCCTCCAGCAATGTGGAGGCCGGTCCACCGGGAAGCTCTGTAACTCCTCCCTGACAAAATCTCTAACCTGCATGTATCCAAACATTTCCCCCTACTCCAGCCCCTACTTTGCTCACAGCTCCTTCAATCCCACCGGGAAGATATCTGAAGTGATTTTCAGATTTCTGAGATTTTGCTGCAGCCCATGGAATGAAGACTGAAATAATGATGGAAATCAATGGCAGGCTCTTGGAGTTCTGTAAAAACAGCTCCAACAAAGGAAATCCTAAAAGAGGTTGGTGTAAAAACCTGAGATGGATTCACTATTAAGAGTGGAATGGTAACTTTGTTTAAAATTTGAAAACCTGGGGCTGGATTCTCAGACCCCCCGCCGGGTCAGAGAATCGCCGGGAGCCGGCGTGAATCCCGCCCTACCGTCTCCCGAAGTCTCCGGCACCAGAGATTCGGCGGGGGCGGGAATCATGCCGCGCCAGTCGGCAGGCACTCCCCCCCGGCGATTCTCCGGCCCGCAGTGGGCCGAAGACCCGCTGCTGTAACGCCGGTCCCGCCGGCGTGAATCAAACCGCCTCCCTTACCGACGGAACTGGTGGCGCGGGCGGGCTCCGGGGTCCTGGGGAGGGTGGGGGGCACGGGGCGATCTGGCCCCGGGGGGTGCCCCACGGTTGCCTAGCCCGCGATCGGGGCCCACCGATCTGCAGGCGGGCCTGTGCCATGAGGGCACTCTTTTCCTTCCACGTCGGCCATAGACTACGCGATGGCCGATGCAGAAGTAACCCTCTCCCCTGCGCATGCATGGGGATGATGTCAGCAGCCGTTCACGCTCCCTTGCATGCGCGGACTTCTGCCGGCCGGCGAAGTCCCTTCGACCCCGGCTGGCGTGGCACCAAAGGCCTTCCACGCCAGCCGGCGGGACGCCAACCACTCCGGTGCGGGCCTAGCCCTTCAAGGTAAGGGCTTAGCCCCTAAAGGTGTGGAGAAATCCACACCTTTGGGGCGGCCAGACGCCGGAGTGGTTCACGCCACTATATCCCGCCGGGATCCCCCGCCCCGCCGGGTAGGGAAGAATCCAGCCCCTGGTCTGGATATCAGAATGCAAACTATTAAGGAAAAGCATTATTATGAGTGAAGATGTGAAGCATGTTTTTGGAGTGGAGTTATCATCATCTAGGGAATTATGAGGAGAAATCCACAGACACTACCTTGGGTATTTGACCACAGTCACCTTGTGCGGTTGAAAGGGACTTTGTGTTATGAGAATATTGTAGATTAAGATGTATTTTGTAATCCATGTTAATCCGAAAAGCTGTGTGTAATTGTTAAGATAAAGGGGGAAATAAAGGAATATTGTGTAATAATCCAATTTTATATAACATCAACTGGGATCATAACAGTGTTCAATACCAGTCTACACTTAAGTATGCTGTTCGCTAAAGTATACCACTTCAACCCTGGCAAAAAATGTCTGCATTTGCAGAATTTAATACTTTTGCTTACAGTATCCAAGTCCGCACCCTTCAGCCTTTAAAATGTCAGTAGAAGAACTCCTATAACTAGCTATTCAAATGTCCCAAAGCATCCCTGTCAGCTTCATCAATTTTTGCAATAAGCAGCAACTCAGATAAATTTTCTCCCAGATTTTTATTTTCAAACACTCAGCCTTTCACTGTATCTTTACTGCTTCAGATGCATAATTAACATTTCCTGACATTAAATAGTTATATATATTTTTTGGTTCCAATTCCAATTGCTTCTAAATCTTTGAACACATCTTGCTTTGTAACAGATGTCATGAAATATTTTGGTCACTGAAGATCACAGTTTGCGATCCTGATTTATCATTGGGCCGGCGGCAGGGGAGTGGACAGCAATTGGGTAGGTAGCCACTGTAGTCATCATGCTACTGCAACTGGAAGCATTCCCATTACTGGATCACCTAATTCCTCTTATCTAACTGATTCATAAACAAATTACAGCAGACAATGAGCATGGTTAGCTGGATAATACATACGCAAGTTAACAAAGTTTAAAATAAGCCAGTCTTCTGTGGCTGATTTATCCAATATTGTATCAATAATAGACACTGATCGAAGCAGAGTGACCTCCTTCTATCTGTGTGTATAATCACCAACCTCCTGCAAAGTAGTTGGTCAGACATTGAATTTACAGAAGGATAGGTTTTACAATATTGGGTTATAGGTAGGATTGGCACTCCTTAAAGTGTGTTTGAAAGAATTCCAGAAATTCAAAAACGAACTCCTGGACACGACTTGGAGTAAACAGGGGTGGAGGGGCAGGGGGTGGTGGTTTAGGGGGGGGGGGGGGGGGGGGGTCGTAAGTGCATAAATTAGAATTGTTATGGGCCAGGATTTAGAGAACCCCAAAGTGTATCATGGAGCACCTGGCTCACTCTACAGGTGTGGTGCAGCAGAAATGGAAAAGTATTTTTTTAAAGCAAAACAATGTTTATTCGATGAACTCAAGTTAACCTTTTTAAAACATACAGTGAACATCTTAGCAACCATTAATTCAAATTCAACCCCCAAAGGTGACAACACTAAGTAAACCTTTGAGCTTTCCTTTTTAACATCCATACAACTTAAAAACAAAACCTTTATCAGAAGCACATCAGGTTAAAGTCACGACTGAAAACATTTATAATTCTGAATTCACCAAATGATCAAGAGATAGGGCGGAATTCTCCGCAAGGCCCGATGCCGTCCTGAAACCTGGAGAGGTTCACAACGGCGTTGGAAGCCTCTCCCGGCCCCTATTCTCCCCTACCCGGGGGGGATAGGCGGGCCGCACCGGGAAACTCGGCGGCCGGGCCTTGTCCCTGGCTTCAAGGACTGGCGCGCCAAGAATGACGGCGCGGCGGCGCCTAATGATGTCAGCCGCGCATGCGCGGGTTGGACAGCTCAAACCCACGCATGCGTGGTTGCCGTTTTTCCCCTCAGCAAGACGTGGTGGCTTGATCTTACGGGGCGGCGGAGGGGAAAGAGTGCGTCCCCTTGAGACGCCGGCCCGATGATCGGTGGGCACCGATCGTGGGCCAGTCCCCTCCCGAGCATGGTCATGGTGCTCGATCCCCGATCCGCCCCCCCTAGGCCCCACATTTACCTGGCGCGCCATGTTCACGACGGCAGAGACCAGGTGTGGTTGCCGCCGTCGTGAACAGGTCGGGAACGGCAGGCCGCTCGGCCCATCCGGCATGGAGAATCGCGGGCCGCCGTGAAAAACGGCGGCCCGTGTTTCTCCGAGCGGTGTGTCGGAAAACCGGACACGCCATTTTAGGGGGGGTGGGAGAATAGCGGGAGGTGCGGGAGCAGACCTCCCGCTATTCTCCCACCCATTGTGGTTGCGGAGAATCGCGGCCATAGTCTTTTCATGGCAGAGCGATCAACAGTACACCTGCTCTGTCTGGCTCCAACACTGAAAATGAAACTGAAACACACCCTGCAGCAAACAACCTAAAACAAAAGTAAAAAACTGACAGACTGCCAAGCTCCACCCACTCTCTGACATCACTGCAGTAGTAACCACCCATTTCTTAAAGGTACTCTCACTACAGATATTTATATACATACTCATTTATAAACACTCATTTCTTAAAGGTACTCCCACATGACAGAATCTTTATCCCACTTTCTTTGAAACATTTTATCATTCGTTTAAAAACACCTCAGATGGAACAAAAAAGTCGTTTGACTGGCCAGAATGATTGAAGGCAAGAGAACACACCTTGAGGAATCATTCAGAGTCTGTAACCCTCACGTCCTTCAGCCTTCAACCTTCTTTGTCACCATTTTTAACAACAAACAGGATGGCCACCCAATTATCATACTTCCTTTCAGAGGACAGTAACTTACAAAGGGCAAATGTGTTTCAGGAACAGGAACAGAAAAATTGTGAACAAAGTGCATTCAAAGAATGGGGTAAAGAACAGAGGCCATGCAAGAAAATGTCTTCATTTGATGTGTGCATATATATCTCTGTTCAAAAGCACACATTCGCAGATATGCACAAGGATCTTCAGATAACTGAGCAGATGGTTTTATGAAAATGAACTCCAGGCTGGCAGCCTCACCAACCTGCCACACATTTTTGGGAAACCACAGGCTCAATATAGACATCTGAGGTGGCAAAATGCAATTATGCTCGTATAAAAAGGGAAGGTTTTCAAAACTGCAATTCCGTGATCAGTCTTACTGATTGGAGCACATGTCAGGAAATTCAAGTGGTGTTCCCATGATTCACTGTCCATTATGGATGTGAAAATCATCGGACATTCCACCCGTGATTTCCTGGTAATGTGTTCCAGGCAAGCGAGGCTGCCAGTCTGGAGGGCAATTTCGCAAGAGGGAGACTGCACATATATATATGAAGATCCTTGTATATATTTGGGAACACATGCTTGTTGACTGCTAGGGAAACAAGTGGCAACTAAAGACGTCCGACTGCCTCTGCGCATTCCCCATTTCCCAAAAGCACATTGTCACCAATAGAAAGACTAAACTGACTGAAATCGGTTTGTCAGGTACTGTGGACCTACTGTGATTCACAGCAAACCAGTTTTAAATGAATTATGACATGTAAAGCAATAATTCTTTTCTCTTGGCCTCTGTACTGTAAATCGTTCTTTTCTCTATCCCTCACTTAACTATCTGAATGTGAGGAGGTCATTGGGGATCCTGTTTTCACATTTTGAGTGTGTGCAAATAAATAAACCCTTTGTGTTCATCCTCCCTCAAGTTTGCTGGAGAGTTATTTATAGAAAATTGAGTCACACCAAAATCTGAGGGGTTAGGAAATATGCCACAACATATAAAGAGGGAAACAATTGAAAACACTTTTCTGTTTATGGATGGGTCATGAGAGGAAAAATTGGGTAGGATTCTTCAGCCTCCCAGCCACATGTGTCTCAGCAGTGGGGGACGGCGCGCCATTCACTGGCGGCAGGATCCTCTGCATCCGTCATTATTGATGGGAATTCCCTTTGAAGCCACCCCTTGCCACCGGGAACCCTGCAGGCGGGGTTGCACTGCTGGTGGGACCAGAGAATCCCGCCATCAGCGAATGACTGATTAATTCTGGCCATTGTTGCAGTTTATTTAACCCCTTCTCCTGTCTGTAAGAAGGCTGTTAAAAGATGTGCGGTGATTATCTTTACCCATGATAAAGACAGGGGTCTTTGAAAAGGTGCAGCATAATTCTGCCTGGCCATTACCATTTGCCAGGAGGTTATGACTTGTCAGTATGTTGTGATGTGAGGATCCACCTATCAGCTTACCTTGAGTTCAATGCAACCTTCATACAGAAAATTTAACAACAGGTTTACCATGGATCCCCACCTTCCTCCCATACTCCCCTCCATCATTCTGCATCAATACCCATCTTGCAACCTGAAAACACCTTGGGTCAGGGTATTTTAAGTGAAAGGTACAATAATGAAATGAAAGCTCTTTAAAGTATTGTCATTTGAGAAAATGGGTCATAGCTACGCTTCTAGATCCTTCTATTTGGATACTCTGTTCATGTTAATACTTTATGGCTCCCAATACTGGCAAAGATATATGTATAAGAAATTTAAAAATATGAAGAACTGTGCAGGTTCTGACTTTTACTCAAGTAGGGCATTTGACTGATGAAAGAAGTGACCACATTGTAGGACAAGCATTTTCAAAATAAGCTGTAATTATTTGTTTACTAGACAGAATTATTTTTATATTAGCAATTGCAAGCCCTGGAATTAAATGTTTCAATTTTTGCTCATTGGATTTGCTTCATCCTGATCTATAAATGGTGAGGAAAGACTGGACTTCGGATACAATTGATTGTTATATTTTAGACAATTTAGTTTTTCTCCTATCCTACCTAACCAGAAATGGTTGTGAGTGCATGGTTTTCTTTCCATCTGAAAAACAAAGGCAACATTGGCCCTAATTCCAATCTATACAGATGCGCTGGACAAAAATTATATAAAGCCTGGCTTAATCACAATAGAACTCATTAATTCGAGTTTAAGCCTTTCGACCAGTCTCCCTGCAGCTGCATCTTACTCATGATATTTCGATACTGTCACATTAACTGGCCAATTACTGCACAAATCCATTGGAAGTGCTGCCTGAGGTGTCTGACACTGGCCATCAATTGAAAGGAATTACCCCATCACAATAAAGCTACAGTAAAAATCAACTGCAAAAAGCGGATTAATTATTCCTGATGGATGCACACAAGAATAAAACCAAGGGAGGACGAAGGTGAGGAAATGGGGATGCAAACAATGCAGAACGATTCAAAAACATAATGCAAGTCTCTGATTTAAAATGTATTTTAATGTTAAGTGGTCTTCCTCTGTTCACGTCACGACAGTCACCAGTGAGGAACTCCTTTTTTGTAAAAAAAAACAAGTCCGAATAACATTAGATTGGTGAACTTGGGCATGGTTCAATACTTATAAATGCAATTGACTGAGGAAGCTAGTTTAGCTTTCAGCAACTTCAGTAAGGGATCAAATGGACCATGACAAGAGAAAAGAGTTTTACTATTTTCTAGCAATGATTTATTAAATTGATTCTCCTTTAAATGTATGGCAAAGACTGAAAACAAATGCTGCAGTACCTCATAGCAAAACATTGACTTCCTAAATGAAGTAATCCCCTAAACACAATGGACAATTAATTGAGCTCGCCCAGTTAGAAACATGGCCCTAGGGTCAGACTCCACTTGAAGCCAACCTGCACATACCGCATTATCGACCACGTTTAGTTGAAAAGCAACATCAACTGTTTATTTCCCCTCTAATTGAAACAGATGCACTAACAGATGGGGTACAAATCTGGTGGTGGGCTAAGTTGCACGGTTGCGGCAGCTGATTTCCTCTTCCCATTCGTCACATACACCTTGCTCATTAAGGCACGGTTAATGTGTTTTCCACAAAATACATCCGCAAATGTTGTTTCCACATTGTTCATAATGAATAGCTCGACTGGAAAAGACAATGTCTGAGCACATGACCCAATGCTGGCAGGTTACGAGAACACCCTCCCCAACATAAATTAACAACTTATTTAAACCAATCAATATGGAAATTGCACGTGACCTCTAGGTCCTTGATAAGCACTGCACCAGTGAAAGGACTTCAATGTGGGTACCTCTGCATTATGACAGAAAAACCCATTTTGTCCTGCTCTAAATGTTAAAGATATCTTTCTGATAAAAACCTTTTTTTAAATTTAGAGCGTTGTCGTCATTTGTCCTTCCCTGCTGGAGATGTAGACGACTGTCAATAAATTACTCCTTGATAAATGATTAATTGACATTTAACTTACATACTGTGTTCCAATTATTTAATTTCTCTCTTTCTACACAGTGGTGTATGTAACAATACATAAGCAGACAATTTGCTCCATTTATGTTAGGGTTCACTGGTGAAGACAGTCTTACACTGGTAGGAATAATGTATTAGAGTGCCGCCCCCTCATACAACCACCTCAAGCTGACAAGGCAGAATGCTAGCTGCCTCTCTGATGCTGGAAGCCAACGACCACTATTCAGCTTGAAAACATAACAGATGTAATTTAAGAGATTCAGGGCTACGTCATAATCCAGGCATTAAAAACACATTGAAAAACAAGAAATTAATTGGGTTACATTATTCTGAGTATAAATATAACCTATCTGGTCGATCTGATTTTGGTCTTTTAACCTTTTTGTGCTCCATGGGTAACTTATTTTTTTGACTAGAATGCAGTTACCACTTTATAAGTATGAGAAATGTAAAAACAAAGGATATAGAAGTGTCCAGAAAAATGACAGATTAGCAACTTCCCAATTCGATCAAGCAAATGAAGAATCCCAAAACCGATTGCAACACCCGACCTTCAAAATGAAACTTTTCCTCAGCCATTCCTCAGCTCACATTGTCATCCTTTCTCTGTTCATCAGTTAATGACTGGCACTCATTTCTCCTTCCCCAGTTCACGCTGTTGGTCATCCCTTGTCTCCACAGACCACGAACTCCTGGTCCCATCTTTTCCCCCTCTTCACCACTGCTTCTGGTTTCCGCTTCATCCTGCTGGCCATTTACTATTTCACTGCTTTTCTATTGCTTTAGTGACACTCCAACCAGGAAATGCGTATGTGGTTGGCTGCAACTCGCCATTCTTCGGAGAATTCCTCTGTGTAAAGTACAATGGCTGCAGCTACCTTTCATCAAGCCTCAACGACTTGACCTGACCAGATTTTTGTTCATGAATGCTGAGATGCAGACTGGTTAATATATATACTTGGCATGTCTGCAAGGGTAGATTTCTTTTTAAAATCAAAACACATTATCCTTGCCAAGAAAAAACATTAGAATGGTTATTTGAAATCACAGAAACCAAATGGAGAGGAACAAAGGGTTAGGAAGAGTAGTAAGCCTGAGGAGAAAAGAAGCATCTGATTGGAGTACACAATACAAATGAGCACAGGTCGAAACAAATCCCTAAGAGATAAAGAGGCACATTTTAAAACCTACAGCACTAAATCCAATAAACTGGAAACTGATTGGTTGCAATCTGCAGTTGTTGCAAAGCTGCAGCAATAATGCATGGATAAGGCTTGACAAAAACAAGTCAAAACTCAAAAAACTGTGTCATTGGTGCAATACTTATGAAGTTATTTCAATACAGAAACAAATGGTCACGATTTTACAAAAGGATTTCGATCAATGTCTCTCTACCTCCTTGTCCAATTAATTTCTGGAAGGAATTATATGCGAAAATTGTTCTAATTCTTCCATTCCAAACCATATTTGATCTTCAGTATATGAAGCTATCTCTAAGCACACAGACAAATAAGTACCATCCTTGGCCTTTGTAAACATGACTGTCTATTGTCCTGTATGATAATACAAGTATACAGGGAAAACCCTAGAGCTTACAAAACTCCATTACGTTTACCCATTGTTCAATGCAGATAGGCCAACTGAAAAGGCGGTGCTTATAATTATTTGCGTATATTGAATGCGTTGATATTATTCTTTCGTTTTTCTCACAGTTACAGGATTGTCATAAATTCCGAAAGTTGCTTCCTGTGGCTGATGTATTAGAACATTAACTCTGGTTAGATTGATCTGGCATTGCTTATAAATATACATCAGTTTCATTCACAAAATGTTAGACATGAAATTTCACTTAGTTCCCCCAAAAATGACAGCAGCGCAGCGCAGGACAAAGGCAGATGTCTTTCAGACAATACGGCTGTCAAATCCAATACCATGTAGGTTTCTGTGTGGGTGACAGGACAACAATTTTCAAGATAGATAGAAAGCTACAGTGTCTCATAAATGGGAAATATAAAGGGCAAGACTGCTTTCTCTGAAAGAAAAGTATTGAGTGCTTCTATTCTGATAAGTCTAGAAACATTTCATGTAGCCAGTGATTTTTGTATAACTCGACGTGTAATTCACATCATCACTCGATAAGACTGCAAGCAAGTATCAGTCTTCCGGTTGTCTGTCATAGCAATGCTCACAATGTACTAATGTCAGGGTGAAACACTGTCCTAGAATAATTCACCCAGAAACTGGCTGTACTAACAGGTGACAATAAGCCCAATTTTTATACATGTCAATGTTTTTTAAAAAGAAAACACTGACAAAGATGAACAGATGTACTTAGTATAAGATTTTAAAAGGATTTAACACATTTTAGTTGCCATCTGAAAGTACCTTTAAAGAACGAAGAGCGCTGAACAACAATAACCAACAGTAAGCAAGAACATTTAAGCAATTAGCAATACCATCTTCAGCTTGCATGTCACAATATGAAGTAAATAAATATTGTCTTACATTTAAAGTATATTGTCACAAAATAACAGGAATTAAATGTGGAGAGTAAATAAGCAGACATTTAATGCACACTCAACATCTTACAACCACAATTCTTCCTTAAGTTATGTTAGCATAAATTCAGTTGAAATCTCAACCACTACATTAAATCACAGAAACATATTCAAAAGCTATTCATTTATATTATTGTATTACGCTCCCAGACCAGACCCCAACAGTAGCTAGGATACTGGACCAAAGCCCCAATATTTTAATTTATTTTTAAGATTTTGCAGAAAGAATGATTTTCTCCAGGAGTGAATGCATAAAAAAATAAGCCTTTGGTATTTCTAAAACAAAACTTTATTATAAATACAATATTCAACTTAATTTCACATCCAAAGAAGAACAGTTTACAATTACCCTTTAACACTACTACTCAATTTTCCATTAAACAACAAGAGAGACATATAGCTCTCAATCCAGTTTACAATCAGCAGGGCATAGAGTAGTACATGTGGTACAGAACATATGCTCGCTCTGGTTAGAGCCCCTTCAGACTCTGGCTGAATATCTTCAAATAGCTTTGTCAACTGGGTTGTTTCAGCCTCTTCCTTGTCTTCATATAAGATTGCTCTGTTTTTAAAATATTATTATCCTTCTTTTTTGAAACTCTCCTACTGGGACAGAAAACTGCCTTTACTTGTGGTCTTACCTCCCCAGGAAACCACTATACATGCGCCCAGACTGAAAAACATATTCCTTGGTCAATTTCACCTGCTGGCTGCTAAAACCAAGCAGGCACTGCAGAAAAAAGCTCTTTTAAAAAATGACATTTGCAGTTAAACACATTCTAACTTCAGGCGTTTAACCCTTAAACTACCTAATACATTGAAATCCAATTTTCCAAAAATTTTCCAATTGTCACATCTACCCCTGAAAGAAATCAACCAATAATGAAAACAGGTGTCTTAATTTTTCAAAAAATCCCTTTTCACATTAAACATTTCTTAAGATTACAGACAGCTTACACTCTGTGCGATTTATCATTTTAGATTTTTAAACAGCCAAACATCAACATGAGTATAGTCCATTTGAGACTTCTCACATGTTACAGTTGTGATAAAGAATCAGCGATCACATTATCTTTTGGACAGACTCTCGCAAACATTCTGTCTGAGTACTCCTGGTATTATCAAGCAGAAAGGTGGGCCGCAATTCTCCGCTCCCCATGCCGGGGGGGAGAATCGCGGGAAGGCCGGGCGAATTACGCCATGCCTTCCTGGCACGCCCCAGAATTCTCCCACACCCCCCAAAATGGCGTGTCGCATTTGCTCGGAGAATCGGCGCTCGCCATTTTTCCCGGCGACCGGCGATTCTCCGGCCCGGATGGAATGAGCGGCCTGATGACCCCGACCAGTTCACTCCGGCGGCAACCACACCCGGTCGCTGCCGGCGTGAACATCGCGCGACAGGTAAGTGTGGGGCCTGTGGAGGGCGGAGAGAGGATCGAGCACCACGGGCGTGCTCATCAGATGTCTGGCCCACGATCGGTGCCCACCGATCGCCGGGCCGGCGTCTCTAAGAGACGCATTCTTTTCCTTCCGCCGCCCCGCAAGATCAAGCCGCCATGTCTTGTGGGGCTGCGGAGGGGGAGACGGCAACCGCGCATGCATGGCTGACGTCACTTAGGCGCCACCAGCCGCGTCATTCTTGCAAGCGTCAAGGCCCGGCGCCCGAGATTCGCGCAACGCCGCTCCTAGCCCCCCTGGGGGGTGGGGGGAGGGGTGGGGGGGGAGAATAGGGGGCGAGGAGCGGCCTCCGACGCCGGAGTGAAACACTCTGGGTTTCACTCCTTGTCGGCTGTTTCTCTCCGTTTCGGAGAATCGCGCCCGTGGTCTCTGTGATAGCAATTTTTCTAAAGCTGCTTGAAGATGGGTTCCCACATTTAGTACAAGCTCTTCATCTTCCGGATCCAGTATTTCAACACTGAAGATGCTCCCAGTGAAACAGTGAGACAACTCCAGTCATTCACCTGTCCCTCCTGACCAGATATGAGTGTCATCACCTCCTGTGTCACTACCATGATAGGAATATGACTGCTCTTGCAGCTCCAAGATCCTGTATTTTCCTTCATTGCAAACTGTTGTCTTGTGATTAATTCCCTGTCTTGGTGAAGTTGGTGAAGTTGTTGCCTCTCTTCTTCTAGCACATGAGAACAACTGCTGGTATGCTGGAGTTCCTGTGAAATTTGATGCTGCATCTCAGTTTTCTCCCAAATCTGCCTTTCCAAGCCAGCTTTCTCTTCTGTGTAACTATCACTGATGCCTTTGGCTTGATGAGGCTCCAATGCCAGCTGCTGCCTAACCTTCAGCTTTTCATTAACTCTGCCAAGAAGTTCTGTTTTGGTTTACATAAATCAGCCCGTTCTCTTTATACCTGTGCTAACTTTAGTGTGTTGAGCCTGTATGGATGTTGTTTAATGGGAATAGCATTTCCTATATCTACGTCATGCATAACTACTTCTGTACTTCGCCATTTATTACCACTTAATAATATATCCTAATTTTTAAGTATTTCTTCATTATTCAATTTAATTTGAGGAATTCTGAACTGTCTGGATTTACCTTTTCTCCCGAAGTTGCAATGACGATACCTTCTTTTCTTCTCTATCAAAATACCTTTTGAGCATAGTAACGGTATACATTTTGAGTTTTCCTTCTGTCTGCCATTTTTATCAAATAATTCACCTCAGTCAATTTTCTTTCAATTTGATAAGGCCCACTAAATCATGCTTTTAATGGTTCATCTAACATTTGTGTCAATGCTTGCACCTTCTCCCCACTAACGAAACCACTAATTTTTGATTTCTTATCCACCTCTTTTTTCTTCACATGCTGTGACAATTTTAAATGTTCTCTAGCCAACTCACGAGTCCTAGTTAATCACTTCCCAAAGTTTGACACATAGTCTAACAACGTAATATCCGAATGCTGTCTTCGGAAGCCATAACTTCCTTGAAAACATCCGGTTAACCCCTCTGAGATATAATGTTTCCTAATGGAATTGCCTCTGCAAACTTAGTAGACATGTCCAGTATGGCCAGCAGATACTGATTCACAGTTTTGGTTTTAGGCAAGGGTCCAACTCAATCAAGGCAAAAGGTCCCTTAAATTCTGGAATGAATATTAAAGGTGCTGGTTTGAATATTGCCTGAGGTTTCCTTATTACCTCACATGTGTGACATGTATGGCAAAATTCAACTTGCTAAAGTTTGACACATAAATTGTCTCACCAATTTCTCTTTGATCAATTTAATTAGTCCTCTTACCTTCAGATCAAAAATCAGTCTGAATGGACTAAAATTAGTTGATCCTTATACAGTCCGGGCCAATAAAAATATATTTTTATTTTTTCTTGAGTTTTCCTTACCCCCTATTGGAATTTCATGTGCTACCCTCAAAACCTCCTTTCTATAACTCAGTAATGTAACAAATATCTGCCCATTGCTCATCTGCTTGAATATGTAATGGCCTTAATTTTCTCATTAATACATTATTTCTAATGTAAAAACACTCTGATGTACACTCACATTCAATTTCCGTATATGCTTCCTGTTACAACTGCTTTATCTCTGGATCTTTCTGTTGTAATTCAACCAACCTGCTTGAACTAAAAATATTTGCTTCATCCACCACCTGCACTTGTTCTTTACTAATCATTTGATTAATAATGTTTTCTGACAACTGAACCATAGCCTCCCTATTGGTACTCCTCAAGTTCACTTCCTCCTGTCTCAACCTGTGGCTTTGTGAGCTGGTTACTAGGTTGCAGTTTGGTAACATTGCAGTCAAATATATTATAACCCCAGGTTTTTAAACCTTAAATTCCCCGATACATTTATAATCCAATTTTCCTAAAATCTTCCAATCACATTTTCACATTTAAGAAACAGCGTAAACTAAAATGATTCTGATTCATTCAATTTGAAAAAAATTAAGATAGTCCCTCAACATCAATGCTGCCTGACAATATAAAAGTTCCTGTACACATTTGCATAAACGTGAAAATCTACAAGTGTTTAGTTATGTTCGCTGCTAGATTAAAAGGGACAATTCCAGAAAATGGATCCATGTAGATACAGGATTACAACTAGATTCTTCAAAGAAAAGTTACAAAACATTTCTAACTCACTTGTAATTTCAGATCATACTCAAAAGAGTTGTCTTAGAACATAGAACATAGAACAGTACAGCACAGAACAGGCCCTTCGGCCCTCGATGTTGTGCCGAGCAATGATCACCCTACTCAAACTCACGTATCCACCCTATACCCGTAACCCAACAACTCCCCCTTAACCTTACTTTTTAGGACACTACGGGCAATTTAGCATGGCCAATCCACCTAACCCGCACATCTTTGGACTGTGGGAGGAAACCGGAGCACCCGGAGGAAACCCACGCACACACGGGGAGGACGTGCAGACTCCGCACAGACAGTGACCCAGCTGGGAACCGAACCTGGGACCCTGGAGCTGTGAAGCATTGATGCTAACCACTATGCTACCGTGTTGCCCCAAGTCTTCTACTTGTACAATAGACATTAGAAAATAAAAGAGCTAACTATTCTTTTTCCATAAGCTCGGCACAGGCCATCCTTCCGTAGTTCTTTGTACACCACTTACATGGAACAGAGATAATACGTGCATGAGCCAACACGGATGACACTTCGTGTTTAAAAATCTAAAATTGCCCATTTGATCATTATGGGGTCAATGTTAACCTAACCCGCTGGCCAGGAAACCAAGGGGGTTGAGAGGATCAATCAGCAGACCTTTAACACATTTTCTATCTTGGTACGGCTCATCCAATTCTACGCCGCATTGACTTTAACCAAGGAGTAAAGTGAGTGCCCAAAAACTCTGCATTGTGCTCAGTTTCCTGATGGCTAGGAGAGACACAAATTTATCCCATTCATGTGTACTAAGGTCAGACTGGCCTAAATAACTGACAACTGCAATCAGCAGTTTACCTATTCCACAATATTTTCCACTGGTCGACAGATAAAACTGGTGTAGATTTCACATTTTATAAATGTGCTTTAAATTGTCATTCCCTTTTCCTTGAAGGAAACTGATAAACGATATGAAATAAAAGCAAATGCCCTGAAGTTAATATTCACAAAATTATTCAAATAACCGCTCTAATTATAGAAGGCCAAAAGTGTACCGGTTTCGGAGGATGGTTCCTCAGGGAATTGAGATCTCTTTGTGAAAGTAAGCTTTTCATTACCGAAAAAGCCCCAGATGTTTGAAAGTGGAAGAATTCCGCATGGGTTGACCATATGAGGAGAAGTGTAATTGCGTGCATTCTATCAGACAATTAATTTCAAAGAATGGCTATCTGCATTGTGAAATAGAAATATTGCAAGGTCGATAAATGTGATGCCAAGGACAGAGATGAAAACATGCACAAGTGTATCCAAAGTAGTTGCTCCCAATAAGATCCTGAACAGTATTGACAAGGTAGATGCTGGAAGAATATTTCTTCTTGTGGGTGTATCGTGAACTAGGGTGCACTATTTTAAAATTAGGGATCATCCGTCCAGGACAGAGATGAGGAGAAATTCTCTCTCCGAGTAGGTTGTTTGACTTCAAAGGCAGTGGAAGCCGGGTTACTGAATATTTTTAAAGTGGAGGTGGACGGATCTTGTTAGTCAAGGGAATCAACGGTTATTAGAGGTAGACGGGAATGTGGAACTCAAAATACGAACAGATCAGCCATGATCTTATTGAATGGTGCAGCATGCTCGAGGGCCTGAATGGCCAACTTCTGCTCCTATTTTTTGCACCCGCATGATTGCACAATAAGAATTTCCATTACTCATGTCTTTTAGTTTATTAAAATTGAACGCACTGCTAAGCCCCTGCATTTTATCACAATTACCCAAAAGCTGAAATTCAATAACACTTGGTGCCCTTACTATAAACAAATAGTTTGTTTCAATGCAGCCCAACAAGACTGAGGACAATCCTCACTTATTTTCCCTCAAGAACATAGAACATAGAACAGTACAGCACAGAACAGGCCCTTCGGCCCTCGATGTTGTGCCGAGCAATGATCACCCTACTCAAACTCACGTATCCACCCTATACCCGTAACCCAACAACCCCCCCCTTAACATTACTTTTTAGGACACAACGGGCAATTTAGCATGGCCAATCCACCTAACCCGCACATCTTTTGACTGTGGGAGGAAACCGGGGCACCCTGAGAAAACCCACGCACACACGGGGAGGACGTGCAGACTCCGCATTGACATGACATTATCAACATTTTTCCTGAACAGTTTTAAGGGCCCATTCTCAAAATTGCAGTAGAAGGAAAGCCATTGTGACATCTTCTCTCCATAGTTGTGAATGATCACAACCTTGTTCTGTTCGCATAAGACAAAGCACATGGGGTGGAATTCTCCGCAAGGCCCGACGCCATTGTGAAACCTGGAGAGGTTCACGACGGTGTCGGAAGCCTCTCCCGGCCCCCTATTTTCCCCTCCCCGGGGGGATAGGAGGGCCATACCGGGAAACTCGGCCGCCGGGCCTTGTCCCTGGCTTCAAGGCCCGGCGCGCCAAGAATGAAGCCTAATGACTTCAGCCGCGCATGCGCGGGTTGGACAGCTCAAACCCACGCATGCGCGGTTGCCATCTTTCCCCTCAGCCGCCCCGCAAGACGTGGCAGCTTGATCTTGCGGGGCGGCGGAGGGGAAAGAGTGCATCCCCTTGAAACGCCGGCCCGACGATCGCGGGCCTGTCCCCTCCCGAGCACGGTCGTGGTGCTCGATCCCCGATCCACCCCCCACAGGCCCCACACTTACCTGGCGCGCCATGTTCACGACGGCAGCGACCAGGTGTGGTTGCCGCTTTCGTGAACAGGTCGGGAACAGCAGGCCGTGAAAAACGGCGGCCCGCGTTTCTCTGAGCGGCGTGTCGCAAAACCGGACACGCCATTTTTGGGGGGGGGGTGGGAGAATAGCGGGAGGTGTGGGTGTGGCCCTCCCGCTATTCTCCCACCCATCGTGGTTGTGGAGAATCGCGCCCATGGGGTGGGATTCTGTGATCCTGAGGCTAAGTGTTGACGCCGTCGGAAGCGCCGTCGCTTTTCTTAACGGCGTCAACACGGCCTCTGGATCAGCAATTCTGGCCAGCGTGAGAGCAGCTGTGGATGGCGCCGGTGGGACTCGGCTTTTTTACGACCGCCGCTCGGCCCATCCCGGGCTGAGAATCGGCCAGCTGGCCACTTAGAGCGGCCCCCGACTGGCGCCGCACCAACCACGCTGGCGCCAATGCCGCCGACTCTCCGCAGCGTTCCGGCGTCGGGGCAGCGTGGCGTGATTTGCTTCGGTCGCGGGGAGTCTCCGGCACGGCCCCGGGCTGAGAGGATCCCGCCCATCATTGGAAACCCATCAGATATACTTACTTTGTTGTTTCTCATAGCTTAGGCCTGGAGCTACCTGTTTTGTACTGAAAAAGATAGACCAATAGATGCTATCATCACTGAATGGTTTTGATAACAGCATGCTTTGTCGGAATCCCATTACTTTGGAGATTCCAATCTTGAATATAATATCCTTGGCAATTCAAACCACTAACAATCTAAAATTATGTTGGATCGACACCTTACCATGCAATCTCTTCCAAATTTCAGAATTTATTTCCACGGTTCTTTTTTCCTTCACAAACCTATCTTTAGAAATCAGTGTATTGACAGCTGTCTGCAATATCACCACCTAGATCTTTTCAATCTAGCATTGTATGCATGGGGAAGGATATCTTCGTGGACACTTCAACTGATCACAACAGAGCTGATAACCTAGGGTTCATTTTCATGGAAAGAGAACATTTTACATATATTTGTAAAAATCATATGAAACACATTTAGTTTCAGTAAGAAAAATGGTTGAGAGAAAGGTTTGCTTAACCCTCATAGAGTGAAACCAAGGCAATTCTTCCAAGCTAACCATTGAAATCATTGAGAATATCAGGAAATGTGATGCCAGTTCTGAAGAAGTCTCATTCAACTCAAAATATTGGGCACAATTTAATACGCCTAAAACAGATTTCCGTTTTGGGTATGTATAGCAGGGTGTTAATGACACCACTATCTAACGGATCTCTGCCATTATTTTAGACCTCAGTCAGAATTCCTTGCCAAGGCCGCACTTACCTCATTTCCTGCACTGATGAACTCAGCCACCATTTCCAGCTGCCGTCCTGATCTTTTGAACCCTCTCTACACCTCCACGGTAGCCTCATGAACCCTCCACTGACCCAAATTACCTCTAAAGGGTTCCCCACTACCCCCCTCAGCCCACCTCTTAAGGGTAGGGGACCCCTTAGCCTGATCCCTGGTATGGGCAACCTGGCACCTTGGCATTGCCAGCCTGGCAGTGTCACCAAGTTAAAATTTGATTTACCATCCTCCCCCAACTAAATAGCAGATGCAGAATTGAACCCTAGCTGGACCTGAGAGGACATGGTTTTGACTAGTCTGAGGTGCAAGAGGTCACCTAAGTGCAGCAGAGGGGGTGCATCGAAAAATTGTGAAAGGCAAAGGGAAAACCAGGAATTCCAGAAAGAAAACAGGGAACCTGGTGATTGGCCATGGCACAGTCAACAGAAATGTGAACCAAATGTGATTAATTACAACCAATTGTTCATTCTCATTCTCACATTCCAGAACCCTCCGAGACATCGTCACTTCTCCAAACCTGACATTTGTGTATGGCTGATTGTAAATGTTCCACCACTAGCGGTTATGCCTTTAGCTACCTCGGCCATAAGCTCTGGAATTGCTCCCTAAATCTCGTCACTTCTCTCTTTTTCTGCAAGCACTTTACAGGTGCTTTTGGTCATCTATTGTAATATCACCTCATTTCTTTCCTTGTCTGATTTGTTTGAAAAGGTTGGGAAGCACCTTGGAATATCCGACCACATGTAAGCCATTGATAAATTCCACAATTTGTTATCGGTCAGTATTTTTTGATGGATGGGAAGAGAAATCCAATTGGAATGATTTTGAAAGGCCGGAGAAAAATAAAGTCAATAGACTTTCCTCCCATCCACCAATAACCAGTGCTGCCAGAGTGCACCAGAGTACTCATCCGGCATCTCCAACCAGGGCCCAAAAAGCAGAGTGCCAGGGAGCAGAGTGCTGGGACTCCAGGGAAGGCAGGCTGGCTATGAGGCCTGTGAATGATACGTTGAAGGGAGCCCTATGTCAGGGTGGAAGGGCTGACTTCAGTGGGAGGGTGAGATGGAGTGTGTGGGAGAGAGAGTGAGAGAGAGAGAAAGGGAAAAGGAGAGAGAATGTGTGCGTGATTGTGTGTTTGTCTTACTCCCAGCCTCCGGCTTCTCACTTACCTGCACTACCACGCACCAACATACGCACACACCCATTCAAAATGGATTTGGGTGATTGAGTGAGCACCCAGTTACTGGTACTTAACCTGACGCTCACACACACTCTGACCCTCCCATAATCTGGTCATTTTCATTAAGTACTCTTTTTTTTTTAAGTTTAACTTATTGCTATGAGATTGCTTGGTTTTTGCTCAATAATTGTTTATTTTCTTCATATCTCAACTTTGATTTTGAAATTCAGTTTAATGTTGGGCCAAATCTAATCTTCATAAAATTTGCTCATTGGCTCCTTCTGAGGGAGAAAGAAATGGAATGGGGCCCTCCCAAGTGAAAAGGTTGGGCAAGCCTGTTTTAAATGGAGTTCTCATTGTCCATGCTGAGCTGCAAGTAGCTTAGGACCTGGCAGATCGGCATTAAAAAAAATTGGAAATTTCAGGCTGTGAGTTCCGATTTTGTGAAGACTGTTTGTCAGGTCAATTTCATTTGCTGCTGCACTGCTTGGGAGGTTAGTGGGCTTTGGGGAGTTTTTGGAGTGGGAAGGCAGGGTGTTGGGTGCAGAGGTGTTACTGCTGCCAGAGTGCCACCTCCATTTAAATGCTTTAATTTTCAACACTGGATGGTCAACTCTCCTTTGCTGGTTGACCATTTGTTATACACCCCATGAGATTTTTCTTTCTACTGATTTCAGTGGAACCCACTCCATTAATTGTCCAACTAGATTTTAAGTCTTACTGCCTTCAATGTTAAAGCTACTCGTTTCTGGGACCAACACATGCAGGTGGAAGTTAGCTCTTTGATGGCAACAGTCAGAACTGGAGGGAAATTCTCTTGCAACCACATGGGGCTGCATGACTTACTTTGTTCATTTATGGGATGTGGGCATCGGTATTGCCCATTCCTTGAGAAGGTAGTGGGGAGCCACTTTCTTGAACTGTTGCAGTCCCTGTGGTGTAGGTCCCCCCACAGTTCTGTTGGAGAGAGAGTTACAGGATTTTGATCCAGCGACAGTGAAGGAACAATGATATAGTTCCACGTCAGATGCAGAGGCTGCCATTGTGGGGTTCACGTTGAGTGAATTCTACCTGCGTTATTATATGGGATACGAGGGCAAGTTTGCCCGTGAGTTCCTGGAGTTTGAGTTCAGGCCGGATGGTAATCAGAACATCTGGTGCTCACGGTGTGACTGGGAATCCAGAGGACGGGGCAGTTAAGAGGTGGTGGAGTGGAGGCTGGCCCCACTGTCTTGGGACTCATGCTGCTGCTGCTGAATGTCTCTGAGTCAATGTGCAGCACCAGCAGTAATCCTCCTGTACAGCTCCCTGGCTGTAAAAACATACAAACATTGCAACTGCCTGCATAGTTTTCACATGAACAGGCATTTCAGGGTCTTTGAAGCTCAAGGTTGCTGAGATCTAAAGCTGTATCAAAACATTCAAACATTCTGCTACGCTGGGTTATTGAACATTAATTCCTTGACTGTAATGGCCTGAAGACGTAAAATGCAGTCCAGTGTTTGTGTTTCTTGCTGGCCACTTTACAGAGGAATTTACAACACAGAAACAGCCCATTTGGCCCACCTCATCTATGGTGTTTATGTTCCACACAAGCCACCTCCAACCCATCTTGATCAAACTATCAGGTTAACCTTCAACTTCTTTCTTCATCATGTATTTATCTAGTTCCTTGAATGTATCTATACTGGAATCATAGAATGGTTACAGCACATAAGAAGGCCATGCAGCTTTGTGTCAGTACTCTGCAGTAGCAACTTAGCTAGTTCCATTCCTCCAACTTTTCCCTGTAGCACTGTTTCTCTTCAGATAATGATCCAGTTCTCTTTTGAAAATCACAATTGAAGCTGTCTCCACCACACTACTCAGGCAGTGCCGTTCAAGTCCCAAACCACTTGTAAGTATATAACACATGTGTTACAAGTAAATAAAGAGGAAGAGCATAGCTAAAGTAAATGTTGGTCTTTTGGAGGAAAATCCTGGTGAGGCAATAATAGGAATCACAGAAATGGTGGAGGCAGTGAATCAATATTTTGCCTCTGTCTTCATAGTAGAAGATAATAAAATATTTCCAAAAGCTGCAATAACCATCACTAGCGAGATGGTATTGAATAGACCAATGTGATTAAAGACATATAAGTCTCTGGGACCTGATGTCCTTCACCCTAGCGTATTAAGGGAGGTGGCTGCAGAGATAGTGGATGCATTGGTTATGATATTTCAGAATTCCTTTGATTCTAGAAGGGTCCCAGTGGATTGGAAACATGCTGATGTGGCACCCCTATTCAAAGAGGGAGAGAGGCAAAAAGTAAGGAATATAGAACAGTGAGCTTGATCTCTGTGGTGTGGAAGTTGCTGGAAACAATCATTAAGAAAGAGATGACTGAACATTTAGAAAGGCAAAGCTCAATCCACCAGTGTCAGCATGGTTTTATGAAGGGTAAATGACGTTCAACAAACTTGCTTGAGTTCTTTGAGGATGTACCAAACAAGGTGGATAATGGGGAACCTGTGGGTGTGGTACAGCTAGACTTCCAGAGGTGTTTGACAAGATGCCGCATAAAAGACTGAACCAAAAGCTGAGATCGAAGGTGATTGGGGATAGAGTACTAAAATTGGATTAAGGATTGGCTGACTAGAAAAAAAATGAGCCATTTGGGTAACTGTGGAACCGCTCACGAGTATCAATCTGTGCTTCAAGGTGTTGCTCTCTGGGTTCCTTCCCACTGGTTGGATATGTAACCACGTATTTATAAGGCAGTGCATAAAATGATTATTCTTGGGCAAATTAAAGTTCTGGATAGCTAACTCTTAGCATTGAGTAGTCCAGCAGTGCACAGAATGAACTGCCCAATTAAATATTGAAATCTGATTTCCTCCCTACCAGTTTGCTGCTTTGAATCATAGAATCCCTACAATGCAGAAGGAGACCATTTCACCCATCGAGTCTGCGCCGAACCCCCCCTAAGGAGCAGCCCACACACCCTCCCTGAAACTCCACCAACCTTTTTGAATGGCCAATCTATCTAACCTGCACATCATTGGACTGTGGGAGGAAACCTCAGCACCCAGAGGAAATCCACGCAGACATAGGGAGAAAGTGCAAACTCCACCCAGTCACCTGAGACCAGAATTGAACCCGGGTCCCTGGCGCTGTGAAGCAGCAGTATTAACCACTGTACCAATGATATCAGTACATTTTCACAGGAAAAGCAATACAACATGAACTGTAACCAGTGATACACAGTTGTTCCATTCATGCTATCCTTGAACTTTATCATTGTTGAAATGACTTAGGAGATTAATAAAAATAATCTGAAGAGTTACAAACCGCATAGTTATTTTCAAAAGTCAATGAACCTTATTAATTTTAAGTTCTGGTTAGTTCAGTGATAGGAGTAAATGTGCATAATTTGACACACAGGTCTTGAGAGATTACGTATGGTTTATCCGATGTTACCTCGAATCATAAAAATACTTTCCACTCTCCATCAAGTCAACCAAGTTACTTTTCACTTTCCAACAGAACCAATTGGTCCCAGTTTTTTACTAAATTAATTAATGGGGAAAGCTTAGCAAGATGCATCATCCACCCCATTTCAGCAACAAATGACAAGAGGTTCAATCAATGTTAATTAACCTCATCACTGGATAGAAAAATATATGATAGCCATTTGAATTGTCACTGAACCAAAACAAGGCCAGTCCTAAACAGCCTGAACCTTTGAAAAAGATGACAACCAAGAATAGTGAATTAATGTACAAACAGAATTCTCCTGAATTTCTCCATCAACATTTCCTAACTAGTCACTATCACAATTGTATTTGCATTTCCCTTTTGTAATATCAACTTCAACAATTTTCCTTTTAGCAGAATATCAGTGTTGGTGATAATCGGCAGTAGGTATGGATTCACTCAACATCTTTCAGGTAGGTTGACATGAATTTATGATTTTTTTAGGCTCAACAAACCGATCCCATTTTGATAAAACATCCACTTTGCAACCTTTTCTTCATATCTCTTTACTCCAGAAATGCCGAAATCTTGAAGCCATTATTATTCCCGCTTCAATGGGGTTCCCTAGGATTGTATGTCATACCATTACCTAATTTTGCAAGAAATACATTCCATCCTACCGGTTCCCATGAATGTAAAAGATTGATGGAACTATTTGACGGACATTATGCTGGACAACATTCTTTCCTCAACCAATGCCATCAAAACATTTTGAAAAAGGTTCATCTTATTTATTTTTTATGGGACATCACAGTGGCACATTTGTCGACAGTCCAATGACAACAGTCCAAAAAGTTAATTCAAAAATGCAAACTTGTGGAAAAATGGACAATGGCCTGAAATTAAGCTCGCTATACAATTCCACACTTTAAATTGAGAATTGGACATTTTAAATCAAACAACAGTCAGCCCACAGGCAGGCCTGAGGGAAATTCGAACAGCCAAGTTTGAATCCACTGAACAGAGACAGACAGTCTGGACAAGCCGGGCCTGCTCTGCAAAAAGGACATCAGGAGATAATCAATCCCATTCAAATAGATCGATTGTTGTGGATTGCCCAGATAAAGCTTGACTTTCTGGCACCCAGATCTCCTGCCATTACCATATATGGAGTAAGATTACATGTGGACAATACCAGGAGATGGACCCCTGGGGGTGGGTTCCTGGTGGCCTGCAGAGTTACAATTGGCAGCTCCATTGGGTGTTGTGACCCCTGCACTGAGATCTTATTAGCTGAGGGCCAGAGAACTTTCTGGAAAGGCACAAAGCGAAATATAAGAATCCACCACCAGGACCCTCTGCAGCAAAGACTCAGTGCAGGTGCAACAGAGTAGATTCGATGGCGGACCAGAGAATAGAAGGAAGCAGTATGCGAGGCCCACCTTCACGGATGGAGGCCCTGAAATAATTGAAACTCAGAGAATTGGAACCGCATCTCGATTAGGTTCATCGGCACAGGTAGTATCAAGAATCTTGGGATTATAAATTTGGTTGAATCGTAAACTTGTATTTGTCCTTTGTTTATCTCGCAAATGAGGGCACCTGGGTAAAACGTTTGAATACGAAACTGGTCGTAATGTCTGAAGTATTGCAGACAACAAACTGCTTTAATACATCTTGGATTTGTGATAAAGTGTTTTTATCAACTGTTTTCTTTTTCTCTGGATTTCAGGGGCCGGTTTAGCTCAGTGGGCTAGACAGCTGGTTTGTAATGCAAAACAAGCAGTGCGGGTTCAGTACCCGAACAGGTGCCAAAATGTGGCGACGAGGGGATTTTCACAGTAACTTCATACTTGTGACAATAAAAAGATTATTATTATTGCCCTTTGTTATTTGAACCTAACACCACAAGTGAACAGTATGAGTGAGTGGCTCAGTTGGAGTGTATGCATAATGATGTAGCTGCCTAGGACACGTTGGATAACTAGTCATATTCGTGTGTCTCAATCAATTATATCACTTTCATTGATAAAACTTGATATTCTGCATATGAAGTAAAAGGAAGCTTTTGAATGCAAATCTTATCTTTTTTTGGATTTACCCATTTCCCTAAAGTACTCTCAAGCCAGGCTTGGCACATTTTCACATACAGGCTCTGCTCATTTTGACACTCTTTCCCCACTCAAAAAAGAACAACCCTCCAGTCCCCAGCAAGGACACCTTCCAGCTCCTCAAATAAGGTTGGTGAATTAATTAGTAACAGAAGTGACAGTTCTGTGTCATGGACTGCTACCCAACAGGAACTAGGGCTGCAATCACATTCATTTGAACTTTCAGAATTGTACCAATTGTTATTTTACCAATTAATCAAAAATACACTGTCTCAAACCTTAACTATTTTAACATTCCCTGAATGGTTAACAGAACGCTTAGCTGTAAAATCAAGCTTGCCTATTCTCAGGGAACCTTTTCATTATCTTTGGGTCAATATTGTTTATAAAAGGCACTGGTTATTAATGCACCAATGCTGTTAAAATAAACAACAGAATATAAAGTTGGGTGAATATCAATTGTAGAATTGCCTAGATCTTTCACTTTTAGAATTTTTTAACTATGTCAGAAAATGTCCCAAAGCATTTCGCAATGGGTGGGTGAAAGGGATGGGTTGCGGATTTGGGAACTGTGCAGAAAACTCTAACAATCGTAACAAAAGGCAATGTTGAAAACGATACATTGAGGTGGTTTTTGAAAGTGGAGAGAGATGTAATAAATTTAAGTTACTTAGAAAGAGAACTCCAACGTGGCAATCATGATGGCCAAAGACTACGCCAGGAGGTTAGTGGAGGAGGCAAGGACATAATTGAGAGAGAGATGTGCATGTTGTAATTAAAGGTGAAGTTGGGGAAAGTAATGCCATTGGCAGATTTGTAAGTAAGCATTCACTTTGCATCATTTGGCAAATAGGGGTTAGTAGAATTTGATATAAGACAGGGTGTAAGCAGTGAAATACTGGGTGAGTTGGAGTTTATCAGTTCGGATAAGTTTCAAGGACAGCACAGGAAAAGACTGAGCCCACGTATGATAAGATCTAGATTAGAATTTCATCAGCAGTGACGATAAAGGCAGATTATATTACAGAAGTGAACAATCCCTGTTAAGACTTGGGTATGGTATGTGAAATCCTGTTCAGGGCAACCAAAGGACCAATGTTGCACACCATTAGGTTCAAGCTGAACAAGGATTCCGGAAGAGAAACAGAATGAAATGCAGGCCTATAGTTCAAAATTTATGGCAGAGGTCGAACAGGACATGTTCAGCCCAGTCATCTAATTCATCTAGTTATACTTCTTCCACTAGTGGTAGTCATACTTTCAGTGGCCTAGCTCCTAAACTCTGGATGTTCCTCCCCAAGCCTCCCAACCTTTTCTTTTGCTTCAAGATGGACCTTGAAACCTACCTGTTCCACCAAACTTCTAGTCATGTTCTTTAATATCTCCCCATGCTGAAAATGGGTAAAATGTTGCCTCAAGATATTCCTGCGAAGCACTTTGGGGCATATTATGTTAAATTAAATATTCTATAGAAAGTGAAGTTATTATCAGCATCATCAAACTGATGAACTTATCCATTAAAACAGCACAGGAAAAGTCATGAGCTGAAAGTGGTGCTGCAGAGGAGAAAATTGGGCATCATCAGCATACATAGAGAAACTGAATTCATTCTTAAGATACTATCACTGATAGTATAATCTAGATAAGAATTAGGAGTGTGTTGAAGAAAAAACTTTCAGCTACAAGAGAAGGACCAGAAGAATAAACCACTGCAAAAGGTAATTCAGGACATTTAGGGGCGGCACGGAGGCGCAGTGGCTAGCACTGCTGCCTCACCGTGCCGAGGACCCAGGTTAAATCCCAGCCCCGGATCTGTCTGCATGGGTCTCACCCCTCAACCCAAAGATGTGCATTTAGGACATTTAGAAACTGAATCATGAAAAGGCAGTATAGGGAGGATTGCAAAAGAATGGCAGTGAATGAAAAAATAGTTGACCATTTTGAAGACTGCAATAAAGGTATAGAGGGTGAAGAAAGATTAAAAATTGCAAGCACAGCACTTCCTCCTTGTAGTTTTTGCAAAGGTCCACTCAAGAATTTGAACTGAACCTGTGGAAATTTATGAGAAGGAATTTATGTTCATCTTCTTGATCTGAAATGGGGAAACAAGAGGGTGTATATCCCAACAGAAACAATGACAATGCACAAAAATGATGCTCGTTCAAATCTGACGTCTTCCATCAAAAAGAAGTACAATCTTCCCTTTGAAGAAAGCATATATGAAATATCTCTATTCCTATTTGCAACATTCCTTTCACTTGATGATCTTTTCATTTTTCATTATTGAAAAAAAAATGTTTCACAAGCATTACTCTACCTTTTAGGGAACATTTTAGGAATTACTGAATTCTGCATTTACTACATTGAAATGGAACGGCTGAACTGCAGTTAAAACATATTAGATACAAGCCATCAAGTCGCCAAATGGTTGACTATCCAATGCTGTTAGCACTTGCTGCTTCTCACCACTGCCAGCTCACCACAATATTGGGCAGTCCAGAGCTGGCTTGGCCCATGGGCAGGCAGGCCAAAGCGAAGGGGGCAGCAGACAACCCAATGGTGGCAGTGGCCAGCATTTTTCTCATAAAACCTGGGCGAGTGAGCATGCCTCTGCTTGGTTCCCGATGATAATTTTCACACTTTTATTTTTCTGGTCATCTTCTGCTTCACTAGCGTTCACTGAATAGGACATCTAAATGCCTGGTCTGACCAATAGGCCATTGAAATTGCATTGGGATCTTACATACAAGCTGACACCTCAAAATGCATAAAAATGTCATCATCTGATTCAGACAGGCATATTAGAAGCCCACAAAGGGCCCCAGGATAAATGTCAGTGGAATAGGAATGGGGTAAGTCCACCCCTCAGTTTGAATTTTGCTATTAACTATTTGCCCTGAGAGAAGTGAGTTAAGATCTCCCCTACGGTTTCTGAAAAATAAATAAAATACCTGCGCAGGAACAAACTTTTCCATCACTTTCCATGCAAACATCTATTTTTGATATTTCTTTCTGTAGTCAGTATATTTTAGCATGTTACAGGAATGAAGTGTGTGATAAAATGCAGCAGTAAAAATACAAGTGTCAGCCCTCAAAAGAGTAATACGCCTTCCATATTAAGTCTAGATTGTTAGGGGATGAACAGGGAATTTTCATAAATCTGAGAGATGAAGATTTAAAGTCCAACTTTGTACAGACTTCCTTTTCATTAAATGCAAAAACTCCAGCCTATCCACAGCAATGAGGGCTATTGTCTGGAGATACACTGCCACTGATTGTCACAATTAGCAACATTTCAAATCATATTCCACAGAATTATGTTTTCCAATTCCAGAGAACACACATTGCAAACAGATAACATTCAAAAACAGGTTTGCTTTAATGAAACTGAATTAGTGGATTTATTTGAACAAAAACATGCACTACAGTAGATCAATTATGCACACCAGCGCAGTCGCTTCTCGGTGATTTGAAGGGGAAGGTGTTACACTAAATAACTGGACTCATCAAAAACCTGCTGCATTAATCCTTTTACTAGCCTTGGAAAATCAGAAATTCCTGGAAATCGGTTGGAACCTTGTGAACAGCTCCGCTGACAGGAAAGAAGATGCGGATTAAGGGGACAATATGTTACAGAGTGAGCAGAAAATCCTTTGGACATCAGTAGGTGATTTTCACAAGAACGAACAGAGAAAACAACTCAGCCATACAGTGACAACTACAGTATTGACTAAACCCTCTTCCACCTCCCTTCTTTATTAATCCACAACAGGGGGTAGAGTTAACGCTTTGGGTGCCGTTAGGGAATTGCATCCAAAATGCATTGGAAATTGAGCTGGTTAGATAATAATTAAAGTTTCTGTTAAAATTAATTTGTGCAATCACAAAAGTTAAATTTTCCATGAAACAGCACAATCGTACATGATAGAATTTAGTTCCCATTAAAGAGTGCTGTTTTATTAAATGGGTTTAATCACCAAAAATCAACATTTTAAAATGAGAGTGTTGAGTCCTTCGCCTGTGAGTAACAACATACCGAATCATTTAATGGTTTCATTGGTGTGCACTGGTCAGCTTCATATCCATTTAAGTATTTTGTATGAGAAATTATGTATGCCTTCTAGTACCTGTACACCGAAGAAAAAGCAATTTTAAGAGCCGTACTGAATGTGCCATTTGGGCCTCGGATTTATGGTCAGTTTTCAGGACACGACCTGATCAGGGTAAAATAGATCTTCAGCCAGCAGAAATGTGTGTTAAACATGAACACTTGTGCTTTTGGGATAATATTTACGTATTAAATTCCCTGATCAAGGGAGTCAACGATTATCGAGGATAGGTGAAATGTGAAGTTGAGGCCACAATCGGATCAGCTATGATCTTGTTGCAAGTTGGTGTAGGCTTGAGGGGCTGAATGGCCTAGCCCTGCTCCTGATTTATACATTTGTATGTTTACATTGGTTTTAGCAGTTGCGCTGAAATTTGGATGGAAAGCTAGCAAGGTGCAGGAAGAAACTTTACCCTCAGATATTTACTCTTGGGTAGAATTTATTCTGAAATTTCAAATTTAGCCAGACTAATTTAAGATCCTTTAATGTAGTAAGTAAAACTATTGGTTGCACATGGGATAAGTTGGAAATTGTTGTCCAGAACAGGGTTAGCGGCAAAACAATCATAGATCCATATTTCATAAGGAATAAAGAGGTTGAATGATGATTTTATTCATATGCATTAGTGACAATATTTCATACTATGATTTAGCTTTGGAATCAAAATATCTTTAATGATTTAAATCACGAGAAAGAATAGATCTTTAAATTGTCTGGTCTAGATGGATAACTAATGTCACATAAACATGCATTCACGTGCACAGATCATCTTCAATCATTATATCATTAAATAAAAAGTCAAATATAAATTGTCCATGGAACTAGGATTGGCAAGAATGCACTGCACTGTTTCAACCTCAAATGTGACAAGAATACTGTGCTCCTGTAAGTTTATTTTAAATTAATTAACCCAAAAATATCCACCTGGATTCTATCTGGCTTAGCAGTTTCAGTTGCTGCTGGGACAGGACCGTTCTTAAATTTCCTGACATCAAAATACTTTTTGTTTTAAATCATAAAATCATAGACTTTATCTGTGTGCCACCAGGCTTCCTCTCTCTTGGCCTGTGGTACCTACTCGAGACCTGGGAACAGTCAGGTCATGGACATTAGAGTATTATGAGTCATCAGGAGCACTATATGAGCCACCAGTGACAGATTAATCAATAAAGGAATGCCAAAACTTGATTGCGCCTGTGATGGAACCCAATGTTAACCTTCCAAAGCTGCATTTAACATTGGTTTCCAGCCAATAAGAGTAACTTTTTTCCTTAACTTGTTCCTACCTCTAAAATGGATGCTAAGAGCTTGAATGCAGAACTAAGTAAAAAAAAAACCCTATAAAATGTATTTAGGAAAGGTAAAAGTTAGAAAAAAAACATGGATAGGTTATATTCAATCAGATTGACATTTTAAAAATGCAAAGGATAGCAAAAGAATGCAAAGCAATAGGAACTAAAGGGTAAGCAGAAATCTGTTCATGTAATTTTGTTATATTTAAGAGATTTTAGTTCTTCAAGAGTTTTGTTATATTATTGTTACTCATGACCCAAGAATGATTTTATTATCATAACATTAGCATGCATTTCAGCATTTTAGCCTGTGAATGTATAATTGCAAAATTGACTGACCCTGGACCTGTTGACAATCTCATGGTTAACATGATTTTTATTTGTGTATGGAATGTTAACAGTTATAAAACACGATAAGGCAATAACAGAATGCAGCAATTGCTATTGACACTGCACAAAATTGTCCCCTTTTTATTTGTAGAGGATGGATATGGAATTGAAGATATTGCATTGGATACCAACAGACAAGTTACATATGATGATCAAACCCTCACAAGTATGGATCATCAAGCAAAGGCTAACTCTGCATTTCAACTTTTGCATGCAATTCAGAATTCTAGATTTCAATGTTAGTTAAGAGGGTTCTGCTGCCACTTGGTGTGTGGGTTTGTGGTGTTCTGCACAGCCCAGGCTCAATGTAAATCCTTGTAAACATTTTCAAATCATCAGACCAAATAAATTTTAATTTATTCAATCTGGACAAATACAACTCATTTATTGCACTGCTGGAGTTTTAGGGCCACTGATGCCATTATTCAAGTCACACAGCAATGGCTTATTTCAAATTGTGTAAGTTTTAGCATACTAAGCTTATCTATCACTTTGATATGTACAGGCTCAACAGCTTCTTAGAAATCAGACTTTCCAAATAAATGTTCACTTCCGTTACTTTTGTAAGCAAAACGCTGATATTTTCTATTTCATGGAACACTGTGTGATTGGCCAAATATTTCCAGCAGTGAAGCCGACTTCAGAAATAATTGGTTAGTTTATCACAGTGATGTCATATCATTGCTTCCAATGATAATACTCTACAAATATTGTGAACCTCCAGTAATTCACAGTGCACGTAAAAAATGTACCTTCTACTAAACCATCTTGGCTTCCAGCCCATGAAGAACTTAGCTTTTCATTAGTAGGGAACTCTTTGTACACCTACACTGTGGTTTATTACTTTTAAAGCTGGCCCCAATGTCATTTTCCAACGTCCTGAACTTTCAAATGGTTTCTGCACACGTTTGCCCCGTTTGAAAGAAAAACTGCATGTCACCTTGTCACAGTGATGGTAAATCACAGTGATTCATAAACCAACAAAAAAATAAGCATGCCCAGATTCATCAAGGCAACATTCATTAAATTACCAATATGTGTTGTGGCTTAAATGTGTCATGTCTAAACGATAGTTTGTCCTATGTGGTCAAGATATTCAGATTTATCCATCATTTGGCTGGTTAAAAGGCAACAGCAATGATGACAATATACCACCTTCAGGAATAAAATCTGCCCCGTGGAAATATTAAAACCACAATGGCAAGAGAGCAAGGGCGAAAGCTTCCCACCTCCCTTTCACCCCCAGGATCTGGACACCAATTATAATAAGATTCTTCTATTACTTGCCCCCCTGTTGGCCAATCCCCAAAGATTCCGGCTCCAACTTGGCGAACTTAAAACAAAGCCCGCAAAAAAAAAATTAAAAATGTCAAATTTGTCAAAGCATTACCCCATCAAGACATTCAGAAAGAAACCCACCAACTCACTGGTGGCGAGCTCGCCTCTATGTAAAGAAAAACACCCATAAAACTGAACGGGACAACCCCTGAAAAGGGAGTTAGAATCAATGAAACCCGTAGATTGGTTAACACGGAAGCCAATAGCACGAATCCAGCTCTCATCAAATCCGTTTGTTTTCCCCCTTCGTGTGAAAATCGCTTTAAAACAGACACATATCTCACGCGTCGATGCACAAATACTTGACAGATACAAAGTTTGCAGGGTACCAACTCGAGAAGCTAGCTCCATTCGCGTCAAGAAGTGAACTGAGATTGACGGGGAGTGAGATGACATTCACACCTTCCCAATTTCAACATCGAATTCCTCAATTCGATTTCATTAGACCGCTTTCAAACACAGTTAAAGCACAAATCGGAGAAGAAGAAGAAGAAATAGAGGCAGGTGAAATACACCGGAGCTGTACATCAATACGCGGCAACAATAGAGAAATAAACTAGCGGTCACACAAGGCAGAAGCAGCTTCGCAAAACCCCGAGCCAGATCAAACTTGGGCGGGGAGGGTGCATATTGTTCCCAGCAATCGGTTCAAAGGGGTTCAACGCCTGATCATCTCGCCGTCTGCTAAAAGTAGGCGATCAAAGTTTTATTGAAGCTAACGAGTCGCGCCGTGAGAGGAGGGGTGGGTGTGACTTGCTCTCCTATTTGCACCGCGGATCCTTCAAGCTTCCCTTCCATACTAACGGTGAGAGGTTCTGTCCCCTGTGCTCTGCAGACGCAGCAGCCTGGGCTGCCTTTAGAGAGAGAGAGGATCGCATTGAAACATCTCGTTGCTCTTACCTTGAAGGAAACTCTGGCCTTCAGAAATACCCCTGGAAACAAACACTGCATATACATCTTCAGAAAATCCAGTCCGACACCAGGGTATTCTCCCTTCAGCATCCGCCGCCGTTGCCTGAGATGATCAAGCAGAAAATTCCCCGTTCAAACTTATTGCTGCTCAAAACTACGCGGACCAGGGCAGTTTTAATTCAGAAAAAAAAGGAATAAAGGCAACAGAACACCATTTAAAGCATTCGGGGAACATTACAGCGAAGGAAGTGGGGGGGGGGGGGGGGGACAATACATAAACAAAAATAAAATAAAAAGAGATCAAAGCTGTGCTTTAACGTTAACTGCGGCTGGCAAGCGACCGTACAAGCGAATACATTCATCACCAGCAATTAACAAGAATTATCCGCTCACCCGGTCTGAGCAAATGAGCAGAGCGATCGGAAGGATGGCAGCGGAGGTTAGCATCCTGCTAACTGCAAACAGAAAGCCCCCTCCTCCTCCTCCCCGCCGCCACCACCACCAAGAAAAAAAAGAAAGTCGGGCAAAGTTGAAATGGAAATGACCCCCCCCCCCCTCTCTCTGTCTCTCTGTCTCTCTGGAGCGACTGTTGGTGCAGTGACAGAGTGCCGCGGCTGCCTCTCTCAGTGTGTGTGTGTGTCTCTGAGTCTGTGCCTCTCTGCACTGGGCTCTTGTGTCTGTATCTCTGTCAATTTCACGCTGCAGGTGCGCGGCGCTCCGGCAGCTCCTCCCCACCGTCAGCACGTCACTAACCCCGCCCACGGTGAGGGGGGGGAGCTCAGCCACGGCGAGGATTTACATGACAATACAGGTGCCAGGCACTGACAGCACTCCGGGGCCAACCCCAAACCCACCCCGCCCACTTTTAGAAAAAAAAATGTGCCATGCCCTGTGTCCTGGAGAACTGGTGAAAGGTTCGGGGGCGAGCCAACACCCTCTCGTAAAGTAACGCCACTGCCTCTCTTCCTTATAAATGGCCCAGTTCTCCCAGGAGTTGTGTGTGTGTGTGTGTGTGTACACATACTAACCAGGACAGGCAGATGGAATGGGACTGAATCCTTGAACGCAAGACTTCTTTCTCCAAACGCGTGAGATCCAAGACCCACTTTGGCTCACCCCGCCCCACTTTGCATCCAACTCAATTTCATTCTCTGCGAAATGAATTGGACGGGGGAGGGGGGGTGCGGTCATGGTTTCACACGCCCCCCCCCCCCCAAATTAAGACGTAAATCAAACCCAAATCGGAAGTTATCTGCAGTTACATGCCACACAGTAATGACATTCACAGAATTTCCCCCACATGGTTCCCTGGTATTTTATATAACGTGCCTTTGTCAGTCCCCAATATCAAAGTATCGCAAACTGATTTGAATGTGCAAGTGACGCAGAACGCAAAATCAGCCTCCTGAATATATCCCCCCCTGACCATTTTACTTCAATCACGCTTGTAGTCATATACATTTTGTTTCAAACCTCACCCAGTCTCTATTGGGAACAAGACAACTTCAATCTCTCTCGTGTGTTGGTTACGGCACGGGCTATAGGCGCGAAGGAAAGTTCCCACTGCTCTGCCTGAAGTATTTGCCTTGAAAATAAAATCTTCAAAGAATGCCCCTCATGCATTATGTCGCTGTTCCCAGTTCCCATGCCACCCATTTTTATAGCCTCTCTGAGAGTGGCTGGAAACCTGAGGCCAATTTCTTTTGGCAAACTGCAGTCAGCATTGGATTCATACCACTTGGAACTGGATCAAAACTGCCCAACATCACGACACATAAAACTTTCACAGGTCGTCAGGCTTCCAAAAGAGATTTTCATTCCAACACCAGAGTCAAACTTGGACCCTAGAAGTGTTATTTTTTTTAACAATAGCTACACGTCAATCCTCATACCAAACAACACCTTGCAGCATCTTGCATCATGAGTAGAGGTAGGTGCCAAGAAGAACATGGAAGCTATTGGGAACATCGTTGAAGAAAGGGAATTGGAAAGGCATTGCGATTTTGCAAGTGAATTCCAGAGGGCAGTGCTGCAATGGCTGAAAGTTCACACTCTGCTAATGGTGTAAATAAGGAGACAGTGAACAAACTTTAACCCAGAGCTAGGGGAACAGAGACACAAAAATAAATATTGTTGCTAGATCCCTATTTATTCCACATTCTCCATTTTGATTTTGGGTGGCACCATGGCACAGTGGTTAGCCTCACAGCTCCTGGGACCCGGGTTCAATTCTGGCCCTGGTTGACTGTCTGTGTGGAGTTTGCACTTCCTCCCCATGCCTGCGTAGGTTTCCATCGGGTGCTCCGGTTTCCTCCCACAGTCCAAAGATGTGCAGGTTAGGTGGATTGGCCATAATAAATTGCCCCTTAGTGCCCAAAAGGTAAGGTGGGGTTACTGGGTTACAGGGATAGGGTAGAGTGATGGGCCGAAGTAGTGTGCTCTTTCCAAGGACCAGTGCAGACTTGATGGGCCGAGTGGCCTCCTTCTGCACTGTGTGGATTCTATGGATTCTATTCCATAATCCACAAATCCTAGTTAACTTGAGGCTGTGGTTATGTTTTGTTTTACATGCCCCATTACCATCCCTTTATGTCTTAAACCATTATCCCTTTTGTAATTTAATCACTTCTTATAACAGTCATTCCCAATTGTTTTCTTTCTGCCCTGCACTGCCTTTTCCCTGTTTCCACACTGTTTAACAATTTTGTGAGATCTCTAACTACTTTGGTTTTAATGGAAGGCCTGAAATATTAACTCTGTTTCTCTCTCCTCAGGTACTGCCTGACCTACTGAGTATTTCTAATATTTTCTACTTTTACATCAGAGGAACAGAGGGTTAAGGGTGCTATGGTATCAAAAAAATTCCGAAGTATTTGAGATTTGAAAACAAGGATGCAAACCTAGAAATGGATTAACATTGGCACATAAACTGATAGACCTCGGCAAAGGTAAAGTCAGATCGTGTGAGACTTTGTGTGGAAATGGCACTGGATCACAAAGTTTTGCATTGGATTTTATGAAGGCGGTTGGTGATGATAATATTTGAGAAACTGATTGTCAAGGCGAGGAAGCCATCAATAAAGGTATCAACAGCGGAGACGGTAAGGAAATCATAAAAAGGCAACACTCTGGGGATGAAAGAAGACACTTTTGATGATTCACCAGTCATGGGGTTGAAAATTCAACAAACGTTTGATGAGAATTCCCAGGATGAGCTGAGTGAACAGTCAGCATACAACCCATTATTATTATATAACCCTGAAGGACGGGCTCATGTGACTGAAGTTAAATTAAAGGTTATTATCTGGTGTGATGATTCGAATTCAGGGCCATTCTTTACTGAAGCTTTTTGGGACTTTTTTCTGTTTGCTGTTACATAAATGCAAATTACTGTGGATAAAAACTGAATACAGCTGCGGGCTGATTCTAATATTTTCTTATCTATTTTCTTACACGGTTACTGGTGACATTCTTAAATATTCAATTTCTTCTTATCACATCCTGATTTGTGTAAATAAAGTTTTCTATTCTAACTCAGTGAACTATAGCCAATTACATTGCACTGAGCGGAATGCATTTCAAACTTGCTGATGGGATTATTATCCTACTTGCAAGTCTGTGCTGCATTATTGTCCAATGAAGGTCATGGCATAATTTTGGCAGGTTGAATGTTGCACAATAATGTTGGAGTACTTTATGTTACAGGAAGATAAAATAAGGGAGATAAATTTTGTGTGGGCCGTCTTGTCTAAGGATTTAAGCAAGTCAGGACTGATGGGGATCAGCCAGTCCAGGATGTAACATTCAAAGAGGAATTGCTTTGTGCAAAGTACAATAGTGATAAATATAACCTCTTCCGACTCATCTGATATATGCAAAACACTGTTGGGAATTGGATGGCACGATGGGTTAATCTCTACTATGTTACATCTAGGGGCCTGGGTGAAAATCAACCCAATCTGAATGCATAAAGGACTATTGTAGTTACTGTCTGTAAAGGTCCTAATGGCTGAGAATGCCCAGAAGGGATTCATTTCCCTGCATCAAGATTTGTCACCTTGAGGGGTCAAGCACAAAGGACAACGATAAAAAATTAAATCGCAATGACCTGGAGAAGGTTTTCTAAGGAGAGGGAGGAATGTGGAAATATGAAATGCACGACTGGAGATAGTGACTAAAGAGAGGACCATGTCATGGTTTAAGAATTGTGTTACAGTTCCTGTGGGGTTACTTACTAGCTTAGATATAGCTCCCATGTCTAGAGATGCATGAAGCAAAGAACAAATTCTATTCTCTTCCGTCCACAGCTAATTCTCTAATGCTGCTCCAGTGTCTGTTGGCCAGCTTGATACCTTTACTGACTGTCTGGCACCCAGTTCATCTTGGGTCTCCGTCTCCTTCGACGCCCAGTAGGAGCTCACTGCATGATGGGCAAGTGACGCATGATACGTGAAACAGCCAAGCCATGCCTGGACCATTGGGGAACCATAAACCAAATAACCAAATCTACCAATCGACCCCCAAATTAAAAAAATTACCAACAAGATTTCACTCTTTGGAATTTTTATTTTACCACAAATACAAATTAAATATGAATCAAAGTCAAAGCTTACTTAAAATATAAAGGTAAATTCCACTTCAAATAGTTAATACAATATAGATACATCTTATGCAACCACAAGCACATGCATCACACCCCACAGACATATTGCACCATGTACAGTTCCACAGTTCTCTTACGTGACCTCTTGGATGTAAGGTTTCACTTTTTCCCACTCAAGCGATTCAGCCCTCGAGTCACCTTCAAATGCGTCCGTACTCCATCCAAGGCTGCCCGGAGATGGTCGCCGCATAAATGTCACACTCCTACAGAATCTCCTTAGCTAGGTTCACAACAGTCTTGGTGGCACACATTCCCCAGAGACGCTTTTAATTTGCCCCATTAAATAGTCTGGTCAGCTGCAGCAAAACTGAAGCAGCAGCAGTAAATATTTCTATTTGCAATTCACACTCTAATCCTGTCTTAATTGTTCTGTTTTGTTTAATTGTCGCACACACAAAATCAGCTCGTTGTAAATGTGCCTTCTCTGTTCCTCTCTCTGCTGTTACTCTCCTTTGTTCTTTACAGAGCAGCTACTTATGTCATCTTCACTTTGTCTGCCCACATGGCTTTTTGTGTTAGCTTCCTTTCTCTTGCCTGGGTCAAGGGTCACCAGATTACATGGGCCCAATATTTCTTATTATCCAAAAGATTGTAATCCATCCCTATACAATTGGTGTAAACTCTTAAAAAACATTTTGAAATATTCTTAAAAACAACTACGATTGCATAGACATTTAAATAAATTACACATCTTCCTTACTGTGCTGCTTCTGGGTTATCGGCCTTCACAGGTGACTGAAGGAAAGGAGGTTAAGGGGTTATGGAAAGAAGATGGACTCATGGAATTAAGAGTACGGTTCATGGAGAAGTTAAATACGAATGTGGACTGGTGGTGCCAAGCTGCCTGTTTCTGTATTGTAATTGCTATCTAATGTCCCAAAGCTCCCAAAGAAACATTGGATGGGATGTTCTGGCCACTTAACAGAAGGCCCTCCTGTGGGCAATGTGGTGGCCCAGCCAAAAAGCCATTGACTTTCAGCAGGACTGGACGATCCCTGTGGCAGGCAGTGGTAGAAAATCCCACCAATTGGATTTCCTTTTGGAATCAAGAATAAATAATTACATTTACCCTGAGAAGACAACCAATTATAAGTTATAAAATGAAATGAGCTGGCACTTGGATATGGAAGTGAAACATTTCATTTGTAGTTTCACTGCTGGGAATGTTTTAGATTTTGCTCAGGGTTTGATGCTTCATTTTTCCTTTTCAATCAGATCAATTTGGCATTGTCAGTCTAACAATGGTCCTTTGAATTATTCGGTCTGAATTTGTACAAAAAGTCCTGAAAGACTATTCTATAAGACTAATATTTTCATCAAATAATTTCCCTTTTCTTATTCACAATTAGTGTCTGTTACTTTTTTGTCAGTTATGTTAAAATCACAAGCTAATTTTCAATATTATTGCACTTTACATATCAAACATTTAAAGTTATATTGGGCTGGGGAGGAGGTTTTGGTCAGGTGGGAGGGTGCAGGGGGGGGGGATCCTACCTTCTTCCCGCCTCCCCTTGAATACGTCAGGCAACTGTTCAGTAAAATTAGACTGAATTAATGGCCCATTATGAATGCTTGGCTGAGGTCCAAAAATGAAAAATGCATTTTGATCTCAGAGAGCAATGTTTATATAGCTACTGCAGGGAGGGCGAGCTGCCATTGATAGACACCTCTATTACCTTGTAATAACCTGCTGTTTCTTTGAATTGCTTTTTTCCAATGCCTGCATGTTTAGATACATACAATTAAGAGTTTGAGGTGGATAAAAGTTTCTGCTCTTGATACAATGAATGGTTGTTGTCGATTGACAATTTTGTGAGGCAAGGTGAGCCCTTTATCCCAAAGGATGTCTTCATAGCCTCTATTTATTGTGTTGGTTTAAGGATAATTTCAAAGACTTGCCAGACTTGCCATTGGCTTATTGGTTCTGTGCATAGTGGATACCAGGAGTGTGGGCATGGAAGATACTTGGGGGCCATTGAAAGGGGATGATGATTGGAGGAAACACAGGGGCATGGGAGAGATAAGGCCATGGAGTGGGTTTGTGGGTAGGTGAGGGTGGTGAGGATTTGAGTGCCTGATATTCACCATTAAAATTGAGTCAATGTCCCAGTAAATGAAGGCAGGCATTCCAGTCTGCCAACCATGCCATTCATCACACTTCATTACTGCCTTGGAGGTGGGGTGGGGGGGGATCTGACTCCATCCTGCCTCTGCCTTCCCAGAATAAACATATGGTGGGCGGGGCTCCTTAACAGAGATAGGTTTGTGGAGTCTGGAACTTCCCAGACTTCTGATACTCATTTCCTTAATGAAAATCTGGCCCGAAATGTCTCCAATGGAGCTGGGAGCCCCAACAGCAGGGTTCTTAATACCAAATAGGCATTTAATTTCCTCAGGGCACTTAAGATTTGACCAATGGCCTGCAGCCAGTGGACATCAGGCCTTCCACAGCCTTTATTAAATTCCATCCATCCTACCTCCATAAGTATATATTCTTTTGATGATGGGCCTCTGATGCCCTGTGCCCTTATTGTTAATGATAATTGCTTTATTGCTTCATTGATTACTTGTTCTGATGCAATTCTACCTATTCTTCAAAGAGAGAGCCCCTAAATTTACTTGTCAATTTGGCAAAGTTCTGTCTTATAATGTCCACACTCCAACTTTTCAGGGTGAATTCAAAGGGAGGTACAGTTTCTTCTGAGTTTCTGTCCCATAATCAGCGTGCCGCAATTTGTGCTTGACCTGGGATCTTCCATTTGTCGTGTGCTTGCCAATGCTGCTGAGAGCTCATTACCATGAACTATAATAAGGAAGAACTGTGTTCAGGTCCCCAGGTCCCATGACTTGCACTCCCCTTACAACAAGAGTAATTTAGAAGGTAATAAAAACAGCGTACCTGTTTCTACTATCGGCTGATCCTGTCAGAATAGCTTTAATTTGGAACGTGCTGTCTGAAGAAGGTTTCATGAGATATTGCTGGAGATACAGACGAGCTTTTGAAGTTTTTTGTCTTGCCCGCGTTAAGCTGGACATGCCTCTGACAGCCTGGGGGCTATTGAGGCCACTGGAAATTTTTTTTGCTTCTTCTCACTGTATGAAGTTCCAGTTACCTGATATGCGATTCACAATAAGTATTCGATTGTATACTATGATAATGGAGGATGAACTGGAGAACTGCAAAATGGAGGAACTGATGCAGTATTAGAAAAGAAAGTGCCCTGCAAGAAATTACCCCCATCCTCCTGAAGTACTTACAGGCCAGGCAGATCCAAAGATGACGCTACTGAGGGGCTCTGTGTTAGAAATGTGCGCTTCACTGAGCAGGAAAAAGGAGGCCAATGCTAGCTTCTACGTAAAGACTTGCAGACTAGATCATTTCCCTGGCAGCTCTGCCTGTGGCTATGAAATTGATGACTGCACTCAACCTTTATGCCACAGGCTGATTTCAAGCAGCACAGTGGTTCTTGTGCAATAGCAACCAGGGTGCTGTCCAAGCATATATTTATCAGGTAACTGACACACTTAGGAGAGCTGGAGAATTCATCCAGTCTGACATGACAGCAAGGCAGCAGTATGAAAAGGGCCGTCTATTTTTATCATTTTCTTGATTCTCGAAAGGACAAAATGCTTTCGATGACACGTTTGGGAGGTCCTGCCATTAACCCTGTCAACTTGCTTTATTAAAACGAGTACCATAAAAGACTGAAAACTCAGGATGTGATTCATTTGATGCAATGGTTCCTTCACATGACTGGCAGTTTTGGCTGAAAGTTTAGCGTGGTGCCCTGCACTCCCCTGAGCACTTCAAGGAATATAGTTTGATGAACCAATGAATTGTGAGTGGCAAAGCATGCCCCTTACTACCATGGATAATGACCCATTTGAGAGTTGTAAGACGCACGACTGAGAAATACAAAAATGATGCCCATACCTCTACTAGAATGGACATTGAGAGGAGCAGCCATATTTTAAAGGGACATTTCAATATCTTTAAAGATCAATATTTTGTAGCTCTTTGTGACTTGCACAATTTAGCTATAGAAAAAGATCTTGGACATGGAGATTCCTGAGGGACCCTAGCCTAGCTGGTTTTCAGGCAGAGCAGCATGGAATGGAGCGCAAAGAGCGCTGCCACTCTGAGGCCTTCTCATCAACGACTTGAAAGTGTTCCTCCGTTTATCAATGGAACGTTTTCAGCTGTTTGGCACTAATATCGTGGGCGCGATTCTCCGATAATGAGGCAGAGTGTCCGCGCCGTCGTGAAAGCCTTCGTGTTTCATGAAGGGTCGGAACGGCCTTGGGCATGATCAATTCAGGCCCTGTTCAGGGGCCAGCAGCGGGGCCACGGGAAACGCGGTAGGCGTGGCGCCAGAGCGGCGACGTCAATGCGCGACGACCGGATGATGCCGCGCCGTGTCATTTAAAGTGCACGATCCGCGCACAGACGACCTGACCGATGGAGATGGCTGAGCCTCGCCGTGCCGCTCCCAGGTTCAGGGACAGTGCTCTGGACATGATGCTGGGCGCCGTGGAAGAGCACAGGGCCATCTTGTGTCCAAGACGTGGGCACCGGCAACCAGCTAGCACTGTGAGGCGCGGCTGACGTGAGCGCTGTGGGGCACACCCCCTTGTCTGGAGAACAGTGCCGCAAGAAGCTCCATGACTTCATGAGGGCTGCCAGGGTAAGTACCACGAGTGTTCCACCCACCCCCCCCCCCTCCAACGCCCCCCGTCACGTATCGTGGCACCCCTCCCTGCCCACTCAGGGGAGTGGGGGGGGATGGGGATACTACGTTGTACCTGACCCACATGGGCAATGCACCCCCCCGAAGAGCTGCGATGGCGTGGTGCCAAGGCCCCCCCCCCACCCAGTCATAATGGTGACAACATCTGCTCGTCTTGATGGTGACCGCCTAACTCTGATGCTTTCTCCGCACCCCCCGCAGGACAAGACTGCTCACAACCGTCGTGAGCATTCAAGAACTGGAGGAGGATCATCTGCGCCCCACCCCCTCACCGTACATGAGCAGAGAGCTCTGGACCTCGCTGGGGGATCCGCCACCTCGGAGGTAGCGCCATGCCAGGTCGGAGGCGCAGAACCAAGTGAGACTCCCCTGCCTGGCTACACCCTCTCAGTCTATCACCTCCTCCGTTCCCTCACACTCCACCCGCTACCACTGCCCCAAGCCACCCTGTGGCACATACCCCCCCCACCCCCTAACCCCCACCCCCCCGATACTGCACCCACTCACAATGGTCCCCCCACCCCAAACCCCCCCGACACTGCTCTGAACCGCCTTCGGCTGCGGCGAAGAATGGCTACCTGCAGGCCAGCTGCTCCCGCCACGGCGGCAAACATTGCTGGATGGTGCGGGAACATAACAACCTACACGAATGGAGGGGGGGGGGGTGGTTGGAAGGGATAGAAGACAACAACATGTTCAACGATGACGCTTTGACACCTCGACAGCCAGGGTGTGGTGAATGTAACTTAGTAATTCACACTGTATTTACCAATACTATTGTAAGTGCAGTAGCGTTATCCGACCACTAGGGGGAGTAGCTCTGGGAATGCTTAGGAGTTTGTACAGGGCTCCACCCTTGGCTCCACCCACCACTCCTCCCCCTAGACTGCTGTATAAATAACCATGTCCAGAGCCAGCCTGAGTTCGTCGAGAGTTCAACGGGTAACAGGCTGGCTCTGAAGTAAGTAGATTAAAACCACTGTTCATATCTGAAAGCACGTGTCTCGTGAATTGATGGTTCCATCACAAGGCCCATACGATACAAAGGGGCCCTGGCTGCCCTGTACCGCTGCAGACACACATGCAACCCTCGCCCTGCCCACAGTTTCCGTCCACCGCGCACTTAACCCCGTCCCTCCTCATTGAGGCGGCACTTGCCTCGGTCCATCAGCGTGACCTGCACTTGGAAGCGTGTCTTCGCCACCGTCCTGCCATGGAAGGCTGGCTGGCATGTCGCTCCCGCGGGTAACCGTGCCCGACCTCAACCCCCCCCCCCAACAGCACGGCAGCATCATTTCTTCCACCCGCTCCTCCTACCTCCACCGCCTCCAACCCCTCCTCCTACCTCCACCCCCTCCTCCTACCTCCACCCCCTCCTCCGACCTCCACCCCATCCTTCCTCCACCCCCCTGCTCCTACCTTCACCCCCTCCTCCTTCCTCCACCCCCTTCTCCTACCTCCACCCCCTCCTCCTACCTCCACCCCCTCCTCCATATCCACCCCCTCCTACCTCCACCCCGTCCTCCTAACTCCACCCCCTCCTCCTACCCGCCACCCCTCTCCTCCTTCCTCCATCCATTCCACCGCCTCCTCCTTCCTTCACCCCATCCTCCTTCCTCCACCCCTTCCTACCTTCACCCCCTCCTCCTACCTCCACCTTCTCCTACTTCCTCCACCCGCTTCAACCCCTCCTCCTTCCTCCACCCCCTCCTCCTACCTCCACCCCCTCCTCCTACCTCCACCCCTCCTCCTACCTCAACCCCCCTCCTCCTACCTCCACCCCTTCCTAACTCCACCCCTCCTCCTACATCCAACCCCTCCTCCTAGCTCAACCCCCTCCTCCTTCCTCCACCCCCTCCTCCTACCTCCATCCCCTCCTCCTACCTCCACTCCATCCTTCCTCCACCCCCTCCTCCAACCCCCACCCCATCCCGGGCATTGCTGCATCCTCCTCCAAACCCCCACACCCCAGCCACTGTGGCTGAGGAAACTGGGCCTTTATTGTCAGAGTTTTGAAGAATGAAGTGATCCCATTGAAACTTACAAAATTCTTACAGGGTTTGACAGGGTAGGTGTATATCAGATGTTTCCCCTGCCTGGTGTGTCCAGAAACAGGTCAAGCTTGAAGTGTTAAACAGTTGGGAACACTTCACTGATAAAATAAGTTCAGCAATAATTTGCAGTTATTAATGAGTAGTCCTCTGAGAGATGATCTGAAAGTTGTAATCATATAAATTCTACATGCTTTCAACAACAGTCAGAACACATGGCCCAGATTTTCAGCCACTTAGATGGTTGTATTCTGGGCGTACCCCTGAAGATGTGCTAGAGGTACCCTCTAAAGCCCCAATGTAAGAACTCCGCAGGTATTACCAGGACTTTTCAACTTACAAAGGGCAATGCCCCTGCTATTGGAACCCTCCGAAAAAGTCTTCAACTCTGAGTTAGTTACCCACGACCTGTGAGGCAGCAAAATACTACATCTAGCTCCTGGGTACCAATACAACAGAGGGCAGCAGAGCAGAGCTTCTGATTGGCTGTTCCGGGGAGATTTGCATACGTGCAGTGCGGTCAGCGTAAGTTGAAGGTGCACCTGCATCAGTGACCCGAGGAGTTCGACGGAAGGTGAGCATCCAGCAGAGGGTAGCAGAGCAGAGCTTCTGATTGGCTGTTCCGGTGAGATCTGCATACGTGCAGTGCGGTCAGCGTAAGTTGAAGGTGCACCTGCATCAGTGACCCGAGGAGTTCGACGGAAGATGAACATCCAGCAGAGGGCAGCAGAGCAGAGCTTCTGATTGGCTTTTCCGGGGAGATTTGCATACGTGCAGCGCGGTCAGCGTAAGTTGAAGGTGCACCTGCATCAGTGACCCGAGGAGTTCGACGGAAGGTGAGCATCCAGCAGAGGGCAGCAGAGCAGAGCTTCTGATTGGCTGTTCCGGGGAGATTTGCATACGTGCAGTGCGGTCAGCGTAAGTTGAAGGTGCACCTGCATCAGTGACCTGAGGAGTTCGACGGAAGGTGAGCATCCAGCAGAGGGCAGCAGAGCAGAGCTTCTGATTGGCTGTTCCGGGGAGATTTGCATACGTGCAGTGCGGTCAGCGTAAGTTGAAGGTGCACCTGCATCAGTGACCCGAGGAGTTCGACGGAAGGTGAGCATCCAGCAGAGGGCAGCAGAGCAGAGCTTCTGATTGGCTGTTCCGGGGAGATTTGCATACGTGCAGTGCGGTCAGCGTAAGTGGAAGGTGCACCTGCATCAGTGACCTGAGGAGTTCGACGGAAGGTGAGCATCCAGCAGAGGGCAGCAGAGCAGAGCTTCTGATTGGCTGTTCCGGGGAGATTTGCATACGTGCAGTGCGGTCAGCGTAAGTTGAAGGTGCACCTGCATCAGTGACGTGAGGAGTTCGACGGAAGGTGAGCATCCAGCAGAGGGCAGCAGAGCAGAGCTTCTGATTGGCTGTTCCGGGGAGATTTGCATACGTGCAGTGCGGTCAGCGTAAGTTGAAGGTGCACCTGCATCAGTGACCTGAGGAGTTCGACGGAAGGTGAGCATCCAGCAGAGGGCAGCAGAGCGGAGCTTCTGATTGGCTGTTCCGGGGAGATTTGCATACGTGCAGTGCGGTCAGCGTAAGTTGAAGGTGCACCTGCATCAGTGACCCGAGGAGTTCGACGGAAGGTGAGCATCCAGCAGAGGGCAGCAGAGCAGAGCTTCTGATTGGCTGTTCCGGGGAGATTTGCATACGTGCAGTGCGGTCAGCGTAGGTTGAAGGTGCACCTGCATCAGTGACCCGAGGAGTTCGACGGAAGGTGAGCATCCAGCAGAGGGCAGCAGAGCAGAGCTTCTGATTGGCTGTTCCGGGGAGATTTGCATACGTGCAGTGCGGTCAGCGTAAGTTGAAGGTGCACCTGCATCAGTGACCTGAGGAGTTCGACGGAAGGTGAGCATCCAACAGAGGGCAGCAGAGCAGAGCTTCTGATTGGCTGTTCCGGGGAGATTTGCATACGTGCAGTGCGGTCAGCGTAAGTTGAAGGTGCACCTGCATCAGTAACCCGAGGAGTTCGACGGAAGGTGAGCATCCAGCAGAGGGCAGCAGAGCAGAGCTTCTGATTGGCTGTTCCGGGGAGATTTGCATACGTGCAGTGCGGTCAGCGTAAGTTGAAGGTGCACCTGCATCAGTGACCCGAGGAGTTCGACGGAAGGTGAGCATCCAGCAGAGGGCAGCAGAGCAGAGCTTCTGATTGGCTGTTCCGGGGAGATTTGCATACGTGCAGTGCGGTCAGCGTAAGTTGAAGGTGCACCTGCATCAGTGACCTGAGGATTTCGACGGAAGGTGAGCATCCAGCAGAGGGCAGCAGAGCTTCTGATTGGCTGTTCCGGGGAGATTTGCATACGTGCAGTGCGGTCAGCGTAAGTTGAAGGTGCACCTGCATCAGTGACCTGAGGAGTTCGACGGAAGGTGAGCATCCAGCAGAGGGCAGCAGAGCAGAGCTTCTGATTGGCTGTTCCGGGGAGATTTGCATACGTGCAGTGCGGTCAGCGTAAGTTGAAGGTGCACCTGCATCAGTGACGTGAGGAGTTCGACGGAAGGTGAGCATCCAGCAGAGGGCAGCAGAGCAGAGCTTCTTATTGGCTGTTCCGGGGAGATTTGCATACGTGCAGTGCGGTCAGCGTAAGTTGAAGGTGCACCTGCATCAGTGACCTGAGGAGTTCGACGGAAGGTGAGCATCCAGCAGAGGGCAGCAGAGCAGAGCTTCTGATTGGCTGTTCCGGGGAGATTTGCATACGTGCAGTGCGGTCAGCGTAAGTTGAAGGTGCACCTGCATCAGTGACCTGAGGAGTTCGACGGAAGGTGAGCATCCAGCAGAGGGCAGCAGAGCAGAGCTTCTGATTGGCTGTTCCGGGGAGATTTGCATACGTGCAGTGCGGTCAGCGTAAGTTGAAGGTGCACCTGCATCAGTGACCTGAGGAGTTCGAAGGAAGGTGAGCATCCAGCAGAGGGCAGCAGAGCAGAGCTTCTGATTGGCTGTTCCGGGGAGATTTGCATACGTGCAGTGCGTTCAGCGTAAGTTGAAGGTGCACCTGCATCAGTGACCCGAGGAGTTCAACGGAAGGTGAGCATCCAGCAGAGTGCAGCAGAGCAGAGCTTCTGATTGGCTGTTCCGGGGAGATTTGCATACGTGCAGTGCGGTCAGCGTAAGTTGAAGGTGCACCTGCATCAGTGACCCGAGGAGTTCGACGGAAGGTGAGCATCCAGCAGAGGGCAGCAGAGCAGAGCTTCTGATTGGCTGTTCCGGGGAGATTTGCATACGTGCAGTGCGGTCAGCGTAAGTTGAAGGTGCACCTGCATCAGTGACCTGAGGAGTTCGACGGAAGGTGAGCATCCAGCAGAGGGCAGCAGAGCAGAGCTTCTGATTGGCTGTTCCGGGGAGATTTGCATACGTGCAGTGCGGTCAGCGTAAGTTGAAGGTGCACCTCCATCAGTGACCCGAGGAGTTCGACGGAAGGTGAGCATCCAGCAGAGGGCAGCAGAGCAGAGCTTCTGATTGGCTGTTCCGGGGAGATTTGCATACGTGCAGTGCGGTCAGCGTAAGTTGAAGGTGCACCTGCATCAGTGACCCGAGGAGTTTGACGGAAGGTGAGCATCCAGCAGAGGGCAGCAGAGCAGAGCTTCTGATTGGCTGTTCCGGGGAGATTTGCATACGTGCAGTGCGGTCAGCGTAAGTTGAAGGTGCACCTGCATCAGTGACCTGAGGAGTTCGACGGAAGGTGAGCATCCAGCAGAGGGCAGCAGAGCTTCTGATTGGCTGTTCCGGGGAGATTTGCATACGTGCAGTGCGGTCAGCGTAAGTTGAAGGTGCACCTGCATCAGTGACCTGAGGAGTTCGAAGGAAGGTGAGCATCCAGCAGAGGGCAGCAGAGCAGAGCTTCTGATTGGCTGTTCCGGGGAGATTTGCATACATGCAGTGCGGTCAGCGTAAGTTGAAGGTGCACCTGCATCAGTGACCCGAGGAGTTCGACGGAAGGTGAGCATCCAGCAGAGGGCAGCAGAGCAGAGCTTCTGATTGGCTGTTCCGGGGAGATTTGCATACGTGCAGTGCGGTCAGCGTAAGTTGAAGGTGCACCTGCATCAGTGACCCGAGGAGTTCGACGGAAGGTGAGCATCCAGCAGAGGGCAGCAGAGCAGAGCTTCTGATTGGCTGTTCCGGGGAGATTTGCATACGTGCAGTGCGGTCAGCGTAAGTTGAAGGTGCACCTGCATCAGTGACCTGAGGAGTTCGACGGAAGGTGAGCATCCAGCAGAGGGCAGCAGAGCAGAGCTTCTGATTGGCTGTTCCGGGGAGATTTGCATACGTGCAGTGCGGTCAGCGTAAGTTGAAGGTGCACCTGCATCAGTGACCCGAGGAGTTCGACGGAAGGTGAGCATCCAGCAGAGGGCAGCAGAGCAGAGCTTCTGATTGGCTGTTCCGGGGAGATTTGCATACGTGCAGTGCGGTCAGCGTAAGTTGAAGGTGCACCTGCATCAGTGACCCGAGGAGTTCGACGGAAGGTGAGCATCCAGCAGAGGGCAGCAGAGCAGAGCTTCTGATTGGCTGTTCCGGGGAGATTTGCATACGTGCAGTGCGGTCAGCGTAAGTTGAAGGTGCACCTGCATCAGTGACCTGAGGAGTTCGACGGAAGGTGAGCATCCAGCAGAGGGCAGCAGAGCTTCTGATTGGCTGTTCCGGGGAAATTTGCATACGTGCAGTGCGGTCAGCGTAAGTTGAAGGTGCACCTGCATCAGTGACCTGAGGAGTTCGACGGAAGGTGAGCATCCAGCAGAGGGCAGCAGAGCAGAGCTTCTGATTGGCTGTTCCGGGGAGATTTGCATACGTGCAGTGCGGTCAGCGTAAGTTGAAGGTGCACCTGCATCAGTGACGTGAGGAGTTCGACGGAAGGTGAGCATCCAGCAGAGGGCAGCAGAGCAGAGCTTCTGATTGGCTGTTCCGGGGAGATTTGCATACGTGCAGTGCGGTCAGCGTAAGTTGAAGGTGCACCTGCATCAGTGACCCGAGGAGTTCGACGGAAGGTGAGCATCCAGCAGAGCAGAGCTTCTGATTGGCTGTTCCGGGGAGATTTGCATACGTGCAGTGCGGTCAGCGTAAGTTGAAGGTGGTTTGTGAAGGGGCTGTTCTCGAGTGACAGCTTTACCCAAAACACTACTTACATAGTGTCTCCCACCCATCCTCCTCCTCTAACCAAAAAAAAAGCTCTGTCCGTTGAATTGCTAAACTAACAAGCTTTTTATTTTTTTATTTTTCAGTTGTTGGGAAGTTAGTCCAGTGGGAATGGAGGCTAGGGCAGTTGAATGTTCCTCCTGCAGAATGTGGGAGGGAAGGGTCACCTCTAGTATCCCTTCTGACTACATCTGCGGGAAGTGCACCCAACTCCAGCTCCTCGAGAGCCGCATTAGGGACCTGGAGCTGGAGCTGGATGAACTTCGGATCATTCGGGAGGCGGAGGAGGTTATTGAGAGGAGTTATAGCGAGGTAGTCACACCTCAGGTAAAAGAAGAAAGTAGATGGGTTACCGTCAGGGGAGGGAGAGGGAACCGGCAGGCAGTGCAGGGATCCCCTGTGGTCGTTCCCCTCTATAACAAGTATAACGTTTTGGATACTGTTGCGGGGGACGACTTACCAGGGGTAAGCAATAGGGCGCAGGTCTCTGGCACAGAGTCTGTCCCTGTTGCTCAGACGGGAAGGGAGAAGAGGAACAGAGCACTTGTCATTGGGGACTCCATAGTTAGAGGAACAGACAGGAGGTTCTGTGGGAACGAAAAAGACTCACGGTTGGTATGTTGCCTCCCAGGTGCCAGGGTTCGTGATGTCTCTGATCGTGTTTTTGGGATCCTTAAGGGGGAGGGGGAGCAGCCCCAAGTCGTGGTCCACATAGGTACCAACGACATAGGTAGGAAGAGAGATGGGGATTTGAGACAGAAATTCAGGGAGCTAGGGTGGAAGCTGAGAGCTAGAACAAACAGAGTTGTTATCTCTGGGTTGTTACCCGTGCCACGTGCTAGCGAAGTGAGAAATAAGGAGAGAGAGGAGTTGAACACGTGGCTACAGGGATGGTGCAGGAGGGAGGGTTTTGGTTTCCTGGATAATTGGGGCTCATTCTGGGGTAGGTGGGACCTCTACAAACAGGATGGTCTTCACCTGAACCAGAGGGGTACCAATATCCTGGGGGGGAGATTTGCTAGTGCTCTTCGGGGGGGTTTAAACTAATTCAGCAGGGGGATGGGAACCTAAATTGTAGTCCCAGTGTACAGGATGTTGAGAGTAGTGAGGTCAGGGATAGGGTTAAAAGTTCGAAAGAGGGCACCGGCAAGCAGGACGCTGGTTTGAAGTGTGTCTACTTCAACGCCAGGAGCATCCGGAATAAGGTGGGTGAGCTTGCAGCATGGGTTGGTACCTGGGATCTCGATGTTGTGGCGATTTCGGAGACATGGGTAGAGCAGGGACAGGAATGGTTGTTGCAGGTTCCAGGATTTAGATGTTTCTGTAAGAACAGAGAAGATGGTAAAAGAGGGGGGGGTGAGGCATTGTTAATCAAGGAAAGTATTACGGCGATAGAAAGGACGCTTGAGGACTCGTCTACTGAGGCAGTATGGGCCGAGGTTAGGAACAGTAGAGGAGAGGTCACCCTGTTGGGAGTTGTCTATAGACCTCCGAATAGTCCCAGAGATGTCGAGGAAAGGATTGCAAAGATGATTCTTGACAGGAGCGAGAGTAACAGGGTAGTTGTTATGGGGGACTTTAACTTTCCAAATATTGACTGGAAATACTATAGTTCGAGTACTATAGATGGGTCAGTTTTTGTGCAGTGTGTGCAGGAGGGTTTTCTGACACAGTATGTAGACAGACCAACAAGGGGCGAGGCCACATTGGATTTGGTACTGGGTAATGAACCCGGCCAGGTGTTAGATTTAGATGTAGGTGAGCACTTTGGTGATAGTGATCACAACTCGGTTATGTTTACTTTAGCAATGGGCAGGGATAGGTATATACCGCAAGGCAAGAATTATAGCTGGGGGAAAGGCAATTATGATGCTATTCGGCAAGATTTAGGAGGTATAGGATGGGGAAGGAAACTGCAGGGGATGGGTACAATCGAGATGTGGAGCTTTTTCAAGGAACAGCTACTGCGTGTCCTTGATAAGTATGTACCTGTCAGGCAGGGAGGAAGTTGTCGAGCAAGGGAGCCGTGGTTTACTAAGGAAGTTGAAGCACTTGTCAAGAGGAAGAAGAAGGCTTATGTTAGGATGAGACATGAAGGCTCAGTTAGGGCACTTGAGAGTTACAAGTTAGCCAGGAAGGACCTAAAGGGAGAGTTAAGAAGAGCGAGGAGAGGACACGAAAAGTCGTTGGCGGATAGGATCAAGGAAAACCCTAAGGCTTTCTATAGGCATATCAGGAACAAAAGAATGACTCGAGTAAGATTAGGGCCAATCAAGGATAGTAGTGGAAAGTTGTGTGTGGAATCAGAGGAGATAGGGGAAGCATTAAATGGATATTTTTCGTCAGTGTTTACACTGGAGAAAGACAATGTTGTCGAGGAGAACACTCAGGTTCAGTCGACCAGGCTAGATGGAATTGAGGTTCAAAAGGAGGAGGTGTTAGCAATTTTAGAAAATGTCAAAATAGATAAGTCCCCTGGGCCAGATGGGATTTATCCTAGGATTCTCTGGGAAGTCAGGGAGGAGATTGCAGAGCCTTTGTCCTTGATATTTATGTCGTCTTTGTCGACAGGAATAGTGCCGGAAGACTGGAGGATAGCAAATGTTGTCCCCTTGTTCAAGAAGGGGAGTAGAGACAACCCTGGTAATTATAGACCTGTGAGCCTTACTTCGGTTGTGGGTAAAATGTTGGAAAAGGTTATAAGAGATAGGGTTTATAATCATCTTGAAAAGAACAAGTTGATTAGCGATACTCAACACGGTTTTGTGAAGGGTAGGTCATGTCTCACAAACCTTATTGAGTTTTTTGAGAAGGTGACCAAACAGGTGGATCAGGGTAAAGCTGTTGATGTGGTGTATATGGATTTCAGTAAGGCGTTTGATAAGGTTCCCCACGGTAGGCTATTGCAGAAAATAAGGAAGTATGGAATTGAAGGTGATTTAGCGGTTTGGATCAGTAATTGGCTAGCTGAAAGAAGACAGAGGGTGGTGGTTGATGGCAAATGTTCATCCTGGAGTTCAGTTACTAGTGGTGTACCGCAAGGATCTGTTTTGGGGCCACTGCTGTTTGTCATTTTTATAAATGACCTGGAAGAGGGTGTAGAAGGATGGGTTAGTAAATTTGCAGATGACACGAAGGTCGGTGGAGTTGTGGATAGTGCTGAAGGATGTTATAGGATACAGAGGGACATAGATAAGCTGCAGAGCTGGGCTGAGAGGTGGCAGATGGAGTTTAATGCGGAAAAGTGTGAGGTGGTTCACTTTGGAAGGAGTAACAGGAATGCAGAGTACTGGGCTAATGGCAAGATTCTTGGTAGTGTAGATGAACAGAGAGATCTCGGCATCCAGGTACATAAATCCTTGAAAGTTGCCACCCAGGTTAATAGGGCTGTTAAGAAGGCATATGGTGTGCTAGCCTTTATAAGCAGGGGGATTGAGTTTCGGAACCACAGGGTCATGCTGCAGCTGTACATAACTCTGGTGCGGCCACACCTGGAGTACTGCGTGCAGTTCTGGTCACCACATTATAGGAAGGATGTGGACGCTTTGGAAAGGGTTCAGAGGAGATTTACTAGGATGTTGCCTGGTATGGAGGGAAGGTCTTACGAGGAAAGGCTCAGGGAATTGAGGTTGTTTTCGTTAGAGAGGAGAAGGCTGAGAGGTGACTTAATAGAGACATATAAGATAGTCAGAGGGTTAGATAGGGTGGACAGTGAGAGTCTTTTTCCTCGGATGGTGATGACCAACACGAGGGGACATAGCTTTAAATTGAGGGGTGAGAGATATAGGACAGATGTCAGAGGCAGTTTCTTTACTCAGAGAGTAGTAGGAGTGTGGAACGCCCTGCCTGCAACAGTAGTAGACTCGCCAACTTTAAGGGCATTTAAGTGGTCACTGGATAGACATATGGATGAAAATGGAATAGTGTAGGTCAGATAGGCTTCAGATGGTTTCACAGGTCGGCGCAACATCGAGGGTCGAAGGGCCCGTACTGCGCTGTAGTGTTCTATGTTCTATGTTCTATGTACTCCTCTAATACTCTGACTGCAATCCGATTTCCTCCCGCTTCTCCAGCTCCCCCAGAACTGACCTAACCCAACTTCACCATTCTACCACCCTACCCATCTGGCAACCTACCACCTTACCGCTCTGGCATCCTACCTAGCTGGCACCCTACCACTCTGCCACCCTACCCCTATCCTCCATGCTACTTGCATCATATCGCCCTGTCACCCTACTTACCTGGCATACTACCTACCCTGTCACCTATTACCTTATCCAGCTGGCACCTTACCCACTCTATCACACTGCTATCTGAACCATCCTGTCATCCACCACCCTGTCACACACCACACTGCCATCCACCACTCTGTCACCCACCACACTGCCACCCACTCTACTGAGCTGACCCCATGCCACTCTACCACCCTACCCACTTACCTCACTCACATTCATTCAGTAACACAGTGAAAAGCTGTTCAAATGTTGTCAGGTTTTATCCCATATTTGAATGGACAAAAATACGGCAGCGAGTGCTTGAAAATGATGGTGTGGTTTAGATTCCCCCATGATCCTACCGCATGAGGAGAGAACAAATACGTTCCACATTTCTGAGGAGGCCTGCTGCACAATTCCAAGTAAGACTGTGAAGCTCTGATGTTAGGTAAGAGAACAGGAGCCAAGGGCGAAATTCTCCCAAAACGGGAGAAATCGTCAAACTGCCGTAAAACCCGGGCGGGTTTTACGGCATCGCGCCCCTTCCCGACGGGGGACCGATTCTGGTCCCCCGTCGGGGCTAGCAGCCCGACGTCGGAGGCCCCGACAAGTCGGGCTTAACGAAAATCGTTAAGCCCGCTTGTCGGACTTAGCGCCGGCTGACGCGTCATATGACGTCAGCCGCGCATGCGCAGGTGGGAAGACTCCACCCGCGCATGCGCGGGTGACGTCATCGCGTTTTTGCGCGAAACCCGCGCATGCGCGGTCCGGGTTGCCCCTCAGCCGCCCCGCGTATTGATACTGCGGGGCGGCGGAAGGACAAATAGTGCGCGGGCATCGGGCCCGCTGCCCGCGATCGGTGGGCACCGATCGCGGGCCCATGGCACCCTTGGCACGGCCGTGGTACTGCCGTGCCAATCGGTGCCATGGTTATTTTTTTCCAGGTGGTCACGACGTTTTTACGAACGGCAGGACCAGGTGTGTTTGCCGTTCGTAAAAAGGTCGTAAAGGGCTGGGACTTCGGCCCTTCTAACAGCTGTGAATCGCTGCCGGCCGTAAAAAAACGGCGGCAGCGATTCGTGTCGGGATTTCGGCGGGGGGGGGGGAGAATAGCGGGAGGGCGTCAAAAAAGTCGGGAAGGCCCTCCCGCTATTCTCCCACCCGTCGTGGGGGGGGGAGAATTTCGCCCCAAGTGTCAATGTGACGGAGACTGCCACTCCTATTGATCTGTGTAGCTTTTAATTTTTCAATCCCAAATGACAAAACATGAGGAGCAGTAAGTATCATTACCTGTCCCTCTGCTAGATTTCTGTCACTCTGCCAATTTCCTAAGCATTGTTGGTTTTGCATAATTTGCATAGAAATAAATATGCATTCTCTTCACTGCAAGGCACTCAAAAGTGACCATAAGCATCCCCTCTTTTGTATGCATGCCTTTTGCTCAATCTGCTCATTTAGTTCTCTTAGGTGAAACCTGAACCAGTATCATGGAAGGCAGATGATTCTTCTTGTGGAAATAAATGATCATGGGAGAGAAGCGGTTTTCCTCATGTGGCAGCTTGGTCCTGGGACAAAGCGACTGCTGACTGCTGGAGCTTAGGCCTGGGAAGCGTGTTGGTAACGATAGGCAGGAGACGTGATGCACAACAGGTTTTAAATATCTATGCCAAGGTGTTGAAGAAGTTTGTGAATGCACAATTATTTTTACAACAGGTGATGGAACAGGCTGAAGAAGTAGTATCTAGACTCTCAGGGGTTTTGGTTGCCAGCACTGAGATTCTACAGGAGCAAATTAAACTCAGCAGGCACACAATCCTTGACACCCGAGGCCACAGACCCATGGCTGGTTGTTACTGCACATAGTAAATTCAACAGCTTAAGAAATTCAGTTGTCAATCAGTATGCTTAGTCTAATTCAAGCTCAACAACATTCTCTTAAGTAGGCATCACAGTATCTTTTCACTCCCTTCTCACTACCTTTCAATAATATCAATGATTGCCACAGATGACCATTGTGTCACATGGCATTTCTCAATACTCAACAGTTAATTATAATAACAGTCATAATATGATTCATAATATTCCAAGAAACGTAAGATTTTGAGAAGCTTTAATCTCTTTCAGGAAGCTGCACTTGATTTTCTATCCTTTACCATATAACATATAAGGGGGAGCACGGTAGCATGGTGGTTAGCATCAATGCTTCACAGCTCCAGGGTCCCAGGTTCGATTCCCGGCTGGATCACTGTCTGTGTGGAGTCTGCACGTCCTCCCCATGTGTGCGTGGGTTTCCTCCGGGTGCTCCGGTTTCCTCCCACAGTCCAAAGATGTGCGGGTTAGGTGGATTGGCCAGGCTAAATTGCCCTTAGTGTCTTAAAAAAAAATAATGTTAATGGGGGTTGTTGGGTTACTGGTATGGGGTGGATACGTGGGCTTGAGTAGGGTGATCATTGCTCGGCACAACATTGAGGGCCGAAGGGCCTGTTCTGTGCTGTACTGTTCTAATTCTAATTCTAACTGAATCGTGCACTTTCAGGTAATCATGTCAATTGTCACCTGTAAAATTGTCACTATTCATTATCTCCCTAACAATGCATTTGTCTTACTTTTGCTTCTGCCTTTTTAGGACAACCTGGTACATAACCACTGAGAACAGAACTGTTCGGGCGAGAACTACAACTGTAGTGCATTTCTCTCCTCATCCACAGTCAACTTTCTTCTGCTTTTGACATAGTCAACTACACCATCCTCGGTCAACACCTCACTTCTATGTTCCAGCTGTGTGGGCCTATTCCTGCTTGCACTCTTACCTATCTAACCATTCCCAGAGCATCTGCAGCAATGGTTTCTCTTTCCAGCCACACTCTTAATTTTGAAGTGCCAAAGGGCACTATCCTTTACATCCTCCTCATCTACCTGCAGCCCCTGATAACATCAGCTGAAGACGTGGGGCAGATTTTCCTGTGGCAGGTTTGGTGAGGAGAATCTGGTGAGACCAAAGAGTCAGAAACCCACTGCGCAAAACTATCTTTCAATTCTCCCAATGGCGGATTAATGGCCGGTCGGTTTTCCCGTTGGCAGGTAGCCCGAATTCTATTTGCATTCATTTGCATCTCATGAATGTTCATTAAAACAGCTGCTTGCTGATGTCCAATCAGGCCTTCCAATCTTGAGTCACACCAGGAGGAAATCATGTCGGTGTCAAACCCATTTGACAAAGGCTGGTGTGCACAAGGTGGCCCTCAGCTCGTCAGAGACACTGAGGTGGGTGCAACATCAAAAACCTTTCTGCCATTGTGCTGCACTGCTCCTGACGCACTGTACACCATTCTGCCAGGGCAAACTAGTTCCTGTCCTCTATCTTCATGCCGAGCTGGTTTTCATGAACAGAACCGTGATGCTGGACCCATGGACCCTCACGTGTCACTGAGTCAGTTCAGTAGTGCGCCTGAGGTTGGGGTGTACAGGGGTCTCCTTCCCTCTGGTGGCACACACCAGTGTCTTCCTGGCAAGCACTGTGCTGTGGGACTCAGTCAGCCACTGAGGTCCAAAGATCAACTGGAAGAGGAGCGTGAGATGAGGAGGTGAGCGGAGAGGGTAGTTTGCCTGATAAAGACATGGAGGGCAATGTGGAAGGAGGAGTAGGTCAAAGGCTCACGATGGCAGGTAGTGGGGCAAGGAAGTGAATGAAGAAGATGAACAATGGAAAGCAGGGGGAAGGCAGAGAGGAGGGAAACAAGACCACGAAAAGCCTCCATGAAAAGCTAACAAACAATGGGGTCAATATTGTTTACTGCAAAGGAATGAATGATGACTTCAGAGACAGTGGGTAGAGGTCCAAGTGGACATGGGTGGCTCACAGGTGATGGGTCCAGGGGAGAGTGGTGGAATTGAGGAACAAACTTCCTCTTGAAGTTGCTCGCCTTGTCCCTCTGGGTTGCTGACACCTGGCTAAGACAGATGGGCTGGAGAGAGTGATATGAGTGTGCTGCGCTGGTAATTAAATATGGTGCTGGGTCCTTCAAACTGATCGGCTGAGGTTCGGTGGGAGAATCAGCTGCCAGCCGGCCAGGGGAGTCGTGGGGAACTCGCTTGTACATAATTAATGAGGCTCAAAGTGCAGAATCTGGCACAGGAGCTCATCCTTCTGGTCGTCGGGACATGCACTGCTGGAGCTGCCCACCACCGCACTCAGTCTCAAATTGGGAGAATCCACCCACGGGGTTAAGTTCCACATATACTCTTATGACACCTACTTCTTTCAACTGCTCCACTTCCTCTGTGCTGTCAGCTTACTTGTCTAAAAACCAGTACTAATTTAGCTGCAATTTCCAAATATTCAACATTGAGAAGTTTAATGCTGTCATGTTCTGTGCTCATCATGAATTCATTCCTTTACTAACGAGTCATTTAGTTACCACTACCAGCAGTTAAAGTTGGTCCCCTCATTTCAAACCTTGGTTTCTTAATGTCCCTGAGCAGAGCAGCCAACCCCATATTTTCTCAATCACAGAGACCATTTACTTCTAGCACGGCAACATCACCCACTTTGGCTCCTGCTTCAGTTCATCTTGCCCAAACCACATTCATACCTTTTTTACAATCAAAATTGACTATTCCAATGCTTTAATAGCCAGCCTCCTGTCCTCCACCCTCCTCAACTCACCTAAAAGTCTGACACTCATATTCTCCCTCATTCCATATTTTGCTCATCCATCACCATTTTGTTTGCTGACATGCATTGGATCTTGTTCCCTCAAATGTAAAATTCTAATGTTTGGGTTCAAAACCCTTCATAGATCTTGTGTTGGGACCACCTCTATTTCTAATTTACATAAAAAAACATGTATTCAGAAACTCAATGCAAATTAGTAACATTTGCAGATGATGCAAAACTAGGCAGTAGAAAACCGCAGCTCGGAAAACAAATCAATGTAATGTGAGGTGCGAGCATACATATTGTGCAACAGTCATAAGAAATTGATCTTGTATTCCACCGGCATCAAATCTTAATCTATGTTCATGGATAAAGCATAAGTGATAACAACTAACTATTTACGATGGGTGACCATTACCCACCATTTCAGACACACAAGGGAACCATTGAGAGTGCAACTGTGGTGCCGAATTGGCCATATAACTGAGTTGTCTGTAGAGCATCCGCAACAAAGATACCTTGAATTCAGCAGATGTGCAGTTAGTGAAGTTCCTGTTGCTAATCCCCTGAACCACATGAGCTGGGTAACAATGCAATTCAGACAACAAAAGGGTATATTTCCCTCATCTTATCAGACTCAAGTGGGTCTCTCCTGACCAGACGATCCTTCGTGTTCTCTAAATGATTTATGCCTACTCCAATTCTTCTCATTGGTTCTCCAGACACCAAAAATAGACTCTGACTGCTTTATTGTGTCTCTTACTCCCAACACGTTGCAGCTTGAGGGTTCCAACTTCTTCTTTGGACTGCCAAAGACACTGCTTCCTGCCGAAAGGGTCCCACCATTGCCACTTGCTGATGGAGGCCTCATGACACGAAGCTGTTTGAATAGCTAACGTTGAAGCTGAAAGAGGCATAGGAATGTTCAATGCTGCACATGTTGAACAAGTGCAGAACAGCCAACAATAAAGTCAATTGCTGGATGAACTATAGAGCCAAAACAGGTAGAATAGACGTCAGAGGGGTTGATGATCAAACTGTATATTTGACTTTTAAGACCACACCGTGAATATTGCATCCAGCTCTGGTCACCAAGCAACAAGAGAGACATGTTCAGAGCAGAGACACAAGGTTGATCCCCAGAGTTACAGGGGTCTGAGTTATGAGAAAAAACTCATGATACTTAAGACTTTTCAGCCAACAAAGAAGGCATTGGAGAAGTGATCCTGTACAAGTATATAAAATTGGTAATTTAATGAAACCCAAACATCACTTTAAAGTAAAATGTGGTAGTAGGATTTATAGGCACAGGTATACAATGGTAAAATATCATTTTAAGGCGTCAATTTTCTAAGCCTCCAGAGGCAAGTTGGGGCGGGGGGTGGGGGAACCAGGAGGAAACTTGGAAATAAACATTTGGGCCAGCAATCCGACTCCTTTCAACCTTCAGGCAATCTTACCTTGGGTAGGGGAAGGAGGGAGGGGGTGTTAATGAGATAATTTGCCTATGAAAGAACCAATGGGGCCATAGCTATGCACTACCAGGATCTTCCTAGCAGAACTTAAGAACATAATAAGAAATAGGAGAAAGTGAAGGCCATTTGGCCCCTCAAGTCTGCTCCATTCAATAAGGTCGGAACTAAACTGACAGTAATTGGTCTTTTTCACAAGGATGTGATTTTCTTTTAAAAGACACATTCTCCACTGTCAGGATTGTCTGTTACGCTGGCGGTGGACCTATGCCTGGGGATTTCCCCTCGGCGTGAGGCTGACCAGAATGGAAAACCTCATCGGCCGGCTGGTGAGACGGAGAATCCCGCTGTCAGCTGGGGCGCGCCACACCAGAAAACTGGTGCAATGGGACGGAGAATCCCGCCCACAATTTCTAACTTTCCTTTTTTGGGCTGAATTTTTAAAAATAAACTGAAACTCTCTAGATAGCTACAGTACACAGCTTGCATTCCACCAAGTGAAATAGAAAGAAAAGACACTCAACCCTCTGGGGAGTGTGAAAGATCTGCATCTCCCATTGGCTTTATGACAATTTCTCTGGAATATACAGCAGGTACTTTAAGAGGTTGTTTTGCATAGCAAAAGAGAGAGATTAGAGTGGTGTACTGAAGTAGGCTACAAAAGCTGTTTGCTCTCTCTCTCCTTATCTCTTGGAAGATTGTGCCCAGATTTGCAAAGTAACTGCCCTGAGATGTGAAATCGTTTGGGCATAAAATGTACAACTACACGCAGGAAGAAAACGGCACCAAATGGCTGCCATGTAGAATCACCACATTGAGACCAGCCAAAGAACAACAAACTTTATTTTATCTTCTTCTAGAACTGATCCTTAAACTCTCCTCTTGTTCTGCCATCTCCACTAGTGTGTCTGGGCCCGGACGAATGTGTGTGATGCATGAATGGTAGTTATGATTGTCAGGAATATGTGAAATTGACGATATTAATAGTGAGTTTTGATGAAAAATAAAATAACAGAAATGTAACATGTAAAGCAGGAGACGAGAGACATTGAGGTGTGAACAGCCATATCGGAAACGTTGTTTACCAGAGATCAGTGGGATTATATAAATAGTAACTTCTTAGCAAAAGGAATTTGTGAGAGATGGACAGCAGAATCATAGAACATAGAACATAGAACAGTACAGCACAGAACAGGCCCTTCGGCCCTCGATGTTGTGCCGAGCAATGATCACCCTACTTAAACCCACGTAACCCGTATACCCGTAACCCAACAATCCCCCCATTAACCTTACACTACGGGCAATTTAGCATGGCCAATCCACCTAACCCACACATCTTTAGACTGTGGGAGGAAAACCGGAGCACCCGGAGGAAACCCACGCACACACAGGGAGGACGTGCAGACTCCACACAGACAGTGACTCAGCCGGGAATCGAACCTGGGACCCTGGAGCTGTGAAGCATTGATGCTAACCACCATGCTACCGTGAGGCCCCAGAGGGGAACATCAGAGAGACTGATCAGTAGAACTGCGAGCGCCCTCATTTGGGAAGTAGGCTAATTCTCCATCCAACAGCCAGACAGGTCAGTTCCAGCTCTGATCTGAGCCATGGACACCTCTTCCAACTAACATTTAGAGCCATGGCAGATTGTAGATATTCTCCTCTAAAGGATGCAGTGTTGTGCATTCGCTGAGCCAGGATGAGATGTTTTCCCAGGCTTGGTTACTTAAGCAGGAATGTGTGGTAAATATTAACTGGATTTGACCTATAGAGTTACTAAAATTGGATGTTGCTTGGAAAAAAGGATGTCTCAGTGAGTTCAAGGAATATGGGTATGTTTTGGGAATCAGAGGTAACTACACTAAAATGGTGTGTTTAGTTATAACTAAGGGTCATAGCGCATATTAGTCTTTTCTGGGGGGGTTTTCTTTTCTTTTACTTTATTAATTGTTCACGCAATGACAGGTTTCTCACCGGGATGCACATGATTCTTCACATTATTTCAAATAAAAATACACCACTAACAACCAATGTTTCATGTTGTCCTTCAGGGTTTTGAGACGCTCTCACAGATAATGGGCGGGATTCTCTCAGCCATGGACCGGGCCGGAGAATCCCCCTGACCGGTGCAAATCACGCCACGCTGCCCCGACGCCGGCATGCGATTCTCCGCAGAGCAGAGAATCAGCGGCATTAGTGCCAGCGTGGTTGGTGCGGCACTGGTCAAGGCTCCTCTATGAGGCCGGCCCACCGATTCGCGGCCCTGGACGGCTGGATAGGCAGAGCGGCCGTCGTAAAAGCGCCGAGTCCCACTGGCGCCGTCGACACCTGCTCTCAGTTGGCGGGAACTTGGCGTGGAAGGGTCGGGGGGTGGCCTGTGGGGGAAGCAGGGAGGGTTCCGACCTCGGGGGGACCTCCGATGTGGCATGGCCCGCGATCAGGGCCCACCAATCGGCGGGCCGGCCTCACTGGCTGGCGGTCTCCTTTCTTCACACTGGCCCCTGTAGTCCTGCGCCATGTTGCGTCGGGGCCGGCACGTTGAAAGAAGCCCCTGCGCATGCGCGCATTGCCGCTGATGCCACTGCGCATGCGCGGATACCGCAGTGCCCAGTTCATGCCGGGATCAGAGGCGTGAACCACTCCAGTGCTGTGCCCCTATGGGGGCCAGAATTGCTAATCCTGAGGCCATATTGACGCCATCAAGAAACGCGACAGCGTTTCCGACGTCGTGAACACTTAGCCTCAGGATCACAGAATCCCGCCCAATATCAACTGATAGATTCTTAACATGATTCACCTAGATTTTTTTTTAAATTGGAAATTGTTTCAATAAATGTATCCTTTTTTTGTTTTAACTTAAGAAAGCCTGTCTAATTCTTTACAATGTGAAAGCATAAATAGCTACTGCTGCAGTATTGGCAAAGCACATCCTCTCTAAATTCGCAAAAAACAACCTGTTACATTCAGACCTGGAGTAGTAGAGTGGGACAGACATATCACCCCTTCTCACATTGTTGTAACAGCTTCTCTGGCAGATAAATAGAGGTTGTACCCCATCTGGGGACCTATTCAAGTCACCTCTTAGGCACCCCCAACCTGGAGCTGCTGCCATGCTGTGGCCACATTGATGGCCTGAGAACTGACTGAATTTTGAATCTCCACGTTGAGACATCTCATAGTCTCCTGTACATACCAACAGTGCCCATCTCTCCCAGTGGGATTGCAGGCCATCTGGACCTTTAAGCCCTCTGATTGGGCTTCTTACCTTGAAAACTTGCCTGCCATCTTTAATTGGATAGCAAGCAGGATGTGGCCATTTAATTGGCCATCTCCAATAAAATCAGGAAGTCATGCTGCCAGCTCACACCATTGGGGCCACGGTCACATTTGTTCCCAGCAACATAAAATGTTGTAAGGAGGTAAAACCCCATCCTAAGATTGGTGTCAAGAAATACTTCACACGAAAGCATCCAACATGTGATGGGACAGAATGGGACAGGTAAAAGCCCTGGAATCAATATAAACAAATGGATAACACAATGAGGAGATGGTAGGGCCTCTGCATGCATAAATTAATATGGAGCAAGAGGCTTTTCTCAGCTATAATTATCGTGCTGTTTTATGAAAAATAATCCAGTCTTTGCAGTATTTTGAGATATGCCACAGGATAAGGCATTTTATAAATGCAACACCTTTCCTTTTTGTTCTTTCATAGAATCATAAGGTGCACAGTTCCACATTTTCTATGGGATTTGAAGAATAAAACATATCCTTGAGTAACTGGTTAGCAACCCTTAGCAACCCGGCCTGACATCCTGGAAAAGTACAACAATCCATTAACAGTGCTATACCATATATCGCTATTAGGCAACTAATGGAAACAAAAGGTTTAGAGCAAAAAAATCTAAGTGCTTTTTAAAGGCTTCTAAGCACCCCATTGGCTGTGCGAAAGGCACATAAATGAATTATAATTACTATGGAGCACAATCTAAGGGGACACATAGTGAGGGCTCACAGGATCCAGATGTGAAATTGTCACCGGAACGTTTTTTGGAAGCAATAGCTAAGTTTGGATGTGTGGTGAGGAGGGGGCTGGGGCTGGGGGTTTGGTGGTGAGGGTACTGTGTGGAGCGTGATGCAGGCATAAGATTGCCATTCAGATCCTACCCCTCCATCCTACTATGTCTGACCTTCCTACCTTAGCATTCTCAGCCACCATCAAACTGGCTGCCAGACCTGACTGTTGCTGAATATGAAGTGCACTGGGTGCAGCGGAGTGTGCAATTATCATGGCAGCCCAAATGTGTACCCTCAGCACCAGAAAGCCTGTAATTTTCAAAGTACTTCGGTGAGTGCATGCACTGCAAAGTACGGACAAACGTTGCAATGATTCTGGCTCCAAAAGTAGACCTTGAACACACAATACTAATCACATTTTATTGTGCACTAATACTCATGCAATGTAATTAACATGAACACTTGAGCTATGACCTTGTCCTTTATGTATCTAATGGAAATACTCCAGGCAGAAGTGTAAGAAACTGTCAACCTCCTCGGTGAAACGTGTTTATGTTTCATCAAATCAAAGATTGGCTGTCTAATGTTGCGGGTTGACCATTGAAAGTTACAAATGAATTTTCCAGAGTTAATTGAATTTACCTGTCATGATTTCTTAGGTAGCTTGTCGCTGATAACTTTAAGGTAAAAAGTATTAATTTTATCAGCATATATACACTGGCAGATGAAATTGTTAAAATGGTTCCCACGAGGCGAATAAAGGACAAAACCACGGGTCAGATCCATGTGACAATTAAATTACGTGAGATTAATTAGTACCTGTAACATTTCACTTAAATTTCGTTTCCAAGTCATTTAATTAATTAGAGCTAAAATTAAAATATTTTCTCCTGTATTTTACTGTATTTACTCAAATCTCGCCGGCACGTTTTAAATGTGGTGTGCAGATATATGTAGTAAACCTAATGCAATTATGTTGCCAGTGTTGTGTTATTCACCCTGGGGTAACACGGACTGCAACACAATACAGTTAAATGATCAAGCATACACCAAACGTAGGGGTTGGTTCAATAGGATTTATTGAACTTCAGTAACGAAGCACACAGCTGCCTGTGGGTTGACTCTCTACTACTCTAAGTAAACTAACATCAACTATCTAGACCAGAGTCCCCAACCTATTTCAATCCCCAGGCCCTCCTCCCATTTCTTTCTTGTTGCGTCCAGTACGGTGTTGGCCCTTTCTGTCAGTCGGTCATACATGTCACTAGTTTCCCTTGTCTAGTATGCTTGCATCCAGTAGTTCTTCCAGTAGTGTCTGTCATGGCGGTTGTGGGTACGTCCTTGTCTCCTTTCGTAGGAAGTTTTTGAGCTGCAGATACCTTAGCTCGCTCCCCGTGGCTAGCTGAAATTTCTCTGTCAGTTCGTCCAGTGTTGCGATCCGTCCATGTATAGGTCCCTGACTGTCAGTGTCCCCCCGTCCTGCCTCCACCTTTTGAAGGTAGCGTAAGTCAGTGCTGGTGTGAACCTATGGTTGTTGCAGATGGGAGCTTTGTCCGACATTTTGGTCAGGCCAAATTGCTGCCGTAGTTGTTTCCAGGATTGGAGGGTTAGGGTCAACTCAATAGGGACAACTCCACCTCCACGTGCGCAAGGCTCAGCCTGACGCAACTAAAAGTGGTACATAGAGCCCACTTAACAAGACCCCGTATGAGTAGGTTCTTCCCGGAGGTGGAGGATAGATGTGAACGGTGCCAAGGAGGCCCGGCCAACCACACCCACATGTTCTGGTCTTGCCCCAGACTTGCTGAGTACTGGACAGCCTTCTTCGAGGCAATGTCCAAAGTGGTGGGGATGAGGGTGGAGCCATGCCCAAAAGTGGCGGTCTTCGGGGTTTCAGACCAGCCAGATCTATTCCTGGGGAGGAGGGCGGACGCCCTTGCCTTTGCCTCCCTGATCACACGCCGTAGAATCCTCTTTGGCTGGCGGTCAGCAGCACCACCCAGAGCTGCAGACTGGCTGTCCGACCTCTCGGAATCTCTCCAAATGGAGAAAATCAAATTCGCCATCTGAGGGTCAGACGATGGCTTCCACAGAACGTGGGAGCCATTCACAAATTGTTCTGGGACGTGTTTGTGGCCAACGAACAAGCGGAAGAATAGCCAGGGGAAAGCATGAGAGGGAGAGATAGACTGGGAGATGTGGGGTGGGGGGACAGCTAAACCTAAGAGGAAAGAAAGGCGAACCACAAGAGGAGGGGGGGGGGGAGGGCAGAGACAGGGAACAAGAGAGGAGAACTAGGGAGGAGGGGGGAAGGCAGGGAAATGAAAGCCGGAAGGAAGGCATGGGATACAATAATGAACTTGCCGCCGATCGCACTTGCGCAGTGTAGTCTTCGGCCACTTTGTTCTCCCGACCGTAGAGCACATGCATGGGACACCTGGAAAAGCGCGCAAAATGGCCGCCTTCATCGATGCTCAGGCGCCGCATTCGGGCGATGGCCTGTACACTCTCAGCCTCGTGGGAGGCAAGTTGGTCCTGCTCTGCCGACTTAAGGTGGAAATAGCGACTTTTCGCCTGTTCGTTGACTTTGCACGCCTCGATGGCCACTGGCAGGGTCATATTTTTTATTTTTTGGAGCTGCTCCTGCAGGGCGTCGGAGTGGACGCCAAACACGATCTGATCCCTGATGAGGGAGTCAGCAGTGTCACCATAGTTGCAGGATTGCACTAGAATGCGAAGATGAGTGAGAAAAGAATGGAAAGGCTCATCCTTACCCTGAAGGCGCTGCTGGAAGACATAACGCTCAAAGCTTTCATTCGTTTCGACCTCACAGTGACTGTTGAATTTGGCAAAGATGGTCTGGAGCTTGGTCTTGTCCTCACCATCAGCAAAAGTGAGCGAATTGAAGATTTGGATGGCCTGGTCCCCTGCAGCCGGTAGTAGCAGCGTGATTTTTCGGGCATCGGACACATTTTTGAGGCCCAAGGCCTCGATGCATAGACTGAATTTCTGCTTGAAGACCTACCAATTGGCGCCAAGATTTCCAGAGATCCGGAGCTGTAGAGGTGCCTGGATCTTTTCCATGCCGCTGGAAGGTAGTTGCTGGTCGTCAGTGAATTTTCGAAGGTAAATTACTTAGAAGCAGTAGCAACTCCTGGTATCATGTCGTTTTATTCACCCTGGGGTAACATGGACTGCAACACAATGCAGATAAACGATAAAGTATACACCAAATGTAAGCGTTGGTTCAATAAGATTTATTGAACTTCAGTAACGAAGCACACAGCTGCCTGTGGGTTGACTCTCTACTACTCTCAGTAAACTAACTCTAACTATCTAGACCAGGCTAGCTTTGATTCATGTGCAGAAGGTGTTGAATGATTTGTACACCCTGACTGTCACTACAGTTGTCACCAGTGGAAAGAGGCGGAGTGCTGATGCCTCGTGTGTTTTATAGTTGGAAGCCCCCCTCTGGTGTTCTGTCTGGTGATTGGTCGTGTTCTTTTTTGTATGTTGATTGGCTCACCTGGGTGTCTGTCAGTGCCTGCTTTTACCTCTTGATGTGCATGGGTGCATATTATGACAGCCAGTGCTGCGTCTTTACTGAGTGGGGATTGGAGAATCAGCCATGGAGGGTAACAGTCCGGATTCACAATGCTCCCAATTGTCATCTCTGCTGAATAAGACTTGTTGCTGGCGATGCAGCTTCACTGCACTGACGGAGGTTAGCGATTGTTCTTTCCCCCTCTCAAGGAGAGGGCTTAGATTTGAGGTGGCTGTCTATAAATCAATATATGAAGAAATATAGTTCAGTGCAGGCGTTCAATGTGATCCTTTCAAAACTAAGGGCCAGGATCTTCCACATTTGTTTGGTGGCAGAAAATATCACGAGAAGGCCAGAAATCAGTTTTACGATGTTGAAAAACAGGTCGCGATTTTGCGCTCCAGCCATCGATGGCAAACCGCGTTTTTCACCACTGAACGTCAGGAAGGTACAGAGGGTCATCTGGACGTGAAACGTTAGCTCCTTTCTCTCCCTCCAGATGCTGCCAGACCTGCTGAGATTTTTCACCATTTTCTCTTTTGGTTTTGGATTCCAGCATCCGCAGTAATTTTCTTTTATTTAATTTCAATATTGTTGCATGTCATAAGGCCTTTTAGCTGGAACCATCCCATTAACACACACACAGACACACAGATCTGTTGGAGCATCTAGGCGTGTTGACATGGAATTAGTCCGACTAAACTACATGCTCCTGGTGACCTAAACATTGCTCCTCTCTCCAAGCTCAGTATTCCGAGTTCTTCGCACAGCACACATGGGAATCAGCATCTGGCTTCGCAGGCAGCACCACTTTGCTTTCACTGGGTTGTTACAGGCAAGTTTCTTCCTGTCAGAGCAGGGGTGTCTTATCATGAGCTGTAGGGCTTGGCTTGCACTATGGAGAGGGGGGGGGGGGGAATGGCCTCACACAGGTGAAGGGGCTGCATGACTCGGCCTGTACTGGGGGTTACAGGTGGGGAAGGTCGCATTCAGACACAGACTTGGGAGAGGAGTGTGAAAAATTGAAGAGTGCAAGTGGCCTCAAAATGGGAATGAGTGAGGTTCACGAGGGCCATAGGCGCATTCACTTCAAAAGGTGCAACGTCTAAAAAATGGACGTGCATCAGAAGCACGGCATGATCAAAGAATGGGGTGGAGGGGGGGGGGGGTGGAGGGTGGGAAAACTGAACGTGAAGCTCCACCGGGACCATGGGAGGGGTTTCCATACTCGCACAGGGAGGTTCCAAGCTGGTCCAGCAGTGCAAAGTCTGCAAGACCCACAACTGGATGGTTTGAGTGCCAGGAGAATAAAGTGGCAGAGCTCCATCACCTTGAGGTGGCAAGGTGCCCCCACCTATTGGTGTACTTAGCAGGTGTACATTCAGTAAGTGAAAATTGCAGTTTGCTGACAGCATTGCACACGGACTCCAAGTATGGACACGAAAATCCTGTTGACAGGATATTGAGTTGCACAATATATGAAGCTTCTCCATCCGTGAAAACATCCCTCTTTGAACACTGCACCTTCATCTTTCAAGAATGCAGATGAGATCGGAGATCTTACACAGCCAAGAATAAACATCACATGACCCTGCCAAACATGCGAATGAGGTTCATTGCATAAGTGCACTTAACATTAAGGTGGAGGCATCACTGATGTCGAGAATGATCAGAGAAAGGGCTACACACTGTGGTGATATGGAAACACACCGCACCGACGAGAGACCCATGATAGCGACATCTGCGATAAGAGGGAAACGGACCAATATATCACACCTGATTGGCAGTGTTAGAATCCCGGTGTTTTAACTGAAAGGGAAAATCCTAGAATAGAATCCTGACTCAGAAAACATAACTTTGACTTTAAAAAAAAATAAAACGTGCAGGAACCGAATCACAAGACCACTAATTAGTTTTAACAACAAGGGAAAAACATTCATTAAACATAAAAAGTTAAGGGCAGCATGGTGGCGCAGTGGTTAGCTCTGCTGCCTCATGGCGCAGAAGTCACAGGTTCGATCCCGGCTCTGGGTCACTGCGTGGAGTTTGCACATTCTCCCCATGTTTGCGTGAGTTTCGCCCCACAACCCACAAATGTGCAGGGTAGATGGATTGGCCACACTAAATTGCCCCTTAATTGGAAAAAATGAATTGGGCACTCTAAATTTATTTTAAAAACATTAAAAGTTGGACTATTCTACCATACTACTTCACTCCCCCTCAGCTTAACAATCTCACACAGGTTTTAAGATTAATATGGATCACAAAGTACATCTTGAGCTACAATGGTCTTATTAACATAAAGTCTCTTTTAAACACACAAGGTAACTGTGGTCAAATACACTCACACCACTCTGAACCCAAGTTAGCATCTGGGGACGCGATTCTCCGAGGCCGCGCCGGAGCGAGGTAGCCGTCGTGAACTCTATTGAGTTCAACGACGGCACGAAACGGCCCCGATCGTGACCTATTCTGGCCCCAGGAATGGGTTGGCATCGGGGCCGCATAGAACACGGGGGGCGTGGCATTGAATGCGCGTCGTCAACGCGCGACGCCCAAATGACACCGCTCCGCGTCGTAAAAGGCCGCGATCCACACAAAGAAAGAAGAGGGAGGGAAATGATAGAGCCACGGAGGGCCGCCCCGAGGTTCTGTGATACGGACCAGGAGACCCTCCTCGATGAGGTGGAGCAGCGCAGGGGCATCCTCTGCCCAAGACGAGGGTATCGCCACCCTTCCAGTGCCATGCGACGGGCCTGGCGTGAGGTGGGCACGGCTGTCAGCGCTGTGGGGCAGACCCCTCTGTCCGGGGAGCAATGCCGCAAGAAGCTCCACAACCTCACCAGGGCTGCCAGGGTGAGTGCCACGAGGGTGCCCCCAGGTCAAAACCATCCCCCCCCCCCACATCCCTCATCACCCCCCCCCCCCCCCCCCCCGCGGGCAAGAGGGGGAGGAGGGGCGAGAGTGAGTGGAGGGTGGTGAACACCGTTGTCACAGACCCACATGAGCGCTGCGACCCCCTGGAGAGATGGCATGGTGTGGCTGCAATTTTTCCCCCACCCTCCATTAATGTAGCCTATATCTGAACGCTCTGATGATACCCGCCTAATTGTGATGCTCTATCCATGCCCCCCCCCCCAACAGGACAAGCATGCTCACAACAGCCGGGAGCACAACTGAACTGGAGGGGGGTTCACCCGTTATGCACCCCCTGACAGTGTTTGAGCAGAGGGCACTGGACCTTGTTGGGGGATCCGCCACCCGGGAGGTCGCGTAATGCGAGGTTGGAGGTGCAGAAGCAAGTGAGACAACCCTGCATGTCAACCCCCCACCCCCACCCCATCCTCTGTCTCCTCACACTATGCCCACTGGACCACCCATTCTCTTTCCCCTCACACTATGCCCACTGGACCACCCGACACCCGGCCGAGTGTGTCTAACTAACCCCGTATCATTCTGTTCCCCAGGGCCAGCCGACGAACGTCCAGGGCCGTCTGGTGCCACACACAGCCAACCATCCGCGACAACCACCGCACCTAGGGTCGCACGCTAGAGGGCGGCAGGAGGTTGGCCAGGAGGGCCATCCTCCAAATCCGGGACTCTCGAGCGGGACGTACAGAGGACGGACAGTGACGACTTTCATGGCTGTGCGTTGCCCGAAGGTTGGGCCGTGAGACAGGACAGGACGGGGTCAGTGGACCCAGACGCACAGAGGACGGCGACGCAGTCAACGGACTCACTCGATACTGAACTGTACATGGGCCGCGTGCGCCCTGCGCCGGGAAATGAGTGGGACCAGGACACTCCTGATTTACTGACGAACGAGGACCTAGAGCTTGCGGCACTGCTGTCTCCCACACCATCCACCATCCCAGAGACACTCACCTCGGTTAGGCAATTAAGTGATGAGGCTCCTGGGTCACGGTCTGGTGTGCACCACACAGCCGAGCCGGTACAGCAGGTGGAGTTAAGAGCAGCTGAGGGGCTGGACGGTCAGAGGGCATCCTAGGCCCAGCATCCAGCTGCTACCTAGACATTTCCCGGTTTCCTGGATTTACTCGACCCACCCGGACAGCCGATGCATTTTGAAACCCATGGACACAATGACGGGATCAGGGCCATCTTCCAGCAGCTGCAGACGCAGTTAGAGGAGTCGAACCGCGTCCAGGAGCAGGGAGTGGTGCCGCTCATCGCAGCCACCCAGGCCGACACTGCACGGGTGGCGTCCGCGGTCGAGGCAGTGGGTGAAACGGTATCGGCCATGGGTCAGGTTATGCAAGGCGTTGGGCTTCATGTGCACGCGTCATCCATGGCCCAGGAGAGGGCTGCCCTCTCACAGGCAGCAATGCGCCAGAGCCAACATGACATTGCCGGCGCGCTACGGGCACTGGCCGAGTCTCACCAGGTCATGGCCCAGTCCCAGCAGGCCATGGCACAGTCCCAGCAGGCCATGGCACAGTCCCAGCAGTCAGTCGCGGAGAGCATCGACCGCCTGACGCACGTGCTGGATGGCGTCGCGCACTCACAGGTTGAGGTCGCACAGTCCCTGGCGGGAATGTCTCACTCCCTGGACTCCATCTCAGCGAACCTTCGGACCCTGGTCGATACCGTTGCAGGCCTCCACGACTGGCAGCGCCAGGTGTCGGTGGGGCGACGGGGCACCTCCCCGCTCGCACCTCTGTCCCACAGTGAGGCCCAGGGGCCACCGGGCTCCCCGAGGGAGGAGGAGGTTCTGGAGGCCGTCCCATTAACTCCATCACGGGGCGTCCCTGAACGCTCGGCCTCTCCCGGTCCCATCCCTGGTGCATTGGGTGGGCAGCGGGCAGAGCAGGGTGGCACCACATCATCCGACATGCCCGCGGAGCAGCCTGGCCCATCAAGGCCGGGTCGCCCCAGGAAACGAGTGCCGATGAGGAGCCATGTCGCGGGGCGTGATTCTCAGCAGTCTGCCTCCACTCCTGCTGTACCATCTGGGGATTCACTTAGACGTAGTGGTAGGGCCCGTAAGGCAATGAAGAGGGACACAGAGTAAGTTGGCACGGGTGCAGGGCACAGTTTAGTTGTAGGGGATAGGGCATCTGTGCATAATATTCACCATTAAACTCACTGTTGCACCTAACTTGTAAGACTGTGTGATTTTTCCGTTGCCACAGGGATCGTGATGGTGACCAAGTGTCGCTGGGGTTGACGAGCGGTGAAACTTCAGTGCCGGGTGTGCAGTCCCTTCCCCCCCCTCCCACAGTCAGACACCGTAGTCCTCGGCACTCCGACGCCAGCTACCCCTCACGGGCACGTGATGGAGTGTCCCTGACGAACTCAGCGACCACCGAAATGGATGGTTCAGCTATTGCCATGAGTCAAACTTTGTCTAATGATTCTGAGCTCACAGCTTGTGGTAATACCACTGTATATATATATATGTATGTGCCTCTATAAGGGGATGTACAATAGTACCTGCTATTACAGGTTTGTCGGTAAGCCCCTGCATAGTTTGTCGGTAAGCCCCTGCCGGCTAGCTCCGCCCATAGGAGCAGTATAAATATCCATGAGGTTTCCTGAGCTGCCATTTTACAGCTCCACTTGAGGGAATAACATTTCACGGTAATAAAGCCTCTTTTGTACCGTTTCGTGTTTCTGTGTGCAATTGTTAGCGCATCACAGCTCATCGTAGATCGGGCTGTCATCATTCAACATGGCACTGATCACACCCACTGACACAGCCATCAATGTCGTGCCATACCGTTGTGCCGCAGTGGTAAGGGTGATGTCGAAGTGCGAAGTGGAGCAGTGTACGAGGAGCGGGAGTGCGGGGGTGGGGGGGGGGGGGGGTGGTGGTGGGAGTTGTGCGCTGTCCGTGTGCACGACTGGCGATGCAGGCGGTAGTGTACTGTTCAGCGATTCCGTCGCACGCGATGCGTGAATCTTGCAGCCACCAACGCATCGCGTGCCCACTGTCCCCGCCGGTGCTATTGTGCAGTCTCCTGGATATTACCAGCACCCGGGTCGTGTCTGTGTGCTGCGCCCGACGCACCACCCTGCTGCACGCCAACCTCCTCCACCTACTCCTCCTCAACCTCATCCTCCTCCTCCTCCTCAGCGTTGGCACCACTGCCAGTGGCTTCTCCCTCCGACTCCTCCACCAGGGCATCTCCCCTCTGCATTGCGATGTTGTGCAGCGCACAGCGTACCACAACAATGCGAGCGACCCTCTCGGGCTGGTACTGCAGGGCCCCTCCGGAGCTGTCCAGGCATCTGAATCTCATTTTAAGCAATCCGAAGCAGCGCTCAACCACACTGCATGGGCCTCATTGTATAGGGTCTCCGCGTTGGTCTGAGGCCTCCGTATCGGCGTCATCAGCCAAGACCTCAGTGGATAACCCCTGTCATCCAGCAACCAGCCCCTCAGCCGGGGGGGCCGTCCCTCAAACATTGCGGGGATGAGCGACTGCGCGAGAATGTAGGCATCATGCACACTCCCTGGGAACCTTGCACACACGTGCATGATCCTCATGTGGGGGTCGCATACCACCTGGATGTTCATCGAGTATGTCCCCTTCCTGTTAGTGAACACTTCCCTGTTGCCTGCAGGCGGGCGCATGGGGACGTGAACACCATTAATCACTCCCTGGACCATCAGTATCCCAGCCACCTTGGCAAATCCACGGGCTCGTGCTTCTTGATGTGCTCGGTCCTCGGGAAAGGTTATGTAACGGTCCGCGATGGCGAACAGGCCGTCGGTCACGTCCTGGATGCACCTGTGGACCGATGCCTGCGATATCCTGGATAGGTCGCCGCTCGGAGACTGGAAGGAACCAGTAGCATAGAAGTTAAGTGCCACTGTCACCTTGAAGGCAACTGGTATCGCATGTCCTCCTCCCGATCCACGTGGGCAAGGTGCGCCACGAGGTGGCAGATATGTGCGACCATCTCCCTGCTGAACCGGAGTCTCCTCCTGCAGGTGAGGTCCGGCAGTCCCTCGAAAGAGATCCAGTCACGGTACACCCTAGGCCTCGATTGCCGCCTGTGGCACCCTGGCTCCACCATCAGCATCTCATTCTCCTCCTCCCCCCATGCTGCTCGACATCAGTGCCCGCATCCTGTGCCTTCCTCAGCGTTTGGGTGTCAATGTTCCCCTCGGCATCCCCCTGGACATACCGGCCATGAGTGCCTGCGGCCTGTACGGCAACAACGGGCCACTCTGCGGCCATTCCCTCTGCTGCTGCAGCTGCTCCTGCATCCACTGTGGGATGTCGCTTTGGACGCTGCTGGATGGCCAACTGCAGTGCAGCGGCCCCAACCACTGCGCTGAACATCGCCATTTGGTTTGCATACATGGTCACCTACAGAAGGGTGGTGGGGGGCAGAGAACGACATGTTAGACGGAGGTTATTCGACACCTTGGAAGCCGCCTGGCACGGGATACATGTGTGTCCCGGTGGCCTGGTCGCGCTGCTGACACGCGACCAGCCTAACCCCTGGTCACTTTCTGCGTCCAACGGGCAGTTAACCACGTCCTCCTCACCGATGCATCAGTGGGCTGTTCCCATCAGCCACAGGGCAACCAGCGGCCGTGTCCTCGTCACCGTCCTGCCATGGCAGGGCGGCTGATATGTTGCATCCGGGGGTGGACGACCCACTCCACTCACTCCCTCTCCCCCCCTCCCACTACTCCCTCTCCCCCCCACTACTTGCTCCCTTCCCCCCCCACTACTCCCTCTCCCCCCCCTCCCACTACTCCCTCTCCACCACCTCCCACTACTCACTCCCTCTCCCCCCTCCCACTACTCACTCCCTCTCCCCCACTACTACTCCCTCTCCCTCCCCCACTACTCCCTCTCCCTCTCCCACTACTCCCTCTCCCCCCCTCCCACTACTCCCTCTCCCCCCCACTACTCCCTCTCCCCCCACTACTCCCTCTCCCCTCTCTCACTACTCCCTCTCCCCCTCCCACTACTCCCTCTCCCCCCCACTCCCACTACTCCCTCTCCCCTCTCCCACTATTCCCTCTCTCCCCCCTCCCACTACTCCCTCTCCCCTCTCCCACTACTCCCTCTCCCCCCTCCCACTACTCCCTCTCCCCCCTCCCACGACTCCCTCTCCCCCCTCCCACAACTCCCTCTCCCCCCTCCCACGACTCCCTCTCCCCCCACTACTCGCTCCCTCTCCCCCTCCCACTACTCCCCCTCTCCCTCTCCCACTACTCCCTCTCCCTCCCCCCACTACTCCCTCTCCCCTCTCCCACTACTCCCTCTCTCCCCCCTCCCACTACTTCCCTCTCCTCCCCCCTCCCACTACTCCCTCTCCCCCCTCCCACTACTTCCCTCTCCCCTCCCACTACTCCCTCTCCCCCCCCACTACTCGCTCCCTCTCCCCCCTCCCACTACTCGCTCCCTCTCCCCCTCCCACTACTTACTCCCCCACTCCCCCACCCACTACTCACTCTTCCCCCCACTACTCGCTCCCTTTCCCCCTCCCATTACTCACTCCCTCTCTCCCCCACTCCCACTACTCCCTCTACCCCCTCCCACTACTCCCTCCCTCTCCCCCCCACTCCCACTACTCCCTTTCCCCCTCCCACTACTCACTCCCTCTCCCCCCCACTCCCACTACTCACTCCCTCTCCCCCCCACTACTCCCTCTCCCCCTCCCACTACTCCCTCTCCCCCCTCCCACTACCCCTCCCCCCTCCCACTACTCACTCCCTCTTCCCCCCACTACTCCCTCTTCCCCCCTCCCACTACTCCCTCTCTTCCCCCGCCCACTCACTCCCTCTCCCCCATCCACTACTCCCTCCCCCTCCCCTACTTCCCTCTCCCCTCCCACTACACCCTCTCCGCTCCCCCTCCCATCTACTCGCCTCGCCTCTCCCTCTCCCCCCTGCCCACTACTTAACCCCCACTCCCCCCCCCACCCACTACTCAGCGTCCCCCCACTTACTCGCTCCCTTTCCCCTCCCATTACTCACTCCATCTTCTCCCCCCACTCCCACTAATCCCTCTACCCCTCCCACTACTCACTCCCTCTCCCCGCCCACTCCACTACTGTCCCTCTCCCCCTCCCACTACCCTCACTCCCTCTCCCCCCACTCACACTACTCACTAATACTCCCTCTCCCCCCCACTACTCTCCCTCTTCCCCCTCCCACTACTCCTCTCCCCCCTCCACTACTTACTCCCTCTCCCCCCTCCCACTACTCACTCCCTCTTCCCCCCACCTCTCCCCTCTTCCCCCTCCCACTACTACTCCTCTCCCCCGCCCCCTACTCCTCTCCCCCCCTCCCACTACTCCCCTCTCCCCTCCCACTACTCCCTCTCCCCCTCCCACTACACCCTCTCCCCCCTCCCACTACTCCCTCTCCCCCCCACTACTCGCTCCCTCTCCTCCACTACTCCCTCTCCCCCCACTACTCCCTCTCCCACCACTCCCGCTACTCCCTCTCCCCCCCACTACTCGCTCCCTCTCCCCCCTCTCACTACTCACTCCCCTCTCCCCCCCCACTCCCACTACTCCCTCTCCCCCCCTCCCACTACTCACTCCCTCTCCCCCCCACCCCTTGGCCACAGCGTTCACGGGGAAACCTTCCCCAGTCTGCGGAGACTCCGGAATGGTCCGCTCACCTCCTCACTGCTCAGCATCAGCCAGCACGACTGGCTGACGACTTTAAAAAGCATGTGTGGACGGCGACACCGTGAACTGGGGTCACGCCGTCGGGACTTCGGCCCATCTGGGCCGGAGAATAGCGGGGGTGCCGGAGAATCGCCATTTTGGTTGCCTCGGGCGATTCTCCGGATTTTGCCACGCGGAACATGACAGGACCGATTTCACCATTTGGGAGAATCGCGGGACCACATCGGACCGGCGTCGCGTGAAAAACTGGCGCCGCCCGCTATTCTCCCAACCTGCGCGGCCTCGGAGAATCGTGTCTGTGGTTTTCTCCTCTGAATCTCCCCCAGATGATTATCCCATTAGTTTCTAAACTCCACTCCCTAACACATGCTTTCAAATCTTCTCTCATGATCATGCTTTCCCTTAACGATTTGCATTCCAGAATCCAATTCAGGTTTTCAAAATAACACTTTTTAAAATGTTTCCACTCCACTTTTAACAGTGAATCCAGTCCAGGACTTTGCACCAACACCTTTTAGGATTTCCTTGTCTTGACGGCTGTACAAACTGTTCATAGTTGCTTTAACTCTCAACTCCCAGACTGTATTAAAATGGTATCAAATATTTAATCTATCTCTGAAGTCTGCTGCGCCATTTAAATCTAGTTACTGCAATTGTCTCTTTAACTTAGAATCCGTTGTTTACTCTTCCTTGAACTCTTTTGAACAATACCTTTGTTTTTGTTCTCTTATCTTCAGGTGTCTTCAACATTTCATTTGTCCCATTTCCTGGATTGCAACTCCCTTGACCAGTCCAGCTTCTCCTGGCAGAGTTGAGAGCTGTTCACTTCCCAGTAAAATATCTCCAACTGCTAAGGGTTAGTGAACCAATATATCACACTAATGGTTAATAAGCGATACGGAGATAATGCAAGAGGATGGAATTGAAATAAAAGATCAGCCATGATCTTGTTGAATGGTAGAGCAGACTCTAAAAGAAAATGACCAACACTAGCTTCTATTGTGTATCTTCTTATGTTCTTCTGATAGCCCAACATATCGTAGATTTGGGAATGGTCCCTTGCGATTATTTGTTCAACTTGATCCTTCACGGAATATACAGTCAGGAGATTTAAGAACTAATTTTGCCAAACCATAAACTGAGAGAGAAACAAAAATCAAAGTAATCTGGAAACACAGTAAGGGGCAGCACAGTAATACAGTGGTTAGCACTGCTGCCTCATAATGCGAGGCACCCGGGTTCAATTCCGGCCTCGGGTGACTAATGAGTGTGAAGTTTGTACTTTCTCCGGGTGTGTGCGTGGGTTTTCTCTGGATGCTCTGGTTTCCTCCCACAGGCCAAAGATGTTCAGGTTAGGTGGATTGGACATCCTAAATAGCCCAGTACAATCCAAAAGGTTAGGTGGGGCTATGGAGATAGGGTGGGGCACTTTCAGAGGGTCGGTGCAAACTCGATGGGCTGAATGGCTTCCTTCTGCACTGTAGGGGTTCTGTGATTCTATTCTATGAATCTCTCTGCCTCTCTCTGAATCTAAGATTAATTCCAGTAAGAACTTCAATTCAACTCCAAGAATTTGATGGAAACCAGCTAACTTCAAATGGTCAACGTTCAACAATCAGCCCCTTAATCATACATTCTTTTAACTTATTTGGACTCCAAATTTTCTTACTTCTGAGATGTGTGTGTGTGCACGTGCGTGTGTGTGATTGTGACATTTTTTATACTTTTCTCGGTTGGTAACAAATATATTTGCTCTTTCTTTGACTCAAGAAAACTTGGTTTATTGGCTCCTTGATTTAAACAAAATACATTTAGATTGGAAAAGGCATTTATGGGGAAATACATTTTAAAAAGTCTTTGTTACATCCACCAAAGCAACTGAATAAAGGGGAGGCAGTTCACTCCCGCTCACTCTTTTGTAACGTGAATAATACTGTTCTATATAGTCCTGACAATCATTGGCCTGGAAGCAGTACCAACACAAAATAAGTTAAGATACCATGTTAAGAAATTAAGAAGCCATGTGGGCAGAGACAAAAAAGAGCTGCAGCAGTTGAAGAACAGAGAAGGCACATTTGCAGGGGGATGTGTCTAATACAGTTAAAAAGGACAAAGTTGAAGACAGGCTTAGAGCAGATATTGTGAATTGGCAAATTTACAGCTATGTTTCAGTTTTGCCAGAAAAGACCAGACCGCTGAAAGGTGTTCATTAAAGAAATTGGCGAAAGGATTTTCTGGAACAACTCTGCCATGAATCCAGCTAAGGAGGTTTTGCAGGAGTGTACAGTTTGGGTGATGACTGTCTCTCAGGGGCTAGGATGGATTAGAGCCACCATTGCAAGTGACTTGAGGACAAAATCCATTGAATGAGAAAACTGAGAGATTCTGCAATCCAGAAGCTATTGATCTGGCACAGTTTGCAGAGTATATTGGAAGACAGAAACATTTCACATGGTGCCACATTTGTGCTGGACGTGATACAAATGTGTGTAAACTTGTGCGATAGATTTTGTTGCGTGTGCTGTTCGATGTATGATCTTTGGTTTATACTGACTATAACTTGCTGATTAATTCACTTTTTATCTCGATGGATTACGATTTGTGCTAAATTAAAAGCTACAAACCGTAGAATCTTGTTGGTAATTTCTTTATTTGGGTGTCATTCAGTAAATGTAGTTATTTTGGTTTATGGTTTCCCCACACAGATCAAAATAAACTAGAAACTATGAGTGGAGTCTCGAGATACTCACGCTTTAAGCTTTAAAAGGTAAGAAATTTAACAAGTTTTTGAAATTGATGAGATGTGTACAGAAAGAATAACTCCTCCACAAATACAGGAAAGAGAATGAAATAATGGGATTAGTTTTGGGTTGTTCTGTTAAAGAGCTGGCATGGATATGATAGACCTTCTGTGCAATAAAATTCTGTGTTTCTCTATTAAGTTGAACCTGGCTAAAGTTATATTGTTGTAATCAATTGTAATTCATGCTGTGCTATTCATTATGATTACATTGGTAATTGTCCAGAAATAACAAAGTAAAATAACTTAGTCATACATCCATGTGCCCTGTCAGTCCTTGGTTATTCTGAGTTAAACGAAGAGTGAAATAGCAACCTGTTTTTTGCATTTCATAACATAGTCTCTTTCAAATTAAATATACTGAGCTACAAAATCAATGTGCATCACATAACCTAATAAAACAAAAACAGATAAGAATCTTTAAACTAATGTGGCAGGGGGATGGGAACCAGATTAGGAAGTTAGAGGTCAGTAAAGAGGTAGCAACTAAAGCCAGTAAGGTACTAGATAATAAACTCCATGTGACTAAGGGGAAGTGCAGACAGGGAAGAGATGATGAACACAAAGGGACAGATGGTCTGAGGTGCATTTGTTTTAATGCGAGAAATGTAGTAGGTAAAACAGATAAACTTCAGGCTTGGATTAGTACCTGGGAATATGATGTTATTGGTATTACTGAGACTTGGTTGAGGGAAGGGCAAGACTGTCAACTAAATATCCCAGGGTATAGATGCTTCAGGAGGGACAGCGAGGGAGGTAAAAGTGGTGGAGGAGTTGCATTACTGGTCAGAGATGATATCACAGCTGTGATTAAGGAGGGCACGATGAAGGATTCGAGCACTGAGGCAATATGGGTAGAGCTATGAAATAGGAAGGGTGCAGTAACATTGTTGGGTCTTTACTACAGGCCTCCCAAAAGCAAGCGTGAAGTAGAGGTACAAATATGTAGACAGATTATAGAAAAATGTAGGAGCAATAGGGTGGTCGTGATGGGAGATTTTAACTTCCCCAACATTGAATGGGACTCATGTAGTGTTGGAGGCGTAGATGGAGCAGAATTTGTAAGGAGCATCCAGGAGGGTTTTTTAGAGCAGTATGTAAATAGTCCAACTCGGGAAGGGGCCATACTGGACCTGGTATTGGGGAATGATCCCGGCTAGGTGGTTAAAGTTTCAGTCGGTGATTACTTTGAGAATAGCGATCACAATTCCGTAAGTTTTAGAATGCTCATGGACAAAGACCAGAGTGGTCCTAAAGGAAGAGTGCTAAATTGGGGAAAGGCCAAGTATAACAAAATTCGGCAGGAGTGAGGGAATGTGGGTTGGGAGCAGCTGTTTCAAGGTAAATCCACATTTGAAATGTGGGAGTCTTTTAAGGAAAGGTTGATTAGAGTGCAGGACAGACATGTCCCTGTGAAAATGAGTGATAGAAATGGCAAGATTAGGGAACCATGGATGACGGGTGGAATTGTGAGACTAGCTAAAATGAAAAAGGAAGCATACATAAGATCTTGGCGACTTAAAACTGATGAAGCTTTGGAGGAATATCGGGAAAGTAGGACACATCTCAAACGTGCAATAAAGAGGGCTAAAAGGGGTCATGAAATATCTTTGGCTAACAGGGTTAAGGAAAATCCCAAAGCCTTTTATTCGTATATAAGAAGCAAGAGGGTAACTAGAGAAAGGGTTGGCCCACTCAAAGACAAAAGAGGGAATTTATGTGTGGAATCAGAGCAAATGGGTGAGATTCCTAATGAGTACTTTGCATCGGTATTCACCAAGGAGAGGGGCGTGACGGATGTTGAGGCTAGGGCTGGATGTTTAAATACTCTAGGTCAAGTTGGCATAAGGAAGGGAGAAGTTTTGGGTATTCTAAAAGGCATTAAGGTGGACAAGTCCCCAGGTCTGAATGGGATCTATCCCAGGTTACTGAGGGAAGCGAGGGACGAAATAAGTGGGCCTTAACAGATATCTTTGCAGCATCCTTGAGCACGGGTGAGTTCCCGGAGGACTGGAGAATTGCTAATGTTGTCCCTTTGTTTAAGAAGGGTAGCAGGTATAATCCAGGGAATTATAGACCTGTGAGCTTGATGTCAGTGGTAGGCAAACTGTTGGAGAAGATACTGAGGCATAGGATCTATTCACATTTGGAAGAAAATAAACTTATCAATGATAGGCAGCATGGTTTTGTGCAGGGAAGGTCATGTCTTACAAACCTAATAGAATTCTTTGAGGAAGTGACAAAATTAATTGATGAGGGAAGGGCTGTAGATGTCATATACATGGATTTCAGTAAGGCCTTTGATAAAGTTTCCCATGGCAGGTTGATGGAAAAAGTGAAGTCGTATGGGGTTCAGGGTGTACTAGCTGGATGGATAAAGAACTGGCTGGGCAACAGGAGACAGAGAGTAGTGGTGGAAGGGAGTGTCTAAAAATGGAGAAAGGTGACTAGTGGTGTTCCACAGGGATCCGTGCTCGGACCACTGCTGTTTGTGATATACATAAATGATCTGAACGAAGGTATAGGAGGTCTGATTAGCAAGTTTGCAGATGATACTAAGATTGGTGGAGTTTCAGATAGCGAGGAGGACTGTCAGAGAATACAGCAAAATATAGATAGATTGGAGAGTTGGGCAGAGAACTGGCAGATGGAGTTCAATCCAGGCAAATGTGAGGTGATGCATTTTGGAAGATCTAATTCAAGAGCAGACTATACAGTCAATGGAAGAGTCCTGGAGAAAATTGATGTACAGAGAGATCTGGGAGTTCAGGTCCATTATACCCTGAAGGGGGCAACGCAGGTCGATAGAGTGGTCAAGAAGGCATATAGCATGCTTGCTTTCATTGGACGGGGTATTGAGTACAAGAGTCAGCGGGACTTGTTACAGTTGTATTGGACTTTGGTTAGGCCACATTTGGAATATTGCGCGCAGTTCTGGTTGCCACATTACCAGAAGGATGTGGATGCTTTAGAGAGGGTGCAGAGGAGGTTCACCAGGATGTTGCCTGGTATGGAGGGTGCTGGCTATGAAGAAAGGTTGAGTAGATTAGGATTGTTTTCATTGGAAAGACGGAGGTTGAGGGGGGACCATTTTGAGGTCTACAAAATTATGAGAGGTATGAACAGGGTGGATAGCAACAAGCTTTTTCCAAGAGTGGGGTGTGTCAATTACAAGGGGTCATGATTTGAAGGTGAGAGGGGGAAAGTTTAAGGGAGATGTGCGTGGAAAGTTTTTTACGCAGAGGGTGGTGGGTGCCTGGAACGCTTTGCCAGCGGAGGTGGTAGAGGCGGGCACGATAGCATAATTTAAGATGCATCTAGATAGATATATGAACGGGCGGGGAACAGAGGGATGTAGACCTTGGAAAATAGGCGACAGGTTTAGATAAAGGATCTGGATCAGCGCAGGCTGGGAGGGCCGAAGGGCCTGTTCCTGTGCTGTAATTTTATTTGCTCTTTGTTCTTAAACATATGCGTGATAGTAATTCTACTCATGTGTCTCCTAAAATATTTTAAAATAAACAATAATAAAATTGTTGGATTAATGAGAAAATTATTGAAAGTGAGTTGGCTACTCAGTGAGTTAGCTAAATGTCACTTTGCTTTGCTGTCACATTAGAATGCAGAAGGCAGTTGTACTATGAGAGGATCTGGAAGGGTCCTTCACAAGATGGTACTTGGGATTGGAAGCCAAGTTTTCACAGATATAACACCTTGAAGAGATTCTTGAATGAGTTGAATTGTAAAGCTAAGTGGAGGACAGTTGCTGTTTTTGTATTGCTCTGGTCAGAAGACTGTCGAGAATACAATCTACTCTGTAAACTGTGCCAGATCAATAGTATAATATTATATAGTGTTGTCATGTTGGTGCGAAGCTGGGCAATCCTGCATTGCATATTTGTACAGGTATTGTCAGAAGCCTGAAGAAGGTACATGTGTTCCTCTTATAGGCACAAAGATAGTTGTGAAGTGTAGAAGCGCCAAGATTTGTCTCTGCCCACAGACATTGAATCATAAAAGGCCATTCAGTCCTGTGCCAGCTCTTTGAGGGAGCTGTGTAATTAGTCCCCCTCCCCTGCTCTATCCCCATTGCCCTTTTTTTCTCTTGAGTATTTATTGAAAGTTGCTCATAAATCTGCTTCCGCCGCCCTTTGAGACAAAGCATTCCAAATCACAATACATAGTGTGACAATATTGTTCCTGATGCTGCCCTTTCAGCAGTGTGCCTTTGTTCTCCTGAAGTCTGTTACTATCCTTCTGATTGTTTACCACATAGGCTGCAGCGTCTCAAGAAGGTGGCTCACCACCAGCTTCTCAAAGGCAATTACGGATGGGAGGTAAATGCTGGCCTCGCCAGGTTCACACAAGTCCCAAGAATTCATATTTTTTTTAAATTAGAAGTTTGACAAGGACTGTCATATGGGAAGAGATTGAGTTGACTAGACCAGTATCCATTGGAATTTAGAAGAATGAGAGAGGATCTAATTGAAATGTATACAAGTCTGACAATGCTGGACATACTGGATGCAGGATGTTGTTTGCTCTGTGTGGGGGGTCAGCGGGGTTTAGAACAAGGGGTCACAGTGTCAGAATACATGTCGGCTATTTAGGATTGAGGTGAAGATAAACCTGTTCACTCAGGTGGTGATGAACTTGGTGGGGAATACTCTCCCACAGAAGGCTGGACAAGCCAGTTACAGGTTATATTTCAGAAGAAAATAGATACATTTCTAGATTGAAGATGTCAAGGGGTATGGGGAGAGCATGGGAATATGGTGTTGAAATAGGGGTTCAGCCATGATCATATTGAATGGCACAGCTAGCTCGAAGGGCTGAATGGTCTATTCCTATGTTCTGTTTTCCTGTATCATCTGCAGATATTATCATCTGACAAAAGCTGAGGGTCATCCTACCATTTAGAAGGACAGTGTTTGCTTTCTTGGTGAACAGCAGATAATGTATTTTGCTTGAGATTTAATATTCTTGTGCACAATTTATTTTTAAATATTTTTATTGGAAACTTTTTCATTTATAATAGCATAATATAAAGTGGATGTTTCAGGTTACAATAAAAAAAGAACGCAGTCAACAATTAAGAACACATTAAAACCTAACCCCCCATCAATAAACAGAAACTCCCCTTAACAACTGACGATGACTAACTCTTTGAAAAGGAATGAATGGCTGCCATTTGAGGTAGAACACCTCTACCGACCTTCTAATGGTGTACTTTAAAAAAAAAAATTTAGAGTACCCAATTCATTTTTTCCAAATATGGGGCAATTTAGCATGGCAAATGCACCGCCCATGCGCATCTTTGGGTTCTGGGGGCGAAACCCACGCAAACACGGGGAGAATGTCCACACGGACGGTGACCCAGAGCTGGGATCGAACCTGGGACCTCGGCGCTGTGAGGAGGCATCAATGCTAACCACTGCACACTGTGCTACCCTCCCTAATGACCTTAAAATGCAAAAATTCCAATCGGTCACCCAACCAGGATGTGTCACTGGGCGGAGTAGGAGACCTCTACCCAAGCAGAACTCACCTCTGGGCTATTAACGAGGCAAAGGCAACAACATTTGACTTCACCCCTTCTGCAGCGCTGGCGTGTCCAATACCCCGAAAATGGCCACCAGAGGACAAGGATCGACATTCAGAATCTCTGTCATGATGTTACAGAAGGAGACCCAAAAAGTTAAGCAACTTGGGACATGACCATAACATATGAGTCTGATTAGTTGGCCCCCTAGAACACCGCTCACAGCTGTCATTTATCCACGAAAAAAAATTCATCCTCGCCCTGGTCAGATGAGCCCTGTTCACCACCTTGAACAGGATCAAACTAAACCAAGCACAGAAGAACATGCAGTTCACACTACAAAGAGCCTCACTCCACATCTCCTCATCCAGAATAGGACCCAATCCACCCTCACACTTTGGGCTGGATTCTCCGCCGGCAGGATGCTCCATTTTGCCGGCAGCCTGGGGGTTTCCCAACGGCGCGGGGCTGCCCCACCATGGGATACCCCATTGACCAGCTGGTGTTATGGAGCATCCCGCTGGCATGCTGAAACAGAAATGTGGCGTGGCGGGGCAGAGAATCCAGCCCTTATCTCAAGCTCATCCAATGGAGCTAAATCTGCAGATAGAATCTGGCCATAGATACCCAAAATACTCTCCTCACCAGACCTGGCCAAAGAAAAATCCTCTTCAACAAGGAGGATGGTGACATCAAGGGAAATGAAAGAAAGGTCTTCTGCAAAAAAATCACGTATCTGGAAATATCGAAACAAATTAGTCCCAGGATATTGAAATTTTGCCAACAGCTCCTCAAAACTAGCAAACCGTCCCTTGACAAACAAGACCCGATACCTTTCCTGACCCTTTCCCTCCCATGACCTAAACGTCGAGTCTAATCTCGCCGGCACAAAGAGATGATGACCACAGATCAGGGCTGGAGCTAAATTAAAAACGTTATCTGAATTGTTTCCATATCCTTAGGCCGGACACCATCACAGGATTCAAAGAAAATCTCGCAGGAGAGAACGGTAGTGAGGCAGTTACTAAGGCCCCCAAACTGGAGGCCCCACAAGAACTCTTCTGCATTTGTCCCCATATGGAACCCAGATCGCAAAGCTACCCCAGGACTTTTTCGATATCGGCAGCCCAATAATAAAATAAGAAATTGGGTAATACTAAAATGCCTGACTGTCTATCCCTCTGGAGAAATACCCGATGGACCTTGGGGTCTTGCTATCCAAATTAAAGAGGACACTAGTTTGTTAACTCTGATAAAGAAAGATTTGAGGGGAAGAAGTGGGGAGACACTGAAAAAGAAATAAAAACTTCAGGAGAAAATGAATTTTAATAGTCGGAACACTACCCGCCAAGGACAGGGGAAGGTTATCCCACTTTTCCAAGTCAGATTTGACCCCATTCACTAGAATGGCATGATTTAATATATGAAGCGAAGCCAAAATCGTGGGCCACCTGAATACCCGGAAAGCTAGATCTGGAAATGTGAAAAGGTAATATCCCCAGATTGGCCCCCCTCCCAAGGGGATTAACCAGAAAGTATTCACTCTTATCCAGATTCAATTTATGCCTAGAGAAGAAACCAAAACTCCTAAGTAGCTTCATTATCTCATCCATAGTGGAGACTGGGCTATAATACAAAAAAGCAGATCATCTGTGTGCAAGGACGCCGTATGTTTCCTCCCTCCCCGACTTATCCGCCTCCACCTATTGGAAGATCTCAATGCCATAGCCAATGGTTCAATCCCTAAAGCAAATAGAAGCGAAGACAATGGGCATCCTTGGCTTATACCCCTGTTCGACAAAACAATACCCCGAATCAAAGCATTAGTACAGACACTAGCATGGGGACCTTATACAGTAACCGAACCCAAGATATGAACTTTCACCCCAAATCAAACCTCCCAAGAATCTCAGAGATATACCCACTCCACCCTATCAAATGCTTTTTCAGCACCCGTAGATAATCACCTCTAGTTTGGGCACAGAAGAGGGGGAAAGACCGATATTTGACAGCTAAGGTATAGGTTGACAATTGCCGACCCTTAACAAAGTCTGTCTGGTTTTCCAGGATCACCTCTTGGAGGCAGGGACCCAATTACAGCGCCAACACCTTCGCTGGCATTTTAGAGACCTGTTGAAAAATGATATGGGTCAATATGACCCACATTCCATAGTGTCCTTGTCCTTCTTCAGGATCAGAGAAATAGAATCCTGTGTGACGGGCAACGAACACTGGGACAAGGAATCATTAAACATGACGGAGTCAACTGACCTGCAAACTTCTTGTAGAACTCAATGGGAAATCCATCAGGACCGGAAGCTTTACTTGTCTGCATTAACCCAATATCTTTCAAAAGCTTCTCAGGACTCAACAGGGATTCCAACTCTTCCCACCTTTCTCTCTCCATTCAAAAACTCCCGCAAGACCGAACGATCCTCTGGGGCTTCAATATGTAAAGTTGGAAGCGACTCCATTGTTGCGTCAAGTTAGTACTGAACGTCCACTCTAGGATGGAATTCACCAGCCTCTGCCCCTCTTTTCCATTTGTGCCTTATAGGAAATTATCTCCCCCCTAAGAATCACCTTACGAGCTTCCCACAACATCGAGGGTGACATAGGTTCACTCTTGTTAAATTTGATATATCCCTCAATGGCGGAGGATATATGTTTGCAAAATCCTTTGTCTGCTACCAACGCCGTATCCAATCTCCAAGGCGGCGCAGAGAGGGATCTGACTTTGGAACCAAGTCCACAAAGTATGGCGGCAAGACCAAATAAAGAAAAATCTGTGATTACCCTCAGCAAACTAACCCTGCTCCCCCCCCCCTTGAATTTCCAATCGCTGAATACCCTGCTCTCACCCAGGGGAGAAGAGATCTACCCAGCTGAAAAAAGCCAATCCGCGAATAAACCTGATGGACATGGGAAAAAAGAGAAAATATTTATCCCTTGTCTGCAAAAAAAACCACGGATCTGCGCCTCCCCATCTTACATAGAACATATAGTGCAGAAGGAGGCCATTCGGTCCATCGAGTCTGCACTGACCCACTTAAACCCACCCTATCCCCGTAACCCAATAACCACTCCTAACCTTTTTGATCACTAAGGACAATTTTTCATGGCCAATCCACCTAACCTGCACATCTTTGGACTGTGGGAGAAAACCGCAGCACCCGGAGGAAACCCACGCAGACACTGGGAGAACGTGCAGACTCTGCACAGACAGTGACCAGCGGAAAATTGAACCTGGGACCCTGGCGCTGTGAAGCCACCGCGCTGACCGACCTGGGCCTAGATTGATCTGACTTTGGATCTAGAACGCAGTTTAAGTCCCCCCGCCCCAAGATTAATGGATGTGAGTCCAAGTCAGAATGGAGGCCCATAAACTCCTAACAAACCTAATTCCATCCATGTTTGGCGCACAGACATTGGCCAGCACCACCAAAGTCTTGTCAAAGTCCCACTGACCATCACACATCTACCACGAGGATCTGCCACAACCTTTTTTATTTTTTCCAATTAAGGGCAATTTGGCATGGCAATGGATTGTGGGGTGAGACTTATGCATACATGGGCAGAATGTGCAAACTCCACAGGGGGGGTGTTTTCTAGAGCTGTTGGGGAGGGTTTAAACTAATGTGGCAGTGGGATGGGAACCAATGCTGGAAGTTGGAAGGTAGTAAAACAGGGACAGAAACAAAAGGAAGTAAGGGGACAAGTGCAAGGCAGAGAAGACATAGTCAGAAATCCATAAGGGCGACAGTACAAGGTACAGTGACTGAGGGGAGCACAGTGAATAGGCCCAGTAATAACAAAAGGAATAAAACTGGAGATGCTAAGATTCAAAACAGAGGTAAAAAAAACAACATAAGTGTACTTTACCTGAATGCTCGTAGTATTCGGAATAAAGTAAATGAGTTGGTGGCACAAATCATCGTAAATGACTATGATTTATGGCCATTACTGAAACATGGTTAAAGGATGGTCACGACTGGGAGTTAAATATCCGAGGGTATCAAACTATTCGGAAGGACAGAGTGGATGGTAAGGGAGGTGGTGTTGCTCTGTTATTTAAGGATGACATCCGGGCAATAGTAAGGGATGACATCGGTGCTATGGAGGATAAGGTTGAATCCATTTGGGTGGAAATCAGGAATAGTAAGGCGAAAAAGTCACTGATAGGAGTAGTCTATCGGCCACCAAATAGTAACGAGATGGTGGGGCAGGCAATAAACAAAGAAATAACTGATGCATGTAGAAATGGTACAGCAGTTATCATGGGGGATTTTAATCAACATGTCGATTGGTTTAACCAGGTCGGTCAAGGCAACCGTGATGAGGAGTTTATAGAATGTATCTGCGATAGTTTCCTAGAACAGTATGTAATGGAACCTACGAGGGAACAAGGGGTCCTAGATCTTGTCCTGTGTAATGAGACAGGATTGATTCATGATCTCATAGTTAGGGATCCTCTTGGAAGGAGCGATCACAATATGGTGGAATTTAAAATACAGATGGAGGGTGAGAAAGTAAAATCAAATACTAGTGTTTTGTGTTTAAACAAAGGAGATTACAAGGGGATGAGAGAAGAACTAGCTAAGGTAGACTGGGAGCTAAGACTGTATGGTGGAACAGTTGAGGAACAGTGGAGAACCTTCCAAGCGATTTTTCACAGCGCTCAGCAAAGGTTTATACCAACAAAAAGGAAGGACAGAAGAAAGAGGGAAAATCGACCGTGGATATCTAAGGAAATAAGGGAGAGTATCAAATTGAAGGAAAAAGCATATAAAGTGGCAAAGATTGCTGGGAGATTAGAGGACTGGGAAATCTTTAGGGGGCAACAAAAGCTACTAAAAAAGCTATAAAGAAGAGTAGGATAGAGTATGAGAGTAAACTTGCTCAGAATATAAAAACAGACAGTAAAAGTTTTTACAAATATATAAGACAAAAAAGAGTGGCTAAGGTAAATATTGGTCCTTTAGAGGATGAGAAGGGAGTTTTAATAATGGGAAATGAGGAAATGGCTGAGGAACTGAACAGGTGTTTTGGGTCGGTCTTCACAGTGGAAGACACAAATAACATGCCAGCGACTGATAGAAATGAGGCTATGACAGGTGAGGACCTTGAGAGGATTGTTATCACTAAGGAGGGAGTGATGGGCAAGCTAATGGGGCTAAAGGTAGACAAGTCTCCTGGCCCTGATGGAATGCATCCCAGAGTGCTAAAAGAGATGGCTAGGGAAATTGCAGATGCACTAGTGATAATTTACCGAAATTCACTAGACTCTGGGGTGGTCCCAGTGGATTGGAAATTAGCAAACGTGACGCCACTGTTTAAAAAAGGAGGTAGGCAGAAAGCAGGAAATTATAGGCCAGTGAGTTTAACTTCGGTAATAGGGAAGATGCTGGAATCTATCATCAAGGAAGAAATTGCGAGGCATCTGGATAGAAATTGTCCCATTGGGCAGACGCAGCATGGGTTCGTAAAAGGCAGGTCATGCCTAACTAATTTAGTGGAATTTTTTGAAGACATTACCAGTGCAGTAGATAACGGGGAGCCGATGGATATGGTATATCTGGATTTCCAGAAAGCCTTTGACAAGGTGCCACACAAAAGGTTGCTGCATTAGATAAAGATGCATGGCATTAAGGGTAAAGTAGTAGCATGGATAAAGGATTGGTTAATTAATAGAAAGCAAAGAGTTGGGATAAATGGGTGTTTCTCTGGTTGGCAATCAGTAGCTAGTGGTGTCCCTCAGGGATCCATGTTGGGCCCACAATTGTTCACAATTTACATAGATGATTTGGAGTTGGGGACCAAGGGCAATGTGTCCAAGTTTGCAGATGACACTAAGATGAGTGGTAAAGCGAAAAGTGCAGAGGATACTGGAAGTCTGCAGAGGGATTTGGATAGGTTAAGTGAATGGGCTCGGGTCTGGCAGATGGAATACAATGTTGACAATGTGAGGTTATCCATTTTGGTAGGAATAACAGCAAACGGGATTATTATTTAAACGATAAAATATTAAAGCATGCCGCTGTTCAGAGAGACTTGGGTGTGCTAGTGCATGAGTCACAGAAGGTTGGTTTACAAGTGCAACAGGTGATTAAGAAGGCAAATGGAATTTTGTCCTTCATTGCTAGAGGGATGGAGTTTAAGACTAGGGAGGTTATGTTGCAATTGTATAAGGTGTTAGTGCGGCCACACCTGGAGTATTGTGTTCAGTTTTGGTCTCCTTACTTGAGAAAGGACGTACTGGCGCTGGAGGTGTGCAGAGGAGATTCACTAGGTTAATCCCAGAGCTGAAGGGGTTGGATTATGAGGAGAGGTTGAGTAGACTGGGACTGTACTCGTTGGAATTTAGAAGGATGAGGGGGGATCTTATAGAAACATTTAAAATTATGAAGGGAATAGATAGGATAGATGCGGGCAGGTTGTTTCCACTGGCGGGTGACAGCAGAACTAGGGGGCATAGCCTCAAAATAAGGGGAAGTAGATTTAGGACTGAGTTTAGGAGGAACTTCTTCACCCAAAGATTTGTGAATCTATGGAATTCCTTGCCCAGTGAAGCAGTTGAGGCTCCTTCATTACATGTTTTTAAGGTAAAGATAGATCGTTTTTTGAAGAATAAAGGGATTAAGGGTTATGGTGTTCGGGCCGGAAAGTGGAGCTGAGTCCACAAAAGATCAGCCATGATCTAATTGAATGGCGGAGCAGGCTCGAGGGGCCAGATGGCCTACTCCTGCTCCTAGTTCTTATGTTCTTATGTTCTTATGACCCGGGGCTGGTGTCGAACCCGGGTCATCGGCGCCGTAAAGCATCAGTGCTAACCACTGCACCACAATGCCGACCCATCTGCCATCACCTTGGCTGCCAAAAATGGAACCCGATTGTTAATCAAAATCTCCGCTCCCTCGCGGTCTCTCGCTGATGCCTGAATGAAATACCTGGGTCACGCACCCCTTCTGCAACCTGGTCTGGTCCCTTACCCGCAAATTAGTCTCCTGCAAAAACATCAGATCAGCACTCACACATTTCAGTTGAACGGATACCCTTGCACTTTGTACTGGACCCTCCATCATTCCCCTTACATTCCAAGTGATCATCCAAATTGGGTGCCTCCTAGACCCCCTTGACTTGGAGTCAGCCATTTCCACCAAAAGAGGTTATCCAACAACATTTTAGAGATTACAGTCAAGAGATTTCCCCAAGGTGGCCGTCAAACCCACCAGCAAGACACAACAAAGAAAAATCTGTAGTCACCCTCAGCAAACTAACCCTGCCCCCTTCCCCCACCTCCCTGCCCACAAACAATGTCACACTCAAGTGATTATACTAACAACAACAAAACAAACAAAAACCCTTCTCAACTCACCCTATCCCCAAACAAAATGAAAACACAAAGTTCATTATCTCAAACCAAACCAGTAAAATGAGCTGCAGCTACCCCCAGCACTTCCCTCCCATTAGCTAGCTAGCTCTTCAGCTAGCAGGGTGGCGTTCACCCAGGGTGAAAAAAAACACGACTGCACAGACCGACGACATAAAATAGAACAAAACCCCTTCAAAAATCACGGGCGGAATTCTCCGCTCCCGCGCGGCATCGGGAAGGCCGTCGTGAACTCGGCCGAGTTTGACGACGGCCTCAGAGGCCGCTCCTCGCACCCTATTCACCCCCCCTCCCCCAGGGGGCTAGGAGTGGCGCTCCGTAAATCTCGGCCACCGGGTCTTGATGCTTGCGTCAAGGCGGCGCGCCGAGAACGACGCAACGGCGGCGCCTAAGTGAAGTCAGCCGCGCATGCGCAGGTTGGCCGGCTCCAACCCACGCATGCGCGGCTGACGTCACGACGGCTGCCGGCTCCAACCCGCGCATGCGCAGTTGCTGTCTTCCCCTCCGCTGCCCCGCAAGACGTGGCGGCTTGATCTTCCGCGGCGGCGGAGGGGAAAGAGTGCGTCGCTTGGAGACGCTGGCCCGACGATCGGTGGGCACCGATCGCAGGCCAGTCCCCTCCCGAGCACGGCCGTGGTGCCAGTCCCCTCCCCTCTCCACCCCCCACAAGCCACAAACGAAGATTTGGTGCCATGTTCACGACGGCGATGACCAGGTGTGGTTGCCGCCGGCGTGAACAGGTCGGGAACGTCAGGCCGCTCGGCCCATCCGGGCCGGAGAATCGCCGGTCGCCGTGAAAAACGGCCAGCGGCGATTCTGCGAGCGGTGGGTGGGAGAATCACGGGGGGTGCCAGAGCGGCGTGTCGTGAGTTGCCCGGCCCTCCCGCGATTCTCCCACCCGGTGTGGGGAGTGGAGAATCGCGCCCCACATTCCAACCAGGAACTATATATTCCGCATAATAACCATAGTACAAACTGCAATACTCCTCGTAACATTAACCCCCCACCAACATCCAGATATGAAACAGTCATTCCATCCTATAACAAAGAAATAGAAACATGTGTGTACAATGAACCCTAATAACTCTCCACACCCACTTGCGCATCTCCAACAACCAAAAACATCACAAAAACACAAGTAACGCGCACGTAGACCATATTTTTTATCAAAGACATCTGCATTCTCTGGCGTATCAAATTAATAGTCCTTCATCTTGAAGGTCACTCGGAGCCGCGTTGGGTATGTCACTCCAAACCGAACTCCACTCTTTCAAAGCGCGGCTTTGGCCTGGTTACATGCCGTCCGCTTCTTTGCCAGTTCTGCTCCAATGTCCTGGTAAAGTTGATGGCGTAACCTTCCCACTTATAGACCTGATGCTCTTCAGCCCACTTCAGGACCTGTGCCTTCCCTTGAAAGCTGTGGAACCGTACAATAACAGTCTGCGGTCATGGAGCAGTATTCTCTGGGAGTTGGACCTTCCATAATCTCCGGCAACCCAACGATTCTGACATCTGCCTGCGAGATCAGTTCTCCAGATCCTCTACCTTTGCTCTCAATGCTCTATTTGCACTGGCCATTCGGGGTTACATGAAAGTATCCCCAGAAACATGACAAAAAGGGCAAAAAAAATCAAGTCCCCAGGTGGGTGCCACCCGGTGTGCGGCTTCATCCTATATGCAGCCACTGGAAATGACCCTCGTGCATAATTTTAATGTCCATCTCTCAGGAGTGGGATCACCCGATCACCACTGTATAAGGAGGAGTCATCTCTGGAGATTTCAGAAATATTGTTCAACCCATTGGACTTCACTTGCTCTTGAAAAATGGATGATTTGCTGTAAAAGTCAGTCGGTGATTTAGGTCAAAAGTGGAGATAAGACTTTATGCAGTGAATTAATTATTTTACAACCTGCTATGGCAGGTGGAATTAGATGAATGTGTTGACCTTGCTTTTGAAACTACTTTCAATGTAGATGGAAAAGCAGTTACTGGGACTCCAGGAAAGTATGTTCTTCCTTTTAAAATAGATGCACCTGTTTTGTAATTATACTCAAGCATTCAGGATTCTGGCTTGTGCTTTGGACTTCTGTTCCATGTAATCAAATTTTCTTTGCCAGTTATTTGAAATCGTTCAGTCAAAAAAATCAATGAGTTCAAAAGAAAATTGGATGTTCCCTTGAGGGAAATACATTTTCTGGGCTATGAAGATATGGCAGGGGACTGAATTGCTCTACAGTGAGCCATTATGGACTTGATTGACTGATTCGCCTCCTTCTGTGCCTCTACGATTGCATGGGAGGAATTAAAATATCCCCCTAACCAAGCCCCTGAGCTACAAATCCAGTTTGGGTTACACCCTGAAGCCAACCTTACTTATTGAAGATTTCTGTTGTGTTGCCTTGCTGGGATGAGGCCACTTTGGAAAGGTGCTGCTAACAGAACACAAATTGACTGAGAAAATGTTTGCTATTAAAGCCTTGAAGAAAGTAAATGTAGTTTCTTGAGATGAAGACAGAGGCAGGGTTGGAGGTGAGGTAGTTGCATAATCGGCCAAGAGGGTGTGGGGTGGAGAGGCACCCTCTCAATTACCCACCGATCAAGCTCAGGCCAGGAAGGGTGGAGGGCAGCTTTTCCTTCCAGATGTCAACTGAGACCTTCAAGTGGCCACTTAAGTGCCATTTGCTGCCATTGATATTCAACCAATGGTGGGTAGGGAACTTACTGTCCAAGAAGAAAATCTAGAAAACCCAAGGTGTTAACCTGTGGCCTAGTAGTGGGGGCCCTTCACTCTCATTCACTCTGTGCTCACTCAAGGGACCCGGCTTTGGGAGGGGTTGGGTTTGTGGAAAGTCACCCCTTGTTCTTGCTTTCGATCCCGATTCCCCCTTTGGATCTGGCCAGTTACCAAGCCTCTGGAACAAAAGTGCTGAGTTAAAGTTGCAGGTAAAATTTTTAATGACTGATCCATCCTGCAATTCCTATTTTTTCTGTTTATGAGACCTTTTTCAAGATTTTTATTATTTTTGTTATTTGTGTTTGCCTAACTAAAGTAAGAAATTTGCTCATATGTACCATGGTTACTTTGAATTTAGTCTCTGCCTGTCTGTAATTCTGTGAGCAGCAATCTGTTATCATAAAAAATAACTGCACTTGTTTGACAACAATTAAATCTGTAAAATAACTAAATTTGTGTAACTAACTAGATAAATTTAGTATAACTAATAACTCAATTCATTTGAAAATCTCAGAAAAACAAAGTGCCTTTATGCCAATAAAATAGCAAAATGTTGCTTCTCAACCTCTGAAGGAGACAATTTCTTGCTCTGATACAATTCCCTGATCACCAATGACCTCTGAAATCTCAGTCAGGAAGCTATTAATTATATGCAAACCTTAAGTTTGAGTTCTGGCAGGCTAGTTGACCACAGGGAGCATTCACATACATAGTGGAGTGGAAACCGTGTCTCATCACCACCACTTTAACGTAGAGGCATTGATACAAACAGGTTATCGACTGTCAACCTGGCAAACTATTTTCATACAACAGTGATCAGTCTTCCGAAGCACCTACTAGGATGTAAAACACTTAGAGATAACCTGTGGTCTCGAAAGGTGCTATATTAATGTAAGCTGCACTTCATTTTGCTCAGATAATATAGCATGAATTCAAGATTAAACCTGGAATCTTCTTAGACTTCAGAAATATAGGAACAGGAGTAGGCCATTTCATCAGTTGAAGCACTGGGAGAGTCTATCATCATGACCTCAACCCCTTGAATTCTCATCCTCAAGATAGAAAGATCAGCAATCCATTAGCCCCATCATACATTTGCCTAGCAACAGTAGTAAAATGAATTGAACAAAACATAATAGGATACAACTTGCCCAGCAATAGGTAGAAATCTGCCTAGAGACAGCAGTAGCCAGTATTCCAGTATTCAAAAGGTTGAACGAGATGCGTCTCTCCTAGTAACGAGATTAGAAGGTATTTTAGATAAGAATCAGATGTGAATAGATTATGTGCAGAAATAGTTTACTGAGACGATTTGGAAAATCAATGAGCCATACATATAAAAGTGTCTAAAGTCAATGGATTTGATGGAGGCATACAGAAAAAATACACAGAAGCAGAATCAAAGTGGAACCAAACTGGCAGCCTCAAAAGCAAGAGAGGCCATTGACGCCTATTAGGCTCAAAAGCAGACAAGCCACTAAGCCTGGTGGCCAAGTTTTGCATCTAAACGCCTCAAAATCTTAGAACCAAGAAAGTGCAGAAAAAGTTCTTAAAGGCAATTTAAATATCTTTGTTGGACCAGGTCAAGATATTTCCCAGACTTGAGTATCATCCCTGTATGGTGTAGTAACTATAAACTGGCTTTAACTTATAGATTAATGTGGATGTTTTTTGTGGAAGCGGGAAGTTTAAGGGAGTTCAGGGAGTGTAGACTTATTTTATTACAAGGGGTAGATGCTATATAAAAGTGTGTGTGCGTTTAGTAATTCGTATCCATTAACTGTCGTAGAATAGTTCTGTTCATGCAGATTGGAAGAGAAAGAGATGGTTTTACGGTGGGCCAGGGAGAAGCGTACCTCCGACTGGAAAGGGAACAGGGTATGAATTTATCAGGACATTGGAGCCGAGTTGGCAAAGTGACGGGCAAGCTTCAACAAGGCCAAGGCCATGCTGTAACGGCAGCAGATCAGGTTTGGGGTTCTCTACCCGGCAGAATTATGGGTGACGTTCGGGGGCCGGGAATATTATTTCGAGACCCCAGAAGCAGCTGAAGACTTCATTAAGGAGCAAAAACTGGGGGAGAACTGTGCGGACAATGCGGGGTGCAGGCACCTTTTAATGGTTGGGAGCATGTTTAAAGTGGAGGAATCTTGTAAGGGGTCTATTTTGAGGGCTATGGTGACGGCAGCGTTGCCAATGGCTCCAAGTAGGTATTCAAGGAGCACAGTGTGCAGTCCATAGTGAAAATATGGAATCAGTTGAGGAGGCATTTTAGGGTGGAAGGGATGTCAGTGTTAATCCCGCTGTGCAAGAATCATGAGTTTGAGCCGGGGGGATGGATAGTGTATGCAGAAGGTGGAGGGAAGTGGGCCTGGTCAAGGTGAGGGATCTGTATTTGGAGGAAGGGTTCGCCAGTCTGCAGGAGCTAAGGGAGAGGGTAGAGCTGCCGAAGGGGAGTGAGTTCAGGTATCTGCAGGTTAGGGACTTTGAGCGAAAGATCTGGAAGGGGTTCCCTAGGTTGCGGGAATACACCCTGCTGAAGCGACTGCTGCTCCCGGATGTGGAAGGGGAGGGCAGAATTGGGGATATGTACAAGTGGCTGGGGGAGCAGGGAGGTGAGCGGGTGGTGAAGATCAAGGAGAAATGGGAGGCGGAGTTGGGAGGGGAGATAAATTGGGAAGCATGGAGAGAGGCACTGTGTAGGGTAAACGGGACCTCCTCATGTCCAAGGATGAGTTTGATACAGTTTAAGGTAGTGCATAGGGTGCATATGACTCAGGCAAGAATGAGTGGGTTCTTTCAGGGGCAGCAATTGAGTGTGAGAGGTGTGGGCAGGGGCCAGTGCATCACGTGCACATGTTTTGGGTTGCAAAAAATTGGGAAGATTCTGGGCGGGAGCATTCGCAGTCTTAGCCAGGATAGTGGAGAAGGAGGTGGACCCTTTGGTGGCTATATTTGGGGTCTCAGAGAAGCTGGAACTCATAGAGTGGAGGAGGGCTGATGTCTTGGCCTTCGCCTCTCTGATTGCACGGCGGCAAATTTTGCTGGTGTGGCGGTCGGCATCGCTACCAGGGATAGCGACTTGGTTGGGTGACCTGTACGACTTCCTGCGATGAGAGAAGATAAAGTATAAGTTAAGGGGCTCTTCAGGGGAGTTTGAGGAAAGGTGGGGGGTGATTGTTACCGTGTCTGAGGGGCTGTTCATCGCGGGGGAGCGGGGGGATGAAAAAGGGGAAAACTCTGTACAGACTGTATAGTTGATTGTTGGGAAGCATGTTTCCCGGGGTGTTTGTTCACTGTAACCTGTTTTGATACATGTTTTCAATAAAACACATTTTTTTAAAAAGGGAATAAAAAAAGTTTCCCACAGTCATATAATTAGTATCATGGTTGTAAAAGGGGAAGTGGAGCCCATTAGGGTTCCAAAAGGAGATTGAAGTATGGAGGAAAGGGGCATGGCTGAGATACTAAATGAGTAGCTTGCATCTGTCGTTACCCAGGAAGAAGATGTTGCCCAAGTCCGAGTGAAAGAGAAGGTAGCAGATCTTGGATGGGCTAAAAAATGAGTAAAGGTATTGGATAGGCTGGCTGCAGTTAAAGTGGTAAAGTCACCAGGGCTGGATGAAATGTATCCAAGGATGCTGAGGGAAGCAAGGGTAAAAATTGTGGAGGCACTGGCCATAATCTTCCAATTCTCCATAGATATATGTTTGCTGCCAGAGGACAAGAGATTTGCAAATGTTCTAATCTTGTTCAAAACTGGTGTAAGGATAAACCCAGCAGCTAAAGCCAGTCAGTTTAATCTTGGTGGTGGGAAAGCTAAGGATTATGCAAAACAAATGAATAGTGAGCATCATGGCGTTGTTGTATTTTCATGGTAGACGTAAACAAAACTAGCCACAGGAAGTAAGTCTTGTCATTACAATATAATTAGTGTCCATTCCTTGCAATTACCCTCTCTGTCACTCCAAAATTACTGCTATAACTTTAGAGTATTGTTCCTTCAGGTTTCAATTTAAAAATAACTTCCTGTCTCCTTTATCTCTCTATTAATCCAATTGAGATGGTGCAGCAGATCCAGAGGATGACCGACGAGGTGGGCTATTAAGTAGCTCTTGGACCATTTATGATATGCTAACATATTGATTCAGGTCTGGGCCCCTCGATCTGTACTTACAGACCCAATTGGACCTGTTATCAGGCCCTGTGATTTTGACTTGCCAGACGCCAGAAAACTGTCTCTGGCAAATTTTGGGTGGGCACTTGACGAGTGAGGATGCAAATACAGCGTGGGAGTTAAAATATCCATGCCTCCAGCTGATAATGTGGGCTTGGTGCTTCCCACTGCAGCGCAAAACCTAATCCTGGATAAAAATTCACCCGATGAATGCTACGAAACAATGAAGAGAGTCAATCCTTGCAAAACTTGATAAGGTTTCTTTGTAAAGTTGCATCTAATAATGTGATGTACTAGAAAGTGACATATGTCAAATGAAATAATTTTCATAGAATCGTATTCACCTTATTTTTCTTTCATCTTACCCATCTCTTTCATCATACAGGGAGCTCTGGATTTCTTTGCCCTCTCTGAACCATATCCACTTTAAAGGCAATTCATTATAATGTTACAGTTTTGCCTGCCAAGCTTTGATTCCAGTTTACCTGGAATTAGGATTAGGATTTCAGAACTGAGGTACTGTTGGATTGGGAGCTAGTGTAAGACAGCAAACACAAGTGCGATGGGTGTACAAACTTTGGAGTGAGTTAAGATATGGACAGTCGTGACTTTGATAAGTATAAATTTATGTTGGGTGGAAAATGCAAGGCTGGCCAGGGAAGTCAAGTAACAAGGAAGGGTTCCGGGTTCGATTCCTGGCTTGGTTCACTGTCTATGTGGAGTCTGCACGTTGTCCCAGTGTGTGCATGGATTTCCTCCAGGTGCTCAAGTTTCCTCCCACAAGTCCCAAAAGACGTGTTTGTTCAGTGAATTGGACATTCTGAATTTTCCCTCTGTGTACCCAGACAGGTGCTAGAGTGTAGCAATTTCCACAGTAACTTCATTGCAGTGTTAACGTAGGCCTACTTGTGACAATAATAAAAATTATTGTTATTATACGTTCAACATGGTTGGAGTTGGATGATGTTACAGAGGTGGAAACAAGCAGTCTGAGTGCTGCAGAGGATATGTAGGGGTCATATACAGTACCAAGATTGTGAACAGTCTTACTCAACTTCAGACAGCATTGGGATGGAAGTGATGGCTAGAGTTTGGAGTTTGTGACAATGAATTCAGTCTTCCCAATATTTAGTTGGAGAAAATTCCTGGTCATGCAACATTAAATGTTGGGCAAGCAGTATGAGTAACCAGACATATTGGAGGAGTCCAGAGAAGTGATGATGAGACAAACATGAGTTGTGTGAATATACGTATGGAACTTGATCCTATACTTTCAGATGACACCACCAAGAGATAGCACATTAATGAGAAAAAGAGGCGCCAAGGATACAATCTTGGGGTGATTCCAAATGTAATACTGTGGAAGTGGGATAAAAAACTACTGTATTGAGTTTCTGGCTTTGATTTAACATATGAAAATGGAACCAAGCAAGGGTTCTACAACTTCCATCCAATCAGTAAACAGATGAGAGGTGTTAGAGGAGGATTTGTGCAAAGGCTGCAGATAGATTTAGAAGGATGAGGATGGATAGTTCACTGCTATCGTCATCATAACATATGCCATTTGTGGCTTGATAAAGGTTGCACAAGTACTGTGCAAGGCTGAAAACCTAATTGGCGAAATTCAAACATGGAATACAGAAAAGATGGGCATCGATTTGGAGGTAACAACACATTAAGGACTTTGATAAGGAAAAGGAGATTGGAGCTAGGATAGTAGTTTGTAAGGACCAATTGGGTCAAAGGTGTAATCTTTTGAGGAGGGGTGATGAAGTAGATTTCAAAGATGGGGACATGGGTGGGGGAAGAAAAACTAACAAGAAGGAAGCATTAACAATGTCAGCCCAAGAAAGAAATTGGGTACTGAACAGTTTGGTCAGAATAGGATGGAGAGAGCAGGAGATCGTCAAGATGAACTTGTAAAAGGAATGTCAGGAAATGGGATAGAATCTAGAGAAAGCCATGAGAACAGGGACAGGGCAGGAGGGAACATCAGTGAAAGCTTCACCTAGTTGGCTCGGGGATGGCAGGGAAAGAGCTAAGTTAATTGAAGGGATATTTCTCAAACTTTGTGACAATAAAGTCAACACCAATACCATTAAATGGCACATAGCAAACCTTTGCGTTCCACCACAACAATTATAGTCGCTGCTGTATCTTCCAAAAGATTTATATCTTAAATTTGAATTAAGTTACTTATCTTCATCTATTTGCACAGCTTTATTGTGGTCTCCATACCGCTGTTCTTCAATCTTCTTGACAGCAGGCATGGGAATTCAAACTTTGCACACATGATTGTTAGTGACATCACTGCAGTTGTCCCAGTGCTCATGCATAGAGCAAAATGCTGTCAAGTGTAAAAGTAATCATTAAAGAACATGAAGGAAGATGAAAGTCTTAGAAAATGCAGAGAAAGATAATAAAATCAATGGTTATGTTGCAATTACCAGCTATACAATAACAGATAATTACTTTTGTGGAATGTCAGCTGACTGGTTAATTGTTTTTGAACGATGCTATTCATAACAATCACTCAATTCACTTTAAATATGTAGAACTGAGAATCCTACAGCCTAATCTTTCTATTATTGGAAGAATTATTCTGAAAATTGTATCGATCCACTAGGTGTTGTGGTAAAATATCTTGAGGGCATGCGTCACTATCAATCACAAAAATTGCCGTTTTGTTTGTATTGAAATTTACATTATGCTAATTACAGCTAGATAACATCTATCTTATTTAATTGGATAGCTCCTTTCTAATGTCTGGGTGCTTCAAATGTTTTCAAGTTTTATGTGGGCTAAATTGCATCTTACCATAAACAATGTAGCAATCTTTTAAGATTCATGTGTAATCAACCTCCTGTCTTGATGGGATTTTGCAAGACCTGTATTTTGATTGGTCTAGTTTTAAATAACACCCTGACCTCGCTAAAATGAAAGGCAGTAATATCCAGCTTCATCTTAATCTACTCCAATTGTTTCATGCTATTGGAACTGTAGTCAGAATTTACTGTTGGTGAATATATATGAGTGGTTTATACTATGCCTTTAGAATAGTATTATGATCCATACAATTGTAGAATTGGTTTTGTGCAGTTCGTCTGGCTCTATAAATGTCAGGGAATTTGGAATAAAGAGTGATTGTAAAAAAAAAATGCCTTCAGTAAACAATTCAAATTCTTGAATTATCATTATCTAGTTTTTAAAATCTGATGTTTTCTACATTAGGTGATAGTTGGGAGAAAAATATTTGGCGTGTTTATGTGCATAATATATGATTTATATATGAGAGAATTATTTTTTTGCAACACTGGTGAGCATGTTACCTTAACTTTTGAGGCCAAGATCTGCCCAAAATGTCCATTATTCCGATTGGGTTGTGAGGGTTATGATAACATAGTGGTTATGTTATTTGAATAGTAATACAGAGCCCTGGCTAATGATCCAGAGACATGAGTTCAAATCCCACCACAGCTGCTGGAGAGATTAAATTAAATGGATTAAATAAATGAGGAATAAAAGGCTCGTATCAGTAATGATGACCATAAAACCACAGGATTGCAGTGAAAGCCCATCTGGGTAACTCGTGCCCTTTGGAAAATTAAATCTGCTATCCTTACCTGTTTGAGCCTTTATGTGACTTCAGGTCTACAGCAATGCCATTGACTCTCAACTACCTGTGAACTGGCCTTGCAAACTATTCAGTTGTATTTAAGAAGTTGGCTCACCACTACTTTCTCAAGGATAATTAGGGGGGATAAATAAATGCTGGCCTTGCCGGGGATGCCCATATCTTATGAATTAACATAGCAGCCAATGATAAAATAATTAAATAAGAGAAAGAAGTTGCACAATGCACCAAAGGAATCCAGATTGTTCACGAGAAGGAGGAACAAATGAGATTATCAGTATTATCGCTGCATGTATCTCTTAAAGGAAACATCATTCATTGTTGTAAAAGTTAGTTAGTCACTAAGATACGGTAGCACGGTAGAATTGTGGATAGCACAATTGCTTCACAGCTCCAGGGTCCCAGGTTCGATTCCTGGCTTGGGTCACTGTCAGTGCGGAGTCTGCACATCTTCCCCGTGTGTGCGTGGGTTTCCTCGGGGTGCTCTGGTTTCCTCCCACAGTCCACAGATGTGCAGGTTAGGTGGATTGGCTATGATAAACTGCCCTTAGTGTCCAAAATTGTCCTTTGTGTTGGGTGGGGTTACTGGGTTATGGGGATAGGGTGGAGGTGTTGACCTTGGGTAGGGTGCTCTTTCCAAGAGCTGGTGCAGACTCGATGGGCCAAATGGCCTTCTTCTGCACTGTAAATTCTATGATAGGATCTAACTGTTCACACATTTTGCATTGGTTTTAAGGTAAAGGCAACACCATTAGAGATTTGAATCCTGAATCTAATCCTTCATTGTCAAACTGCACTTCCTACATTTGTATTTTTTAAAAGAATATACATAATTGATAATACCTCCACTCACTCCCCACATTCAAGAAGCGATGAATGTAATTCTAACCTTTTGGGATTGGTGGGGTGAAGGAGAGGTGCGGCTAAAAAATGAAAAGATCTGGAACCTGGGTCCAACCTACCTCCATTGACTTTTGCTTTCAATGGAGAAATGTTGGGGTTGGGGTGAAGGATATTGGGGCACTAATGTGTTCTCCACAGGTGGGTCCATCATTAAAGCATTTCAATTGGGATGTATGCATTACTTTTCTAACACCTATCGGCAGAACTTCTTCTCCGAGAAGGGGTGAATCCATCAGGTAAGCTCCTTTACAGCATTGCTTGGCCAGGAGAAGGAGGAATGTTTATCCCTGGTCTCCCAAGCTAACCTGCCTCAGTCCCTCTGATTGGAGCTTCTTAATCAACCAACCCCACATCCTTGTCCTCTTGTTTGATCTGCAACTCCCTTCCCTTTTCCAAAGTTCTCACCCCCAAATTACAGAACCAACCCCCCAGATATTTGACTCATCACCCTCCAACATACAATTGCCAATTACTTTTCTGACCCACAGCTCCTTCTGTTATCTCTCTTAATATTTGATTCCGCCCTCTTTATGGTGCCCTGCCACATCCCACCCCATGATCCCTACTTGTGATCCAACCCCATGTCCTTTACTTCCCTTCACTCCCTAGGTTCTTGCCTGCTCAACAGCCAGCCAGCTTCTCAATCTTATTGGCTGCCGCCAGGTAACTGGTGCAAAACATGTACACCTGCAGTCAAATTCAACAGGAACCCTGGGATGGCCTCCCCACTTTCCCTTCCAACCTTGTAGTTATTGACAGGGCACTGATAGAGATAAACAATTCTATCATCTGGAACAACTTTTTTCTTATATCATCTTCCAAGCCAGTGCTCTGAAGATAAAAAATGTTTTCGGGAAGAATAAGCCAAATCAAAGCAACTCGAGAGTCAACGGATTATCAGGTAAGGAATAGAAATGCAGTTTAATCCTTTGGCGCTACAAGCATTAAATATTTAGTATGTTGGGATGTAGGCGACATCACGATATTTATGCATTTCAATTAAATTTGCATCAATTAAATGAAATAGAAGGGAGAATATTAACGCTAATTGAAAACAAAAACCTAAAAACAACATCATAATTATTGCTTCCACTTTGACTAAGACAGCAGTTTTGAAAGACTGAATATTTCTCAGAACAGACTCACGTGGGAATAGATGTCAAATGATACAGGAGAAAACATGTCACAGTGCATTTCAAAAGCATTCCCAAGAAGCCATAAAAAAAATGCATTCTGGTCTGTTTACAAGCTTTTATCTGACATATCCTATATTACTTTCATATGAGTGAAAACAAAAAGTTAAGACTGATACAAATTAAACAGTTTCAGTTTGCTTTACACTTCTATAATAACTTCAAAAATGATGACAAGAACAAACAGAATTGAATTTAGTGAAGCATTTGTGTGCATGTGTTCTACTAAATCATTGACCTCTTCAGGTGAAAATTTGGGAAGGTAAGTCAAATTCAGCCTTCTCATATTATACGCCGTTTATACACCTTCGTGGATTTTCATTCAAAAATGACATTTGCATCAAATATTTATGAAATACTTCCAAAGCGTACATGTTTGTATCTGTGCATGCAGCTTTCAATTTGTCTGACTGATACAGGTATAGCTGCAACAACGTAAACATTTTGTGTAATTCAACTTGATTTTATGATTTAATAATTTATTGATATTCTGTACAAGTAAATCCACATGCTTTGTGAAAGGGTATGGAGCAATACAGATCAACAAAACTAAACCCTTACAAAATATTGTGTACATTTTGATATTAGGCATAACACGAGCACACATATGTCTGTGGCATTATAGCTGCATTCTTTTGGGTGAGGGGTTAACCATTCCCGTGGTTGATACACGTTCATGAGATGCTAGACAAATGAACACTATCTTCCCTGAATCCTGCTATTAGACATTGGATCCTGTGCTGCTGCAGGGATCTGAATTCCCTAGTTTGCTGTGCCCAGGTACCTGACTGTGAATGGAACTCACAATGGTGGATGAGAGAGTGTTGTCAGCTTTTACCCACTGTGTCGCGTATAAACTCATTAGAGCTATGACAGCCATCAGTCAATGTTTATCCATAGCTGTTACAGTCTGGTCTCCAAACGATTTTAGAATATAGAGTAATGCCCAATTTATACTAGTTGTGTTTCAATTTATTCAATAAGACAACTTGGCCCTAATTATATTTGTGGATCAGATGAAGTATTACTTGTCATTATTAATGATGTTATGTTTCACTCTAACTGGGGGAAGCTGCTTGTGTCAGAAACTGCAGGCAGCTTACCCACAGTCATAATACCCGTTTGTCATTCATCTTCAGATCTGTCCCCAGGAAACCTTTTCCAGATTACTTGCATTTAAAAAAAAAAGAAAGCTGTTCTTCTTGTCCTCATTAGAAACATATTACCCAATTGAATATATGATGAAATAATATTGGAAGGAACAATTGCAGCAGAATAAAGCCGCCAGGAAAAGTCGAGACAGAACACAAAAGAGCTGAAGAAAAAGATGAAAAACCCCAAGTATTTTCCTCTTCTGTGCATGTTATGTTTAAAATCCTGTGTAAGCTGCACAACAGATGTGCTCAGTTGGATACCAATATAACCTCATTCTAATGATAATGACCTTTCAATGTATCCACAATTGTAATTAGAGTGGACTTGCCCTTTAAGGCAAGTTTATGATTTAGACTGATTAAAGAAAACAAAGAATATGAGTAAGCAGCAATGTTGTCAGGCAACTGACTTGAAAAAAAAAATGAATTTACATACGTAATTATCTTTATCCACTGCAAGTAACAATTTTTGTTAAAATTGGGAAAATGAAAATCTACTTACGATGAGTTACTGTTAAAATCCGATGAAACCACAGATAAATCTGCAAATTACTCGATTTTCACGGGCAGTTTAATAAGGCTCGGGGAGTCCAAAATAAGCTAAAGTAAACAATATTTATTTTTCAACAATTATATACATGGGTATCGGTAGAATCATACCAGGCACTCTTTCTTTGTTGGTCTGTTCCAGACTGGCCGACCTTTTATTCAAGTACAGGGAAGTTACCCTGCCCGTAGCGGGAGAGCTCCTATTCCTCAAGGAGCAGAAGGAAAACAATCATTCCCACACCATGGGCGGAATTCTCCATCCCACCACACCCGTTTTCCAGCAGCGGGATTCTCTGTCCCGGCAGCCGGCCAATGGGATTTCCCATTGTGGGCACCTCCACACTGTTGGGAAATCCGCAGGTGTGGGTGCGCTGCCGGCGAAACGGAGAATCCCCCCGACGGAGAATCCAGCCCCATATGTCCCGTGCAGGTTATTACAGGTATCACTCAACATTAAGATTTAGATCAGAAAGTTAAATAGATACTTATGAATCCAATAGGCCAGTTACATTGCACATTTTACATTGATACAAAACAAGGTCTTGGCAATGAAGTGCAACATGTATAACTTGGGTGGGCATTTATCAGCATTGAATTAGGCCAACAGTGTCAGGAGACAATCTTACAGAAACATTCGCAAACAGTTCAATTTTGAAAATTAATTTTTATTCTTTTTAATGCCTCATAATGAAAAGTCTCAGCTCTCAGAGAATCACAGATAAATGCAGTGCAGAAGAGACCCTTCGGCCCATCGAGTCTGCACCAACACATGAAAAACAACTGACCGACCTACATAATCACATTTGCCAGCACTTGGCCCATAGCCTTGAATGTTATGGCATGCCAAGTGCTCACCCAAGTACTTAACCCGCCTCTGCCACCTGCCCAGGCAGTGCATTACAGACCGTCACCACCCTCTGGGTAAAAAAGATTTTCCTCACATCCGCCCCTAATCCTCCTGCACCTCGCCTTGACCTTAAGTCCCCTTAAGACTGACCCTTCTACAGCTTCTCCCTATCAACCATGTCCATGTTCCTTATTATCTTGTGCACCTCGATCAGGTCTCCCCTCAGTCTTTAGGCTCCTTCATTAAATGATTTTAAGATAAAGATAGATAGTTTTTTGAAGAATAAAGGGATTAAGGGTTATGGTGTTCGGGCTGGAAAGTGGAGCTGAGTCCACAAAAGATCAGCCATGATCTTGTTGAATGGTGGAGCAGACTCAAGGGGCCAAATGGCCTACTCCTGCTCCTAGGTCTTATGTTCTTATGTCTTCTCTGCTCCAATGAGAACGATCCAAGACTAACCAACCTCTCTTCATAACTTAAATGTTGCAGCCCAGGAAACATCCTGGTGAACCTCCTCTGCACCCCATCCAGAACAATCACAACCTTCCTATAAAGTGGCAACCAGAATTGCACACAGTACTCCAGCTGTGGTCTCACCAATGTTTATATAACTCCAACATACCCTCCCTGCTTTTGTAATCTGGGCCTCGATTGATAAAGGCAAGTGTCCCGTATGCCTTTTTCAGCAGCTTATTAACCTGTCCTCCTGCCTTCAAAGATATAGGACAAACAAGCCAAGCTGCCTTTTTTCCTTGGAACTTCCCAGTGTCATGGCGTTCATTGTCTTACCAGTTCTTTTGACAATGAAAAAACTGTAACCAACGTCTACATATTGTTCAATAGAAATCTGGCCATGTGTGTTGCCCACGTTCATCAAGCTTTGTTTTGTCTGATCAGATCGTAACATGGAGCCAACAATCATCTAGGCCTGCCAGTTGGAGGTCATTCAAAGCTGTTAGGTGACTCAAATCAGTACCAGTGGGCTAATATTCCGTGACAAAAACGTTACTGTAAGTTGTTAGAACATTTCATTATCATTATTATTGGTTTCATGCCAAATTATTTACGTTTTGAAAATAATTATTTCAATCATCATTCAAATTAGGTACAATTTCCCAAAAATGCAAATACTCATGTCGATTTTGTAGCCATAAATCCATAAGATATAGGAGAAGAATTAGGCCATTTGCCCCATCACGTCTGCTCCGTCATTCAATCATGGCTGATATGTTTCTCATCCCCATTCTCCTGCCTTCTCCCTGTAATTCCTGATCCCCTTATTAATCAAGAGCCTATCTATCTTTGCCTTAAAGACACTCAGTGATTTGGCCTCCACAACCTTCTGCGGAATGAGTTCCACAGATTCACCACCCTCTGGCTGAAGAAGTTCCTCCTCATCTCAGTTTTAAAACATCTTCCCTTCAGTCTGTGCCCTCAGGTTCCAGTCTCTCCAGCTCATGGAAACATCCTCTCCACTTCCACTCTATCTAGGCCTCTCAGAATTCTGTAAGTTTTAATGAGATCCCCCTCATCCTTCTAAACTCCATTGAGTGTAGACCCAGAATCCTCAGTCACTCCTCATATGACAAGCCCTTCATTCTTTGGATCATTCATGTGAACCTCCTCTGGACACCTTCCAAGGCCAGCACACCTTCCCTTAGATATGGGGCCCAAAACTGCTCACAATATTTCAAATGGGGTCTGACCAGAGCTTTATACAGCCTCCGCAGTACATCCCTGCTCTTGTAATCTAGCCTTCTCGAAATGAATGTGAACATTGAATTTGCCTTCCTAACTGCCAATTGAAACTGCATGTTAACCTTAAAAGAATCCTGAACTCCCATTGTGCTTCAGATTTCCGAAGCCTTTCCCTATTTATAAAATTGTCTTTGCCTTTATCCTTCCTACCAAAGTGCATAACTTCACACTTTTCTACATTGTATTCCATCTGCCTTTTCTTTGCTCACTTTCCTGGCCTGTCCAAGTCCTTCTGCAGTCTGCCCACTTCCTCAATACCACCTTTCCCTTTTCATATCTTTCAATGGAAAACGGATTGAAATGATGAAAATCAAACATCTTTAGACTTTTTTGCAGGCATCTGAGCTGAATAACCCATACTTGCTTCTGCAAACTTAGCAACAATGCCCTCAATTTCTTCTTCCAGATTGTTAATGTATATCATGAATAGATGTCCCAACACTGACCCCTGTGGAGCACCACGAGTCACTGGCTGCCATCCTAAAAAAGACCCCTTTATCACCACTCTCTGATTTCTGCCAGTCAACCAATCCTCTATCCATGCCAGTACCTTTCTCTTAACACCATGGACTCTTAAGATCACCACTAATGACCACAATAAGATCAAATAATAATCACCACAATAAGATCAAATAGTTGAATGCGTGACTCAGAGATTGGCTTGGGAGAAATGGGTTTCGGTCTATTTGGCACCGACACCACAGTGGGGAAAGACGAACTGCTTTGGTTGGAGAAGATTCACTTGAAGTGCGCTGGGAATAGTATTTTGGTAAATTGAATAACTAGGGTTATTGAGAGGGCTTTTAACTAACTAATAGATGGGAGGGTTTAAGTGGCAGGAAATTCTGAAAGGTAATAAGAAAGCATAAGGCATTAATGCAGCATAGCGATATGGGTAATGATAATCAGAGTGTGAGAGGAAGGATCAGCATCTTCAAACATAAGAGTGCACCAGCAATTAGGGTCAGAGTAACAATAAATCATTAAAAGTAAAATTAAAGACTCTTTATCTGAGTGTATGCAGCATTCATAAAAGGTGATATGAATTGATGGCGCAAATAGAAGCAAATGAGTATGATATGATAGCCATTATAGGGTTATGGTTGCAAAGTGACCAAGGCTGTAAATTGAATACTTAGGGACATTTTGGAAGAACGGGAAGAAAGAAGAGGTGGAGTAAGTCTTTTAATAAAGTATTAAATTAATGTAGTATTGAGCAATAATTTTGACTTATTTCACACAACTCAAATAAAGGCAAATTTCAAAACTTACAAAGTGTAAAGATAAAGGGGCGGGTTTCTCCGACCCCCCGCCGGGTGGGAGAATCACTGGGGGTCGGCATGAATCCTGCCCCCGCCGCCCTCCCAATTCTCCCGCCACCCAAAAACCGGCCCGGCATGAGTCGCGCCACCCACCTCGGAGAATGCCGGGGTCCGGCACGACTCAATGGGCACTGGGGCCGCCCAAATTATCCAGCCCGCGATGGGCCAAAGTCCTGCCCGCCTATAGCCGGTCCTGCCGGTGTAAATCAGAGTAGGCCCCTTACTGGTGGGACCTGGTAGCATGGGCGGGCTCCGGGGTTCCTGGGGCGTCGCGGGAGGAGATCTTGCCCCAGGAAGTGCCCCCACGGTGGCCTGGCCCATGGTCAGGGCCCACCGATCTGCGGGCGGGCCTGTGCCGTGGGGGCACTCTATTACTCTGCATGGGCTGTTGTGGTCCTCCGCGATGGCCGATGTGGAGACGAACCCTCCCGCGCATGCGCAGGGATGACTGCTGGCGCTCCCGCGCATGCGCCGACTCGTGCCGGCCGGCGGAGGCCCTTCGGCGCCGGTTGGCGTGGCGCCAAGCCCCTATCCCGCTGGCCGGCGGGGCGCAAACTACTCCGGGACGGGCCTAGCCCCTTTGGGGTGGCCCGACGCCAGAATGGTTCACGCCACTCCGTCCCGCCGGGACCCCCGCCCCACCGTGTACAGGAGAATCCTTCCCAAGTTGTCCAAAGTGTGACAAGGAGAATAGATTAAAATGCAAGACATTGAATAAATAAAAACGGATATTTAAGTGGGTATGTCATAATTCTCAAAACAGTGCATGAAAGCAAGAAATATAACTGAAAGCTGCTACAGTTATATAAAAAGGAAAAGATACTTTAAAGTAAATGTCATCCTGCAAACAATGAAACTGGGGAATTAATAAAGGGAAACAGGGAAATGACAGAGACTTTGAACAAATATTGTTAAGTGTCTTCATGGTAGAAGGCACTAAGAACATCCTGAGAATAATAAAAAAGAATTAGGCTAAAAGTGAACTTAAAAGAATAATGATCACTGGAGAAGTATTTGCAGGAAAACAAATGGGTCTAAAGGCTGACAAATCCCTTGGACTGCATGACCTGCATCCTAAGTTCTTAGAAAAGGGAACTGCAGAGATAATGGAAGCATTAGATCATAGAACATAGAACAGTACAGCACAGAACAGGCCCTTCGGCCCTCGATGTTGTGCCGAGCAATGATCACCCCACTTAAACCCACGTAACCCGTATACCCGTAACCCAACAATCCCCCCATTAACCTTACACTACGGGCAATTTAGCATGGCCAATCCACCTAACCCGCACATCTTTGGACTGTGGGAGGAAACCGGAGCACCCGGAGGAAACACACGCACACACGGGGAGGACGTGCAGACTCCACACAGACAGTGACCCAGCCGGGAATTGAACCTGGGACCCTGGAGCTGTGAAGCATTGATGCTAACCACTATGCTACCGTGAGGCCCCGAGCCTTAGTTGTGATCTTCCAAAATTTCCTGGATTCTGGAAAGGTCCCAACAGTTTGGAAATCAGCAAATGCAAGCATGCGACTCAAAAAGGAAGAAGACAGAAAGCTGGAAATTATAGATCAATTGAGCTAAGCTATATCACCGGGAGAATGTTGCAATCCAATTTTAAGGAAGCAGTGGCAGGACATTAGAATACAATGAAATAAAGTTAACCATGGTGTTATGAAAGGGAAAATGTGTTTGACAAATGTTTTAATATGAGCTCCTTGAGAAGATAACAAGTAGTGTGGATAAAAGGGAACTAGTAGATGCGGTGCATTTGGATATCCAAAACTATTCAAAAATGTGCCACAGGCGATGTCAATTCATGTCAAGAGGGCTAGAATACAAGACCAGGGATGTGCTTCTGGGGCTATATAAGGCTCTGGTCAAACCCCATTTGGAGTATTGTGAGCCGTTTTGGGCCCCATATCCAGGGAAGGATGTGCTGGACTTGGAAAGGGTCCGGAGGAGGTTCACAAGAATGATCCCTGGAATGAAGAGCTTTTCCTATGAGGAACAGTTGAGGACTCTGGGTCTGTACTCGTTGGAGTTTAGAAGGATGAGGGGGGATCTTATTGGAACTTACAGGATACTGCAAGGCCTGGATAGAGTGGACGTGGAGAGGATGTTTCCGCTTGTGCGAAAAACTAGAAGCAGAGGATACAACCTCAGACTAAAGGGACGATCCTTTAAAACAGAGATGAGGAGGAATTTCTTCAGGCAGAGGGTGGTGAATCTGTGGAACTCTTTGCCGTAGAAGGCTGTGGAGGCCAAATCATTGAGTGTCTTTAAGACAGAGATAGATAGATTCTTGATTAATAAGGGGGTCAGGAGTTATAGGGAGAAGGAAGGAGAATGGGGATGAGAAAAATATCAGCCATGATTGAATGACGGAGCAGATTCGTTGGGCCAAGAGGACTCATTCTGCTCCTATATCTTATGGTCTTCTGGTCTTATGAAAGGTTGCGCCATTAGAGGTCATGGTGTTATGGAAATATATTAGCCAAGAGGATTGGATAACAAGGATAAGGAAGAGAAAACATAATGGCAGAATATTATTTAAATGGTGATAAATTGGGAAATTTTGGTGTACATAGAGATGGGTCTCTCCTTGTACATCATTCACTAATAACAGTTGGGAAGGCAAATGGATTTGAGTACAAGAGTGAAGGTGTCCTACTGCAGGTGTACAGAACCTTATTGAGACAACATCTGCAGTTTTGTGCGCAGTTTTGGTCTCCTTAGCTAAGACCATATATTTTCCATGGACTGAGTGTGGCTAAGGTTCAGCAGACTGATTCCTGGGATGGCAGGAATATCATGTGAAGCAAAATTGAATTGACTAGGCCTGTATTCACCAGAATTTTGAAGAATGAAAGGGTATCTTATTAAAACATAGAGGGCGGGATTCTCCAACACACTGCGCCAGAATCGCGCATGGCATGGGGGCGGAGAATAGTCGTTCACGCCGGAAATCAGGCACGCTGGTGCTTGCGCGTACCTGGCAGGTGCGCGGGCGATGAGGCGCCGATCAGCGGCCCCTGCACCAATTCTCCACGCTCGACAGGCTGAGTGCCCGCCGAGTCCCGCCGGCATGGTTCACATGTGGCCCCACCCTGTGGGAACTCAGCGGTCTGGCTGTGGGGGCCATCCTGGTGGGGAGGCGAGGGGATCCAACTCCGGGGGGGTGCTTCCACGGTGGCCGGGTCGCGATCGGAGGCTACCGATCGGCGGGCGCGCTCTTTCCAGGTGGGGGTGGCCTATATACCTCCGCGCCAGGCCCCTGTAGGCCTACGCCAGTTTGCGCGGCTGTGCAGGCGTAACTACAGGGCCCCGCTGGCAGCCGGAGCTGTGGGACGCATGCTGGGCCCCTGTTAGCCCCCTTGAAAATGGAGAATCACCCCGGACCTTCGAGGAAAACGTTTGGAGTGATTCTCGCCCGTTTTCCAGCGAGTGTGGGGGCTTAGTCCCCAGAAGGGAGATTCCCGCCCAGAACATTCTGACAGGATTGGACAGACTGGATGCAGGGGTGATATTTCCCCTGGCTGAATTGTGTAAAGGAGTTATGGGATTGGACTGAGATGATGAGAAATTTCCTCACTTAGAGAATGGTCAGCCTGAGAAATTCTCTACTAAATTAGACTGTGGAGGCAAAGTCACTGAACTTTGTAAGAGCACTTCCTGAAGATTCCCTTATTTTCCCTTTCTTTATTTTTTGCCATTATCATTTTGATCCATTGATGCTTAATGGACATGTATCTTTAAGTCAAGCAGCAGAGAAAATTAGTAATAAAAAAGTTAAGATATAACTAGGCTAGTTCGAGCAGCCAATTCAGACTTTGCAGCACCCACGAGATTGGGTGGGGCTCGATTAGATTTGACTGGTGGCCAATGAATTGGTCAAAAGGCCATATTCTACCCGGTAACAGGTAGTGATTTGGTCCTGCCTGAGTGGGCTTATTTTCAAAGAGCCTGGGGAAGTCAGTTTGAAACCTGGACACTCAGGGGCAAATACCTGCTCTCTATCTTTCTCTCGCTCTCTTGTATTTTCTCCAGAAAAGCTGCTGTATTTCTGAAACTGCAGATACCGGAACGATTCTACAGTGAAAACCATTACGGACTGGAAAGCAGAAATATCGACCGAAAGCTTGGTTTGAAGGAAATTGTGCGCAAAACAATAATCTGGAAAAAATACTCTTGGGCGGGATTCTCTGTTTCTGAGATGAAGGGCTGGATTCTCCGATTGCCGATGCCGAAATAGCTTTCGGCGATAGGCCGGAGATTTAGTTTTTACACCTAAATCAGAAGCAGCGCCTTTTTTCGGATGCTTTGCCTCCTCAAAGCAGTGCAATCGCTGAACACGCCGCATGCTATTGGGACGGCCTCAGGACGTCACCTGAGATCCTCCCCCGATGCTCCGGCCAACTTCCCAACGGCGTCGGATGCATGTGCTCACAGCTTTCGGGGACCACGAGTGGCGGCTCCGGACTGTGTCCAGCGCCGCCACAATCGGGATGGGGAGCAGTTCAGCTGGCCGAGGGGACTGCGGCAGGGGCTGGGGGGACTGATGAGGAGTGGTCCAGAGGTGGCGAGTTGTATTACAGGGGGCACTATCTAGCAGGCCGCATCTGCACGGGACCGGCCATGTTGTACGGCGCAGTCACCCCAGGTCACTGCCGTGCGAATGGGCAGCCACGGACCCGGCAATTCTCCGTCCGTGAAGCCGGGGGCATTATGTGGTGCAGCTGCTAGCCCCCACCAGGAGGAGCATCGATGCCGACTTGTTGGCCATAAAACTAGGCACATGCTCCTGACAGCCTCAAAATCAGAGAATCACCCTAAGTGTTGACACCATTCGTGGATTTTCATGGCAGAAAATCTGGAGCTACACCTAGACCGATTCGGCTACTATAATAGGGTTAGCACGGAAGCTGCATGGAACACAATCGATTCCAATGAAAAACGTTGTGGGATTCCATGATTGACACTCAGGAGGTTGACAAGCTGCAGTCGCGCATATAATACACTCCCCATACACATTCATTCCAGCCAACAAGCTGACATGGTTGTACAGCTGATGGGTTGTCTGGGTTAGAGGGCACTGAGGGGTGGGTGCCTTGGGGGGACCTATATGACCTGTGGCACTAGGTTCACAGTGAGCTGTTAGCGGTGTGCACAGCTGCATGGCTGCCTTGCTGGCTGTGGCATTGGTGTTCCGTGCTCCGACCCACCCCACAGCTCACTTCCTGGCAATACCCGCTACTCTTCCTGGCCCTGACAGAAGCCCCCCAACCAGCAACACAACTGTCAGAAAACTATGGCGATGTTGGAACTTTCCGTACCCCCTCTCTCTCCCTCAGCAGCCACCATGCCTGTTTCACAATTTTTAAAAGCACAAGTGAACCACTCTGTCGGGAACTTGACCCATCGGAGGCAGAGCATCTCAGAGGCCCCAGAGAATATTGGGTGGGCCCGCTAATGACATGCAAATGGCTTTTACTCTACGTGTCTTCCGGAATGCATTGATACCGCTGTCAAGGTGATGGAAAATTGCGATTTGTCGCCAAATTGGTGCCTGCTCAATTTTGGTGTCAGAACCTATTCTCCACCCAATCGCATTTCCTGATTTGGGCATCAGCCAATGGAGAATCCCGCCCCTTATGTTTTACTTTTCCTTATTATTTTCACTCCTCGCTTCCCCTCGGTGTTTGTATTGTTGCGTGTGTGTGTGTGCAAAGAGGGTGTGGGGCAAATCAAATTGGGGGGGATTAGGAATTAGATGATATTTAACCAGTTGTATTTTTTGCATATTTCATTGTAGTTCTTACTGTTCATAAGAAGTAATTGTTATTAAATTTACGAACCTGGTGACTGTAATTATTGGGCAGCCAAGGTATTTTTCGTCAAATTATTAGTTAGTTCAATTGATACTCCAGTTCAAGGGGGGCTGGAATTGGCAACGGCCTAATCCAGGGTGTTATAACAATGTATTTCATGCAGTTAGGAAATAAATACATCGAACACAATCTCTCACTCAAGCAAAACTAACCTGGTGAATAGTGGAAGAGGCCAAAACGAGAACAGCGCATGGCTCCAAACAGCAACCGCCCTGCTCCCGTAGGCAAAATCAGGATCTTGTCGCAGTGAGGCGAGAAACCAATTATGACCATATAAGCCCAAATTTCATACAATTAACGAGAGCCACCTCATAGCCAATGGTGACCTGTCATTCAGCGGCCTCCCCAGCAAGTGCTCACGCTGGCGCCGATTAGTACCCATTTTGAAAAATATGAACTTGGTGGAAGGGCTTCTGTAGGGCAGCCGAGGAGGATCTTTGGTCACAGGTAAAGAGCCCGGGAGCACTGAGATTGCCACGCCAGTGCTCGGTGGTGGGTGAGGGACCCGTGGCTGGTGTTGGGGGACCCAAGCAGGAGTGGGCCGCCATAGGAGGGTGGGGGCACGCTATTGGGAAACTGGGGGAGGGGGCAACCACGCTTGGTACCAGCATGTCAACACCTGGATCATTCTGGGAACAACTCTTTTCCCTGTCCCTCTGCCCCAACAACCACTCATAACGTCCACCGACTGCCGAGGCCTCTGGCCGTGCAGCTGAAGGCTATTGCTGATAATGAATTGGCAACCATGGTCAAGTGAGCACTTTGCACATCCCAAGTGGATTCCCATGGGTAGGCGGACCATGTAGCATGTGGGAGTCATTGCTTGGAATCCCAATCACTCCCTGATGCATGGGCACTGTGCCTAAACACTGCGCAAGGCAACATCACACACACAACAGCCAACATCGGAACACCAGTGGGATGGGGCATAGCTCCGGGGACATGTCCACAGCTAGTGGGTGGGTGGGTGCCATGGGGAGTGGGGGGGGGTGCCATGGGGGGTGGGGGGGGGTGCCATGGGGAGTGGGGGGGGTGCCATGGGGAGTGGGGGGGTGCCATGGGGAGTGGGGGTGTGCCATGGGGAGTGGGGGGGGGGGGTGCCTGGAGAGATAGGCAAAGGGTTCGGAAGTCAGCCCACATTGTGGAATAAAGTGACAGAGACATCAGAATGGTTGTGCACAAAGGTTTTAATTATTTTACAATCTCCCACTCTCCTAATAGTGCCACACCCCCCCACCTCCCAAACCCCGACCTCCCCCCACTCCCCTCTTGAACCCTTACTTCGAGACGCGGCCTCATCAGAGGGGTGGAACTCAGGGGAGCTAGTAGACACCCCACCACTCCTTGGGACGGGTCCAGGTTGGCACCCAGCGCCCCAACCTCTCAGACGGTTCCGTAAGACCCTGGGGTGCACCTTGGGATGGAGGGGCAGCTGGTTTGAGCCCCAGCTGCCCCTGTATTATGTGGCTTTGCTGGCCCTGGCAGTTCCCCATGATCTGCACCATAGTGTCTACGCCCTCGGCTATGCTCCTTAGTGACTGGAACATGCTCTGCAGCGTCTCGGTGATTCCCACCTATGACTGGGACAAGCTCTGCAGCGCCTCGGCCATGCCCATCTGAGAGCAGGACAAAGTCGGCCTGGTGCTGGGTGACATTCCCCAGCGAGTCGGACATTTTGCTGAGACCCTCCGCCATGGCTGTCACTGACAGCCTGATGCCATGGAAACCTTCACTAATGGTGCCGACGTCTTGCACCAGGCTTTCAATTGCAGTCGCCACCCTAGCAGTGTTGACCTCGGTGCCATGCATTGCTGCCGCCAGTCTCCTGCACCCGTAGATTCTAATACTCCTCCAATCAGTATAGATCTGCTGGCATGATGGTGAGATCTCACCCTGAATGTACCGGCTGTACCTACTGTCTCCATCAGCTCCAAGTGCTTCTGTACCACAGAGTCGGCATCAGGCTGGGACCCAGCTGGGTCCAGGGATCCATCTGCCCTCCGACTGCTGTCTCGCCTGGGGGTTCCTGCCTCCAGCTGATCTGCAGATTGAGCCCCAGGAGCCTGTCCACTAACATGTCCCACCTCGATATGCGTATCTGCGCTGGTGGAGGGTGGGGATGACAGCTGTGCTGGGACTATAACAGTTGTATCCTTAGAGCTCTCCTCTGTGGTGTTGTCCTCGGAGTCAGGAGAGGGTGCCGCTCGGGTGCCGCCATCCGGAATACCAGCGGGAGAATAGACATGTGGTCAGTGGGAGAGATGGGTCAGTCAGTAAGGCAATAACAACTCACGCTTGACAGGTCTTCTGGGTGGAGCCTGGTGGTTCCTCTGCAGCGTCCCCCAACCTCCGCGTGGGTGACCGCCCTGTCCTCGGCCACCCCAGTAACCTCCAAGGTACGCTCCTCGAAGGAGGTGAGGATTCCTTTGTCCGGCACTCCGCCACCTGTATGGGCCCTCTCCTGACAATTACTCCCACTGCACCAGTTTTCTTGGACGGCCCCTGCCAGCAGTGGGATCTTTTGTCTCGGCAGCCGGCCAATAGGGTTTCCCATTCTGGGCATCACCATATCGTCAGGAAATCCGCGGGCGTGAGTGCGCTGCCGGCAAAGCGGAGGATCCTGGACGGAGAATCCAGCCCTATATTTTCCAGAAATTTAGCGGGCCTACTGTCTGTGGGGGCAAATCCTATCATGGCTGCAAAATATCATGAAAGGTCAAAAATGGGATTTGCACCGCAAGATTTCCGATCGCAATCTTCCTGATGACATGATCAGGTTCATGTCCAGGAAGAGCGTGATTTGTTTCAATTTCAATGCATTATAATGTACTTAGTGAGGTTCATGACCTCCGGGATGGGGGTTTCAGCTGGTGTATGTGTTGCCCTGAAGTCTGCTGCCTGTGTGGGTTTCACATTTTTAGAGCACTGTGTCAGTCTGCAGCCTGTGTTGTTAGTGAAGTTTAATTAGCGTTGAGGTAGTCAGATGTGAGCGACATGGGGGTATGGGGTTGCTGTGGGTGCGGGGATCATGAGATGGGGTGGGGTGGGGGGGAAGGGTGAGATGAGACTGAAGGAGGCAGGCCTAAGGGGGTGGGTGGAATTAATCCCAAAAGAGAAGACAACACAATGCCAGGCCTGGGGGGGAGATTTAATCGCTAAAAATGAATGCCATGGCTGTCCAGGACACTTAATTGTAGAGGCCTAACAGCAATGAGATCTCAGGATGATGCAGCCCAGATAAGAGGGGTGCCGATTTGCCTAGCCTATCCCTGATGCAGAAAGTAATTGTGCCTTCTAACATTCCTGAGACACATGCCTATCAAACTAATTGGCCCTCATGACCCTTAATAATGTCAACTGCCCATATTTTTCAAAGTCAAGGAGACCCCTTTTAATTTGTTCCTCAATTGATTGAATTAGTTTAATTAGTTGGAACTTAAAATAGTTCAAGTCAAGGAGATGGGTGCAACTCATGGTTCAAGGAAAATGCTTGGATGCATGTGATTGTGAGGGACTGCATAAGTCCTGGACCCCAGCACCTACCATTGAGGATCCCTTAGTTCTCAAGGTGGACAGAACCATCCAGTTGACCCTGTCCTTGAGGGATGGGTGACCATTAAAACATCCTTTCAAAACCCCTAGTGATGTAGAGATGAAGGGAAGGGACAACCAAAAGAGGGGCCAGAGGTGTCTCTGAAGGAGTGAGGACATTGACCACGGCCGGTCACACAATGGCAATGGGAGGGCACCTGAGGTGTGTGTGAGTGGTAGCCGCTGGATAGGACGTTGGACTGGCTGCTTCCAGGACCGGGAGGACATTGGATGAGGGGAAACACTGAAGTTAAACGGCTACAACAACAACCTGACTGCCTCACTATCTCTCTCATCCCTCGAGCTTACCGATCGAGATCAGCATGGAACCAGTGGAGCTGACAATTCTGCTAATTACAGCACTAAAGGTGACATTCCTCTCCTCTAGATCAGACTCCAGCAGCATTGTGCACCTGGGGCCCATGGGGCAGGAAGACATACTTTCCTCACTCACAGTGAGGAAAGCTCTGATGTTCCTCAGCTATTGCTTATGACTGAGCCCTGTCTGTCTGTTGCTCGCATGTTGGCTAATGTGCGAGAGGTTCGGCCCTAGAGGAGGATTTGGGGTGAGGGTCTAGGGTTCGCTGATTAATGCCCGAGGCCTTTCACTTTGAGTGGGCCTAACTGCTTGCCTGTCTTTGAGGGCTTGTGAGAAGAGCTCTGTATCGATGGGACTAAAGTGCTTTCCCAATCGGAGATGGGTTAACCACAGTGAGATGTTAAGGTTGTGAAAAACAAGTGTCATTAATGTTTTATCGTATGTATTTTTGACAATTGATAAAGACCCCGAGCTACCTATGCCTAACATCACCCATGACCACTTTGTGCCCCTACAATTCCATGGCCATGCGAATCCTGATGTCTTCCTTGCCCTGCTGCCTGCGATGCCATTGGTGGGCATCTTCTGGAGGGTCGGGACCTGGAGGGCTCCAGCCTCCTCTTGGGTTGCCATACCATCCTGTTCAGCCCACTGTCCCAGAGCTGTGTCGGTATCAGGAAAGGGAGATTCCGAAGGGCTGGTCACTCCCAGACTCTCTTGGGTAGAAGTGGTCCAGCAGTTCCTCCTCCATCTGGGTCTTCATGGGCCCCTGGGTCACTCCATGAGACGGAGGGGCAGCTGCAGTGAGCTCCAGAAGCCTCAGTGTCATTTGGCGTTGCCAACCCTGGAGGCCAGTCATGGTCTGCACCATGGTATTGAACCCCTCAGCCATGGTCCTCAGGGATTGAGCCATGATTCAGATACATAGATACGTAGAAGATAAGAGCTGGAGGAGGCCTTTTGGCTCTTTGAGCCTGTTCCGCCATTTATCACGATCATGGCTGATCTTCCAACTCAATAACCTAATCCTACTTTTTCCCCATAACCTTTGATCCCATTCACCCCAAGAGCTATATCTAGCCGCCTCTTGAATATATTCAAAGTTTTAGCATCAACTACGTCCTGCGGTAATGAATTCCACAGGCCCACCACTCTTTGGGTGAAGAAACGTCTCCTCATCTCTGTCCGAAATGGTTTCCCCTGAATCCTCAGACTGTGACCTCTGGTTCTGGACATACCCACCATCGGAAACATCTTTACATATATATAATTTACAGTGCAGAAGGAGGCCATTCAGCCCATCGAGTCTGCACAGGCTCTTGGAAAGAGCACCCTAACCAAGCCCATACCGCCACCCTACCCAATAACCCAGTAACCCCGCCCAACATTAAGGGCAATTTGGACCCTAAGGGCAATTTAGCATGGCCAATCCACCTAACCTGCACGTCTTTGGACATCTTCTGTGCATCTACCCTGTCTACTCCTGTTAGAATTTTATAAGTCCCTATGAGATCCCCTCTCATTCTTCTGAACTCTAGCGAGAACAAACCGAACCTAGTCAATCTCTCTTCATATGAGAGTCCCGCAGTCCCTGGAATCAGTCTGGTAAACCTTCGCTGTACTCTCTCGAGAGCAAGAATATCCATCCTCAGAAAAGGAGACCAAAACTGCACGCAATATTCCAGATTGGGCAGCACGGTAGCATGGTGGTTAGCATAAATGCTTCACAGCTCCAGGGTCCCAGGTTCGATTCCCGTGCTGGGTCACTGTCTGTGCGCAGTCTGCACGTCCTCCCCGTGTGTGCGTGGGTTTCCTCCGGGTGCTCCGGTTTCCTCCCACAGTCCAAAGATGTGCGGGTTAGGTGGATTGGCCATGCTAAATTGCCCTTAGTGTCCTAAAAAATAAGGTTAATGGGGGGGGGGGGGGGGTGTTGGGTTACTGGTATAGGGTGGATACGTTGCCTTGAGTAGGGTGATCATTGCTTGGCACAACATCTATGTGACATACATAGAACAGTACAGCACACTTCGGCCTGTTCTGTGTTGCACTGTTCTATGTATGTCGCCTCACCAAGACCCTGTATAAATGCAACAACACATCCCTGCTCTTGTACTCCAAACCTCTCGCAATGAAGGCCAACATACCATCAGCGTTCTTTACTGCCTGCTGTACCTGCATGCTCACCTTCAGCGACTGGTACACAAGGACACCCACGTCCAGGAGCAGGCCTGCACAGAGACAGACGTTGCCCTGCAACAGAAAAGTGTGGAATCTTTTCACAATACGCAGTACTCTGAAAACTTTTTAAAATACACAGCTTGCAGACTGAGATAGTGCTCTGAAAACTGATTAAATTATACAACCTGAAGACTGACACAGCGCTGAAAGTTTTTTTAAATACACAGCCTGCAGACTGACACAGCGCCTTGAACACTTTCTGAAATACACAGCCTGCAGCCAAACACAGCGCCCCAAACACTTTTTGAAATACACAGCTTGTGGACTGATGCAACGCTCTGAATACTTTTTGAAATACACAGCCTCCTGACTGAGACACGCCCTCAAATATTTTTAAAATACACAGCCTGCAGACTGAGACAGCGCTCTGAATACTTTTTTAAATACACGGCCTACAGACTGAGACAGCACTCTGAATACTTTTTGAAATACACAGCACTCCTGGTGCCACCTGGGTACCCTGGCTGTGCCAGTTTGGCACTTTGGCAGTGCCAGCCTTGCACCCTGTCAGTGCCAGCTGTGTGCCATCCTGACACTGCTAAGGTGCCCACGTGGTGTCAGCAGCGGCACTGCCATGGTTTCAAGCTGGCATTTTTGCATGCGGGTGATTGGGCCAGGGTTGTCCACCATAGGTATTAGACGGTGCGGGGGTGGGAGAGACCATTCCATTTTGCGTTCGGGCTGGTGGGGAGGTCGGTGATTTTATTGGTGCCACTCGGAGATCAGGTCACCATTTTTAAATGGCGTCCTGATCTCTCGCTAGAGCGGGCAGTTCCGGCGAGCGAGCTCCCCATTCTAAAAAAACAGAGCTATGTGCAGCCTCGGCAACGCATTCCCTGTTCAGGCCCCATATTCAACACGAGTAGCCGGGAAACACATGGCTAAACGCGCTTGTGAGGGGACTTTGTTCCTTTTCGGGAAGAACATGCCCTTATTGTTTGTATATCCTGTTTCCCCTCTGTGTTCGCCTGTCTTGTGTGTATGTAGAGGGTGGGGAGAGTTTAAGTCCGGGTGGGGTTTGGAATTGGCTAATAGTTATCCTGTTTTATTGGTTGAATATTTAATTGTAGGTATTGTTATTAATAAACTTAATTTTGTTTAAATTTACAAACATGGTGATTGGGCAGCCAAGGACCAAAGACTTCAGATGTTTTCCGAAGAATTATTTATTAATTACAATTGTGTTGCGACTCCGGGTCAACTGGGGCTGAAATTGGGCGGCACGGTGGTGCAGTGGTTAGCACTGCTGCCTCACGGCGCCGAGGTTCCAGTTTCGATCCCGGCCCTGGGTCACTGTCCGTGAGGAGTTTGCACATTCTCCCCGTGTTTGCGTGGGTTTCACCATCACAACCCAAAAGATGTACAGGGTAGGTGGGTTGGCCACGCTAAATTGCCCCTTAATTGGAAAAAAAAATAATTGGATACTCTAAAATTTTTTTTTTAAAGTGGGTCTGGAATTGACCGCGCACTAGCCCAGGGGGTCGTGACACTGTAATCCAAACTATTTTTATTGTTTGATGCAGCAAATTTCTTATTAGAATAACTGGATTTAAACCACAGTTGCAGTTGCACAAAACTAAGAATGCATCAATGCATACTGAATACATATCCAGCCTAATCCTAGAACTGGGCCATTAACTTCAAAACACAAGTTAATTTTGCAGATCACATGGCCATTCAAAGTAGACGAATGTTTTCCCAAAGTAATATTGTTCCTTATAAAAAGGCATCCTACCATGGGCAAAATTACAGTTCTTCAAACAGTGCACTTGTGACAGGCATCAATTCAATATGACACAAAGCTCTGTAAATTGACATACAAAGTCCTGATGATAACAACCTTGGCTTCTACCTAGTTCTACAGTTAAGAAAATTATAATCAAAGTGCAGAACAAAAAGTGTGCAAAGGTTTCAGCAAAGGGCAAGACTGAATGCTGCCACTTTTGCATTTCTGACTTGGTTTCCGACCAAAATGACTGAAATGAATCCATAAATCCAGAACTACTCTTGCCTTTTATTAACTACAGTGTGCAGACGTAAGAAATGACTAAACCTGCACTGAAGGCAGACTGGCATGCATTGTGGCACAGGCCTGCCACGTTTCAATTGATTTACAATGATCAAGATGAACTGGGTTGAATCAAGCCATGGTAGTTTATAGAGTGATGGGCACTTACAATTCAAAAATCAATTCTGCCTGGTTGTTCAGATTTCTTACATTTTTAAACCAGTACTCATACTGTGTTTTCAATTTATTTGTAAGGCTAAAAATTGTTTGCTCCTGGTTCCAGATGCAAGGTGACGTTTCACGGTATGACGGTGCTCAGCCCCACTGAGGCAGGTAGCAGGAAAACCTTGTGCTGCCTCCTCATTTGTGGCAGCACGGTAGCATTGTGGATAACACAATTGCTTCATAGCTCCAGGGTCCCAGGTTCGATTCCCGGCTTGGGTCACTGTCTGTGGAGAGTCTGCACATTCTCCCCGTGTGTGCGTGGGTTTCCTCCGGGTGCTCCGGTTTCCTCCCACAGTCCAAAGATGTGGAGGTTAGGTGGATTGGCCATGCTAAATTGCCCTTAGTGTCCAAAATTGCCCTTAGTGTCCAAAATTTCCCTTAGTGTTGGGTGGGGTTATTAGGTTATGGGGATAGGGTGGAGGTGTGGACCTTGGGTAGGGTGCTCTTTCCAAGAGCTGGTGCAGACTCGATGGGCTGAATGGCCTCCTTCTGCACTGTAAATTCTATGATCTATTTGAGCAGTCGCAGTGTTCAGCCAAGCACATGCTGTAGGCTGGCCGAATACTCACAGAGAGCCAAGCGCATGCGTGGGTAGCAAGTGTTCTAGTTAGCCTGCATGTCCTCTGTAATACTTCCAGTGGGAGCAGGCAAAGAGGCAAAGAAGGTTAATTCTAGAATGAAAATAAAGCCAGTGCCACGGCCTATTAAACAGGTATCCCAGCTGGGACTGTAATGATATGTATATGTGCATATAACTAAAGGGTTAATTACAAGATCCAATATAAATATCAGCTCTGAAAGGATCTTGGTCTCTTTCTACCCTGGAGTGTTTAGTGAGCAGTTGTGCAATTAGATAGCTCTCAGTATAGTTTGTATAGTTGTGAATCAATTAATTCCATCATATTTAATTATTTGATTTCGAGAGATAGTTCTGCAGAGTATCGAACTCAGATTCAATCAATCGTTACTTTAAATAAATTAGTTTGCTTAAGTTTGATTAGTTTGCTTAAGTCCAAAGATGTGCAGGTTAGGTGGATTGGCCATGCTAAATTGCCCTTCATGTCCATGAAGGTTGGGTGGGGTTACTGGGTTACGGTGATAGAGTCATGTTGTGGGCTTGGATAGGGTGGTCTTTCCATGGACCGGGGCAGACTCGATGGATCGAATGGCCTCCTTCTGCACTGTAAATTCTATGATCATAAGTTGAAGACTCATGGTTTCTTCAGGATCACATCATCAAACCATCAGCATCAACAGCAACTTGTAACGATTGGACAATGTCTGACCCATGGCACAGTACCACCCTCCACCCGGACCATCCCTGCATGCGGCCGTGACACTGCAGCGCACGGTCCCGTCTTCTGCCCGGGGGGATGGCAAGGGTGACCCGGGGGGAGGGGGGGCACGCTCACCTGAGGCCGACGTTCTATCACCCCTCACACACACACTGGTGCTCATCTCACACCCCACCCCCGCAAGCATCGGACAGAGCACAAAGGCAGCTTCTGTAGGCGTGAAAGTGATTTTAATAACAAACAGTTCATACACATGCCCTAGCCCCTATAACCCATCTGTGCCCTGCACCTGTGCCAACTTACTCAGTGTCTAATTGTTTGGCCTTACGGGCCCTTTGACTGCGTCTAGGTGGTTCCCCAGATGGTACAGCCGAACTGGAGGTGGACTCTTGTGATTCCTGCCCTGTGAGGCCGTTCCCTGGGGCGGCCTGGCCTAGATGGGGCTCGGGCGACTGGGATGGCAAGCTGCCAGCCTGTCCTGCCCATTGCCCACCAGATGCACCTGGGACGGAAGGGGGGGGGGGGGAGGAGTCCGAGGTGTTGTGGTGTTCCGGGACCTCCCCTACAGGGGGACCCGGAATGGGCCTCAGCACCTCCCCCTCCCTCGGGGTGCCCGATGGCCCCCGGGTCTCTACATGGGTTGGGGATGAGAACAGACCAATCATCCGTTGCTCCCACCCCCCCGACACCTGGCGCTGCCAGTCCTGGAGGCCCGCCCTGGCATCAACAAGGGTCTACAAGTTTGCAACCATGGAGCTCAGGAAGTTGGCCATCCCTGTCTGTGTCTGGGTGACGCCGGCCAGCACCTGGGCAATGGCGACGATGCCCTCAGCGATGGCCTGCTGAGACTGGGTCACTGCCTTCAGAGACTGGGCCATGGCCTGCTGAGACTGGGTCACGGTGTTGAGCACGTTTGCGATCTGCTGCTGGCTCTGGCTCATGGCTGCCTGTGAGACAGCAGCCATGTCCTGGGTCACAGATGCTGCCTGCACGGAAAGCACCAGGCCTTGCATATTGCTCCCCATGTCTGACACCCTCACCCCCGTTGCCTCCACCGTGGACTCCACCCTTGCGGGTTCGGCCTGGGTGGCACGTATGACTGGCACCACTCGCTGCTCCTGGAAGCGGGTGGATTTCTCCACCTGCGTCTGCAGCTGCCGCAAGCCGGCCGTCACCCCCTTCGATTGTCCCTGGTTCGGTGACTGCATCGGGTCTATGGGTGGGTGTGGTAACTCCAGGATCCCGGGACCTGTCTGGGTGGCAGATGGTTGCTCGCGCCGGTTTGCCCCCCGACCTCCTGCCCCTCGGCTGCTCCTACATCCACCTGTTGTACCGGTACGGCTGTGCTGTGTGCACCAGTGAGTGTACCAGAAGCCTCATCGCTAAAGTGCCCAACCGAGGTGAGTGTCTCTGCGATGGTGGAGGGTGTAGGAGATAGCAGTGGCATTGTGTCGTGCTTCTTTGTGTCGTCCGACCCAAAGTCCATGGTCCCCTGGGGTGGTGGTTCCTGTCCACCCGTCCCCTTTATTTCCGTGTCCTGTGTGTCAGTGTCCTGTGTGTCAGTGTCCTGGGTAGGGGTGTCCTGGGTAGGGGTGTCCTGGGTAGGGGTGTCCTGGGTAGTGGTGTTCTGGGTAGGGGTGTCCTGGGTAGTGGTGTCCTGGCTCGGCTGCGACAGGGGGCTGTGGCTGCCCCCCTCATCGCTGGGTGTTGCCCACCTGCGTCGCTGCACTCGCACGAGATGGGGGCTTCGTCTCCCTGGTGCTCTGGGTCTGTCCCTGTCTTGTGGCCGCCCTGGGATGTCCTGGGGGTGTCGTATGCCGGAGGGGCCGGGTCTCTCCCTGTCTCGTGGCCGTCCTGGATCGTCCTGGGGGCGGTCAGCATACGCGGGGACGGGTGCCTCGACCTTTGGCCCTGCAATACACAATACAGCATACATGGTTAGGCACCCAGGCGGTGATCGGGGGATATGGGGGAGGGGGGATATGGGGGATATGGGGGAAAGGGGACATGGGAGATATGGGGGAAAGGGGACATGGGGGATATGGGGGATATGGGGGAAGAGGGTATGGGGGATATGGGGGATATGGGGGAAGGGGGATATGGAGGACATTGGGATATGGAGGATATGGGGAAGAGGACATGGGGATATGGGGGAAGGGGGTATGGGGGATATAGGGGAAGGGGGATATGGAGGACATTGGGATATGGGGGATATGGGGAAGGGGATATGGGGATATGGGGAAGGGGGACATGGGGGTAGGGGAGAAGGGGAGAAGGGGGCAGGCCGTGTGGGGTTTCACTTGGTGGTGCACACCAGACCTCTGCATCTGTAACCTCCCGGTCCTCGGGTCCGCCTGTGAGTTCCAGAGTCCTCTCCTCATGGACGGTTATTGGTCTGTCATCAACTGTCCAGTCCTCTCATGCTCCCAGTTGTTGTGTGCACACTTCTCCTGTGGGGGCTGGGTGGGTGGCAGTGATAAAGGGCAACAGTGTTAGGCAGAGATATACATGCAGGCCAGCGGTTGTGTGTATATTGGCAGAGGTGCGCAACCCATCCTGCCACTGCAGGCTGCATGGGTGGGTGCAGCCATGTCAGTTGCACCTAGGGCTGTGCCGCACATCGGAGGTGGGGGGGGGGGGGAGTACTCACCCTGGCTGCCCTGACAAGGTCATTGACCTTCTTGTGGCATTGGCGCCCGTCCTTGGTGTTCAGCGCTGACGGTCTCTGCCACCTCCCTCCACAGGCGGCGGCTGAGGCGTGCAGCGACCCTGCGGCCGTGTTCGGGGTACAGGGCCTCCCTCCTCTGCTCCACTGCGTCCAGGAGCACCTTGATGTCCCGCTCCTGGAACCTCGGCGTTGCGTGGTGGGCAGCCATCTTGACAGCTCTCCGGGGGAGGGGGCGCCATCTTTTGTGCTGTGACGTCATGCGTCCGTGACAAGTGACGCCATCGTGAATAGTGCCACGCCCATTCCAGGCTGGAGAATTTGCGCCGTTTTAGGGGGCCTGACGCAGGAGTGATCCGCGCCGTTTTTGGCGCCGAGTTCCGGCCATAATGCTGATTATCGGAGAATCCCGTCCCAGTTCCTAAAGGATTTTAGTCTCCTTCTACCCAGGAGTGTTTAGTGAGCAGTTGTGTAATTAGATAGCTCTCAGTGTAGTTTTATTCATAGTTGTGAATCAGTTAATTCCATCATATTTAATTATTTGATTTCTGGAGATAGTTTTGTTGAGTGTTAAACTCAGATTTAATCAATTGTTACTTTAAGTAAATTAGTTTGCTTAAGTTGAAGACTCATGGTTTCTTCAGGATTTCGCCATCAGACCATGAGCATCAACAACAACTAGTAACGATACATATTACTAGACCCAGTAATATAACAGGGACCATCGGGATCTGTCTAGGTTTCATAGAATTTACAGTACAGAAGGAGGCCATTCGGCCCATCGAGTCTGCACTGGCTCTTGGAAAGAGCACCCTCCCCAAGGTCAACACCTCCACCCTATCCCCATAACCCAGTAACCCCACCCAACACTAAGGGCAATTTTGAACACTAAAGGCAATTTATCATGGCCAATCCACCTAACCTGCACATCTTTGGACTGTGGGAGGAAACCGGAGCACCCGGAGGAAACCCACGCACACACGGGGAGGATGTGCAGACTCCGCACAGACAGTGACCCAAGCCAGAATCGAACCTGGGACCCTGGATCTGTGAAGCGATTGTGCTATCCACAATGCTACCGTGCTGCCCCCGGGTTTGGGTCATGCTGGCCCGGGTTTGGGTCAGTCTTTAAACCCGCATTACCAATTCCCGATTGGGCGAGCCTCCTCCCACAATACAGGAACCCATATTCCATGAAGATCAATCAGAGATCCTCAATGGTCCCCAATGGGGAGGAGTGAGGTCTGAATGGGGCATAGGCAATCCACTTCAAAATGTTCAGTGGCTAACAAATGGATATGCATCACAAACATGACAGGATCAAAGAATACAGAGGGTGGATTGAGGGAGGTAAACCTGAACATGAAGCTCCCTCGGGATGATGTACATTTCCAGAGAATGCTCAAAGACCCATTGGCCATCAGAAATTACCATTTGGAGTTTGTATCAGTGTGATGATATGATCTGCATACTCGTCTGCCATTGGGCCAGAACGTCGGCTTACCATTGGCCCTGGTCGGTCATGTGCCTCTCGACCGATTGGCCGAGAGGCTGAGTTAACCACGCCTCTATCAACGAGGTATAAATGCTCAGAAGCCTGACGATCGTTCCTTTCCACTGTAGACGATCGCCAGGCTGTGTTCTAGTTAATTAAAGCCTGACATTGGTAAATCACTCGCCTCGCGTGCAATCGATGGTGCATCAATCAGTGATCTCAGTGAGTGCTAAGGTGAGGGGACGCACAGAGCTGTATCCCTCGTTCATGACGAGAGGCTTGTCCATGCAATAGACACAATTACGGGGTGAGAGACGGCGAAAATTGGATGTTTGAGCACCAGTACAATAACGTGGCACAGCTTTATCACCTTTAGGTGGCAAGATGCCCCACGTACTGTTGAGCTTAGCAGATAAGGACGCAGAAAGTCGAAAACATGGTTGGCTGACATGCAAGCTCTAAGTATGGGTGCATAGCATGAAAATCCTGCCAACAGTCAAAGAGCACATCGAGTTACAATATATGTGAACCTTGTCCATGTCTGAACACACCCATCCTTGTACCCTGCACATTTACCTTTCAAGAATGTACACAGGATAGGAGAACTCCTCTGCCTCCATCTTGCACAGCCAAGATCAAACGTGACATAACCCTGACCCGCCAAGCATGTGAACAAAGTTAATTCCACAAGCGCCCTTAATATTAATGTCGAGACATCACTGATCCACAGAATGATTGGGAAAAAGGCCACACATTTTGGTGATATGGAACACACTGCACAGAGAAGAGGCCCATTATCGCGATGTGTGTGATAATTTGGGGGTGAGATCATGACATCACACCTGATTGACAGCAATACAGCTTATCATAAAAACAAAGCATATGCAAGAGGAGATGTGAAATAAGTGTGATTGCAATTACATTTGTATACATTGTATGCATGTTATGAAAACACATGCCACAGTTACGCTCCTGAATATTTCAAGCTTTCCTAACCCTAATTCTACATCTTGGTGCTGCTTGGACATCCACAGTGGAGTTGGAATGAGCCTGCTGACTGCTACACTCTAGTGTATGTGGCCATCTTGCTGGAACCCTCTGGAGGGCGCTGGCCTGCTCTGGGTGCCCTTCTGGGGCAGGTGTACTCTCCTCATCCTGTCGAGCTGGATGTGGAGGAGGGGATTTGGATTGACCAGAAAGGCCCAGAGTCATCTGGCTGAATGGCCCCCAGGGTATCCAACCGCTGGTTCTCCTCCCATGAATGCCTGAAGGCCCTGCATATTTCCTTGAGGACAAAGGTGACCTGGTGTGAGATCAAGATTCCACGTAACAATTTTGTGTAGCCACTGAAGGATGTCTCCAAGGGCAACAGCGATGGAATGCAGATCCTGCAGGGCCAATGTCGTGGACCAAGGTCTCCATGGCGTATGCCATCCTGCCAGTGTTGACCTTGGTGTCTAGGCATGGAGGCACTGTGACATCTGACTGAACGAGGATGGACTGTTCCATCATCCATTGCAATGTGAGGAGTGCACCTGACATCTCTTCCTGATGTTTCCATGATTTTCACTGCAGCTCCAGCAACTTATTTAGCATCAGGTTTAGAGGCTCATCATCTGACTCAGACTCAGCAGAACTGTGGCCTCCACTTGCTGTGGACCAGATTGTGAACCCAAACCTGATCTAGATGCAGGTCCCTCTGATGTTTATCACTACACTAGTGGAAGGTTTGGGTGCGCACTGCGATGGCTCTTCAAGGGTGCTGACCTCAGGGTCCTCATTGGAGGTGGCATCTGGGCTGAAGCTGAGGGCCAAGCTGGTATAGGCCATAGGGAGTTTGGCACAGGTGGCTATGAAAGAAAGTCAAGGTAACTAGTGCATGGCAGCCAAGTACAAATCAGGAGAATGAACTCACATGGCATTGACTGATTGATGATCTGGTGTTGGATCCTCATATGGCCGGCCTCACCATCCCTGAAGGCATGGTCCACATTTTCTCCCACCAGCTCAGTGGTGTGATTCTCAAACTTTGTGCAGATTTAAATGCCCGGCAGTCCACCCCCATTCTGGGCCCTCTCCTTTTCTTATGTGTGATCTTGTCCTGCATGAAGACAAATGGAGAGAGTATGCGCAGCTTGCATGCCAGCTGCAATGGACCTTCAGAGAGACGCAGAATTAGGTCATTGTCTCTGTAGGTAGTGCACAGTGGTGAAAGAACTAACCACTATGCCACCGTGCCGCCAGTGAGGGTCACTGTGATCTTCAAAATGAGGGTCAAAGTAAGGTTCACTGTGATCTTTAAAGCCACCGACATGAAGTGTCCACCCACACAGTTTTTAAAATTAAATTTAGAGTGCCCAATTCATTTTTTCCAATTAAGGGGCAATTTTTAATATGTCCAATCCACCTACTCTGCACATCTTTGGGCTGTGCGGGTGAAACCCACACAAACACGGGGAGAATGTGTAAGCTCCACATGGACAGTGACCCAGAGCTGGCTTCGAGCCTGGGACCCCGGCGCCGTGATGCAGCAGTGCTAACCACTGTACCACCGTGCTGCCCCTCCACCCACACAGTTGGATAACACTGGAGCTATCATGTTACATATTGCTGTCATTTTGTGCCTGGAGAGGTGGGACCTCCTGCGGCACTGGATCTCAAACATTTGGAGATGGTAGTAGCACACTGTCTGTACACTCTAGCTGCTGGCTAATGGCGTCTTCGGTTAATCTTCCTGCCTTGGCCTCCCTGCTGGCCCTGCACCAACTGAGCCCATGCCACTCCTCTTGAACGGTCTCTAACTGAGACACTGCCTGTGCTCACCTTGCCTCCTCTCAAGCCTGCCCTTACTTTCTCTTCAGAGGAGATCCCACCTGCATAATGCACTGTCCCCATTAGATAAGACGAAAAGGGCAACACGGTAGCATTGTGGATAGCACAAATGCTTCACAGCTCCAGGGTCCCAGGTTCGATTCTGGCTTGGGTCACTGTCTGTACGGAGTCTGCACATCCTCCCCGTGTGTGCGTGGGTTTCCTCCGGGTGCTCTGGTTTCCTCCAACAGTCCAAAGATGTGCAGGTTAGGTGGATTGGCCATGATAAATTGCCCTTAGTGTCCAAAATTCCCCTTAGTGTTGGGTGGGGTTACTGGGTTATGGGGATAGGGTGGAGGTGTTGACCTTGGGTGGGGTGCTCTTTCCAAGAGCCGGTGCAGACTCGATGGGCTGAATGGCCTCCTTCTGCACTGTAAATTCTATGTAAAAGACCTGTGCCTTGCTAATGAGGGATCCCTGTGCTGTCATCCTTCCAGTGAAGATGAGGTCCTAAAGTGCTAAAAGGCAGGCTTGAGAAACTAAGGATATCTAAAGAAATTCAGGAACAACTCTGTACTCACACAACAATGAACTTGCAATGACAGAAGAAGTGCTACTACTCTAGGGGGTCTTTTATCTCACCCTTGATGAGGAAAATGATAAAAACATTAGTTCTGCCCATCCACCTTTCCCTTGCAATGAGCAGACAATAGCACTGGCAGCATAAAATCATTCTTTATTTTCTTGTTAATAACCTTAATTGGCCCTTTAATTGCCGGTGGGCGCATATCTAGACCGGAATTCTCTGACAATTGGGATTTTCTTTTCCCGCTGGCACCAGACCCCTGCCCGTGTGTTTCCCGGCGGCATGGGGCAGCTTCAATAGGAATTCCCATTGACAAGTGACAGGGAGAGAGAATCCCGCCACCAGTGAATGGCGTGTTGCCAAGAAACATGAGGCTGAGGGGCCGCAGAATCCCACTCCCAGTTTGCGGGTGCCCCACCAACCTCGAAATTGCGCGTTTGTGCAATGACACCGATGAGCACACCCGACATTAACTGATGATATTTTACATTCGGTCAGGACGAGCGGGCACCCAAATCCCGAATGTAAGATTCTGGCCATGGTCTATCAGTGCGCATGGAAACCGTTGTTAGGACTGGTATCACTTAAAATGTTTACAGTAAATGTATTAAATACTTTGGGGATGTTGGGGTTTTCATTTTATCATTCTATATAATGTTTCTACTTTACAGTTATAATCCTGGAATGTTACAGCACACAAGTAGGCCATTTGCTTTCTGCCCATATTCTTCTCCACGTGAGCCATCTAATCTACTTCCACGCTTCTCATCATACCCTATAATTTTCCTTTTTTTAAAGAATCTATCTCCTTTTCTTTTCAAGGAATTATTAAACATTGTTTCAATAATGGGTTGTGGCAGAATTCCACATTTTAACATGCCTTTGTGTATGTCTTTTTATTAATACATGTGCAAAATAGTCTGTCACTATGATTTTGTCTTCCAAATTGAAAGGAGAAGCAATCGGCTTCTTAAATGCTTTCCTGCTGCTTGTGGTTAGTTGTTACTAAGTTTTGACTAAAGCCAATGGATGAAGGGTCCAATGAATCAACCAGTTGGGCCATACTATTTCGGAGTCATAGCCTGCCTGTGGAAATTGTATTCAAGCCTGTCACAGTCACAAAAAAAAGGCAGGTTAAATCCTAAACTGTAATACTTAATACCTTGGCATCAAAACTAAATGAATAACAGAAATGCCAACATTATCGCAGTAGTATTCAAAAAGTAAGAACATTGTCAGATTCCTCTGACCGTTCACTGGCAGCGGGATTTTTAATTCTTTTAGATCTTTATTAGTGTTACAAATAGGCTTAATTAACACTGCAATGAAGTTACTGTGAAAAGAGGAGGTCAGTTCAAACGGCACTGATTCATCCTCTTCACACCTGTCCATGAACAAAGGTATTTTGTATTGTCTATTTGAGAATAAGCGGTGACATCATTACCAACCCTTTGATTTTTGTGTGATCCAATATCTACTATTAATCCCACAGCAAACTTGAGTTAGGATTAACTCAGGTTAGTTTATTGCACACATTATAAAACAAATGCAAAAAGGAGTGTCTGCAACTTCTCACTCTGCATTCATGCAATAAAGGGAGGGAGAGAGACCACAGGGAAAATGAATACTGGTTCATGTGGGTTCCAAAATCCAGAATCAAAGTTCAATTTGGAATTATTTCATAGAGGTTGGCTGGTTGAAGGCTGGTGGAGTAGGATTTGCTTTTCCGGTGGTTTTGAAGTCACGTGATGAAGTAAGCAAGCAGAGATTGAATCAGTGTTGTCAGCGAAGGAACAAAGTTTTCCCAGCAGATTTAGGTTAGATGGGGCCAGTTGTCCAATCGTACCAGAGTTTTCATTTGTCTCAGCAATGGGTTGAAAGAGGTGCTATTTGTTGAGGGTTTGGCGTTTGGGAAGCCATTAGGCGTGATTTAGCGAGTAAAAAACAGGGCCCCATTTTGGATCCATACAGCAGAGTGATTCTCAGCTCATTTCCTGCAAGGAAATTTCCTACAAGCTCAGTTTGCCAGTGCAGGAAGGTGAATCGTGGATCGGGGTACCATTTTTAGAGGGTGCCCTGATCTTTCGATCTCTCCCCTGCTCCTCCACTGTGGCCTCCAGACCCCTCCCACTTACCTCTTAAGGGGTCCTCAAGCCCCCCAGCCATTCCCCACCTACTAAGGGCAGGGTACACCCTGGGCCTGATCCCTAACACGGACAACCTGACATGTAGGTGAAAAATGAAAATTAAAAATTAAAATCGCTTATTGTCACGAGTAGACTTCAATGAAGTTACTGTGAAAAGCCCCTAGTCGCCACATTCCGGCGCCTGTTCGGGGAGGCTGTTAGGGGAATCAAACCGTGCTGCTGGCCTGCTTGGTCTGCTTTCAAAGCCAGCGATTTAGCCCAGTGTGCTAAGCAGGTACCTTGGCACTGCCAACCTGGCACCCTGGTAGTGCTCCTAACAGTCTGGTAGTGCCATCCAGACATGCTGGTAGTGCCAAGGTGGCATTGACCGGGTGCCCAGATGGCACTTCTAAGGTGCAAGACTGGCAGTGCCAAGGCGTCTGTGTGCCAGTGGGAATGCCAGGGTACCATCCTGGCCCAGAGCCCAACCACCCAGAGGCCTCCAATGACCTGGGGGACCTGCCAAGTGGCATTATGTCTGGTCCATATTTGTGTGGACCAGTACTAAACGGCGCTTTCGAAGGTCTTCCAGGTGAGGCCGTTAGTTCCTGAGCCTCCGGAGAATCCAGCATAGACATTTAAATGAGCCAAATTGCTCAATTAAAAATGTTAATCTGGATCTCAACCAGTGAGGGTGAGATCCAGATCACAACATCTCGCGAGTTCTTGTTAGATGTTGCGAGGCATTCGGAGCAACGCAAATATTGTGAGAGGCCTCTCGTGAGATGTAACAGCCCTGTCACGTCACCGAGTTGGGCGTGTCAAGGCCATTAGATCATGCCCATTGTCTCCGTAGACTCACCAACTCCGCTAACAAGCTTGGTTTACCAAATGCAAATGCCATTCACATATGCTATTCAGCGAAGTCCCAAGTGATCTGTTAAAACAGTGATGGGAAACATGGGCTAGTGAGTGGGCCACTCATCCGCAAGATTGAAATTGGCCTTGTTCAGTAACCATGACCCTATGAATAAGATTAACATTTAAAACACGCCAAATATTTCATAACGATTCATCGAAAATGCCTAATCCTTCAAAGATTAATAGAACAATTCTCATCATCAAATGGCAACAATATAAGAAATATTTTTACTTAATTGGTGGCAGAAGAGGACACAGCTCTCACAGTCAATGTGTGTGCAATCAGCAAGCATCTCACTTCACTTGCTCTTGCTTTATGTGCGTAAATTTGCAGATGGAACTCAGAAGAATGTGGCAACCCTGCGCTTGGGCACCATCTGCAAAATGTCTTGTGAGCCACACTCAGAACCCAAATGGGCTGCATGTGGTCCCTGGTCTGCAGGTTTACCACCACAGTGTTAGAAGCTGCTTCGACGTAATGAGATGCAACATTTCCAAAACTGAGAAGTGAATTATTTTGTTCTGGTGATTCACAGAGAGTGAGCAGTGAACCGTCAGTGGAATAGCTATCAAATGGCCCACACTAATTCTCTGGGGATACGGGTTCAAATTCCACCAAGGCAGCTCGAAGAATTTAAATGTAACTACTAAACCCCGCAATTTAAAGCTAGTCTCAGTTATAATGACCATGAAACTGTTGTTGGTTACTGTAAAATGTCATGTGGTATACTAATTCCCTTTAGAGGGGGAAATAATGGGCTGGATTCTGCGCCTGCTGCATCACATTCCTGCCCCAACTTGCCGGCAGGATTCTCCGTCACTCCGGCCGGTCAATGGGGTTTCCCATTGTGGGGCAGCCCCACACCGTCGAGAGAACCCTGGGCGCCGGCAAAACGCAAAATACCACCGGCGGAGAATCCCACCCATTATCTTTACCTAGTCTGGTCTACATGTGAATCCAGATCCACAGCAATGTGGTTGACTCTGAACTGCTCTCTGAAATGGCCTAGCAAAGCCACTCAGTTCCAGGGCAATTGGCAATGGGCAATAATTGTTGGGCTTGGAGTGACACGCATATCCACAACGGAATAAATACCTGCACAGAGGGTCAGCCATCTCAATTCAACACAAAAGTCAGGCTTGAATGTCAGAAATATCAATAAGGATATTAAAAAATATATACAGCATTGAGTTCTGCTTCTGAACAATGGGCGGGATGTTCCATTTCAGAGACTAAGGGCGGGATTCGCCATTGCCTGACGCCTAAATAGTATTTCGCGATCAGGCAGAGAATCCCTGTTTGTGACCGAATGGGGGGGCGGTGCCATTTTCCGGATGCTCCACCCCCTCCAAATCAGTGTCATTGAGGTGCGCACCGCACGCCGTTGCGACGGGGTCAGCTTGTAGCTTTGAGGCCCTTTCCCAATGCTCTGCCCCCAATGGGCCAAGTTCCCGACCATGCGGGTCACGTGTGGTCAGAGTTTTCGTAAACACGGAGTGGCAGCTGTGAACTGTGTCCAGCGCCGCCACAGTTGGGCGGGAGCCATTCTCCTGGCGGGGGGGGGGCTTCGGCAAGGGCTGGGGGGTATCCACTGGGGTGGCAAGGGGGTGTCCATGGTGACACTATTTGGCCGGCCGGGTCCTCGTGTGACCGGTGTCATGTTGTACGGCGCGATCGCTGCAGGTCACCGCCACGCGCATGAGCATTCGGAAGGTGACCAATGCCCATCCGCCAGCAGTGCGCATGCTCCCCACCCAGGACAGCATTCCAGCTGGGCGCACTGGCCATGGAGGCCACCAGTTGCCCACTCTCTGTGCTGCATGCATCCGACTGTTTAATACTTTGCCCTTGCTGCCCCCCACCAGGAGAAGGTGGCATAACGGCCGGGAGAGAGAGAAGACTGGAGGAGGACCGCCTCATCTGCGACACATGAGCACAGTGGAGTGGCAGGCACTGGACCTGGTTGATGGGCCTGGAGCGAGGGCTGTCACCAAGGCGGAGGTCAGCATCGGCGCGAGCATGTGAGCCCACCCTGAGTTGTAGTTCTCATGGAATGTGTGACACGATCCCTTCACCACCCCCTCACCACCCTCTCACCACCCTCACACAATCCCCACAGTACCACTCACCACGCCAATGTGTGACCCAATCATGCATCATGTCTGGCGTGAGGCAGGACCTTCTCGTGTTCCCGACCCCAACCCCAAGCAGATACCAGTGACGTGAAAGCAACAGATAGCAACGAGAACCACCAAACAGCAGCCCAAGACACCCCGGATCACCAGTCCAGGGACAATACTGATTTCCCATCCCAGCTGTCTCCAACACCCTCCATCATCCCAGCGACACTCACCTCGGTTGGGCACATTAGTGAAGAGGCTCCTGGGAAACTATCATGTGCACGCCACACATGTGCTGCGAACATCAGGTGGAGGAAGGCGTCCCTGAGGAGGTGGCAGTCGGAGGGCGACCCAATCCCAGGGACAAGCTGCCGTCTGGATGGGTTTTAAGCTTTTTGCAAGGGCGGCCCCATCAATAGCGGAGATACAGTCACAGAGCCAAGGACTACATGAGGGGGTGTCAGCTGGAATCCAACTGCCTGCAGGGGCAGGAGGCAGTTCTGACCATGCGTGCCACCCAGACCAACACCAAACGTGTGCCGTCCATGGTGGAGGCCTTGCGGGTGAAGATATCGGCCATTGGACAGGATGTCCAAGGCCTGGGGCGCTCTGTGCAGACAGTGGCTGAGGCACAGGAGAGGGTTCCCCTGCCACACACAGGCATCTACCAGGGCCACCAGGACACTGCAGTGGCGCTCCTGAGCATGACCCAGTCACAGCGGGCCATGGCTGAGGACGTCGCTGGAAGGAGGTGGCACAGTCACTAGGTGATGTGGCACAGTCCCAAAGGGAGGTGGGCCACTCCCCACTCCCTGTGCTCCATGGCCATGAGCATTGAGACCCTGGTCGAGACGGAAGTAGGCCTCCAGGATGGGCAGTGGCGGGGGAGCCTCAGGGGTTATCTCCTGTCAGACATCCGTCCCAAGGATTAGCCGAGGAAGGAGGAGGTGACAGGACACCTTGATAATGACTCCCGCAAGGCAGGTGCCGGAACACTACAGCTTCTCGGACTACTCTCCCCCCCCCCCCCCCCCCCCCCCCCCCCCCCCCGCCTCCTGTCACTCCCACTTATGATTGGCTGTGAGCAGAACAGGGTGACACCGCGCCACCTGGGGCACCCGAGCGACTGACGGGCCGACCCAGGCCCGGCCGTTCCACAGGACGGCCTCCAAGGGGGACGCAGGTCACAGGGTGGGAACAGGAGCAGGCCATCTACACTCCTGATGTATCATCTGGGGATCAACCTAGATGTAGCATTCGGGCCCTGAAGGGCAGAAAGGTAGACAAAAGTTAAAGTGACATGGGTGCAGCACACAGGATAGCCTTAGGGGCTAGAGCACAAACTTGCAGAAAAATGCTCACCATTTCACAATAAACCCCTGTTCACAACATTTCACCTTGCTTCTGTGCTCTGTCAGAAATGAAAATCGCTTATTGTCACAAGTAGGCTTGAAAGGAAGTTACTGTGAAAAGCCCCTAGTCGCCACATTCCAGCGCCAATTCGGGGAGGCTGGTACGGGAATTGAACCGTGTTGCTGGCCTGCCTTGGTCTGCTTTCAAAGCCAGCAATTTAGCCCTGTGCTAAACCAGCCCAGAAGGGTGTGAGGGATAGTCAGGGCTGTGCTGGCTGCATGGCGGTGGGGGGGGGGGGGGGGGTGTGTGGCAGCTGGGGGCGGGAGAGATGGACAGATGTTTCAGATGGGCTTAAGCCAGGGAACCCAGTTCAGCCACCGCTCACCACCCAGTTACCCCCCATAACAATGCCCCCCCCCCCCTCCCACCACCCCTGCCACCATCCCCACCTCCCACACCCCAAGTGTTTGATGGGATTGTGTGATGGAATGGCCAGGGATCACCCGGGTGGACAGTGGAAAGTGCTACTATGGGAAGGGGTCAGGGGTTGTAAAACAATGCGGAGCACCAGAGCTCATCCCAGAGCGGGTCATCATCATCCTCCATCCCATGGCCCAGTCCCGCTGTTACTGCCAACCCAGGGCCCACACGCCATAGTTTATTTTATTTGCACATGGGATGTGGGTGTCATCTGGCCCCGGTGTCCATCCCTGCTGACAGGCACTGTTCCTTGCCAGTAGGGATACCAGTGGCTGGCCCTCCCCATACCAGTGGTATGCTCCACGGTCCCATCCGGTACTCTCCTGTAGGGGCTACTGTGGGCATTGCCCTTCAGTGGGCCACGTGATGCCCCGCTGGCGGGTGGTGCCCATTTGGATGCAGGTGGGGAGTTTGTGGGGCAGAGGGAGGGGGGGCGTGTGGCCATCGGGGGTGGAGGGTGGGGGAAGTGCCGGGGTGGTGGGGAGTGGAGTGTGGGGGTGGTGAGGTGGGGTACCTGTAAGTCCAGTGTCACTCTTCGCAGCCACGGGCCACGTTGGGCAGTCAGTGGGGTGCATAGTAAGATGGCTGCCTTGCAGGCTAAGGCAGTGGTTGTCCGTGCCTGGACACCTTGGTCCCAGGGGGTCACCCCAACCCTACAGCCCATCTCCTGGTCACCCCCCACGTGACTCCCCACTGCTTCCCACCGACCCTGGCAGATGCTCCCGGGTCCCAGCCAGCAGCAAAGCCAGCAGCCCACAGTCGTGCCTCGACATGTCCTGCCTCCTCTCTCTTTCTCATCAGCCATGGCGCTGGTTTCCCGATTTTTGAAACCACAAGTGATACTCGCCCCCGGTAATTCCTTATGGCGGAGGCAGAGCATCCCGGAGGCCCCGGAGAATACCAAGCCTGACTCGATAATGATATGCCAACAGCATTTGTGGAGTAGAATGCATTGACGTCGAGGCACCGGAGCATGGCATTCCGTCGGGCGTCCATCACGGCAACGATTTTCGCCAGACATGCGATTCTCCACCCAATTGTGTTCCGTGATTCCGGCATCCCTGGACGGAGAATCACAATCAATATTTTCGGAAATTTCTGAATAAGACAAACAAGATACTCCATCAAACCATTGGGTGCATCAAAATAATGTTGGCTCTCAGTGTGAAGAGTGCCGGTCTTAGCTGCACATAAGAAACATTTGGCCAACTTTCCAATATATTGATAAATCACAGTGGAGGTATAACATTCCACTACAATGACCTGATTCAGTTTGACAAGAGAATAAAAGCAGATCAAACGTAGATCTCACATTTAATTCAACTAATACATAGAATTATGGATAGCTGGGAATGAACATGCGACAAGGCAAAAATTTAATTGAGGGGTTTATATTTCTTAAGCCTTCAGTTTATCCTGAATTCCATCTGAATCATAGGATTTAACAATATCCGCACAGCTAATAACATTCATAATTTTTTTGTGATATGGTCTTGGTAAAACGAAAACAATGCAAAATGCATCTAAAAATGGAACTAAAATTATACTGAGCAAGACAGAGACTTCTATGTTATCATCACTGCAGAATAACAATGTCATTTGATGTTCAACAGGGTATAATTGGATAATCATTTTGCAGTTGCAAAGTAGAATTATATGGGATGGTAGAGCCGAGGTATATGTTATAATGGATTGTCTTTCAACTATTGCTTGTTGAAATTCTGCTGATCACAATGAACATCAAAAGATTCTCAATCGTGTTCCACGTGGCGCCGGTGCTAGCCCATTAACGGTTCCAGAATTGCTCTGGGAACGGTGCCAATGTAGTTGTCATGGAAATCTACCGATTCAATCCCAGGAGCAACACTCTGGGTGGTGTTCTCCATTTCAGAAACTATTTTTAATGGCTCAAAGGAGCACACCAACCTCACCTCTCTGGCCTGGCAGGCCGTTGCCCAGGAGGGACATGAGCTGTTCACAATGTACATTAATGATTTGAATGAAGGAATTGCATGCAATATCTCCAAATTCGCATATGACACTAAGCTGGGTGGCAGTGTGCGCTGTGCGGAGGATGCAAAGAGGCTACAGGGTGAATTGGACAGGCTGGCTGAGTGGGCAAATACTTGGCAAATACAAATAATGGAGGTAAATGTGAGGTTGTCCACTTTGGTGGCAAAAAACAGGAAGGCAGTTTATTACCTCAATGGTGGCAGTTTAGAAAAAGGGGGAAGGGCATCAAGATCTGGGTGTCATGGTGTAACAGTCGCTGAAGTTTGGCATGCATGGAAAGCTAATAGCGTGCTGGCCTTCACAGCAATAGGATTTGAATATAGGAGTATGGATGTCTTTTGGCAGTTATACAGGGCCTTGGTGAGTATTGTGTGCAGTTTTGGTCTCCTAGTTTGAGGAAGGACATTCTTGCTACTGAGGGTGTCCAGGGAAGGTTCACCAGACTAATTCCCGGGATGCAGTAGTGACATATGAAGAAAAACTAGATCGACTGAGCTCGTAATCACTGGAGTTTAGAAGAATGAGAGGGGATCACCTGGAAACATATAAAATTCTAATGGGACTGGGCAGGCTGGATGCGGGAAGAATGTTCCCGATGTTGTCCAGAACTAGGGGTCACAGTCTAAGAATAAGGGGTAAACCATTGAGGATTTTGATGAGGAAGAACTTCTCTCAGAGTGTTGTGAACTTGTGGAAATCTCTATCACAGAAAGCTGTTGGGGGGGCAGTTCTGTTGGGGGCAGGGAGCTGGACATGGCCCTTGTGACTCAAGGGATCAAGGGGTATGGAAAGAAAGCGGGAGTGGGATACTGAATTTGCGTGATCAGTCATGATTATATTGAATGGTGGTGCAGGCTCAAAAGGCCAAATGGCCTATTCCTGCACCTATTTTCTATGTTTCAGTGAGGGCAACGTAGCTACCAGTTGCTGGCAAAGCACCAACCAATGCAGGAAGAGGATGAATGAGCTCCACCAGGGTAGGTCCTCTCTCAGCTCCCTCCACTGTCAAACTCTCAGCATGGCATCATGTACTCAAACAGTCACTCTTTTCACAGACCTCACAGATTCAGACATGGGGACACACATCAACACTTATTCTCTCAAGAAGATTTTCAAAACACCACCATTGCATCTGTCTTATTGGTCAAACTCCAGTCTCTGACCCTTTTAGTGAACGCTCACCACACACAGGGGACATGCATTTCATCCAACCTCTGCTCCATCACCTCTGATCACATCTCTTCTTTTTGTCCCAATTCAGGCCGCACAACAAGGAAGAGCAAACCCTGGCTGAGGGGAAGGGTGGAAGAGATCTTAAGCCTCATCGAGTTTGAGGAAACTCTTGCGGAGCTCATCGGTGAGGAGTGGGATTGCTCCTGTGGTGAAGCAGAGCTTTGTCTCCCGTAACAGCCTAGTACAGATCATGTCACGGAATCCAATGATTCACTCTGAGTGATATGAACTCTGAATTAACTTCAGCTCATCCACTAATCCATTTGTCTTTTGCAGGTGCAAGCAGACTGCAACCAGCTAACCAGCCCAGCAGCTCTCCAAGCCCCCAGAGCACACCCGGAGATGAAGGGGCTCAGGAAGGACTGTCACAGCACTCATCCACACCCTTCACTAGTGCAGAGACACACACATCAGTGGGACATATTTCAAGGTTAGAATCGTGGGTCACTTTCTGGAGATCACCTCACTGACACATCACCGCAGCAGTCGGAGGCAAGGATGGCCCAGGTCTCCCCCACTCTCACCCACCTGCTCAGTCCCAGTCAAATGATGGCCCTCTGGAAATGGTTACCACTGGAGATGCAAAGTGGCAGCGGAACGTTCGGCAGACATTCGACAGTCACTCAGCAGACTAAAGCGAACAATGGAGATGTCCCTTCATGTTCTGTCTGATGTCATGGTTGTAACATGTGAGTGCCTCAAGGTTACCAAGAGAAGGTTGGTGACCACCATGGCGGGCTTTGGTCCAGCAGATCCAGCTGGATTTGCACTTGACCATATATGCTGATGGGCAAAATCAGGATATAGATCACAGGGGGAGGAGAAACCTTGACCTTCCTCCAGGTGCCTCATCTCAGCCAGGAGTCAGGCTGGGGTCTCCGTACCCAAAGGCAGGATGAGTGTCATTTGGACACTCTGTGGGCATCCACTCTTAACACTCCAAGGGTGTGCAGCTGCTTAGAGTCACCTGTGCCTGTGCCTGCACCAACTTCAACAACACAAACCATTGAAAGTGCTTCTTCCCTGAGCCTGAGACATTTATGTGTCAGGACCCCTTCAGGGCTCAGGTCATCAGAGAATGTCCGCCAAGATCATCACAGGCAGCAGGACAGTCTCCCTCAGCACCTGCTGCAGATGTTGGGGCTGCACCAAGGTGTGTGGTAAGGTTGAGAAAGTTAAAAAGTTTTGATGTTACCTCAAGGTCATTGGTGCCTTATCACTTTGGATTGGATTGGATTTGTTTATTCTCGAAGCACTTCATTACAACTGACGTCAGGGCCACCGGGCGGTAGTCATTGAGGCATGTTGCCTGGTTCTTCTTTGGTACCGGTATGATGGTGGTCTTCTTGAAGCAGGTGGGGATCTCGGAGTGGAGTGGGGATAGGTTAAAGATGTCTGTGAATACCTCTGCCAGCTGGTCTGCGCAACTCTGAGTGCACGACCAGGGATCCCGTCCGGGCCCGTCGCCTTCCACGGGTTCACTTTCAGGAAGGCCGATCTGACTTCGGAAGCTGGTGGGTATGGGTGAATTATGGGCTGCTGGGGCACTCGACAGCAGATTGTTGGTTACCTGCTCGAACCGAGCATAGCATGCATTGAGTTCATCGGGGAGGGGTGCGCTGCTGCCAGAGATACTGCTCGGCTTCGCTTTGTAGCCCGTTATGTTGTTTAGCCCTTGCCACAACTGCTGAGAGTCTGTCTGTGACTCTAGCTTGGTTTGATATTATCTCTTGGCATCTCGGATGGCTTTGCAGAGGTTGTACCTGGATTTATTGTATAGGGCACTTTGAATGAATTGCACTTTTTGAGGACTATTACATGAATCTATTTTTCTGACACCATGGGCTAGTGTGCAGTCAATTCCAGCTTCACAGGCCCCGGAGTCTCAACAGCTATTAACCAATAATTTGTATTAAGTTTCCGGGATCTTTGGCCCTTGACTATTCCAATGACATAGGTGGATCCTCTGAGTGAAGGCCCAGGTTAATCCATAAGACCATAAGACATAGGAGCAAAATTAGGCCACTGGGGGCCATCGAGTCTACTCCGACATTCAATCATGGCTGATATTTCTCATCCCCATTCTCCTGCCTTCTCCCCATAACCCCTGACCCCCTTGTTAATCAATATAATCAAAGTGAAAGTGACTCCAGAGAAGGAATCTCAGAGTCTGAGCATTCAGACCGAATGTTTCAGCCAGATGGTCCTCGTTAGCCATCCGCCCAGTGGTTCTCAATCACTCCGCATCCTGTAAGAAGTCAGCTAACAAAACAACTTCAACATCCGAAGCAAGAACAGTCATCTTCCAATTCACATTAATCCTCTTCTATTTTAGCTTTCCCCACCCTTTGTGCGTGTATGTCTTGTGTGTGTTTAGCTAGAGGGTGGATCATTAAGTGGGGAGGGGGTAGTCATTAGCTGTTGGTTATTCTATGACAACTAATCCATGCTTTATCTCTATTATTTGTTATAAATAAACAGTTGTGTTTCACTTACAGTTCTGGTGCCTGTAAGCCATTGGAACAGTCCAAGATGTGGGAAACATCTAGCTTCAACTCACATCGCTGTCCTTCCTTGTTGGACTTTAAGTTAACAGAGTGAGCATATCACCAGGACACCAATGTCCACAGCTAAAATCTGACCCAAGTGTGACATGACAACTTAAGGCCTAAGTGTGAATGCAAGACCCGTTTGGCTATTCCCTCAAGAAGTCACAAAATTGCGTGGACGGTTAGAGAAGATGCTTCCAATCATCAGATTGAGCTTAGTTTTACCCATCTTGGAACCTTTCATTATGAGGGTATCATGGGCATGGCTTCCATGTTTCCCCTTTTCAATGGTATGAGCATGCTCAGGTTATCCTTCAGCTTCCCCCGGGCTTTCTGGAGCTCCTCATATTCATCTTCTGAGGAGGGCTCCTCCTCCTCTAGTTCACCCTTTGACAGGGCCTCACCTCTCTGCATCACCACATTGTGAAGGCACAATCATTCGGCAAACCCTCTCCGGTGCGTATTGTAGCGAAGCATCTGAGCAGTCCAAGCATCTGATTTGCATCTTCAGCAGTCCAATGTTTTGCTCTTTGAGGGAGCGTGTGTTAGCGTGAGCAGCGTTGTACCTTACCTCAGCTCAAGTTTGAAGTTAACGCATCAGAATCAAGAGCCAGTGTTTAAGTGGGTAGCCCTTATCCCCCAGCAACAATTCCTGCAGACATTTTGACCCTCAAAGATCCCAGGCACTTGGAAGGATGTAGGAGTCATGGCAACCTGCAGGGAACCATGCATAAATGCCCCAGATGTGTTTTCGATGGTCGCACACCTTGCGGTTTCTGAACATCAAGGGTTGCTTCCAGCGATCCAGGAAGCCACAAGGGTACAGTCTATTGTTCCCTGCTCTCTTGGGAACACAGAGATAGGTGCAAACCCCGTGAATCTCTGAGCCTCACTATCCTTGCACAGAGAAAAGTTCAAATAAAGATGGGCCCTCCTGGAAAGGGTTTTGATCATCTCTTTAATGCACCGATATGTTGCTGACTTTAAAATGTCGCACAGGTCTCTAGTTGCTTCCTGGAAAAACCTAAAGGCAAAGAAATTGAGTGCTGTCATCATGTTTGGGGCCACTGGCAGGGGAATGTCTCCAAACCCATGTGGTGTCAGGTCTTCTCGGGGCAATTGGCATATGTGACGGACCAAGGGCTGGATTCTCCGTTTCTGAGGCTAAGTGCCAGCGCCAACAGAGGATCCATGGTATTTCACGATGGGAAAATCGGCGGAAAACCTTCACTGATTCCAATACCAGTGAAGGCCTAGCACCGGCTCCGTGTGAAACACCCGTGGAGTGCACAAAAAACGATCAGAGAATCTACGGGTCACGGGCTGCGCATGTGCAGGGCTGACAAACTGCAGCCACACCCGCCCACACAAGCACCGGTCGTGACGTAAAACATGGCACCGGCCGTGCTGGACCATATACCCACCCACCCCGACTGCACAGCCCACCCTTAGCCACCTCTCACCACTCCCCCAGCCCCAGGAGGAGCCCCCCAGCCCACTGTCTGCATGCCGGCACGCCAGGCTCATGACTGCTGGGACCAGACATGGCCCACGCCATTGGGAACTTGGCCCTTGGTGGCAGAGCATCGCGGGTGGGCTGGCTGATGACCCACCAACTGCGTTGCGACTGCGTGTGACGCCAATTTGCAGCAGGTTGAACATCACGAACTGGCGTCGAACCGGCGCCTGCCTCGATTCCGGCGCCGGGAGCCATTCACCGCACGATCACTTTTCTTCGTTTCGGAGTTGGGATACTGAAAATCCCACACCAGATCTTTGGAAAATCATAACCTTGCCCTACACTGCCTCTCACTCATTTGTAGAAAGGAGACTCATGGACAATAGACCCTTGGTGTTGCCAGTTGTCTCAACTGCCTGGGTCTCTGCTCCTCAACCTCCTGTTCATGCTCATTCTCACCTTTGCCTTGTCCCACGTGCAGTGCCTCCTGCTAGAGCTCAAATGAGAATTTGTAAAAAAGCTCCTTGGACACTCATTCTCACTGTTGTCTCCTCTTTGCAAATAGATGTTAAAAGCCAGAATGTGGGTGGCGCAGTGGGTTAGTACAGCTCACGGCACTGAGGTCCCAGGTTCGATCCCGGCTCTGGGTGACTGTCCGTGTGGAGTTTACACATTCTCCCTGTGTCTCTTTGGGTTTTGCCCCCAGAACACAAAGATGTGCAGGGTAGGTGGATTGGCCACGCTATACCCACCTTCACTGATTCCAATACCAATGCCCCTTAATTGAAACAAATGAATTGGGTACTCTAAATTTAAAAAAAAAACAGAATGCGTAATGGGTGCTAAGTATAAAGGTGTGAATGGCAGACAAATGGGAGAAATTGGGAAGCTAAGCTGCCTTACCATGGGACTCTAGTACACACGTAGAGGTTAACAGCATTCTATTCCACAGATGTGACATTTGCAGCCCCATGGGGGGTGAGAACTTGTGAATTACCTCATTGAACTAATGTGGCTCTGACCTTCACTTATTGACTTGGCATCACAATGAGCACTCGTTTGTTCATGGTGACTGAATGGAATCCATTTGGCCATGAGTGAATGGTCTTAATAGTTTACCTGTGACTCCCTTTCTCAGATGGGTTGGCATAATTGATGTAGCTCTCCCATATTCACTGCAGTCTTCACTCTCCAATGCTTCATTACTACCTTACACGAAGTAGTTTTTCCAATATTGACATATCATAGAATCTACAGCGCAGAAGAAGCCACTACCCATTGAGTTGCACCGGTCATTGGAAAGGGCACCCCACCCAAGCCCACGCCTCCACCCTATCCCCATAACCCAGTAACCTCAGCTAACCTTTTTGACACTAATTTAGCATGGCCAATCCACCTAATCTACACATCTTTTGACTCTGGGAGGAAACCCGGAGCACCCAGAGGAAACCCACACAGACATGGGGAGAAAGTTCAAACTCCACACAGTCAGCCGACACTGGAATTGAACTCAGTTCTCTGGAGTTGTGAGGCAGCTGTGCTAACTATTATGCCATCGTATGAGGATATAAAATGGTGCATTCAAAAGGGCAAATTTAGAAATCTGGCTACCTGTTGTTTCCAGGGCAATGGATATATACGTCCTGTGTAATTGACCTGAATCCTGTCCACTGTAATGGCACAAATAAGTGAGTATGCATTCCAAGAAGGAGCCCCAGATCCCAGCTTAGGTGCTCTCCCAGACTTCTCACTGTGAGGTCAACATAGCCTCTAGGAATTGCTGCACCTTCTGTATGTCAGTCCCGGAACTAAAATGGGAGGCTTGACATAGTTCCCATTTCCAAAGGGGACATGGACAGAGATCTTCACAAATCACTGCAGCCCCAACCTGTTTAGTGCTTGTGCAAACTTTCCCTTAAATGTCACATTAACAGGCATCCCACCACATAACCTGCAGGCTCTGTGTGCATCCCCTTCCAGTAATACATATGCTACCAAGACCCCCTTTTTCTCTGTGCCTTAAAAAGCCTAGGCAGAGCTTCCCTCTCCTTGGCTTTCCCTCTGCCGTCCATTGTACAACCTCTTCATCCATCTTCCTGCCTCTCTGTCAGCTATTATGAGACCTTACCTTTCCCAAACCCACTCTTTGCAGAGCCCTCCTTGCATATTACACCCCTCCCTCACCCACCAAATGCCACAAGTCCCCATCTCGCACTCCTCCCCTGGTCATCTGTCAGACCTATGTTACATTGGTTACACCGTGCTGTCTAGATAGACATTGGTGTGTGGTAGATAGACATTGGTGTGTGGTTTGTGTCCCTCTCTATCTTCATTTTAAAAGCTGTTCCAGACTGTTTGGTAACTTGTAAGAGATAATTGCTTTCTGGAAGGAATTCAAATCTGCTGTTTGAAAAAGGGGAACAGAGTATCAGTAACCACAGTCTTATACAATTGAGAATGCCATGTGTTGGGCCATGCCTTTGAAAAGGGGTTTCTCGTTTTACTTGGATTTTGTTATTGAATTGGAACAGTTAAGGGGAATTCATTAAGGATTATACATAGATTACTGCAGTTGTGTGGAGTCTTTTTGTTTGTAATTCATAACATTTCTGGTGGTGTGTGTTTTTACAAATGTCAACTAAATTCTTAGAATAAAGCTTGTTTTTTGATTAAAATCGTCGAAAAACTCTGTTGAATAACACCCAAAAGGCAGGGACTTGTGCTCATCTTAGCCAAATTCAATAAACAGTGGTAGGTCAGGTGAATGCCACAATATACTTTGGTGTTTTCTAAACCCATAACAAGCCCCATCCCCTAATGCCACAATCCACCCTAACCTCTCACTCGCTTACCGTATGTATTTACCTCCTCTTTTAGCTGGTCAAAGTGGGATTGAAACAAAGGGATATTTGAACATATCAAATTATGGCAGCTGGTTCCATAAAAAGGGGGCATGGTCTATTCCACCCCCAATTCCCCCCACCCACCCCTGGTTGGAGGTCCCAGTGAGAAATATGGAAGTCCAGTCCAACCAGTCCAAGGTAAGGAAATCAGAGCAGAGTGGCAATAAAACAGTGATTGCCAATCCACAGAACCTTCTGCCGTAGACTGGGCCCAACTTATTATTTCTTACTACGAGAGGAGCTGCTGATCTGAACTATATTCCTTGATTGTTAAACATTCCTCAAAGCAGTTACTGGGACCCATATTTGAAAATAACTGGTTGTCCTGCCACAGTCTGCATTTGTTCAAAAGTAATTTTCCTATACCAGCAAACTTTGCAAGTGATGGACAAACCTGACAACATTTGTATCAACTTAAACCTGTGACAGATTTCAGATCTGATCCAAATTTTTAAAAGCTTCTTTTGACCAGTGACTACATTAAAACTAGCATGCAGGTACAGCAGGTAATAAGGAAGACAAATGAAATTTTGGCCTTTATAGCTAAAGGAATAAAGTATAAAAGTAAGGAAGTGTTGCTGCAACTGGACAAGGCATTAGTGAGACCGCACCTGGGGTAGTGTGTACAGTTTTGGTCTCATTATTTGAGGAAGGATGAAGTTCATTAGAGGCAGTTCAGAGGAGGTTCACTTGATTGAATCCAGAGATGAGGGGTTTGTCTTGTGAAGAGAGATTGCGCAGTTTAGACCTATGCTTCTTGAGTTTAAAAGAATAAAATATCTAATTGAGGTATATAAAATGAAAAGGTATTGACAAAAGTTGACACAGAGAGGATGGTTCCTCTTGGTGGGGGGCAATCTAGAATGAAAGGTCACAGTTTTAGGATAAGGGGTAGAAGATTTAAAACAGAGATGAGGAGAAATTACTTCTCTCAAAAGGTCGTGAATCTGTATAACTCAGTTCCTCAGAGTGCGGTGGATGCTGGAACATTGAGTAAAGTTAAGACTATAAGCGCCTGAAGAGAACGTCTGTTGCTTGCTCAATGTGACCACTGCAGATATGAAACTGGGGCATCTGCTGTTATGCCACATGCAGTTATCATGTAACACAGTGAGCCACGGGCCTGAAATTGAACCTAAGCTGCAGTGCTGATCTGTTCATTGGCACTGTGGAGTGTTACGGAGGATAATCCTGCTTGCAAGTGTCTCACATTGCACCACTTTCACTCTGTAGTTATCAACAGGGTAACTGACGGCTGAGCTGTCCTTTGTTGTCACTAGTATGCAGACTCCTGTCTAAACTTAGCCTTTCTTCCCTTCATCTTAGTTCACCTCTGCATAATTTTCTATCCCTCAGCTCTGGTAAAGGCTGCTAATGGTTTAGGATATTCATGCCTTCTGAATTTTAATATTTTCTGAAAGTTTATCTCCCCCCTTGTGCTACTTCCATTTGTTACCACCCCTTTTAATTTAACTCCTACTCATGGTGTGATCCCAAGATCCATTGGGTTTTGAATAACTTTGGCAATTAGTTTGAAGTGGAAGATAGAATGCCGGTTGCATTTGTTACTGGGTTACTTTTAAAGCAGAGAAAACCGAATACAAACTGATTTACATCTGAAGACAAAGATTAGACTTCTTCTTTTCCCCTTCACTGTTTTTTTCCACAATCATCTATATTGTTTTCTGCTTATTCCCCTGTGCTGTTTTGTTTCCTTCCTTTTTGGCCAGGATATTCTGCTCTTGCCCAACACAGCACTGGAAATTTCAGCCCAAAGTCAATGGAACTTTGGCTGGTTTGTCACATTTTCTGGTGTGAACAATTTCCTGCTCATTGTCATCCTTTCTTGTTCCTCACCTGTTGCATTATTTTCATTACATACAATTGCCTCATGTTAGGAAAGACATAGGGCGGAATTCTCCGCTCCCCACATGGCGTGGGAGAATCGTGGGAGGGCCTCCCGACATTTTTTACGCCCCCCCCTGGCGCCCCCAGCGATTCTCTCCCCCCCCCCCTCCTCCCCCGGCTCGGAATAATCGGCGCTCGCCGTTTTTCACGGCGAACGGCGATTCTCCGAGCCCGATGGGCCGAGCAGCCGGCCCTTCACCATGGTCGCTGCATTCGTGAAACGGGCACCAGATTCCCGTTTGGGGCATCTAGGGGCCCGATTGGCATGGGAGCACCACGACTATGTTCGGGAGGGGACAGGCCCGTGATCGGTGCCGACCGATCGTCGGGCCAGCGTCCAAAACGGACGCACTCTTTCCCCTCCGCCGCCCGGCAACATCAAGCTGCCACGTCTTGCCGGGTAGCTGAGGAGAAAGACGGCCACCGCGCATGCGCGGGTTTGTGTCGTCTGCGCGATGAAGTCATCCGCGCATGCGCGGGTTGGACCCAGCAACCTGCGCATGCGCGGATTGGACCCAGCAACTCGCGCATGCGCGGATGACTTCACATTCTTGGCATGACGAGGTCGCTGCCGAGAAAGACAGAGGCCGTTCCTAGCCCCCTGGGTGGGGGGGGGGGCGAGTTCACGACGGCCTTCACGAATTCGGCCCCCTGCGGAGAATTCTGCCCATAATGTTCCCTAGTACTTCAGTTGAAATTGGGATTTTAATTGTTGAAAAGATTACTCTTATTGTTTAAAGATTGCACCATTATATAAAGGGAAACAGGTGGCACTGTTTTGCTGTTGGAGAAGTGATTACTGAACACAATAAACTTGGAGTCAAAGAAGTCAAGACTTGCTTCCAAAATTTTTATCATAGAGTTACCATTGGAGCTTAACAATGGTGGTGAGAATTGTTCACCAATTTGCAAGAAAAAAGGATTGGAAACAAATATTTATTTAAATTGAACCATAGAATCCACATGATAAAAGATTATATTCTGAATCCTAACCTGAGATGTGATTTACAGAAACTTAGAAAACAAACAGTTGAATCCAAAGGTGGAGTTTCGGGGTATGACTATCGATCATTGTTTTCTGAGCATCAATCCTATGACCAATGGAAGAATGAAGCTATCTTGTGGACATGAGTTACTTCTTTGCCCAAGAAAAACAAGGGATGGCCTTGGCACTTTGTTTACCGTATAGAAACAAAATAAGATGCAAAGGTTTTTTCAGAATTGGAGCCAAAGCATTTCACCTCAGATGAAGTTTTGGGTACATTATTAACTTTCATTAAGATTTACAAAAAGGATGACTTGTTAAGTGTTTGTGAGGCTTGGTCAAATTTTGACAAATTCAGAAAGTCAGAGGAGACCTCCATAGAAGAGCACACAATGGAATTTAGCAGACTGTACACAAGGTTGCAAAAATTTCGTCTTGTAATTCCTCAATCCATGCTGGCGTTCAAGTTATTAGTTAAAGTTACAAATATGATAGGCTTCTGGTTTTGACGGTAATTCAATTCTTAGCAAGGCATACCCTGATGGAACAAATGTTAGAGGCTCTAAAAACGTTCCTGGGCAAATATTCCTGCCTGGCAGCCTTCATGACACAAAGGGGCGGATCAGCAATAAGACAGATTCTGGAAGACACAATGTTAACGGGATGGTGAGGTTGTCTCGAAACAGATCACAAGTGTCAATATGAAAGATTTATAAATAAAGATAATGAGGACAGAAATACATTTAACAATTATGGCAGGAGGAATGAATTTGGAAATTTGAACAGAAAAATGAAACCCAGAAATGGGTGGCATGGTAACACAGTGGTTAGCACTTTTGCTTCACAGTGCCAGGTTCCCGGGTTTGATTCCATCTTGGGTTACTGTAGGGAGTCTACACGTTCTCCCCGTGTCTGCATGGGTTTCCTCCGGTGCTCCCGTTTCCTCCCACAGGTCCCAAAAGACATACCTGTTAGGTGAATTTAATATTCTGAATTCTCCCTCAATGTACCCAGACAGGCGCTGGAGTGTGGAGACTAGGGGCTTTTCACAGTAACTTCATTGCAGTGTTAATGTAAGCCTACTTGTGACAATAATAAAAATTATCATTATTAATAACTGGTGTTTGAGGTGTGATTAATAGTTACATTGTGCAATAAATGGTCCTAAGCGATATAATAGGGTGTTTGAAACGAAACACGAGGCAGAAGACTCTGAAGTGGATGATTTTAAAAAAAAATTTAGAGTACCCAATTCATTTTACCAATTAAGGGGTAATTTAGCGTGGCCAATCCACCTAGGCTGCACATTTTTGGGTTGTGGAGCCAAACCCATGCAAACACGGGGAGAATGTGCAAACTCCACAAGGAAAGTGACCCAGAGCCGGGGTCGAACCTGGGACCTCGCTGCCGTGAGGCAGCAGGGCTAACCCACTGCACTGAAGAGGAAGATTGTAGCCACCTGGGGTGGCCACTGCCCAACACAAAATGGAAGATTGCAAAGACTGCAGGGAAAATGGACATGTTGGAAAGCAAGCAGCTTGCAAGGTGATTGTGTATTGGGACGACTGCAGAAACCGGTTTTGACTGTTGCAGAGACCAGACAGCACTGTGAAAGAAAACCCGTTAACATATTAATGAGGCAATACCGGGCGAGTCCCAGATACAATGGACACAAGTTAAGCACAAATCGATACATTCTATGGAAGGCCAGACCCAGTGGCGCCAGAGAAGCCCAAAACAATAGGTCCTAGGAACCGCCCCAGCAACAAAGGAACTGCCCTATGATTGGGGGGTTCAAACATATCGATTGGGAAGAGACCCAATCGATTCCAAGCAGGTAAGGGAGTCCGCCCAAAGGGGCGCGGATCCCCTGGGACCTATAAAAGAAAGGTCCCACACATGGTTCAGTCTCCTGTCTCCGGGCTCCTGTCTTCTACACCAGCCGTCAAGCAGCAGCCACCAACAAGTAAGTGCCTAACGACGACCGCTACCAGAAATAGGCACTCCTGACACCCTTTGCAATTGATAGCAATCCGAAGTCTGCAGACCAGAGCAGAGCAAGAGGCCTTGTTCCCTGACCTCGCAGTTCCTTCGAGATAAGTATTAGTTGTTTAGCGATAGGAGTAAGTTTAATCCTTTAGCGTGCGCATGGGTAGTTATTATAATTGTATTATAATAAACTCTAGTTGTTTGGACTTACTAATTGGTGTACGGTTTTATTGCTTTGAACTTCACCTTGAAGCTTGTGGCGGTGTCTTAACGGCACCTGGCGACTCCAGAGCTTAGAACGAGAAACAGAGCCAAAGTGAGTGTTAAGCACACTCACCCAGAACGAGCAACAAGATATTAACCAAAGAGAAGGCATTGTCTAAGTTATGAGAAGTTTCAATCTGATGATGAAAGTGCTGGTCGAAAAGTCTTTCAATTGTGCCGTATTAGTCAGCTGATGCTTATCTAGCGTGGAATAGACTGGTTAACACCTGGCCTCTTTAAGTGACAAAGATCGGAACAAGATTAAGGAAGTTGGAAGTTCCATGAGTTTCAGATTTGGGGATGATAATACCCCTAAATCGCAGAAAAGAGCAGTGATTCCTTGTAAAATTGCTGGAAGGAATCATTGGGCGCGATTCTTCCAAAGGGAGACTAAGTGCCGACGCCGGAGCGAAACCCGGAGTGTTTCACTCCGGCGTTGGAGGCCGCTCCTCGCCCCCTATTCTCCCATCCCCTCTCCCGGTGGGCTAGGAGCGGCGTTGCGCGAATCTGGGCGCCGGACCTTGACGCTTGCGTCAAAGTGGCGCGCCGAGAATGACGCGGCCGGTGGCGCCTAAGTGAAGTCAGCCGCGCTTGTGCAGGTTGGCCGGCTCCAACCTGCGCATGTGCGGTTGCTGTCTTCCCCTCCGCTGCCCCGCAAGACATGGCGGCTTGATCTTGCGGGGCGGCAGAGGGGAAAGAGTGCGTCTCTTAAAGACGCCGGCCCGACGATCGGTGGGCACCGTCGCGGGCCACACATCTGACGAGCACGTACGTGGTGCTCGATCCTCTCTCTGCCCCCCACAGGCCCAACACTTACCTGTCGCGCGATGTTCACGCCGGCAGTGACCAGGTGTGGTTGCCGCCGGCATGAACCGGTCGGGGTCGTCAGGCCGCTTGGCCCATCCGGGCCGGAGAATCGCCGGTCGCCGGGAAAAACGTCGTGCGGCGATTCTCCGAGCGGCGTGTCGTGAAACGCGACATGCCATTTTGAGGGGGGGGAGAGAATCGCGGGGGGGTGCCAGGGCGGTGTGGCATGATTCGCCCGGCCCACCCGCGATTCTCCCCCCCCCCAGCGTGGGGAGCTGAGAATCGTGGCAATTTTATTAGCAGGGATGTCGTATCCAGCAAAATATCTTTATTATTGAGCTGACCATCAATGAAGAAAGCACATGAAACTAAATATGGAAAACATCAAGACTATCAAGACACATCAAAAGCTGTGGACTTAAAACAAAAAATTGATTGTCTTAAAGTTGTATCAGCAATTTACACATACGTCTTCACAAATGTTAAAACTTTTTCTCAGGGATGTAGGTATAAGAGATGAAGAATATACCAAACTTATAGAACAGATAAGCGATAGATGTGATCTATGTAGGAAATATAGAAGAACACCATCGTGACCCATAGCGAGTATATCATTAGCAATAGATTGTAATGAAGTTGTGACTATGGATTTATAAGGTATGGAATAAAGAAAAGAACATTTTAAGTTTACACTTTATAAACTTGGTAACAAGGTTTAGACAGCTGGCGATTATACATAGTAAAGAAAAGAAAATAATTGTGGAACAGATAATGACAAATGGATAGGGACTGGGCAGGGGCCATCAGCAAAGTTCCTCACTAAAAATGGGGGGATTTTGCGAACGATGGATTTCAGGATATGTATGAGAACATGAGCATAAGAGTTAAGAATACAGCTACAGAAAGCCCATTTAGTAACACAATGTGCGAGGTAGATCTTTAGCAGATAGGCCAAATTGTAAGCTAACTTTGGCTTTATCATGGGCCATCCATGCAAATAATTCACTGCAGATGGTTGGGGGCTGCAATCCATATCAGTTGGTTTTTGAGAGAAATCCCAAAATTCCTTCAGCATTGAAAGATCATCCTCCAGCTTGAGAGGGGACGATGCTTAGCTCTACCTTTTCTGAGCCTTTGAATGCACTGCATGCGGACAAAGTGCATTCTTTAAAGCAGAAATCTCAGAAATCATTCAGTGAGCTCTGAGGCACATCAGAACCTATTTTTAAGCAGCGAGACATGGCATACTCTAAAAGAGATGTAGTTAATGAGTGGAAAGGTCCAGGAAAGGTATTAGGTACAGATTGTAAAACAATCATTTTGCAGCATGGAAACCAGGATGTTCAGGTACACTCGCCAAGATTAGTGGGGCACAGATTAAACGTTTGCAGATTCTGGGCAGCATGGTGGTGCAGTGGGTAGCACTGCTGCCTCACAGCACCGAGATCCCAGCTTCGATCCCGGCTCTGGGTCACTGTGTGGAGTTTGCACATTCTCCCTGTGTTTGCGTGGGTTTCACCCCCACAAGCCAAACGATGTGCAGGGTAGGTGGATTGGCCACACTAAATTGCCCCTTAATTGGAAAAAAATGAATTGGGTTTTCTAAATTTTTAAAATAAAAGTAAATTAAAAAATGAACAATCCCAAAGTTGAAGAAATTGTTCGAGCAAACAACTCGTTGGTGAAATTAAAATTGGAGAATTGCGTTTTGAAATGCCCATCTTTATGTGATGTTGGATAACTGAAACTGATTGTTTATAGTGATGCGCCTTATGCTAATCTCTGTGATGGCTTTTTGAGTGTGGGAGGATTTACTTTCTCCCGGGAGAGAAAGGGAAATGTTGCCCTTTGGCATGGCAAACTAAAAAGATATGAAGAATGAGAAAAACTACATTGGCAGCAGAGATGCTTGGCCTAGTGGAGGCAGTAGATGTGGTATTTTTTATACCCAATCTCCTGACTGAAATTTTGAATGGAACAGAGTATCTAGGAACAGTACCTATAGGAACATAAGAACTAGGAGCAGGAGTAGGCCATCTGGCACCTCGAGCCTGCTCCACCATTCAGTGAGATCATGGCTGATCTTTTGTGGACTCAGCTCCACTTTCCGGCCCGAACACCATGACCCTTAATCCCTTTATTCTTCAGAATGTCACATTGACAATCGGTCCATGTCCACTCTACAAAATGCATCAATGAAAAGAGATTACGGATTGACATTGTGAACGTAACACAGATGACAGAGAACAAGGAGTTTCACAAGTTCAAGGTTGATATCAGTTACCAATTGCTGACTGTCGAACAAAAAGAGGGGCTGGCTCGAAGAAGTTATTAGAAATTATTAAAAAGAGGGAAGAAATATGTGAGTGAAATAAGGAGGAATGAGGTGCATTTATTGCAGAGAAATATATATGTGTCATTATATATTGTAATTTCCATCAAAATTAAAGATTTTTTTTAAGATGGGGTATCTGTCAGGAAAGAGCTAATGTTCACTAGTACTTACGTTGAAATTGGATTTTGAATTGTTTAATTGACTGTACTTATTATTCAATAGACTGCGTTAAGATATAAATGGGTTACAGGTTGCACTGTCTTGTTGAAGTGATTACTAAACACAATATACTTGGAGCCGAAGAAGTCAAGGCTTGCTTTTATGTTCTTATTATAGAGTTAGCATTGGAGCTTAACACCTAACACCAGCCTGATTTGAACTCTGAGTGAGTGGATGGATTTTGAGCGAGTTTAAATTTCACCTTAGTCCACGGCACTGAAGCAAACCACTTAGAGCCTTCTTGCAGACTTTCTCATCTAATCCTATCGAATATCCTTCTGCTTCTTACTGCTTCAGTTCTTATCTGACTTGCCTTAGGTTCATCGCAACTGTACCTTATGGCTGCACATACATTCTTACCACTTTTTGGGTAAAGAGGTTTATTTTCTGAATGCCTATTGTGAGTGTCTTATATTTATGATTTCCGTTTTGGATTGCCCCACAACTGGAAATACCTTCTCTATGTCTTGTCCATCAAACTCTTTTGTAATCTTAAAGACCTCTGGCACGTCACCCCTCATCTTGTTCTTTGAGTAAAGAACCTACCTGTTCAGCGTTCTGGTATCATCTTTGTAAATTTTTTTCTTTTTGTACCTTCTCTATTGTCTCAATATTATTTTTAAAATATGGAAACCACAGCTGCATACTCCAAGTGTGGTCTAATCAAGGTTCTAAATAAATTTAATATAACATTTATGCTTTTGAATTCTAGGGCGCGATTCTCCGCACTCACGCCGGTTCGGAGAATAGCGGGCCACGCAAATTTTCACGGCGACACTGGTCCGACGCCCTCCCGCTATTCTCCGAACCCCGCACAAACTACACGTCGGCATTCCCGGCAAAGGCCTCGAATGCACCCCCGACATGACCAGAATCGCTACTTATTGGCCCCCCGCTATTCTCCGGCCCGGATGGGCCGAAGTCCCGACGTCATCACGCACTGTTTTCACGCCGGCCAGCACACCTGCTTTTCAAGTTCGTCAACCAGTCGTGCTGGCTGACGAGAGCTTCGAGGAGGTGAGCGCACCGCTCAGCGCACTGCTGGAGTCTGGCCACAACGGGGAAGGCATCCCCGAGAACGGGAGGGGGTCCAGAGCGGGGGGGGGGGGGGGAGTGTGGGAGATGGAGGGGGTAGTGGGGGAGATGGAGAGGGGAGTGGGGGAGACGGAGGGGGGAGTGGGGGAGACGGAGGGGGTGGAGTGGGAGTGGGGGGGGTAGGGAGAAAGTGAGCGAGTGACGCATCCAACCCCGGTTACAAAATGTCTGCCACCATGCCATGGCGTGCCGTTCATGAGTACACGGCCGCTGGTTGCCCTGTGGCTTAGGGACACAGGCCACTGACGCACCGGTGAAGAGGACGTAGTTAACTGCCCGTTGGATGCAGAAAGTCACCAGGGGTTAGGCTGCCCGCGTGTCAGCAGCGCGACCAGGCCACCGGGACACACAGGTATTCCGTGGCAGGCGGCTGCCGAGGTGTCGACTAACCTCCGTCTAACATGTCCCGTTTCTCTGCCCCCCACCACCCTTCTGTAGGTTAGCACAATGTCTGCGAACAGAACGGCTATGTTCTGCGCAGTGGTTGGGGCCGCTGCACTGCATTTGGAGATGCAGCAGCATCCGCAGCCACAACCCGCAGTGGATGCAGGGCCAGCTGCAGCAGCAGATGGAAGGGCCGAGGAGTTGCCGGTCGTCGAGCAGCGTGGCGGGGAGGAGGAGGAGGGGGAGGAGGAGAGAGTGAGGGTGCAGCCATGGCACCAGAGGCGACGACCAAGGCCGAGAGTGTACCGTGTCCTGGATCTCTTTCCTAACAACGACGGACATCACCTGCAGGAGGAGACTCTGGCTGCGTAGGCGGACTGTGATGCATATCTGTCACCTCGTGGCGCACCTCGCCCCACGTGGAATGGGGGGAGGACACGCGATCCCGGTTGCCATCAAGGTGACCGTCGCTCTTAACTTCTATGAGACCGGCTCCTTCCAGTCTCCGAGCGGGGACCTCTCCGGGATCTCCCAGTCATCGGTCCACAGGTGTATCCGGGATGTGACCGACGCCCTCTATGCCGTCGCGGACCGCTACATCACCTTTCCCGAGGACCGAGCAAGTCAAGACTCACAAGCTCGTGGATTTGCCAGCGTGGCCGGGATACCGAGGGTGCAGGCGGCAATCGATTGTGTTCACGTCTCCATGCGCCCGCCTGCAGGGGACAGGGAGGTGTTCACAAACAGGAGGGGGACATACTCCATGAATATCCAGGTGGTATGCGATCCCCACATGAGGATCATGAACGTCTGTGCAAGGTTCCCAGGGAGTGTGCATGACTCCTACATACTGGCGCAGTCGTACATCCCTGCGATGTTTGAGGGACATCCCCCCCCCCGGCTGAGGGGCTGGTTGCTAGGCGACAGGGGTTATCTGCTGAGGTCTTGGCTGATGACGCCTATACGGAGGCCTCAGACCAATGCGGAAACCCGATACAACGGGGCCTATGCAGCAACCAGGGTGGAGTGCTGCCTTGGCCTCCTGAAGATGAGATTCAGGTGCCTCGACCGCTCCGGAGGGGCCCTGCAGTACCAGCCCGACAGGGTCGCTCGCATTGTTGTGGTCTGCTGTGCGCTGCACAACATCGCGATGCAGAGGGGAGATGACCTGCTGCAGGAGGCGGAGGGAGAAGCCAGTGGCAGTGGTGCCAGCACAGAGGAGGAGGAGGAGGAGGAGGAGGAGGAGGAGGAGGAGGAGGAGGAGGAGGAGGCTGGCGGAGTGGCGGGCGCAGCACACAGACACGACCCAGGTGCTGGTGATGTCCAGGAGGCGGCACAACGGACCCGGCGAGGACGGCGGGCACGCGCCGCCTTGGTGGCAGCACGGTTCACGCGTCGCATGTGACGTCCCTGCTGAACACCAAACCACCACCTGCATCGTTAGTCATGCAGAGGGTCAACACACAACTGCCACCACCACAGCCCCCCCCCCCCCACCCCCTCTCAGTGTACACTGCTCCACTTAGACATCACCCTTACCACTGGGTCCAGACGGTATGGTACAACATTGATGGCTGTGTCAGCGGGTGTGATCAGTGCCATGTGGAATGATGACAGCCCACTCTACGAAGAGCTGTGAGCTCAGAATCGTTCGAGAGAGTCTGACCCATGGCAATAGCTGAACCATCCACCTTGGTGGCCGCTGAGATCGTCACGGACACTCTATCACGTGCCCGCGTGGGCTAGCTGTGGGAGGGGGTGGGGGGGAAGGGAATGGACACCCACCCGGCACCGAAGTTTCACCGCTCGTCAACCCCAGCGACACTCGGTCACCATCACGAATCCTGTGGCTGTGGAACAATCACACGGTATTACAAGTAAGGTGGAACAGTGCGTTTAATGTGAACAAACATTTACAGGTGCCCTTGTCCCTACAACTAAACTGTGCCCTTCACCCGTGCCAACTTAGTCAGTGTCTCACTTTGTTGCCTTACGGGCCCTACCACTACGTCTAAGTGATTCCCCAGATGATACAGCAGGAGTGCAGGAGAACTGCTGCGAATCGCCCCCTTCGACTCGTTTCTCCTTCGGCAAGCGTTTCCTGGGGCGACCCGACCTTGATGGGCCAGGCTGCTCTGCGGGCGTCTCGGGTGACATTGTGCCACCCTGCTCTGCCTGCTGCCCACCTGATGCACCAGGGATGGGATGGGGGGGAGGCCGAGAATTCCGGGACGTCCCGTGATGGACTTAATGGGACGGGCCCCGAAACCTCCTCCTCCCTCGGGGAGCCTGGTGGCCCCCGGGCCTCACTTTGGGACAGAGGTGCGAGCGGGGAGGTGCCTCATCGCGCCACCGACACCTGGCGCTGCCAGTCCTGGAGGCCTGCAACGGTATCGACCAGGATCCGAAGGTTTGCAGAAACGGAGTCCAGGGAGTTAGACATTCCCACCAGGGACTGTGCGACTTCAACCTGTGAGTGCACAACGCCATCCAGCACGTGTGTCAGGCGGTTGATACTCTCCACGACTGACTGCTGCGACTGGGCCATGACCTGCTGAGACTCGGCCAAGGCCCGCAGCGCACCGGCATTGTCGTTTTGGCTCTGGCGCATTGCTGCCTGTGAGAGGGCAACCCTGTCCAGGGCTGAGGATGACGCCTGCACGTGAAGCCCAATGTCTTGCATAACCTGACCCATGGCCAAAACCGTTTCACCCATTGCCTCCACCGCGGATGCCACCCGTGCGGTGTCGGCCTGCGTTGCTGCCATGAGTGGCACCACTCCCTGCTCGTGGACGCGGTTCGACTCCTCTAACAGTGTCTGCAGAGTCTGGAAGACAGCCCTCATCCCGTCATTGTGTCCCTGGGTGTCTTGATGCATCGGCCGTGCGGGTGGGTTGAGAAACTCCAGGAACTCTGAAAACGTCTGGGAGCCAGCTGCATGCTGGGCTTGGCCTGGCCTCCGCCAATCCGGGACCTCGGCTGCTTCGACCTCCACCTGCTGTACCTGCTCAGCTGTGATGTGCGACCCAGACTGTGACCCAGGAGCCTCATCACTAAATAGGCCCGCCGGGGTGAGTGTCTCTGGGATGGTGGATGGTGTGGGAGAAAGCTGTGCCGCAATCTTGAGGTCGTCTTGGGTGGACGCCTCCTCGATGTCATCGGCCCGCTGAGAGGCTGCAGGGCATTCGCAGGTCATTTCTTTATCTAGCGGTGTCGCCGCCCTCTGGGCATCCTGCTCCACAGATTCTGTTGGGGAGGATGGGACTCCCCGCTGATCAGGCACCCTTTGTCGTGCAGCCCCGGGTGAGGTGGGGGCAGATGCCTGTGTCCGTCTGGAGCCAGACGGCCCTGGTCGTTCGGCATCACGTCCTAGGGAAGAGAATGAAACGGGTTATTTAAAGACGCTCGGCCGGGCGCTGGACGGTCCCAGTGGGCAGAGTGTGAAGGGACAGAGGATGGGGGAGGTATCCCAGTGGGCAGGGTGTGTGATGGGACAGAGGATGGGGGAGGTTTTCCAGTGGGCAGGGTGTGTGAAGGGACAGAGGATGGGGGAGGTATCCCAGTGGGCAGGGTGTGTGAAGGGACATAGGATGGGGGTGGTATCCCAGTGGGCAGGGTGTGTGATGGGACAGAGGATGGGGGAGGTGTCCAAGTGGGCAGGGTGTGTGAAGGGACAGAGGATGGGGGAGGTATCCCAGTGGGCAGGGTGTGTGAAGGGACAGAGGATGGTGGAGGGTGGGTGTTTGTCATACAGGGTTGTTTCACCTGTTGCAGCTCCGCGAACCTCGCATTGCGCGATCTCCCAAGTAGCAGATCCACCAACAAGGTCCAGGGCTCTCTGTTCAAAAGTGGTGAGGGGCCGCAGGATGGGCGAACCCCCTCCCGTCTTGTTCCGCTCACGGGTGTTGTGAGCGGTCTTGTCCTGTTGGGGGAGAGGGCATAGGTAGATTATTGCAATACGGCAGGTATCAGCAGTCCGTTCAGATACTGGTACAGTTTGGGGGTCAAGTTGTAATAAGACGATTGCATCTCTCCACGGGGGCCAGAGCGCTGGGTCTGTGACAGCTTTGTGAACCACCCTCAACTCACTCTGCCACAATCCCCCTCCACCCCCCGTGCCAGGGGGGGAGGTGGGTGATTAAGTAAAGGGGGGGAGGGATGGTTGTGACCCGGGGGCACCCTCTTGGCACTTACCCTGGCAGCCCTGGTGAGGTCGTGCATCTTCTTCCGACACTGGTCAGCTGAACGAGGGGTCTGCCCCACAGCACTGACGGCAGCAGCAACCGCACGCCAGGCCTGGCGCACCGCGCTGGCAGGGTGGCGATGCCCTCTACGCGGGCAGATGATGCCCCTCCTCTGCTTGATGGAATCGAGCAGCATCTCCACATCAGCCTCCACAAATCGCGGGGCTGCTCTCCTCAGCTCCGACATCTTGGCCTACAGTTTCTGTGCTCGCCTGCGCCTTTTTACGGCGTCGGGCGGCGTCACGTGGGCGTGCTCGTAGCGTCGCCACTGTCCGGCGTCATCGTGCACGTGATTGACGCGGCCCCGTTCCTAGCCCATTTCCCGGACGTGAATACCTCGGGAAATGGGTCGTGTCGGGCCGTCGCAAAACTCGGCCGTTTTCACGGCCAACTTCGCGATATTCCGCGGGTGCGGAGAATCGCGCCCTATGTCTCCAGAAATGAAACCCGGTGCTTTGTTTGCTATTTTTATTCTTTTTTATTCTCATAAGGAGAGGCATGTTGCCAGGGTAACAATAGAAATCAATTTAATTGGAATGATGCTCTATCTTTGCCTATATCTGTTCCTCTAATCTTAACATAAAAACAGGGAATGGTCATTCAACTCTTCAAGCCTTTTCTACCAGTCAATTAGATCATGACGAATCTGTCTCTTAACTTCATTTTTCCACCTTTTACTCCATGTCCTTTGTTACCTTTACCTAACAAAAATTTATTTATCTCAGATTTTAAAAAATCAGGCCAAATAGTCATGCTATTGCAGTCAATAATCTGCCTCCATTCTTCTTTCTCCTTCACACCATTCCAGCTCCCTTTCCCTGTTGTTTAATTTTGTGCTCTAGCCCATTCCTCCCTTCCCTTTCTAGCCACTTTAAGCTGCATCATCTCTCCACCCTCCTCTACTTTCTGCCCTACCCATTTCTCCTCATCTCTTTTCTCCTGTTCATCCCTCTTCCCTTCCTCCTATTCATCTTCTCTAATCCTCTTCCCTGTCCCCTTCCTCTTTTCTCAGCTCTTCATTGCCTCTTCTCACTCCTGCTGTGAAAACCTGAGCCTTTCCAACTTCCCAACACGTACTCCTCTCAGCTCTACATCTTTTCTCCATCTTCAGTTCCTCACCCTTCCTCTTCAAACTAACCTTCATTCCCCATTCATTCCAATACCTTTAACACCAATCCTTTCTTAGACATTCCCTTGTCACTTACCAACAGCTTATTTCGACCTGGCAGTGAGCTGGAAAAGACTGCCCAACCCCCAAAGTTTATAAATGCACTCACTTTGACAAAATAACACCCCAACTGAGAAATGTGAGTGTAGAAGGATCGGGGTTGTGAATTGCATATAATTGTTCTGGTGTTACATGTGCAGCTTTGTCTCCAGAATGGTATCAGATTTTGAAATGCCCATGGGAACAAGGTCAGTTCTGGGTGTACGTTGGACACTGTGTTCCCGGATGCTGTGACAGTCCTCGGATGACTTCTGAACACACTGAAATTTTCAAAGTGAGGGCAGGGATAGGGATCTGTTTGTTTCCAATTAACTGCCTGTTAAGCTAGTTGAGGAGCTTGCTCACAACCTGGAGAAGGCCAGACGAAGCTTTTCAAAGCAGCAAATGAAAAGAGCAAACAACTTCGGACACATTAGTGCACCTCTGTTGGGAGCACTGCAAGCACATCGTGACATTGCTTGTTGAAGCAAAAGGATTATTCAAACTGAAGTGATGTAACAGTGATATATTGTTTGAACAGCGTAGGCCAAGTACCTTGTAACTAACCTTTTGGCCATATGACTGCTGGCCTTCCTCCCTTGCCTGTTCCTATCTGTAAGACAATGATAAATTCAGTCATGACTGTTGTCTGCCTTTAAGCCAGTCCCTCTCTCTAGGAAGCACCCAGTGCCTTCAGTTGGGGACCACGCTGACAATTAGGGGCTTTACATGTTAAAATTGTTTTGTGTCAGTGACGCAGTGTGGTCCAGGTCTGGTACTGTTTTTGAACCATATGAATAAATTAATTTTAATCACTACTAGATACCAAGTTCGACCTTTGGATTTTCCTCACCAAGTCAATTGAAAATCATGTGTGCAAACAAAATTCATTGGAAAAAGGCATCCAGTGTATGTAAGATATAAATAGACATACCGCAGAACCAAACTATAAAGGAACAGAGCAGATCTATATTTCTTTGATGACATGCCGAGACAGAACAGATAATGCAGGAGGATGCAAGATAATCCAATAACCCTCATCAAATCGCTCTCTCTCATCAAAAACTTCAAGCAACTGAGTTAAAACTGATTTTCCCTGAAGAAATCCATGTTGCCTTTTCTTAATTAATCCACATTTGCATGAGTGATTGTTACTTTAGTCCTGAATTAATGCTTCTAAAAGCATCCCCACTCGCCTAAACTGACTGGCCTGCAGTTGCTGAGTTTATTGTTACACCCTTTTTCGGCAAGGTAAGCATTCCACCCCTTGGGCGGGATTCTCCCATTCAGCGGCAGAGTGTCCACGCCGTTGGAAACACCGTCGCGTTTCACAATGACATGTATGGGCCGCTGGGAGTACTGATTCTGGCCTTTACAGGGCGGCAGCACAGCGCTGGAGTGGTTCATGCCGCTCCAGCCTCCCATCATGACGCGAACTGTACGCCGCAGGATCCGTGAATGCACAGTGGCGCCGGCGCCAACCCGCACGGTGTCCTCCCTCAATGCGCCAGCCCCGACGCAACGTGCTGTGGGAGTTCAGGGGCCGGCGTGGAAGAAAATAGGCCCAGGGAGCCAGATGCGGGCCCACTGTTCGGTGGGCCCTGATCGCAGGCCAGGCCCCATCGGAGCCCCCCCCCCCCCAAACAGGTCGGCCGCCCGACTCTGAGCGCAGAGTTCCTGCTGGCTGTGACCAGGTGTGGACGGCGGCGGCGGGACTCTGCCTTTTTAGAGCGGCCACTCGGCTGCGATCGGTGCCGCGCCAAATGCGCCGGTGCCAATGACGGCGATTCTCCGCTCCGCTCCGCGGAGAATCGCGTGCGGGCGTCAGGCAGCGTGGCCCAGTTGCGGGGATTGTCCAGCCCGGCCCCGGGCTGGTTGAATCCCGTTCCTTATTTATCAATTTAATAATGATGGTAAGTCATTTAATACTATGACTGAATTCGTGTCAAACTTTCATCAATGTATGCTCATCAGGATTTGTGCATGGATGCTTCCCAAGTCCAGAGTGATCCATTGAGACTGGAAAATGCAATTCGTACAAACCTGAGCCAAATTTCAAAAGTTCTAAAAATATTCATTGGGCCAACAAACTGAAAGTCCAGTGATCTAACTTACAGACAAAAGAAGGTTTTTGTGTTGAGCTACATTTTACCAAGGTTACCTGAACATCAACTTGCTTCTGTTGGTGCTATTCCATCTCTGTGGAAACAAGTAACTGTACATTTGCACTTTACAAACAGATTAAAATGCTGCAAAATATCATGAAGTATATATTTTTAAAATTTAGAGTACCCAATTTTTTTTCGAATTAAGGGGCCATTTCGCGTGTCCAATCCACCTAACTTACATATCGTTTTGGGTTGTGGGGGTGAGATCCACGCAGACACGGGGAGAATGTGCAAACTCCAAACAGACAGTGACCCAGGGCCGAAATCGAACCCTGGTCCTCAGCACCATGGGGCAGCAGAGCTAATTATTGCTCTACCGTACCACCCAAATATGATTAAATATTAAAGAGCTAATTATTCCTTCATCATTGAATCATTTTATGTGCAAACATATGTGCAGTTGACACCTTGTGTAAGTATCCTCAACACATTTCCAGTGATTACTAGTTGTCCAGTTGCAATTTTCTAGCTGCTCAATGTAGCCTGTGGTATTCAGATGTTAGTTCTATTCTGTTTAGCACAGGGCTAAATCGCTGGCTTTGAAAGCAGACCAAGGCAGAACAGCAGCATGGTTCGATTCCCATATAAGCCTCCCCGAACAGGCGCTGGAATGTGGCGACTAGGGGCTTTTCACAGCAACTTCATTTGAAGCCTACTTATGACAATAAGCGATTTTCATTTTTTTCATTTCATAACTAGGTGAAAATTACTGTCTGAAGAAACGCGTAAATAAGAATACGGTTTCGTGGAAATGCAGAAAATGGTAAAAAAACACTTCTCTGATGTGAAACTCAGAAAACATGAAAGTCAAAAGCCAAAATATAATTGTCACTGCCACAACTTCACTAGAAGGGGTTATATGTTTACGAAGTTTCAACCATATTTCTTGCAAATGTAGTGCAACAGATTGAAAACAGTTCTTAGGAAATTCGCTACTGTACAGATTTGTACTAATGCACCTCGTATTTTCTCATACGTCTTCAAATGATGGAGCAAAGTTGCTGGACATCCCATAATTCAGTTCAGGTATTCCAGTTTATTTCATTCGCGTTATTGCCTGAAGTAACAGGAAAGCTCCCTTTGGAACTGTATTGATAGTAATACTAGAGAATTCTGAATATGATTCGCCAGGACCGCACTCACCAGCCCTCCACTAACAAGATAGAGCAGCACTTAAGCTGCACTTGCTCAGCCAACCCCAGCCAGCTCGCAACAATGGCGCTGAGGAGACCAGCCCCAAGATTCGGGGATGCAAACCTGGGGAGGCTGCTAGAAGCTGTGGAGGCCAGAACAGTTCCCCCGACAGTCCAGAAGGGTCAGCCATAGGGCAGTCAGATCCACCTGGGATGAATTGGCGGTGTCAGTGAATGCTGGGAATGTGACCAGGAGGACTGGCCTCCAGTGCAGGAAGAAGGTCAATGACTGACACGGGTCAGCACAAGTGAGTAGACTCCATTCCCCCACCCCCCCCACCCCTGTCCGAGACCTTCCCCCCCTCCCCATGGGAGACTCCGCCCCCTCTCCCACTTCAAACCCCCAATCCTTCCTCCATCTGAGGAAGTGGTGGCATGGTGCTATTGTCACTGGACTAGTAATCCAGGGTAATGCTCCGGGGACCTAGGTTCAAATTCCACCAGGGCAGTTGGCAGTGAGGATCCTGATGTCTGGCACACCAACACCATCATGGGCCCTCGTTTAATCTGGAATTAAAAGTCTAATGATGATCATGAAACCATTGTCGATTATTGTAAAAATGCATCTAGTTCATTAATGTCCTTCAGGGAAGGACATCTGCCATCCTTACCTGGTCTGGCTTACATGTAAGTCCAGACCCACAGCAATGTGGTTGACTCTTAAATGCCCTCAGGAATGGGAAATAAATGCTGACCCAGTCAGTGATGCTCACATCTATTGAACGATTTAAAAAAATATCCATTCCCCTCTTCAACCCCCCCAACCTTTCCTTCACACCCCACCCCAACACTGTAAAATGCATGTGGCTAATGATGCCCTCTCAGTGTCTCCTCAGGAAAAGATCTCCCACGATCAACGGAAGAGGTTCCAGGATGGTGTTGGTGTGTCAGACATCAGGATCCTCACTACCCTCGAGGACCATGTCCTGGAGGTGGCCGTTGTGGTCGAGGACATGGTGGTTACCAACGCGGAGGCTGGCGGACCCCGCAGAGGTGAGGAACCACCAGGCCCCACCCGGAGGACCTGTCAAACGTGAGTTGTTATAACCTTACTGACTGACCCATCCCTCCCACTGACCAGATGTCCATTCTCCTGCAGGTCCTCCAGCTGACGGCGCTGGCCCATCCTGGGTGGCACCCTCTCCAGTATCTCAACAGAACCCTCTGAGGAGAGTTCCAAATATGCCACGTTACTAACCGTGTCACAGCTGTCATCCCCAGACTCCACCAGCGCGGATACACGCACCTTGGTGGGACATGTTAGGGTCAGGCTTCTGGGGCACAATTGGTTGAGCACAACACTGCTGCTGATGTACATCAGGTGGAGGCAGAAACACCCCGGTGAGCCAACAGTTGGACATTTGCTGGATCCCAGGACCCAGCTGGGACCCAGCCTGATGCTGAGCCTGTGCAAGAGATCATCCCAGAGCTGATGGAGATGTTAGGGTGCGGATGGGATATTCAGAGACAAATGTCAGCATCACTCCAGTAGATCCATAGCTGATTGAAGGAGATTCAGAGGCTACGGGCGCAGGAGATGCTGCCATCAATGCATGGCACCAAAGCCAACACCACAAGTGCAGAGACTGCAGTGGAGAGCCGGCAGCACAACGTCGCCACCATTATTGAAGGCATCCAAGGTGTTGCGCAGTCAGGGACGGCCATGGCTGAGGGTCTAGGCAGAATGTCCACCTCGCTGGGGGATGTGATTCAGTACTAGGCTGACCTTGATGACATTCTGTGGGACATGTCCAGCTCTCAGATGGGCATGACCGAGGCGCTGCAGAACTTGTCCCAGTCGCAGGTGGGCAATGTCGAGGCGCTACAGAGCATGTCCCAGTCACTGAGAAGCATCGCCGTGGATGTCGACACGATGGTGCAGATCATCGGGAATTGGACTAGTAATCAAGGGCAATGCTCTGGGGACCTGGGGCTGGCTGAGCCAGATTATGCAGGGACAGCCGGGGCTCGAACTAGCTGCCCTACATCCCAAGGTGAACCTCAGGGCCCTATGGGCACTGACCGGGATGAGGACTCGCTGGTCGCGAACCCAGATTCGTCCTATGGAGTGGTAATGGTAGCCACCAGCTCCCCCGAGTTCCAGCGGTCTGATGATGCCATGCTTCACAGCCAGCACAAGGGACAGGGCGGCACAGCTGTGCATGTGCCATTGACAAGTGAGCTATGGCCCTCTGGCCTCAGAGCCCCAGGGTACGACAGTCAAGGGCATCAAAGGCCACGGGACGGGATACGGTACGTGATAAGCAGTTGGCTGCCTCTACCTCAGATGTGCATCCTGGGGACACATCTAGATGTAGTGGTAGAGATAGGAGGGCAAAATACATCGAGGATCACTGAGGGCACCAGAGGTGGGGGGATGGGGTGTGTAGGTAGGGGGTGACGAGGCTGGGGATGGGGGAGGGGCAGCACCATTGGGAGGGTGGGGAATTGTCAAACACAATGAACACCTTTGTGAACAACTAGTATGATCCCTCTGTCACCTTCTTCCACAATGCGGGCTGACCTCCGAACCCGGAGTTGTATCCCATCCCCAGGGTTTTCGGATGTTGGCTGCTGCGTGTGTGGTGTCGCCTCCCGCAGTGTTCAAACACAGTGTCCAGGCAACGAGGTGTGATTGGGATACCAGGCAATGATTCCCACATGCTACATGGCCCGCCCACCCACGGGGATTCACATGGGTTGAATTCCCTATTAGTGATAGCCTTCAACCGCATGGCCAGAGGCCATGACAGTCGGTGGGGGTTTTGGGTGGTCAGTGGGGCAGACAGGCAGGGACAAGGGTTTCCCCAGGAATGGGTACACATGATCCTGGGGTTGGTATGATGATGCCATTTGCGGTTGCCCCAGACCTCTCCCCCTATCCTCCTACGTGGAGGGTCCCCCAGACGACAGTTCCCCCCCCCCCCCCCCCACCGCACACTGTGGCACGTCCAGCACCCTTGAGCTCTTTGCATGTGGGCAAAGATGTCCAATCCTTGGCTCCCCGCAGAAGCCTTTCTGTCTTTCTGTCAGGTTCACGTTTTTCAAAAGGAGTACGAATTGGTGCCACTGTGCCCACTTGCCGGGGAGGCCGATGAATGACGGAGGCCGTTGGATAAGGGGTGGCTCTCGTTAATTGTATGGGGCTTAAGTGGTGATTCTTGTTTTCTCACCTCGCTATGGTGTGATCCCAATTTCACCGACAGAAGCAGGCTGGTTGCATCACAAATTGTTTGGCGCCTGGCGAGTTTCTCGTTTTCAGCCTCCCGGTATTTAGCGGCCTCATCCTGCCTGAGCGAGAACGTAACAAAACCTGAGAATCATGCCCTTAGTCTTCAGATCAAAGAGATGTCAATTGCCCAGAGGGATCAACTTCAGAAAAAATGAACACATCATCCAACCGAATATACACACACGTGCTCCTTCCAGTGGAATCTGTTTGCAAACATGGTTTTCAGCCAACCCAGTGAGGAAAATGCAAAGTTGAGCTTCGTTACCAGTGGTGATTCGAAGTAATATCTTCCAATAATTCATAAGTAATCTTGCATAATCACAGTGCGCATTACAAACCAATATTGGGCACATTGTGTGCAAAGCAACATAATGAAGAAGCAACACTTCACCTTGTGCATTTGCTCAATTCTTACAAAAGGTAAAACTGACCCAATGTGACTTCCATGTATCGAAGTGTTTTTCAAACTTTTTTGCCTGGGACCCATTTTTACCAACCGGCCATCCTTCGGGACCTACACCGGCTGACCTTCGGGGCCCACCATTTTCTCTTACCTTTAATGCGAGAGATGAGCCTGGGCTTGTATTCTATAGTCTAGAGTAGCTAAGAATGAGAAATTACCTCATTGAAACAGGCATTATTCTCTCAGGACTCTTCAGAGCAGATGCAGAATCCAAATTTTCCACAGATGGATGGTTTACAGCCTGGGGATATAGTCTGCAAATTACAATGTGACCATTTTAGACATAGATCAGGAGGAATTACTCAACTCAAAGTATTGTCAATCTTTTTAATCTCTAAAATTCACTATCAAAGATTGTTCTGCAGGATCATCTAAGACAGATGCAGGAAGATTGAATTGAATTTTTAAAAAGATCTTCTCCTGGTCAGCACATTTACGTCAGGAGGAGGTGACCTTTCTCTTTGGGCTCCGGGTATCACTCAACACTCCAGGTTTGTACTCGCATCAAACGGTTTATTACGCAGGAGAGATGGCCTCTGTTAAAGACCCAGACCGTCTCTCCACCGAACAAAGGAAAAACATCCATTCTTATACATTTTTCAAAATATCTACGCAGCCCATTTTGGCTGGACCATGCCCAATAATATCGATTATAGATTGCATACATTAGTTGTATGTCTAATGAAACTTGACATTACGTAAAGGGGGTTGGTACATGATCATTCCATGACCTCATGCATACGACTCATGGTACCTTGTTAAAATTTTCTTTTCTGTCTCCATCTAGAGGCTTTGAGCCTACAGGGCCTACAGTACTCCTTGTTCTGTTGGCCTTTTTAAATCACTCCTTTGTGAATGCCTCCCTTAATCCCACATGTCTGTTTTCCATTTAAAACCCTAGATCATCTGCTAATATCAGCCACCATTATCTCCATGAACATTCCTTATGTCTGTAATTGTTTCTGTTGTTTATACCAGCTTGTGACTCATTCAGCGAATTATGTTCAGTAATGTGGCTAGCTTAGCTAACAGCCATTTTGTCTTTTTTAGTAACTGGGTTCTGTTAACATGGTTGTTAATATAGTGAAGCCTTTCTGATCGTATAGTGATTCTTATAATATAAAATTACAGGTTTATACAATACCTATTCCTACAAATATGCCCCTGTACAGGCACCTAAGCAAGGTACCCTTCATCTAAGACCTTCTCTCTAATCTACCTTCAACAAGTGATTCTAGGACATCAGGTGAGTCTGGCGTCTGGTATTTAAATGAGCAATTGTACTCATTTAAATATTCAAATCTGGTTCACGCTCAGTGAGGACGAGATCCAGATCGTGACGTCTCGTGAGATTTTGTTGAATCTTGTGGGACATTTTGAGCATTGCCAATCTCGTGAGAGGCCTCTAGCAGGATTCAACGGCCTCGTCCCAACACTGAGTTGGGCGCGATGAGGCTGTTGAATCGTGCTTCAAACTTAGAATCAGCTGAAGACTAGCACTTACATGAGAGCCACAATTATCAGGCCATTAACAACTACAAAATATCGTATACCTGAAAGAACAGTACACGTTGCCACTTCTGCAATATTTTCTGGAAAGAAATATTTTGCAATACACGACCGCTACCTATTTCTTTGTATGCATGATCCAAAATTGCAGACAGATATTAAAGCTCCTTTTACTCTTCTATGTTGACATTTGTCTTTATGAAAGTAAATGCAATAACCTGACTCATCAGACAAAGTTTAGCTTTCTCGTTCAGCAGTAGCAAGGACTATTCAGGGGAGGCAGCAGTCTTGATAAACATGTCTCACTGTGATTGCATTTGAACGGAAAAGGTCAGATTACTCAAGAGAAAGATATTCAGATAACAATGTCTGGGAGAAAATGAAACATGATCCGATAGTAGCTCACGCTTGACGAGGGTGTCATCAAAGATAATTCTTGTGTATTGCTCTGAGTAAAACATACTTTTATCAGGCGACGGAGAGTCCACGCAAAGTAGGTCGAAACAAAAACTTGCTTTATATCACAATAACTTATTTACAGCTCCAGTAGTTCCTTACTGGGTCTTCTCTACTCAGTGCCTTACTGGACAACTGTATTAATACAAAGCCAAGTATTATTAAGTCCTTCCCGCCTCTTATCGGGGAAGTTTGTACTCTGCAAGCTCCATGGGCTAGTCAATCATCCCTACCGCAGAAGGTGATGTGGGTTATAACATCCCTCCCTGCCCAAGACGAAGGAGAGTGCCGGTTCCTTTTGGCACCTGACTGGCCACCATGCACCGAGGTGCTGAATCGGGCAGCGTGTATCTCGAAGGTGAATGCCGCTTCCGACAACAATGATGTGACGGCTGCAATTCATGAGGTTGTGGATCCGAGGGTGTTTTGTTATGCTCTTGACATAGAGCATAAGCTGCTTCCTTGATGTGCACTCTGACAAAGGAAGATTCTGACTTGGAGATAGCTTTAACACATGTATTAAACTGTTAATGATTCTCCTACTTGGATTCGACTCTCCTGTTAATTCTGCTATAGCTACTCAGACTAACTAACCAGTCTGCTACAATCCACGTGGTGGGTGTGATGTGTTTCAATCAACCCTATCTGTACTCACTAAGTGTCTCCACTGGAAAGAGGGAGATCACGTGTGCTGTGTCCTTATATATGGGTTGGTGTAAAGCCCTCCTGTGGTAGTGTCACCTCTGTGCGTGTCTTGAATGCCCATTGGTCGTATCCTATCTTACTGACCTATTGGTTGACTGTCTGTGTCATGATGTCTCTGGTGCTCCCTCTAGTGGCTAGCTAGGTGTAGTGTGTTCACATTAACCCCTTGTGTATTTACAGTGATGAATATCACCACAGAGGGTTTCCGATCGGAGTCCTCCTGCATCTCCACCTCTGAGTCTCAATCATCTCGGCATCTTAGACCCCCTTGGGGTTCCACTGTGGCCTGATCAGGCAGCAGATGCAATTGTAGAGAAGTTTTCCGAGGATGGAGAATTTTCTGAAGAAGCGGTCATCTGAATCGAATCTGGTTACATTCGCTAGTCTCCAATCTGTAGCAACCATGCTAGAGTCCACAGAATTTTGGAAAATGATCACCAATGGATCCACTATTTTAAGGGCCACTTCCTTAAGTACTTTGGGATGAAGATTATCAAGTCCTGAGGCTTTGTGTGCCTTCAATCCCATTAATTTCCCCTAAACCGTTTATTTACTAATACTAATTTCTTTCAGCTCCTCACTATAACTTGTGCTTCTCAGAACTTCCGGTACATTAATCATGTCTTCCTTTATGAAGACAGAAACAAAGTTCAAATTTAGTTCCTCAGCCATTTCTTTGTTCCCCATTATGAATTCCCCTGCTTCTGACTTTAAGGGGCCCACATTCGTTTTTATTAATCTTTTTCCCTTTATATACCTGCAGAAACCTTGAGAGTCATTTTTATGTTCCGCCCTAATTTATTTTCAAATTGTATTTTTCTCTTCTTAATCAGTTCCCTTTCTACTCTTGTGCCAAATAGGAATAAACAACTTTTGGATTTCACCTATTCGTTCCTTGAATGCCTGCTGTTGCCTGTCTACTGTCCTTCCTATCAGTAATGTTTCCCAGTCAGTCACAGCCAGCTCATGCCTCATACCATCACAGTTACTTTTATTAAGAATCAGGACCTTGGTCTCAGAATCAACTACCTCATTATTCGCATTGATAAAGAATTCTACCATATTATGGTCATTCATCCCCAAGGGTTGTCTCACAAGTAGGTTGCCAACTAATCCTTCGCATTGCACAAAACCTAATCCAGGATGGCCTGTTCCCTTGTTGGTTCCTCAACATAGTGATCCAGAAAACCATCCCGTATTCATTCCAGAAATTCTCCTCAAATTGTACAGTGACTAATTTGAGTCACTCAATCTACATGCACATTAAAGTCACCCATAATCACAGATGTTCCTTTATCACATGCATTTCTGATATCTTGTCTAATGCTATTCCCAACATTAGATCTGCAGGTTGGTGCTATGAATACCACTCCAACGGATGTTTTTTGCCCCTTGATGCTTTTTAACTCCACCCAGACAGTTTCCACATTATCTGTACTAATACCATTCCTCAATATTGTATCAATATCTTCTTTAATCAACAATACAACTCCAGTACCTTTTCATTTCTGACTGCCCTTCCTTAAAAATTAATAGCCCTGAATATTTAGTTCCCATCCTTGGTCACCTTGGAGCCATGTCTCCGTAATCCCAACTATATCATATCCCTTTACATCTATCAGCGCAACTAATTCATCCATTTCGTTTTGAATGCTCCGTGTGTTCAGGTACAAAACCTTAACGCTAGTTCTTTTAACGTACCCCTGTTCTTTCCCTACTATTTTTTTACAGTGTTATTATCTGATACAAGCCCTTGATTTCTCTGCCTATCATTTTTCTTATTCTCCTTTCTGTCTTTTTATCTTGTTCTTGATTCCCCCTGCTCTAGATCCTTACATAGGTCACTACCTTTGAGGTCCGACTTCTCAACTTCATCCTAACTCCCTATATTCAGCTTTCAGGACCTCATCCCTTTTTTAAAAATCAATGTCATGGGACTGATGTGCACCATGACCACTGGCTGTTCACCCTCCCCCTCCAGAATGTCCTGTAACTGCTTCAAGACATCCTTGACCTGAGTACCAGGGAGGCAACATACCTTCCTGGAGACTCGTTTTCAGCCACAAAAAAGCTTATCTATTCCCCTGACAATCGAATATACTATAACTATTGCATTCCCACACTTTTTACTTCTCCCCTCTGCATCAGGACCAATTGTGGTGCAACAAATTTGGCTGTTGCTGCTTTCCCTTGAGAGATTGTTCCCCTCAACAGTATCCAAAATGGTATATCTGTTTTGCAGAGCCATGACCACAGGAGATTCCTGCAGCGGCTGTCTAGCTCTCTTGCATCGCGGAGAGATCCTCTATGCAGGGCATGGTGTAACGATCCAACCGGAAAGCCATGTTTACTGTCAATTTGTAGTCTCCACATAAATTAACTGTTTTGTCCGACTTCATTACCAGTACCGCCGCCATTGACCGGACGGGCCTGATGATATCCAAGAACTCCAACCGACTGAGTTCTCTCGATCTTTTCCAGCAAGGTATAATGAACTGGGTGCACCAGGAAATGCCGTGGTGGGCCTTCCAGGTTGACCTGTGTGTGGGCTGCTGCCCCTTTCAACTTCCCCAATCCGCACCTAAGGGTGTTCACTTCCATCCCGTGTATCTCCTGAACCCCTCGCTCTAAGCTTTCCCGGGTCAGCTTTATGTGGATGGCTTGTTGCAATGTCAAGGAAGGCTTGGCCAGCAGCTTCTTCTGAGAGGCTGCATTGTTACTGGCACAAACCAATCAGTCATGCAACATTTCAAGTAGAGGAGAGCATATTCACAGAATTCTGCGATTTTACGTAATCTTGACAAAAGCGCAGCTACAGACTCACCCGCAACCCGTTCTGTTGCATTAAACCGGTATCATTGTACCACAACAAAGAGGGTCAGATTAAAATTTTGCCCCACTAAAGCCACAGGTTCCTCGAACGTTTTAGTGTTTGGGTCCTCAGAGTATGTAAGGCCTTGTATCACTCTGAAAGTTGACTACCTAGCGGTTGTTCACTGCAATATTATTGGCCCGGAAAACATAATCTATCATCTGTGAGTACTGATTCCAATCTTCCAGTCTGGCATCAAACACATTCAAACGTCTGAAAAGAGGTATGTTGAAAGCAACTTTCCAACCTGTATCCAAGAGGTATGGGGAGGTGGCTGAGCAGCGTAGACAGCCATCCAGTTTTTTGCCCTTGTCGCCAGTTTGGTAAGGGCAATGAAAAGTCCACATCAAGTTGGTCGAAACAAAAAACTTAACTTCATTTCACAATAACCATCATTTACAGGTCCAGTAATTCCCAACTGGGCCTTCTTTAGTTGGTGCCTTACTGGCAGACGCTATTTATACAAATCTAAGTATTGTTAAGGGCCCCCTCACTCTCTTATTGGGGGAGCTCTTTTTCCTGCAAGATCCCCAACAGAGCATGCAGCAGAGAGTAGTATAATAAAATGCTCAGATCTTGCAATTTACTACACACCCGCCTTATTTAAATCAACTTAAAGATTAAAACGTAAAATGGTACATGTACATAACTTCCCAGAATTCAGTATGACTAAACCAATGTCAACAATACCTGAGAATGAAACAGGTTGGGTTGCATATTTATTGTTGGTGACACCAGTATGACTTTAACAAAAATATTATAATTTGACAAAGCTTTGTGACAAGAACAACTTTTTCTTCTTCCTTGTTGTATACTTTGAAAGAAACCTTCTGGCTTCTTTCTTTTTCTACTTTGGTAGCTTCTTCTATTTCCATTAGCTTCAACCTGCTCTCTCAACAACTCTGAATGTGTCAAACTTGAACTTTGGCTTTACTGACCAACTCCACTTAATGGTTGGAACTTAGACATTGATTGTTTTGTCTTAACTGAAGATCCTGACTCACTTTTCTCTATCAGCGGATTCCATGGTGCCAGCAAACATTCTGTTTCTTTTTGACTTCTACTTTCTTCCTGCCTTTCATTTTGGTCTGAGAGTGGCATTTGGACGATTTCCTCGTGGAAGGTTCCTCGTGCTCTCTCTTTGCCAGATTTCCTCTTTCAAACGAATGTCCTAAATGACAGTAACGGAGTTTAACTCCAATCTTCACTAGGTGGGTGAATGCACAGAGTCCCTTTACAGTAACTTCAATCACATATTTCTCCTTATCACCTCGGTGTTTTTTCATCATGACCTACTGGCTTCTAAGTTTCATGCCTGGTGTATCATAACTCATCTTCACTTTATTTTGCTTTTTTCTGACTTTGTTATTAATGTCAGGCTTAAGCAAACTAAACTTTTTATTGGGAAAGTGTTTAAGACATAAGATTTGCAACCTGTTGTGGACTGTGGGGTTAGCCTGAACAGAAAGTTGTCAAGCTTCAGCTAACAGGAAACCTGGAAATTGCTGCTCAGCTTGTTACAGAGCAAATGCTTCTGCAAAGTTCTACAATTCCTGTGGGGAAACAGTAAATCAAAATAGCTCAATTAATAATTATTATTATCTTTATTAATGGCACAAGTAGGCTTACATTAACACTGTAATGAAGTTACTGTGAAAATCCTCTCATCTCCACACTCCGGCGCATGTTTGGATATACAGAGGGTGAATCCAGAATGCCCAATTCACCTAACAAGCGCGTCTTTTGGAACTTGTGGGAGGAAATTGGAGGAAAGCCACGCAGACATCTGGAGAACGTGTAGACTCCACACAGACAGTGACTCAAGCCAGGAATCGAACCTGGGTCCCTGGCATTGTGAAGCAACAGTGGGCAGCACGGAAGCATTGTGGATAGCACAATTGCTTCACAGCTCCAGGGTCCAGGTTCGATTCTCGGCTTGGGTCACTGTCTGTGTGGAGTCTGCACATTCTCGCCGTGTGTGCGTGGGTTTCCTCCGGGTGCTCCGGTTTCCTCCCACAGTCCAAAGATGTACAGGTTAGGTGGATTGTCCATGCTAAATTGCCCTTTGTGTCCAAAATTGCCCTTCGTGTTGGGTGGGGTTACTGGGTTATGGGGATAGGGTGGAGGTGTGGACCTTGGGTGGGGTGCTCTTTCCAAGAGCCAGTGCAGACTCAATGGGCCGAATGGCCTCCTTCTGCACTGTAAATTATATCTATGAACAGTGCAAACCACTGTGCTACTGTGCCGCCCAATTTACAGAATGACTCCCAAATAAAGAAATTACCAACAAAATTCCACTTTTTGCAAATTACATATGAATAGGCAAATGATATTGCAAATAAAAAGGCAAAAAGCAATTTAAATAGTCAGTGCAACAAAGATACACATAACCCTCTGCACAAAAGTGGCACTGTGTAGTTCCACAGTTCCACAATATGTTGTCCTCTATTCGCGCAGATAGATCAGGAGTTGTATCAGCGTTCACCTTTGAGTTTCACAGATATGATTATCATTGGCAAACACACTTCTATGCCAAAAATAAAAGCTGAACTCTTTCTGAGAGTGATTTACTACTTCTCCTCAGAAGAATTCTCTGCATTCCTCTTTATGTGTCTGTTTTCTCTTTCTGTCTGAATCTGTGTGCTAATTGCCTTCATCCCCAGCTTTTCTGCTTGCAACTCATTTGTGTCTTTCAATTTCCTTTGTATCTAACAGGCACATGGATTCTTTTGTAACTTCCTTCCTGTTGGTACTGCTTCCAGGTTTATGGGTCACCAGGTCACCAGGTCACACTGATCAGTATTTGGGTGTGACCAAGGAAAATTGCAGTTGATTCCTTTACAATTGAGGCAAGCTCTTTGCAGACATTTTATTTTAAAACAATTCGTGATTCCAGAGACATTTTCAAGTAATTACAAACCTGCACTGCTTTTGGATCAAAGGTGGTCACAAAAGACCTCACCGCATTCTGTACACTTTGTTATGCAGTGTCATTTAATGCTGGGTGATGTGCTCACACTAGAATGTGCTTGACAAAGTCAATGCCGATCTCGCTATTTGCATTGCTCCCCAGCCCTGATGCTGTGGAACCCGCCAGGGGGTCACCTTCGGTGGGAATATCCTGCTGGTAGAGATGGCTGGAAGTTCCTGCCCCATGTACTGTTTTTCTTGCTCTCTGACTGAGTCCAATCTTTGATCTTCCTGCGCAATAACATAATCTTCTGTTTCCTCATCAACATATGTGCATTCAAGAATTCCCAGACGGTTGATTTAGCTTGAAATCTACTGCTCACTGCACACTTGATTAGGGAGCTTAAGGTAAAGGAACCCTTAGGGAGCAGTGACCACAATATGATAGAATTCACCCTGCAATCTGAGAGGGAGAAGCTGCAATCGGATTTAATGGTATTACAAGTAAATAAGGGTTACAAAGGCATGAGGAAGGAGCTGGCCAGAGGTGATTGGAACCTAGCAGGGACGACAGTGGAACAGCAATGGCAGGAGTTTTTGGGGGTTATTAGGGAGGCACAACAGAAATTCATCCCAATGAGGAGGAAACATGCTAAGGGAAGGACAAGGCATCCATGGCTGATGAGGGATGTCAAGGACAGCATAAAAGCAAAAGAAAAAGCATACAAAGTGGCGAGGATTAGTGGGAAACCAGAGGATTGGGAAGACTTTAAAAGCGAGCAGAGGACAACCAAAAAAGCAATAAGGGGGGAGAAGGTGAAGCATGAGTGCAAGCTAGCTAGTAATATAAAGGAAGATAGGAAGAGATTTTTTTCAATATATAAAAGGTAAGAGAGAGGCAAAAATAGACATTGGACCACTGGAAAATGTGGCTGGAGAAGTAGTAATGTAATTGTGGAGGCATTAGTAATGATCTTTCAGGAATCACTGGAGGCAGGAAGGGTCTCAGAGGACTGGAAGGTGGTTAATGTAACAACACTGTTTAAGAAGGGAGGGAGGCAGAAAACGGGAAATTATAAGCCTGGCTTCGGTCATTGGTAAGATTTTAGAGTCTGTTATTAAAGGTGAGATCGCAAAGTACTTGGAAGTGCATGATAAAATAGGACTGAGTCAGCACGGCTTTGTCAAAGGGAGGTTGTGTCTGACAAATCTGTTAAGAGTTCTTTGAGGAGGTAACAAGGAAGTTACACAAAGGTGAACCAGTGGACGTGATTTATTTAGATTTCCAAAAGGCCTTTGACAAGGTGCCGCATAGGAGACTGTTAAATAAGTTAAGAGCCCATGGCGTTAAGGGTATGATCCTGGCATGGATAGAGGATTAGCTGACTGGCAGAAGGCAGAGAGTGGGGTTAAAGGGGTCTTTTTCAGGATGGCAGCCGGTGATGAGTGGTGTGCCTCAGGGGTCTGTGCTGGGACCACAACGTTTTACAATATACATTAATGATCTGGAAGAAGGTACTGAAGGCACTGTTTCTACGTTTGCAGATGATACAAAGATCTGTAGAGGAACAGGTAGTATTGATGAAGCAAGAGAGTTGCAGAAGGACTTAGACAAGCTAGGAGAGTGGGTAATGAAGTGGCAAATGAGATAAAATGTGGAAAATTGTGAGATTATGCATTTTGGAAGGAGAAATTTAGGCACAGACTATTTTCTAAATGGGGAAATGCTTCAGAAAGCAGAAGCACAAAAGGACTTGGGAGTCCTTGTTCATGATTCTCTTAAGGTTAATGTGCAGGTTCAGTCGGCAGTTAAGAAGGCAAATGCAATTTTCGCATTTATGTCAAGAGGGCTAGAATACAGGACCAGGGATGTAGTTCTGAGGCTGTATAAGGCTCTAGTCAGACCCCATTTGGAGTATTGTGAGCAGTTTTGGGCCCCGTAACTCAGGAAAGATGTGCTGGCCTTGGAAAGGGTTCAGAGGAGGTTGATCCCTGGAATGATCCCTGAAATGAAGAACTTGTCGTATGAGGAACGTTTGAAGACTGGGTCTGTACTCGGAGTTTAGCAGGATGAGGGGGGATGTTATTGAAACTTACAAGATACTGCGAGGCCTGGATAGAGTGAACGTGGCGAGGATTTTTCCACTTGTAGGAAAAACTAGAACCAGAGGACACCATCTCAGACCACAGGGACGATCCTTTAAAACAGAGATGAGGAGGAATTTCTTCCCCCAGAGGGTGGTGAAACTGTGGAACTCTTTGCCGCAGAAGGCTGTGGAGGCCAATTCACTGAGTGTCTTTAAGACAGAGATAGATAGGTTTTTGATTAATAAGGGGATCGGGATTATGGGGAGAAGGCAGGAAAATAGGGATGAGAAAATATCAGTCATGATTGAATGGCAGAGCAGACTCGATGGGCCGAGTGGCCTAATTCTGCTCCTATGTCTTATGGTCGTATGGTTACCTCAACTAGTGCTTTTAGAGGACTTGGAGCATGACTTATTTCCTCTGCTCATGCATGCCGCCTGGCTATGACAGACGTTCCTATAGGCCTATCATATTGACTAAAAACAGGGGCATTTAAATAGTTGTTGGCTACCACGGCAATGCTATTATCTACATTTTTGACCCTAAGACTGGGAATTTAACTGCTTGACTGCCATGGCCTGAACCTCGCTGAGATCCGGTGGACCTCCCTTGCTGGCTCAGGAAAAGAACCCCCTTACAACTATCTTGTTATGATTAGGTGTAGAGAGGTCAAATGCTTTCCTTCTTTTCCATCTCATTTTGCTGCAAAAGTTTGCTTTTTTTCAAAACAAGTATACTTGCCAATTCCATGCATGTTTAACTGTTTATGTGCTGTGACCATAAAATACATGATCATACAGGTTTTCTTGAAAAGGAAAGAGCAAAGTTTTTATGGAACTTCACCCAAATAAAATAATAGATAAATGCTCCACCTTTCAGATGTACTCACCTGACACCTGTACACAAACAAAATTAAATTTACACATAGGGGAAAATTAAAGGGACTGGTGACTTGGCTGGCTTCAGGCTGAATTCGATGGTCCTACTGGTTCCACTTGGTGGCCCCGCTACTTTCGGTACTAAGGCAGTTTCAAATTGTGGGTGGGAAGTGTACCTGTTCGATTTGGAGACAGGAGCACTGGGTAGAGTTATATTTCAAATCTCTGTCTGTGGCAGTGGATAGTCAAAATCAACAGGTAGGGTTCAACTTGCAAGTTGGATGAGATGGAGCGAGAGAGAGAGAGAGGAACTGGGGGGGGGGGGGGGGGGGGGGGAATCTACTCCGTGTCTTGTTTCTTCAGCGTCTCATTGCTTGTCCTATTCTGCAGAGAAAACAGGTACTTAAATGATTGACTTATCACATGAGCTTCTCCCTCTAACTGCTCAGACCCAAACATGCTTGTGGATAGTATAGCCCAGTTACCTTGATTGGATCATGGCTTGGAATCTACTCTGCCCAGTGTTCAAGTGATTATGTCTAATGCTTTGCCTGTACCCAGTTGAGTATCCGGGTGTATACATGCTTTGCTGTGGGGATAGGAGATGGCCACTATTCGTCTCTTTCAAGGTCATTGTTCTTGGTGTGGCTTTGCAGTTTTGAATGCAGAAGACACAGTGATGCAAATGTGTAGCCATCTTTGACTGTGATACCAAGTTACTGGAATGTGGCTTTGTTCTTCAAAAGAAAAATCAATGAAGGCGTTTTCAGCCAGTAAATTCAAAGATCATGGGCTGGATTCTCTCAGCGGAGAGTGGGCATTCGCACAGAAATTGTGCCCGGTGCCGCTGAAGCGATTCTCCGGGGACCAGAGAATCTACGCGGCACAGGTAGGGGGCCGTTGACAGAGGCCCGCTCTGCGATTCTCCGTGTCCCACTGGCCGAGTTACCGACGGCGTAGTTCTAACCACATAACGGCCGTCGGGAACTGCGGATGGCGGGTGCGGACTCAGTCTGCGGCAGCTCTTGTGGGTGGTGGGCGGATCAAGTACTGGGGGGGGGGGGTCATTATGGGCGGCCTGGGGGGCAATCGGGCGGGTAATATGGTGCAGTGCCGGGCTGATCGTTGGCACCTTATTCCCTGGACCATGTCTGCCCGCTGAATACGCCATGTCGCAACAGGACGGCCACCGCAGGCTGCCACCGTGCGCATGCTCGGACTCCTCAACAGAAGTGCAGGGCCCTATATCCACAGCCAGAACTGCGAGAAGCACTCCGGGGCCTAGATAGCCCCTGTAGATGGGAGAATCACTCAGGATGTTTTAAAGAAAGTCCAGAGTGAAACACCAGTGTTTCGACGCTGGCGTGGGGACAGAGACCCAATTGTGGAGAAATGAGCCCCATTCTTTTGGCACAAAACATGGTTTCACAACAAACTCAAAGAATCTTGGAATTTACAGTGCAGAAGGAGGCCATTTGGCCCATCGAGTCTGCAATAGCCCTTGGAAAGAGCACCCTACCTAAGCCCACACCTCCACCCTATTCCCATAACCCCACCTAAGGGTTTAGGACACAAAGGGCAATTTAGGATGGCCAATCCACCTAACCTGCACATCTTTGGACTGTGGGAGGAAACCAGAGCACCTGGAGAAAACCCAAGCAGACACGGGGAGAATGAGTAGACTCCGCACAGACAGTGACCCAAGACGGGATTGAACAAGAGACCCTGGAGCTGCGAAGCAACTGTGCTAACCACTGTGCTACGTGCCGCCCAAACTCTTTCAGCCATTTCCATGGCCGTGGCCTTATCACAGGTCTTCTTTCATGTCAGTTTTTTGCTTTTGTTCAAGTACCTAGCCTGGATTTTATTGTTATTTAGGCCCCCTATAAATGCATCTTTAAGGTCCGCTTCTCACAGTGATGAGGTTTCTTCAATTTGAGAATGTTATCTGCAACAGCCGTGCTTGGCAACTGCTTCCTTTCATGGAATGCAACTCTTGTGCAATCTCACTTTTAGTCGTACCATGCTAAGAGTCCAGAATCTCATTAATTTCAGAATAGTCCAAAGGGTACTGGGGACTCACGGGCAACATTGTTTAGATACCACCTCAAAAGGATCTGATCCCATCATGGTGAGCAAAATATTATCTTCACTTCCTATTTCATTTGTTTTCAGCCAAATGTGCAACATTCATTCATAATTATACCAGTCTTCTTTATTCGGGGTGAATTCTCCCATTGTCCCTAAATATGTCATCAACGCCATTTTCTTTCAATTACATACTGTGCTGGCTCACTCTGTACCTGGATGCGATTTGCACACACAGAGCAATCTTTCAAATTACTCAAACTACCACAAAATCAACTTTCGATGGTCCAAAAATGCATCACAATATTTGTCAGTCTTCAATTTTTTAAATCAACTCTCACCAACATTTTTCTGTTGTTCATTTCACTGAGAAAAACCCACCATGTGGATTCACAGCAAGCAGGGATTATGAACTAACTTTATTTACACTTCTCCAGTAGCGAGGGCACTTTATCAAAATAGTCAGCTCTTGTAATGTACTACAATAAAATTTCCAATGCTGGCCCACTAAAAATTGATCTGCAGCTGAGGGTGATTGCCTAAAGTGTTATAACCCAGTTATGGAGGGGATGGTTCTTATTTTCAAGTACCATGGGAGGGGTTCTCCATTGGCCGACGCTGGAATCGAGAATCACGATGAGTGGAGAATTGGATTTGACGCCAAAATCGAGGTGGCCGCCGGTTTCAGGCCAAATCACAAATCTCTGGTGCCTCGACAGTGGCGTCAATGCATTCCAGAAAGCCCTTACAGTAAATGCCACGAGGATATCATTATCAGATCTGACCGGGGTATTGTCAGGGGCCTCCGTGATGCTCCATCTCCACTGGGGCGAATTCCCAACGGCGAGGGTCACGTGCTTTTAAAAAGTGTGAAAGAGGTGCCATGATGCTGAGGAAATGAGAGGGGGGAAGGAAAGTGCCCAACATCGCTATAGTTTGCTGCCAGTCATGCCGATAGCCGATGGGCTTCTGCCTGGACCAGGGGAGTAGTGGGGGTTGGCCAAGAGGTGGACTATGGGGACAGGGTGGACGGGCACGGAGCACCACTGCTGTGGCCTGCAAGGTAGCCATACAGCTGTGCATGCCACTGGCTGCCCACTGTGAACTTAGGCCACAGGTCGTATGTGTATCCCCCCAGGGACCCCACCACTTCTGGCCCCAGCTGATCCATCAGCGGGATGGGCGTGCTCCAGCGTGACCAGTGCCATCCTGTTGGCTGGGATGAGTGTGTGTGGGGAGTGTAGTATGTATATGCAGCTGCAGCTTGTCAGCGTCCCGAGTGTCAATCATTCCCGGCGAATACCATACCGTTTTGCATTGTAATTGATTGCGTTCCACTTGGCGCCAGGTGCAGTGTCAGTTTTGCTGTCGTGGAAGTCCATGAATCCTGCCCCGACGTCAACACTTGGTCTCAGAAACAGAGAACCCCGCCGTGTGTCTTTAACTTTCTGTTCAGGGACAAACAGTGAGGAAATAGATGATTGACCCTGTCTTAAAGCTTTGAGGCAGCTGTGGAAGTACAGATCTGCACAATATACTCCTGGTTATTGCACACTAGTTTCACATTGCAAAACATTTTGCAATTCATGACAGCGGATTCTTTCTGTGAAGGAATCCCGAGGGTCGTGTAGGTGCAGTCAATAACACCCTGCACTTGGAGGAATTCTGAAATCTAGGGTTCGATTTTGCTGTTTCCAGATACTCACGGGGGAATGACAGATGTGTTTTTCTTTCAAAGAAGGTATGTATAGAATATTGAGCGTGAGCATGGGCGGCAGATGCAGCTGGAACACAGTGATGTTGTTTCACTGAAAGGATCAGCATTTCTCTGAGCATGTGTCTTCGTATTCTCTCTAACTCCAGCTGCAGTTCCTTTTCTTTCTCCTCCCAGAGCACGATTCCAAAAAAAGACTTCCTATCAAGAAAAAGCTGCAACAGTCGAGACCTCCACAGCTTAGAAGCTGATTGTACCATGTTCCGCTATTCCTCAGGTAATGCAGCAGTCCTTTTCTGTATGTCACTTTCCCAACAACATCCGGGTTTCCGCCTTTAGGACCAAAGTGACACTTGCGCCACTCAAGTGCCAAGTAATGACAATCTACCAAATAGAGTCTAACCACCTCCTTTTGATGGTCGGTAGCATTACTATTATTGTATTCCCACATCAGCAGACTGGGCGTCACTATTAGTCAGACACTCAACTGAATCTGCAACATAAATGCTGTGGACCCAGAAGTAAGTCAAAGGCTAGCTTACCTGCAGCAAGTGGCACACTTCTGACTATCCGAAATCTCTCCGCCATCTACAATCAGATGTCAGAACATCCACCGTCTCAACTATCTTCTCTTTGAATTGAACTTGGGCAGCATCTTCTTCCTTATCAAGTACAGATGAAATCTAGTCATTTAGTACCTCAGCCACGCTCCCATCTCAATAAGTAAATCCCTTTATCGGCACATAATTGGCTCTGCTTTTCCTTTTATCAGCATTTTTTGATTTGTATGTCTGTAGACCCCTTTTTTAATTCCCTCATGTTATCTGCGAGTCTCTCCTTCTACTGTCTTTGCTTCTCATATTTGTCCTCGCACATCTGAGTCGTGAAAAGGACACGGGTAGGCTTGAAGTGAGGGAAATCAAGAGGTGCATGCTGAGACCACCTACAGCTTGTTAATCAGAAGAGAGTGTGAGATTCGGTGGATGTGTGACGTGAGAAAGAGGATTAGGTATCTTTAATCATTTCAGTCATGCTAATGCTATGGTCTCAAATGTGGCTGCTCCATTAATGGAGAACACCATCTTCTCCATGGGGGGGGGGGGAGGACATGGCACTCTGCCTGTCCCCAGCCATTTAATGCCTGCTGCTAACCTGTCCAACAAGAGAGAAAGAAGAGTATCATTGGGTGTGATTTAATGTGTTTGGGTGATTTGGTTGTTATGGTCAAACAGCTGGCAGTGTGTGCAAGTTGAGATTTGACCATGAGCCAGTGGGAGGGTGAGGTACTGCTATGAGTGTGAGATATGAGTTGTGATTGATGGAGGTTCTTGTAGATTAATGAAGGGCAGGTGACGAATGGAGCAGTGTGTGCAGCTAGTAGCCTCAGATGTAAGTATATGACATCTGACGATGCATTCACTGACCTCGACCACTCCGCATTGAAATTCTCGTGGCACTATAACCACGTTCTCAGGGCCATACTGCTAGTATGACTGTGATAGGTATCTGCTCACACTGCTTCCTGAGAGTTTGTCTGGAGGGCAACGGCTGCCCCCATCTCCCATCTGAAGATAATGGGCTACATCTGAATCTTCAACCACATACTCTCCCTGTTTTACCAATGGTGATTCTTACTGCGGGTCAGACTCACTTTTCCAGTCACTTCCCACACCTTTATGAGGTGTAGTTTGGTTTTAAGTATTGCTGGCTAGTCTCACAGAAATATGGGACCCTGCCAAGCTGTACAAAAAATCAACATGTTCAGAATTAGGTACACAGCTGTCAAATGAGCAGGCAGCAGGAAGTTTGCCTGCTGCTTCTATCCTAAGAAATGGACTTGGGGATACAATTTTGATCCCCTATACCTCCCTAATGAATAGAACTGTGAGAGTACCTTTACCACATGGTCTGTACTGTTTCAAGCAGCCCATTGCCAACTTTCCATGGGGTAACTTTAGATGGGCAATAAACACAGCCCTCGACAGCTTCGCTTATATTCCAGGACTGAAGTTGAAACGATTAAAATGACAATAAATATCCATGTTACTTCAAGAGAAATGTCGGCAAAAGCTTTAGATGGATTTACCTGAGAGAAGCTTTTAAAATTGAACATGCAAAGTAGGTGAGAAGGGGCAGCAAGTGGAGATAGCTAGGAAGACAGAGCTGTAAAATAGCATCAGCATCACTTAACCATTTTCTGAATACACTTGCAGGGATCCATCCTGGTTCAGAGCTTGGCGTTCTGAAAGTTAAAGAAAGATATTTTAACCCCAATATTAACCAAAGCCACATGTGAGAATGGATTAGGTTGAAATCAAATACCCGATTGAAGTCAATGGAGCATAAAAATGGGCAGGATGTAAATTGCAAACCCAATTTAAATCCATCTCATTCTTGCTGAGAAGGTTAGGTTAAAATTGAGGTGAATTTCCCACACTGCAGCCTCCAAGGAGTTAAGGAGATCAGAAATACATCCAACTTTTCTTTGAAGATCGCTTTCCCTTTCATGATGTCAACAAAACCTTAATTGTTAATAGACATCCAAGAACAGCATTCAACCATATCTTTTCCACAGTACAAGTCCTGGACTGCAGAATACTAGATCAAAGCAAGGTTATTTTAAAAAAAAATAATTTTTATTGAAAAATTTTGTATTTATATAACGAATCGCAATAAAATACCAACAATAACAATAATGATAACAGTCATAAACATTCGCCCATCCTCAATGAACAACAAAACATATTAACAACACCTTAAATGAACACAATATTAAGTTAAATAACCATAGAAAAAATAGAAACAATAATAAAGAACACCCCCCCCCCCCCCCCCCCCCGGGTTGCTGCTGCTATTGACCAAGATACCTATCTTTGAGCCAGAAAGTCCAGAAAACATTATTTCCATTCTTATTTACAGGACGAGAATAAGTTACATTTAAAGGAAAGGAGTTGAGCATATGTTTAAAACTGATGACCAAATAGTTTTCATTACTATATGAAATCCATAAGTACTCTTTGTAACCTTCTAGAGTCATAGAGGTTTACAGCATGAAAACAGGCCCTTTGGCCCAACATGTCCATGCCGCCCAGGTTTTAACACTAAGCTAGTTCTAATTGCCCTCATTTAGCCCATATCCCTCTATACACATCTTTCAAAGAGCCATTTCAGTTGTATGACATAGTTCTTCCAATGCAATGACTTAGATGATTTCCTACATGTGACAACATCAGTTCTACATCAGCATAACATCTTGGTTCAGACCTTGAAGCCACAAGCAGCTTAGGTATACATCACTGGCAATGAACAAAGGGGGTGCATCTGTCGCAAGACTTTGTTTTAAACCTAATCCTTGAGGTTTGATGTCAGGGCAAGGACAAAGTTGCTGTCACATTTTAATCCATACATTTCAATCTTTCTTTATGGGTGCATTAGTAATGGGCACTGGGAACATGTTCCTATTTTCTAATTTTTCCAGGAAACCTGAATACTGAGTAAAATAAACATAATTTTTACACAAAATATTTACACTGCCCAATACTTCCCGACCGAGCTCCTGTTCTGGTTGGTGCCATACTGGCTGACCTTTTATACAGAGGTTAATAGAGAGCCCCATACCCCCTCCGCCCCCCCTAGTAGGGGAGCATGTACTCTGCAAGGGCCACAAGGAAGATAATCTTTGTCACCCCCTAGGCCCCATGTGGGCTATGACAGAAACCTTCTCAATTTGGTTGGGTCAGGAGCATGCATACTCCTATAAGAAATTTATGGCCAAATTGGACAAAGATTTGCTTTAATTTTGTCAAGAATGGCTTTCTTGTTATGCTCCGCCATGACGTGATGATGCGAAATCAAGCAGGGTCTTAAAACACTTCAAAGTACTATTTTCATTCAAGTGTTAATGAGGATTATCTGAGAGTTTTGCTTGGATTCCAGAGTCGAGAGTGCCAGAGATGACATTTTTAACATTGCATCAGACATTATTGGGTGATTTGGTGAACCCTAACTTATACTGAGCAGTCGCATTTCCAAATGGATTTACAGATGAGAAAGCAGGACCAGAGACAGCATGGTTATTGGTGCTCTGTGTAATAGATCTTAGCAGACCTAGTCACTTCTCATTGCTTATATACTCTTAACTGGAGAAACAAGGGATATTTCTGTGAAAATTCCAGCACAAAAAACATTTCTTTATATTACAGAAGTGTCTGGATGTCATGCTACCTGTTGTACCATAGCATATTGTACTAATGTGATTTGTTTTTTCAAAAGTGTGGAAATAAGCCAAGGACCAGAAACTCACTGAGGTGCCTTGATAGAACCCTTCCAGGCAGATAAATGGCAACAGAAAATGAATCATTATCCAGCTGAATAACTCTTACTCCGTGGACTGTGTCTCTGACTCGCTAGGCCAACATCCTGGAAGTGATTTGAATCTGTAAATATCGCATGTAACACATTAAAGGTTAAGTCACCAGAATCCCAGATGACCATAGGCTGCTTTTCCCTTTGAGAGGGGAGCTGACTGGTGGTGATTTACCCCGAGCATCACCACAGGCGAGGGGCAAGGTTGAGAAGGTGGGCCTACATGAATAAGCCTCAACCAGGTATGGGAATTGAACCCATGCTGCTGGACTCGCTCTGCATCACGAACCAGCTGTCTAAACACACCTGCTGCACTGTACACAACTATCAAAATACCTGTTATTACATGTAGAAGCCATGAGTCTATGCCCATCTCCAGATAACAGACCAGACATACAAACTATATATATATATTATATATATGAATAGTCGGTGATTCTATATAGATTTTGACTTCAGCAGAACTGCAGATGGCAAATTTCATTTCAAAGAAGATGATGACTCACCTTAACAATAGCTTCCCAAAAATTGCCTCTGTGTAACAGGTGCAATTGAAATAATGCACGATTGTCAGGCCATTGAATAGAAATTTCTCCATTTATAAAATCTGAAATGGTGGGAGAACTAAATCATTCCTGGGTACATCAAACCCAGGACTAAACAGAAAGTGATTAAAATAACCCAGCATTAAAGTAGGCAATTATTCTGAAAAATGACATTACAAAAATAAAATAAATGATTTCCACTTAACATTAGTTTCAGTTTCCTACAGTTTCCTTCGTATCACCATGACCGAGTGATGTGCAGATAACTGGTGAAGACAAGTTATCTGATCATCAAATAAAATAAAAATTAATCCTAGTGTAAGGCTAATGCATCTGCTTTAACATAAGCCTGGAACAAATGCATCATTGATGAGGTGAATGATACATGTGAATCCGCCTCCTTTAGTGGGTGAAGCAGAACTTTGAATTTCATGGCATCAGTAGGTGCTTTGTTCATCAGACAGGAATTCTTTCTTGATTTTTATTTTGACTTTGAAGAAATAGTTTCTCAGTTCTGTCAGAAAGGAACTAAAAGTTACAAAGTTAGGATGGATGAGAAAAACAAGAAATGATTAACATTTCTAAACACAGGTCTTCCAAACAACGACAATGACCATTGGATTGCTGATGCACACAAAAGGTTCTCCGACTTGACGCTGCTGAGCCCGGCTTCCACAGAAATGTGCAGCGCAGCATCACTCATGGAACGCTATCGGAGCAGAGTAGTGTTGGGGGACGACAAGATACACTCCCTTTTTACAGCAATAACTGCCACATAGTAAGTTCAAATGTCCAGTCTGAATGTTAGTGAGTGAGTAAGTGAATGAATGAATGGGTACAGGATAAGTGGTGTAAGTGGGGATATGGGTAAGGTGGATGAGGTGGGTGGGTAGGTTGAGAGTAGGTGGGTAAGGTGGGCAGGTGCATGATGTGGTAGGTGCGTAATGTCGTAGACCAGTCAGAGGGTAGTCAGATCAGGATTAGGTGGGGATGTTGGTGGTCGATTTATTGCCAATGGAACAGAGTGTAAAAGTAGAGAAGTGTTTCTGTAAATTACAAAGCATTAGTGAGACCGCACCTGGAGTATTGTGTGCAGTTTTGGTCCCCTTACTTAAGGAAGGATGTAGTTGCATTAGACGTTGTTCGGAGGAGGTTCACTAGATTGATTCCAGGGATGAAAGGTTTGTCTTATGAAGAGAGATTGAACAGTTCATGCCTATACTCACTGGAGTTTAGAAGAATGAGAGAAGATCTAATTGAGGTCTATAAAATGCTAAAGTGGATTGACAGAGTACACATAGAGAGGATATTTCCCCTTGGGGGAGCAATCTAGAATGAGAGGTCATAGTTTTAGGATAAGGGGCGGCAGATTTAAAACAGAGAAGAGGAGAAATGACTTCTCTCAAAGAGTCGAGGATTTGTGGAATTCCCGGTATGGTGTATGAGTACGGTGGATGCTGGGACAGGCAGTAAAAAGGAGATCAACAGATTTTTAATTAGCAATGGGATGAAGGTTTCAGGAGAATGGGCAGGAAAGTGGAGTTGAGGCCGAGAGGAGATCAGCCATGATCATATTTAATGGCAGAGCGGGCTCCAGGGGATGAATTGCCTACTCCTGCTCCTAATTCTTCTGTTATTATGTTTCTAGTCAGGGGAAATAATCAGGTGGCTGGGTAGCCTATATGGCAGGATAGGCAGATTGAATCTTTTGTCTGGGGGGGCGGGGGGGGGGGTGTAGACAGGTATGATTCGGGAGTCAGTTGGGTCAGGATGGCAGTGGAGTTGGGAATATTAGGTAGTCAGGTACTAGTCCTGTGTTTGGGGGGTAGTCGGGTGTTTGGAGGGTATTTGAGTAGTCAGGCCAAGGCAGTCGTGAGGTCAAGAGGGTGGGCAGGCCTTGTCAGTTGGGGGGGTAAACAGGTGGTTGGTGGTAGTCGGGTGGTCGGGAAATAGTTAGGTTCGACCGGTTTGCAGGTGTAGTCGCGAGGCTAAAGGGGTAGTCGGTGTCCAGGAGGGTAGTTAGGATTTGGATCGATGGGGAGGGGAGGGGGGAGAGGTTAGTCAGGGGATAAGGAAGAGTAATTGGGTAGTCAGGCGAAATCGGGTTATCGGAGGATAGTAAGGGGCTCGGGGAGGTGGGGAGGGGGGTTGATTAGGGAGGGTCAGTTATGTAGCTACCTCGATGTTAGACTGGGTTTTAAATTGTCAAACATTCCCCGAGTAATTTTCAGGTAAGTAGGCGGAACTATCCAAAGTTTCCAACTCGAATTTAGAGTCTGAGACATGCATGGAGCATTGCGGAGAGCAGGGGAACTGTCCATTGGAAGTTGAAACTTCCCAAGGAATTCCTGTGGAGGTCCATGCGTCAGGACCCCCCACAGGGTCCCAAAATGTATCTTCATTCGTATGTCTGGTCTCTGATGATCCAGGGACCAGACAGTTTGGCCCATTATGTATTATCTCCACGTACATGCCAATTATTAAAAACCAAATAACTACCAGTCAAAGATTGAACAGACTGGGGCTCTTTAAAGAGAGAGTAAAGAGAGACTGAGGGCTAGAAAAAGGGATTTTGATAGGGTAGTGATTTATAAATTGGGGGCTGGTGAGGGAGGGAGGTGGTTCTGATGGAATTCAACAAGGTCCAAAAATGGGCATGGGATCACAATCAGTGATTAACCTGCACCAGTTTATTGTGATGCAGGCAGCATGAAAACTTTGTATCACCTGCTAATTCATATGATACTGGCATGTCGCCCAGAGCTAAGTGTTCTGTTGAGTGGCTGCACATCTCAACAGGGGTTCAGGTTTGTTCAAGACGAACACACTTAAAGCCAGATGGTATTCCTTAAGGCAGGCCTGCGCCTTTTAAAGGGGAGATGCATTTTAGCTGTAGCAGGTGCTGGAAGTGGCTGAAAAAAGAGTGTCTGAGCAGGCAGAAGAGTGTAACTGCTGTAGGATAGAGAGGCTGCTCCAAGGATCTGTCATGCAATGTGCAGATCTTGGTGCAAGAGGCGGACAGGATGAGAACGCTCCTTCACTTACAGGGGGCCAAGAGGTTTTTCAAGGCTGGTATTGAACCCGGGTTCCTTAGCGCTATGAAGCAGCAGTGCAATCACTGTGCCACCCAGGTCTGGTCACTTTGGCTCCGGGGTCTACACGGCCCATACTTCCAGTGCCCCATGCAAACTCCCTACTGGCCAGGGTTTGCATGCTCCATGCAATTGGTCCCAAGCTGGTCTCATGGTCTTTTGAGCCCTCCCACTTAAAGCGGCGATGTCACCACAGCGTGCTACTGCCATCACTCTGGTGAGGTGGACCTCAGAGGCAAGACTGGCTACACAGAGATCAGGGCATCATCTTTAAAGGGCGCTCAATCAGCGAAAACACTGAACTCCCTCCCACTCCTCCACAGCCATGGAAGACCCCTTCCTGACCATAAGCTTTGGAAAGACCGCCCCACCATGGAAGTAATGAAGGGCACACTCTCCCCCCTTTCTCCCCACCACACATTCTCCATAGGATACCCCTCTCCACCCCACCACACATAAGGGAAAACCTCCCTCCCTCAAAGGAGATGGACTTTCCCCCTCTCAGTGCCCCTGGGGTAGCCTCAGCCTGAACCCTGGAGCCTCCAGGCTCCTCCTCATCCCTAGTGTGGTCATCATGGCTGGTTTTCTATTTCGAAAACCAGTAATGAATTGCATCAGCGTGACATCACAGCATCAGTGGGAAGAATCTCACAACGGGTTGGAAGGTATAGCAGAAAGCCGCTAGAATATGTTTACATTTATTTAAATTAATGGAATTCCAGGGGCAGGGAAGATCTCATACCAAGATCTCGCTGGCATAAATCCTGTTATTTCCCTCTCCTAAAATTTAGCGGCCATAATGGGAATTGCGGGCGCATAAAATGGGCCTAGAAACTGTGTCCATAAAGACCAAAGAAAGAACTAAAAACATTACAGCACAGGAACAGGCCCTTCGGCCCACCAAGCATGTGCCGATCCAGATTCCTTATTTAGACCTCCTATTTACTGCTCAAACAATCCCTCTCCCTCCATTTCCATAAAATGTAGAATGAAGATTTTACTGTCTTGCCCCATACTTTTAAATCCATGGAAACCATGTAATTGAAGTCTTGTGATAATGAAAGGCTGGCAAGAGGACATGACAGCAACCTCTGATACTTTTTTTTACACATTTCGCACTTCTCACTAATCTCTGCCATTTGCCTTGTGTACACTTCAGCAACCACACCTGCATGTTTAGCAGGATTGTTAACCTTTGACAAGTAGGGTGTGAAAATTGTCTATGTAAATTTAAGACTTTTTCTATCTCTCTGATTCATATCACTGGATTCCATTAATATTTGTATAAGATTCTGATGAGAAACATCAATTTTTATTCAGTCTATGTAATAATGTCCTGCCTGGTTAAACTGCAGAACAACTGATTTCCCAAAAATAATTGCCCCTGTCTTGCTCACTGTAAAGTTTTATTCGCGCCTTTGTGGGGAAGGCATTGAAAGCAGCACAGATATCTCACTGTAATCTATATCAGGATTTTGCAAACTTTTAGAGCCGCAGAATGCCTTGTACCCTCCCAAGACCATCGGGGAACCCCAAACATTCTCATAATGTTGATGCACCTCTTTTGCTGTGAATTAGGTGCGAGCACCAAAATCAAATTTAAACAAGCCTTTTCTAGCGATATCTATACAATATAATCAGTGGCGGACTGGGTCTAGAAATATTGGTTCCCAGGAGACAAAGGGGGCCCACCCACAACTACAATGCTATCATTAAATTTTCATAATGAATAAATAAAATTTTCAAAAAAATACATATGGAAAAAAGGGTACAATTAAAATTTTTGTGGAAAAAATTTGTATTTCTTAGTAATTACAGTGTACATGTACTGTACATATTACTGGCAGTAGATACCAAATGTAAATACAGAATGTTATAATTGCATTTTTTATTTATTTTTTAAAATTTTAAGTAATTGGTTGATATTTTTAAATAGTTTACTGCACAATTTACACATTAACAGATAGTTCAAAAGCACAGTAGAGCATTGCATGCAGTTCACTATATTAAGAGCAATCGTTTGTGTTCGCTAGATGATTGTGCGAATCTGCCAATAATTGCTTCTGCATCCAATTTATCTAACAATTCCTTTTCAATGGATAGCAACATGTATGATTCCAAATTCTCCTCAGACAGCGAATTTCTTAACCTTGTCTTTATGATCTTTAGCTTTGAAAATGTCCTCTCACATTAGACTTGAGTAACTGATAGTGTGCAGATGACTTTATAAAGTTCATAAAGGTTATCATATGCCTTGTCATGAAGTCTGTTGGATGCCAGAATTTTTAGTATACACGATGGGCAAGTGCTGCAAATTTTACAATTGTTGCAACTGGAATCCATATTCTCACCATCATTAAGCAATAGCTTTAATACATCAAAGTTTGAAGCAAAAGAAAACAATTCCAATATTACTTGATCTTTGCTGATTTGTGGAAACAGCTTAATAATACCTTCCAATGCTTCATCTTCAAAGCCCTTCTCTGCAATAGTTTTAAACTTTGCTGGGTCCAAGCAGGACAAATCTTTATACAACTGTTTGTGTTGTACAAAGCGTGATTCTAGTGACTGGACAATGCAATCCATTATTAGGTTAAACACATTTACTCGAAAATCAGCTAGAGAATCTGAGGAATTTCTTTCATCATCAATAAGCTCATCTGCCATTCTTTTCTTCTTCCTCTGCCTCTTAACTGGTAACGCTGTTTCCAACGCATCAATTTCCAATGTTTGATTTTCATCCATATTCATCTGTGAAATCCTGTCATTACATTTATTTACAAATTCCAAAGCCTTGCTGTAAACGTTATCAAATGTTCTTGTCTGTTCCTTCAACTTTGTTGTAGCTGAATCTACCAAACTCCATGCAGTAAACATATCTAAACCACTTGTCTGTAGATAACTTGATAACGGGGTTGCAATTTCAAATATATACAAGTAAGTAAATGCTGTCAATATGGTTTCAAACTTTTGAAGACTTTGAAGTAAAACATTTGCTTCATGTTTTGTTTTTGCATCAAACTTTTCTGAATCTTGTATCATTGATAAGCATGTCAATAGATTTACGAAAGTACTGGCAGCGGCATCATCAAAACGTCCAAATATAGTTGTTGCTGCATTGGATTTTCCTGACCATCTGGTCTCACCAATTAGCTTTAATCGTTTCATTTTTTCTTGTCCTAGATGTTTTCCAACAACTTCTATCCATACAGCCATTCTCTTGTATGATGCTTTCACAAAAGTTGCTATATTCTGAAAAAAGAAACTGCAGGCACGCAACATTTTGTTGTTTCAGTTATCAGCAAATTCAAGACATGGGCATAGCACCATATATGAACATGTTGATCAGCCACATCAGCAATTTTACTTTGTAAACCATTATATTGGCCATGGTAGCTTGCAGCGCCATCTGTGCTATCAGATAAACATTTTTGGGGGTCACTTTTAAGATGTTGTAATGTTTCAATCAATAGATCAAAAAGTCCCTGTCCTGTACCATCATTACTTGGCACAACTGAAAGTAGTCGCTCACAGATAATACCTTTAAGCACATACCGAATGATAATGCTAAACTGATCGATGGATGAATTATCTTGTGTTGAATCAACCTGAATAGAATAATATTTTGCTTGAGAAACTTCATGACTAATTCTTTCTTGTATCATATTCTTCATAATTTTGATTAACATGTTTATAGTTGTTTTACTCAGGTATGTAACAAGTCCACCATGGCCTTTACTTTGAGCCTTTCCTTGTTGCTCTAATCGTTTGATTCTTTGTTTTGACTTGTTTTGCACTGCAGAAACGTGAGCTGCCATAATGGGGTCATATTTTGCCATCAACTGCACTGTAGCTAAAAAATTGCCATGATTCAGAACCTCATTATCTAGAGTGTAGGCCGATTCATTTCTGTGACCTCGAAAAGGAAGTGCTTGCTTGCCTAACATCTTTATGATGTCTATAATCCTCATGACAATACTTCTCTGCTTCAATACTTCTTCTTTCCTTTTAATTAGTGATGCTGCAAAAAATTTATCTAAGGTGCCATCATTAACCACACTGATATATTGCTGAGCATTTCTGACATTTGTTGTCGATTCATGTAAAGTCAAGCTCTGGCTAATACGCCTGTAGTCACTAAAGCCACGTACAAAGGGTGATGGATTACAAGTGTTGGGAAACTCAAAGGCTAAGCAGTATGAACAATATAAGCATCCATTTTCTTTGTTATATGTTAGCCATTTTCTTGGGACTGAGTCATTCATAATTTTTCTCTCATACAAACGAGCATCAAATGGCAGATCATCAAGTGGCTGAAGTGGATGTTCAGCAAAAAACTGTTTTAGCTTTGCTCGTGATGGATATTGGAAGATTCCAGTAATTGATCTTTCATTTTCTTGCGTAGGTTCATTTACAGGATGTGCTTCAGAAACCAAGTCATGTATGCTTGAAGGAATATCTGATTCCCTGTCACTAGTTGAAGCTATGTGTTCAGATGTTGCAACTACAGGCAGTACAGGTACCGGAACAAGGAAGCCAGAAGAAATATTGGGCCTGGGTTGATTAGTAATGGATGCACTTGTATTTGTCGCTACATTCAAAGTAGATCTTCTCTGTTCTTGTAACTCGCATGTCATTGCATCATCACCATGAGCATTGTTTCTTGCTTCTTGATTATTTGTTGCAGAACTGGATATTGATGTGGATTGTGCTTGTGGTATTATAAACTCTGTTTTTGGCCTACATTGCTTGGCTGATTCCTTCCTTTCTGCTTCTTTTTGTTCTTTGCGTTTTAGTGACACAGATTTATGCTTTTTCTTTTCCATGCCGGTAGGGGTAATATTTCTGAAATAAAAACTTAATTAAAAATAGCCTACATTGGGAAAAATGAATATTGATGATTGCAAGAATAACTTGAAGGAACGCCAGATAAACCCCTACTTGATAAAAAATATAAAATAACTTACTTCAATAGGCTATGTTCATTAGTCAATACTACTGTGGCCTATGCAGCTTCAGAAGAGGAGACAATCCACTGTCCAGTGTTCACACCAGCAAGCAACTGAGACAACTGTTGAAACTTAGAAGTTTGGTCCGACTATAGTAAGACATTAAGAATGGTCCCACGACCAAAGTTAACATGTCCAGTTTGATACCAGTGTAGTGTTACAAGTCGCAACCCTTTGAGTTTACCGATCATGGCTTATCACTTCAATATCTTTGACCTCATGATTCACGGTCAAAGGTACCACTTCTCCTTTTCGGTGAACTCACAACCCTATGTACTGCTTGATATCCTTTCAAGTTGCCGACCATCTCAAATCACGAACTGTAACTTTATCTTTAAATTCACACACTCTTGCTGAAAACGTGGATTTCCAACTATGTCCGACCCGGGTGAACCAGCCCCCCCCCCCTACCCCCCCTCCACTCCTTTTCACATCCGTTTAACACTGCTTCGTTCCTTCATACACTGAGTGATTATTTGTTTGTTTCTTTATTGCATTTTTATTTGGTATTGCTCTTTTTAAAAACAATTATATTTTATTAAGTTAGAATACAAATCTCAGGAAAGAAGTTGGAGATTTATTTATCTAATTAATTATAATTTCTAAGGGCCCTTCAGAGATTCACGGGCCCCTTCTTGGCTCTCCGGGCCCCAGACCGATGTACCGGCTGAACCAAGACTACTGCTTGATATCCTTTGAAGTTGCCGACCATCTCAAATCACGAATTGTAACTTTATCTTTAAATTCACACACTCTTGCTGAAAACATGGAATTTCTTTAATTATGCCCGACCCGGGCCCCCCTATTCCACATCCTATTTGTGTCCTGTTCTCTTTTTTTTCTTATTCCTTTTTATTACTAAAACAGTTGTCTGTGTTTGTTTCTTTATTGCATTTTTATTTGATATAGGGGGCCCACTTCATCAGGGGCCCACTTGCCATCGGGCAAGCTGACACCCTGGCCAGTCCGCCACTGAATATAATCACCAAAGAAAACAGTATTGTGAAGAACTGAAGGCTGACCTTCCTGTCGTCTTCAATGTGAGGAATGATGCTGCCTACTTTGCTCCATGTTTTCGCCAATCGCGTGGGCTTCTCCTCAAGTACGATCCAAACTCCGTAGGATGTTTCAGTTGTGGTTTTGTTATTTATTTTGGCAGATCCTACCATCATGGATTTATTGCTCATCAATCCATTATGTTTTCACCTGAGCAACCTTATGTCCTTACCCTTATAACCTGTTTGAGAGCCATGGGACCAGGCCAGTTAGGTTCCCCGTGTCTCTTGAGGAATACGAGTTACCCCGAGAGGGCGGAGCTCCCTCATTGGCGGGAACAAATCAGGACATAGAAATCACAGCCCAGGTGTGGGCCAGTCATGGGAGTCCCTTCAGGGAGGGGTGGCAGATCGAGTTTTCATTCAATGTTTAAATAAACCTTTGCTTCCCTTTACGTTCCCGTGTGATCACTTCCTTGGATCCAACACGTATATTGAGGATAATTTGTTTCCAGATGTCTTCAGAGTTTAGCTGGTACCATTGAACTGTTGGAAAATATTTTGCAGCTTTGTGTGTATTTTGGAATTCAATGCGCATAAATCCCAAGGACATCGCTCTCATCAAACCTGCGCTTCTTATTTTCTGCCACTGCTACAGTTGATGTGGGCAGTGAGTGGTAAACTCCTGATTGTTTGCCAGTAATTTTGCTGAAGTAGTCCATCTTCATCACTTGTTTTCTGCTTCTTTGAGCCACCCTCCTGCAGCAACCAATCCATTGCAAAGTAACACGACTAGATTAGCAATACTGAGTGATATACGATTACACACACAGTTAAACTGTCAGAGCCTGTGACCTCTGGAATTAGGAGGAGGCACAAAGTCACAAATATATTCACCACCTACATAGGCCCCTCACATTAACCACCCTGGCTATAGCCTCCCCCCTCTCTCCTATGACCCTCTCACATTAGCTACTCTGACCAAACCCCTTAACAGTTACCCCTCTACTCCAAAATAGTACTACCTAAACCCGCTGCTCTGCTGCCCCTACTGGGATCACATCGTCGGCTTCCACTGGGATCTCCTCGCCTGTTGTCACTGAAATGAAATGAAAATCGCTTATTGTCACGAGTAGGCTTCAATGAAGTTACTGTGAAAAGCCCCTAGTCGCCACATTCCGGCGCCTGTCCGGGGAGGCTGGTACGGGAATCGAACCGTGCTGCTGGCCTGTTTGGTCTGCTTTAAAAGCCAGCGATTTAGCCTTGTGAGCTAAACCAGCCCCTGGAGCGGCCTCGCCTGCTGTCGCTGGAGTGGCCTCGCCTGCTGTCGCCGGGATCGCCTCGCCTGCTGTCGCCGGGATCGCCTCGCCTGCTGTCGCTGGGATCGCCTCGCCTGCTGTCGCTGGAGCGGTTTCGCCTGCTGTCACTGGAGCGGCCTCGCCTGCTGTCACTGGAGCGGCCTCGCCTGCTGTCACTGGGATCGCCTCGCCTGCTGTCGCTGGAGCGGTTTCGCCTGCTGTCACTGGAGCGGCCTCGCCTGCTGTCACTGGAGCGGCCTCGCCTGCTGTCACTGGGATCGCCACGCCTGCTGTCGCTGGAGCGGCCTCGCCTGCTGTCGCTAGGATCGCCTCGCCTGCTGTCACTGGAGCGGCCTCGCCTGCTGTCACTGGAGCGGCCTCGCCTGCTGTCGCTGGGATCGCCTCGCCTGCTGTCACTGGAGCGGCCTCGCCTGCTGTCGCTGGGATCGCCTCGCCTGCTGTCACTGGAGCGGCCCCGCCTGCTGTCGCTGGGATCGCCTCGCCTGCTGTCACTGGAGCGGCCTCGCCTGCTGTCGCTGGAGCGGTCTCGCCTGCTGTCACTGGAGCGGCCTCGCCTGCTGTCGCTGGAGCGGCCTCGCCTGCTGTCGCTGGAGCGGTCTCGCCTGCTGTCGCTGGAGCGGCCTCGCCTGCTGTCCCTGGAGCGGCCTCGCCTGCTGTCGCTGGAGCGGCCTCGCCTGCTGTCGCTGGAGCGGTCTCGCCTGCTGTCGCTGGAGCGGCCCCGCCTGCTGTCGCTGGAGCGGCCTCGCCTGCTGTCGCTGGAGCGGTCTCGCCTGCTGTCGCTGGAGCGGTCTCGCCTGCTGTCGCTGGAGCGGCCTCGCCTGCTGTCGCTGGAGCGGCCTCGCCTGCTGTCGCTGGAGCGGTCTCGCCTGCTGTCGCTGGGATCACCTCGCCTGCTGTCGCTGGAGCGGCCTCGCCTGCTGTCGCTGGAGCGGCCCCGCCTGCTGTCGCTGGGATCGCCTCGCCTGCTGTCGCTGGAGCGGTCTCGCCTGCTGTCACTGGAGCGGCCTCGCGTGCTGTCACTGGAGCGGCCTCGCCTGCTGTCGCTGGGATCACCTCGCCTGCTGTCGCTGGAGCGGCCTCGCCTGCTGTCCCTGGAGCGGCCTCGCCTGCTGTCGCTGGGATCGCCTCGCCTGCTGTCACTGGAGCGGCCTCGCCTGCTGTCACTGGAGCGGCCTCGCCTGCTGTCACTGGAGCGGCCTCGCCTGCTGTCGCTGGGGTCGCCTCGCCTGCTGTCACTGGAGCGGCCCCGCCTGCTGTCGCTGGGATCGCCTCGCCTGCTGTCACTGGAGCGGCCTCGCCTGCTGTCGCTGGAGCGGTCTCGCCTGCTGTCACTGGAGCGGCCTCGCCTGCTGTCGCTGGAGCGGCCTCGCCTGCTGTCGCTGGGATCACCTCGCCTGCTGTCGCTGGAGCGGCCTCGCCTGCTGTCGCTGGAGCGGCCTCGCCTGCTGTCGCTGGAGCGGCCTCGCCTGCTGTCACTGGAGCGGCCTCGCCTGCTGTCACTGGGATCGCCTCGCCTGCTGTCACTGGAGCGGCCTCGCCTGCTGTCACAGAAGCGGCCTCGCCTGCTGTCGCTGGGATCACCTCGCCTGCTGTCACTGGAGCGGCCTCGCCTGCTGTCACTGGAGCGGCCTCGCCTGCTGTCACTGGAGCGGCCTCGCCTGCTGTCGCTGGGATCGCCTCGCCTGCTGTCACTGGAGCGGCCTCGCCTGCTGACACTGGAGCGGCCTCGCCTGCTGTCACTGGAGCGGCCTCGCCTGCTGTCGCTGGAGCGGCCTCGCCTGCTGTCGCTGGGATCACCTCGCCTGCTGTCACTGGAGCGGCCTCGCCTGCTGTCGCTGGGATCGCCTCGCCTGCTGTCGCTGGGATCGCCTCGCCTGCTGTCGCTGGAGCGGCCTCGCCTGCCGTCGCTGGGATCACCTCGCCTGCTGTCGCTGGAGCGGCCTCGCCTGCTGTCGCTGGAGCGGCCTCGCCTGCTGTCGCTGGAGCGGCCTCGCCTGCTGTCGCTGGAGCGGCCTCGCCTGCTGTCACTGGAGCGGTCTCGCCTGCTGTCGCTGGAGCGGCCTCGCCTGCTGTCGCTGGGATCGCCTCACCTGCTGTCACTGGGATCGCCTCGCCTGCTGTCGCTGGAGCGGCCTCGCCTGCTGTCGCAGGAGCGGCCTCGCCTGCTGTCGCTGGAGCGGCCTCGCCTGCTGTCGCTGGAGCGGTCTCGCCTGCTGTCGCTGGGATCACCTCGCCTGCTGTCGCTGGGGCGGCCTCGCCTGCTGTCGCTGGGATCGCCTCGCCTGCTGTCGCTGGGATCGCCTCGCCTGCTGTCGCTGGGATCGCCTCGCCTGCTGTCGCTGGGATCGCCTCGCCTGCTGTCGCTGGAGCGATCTCGCCTGCTGTCACTGGAGCGGCCTCGCCTGCTGTCACTGGAGCGGCCTCGCCTGTTGTCACTGGGATCGCCTCGCCTGCTGTCACTGGAGCGGCCTCGCCTGCTGTCGCTGGGATCGCCTCGCCTGCTGTCGCTGGAGCGGCCTCGCCTGCTGTCGCTGGGATCGCCTCGCCTGCTGTCGCTGGAGCGGCCTCGCCTGCTGTCACTGGAGCGGCCTCGCCTGCTGTCGCTGGGATCGCCTCGCCTGCTGTCACTGGGATCGCCTCGCCTGCTGTCGCTGGGATCGCCTCGCCTCCTGTCGCTGGGATCGCCTCGCCTGCTGTCGCTGGAGCGGCCTCGCCTGCTGTTGCTGGAGCGGCCTCGCCTGCAGTCACTGGAGCGGCCTCGCCTGCAGTCACTGGAGCGGCCTCGCCTGCTGTCACTGGAGCGGCCTCGCCTGCTGTCGCTGGAGCGGCCTCGCCTGCTGTCACTGGAGCGGCCTCGCCTGCTGTCGCTGGGATCGCCTCGCCTGCTGTCACTGGAGCGGTCTCGCCTCCTGTCACTGGAGCGGCCTCGCCTGCTGTCGCTGGGATCGCCTCGCCTGCTGTCACTGGAGCGGCCACGCCTGCTGTCGCTGGGATCGCCTCGCCTGCTGTCGCTGGAGCGGCCTCGCCTGCTGTCACTGGAGCGGCCTCGCCTGCTGTCACTGGAGCGGCCTCGCCTGCTGTCGCTGGGATCACCTCGCCTGCTGTCACTGGAGCGGCCTCGCCTGCTGTCGCTGGGATCGCCTCGCCTGCTGTCGCTGGGATCGCCTCGCCTGCTGTCGCTGGAGCGGCCTCGCCTGCTGTCGCTGGGATCACCTCGCCTGCTGTCGCTGGAGCGGCCTCGCCTGCTGTCGCTGGAGCGGCCTCGCCTGCTGTCGCTGGAGCGGCCTCGCCTGCTGTCGCTGGAGCGGCCTCGCCTGCTGTCGCTGGGATCGCCTCGCCTCCTGTCGCTGGGATCGCCTCGCCTGCTGTCGCTGGAGCGGCCTCGCCTGCTGTCGCTGGAGCGGCCTCGCCTGCTGTCACTGGAGCGGTCTCGCCTGCTGTCGCTGGAGCGGCCTCGCCTGCTGTCGCTGGGATCGCCTCGCCTGCTGTCTCTGGAGCGGCCTCGCCTGCTGTCACTGGAGCGGCCTCGCCTGCTGTCGCTGGAGCGGCCTCGCCTGCTGTCGCTGGAGCGGTCTCGCCTGCTGTCGCTGGGATCACCTCGCCTGCTGTCGCTGGTGCGGCCTCGCCTGCTGTCGCTGGGATCGCCTCGCCTGCTGTCACTGGAGCGGTCTCGCCTGCTGTCGCTGGAGCGGCCTCGCCTGCTGTCACTGGAGCGGCCTCGCCTGCTGTCGCTGGGATCGCCTCGCCTGCTGTCGCTGGGATCGCCTCGCCTGCTGTCGCTGGGATCACCTCGCCTGCTGTCACTGGAGCGGTCTCGCCTGCTGTCGCTGGAGCGGCCTCGCCTGCTGTCACTGGAGCGGCCTCGCCTGCTGTCACTGGGATCGCCTCGCCTGCTGTCACTGGAGCGGTCTCGCCTGCTGTCGCTGGAGCGGCCTCGCCTGCTGTCACTGGAGCGGCCTCGCCTGCTGTCGCTGGGATCGCCTCGCCTGCTGTCGCTGGGATCGCCTCGCCTGCTGTCGCTGGAGCGGCCTCGCCTGCTGTCGCTGGGGTCGCCTCGCCTGCTGTCGCTGGAGCGGTCTCGCCTGCTGTCACTGGAGCGGCCTCGCCTGCTGTCGCTGGGATCGCCTCGCCTGCTGTCGCTGGGATCGCCTCGCCTGCTGTCGCTGGAGCGGCCTCGCCTGCTGTTGCTGGAGCGGCCTCGCCTGCTGTCACTGGAGCGGCCTCGCCTGCTGTCGCTGGGATCACCTCGCCTGCTGTCGCTGGAGCGGCCTCGCCTGCTGTCCCTGGAGCGGCCTCGCCTGCTGTCGCTGGGATCGCCTCGCCTGCTGTCACTGGAGCGGCCTCGCCTGCTGTCACTGGAGCGGCCTCGCCTGCTGTCACTGGAGCGGCCTCGCCTGCTGTCGCTGGGATCGCCTCGCCTGCTGTCACTGGAGCGGCCCCGCCTGCTGTCGCTGGGATCGCCTCGCCTGCTGTCACTGGAGCGGCCTCGCCTGCTGTCGCTGGAGCGGTCTCGCCTGCTGTCACTGGAGCGGCCTCGCCTGCTGTCGCTGGAGCGGCCTCGCCTGCTGTCGCTGGGATCACCTCGCCTGCTGTCGCTGGAGCGGCCTCGCCTGCTGTCGCTGGAGCGACCTCGCCTGCTGTCGCTGGAGCGGCCTCGCCTGCTGTCACTGGAGCGGCCTCGCCTGCTGTCACTGGGATCGCCTCGCCTGCTGTCACTGGAGCGGCCTCGCCTGCTGTCACTGAAGCGGCCTCGCCTGCTGTCGCTGGGATCACCTCGCCTGCTGTCACTGGAGCGGCCTCGCCTGCTGTCACTGGAGCGGCCTCGCCTGCTGTCGCTGGAGCGGCCTCGCCTGCTGTCGCTGGGATCGCCTCGCCTGCTGTCACTGGAGCGGCCTCGCCTGCTGACACTGGAGCGGCCTCGCCTGCTGTCACTGGAGCGGCCTCGCCTGCTGTCGCTGGAGCGGCCTCGCCTGCTGTCGCTGGGATCACCTCGCCTGCTGTCACTGGAGCGGCCTCGCCTGCTGTCGCTGGGATCGCCTCGCCTGCTGTCGCTGGGATCGCCTCGCCTGCTGTCGCTGGAGCGGCCTCGCCTGCCGTCGCTGGGATCACCTCGCCTGCTGTCGCTGGAGCGGCCTCGCCTGCTGTCGCTGGAGCGGCCTCGCCTGCTGTCGCTGGAGCGGCCTCGCCTGCTGTCGCTGGAGCGGCCTCGCCTGCTGTCACTGGAGCGGTCTCGCCTGCTGTCGCTGGAGCGGCCTCGCCTGCTGTCGCTGGGATCGCCTCACCTGCTGTCACTGGGATCGCCTCGCCTGCTGTCGCTGGAGCGGCCTCGCCTGCTGTCGCAGGAGCGGCCTCGCCTGCTGTCGCTGGAGCGGCCTCGCCTGCTGTCGCTGGAGCGGTCTCGCCTGCTGTCGCTGGGATCACCTCGCCTGCTGTCGCTGGTGCGGCCTCGCCTGCTGTCGCTGGGATCGCCTCGCCTGCTGTCGCTGGGATCGCCTCGCCTGCTGTCGCTGGGATCGCCTCGCCTGCTGTCGCTGGGATCGCCTCGCCTGCTGTCGCTGGAGCGATCTCGCCTGCTGTCACTGGAGCGGCCTCGCCTGCTGTCACTGGAGCGGCCTCGCCTGTTGTCACTGGGATCGCCTCGCCTGCTGTCACTGGAGCGGCCTCGCCTGCTGTCGCTGGGATCGCCTCGCCTGCTGTCGCTGGAGCGGCCTCGCCTGCTGTCGCTGGGATCGCCTCGCCTGCTGTCGCTGGAGCGGTCTCGCCTGCTGTCACTGGAGCGGCCTCGCCTGCTGTCGCTGGGATCGCCTCGCCTGCTGTCACTGGGATCGCCTCGCCTGCTGTCGCTGGGATCGCCTCGCCTCCTGTCGCTGGGATCGCCTCGCCTGCTGTCGCTGGAGCGGCCTCGCCTGCTGTTGCTGGAGCGGCCTCGCCTGCAGTCACTGGAGCGGCCTCGCCTGCAGTCACTGGAGCGGCCTCGCCTGCTGTCACTGGAGCGGCCTCGCCTGCTGTCGCTGGAGCGGCCTCGCCTGCTGTCACTGGAGCGGCCTCGCCTGCTGTTGCTGGAGCGACCTCGCCTGCTGTCGCTGGGATCACCTCGCCTGCTGTCGCTGGGATCGCCTCGCCTGCTGTCGCTGAGATCGCCTCGCCTGCTGTCACTGGGATCGCCTCGCCTGCTGTCGCTGGAGCGGCCTCGCCTGCTGTCGCTGGAGCGGCCTCGCCTGCTGTCACTGGGATCACCTCGCCTGCTGTCGCTGGAGCGGCCTCGCCTGCTGTCACTGGGATCACCTCGCCTGCTGTCGCTGGAGCGGCCTCGCCTGCTGTCGCTGGAGCGGCCTCGCCTGCTGTCGCTGGGATCACCTCGCCTGCTGTCGCTGGAGCGGCCTCGCCTGCTGTCCCTGGAGCGGCCTCGCCTGCTGTCACTGGAGCGGCCTTGCCTGCTGTCGCTGGGATCACCTCACCTGCTGTCACTGGAGCGGCCTCGCCTGCTGTCACTGGAGCGGCCTCGCGTGCTGTCACTGGAGCGGCCTCGCCTGCTGTCGCTGGAGCGGCCTCGCCTGCTGTCGCTGGGATCGCCTCGCCTGCTGTCCCTGGAGCGGCCCCGCCTGCTGTCGCTGGGATCGCCTCACCTGCTGTCACTGGAGCGGCCTCGCCTGCTGTCGCTGGAGCGGCCTCGCCTGCTGTCGCTGGAGCGGCCTCGCCTGCTGTCGCTGGAGCGGCCTCGCCTGCTGTCGCTGGGATCGCCTCGCCTGCTGTCGCTGGAGCGGCCTCGCCTGCTGTCGCTGGAGCGGCCTCGCCTGCTGTCGCTGGAGCGGTCTCGCCTGCTGTCGCTGGAGCGGCCTCGCCTGCTGTCGCTGGGATCGCCTCGCCTGCTGTCGCTGGAGCGGCCTCGCCTGCTGTCGCTGGAGCGGCCTCGCCTGCTGTCACTGGAGCGGCCTCGCCTGCTGTCGCTGGAGCGGCCTCGCCTGCTGTCGCTGGAGCGGCCTCGCCTGCTGTCACTGGAGCGGTCTCGCCTGCTGTCGCTGGAGCGGCCTCGCCTGCTGTCGCTGGGATCGCCTCGCCTGCTGTCACTGGAGCGGCCTCGCCTGCTGTCACTGGAGCGGCCTCGCCTGCTGTCGCTGGGATCGCCTCGCCTGCTGTCACTGGAGCGGCCTCGCCTGCTGTCACTGGAGCGGCCTCGCCTGCTGTCACTGGAGCGGCCTCGCCTGCTGTCGCTGGGATCGCCTCGCCTGCTGTCACTGGAGCGGCCCCGCCTGCTGTCGCTGGGATCGCCTCGCCTGCTGTCACTGGAGCGGCCTCGCCTGCTGTCGCTGGAGCGATCTCGCCTGCTGTCACTGGAGCGGCCTCGCCTGCTGTCGCTGGAGCGGCCTCGCCTGCTGTCGCTGGGATCACCTCGCCTGCTGTCGCTGGAGCGGCCTCGCCTGCTGTCGCTGGGATCACCTCGCCTGCTGTCACTGGAGCGGCCTCGCCTGCTGTCACTGGAGCGGCCTCGCCTGCTGTCGCTGGGATCGCCTCGCCTGCTGTCACTGGAGCGGCCTCGACCGCTGTCACTGGAGCGGCCTCGCCTGCTGTCGCTGGAGCGGCCTCGCCTGCTGTCGCTGGGATCGCCTCGCCTGCTGTCACTGGAGCGGCCTCGCCTCCTGTCACTGGAGCGGCCTCGCCTGCTGTCGCTGGGATCGCCTCGCCTGCTGTCACTGGAGCGGCCCCGCCTGCTGTCGCTGGGATCGCCTCGCCTGCTGTCGCTGGAGCGGCCTCGCCTGCTGTCACTGGAGCGGCCTCGCCTGCTGTCACTGGAGCGGCCTCGCCTGCTGTCGCTGGGATCACCTCGCCTGCTGTCACTGGAGCGGCCTCGCCTGCTGTCGCTGGGATCGCCTCGCCTGCTGTCGCTGGGACCGCCTCGCCTGCTGTCGCTGGAGCGGCCTCGCCTGCCGTCGCTGGGATCACCTCGCCTTCTGTCGCTGGAGCGGCCTCGCCTGCTGTCGCTGGAGCGGCCTCGCCTGCTGTCACTGGAGCGGCCTCGCCTGCTGTCGCTGGAGCGGCCTCGCCTGCTGTCGCTGGGATCGCCTCGCCTCCTGTCGCTGGGATCGCCTCGCCTGCTGTCGCTGGAGCGGCCTCGCCTGCTGTCGCTGGAGCGGCCTCGCCTGCTGTCACTGGAGCGGTCTCGCCTGCTGTCGCTGGAGCGGCCTCGCCTGCTGTCGCTGGGATCGCCTCGCCTGCTGTCGCTGGAGCGGCCTCGCCTGCTGTCACTGGAGCGGCCTCGCCTGCTGTCGCTGGAGCGGCCTCGCCTGCTGTCGCTGGAGCGGTCTCGCCTGCTGTCGCTGGGATCACCTCGCCTGCTGTCGCTGGTGCGGCCTCGCCTGCTGTCGCTGGGATCGCCTCGCCTGCTGTCACTGGAGCGGTCTCGCCTGCTGTCGCTGGAGCGGCCTCGCCTGCTGTCACTGGAGCGGCCTCGCCTGCTGTCGCTGGGATCGCCTCGCCTGCTGTCGCTGGGATCGCCTCGCCTGCTGTCGCTGGGATCACCTCGCCTGCTGTCACTGGAGCGGTCTCGCCTGCTGTCGCTGGAGCGGCCTCGCCTGCTGTCACTGGAGCGGCCTCGCCTGCTGTCACTGGGATCGCCTCGCCTGCTGTCACTGGAGCGGCCTCGCCTGCTGTCGCTGGAGCGGCCTCGCCTGCTGTCACTGGAGCGGCCTCGCCTGCTGTCGCTGGGATCGCCTCGCCTGCTGTCGCTGGGATCGCCTCGCCTGCTGTCGCTGGAGCGGCCTCGCCTGCTGTCGCTGGGATCGCCTCGCCTGCTGTCGCTGGAGCGGTCTCGCCTGCTGTCACTGGAGCGGCCTCGCCTGCTGTCGCTGGGATCGCCTCGCCTGCTGTCGCTGGGATCGCCTCGCCTGCTGTCGCTGGAGCGGCCTCGCCTGCTGTTGCTGGAGCGGCCTCGCCTGCTGTCACTGGAGCGGCCTCGCCTGCTGTCACTGGAGCGGCCTCGCCTGCTGTCACTGGAGCGGCCTCGCGTGCTGTCACTGGAGCGGCCTCGCCTGCTGTTGCTGGAGCGACCTCGCCTGCTGTCGCTGGGATCACCTCGCCTGCTGTCGCTGGGATCGCCTCGCCTGCTGTCGCTGGAGCGGCCTCGCCTGCTGTCGCTGGAGCGGCCTCGCCTGCTGTCACTGGGATCACCTCGCCTGCTGTCGCTGGAGCGGCCTCGCCTGCTGTCGCTGGAGCGGCCTCGCCTGCTGTCGCTGGGATCACCTCGCCTGCTGTCGCTGGAGCGGCCTCGCCTGCTGTCCCTGGAGCGGCCTCGCCTGCTGTCACTGGAGCGGCCTTGCCTGCTGTTGCTGGGATCACCTCACCTGCTGTCACTGGAGCGGCCTCGCCTGCTGTCACTGGAGCGACCTCGCCTGCTGTCGCTGGAGCGGCCTCGCCTGCTGTCGCTGGAGCGGCCTCGCCTGCTGTCGCTGGGATCGCCTCGCCTGCTGTCCCTGGAGCGGCCCCGCCTGCTGTCGCTGGGATCGCCTCACCTGCTGTCACTGGAGCGGCCTCGCCTGCTGTCGCTGGAGCGGCCTCGCCTGCTGTCGCTGGAGCGGCCTCGCCTGCTGTCACTGGGATCGCCTCGCCTGCTGTCGCTGGGATCGCCTCGCCTGCTGTCGCTGGAGCGGCCTCGCCTGCTGTCGCTGGAGCGGCCTCGCCTGCTGTCGCTGGAGCGGCCTCGCCTGCTGTCGCTGGAGCGGCCTCGCCTGCTGTCGCTGGGATCGCCTCGCCTGCTGTCACTGGAGCGGCCTCGCCTGCTGTCGCTGGAGCGGTCTCGCCTGCTGTCACTGGAGCGGCCTCGCCTGCTGTCGCTGGAGCGGCCTCGCATGCTGTCGCTGGAGCGGCCTCGCCTGCTGTCACTGGAGCGGCCTCGCCTGCTGTCGCTGGAGCGGCCTCGCCTGCTGTCACTGGAGCGGCCTCGCCTGCTGTCGCTGGAGCGGCCTCGCCTGCTGTCGCTGGAGCGGCCTCGCCTGCTGTCGCTGGAGCGGCCTCGCCTGCTGTCGCTGGGATCGCCTCGCCTGCTGTCGCTGGAGCGGCCTCGCCTGCTGTCGCTGGGATCGCCTCGCCTGCTGTCACTGGAGCGGCCTCGCCTGCTGTCGCTGGAGCGGTCTCGCCTGCTGTCACTGGAGCGGCCTCGCCTGCTGTCGCTGGAGCCGCCTCGCCTGCTGTCGCTGGAGCGGCCTCGCCTGCTGTCGCTGGAGCGGCCTCGCCTGCTGTCGCTGGAGCGGCCTCGCCTGCTGTCGCTGGGATCACCTCGCCTGCTGTCGCTGGAGCGGCCTCGCCTGCTGTCGCTGGAGCGACCTCGCCTGCTGTCGCTGGAGCGGCCTCGCCTGCTGTCACTGGAGCGGCCTCGCCTGCTGTCACTGGGATCGCCTCGCCTGCTGTCACTGGAGCGGCCTCGCCTGCTGTCGCTGGGATCACCTCGCCTGCTGTCACTGGAGCGGCCTCGCCTGCTGTCACTGGAGCGGCCTCGCCTGCTGTCACTGGAGCGGCCTCGCCTGCTGTCGCTGGGATCGCCTCGCCTGCTGTCACTGGAGCGGCCTCGCCTGCTGACACTGGAGCGGCCTCGCCTGCTGTCACTGGAGCGGCCTCGCCTGCTGTCGCTGGAGCGGCCTCGCCTGCTGTCGCTGGAGCGGCCTCGCCTGCTGTCGCTGGGATCACCTCGCCTGCTGTCACTGGAGCGGCCTCGCCTGCTGTCGCTGGGATCGCCTCGCCTGCTGTCGCTGGGATCGCCTCGGCTGCTGTCGCTGGAGCGGCCTCGCCTGCTGTCGCTGGGATCACCTCGCCTGCTGTCGCTGGAGCGGCCTCGCCTGCTGTCGCTGGAGCGGCCTCGCCTGCTGTCGCTGGAGCGGCCTCGCCTGCTGTCGCTGGAGCGGCCTCGCCTGCTGTCACTGGAGCGGTCTCGCCTGCTGTCGCTGGAGCGGCCTCGCCTGCTGTCGCTGGGATCGCCTCACCTGCTGTCACTGGGATCGCCTCGCCTGCTGTCGCTGGAGCGGCCTCGCCTGCTGTCACAGGAGCGGCCTCGCCTGCTGTCGCTGGAGCGGCCTCGCCTGCTGTCGCTGGAGCGGTCTCGCCTGCTGTCGCTGGGATCACCTCGCCTGCTGTCGCTGGAGCGGCCTCGCCTGCTGTCGCTGGAGCGGCCTCGCCTGCTGTCGCTGGTGCGGCCTCGCCTGCTGTCGCTGGGATCGCCTCGCCTGCTGTCGCTGGGATCGCCTCGCCTGCTGTCGCTGGGATCGCCTCGCCTGCTGTCGCTGGGATCGCCTCGCCTGCTGTCACTGGAGCGGCCTCGCCTGCTGTCACTGGAGCGGCCTCGCCTGCTGTCACTGGGATCGCCTCGCCTGCTGTCACTGGAGCGGCCTCGCCTGCTGTCGCTGGGATCGCCTCGCCTGCTGTCGCTGGAGCGGTCTCGCCTGCTGTCACTGGAGCGGCCTCGCCTGCTGTCGCTGGGATCGCCTCGCCTGCTGTCACTGGGATCGCCTCGCCTGCTGTCGCTGGGATCGCCTCGCCTCCTGTCGCTGGGATCGCCTCGCCTGCTGTCGCTGGAGCGGCCTCGCCTGCTGTCACTGGAGCGGCCTCGCCTGCTGTCGCTGGAGCGGCCTCGCCTGCTGTCACTGGAGCGGCCTCGCCTGCTGTCGCTGGAGCGGCCTCGCCTGCAGTCACTGGAGCGGCCTCGCCTGCTGTCACTGGAGCGGCCTCGCCTGCTGTCGCTGGAGCGGCCTCGCCTGCTGTCACTGGAGCGGCCTCGCCTGCTGTTGCTGGAGCGACCTCGCCTGCTGTCGCTGGGATCACCTCGCCTGCTGTCGCTGGGATCGCCTCGCCTGCTGTCGCTGGGATCGCCTCGCCTGCTGTCACTGGGATCGCCTCGCCTGCTGTCGCTGGAGCGGCCTCGCCTGCTGTCGCTGGAGCGGCCTCGCCTGCTGTCACTGGGATCACCTCGCCTGCTGTCGCTGGAGCGGCCTCGCCTGCTGTCACTGGGATCACCTCGCCTGCTGTCGCTGGAGCGGCCTCGCCTGCTGTCGCTGGAGCGGCCTCGCCTGCTGTCGCTGGGATCGCCTCGCCTGCTGTCGCTGGGATCGCCTCGCCTGCTGTCGCTGGAGCGGCCTCGCCTGCTGTCCCTGGAGCGGCCTCGCCTGCTGTCACTGGAGCGGCCTTGCCTGCTGTCGCTGGGATCACCTCACCTGCTGTCACTGGAGCGGCCTCGCCTGCTGTCACTGGAGCGGCCTCGCGTGCTGTCACTGGAGCGGCCTCGCCTGCTGTCGCTGGAGCGGCCTCGCCTGCTGTCGCTGGGATCGCCTCGCCTGCTGTCCCTGGAGCGGCCCCGCCTGCTGTCGCTGGGATCGCCTCACCTGCTGTCACTGGAGCGGCCTCGCCTGCTGTCGCTGGAGCGGCCTCGCCTGCTGTCGCTGGAGCGGCCTCGCCTGCTGTCGCTGGGATCGCCTCGCCTGCTGTCGCTGGAGCGGCCTCGCCTGCTGTCACTGGAGCGGCCTCGCCTGCTGTCGCTGGAGCGGTCTCGCCTGCTGTCGCTGGAGCGGCCTCGCCTGCTGTCGCTGGGATCGCCTCGCCTGCTGTCACTGGAGCGGCCTCGCCTGCTGTCGCTGGAGCGGTCTCGCCTGCTGTCGCTGGAGCGGCCTCGCCTGCTGTCGCTGGAGCGGCCTCGCCTGCTGTCGCTGGAGCGGCCTCGCCTGCTGTCACTGGGGCGGTCTCGCCTGCTGTCGCTGGAGCGGCCTCGCCTGCTGTCGCTGGGATCGCCTCGCCTGCTGTCACTGGAGCGGCCTCGCCTGCTGTCACTGGAGCGGCCTCGCCTGCTGTCGCTGGGATCGCCTCGCCTGCTGTCACTGGAGCGGCCTCGCCTGCTGTCACTGGAGCGGCCTCGCCTGCTGTCACTGGAGCGGCCTCGCCTGCTGTCGCTGGGATCGCCTCGCCTGCTGTCACTGGAGCGGCCCCGCCTGCTGTCGCTGGGATCGCCTCGCCTGCTGTCACTGGAGCGGCCTCGCCTGCTGTCGCTGGAGCGATCTCGCCTGCTGTCACTGGAGCGGCCTCGCCTGCTGTCGCTGGAGCGGCCTCGCCTGCTGTCGCTGGGATCACCTCGCCTGCTGTCGCTGGAGCGGCCTCGCCTGCTGTCACTGGAGCGGCCTCGCCTGCTGTCACTGGAGCGGCCTCGCCTGCTGTCGCTGGGATCGCCTCGCCTGCTGTCACTGGAGCGGCCTCGACCGCTGTCACTGGAGCGGCCTCGCCTGCTGTCGCTGGAGCGGCCTCGCCTGCTGTCGCTGGGATCGCCTCGCCTGCTGTCACTGGAGCGGTCTCGCCTCCTGTCACTGGAGCGGCCTCGCCTGCTGTCGCTGGGATCGCCTCGCCTGCTGTCACTGGAGCGGCCCCGCCTGCTGTCGCTGGGATCGCCTCGCCTGCTGTCGCTGGAGCGGCCTCGCCTGCTGTCACTGGAGCGGCCTCGCCTGCTGTCACTGGAGCGGCCTCGCCTGCTGTCGCTGGGATCGCCTCGCCTGCTGTCACTGGAGCGGCCTCGCCTGCTGTCGCTGGGATCGCCTCGCCTGCTGTCGCTGGGATCGCCTCGCCTGCTGTCGCTGGAGCGGCCTCGCCTGCCGTCGCTGGGATCACCTCGCCTGCTGTCGCTGGAGCGGCCTCGCCTGCTGTCGCTGGAGCGGCCTCGCCTGCTGTCGCTGGAGCGGCCTCGCCTCCTGTCGCTGGAGCGGCCTCGCCTGCTGTCGCTGGGATCGCCTCGCCTCCTGTCGCTGGGATCGCCTCGCCTGCTGTCGCTGGAGCGGCCTCGCCTGCTGTCGCTGGAGCGGCCTCGCCTGCTGTCACTGGAGCGGCCTCGCCTGCTGTCGCTGGAGCGGCCTCGCCTGCTGTCGCTGGGATCGCCTCGCCTGCTGTCGCTGGAGCGGCCTCGCCTGCTGTCACTGGAGCGGCCTCGCCTGCTGTCGCTGGAGCGGCCTCGCCTGCTGTCGCTGGAGCGGTCTCGCCTGCTGTCGCTGGGATGGCCTCGCCTGCTGTCGCTGGGGCGGCCTCGCCTGCTGTCGCTGGGATCGCCTCGCCTGCTGTCACTGGAGCGGCCTCGCCTGCTGTCGCTGGAGCGGCCTCGCCTGCTGTCGCTGGAGCGGCCTCGCCTGCTGTCACTGGGATCGCCTCGCCTGCTGTCGCTGGGACCGCCTCGCCTGCTGTCGCTGGGATCACCTCGCCTGCTGTCACTGGAGCGGTCTCGCCTGCTGTCGCTGGAGCGGCCTCGCCTGCTGTCACTGGAGCGGCCTCGCCTGCTGTCACTGGGATCGCCTCGCCTGCTGTCACTGGAGCGGTCTCGCCTGCTGTCGCTGGAGCGGCCTCGCCTGCTGTCACTGGAGCGGCCTCGCCTGCTGTCGCTGGGATCGCCTCGCCTGCTGTCGCTGGGATCGCCTCGCCTGCTGTCGCTGGAGCGGCCTCGCCTGCTGTCGCTGGGATCGCCTCGCCTGCTGTCGCTGGAGCGGTCTCGCCTGCTGTCACTGGAGCGGCCTCGCCTGCTGTCGCTGGGATCGCCTCGCCTGCTGTCGCTGGGATCGCCTCGCCTGCTGTCGCTGGAGCGGCCTCGCCTGCTGTCGCTGGAGCGGCCTCGCCTGCTGTCACTGGAGCGGCCTCGCCTGCTGTCACTGGAGCGGCCTCGCCTGCTGTCACTGGAGCGGCCTCGCGTGCTGTCGCTGGAGCGGCCTCGCCTGCTGTTGCTGGAGCGACCTCGCCTGCTGTCGCTGGGGTGACCTCGCCTGCTGTCGCTGGGATCGCCTCGCCTGCTGTCGCTGGAGCGGCCTCGCCTGCTGTCGCTGGAGCGGCCTCGCCTGCTGTCACTGGGATCGCCTCGCCTGCTGTCGCTGGAGCGGCCTCGCCTGCTGTCGCTGGAGCGGCCTCGCCTGCTGTCGCTGGGATCACCTCGCCTGCTGTCGCTGGAGCGGCCTCGCCTGCTGTCCCTGGAGCGGCCTCGCCTGCTGTCACTGGAGCGGCCTTGCCTGCTGTTGCTGGGATCACCTCACCTGCTGTCACTGGAGCGGCCTCGCCTGCTGTCACTGGAGCGACCTCGCCTGCTGTCGCTGGAGCGGCCTCGCCTGCTGTCGCTGGAGCGGCCTCGCCTGCTGTCGCTGGGATCGCCTCGCCTGCTGTCCCTGGAGCGGCCCCGCCTGCTGTCGCTGGGATCGCCTCACCTGCTGTCACTGGAGCGGCCTCGCCTGCTGTCGCTGGAGCGGCCTCGCCTGCTGTCGCTGGAGCGGCCTCGCCTGCTGTCACTGGGATCGCCTCGCCTGCTGTCGCTGGGATCGCCTCGCCTGCTGTCGCTGGAGCGGCCTCGCCTGCTGTCGCTGGAGCGGCCTCGCCTGCTGTCGCTGGAGCGGCCTCGCCTGCTGTCACTGGAGCGGCCTCGCCTGCTGTCGCTGGGATCGCCTCGCCTGCTGTCACTGGAGCGGCCTCGCCTGCTGTCGCTGGAGCGGTCTCGCCTGCTGTCACTGGAGCGGCCTCGCCTGCTGTCGCTGGAGCGGCCTCGCATGCTGTCGCTGGAGCGGCCTCGCCTGCTGTCACTGGAGCGGTCTCGCCTGCTGTCGCTGGAGCGGCCTCGCCTGCTGTCACTGGAGCGGCCTCGCCTGCTGTCGCTGGAGCGGCCTCGCCTGCTGTCGCTGGAGCGGCCTCGCCTGCTGTCGCTGGAGCGGCCTCGCCTGCTGTCGCTGGGATCGCCTCGCCTGCTGTCGCTGGAGCGGCCTCGCCTGCTGTCGCTGGGATCGCCTCGCCTGCTGTCACTGGAGCGGCCTCGCCTGCTGTCGCTGGAGCGGTCTCGCCTGCTGTCACTGGAGCGGCCTCGCCTGCTGTCGCTGGAGCCGCCTCGCCTGCTGTCGCTGGAGCGGCCTCGCCTGCTGTCGCTGGAGCGGCCTCGCCTGCCGTCGCTGGGATCGCCTCGCCTGCCGCAGCTGTCCCTACTGACTCCAACTATCTTCTATTTCGTGTCTCCTGCCGACTCACTTCGAACTTCACTGTTGGCTTTGGGCTTTTCTGCCCAGCAACAGCAAAATCAAATAAATCCAATGGGTCAAGCAGAGCAAGGCAAGGAGCAGTGATGCTAATAGGTTGACTAGAGCTTGCCTGTCGCATGGCAGCCATCAGTGCCACAGACCCACCGGAGACCCTTCATAGATGCACGGAGGTCCATGGACCCCAATTTGGAAACTCTTGGCAAACATCATTATTTAGAAAGTGGCTTATTCTAGTTATTTTACATAACATTCCAACGCTCTTTAATGACTTCAATGTGTTGTCATCACCAAATCTAACACAGGTCATACTTTTACATTGCTTAAATATGGGTTGATCCTTACTGTGGTGATATGCATCATTGCAGATACACAAGGGGTTAATGTAAGTACACGGAGGCTAGCTAGACACTAGAGGGAGCACCAGAGACATGACACACAGACACTCAACCAATAGGTCAGTAAGATAGGACACGACCAATGAGCATTCACAATATACACAGAGGTGACACTACCACAGGGGGGCATTACACCAACCCATATAAAAGGACACAGCACACATGATCTTCCCCTTTCCAGTGGAGACACTCAGTGAGTACAGACACAGGGTTGATTCAACATCACACCCACCACGTGGTTTGTAGCAGGCTGGTTCGTCAGTCTGAGTAGCTTTAGAAGGATTAAAAGTAGAGGCGAATCCGAGCAGAATTGTAAATAGTTTAATATACGTGTTGAACTTCTCTCCACGTCTGAATCTTCCTTTGTCAGAGTGAACATCAAGGAAGCAGCTTATGCTACGCCAAGAGCATAACAAGACATGGTACCAGCAAGTGACTGTTTCAATCCATATAGTTACAACTCAGCAACCAGTGACAACCAGCAACAACACCCAGGCAAAATTATCGAGATTCCGGTTCCACAGAGGCTCAAGCGCCAGGGCAATCTCCGCGAAAACTGGTGTGCATTCAGGCAAAGGTTTGAGATCTTTCTGGGAGCAGCCGACCTACAAGATGCGGCCGATGCTGAAAAGACAGAGCTTCTGCTCACCATCGCCGGTGCCAGTGCAGAAGCGATCTTCAAAATATTCAAGTTCTCCAAAGGGCAAAACAGGAGCGACTTCCAGGAAGTCCTGGACAAATTCGGTTAATACTGCGAGGAAAGCACAAACAAACCAACAGAAAACGGTAAGAGAGGCGCCAGTACTTATCACGAGGCAGAATTCCCGGAGCAGAGAACGACAATTTTGATCAGTGGCCATCTTGAAAAAGGTACTGCACATGCGCAGTTGCACAAGAAGCGCACAGAACGGGAAGGTCCATTTGCGCATGCACGAGAAGCCGCGCATGCGCAATTGCAAAAAAGGCCCCCAATAAAGGAACAGCGATATGCGCATGCGCAATTGCTTCCTAAGACAGACGACACACGCTTCGTGACATCAGAGGCCCCGGACCACGCCCACTTAAAGGGGAAATGTCCCAACACACGAAAAAAAATTAAAGCTGTAAAACCTAATTCTTTCACCTGGAACGACAGCACAATGCCTGAAATTCGACCAGTAGCTGAAAGTAACCTCCGCAGAACCCTGCAACAAGCAGTTAGCACTGCCCAAAGAGATGATACAGTCCTTGAATACTACGACTCCGACCTTGATTTCTTCTTTGGACACCGCGAGCCCAATGCCAGCTCCGACACAAACAGTGATGACATGGTCTTAGAAGACTACGACTCAAAGGTTTTTTCATTAGAGATGGCGACCCCAGTACCAAATCCGTACCACAACGAGATGTGTTCTACAGTGAAGAATCTGACACAGATGCAGATGTGTTCTTCGGATTTGAGGATCTTCAGCCCAGCACATATGACATCCCGACTCGTGAATGCAGGATTATGCTGCGGCCTGACACCAAGAGACAGAGAACGGTACACAGAGAGCGGCCTGCTGCCACACAGCAAGTGGTTCACGCACTGTTAAGGGTTCCCGACTCCGCACAGAGAGTAGTCCACGCACCACAAAGGGTCCCAGCCTCTACACAGGAAGCGACGAAAGACTCAACAGTGAAACAACTACACATCTCCACACAAGAAGTGACTCCAGTGACACAAGCCTCCACTGCGAGCTCATGGACAGACTCCACGATAGAAGAAATGCAAGACTCCAGAGCGCAGTCCTTGCATAAACAAGAAGTGACTCGAGTGACAAAAGCCTCCACAGCGAGCTCGTGGACAGCCTCCACGATAGAAGAAATGCAAGACTCCAAAGCGCAGTCCTTGCATGAACAAGACCATGAGGGTCTAGCAACCTCCTCTGAGCAACCAGCAGCAGACAATGTAAGTCTGCCATGCTCAAGTGAACAACAGCACGACTATGACAGTCTGCCATGCTCAAGTACACAGCAAGAAGACTTTGACAGTCTCCCACGCTCCAGTGAACAGCAAGACAACTATGACAGTCTATCACGCTCATGAACAACAGCGATTATGACAGTCCACCCACATTGTTTGAGCCACAAGAAGAAGACTCTGACAGTCTACACAGCCCAAATGAACAACAAGAAGCTACTGAGGCTCTATCCACTGTATGTGAGACAAGTGACGACAGCATCCCACTTCCCATACAAGATGTGCATTGTGACAGACCTCAGCTAGTGTGTACAGACGCACTCAATGATCACAGTGAGACACTGGTGACTCCGGTGACACCACGTTACTTCAAAGCTCATTTGCTCGAGCCTCTCCACAAGCAAATGCATTCCTGAATGTTTTGACTCCAGACATGGAGCATCAAAAAATCTCAGCTGACTCCAGTGAACCTGCTATGACTCCAGACGGGGAGCATCGGCAAACCAACACCGACTCAGGTGAAACAGACCAGACTCCAGATGGGGAGCAACCAAACGCCAAAGCTGATTCAAGTAAGCCGGACATGACTTCAGACAGGGAGCGCAACAAACTAAGTATCGGCACGCTCAAGAAAACAGAAGATGCCACAAAGCACGCTGACATGAGTAACTGTGTGAACGACTCGTATTATCCACAGAGTGCAGTCCTTGAGCGCAGCGAACATGACAACAGAACCATCCAACACAACATCACAACCTATGAAAACCATATCAAAGACAACGACACAACGTGTCCCAAAGCAATATCGTCGACAGCAAACACGACAAAGACTACACCAATGGAACTATGACTGGTACGACATGGTATAACTCTTCCCATGAAGGACACTGTTACTGCTCAGCCCAGTACAATGACATACCATGACAGGACGATGCATCTTCCCAATTCACGTGTGCTGCACTACCAACAGGCAACCTGGCTTTCAGGACAGGTGCTATCCAACATCGCTATCACAAGCATCGGAAGAAAAAAAGACTCCAAATCAGACAATAAAGTGATTTGACCACTTCTTGGTTCCTTATGCACAGGGACACAGATGGCGTTCACAAGGGCATGCCACCATCAAAATCACCAACTCACCAACCCAATAAGAAAGACATTCGACCATGATAATTGATGGGTTTTGGACTCATACATATGAGTTGGACTTATTGTTTAATGATCACTGTTATCAAAATTTGTACAGAGCATCGCTTATCTACCTGTTTCTTGTTCAATTTTCTTTAAGTGTACAGAAAATATGTAACACGAAAAAGGGGGGATGTGGTGATATGCATCACTGTAGATACACAAGGATTAATGTAAGTACACATAGACTAGCTAGACACTAGAGGGAGCACCAGAAACATGACACACAGACACTTAACCAATAGGTTAGTAAGATAGGACATGACCAATGAGCATTCACGATACACACAGACGTGACACTACCACAAGGGGGGCATTACACCAACCCATATATAAAAGGACACAGCACACATGATCTTCCCCTTTCCAGTGGAGGCACACAGTGAGTACAGACACAGGGTTGATTCAACATCACACCCAACATGTGGATTGTAGCAGACTGGCTCATAGTCTGAGTATCTCTAGAAGGATTAACAGTGGAGGCGGATCCGAGTAGGAGAATTGTAAATAGTTTAATAAACGTGTTGAAGTTATCTTCACGTCTGAACCTTCCTTTGTCAGAGTGAACATCAAGGAAGCAGCTTATGCTACGCCAAGAGCATAACAAGACACTTACTACTCAGTGAATTAAGATAACATGTTAACAAATCTATTCCACATACTGTTGATGGGCAAATACTGTCTAGTACTGCTCAACTAAAATAATCTGTGAGTCACACATTCATTGCAGGACTAAAACGCCTTGTGACCAGTGTAATTTGTTCAAATGCATCATTATCTTCATAGAGTCTCACAGAATTCTCTTCATCATGTGCTTTTTTGAGGATCAGCCTCTCTTACCAGCATAGCTGACACACCTTGAGCATTCCTGGGATTCATTTGACTATCATTAATGTAATCAGATCTGTTTAGTGCTTTCGTCCTCATTCTGCATCTCTTCAATAATTCCATTGTATTAACACTTACATCTAGTATCTGGACCATTTTCAATTCTGACTATCTTTGAGTCTTCTGTATATTGGTTCAGGAATCCCCAAGTTTAGTTCCATCAATCTTTTTTGCAACCTGTTAAAGTCCATGACATACTCTTCCATGGAATGACCATTTGTTTTCTGAAATTTATCAACGTCTTTACCATGCCTCATCGACTCTTAACAGTTCATCATTCTTGTATATTCACCCAAGAACAATAACAGAAGGTCCAGATCTTCACCGCTACTATTGGGCATTGATTTCAAACCTTAAATTTGACTTTCTGCAGGAAGCGACAATGCCAATGACATACCTTGTTTCCTCTTTGTGTCATATGCGGGTCCCTTCAAGAAATAGGTGTTTATAAAATAGGTGTAGTTATGTTATTGTCTGGGTAGAGCTGGAGTGTGATTCTATCTTTTACTTTCATTTTGAGCTGTAAGCTGTTTTGTGTCTTGGTTTCGTTTTCAGTTGGAGAGCTGCATTCAAGCAAGAAGGTGTATTTTGATTTCTCTCTCTGCCTACTAAAAATTGTCTCCAGATCACTTGATGATTTCAAAGTAATACCTGTTTTCTGTAAGGAATGCAAACTCACTGTCTTTGTCAAAAAGGGTTTTTGACTTGTGGATATTGTAAAGAAAGTTATTAAGGGTTACCTATAGAGTATTGTATCTTTGAGGGGGGGATCAGTGCTGGTAGTTGATAAGATGTTTACTGTCTGTTTATAAAACGATAACTGGTTTCATAGAATAAACATTGTTTTTGTTTAATCATACTTTAGATCTCTGTTGCATCACACCTGTAAAGTGGGCCCTTGTGCTCCCCATAACCAAAATCTATTTAAAGTTATGGGTCAGGTGAAACTCCATGATATACTTTGGTGTTCTCTAAACCCTGGCCCGAAATGTAATCCATGTACACATATCCACTTTGTTTTGCCACTGGTCATGGGGTTCAGACTCCAAGAACACTGCAGGGTAAATATACTTCAGCAATTTCCACTTGCTGACAGCCATTTCACCAGGATTGTAGCTACCTGTTCATGAAATAAAATCCTCTTAGTTTCTAACCTTCAGCTTTAGGTAGACACTCTCTGCTGCATTGCTGTGCTCCAGAAAGTCAGTTGGTGACATATAACTGAAATTATTTGATAAACAATTACGTAAAGAGTTATAAATTACAAGCATGCACCTTCTAAGCCAACAATAACAGTTTAAATCTGTGACTATTTATAGGGGCACAAGAGAACCCCCAGCTAATGTCCACCACCTTCAAGTATACATAATAAATATACAACTAACAATGTGAGAGTGTGGTCTACAGTGGTGCTAAGTGTGTGAGGGAAAATTGAGACTATGAATATTAGGTATGAGCTGTGCTTGATAGAAACTTCTGCTTGGTATTTAAAGGAATGTTGGTAAATTGAGCAATACATGAGGCCAGAAGAGCACTGAAGAAAAGCATGCAATGTACTGTTTGCATGCAATCCAGTTGAATCAGACGGCCCCGGTTCAAATTGTCTCAAGAGTAAACGGCAAACTCCTCAAAATGGAAGTCGACACCGGGGCTTTGGTAACTGTTGTGGGAGAGCAGACGTTCAAATATGCCTGTGATATATGGGGCCAGTTTAGCTAAATTGGCGAGACAACTGGTTTGTGATGCAAAGTAAGGCCAGTAACGTGGGTTCAAGTTCTGTACCAGCTGAAATTATTCATCAAGGCGCCGCCTTCTTCATCCTTACCCTTTGCCTGAGGTGTGATGATCCTTAGGTTAAACCGCCACCAGTCAGCTCTTCCCCTCAAAGCGGAATGCAGCCTATGGTCATCTGGGACTATGTCGACTTAACATTATGCCTGCGATGGATATCAGCCTTTAAGTTGAACAGTATTATAGCAAAGCTTTCCAATTACACTGTGGAAAGGTTGAAAAGACTTGTAACCATTTAAATGCCCGTGGCATATAAAGAACAAGAGGGCAATCTGCCCTGGGTTGTCATGGAATGGCACAGACCCAGTCTGATGGGAAGACGCTGGTTCCAAAAGAATTGGCTCAATTGGCGAAAACATTTTAAAATTTCGAACCGATGTCCTGGGGAGGTATGATGACGTTTTCATAAGGAACTAGGCTGGATTAAAGATGTCAAAGCCAAAATCTATGTCAATCCATATTAAACGTCCAAATTCTTCAGAGTCAGACCTGTGCCCTATGCCCTGCATCAGATGGCTGAAGCTGAGCTTAAGCAATTCAATGAGCTGGACATAATCAAATCAGTCCAGCTCTCCGAGTGGGTGGCACCCATAGTCCCTATTATCAGGCTGGATCGTCAGATACAAATTTATAGGGACCACAAATTAACTATAAATCAGACCGCCCAGGTGGACAGGCATCAGATTCCTTGGATCGAGGACCTCTGCACCAAGTTGGTGGGGGGGGGGGGGGAGGGAGGGGGGGGGGAGGGAGGGGGGGGGAGGGAGGGGGGGGGGGAGGGGGGGGCTTACCTATTGGATCTCAGCCATGCATACCTCCAACTAGAATTGGATCAAGGGTCGCAGAAGTTTGCTACCATAAACACCCACAAGGGTCTCTTTCAGTACACAAGACTACCATTCAGCATCACTTCAGCCTGCACAATTTTGCAGTGAACGATAGAAAATCTCCTCCAAGGAATTTCCAAGGTTTGCCTTGATGGCATCGCCCCCAAAGAGCACATGTCTAGCCTGAAGGACATGTTAAAAAGATTTTGGGATGTGGGTGTCTGTCTCAAACATGAAAAATGTACTTTCCAGGCCTCAGAAGTTATGTATCCCAGTTTTTTGTGTTGATGCAACAGGTCTAGAGCAAAAGGTCAAGGCCTTACGTGAAGGCCCAGCACTCAGAAATGTCAGTGAGCTCAAATTCTTCCTCGATATGTTAAATTATTATGGAAGACTCATTTTAAATTCAGCCACATTGGCACCATTACACTAATGACTAAAAAAGCAGAAGGGTGGCAACGGAGGGAACCCTAAGAGGAAGCTTGGCGAGTGGTGAAGCAAATTGTGCAGTCCTGGGACAGGTTCACTTCGACCCTGGGAAACCGATCGTGCTCACAGATGATGCATCCCCTTATGATATATTGTCAGTATTATCCCACAAGATGGGAGATGGTTCTGATCATCCTATCACGTTTGCCTCGAGGATTCTTTCAGAAGAGGAACGGAACTATGCTTAGATCAAGAAGGAGTGTCTAGCAGTAATAAACGGTGTGAAGAAATTCCACCAATGTGCATTTGGATGGCGATTTGACATAGTGACAGACCATAAGCCATTACTGGGGCTTTAAAGGGAAGACAAGCCTATTTTGCCAATAGTCTCAGCTACGGTGCAGGGTTTGGCCTTTCTGCTGGCGACCTACAATTATACTTTCCAGTGGTGGCCCAGCACACAGAACAGATTGTCAATACAGATGTATTGAGCCATCTCCCACTGCCGAATTTAACAAATTGAGCACCTAGACAATGGTTTGGTCTATACGGGCCCTCCTGTCCACCAGAGTGCATCAGCAGGAATGCCTTCTGGCTCCTGCATTGTCCCAGTCTTCAGCTGGCCTCCTATTTTCCCATCTGTTGCATGGTTTGTTATGCTGGATGCCAAAGTTTTGTAGCTTACGACAGAAAAAGTAATCCTCAAGGTGCTGGTGGAGCTGTACGGCAAGACAAACCAATCTGTCCAGCATCAGCAAAAACCTATATTTATACAACAGCTTTAACTTTATTTTATTTTTAAAAATAATTTTTATTGAAATTTTTTGAAAAATATATATCAACAAAACAATACAATAATATCAATAAGAAGAAGAATAATAAACACCCCCCGGCACCCGTAACAACATATATAACAAACCCCCCACCCCCCCCAACCCCAATAAACAACAGAATAAATTAACAATAAGCAAATGAACTTAAACACTATCCTCCTAAACCCCCTTTCCCCCCCTCCCCCCCGGGTTGCTGCTGCTGCTGACCTAGTACCTTATCGTTGAGCCAGAAAGTCAAGGAAAGGCTGCCACCTCCTAAAGAACCCTTGTATCGACCCCCTCAGGGCGAACTTGACCCTTTCCAACTTAATGAATCCCGCCATGTCATTAATCCAGGTCTCCACACTCGGAGGTCTCGCATCTTTCCACTGCAGCAAGATCCTCAGCCGGGCTACTAGGGACGCAAAGGCCAAGACATTGGCCTCTTTCGCCTCCTGCACTCCCGGCTCCACCCCAACCCCAAATATCGCGAGTCCCCAACCTGGCTTGACCCTGGATCCCACCACCCTCGACACCGCCCCCGCCACCCCCTTCCAGAACTCCTCCAGTGCCGGGCATGCCCAGAACATATGGGCATGGTGTGCTGGACTCCCCGAACACCTGACGCACCTGTCTTCGCCCCCAAAGAACCTACTCATCCTAGATCCGGACATGTGGGCCCGGTGCAGCACCTTGAACTGGATGAGACTAAGCCTCGCACATGAAGAGGAGGAGTTCACCCTCTCCAGGGCGTCCGCCCATGTCCCCTCCTCAATCTGCTCCCCCAGCTCCACATCCCACTTAGCCTTCAGCTCCTCTACTGACGCCCCCCCACCTCCTGCATTACCTGATAGATGTCAGACACCTTCCCATCCCCGACCCACACCCTCTAAAGCACCCTATCCTTTACCACCCGCGGGGGCAGCAAAGGGAACCCCTCCATCTGTCGCCTAGCAAATGCCTTGACCTGAAGGTACCTGAACATATTCCCCAGGGGGAGCTCAAACTTCTCCTCCAGTTCACCAAGGCTCGCGAACCTCCCGTCAATAAACAGGTCTCCCAACTTCCTAATGCCCGCCCTGTGCCACCCCAGGAACCCGCCATCCATGTTCCCTGGGACAAACCAGTGGTTCCCCCGCAGCGGGGCCTCCACCGAGCCCCCCACTTCCCCCCTGTGTCACCTCCACTGCCCGCAAATTTTGAGGGTGACCGCCACCACCGGGCTCGTGGTGTACCTCGTTGGAGGGAGCGGCAACAGAGACGTTACCAGTGCCTTCTGGCTCGTGCCTCCGCAGGACGCCATCTCCATCCTTTTCCATGCTGCCCCTTCCCCCTCCATTACCCACTTGCGTACCATCGAGACATTAGCCGCCCAATAGTACCCAGAGAGGTTGGGCAGCGCCAGCCACCCTCTATCCCTGCCCCGCTCCAAAAAAACCCTCCTTACCCTCGGAGTCCCATGCGCCCAAACAAATCCCAGAATGCTGCTGTTCACCCTCCTAAAAAAGGCCCTCGGAACGAAAATGGGGAGGCACTGAAACAAAAACAAAAACCTCGGGAGCACCGTCATTTTAACGGACTGTACTCTACCCGCCAACGACAACGGCAGCATGTCCCACCTTTTAAATTCCTCCTCCATCTGCTCCACCAACCTAGTAAAATTGAGCTTGTGCAGAGTCCCCCAGCTCCTAGCCACCTGACCCCCAGGTACCTAAAACTCCTCACTGCCCTCTTTAGCGGGAGCCTACCAATCCCCTCCTCCTGATCTCCCGGGTGCACGACAAACAGCTCACTCTTGCCCAGGTTCAATTTATATCCCGAGAAACTCCCGAACTCAGCAAGAATCTCCATCACCTCCGGCATTCCCCCCAAAGGTCTGCTACATACAACAGCAAGTCATCCGCATACAGCGACACTCGGTGCTCCTCCCCCCCTCGCACAAAACCTCTCCACCTCCTCGACTCCCTGAGAGCCATGGCAAGAGGCTCTATTGCCAGCGCAAAAAGCAAGGGGGACAGGGTGCACCCCTGTCTCGTCCCACGGTGGAGCCTGAAGTACTCGGACCTCCTCCCATTTGTCGCTACACTTGCCATCGGGGCCTCGTACAGCAACCTCACCCATTTAATAAACCCCACCCCAAACCCGAACCTTTCCAACACCTCCCACATGTACCCCCACTCAACCCTGTCAAAGGCCTTCTCCGTATCCAATGCCACCACAATCTCCGCCTCTCCTTCTGCTGCCGGCATCATTATCACATTTAGCAGCCTTCGCACGTTAGTGTTCAGCTGCCTCCCCTTCACAAAACACATCTGATCTTCATGTATCACCCCCGGCACACAGTCCTCTATTCTAGTGGCCAAGATCTTCGCCAGCAACTTGACGTCTACGTTCAGCAGTGAAATCGGCCTGTATGAACCGCACTGCAAGGGGTCCTTATCACGCTTCAGGATCAGGGAGATTAGTGCCTGAGACATCGTCGTGGGCAGAACACCCCCCTCCCATGCCTCGTTAAAGGTCCTGACCAACAGGGGGCCCAGCAGGTCCGCATATTTCTTATAAAATTCAACCGGGAACCCATCCGGTCCCGGCGCCTTCCCCGACTGCATGTGGCCAATCCCACTGACCAGCTCCTCCAACTCGATCGGCGCCCCCAGTCCCTCCACCTGCTCCTCCTGCACCGTTGGAAATCGGAGCCTGTACAAAAAATTCTCCATTCCCCCTTCCACCGCCGGCGGCTCCGACCGGTACAGTTCCCTATAGAAGTCCCTAAAGACCTCATTGACCTCTGCCCCCTGCCGCACCACCTTCCCATCTCTATCCTTCACTCCACAAATCTCTCTAGCCGCCTCCCGCTTACGCAGCTGGTGCGCCAGCATCCTGCTCGCCTTCTCTCCATACTAATAGACCGCTCCCTGTACCTTCCTCCACTGTGTCTCCGCCTTTCTGGTGGTCAATAAATCAAACTTGGCCTGCAATCTACGCCGTTCCCCCACCAATCCCTCCTCCCGGGCCTCCGTGTACCTCCTATCCACACTCAACAGCTCCTCCACCAGTCTCTCCCTCTCCCTCCTCTCCCCCCTCTCCCTATGGTCTCGGATGGAGATCAGCTCCCCCCTAATCAATGCCTTCAGAGCCTCCCACACCATTCCCACCTGGACCTCCCCAGTATCATTGACCTCGAGGTACCTCTCGATACATCCCCGAACCCTCCTACACACCTCCTCATCAGCCAACAACCCCACGTCCAGACGCCAAAGCGGGCGCTGGTCCCGTGCCTCCCCCATCTCCAGATCCACCCAATGCGGAGCATGGTCCGAAATCGCGATAGCCGAATATTCGGCCTCCGCCACCCTCGGGACCAGTCCCCTGCTCAGAACAAAGAAATCAATGCGGGAATAAACCCTGTGCACATGGGAGAAAAAGGCGTACTCTCGAGCCCTCGGCCTCCCGAACCTCCAGGGATCCACTCCTCCCATCTGGTCCATAAACCCCGTCAATACCTTGGCCGCCGCTGGCCTTCTGCCTGTCCTTGAACTAGAACGATCCAGTAGGGGATCCAGCACCGTATTGAAGTCCCCCGCCATGATCAAGCCCCCCACCTCCAGGCCAGGAATGCGGCCCAACATACGCCTCATGAAACCAGCATCATCCCAATTTGGGGCGTACACATTAACCAACACCACCCTCTCCCCCTGCAGCTTACCGCTCACCATCACATATCTGCCACCACTATCAGCCACAACCTCAGACGCCACCCTCTTCCCCACCAGGATCGCCACCCCCTGGTTCTTCGAGTCGAGCCCTGAGTGGAAAACCTGCCCCACCCACCCCTTCCTCAGATGGACCTGGTCCGCCACCTTCAGGTGGGTCTCCTGGAGCATGGTCACGTCCGCCTTCAGCCCCTTCAGATGCGAAAACACCCGGGCCCGCTTAACCGGCCCATTCAACCCCCTCACGTAATCAGCCGGATCAGGGGGCACCCAGCCCCCCTCCCCCGTCGACGAGCCATAACCCATCGACTGCTCGCCCCTGGCCATCACCCATTCGGCCATTTCCCACGGCGATAGAACCTCACCCCGACCCCCCCGAACTCCTCCCTGGCCAATCCAGCAGCAACCCGGTATCTCCCCCCCCCCCCCCCCCCCCCTCCCCCCCAGGCTAGGACCCCTTCTGGCAGCGACTCTCCCTCCACTGTACTCCTGTGAGCCAGCTGACTTCTGCTGACCCCGGCAGCTCCCGCTCTAACTCCGACCCCTCCCGATATGAGGTCCCCCCCTCCTCCCCTGCATCAGCTCCTGGGCACCGCTTCAGCGCGGGAAACCCGGTCTAATAACCACGCCCCTTGCCACCAGCTCCCCCTCCTCGTTCCGCAGCGCGGGAAACCAGAGAAAAGCCCGCGCTTTCACACTGCCCCACCCCACCAACGCAGCTCCCAAACCGCAGTCCCAACCCAACCACCAACTCCATACAAACAAAGAGACACATCAACCACAAACCCCAGTACCCCCCTTAGAACACGAAACCATAACCCACATCGTCCGAAAGCGAGAGAAAAAACAAAAACAAACAGAATAACCCGCTACAGCATAAACAATGATACATGAATAGAATAGAAAAACTCCCACAGCCCCCAATCTTTAGTTCAAGTCCAGCTTTTCAGCCTGCACAAAGGCCCACGCTTCCTCCGGGGACTCAAAGTAGTGATGCCGGTCCTTGTAGGTGACCCACAGGCGCGCTGGCGGCAACATGCCGAACTTCACCTGCTTTCCGTGGAGCACCGCCTTCGTCCGGTTAAATCCGGCTCTCCGCTTGGCCACCTCCGCACTCCAGTCCTGGTAGATATGCACTACCGAATTCTCCCACTTACTGCTCCTCACCTTCTTGGCCCATCGGAGAACACACTCCCAGTCGCTGAACCGATGGAACCGCACCAGCACCGCCAGCGGGGGTTCATTCGCGTTAGGCCGCCTGGCCAGTACTCTGTGGGCCCCCCTCCAGCTCCAGGGGCAGATGGAAGGATCCTGCCCCCACCAGCGAGTTCAACATCATGGCGACCTAGGCCGGCAGGTCCGACCCCTCCAGCCCCTCCTCGAGGCCCAGGATCCGCAGGTTCTTCCTCCGTGACCGAAGCTTCATCTTCAGTCCAAAGATGTGCGGGTTAGGTGGATTGGCCATGCTAAATTGCCCGTAGTGTCCTAATAAAAGTAAGGTTAAGGGGGGGTTGTTGGGTTACGGGTATAGGGTGGATACGTGGGTTTGAATAGGGTGATCATGGCTCGGCACAACATTGAGGGCCGAGGGGCCTGTTCTATGCTGTACTGTTCTACTGTTCTATGTTCTATGTTCTCAAACCGATCTTGCCACTTTTTATGAAGTGCCTCGTGTATCTCCACCTTCCCCATGAGGGCCGAAACCTCCTCCTCACGCTCAGAGGCCTGCTGCTGCAACTCGAATGTCGCAGCACCCTGGGTTGTCTGGGTCTCCAGCAGCTTACTTGTCGTCACCTTCAGGGATTCCAACAACTCCCCTTTCAGCTCCGTGAAATAGCGCAGAAGGGCCGCTTGCTGCTCCTCAGCCCACTGCCTCCACTCCTCAGGAGCTCCACCAGCCGCCATTTTGTCCACCTTCCCCCGCTTTTCCAGGGGAGCTGCTGCCGTTTTTCTCCTCGCCCCACTTTGAGTCCGAACCATAAATACAGCTTTAACTTTATAAAACCACTTCATATGACCATTATCAACAAATTATGACACCGTGGCACAAGTCAGATGACCAAAAGCTTGGCCAAAGATGTACGTTTGAAGGAATGTCTTAAAGGAGGCAAGTGTCAAGTCCCGGCGGCCGAGATTTACGGAGCGCCGCTCCTAGCCCCCTGGGGGGGGGGGGGGGGGGGGGGGGGGGTGAATAAGGTGCGAGGAGCGGCCTCCGAGGCCGTCGTGAAATTCGGCCGAGTTCACGACGGCCTTCCCGATGCCACGCGGAAGCGGAGAATTCCGCCCGTGGAATCCCACACTTTCAAAAAAAATGCCCTGCCGGAGGAAAACAATGCTCACAATGTGCCAAATTAAACCATTTTGCTGCACAGTGCAGATCCTCACTCACATTTAAATCTGCGAAGCACGCTTAAAGACAGATTAATGTACCAAGTGTTGATTCCAAGGAAGAAGATTTAGAAGATAATTTTTTAACAGACACAGATAGTTACTCTCTCGAAAACACAATCTTTGTAGGAATAATAGAGACGTTTGAAGAATCCACTGAAGTAACATCACCTCATAATTTAATAAACTCCATAAATTCGGACACTGAATAGTACTTCAGTGCTAAGGTTCCTGGGAGACCAGATTTCCAAACATGATGTGCAGCCCGACACTGATATGACTGCAGCCATTCAGGGAATTAAAGTCCCAGAAGACTAATAAGCAGTTCTACGATTTCTAGGCATTGTCAACTTCTTCAGCAAATTCATACCTAACCTGTCAACGACAACAACAGCTCCTGGAAACCTGATCAAGAAATCAAACTCTTTGGATTAGTGATCATCAAAAGGAGTGGCATGATTTTAAAATCACAATTAACGACTGCACCTTTTGGCATTTTTCAATCCAAACAGGGAGACTAAAATTCCGACTGATGCATTCAGGACAGAATAGGAGCAGCATTGTTGCAAAAAGACGACAGCTTGTCTTTTTCCTGTTGCATATGCATCCAGAGCGATGACACCAACAGAATGTCGATATGCTCAAATTGAAAAAGAATATCTTGGATATATTGAATGTATTGAAGTTCCAAGACTTTGTCTATGGATTCCCCACTTTCACTGCATAAACTGATCACAGACCATTGGTTCATAAACTTCAGACGGATCTCAACGACATGACTCCATGACTCCAGAGAATTTTGATGAAGCTCAGAAGGAACGACTTTAACCTCATCTATACACCATGAAAAGATCTGATCATAGCAGATGCTCTATCACACTCCATAACGCCTGCAAGTGAACCTTTTGAGTTCATACAATATGTTGAAGCTCAAACACAGCTGTGTGCAGAAAATCTACCTGCCTTGGATGAAAAGATCAACTTAATCCGAACTGAAATAAAGAAGGATGCAATGCTGCAACATGTCATACACCATATCAATAATGGCTGCCGAAAGGGCAGAGTCCTCAATTTTGAAATGTTAAGGCAGATTTGACGATCGTGGATGGACTACTTCTTTGACTCGACCAGATAGTCATACCACTGTGTCTCAGACCAATGATATTTGATCAAATTCATGAGGGTCACCTCGGAATTGAGAAGTGCAAGTGAAGGGCAAGACAGGCAGTATGCTGGCCAAGAATAAATTGGGACATAACTAACATAGCACTGACATGTGAGAAGTGTCAGACGTTTCAGCCTGTGCAGTGCAAGGAGACTCTACAGCAACATGAGTTGGTAAACTTTCCTTGGGCCAAAGTTGGTATAGACCTATTTCACTCCAATGGTCATGACTATGTTCTAATCATCGACTCCAATTATCCAGAAGTCATGAAGCTACCAGATCTAACATCCAATTCGGTCATCAAAGCCAGCAAAGAAACTTTCGCGAGACATGCGATACCTATCACTGTTGTGTCAGACAATGGACCGTGTTTTGACAGCAACAATTGGGCCGAGTTTTCAAGACATTACAATTTCAAACATGTTACATCAGTCCAAATTACCGACAATCGAACGGGAAAGTAGAAAAAGGAATACACATAATAAAACAACTCATCAATAAAGCTTTGGGTTCTGCGTCAGACACCCATCATCTTAACCAGGGACTGGCTTAGCACAGGGCTAAATAGCTGGCTTTTAATGCAGACCAATGCAGGCTAGCAGCGCGGGTTCAATTCCCGTACCAGCCTCCCCGAACAGGCGCCGGAATGTGGCGACGATGGGCTTTTCACAGTAACTTCATTTGAAGCCTACTTGTGACAATAAGCGATTTTCGTTTCATTTTCATTTCATTTCTTGGCTTCTATCCTACAGAGCTACTCCTCTAGCAACTGGATTTTCACCGGCAGATGTTAATGAACAAAGATTTGAGAACGACATTACAATTAATACAACTTCCAAATCCAGATCATCTGCCAGTGCTGCAGAAAATGAAACAGCAACGTGCTCGTCACCAAATATACTTTGACATGCATACAACCCAGCTGGAAACATTGCTTCCAGATGACTCCATCAGGATCAAGATACCTTATGGAGGATGGTCTCCTCCTGCCAGAAACATAAGACAAGCAGCACCATGCTCGAACAGAGTTAAGATGGCTGAAGGAAATATTTTTTGACAAAATCATCAAGCACTTCAGAAAATTAGGCTACACACTAAATTTTTTACGGACTTACAACTAAATGAAACAATATTTCAAGATAATTTAGCCAACACTCAAACTTGTGATGACACGAAAAGAACTGTAAAAACATAATCGTCACCTGTCATCAATTGAGAAGATCAACGAGAAGAAAAATACCTAATAGACTCAATTTAGTATTTATAGTAAATTGTGTGATCGTTACTCATTTTGCCATGTACAAATCAAGTTTTGTTATATTATTGTTATACATTTTTCCTTTTGTTACACATAAGTAAGAAATGTAAAAAAAAAGGGGGAATTTAGTGATATGTACATATAGAGTCATGTAAAGGGTTAATTATTACATCTTAGTGCAACACAATCACTAGAGGGCAACACTACATTCCACTATATATATATATATATGAGAACTCAAAGCATCTTGGGTCTCTTCCAACCAGGAGTGATTAGACAGCAGAGTGTTAGGGAGATAGATCACGTCATAGTTAGCACGTGTAGTTTAAATTAGTTAACACTTTAATATAGATTACTTGATACTAGTTATAGTTCTATAAAGTGGGCAAACTCAATATTAATCAATTTGTTATTCAATAAATCTGTTTTTCTTTAAGTTGAAGATTGGTGGTTTCTTAAGAATCACAACATCAGACCATTCTGGATATATAAAGCAAAGATTAACGACATATTACCAAAGAGTAATATAATACCCTGTAGCACCCGGCATATAACCGTTTCGCTGAGAGGAACGTTCAAACCTTCAAAATTAGTTTTCCTATGACACTAATCTCATTCTTGCCCTATTACAGTTTATTCTGTTCTCCATGACAGAATCCTTTCCACAATATTCACACATTATCAAAAAATGATTAATCTATTGCAGTTATTAACTCCTCCAATTGTCCACAGTTACTATTTACTGGAATTTAGTTATTTTCCTTTCATGTCAAAACATTTCAATCTCACATAAATGAATGAGAACAGACACCAAAAGTGATCATCTCGCTGGACGCAGAGAAGGACACCGAGATAATCAAATGGAAACAGCTCATGGAGGTACTGGAAAAGTTTGGATTTGGGTGTGGGCGTAGAGGACATAAAGACACTGCTGGAATAGACATGGAAAAAGTGGGAGGAGGAGTATCTGGGCATAGAGATAGGTGGAGGACTCTGGATCAAAGCACTACATAAAGCGAACTCTACCTCCTCATGTGCAGGGCTGAGCCTAATGCAGTTAAAGGTGTTGCACAGGGTGCACCTGACCAGAATACGCATGGGCAGATTCTTCCCAGAGGTGGACGACAAATGTGAATGGTGCGAGGGAGGCCTGGATAACCACATCAACATGTTCTGTGCCTGCCCCAAACTTGTTGGGTACTAGACCGCTCTTTTTGAAGCTATGTCCAGGATTGTGGGAATGAGGATGGAGCCATGCCCGCTGGTGGTTATCTTCGGGGTATCGGAACAGCAAGATCTCTTTATGGGGGGAGGGGCAGAGCCCCTAGCCTTTGCCTTCCTGATCACCCCCTGGAGGCTCCAGCTTGGCTGGAGATCAGCAGCCCAGCAGCTCCACCCAAGGCTGCAGACTGGAGGACTCGTTCAAAATGGAGAAAATAAAAGTTGCCATGAGAGGATCGGAGGAAAGCTTCCACAATACATGGAAGCAATTCGCCAGGCTCTTCAAGGACCTGTTCATGGATTGCAACTAACTGGGGGGTGGAGAGGGGTTGAGAACAGGGAGTGCTGGGAGGGAGACCGAACTAGGCAGGGAACAGCCGAACGTATGTGTGTGTGTGTGTGTGTGTGTGTGTGTGGGGGGGGGGGGGGGGGGTAGATGGGGGGAGGGGGGGAGGTAGAGAGACGGGGGAGAGAAGGGGAGACAATACCCATAGGGCAGGGAAAAGCAAGTACAGAAGGACCAAAAGGTACTGAGGGAGGGGGGGGAATAACCCAATGTAGCTGCCAAGGCAAATAACAGCTCAGTGGCTTCAAATGAAGCCCTGGTATGTTTTAATACCATGGGGCAACATAATACGGCTGTTTTAGCCGACCACTTGGGAGTTCACCTTTACCTCATGTTTCTGTAGATGTTTCCTGCGTGTTCCATCCTTTTCTGGTTTGTTATAAACAAAAATGAAAATCAATAAAAATATTTGTTTTTAAACGGACGAGAGCAAATAGATATGTTTGATTCTTGAATGTTTTTCTTGATGTTTGAAAGATGAGTTTTCTGATAAATTCGCTTTCATGTTCATATTCCACTCTTGTTTTTGTAAGTTAGAAAATATTAAGCAAAAAAGGTGAATATGGGATGTGTAATTTATTCTGAAGCATTAATGTCAAAATATACGGGCTATTTATATTAAGACAATTATACTTGTATTTCTGTTTTTGCAACAACTTATTTCATTCCCTCGTATATACTTCATTTTTCTTAACTGATTCATATGAAACATACAGTAATAAAATAATGCTAAATCATTTATTATAATGTAAAAAAAATATATGTAAGGGGTTAAGAGTTGAAATATTAACTATTGACGATCTTAGATCTCGACGTATATTACGAGCCCCTTCGCACACTCCCCAAAGAACAAATGTATTTGATTAGACAAGATTTGTTTTGCTTTGCTTAGTGTGGTTGAATTCCTGAAAAAATTATAAATTTTATTTAACATAGGGAACAGCCGCTCCTCGCCCCACTGCTAAATATTCCTACGAAGGTGAGACCACATCCGACCAACAGAAGTGCGCAGAAAGCCCATCTGCATTCGAGAAGGGTAAAGAAAAATAAGTGGTTAATGTTTAGGGTGGAGAGCCTTTGTCAACGTTCTTGGACTTGTATAATTCAGAGCTCCAGCTCGAGTTTCCAGGTTAATGGCCTGGCACCAAATTAAATGAAAAATTAGAGTTCATGCCAGTTCTTCACACAGCCTTATTATTAAGCTATTTATACACTATTCTCTTTTGTTATTACTGGGGTCCAAAAAATATTTTCATAATTCTCACAATTTTCAAGAGTCCAAGAAGAAATTGGAAGAAGGAGAAAATGCATGTTATGAATACTGTTTTCATCGAACTGCTGAAGATACACACATAGAATGTGGACTGTTTTAAATTAAAGCCTCAATCTGTGATGGTGATAGTAACACAAAAAAGACGACTCTCTCCACACAAAAAGGCTGAAGAATAGTTATGATTCTCCCCGAAAGAAAGTAAATAAGTTATTTTTTTTTAAATATGATAGTTTCTCCTTGATTTCTTTGGGATGCAGAAACAAAGAAATTGAGGAACTAACACATTTTAGAACAACCGTTTATGAATGTGGATAACTCATGGGATTGTTGCACATTTTCGCCTAAACAGGAACAGCATGTGACTTTGGGAAAACATTTCTGTCCAAAAATAACTATTCAACATCCATGAACAAATTGGAATCCTAGTTGTCCGCATCAATTCTACACAACATTTCCCTACTTGTATTCAAGGGATCAATGTATTTTGTTCCACATGAAGTAGTAAGGGAAATGAGGCAGAAGTAAAGATTACATTGTATATATCGCTAAAAGATTTGGATGATGAGCCAGAGGTTCACTATCACCTGTTAAACGCTACTTCTCACGACTAATTTCATCCCCACAGTGGATGCTCTTTGTCAAGAAAAGTATGGACTTAAAGACAAATTGAGGATGTTATCGAAATGGAAGGAGAAGACTTAGTTCATGTGAGTAGATTATTTGAGTCAGACCGATTCGGGATGAACAGAGAAATGTGTACTGTATAAGCTGTGTGAGCATAGAACTGGGTTAAATGTCCCAAGGTTTCTGTTGTCAACCTTTGAAGCCGTCAGCGTATGCAGATGGGTGGACCTGCCGCTATCATTTGAAATGGAGCAAGATGAGCTTCTAACTGTGGTTGACAACACTACACACAAAAGGCAGGGAGGGAGTTGATTGATGTGTCCATTGCTCACTGTCATCTCATGGAACTTTTTTGATTAGCATTGAAGAGAGGCCGGGGAGGATATGAGAGAGAAATTTATCCATGCTTTTGGCACCTCAACTGCCCTGACTTTTTTTCGGTCTGTCCTTTTTTTTATCCTCTTCAAGGATGTAGATCATAGGGTCACAATTTTAAGTTGAACTGTGATGGTGTGAGACAGGCTTCATGGATCAGCCATTCTTTCCCAGGCCTGGTGTGTTTGTATTCTCGTTAAAAATCAATTGCTCAACAACAGAAGTCAGTCTTAAAATGTGATGTGCACCCTCAAAATTGATAAATAATTTGGAGGTGAATACGTATTCAAGTAACAGAGAACTGTTCAACCTAGCTTTAAACCGGAAAACATATTGACAGCTTATAGATGAATATAATCATTTTTTTTTTAAATTTTAAAATTTAGAGTACCCAATTATTTTTTCCAATTAAGGGGCAATTTGGCATGGCCAATCCACCTATCCTGCAAATATTTGTGTTATGGGGGTGAAACCCACGCAAACACGGGGAGAACGTGCAAACTTCACACGGACACTGACCCAAGGCCGGGATTCGAACGTGGGTCTTAGCACCGTAGGCAGCAATGCTAATCACTGTGCCACCGTGAAGTCCACTGCAATTCACATGCAGCCACAACCAGTCCACAGCAGACGCCATCTCCTTGGCCCTACACTCATCCCTGGAGCATCTTGACAACAAGTACTCCTATGTGTTGCGTGAGGGTACCTTTAAGAACTGGGTGTTTATCAAGTAGCTGTAGTGAATGTACCTTGAAGAACTGGGTGTTATAAAATAACTGCAGTGATGTCAGAGTGTGGGTGGAGCTGGGCTGGCTGACTTTCGGTGCTACATTGGCAGCTACAGTGTGTTTAGTTTCGTATTGAGAGCTGGATAGCTGCAGGCAAAGGAAGCAGCTGTATAAGGATCTCTCTCTACAAGCTACAGACTGTCTTCAACTCATTTGAGGATTTCAAAGTAATACCGGTTTCTATAGAGAATTTAAACCTGCTGCCTTTCTGTAAAAAGGGTCTTTAGAACTTATGAATATTGTTAGAAAAGTTTTGAAGGGTTACTTATAGAATATTATATCTGTGGGGATTATTGGTGTTGATAGTTGTTAAGATGTTTACTGTGGGTTTCTTAAGTGTTAACTGGATTCATAAATAAACATGGTTTTGTTTTAAAAGTTATTTAGATCTCTATTGCATCACACCTATAAAGTAGGCCCTTGTGCTCCCCATAACCAAAATCTATTAAACGTCATGGATCAGGTGAACCCCCTGATATGCTTTGGGGTTCTCTAAACCGTGGCCCATAACAAATGGCAGACTCCTATTCATTGACGTCAGCTCCACCTTCAACATCATAATCCCAGCCAAGCTCATATCAAAACTCCAAAATCTAGGACTGCAAAATTAAAGAGCTTGTCATTTACTTCAGGAAGCAAAGTACTGTACGCACCCCTGTCTGCATCAATGGAATGGAGGTGGAGACGGCTGACAGCTTCAAATTCATAGGTGTGCACATCATCAACAATCTGTCCTGGTCCACCCAGCAGAATCAAAGATCCCTCTCAAGCAGGTTATTCCCTCTTCCAACTTCTTTTATTGGGCAGGAGATACTAAAGTCTAAGAATGCATACAAACAGGTTCAAAAACAGCTTCTTCCCCGCTGTTACCAGTCTCTTGAATGACCCGCTTATGGACTGAACTGATCCCTTCACACATCTCCTCTACTGAGTAGTACTACACTCCGTATGCTTCACCAGATGCCTGTACCTATTTATTTAAATTGTGTATTTATGTATGTCCCGTGTTTTTTCATATATGGAATGATTTGTCTGGGCTATACTCAGAACAACACTTTTCATTGTACTTCAGTGCACGTGACAATAAATCAAATTCAATTCAACATAAATGGACTGTTTTGCTAGACTTTCATTTTGCGCTTCGTAAAAACTGAGCAGTTGTTCAAAAATGAAAGTACTTCTGAGTCTAAATAAAAGATTAACAGAATATGAAACTATTCAACAGAAACATAGAAACCACAATTGAACTCTTCCTTTAAGGTGATCTATTAAACCACTCTTTTGTACTTGACAGCCAACACAATCAACACGGCCATGAAGCTGCTACCCGACATGTCCAAAGTAGTACCAACCACAATCTATGCCTGTGAAATATGGAAGAGAACAGCAAAGGTGTCACATAGGTTAGGCATCTTCCACCAGTGTTGCTTACTCAAGATCTTGGGCATCACAGGGAGAGACAACGAGTGGTGAATTTGCCAGCGCTGTTCTTTGCGGGCGCAGATCCTGTTATGGTCGATAACTCTTGAAAGAGGGCAATAACGAGTTCCGTAGAAGAGAGATCTAGAAGGAGACCTTCCACACTCCCCACCGGAGACAGGTTCATACTCAGTGAGGGGGGGGGGGGGGGTGAAGCGTCAGATGTTCCCCTCCCACCAACGTAAATCACTGCTGCTCTCCAGTTGTCAAGGTGACCACACCAGGGGCGCGGAGGCCAGTGTAGCCCCTGGGTGGTCAGGGAATGGCAGGGCACTGCGTCCTGGCATCCCAGCAGTGCCAACCTGGCAGTGCCTGGTTGGCAGGGCCAGGTTGGCAGCACCAGGTTGGCAAAGCCAGTTTTGCAAGGTCAGAGGGTGGGGCCACCAGTGAGCCCCCTTTGGGGGGGGGATGTTCCCACCACGTGGGGAAGCTGGCGATAGATGTGATGATGGGGGGGTGGAGGGGCAACATAATGAAGCCCCTTTGCTGACAATGGTGGTGGTGGTGGGGGGGTGGGGGGCTTTACTTTTACTTTTGAGATCGGAGCCGTGATCTCTGCAGCGCTGGGCTTGCCGGCTCCATGAGGCGCCACCCCGCCCCCCCACCCGTTCTTTATTTTGACAAAGTGTTAGAGGATCTGGAGAGAAAACCTAGCTATTTCTCCAGGAATAAACAAGCCAGTTTTCAGACAGAACCTGACATTTTGACATTTTACGGGAAAATTCCACATAGCGTCACGAATGAAAAAGCACTGCAGTGGACTGATAAAGGCATTTGTGGGACATGATGGCGGGGAGATAACTGAAGCTGGTAGCATATGTATTTTGCCTCCTGGACATATGCCCCATCAGAACGGTAGTAGAATGGACATCACTAGGTGGAAAAAGAAGACCTGGTGAAGTACATTTAAGGAAAACCTTCAAGAGTCCAAAGATGTGCTGGTTAGGTGGATTGGCCATGATAAATTGTCCTTTAGTGTCCAGGGATGTGCAGCTTAGGATATGGGATTACAGGAATCGAGGGAAGTGGGTATGGGTAGATTGCTGATTTGAAGGGTTGGTGCAGACTCGATGGGCCAAATGGTCTCCTTCAGCACTGTAGGGAGTCTGTGAGTCTATGTGTAGGACACCACCTAGGCTGGATTGAAAGAGATTGCGATGGACCAGGGCCAGTGGCAGATTCTTGTTGCCAGTTGTCTCACATGGTGTTGGGGAACAATGTGATGTTGGGGGTTGAGGGGGGGGGGGGGCATCCTTTAAGGAGGCATATGTTAAGACTACTGTCAATCATTACTACCTCGGCAGGCTGTGATGTATTTATTAGTCCCATGACTTGTGATCAGTGGCAAACAGCTGTGATCAAGGTCACATGTGTTTCACGGTCTCCCAATAAACACTATCTGTAAGTAGTCCAATCTTCATATAAGGAACCCACATTATGTGGGTGGCAGTAAGGTTTTTCAAGATCTGACTGCAAAATATTTGACTCAAAATTTCACGCAAAGCAGAAGACAAGAGCTGGTGTGAAAGTAAAACAAATAGCAAGCCTCACCTTGTTTAAGGATCCTGCAGCCTTGTAGAGGTTCTACACACTGTGCCTTTGTTCTGGGATGATACCTCACTCCAGCCAGTAGGCATTGGTTCCTGGTAAGATTGTCCAAATTTCGGAGAGCTTCAGTAATAAGCAACCATATGAAATTAAAGCAGGAACCTAAAGTAAATGACAGAGCCAGGAGTGTTTCACTGTAAGCAGTAGTAACAGACAGGAAAGACTCCATTAATGCTGTTTCTATAACCTATGATCATCTAAGGCAGTATCCATTAAAGGTACTTCAACTCAGAACTAAATTAACCCTAAAAGAGCTGGAAGAAATCTGAATAGCTGGCAAACGCTCCAGATAAAATCCTGCAAAATGCAAAAAGATGATCACAAAATTTCCACCTCTCAGTTGGAAAGCAACAGATCTTCTGTCAGTATTAACTTTGTTCCGATAACTCATCGAGCTATTTTTTTTGGACCTCAATAAATCAGATAAACAAGCCATGAAAATAAAAATTGTGACAGGCAATGAAGGCCTTCACAGACTAAACAGGTTAGGGCTGTCGAACAACCATTTGAAAAATCAGAACAAAATATGGTCAACACTAGAAGATCAATTTCAGAACAAATGTTCAGGCAACAAACAACAGAAGCCATTGACCAATTCATAAGTAGATGCAGGGACAAGGGACGTGATTACGACTTCACTGCAGCAGATCTAGCCGACAGAATAATTGAGCTCATGATAGCTCACAATGGAAACATTCCAAAATTACATCTTGGAACAACCCAAAAGTTAGCAAAATAGAAGCACCACTGCAAAGCAGGCACAAGTACGAAGCTATGCTACTGGGTAGGCAGAGTCTATAGGCTGTGTATAATTTTTTTCACCATTTCCACAATGACCCAATACAGGCAAACCTAAAAAGAAATGCAGGTGGTGCAGCCTCACACATGTACCCAGACACTGTCCAGCTTTTAATGCTGTATGCAAGACATAAGGCACCAGAGGACACTGGAATCACCAATACTAAAAGCAAAGAATGAAACAGATGGTTCAACATGAGAAGTGAGGTCAGACAGATACAACATTCTAATCAACCAGGAACATGTACCAAACAGCGTAAAGACAAGACCCATGAAATGTCTAGCCAAGCTACACGTTCAAAGGATGACCACAATTCAACACACAAAGGGAGCCAGCATTCAGTATGGTGAACATCAAAAAGTGTATTGGCACAGAAGGCTAAGGCACTGTTCAGATTATATTCCCACAGATGAAGGACCAGTATCATTGACATTCAAAACTCAATACTGGTGCAAACATTCTTCCACTTCGTATGCTGAAATACATGTACCCGCAGATGAGGCAAGCAATGGTTCAACTCACCACTACCAAACTCACACATACAATGGCTATTACATTCAAGAGTCACCACAAAAACTCAGCCTGGTCACCCCAGATATATATTTTTTTCTTTTTCATAAATTTTTAGAGTACCCAATTAATTTTTTCCAAGTTATGGGCAATTTAGTCTGGCCTATCCACCTACCCTGCACATCTTTGGGTTGTGGGGGCAAAACCCATGCAAACACGTGGAGAATGTGTAAACTTCACACGGGAGTGAAACAGGGCTGGGATCGAACCTGGGACTTCGGCGCAGCGAGGCAGCAGTGCGCCACAGTGCTGCCCCCTTCACCCCAGATATTTGATATTGTGGGCAACCCAGGTCCAGTGATTACAGGCCTAGTGGCATATAAGGACCTGTCCTTGACTACCATTCATGGTATTGGCAAGATAATGACCAAGACCAGAGATCACAAGCAACCCCATTGGAAATTCTGCGCTTACAATGAGAGAAGATCATCTAACTCTGCAATGTAGATCATTAGCCAACAGGCTACCCAACACTGATCAAACTGAATATGTATACCCATTCAGAATATACAACTTCATGAAAATTGGCCAAGACCCAGAGGACCATAGGCTGCTCACCCCTTTAGAGAGAGAAAGCGGACTGCTGGTGATTTAACCTGAGGGTCACCACACCTCAGACGAGAGGTAAGGACCTTCATGGATAACCTCAGCCGGGGAATTGAAGCTGCACTGTTGGTGTTGCTCCACATCATGAACCAGTCGTCAAACCAATTGATCTCACTGACCCCCATGGAACCAATTCAGAATTTCTATTTAGCAGACAGGTGCAAACAAATCTCCCCAGTCATGACTTGTTAATATTCCCAGGATTATGTGATGTCTTGATTGACAAACAGGGGGAGATGAAAGATGCCCATGATTAGCATGCAGATAATAAACTAGCCAACCTGAGCATTACACAGACAGTTTGAGTACAACACTCAACTGATGGCACATGGAATCCAGCAAGAATCACCAGCCCATGGCCAGAACCAATATTTTCTCAGGTACAAACACCAAATGACATGACAGATTTGCTGGAACTTATGCCAAATCAGAAAAAAATCACAACCAGAAACAGTGAACAGTGAACAGTGCATTTGTGAGCAGAACACAATTTGATACACAACACAAACAAAGCAACCATAACCAGCGGTCTAAAATGTACAGGAGCCTCCAGCAAAGTTCACCAAAACGAAAGCTGAATAGATAAGCAAACAGCATCTCAGAGACTTGTAACTGTATTCCGTTGTGTTAAAGTACATTAGACACAATATTATTTTGTTTTGTTGGCATGTAAGTAGATTGATTCTTTAAAGGATTAACCATAAATTGGAAAAAAGGGGAATGTTGCAATATGATATGCATAGACCTTTAAGGGGATGTATCGTAAACTATCATTCTTACCTGAATAGGATGTCATTTATTAATGCCATGAATTGCACTCAGTCTGAAAATATCAGTTATCGAGGTCAAGCATGTGTCTCGAGGCCTCTCAGTGAATATTATGTCTACACAGTCCTATCTCCAAATAAAGAATCCACATTATTATCTAATTATTGCCTATCACTGCTTATCTACTATCGTACATATTTTTTTCCGTCCACTTCAGCCAACTCTTGCTTTAATCCTTAGCAATTACTTTTATTTAAGCTTAAGACACCAGCTTCAGACCCAGATGGCACAGTGGTTAGCACAGTTACTTCATAGCGCCTGGGTCCCAGGTTCGATTCCCGGTTTGGGTCACTGCCTGTGCGGAGTCTGCACGTTCTCCCCGTGTCTGCGTGGGTTTTCCTCCTACAAGTCCCGAGAGACATGCTGTTAGGTGAATTGGACATTCTGAATTCTCCCTCTGTGTACCCAAACAGGCGCCGTGGCTTTACACAGTAACTTCATTGCCCTGTTAATGTGAGCCTACTTGTGACAATAAAGATTATTATTATTAGGTTTCTCCAACTGAATGTGAAATTCCAGCATCTTATAATCTCCTTTGCTGTGCGATCATTGATTAATCCTGTCTCATCACATGTTATCAGGTCTAAAATAAGCTGTTGATAAGCTGGTGATGTTGCGATGTATTATTGTAAAAGTGTCAAAACAAGCATTAGGCATTATTTCTACCGGGGTAGGATTGATAAGCTCTGATTGACATATGATAAAAAAGGATAAGGAAGCAATAGGTGCAGAGAAGGTTTGCAAAGATGATTTCAGGGGTGTTTGGATAGAAGTATTAGCACAGGGTTGACAAGCTTGCAGGTTTCTTTTTCTCTTGATTAAAGTAGACTAACTTAACAGAAGTTTTTAAGGTGATGAAAGTGATGAGTGGGCATCGAGAGAATGTTTCCTTTTGTGGGGAAGAGCATGAAAAGGTGCCATCAATGTAAGCTTTTTATCAAAAGGTTCAATAGAGAATTGAGAAGAAACGTATGAAAATGAATGAAATGAAAATTGGTTATTGTCACAGTAGGCTTCAAATGAAGTTACTGTGAAAAGCCCCCAGTTGCTATATTCCAGTGCCTGTGCGGGGAGGCTGGTACATGAATAGAACCATGCTGCTGGCCTGCCTTGGCTTGCTTTAAAAGCCAGCGATTTAGCCCAGTGTGCTAAACCAGCCCCAGTAGTGGGAATGTAGAAGTCACTAGCAAAGGGAGTGGTTGAAGTGAATAGTATGGATGCATTTAATGGAAAGTTAGACAAGCGTAGGAGAGAAAAGGCAATCGAGGGTTAATATAATTGATTTAGAAAAGTAAAGATGGGTATTTTGAGTGGTGCATGAACACCGGCATGGACAGGTTGGGCAAAATGGTTTATTTTTGTGCTGTACATCCAATATATGGCATTCCTTTTAGTCCTTAATCTGAGAATGATACACCTTCTTGCTGCGCCCTAACGCCTGTTTGTGCCAAGATTTTCCAAATCTGCAGCTGTACAATGGAACCATCAAGTTTGGGCTCTTCTTGATCTCAATGGCTCGGTTCTATACCAGGGCAATATAATTCATGCAATCGCTTTAGGCGCTGGAGGACTTTAATATTTTATGCAACGGATAAAGTACGGAAAGAGAGAAATATCTGGCATTACAGGTATGCATGGCTTCTCCTTGATCACAGCTTGCCTTTGAGTAAATTCACTGTGTTTGAAGTGCTGCAGACTCTCCTCCACACCACATTCCCTTTGAGCAGTTTCCTGATGTGGACACAAGAGTTCTGAGTTTTCCTTAAGATTCAACAGTATATATCAGACACAAAAGTTTCCTCGAAATCGATTACAAATCATTCCTAGTTAAGTATTGCAGCTGCAAACTTTTGTTTTGATATCATTTCCTATGCTAATTTTAAATTACCAAATACTTTTCATTAACTTCTTAATGAACCAGGGGCTGATTTAGCTCACTAGGGGCTGGTTTAACTCACTAAGCTAAATCACTGGCTATTAAAGCAGACCAAGCAGGCCAGTAGCACGGTTCAATTCCCAGACAGGTGCCGGAATGTGGCGACTAGGGGCTTTTCACAGTAACTTCATTGAAGCCTACTCGTGACAGTAAGCGATTTTCATTTCATTCATTTAATGTACACAATCCTTGGGGGTGGAAAGCGGAGAAAGAATTTTTCTCTATCCTTGTGAATTGAGTACATCATCATACCAAGAGATATTAATAAGTAATTAATGTAACCAAAAGTGTCCACTTTGCTCTGTATTTAGGGGTACACAATTCTATCTAAAGCGCGTACTGAGTGACAGATTTATAGGTAGGCATGATCCACGATCAAAGATAGAAAGCAAAATAGAAGGAAATATAGACAGTAAGATAGAAGAAAGAACTCTTCGGATATCCTCAGAAAGCAGGGACTGATTATTGTTATTGTCTACAGAGGTTGTTGCAAATACAAGAGTTAATTGTAACCTGTCAAGCAGTAAATTGACGGACACAGTTTGACTACCTATTGTATACCCTGTCTGATTTTATTCACCATGAAATTTAATGTAAAGTAAAACTTGTCTCAATGACACTCTTAAACAGTGCTTTAAACAAATTCCTTAACAGTTTCTCAAGAATGCTACAATTTTTCAGAAACAACTTTGGTGTGGAAATTTCGTAGGGCTGGATATTTTGCTCCTCCACCAATGGGTTCAAGGTGGGGTGAGGCGGGGGGGAGGGGGGGGGAGGGGAAACAATGACTCATAAAACACAGGTGGCCTTTCAGCCAGCTACCTTCCCACTTTGAGTGAAATTTGCAGGGGGAATGGCTGAAGACGTCAGGCCCACACTTATGTCTATTGAAGCCCTGCATGGCCAATTGCAAGCCATGAAAAGGCCTTGCCCTGCCCCCACCAGTATTTTATCTCTGGTGGGGGGGAGGCCCGTGCCATGCAGAAAGCCTGGCAGCTTTAACTGTATTGTCTGGTGTCAGGCAAGTGGGATGGACCTCCTTTGTGGGTCCCCTGTACCCAGTGTCCATCGGAAGCCCCAATGTCATACTTCCCTTTTTACCATCCCCCAACCTTCTCAAACCTAGCCCATAACCCGCTCACTTCGCTCACTGAGGCCTGCCAGCTTGGCCCCTACGATAGCCTAAGCACTGAGTCCAGGCTCCTCTTCATCATTGTGACCACCATTCCTAACTTGTTGCTGTGACCACAGAACTGCTGACCTTCTGATTGAATGGCAGCTCTCTATAGCTTGACTTGCCCCCGAGACAGGGGCAGAACTCTCCTTCAAGAAATTAATAGTGCATCCAAGTGCTCGTCACCTGACTCTAAAACTAGAGACCACTGTTTATAAATAAGGGGTAGCCCATTGAAGACAAAGGTGAGGAAGTAATTTTTCATTCAGTGTGTTGTGAGACTTTGGAATTCTCATTCATAAAAGATGGCTGAGGCAAAGTGTTGTGTATTGAAGGTATTTCCAATATTTCCAGTGTATTTCCTCACAAGCAGCGTTGCAGTGGAACAGTGGCACTTTAAGAAGCCGACCATGTGACATAATTGGACATGTGCGCGGGCAAACGGATAGTGTAACATAGCAGCCTGTAGAGTTTGCATCTTTGAATAAAGCTCTTCATTTGTTTGAACCTCTTGAGGTCTGCAGACTCATTTTAAAACCACCACATAAAAACTGGTGACAATGTAGGTGAGCAGCATTTGTAGACACCCAAAAAGACTATTCAATAATTGTAATCGTTGCTACATGAAAGCTGGTGATGGGAAAGACAAACAACATTTTCAGCCACTGGAGGAACCCAGAAACCAACAAGAAAGCAACTTTGGAAAGAACTTTGCCACGTGCTCTGCCGTAACAGCACCGGGAGCTGTGATGGCAACTACCCGGCAACAATAAATTTAGAGCTGGGGGTGTTGTAAAGCACAAAAGGAAAACAGGCTGAGCCCAGGTTTGCCTCGTTTTGGGGAAAAATGGAGCAAAGTAGTGTTAAAAATTTGTGCACATGCATGTCCTTCCATAGTGAAATGGCAGAAGCTTTTGACGCCGTGGGACCGTTTGAAGAGAATACAGAGCAATGGAATTCATATACAGAGAGATTCAAGCGAACAAGATAGCAGCTGATATAAAAGTCCCAGCCTTCCTGAGCACAAGTGGGAGGTGTAAACATTTAACCTCCTGAGGAGTCTGGTACAGCTGGAAAAGGCAAGCATGGAAACCAAAGATAAAATATTGGAAATATTAGAGGGGCACTATTCATAAAAACCTTTAGTCATCACAAAAAAGTTTAAGTTTCATAAGTTCAACCAAGAAGAAGGTGTGCAGATTCCACAGTTCGTTGCGACCCTGAAAAGACTAGATCAACATTGTGAATTAGGGAATGTGTTAAACGATACCATCAGAGATAGTTTAGTCCAACGTTTTTCAACCTTTTTTGCCCGGGGCCCATTTTTAACAACCGGCTGTCCTTGGGGACCCACGCCGGCCGAACTTCGCGACCCACACCGGCTGACCTTCGCGACCCACCATTTTCTCTTAATTTTAATGTGGGAGGTGAGTCTGGGCTTCTATTCTGTAGTATAGAGTAGGGAACAATGAGAAATGGACTAATTGAAGCAGGCATTATTCTCTCAGGACTCTACAGAGCAGATGAAGAATGTAAGTTTTCCTCAGATGGGTGGTTCACAGCCTGGGGATAAATTCTGCAAATTACAATGGGACGATTTTAGACATAGATGAGGAGGAATTACTTCAGTCAAAGTATTGTGAATCTTTTAAATCTCTAAAATTTACTGTCAAAGAGAGTTCTGCAGGCTCAGCCATTGAGCATATTTAAGACAGATGCAGGAAGACTGAATTGAATTTAAATAAAAATCTTCTCCTGGGTCAGCGCGTTGACGTCAGGAGGAGGCGGTGTTTCTCTCTGGGCTCCGGGCATGCACACTGATAAGTGGGCATGCACGTGCAGTGCGCCGACATTTTAAAGCCGCTCGCAGACGGCATTTTTAAAAGCCAGCTGCTGGGGCAATTGTGCCTGAATTCCCGCGATCGGTAATGCCGCGATGATGGCTCCGCAACCATCCTGACACCTGCCTGCGACCCACTCGCGGGCCGCGACCCCCACTTTGAAAATGCCTGGTTTGGTGTGAGGTTTAAGGAGCGAAGCTATTCAAAAGTGGTTGTTAAGTAAAAGCAACCTGATCTTAAAGGAAGCTGTGAAATGTGCTATATTCATGGAATGAACAGCCAAAGAGCCTGAACAGTTGAGCATGAGCACAAGAATTCACAAGATGTCAGTCGAAACTCAGACGCAAGCACAGACTCGCATTTGGCATAGGTGTGCAGAAAACTAACGCTCAGCTGCAGATTGTTGGTGCAAACACATCATGGGCAGAAATTGTGGCAGAAAGGACCACGTTGAAGGTCCATATTGGAAAAAGAAACATGTTTCAGGCAAAGGTTGCAAAAAGCAAGAGCCAAATAAATTAATGTGAAGCCGAATCATGGATATAGCGTCCACTTGGTACAGAAAGGACAAGAGAAGAAACTCAATTCACAGTAGGGGTGGCAGTGGCGTAGTGGTATTGTCGCTGGGTGAGTTATCCAGAGACCAAGAGCCATGCTCTGGGTCCTGTGTTCGAATCTCGCCATGGCAGATGAAAACATTTGAATTTAATAAAAAAAATCTGGAATTGAAAGTCTAAAGCTGATTGTCATATGGTTTACTAACATCCTTTAGGGAAGGAAATCTGTTGTCTTTACCTGGTCTAGCCTATATGTGACTCCAGATCCACAGTAATGTGGTTGAGTCTTAAATGCCCTGAGGGATGGACAATAAATGCTGGCTCAGCCAACGATACCCATATCCCATGAACAAATAATTTTTAAGTTCAAAGTTTTAAAGGTACTGGCTATTGATGGTGAAACAAACTGTCACTGTGTCACTCCATTACTGGATGGTCAGTCGATGAAGATGGAGGGGGTCACTGGGGCAGTTGTCTCATTGGTACCAGAAACTGTTTATCAGGAAATATTCTGATATATTGCTCCACAACCTCAAAGATAGTTGGTTGGATTCTTTGCCACGCCACATTTCTGTTTCACCCCGCCGGCGGGATGCTCCATTCCACCGGCTAGTCAATGGGGTTTCCCATTGTGGGGCAGCCCCATGCTGTCGGGAAACTCCCAGGCTGCTGGCAAAATGGAGCATCCTACCTGCAGAGAATCCAGCCCAGTGTGGTATGTGTCTGGACTAGAGCTGCAATTTTGGTTAAAATTCCAACTATTTGCATTTGGCAAAATTGTGAGGAAATGTTACTCCACCACAGGAGTGATAAACTGATCAATAAACAGCTTTTATGTTAAAAACAAACTTTAATTTCAACACAGAAATAAGCACATTAGCAACAAAGAAATTGCTTTACAGTTCATAGGTGCAACATCTTACCTTGCATCCTCTAACCTGACTCTACACTCCAATTAAGCAAAACCCATCGGCGGGATTCTCCACCCGCCGTACCAGTTTCCAGTAATGGTGTGACACAGTAGCAGTTTATTCCAACATCAATAGCCAGTACCTTTAAAACAGCTCATCTTTGAACTTAAAAAAAAAAATTGTTCATGGGATGTGGGTATCATTGGCTGAGCCAACATTTATTTCCCATCCCTGAGGACATTGCTGTGGGTCTGGAAACAACTAGGGGCTGTTTAGCTCACAGGGCTAATCGCTGGCTTTGAAAGCAGACCAAGGCAAGCCAGCAGCATGGTTCGATTCCCGTAACAGCCTCCCCGAACAGGCGCCGGAATGTGGCGACTAGGGGCTTTTCACAGTAACTTCATTTGAAGCCTACTCGTGACAATAAGCGATTTTCATTTCATTTTCATTTTTCTTTCCTGACAGACCTGGCTCCTCCCATTAGCTACACCAGCTGGATTCAAAGCACACATATTATTTTGCCTCTTGTTACAAGATGTGCCTTGATTTGTTTAGCCAAGCTGAAACTGTTACAACATTGCATTAGCTCTCTATCTGCAAACAGGTAAAACGGCATTTAATATCTATTGGCAAAACATTTACCCTGCAAAAATCACTGATTACCTCACTTTCAATCACAGCTCTAGCAGACATACTGTCTGTAAGCATTTTAACCCAGACTTTAATAACATTATTGCAAACAAACTATAGAATATGACAGTTTTCTTATATCCATCATATGTCTGCATGGGTTTCTTCTGGGTGCTCCGGTTTCCTCCCACAGTCCAAAGGTGTGTACCTTAAGGTGGATTGGCCATGTTAATTTGCCCTTAGTGTCCAAAAGGTTATTTGGGGTTATGGAGATAGGGGGGAGACAAGGGCTTAAGTGAGGTGCTGTTTTCAAGTGCTGGTGCAGGCTCAATGGGTCGAATGTCCTACTTCGGAACTGTAAATTCTATGGCTTTAGTCATGGACATGTTTTTTCAGGAAATACTTCAGGAGAAAACATTAAGTTAAAGCCGGTTTCCACTTGAAAACTTGAATTATCCCTACAGGCAGGTTGTCTCCTCTGGAGAATGAGAGTCATTCCATCACTACTGCGAGAAAGTGGATTAAATCAATGACACAAAGGCCACTGTGGTATTGTAAGGATGAAGGAGATAAACGGAAACTATTTTTGGGGGGGGGGATTGAGGAGATGGCGGGAGTGAGTTTATCTTGCGCAAAACACTGCTGCTGTTAGCTCCATTACATCCATATGAATGGCCAGAAGAGACCTGGCAATGGTACATGCTGATTATGCCGGACCATTTGAAGGGCATAGGGTTCTCATTCTAGTCAATGTTTACTCGGAATGGCTGGAAGTTCCCATCATGAAGTCAACGTCATCGGAGAAAACAATTTAGAGATTGGGTGAAATCTTCAGCAGCTTCAGTTACCCTGAACAACTTGTGAGCGATAATGGACTGCCGTTCGTACACTACTTGAAGGAGCAGTAAGAAGTCTTACCACACCAGGTTAAAGTCTAACAGGTCACTGATGCAGGAGCTGTGCTTCGAAAATTAATGACTCCAAACAGACCTGTTGGACTTTAACCTGGTGTTGTAAGACTTCTTACTTTACTCACCCCAGTCCAACACCGGCATCTCCACATCATATTTGAAGGAGGACAGAAATCAACACATCCGATCTGCTCCTTAACATCCTGCTTCAAATGGGCTGGCAAACATTTTGTTCAGCTGATGAGACATTCGTTGAAGGCAACTGGAGAACAAAATTTATTGTTTTGAGCCAATTCCTGCTCATGTACAGGAATACTACACACTCAATAATTCAAGTTTCTCCGACGTGGCTAATAGTTAGACGTCAACTATGCACAGCATTCAATTTGCTAAAACCACCCAAGATAAAATGAATTGTTGAGAAATGGCAGCAAGGTCAGGTCATAAGGCAGGACAACAAGGCAAAACATTGTGGGCAGGATTCTCTGATTGCCGACAGTGAAATTGCATTCGGTGATCGGCTGGAGAATCCTTTTCTACGGCGAAATCGGGGGTGGCGCCGCTTTTCCGATGCAACGCCCCCTCAAAAATGATGTACTCCTCGACAACACCGCACGCTGTTGGGACGGCCTCAGGCCGTCGCCTGAGGGCCTCCCCCGATGCTCCGCCCCCGATGGGGCATCGGTCTTGTGTCCTCTCAACTTTCGTAAACCTGGTGTGGCGGATGCGGATTGTGTCCAGCGCCGCCACAGTCGGGTGGGGGAGCTGTTCAGTTGGCAGGGAGGGTTTCGGAGGGGGCTAGGGAGACTGGTGGGGGGTGGTTTGGGGGTGGTAAGGGGAGGTTACAGGGGGGCCGTTTTGGCAGGCCGGGTCCATGCGCTGTCGGTGCCATGCGCATGCGCAGCCATGGATCCGTCCAGTCTGCATTCATATCGGCAGATAAAGCTGGCGTGGCATGGCTGCTAGCCCCTCACAGGACGGAGCATTGGTGCGGGGGAGGCGCCGACTTTTTGGTCATAAGACCAGATCCATTCTCCGGACAAAGCCGCAGAATTGGAGAATCCAGCCCTGTGTTTTTTTGCCAGGGTCAAAAGTTTCTGGCAAGGAACTTCACCACAATTGATAAGTGAAGACCTGCCACCATTTTAGCACAGACAGGACTGGTCCTACACTGTACAAACCCGAGACGATATAATACGGAGGAGACCTGCTGATAAGAATTTGGCGACAAGAACCAATCTGCCAGAGACAGAGTCCAAATCAAGATGTGCCGAGATACAACCTTTGCTTCCCAAGAACCTAAGACTAATCAAACCAATTGGGCAAATTGAGTTCAGTTGACCACCAGACACCATGTCAGCCTCAGAACGTTGAGTCAACTCTGGTTAAGATGACTGCGGACGATGTCCAAACTAAGCCAAAGACACCAAAGGTTGCAGCAAGCACTAAAAGGCTGACACCTGAGGTTCACGGAGAACGAAACTGAGAATGACAGCCTCCGAAACGTGTGACTTTTTAGCTGTTGTTGTTGATTAATTGTTAATTTTATACTGTTTATTGTGTCATAGACCTTTCATTTAATGGGAGAGAGAAAATATAGACTCCTTACAGTGCAGAAGGAGGCCATTTGGCCCATTGAGTCTACACCAACCCTTTGAAAGACCTAGGCCCAATTCCCGTCCTAGTCCTGTAACCCCCACCCAACCTTTGGACACTAAGGGCCAATTTAGCATGGTCAAGTCCCATAACCTGCACACCTTTGGACTGTGGGAGAAAATTGGAGCACGCGGAGAAAACCCATGCAGACATGGGGAAAACAGACAAACTTCACACTGTCACCCAAGATTGGAATCGAACTAGAGTCCCTGGCGCTGTGAGGCAACAGTGCTGACCAAAATGTTGTGCAATCATGGTATTTCTAGTGTTTCCTCATGACCAGCCTTGCAGTAGAACAAGGGCCTTTTGAGAGACTGATCATGTGATATCATCAAATGTCGCCACCAGCATTTTCTCGGGCAAACAGGCAGTGTAACATAGAAGTTTCTCATCGAGCACTACAGTTGTTTGAAACTCTGAGACCCACAGACTTAATTTTGAAATCACCAAATAACGACTTTGAATATCTTTAAGGCAGATGTAGAAAGACTCTTGATAAGAAAGAGAGTGAAAGATTATTGGAGGTAGGCAGCAATGTGAAGTCGAGGTTAAAGTTTGGTCAGCCTTTTGAATGGTGTAGCAGGCTCAAGGGGCCAAGCGGATATCTCCTGCTCCTAGTTCGTATGTCCGTGTCTTTTCAGCCAGGGAGACATCTGCAAAATAGAGCCATTGAATGGTTACAGAAGGATGCCTGTGACGTCTGTGCCAGTTCTCTGGAAGAGCTAGTCCCACTCTTCCAAGTTGTTCCTGCAGACTTGACATTTGTTTTCCTGTATGTGGGTACCCAATTCCCTTTAGAAAGCCACAATTGAATCAGGCAGTACATTCCAGATCCTAACGGTTTGCTGCATAAAAACTGATTGTTATTGTTAACTGTTATAACCTGCCTGCTTACCATTGGTTGGGGACTAATGACAATCCCACAAATCTGTGGGAGTATGAGCTTCCCCAATGAGGGGGGGCGAAGAAATCATTAGCAGACTCCCTGCATAAATAGAGCTGGCCAGTTTGGAACCAGAGAGCAAGAAGAGTGAGCAACAAGGGAAGTTGCTGCTGTTGTGTATATATATGTTATTGTAAATAAATGTTATTTCTTTGTATCCTGAAAACTCGCGCTGGATTCTTCATGGCCCTCACAAAACTGGCGACGAGGGTTAAAGTGAATAGCTGTCTACACTTCTGAAGCCACCTCCCTGGATTTCTGTTGGATACAGGTTGGATGTTGTTTTCTATTACACCATGCCTCTGTATAGACATTTGGATGTTTTTGATGCTGCGCTGGAAAGCTGGAACCAGTACGTACAAAGGATGCGTTACTATTTCCGGGCCAACAATATCACCGAAAACGAGCGCTAGATGGTTATATTGCTCACCGCCTGCAAACTGCATACGTTTGGGGTGATTAGGAGCCTTACGTACCCAGCTGCACCGGACACCAAAACGTTTGATGAACTTGTGAACTTAGTGGGGCAACATTTTAACCCAACCCCATCCACGATAGTCCAACGTTACCGGTTTAATATCGCTGAGTAGACCCCAGGAGAATGCCTTGCCGACTTTCTACCCAGGCTACGCAGGATTGCGGAGTACTGTGACTATGGTGAGACTTTGTCAGAAATGTTACGCGACCGTTTGGTTTGTGGTATTAACAATGCGGCCACCCAGAGAAAGTTGTTAGCCGAGCCAACATTGACTTTTCAACAGGCCATTCAAATAGTATTGTCCCAAGAGAGCATAGAACGAGGTGTGCAGGAGCTACAGGGGGTGGAGGCGCATGCCTTGGGGCGCAACCCCTTCTGCCCGAAAGCATCCCCCCGCACCCCTGCGGTACCTTGGGTGAGGCGACGTCCGGATCAACGCCAGTGGCCGTCGGACATTTCTCCCCGAATGGAGCCTTCTCCAGAACCAATGGATGAGGAGCCATGTCCGTGCCAGACTTGTAGTCAGACCGTCGCGGACGCCGGTCCTGGGGGCGCCAGAGGCGCCGCCGTTCCGATCGAAACTGGGGCCAGCCCAGGGGCCGTACCTTTCATTTGGATGAACCTGCGGCGACTACTCCCGAGGACGTGGAAACGGAGGACGACTGCCTGCAGCTGCATTGTGTGGCAGCTCCCCGTGTGGCCCCCATTAAAGTGACAGTACGGGTCAATGGTCACCCGCTTGAGATGAAATTGGACACTGGCGCAGCGGTTTCCGTGATCGCCCAGAGGACATTCGACCGCATCAAGCAGGGTATACAGACCCTTACCTTAACCGACACACAGGCCAGGTTGGCCACCTACACGGGGGAACCATTGGACATTGCAGTAACTACAATGACCCCTGTTGTTTATGGACACCAGGAAGGGTGTTTCCCACTTATTGTGGTGCGCGGCCATGGGCCCAGCCTGTTGGGTCGGGACTGGTTGCGCCATTTGCAGTTGCAGTGGCAGCACATCCTCCAAACAGTTTCTGGAGGGTTGACTGAGGCGCTAGGACGATACCCAGATGTATTCCAGCCCGGTTTGGGGAAAATAAAATGGGCTGTAGCCTGTATCCAAGTCAGACCAGGAGCAACGCCGCGCTATTTCCGGGCACTCCCGGTGCCTTACGCCTTGCTCGAGAAGGTAGAAGGGGAGCTCACTCGCTTGGAGACTTTGGGTATCATCAGGCCTGTCCGTTTCGCTGACTGGGCAGCACCAATTGTACCTGTAATGAAGCCAGATGCCACGGTTCGCTTGTGCGGAGACTATAAACTTACAGTGAATACGGCTTCCCGACTCGACCGATACCCAATGCCTCGCATAGAGGATCTCTACGCGAAGCTTGCAGGCGGACTCTCATTCACAAAATTAGAGATGAGTCACGCCTACCTACAGTTGGAGCTGGACCCTGCCTCCCGGCCATATGTAATGATTAATACACACCGGGGTCTGTATGAATATACACGTTTGCCCTTTGGAGTATCCTCTGCCTGCGCTATTTTTCAACGTGTTATGGAGGGCATTTTGAGAGGTTTACCGCGTGTTGCTGTCTACTTAGATGATGTTTTGATCACAGGGACGTCGGAGCAGGAACATTTGGAAAATTTGGAGGCTGTCCTTAGATGCTTTTCGGAGGCTGGAGTTTGTTTACGTCGCACAAAGTGCATTTTTCAGGCGAAGGAAGTAGTCTACCTGGGTTATCAGGTGGACCGCGAATGTTTGCACCCCGTCGCAGAGAAGGTGCGTGCGATTCAACAGGCCCCCGCCCCGACTGACACTTCGCATCTTCGTTCGTTTCTCGGCCTCGTAAACTATTACGGAAAGTTCCTTCCCAATCTGGCAACCACGCTGGCCCCGTTGCACATTCTGCTAAAGAAGAATCACACCTGGGTTTGGGGTCAGCCGCAAGAAACCTCTTTCCGGCGGGTAAAACAACAATTGTCGTCGTCTGGGTTACTAACCCACTATGATCCTGTAAAGCCTTTGCTCGTCACAGGTGATGCATCCCCGTATGGTATTGGGGCCGTCCTGTCCCACAAGATGGAGAATGGGGCCGAGCGGCCGATAGCTTTCGCCTCCTGCACATTGACTGCAGCGGAAAAAAAGTACGCGCAGATCGAGAAGGAGGGCCTGGCAGTGGTCTTTGCGGTGAAACGTTTCCACCAGTACGTATATGGCCGCCACTTCACTATCGTGACTGTTCATAAGCCTCTGCTGGGACTTTTCCGAGAGGATAAGCCAATACCACCTATTGCTTCCGCACGGATCCAGCGCTGGGCTTTGTTGCACGCTGCATACGAGTATTCTCTGGAGCACAAACCAGGAACCCAGATATGGAATGCTGACCCACTGAGCCGATTGCCTTTATCGACCGGCCCCAGGTCGACCCCCACGACTGGTGAGGTGGTTGCAACCCTAAATTTTATGGACTGTCACGGCATCACAGACCCGTGAGTAGACCCAGACGGAGCCAGTCCTGTCAAAGGTTCGGCACATAGTCCTGTATGGTGGGCAGCATAGACAGCTCCCAGGCGAGTTGCGGGCATTTTCCTCCAAGCTGTCTGAATTCAGCGTGGAAGACGGCATCCTTTTGGGGGGGACGCGTGTGATTGTCCCGGAAAAAGGACAGGGGCTGATACTGAGAGACTTGCACAATGGGCATCCAGGTGTGACCAAAATGAAAATGTTGGCCCGGAGTTATGTCTGGTGGCCAGGCCTCGACACCGACATTGAGAAGGTGGCCCAAAACTGCTCCATTTGCCAGGAGCATCAGAAGCTTCTGCCGGCCGCGCCCCTACATCACTGGGAATGGCCAGGGCGGCCTTGGGCGCACTTGTATGCGGATTTCGCCGGCCCTTTTCAAGGATCCATGTTCCTGCTATTAATCAACGCCCAGTCTAAATGGCTAGAGGTGCATAAGATGGGAGGCACAACGTCCTGCGCAACAATCGAGAAGATGCGTTTGTCTTTCAGTATTCATGGCCTCCCTGAGGTGCTGGTCACGGACAATGGCACTCCAATCACAAGTGAGGGGTTTGCGAAGTTCATGAAGATGAACGGCATGCGCCATATCCGCACTGCCCCTTACCACCCGGCTTCAAATGGGTTGGCGGAGCACAAAGTTTTCATATAGGACCACCCCCCCATGCGGTGATTGGGGTAGCTCCCGCAGAACACCTAATGGGCCGGAGACTTCGCACCCGCCTTAGCATGGTTTTCCCGGACATTGGCGCAAAGGTACGCCGCACACAAGAACGGCAGGGACATGGTTTTTCTCGGCATCGGCCGATTCGGCAGTTTACTCCCGGTGACCCAGTGTCCGTTCGGAATTTTGCTGGTGGTGCCCAGTGGGTCCCTGGCGTAATCTTTCATCAAACGGGCCCTATCTCTTACCAGGTACAGGCCCAGGGGCGTCTCCAGCGCAAACATTTAGACCATGTTCGGTCCAGAAGGCTATCCCTTCCAAAGATTCCCCGCCCCAGGAGCTCATTTCTACAGCCGCAGAGACCAGACACAATGGAAAGTATTCCTCACAATCTTCCTCTGGTCCCTCACCCAAAGCCTGCGCAGGTCGTGACAGAACCGCGTGGAGATAAAGACGGCGAGATGACGGAGGCAGCAGACTCTGACTCTGAAATGGAGACACAAGACACCTCAGAGGGGGAATCCTTGGGCCCAAGGGCCGTGGATGTATAACCGTTACACCGTTCATCACGGAAGCGCCTCCAACTCGTTACACGCGGCCCGATCCAGCGCCTCGTGCAAATGGTGTCCGGCCGGCGGCAAAACGAGTCAGACGCCCTCCTTCGCCAGGGTCTTCGGTGGATGCCTTGGGCTTTGGGGGGGGGGAGGGATGTTATAACCTGCCTGCTTACCATTGGCTGGGGACTAATGACAATCCCACAATCCTGTGGGAGTATGAGCTTACCCAATGAGGGGGGCGGAGAAATCATTAGCAGACTCTCTGCATAAATAGAGCTGGTCAGTTTGGAACCAGAGAGAGAGAGGAGTGAGCAACAAGGGAAGTTGCTGCTGCTGTTGTGTGTATATATATGTTATTGTAAATAAATGTTATTTCTTTGTATCCTGAAAACTCATGCTGGATTCTTCGTGGCCCCCACAAAATTAACATAATGGTAAATTTAGTGACTTTGCATGTTTGCTGTTTTAAAAAAGTTCTCTATTTCATTGAAGCCACATCCATTAAATTTTACATCAATGATTAAGCAGTAAGTTCAATGAAACATGCAACTATTTTTTAGCCACCTGAAGAACAGTGAGACTCCCTTCCATTGGTTTTGACCATTATCTTATATACACAGTCATTTTTGGAGTCGTGGATCAACAATTTAGCTCTGATATGTTGAACTACAGGCAGTTTTCGTGAAATATATCTCTACTTCTATTATGGGGAAATGCTGCTACATTAACTTTCTGTATTATTTTTCCTTCTGTTTCATGCTTGGTTCGTTGTGTCATTATTTGCAATAAGTTATTTATTTGAGCAATACGTCTCACTATGTGTCTTCTTCGAGACAGCATACAATGCAGGGTGCTGTGTCCTGTAGCTATTTTAGGGTATCCTGGTTTTCTCTTGCCAATTTTTCATCTTATCGCCCTCATCTTTCTTTCACTGCACAGGTATGAATGATTTCTATCACCTCGCTCAGGACATCATTGTATGATGGTATGATTCATTCAGGGACCGTTACCTTTTTAAAGAGAAACCTGAACATCCAGTGATTTAACCAACAATAGGCTTCACGGTAGCACAGTTGCTTCACAGCTCCTGGGTTCCAGGTTCGATTCCCGGCTGGGTCACTGTCTGTGCAGACTCTGCACTCTCTCCCCATGTCTGCGTAGGTTTCCTACGTGTGCTCCGGTTTCCTCCCACAGTCCAAAGATATGCGGGTTAGGTGGATTGGCCATGCTAAATTGCCCTTAGTGTCCAAAAATAAAAATGTTAAATGGGGGTTACTGGATTACAGGGGTAGGGTAGATGCGTGGGCTTCAGTGGGGTGCTCTTTGTAAAGACTGGTGCAGACTCGATGGGGCTGAATGGCCTCCTTCTGCACTGTAAATTCTAAGAAATGTACTGCACAATTTCAAATTTTTAAACTAAACATAAACTTTATTGCATGTACAGTAAATTAAACAAAGCAAATATGCTCAAGTTAACATAATAGCTTATATCCACATTTGCTATGTGTGTAGGCTTATTTCTTACCTCCCACAAGAACTTTGTACACGTGATGATGTCTTAAAATTATTTAGTTCTTTCCGGACCAGCCAAATGTATATTCTTTGTATTTGTTGCTAAATTATTTGCTGTAGTCATGGAGTGCGTGTGTCTGTTGTGCGTCTGTGTTACGGGGGGGGTGAAAAAGTGTGAGGTTATTCACGTTGGCAGGAAGAATGGAGGCATAGACTATTTTCTGAATGGAAAAAGGCTTAGGAAGTCAGAAGCGCAAAGGAGTTGAGAAGTCCTCATTCTCTTAAGGTTAACATGCAGGTTCAGTCAGCAGTTAGGAAGGCAAATGCAATGTTAGCATTCATGTCGAGAGGGCTAGAGTACAAGTGCAGCGATGTACTTCTGAGGCTGTATAAGGCTCTGGTCAGACCCTATTTGGAGTATTGTGAGCAGTTCTGGGCCCTGTATCAAAGGAAGGATGTGCTGGCCTTGGAAAGGGTTCAGAGGAGGTTCACAAGAATGATCCCTGGAATGAAGAGTTTGCCATATGAGGAGTGATTGAGGATTCTAGGTCTGGAGTTTAGGATGAGGGGGATCTTATTGAAACTTACTGGATACTGAGAGGCCTAGATAGAGTGGGCGTGGAGGGGATGTTTCCACTTGTACCTGTGGGCACAATCTCAGACTGAACGGATGATCTTTTCAAACTGAGATGAGGAGGAATTTCTTCGGCCAGAGAGTGGTGAATCCGTGGAAGACTTTGTTGCAGAAGTCTGTGAAATCTAAATCATTTGAGTGTCTTTAAAACAGAGATAGATAAGTTCTTGATTAATAAGGGAATCAGGGGTTATGGGGAGAAGGCAGAAGAATGGGGATGAGAAATATATCAGCCATGATGGAATAGCGGAGCAGAGCCAATTGGTTGAATGGCCTAATTCTGCTCCTATGTCTTATAGTCTTACATCACAGTCCTCTGGAACTTACTTTAATTCTTCCATATTCCAGTAATTCCCTGAGGTAAGCCTCTTTGTTTAATACCTCTTGACAGTGAATGCCTCAGTCCCTTGTGCTGGTTACTTTCTCAATACTTCCAAGCTAATCTGCTGGTTGCTACCTTTTGCCACAAAGCTCTATGAGGACCACTGTAGATTTTCCACTAGCTTCAAAATCAGCATACAAACAAAATAATTAGGAGCAGGAGTAGGCGAATCAGCCCTTCAGGCCTGCTCCACCATTCAATAAAATGGTGGCTGATCTGATTGTAACCTCAACCCCAGTTGTCGAAGAATCTTCTAGTTCATTTTCACACATGAAATCCAAACTGAGATTAAGGCCTATCCACATTCCATGTGGTGAAAAATGAATATAGATATTTTTTCTGCTGACAGTGCAGGCCTAACTAACTCATTTACTTTGGCCATCTTCTCTGAGTGAGTTGCATCACACAAAATCCACGTTGGATCCAATTGCCCGCTATTGAGGATTACTGTGGATTTCGTCCATTAGCTTCCAGATGAACAAATCTTCCTGTCGCTTTTCTCCTTTTTAACTGAGTACCAGCTCCCAGCCTACATTACAGATGATAGATCTAGCCTTTACTCTACTTCACATGTAGGTCTGGCTTTACCTTTACCTCTTACCTATAATGCGACAGGTAATCTGCTTGGTCCTCGCGATCTCACTTGCTTTGTCATTCAATGTTACATTTCTGCTCAGAAATTCAGCTGATGATTTAAGTCCTCGATGCATCCTTTGAAAAACATCAAGGGTTTTGTCCTCAAACTTGCCATGCTTAGGCTTCAAATGCCTTTGCAGTTTAATTTGCAAGTAATTTGCCGCATTTAACTCACGTTGCATCCTGGTTTGCATTGGCAAAATTAATAATGCCATACCTCAATAAATCATCTTTATACTGCTTTGTTTCCCATTTCAGTTCCTTCTTAAATGTTGTTCACCAGAGGCCCTGGAGATATTCATGCAACTCACATCAGCACTGCTCTGTCAAAGAGAAAACAAAGAACAGAGAATATTACAGCACAGGAACAGGCCCTTCAGCCCACCAACCCTGCGCCGATCCAGCTTCTTTATTTATACCTACTACTTATTACCCAAACGATCTGTATCTCTCCATTCCCTGCCCGTTAATGTGTCTATCAAGATACATCTTAAACATTGCTATCGTACCTGCCTCCAATGGCAACGCATTCCAGGCACCCACCACCTTCTGCATGAAAAATGTTCCCCGCACATCTCCCCTAAATTTTCCCCCTATCACCTTGAACCTGTGTCCCCTTGTAATTGAGTCGTGCCGTAGACTCTCCTGTGAGCCTTCTCCAGCAAAATCAATTGTGAGATCCTGACCTGTTTGTTTCTCTGGTTTTCTCTTCCTTTATTACAAAATGATCCATCTTCAGTTCTTCACACAATCCTGTTGCTTGTTTGCTGGCAGCGATAAAATGGAGGAATCTCTCCTCCGTGATTTCGCACCCAGATCACATGACATCAGTGTACGGGGAGCTTGACCTGCTCTTTGTCGCCACTTCTGGCGGGAAGACTCCATGGATCTCTTTTAAAAATCTGCTCCTGGGAAAGTGTGCTGACGTCAGAAGGAGGCAATGTGCCCCGCTTGGCTCCAGGCCTGCGCACTGCTGGATCTGGCTGAAGGGGCGGGGTGACTGACATTCTTGAAAGCCAATCATGGCTAGCATTTATAAAAGCCGGTTGAGGCCGTTGGGCATTTCTCATGATCGGGGCGCCGCGACCGATTGCTCTGCAACCCTTCCAGTACCTCACGACACTGATTTTGAAAATGACTGTCCTAACTGAATTCACAGAGATGAACTCAAAAACAAAAAATCTCACTAAGCTTTATCCATTCTCCATGGCAATGTGACACACACAATGTCTGTTTCCAGATAGAAAAGCAAGTTAACTACCATTTAATTCCAAAGTTTTCCCTAATTATGGGGAACCACATGAATAGCTTATCCTTTGACTGGAGTAACTGCAAAAGTTATGTCTCCAACCTTTTAGCTAACTAAACCGCCCTTCTTTTTTGAACTGAGAATCCCTTAAATCAAAATGACCGCAATCTTTTAAGTGTAATAACCTCCCAAGCTTGTTTGAATTGCATTCAACCTAGGCTTATTATCAGTTTCTCAACCAGATTCCTCCATTTTCTACAGTTAAAGCTTTGATACCTAAAACTAAAAGTTACATTCTAAAACACATGAACCATGCACTCGACCTTTGCAACATTAAGTCTAGGTTTTGAGTGACAGTGGGGAATTTAATTATGGTGGGAATCACAGTTGAGCTTTATCTCATTTTCACTCAATGTCTAAAAAGTGGACTTTGCAGCAGTTGTCACTTGAGAGCAATCAGGAGCAGGAACGTTGACTGAATTTTGAACTTGCTCTCGAGGTAAAGGGCATAACGATAGAACTCCAATCCTTGGTCTCGCAAAGAGCAGGAATGGGACCTTGGATCATTTATGACTTCGTACTGCACTGGAAATTTAGGGATTTTTGAAATCCCATTCTGAAATCTTGGAAATTTGTGACATCTAATCCTAAGGGTTAATTTTATTTTGTTTTCCACCTCTAAATTCCAAATTATTACTTTAATATTTTTTGAATATTTAACAAGGGTGAAAATTACAAATAATGATTGTGTTTCTTTGCTATAGAGCTAACCTACTAATCCAAGGCAACAAAGGGTATGTTATTAGGGTCGAAGCTAATGGAGGAGGTTACGCACTCTATTCAGGGTAGAGTGCTTTATTTCGGTTATTGGTTGATCATTTGTGGAAAATTTAATGGCCGCAATTTTAGTGAAATAAAGAACATATTTAAAATAGCAGACACACGTGTGTTACCAATGTGGTCAGCATTGTGTTCGTAGAAATCAGTGGAAATTCATAACCTAGGTTGTTTCTGCAAAATTTGTAACATACTTGAGAAACTGTTCTGGGATTTGTTCAAGGCACAATGCCAGGAATGGGACGAGGTTCTACCTTACATTGAATTGCATCGAGTGTACAGTTAGGCAGGGTGCAAATCAGGCAGCAAAATTGAACTCGCCGATTTCTCGACTGAGGTTGAAATGACTTTGTCGCAAATTCTGAAATATTAACAAACTTTGAATTTCATCAATCTTGCTTCCAAATTCCACCATTTATTTCATTTTCACATGGTTCATAGAAATTAGGAGCAGAAGTAGGCCACACAGCCCCTCGAGCCTGCTCCGCCATTCAATAAGATCATGGCTGATCTGATTCTAACCTCAACCCTACATTTTTGCCAACCCTTGGTAACCTTTCACCCGCTTGTTAATCACAAATTTATTTGGCTGTGCCTTAAAAAAATTCAAAGACTCTGCTTCCAATGCCTTTTGAAGTATGGAGTTCCACGACCCTCTGAGAGAAGTCAAATTCTCCTCACGTTGGTCTTAAATGAGTGACCTCTTATTTTTAAACAGTGGCCCTAGTTCTAGATTCTCCCACAAGATGAAACATCCTCTCCACATCCACCCCGTTAATACCTGTCAGGATCTTAGGGATTTTGATGAAGTTGCCTCTTACTCTTCTAAATTCTAATGGATACAAGCTGAACCTGTCCATCCTTTTCTCAACTGTTATGTATCAGAGCATACATATCTGCTGGTTCTGCATAACGTGATGTGTTGCGGCATCAGCAGAGTGTTGCACGTGCTTTGGGCAGATCACCATCTTTGATTGTATGAGCCACACTCTTAATAAACCTCGAGTTGCATGTTACAAGAAACTAGAGTGTGGGCACATCCATATCTTTTATTTTTGTAGCCAAAAAGAAATATAACATGAGAGAAATTGATGCAGGAAAAAAAATCACGAACAAATTTTATTTGTTGACTGATCAGTGGAGATGGCATCAGGAACAGCAGGAGATTCTTGGGACTGAACTTGCACATACACTGACATCAGGCGAAGCACTGCCTCCGATGCTGAAGGTAGGGGCTTTTCAAAGCAAGTTCGTTGAAGCCTTCTTGTGATAATAAGCGATTATTATTAAAAAACGATTTTGACTGCAATTGTGAGTGAGAAGACTGCCCGGCTGGGAAAACTTGCCTGTATTGAAGTGAGTGTGGTCTGAGCTGCAGAGACCATGCACATGGTGAAGCTAAACCGGCTGCAGGGAACAGTGATTATGATCGCTGTCAACTGTGGAGGGGCCGCTACTTGAGGGAAAAGCCGAACTGCAGTTACGCAAAATGGAAAATAGGTTCTGATCGCTTTTTTAAGGGGATCGTTTGTGCCATACTTTCCAACAAATTGGAAGGGAGAAAGTTGGTTGAAGTTTAGACCGGAAGAACCGGCATCCGAAAATGGCAGGAAAAACAGGTGCCATGGATGCATCTGATTAGAAGTATGAGATATGGAATTCATATGAGAAATGATTCCAATTATTTCTCATAGCAAATCAGACAGTGGAGGACCTAAATGTCACAACATATCTCAGCTCAGTGGGGCGTAAAACATTTATGCTGCGACAGAATTTAGTTCTTCAGCAAATCCAGCAAATAAGTCCTACGTTGAAATAGTGGAAATCTTAGAGAGGCATTTCTCTCCTAAACCATAAGTGATTGCAGAAAGGTTTTGGTTCCACTGCTGTCAGGAAGAAGGTGAAAGCATTTTAGATATTCGTAGCCACTTTAAGAAGGTTAGCTAAATATTGCTAATTTAGTGCAACACTTGATGTACTCTTCATGACAGCCTGGTTTGTGGACTCCGCAGTGATGCCATTCGAAGTGTAAGGGCCCTTCTTGTTTATTTCCCCTTTCTTTTACTTTGCCACTATTATTCTTGATCTATGATGACCAATGAATATGTATCTTTAAGTCAAGCATCAGAGTTCAGAAGTTACCAGACAGAATACCAGTTTCTGCTGGTTTGAACAGGAGGCTTCAGATTTGATGACACCAAAGAGAGAGATGGGGTGGGACTTGGTTTGATTGATTGGCTGCCTGGCTGCTGCCCAGTGTGGATGATGATTGGATCCTAGCCCAATGGAATGCTTTTCAGAGTTCCAAAGAGTTTCAGCTTGACTCCTGGCAGCTCAGAGGCAAAATCCTACTCTATCTCTTCCGCGGTTCTCTTCAGGAAGTCCGTGGTACTGTATTTTGAACCTGCAGAGTATCTCAATGAATCTATCTTCAGGAAAACCATTACTGGCTGCAAACAAAGACCAGAACCTGCAATATGTCTCCAGAGAAACTGTGAGCGCTGTGTCCCTAAAACTTCAGAGAACCTGAAAGAATGAATCAACACAAAAGACCATCATAGGCTGAGGACAGGGACTTTAACTTGCAAGCTTGCTGTGAAGGAAGGTGTGCTGAATGCCATCACCTGAAACAAAGACACTTTTTCCTTTTGGTTATGATTTTTATCCCTGTGTTTGTCTGTCTTGTGTGTGTGTAGAGGGTGGGGCAATTCAAAGAGGGAGTTAGGAATTAGGTATTAGCTCACCAGTTGTATTTGCTGCATATTTCATTGTAGCCATGATGTGGAGATGCCGGCGTTGGACTAGGGTGAGCACAGTAAGAAGTCTTACAACACCAGGTTACAGTCCAACAGGTTTGTTTCAAACACAATCTTTTGGAGAGCAGCTCCTTCCTCAGGTGAATGGAGAGGTCTCCATACCTCTCCATTCACCTGAGGAAGGAGCTGCGCTCCTAAAGCTCGTGTTTGAGACAAACCTGTTGGACTTTAACCTGGTGTTGTAAGACTTCTTACTATTTCATTGTAGTTCTTGTATAAATGAACAGTAATTGTGTTCAAATTTACAAACCTGGTGACTAGTTATTGGGCAGCCAAGGTCCAATGATTCAGGTATTTTTCTAAGAACTATTAATTAAGTCACTTGTGTTGCTACTCCGAGTTACGTGGGATTGGAATTGAACACGCACTAGCCCAGAGTGTCGTAACTAGAGGAGGTTGCTTCCTATTAGTGATTTAACCCTAAAAGTTGCTGTGGAAGTTGCCACACCTATGGAAGCAGCAACAAGAAAAGTTTCACTAAAAAGAACTGGATTGAAGGACCACAAAATGGATACTACAAAGAACTAGGCTGCAGAAATGTCACCAATGCACACAGGTTGAACACTCAGTGGGCGAATACTGAAGCAAACCTAGTGCATGCAAGAACTGTAGCAAGAAGGACCAAATTGCCAAGACACGTTGAGCTCAGATAAACCCGCTTAAACCAAGAATGTGCAAGAATAAAATGCAGCTAACCACTGTAGTTGTGTCTATCAGTTAGTGGATGAAGCTCAAGATCATTCAAAGGACAACGTAACCGAGTTCTTGCAAGAGTTAAAGCTAGGTGTCTTGTCAATGTAGGGTGATCAACAACGCTTCTGGACATATCCAAAATTTGGAGATTATGAAATTAAAAAGGAAGTGGATACAGGCACAGAAATATTGTTAATGCCTGAGACAATTTATCATAAAAAGCATTTGCCTTTAAAACTGTCAAATATGATTCTAAGGACATACACTGAAAAGATTGTACCATTAAAAGCATTGATTATGGTGAACGTAGAAGCAAATGAGCAGATGGCGAATTAGTCTCTTCCAAGTTGTCCGTGGAAACGTTCCTGCTCTATTAGGCAGAGCATGGTTGGCTAAGGTGAGGCTTAACTGGGAAATAGTCAGTAAATTAATGGATTCAAAGAGCAACTTGCAAGAACTTCTGATGAAATGCAAGAAGGTGTTTGACGATTCACTTGGCTCTGTGACTGGGGTTGAGGTACACCTAAAAATCAAACCAGACAACACACCCAAATGTCTCAAAGCTAGAACCGTGCCATATGACATCAGGACTAAAGTTGAAGAAGAACTAGAAAGATTGGTAAGGACAGAAGTCATGGAACCTGTTGCTACAAGTCATTGGACAACACTTATAGTTCCTATATTGAAACGTAATGGCTCAGTAAGAATTTGTATAGATTTTAAAACAAGTATTCACCTTGTATCATGCACAAATCACTATCTACTGTTCTTGATTGGAGACTTATTTGCTGGTCTTTCTGGAGGATAGAAATTCAGTAAATTGATCTTTCACGGGTATATCTGTCGATGAATGCGGCTGCCAAATCACAGCCACTACTCACTATTGTGACACACAAAGGTCTGTTTTGTTACAGAAGGCTTCCCGTTGGAGGGGGGAGGCAGTAACATAGTAGTATTGTCACTGGACTGTTGATGCAGAAACCCAGGATAATATCCTGAGGACCCGGGTTCGAATGCTGCCACAGCGGATGATGGAAATTGAATCCTATAACTATCTCGAATTAGAAAAGTCTAATGATGGACAATGAATTCTGGCCCAGCCAAAGATGCCCAGATCCGATGAACAAATTAAAAAACAACATCTGTGTCTACCCTTTGTCAAAAATCCATGGATTAAATTCTAATTGGGTTGAATGGAGTGGAATGTTATTAAGATGACATACGTATCACCAGTTCAAGTGAATAGGAACACATGAAGAATTTGGAAGCTACAGAGCCACAAACTGAGAGTTAAAAATGAAAAGTGCGACTTTTTCAAGCCATCCATAAATTACTGAGATCACCATTGACAAAGATGGCTTACACAAGGAGCCAAGGAAAACATCAGCAATTTCAGAAGTACCACATCCTCAAAATGTGACACAATTAAGGTTGATATTCAGATTGATCAATTACTATGGTAACGTGTGCCGAATTTAGAAACACGATTGAAACCTTTTCATACTCTGTTATGTGTCAAACGGGCAACTTGCTGGTCAGAAGAATGTGAAAGTGTATACAATGAAATGAAAGTAGCTTTACAGAAGTCAGAGCTGTTGGTTCATTATAATCCCAAGATGAAGTTGCAACTTGCTTGCGGTGCCTCACCCTCTGTGGTTGGTGTAGTCGTCTCGCACGTTATGCCTTTAAGAGAGGAATGACCAATAGCATTTGTCTCACATACTCTTACTGGCACAGAAATGAATTCCGCTCAGTTAGAAAAATAAGGTTTGAGATCATTTACGGTGTATGAAGGTTCCACCATCACATTTATGGGCACCATTCTATCCTTTTGTGGGATGATCAACTCTTGACCACACTCTGAACGATATTAAGATATATCTTCTTTGACAGTTCGTAGATTGTAAAGATGGTCATTGATATTGTCGGTTCACACTTATGATATCCAGTATTGCAAGTTAGAACGATTGCCGTTACAAGCTAAACATGACTCTGGAGAATATTTTGTCAAAAGTTTGTATTTGTCACTTGTGGTTAGTATACCTGTGAATTCATCACAAGTTCAAACATATAATGGAATTGATCCAGTGATGGGGAAGATAATGGACTTGGTCCGAAAAGGAACAGTGCCAGACATCCAGAGGAAAAGTCCAGACCTCAAGTCTTACATCATACTGAGGCTTGAGTTGACAGTACAGAATTAAGTTCTATTGTGGGGGATCTGTGTGATTAGTCCTTCGTGTTTATGTAGTAGAGTCCTTGACCAACTGCCCGAGGGACATCCTTGTGTGGTGAGGATGTAGGAATTGGTATGCAGTTATTTTTGGTGGCCAGGATTAGATGCTTAAACTGAAGAGAAAGTAAGGCAATATCAATCCTGTGTAAAACTAAGGAACACTCTACCACTATATTGGTGGGAATGGACAACACAACCATGGCAGAGAATGCACATTGATTATGCTGTTGCACTGAAGGGTCACATGTTCTTAGTGATTGTGGATGCACAGTGGCATAATGGTTAGTACTGCTGCCTCACAGCGTCAGGGACCTGGGTTCAATTCCGGTCTTGGGTGACTGGCTATGTGGAGTTTGCATGTTCTATCCGTGCCTGTGTGGGTTTCCTCTGGGTTTTCCAGCTTCCTTGCACAGTCCAAAGATGTGCAGGTTAGGTGGATTGGCCATGCTAAATTGCCCCTTAGCATCCAATGGTTAGGTAGGATTACAGAGGTACGGGATTAGGTTACGGATACAAGTGCAGAGGATACTGGAAGTCTGCAGAGGGATTTGGATAGGTTAAGTGAATGGGCGAGGGTCTGGCAGATGGAATACAATGTTGACAAATGTGAGGTTATCCACATTTGAGAGGAATAACAACAAATGGGATTATTATTTAAATGATAAAATATTATAACATGCTGCTGTGCAGAGAGAGCTGGGTGTCCTAGTGCCAGAACTAGGGGGCATAACTTAAAAATAAGGGGAAAGTAGATTTAGGACTGAATTTAGACGAAACTTCTTCACCCAAAGGGCTGTGAATCTATGGAATTCCCAGCCCAGTGAAGCAGGTGAGGCTCCTTCATTAAATGTTTTTAAGATAAAGATAGATAGTTTTTTGAAGAATAAAGGGATTAAGGGTTATGGTGTTCAGGCCGGAAAGTGGACCTGAGTCCACAAAAGATCAGCCATGATGTCATTGAATGGCAGAGCAGGCTCGAAGGGCCAGATGGCCTACTCCTGCTCCTAGTTCTTATGTAGCGGTAGAGCACGGAGGACTAAACACCTTGAGAAACACTAGTGGGGGAGGGGGGGGGGCAGCACCATTGGAGGCTAGGGACTGTTTGGATCACTATTGTACTTGTGCACCATTAAAACACGATACACCTGAGACATTTGAAGCCTCCAGCACATTATTCCGCACTGTGGGCCGGTCGCCATCCCCGCTTTCTCCCAATTGCCCCCACCCTCCCCAGGTCTAAGCGCTCTGGAATCCAAGTTACTTGGCCTGGGCCTCCTTCTTCCCCCCAGGGCTACTAGCCCTGGTCTCTCCCCACAAGGCATACCATGTAGAGGTTATGGGTGCGCATGCACACTCAGCAGTCATACAGGTGTCAGGCTATGGCATAGATTGAGGAGTACCGGAGTTCAACCTACAGTGGGTTATCATCACCCTCCTGCCATGTGTATTGACTCGCTGGCAGTGCTGACACAGGCCCATCATCCTGGAGTGATGCAACATAGATTCTGGAACAGGGTGATGGGTAGTGGTGGTGGGGGGGAGGGGGGGGGGAGGAAATTGGGTGGGAGGAAGGGGGAGAATGGTTGTGGGGGCAAGGAGGATGGGATGGGGAGAGGATGTGTGATGACAGATGAAACCATGCCCTACAAAAATCAGGACCTCCTTGGTCCTCTGGGAATGCTGGACCACCGCCACCATCGCCTGCCCTCAATATACCGCTGGTTCCGTGTGTCCTCCGTGGGCTTGTCCTCCAGCCCTCCCTCGATGCTGAGGATCTCCAACTGCCCTAGAATGTAGCTTCCATGCACACTTGCTGGGAAGTACGCACACATGTGTATGATCCTCAGATGGTGGTTGTACACAAATTGGAATTTCAGAGAGTTGAACCCCATCCTGTTAATGAAGGGCTCTCATGGACCACCCAGTGTGCACAAGGTGCTACAAGTGACATCTATTACCCCCTGGACCTAGAGAATCCGGGTGATGGCAGAGAATACAGTTGCCAGAGAAGATGTCGGGCTTGGTCCAGGTCAAAGTTTAAAAGCCCAGGCAAACATGGCATCGCTGATTTCACGGATACACTTGAAGGTTGTTGACTGGGATATGTCCGGCTCACAAGTCTGGCTCGAGCACTGGGATGATCCTGAAGTAGAAGTTCAGGGCTGCAGTGACCTTGACAGCCATCGGGAGCGGGGTATCCTCCTTCATGCGGTGCCAAGTTCGCAAGGACATGGCACAGGTGCCGCACCATCTATTTGTTGAGGTGGAGCCCTCTGTGGCACATGCTGTCTGACATCAGTTTGAAAGACCAGTGATGCCTCTACACCTTGGGCCATCACCTGCCTCCCCCCCTGGGTCCCTCCTTGGCCTGATGGGCGGCCGTGTCCTGAATGTATGGGGTGGGGCCCTGCACATGGGTCGCCATCTCAGGTCTCTGTAGACGCTGCTGCCACCACCTTCTCCAGCATCTGACCTGTCAGCAGCACGGTGAGGGCAGCTTCAGCAGGGTCCACAATATCATCCATAATGTGATATCTGTCAGGAATTGGAGAGGTTAAGAGGCTGACAATCAGCTATGGCTTCCACCCTGGACCAGTGGGTCCGCTAGGCCTGGCCCCCTTTCCCTACCTCCCATCACATCCCCTGCCATCCCTCATGGTGCCATCTAACACACTCTGCACACGCACCCTTGGCCGCAGCTGAGGCCTCTTGGCACCAGACCTCAGACCCTGTGCCCTGACACCCGCTGGAAACATTACCTAGACCATATGCTGGTGTTATAACCTACCTGCTTACCATTGGATGGGTCTAATGGCAATCCCACAATCCTATGGGAGTATGAGCTTCCCCAATGAGGGGGGCGGAGAAATCATTAGCAGACTCCCTGCATAAATAGAGCTGGCCAGTTTGGAACCAGGAGAGAGAGAGGAGTGAGCAACAAGGGAAGTTGCTGCTGTTGTGTATATATATGTTACTGTAAATAAATGTTATTTCTTTGCATTCTGAAAACTCGTGCTGGATTCTTTGTGGCCCTCACAAAAGCTGGTTCCTTCCACCGTCCACACGCACAACCCTTGGCCACAGGGATCTCCCTCGTGCCATGGCCCAGTTATTGGGTGTTAGAATGTTGGCTGTTACCTCTTTGCTGTTGGTGCCTCTGGCGTTCAGGCAAAGTGTCCAGGCCTCACAGCCTATTTGGGATGCTAGGCAGTAACAACGGCCTGCTTCATGGCACGCTGACTCACAGGAATGCATTTGGGAGCTGTGAAGTGCTCAAATCACGAGAATTGCCAATTTCCTGTTAATAATAGTCTTCGGCTGTGTGGCCAGCAGCCATCACGGTCAGTGGAAGTTAAGGTGACCTCCACCATATTCGGTGGGACAGGCAGGCAGCAGCTGCAGTTGCCCCCGTAATGTGCATACACAATTGGGGCGGGGTTGCATGCTGGATCACCTGTCCCCCCCAGCCCAGAGGCGATGCCCCACCATCGATGGAAGCCCACCCCTGACCGAGCTTGCCACCTCACCTTCCCAGCGGCTCCTGCACCCGCCCTCCCGCTCAACAGTGCCCCCGGACTGACTGCTCGATTTTGATTCACCTCCTTGGATACCACAGCAACCGTTGTGCTGGCTTCACTTTTTAAGTAGGCACCCATGTGACTGCTCATTGGGGAGTTGGTTAGTTTACGGGTGACCTAGGGGATCCTTCATGTTAATGGTATGGAAATTGGACTTTATTGGTGATTGTTGGTTTCTCACCACACCCCAGCGGGATCCGGATCTTGCCAGCAGGATCAAACCGGTTAGAACAGAAACCAATCGGTGCCCGACGTGATTCTCGATTTCGGCCTCATCCGCGATCTAACCGGCCCATTCATTTTTGTGCCCGGCAGGACGAGACCCGTAGATCCCATCCATTCTGTTTCACATGTTTGAGGTACAGAATACAATAGATATGTGGTGTGATAATGATGTGACAAAGTCACGGTACACACGGCACACAAGGGCAGCACGGTAGCCTTGTGGATAGCACAATTGCTTCACAGCTCCAGGGCCCCAGGTTCGATTCCGGCTTGGATCACTGTCTGTGTGGAGTCTGCACATCCTCCCTGTGTGTGCGTGGGTTTCCTCCAGGTGCTCCGGTTTCCTCCCACAGTCCAAAGATGTGCAGGTTAGGTGGATTGGCCATGATAAATTGCCCTTAGTGTCCAAAATTGCCCTTAGTGTTGGGTGGGGTTACTGGGTTATGGGGATAGGGTGGAGGTGTTGACCTTGGGTAGGGTGCTCTTTCCAAGAGCCGGTGCAGACTCGATGGGCCGAATGGCTTCCTTCTGCACTGTAAATTCTATGATATCTATGATACCGATGCACAGAACAGGGTATTGTACCAAAGGGACAATCACCTGAAGTTGGTACTAGATCAATGTACAAACCACAAAGGTCCAGTGAATGGAGGGATGCGACCATTGCAGGGACAGCCACCAGCTAGTCCAAACATTGGCTAAATGTCCAAGATGATGGACAAGAGGTAAGATCAATGGACTTGCAAAATGAAGTGAAACAGTGAAAAGAAAGGAAATGCAGCTCAGATCGACATAGTAGATTTGGAGTGACTCTGGCATGAGGAAGCAATCGCATACTGGATATAAAACTTCTGATGATGGAAAAGAGAGATCCCGGAATTGTCATCCAGAAAGACATATGAGGGAAAGTACAAGCTGTAACTTGATTAAAAAAAGGGCTACAGAATAATCTAGGAACACTCATAGAAGTAGAAGCCTGTGTGATCGGAAAGTTTTGGGGACTAGAAACAAATTAGAAGATAAATTAATAAAGAAGTAAATCAAAAAGTGTTTTTTGAAAGGAATTTGGTGTTTATTCTAAGGTTCCAATTAGGGAACAGTTAGCCTGATGACATAGGTTGATATGTGTGGAAAAGGACTCCCAGAGGAGATATAAGGCAAAGCTTGAGACTTTGAAGAGATCCTTGCAGGTCAAGGTGTTAGAGGGGACTCCCCCATGGCAGGTAAAGTAATCTTGAAAATGTTCTCAGCTCCATTGACCACATATTAATGGACTGTAGGTCAATTGATTTAAAAGCCACAGAGAAAAATTTTCAAAGAACTGTTTTTGAAACTGCCTAAAGAAGCATACAATACAGAAAATAAGCTGTGGAAATTAAACAAATGTTTTTATGGATCGAATAATGCGAGAAGGGTGTAATATTTTTCAGCTTGTTTTGCCTTGTTGGAAGTCAGCTGTAATGAGTTGAAAGCAGATTCAGCAATGTTCTGCTCCTATTACTTAGAGAAAGTCTCAGGCACCTTTACGATGAATTGTGATGATTTCAACGGGGTGGTTCTGTGGAGTTTGAGCAATTTGTTATCAGTAAGATCAAAAGGGCTTCAAGGACCTTTACATGTACAGATGTAAACTGAGACATGAATCAGAATTGGCTAAGAATAATATTGAATAAACGACCATACGTAGAAAGTGTTAATTGTCTCCTAATAAGTCAAGTTAGGGCATCACAAAGAGATGATTTCAAAGAAGCAACAAAACAGTTAAGAATCATGATTGGATAATTAAATTGGATGTGTATTCAGACAAGGGTATTCAAGTTCTGCCAGGTTTATAATATCCTTGTGGGTGAAAATGGAAAGTGTTGCCCTTTAGCTTTGAAAGCCAAGCAAATGGTAAAAAAGTGATTAACAGTACCTTATCTGCAGAAACACTGACTATGGTGGAAACAACACATATGGGATTTTACTTATCAAACATTTTGAGGGGCATTCTGAGTAAAGTTTTACCACTGGATGGTTTATGGATAACCATTCCCTGTGGGACAATGGGCATTCAACAAAGAGTATGATTGACAAAATGATGACCGTATCAAAGAAATATTAGCAGGAAAAGAGGTCTTATGGTAAAAACGGTGGTCACAAGTCACTAATTATCGGATTGTTTTACAAAGAGGAATGCTTGCTCGAAAATATAGTTGGTGGTCTGTGAAGAGGCAGGTCTCGGATTATGATGGGTAATAAAAAATATAGAAAATCACTTTTTGTGTTTGATTTGTTGTGTGATTGTTGTAAAGCCTTTGTTTAAACAATGAGAGAGAAATATGTTACTGATAGGCTAATTACATCTGTGTAACTAAAACAGATGAAGGGCATTGTTTAATCAAGTACCTGGAGCTCGAATAAAGCATTCCTGTCTCTGAGCCAGATTTCTGGTCAATTATGCTTGGTGTAGAGTGGTGTCCCCTCAAGCCTTACGCAACAGGCTTGAGACCTGACCTGGTTCCAGGCAAAACCAGCTATGGAACAGATAAAAGTCTGCCTCTGCACTACTATGTGCTGGAAGGGAAATATAGAGTGTGGCTGGATACTGTGACATGCTCCTCTAACCCCACCACTGGGAGGCTGAAGCTGCCAGATTGAGGTTGAGGGTTCTGGGCTGGTGTCGTCCGGTGTCAGGTGTCTACATGATGCTCCTTAGGGAACATAGGATCACCAGGTGTACTAAAGAGGAGTGAACCAGCATAGGTCAGAAAAAGAGCAGGTCAAAGCTCCTGTGCTGTTCAGTGGTGGAATAGCACATGTGAATTGATGCAGCCGTGTAACCTGACCAATATAGGAAGATGCATCCTTTTCACCATTCTTCACATCATAGCTAACAAGCAGAAATACAGAAAATTGGTTGTCACAGCAGCTCTGACTCCTTAGGGAGCCAGTTGGCTGGATGGCTGGCATGGATCAGAGTTTGACAATTGCACGGGGTTCTATGCCCAGTCCAGCTGGGGTTGATTTGAGGGTCGCCTCCTTACCCTACCCACGGTGGAGCATGGCACTGAAGGTTAGACCCATCTTCAAGCAGGGCACTGAAGAAGAAGGCATCCCAAAACAGTTTCACTCGGAACTGCAGTGGTTTCTTTTCAAACAAAGAAAACAAATGAATGAAGTGGGATGTTTCAGCGACTGTGGGTGCTGGAATGCTTCCTCAGACCCCGAAACGACATTTTAATTTTGTTCATTTAAAATTCTGTGTTTTTGTTACAATGCCTTTTAGGAGGTTAGCAGTCTATTTAATTGGCGTTTTTAATTGGTTTATTTGTTAATTGTTTTATTTTTATCGGCAGACTCACAGAATAAAGAGGGATGGCAGGGACACGTGGGTAGTCTGTAGAAGCAGACATATGTGATGCTGCATTCTGTAAATAAACCAATTATCAAGAAAAGGATCTGCGTCTAGCTTCATACTTCACCATCTGGCTTGGGATCTAATTAACACCTCCCTTCCCTCCTCCTTCCCCTCCCTTCTATCTTTCTACCTGTGATCTTGGATCATTTCTGCCTAGCTATCTGTCGTCCAGCCTGTGCTTTAGATCGGACTTGTACGTTCCTAAATGACAACATTTACGGTTGCATTAATCATTTGCTAATTTCTCTCTGTATGTCGATAAGCTCAAATAATGGGAATGGAGGGAGGGAGAGAAATCTTTACTCTTTCATTTATCAGCCTTCCGCATTTGCTACATTTCATGACTTTGTGCTCGGAGCAGTTTATAATTATCCTGTTTAATATCAGTAGTGTTACTCGAGCAGTTTCTTCGGCTAGGAATTCTGGGTAGATACGATTGCTGTGGATTCCATTCCTGTTTATCAAGTGCTCCCTATACGGTCATTCTTATTTCAGTAATTAAATTGTTGCCATTTGGGAAGGATAGACTTTATACAGGAGTTGTGAATTATAAATTACATCGCTCACCTATAATTCCGAGCGGGAGAGACTTGTCATAGCAATGCAGGTGGCCTAAATTAATGAATGTGAACTATTCTAACCAGCAACATAACCGAGCTACCATCCACAGCTAATTACATGAGAATGAAATTGAGCAATGTAACAAAAAGACCAATTTCACTGCTGGGGTTTAGATTTCCTTTGAGAATCAATGATTATTTAAATATTTGATAACCACCAGAACTTAGTATTGCAATAAGAGCTCCCGGGTAAGCCTAATGCTTCAGACGAGTTGTTCACATCAACACTTTTCGCCCAGAGTCCCAGCAGTTGATTTAAAAATATAATTTACTTCAGTCACAAGTAGCCTGAAATCGAAGCTTGGTAAATGTAGATTAGGCTGGAATTTTCCAGCCATTGTGATTCAGCTTTCCCATAGCCAGCGCACCCTCATGCATGGGTTTCTCAGTGGCGTGGGATGGCTTCAATGGGAAATCCCATTGACAAGAGGTAGGGGTACAGAATCCACCACCAGCAAATGGTGCACCACCAAGAACACCGCAGCTGGGGGACCGGAGAATCCCACCCTTTATGTTCTTTTCAGCAATAAAACCCAGTTCCCAATGTCAAACACTGATGGCCTACTCTATTTTTTAAAAATAAGTTTTGAGTATCCAATTTTTTTTTCCAATTAAGGGCCAATTTAATGTGGCCAATCCACTTAACCTGCACATCTTTGGGTTGCGGGAGTGAAACCCACACAGACAAGGGGAGAATGTGCAAACTCCACACAGACAGTGAACTGGGGCTGGGATCGAACCCAGGTCCTCAGCGCTGTAGGCAGCAGTGCTAACCACTGCGCCACCGTGCCGCCAACCTATTCTATTCTTACACAAATGTATTTAATCTCACCAGAGACCAGTTTGGAGTGTGGTAGTTGTGCGGGGGGGGGGGGGGGGGGGGGGGGGGGGGTGAGATGCGGGGGTGGAATAGTGATCTAATGTATTTTCAACAGTGGTAATAATTGAAATAATTCTGTTTAAAAATTCAACAATATGCCTCATGTGTACACACTCGTGACAATAAGTATTTTGTCAGCATTCCACAATAACATTTGTTTACTTTTTTTCAATATTTCCAGAACAAAGTGTATAAAAATGGTCAAAAGAAATGTATCAGTGCATCAAACCAACCCTAATCTCCATCTATTAGGATTCTATAAATAGTAATTTAATGCCAGGGAGATATAAAACAAGTTTTATTCAACTTCTTTTGCAGTGGAACTAATGAATATCAACTTTAATATGCAGTGTGTATTTTAAGTCATGCACCATCATTCAATCATTGCAAATTAAACAAAAATAAGTGGATATCTGCATTTTATAATTTAGACAGAAAGCTAACAATTCTATTCTTTCAGATAGTATCATGCACTTTTAGAACAATTTGCCAACAGGTGAGAATTGTCATTATAAGTGACTCAAATACGGAACGATCTTGCAATTAATCTCTAGCTAATAATAATAACATGTTTTCCCCCAGTTTTTGTCTTAACTTCCTCCCAGTATTCTTAATCTTTGAGGCAATTTGTGTTTGGCTTGTTCTCCTATCATTCTGGACTGTTCATGAATGGGGAGTATTGCTGTAATGTGTGAAAATAATGTCCCACTCTTCAGCAGCTCACTGAAATAGTTTTTAACTGTGGGCGGCATCTTCCACTTTGGAGGATAAGTTGAAGGTCAAGAGTGAAAATGAGAGTGATTTACACTTGATGGGGTGGGGGGGCGGGGGGGAATGGTGGCCATGTGCGGTCTCATGCTGTCCAACACGTTACATACGCATGTGTGAAGATCATGGTGAATCTAGCGAGCTGGGAGGATCAAAAGTCACCATCTCCGTTCTTACCTCATAAGGTCAAAGGTCTTGGTTCCATATTGATAGAACTCCACTGTTCAGCAGTGCCTCCCTTCAGGTATTCCTGTAGGCCATACAAGAAAGGCAGGAGGTCCTATTTCACAGAATTTTCAGCAGGAGGCCCTTCCCATCTGGCTCAAGATGGCTTGGAGGTTGCAGCAGAGGTTTGCACCCGGGACTCATAACAAAACTGCCCATCAGTGCAGAAAAAGAATGAATGACATGATGCACTTTGCCACGGTAAGTGGCACAGTCTACTCACTTTGAAGTGACACTCATAAGGGCATCATGCAGTGTAAGTGTGTGAGTCCTCAAGGATATCAGACAGGAGTTTGGTTTGCAGGACCCAGCAGCAGATGGGATCTGTACACTGAATGTGTGACAGCCATTTCATGCCATCAATATTTTGTCAGTTGCAGGACATCTTGTTTGTTAATGGTTCAGGAGCTGGCATAAAACATGCATGTTCCCAAGCTGTTCATGCACCCAATGACATGGCAATCAACCCTGCTGTCTATTTGCAGGACAAGAATGCACCCAACAGGAGGAAGCGAACAAAGGCATGCATTGGCATGACAGATATCTGCCTGCCCACCACCTTCCATTATGAAGCCGTTGAACTAGTTGAGGAGGACAGGGACCATGCATGCACCAAAGGCGATGCAGGAATTACTAAGCAAGCCAAGGAGGATGCCTCGCGTGTGAAGTTGTCAGATGCATGGGCTGAGTGAGACATTGTTTTAATAAGGATGCCTGCTGAGGCATTCACAACATTTTTCTCTTCTCCATTTGAGGTATCAGCAAGAAAATAGGGAGAAAAAGGATCCAGGTGACCTACAGCTCCAGCTCCAACCACATCTCTGAGGGTGCGCTGTTCACCTCCACCAGCGCAGAGACATTCACCTCAGTGAGTGCACATTCTATGCCTGGTTCAGTCTCACAATCAGGTGAGCATGTTACAGACACAGGTCCACAGCTAGTGGAGGAAGTGACAGCCAAGATCTCTGAAACTCTGAGGACTGCTAAAGATCAGGCCCCATGTCTTGGCAACAAGAGACCTAATGGAAATGTAGAGACTCGCAGGGCAACATCAAGCTGAGATGCGAGAGACCAAGCGTAGAATGGACTGAAGGTTGGAGGAGTCCATCTACATTTTATCTGGTGTTACAGCTCCAGCACACAAGCCATTGCCTGCCTCCATGGTGGCTGCCTTGAAGACCCAGTTCCATCAGAGCACACAGTATCTGCCGGATATATGTTCGGATTTGCACTCTGTCGCTCTAGCCATGGATGTAGTACAGCAGTGGCTACGCCTGAAGGGCAACTAGGGATGGGCAACAAATGCTGGCCTAACCAGTAATGTCCACATCCCGTAAATGAATTGAAAAATAGGTGAGAGGAGAGCGGGACATCTCAAGCTCCATTTCCACAAGGAGTCAGGGAGGTGCCATTGGGCACTGATATGGAAGAGAGCATCAGCAAGGCACCCTGGGGGCATCCATGTCCTCAACCTCCGCTCTGCCAGTAACCCCCCATCACCTCCAGTATGTCAGGCAGAGGAGGATGTACTTGCAACTGAGCAGGAGGCCCTTAACAGGGGCATACTAGTCCTCTGGCCAGCAGGATCATCACAGTCAAGCTTAGCTGCAAATGTCAGGGCTGCAACCAGACATAGCAAAAGAAAAGGCAAGATAAAGATGTTTTGAAGGCGAATAGGTGGCATAGGTGTACAAGCATTGTATGTAGTTTTGGCGCTTCTAAATATATGTAAATTTGCATTGTTTGGAAGTTTCTTGGCTTCTTACCTTGCTGCCAGTTGCCTCTTTGGTCACAGACATTCAAGGCCATTGAATTTGTTTCCCCATCGGAGTCTGATCATGTTTTCCTATTTGAGGCATTTTTCTCATATTATTAACATTGTGATTACTGAATATTCCGACGTGAGGATGCTTAAGCACTGGCCATCATTTGTGAGTGTTCGACAGGACACACATCATGCTAGCCATTGCTTGCAGCTTACCAGATTCTGAGATCTGACGATGATGTTTGTGAAGAGTGTGCGGTGAAACCCATGCATCTCTTGCAGCTAATACCCTGTTGTGAGAGATGAGGCAGATGCAAAGGGTCCTCAAGGGTAGTTATGTAGGCAATATGAATGGCATGTTGTACTACAGATGCAGTCTGAGGGTTAAATGAGTGAAGATCTACACTGTGGTCTGAACAATAGAGAACCAAACACTTCCCTACATGTTAGGAAATTGATGAGATGTGCATGTCCAATCATTCTTGACTGTCCTTGTTCAGATGTAATACTGAGTTGACATGTAAGTGAAGTCTGCAAGCAGGCAACAGGAAAGTTGACCTTGATAGCAAGAGGGATTATGTGTATGATTAAAAAGGTGTGTATGCAGTTGACTGCAGCCTTTGTGAGAATTCACATGGATATTTGGGAGGCCCGGTCATCTCCTTAACAAGCATAGGAATAGACCTCATGTAAAGAGATTGCAACCAAAGTGCACCAGGTCACATTAAGGGTATTAGCCCATGAGGTGAGAGTGCTTAGAATGGGCTTGTGTGGTGGATTGTGCCAAGGACTGAAAGGCAATCCATGAGAAGCATCAACAGCTCTTACAGGGTGCTGCAGGGTCCATGCAGGGAAGACAATTAACCTGTCTGGGACATCCAGAATGATGAAACACTGTCTGAGAGTAATACTAAGGCCATCTAAGACTGAGGTGTATAGAACTCTGAAATTGAAGGTTGGTTGCCCTCCACAACTCCCAGTGCAGGTGAACCACTATCATTGAATGGATTCGAAAGCTACTTTACTACTTCTCAGTATGACAAAGTTGTCAAGGGACATGTGAGGGTGAATGGCAATCGGGAACAAGTTACAAGAACTTTCTTCCGCAAAGTGCCTGGCGGAGCAATCTCGACGGACCGAATGTTCCACACGTGCTGTGCTTCCCTGTGGTCCCATGTTTCTGGTTCCACCAAAGATCTGTACAATCCATTGTGTAAGGGTAACATTTATTTATTTAAATTAAATTTAGAGTACCCTTTATTTTTTTTCCAATTAAGGGGCAATTTAGCGTGGCCAATATACCTAACCTGCACATCTTTAGATTGTGGGAGTGAAACCCACGCAGACACGGGGAGAATGTGCAAACTCCACATGGACAGTGATCCAGGGCCGGGATTCGAACCTGGGTCCTCAGCGCCGCAGTCCTAGTGCTATCTACTGCGCCACATGCCACCCCAGTGTGAGGGTGACATGAGTGCATTCTTGCCAACCCAATAAATCATGTTGCTTTCAATGTTCCTTGTCTGCAGACTTTAAGAAGGTATGGGAAAAAATTAATTTCTATTTTTAGGTGCCTGAGGTTGCAGGGGAACAGTGCTGTGCAGGATCTGATCCTCATAGATACATAGAATTTACAGTGCAGAAGGAGGCCATTCAGCCCATCGAGTCTTGGAAAGAGCACGCTACCCAAGGTCAACACCTCCACCTTATCCCCATAACCCAGTAACCCCACCCAACACTAAGGTCAATTTTGGACACTAAGTGCAATTTATCAAGGCCAATCCACCTAACCTGCACATCTTTGGACTGTGGGAGGAAACAGGAGCACCCGGAGGAAACCCACGCACACACAGGGAGGATGTGCAGACTCCACACAGACAGTGACCCAAGCCGGAATCGAACCTGGGACCCTGGAGCTGTGAAGCGATTGTGCTATCCACAATGCTACCGTGCTGCCCAAAGGGGCTGTATATCAACAAAATTCGGTGCATGCAAAGGATCACAACACCAGCAGCGCAGATGTTAAGTAGTGCAATTTAACTCAGCTTTCATAAATCAAGACACACAAGGTATAGTGTGTTACAAATAAGAAGCTGTAGTCTGTCAGTCGCTCAGTCAGCAGACAATTGAAAACCAAATCGTCAAGGATATGTATTGGCAGCCTACTCTGCCTTGAATCTTAAGTTACCAAATTATCAGACGCCTGTCAGCCACATCCTTGCAGTGATCTCCACATACGAGGGAACAAGCGGTCCTAGATCTTGTCTTGTGTAATGAGACAGGATTGATTCATGATCTCATAGTTAGGGATCCTCTCGGAAGGAGCGATCACAATATGGTGGAATTTAAAATACAGATGGAGGGTGAGAAAGTAAAATCAAATACTAGTGTTTTGTGTTTAAACAAAGGAGGTTACAAGGGGATGAGAAGAACTAGCTAAGGTAGACTGGGAGCTAAGACTTTATGGTGGAACAGTTGAGGAACAGTGGAGAACCTTCCAAGCAATTTTTCACAGTGCTCAGCAAAGGTTTATACCAACAAAAAGGAAGGACGGAAGAAAGAGGGAAAATCGACCGTGGATATCTAAGGAAATAAGGGAGAGTATCAAATTGAAGGAAAAAGCATATAAAGTGGCAAAGATTGCTGGGAGATTAGAGGACTGGGAAATCTTTAGGGGGCAACAGACAGCTACTAAAAAAGCTATAAAGAAGAGTAAGATAGAGTATGAGAGTAAACTTGCTCAGAATATAAAAACAGACAATAAAAGTTTTTACAAATATATAAGACAAAAAAGAGTGGCTAAGGTAAATATTGGTCCTTTAGAGGATGAGAAGGGAGTTTTAATAATGGGAAATGAGGAAATGGCTGAGGAACTGAACAGGTTTTTTGGGTCGGTCTTCACAGTGGAAGACACAAATAACATGCCAGCGACTGATAGAAATGAGGCTATGACAGGTGAGGACCTTGAGAGGATTGTTATCACTAAGGAGGGAGTGATGGGCAAGCTAATGGGGCTAAAGGTAGACAAGTCTCCTGGCCCTGATGGAATGCATCCCAGAGTGCTAAAAGAGATGGCTAGGGAAATTGCAGATGCACTAGTGATAATTTACCGAAATTCACTAGACTCTGGGGTGGTCCCGGTGGATTGGAAATTAGCAAACGTGACGCCACTGTTTAAAAAAGGAGGTAGGCAGAAAGCAGGAAATTATACGCCAGTGAGTTTAACTTCGGTAATAGGGAAGATGCTGGAATCTATCATCAAGGAAGAAATTGCGAGGCATCTGGATAGAAATTGTCCCATTGGGCAGACGCAGCATGGGTTCGTAAAAGGCAGGTCGTGCCTAACTAATTTAGTGGAATTTTTTGAGGACATTACCAGTGCAGTAGATAACGGGGAGCCGATGGATATGGTATATCTGGATTTCCAGAAAGCCTTTGACAAGGTGCCACACAAAAGGTTGCTGCATAAGATAAAGATGCATGGCATTAAGGGTAAAGTAGTAGCATGGATAGAGGATTGGTTAATTAATAGAAAGCAAAGAGTTGGGATAAATGGGTGTTTCTCTGGTTGGCAATCAGTAGCTAGTGGTGTCCCTCAGGGATCCGTGTTGGGCCCACAATTGTTCACAATTTACATTGATGATTTGGAGTTGGGGACCAAGGGCAATGTGTCCAAGTTTGCAGATGACACTAAGATGAGTGGTAAAGCGAAAAGTGCAGAGGATACTGGAAGTCTGCAGAGGGATTTGGATAGGTTAAGTGAATGGGCTCGGGTCTGGCAGATGGAATACAATGTTGACAAATGTGAGGTTATCCATTTTGGTAGGAATAACAGCAAACGGGATTATTATTTAAACGATAAAATATTAAAGCATGCCGCTGTTCAGAGAGACTTGGGTGTACTAGTGCATGAGTCACAGAAGGTTGGTTTACAAGTGCAACAGGTGATTAAGAAGGCAAATGGAATTTTGTCCTTCATTGCTAGAGGGATGGAGTTTAAGACTAGGGAGGTTATGTTGCAATTGTATAAGGTGTTAGTGCGGCCACACCTGGAGTATTGTGTTCAGTTTTGGTTTCCTTACTTGAGAAAGGACGTACTGGCGCTGGAGGGTGTGCAGAGGAGATTCACTAGGTTAATCCCAGAGCTGAAGGGGTTGGATTATGAGGAGAGGTTGAGTAGACTGGGACTGTACTCGTTGGAATTTAGAAGGATGAGGGGGGATCTTATAGAAACATTTAAAATTATGAAGGGAATAGATAGGATAGATGCGGGCAGGTTGTTTCCACTGGCGGGTGACAGCAGAACTAGGGGGCATAGCCTCAAAATAAGGGGAAGTAGATTTAGGACTGAGTTTAGGAGGAACTTCTTCACCCAAAGGGTTGTGAATCTATGGAATTCCTTGCCCAGTGAAGCAGTTGAGGCTCCTTCATTACATGTTTTTAAGGTAAAGATAGATAGTTTTTTGAAGAATAAAGGGATTAAGGGTTATGGTGTTCGGGCCGGAAAGTGGAGCTGAGTCCACAAAAGATCAGCCATGATCTAATTGAATGGCGGAGCAGGCTCGAGGGGCCAGATGGCCTACTCCTGCTCCTAGTTCTTATGTTCTTATGTTCTTATATGCCTCCACAACATTCTGGCTCTCGTGAGCGCCATTTCCTTCACTGTCCTCATGGTTGGAGGAGTCATCTCGGTCATCCATGTCTCCCTCAGCCAAGTCATTGTTGCACAAGATTGTACAGAGCACAACATACAACAATGGCCAGCGACAATCTCGATGGTGAGTGTTGGAGAACCCCAACGTAAGCGATCCAAAAATCTGAACCTCGCATTTAGGAGTTCAATCGCTTGCTCAGTGTGACCTTTGTGGAGGCATACGTGGCATTTTAACTCTCCTCAACGGCATTCTGCAGATGGCAAACTGCCGTCATCAGCCAGGTCATCTGAGGGTGTTGCTTGTCCCCAAAGAGACAGCTCTGTAATTGCCAAGGTCTCTCAAAAACCTCAGATTTTACAGTCACCCTCACCCCCACACACTCACACCACCTCACACAGTGGGTGGGGTGTGTTCGAACCCTGAAACTGGGAGTGAGCCGAAAAACACATAATTTGACCCTCTAATGGTCATGTTTATTAATTACTCATTACTTTAAATGATCAACCTATTGCTTTCACATTGTTTCATTGTTCTCAGCTAGTTGTTTCTTTTCTTCCTACCTCAGCATTTTAAGCTCTACCTTACTCATCACTGATGTTGAAGTGAGTTTTGCTGGGAGATCCAGCAATCACAACGGTAACATTTCACCTCTATCACTATGCAATAGCCACTAATTGTAGTGTTCATTATTGAACGTTCACAGTGTGGGGCTGGAGCGATATCGTCAGGTTGTCCAGATATCAATCACATTAAAGCATTTTCACATATTCCCCAATTAAGAAAGGAAAAAACAGCGAAAGACAATCAGCTTTAACATTTTTACAGAGGGAAAATAAAACTTTGACACGTAAACAAATACAGAAGCAGAAATATTCCCCAAAAATATCTTTTTAAAAATTGTTTAAAAAAAATCTGATAAATAGCTGTGTAACAGCACTCAACAATTGGGAGTGTATTTTTTATCAGGGCCAGCTGTATCGTTCATCTGATTAAAACCTATTATGCCTCATTGAACAAGGTGTAACTTTTTAATAGGTTTCTAACCACAATGTGAGAGAGGGAAAGTTAAAGTTCTCACAGGTTTCAATGATGTTGAATTTCAGCAGGCAGGGACAGGGATGGAGTGGGATGTTGGGGCAGGAGGAGGAAGAGTGGTGGTCACAAGGACTTTAAAACAGCAAATGGGGAGGGTAAGGAGGCCTCAGGGGAAGTTAATGCAGTTTCAAGAACAAGTAGCAGGGCAGAGGGTAAAGAAATAGTCAGGAATCCAAATTCTGGAACTGGAGTTAATGGCAATACTACAAGTATACTGGTTAAACCAAAAGAGAAAAATAAGAAACAAGCAACTCAAGCATCAGTGCTGAGGGACACGTCAGGTGGCATAGCCAATTAAGAGTTCTATATACTAATGCACGGAGTGTAAGAAATAAAGCAGATGAGCTGTAGGCACAAATGCAAATTTAAAATTATGATGTAGCCATTACAGAGACATGGCTGCAGGATGTTCAGACTTGGGAACTAAATATACCTGGTTATAAAGGCGGGACAGGCAAGATGGCAAAAAAGGTGAATCAGCCTTATTGATTAGAAATGCTATCACCTCAATGGTGAGGGAGGGTGTAACAAGGGGAAAGCATTCAGTGCAGACAAAATGGGAGGTACTGAGGAACAAAAAAGGATGTAAAACTGTAGTCGGTGTTGTGTATCAATCCCATGGTAGCAGTTCTGAGGTAGGCAGAAATTACTTGAGTGTGTAGCGAAAGCAGAGTAGTATTAATGAGGGATCTTAATTTACACGAGGATTGGCAGAGACAGAGAAGCACCTGTCAGAAAAGTAGTGAATTTATGGAATGAGTCTGAGATGGTTTCCTGCAGCAACATGTCCCAGATGCACCAAGTGAACAGATAATCTTTGATTGAGTTATGGGTAATGAGCCACATTTAATTAAGCTCAGTGGACTGGGCAACTGGTTTGTGATGCAGAACAAGGCCAGCAGCACGGGTTCAATTCCCATACCAGCTTGCTCGAACAGGTGCCGGAATGTGGCGACTAGGGTCTTTTCACAGGAACTTCATACTTGTGACAATAAAAAGTTATTATTAACAGCCTAACTGTGCGCAAACATTTGTCAAATAGTGATCACAACATGATTGATTTCAGGGAAGTGTTTGAAATTGAAAAGCATGATTCAGATACTTGAATTTTTGACTTGGGGAAGGCTGTCTTCAACGGGATGCGACAGAGACTGTCAAGCTGCAGCTGCATTTACATGCTTCAATACACACACTCACAATTCCAGCCAACAAGATGGCAACGAGGAGAGAAGCTCCATGATTTACAGATGCCAAGATGGAGACCCTCCTGGAAGCAGTGCAGGAGAATGGGTGGCACTGTACACAGGCCCGGGAAGGAGGCTGTCACCTGCCACCATTCGACATGCCTGGGCAGAGGCGGTGAGTGCCATCAGCAACACCATCCGGACCGGTCTGCAGTGCCATAAAGAACTGCACAACCTCATCAGGGTGGCCAGGGTGAGTAGGCAGCATTGTGCCCCTGGCACTAACCATGTCCCACAAACACGTAACCCTACCCCCACCCTGTACCACAAAACGGCACCCATATCAGCCACCATGGCTGGGTGCCCTGGCCACAGTAGCCACCAGCTAGCCACCCACTGGGTTGCATGCACGGGCTGTCTCATTCTGTGCATGTTCTGTTTCTCCCCTCCTCCAGGAGAAGACCACCCATAACTACCGGGAATGAATGAAAACTGGAGGGGGATGTTGCACGTTTTACTATGGGCGTAAAACGCGTTTATTGGGGTGTATTAACTTCCAAGTGCTTAACACCACTAGGCTCTGTCTTATGTATTTATTCAGCTTTAGGAGTCGCCAGTTGCCGTATAGACAACGTCACTAGTATTCCAAGGTCAAGTTCAAAGTAATAAAGACGATACACCGATTAGTAAGGTCCAAACGATAATATTTATTATACAGTAATAATAAATATTCATGCACACACTAAGAGACTAAGCTATGACTAAACTAAAGTAATCAGAATACTTATCTAACAGGAACAGGCAAGGTCAGGGAGCGAGGCCTTCGTCCTGGTCTTGGGCTGCAACCTTCAGCAAGCGTTCTGGTCACTGGGGGTTCTAGCGGGCTTAGTTCGCGTAGCGAGCGTCGTACTGGCACTTACGGTTCGGCGGCTGGTGCTCAACGGCTGGAGTCAGAGTAGATCTTCTAGGTCGTGGTCAGAGCCGGAGCACGGAAAAACAGACCGGACAACACGAGGTCCCTATCTTTTATAGGGGTTCCATTGTCCTTCCCTCTTCTTGGGCGGGCTCTACCTATTGGGTCAATTCCTCATCGATACTGTTTTAATTCCCCAATGCGAGGGGGTCTCCGTGATGGGGGGGGGCGCTTCTTATGCCCTTTTGTTTGGAGGTTTCTGGTGCCTCGATGTCTGGGCCTTGATTAAAATGTGTCCATTCAGAATCAAATGTATCTATTGTGTGGGTGTTCAGGTCTGATTGCCTCATTAGCATGCAAAGCGTTTTGCCATTTGCACCTAGCTAAGGTCTTCTCACCTGAGCCCAAACTGGTTTCTGCTGCTGCAGAATGCAAAATGCTCTTTGCAGACTGCTGTTCTGGCTAAACTGTCTGTTTCCCAGCAGTCTTAGCGCTTGGCCTATTTTTGTAGCTCAGCATCCATTTTAGGTGGCTACAGGGACTGTCGGACCTGCGGCCCCTCACCATGGCTCAACAGAGGGTCCTGTACATGGTCAGCGGCCCGGATGAAAGGGAGATCGCTGGGCTGAGGTCAGTCTCGGGCGAGGAGGTGCAAGGCCGCTTAGTTGCAGTTCCCTTTGAAACGTGTGTCAAACACCCCCCCGACACCACCCTCTCCCCCACACCACCCTCACCCCTGGCTGGTGATGGGGTTGGCCTATCTTGTGTCTCCAGCCCCAGGCCAGTGCCACAATCGGAGCCCTGGGTGCTGAGCAATGATGAGGACAACAGCATGGACCCGACCCATGGACCTGAGACCCAAGATGCTCCAGAGCTCGAGTCCAAGGGTGACACAGATTTCCCATCACAGCAGTCTCCAACACCCTCTACCATCTCAGAGACATGCACCTAAGTTGGTCACTTTCGTGAAGAGGTTCCCCGGACACTAGCTGGTGCTGATCCGGTGCATCTTGTGGAGATAGGAACTCCCGAGGGGGCGGGCAGTCGAAGGGCGGGTCGACCCCAGGGACTAGCTGCCGTCAAGATGGGTTTTGGGCTTCTGGAACGGACAGTCCCATCGATTGTGGAGATGCGTTCGCAGAGGCAGGGATTGCATGTGCAGGAGCAGGAGGTGGTGTCAACCATGCATGCCACCCAGGCCAACACCTCAAGGGTGCTGTCCGCGGTGGAGGCATTGGGGGCAAAGGTTGTGGCTATGGATCAGCACGTGCAAGGCCTGGGACATTCTGTGTAGGTGCTGGCCGAGGCCCAGGACAGGGTTGCCATCTCACAGGCAGCCAAGTGCCAGAGCCATCTGGAACTTACAGCGGTGCTTCTGAGCATGGTCCAGTCACAGCGGACCATGGCTGAGAACATCTGCAGCATTGCTCAGGCATTGGCTAACCTGGTGCACAGAGAGATGTGGCCAGGTCTCCGAGGGAGATGATGCAGTCACTGGCTGATGTGACACAGACACAGGAGGTGGTGGCACAGTCAATGGGTGACTCCCCCCGAACCGCATCTGGTGGGCAGCGGGCAGAAAAGGGAGGCACCACACCACTGCCATTCCATCACATGGTTCCATCGGATCCCTGGGGTGACCCATGCAGGCCCAGTCGCCCAGAAGACTACCTCCAACAGAGACCCAGGTTACAGGGCGTGAATAACAGTAGGACCCCTCTACCCCTATGTACCATCTGGGCATCCACCTGGGCATAGCATTAGGGCCCATAAGACCAGAAAGTTTTACACCAGTTAAATTGGCACAGGTGCCGGGCATGTTTAGTTATAGGGGCTAGGGCACGTATCTGTAAATAGTTGTGCACATTAAATACCTATCAACACTGTTGCAACCTGCCTTGGTGCTCTGTCTGATGGGTGTGAGGGGTGGGCTATTCTGGGCTGGCCAGAGAGGGTGCGTGGTGATGGTGGAGGAGGGGGGGGAATGAGTAGACATTGTGGCTGGGCCCCCCTTCCCACCCCCCAACTATCCCCACCACCAGGGATCACCCCAGGGATCCGATGGAACCATGTGATGGAATGGCAGCTTGCATGCAGGGATCACACAGCTGCGCGGTGGAAAGTGCTACCATGGGCAGATGTCAGACATCGTCAAATGATGTGGAGCACCGGAGCTCATCATAGACAGGGTTGTCATCATCCTCCATCCCATGGACCAGACCCGCTGTTACTCCCAACCCAGGGTCACACCCTATATGTACGCGGCAGGTATGTATCACGGAGGGGAGTCCAGGCAGTGGGTGGCCAGGGGTGGAGGAGTGTGGGGATGGGATGTGGCCTGTTTCCACCCCCGCCCCCCCCACCCCCCAGCCAGTGAACCTGGAGGCAATCAGAGCGTCCCGTGTGCATTGGCCCTGGGCACATGTGGTGCGCCATCCCATGCCTGCCTGTGTCCCATGTCCTGTCCATCTTCACCCTCCCCCCGCATCCTCCTCGTTTGACAAGAACTGGTTTTCAGACTCGTCCTCCAGCAAGTCGTCCCTCTGCTGCGTGATGTTCTGGAGGACACAGCAGGCCGTGTGTGACCCACTCAGCAACATTCTGGAGGTCACCTCCAAGGCGGTCTAGGCACCTCAACCGCATCTTCAGGAGGCCGAAACACTGCTCGAACATACCTGGTCGCTGCATGGGCGTCGTTTTAGCGGGTCTCAGCATCAGCCTGTGGACTCCGGATAGGCGTCATCTGCCAAGACCGCAGTGGATACTCCCTGTCACCCTGGAGCCAACTCCTCAGAGCTGGGGGTGGGGAGGGGGGCTCTCGAACAAGTTATCAATTGTTGAGTGTACCAGGGTGAAAGCGTTGTGTACGCTGCCTGGGTATCGGGCGCAGACGTGCATGATGCATATCTGATGGTCACATATTAGCTGCACGTTCATCGAGTGGAACCCCGTTTAGTTTGTGAAGAGTGACCTGTCATCTGCAGATGCCCGTAGGGAGACATGCATCCCGTCGATCACCCCTGGACCCACCACATGTCGCGCTGTCAGCGAATCCCGCTGTCCGGGCATCCTGGTGGGCTTGGTCCACATTGAAGTGGATGTATTGAGGCACCTGGGCATATAGTGCCTCCATAACGGCGCACATGCACCTGTGCACCGAGATCTGTGAGATTCTGGACAGGACCCCACTCAGTGCCTGGAAGATCCCTGTGGTGTAAAAGTTGAAGGCGACTGCCACCTTGATGGCCACCGGGAGTGGGTATCCTCCCCCATTCACCCATGGTGCCAGGTGTGCCATGGTTTGGCAGATATGTCGCACTGTCTCCCTACTCAGCGGAGTCTTTGATGGCATGCCTGGTCCTGCAGGTCCTTGAATGACAGGCACTGCGGTACACGTGAGGCCTCATGCAGCACCTCCTTTGCAGCTCATCCACCTCGGCACGTTGGGCAGCCGGCTCTCCATACAGGGCGGATGCCTCCTGTTACTCTGGGGCAAGCTTCACTGCTACACGGTCGGCAGCTGCATGCTCCTGGATGGCCAGCATTGCTGGTTGAATTCCAATATCCATTGTATGCAGAGGGTGAAACGCTAACTTATGCATACCCCTGTGCCGAACGAGGTCCAATGGGCTACACGGTGGCCCCAATTGGACTTCGGGATGTGCCTCTGCATGTCCCTGTGTTATGATAAATGTAACAACTGCAAGGTAATATCATAAATGTAAGAACTGTAGGGCGGCATGTGGTGCAGTGGATAGCACTGGGACTGCAGTGCTGAGGACCCAGGTTCAAATCCCGGCCCTGGGTCACTGTTTGTGTGGAGTTTGCACATTCTCCCCATGTCTGCGTGGGTTTCACCCCCACAACCCAAAGAAGTGCAGGTTAGGTGAATTGGCCACGCTAAATTGCCCCTTAATTGGAAAAAAAATAATAATTGGGTACTCTAAATTTATATTTTTAAAAATAAATAAATAAATGTAAGAACTGCAACGGTTTATGAAATGTCTAGATCAGGTACTAGAGGGAGCAAGAGTTACAAATATATAAGACATTGATGACAAGTCTTGTGGGAAAGAAGTGAAGGAGTTAGTTAGAGTACAGACAGAAGGAAAGATAGTGTGAGTAAGAGTAGATCATAGTTTAGAATCGTGTAGAGATTAGTTGCAGGTGAGTGCAGATTATATGTTAATTATCAATTGTGTATTATTTAGAAGTACATGTTGAATCCAAATTAGTAGTGTTAATAAATTTATAGCTTTGTTCAAGTTAAAGCTATTTTGTGGTCTTTGTGAACACTGCCCCAATCATCCTGAATTCAGCAACACAAAGAACAGTCCCCCATCGCCACAACACTGGCCCCATCGGTGCCCAGCACCATGGGGGCATCCGGCCTTTGCACCTGCTCCTTATGCCAGAGGTACTGTCGGCTGGTGCTGCCCTTCTCAACAGTATGCTCTGCGGTCCCTGCCCGTAGCCCCAGTCGGGGCTACAGTGGCCATTGACCTTGAGTGGGCCGCGTGATGCCTCGCTGTCGGGTGGGGTTGTAGTGGAGGGTGGGCTGCGGGGGTGGGAGCTAGGGAGTGGGTGCACCCATATGCCGGTGTCATTGTGCAGAACCAGGGGCCAAGGTGGGTGATCAGTGGGGTGGATAGCAAGGTGGCTGCCTTGGAGGCTGAGTAATGGCGTTCCTGCCTGGGCACCACCCCAGTACCGTGGGAAGTCACCCCAGCCATATGGCCGATTCCCCTGTTCCCTCCATCTACCCCCATCCCAGCCAGCCTGGCCAGTATCCGGCCCAGAAGTCCACAGTCACGCCCCTCCGATTTTGGCATCGCCCGATGGAGATTCCCGTTCAAACTATTTCAACTGGTTGGAGACTCTAAAACTAGGGCACATAGTCTAGAAGTTAAGGCTGGACCATTCTGGAGAGATGTTTGGAAGCATTTCTTCACTCAAAGGGTGGTAGAGATTTGGAACGTTCTCTCACAATCAGCAGTTGGAGCCAGAACAGTTGTTACATTTAAATATGAGATAGATGGATTTTTGTTCAGCAAAGACATTAAGGGATGTAGGCCAAAGGCGGGTATATGGAGTTCGGCCACAGGTGAGCCATGATCTCATTGAAAGGTGGGACAGGCTCGAGGGGCTGAATGGGCTACTCCTGTTCCTATGTTCCTAAGAGAACAGTCATTGCTACATAGAGCAGCCAGCGGCAGAGCAGTGAGTGACAGTCTGCAACATCAGGGCTTCCACACTGCTCTGCACATGCGGTAAATTCTGAAGATTCAGAGGGACAGTGCAGGAAAATGCTCACAGTTTGCCATCGACTCCCTGTCGCCACAAACTCTGACCCTGTATGTTTGCTGTTGGGAAGAGACGTGACTGGGAAAATGCAGTCCTGCTGTTTGACTTGTATCCCACACATTCCTCACGCTCCCTCTTTTCATTCAAATAACACGAGAAAAGACGGAATTCCAGATTATTCTGAAGTATATCTTACTTCATCAAATGAGTAGCCCAAAGGTTCACTGCACTCAAAGGGCACCAAAGGAAAGAAAACAGCAAAAGTCAATGCAACGCTTCAGTATTACACCTACAAATTGTTGGCTGTCATTTTAAATTGCTTTCTCCTCTAAAGTGCAGCCTAGAAACTCTGGAAGTCCAATTTGTATGGGTAAAATTATGACCATGTGTGTTTTCCAACATAAAAGCTGGAAAATGGCATTTAGGTCTAAATTGCATCACTTCCAATACATTACATTATGAAGCTCCTGTAGATTTCTATGTTTATCTGACACAAAATAGGTGGAGATCTGGGAGAACTGATCTCTGCTTATTTTCTGGTCCAGTACACCACTCTATGCCTGTTGATGGGGCATGACAGAAGATGAAAATCAGAGTGCCTGTGCCTCTGCAGAAACATGTTTATATTCTTGGGATAAAAACAGTCCTGTAAATACGCAGGAGGTCAGGTAGAATCCGAGGCGCGGGAACCCCACAGGTATTCTGGAGACATTGGCTGGTGTGTACTGACAGGAGGTGATGGTGTAGCGGTATTGTCACTGGGATAGTAATCCAAAGACCCCACGTAAATACTTTAAGACCAGGGTTTAAATCTCCCCAATGCAGGTGGTGAAATGTGAACTTAAAAAAAATCTGGAATTAAATGTCTAATACTGATCCTGGATCATCATGCCTGGCAAATATGTCAGAATTCTTTGGGGATGTAATGAGGAAGTTAGACAAAGGAGAATCAACGGATGCGATCTATTTTGGATTTCAAGAAGGCTGCGCAGGAGGCTGCCCATGATGTTAGCAGCAAGGTACTGGCAAGGATAGAGGATTGGCTGACTGTCAGAAGGCAGGGAGTGGGGATAAACAGGTCTTTTTCAGGATGGCAGCCGGTGACTAGTGGTGTTGCACAGTGTTGGGACCACAACTATTCATGATACACATTAATGATCTGAAAGAATGAAATGAGAGCATTGTTGCTCGGTTTTGTAGATAATACAAAGAACTGTGGAAGATAGTGCTGAGGAAGCAGAGAGGCTGCAGAAGGACTTGGGCAGGCTAGAAGAGTGAGCAAAGAAATGACAATGGAATACAATGTAGTAAAAAGTGAGGTTATGTACTTTGCCAGGAAGAATAGAGGCGTAGATTCTTTTCTAAATGATAAAGGCTTCAGAAATCTGCCGCACAAAGGGACTGCGGTGTCCGACTTCAGGATGCTCTTAAGATAAATATGCAGGTTCAGTTGGCAGTTAGGAAGGCAAATGCAATCTTAGCATTCATTTCGAGAGGGATAGAATACAAGAACAGGGATCCACTGCTGAGGTGGTATAAGGTCCTGGTTGTTTTGTTATGCTCTTGACATAGCATAAGCTGCTTCCTTGATGTACACTCTGACAAAGGAAGGTTCAGACTTGGAGATAGCTTTAACACATTTCTTAAACTGTTAACAATACTCCTACTTGGATTTGACTCTTCTGTTAATCCTGCTATAGCTACTCAGACTATCTAACCAGTCTGCTCTAATACATGTGGTGGGTGTGATGTGTTTCAATCAACCCTCTCTGTACTCACTAAGTGTCTCCACTGGAAAGAGGAAGATCATGTGTGCTGTGTCCTTATATATGAGTTGGTGTAATGCCCTCCTGTGGTAGTGTCATCTGTGTGTGTGTCTTGAATGCCCAGTGGTCGTGTCCTATCTTACTGACCTATTGATTGACTGTCTGTGTGTCATAATGTCTCTGGTGCTTCCTCTAGTGTCTAGCTAGGTGTAGTGTGTTCACATTAACCCCTTGTGTATTTACAGTGTCCTAGTGTATCTACATAAATGTATTTACAGTGATGCATATCACCATAGCCCCTCTTTTTTCATGTTACATATTTTCTGTACAGTGTTAAAGAAAATTGAACAAACTAGGTAGATAAGTGACAATATGTACAAATCATAATAACAGTGATCATTAAACAATAAGTCCAAATCATATGTATGAGTCCAAAGTTCAGTAACTAATATGGTCGAGTTGCTTTCTTGTTTGGTCGGTAAGTTGGTGAAGTTGATGGTGGCATTGCTTTGTAAACGGCGCCAGTGTCCCTGTGCTTACGGAACCAAGAAGTGGTCAAATCACTTTGTTGCCTGAGGTGGACTCTTTCTTTCTTTCGATGCTTGTGGTGGTAATTCTTTATGGCATCTGTCCTGAAAGCCAGGTTGCCTGTTGGTAGTGCAGCAAACGTGAATTGGCAAGATGCATCATCCTGCCGTGGTATGTCATTGTTCTGAGCTGAGCAGTAACAGTGTCCCGCATTTGCAGAGTTGTACCATGTCGTACCAGTCGTAGTTCCATTGGTGTTGTTTTTGTTGTGCTTGTTGTCGACATTGTTGCCTTTAGTACTCTTCTTGTTATTGTCTTTGATGTTGTTGTTGTGTTGGTTGGTTTTGTTGCCGTGTTTGCTGCGCTCAAGGACCACGCTCTGTGGATAATACGAGTCCTTCACACAGTGACTCATGTCAGCGTCCTTTGTGGCATCTTCTGTTTCCTTGAGCATGCCGTCACTGAGTTTGCGGCGCTCCCCGTCTGGAGTCATGGCTTGTCGATGCTCCCCATCTGGAGTAGTTTCTGGTTCACCTGTGTCAGCTGAGGTTTCTTGATGCTCCCCATCCGGAGTTATTTCAGGTTCACTTGAATTTACTGAGGTTTCGTGATGCTCCCCGTCCGGAGTCAAAACATTCAGGAATGCATTTGCTTGTGGAGAGGCTCGAGCGGATGAGGTTTGAATTAACGTGGTATCACCGGAGTCACCAGTAGTCTCACTGTGATTGTTGAGTGCCTCTGTACACACTTGCTGAGGTCTGTCACGTTGCACATCTGGGGTGGTATTCTCCCATATCCGGCGGTGTGGGGGGTCCCGGCGTAGTGGAGTGGCGGCAAGCACTCCAGCGTCGGGCCTCCCCAAAGGTGCGGAATTCTCCGCACCTTTAGGGTCTAGGCCCGCGCCGGAGGGGTTGGCACCCCGCCAAAGGGCGCGAGCGGCCTTTGGCTCCCCGCAAGCCGGCACGAACGGCTGGCCAAAAGGCCTTCACCAGCAGGCGTGAGACCGCACATGTGCCAGAGCGTCAGCGGCCGCTGATGTCATCCCGGCGCATGCCCGGTAGGGGGGGTCTCTTCCGCCTCCACCATGGTGGAGGCCATGGCAGCGGCGGAAGAAAAAGAGTGCCCCCACAGCACTGGCCCGCCCGCCAATCGGTGGGCCCCGATCGCGGGCCAGGCCACCGTCGGGGCACCCCCCGGGGTCCGATCTCCCCGTGCCCCCCCCAGGATCCAAGGGCCCGCTTGCGCCTCCTGCTCCCGCCGGCACAGAGGTGGTTGAAACCACGTCGGCGGGAGAGACCTGACAGCGGCAGGACTTTGGCCCATTGCGGGCCGGAGAACTGCCACGGTGGGCCCGCCGATTGGCGCGGGGGACCGGCAGGGTGCGATTCCCGCCCCCGCCGATTCCTGGGTGGCGGATAATTCCGGCCACGGCGGAGGGGGTGGGATTTACGACAGCCCCGGGCGATTCCCCGACTCTGCGGGGGGTTGGAGAATTCCGCCCCTGGTATGGGAAGTGGGATGCCGTCGTCACTTGTCGCACATACAGTGGGTAGAGCCTCAGTGTCTTCTTGCTTTGCACTTGAGCATGGTAGACTGTCATTGTCTGCTTGCTGTTCACTTGAGCGTGGTAGACTGTCATAGTCTGCTGCTGGTTGCTCCGAGGAGGTTGCTACACCATCATGGTCTTGTTCATGCAAGGAATGCGCTCTGGAGTATTGCGTTCTTTCCATCGTGGAGTCTGTCCATGAGCTTGCTGTGGAGGCTCCTGTCACTCCCTCTGTGGAGTCTTGCAGCATTCCCTGTGTGGAATCATGCATTGTCTCTCTGTGGAAACTGTCATCACTTCTTGTTTAAGCAAGGACTGTGCTCTGGAGTTTTGCGTTGCTTCTATCGTGGAGGCTGCCCACGAGGTCATTGTGGAGGCTTGTGTCACTGGAGTCACTTTCTGTGTGGAGACGTGCAGTTGTCTCAGTGTGGAGTCTTTCATTGCTTCCTGTGTGGAGGCTGGGACCCTCCGTGGTGCGTGGACCACTCTCTGTGTGGAGTTGAGACTGGTCGTGGTGCATGGATCACTCTCTGTGTGGCAGCAGACCGCTCTCTGTGGGCTTGTACCACTCTCTGTCTCTTGGCATCAGGCCGCAGCATAATCCTGCACTCACGAGTCGGGATGTCATATATGCTGGGCTGAAGATTCCCCAATCCGAAGAACTCATCGTCGGGATCTTCAATATACAACACCTCTAGTTGCGGTTCGGATTTGGTACTGGTGTAGCCTCCTCCCAAGATGAAACCTTCACTGAGTCATTGTCTTCCAAGACCATATCATCTTCTAGGGCGGTGCTAACTGCTCGTTGCAGGGTTCTGCGGAGGTTATTTTCAGCTACTGGTCGAATTTCAGGAATTGTGTTGTCGTTCCAGGTGAAAGAATCTTGTTTTGTGGCTTTTAATTTTTTTTTCTTGTTTTGGGACATTTCCCCTTTAAGTGGGCGTGGTCCGGGGCCTCTGACATCATGAAGCTTGTAACGTAAAGCGTAGGAAGTGATTGCGCATGCGCAGCTCCTTTTCCAAGATGGCTGCAAATCAAAACTGCCGTTTTCTGCAATGGAAAGCCTACTTTCGCCTCGTGGTTAGTGCTGGCACCTCTTTTACCTTTTCTTTGTGTATTTTCCTCGCAGAATTCCTGGAATTTGTCCAGGATTGCCTGCAAGTCACTCTTGTTTTGCCCCTTTGATTATTTGAAGGGTTGGAAGATTTCAGATGCTCTTGGACCCATGATGGTAAGTCAAAGCTTTATTTTCTCTGCATCTGCCACGCCATCTAGGTCGGACGCGACCAGGTAGATCTCGAATCTCTGCCTGAACACACGCCAGTTTTCACTGAGATTGCCTTGGTGCCTGAGCTGCTGTGGAACCGGAATCTCAAACATCATCTTGCCTGGGGTGCTGCTGCTGGTAGTCACTGTCTGCTGAGTTGTAACTATGTAGATTTAAACAGTTTACTCCTTGGTACCATGTTTTGTTATGCTCTTGACGTAGCATAAGCTGCTTCCTTGATGTATACTCCTGACAAAGGAAGGTTCAGACTTGGAGATAGCTTTAACACATTTATTAAACGGTTAACAGTTCTCCTTCTTGGATTCGACTCTCCTGTTAATCCTGCTATCGCTACTCAGACTATCTAACCAGTCTGCTCTAATCCGCGTGGTGGGTGTGATGTGTTTCAATCAACCCTATCTGTACTCACTAAGTGCCTCCACTGGAAAGAGGAAGATCATGTGTGCTGTGTCCTTATATATGTGTTTGTGTAATGCCCTCCTATGGTAGTATCACCTCTGTGTGTGTCTTGAATGCCCATTGGTCGTGTCCTATTTTACTGACCTATTGGTTGACTGTCTGTGTGTCATGATGTCTCTGGTGCTCCCTCTAGTGTCTAGCTAGGTGTAGTGTGTTCACATTAACCTCTTGTGTATTTCCAGTGTCCTAGTGTATCTAAATTAACCCCTTGTGTATTTACAGTTTCCTAGTGTATCTACATTAACCCCTTGTGTATTTACAGTGTCCTAGTGTATCTACATTAACCCCTTGTGTATTTACAGTGATGCATATCACCACACTGGTCAGACCCCATTTGGAATATTGTGAGTAGTTTTGGGCAAACATATCAAAGGAAGGATGTGCTGGCCTTGGAGGTGGTCCAGAGGAGGTTCACAAGAATGATCCTGGAATGAAAGGCTTGTCATATGAGGAATGGGTGACGACTCTGGCTGATTAGAAGGATCAGGGGGGATTTCATTGAAACTTACAGAATTGTGAGAGGCCGAGATAAAGTGGACATGGAGAAGATGTTTCCACTAGATAGGAAAAACTAGAACCCAAAGGTACAGCCTCAGACTGATGTTTTAAATATGAGATGAGGAGGAATTCCTTCAGGCAAAGGGTGGTAAATCTGTGGAATTCTTTGCCGCAGAAGGTTGTGGAGGCCAATTCACTGAGTGTCTTTAAGACAGAGATAGATAGATTCTTGATTAATAAGGGGATCAGGAGGTGTGGGGAGAAGGCAGGAGAATGGAGATGAGAAACATATCAGCCATGATTGAATGGCGGAGCAGACTCAATGGGTCGAATTGCCTAATTCTGCTCCTATATCTTAAGGTCTTGTATGTTGAGCAATTAATGCTGTTCCAGCATTTAGAAAATTCTAGTCCGAATTCCAGAAGTGCCTTCTCAGTATGCGAGACTTGCTTAAATAAACATGTAGTAATGGCAGGCATTCCAACTGCACTATCTATGCTTGCAAAGAAAGATTAGGGGCGTCAGCCTCAAGCATGAGTGGCAAGAGGCTGCTGCCATCCGTGATGATGTCCTTGTCAATTGACAAAGTGGTCCTTTGCAAGAAGGACTAAATGTCGCAAACATGAGCACAGACAGGCCTTCACCAATGGCTTTCACTCTATTGATGCCATCTCTGATAGAATGCATGATGCCTTCGCCTTGGCTGTTCATCCCCACACTGATAGAACATAGAACATAGAACAGTACAGCACAGAACAGGCCCTTCGGCCCTCAATGTTGTGCCGAGCCATGATCACCCTACTCAAACCCACGTATCCACCCTATACCCATAACCCAACAACCCCCCCCCCCCCCCCCTTAACCTTACTTTTATTAGGACACTACGGGCAATTTAGCATGGCCAATCCACCTAACCCGCACATCTTTGGACTGTGGGAGGAAACCGGAGCACCCGGAGGAAACCCACGCACAGGGGGAGGACGTGCAGACTCCACACAGACAGTGACCCAACCGGGAATCAAACCTGGGACCCTGGAGCTGTGAAGCATTTATGCTAACCACCATGCTACCCTGCTGCCCCAGCACTGATCTGCTGAATGGGGGGGTGGGGAGGGGAGAGATAGATGTGGGCACTTGATTCAAAGTGCTTTTACTTCTCACAAGCTAACCTTCTCCTCAATCAATACCAGCCATGCTACCTTTTGTCCCAATGCCCATGCCTGTGGTACCACCATCATCTCTCTTATGGTTCAGTTGCACTTCCATTTTAGCAATGAGCTGGATAGTATCAGTGGGGTGATGATCAGCCAAGGTTTCGGTATCATGAATTCTATTTGAGATGCAGTTGGAGCACTCTTTGGCATGGCTTTCACAGGCTCTGAAATCCAAAGGGCATTGGCTGAAAATACTTTTAGCAATCAGTGCAGGCATTTGAGCAGCTTGACTTCACCACTGCTGAAACCATGGGGATTGTAGCACATAGAAGTGCTCAGAAGATTTAAGGAAACAAATTGTAGTTACACAAAGGCACATTACACAATGCTAGATTGTTAAGTTTCTATTTATTTTTGAACCACATTAATACTATTTGTTTCCACCACCTTGACTCATCATCCATCAAGGCCGCCAATACACATTTACTTCTTGAAAAAGTGCAAACCGGCTCTCCCCAATGCTGCTTGGGTGATAAACCACAAGTGGCAAGTTAACAATGCTCATTGGATGCAGCTGACTCTCTGTACTACTGTACTCAGTGTGCAGATGTGAGAAAAGTGCATGAGATACGAATTATTACCGGGCAGCTTAATCCAAGTTGGCTTCCCCTTCCTTAAATTAAAAGTGTTTGTACTTTATCCGATATTAGTTGATGGAATCTTGTCAAGGGCCAAACACGTCTTCAATTTCAGCAGGAAAATTATTAAATGTTATTTTTTTATACATTTTATTTTGTGTGTTGCATGCTTATCCAAGCAGGAGTGTTTTGCTTCAAAACCCGTTCTGCAGTACATTGTAATAAGGGATATCCTTGCATATCCCAAACACCCGTGAATGAAGTGAAAACAATGTGCAGCAAATTCATACAAACATACAAATTAGAAGGATAAGTAGGTGACTCAACTCCTTAAACCTGCTCCGCCATTCAATAAGATCACGGCTGATCTGATTGTAACCTGCAGCGGGATTCTCCGACTCCCCGCCGGGTCAGAGAATCCCCGGGGGGGCGGCGTGAATCCCGCCCCGCCGTTCCGACGCCGACTGCCATATTCTCCGGCGCCGGTTTTCGGGCAGGGGCGGGGATCACGCCGCGCCGGTCGGGAGCCGTTGGCAGCAGACCCCCTGGCAATTCTCCGGGCCCCGACGGGCCGTGAGGCCGTCCGTTTTTGGCCAGTCCCGCCGGCGTGGGTTAGACATGGTCCCACACAGATGGACCTCGCTGGTAGGCCGGCTTGTGCGCTCCTCGGGGGGGGAGTAGGGGGATCCGGCCCTGGGGCGGGCCCCCACGGTGGCCTGGCCCGCGGTCGGGGGCACTCCTTCCTTCCACGCTGGCCTCTGTAGGGCTCCACCATGGCCGGCATGGAGAAGACATCCTCTTGTGTATGCGGCAGAATACGCCGGCCAGTCTGACCACGCCGGCGGTTCTGCGCATGCACTAACTCGCTCTCACCCTTTGGCGCCAGTTGGCGCGGCGGCAACTCCTACGGCGCCGGCCTAGCCCCCGGAAGTGCGGAGGATTCCACAACTTCTGGTTGGTCTGACGGCGGAGTGGTTCGCAACATTTTTTTTTACGCTGGCGTCAGGCCATCGGGGGATTCGGGAGAATCCCGCCCCTGAACTCCACATTTTTACCTATCCCCAATAACCTTTCACTCCCATCCTATGCAAGAATCTATTTCCCTCTGCCGTAAAATTTTAAGTCTCTGCTTCTCCCACCTTTTGAGGAAGAAGGTTCCAAATACATGCCCCTCGAAGAGAAACAATTTCTCCTCATCTCTGTCTTAAATGGGGACCCCTTATTTTTAAACAGTGACCCCGAGTTCTAGGTTCCCCCATAAGAGGAAACATCCTCTGCACATCCACCCTCTCAAGACCTCTCGGGATGTTATATGTTTCAACCAAGTTGCCTTTTTCTCTTCAACTATAGTGGATACAAGCTTAGCCTGCCTAACCTATTCTCATGAGACAATCTTCCCATTCCAGGTATTAGCCTAGTAAACATTCTCTGAATTGATTCCATCATTCATATCTTTCCCTAAATAAGGAGACCAATGCTTCTCAGTAGTCCAAATGTTGTCTCGCCATTGCCCTGTATAACTGGAGCATAACTTTCCATTTTTGAATTCAATTTCCCTCACAATAAACAGTACCGTTCTATTAACTTTCCTAATTAATTGCTGTACCGGCATAATAGCCTTTTGCAATTAATGCACTAGGATATCCAGTTCCTGCCACTTCTCAGAGCTCAGATAATGCTTCTTTTTCATTCCTCCTGTTGAAATGGACAATTTAGCATTTTCCCACGTTATATTCTGTGATGATATGCATAAAGCAGATGTGTACATAATGTTATGCATGACCTCTGCATGAGATGGCAGTGTAAACCCACCACTTGACCCTGAGTCTGGGGAGTTGGGAGTAGGTCGTGCTGGAGGAGAAACGTATTTTGCAGTAGCTCTACAATAATTGATTAGTGTTAGTAGTTTATTATTTTATTTATCCTAGCTATCTTATCACACAGTTGTTCCATAATAAATTATTTAAACTAGATGTTCTGCAGTTCATCATTCACTTTGCCAGTCTACACAACATGACATACTCCATTTGCCAGACCTTTTCCCTCTCACTTAGCCTATCTATATCCCTTTGTAGCCTTGTAATGTCTTTTTCACAACTTACTTTCCTACCTATCGTTATGTCATTAGCAAATTTAGTGACTATACCTTTAGTACTTTATCCAAGTCTAGCTCAGTTGGTTAGACAGCTAGTTTATGATGCAGAGTGAGGCCAACAGCATGGATTCAATCCCCGTACCGCCTGAGGTTATTCATGAAGGAAGGGTTCTCCTTCTCAACCTTTCCCCTCGCCTGAGATGTGATAAATCTCACGTTAAATCACCACCAGTCAGCTTCGCCCCTCAAAGGGAAAGGCCGCCTTTGGTCAGCTGGGACTACGGCGACTTTACCATACCTATACAATTGGTAAAATATTGAGGTCCCAACACTGATTCCTGGAGCACACCACTTATTACATCTTGCCAGAAAATGGCCTATTTATGTCCACACTGCATTTCCTGTTACCTAGTCAGTCTTCTATCCAGGCCAATATGTTACCCTGTAGTCCATGAGCTTTTATTTTCTGTAATAACCGTCACTAAATTTGCTAATGACATACTTCAAAGTATCACCTTATGAAATGATTTCTGGAGACCTAAACATAATACACCTGTTCTGCTTTGTCCAAATGTTTCTTCAAAAGATCCAATAAATAGATTAAACATGGTTTTCCTTTCACAAAACCATGGTCTCTGCCTGATTATCTTCAATTTTTCCAAATCTTTGCCCATTTGATTATTCAAGATTAAAATCCCCCATGATTATCCTGAATTTTTCAGATGAGCTTCCATTAGTTATTCCTTTGTACATCACCCTGCCATGTGATTACTGTTAGTGGGTATACTTGTTGCCTTCAGCATTTCTAATCTCTACCCGAACAGGTCATCCCACTCTATTGTGCTACAGCTATCATTAATTAACAAAACCACCCCTCCACATTTTCCTCGCTTCCTGTCCTTCTTAAATGTCAAGTACTCTTCAGTATTCAGATCCCAATCAATGCCATCCTGTAGCAATGCTTCTGTAACGGCTGCCAGATTATATTTATTTCTATCGGTGCCATCAGTTGATCTCTTTTGTTTTGAATGCTCCATGCTTTGAGATAGAGAGCCTTTAGCTTTGTCCTTTTATTGTCCTTGTAACCTTGAGCCTCATCTGATAATTTAGTCTTAGAATTGTATTCTCTATCACTGTCTGTTTATCATTTCCCATATTAATAGCTTTCTCTTGGGTGACATGTGGCACAGCACTGCAGCCTATGATGCTGAGTACCTGGGTTCAAATCCCAGCCCTGGGTCACTGTCCATGTGGAGTTTGCACATTCTCCCCATGTCTGAGTGGGTTTCGCCCCCACAACCCAAAGATGTGCAGGGTAGGTGGATTGGCCACGCTAATTTCCCCTGAATTGGAAAAAAAAATTGGGTACTCTAAATTTATTTTTAAAAATTAATAGCTTTCTCTCTTGTCTTGTCACTACACATTGACTTACCACATTAGTGGGCTCCATTGATCCCACTATTCATTTTAAAACCCTTTCTCCTTCCTTCGGTTTGCTAGAATATTGACTTCAAAATGGTCCAGGTATAATCTGTCCCAAAGATACAACCCCCACTTTCCCCAGTATTGGCAGCAGTGCCCCATGAACTAGAACTGACTTTTACCACACCGGTAGCAGACACCTCTTTGAGGTTTTGCTTCTTAACTTGATGCCGAGCTCCTCATACTAACCATACAAAATCTCTTTCCTTGTCCCGCCTACATCATCAGTGTCTACATATAGCACAGTGACTGGATTGTTCCCCTCCCCCTTCAAGTTCCCCTCCAGCCCTGAGCAGATGTCCCTAACTCTGACACCGGGCAGGCAACATAACCATTTACATTCTCGCTCTTTGCTTGAGAGAACAGTAACAATCCCCCTCACTATATTGCCGCTTGCTACCACTACATTTGTTTTCGCTCCCCTGACTTGAATGTCTTATTGCACCATGTTGCCATGGTCAATCAGCTCATCCACCTTGCAGTCCCCCCCTTATCCAAACAAGCTGCGAGAATCTCAGATCTATTGGACAACTGTGACGGCTGAAGCTCCTGCACTCCTGCCATCTGGGTGCCCTTACCTGCCTTACTTTCAGTCACTCTTTCCTGTTTCTGACTACTGGTCAAATGGACCTTTCGTAAGAGGTGTTGCCATCTCCTGATGCAAAACATCCAGGTAACTTTTACCCTCCCTAATGTGTTGTAGTGTCTGTAGCTTGGCCTCCAGTTCAATGACTCTGAGGCAAAGCTTCTCAAGCCGCAAACATTTACAATACACATGTTGTCCCTGGGTCATACAGGCATCCAGGAACTACCACAAGCTGCAATCATGATGTGTTACCTGTCCTCCCATCCTTAATTAACCACATAATCATTTTATTCACTTGTTTATTTTCTTTTATTATATATTTTATTAACTTTACGAGTTCCTGTACAACTTTAAACACGAGGAATAGAATAGACCTTAAATATCCAAACAGTTAGCTTCTTTCCCTGTAATCATAGAATCAGAGACTTCTTCCAGTACAGACGGAGGGCATTTGGCCCATCGAGTCTGCACCGACCCTCTGAAAGAGCACTCCACCCAGGCTCACTCCCTCGCCCGGTCCCAGTAACCCTATCGAACCTGAACATCTTTGGACACTAAGGAGCAATTTCACCATGGCCAATCCACCTAACATGCACATTTCTGGACTGTGGGAGTAAACCAGAGCACCTGTAGGAAACCCACGCAGACACAGGGAGAAAGTGCAGAGACGGTCGCCCAAAGCATGATTTGAACCCATGTCCCTGGAGCTGTGAGGCAGATGTGCTAACCACTAATCCACCATTTCACCTCACAGTAATAGACTGAGAACCAATTTCTACGGGGTGAAAAGATTAACAAAGGCAAAAGCAAAGCACACTTGCCATCCCTCACCTCAATCCCCCTCTCACCAACTCCCAGATACCCAGTCAGTCATAAACTGTACTCTTTTGCACTTGTTCATATTTTTCTGTAAAATAGAGAAATATACATTGTGACATTATACAAATGTACAGCATGTGAAGAGTTAATGTTATGTTAAGCCTAGCCAATAGAGGGAGCTAAGGAACAGTACTATAAATTGCACTGGCTCTTAAGCTAAGAGGAGGAGATTGGACTGGAGCTGATGAAGATAAGCTTCATAGTGTATTGCAGAGTTAGTTAAGATATAATAGTTATAATTTGCAGACAGAGATAGTGGGTGTAATTCTCCCATACTCGGCGGGGCGTGTTGTCCTGGCGGCACAGAGTAGCGTGTACCACTCCGGCGTTGGGCTGCCCCAAAGGTGTAGAATCCTCCGCACCTTCAGGGGATAGGCCCGGCCCGGAGAGGTTTGTGCCCCACCGGCCAGTGGGATAGGCGCCTGGCGCCTCGCAATGTGGCACCAAAGGGCCTCCGCCAGCCAGCTCGAGTTGGCGCATGCGCGGGAGCGCCAGCGCATGCTGGCGTCATCCCCACGCATGCGCACAGGGACTCACTTCCGCACCAGGAATGGCGGATGACCACAGTGCGGAAGGAATAGAGTGCCCCCATGGCACAGGCCCGCCCGCGGATTGGTGGGCCCCGACCGCGGGCCAGGCCACCGTGGGGGCACCTCCTGGGGTCAGATCACCCCAAGACTCCCCAAGAACACTGGAGTCCGCCTGCACCGCCAGATCCCGCCGGTAAGGGACCAACTCTAACTTACGCCGGCAGGACCGGCATAGAACGGGCGGGACTTCGGCCAATTGTGGGCTGGAGAATCCGGACAGCCCAGGGCCCATTGAGTTGCACCGGACCACGCCATTCTCCGAGGTGGGCGGCTGACTCACGCCGGGCTGGTTTTTGGGGGGCGGGAGAATTGTGAGGACAGCAGGGGCGGGATTCACTCCGACACCCAGCAATTCTCCCACCCGGCGGGGTGTCGGAGAATCCCGCCCAGTAATTCATACATGCACGTTTGCTGTTCAGAATAAGTGTCGAACTCAAAGTTAGTAGTGTAAATAAAATTAGTTTAGTTCTTCAAAAGAGCTTTGTGTATCTTTGAGATCACTACGCCTTCCATCCTAGAAGCCCCCACAAAAATCACCACATGCATTTTTATCTTTAACTAAAAGGACGAGACATTTTTGAAATTTTTTGAAGTGTCTTTTCTTGAAATGAAGATTCATTAGATGTAAAATGTAAGTACATCTTGTCATGACCCTTGAATCATCTTATAAATAGGTTTGTACCTGTGCTGGCCAGTATCTGATGTACAATAGTCAGATATTTAAAGTCCACCCACCCCCCCCCCCCCCCCCCATCACCACCCCCCCGTCCCCTCCCACCCCAACCTCCACAGTGACTTAATTAGCCCAGACTTTGCAGTCAATAGTAAAGCAAGGCAGCTTGTCATTGAGCTTAAAGAGCTCACAAAGATGTAGTGATCTCTGCAGCATGGACTTCACCTTTTTCAATGTTAAGTTGAATCAGACATCGAGTCAAGGGGGCCTTCAGGCAGTTAGCAACAGGGATGATATAAAACCGGGTAAACAGCCAATCATATTGATGAATTCGCACAGACAGCAAACCAGGACTTTAAAAGCATAAATAATGTTTATATTTTTTATATTATTTATGGATCGCAAAATAAAGATTGGGACATGCACAAGGAATTGAGGTCACAGCTGAAATATCATTAACAAACTGTTTTTTTAAGTGCCTTCATTAACCATAGTGCAGACATATGGGATTCCGTAAATATAAAATTAGTTTTTCAGTGTCGGAGAGTCACTGAGGACCTATTGCATTATAATAAACTCAGTAATACCCAATTGAACAGGGTGTGAGTTTTTAAAAGGGATTTTACAGTAAGATTAATTGCGTTTGAACTCCTTGTTCAATGTCTGTGGGGACAACAACAGTGCATCCTAACGGAAAAGCATGGAATCACCAACAGCAGCTTCAGATTCCAGATGTTGCTGCTGGTTTTGACAGGAGGTATGGTATGGGGGAGAATGATAGCAAATGCTAACATTTTCACTGTTGTTACTCACGCAGGTTCTGGGTCATGTCCTTCATACGAATCCTCATGTGCACTCTTTTAATTTCACTTTCACACTTGTGGACTGAGAAACACTTGAGTGCTATGAAACCAGATGTGAATTGGGATGCTATTTTTAAGGGAGACAAATGAGATACAGAGTACTAATTAAAGTAAATTTGCTTCCTTCACCTAATCACACCTTCCTCAAAAAAATGTTTGTCCTGTCTCTTTTGTAGCTGATGTAATTGTTGCATTACTTCCTCACAGATAAGTATACTGTTAGCATCTCATCCTGAGCTCACATTATTAGATTCATCTCCTCCATAATAGGTGTGTCTGTTTTGTTGAGCTGTCTGAGATAAGGTGACAAATTTGGTAATGACCATGGACAACAATAAGATCATTGACTCAGTATCACGTCAAAATCTTCTCCCTTTCAGTTTTTTTTCTAAATGGTTGCAAATGCACCTTATTTTAAAATGTAGTGCATGAACATAACTCACTCCCAAATACTGGTCACGAAATTATAAAACAAAACCAAACCAACAATGATTCATCTGCAATAATGATAATTTAATAGCTTAAAAGAAAAGAATGAAACAGTCCTGGCTGCAGATGTCAAACTTTGCTCATCCAGTAGTATAGTCTACAATGAATGTGATAGCACCGACTGTCATGTTTTCATGTCCTGCCACATGTATTATTTTTAAATGAAATGGCTGTAACAATAAACTCCATCAAAACAGTCTGGCATTGTCATTCCTGAATTGCTCCAAAAACGTCAATGGATTATGATCAGTATATATAATTGTCTCAGACAAATTGTTGGTAACATAAATATGAAAATGTTGCAAAGCCAGCACCAAGCTCAAAGTCGCCTTCTCAATCGTTGAACACTTCCTCTGGTGATTATTCAATTTCATTGAAAAATAACCAATAGGCCGCTCTATTCCTTCATCGTCTTCTTGTAAGAGCACCACACCTCTGCCCACGACACTCGGATCAACAGCCACTTTGAATGGTTTTGTATAATTTGGGGTGGCCAACACAGGAGCAGTGGTCAACACAGCCCTCAGGCCGTCAAATCCCTGTTAACACTCCCCATCCACTGAAATTTGCAAAGTTGCTTCAGCAAGTCCATCAGTTGAGCAACCACACTGCTAAAATTTGGCACAAATGTTCGGTTTTCACATCCCGTTGGACCATTTAACCCTGTCCAATTGTATGGCCAAGTAAAGTGACTTGGGCTTTTCCAAATACACATCTAGCGAGGTTTACCACCAAAGCCGCCTCCTGAAGTCGATCGAAAAACTCCATCAGATGCTTAAAATGTTCTTTCCATGTCTGATTAAAAATCACCAGATCATCAATATATACCGCACAATTGGGTAATCCTGAAAATAACTTTGTTAGTTAACCGTTGAAATGTGGCTGGGGCGTTTTTCATGCCAAATGGCATAACTTTGAATTGATACATCTCATCTGGAGTCACAAAAGCTGAAATCTCCTTTGCCCTTTCGGAGAAAGGTACCTGCCAGTAACCTTTAAGTAAATCCAGTTTGGAAATAAAAGCTGATTGTCCAACCTTTTCAATGCAATCCTCCAAGTGTGGAATCGGATAAGAGTCTGTTCATGCAACTGCATTAACCTTTCTATAGTCCACACACAACCGTTGGGTACCATCTGGTTTCGGTATCATCACTATGGGTGAGCTCCATTGGCTGCAACCCACTTCAATTGTGCCATTTTTAAGCATACTTTCAATTTCTTTGTTAAGTGCCAATTTTAAAGGGTTAAGTCTATATGGATGTTATTTAATTGGAATAGCATTTCCCCCATCTACATAGAACATAGAACATAGAACAGTACAGCACAGAACAGGCCCTTCGGCCCTCAATGTTGTGCCGAGCCATGATCACCCTACTCAAACCCACGTATCCACCCTATACCCGTAACCCAACAACCCCCCCTTAACCTTACTTTTATTAGGACACTACGGGCAATTTAGCATGGCCAATCCACCTAACCTGCACATCTTTGGATGTAGTACATGACTACATCATGTATAGCCATTTTAATACTTCCCAAACTTAAATCCACAAACTTGCCCATGTGATATTAAATACTCTTTCAAGTCAGTTCGTTTTTTCTCTGGAAGGTAACTCAACAATTTATCCCAATTTTTAAGAACATCCTCATTATACAATTTAATTTGAGGAATGTCAAATTCAGGGCCACCTGGATTTGGTTCTTCACGTTTTCTCTCCTTCCCTTTCGAAGTACCTTTTTAGTTTTCCTTCTATCTGGCGTTCTTACCACATAATTCACCTCACTTAATTTCCTTTCAATCTGATAAGGTCCACAAAACCTAACTTTTAAAGGTTCACCTACCACTGGTAACAATACTAAAACTTTATCTCCACTGGCAAAACTACAAATGTTTGCTTTCCTGTCTGCTACACATTTCATCACATGCTGTGCAACTTTTAAATGTTGTCTAGCCAATACACCTGCTCTATTTAATCGTTCCCTGAAATTTGACACGTAATCCAATAATGTATTTTCAGACTACTCACTCACCAATTTCTCCTTAATCAATTTAAGTGGTCCTCTTATCTCATGACCAAAAGTTAGTTCAAAAGGACTAAATGTGGTTGACTCATTAGGTGCATCCCTAATTGCAAATAGTACAAATGGAATTCCTTTTTCCCAATCCTCTAGATAATCTTGACAATAAGACCTCAACCTTGCCTTTAATGTCTGATGCCACCATTCTAACAGTCCCTGCGATTCTGGGTGATACGCAGTTGATTCAGATTGTTTTACTCCTAAGCTATCCATAACTTCCTTGAATAACCTCGAGGTACAATTTGATCCTTGATCCGATTGTATTTCTGTGGGTAGTCCATATCTAGTAAAGAATTTAAGTAACTCCTCCACAATCGTTTTAGCTGTAATATTAAGTAATGGAATGGCCTCTGGAAACCTAGTAGACACATCTATTATAGTCAATAGATATTGATTCCCACTTTTCATTTATGGAAGCAGTCCTACGCAATCAATTAAGATCCATGTAAAAGGTTCCTCAAATTCTGGAAGGGGTATTCAGGGCATTGGTTTATCACCGCTTGAGGTTTCCCTATCACTTGACATGTACGACATGACCAACAAAATTTAACTACATCTTTATGTAGTTCTGGCCAATAAAAATGTTTTTTTGATTTTAGCTTGAGTTTTCCTTACTCCCAAATGACCTCCCACTGGTACCTCATGTGCTACTCGCAACACCTCCTTTCTACACCGTACCGGCAATACCACTTGATGAAATTCTGCCCACTTTTCATCCGCCTGCACAGGTAAAGGTCTCCATTTTCTCATTAAGACATTATTTTTAAGGTGATAACATTCTGGTATACACTCAGATTCCTCTTCTGTGTATGCTTACTGATACATCAGATTTATTTCTATATCTTTATGTTGTATCTCTGCCAATTGTCCTGAACAAAAATTATCCGCCTCATCCTCCACCTGTTCTTGTTCTTTTCCAACCATCTGATCAAAAATTGTTTCTGATAATTGAACTTCAACTTCATCTTCACTCTTTGATTTCTCCTCTTCTCTTCACCTGTGACTTTTTTTTCATAGAATATACAGTGCAGAAGGCCATTCAGCCCATCGAGTCTGCACCGGCTCTTGGAAAGAGCGCCCTTCCCAACCGCACACCTCCACCCTATCCTCATAACCCAGTTACCCCACCCAACACGAAGAACAATTTTGGACACAAAGGGCAATTTAGCATGGCCAGTCCACCTAACCTGCACATCTTTGGACTGTGGGAGGAAACCGGAGCACTCGGAGGAAACCCATGCACACATAAGAGAACGTGCAGACTCCCCACAGACAGTGACCCAAGCCGAGAATCGAACCTGGGACCCTGGAGCTGTGAAGCAATTGTGCTAATCACTATGCTACCGTGCTGACTTGGCGACCTTGTTACTATATAATCCGGAGAAATCCCAGGATATTTGTCCTTCAGCACTTCAGTTGTTTGATTTTCCACTAGCTTATTAACCACAGTAGGGATCACTCCCACCTGTGATCCAGCTATATCATTACCCAACATAAACTGTATTCCGGGACAAGATAGTTTCTCTATTACTGCTACTACCACTTTACCACTCTTCACTGGACTAACCAACCTTACCTTATATAATGGAACACTACTCTTGTGACCCTGAATTCCACATGTTATGACCATTTTTGGCAATATTTCTCCAAAACTACATAACTCCTCATAGAGAATCATAGAATTTACAGTGCAGAAGTAGGCCATTCGGCCCATCGAGTCTGCACCGTCCCTTACAAAGCGCACCCTACTGAATCCCACGTATCTATCCCCATAACGCAGTAACCCCCACTTAACATGTTTTTGACATGAAGGTCAATTTAACATGGCCAATCCACCGAACCCGCACATCTTTGGACTGTGGTAGGAAACCAGAGCATCCGGATGAAACCCACGCAGACATGGGACAAATGCGCAAACTCCACACAGACAGTGACCCAGCCGGGAATCGACCCTGGAACCCTGGCACTGTGAAACAACTGTACTAACCACTATGCTACCGTGCCGCCCATGAGTAAACCTTCTTGTCAATCACCTCTTGGTCAGGCTGTACAATCTTTTGCACCTCCTGCGCTTCACTTGGGCTTTCCTTTACCACTTTAATAAACCCCACTGGCTTATCCTGTTTTACCACATCAGCCTTCCCAGTGCTTTTCTTCAACCCCCAACACTGTGACTTGACATGGCCTAGTTTATTACAGTAAAAACATCTGAAACTTTTCATTTCTCTTCCATCCTCCTGGATTTCTTTTTAAATCTGAGGTACACTCTCCTTATTATCTCCCATCAGATTTCCTTTACCTTTACCACTTGTGTATTTCTCTTTTCCCCAGTTTTAATCCGTTAGAGGCTGAAACTGATGTCGGAAACCAAACATTGATTTATGAACTAATTCATGATCATCTGCCAAATCTGCTGCCAATCTCGCAGTTTTAGACCCCCTGCTCTTCCACATGAGTTCTCACCACATCAGGAATTAAATTATTATACTCCTCCAAAATTATCATCTCTTCAAGAGCTTCATACATTTGGTCTATTTTCAAAGCCCTTATCCACCTATCAAAATTCATCTGTTTGAGCCTTTCAAATTCCATGTATGTTTGACCAGGTTCTTTCCTTAAATTTCTAAACCTTTGTCTGTAGGCTTCAGGCACTAGTTCATATGCACCTGAGATGGATTTTTTCACCTCCCCATACGTCCCAGATACCTCCTCTGATAGTGATGCAAACACTTCACTAGCTCTACCTACCAACTTTGTTTGAATCAGCAATACCCACATGTCCTGTGGCCATTTCATTTGTTTAGCTACCTTCTCAAATGAAATGGAAAAGGCTTCTACATCCTTCTCATCAAACCTTGGCAATGCATGGACATGTTTAAATAGATCCCCACTAAGCCTTTGACTATGACACTCTTTCTCACTGTCCTCATCACTGTCCTCAAACTGTACATTTCTCTTTACATACGCCAATTTTAACTGACTTGCACGTTTCATGGCCATTTTCTGAATTCAAAGCCTCTCTCTTTTTCTTTTTCCTTGATCTGTACCTCCCTTTCTGTTTTTTTTATTCTGCAAGAACTATCCTTTCTTTTTCCCTTTCTCCTCTCTCCTTTTCTTTTCCACTGATCTGTACCTCCTTTTCTCTCTCTTTTTGTTCTGCTCAGGCTATTCTTTCTTTTTCCCTCACTCCGTATTCAAGCTACTTTAATTCTTTTTCATCTTCAAGCCATTTGATCTGCAATTGAATTCTTGCCATTTCCAATTATTTTGACTGTGTCTCAGGCAATTTGGAATGCACAGCTACTGTCACAATTATCTCTTCTTTTCGTATTTTCTCAGGTAATGTTAACTGCAATATTTTTGCCAATCTATAAGCCTTTTCTTAGTCTCTGTTTGTAAAGTACTGCATGTGACCTTCTCCACCCCCAAAAACTTCTGAGCCTCTAAAAGAGCCATTGTCCACAACAAACTCCCTACTTAAACTGGAATATCACACCTGAAAAACAAACACAAATATGCTCACCTTCACAGTCCACGGCGGGATCAGTAGAAGAGCTGGTCGGAGGATCCCATGACGACCCTGGAACCAGGTGAAGAGCACGCCTGTTGCGGCACCGAATGGATCCATCCAGGGGTAAGCGGACCAGGAAGGAGCCGGGGGCCACCTGCCTTAGAACGATAGCAGGCGCAGAACAGCTACCATCCGGGAGGTGGATGAGAACCTTGTCGCGTGGATGGATGTCGGGAAGGTCAGCAGCCCATGAGTCGGAGGAAGTTTTCTGCTGCAGTTGAGACATGTGCATGCGGTGGAGCACGGAGACATAATCGAGGTTGGGAGTGAGAATCGATGGCACCGTCGTCCTGAGGGTGCGGTTGATTAGTAGCTGAGCGGGCGACAGGCCAGTGGAGAATGGGGCGGAGCGATAGGCTAGCAGAGCAAGATGGAAATCTGAGCCAGCGTCGGCGGCCTTGCTGAGGAGCCGCTTAACGATGTGGACCCCATTTTCCGCCTTCCCATTGCATTGGGGGTATAGGGGACTGGACGTAACGTGCTCGAAGTTATAGTGTCGGGCGAAGCCGGCCCATTCCTGGCTCGCGAAACAGGGCCCATTGTCTGACATGACTGTCAGCGGAATGCCATGTCGGGCAAATGTCTCCTTACATGCCCTGATCACAGCTGAGGATGTGAGATTGTGCATCGTGATGACCTCCGGGTAACTGGAGAAGTAGTTGATGATGACGACGTATTCCCTGCCCAATGCATGGAACAAGTCGATGCCCACTTTGGTCCAAGGCGATGTGACGAGCTCATGGGGCATCAGGGTCTCCCGTGGTTGGGCGGGCTGAAAACGCTGGTAGGTAGAGCAGTTGAGCACCACATTGGCAATGTTATCATTGATGCCTGGCCAGTAGACGGCTTCTCTGGCCCTGCGGCGGCATTTCTCGATTCCTAAATGGCCTTCATGGAGTTGCTCCAACACTAGCTGGCGCATGCTTTGTGGAATGACGATGTAATCCAATTTCAGGAGCACCCCGTCGACAACCGGCAGGTCAGCGCGGACGTTGTAAAATTGCGGGCATTGGCCCTTGAGCCACCCATCTGACATTAGACGCATCACCCGCTGCAGAAGTGGATCAGCCGCTGTCTCGTGGTGAATTTGCATCAGTCGTGCATCCGAAGCTGGCAGATGGGAGGCTGCAAGATGAACTTGAGCATCTATTTGGCAAATGAAGCCGTCGTGATCACACGGAGTTGTGATCGACCTTGAGAGGGCATCAGCAACGGCAAGGTCCTTGCCAGGGGTATAGATCAGTTGAAAGTCGTACCTGCGCAGCTTGAGTAGGATACGCTGGAGGCGAGGCGTCATGTCATTCAAGTCCTTTCTGATAATATTTACAAGCGGGCGGTGGTCGGTTTCAACCGTGAACTGCGGAAGTCCATAGACGTAGTCGTGGAACTTCACGACTCCAGTGAGAAGGCCGAGACACTCTTTCTCAATTTGCGCATAGCGCTGCTCTGAGGGGGTCCTCGCCCGTGACACATATGCAACGGGGGTCAATGACTAGGCCTCGTCTCGCTGCAGGAGCACGGCACCAATCCCCGACTGACTGACATCAGTAGAGATTTTCGTCTCTTTGGTGGGGTCGATAAAAGCCAACACTGGGGCTGTGGAAAGCTTGGCCTTCAGCTCCTGCCATTCACGGTCGTGAGCGGGGAGCCATCGGAAATCTGTGGTTTTGCGAATCAGGACTCTGAAGGCCGTGGTGTGTGAGGCGCCATTCAGGATGAACTTCCCGAGGAAATTCACCATGCCCAGGAATCGGAGGACCGCTTTCATGTCCTCGGGCGTCTTCATGGACGTGATTGCTGCAATCTTGTCCTCGTTCAGACCCACCCCCTGGTGGGAGATGTGTCCCCCAGAAACTTGACACTCGACTGTCCGAAGGAGCATTTGGCCCTATTGAGGCGGAGGCCGTGTTCGTGGATGCACATGAAAACGTGCTTAAGGCGGGCAATGTGTTCCTGCGGGGTGGTTGACCAGATAATAATGTCGTCCCAGTGTATGTCCATCAGTGTGTGTCTGCACCATGATATACTGGTGTATATTACGACAGAGACCAGGACAGGCTGTTTGTAATCTGGACACCTAAAAACTTGAAGCTCTCGACCCTTTCTGCTTCGTTCCCCTTGATGTAGACAGAGACATGTTCACCTCTATGCTTCCTGAAGTCAATGACAATCTCCTTCATTTTGTTGACATTGAGGGAGAGATTATAGTTGTTGCACCAGTTCACCAGATTCTCTATCTCATTCCTGTACTCTGTCTCATCATTGTTCGAAATCCGATCCACTATGGTGGTGTCATCAGCAAATTTGAGAATCGAGTTGGAGAGGAATTTAGCCACACAGTCAGAGGTGCATAAGGAGTATAACAGGGGGCTGAGGACACAGCCTTGTGGGGCACTGGTGTTGAGGATGATCGTGGAGGAAGTCTTGTTGTCTATCGTTACTGATTGTGGTCTGTGGGTTAGGGAGTTGAGGATCCAGTCACAGAGGAAGGAGCCGAGGCCCAGGCCACGGAGTTAGGAGATGAGTTTCATCAGAATAATAATGTTGAAGGCTGAGCTGTAGTCAATAAATAGGAATCTGATAGAGGTGTCTTTGTCCTGATGAACCTGTGAACCTGATTGGAGTGAGATCATGAGGACAAAGAAGCCGCCCATTTCATGTTAAAGGTAACTGAATATGGCGTATGCCGTGAAGGACAACCAGCGTAGGTCACGAAGGTTGGCCGATGTGTGTCCCAAAGGTCAGCCGAATGGCAAAAGTGGTTGACCGGGAAAAAAGCTTGAAAAACACTGATCTACAAGGCATAAATCCAGGAGTTTGATGAAATTCTTTCAATTTGCCTGGATGTGTGCAGCTACAACAACACTCAAGAAGCTCAATACCATCCAGGACAAAGCAGCCCATTTGATTGGCATCCCTTCCATTAACATTCACTCCCTCCATGACCGACGAACAGTGGCAGCAGTGTGTATCATCTACAACATGCACTGCAGGAACTCATCGAGGTGCCTTAGGCAGCACCTTACAAACCCACGACCACTATCATCTAGAATGACAAGGTCAGCAGATACGTGGGATCGCGACCACCTGGAAGTTCACCTCCAAGTCACACACCATCCTGATTTGGAAATGTATCATCATTCCTTCACTGCTGCCGGGTCAAAAACCTGGAATTCTCTCTGTCATAGCACTGTGGGTGTACCTACGCCACATGGCCTTGCCAGCAATACCCACAACCCATAAATTAATGAAAGAAATTGAGTTATTCACAATTTACAGAGTTGAAATATCGTAAATCATATGAGTGAAACAAATAGGCTTGTTCAGCAATTGGAGGCATTCAGGCTGCTGGTGCTGATAACAGCTTTTTAAGTGTAGCTTTTTAATTAGATGAATTTAAATTCCCCAAGCTGGTCTGGTGAGATTTGAACTCCCTTCTCCAGATCATTAGTCTATGCCTCTGGGTTATGATTCAATAACATAGAACATAGAACATAGAACGATACAGCGCAGTACAGGCCCTTCGGCCCACGATGTTGCACCGACATGGGAAGTCAAAAACTAAAGGCCATCTAACCTACACTATGCCATTATCATCCATATGCTTATCCAATAAACTTTTAAATGCCCTCAATGTTGGCGAGTTCACTACTGTTGCAGGTAGGGCATTCCACGGCCTCACCACTCTTTGCGTAAAAAACCTACCTCTGACGTCTGTCCTATATCTATTACCGCTCAATTTAAGGCTATGTCCCCTTGTGCTAGCAACCTCCATCCGCGGGAGAAGGCTCTCACTGTCCACCCTATCTAACCCTCTGATCATTTTGTATGCCTCTATTAAGTCACCTCTTAACCTTCTTCTCTCTAACGAAAACAACCTCAAGTCCATCAGCCTTTCCTCATAAGATTATCCCTCCATACCAGGCAACATCCTGGTAAATCTCCTCTGCACCCGTTCCAAAGCTTCCACGTCCTTCCTATAATGAGGCGACCAGAACTGTGCGCAATACTCCAAATGCGGCCATACTAGAGTTTTGTATAACTGCAACATGACCTCATGGTTCCGGAACTCAATTCCTCTACCAATAAAGGCCAACACACCATAGGCCTTCTTCACAACCCTATCAACCTGGGTGGCAACTTTCAGGGATCTATGTACATGGACACCGAGTTCCCTCTGCTCATCCACACTACCAAGAATTTTACCATTAGCCAAATATTCCGCATTCCTGTTATTCTTTCCAAAGTGAATCACCTCACACTTCTCCACATTAAACTCCATTTGCCACCTCTCAGCCCAGCTCTGCAGCGTATCTATGTCCCTCTGTAACCTGCAACATCCTTCCGCACTGTCTACAACTCCACCGACTTTAGTGTCGTCTGCAAGTTTACTCACCCATCCTTCTGCGCCCTCCTCTAGGTCATTTATAAAAATGACAAACAGCAACGGCCCCAGAACAGATCCTTGTGGTACGCCACTCGTAACTGAACTCCATTCTGAACATTTCCCATCAACTACCACTCTCTGTCTTCTTTCAACTAGCCAATTTCTGATCCACATCTCTAAATCACCCTCAATCCCCAGCCTCCGTATTTTCTGCAATAGACGACCGTGGGGAACCTTATCAAACGCTTTACTGAAATCCATATACACCACATCAACTGCTCTACCCTCGTCTACCTGTTCAGTCACCTTCTCAAAGAACTCGATAAGGTTTGTGAGGCATGACCTACCCTTCACAAAACCATGCTGACTATCCCTAATCATATTATTCCTATCTAGATGATTATAAATTGTATCTTTTATAATCCTCTCCAAGACTTTATCCACCACAGACATTAGGCTCACCGACCTATAGTTACCGGGGTTATCTCTACTCCCCTTCTTGAACAAAGGGACCACATTTGCTATCCTCCAGTCCTCTGGCACTATTCCTGTAGCCAATGATGACCTAAAAATCAAAGCCAAAGGCTCAGCAATCTCTTCCCTGGCTTCCCAGAGAATCCTAGGATAAATCCCATCAGGCCCCGGGGACTTATCTATTTTCACCTTGTCCAGAATTGCCAACACTTCTTCCCTACGCACCTCAATGCCATCTATCCTAATAGCCTGGGTCTCAGCATCCTCCTCCACAACATTATCTTTTTCCTGAGTGAATACTGACGAAAAGTATTAATTTAGTATCTCGCTTATCTCCTCAGCCTCCACACATAACCACTGTGCTCCTGCATCCACTCCTACATTAGTCAACATGCTGGGAAATCCTCTTTTGTGCCACAGTGTCACAGGATCTCTTACATCCACCTGAGAAGACAGGTTTAATGTCTTATCCAAAAGGTGTACCTCTGTTAGCACTGCAATGCCTAAACAAATTGTTCGGTGAGATTCTTTGCTCAAGTTTTTGGAGTTTGACCTGAAGCTACAACCATCTCACCAGAGACAAGTGTGCTACCACTGAGCTATAGCTGGCGCCTTGTAAGTCTTTGATTTTTCATTTTTCTATCCCTTTTTTTTATATTCAGCGATCCAATTTGAACGAATAATTATCCTAAATACTGCCAAATAGTTCATTAGTGATGCTTCTCTGGCTCTACCATTGCTTGCTCATGTTCAAGCTTTCATTATAATTTGACAAAACTGAAATTTCAGCTCCTGTTAGTTGATACAGGAGTGAGAACTTTATGTGTTTAACCTTATTCCTGTATCATTTGTCATGTAAAGTAATCAATAACGATCCTCCATGATGACAAATATAAATAGATTCTAGGCATCAGTTGCCTTTAACCTATAGGACCGTCGTAAAACATTGAGCTGGATTCTCCGATTTGCAGACTAAATGCAGATACCGGCATGGGAACAGTGGCGTTTTACGCCAGAATAAAATAACACAACAGCTGCACTGATCCACCGTCCGGTGGGGGCTCGGAGCCACGCAACGTAAAGCCCCCAGGTTTACATGCGAATACGGCAGGAGAATTGCCGGGTCGGTGGCCGCGTATGCGCACAGCGGCGGCCTGCGGCGCTGTGCAACATGGCGCCGGCCACACGTGGACACGGCCTGCCAAATACTGTCCCCCGGACCAGGCCCCACTAGTGCCCCCAGCCCCTTCCAAAGCCCCTCCTGCTCGCAGAATGGCTCTCCCCAATTGTGGCGCCCTGGACTCAGTCCGCAGCCACCACACAGGGTCCACAAAAGAAAATATCATGAGTGACCCATACTGTCGGGAACTCGGCCCATCGAGGGTGGCGCATCGGGGGAAGGCTTCAGGTGACGTCCTGAGGCCGTCCATATGGCATACAGCGTACTTTGAGTATGCCATTTTTGAGGGGGTGGAGCATCGCAAGAGCTGCGCCCCCCCGATATCCGTGCAAACGGGGATTCCCTGGCTGATTGCCGAACGCGATTTCGGCATCAGCGACTGGAGAATCCCGCCCATTGTATTTTTTACAAAAGATTTATCGTTCTGGATTTTACTTTTGAGGGGAAGAGATGGATTTGTGGCTTAACTGCAGCTGTAACCGAGGGGACGGCACTTGTCAGTCATCTTACTCCCTGATACTTTCTGAGTGCTGTGCAACACACAATTTGGCTGTGTGGTCAAACGGTCTCACAGAAATGAACAAAGAAAACAAATGTCTGTGTTCTCTGTATAATACTTGGATTGAAAAGAGAACTTCATATTCTGACAGGTACTATTCTTGTTCTTCTGCACAGAAAGGCATGTAAAATGGATTTGTGTGATGTTGTTCTGATATGTGTCCTAGTATTCATGAATAAAGAACATAAAGGGCTCATGTGTATGCAAATAATGTGCTACACCTTTACAAACGAATATTTGGTTTGGATCTTATTTTTTGCCAAGTGTGCTTGAGTGATAGGGTCTGGAAATGCAGTCCTGGCACCATGGTAGTGGAGCTGTTGGTTTCTGGGTGCTGTGAGTAATTGCAGGGCTCTTATTTGACTTTATGCTACAATAGCAGGGCAGCTCAATTACAATATTTTTCAATGCTCAGAATGCAAAGACACAAAATGGCCAGGAAGCAGAAATAGGATCATGGGGCAGTTCATCTGATGCCAGCAGATCTTAAAGTGGTACTGGTCACAGTTAAAAATTTGCCTACTACAGAATGGGAGAAACCACTGCAGCAAGCTCATAAGATAGGAAAGCACTATTCTGGACTGCAACTTTGGAAGCCATATTATAGAGGTATTGGTACACCCTTGATGAAGGGTAACATCAAGGGTCGACTGAAAGGAGGTGGATATGAGCCATTATTATCAAATATGTGCATAATCCTGGAAACAAGTGAGGAAGCATTACACAGAGAGAATACACAAACTCTGGCATTTGATTGATTACCTCTTGCAGTATGCCTATGCATTTAGCCTAAAGGGAAGTAGGTGGCAGAGGCCATTGTCGGCCCTGAAATGGGTACTTTATAGCATCTACATTTATATCTACAATTTAGCTATTTGCAATCCACAAGTTACAGGGAGAAAAAAACACTTGAACCATTGAGCGAGAGTGAAAAAGAGCAAATAGCACCAATCTGCTGCTGAAGGAGCACTCCCCCAGCGCTTTACAGCTGTTGACCTCAGACCACAATGAACGTATCTACAACTGCAATTTAATTGATCAGCATCAATGCTTCATGCAGTCATTTGAGGGTATGCCAGGCCACCTGCAAAGTTTGTGGACATTTAATAATGAATCCATAACCTGGAGTTTGGAAAAGTGCGCAACTATAGTTATGTAGTGCTGCATATCACCGGATGGAACTGCACACCACCATGGAGATCAAGGCCACTTCAAGGTCTCCACAGCTAGAAGACTGATTTACAGCTGTACAGATTTTAAGTACGATCCACTGCAGCATGCTGTCCTGAATTTACCATATCGGATATCCAAATTGAGCCAGTTTTAACCAATGGTAGAAGAGGATCCTAACCAGGATCTAGAAGATGGCTTGCAAAACCAAGGGCGAAATTCTCCGTTGCCCGACGCTGATATCGTAATCGGCGATAGGTTCAAGAATCAACTCCGACGCCAAAATTGGGGTCGACGTGGCGCGCCATCAGCCAGCCCTTCCCGTGATGTTCTGCCCCCCCATGGGCTGAGTTCCCGACGGCGCGGGACACGTGTGGTCTCGGCGGTCAGTAACCCGGTGTGGGCGGCTGTGGACTGTGTCCAATGCTGCCATACCCGGCCAAGATCCATGCCGCTGGCTGGGGGGGGGGGCTTCTGCGAAGGCTGGCGGAACTGGTGAGGGGTGGCAAGCTGGTGGCCTGTGGGGTCGCGGATTGTGGGTTGGGTCCGCGCAAGGCCAGCGCCATATTGTACGGCGCGTCCACTGCAGGTCGTCAGCCATGTGCATGCGCGGCCAGGGACCCGGCCATTTTCGGCGTGGGACCCAGGAGTTTCACCCGGCGCCGCTGCTAGCCCTTCACCTGTCCCGGAATTGGTGAAGGGTCGGCGATGATTCATTTCAGCGTAAACCTCCCGCGGATTCTCCGTTCGCGCCAGCACTTAGCTACTGAAAAGGAGAATCCAGCCCCAAATGTTTTGTCAGCACCTATCTACTTAATCCCCTGCTCTTTTCCTATAACACTGCCATTTACTTTTTCGTCGAGTATTTTTCCAGTTCCATTTTCAGAGTTATATTTTCATCTGGCTTTACCACCTTTCAGACAATCCATTCCACATCAGGCAACTCAATGTGTGAACTCTTTCCATGTTGCCTCTGGTTCTTTTAGCAATTACCTCTGTTACAAACCATCTGTCACAAGTTACTTTATCAAAACCCTTGATTTTTGGACAGCTTCATCAAACCTCCTCTTAACTTCCTCTGTTGTAAGAAGAACAACTCCAGTTTCTAACATCTCTCCAGTTAATGGAGATTTTCATCCCTGGGACTATGCCAGTACATCTCCCCTGCTAATTTGTCAAACTGATATATTTCCCATTTATAAAAAAATTAAAATGTGTATGATTTAAAAAATACAAAGGTCTTTAAGTCCACAGGGGGGTAACTTTAATTATCCTTGAGGGATTTATTTTTCCCCTCACAACTTAGTCTCTGATATCACTGAATCTGCAAAGTTATTGGAACTGATGAATTCTGGCCTAGTTTTACAGCTGTATTCTTATTTTGAATGGCCTATTTAGGAATATTATCATTAATTTATCAAAAACAAAATCTGTAAGTCCACTCTTTGCAAAAACAGAATTTTCAGACTGACAATTTTGAGTCTTTTTCTGTGTTGCAGAAGAGAATTGGATGGCTGCTTGAGAATAAAGAACTTAGAGACATGCAGATAGAGCCAGATAGTAGGACTAACTGGTTGCTCTATTCAGAGCAGGAATGGGCTTAATGGGCTTTCATCTTTGCCATTCTGTCTCTATGGGCATGATTTTCCAGAAAGATTTCGAAGTGTGATAGCAAGTTGGAACTGCCGCGAGCTTCCCGGCGCTCAGCCCAGCGAGGCTGACAATGCTATTCGATGTTAATTGGTCCACTTAATGAGGCTGCACGGGCTTCTCATTGCAAAAGAAGGCTCACCAGCCAATTCGCCAGGACCACATTCGCCAGGCCCCTGCTGACAAAGTCGAGCAGCATTTAAACAGCACTTGCACCACCAACCCCAGTCAGCTCGCAGCCATGGCGCCTAGAACATTGGCCCCGAGATTCATCGATGCGGACCTGGCGAGTCTCCTAGCTGCAGTTGAGGCCAGGAGGGATGTCCTGTTCCCTTGAGGGTTCTGGAGGGTGAGCCACAGGGCAGGCAGTGCCATCTAGGATGAGGTGGCAGCGGCTGTAAACTCTGGGAACGTGACCAGGAGGATTGCCTCGAGTGCTGTTAGAAGGTCCATGACCTACGCCGGGCAATGCAGGTGAGTGCCATCAACACCGCCCACCCCCCTCCCCGAGACCTTTATGTCTTCACGCAAATATCTACCCCGCCAAGTCTGCATGTGGCCCCCAACCCTCCCTTCAACCCCCCTCCCTTAAACACTCCCAAACATTCCTTCACGACCCCCCCCCCCCCCCCCCTCCCGACACTGTGCACCACACATGTGGCTGACAATGCTCTCTCTGTGTCTCCGCAGGAGGAGCTCTTGCATAATCACCAGTAGTGGGCCCAGACTGGGGGTGGGGGGAGGGGTGGTGGGTCTGCTTGACTTAAGAATCCTCACCACCTTCGAGGAATGGTCCCTGGAAGTGACAGGGTGGCGAAGGACAGAGCGTTCACCAATGTGGAGGTTGGCGGAAGCCGCAGAGGTTAGGAACTGCCAGGTCCCACGCGAAGGACCTGTCAAACACGAGTTGTTATTGCCTTACAGACTGCCCCATCCTTCCCACTGACCACATGTCCATTCACCCGCAGGTCCTCCAGCTGCCAGTGCCAGCACATCCCGGCTGGCCCCCATTCCCTCCTCCGAGGAGAACACCCCAGAGGAGAGTCAGCTGAACAACTGTCAGCACACTGTAGCGATGTTGGACACTTCCTGTACCCCGTCTCTCTCCCTCAGCAGCCACGGCGCCAGTTTCCCGATTTTAAATACCACAAGTGAACCTCACCATCGGTAATTCCTCCTGGGCGAAGCGGAGCATTGCAAGAGGCCCGGAAATTTCTGAGTCGGGCCCCTTAATGATATGCCAACGGCGTTTACTGTACAATTTGCATGGAGTGGGTGGAACTCATTCACACTGCTGTCAAGGCACCAGAGTATGGCATTCCATCGGGTGCCCAGTGCTGGCCTCGATTTTCGGCTGACGTGCAATTCTCTGCTCAATTCCCGATTACGGCATTGCAGGACGGAGAATCCAGCCCATGGCCTTTTGAAACCATTTACAATTTTAAGACTGCTCTTCCCTTGAAAACTATGAAGTCAACTGGGTGGTACCTGCATGGAGACAACTGTTTCCAATATTAACCAGGTCTTTAGAATACTCATGGACAAATACGAGTGTGGTCCTAAAGGAAGAGTGCTAAATTGAGGGAAAGCCAACTATACCAAAATTCGGCAGGAGCTGGGGAATGTGGATTGGGAGCAGCCGTTTGAAGGTAAATCCACATTCGATATGTGGGAGGCTTTTAGAGAGAGGTTGATTAGAGTGCAGGACAGACATGTCCCTGTGAAAATGAGGGATAGAAATGGCAAGATTAGGGAATCATGGATGACAGGTGAAATTATGAGACGAGCTAAGAGGAAAAAGGAAGCATTCATAAGGTCTAGGCGACTGAAGACAGACGAAGCTTTGGAAGAATATCGGGAATGTAGGACCAATCTGAAATGAGGAATCAAGAGGGTGAAAAGGGGTCATGAAATATCTTTAGCAAACAGGGTTAAGGAAAATCCCGAAGCCTTTTATTCAGATATAAAGAGCAAGAGGGTAACTAGAGAAAGGGATGGCCCACTCGAGGACAAAGGAGGAAAGTTATGCGTGGAGTCAGAGAAAATGGGTCAGATTCTTAACGAGTACTTTGCATCGGTATTCACCGAGGAGGGGGACATGACGGATGTTGAGGTTAAGGATAGATGTTTAATTACTCTAGGTCAAGTCGGCACAAGGAGGAAGGATGTGTTGGGTATTCTAAAAGGCATTAAGGTAGACAAGTCCACAGGTCCGGATGGGATCTATCCCAGGTTACTGAGGGAAGCGAGAGAGGAAATAGCTGGGGCCTTCACAGATATCTTTGTAGCATCCTTGAACACGGGTGAGGTACCGGAGGACTTGAGAATTGCTAATGTTGTCCCCTTGTTTAAGAAGGGTAGCAGTGATAATCCAGGGAATTATAGACCTGTGAGCCTGACGTCAGTGGTAGGGAAGCTGCTGGAGAAGATACTGAGGGACAGGATTTATTCCCATTTGGAAGAAAATGTGCTTATCAGTGATAGGCAACATGGTTTTGTGCAGGGAAGGTCATGTCTTACCAACTTAATAGAATTCTTTGAGGAAGTGACAAAGTTGATTGATGAGGGAAGGGCTGTAGATGTCATATACATGGACTTCAGTAAGGCATTTGATAAGGTTCCTCATGGTAGGCTGATGGAGAAAGTGAAGTCTCATGGGGTCCAGGGTGTACTAGCTAGATGAATAAAGAACTGGCTGGGCAACAGGAGACAGAGAGTAGTAGCGGAAGGGAGTTTCTCAAAATGGAGAACTGTGACTAATGGCGTTCCACAGGGATCCGTGCTCGGACCACTGTTGTTTGTGATGTACATGAATGATCTGGAGGAAGGTATCGGTGGTCTGATTAGCAAGTTTGCAGATAACACTAAGATTGGCGGAGTAGCAGATAGTGAAGGGGACTGTCAGAGAATACAGCAGAATATAGATAGATTGGAGAGTTGGGTGGAGAAATGGCAGATGGAGTTCAATCCAGGCAAATGTGATGTGATGCATTTTGGAAGATCCAATTCAAGAGCAAACTATACGGTAAATGAAAAAGCCCTGGGGAAAATTGATGTACAGAGAGTTCAGGTCCATTGTATCCTGAAGTTGGCTGCGCAGGTCAATAGAGTGGCCAAGAAGGCATACGGCATGCTTTCCTTCATCGGAAGGGGTATTGAGTACAAGAGTTGGCAGGTCATGTTACAGTTGTATAGGACTTTGGTTCGGCCACATTTGGAGTACTGCGTACAGTTCTGGTCGCCACATTACCAAAAGGATGTGGATGCTTTGGAGAAGGTGCAGAGGAGGTTCACCAGGATATTGCCTGGTATGGAGGGCGCTAGCTATGAAGAGAGGTTGAGTGGATTAGGATTATTTTCATGAGAAAGACGGAGGTTAAGGGGGGACCTCATTGAGGTCTACAAAAGCATGAGAGGTATAGACAGGGTGGATAGCAAGAAGCTTTTCCCAGAGTGTGGGACTCAATTACTAGGGGTCATGAGTTCAAGGTGAGAGGGGAAAAGTTTCAGGGAGATATAAGTGGAAAGTTCTTTACGCAGAGGATGGTGGGTGCCTGGAATGCATTGCTGGCGAAGGTGGTAGAGGCGGGCACGATAGAGTCATTTAAGATGTATCTAGACAGAAACGTGAATGGGCAGGGAGCAGAGGGATACAGATCCTTAGAAAATAGGTGATAGTTTTAGATAGAGGATCTGGATCGGCGCAGGCTTGGAGGACCGACGGGCCTGTTCCTGTGCTGTAATTTTTCTTTGTTCTTTGTTCTTTTGCGCATGGAGAATATGAATAGCATGATGATCTTGGACAGTCTCATATATAGTAAGTGTCTATCTGGACCTACAGCTCGGACTTTTTGTGCTGAAGTCTGAGGTGCGGACATTGCAGCGAGCCAGGGAAGAGTCACCTGAAAATGAAATGAAAATCGCTTATTGTCACAAGTAGGCTTCAGTGAAGTTACTGTGAAAAGCCCCTAGTCACCACATTCCGGATACTTTGATCCAGGAGACGGTTACAACCTTTAGCTTTGGTAAGTCTGGCTGGTGGTCTGGAACAGGAAGGGGTGACTGTGAGTCAGGCAGCTATAGTAATTCTAGGTCCAGTGTTGAAGGAGCTTTGGGCTTCGGTCTTTGTGCTTGTACAACAAGTATGAGGTTCCTGCTGTCCATGTGGATGGGGCGAAATCTGCAACAATAAATTGTTTGTGGCACCATTGTACAAGTGCTCATTGAAGCTGGGACAGGGGAAGAGTGAAGACTAATGGGTTTGTGATAGGGGACAGTTTAGTCAGCAGGATCTATTCTCTTTTTTGAAGCCATTACTGGGAGTACTAAAGTTTGTGTTATCTACCTATGCCAGCATTTGGGACATCTCTTTGAGGCTGGAGAAAAACTTGTGCTCGGGTTGAGGGAGGGGAATGTGGTTGTTATATTCCTGAGAGGAATGCAACGACAGAGTTAGAACTAGGAATGATGTTCTGCTGAGATCGCTTGAAGAAATAGCGTTGGAATTAAAATGCGGAATCTCCCAGGTAATAATCTTTGGACTGTTACATGTGCCACTTGCAGATAGTTAGGTATAGGGGTAAACAGATTAGAAAGTCACATGTGCGGCTGAAAGAATATTATGAAAGGCAGTGGTTTTGCTTAATGGAGCACAGGCACCAACACCGGCCAAAGGGGGAACTGGTCCATTGGGACACTTTCCTCTTCAACACGGTTAGGATTAAAGTCCCATCAAGTCAAATAACCAAGGCAATAGATAGGGATTTAATGAATTAATTTACTTTGGTAAACGTAAATGCAAAAGCAGTAAGAGGAAAGTCAAAATTGTAGAGCCATGCAGGTTACGGATAAAAATAAAAAGAGTGAGCCAGAAAGGAACAGAGAACAAGGTTAATTGGGAATTACAGACTCGGCACAAATCAGGGGAAAATAGAGAAAAAGATAAAGGTAAAAGTCATCATACTTGAATGTATGAAATTAATGTGTTTGATCTAATAATCATTAAGGAGACATGATTGTAAAGTGACTCAGGTTGGGAATTAAATATTCCAGGATACTTGACTTTTAGAAGAGACAGGCAAAATAGAAAAGGATAAAAATAATAATTAAAATAATAGAACATATTCAAGGCTGGGAAAAAGACTGTAGAGAGAAAAGATCTTAGTTTAGAAAAATACTCTGGGGTGATTTTGAGCCCGCATTATTCATCAGTGGGAATGTCGACATTGGCGGAAAATGTAGTGAGCGTGGAAAAACGGAATTCTCCCCAGCAAGATCACGGGGCGTGATTCTCCGCACCTGCAAAAAATCGCAAAGTTGGCGTCAAAAATGGGCGCGTTTGACGACGGTCGGGAAGGGTCCATTTCCCGACGTGTTCACGTCCGGGAAATGGGCTAGGAACGCGGCCGCGTCAATCACGTGCGCGATGACGATGGAACGTGGCGACGATACGATCACGCCCACGTGACGGAGCCCGACGCCGTAAAAAGGCGCGGGCGAGCACAAAATCTGTAGGCCATGATGTCGGAGCCCAGGAGAGCTGCACCTCGTTTAGTTGAAGCAGATGTGGATACGCTGCTCGATGCTGTCGAACAGAGGAGGGGCATCATCTGCCCGTGGAGAGGGCATCGCCAACCTGCCAGCGCGGTGCGCCAGGCCTGGCGTGAGGTGGGTGCTGCCGTCAGTGCTGTGGGGCAGACCCCTCGCTCAGCAGAGCAGTGCCGAAAAAAGCTTCACGACCTCACCAGGGCTGCCAGGGTAAGTGCCAAGAAGGTGCCCCCTGGTCACAACCATCCCTCCCCCTTAACTTAATCACCCACCTCCCCCCCTGGCACGGGGGGTGGAGGGGGATTGGGGCAGAGTTAGTTGAGGGTGGTTCACAAAGTTGTCACAGACCCAGCGCTCTGGCCCCCGTGGAGAGATGCAATCGTCTTATGACAACTTGACCCCCAAACTGTGCCAGTATCTGAACGGACTGCTGATACCTGAGTATTGTAATGATCTACCTATGTACCCTCCCCCAACAGGCCAAGTCCGCTCACAACACCCGTGAGCGGCACCAGACTTGAGGGGGTTCGCCCCACCTGCACCCCCTCACCACCTTTGAGCAGAGGGCACTGGACCTTGTTGGGGGGTCTGGCACCCGGGATGTCGTGCTATGCGAGGTTGGCGGAGCTGCAACAAGTGAGACAACCCTCCTTTACAAACACCCACCCCTCCCCATCCTCTGTCCCTTCACACACCCTGCCCACTTGGACAGCTCCCCCATCCTCTGTCCCATCACTCACCCTGCCCACTTGGACACCTCCCCCATCCTCTGTCCCATCACACACCCTGCCCACTGGAACACCTCCCCCATCCTCTGTCCCATCACACACCCTGCCCACTGGGATACCTCCCCCATCCTCTGTCCCTTCACACAGCCTGCCCACTGGGATACATCCCCCATCCTCTGTCCATTCACACGCTGCCCACTGGGACCGTCCAGCGGCCTGCCGAGCAAATCTAAATAACCCGTTTCATTCTCTTCCCTAGGACGTGATGCCGAACGACCAGGGCCGTCTGGCTGCAGACGGACGCAGGCATCTGCCCCCACCTCACCTGGGGCCGAACGACAGAGGGTGCCCGATCAGCGGGGAGTCCCATCCTCCCCAACCCAATCTGCGGAGCAGGATGCACAGAGGGTGGCGATACCACAAGCCACGGAAATGGCCAGCGATAACTCTCCGGACTCTGAGCGGCCCCACACCATAGAGGAGGCGCTAAATTGCGATAACATCGGGCTTGCGGCACTGCTATCTCCCACACCATCCACCATCCCAGAGACATTCACCCCGGCGGCCCTATTTAGTGATGAGGCTCCTGGGTCACAGTCTGGTTCGCACATCACAGCTGAGCAGGTACAGCAGGTGGAGGTCGGAGCAACCGAGGGCCCGGACTCGCGGAGGCCAGACCAGGCCCAGCATGCAGCTGGCTCCCAGACGTTTTCGGAGTTCCTGGAGTTTCTCAACCCACCCGCACAGCCGCTGCATCAAGAAACCCAGGGAAACAATGACGGGATGAGGGCTGTCTTCCAGACTCTGCAGATGCTGTTAGAGGAGTCGAACCGCGTCCACGAACAGGAAGTGGTGCCACTCATGGCAGAGACCCAGGCCGACACCGCACGGGTGGCATCCGCGGTGGAGGCAATGGGTCAGGTGATGCAAGGCATTGGGGTTAATGTGCACGCGTCATCCTCGGCCCTGGACAGGGTTGCCCTCTCACAGGCAGCAATGTGCCAGAGTCAAAACGACATTGCCGGCGCCCTGAAGGCCTTGGCCCAGTCTCACCAGGTCATGGCCCAGTCGCAGCAGTCAGTCACCGAGAGCATCAACCACCTGACACATGTGCTGGATGGCGTCGTGCACACACAGGTTGAGGTCGCACAGTCCCTGGCGGGAATGTCTAACTCCCAGGACTCCGTGTCTGCAAACCTTCGGATCCTGGTCGATACCGTTGCAGGCCTCCAGGACTGGCATCGCCAGGTGTCGGGGGCACGACGGGGCACCTCCCCGCACGCACCTCTGTCCCAAAGTGAGGCCCGGGGCCACTGGGCTCCCCGAGGGAGGAGGAGGTTTCGGGGCCCGACCCATTAACTCCATCACGGGACGTCCCGGAATTCTCGGCCTCCCCCCGTCGCATCCCTGGTGCATCAGGTGGGCAGCAGGCAGAGCAGGGTGGCACAATGTCACCCGAGACGCCCGCAGAGCAGCCTGGCCCATCAAGGCCGGGTCGCCCCAGGAAACGCTTGGCCAAGGAGAAACGAGTCGAGGGGGGCGATTCGCAGTAGTCCTCCTCCACTCCTGCTGTATCATCTGGGGAATCACTTAGACGTAGTGGTAGGGCCCGTAAGGCAACTAAGATAGACACTGAGTAAGTTGGCACGGGTGAAGGGCACAGTTTAGTTGTGGGGGCTAGGGCACCTGTAAATAATTGTTAACATTAAACGCACTGTTCCAACTTACTTGTAATACTGTGTGATTGTTCCACAGCCACAGGAATCGTGATGGTGACCGAGTGTCGCTGGGGTTGACGAGCGGAGAAACTTCGGTGCCGGGTGTGCAGTCCCTGCCCCTCTCCCCACCCCCTCCCACAGCTAGCCCACGCGGGCACGTGATAGAGTGTCCGTTACGATCTCAGCGGCCACCAAGGTGGATGGTTCAGATATTGCCATGGGTCAGACTCTCTCTAACGATTCTGAGCTCACAGCTCTTCGCAGAGCAGGCTGTCATCATTCCACATGGCACTGATCACACCCGCTGACACAACCATCAATGTTGTGCCATACCGTCTGGACCCAGTGGTAAGGGTGATGTCTAAGTAGAGCAGTGTACACTGAGAGGGGGTTGGGGGGGGGGGGGGGGGTTGTGGTGGTGGCTGTTGTGTGTTGACCCTCTGCACGACTAGCGATGCAGGTGGTGGTTTGGTGTTCAGCGGGGACGTCACATGCGACGCGAGAACCGTGCTGCCACCAAGGCGTCGCGTGCCCGCCGTCCTCGCCGGTTCCGTCGTGCCGACTCCTGGACATCACCAGCACCTGGGTCGTGTCTGCGTGCTGCGCCTGCCACTCCGCCAGCCTCCTCCTCCTCCTCCCTCTCCTCCTCCCTCTCCTCCTCCTCCTCCTCCTCCCTCTCCTCCTCCTCCTCCTCCTCCTCCTCTGTGCTGGCACCACTGCCACTGGCTTCTCCCTCCGCCTCCTGCAGCAGGTCATCTCCCCTCTGCATCGCGATGTTGTGCAGCGCACAGCAGACCACAACAATGCGAGCGACCCTGTCGGCCTGGTACTGCAGGGCCCCTCCGGAGCGGTCCAGGCACCTGAATCTCATCTTCAGGAGGCCAAGGCAGCGCTCCACCACACCCCTGGTTGCTGCATGGGCCTCGTTGTATCGTGTTTTCGCATTGGTCTGAGGCCTCCGAATAGGCGTCATCAGCCAAGACCTCAGCGGATAACCCCTGTCGCCAAGCAACCAGCCCCTCAGCCGGGGGGGACGTCCCTCAAACATCGCAGGGATGAACGACTGCGCCAGTATGTAGGAGTCATGCACACTCCCTGGGAACCTTACACAGACATTCATGATCCTCATGTGGGGTTCGCATACCACCTGGATATTCATGGAGTATGTCCCCCTTCTGTTTGTGTACACGTCCCTGTCCCCTGCAGGCGGGCGCATGGGGACGTGAACACAATCGATTGCCCCCTTCACCCTCGGTATCCCGGCCACGCTGGCAAATCCACGAGCTCGTGAGTCTTGACTTGCTTGGTCCTCGGGAAAGGTGATGTAGCGGTCCGCGATGGCATAGAGGGCGTCGGTCACATCCCGGATGCACCGATGACTGGGAGATCCCGGAGACATCCCCGCTCTGAGACTGGAAGGAGCCGATAGCATAGAAGTTAGTGAGCGACCGTCACCTTGATGGCAACCGGGATCGCGTGTCCTCCCCCCATTCCACGTGGGACGAGGTGCGCCACGAGGTGACAGATATGTATCACGGTCCGCCTACGCAGCCGGAGTCTCCTCCTGCAGGTGATGTCCGTCATTGTTAGGAAAGAGACCCGGACACGGTACACCCTCGGCCTTGGTCGTCGCCTCTGGCGCCGTGGCTGCACCCTCTCACTCTCCTCTTCCTCCTCCTCCTCCTTCTCCTCCTCCTCACCATGCTGCTCGACGACTGGCAACTCCTCGGCCCTTCCCTCTGCTGCTGCAGCTGGCCCTGCATCCACTGCGGGTTGTGGCTGTGGATGCTGCTGCATCTCCAAATGCAGTGCAGCGGTCCCAACCACTGCGCAGAACATAGCCGTTCTGTTCACAGACATTGTGCTAATCTACAGAAGGGTGGTGGGGGGCAGATAAACGGGACATGTTAGACGGAGGTTAGTCGACAACTCGGCAGCCGCCAGCCACGGGATACCTGTGTGTCCCGGTGGCCTGGACGCGCTGCTGACACGCAGGCAGCCTAACCCCTGGTCACTTTCTGCATCCAACGGCCAGTAAACTATGTCCTCCTCACGGGTGCGTCAGTGGCCTGTGTCCGTAAGCCACAGGGCAACCAGCGGCCGTGTCCTCGTGACCGGCACGCCATGGCATGGTGGCAGACATTTTGTTACGGGGTTGGACGGCTCACTCTCTACCTAAACCCCCCCCACTCCCACTCCCCCCTCCATCTCCCCCTCCATCTCCCCCACTCCCCCCTCCGTCTCCCCACTGCCCCCTCCATCTCCCCCACTCCCCCCTCCGTCTCCCCCACTCCCCCCATCTCCCCCACTGCCCCCCTCCATCTCCCCCACTCCCCCCTCCATCTCCCCCACTGCCCTCTCCGTCTCCCCCACTCCCCCCTCCGTCTCCCCCACTCCCGCCCTCCGTCTCCCCCACTGCCCTCTCCGTCTCCCCCACTCCCCCCTCCGTCTCCCCCACTCCCCCCTCCATCTCCCCCTCCGTCTCCCCCACTCCCCCCCTCCGTCTCCCCCACTCCCCCCCTCCATCTCCCCCACTCCCCCCCTCCATCTCCCCCACTCTCCCCCGCTCTGTGCCCCCCCTCCCGTTCTCAGGGATGCCTTCCCCGTTGTGGCCAGACTCGAGCGGTGCGCTGAGCGGTGCGCTGAGCGGTGCGCTGAGCGGTGCGCTAACCTCCTGGAAGCAGTCGTCAGCCAGCACGACTGGTTGACGAACTTAAAAAGCAGGTGTGTTTCACGCCGTGTAAACAGTGCGCGATTAAGTCGGGACTTCGTCCCATCCGGGCCGGTGAATAGCGGGGGGGGGGGGCAATTAGTAGCGATTCTGGTCGTTGTGGGGGCGTAATAGAGGGGTTTGGCGGGAATTGCGACTCGGAGATTGTGCGGGGTTCGGAGAATAGCGGGAGGGCGTCGGACCAGCGTCACCGTAAAAATTTGCGCCGCCCGCTATTCTCCGCCCCGTCGTGAGTGCGGAGAATCGCGCCCATGATTTCCCATTTTTTAGGCCTCTTGCTGGTGGCTGATGAAAAATCCGCCGCGGAAGGCTAGGAACCTCATTTGAACACATTGTAATATAATTAGCGAGCCCCCCCTTCTGAGACTTCCCCATTCAGTGAGTATTCATTGGTCGCCGGCACGAGTGACAGCAGCTGTGTAAAAACGAGCACCTGGCGACCTCAGCTCCAAAGGGGATATCGGAGGTGAGGCTCAGGTCGCCATTACCATTCAGAATGGCAATCGCAGAGGGGGCAGCGGAGGGGACAGGGGATAGGGGAACGGACCCAAAAAGGTTCAACTTGGAGCTATGCGGATTTTCAGTTTCGGCATCTCGGCAGCCCTTCATGGGCCTCTAGGTTTTAAAGGGTCTGGTGGCTGGTTTGCAGGCAGTGCTTCCCATGTCCTCCTTGCTGGATTTGTGGCAATATAACTGCTGAGGGTTTGCCCTTCCAAAGTGGCAGCTGGAAAGTGGGTGGGAGCAGGTGAATTCACAGGGTCAGCACGGGGTGACTGTGAGGCACTTGAGTGGGGTCCCGTGAGAGGCCAGTCTGCGTGGGCAGAGTGGGGAAGTTTGGAAAGGGGTGTTTTTCCACCTCATGAGGCTTGAAGACCCTCACACAGCAGGGAGGATGACGGCAGTGAGAATGAACCCCCACACTCAGGTAGCACTGTAAAGCCAGAGGGCATGAGTTGTGTGGAAGTTTTAGGCCACTGGTTATGTTGACCAGACTGTCAGAGATTATTCTCCTGGGTAGCTGCCTGTTCCAGTTGGAAGGCTCATTTAATCCAAAGCCCATGTGAACTGGGGGAAATGTGGTTCCCGCTGAGGATGAGTAACAGTTGTACCAATTAAGTCAGCATTGCATGCACGAGTGCACCACTCATTGGTTCCCAATTGTTAACCTTTTGGAAACATTGCCCCCAAGCTCTGAACTCCAAGGCTCATACTCTTGTCTCCATATCAAAGAGGTGAGACAGATGTGGCGCCAATGCAAGGCGCTATGGTGAAGTCCCTCAGCACTCACCCTGTTCAAGGCGATGATGGAAATGTAATTTGGAACAGAAATATTTAACTTTTGTAATTATAAGCTTATTATTCACACTTGATTATTAATACAGACTTTTAAAGTGCTGTGATAATATGATTATTGTGTTCTTTTCAGGCCACAGAATAAAGAGATCACATGAATGTTATCCTTGATTAGGAGAACTGAATTAACTCCAAATGACAGACAGCTATGTTGACTAATTAATGGTCAAGCCTATATCAAGATAAGAGTTATAGTTTGAGAAGAAGCATTGTTTTAAAACTGAGACAATGTACATAATTAGTTAAAAACCAATGGGGGCAAATTCTTATTTCATGATTGGCAACTTAGAGACCAATTAGCTATTTTCCAACAATTGGCTAAGGTGGGCTTTCAATATTTTTAAGGTATGAAAAAAGGGTCTCAAAAGGCCATTTTGGGTAAGGGCAGGCAGAGAGGAAGAGAGGGCAGAGGCCAACAGACAGACAGAGAAAGGACTGAGGGATGTAAAGAAAGATGTGGGTAGTGAGGGGGAGAGAGAGATGTTTACGAGAGGCAGAGAAGAGGGGTGGGAAGAGAGTAATGTTTATGGAGAGATGCTGAGAGCTGTTTGCGATGTTGTCACTTCCTCACTGGAGAAGGCTGGTGAGGAGTCTGTTCAATTGTTATAGTTAATCTTTCTCCTCTTACTTACTGCTAATTGCTGTTAATTATACTTTGCTTTTTATCTTTCTGACTTGTTACCTTTTTAATGGTTAATATACATTCTGAAGTCATCACTTAAAGTGTCATTTTTTGACATATGGTTAATCTCAAAGACCTGATATGATTTGTGATTGGGTGCTTACTGCAAACAAGTGAACCATATAAATCTTAGTTGAATCAGATAAAAGTAAATAAATCATATAAATAAAAATAAACAGTACACCTGCGAGATACATAAAACAAACCTGAAGCTCCCAACAACTTGATACTACTTCAAGGAGAGCAGATAGACCAGGAGGAGATGGAGGAGGGCCACATCTGCTCGAATGAGGAGGATGTCAAGGAGGGAGGTGAGTGTTAACATGCAGAGGAGGAGGAGGAAGGCCACAAGCGATGGCCAGGGCCCACAAGGGGAAAACGGCTCGGAACACACTCACGGCATTTTGGTTTGGTGACGACCAGGACTAGGGTTTGAAGAGCTCTTCCACCATCAACTCACTAATGGAGTGCCTATGGGAGGACCTCATGATGGTTCCTACATTCATGTGCAGGGTGTTAAAGCAATTGACCGGACAATGCAGGAGAATGATGATCACTTGTGTGATGAATGTAGAAATTTCAGATGGGAGAAGGTTAACTTATATGAGGCTTGCACCTTAGCTGCATACCTTAACAGCTCTCCCTTTTGTCTGCTGTCCCACCCCGCCCTCTGCACTGATGCGGTCTTGCTCATCTCCAGCCAGCTCAAGAGCTCTCTCCTCTAAACGTGTTGGGGATCTCAGCTCAGGCATTAGTCCATCAGGCTATGTCCACTCATGTCATTTGTGCTCGAGTTTGTCCTGCAATGAGACAGATTGGGGGACTGTAAGCAGGAGTCCTGCTGGGTCAGGTGGTGATGAAGTCCTGTATGCATGGGACGTGAGTGGGAGCGGGGATATGAGGAGCATATCCTGGCGGGATCATAGAAGGGGTCGGGCAACATGATACGTGTTGGGAATCCTTGCATTGGCTGAGGTGTGAAGCGAGTGTGAAGGGGTACAGCATCTATATCAGGAGGCAGACTTACCCTGCTGGGTGAAGAATGTCATTCATCTTCTTCCAGCACTGTAACCCTGTCCTCTTCTGCAGCGAGCTGCCATTCACTTTTGTGACCATTGCCTCCCAGGCAGATGCTGCGACCTTGGTTGATATGCTGTCCATTGCACTCAACTGCCCTAACACCTCACGATTGCAGATATGGAGTTCAGGACCACTGTTATTCTCCATGGTCGAAGCGCTTCATTCAAGTGGAGAGGTAAACTGGTGGAGAGACTACCGTGTGACATGGGAGGGAGGGAGACTGAGTGGAAATGGATTTTTATAGGAGGATGCACATGAGTTAATGTTCCAGATCCTGAGAGGGCATTGTCAGAATTCCTCATCATTCACTCTGATGTTCTCTTCCTTTTTGATTCAGGAAAATCATGGAGCCAGTCGAGTTGGCAATTCTTTTGATTGCTTTTGAGGCAGCCACAGTGATATGCCTCTGCATGTGGCCTGGTCAAGTGCCCTGCAGAGAAGGGGTGGAAGGGCCCACTGATCTTCTGGGAGTAAGGCCACAGATGGCGGAGCCTCGGTGGAGACACTACCGGCCATGATTATTCTGCTGTAGAACAGCCTGCCTCCATATATCAGAGCTCTAGTGCTAGTGAAGACTGTGTCTGTCCCGGTGGACGGTGGACCACCTGTGCCAGGTGATGCAAGAGGTAGCACACATGGACTGGGAGGTCACCCAATGGAAATGACCCTGAAAGTCACAACTGCTCTGACATCTATACCAGCAGCTCGTTTCAGGGTTGTACAGGTAACAGTGTGGCATATCCCAGTCAACCACACACAAGTATATAAGGGGGGTCACAGATGTTCTGTATGCGAAGGCCCACATGTACATTAACTTTGACTGGGACCAGGCGAGTCAGGATGCCTAGACCATGGGTTTGCCTGCGTAGCCAGCATACCCCAGGTGCAGGGTGTTATTGATTGCACCTACGTGGCTCAGCACTCCCCATTATTGAATGGGGTGCCATTTGTGACCACAAGGGATACCAGTCCATCAATGTCCAAATCATCTGTGACAACATGATACATGTCATGCAGGTCTGTACCCATTTCCCAGGAAGCATCCATGATAGTTTCATCTTGAGATTCTCGCAGATCCCAGCCTTATTTGAGTGGAATCAATGGCTGGAAGGTTGGCTCATCGGGCCAAGACGTACCCACTGAGGTGGTGGTGCAGAGGCCACAAACTCCTGATGACACTCGCTACAATGAAGCTCATATAATTTATTGAATCCCTACAGTGTGCTTGTCAAGCAGGCTATTGGACTGCTCAAAATGCAGTTCCGGTGCCTCGTTCGGTCGGGGGGAGCCCTCCAATAAAGCCCCAGAGGGTGTCCCGCACCATAGTTGTTTGTTGTGCTCTACACAACATGGCACTACAGTGGGACGAGCAGCTGCACCAGGAGGAGATGGAGGAGCGCCATATCTCCTCAGATGAATAGGGTGAGGAGGAGGGTGTGAAGGGGCAACCCACGGACTAGGTCAAGGGAGGACCTTGGGCGATGGCCAGGATCCGCTTCAGGAGCAGGGCTACGGATGCCTTCATAGCCTTTGGATTTGATGACAACCAGGACTAAGGTGTGAAGATCTCTCTCACCACAAGGTCTGACATTCGCTCACCACTGAGGTGCCTGTGGGAAGTCATCATGATGGTGGCTACGATTCGACTTCCGGGCGGCGAGCGAGGAGGTCGCAGGGAGAGGGGCTCCCGCAAGCGCCAGACAAGGAACCCCCCCCGACAGGCCGGACGGCGGAGGAGGAGAAGCGGCAGCGGCAGCGGAGGAGGAGCAGCAGCGGCAGCGGAGGAGGAGCGGCAGCGGCGGCGGAGAGGCGGCGGCGGCGGCAGAGGAGCGGCGGCGGCAGAGGAGCGGCGGCGGAGGAGAGGCAGCGGCGGCGACAGGGGGGCCCAGCAGCGGCAGGTCCAACCCCTCTCCCTCCCCCCCCCCCCCCCACGCGGGGCCAGGAGCGGTGCGGCAGCGGCGGGCCCTCTTCTCTCTCCCCCCCCCCCCCCACGCGGGGCCAGGAGCGGTGCGGCAGCGGCGGGCCCTCTTCTCTCTCCCCCCCCCACCCCCAGACGCGGGCCGGGAGCGGTGCGGCAGCGGCGGGCCCTCTTTTCTCCCCCCTCCCACCAACCAGCAGCGGGGACCCCCCCCCCCCAACCAGCAGCGGGGACCCCCCCCAACCAGCAGCGGGGACCCCCCCCCCAACCAGCAGCGGAGACCCCCCCCCAACCAGCAGCGGGGACCCCCCCCCAACCAGCAGCGGGGACCCCCCCCAACCAGCAGCGGGGACCCCCCCCCAACCAGCAGCGGGGACCCCCCCCAACCAGCAGCAGGGACCCCCCCCCCAACCAGCAGCGGGGACCCCCCCCCAACCAGCAGCGGGGACACCCCCCCCCAACCAGCAGCGGGGACACCCCCCCCCCAACCAGCAGCGGGGACACCCCCCCCCCAACCAGCAGCGGGGACACCCCCCCCCCCCCTACCGGCAGCGACCACCGGCCCACTCGCCCCTCCCCCCCCCAACTGCAGTGACCATCACGTGGCAAGGACAAAGGGACTCTCTCTCTCTCTCTCCTGGGTGAGTGGGGAGAGAAAACAAAAGAAAAAAGAGACTTATATTTCTGTTCTTTTTAAAAAAAAAACCCAAAAGAAAACTGGTAAAGAGAAAAGGGGTAAAATAAAGGGGTAAAGGAAAGAAGGGGAGAAATAAATTTTTATTAAAAAAAAATATATATATATATATATATATAATAATAAATAAAATAAAAATAGGGTGCGGAAAAGGGGGAAAAGAAGAACAAGGAGAGAAGAAAAGATGATGGGGAAGGGGGAGAAAAAAATGCCAGAAGGGAGCCAAGAGAAAGGGGCACCGGAAGTAGACGGGGCAAAGGGCAAGCCAGCTTGGGCGAACGAGTCAACACGCGAAGCGGCGGGAAGGATGTATCGCCGCATCCAAAAGAGCTGGACGGGCGGGCAACTTCTCCCCTGGGGTTAGAGGGGGGCGTGAATTGGAAGGAAGCCTTTGCCGAGGTGGTGAGGGAGCAGCTGCAGGCAATCAAGGCAGAGTTAAAAGCAGACGCAGAGGCCGCAGCACAGGCAGCAGTGACCAAGGCCATGTCAGGGGTGCAGCAGGCTCTGACCAGATTGGAGAAGAAAGTGGATGCCCAAGGGAAGATACTGGAAGCCCAGGGGGCAACCATTAAAGAGCTGGAGAAGGCAGCGACTGACGTGAGCGACCGGGTCATGTCCCTGGAGAGGGAAATGGCGAAACTGAGTGCAACACAGGGGAGCCTGAAGGGCAGGGTAGACGACCAGGAGAACAGCTCGAGAAGGCAAAATATTAGGATAGTGGGCCTGCCAGAGGGGATCGAGGGTAGAAATCCCACAACATTCGTGGCTGCGATGCTGGGCTCCTTAGTGGGGCGGGAAACTTTTCCCACCCCACCGGAAATGGACAGAGCTCATCGGTCACTGCGCCCGAAGCCCAAGGAAGGGGAAAAACCGAGAGCAGTTATAGCCAAACTGCACCGGTACCGGGATAGGGAGACAATCCTGCGCTGGGCCAAGGAGAATAGAGCCTGCAAATGGAACGGGCACGCCATCCGAATCTACGAGGATCTTGGAGCGGACATAGCTAAGAGACGGGCGGAGTTCAACAGAGCGAAAGCAGCTCTCTACAAGAACAAAGTACGTTTTGGTATGCTGTACCCAGCAAAACTCTGGGTCACATACCAAAACAAGGAATATTTCTTTACAGCCCCTGCCGAGGCGAATAGATTCGTCGAGGAGCACGGGCTGGAAAAACGCCATGGGAAGTAGGGACGAGGGGCCCATGGCAAGGAGAAACGTCATGCCGACGGGGGGGTGGGGAGGGGCGAGGCAAAGCCAGCCCCCTCCCCCCTGGCAGGAACACCCAGAACGAAAAACAACCCAATGCCCAAGGGCCCGCTCCAGGTGGGAGGCCAGGCCCCGGCACGAGGGAACGGGAGTACTGGAGAGGGGAGAGGAGAAGCGGGACAGCAACCTCCGAGAGGGGAGCCACCGTACTAGCAGGAAAGCTAGCGACGGGGGCGCGCAACAGAGCAGGGCCGCAGCGCACCCCCAACAGGGGGGAAGGCGCCAGGCAGGGGAGGGGGGGGATCACCCATCAAAGGTGGGAGAGCAAATGGGGACAGGAATGGGGGAGAGAGGGGCAATGGAGGGGTATACAGGGGAGGGGGGAAAAGGGATAGAGCGGGGGGGGGGGGGGCACTCGGGGGGCGAGAGACCAGGGAGGGGAAATGCAGGGACGAAGGGACAAAAGAGGCCAGAAAGGGAATAGGACCACAAAGTGCCACAGACAAGGGCTCGAAACAGGGAACCGCTGCAAGCACCCACCCAGTACGGTCTGTGGGTGAAGGGGCCCCCCGGAGTGCAGGGGACTACCCGCGTGGCGGACACACAGTGGACGGCCATGGCGGGTGTCCCCGGGACAAGGGGGAACCCCGGAGCGCAGGGACCCGACCGCATGGGGAGAGCAGTGATAGTGGACATCCTGGACGGCCCCCTAACAAAGGGAAACCCCAGAGGGCAGGGGCGCATCCACCGGACAAATATGGTTAACCCCACAGGAGCAAGGGGGCAGAAGCCCCCACCAGAATAGTCACCTGGAACGTAAGGGGACTTAACGGCCCAGTGAAGAGATCTAGAGTCCTCACCCACATTAGAAACATGAGGGCCGACATAGTCTTCCTCCAAGAGACGCACCTGAGGGAGCAGGACCAACTGCGGGTAAGAAAGGGCTGGGTGGGACAAACCTATCATTCCTGTTATGGGGCAAGGGCCAGGGGGGTGGCGATCCTGATTGGCAAGAGGACAATGTTTAGGGCGACAAAGACGGTTACGGACCCAGGGGGACGGTATGTCATGGTCAGCGGGGCCCTGGATGGGGCGCCGGTAGTTCTAGTTAACGTGTACGCGCCCAACTGGGACGACACGAGCTTCATCCAAAAGACCATGGCAGAAATCCCGGACATAGCGACGCACCGACTAATCATGGGGGGGGACTTCAACTGTGTACAGGACCCAAAGACGGACAGATCAAACCCCAGAACGGGGAAAACCTCAAACATGGCAAGGGAACTCAGTCACTATATGGAGCAGATGGGAGCAGTGGACCCCTGGAGATTCACCCACCCGGGGGAGAAAGAATTCTCCTTCTTCTCCCCAGTACACAATGTGTACACCAGAATTGACTTCTTTGTGGTGGGGAAAACGGTGCTTCCAGGGATAGACAAGGTGGAATACTCCGCAATTGTGATATCAGACCACGCCCCACACTACATGGACGTGCGGCTGGAGACGGGAAGGGCCCAGCGCCCCACATGGAGGCTGGACGGTGCCTTACTAGCTGACAAGGCCTTCAGCGAAAGGATAGCGTGGGCCATAGCGGAATACACGGAGAACAACCAAAACGGAGAGGTCTCATCCTCCACGTTCTGGGAAGCGCTTAAGGCCGTACTAAGAGGGGAAATCATTGCCTACAAAGCGCAAAGAGATAGGGAGGAAAGGGTGGCTAGGCAGAAGCTGGTTGACTCCATACTGGAGGTAGACCGTAAATACTCCGAGGCCCCGACCGTAGAGCTCCTGGCGGAGAGAAAAGAATTACAAAGGAACTTTGACCTGCTCTCCACCAGGAAAGCAGTACACCAACTCCGCCAGGCACGCGGGGCCCTGTACGAACACGGAGACAAAGCCAGCCGCCTGTTGGCACACCAGCTGAGAAAGCAGGCAGCCAGCAGGGAAATTGCGCAAATCAGAGGTACCAGAGGCACGTGGGAAACAGAACCAGAGAGGATTAACGAAACCTTCAAGGCCTTCTACCAAGAGCTATACACCTCGGAGCCCCCAACGGGGAAGGCTGGGATGAACCGGTTTCTTGATGGACTGGACATACCAGTCGTGGGAGAGGGCAGAAAACGGGATCTGGAAGCACCACTAGCACTGGGAGAGATCATGTAGAGCATTAGCTCCATGCAGACGGGGAAGGCGCCGGGACCGGACGGATTCCTGGCGGACTTCTACAAAAAATTCGCTACAGCGCTGGCCCCGCACCTGCGGGAGATGTTCACAGACTCGCTAGCTAGGGGCACACTGCCACCCACGTTAGCACAGGCCTCAATCTCGCTGATACCTAAGAAAGACAAAGACCCAACGGAATGTGGGTCATACAGACCCATATCTCTGCTGAACGCAGACGCCAAAATACTGGCCAAAATCCTAGCCAAAAGGCTAGAAGACTGTGTACCTGAGGTGGTCACAGAGGACCAGACGGGCTTCGTCAAAGGTAGACAGCTTACCGCGAACATCAGGCGCCTGCTGAACGTGATAATGACCCCCTCCGGGGAGAGAACACAAGAGGTGATCGTCTCCCTGGACGCAGAAAAGGCCTTCGACAGAGTCGAATGGAAATACCTCATAGAGGTACTGGAGCGGTTCGGGCTTGGAACAGGGTTCACCGCTTGGGTAAAGCTCCTATACAACGCTCCCATGGCGAGTGTACGGACCAACAATACCAACTCCCAATACTTCCAGCTGCACAGGGGCACCAGACAAGGATGCCCACTGTCCCCACTGCTGTTCGCACTAGCAATCGAACCGCTAGCAATCGCGCTCAGGGCAGCAAAAAATTGGAGGGGGATCCGAAGGGGAGATAGAGAGCACAGAGTCTCACTCTATGCGGATGATCTGCTCCTCTATATCTCGGACCCACAAAGCAGCATGGACGGAATCATAGCGCTCCTGAAAGAGTTTGGAGCCTTCTCGGGCTACAAACTCAACATGAGCAAAAGTGAGATCTTCCCAGTACACCCGCAAGGGGGGGGGGGGGGGGGGGGACAGCACTAAAGGGGCTGCCGTTCAAACAAGCCCGAAATAAATTCCGCTACCTGGGGATCCAAATAGCCCATGACTGGAAAGGGATCCACAAATGGAACCTCACCAGCCTGACGGAGGAAGTTAAAAAGGACCTGCAAAGATGGAACACACTCCCGCTCTCCCTCGCGGGGAGAGTCCAGATGATCAAAATGAACGTACTGCCCAGGTTCCTTTTCCTGTTTAGATCCATTCCGATCTACATCCCCAAGGCCTTTTTCAAAGCGCTGGACAAACATATCATGGCGTTCGTATGGGGGGGTAAAAATGCTAGGATCCCAAAGAAGGTCACACAAAAAACAAAATCCAGGGGGGGGCTAGCCCTCCCGAATCTACAATTCTACCACTGGGCGGCAACAGCCGAGCGAGTAAGGGGATGGATCCAGGAGCCAGAAGCCGAGTGGGTGCGTGCGGAGGAGGCCTCCTGCATGGGAACCTCCCTCCGGGCCCTCGACACGGCAGCACTCCCATCCCCACCCAAAAAACACTCCACCAGCCCAGTGGTGACAGCCACCCTCCAATCCTGGAACCAACTGCGGCAGCAATTTGGCCTGTACAAAATGTCGGACAAGGCTCCCATCTGCAACAACCATAGGTTCAAACCAGCACTGACCGACGCCACCTTCAAAAGGTGGAGGCAGGACGGGGGGACACTGACAGTCAGGGACCTATACACGGACGACAGGATCGCAACACTGGACGAACTGACAGAGAAATTTCAGCTAGCTGGGGGGAACGAGCTACGGTACCTGCAGCTCAAAAACTTCCTACGAAAGGAGACAAGGACGTACCCACAACCGCCACGACAGACACTATTGGAAGACCTACTGGACGCAAGTATCCTAGAGAAAGGGAACTGTAGTGACATGTATGACCGACTGGTAGATAGGGACGACACCGTACTGGACGCAACAAGAAGGAAATGGGAGGACGACCTGGGGATGGAGATAGGGTGGGGACTCTGGAGCGAAGCACTGCATAGGGTCAACTCCACCTCCACGTGCGCAAGGCTCAGCCTGACGCAACTAAAAGTGGTACATAGAGCCCACTTAACGAGAAACCGTATGAGTAGGTTCTTCCCGGAGGTGGAGGACAAATGTGAGCGGTGCCAGAGAGGCCCGGCCAACCACGCCCACATGTTCTGGTCTTGCCCCAGACTTGTGGAGTACTGGACAGCCTTCTTCGAGGCTATGTCCAAAGTGGTGGGGGTGAGGGTGGAGCCATGCCCGATAGTGGCGGTCTTCGGGGTTTCAGACCAGCCAGATCTATTCCTGGGGAGGAGGGCGGACGCCCTTGCCTTTGCCTCCCTGATTGCCCGCCGTAGAATCCTGTTTGGCTGGCGGTCAGCAGCACCACCCAGAGCTGCAGACTGGCTGTCCGACCTCTCGGAATCTCTCCAAATGGAGAAAATCAAATTCGCCATCCGAGGGTCGGACGACGGCTTCCACAGAACGTGGGAGCCATTCATGCAACTGTTCCGAGACCTGTTTGTGGCCAACGTACATGAGGAAGAATAGTCGGGTGGCCAAGAACCAGGGGAAAATGGACGGGAATCGGGGGAAGGTAGCCGGGGGGAGGGGGGGGGGGGGGGGGGGCTACGGGCTCGGTATGGGGGTTTGATGGCAAGCCAAGGCCCAAAACCAAACTATAAATAAATGCCTATAAACATGTGCCTCGGCCATATTGGGGAATGTAAAATATGTATGCTGGCTAAAGGGGGCGGCCACAATTATTGTTATGAAGATGCTTACCTGTAAATATTCATGTTAAATTTTTGTGTTTTCCTTTTTTTTTTCTCTCTCTCTAATAACTTGTAATTTGTCATATATAAAATATGAAAACTCAATAAAAAAACATTTATAAAAAAAATGATGGTGGCTACATCTATGGGCAAGGCGCTAAAGTGATTGGCCAGACGCTGCAGGAGAATGACAATGACTTGCAGTGAGAATAGAGGCTCCACTCATCCTCAGTGAAATGCCTGACTCCTGCCTGACCGAGTTGAATGTGATCTGCCACTCTTATATTGGGGCCCAGAGAGACTGAATGACACATCTCTGCTGCTGCTGCCTGCTCCAAGGTCAGGAGACCCTGTGTTTTTCTACACCTACTGATGAGATGGACATACTCTCTACAGATCTTTAGCCCTTGACAACCTGATAACTAAAGAATACTGATAGACATGAGAGGTCTGAGCATTGCTGTTGGGAGGAACGGGGATGAGGGGGTGCAACCTTCCATGGATGGGGGTTGGGAACTAGGGGGGCCCTTGCCAGCAGCGGCACAGCTTCAATGCACCATGAGTGTGTAGGAGGTGGGAGAGACATAACGCTGCCATTATCCCATTGCACAAGGATGAAGAGCCAGGTTTGTACGGGGCTTTGCAGAACATGGCTCCATGACATAGCAGCATTGAGGACCTGCATGGGTCCAGAAAGTGATTTTTAATGCAGATACATCATTACAATTGTAATGGGGGGGGGGGGGGGGGGGAGGGGGGGGGGGGGGGGTGGGCTGGTCCTTGAGGGTCTGGGAATATTTTTGTATTGCATGGGTGTTGCACTGCTTTCCTCCTTGGTGTGCAAGGCTGAAGGTGACCACTGTAGTCGCCACCCTAGCAGTGTTGGCCTCGGTGCAACACATTGCAGGCAACATCTCCTGTGGCCGTAGCCTCTGGGGCTCCTCCAGTCAGTTATGGACCTGCTGGAGTGTCGCTGACATCTCCCTCTGAATGTCCCGGCCGCTCCCCAACGTCTCGATCAGCTCTGGGATACCTGTTCCAGAGGCTCAGCATCTGGCTGGGTCCCAGTTGGGACCTGGGATCCAGCAGCCCTCCAACTTCCGTTTCGCTTGGGCATTTCTTCACCTACCTGATGTGCATCAGCGACTTTGTGATGCTTTCAAGATTGTGTACCAGAGCCCTGTCCACGAACGTTGCTCACCGAGGCACGTATCTCTGAGCTGGCGGAGGGTGGAGATGACGGTTGTGAAGCATCGATTGTGGCATCCTCTGAGCTCTCCTCTGAGGTGGTCTCATGGGAGGCAGGGGAGGAGGCCATCCTGGATGGGCTGGTGCCGTCGGCTGGAGGACCAGCACCATTGGCTGGAGGACCTACAGGAGAAGGAACACATGATCAGTGGGAGGGCTGGGTCATTCTGTATGGCATTAGCAACTCACATTTGACAGGTCCTCCGGGTGGTCTTGGTGGGACCTCACTTCTGCGGCATGCACCGACCTCCGCGTTGCTGAACGCTCTGTTCTCGGCCACTCCCGTAACCTCCAGGGCCCGGTTACTCGAAATTCTTGAGGTTTCGTATGCCCGGCACCACTCGGCCAGTGTGGGCCCTCTCCCAGTGATTATGGGACAGCTTCACCTGTGAAGACAGACAGGGCATCTTTAGTCACACGTACTAGTGGTGGGGCGGAGTGGGCGTGGGGGGGGGGGGGGGGGGAATGGGGGGGGGCGGGGGTTAGTGGTGGTGTGAAGGAAGGTTTTGTGAGTGTTGAGGTGAAGGGAGGGTTGGGGCAAATGGAGGGTGGGAGGGAACTTGTCTCGTGGGGGTGGGAAGGTCTCGGGGAGTGCTGTCAACTCATGTGCATGACCTGGTGTAGGTCGTTGACCTTCTTGCGGCTCTGGAGACCAGTGGTCCTGGTCACACTTCCCGAGCTGACTGCAGCTGGTACTTGCCCTATGGCTCACTCTCCCAGTCCCTTGAGGGAACAGTAGATCTGTTCTGGCTTTGACTGCATCTAGGAGACTGCACTGGTCCTCGTTTCCAAATCTTGGTGCTGATCGTCTCAGTACCATGGCTGTTAGCTGTTTTGAGTTGGCTATGCAAGTGCTGTTTAAGTGTTCCCTGACCTTGTTCGCAGGGGTGGAGCTGGTGAGCATGGTCCTGGCTAATCGGCTGGCGACCCTTCATTTGCGGCATGAAGCCCGTGGGGCCTCATTAAGTGGACCAATTAATATTGTATTGCGTTGCCGGCCTCGTGGGCTGAGCGCCGGGAAGCTTGTGGCAGTTCCTGCACGCCACCAAACTTAGAAATCTTACTGGAGAATCGAGCTCTATATTTTCCTGGGGCAAACGAATCAGATGCAAAACCACCATGAGCATAAAGTGAATTACTTTTTTAAAAAATTGTTAAAGAGTCTGAATATACAATGGGTTTTCCTGCTGTCAGTGCCGATGGGATTCTCCCCGCTTTTCTTGCTCGGACCGACACTTTTTTTTTTAAATAAGGGACAATTCCGCCCTCAGATTAGAATGTTAACCATTTAAAACTTCTACTCAAATATCTGTGAAGTATTAAAAATACTGAAGTATTAAAAATGTTTAAATCAGAAAACAATGGAACCTTAGTGACTGGGCCAGAATTTCATGGCATGTTCAAAAATTGTAAATCAGGCCATTTGTTGATGTTGTGTTCCCAAGTTCTGAATGAACCCATATGTCATGGTTAGGCTGGAGTTCCCCTTTCTGCATGCCCCATAAGTGCCCCTCCCATGCATCTTCATTACCCAATCACCCAGTGTCCAAACAATGGAAAGAACTCTTGAACCTCATATTACCATTTTGGAAGTCTTTTAAATGCTCTGAAGATAAAGAAAGAATCAATCATCCATTGAAACTCCATAGAAAAAAAATCACTCTTGTTCGGAGCTCATAAAAATATCAATCTTGAAAAGAAATCTCAGTTGAAGTCCTCATAAATCTGTCAAAATAAGCAAACAGCCATTCAAAATTCTCCTCAACACACTTCAATCATATTTCCTGCTCATAAAATTGTCAATCAAATGTCACAGACACCTGACATGCTGTGTAAACAACCCTGTTGAGCTAAATCCATTTGTCAGCTTTGGGACTCAGTCAAGCATTCATTATGAGATTTAATTGTGCAACTGCATAAACAAACACTCCAGAGTTGAATTAAATGGTACCTTTAAAGTTCAAAGAGTTGCTCGACCCAGATTTGGGATGGCCAAGCTAGCTCATTGTGCAAATTCAAAACTCAAAGATCTGTGCAGATTCAAAGCTCAAAGATCAAGGGACATAGGAATTGGCAGGAAAGTGACCTTGAGATGAATCATTATCATACCTAGTGGCAGCACAGGCTGGAGGGGCACATGACCTCCTCCTCCTATTTCTCATATTCACATGTTCTTAAAGTGTTGAATACTGGTACAGATGTTTTGCAGAATTATAACCAATTATGTGTGTGGGTTTTGTGCGATTTCTACATTATTAATTGAAACCTTCAGGTTCTGAGCTTTCATATAATAAAAAAAGTATTGCAAAATCTGTCTCACTGTGCAGTAATTATGTTCAATTACCTCTCTGTTCATGTTCACAATACTGTGTTATATTAAGAAAAGCCATCAATTGTTAGCCAAAGGAAGGCAGCAATTCTGTTTTTTAACCTCATTAAATTGCTACAAAAACATGAAAGTAATCAGTTTTTTTCTAAAAAGTAAACAGGCACTTGATTTATTGCCATAATCCTAATCATACGGCACAGCTACTCACAGAACAGCAGAGATATAATGATAGAAGCAAAACATCGATATTACACACTGCACGCGGACAACTTATCTTCCTTTAACTAACCACGGGCATTTTATTTGAAAAGCTGGCTCTGAATGATTGGGACATTGCACAATTCAGATCATTTTTGATTTCAGGTTTAGTCAAACAATCACAGCCTGCTTTAATCTCAATCGTTCCCTCATCCCAATTTAATTCTCTTGTTTCCATCAGGTTAAAATCCAAGTAAGAAAAAGAGGAGTAGAAAGTCACCTTGAGCATTGCTGCACCATGATCAGTATCGCATGTTGACTTCAATGGAACGCAGCACCTGATGTAGCTTATCACGGAAGCACAAAGAAAGATTGCATGTTCTGTGCTACAGCCAAAGGTGCATTTCTATCCCAAGAATATGCTTTACTTCGAGATACCTTTCCCTGATATTTTTTCACGAACATATCACTGGGACATGGTGCACAATTGATTTAATTTATCTTCAAATAATTCCCGTTTACTATTTTACAGCAGCATTTAAATTTTCATAGACAGCCTCTCCTCAAACACAATTAACCAGAAACTCATTGCCTACGTGCCCCTCTGTAACATTGCCATATTTTGCACCTTACATCGGTTAATGTGCTGCTGAAACTCGCGCCCTTTTTTGTTATCTCTAGATTTGGCTGTGCCAATGCTCTGCCGGCTACCCTCCCCCCTGCACATTCTGTGAACTTGAACTATTCAAAGCTACACACATCCTAACTCGCGGTGAGTCCCGTTCATCCTTGACGTTCGCTGACCTACATTGACTTTTAGTCTCGAAACATCTCATCTCAATTTTTAAATGACCATTCCACCTCTCTTTGGCTTTGTCACCTCCTTCACATAGTGGTTTGAATTATGGCTTCACAGCGCCAGGGTTCCAGGTTCGATTCCCGGCTTGGGTCACTGTCTGTGTGAAGTCTGCATGTTCTCCCCATGTCTGCGTGGGTTTCCTCTGGGTGCTCCGGTTTCCTCCCACAAGTCCTTGAAGATGTGCTGTTAGGTAATATGGACATTCTGAATTCTCCCTCAGTGTACCTGAACAGGTGCCTGAATTTGGCGACTAGGGGCTTTTCACAGTAACTTCATTGCAGTGCTAATGTAAGTCTACTTATGACAGTAAAGATTATTATTATTATTATTGTCTATGGGATTTCTGTACCTCTCCAATTCTGGCCTTCGATGCAACCCCGACTTTTACTGCTTCACCATTGGCAGGAGTGCCTTTGGCTGCTCTAGAATTCTCTTCCTAAACCTCTCCATTTCTGTACTTTGCCTCCTTTAAATCATTCCCGAAAATCTAGCTTTGTGTAAGCTACTGGCCATATCTACTTATGTGGTTCAATGTTAGACTTTGTTTGAAAATGTGCCTGTGATATTCTTTGGGATGTTTAACGAGGTACAGCGAAAAGTATTTTTCTGCAAGCAGCTCAATGGATCATTAAGTACATGAAAAGAAAAGAAAGGAAAAGAAAAGAAATAACAGGGCATCACAAGGTACACAATGTGACTACATAACACCGGCATCGGGTGAAGCATACAGGGGTGTAGTGTTAATGAGGTCAGTCCAGAAGAGAGCCGTTTAGGAGTCTGGTAACAGCGGGGAGGAAAGTGTTTTTGAGTCTGTTCGTGTCTGATCTCAGACTTTTGTATCTCCTGCCTGATGGAAGAAGTTGGAAGAGTGAATAAGCCGGGTGGGTGGGATCTTTGATTGTGCTGCCCGCTTTCCCCAGGCAGCGAGAGGTGTAGATGCAGTCAATGGATGGGAGGCAGGTTCGTGTGATGGATTTGGCTGTGTTCATAGTTAACATTTGTTAACACAAATAGTTAACATTTGTGAAGAGTAAGCATCTTCACCTTTGAAATACTTTGGCACTGATCAGCCGATGAAAATAACCACAACCTGGAAGTTAACCCCAGAAGAAGATTCCGAAGATTATGTAGGTGAAAGCCAGGAAAAAAAAGAACCACGTACAGCTCTATGTGATTTCCAGCTAAGTTCTGAGTGTGATAGAATTTGGCGGTATTCTGAGTGAGGTGAAAGAATGCTGCGATGGGAAACAAATGAAACCTATGAATGCTTTAGTTTTAACCATCAGGATCAAGAGTGTGATACAATAATAGAATTCCATGAAGTGGGTGTCCACTCTAGCTACAACCTGTATCTACGGGACTGGAGAGAATAGTTTAATCAGAGAGAGAATAGTTGCTGGAATGCAGAGATGTGTAAAAGGGATGTTTACAAAAATCTAAATTGACAGTGAAAGCTTCTGTCAATGTAAGTAAAGCCGACTTCTGGTGGCGGCCATGGAGTGAGTGGGTAGCTCATTTGGTGGCTCCCACTCAAGGCGGATGTTTTTTGGTCTTTTCCCTACCCGAAGGGCAAAGTATTTGAGGGCAAAATGTACAGCAGTGCCTGGGGAAGGTAATACTCCTCTGGTATGGCTGGTGGATGGATTCACGGACAAGGAGTGGTGAAAGGAAGAAAGAGCTGCTGAAGCGGGAGAATGGCAAAGATGACGGAGGACAAGGGGCTGCGTTGCCTGCCCAGTGGTCGATGGAGCAGTAGCGGGAGTTCTTGAATTATGTTTCGGCAGCAGAGTAAAGAGGCCCTGGAAGATCAAGCCAAGGTAGTGGAACCACTGAGATCTGGGATCAGGCGAGTGGAGCAGAAGGTGGAGTCCCAGGGCTTGGTGATCCAGAAAATGGAGAAAGCAGTGGGGGAGCAGGTCTTGTTGGTGGCTGAGGTGGGAATGATTTGGAAGAGCCAGAAAAAGCTGAGGGAGAAGTTTGAGGATTTGGAGAATCTCTCCAGAAAGCAAAACCTAAGAATCGTCAGGATACTTGAAGGCGTTGAAGGTGCGGAGGCCCCGGTGTACGTGCCAAGGATGCTGAAGAAATTAATGGGGAGTGGGGCCATTGGTCAACCCCTGGGCAACAGGATAGCACAGTGGTTAGCACTGTTACTTCACAGCGCCAGGATCCCAGGTTCGATTCCCTGCTTAGGTCACTGACTGTGTGGAGTCTGCACAGAACGTTCTCCCCATGTCTGCGTGGGTTTCCTCCAGGTGCTCCGCTTTCCACCCTCAAGTCCCAAAAACCGGGACGTTACGATAATTTGGACATTCTGAATTCTCCCTCAGTGTACCCGAACAGGCATCGGAATGTGGTGATTCGGGAATTTTCACAGTAACTTCATTGCAGCTTTCACAAAGGGTCAGCTGGACTCGAAACGTTAGCCCTTTTCACTCCCTGCAGTGCTGCCAGACTTGCTGTGATTTTCCAGCATTTTCTCTTTCGTTTCAGATTCCAACATCCGCAGTAATTTCCATTTATTCATTACAGTGTTAATGAAAGCCTACTTGAAAAAAAAATGAAATGAAAATCGCTTATTGTCACGAGTAGGCTTCAATGAAGTCACTGTGAAAAGCCCCTAGTCGCCACATTCCGGCGCCTGTTCGGGGAGGCTGATACGGAAATTGAACCGTGCTGCTGGCCTGCCATGGTCTGCTTTAAAAGCCAGCAATTTAGCCCAGTGTGCTAAACCAGCCCCACTTGTGACACTAATAAAGATTATTATTATTATGCAGGTGGACCAAGCGCACAGGGCTCAGAGGAGGAGGCTGCACACGGGCGAGCCAACGAGTGCATTGGTGGTGCGGTTGCACAGTTTTCTTGACAATGAGAAGATCCTTCAATGGGCGAGCAGACCAGGAAATGTAGCCTGGAAGGGAACGAGCTGCGGGTGTACCAGGGGAAGACAGGATGTGATAAGGCATTGGCATCACAGGAGCCTGTTTCACCATTCAATATGTTCATGGCAGATCAGCCAACTCAAACCCCCAAAATCAGCTTCACCCCTTATCCTTTGATCCCCTTCACCCCAAGTTCCAAATCTAACTGCTTCTTGAAAACATACAGGGCCGGATTCTCCGTTTGGTAGTCTCTGTACTCCTGCCAGAGCTGAATTGCACCAGTTTTACGATCCCCTTGCATTGTAACTCAGTCAAGCTCAGTGTTCCATGCTGCGCAATGGTGTGAAATACAAGGGATTTCCATGGAATCCTGCTATTGGATCACCAGCTTGAGCAAGTGGCCCAATAACGAGGTCCTGCTGCTGGCCAACTGCACACTGCAATTGGCCCCGACACCTCCCACCACAAAGTGGCGCTCCCCCCACCGTAGAGCAGGTCCCCACTCCCGGATTGCCTGGGCCTCCCAACCTCCCAAGTAAGGGGGTGACCCGACCCATTCCCCCCCCCCCCCCCCCCCCAGGGAACCCCTGTAATAGGGGGAACCCCCAGATACCCCATGCCTAAATGAACCCCTTCACAGACCCTGCCCCCCCACACACAGAACCCTCCTCACATACTCCTTCCCCCCCTCAGAAAAGGGACCCCCATCTGGAAGTTAGACAGTTGTCCAAACTGGGGCAGTAGGTAGCATTATAATTCTAATACTCCACATGTCAATTTCTCAAAGGAGCACAGCTGTGCCTGCATCTGGTTCCTACAGTTCCATTAGCTGCAAGCCATTCATAGCTTTCAAATAGTGGACTGCGATTGACCGCTTGTAAAAACCATCTGCGGCTTTGATCCATTCATATCCTTTCGAGCTTCAGTCGTGAAATTCCAATGTTTGTAAACATTGACCACATCAAAGAGAGGTAAGTGCAGTGAAAGCACATGCTTGAGTGCTTGGAATGCATTTTTTTTTTTGGCCCACGGCAAAGTCCATCAGATCAGATTAATCATTACTTAGCCCACAAGTGATCCGTAACCCATGTGATTCCTGACCCGGAAACCGGAGATTCACATGAGACCGGAGCATAGGGCACTGGGCCCACAACATAGATTCAAATGGGTCCTTAAGACTCATTTGCATTCATTTACAACCCCCCCCCCCCCCCCCCCCCCCCCCACCGCCCACTGCGCGCATCATGGGCCTTGTTCATGCAGCCAGCAGGCGTCAGAGCATCATGTTGGGAGCTGATCCCAATTTTCCCTTGATGCTCGATTCTTTATCCTATCAGGGAAAGGATTCCGGGATCTCAGGATGGAGAACCCAGCCCACAATGTTTTGCCCTCAACAACTTCCTGTGGCAACAAATTCCACAGGCTCACCACTCTTTGGGTGAAGACATTTCTCCTCATCTCTGTCTTAAATGGTCTACCCCTTATACTCAGACTGTCACCATAGATTTTGGACACACCCACCATCGGAAACATCTTTTTTGCATCTACCCTGTCCAGTCCTGTTGGAATTTTATAAGCTTCTATCAGATCCCCCTCATTCTTCTGAAGTCCAGCGAATACATTCCTAACAGATTCAATCCCTCCTCATCAAGCGGTTATTGGATAGGCATATGGAGTGCACTAGAATGATTGGGAGTACGTTGATTTGATCTTAGATTCAGACTAGTTTGGCACAACATTGTGGGCCGAAGGGCATGTACTGTACTGTACAGTTCTATGTTCTATGATCATTGTCCGTCCTGCCATCATAGAAATAAGTCTGGTAAATGTTCGCTGTAATCCCTGAATAGCAAGTAGATCCTTCCTCAGACAAGGAGACCAAAACTGCACATAATATTCCAAGTGTGGCTCACCAAGGCTCAGTATAATTGCAGCAAGACATCCCTGCTTCTGTATTTGAATCCTCGCGCAATGAAGGCCAACATACCATTTGCCTTCTTTACCGCCTGCTGCATCTGCATGCTTACCTTCAGTGACTGGTGTACAAAGACACCCAGAACTTGCCTCCTAATTTATGGCCTGTCAGATAATAGTCTGCCTTCTCAATTTTACTATCAAAATGGTTAACTTTGTATTTATCTGCATTATACTGCATCTGCCATTCATTTGCCCACTCACTCGATCTCTACAACCTCCTCACAGCTTACACTCCTGCCCAACTTTGTGTCATCTGCAAATTTGGAGATATTCCATTTTGTTCCGTTATTAATATATATTGTGAATAGATGCGGTCCAAGCACTACAGTACCCCACTAGTCACTGATTTGATTTGATTTATTATTGTCACATGTATTGGTATACAGTGAAAAGTATTGTTTCTTGCATGCTATATAGACAACGCATACCGTACATCGAGAAGGAAGGAGAGACTACAGAGTGTAATATCATAGTCATAACTAGGATGTCGAGAAAAGATTAATTTAGTACAAAAGTCTGATGGCAGCAGGGAAGAAACTATTCTTGAGTCAGTTGGTATGTGACCTCAAACTTTTGTATCTTTTTCCTGACGGGAGAAGGTGGAAAATTGTATGTATGGGGTGGGGTCCTTAATTGTGCTGCTTGCCTTCCCGAGGGAACGGGAATTATAGATAGTGCCAATGGATGGGAGGCTGGTTTGCATGATGGACTGGGCTACAGTCACGACCTTTTATAGTTTCCTGCGGTCTTGGGCAGAGCAGGAACCATACCAAGCTATGATACAACCAGAAAGAATGCTTTCAATGGTTCATCTGTAAACGTTGGTGAGAGTCGTAGCTGACATGCCAAATTTCCTTAGTCTTCTGAGAAAGTAGAATCGTTGGTGGGCTTTCTTAACTATAGTGTCGGTATGGGGGGACCAAGACAGGTTGTTGGGAATCTGGACACCTAAAAACTTGAATCTCTCGACCCTTTCTACTTTCTACTTCGGTTCCATTGATGTAGACAGGGGCATGGTCTCCTCTACGCTTCCTGAAGTCAATGACAATCTCCTTCATTTTGTTGACATTGAGGGACAGATTATTGTCGTTGTACCAGTTCACCAGATTCTCTATCTCATTCCTGTACTCTGTTTTATCATTGTTTGAAATCGAGTTGGAGGGGAATTTAGCCACACAGTCATAGGTGTATAATGAGTATAGTAGGGGGCAGAGGACACAGCCTTGTGGAGCACCAGTGTTGAGGATTATCGTGGAGGAAATGTTGTTGCCCATCCTTACTGATTGTGGTCTGTGGGTTAGGAAGTTCAGGATCCAGTCTCAGAGGTAGGAGCCGAGGCCCAGGCCACGGAGTTTGGGATGAGTTTCGGAGGAATAATAGTGTTGAAGGCTGAGCTGTAGTCAATGTATAGGAGTTTGACATAGGTGTCTTTGTTATCTAGGAGTTCCAGTGTTGAGTGCAGGACCAGGGAGATGGCGTTGGCTGTGGACCTGTTGCAGCAGTAGGCGAACTGTACGTGGATCAAGGCAATCCAGGAGGCTGGAGTTGATTCGTGCCATGACTAACTTTTGGAAGCACTTCATAATGATGGATGTCAGAGCTACTAGACGATAGTTGAAGAGATTTACCATGTGGATCTAGTGAAGTCTCGCAACATTAAAACTCAGGAGAAATTTGAGTTAAACGTCTCGATTGTAAATAAGAATCTTTTATTGCCTCTACTTGATTTCAATTGAGAGAAACTTAAATCTATTCTCAATAAAGTCTGGTGAGCAATGGACTTAAAGAAAAGTAATTTATAAAACAATTTAGCTTTCAAAATAATACAGAAATGGTTTCTTGCTTACGGCAAATCAGCTTGCATTTACTTCAAAGTCTGAATCCATCTGTCTACACCTCTATGTCGTCCTAATTGATTTGGGTGAGAATTAAATACATTTGATTCGATGGTTAACTGTCAATCCTCAATGTGCAACATAAGTTCTGAATGTTTCATGTTTGAATATTTGTGTATGCTATGGAATGTGATTTTCTGCTATTATTAAGACTGATTTTTACTGGTTTTCTGCTGATTTTGCTTTATCCAAATTCTGGACAATCGTGCCTTCATATTACTATGGTGCTTACTTCGACCTTGATCTCGATTACTGGTACAGCTTATTTCTGAATGTCAAACTGACTTTGAAAATCTGTTTATTACAACAATAGCTTGTTCATTTTGTCAGCAAAAATGTTGTTTTGATCTACAATTTTTTCTGCATGTGTCAGGCTTTTTATGCTTCTGTTAAAGTTATGTGTTTTGTCATGGCCTGAGGTTTTGAGTACTGAAATCCTTATTTTAAAATGGGTATTAAAACTGGGCTTTAACCTATTAGTGAATAGTAAATCCCATTCAATAGTTACTAAGACACGCTGCTTGGCTTTTCTTTGGTACAGGGATGATGGTCGCCTCCTTGAAGCAGATAGGGACCTTAGATTGTTGTAAAAAGAGATTGAAGGTGTCTGCGAATACCCCCGCCAGCTGATCCGTGCAAGACCTGAGTGCTCGTCCGGGTACCCCGTCCGGGCCAGTAGCTTTCTGTGGGTTGATCTTTGAGAAGGCTGCTCTGACATCTGCAAAGGTGACCTCAGATACATGTTCATCCGAGGCTTCCAGGGTGGAGGGCGTGCTCTCGCTGACCTCTTGCTCAAAGCGGGCATAGAATGTGTTGAACTCATCAAGGAGGGGTGCGTTGGAGCCAGTGATTTTACATGCCTTCATCTTGTAGCCCATTATGTCTTGCAGACCTTGCCATAGTCGACGGGGGTCCATGTGGCTAGCCTGGGACTCGAGCTTGGTCCGGTACTGTCTTTTGGCATCTTTGATGGACTTCCTTAGATCATATCTTTCTTTCTTGTATAGGTCAGGGTCGCCTGACTTAAACGCCTCAGACCTAGACTCCAGCAAGCAGTGGATATCCCTGTTCATCCAGGTTTCCGGTTGGGAAACACACGGATTTGTTTCTTTGGCACACAGTCTTCTACACACTTACAAATGAAGTCAGTTACTGTAGTGGCGTACTAGTTCAGGCTGGTCGCAGAGTTTTAAATACTGACCAGTCCACTGACTCTAAGCAGTCCCGTAGGAGATCATCCGATTCCTCAGACCAACATTGCACGACTTTCTTTGACGGATTCCAATTTGAAAAACACACGTTTATTCTTACTCTTTGTTTCCTGTCTGCCAACCAGTTTTCTTTCGATCTCAACACACTATCCCTAATCCCATGCACTTTACTTTTACAATTTAATCTCTTATGCGAGACTTTGTCAAAAGCCTTCTGAAAGTGACATCCACTGGCTCTCCCTCATCACTGTACAAGTTTTATCCTCCAAGAATTCCAGTAAATTTGTCAAACATGATTTCCCCTTTATTATTCCATGCTGTCTCTGTCTGATCTTGCCACTGTTTTCTGAGTGCTTTGCTACAAGACCTTTGGGAATGCATTGTAGAATTTTCCCCACAATGACCTCAGGCTTACTGGTCCGTAATTTCTTGTATTCGCCCTACCTCACTTTTTAAATAGTGGAGTTAGATTTGCTACCCTCTAATCTGCAGGAACTGTTCCAGAGTCTATACAATCCTAGAAGATGACCACCAATGCCTCCACTATTTCTAGGGCCACTTCCTTATATACTCTGGGATGTAGATTATTAGGTCCTGGGGCCTTCAATCCCATCAATTTCCCCAACACCATTTCTCTACGACTATTTATCTGCTTTAATTCATCCCTCTCACTGAACCCTGTGTTCCCCAACATTCCTGTTATCTTATTTGTCTGCTCATTTGTAAAGACAAAACCAAAGTATTTATTTAGTTGCTCAGCCATTTCTTTGCCCCCCCCCCCATTAAAACTTCCTCTGTTTCTGACTGTAAGGGACCTACATTTGTCTTCACCAATCACTTTTTCTTCACGTACCTCTTGAAAATTTTAAAGTCAGTTTTTATGTACCCTGTAACTTTACTTCATACTCCATTTTCCCCTTCTTAATCAATCCATTGGGTCCTTCTTTGCTAAATTCGAAATTGCTCCAAATCCTCAGACCTGTTTGGTTTTTCTTGCCCAATTTGTATGCTTCTTCCTTGGATCAAATACTATCTCTCTTCCCTTGATAGCCATGGATTGGCCACCTTTCTCATTTTACTTCTGCACCAGACAGGAATCAACAATTGTTGCAGGTCCCCCATGCGCTCCTTGAATGTTTGCCATTGGCTATCCACAGTCATCCTTTTAAGTAATGTTTCCCAATCGATCATAGCCATACTGTGTCTTAGAAAGCTCCACAGAAAGTGAATATTATTGAAAATGTCATCGGGAAGAAGAAAACCTGTCCTGCTTGTTTATAAAAGTGCAGATAACAGAATAATTTATCAACCAACTGTTTAAATTGAATAAAACAAAACAACAGTTCCATAATGAGGATGAAACTCTTGGTTTAGGCACAACTATTGCTTGAAGTTTATGGACCTGTACAAAACAATGCATTAACAAATTATGCGGAAAGCAATTTTATTTCCACTGGGAGTGCACAATGTGTCAACCTTCAATTTTCTACTGAGGCAGAATAGTTACTTCTAGTTTCTTGTAGATAACAAGCAAATCATACTTTAGCTAGGAAGTGGGATTAGAATTGATGCATTAACTTATAATGAATAAGTGAGGATGCTTAATGGTCCAAGTGGCAGAGAAACTTATGATTCTAATCCTTTCACTGCTCCTTTTTTGACAAAGACATTGGAATACGAAGAACCAGTGGTTAAAAAAAAATATGATTTGCAGAGCTGATTTTCAAATAATTACAAGTGTCACTGAGCCTATTCTGGGTGCTGGAGTTATTCGACACATGCAAATTGTGACTATAAATTATGAAAATTGTAACCAGGGATGGTTCATCAAAACTTACAAAAACAAACTTCTTCACCTCAACACCTTCACCTGAGATCGGTTGTTAGGACTTATTATGTACCTTCAAGTTGGTTCCAAGGCCAAATATCTGCAGTTGAGGAAATTCTGTAAAATAACTCGTGAGGAGGGACCTTAATGATCTTGTTGAGTTAAGAGTGCTTCTAGCTGGCAAGGTATTGTCAGCATCTCTTCAATGTTTGTGATGGAAAGGAACATGTGGTTGTGCAGTAGTATAAAGCCACTTTACAACCCCGCCCCCAAAAAACAAAATGGGTCAACAGGGCATCTAATGGCATCTGTCATCAGTTGGGCTTGCCCATGTAATCTTCAACACAAAACATTTTTGACCACTAAATTGCTGAAAGCATGAATTGATAGTGCCCCAGTGAGGTAAACTAGGCTTCTGGAACTAGAGTAAACACGGCATCCAACTACGTATTTCCTTAACCTACAAGAGATACTCAGTGTAAGATGAATATGCAAGTATATATTACAGTGGGTAGGGCAGCACGGTGGCCTAGTGGTTAGCACAGCTGCCTCACGGCGCTGAGGTCCCAGGTTCGATCCCGGCTCTGGGTCACTGTCCGTGTGGAGTTTGCACATTCTCCCCGTGTCTGCGTGGGTTTCGCCCCCACAACCCAAAAATGTGCAGAGTAGGTGAATTGGCCACGCTAAATTGCCCCTTAATTGGAAAAAATAATTGGGTAATCTAAATTTAAAAAATATATATATATTACAGTGGGTAAATTCAATATAAATCAGGTCTGAAAAGTGTAATAAAGAGGGGAAAAATAATGTTTAATTTGAGAGAGAATAGATGATAAATGGCATGCAAAGAAATCTGTAACAATTAAAATTACCACTACAAATGAGTCTCCACAAATACAACAGTTATTTATCAATACCAGCTGTTGATCGGTAATAATGAACAATTAGCATGTATTATAGTTGTACAGGCTTCTGCTTGAAATATCAAGGCCTTAACTTTCGCTTGGAAATTTAGAGGAACGTGAGTCGGCCATTTTCCCCCTCAAACCTGTTCCAGAATTCAGTGCGGTCACGGCTGATCTAAAAGTAGAAAATGCTGGAAATACTCAGCATATCTGGCAGCACCTACGGAAGGAGAAACGGAGTTAATGGGTGGAATCTTATTGAGGCACCGAGGGTCTTGCCTGCTGCCTAGAGAGCTGGCGAGAGACCCACGGTGCCTCTTTTCAAGAAGGCCTGCTGAATTATGTGTTAATCAGGCCAGTGGCAGGTCTTCCCCAGGAGTCAAGACATTGGCGGTGGAAGTATGAAACGTTTATGGTCAATCAGGAGCTGCTGAAGTCCTCGGATCGCAGAGCAAACTAGGTAACACAGTTGCAAACACAGGTACATAATGTGGGGGACGGAGGTTTGCAAGTTAGTGGGGGAGTTCCGGGTGTTGGCAACAAGGGCAGGGAGTGGCTCTCATTGTCCCCACCCTCCACCATCCTGATGTCCAGCCCCTTGATCAGGCACTCAATGCCTTTGTTCAAGGGAAACCTCTCCTAACTCCCAATGCACCCCCACTTCTGCACTGAGATGAAGCTGGCTGCATGGTTTTAGCTGTCATGTACAATACCACATGGTGGCAGTCCCGACTGCAGCTGGGTAAATACCAGCAGTGGTGGAATGAGGTTCTTAAGTTATTATTAATTTGCCAATTACAGACCTCAAGTGGTGGTGAGGCAGGAAGGTCAACTCGACGGCTTGCCACACAGAACTTAATTCTAGTAGGCCACCATCCCACCTAACTAAATTCCATTCCTACCTTCAACCTCACCAGCAGAGAGGGCAGAATATCCCATCCAATGTTTTGGGTCAAAGACCTTTCTTCCGAACCCATGGCTAGTCTGTATCCTAACTCTATCCACCCACTTTGGCTCCTTACCCCTTAATATCCCCAGCTTGCAAAAATGTATCAATGGTTGGGCTATTATGACATGACAAGAACTCCAGCACCGTATATTCAAAACTTTTTTCCTTATTGCCATTTCTAAAAATTGGATTTGTGCTGAATTAGAAAAGATGACTGCTACAAATCACTTGACCACAGGGTTGGTCCTTCTCTAAGATCCACCACTGGGAGTTGCAATGCCACAATAATTATTTGTTCAGCTTCTGGAACTTTACACCTCATTGTATAGACCCCCTGTAATTACAAAAGGCCAGGAGACTTGCACATAAGAACTTGTTATGCGCACAGAGCTGCCAACAGGCTCACATCACATCTGAAACTGACCACGCTCAGTTCAAAAAGAACGTTTTTGCAACTGATAGACTCATCTAGCTAATGGAGTCTGTGGGTCTGTTGAGACATTCGCTTCCCAGCACTAAATCCTCAATGTAGATGGTGTCACTAATAAGTGGAACATCAGCCCTGAAATGAATGCTAATTCAAGATACTGGATAAACACCCCTTGTGAATTCATTATTCACAAGGAAGGTCACTCAAGTGACCATTTTGAAATCCATACATGCCTTTGAGAACTAAGAACTAGGCAGTCTGTGGTTTAAAATCCACTTATGAACCATCAAGAAGCAGGCCCTTTCAGGTAGAATAAAAACCTGTTCCTCGAAACCTGTCCCTGCTAGAAGATTTTATATGATCACCTACAGAACTGATCCAGTGGCTGTGAACATACTTTATCTTGCAGTGACTACTAACTGAAAAGTGAATACTACAACTCTGGTCTTCATCCATCTGAACCTGAGCGCCAACATTAAAGAATTCTTCATTGGACTCTGACATTGAACTGTGGAAATCATGTTAATTAAGATTCATTTCATTGAATTTACAGTGCAGAATGAGGCCATTCAGCCCATCTAGCCTGCACTGGTCCTTCGAAAGAGCACCTTTCTTAAGCCCATGCGTCCACCCTATCCCCATAACCCAGTAACACCACCCAACCCTTTGGACACTAAGGGACAATTTAGCATGGTCAATCCACTCAACCTGCACTTCTTTTGACTGTTGGAGGAAACTGGAGCACCCAGAGGAGACACGGGGAGAAAGTGCAACCAGTGAGGCAGCAGTGTTAACCACTGTGCCACCATGCCACCCCTCGTATTGTGAAGCGCACTTTCTCTATCTTCCCTTTACTGCATGGGTACATGTGTATGTATTTGGAGTGGTACATTGGTAACACCCCTCCTCCTGGGTCTTGAATGTGGAAAATAAATAAACCTTCTGAATTCATCCTAACATGAGCTTACTGTGGAATATTAGCAACTGGGAAAACAGGCCAACCCCAAACTAATGTTTTAAAAATTAATTTAAAACACCTTTTGCTTAGGGACAGATGCAAGAGGGAATCAGGGACCTTTGACTGACTGTCTCTCTCTTACCTGAAACTAAATCTTCAATTAATATTAGCATTTGAGTTAATAGCTACTGCATTTTGTGGGAGTGAACTCCACACTTCTACCAGCCATTGTGTGAAGAAATCTTTCCTAACTCTACTTGAATGTCCTGATTTTAAGGTCAAGTGCTCTTGTCCTAGATAACCCTACCAATGGAAATGTTTTAGCTACCTACCCTGTCAGATATCTTTATTGTCTCAAAAACCTATCTCAAATTATTTCTCAACTCTCTAAATTCTTCGGAAAGTTAGTTTATATTCAATAATATCTCTTCCTAATCTACCGTTTGCTGCTGTGATAAAATTTTTGTGAATCTGAATTGCCTCCCTTCCAAAGCCGATCTCTCCCTTTAAAAAACAATTCCCCGATTTGTACATAATATTTAAATATGGTCCAACCAGAAATTTGCAAACCTGCAGCAAACCTTTCTCCATTTTATATTCTTATCCTTTGGCCACAAAGAGTAACACTCCATTAGTCGTTTTGATTATGTTTGCACCCATTCATGTTATTTTAAATAATCTGTGTACATGGGTACTTAAAGCTCTTTAAACCTCTATTGACCCGAGCTTTCAATCCAAAGTGGATAGCTTAACATTTACCTGTATTGAATTCCATTTCTCACACTTTGTATTTTCTCATCAGTAAGATATTTGACCGCCAGGAATGAAAGCAGGAACCCTGGCTCCCCGCTGATGAACAGTGGGTCCTTGGGTGGCATTTTCCAAACAACAACCAAAGAAAGGGCCACAGCTGACCACTAGAGTAGAATAGAATTTGAGTGGAATAGAAGTTCATACATTCCCTACAGTGCAGAGGAGGCCATTCAGCCCATCGAGTCTGCACCAACCCTCTGAAAGAACACCCTCCTGAGGCCCCGTCACACTACCTAACCTTTGGAGTACGTATCCACTACCTCCACATTCTGTCAGTACTGCCTACCTAATCTCAGACCCAAGTTAATAATTTTCCTTCAATTTCCTGTCTTAAATTTTAACCCATAATTTTGTTTGTGGAACCTTGACAAATGGCGGCTGCTTGAAGTTCCTCAAGTGAGGGAGCAGCAGAGTCAGAAAAGAAGAAAAGTGACTGGCAGGAAGGATTAGAGGCTTGTTGTCATTGTGGGGGAGTGCATTCCCAAAACAGTTGCAAGTGGCTGAATGTTCAGCTTATACATTCAATGACTGCAGCAGCCACCATTAACAGGCTGTACCATCTTCACAGCTGAAGAGTTTAAACTATTCAGTAAGTCCAATAGAATCCAACGTGTGAGGATGGCACCTACCACCCCACTTCAAATGGGTTGGCTGAAAGAGTAGTCTGAACTTCCAAAATTCAATGAAAAAACAGTCTAAACGGCCGCTGATCCTTCGTTTAGCAGTCCTTTTGCTCTAGTTCAATACAATTCTGCATACCACCACTGTCTTCACCCCAGCGAAGCTGTTAATGGACTTGGGATCTGGCTTGACCTGGCTTTTCCAAATTTGTTGGGGAAAGTTTTGCTCGTTCTGGTGAGTGCGCTTTGCACTCAATTGGCTCTATTTTATTACTTAGCTCTAGAGTCGTCAGTTATCCTTATGATACCACCATGAGGTTCAAGTTCAAGTTCCGATCAATGACTCAATACACCAATTAGTAAGGTTCAAATCAAGGCACGTTTATTAATACACAGTTAATCGCTACTCATGCATACAATACTAAAAGACTAGGCTATTCCTACCACTAACAGACCAATACTTATCTGGATAAGGAAACCCACTGGGTCAGGGAACAATGGCCTCTTGCTCGATCCTGAGTCTGCAGGCTTCCAGCGGTATGGATTAAGGGGTCAGGAGCATCTATCTCATAGTGTGGTTGACTGAACACTTACTTGATGGTGCAGCAGTTGGCCAGGCCTCTCCTTCTTACGGTCAAGTTCTTCGAGAGCTGCTAAGATGTTCTGCTGGGAGGGCCGGCTAAGAGAGTGAACTGAACTTGGGACCTGTCTTTTATAGGTCCCAGGGGCTTCGCGCCCTTTTGGGTGGGCCCCGAGCTTACTTCCAATCAATTGGATCCCATACCAATCGATTGGTTTGAATTCCCCAATACTGGGGCTGTTTCTCGATCGCTGGGCGGTTCTTTCTGGCTTGTTTGTCTCTTTTGTTTCGGACTCCCGTTGGCGCCGAGGAGTCTGACTTGCTACTGAGTGTCTTAAATGTAGCCAATTGTTGTAGCTATTGTTCCCGGAGATCGCTCATCAATATGTATAACTGCTGGTTTCAGTGCTGTCTGCTTTCTTTGCAGGCAGAATACACAGGAACACTGCAAAACTGCTTGTTTGGTTAGACTGTCCATTTTTCCCTGCTGTCTTTGTGTTTCTCCATTTTGTTTGGGGAAGTGGCCAACTCAGGTGGCTACAGAGTGGAAGGTAAGCAAGTCTCACAGAAAGGCTACCATAACACAGCCAAGAAGGACAGGTCGTTTCAAACAGAAGATTTAATTTACTTTTGGAATTTTGATGGAGGGTTGTTGCCAGGATTGGGCCAGTGTCTTATATCATCGGCCATTGGGACCATGACATGTGGCAACATAGCGAACATTTGAGAAGGTGGGAAACTGTCATGCCCGTGTGGACCGAGTTCAGTGTACCGCTTGCCGAGGCAGCAATGTTGGAACTAAGATTTTCTCAAGGAGAATCATCAGGGGCCACAGAAGGACTTGAAGGGGTAGCCAGTACTTCCCCTTGTTCGGAATCTACCAATTTGCATGCCCTTGCTGTGGACTGAGATGCCTCAGGTTTGGAGAAGCCAGTTGTCAAGTTGAGACACTCAGCAAGTGTTAGAAAGTCACCTGATAGACTTTCCTTATGAACTTTGCTTTGAGCTCCTTTACTAAAACCTCCGTGACCGTATGTAATAGTTAATAGGAGTTTTCCTGTTTTTGTGTTTCAACGATATGTACCTAAGTGGGGAGAAATGTAGTAGAGTGGACCCTTTAAGGGACAATGCTTCAAGGGCCACGTGACCTGTCCGGACCCTACAGGAATGGAGCATATGAACCTCAGCCGATTGAGTGTCTTGGCGCAGACCTGGCTGTTTGGGTATGGTCAGAGTAAACTTGGGAGTCAAAGGAACTGGACCTGTGTTGGAGTTGTACTGTTCTGTATATAAAGTTCTTCTTGGTTAAATAAATCACTGTTGTAATTTAACACTGCTTCATTGTTTTGCCTTGCACTACAACAGGACGCTTAATTCATAATCTTTTCATCTCTGGCATCTAGACTGTAGAACTATTCTTCCTCAGTCTTTCCAGGAATCAAGATGTTATCCAAGTAACAATGGACTCCATCAAATTCGCTTAAAATTTGGTTAATAGCCAGTTGGAAAAACACTGGTGCCAAAGTGATGCCAAATTGTAGTTGATAGTATTTAAATACTGCTTGTCAGCCAATCAATGGCAGAGGGTATTGTTCTGCATGAGTGACTTTAACATTACCACAAATGTGTACATATCCATTTTTTTCATCAGGGGAGAGATTGGTGAAGCCCAATCATTCATGTTAGTGGGTTGAAAGACTCCATTATGGCCATTATCCATTCTAATTCTACTTCTACCTTGAATCTGACTATGTACGGCACTGACCTTGCCTTCAATATCTCACCTGACTTTCTTCCTTGATCTTCAGCTTTACTGAGATATCCTTCTTGCTTCACACCTCGCCATTGAAGAAAATGCCATATTTCTTCAAGATTTTCTTCAGAATCTGTGAATCAGAATCAATTTACCTCGGCTTAATTTATTCTGGGACAGGATTCTCTGTTCGGGAGATTAAGTTTGCTCCTCGTCTGCACTAGCACCAGGACTGGCGCCCAGGAGTGATTGCAAATTCATACGTGGCTGGAACTCCCAGCATTTGGCTGCCATTTTGAGTAGGTGGTCCGATACTGAGATCCGGCTACTGGTCCCCTTGCGCCCACACTGCAAATCCTTCTCCATGCCCACTGACAAGTAGCGGCATCCTCTCCCACCACCATGCAAATTACAGGTTACCCCTCCACAACAAGCACGCACGAGGGTGACCCAACTACCCCACGACCCCCCATCAGGCAACCAAAAGGGACTCCCCTCTTCAGATCCCCCACCATACACCATCAGACCCCCAACAGAGACCCCCTTCAGAGACCCCATAAGACACACCAGAGACACCTGCATGAAAGTTGAAGAGCAGTCCAGGCATTCGGTTGAAAAATTACTGCATTTTCACTGACTCATAGAATCATGGAATCATAGAATATACAGTGCAGAAGGAGGCCATTCGGCCCATTGAGTCTGCACCGGCCCTTGGAATGAGCACCCCACTTAAGCCCACACCTCCACCCTATCCCCGTAACCCAGTAACCCGGCATCACCTTTTTTGACACTAAGGGCAATTTATCACAGACAATCCACCTAACCTGCACATCTTTGGACTGTGGGAGGAAAACGGAGCACCCGGAGGAAACCCACTCAGACATGGGGAGAATGTGCAGACTCCGCACAGACAGTGACCCAAGCTGGGAATCGAACCTGGGTCCCTGGAGCGATGAGGCAACTGTGCTAACCACTGTGCTACCATGCCGCCCAACATCTGCTGCCTCAGACGGAAATATTCAAAGCAGCAGCTGTTACAAGTGTCAGAGGCTTCCGTAAATGCCCAGTACACATCAAAGGCTTGAAATCCCTCTTCAGCCCTTGAAATGCAGAAATGCTATTCAATTTCGCATAGCAATACATTGTGTTAGCCAGTTATTGGCAATGTTATTACTCCAGAGACAGCTGCTTGGTGGATTGTTCATTGATCTTCACACTTGAATGCATCTCCATAACCCTGTTTTGGTGCGAACCACAACGTTTATGAACACTTTTGCAATGATTGACAGCCCCTCACTGTATTAAAGGCAGCTAAGTACGTTGACGCCCTCTCTTTCACAGCAGGAAGCACTTGATTTTTTCTTATTTTGCCTGAAGCTATTTATTTTACAACAAGCAAATGGAATTTTGGTCCTTCTGCCACAATTTCTGCACATGATGTCTTTGCACCAACAATCTGCTGCTGAGTGCCTGGTTTTTGCACACCGATGGCAAGTGTGAGTCTGTGTTTGGATTTAAGCCAACATCTTGTGAATTCTTGTGCTTGAACTCAACTGCTGAGCTTCTTTGGCTGCTAATTCTAGGGACCACAGCAAATTCCAAAGCTTTCTTTAAGGTCAGATTGGTTTGAATAGCTTCACTCCTTAAACCAGAGACTAATCTATCTTTACTGGCATCATTTAACACATCCCCGAATTGGCAGTGTTCAGCCTGTCTTTTCATGGGACCTACAGACTGAGAATCAATTAACCTTCTTCTTGGCTGCACTTACAAACCCCGAACCTTTTTGTGATGACCTACGATTTTGGTGAATAGCGGCCATGCAATATTTCAACTATTTCATTGTCGGTTTACGTATTTGGCTTTTCCAGCTGTACCAGACTATTCAGGAGATTAAATGGCTCCCTCCCACCCCCTACCCCCTCTTCCCCATTAAGTTCAGAAATGTTGAGACTTTTATATCAGCTGCTGCCTTGTTAGCTTGAACAAAATAGTCGGATCTCTCAGTGTACGAGCTCCATCACTCTGTATTCTCACCAGTCTCACATAGCCAAAAACACCCCACCAGTTTTCACTACAGAACAACCTACATGTGCACAATGTGCCACAAATTTTTAGCACTGCCTTCCTTGCATTCTCCCCAAAACAGCGCACACCTGATCTCTTTATGTTTTCAACGCCCCAGTTCTAAATTTGTTGTTGCAGTGTACCTGCTACTCATGGTGCTCCCAGTACTGTTACAGTTCGTTTTGAGCAGGGCATATGGCGACATATTCTATGTTCTGTGTTCATTCTTCCTGAAGTTCTATTCTTCGGCTTCCTCAATGATTTTTCAGTTCCTCTGGTGGCTGCAACAATTGCTTGTCTCCTCCGTCACCATCTTTTGTGTTCGGATGACTCTAATTATTTAACAAACGCTATTTGAGGTTTTCTTTGAAGTGCCGACAAACATTGTTCGCCTTCCTCTTCGCCAGTTTTTAAGTGGTGGATTCAAGACTAAGTCCGCCAGCCTCATAGGTTCATACAAGCAAAGAGCTTTATTAAGAGGATGTTAAGACTACAGGCTATTATGTTACAGTGCCCATTTGCCCGCGCAAACATCCGAGACATCATGTGATCGGTCGCTTAAAGTACCCTGTTCCACTATAAGCCGACTGGTGAGGAAACACTGGAAATCCCATGACTATAGAACAGTCTGATGGGTGTGTAAATGGGTGTAGCGGGAGACATGAGGAGGCAAACTTACCCTCGCTTCACAATGAAGATCACTCATCTTCTTTCGGCACTGTAATCCCCTCTTCTTCTGGAGCGAGCTGTTACTCACCATTATGCCCACAGGTGCCCAGGCAGAGTGGTGATCTTGTTGGATGTCTGTGCAATCATGGGCAGAGGCTGTCATGCCCCTGCTCAACACCATCCAAACGTTTGGTGAATGCTCCCTTCATGAAAAATGCTGCTGTCTTCCTGTCAGCCATCCAGCCCAACGGGACTTGGAACAAGTGCTGGGGAGACATTGAAAAGGAGCGCACCACTGATTACAGAGATTCAGTTTTCCCTGAGCAAACAAATCAGAGACAAATGACCACAAATGCAGCATCAATCTCATGTTTAAAAAAAACTGTTAAAAGAGGCTGAATATACAGTGAGTTTTCCCGTCTGCAGGATTCTCCCCGGTTTTCTTGGCAGGATCGATTCTTTGAAAAAATATTGGAAAGTTCCACCCTATGTTTCCATCTCAACAGACACTGCCAGGCCTGCTGGGTATTTCCAACACTTCCTGTTGCTCTCCCTTTTGTCATTCAATCAATCCTACCTTCCACCTATCATAGACATTCCCTTTTGTTCTCCCCTCCCCTCCCCCCCTTTCCCGGTCTTTATACTTCCTTTAACATTTGTCACATCTTTAACTATATCCTGTTCTGATGAAAGGTCATTGACTTGAAACATAACTATGTTTTTGCAGAGTTGTAATCACACCTGCTGGATATCTTTACCATTTTCTGTTATAAATTTCCAACGTATGTAGTAGTTTGCTTTTGTACAACCTTTTAGTTCCTACCTACAGCAGCTGCATGACATTCGATCCATTTCAATGTTGAGGCTGTTGCCTTTATGAAGCGACATAACTTGGACATCAATGTTTGAATGATGCCAATTGACCACATACCTGCTTCTTGCTTGAAGCTGCCGAATGATTTCCACATAAACAATGGTGAGTCCCGTTAACCTCACTACTGTTTCAACAGCAAAATACTACTGTTTTAACAGCCCTTTCATTTAGCAATTCTGAACTTGTGAAAGCAAGGCTGCTCATCCTTTTAGATGCAAAGAGTGGATTTTGGTGTGTTCCATCAGAGAAAAAGAAAATGAGCTTCCTGTGACCTTTTCAACACCATTTGTAAGATACTGATGGTTGTGCATTCCACTTGGCTCTCTTCCAGCTGCTGAGAAATTTCAGAGAAGACTTCATGAGGCGTTTGAAAATCTGGAAAGATTCATCATTTTGTCAGATGACTTTTTAGTCCATGAGCCAGAGGATCAAGATCATCATCAGAAACTAGAGATTTTGAGAAAGAAATGGCAAAACGCATCCAAGTGATTAGGGATAAAAAGAAGTTCAAGCAACCAGAACTGAAATATGTGGGTCATCGATTCCCTAAAGACTCACTAAACCTAAATCCTGCTAAAGTTGAAGCAGAGTTCAAAATGCTTCCTTCCATCAACAACCCAGGTATCTGGAGAATTCTCGGAATGACTAATTATCTGCATCAGTTTGCTCCAAAGTTTCAGAGTTAATTGCTACACTTTGTGAAAGGAGTTAGTTTACCTGGGACTGTTGCCATGAAAGTGTTTCAATGAGGTCAAGGCAATCTTCTCTTAAACGCCAGTACTAGACTACTTTGATATCCCTAAGGATGTAATGTATTTGAAAGCGTATTTCATGTAAAAAGATCAATCTATGTATGTTAAGATTTCTAGTTAAAGATTAAAAACCTCAACCATTTTTGACTGGATAACATTTGAATTTCATATGTTGAGGAAAAATTACGACCAAATGACCACAAAACACGAAGCTATTTTGAAATGGTTCAATCATTTTGTTCAATTGGTTCCAAGGAATCATGCTATATTTTCAGAATGATCCATCTGATGTTTACAAAAAGGGACCAGAATATATTTCTTGGTGACGCATTGAGCAGAACATACCTACCACACATAGCCAGAACAAAATGGAAAAATTAATTCCTTTGATGAACTCAAATTCAGAAATAGAAATGAGGAACTGTCAATGTGCTGCAATAATTATCCTTCTCTGGGGATAAAATGACCAAGCTATTGAAGTATATGAAGATCTGAGATAGTTGAGAATGATGAATTGGAAAGGATGGCATGATCATTGAGAATGTTCACCCAGATCATTGTGAACTTCTGGAGAGGCGAATTGAACATACAGGATGGAGTAACCGAAACAATAAAGTTGTTATACAATGAGAAGAGTTCTGAAAAACAGATCTCTAAAGCAAGATAACAATCTGCACTAATCTAAGTGACTTACTGGTCTGTGATAAGGAAGGACATAGAACAAGGTGTAACAGATGGAAAAGTTACGCAGCAAAAGAAGCCATTATTAGCAACCATTTACCAGAAAGACACTGGGAAGGAATGGCAAACACTGCACCCATTGATGTCTGAAAATTGTCATGGGGGTCCGCAACTAGTATCAAAGCCAGACTTAAATATTTCAGGCAAGCGTGCTAGCCACCCATTTCCAGGCCCATTCAAATGACAAGTCAGGTAGCTTTTGGGCACCAAATGGATGGGATTTTTTTCTCTCTCTCCAGTTTTCAACTCCATGGGCTGGATTCTCCACCCCGTCGTGCCACATTTCTGCTCCAACCCGCCGGCGGGATTCTCCATTACGCCGGCCGGTCAATGGGTTGCTCATTGTGGGGCAGCCCCACACCATCGGGAAACCCTTGGGCGCCAGCAAAATGGAGAATCACGCCGGTGGAGGCTCCCGCCCCGAATTGCTGCCTGGAAAAGCCAAACAGGCACAGCTCTAAGGTTATCAGAGAATTTGATAAGCATTCAGAAGGAGAAATTATCAAGTAAGATAAAAACACAGCTGCAAGTAGATATCACAATTTACAACGTGTGGTATCACATTATGTTATTTTGTGTTGTATTGCATTACAACAGGCCTTTTCTTACCCTGAGAATGTAACACAACACAATGTGCTTAGCTTATTTCTTACTAGAGTTGCCCTCTTAGCAATATTCTTCCTTCCCCCAATCCTACTGTTGCATCTTCTGATCCCCTTAGGAATAATCACACTTTTAGACTCAAAATGCTAGAGCTTCAATAAATGCATTTCTTGGAAATCTTCGTATGGTTGGTGGACTGATAGACTGATAGCTACTCAACACATCATTCCAGCCCAGCAGTAAAATGTGGCAGCCCAGATGTATACTCTCATAACAATTAGTTCTGATTTATTTGCAAATAATATAACAATATAAAACTTGCCTCCAACCCCTTAAATGCAATCAAGAAGAACTGAACATGGAAAGATCTTTAAGAATCGCCTGTGAGGAACAAAACTATAATTTGTGGAGATACCAGACAATTCCATGCCAAAATCTGAAACACAAGTGGAACTGTCCAGCAGTCCAGTCAAGAAGCCGTAGCAACAAGAAAGCAGTGAAAGGAAAGGCAGCGGCCAGTAATCAGAAAGGTCATATGCTGGACTTCTAACCAACATGGCAACAGGAGTTGCTAATGGAAAGGGTTCTCTTCAAACTATAAATAACCCTGACAGTTGAAAACAGAATTGTAGAGTAGTGCAAATATACACACAATCACAAACTTCACTGAAGCATTGCCTGCTTTAAAGCATTCATGCCAATAGAATGGGAGATTTTATAAGCGTTTTTGTTGAAAGGTTTATTTGCTTTTGTAGAAGGAGGGATATCGATGTTCATTGTTAATTAATCATCAATAACTGAAGGGGGCGACATAAGCCAGGTAGCCACAGGCTAACATCAGCAGTGGGGAAAACTATAGACCCAATAATCTCAGATACAATTGTCAGAAGATCAAGTAAAGTAAAATACTGTGGATGTTGGAAATCTGATATACAAACAGGAAATCCTGGAAATACTCACCAGGTCAAGCAACATGTGTTGAGAGAGAAACAAAGCTAATGTTTCAGGTCTAGAACTGGGAAATGTATTATATATATATCCATACAGGGTACATATAGCCCAAGCTATGAGCTACCTCCTTGCTTCTGTCTGTCCAGTCTACAAAAATCTCTTCTTAGGTCATGTGTCTCTTTACATAACACAGTGGCCAATACCATTTCCCAGTCCCACATTGACCATCGCTATGCCTGATAACATAATACTATGACAAGGACAAAAGAAGGTCTGTGATAGGATGAAACACTGGAGAGATGGGTTAATCACTGATGGCCATCACTTATTTGTTCAATGAATGTGGTGTTTGACTAACTTGATTTGAATTTTTAAATTTAATTCTGGCAGAGTTGATACGGAGAGTGTAGTTGATGTATTGCAAATGACCATCCAAAAGGTGTATGATAGAATAGCAGGTAATGATTTGTTAGAAAATTGAAGCACATGGAATTAATGGGACAGTAATTGCATGGATAGTGTTCTGAGGTATACAGTGGTGTTCCCCTGGTTAGGATTAGGACCACTGATCTTTTTGATACATATTAATAATCTGGATTTGGGTATAGGGGCTGGTTTAGCACAGTGGGCTAAATAGCTGGCTTGTAAAGCAGATCAAGGCCAGCAGCACGGGTTCAATTCCCGTACCAGACTCCCCGAACAGGCGCCGGAATGTGGCAACTCGGGGCTTTTCACAGTAACTTAATTTGAAGCCTAGTTGTGACAATAAGCCATTTTCATTTCTAGAGGGCACAATTATAAATTTTGTAAGCGTCAGAGGACTCAGAGAAGTAGTGAAAAAGTAACTGACTTCAGGAGCACGTAGTTAGGCCAATGAAATGGGCTGAAACATGACACATGAAATTTAAAGTAGGGAAATTTGAAGAGGATGATGGAAGAGGGATTGGGAAAAGCTTTGAATGTGGCAGGAGACAGTTGTTAAAATGGCACAGGGGATGTTTTACTTTATATAAAGAAGGAGAGAGCACAAAAGCAGGGTGATTTTGCTGAACCATTATAAATTACTGGTTAGGTGTATATATTCAGCACACCACATGGCCTTGGAGTGGATGCAAAAGAATGGTGCCCGGGAGGAAATTACATGGAAGGAGTTCTCCTTGGACCAGAGGAGGGAAAGGTTTTGAGGTGTTCTGGTTCATGAGTTTGTTTCATAGAGTAAGTAAGGAGAAACAGATGCCACTGGCAGAAGAGTCAGTTGCAGGAGGCGTAGATTTAAGGTAATTGACGAAAGAGCCAGAGGTAAGATGAGGTGAACTGGATGACCAGTTCAATGGGAGGAAATTGCACAGCTATGGGAAAAGAGCAAGGAAGTAGAATTAATTGAGCAGCTGATACAAAGAGCATGATGGGCAAATTAGCCTCTCCACCTGTGCTGCAAGGTTCTGTGATTCTATGATTCTACAGAAAGGCTCCTCCCTGTGCTCTACAAATCTTTTGTATGTTGCTGGTCCAACATAGCTGAATAACAAGCAACATGTCTTCTGAGATTCTTTGCTTGCTACTGACTGACCTGCAATAAAACACATATATTCATGTGGCTGTCCAAAGATTTTCGGCTGCGATTATTTTACTTCTGCTGGGCTCTAATGGTAAGAAAGGGCGGGCATCTGATCCGTGAATAAAACAAAATAACTCAAACACAATACACAACAGTGGCACAATATTTTCCATTTATCTTAGTGTCGGTTATGAAAAATCCCACGGTCGAGATATTACCATTTGTGCTGTAGAAATACTCTCTTGCCTTCTGAAGGAAGCATAAGCAAGTGTTGCATCAGTGATATCTTATATCATGTGTGTTTGGAAGCCAAATGGTCCAGGCATTCATTCTGAAGCACTGGAGAGGGTCTGATCATTGTTTTGTACTGTCATTAGTTGCATTTGGAAACATAGCGTGAGTGGTGACATCATTCATTACCAAATGTGTATTTCAGGAACACGTTTAAAAATATTTCTGTAGTTGCTTTTGTTTGAACTGCTGGAGAGATGACAGCTTTGGAAAGATAGGGTGTCTGTTACTGTGCGAGTAGATCCCCAGGGTACAAAATGGCACCTCTGTGAGCCAAGCTGTTTCTGATTTTGAGCTTGTTAGCGAAGCTCTCATATAAACAACATAACCCTCTTTCACTGCAGTTACCTGTATTGGTTCTGAAGGACAGCTGCAAGATTAAGGTCAAGTATATGGGCTTATAGCATTCTGTTTCTGAGTCTTCATTGGGCACTGCGTACATCTCTATGGGTTTATCTCATGTAAAGATTCTTCTCCTGAAATAAATACAGGGCACTTAATAAAGCTGAGTCTCGTACCACATTTACATTTTTAGAGATGCAGTTATAATAGAAAGTACCAAAGAAAACATGCTGTAATATCACAGCACATATATTTTGCTTGAGGACATTTCATATAGATGCTAATTGTCAGCCTCACAGCTCCTACAGTACTAGAGAGGTGTGATGTTGCTATGGCTACGGTATTTCAGGTGTGATAAATATGTAGTAGATGAACTAGTGCTGTAAGAAAACTCTAGTGATATGTTATTGACTTTGTGCAGTGCATATTAAGTTCAAAGTTTATTTAATTATGACTATTAGTGGAATAAATAATACATTGCAAAACACAGTCTGTAAACAGATGTTCTTGACAGACAAAATGAAGCAAACATGCTCTTCTGAGAGATCAGGTTTACAAGTAATTACCTTAATTCCATGTTTAGGAGTGCATATGAGCGAAGCCAACAATACCAATAAATGATTGCAAGGTCTCAGTGTCACATGCTTAATGCGAGACGATTTGTAATGATAACACTTTTTGCCAATGTGAAAATGTTGGGCAAGGATAGGATTGGGTTTTCCTGTTCAACCCCACCAGTTAAATAGGCTGCCAAAGCTCACTGTCTCGGGACACCGGAATAAGTGATGGCTGCATGGCTGAGATACCAATAGGTTAATTGGCACCTGCAGGACTGTAATCTCGAAAGAGAGCCCTTTAGCAGAAGAATTGCACCACTAGCACAGAAAATAGTTTAAAGAAACAACTGAGTGATGATATGACAGTTCTACATAATTAACGACAAATTTGAAGCTGAAACACATTGGCTGATCAGAAATGATATTGAAACCGATTGAATACTCATGGCTTTTCCCTGCTGGTAAAGAGTTAAGTCAGATAGTAGTAATAGGTACATGTTTGATTCTCAAAACCGCTAATGGCCAATGATTTACAACTTTGATTTTACAGGGACATAATTCTCTCGAGCTCTGGTTTTGCATAATAAATTTAAATTTCCATAATTATGTAACACGAACTGCTGCTTGCTATGTCCGTAGTGACAGTTCTTGTCTGCATATTTTGCTTTGCAAGTACGGAATTAATAAAACTAGCAGTGCATAAGCTGTATAACTGTCCAGATGCCCAGCCTTGACTCTGCACCCTGCTTGACAGTAAAGCCCATGACATCATATTTGGTTAGGAATGAGCTTTTGTTTAATTGGCCACTGGACTTGCCATATTATTACCTAGAATTCCTGATAACAATAAACTATTTCAAATTTCAACATTATAGCGTGTTTCTTTTAATTCACAGGCTTCTTGGATCAGAGTGAAACATGTAATTTGAGTTTTTCTGCTTTATTATAGAAACGCTTCTTTAATACCCAGGGGATTTAGTGACATCATCACATGTGGAATAGGTATTTTTTCACCAGAATGGGTCCAAACAGCTGTTTTGGATGAAGGAGTGGTGTGCAAACTGTGGTGCAAGTTAGGTATGGTTCTCAAATCATGTACAGCAATCTAAAATTAAGAAGACAATACTGAATTCCTTTTGAATAAAATTAGACCAATAAAACAGCTTGTTTTGAAATTAATGTTGGTATGAAAAATAAGGAATCAGGATTGAATCAAGTGGCCAGATGTTGAGACGTAAATGTCTGCAAGATTTAAAACACGAGCTGTGAAATATTTGTCAATTTCCCAGAAATATGAATGGAAACGTGCCAAACTGAACCAAATCAGCATAAAATCAGTATGTGAGCTCCCAGGAGCAACATATATTATACCACAGTTTTTAAGAATGTTTCTCTTCCCAAAAATGAAAAATGTAATGCAGATACCAGTACAGGTATATGTGTACCAAGATTTCATTTAATTTGGTTTAGATCTTTTCCAGACTAAAATATTTTCCTGAAATTTACAGAACCCATTGGCGATGATCTCGGAAACGGGAAGGCTAACAAAATGGCACAGGAATACATCACGGGTGTCTGATGTCCTTCCATCACCATTTTTCCAGTAGTTGGGAAGGTGGAAGGTTGATTGTGCACTTGGAGCCCAATTGAGCCAGTAAGTGTCCAATAGAGGGATATTTTCACCTCCATGGGCACTTTTCCTGTGCGGAAGGCTCTGGTGCCAAGCCTTCCTTCTTGGGCACTCCATGGTCCACGACTTATCATAAACAGGCCCAGGAAGCAATTGCTGCTCCCATTGCAATGGCACAGTCTGCTTAGTGATCTACCATTCAACGCCCCTTCCCCCCACCCTTCCCTGAGGTCACTCTGTTTCACTCTGGTGTTCCAAGAACCCACTTACCCACCTTTGAGGCCAGCAATATACCCTCATCCTCCAGATTCAGCCCCAGCAGGAGCCATCGCTGGCAGTGCTGTTGCTGACATCGCTGAGCTATCATCCCTCTGATCATGCTGGCTGCTCTTGCCGTTCTTAATATGATGCTGTAATAATATTGACTGCCACTGGCTGGGGTACTCCCCACGTTCATTGTAGTTGTTGTCAGTTAACTTGAGGGTTTAGACATGGCAGGAGACCCCAGACCTGTGTCATGCTCCTTGTGTGCGATGTGGGAGTTCAGGGACACATCCACTGTCCCTGGCTCCTTTGCGTACAAGAAGTATATTCAGCCGCAGCACCTGTTAGAACGCTTGATGGCTCTGGAGCTGCGGATGGACTCACTTTGGAGCATCCATGATGCCGAGGAAGTTGTGGATAGCATGTTTAGGTAGTTGGTCACACCACAGATAAGGAATACTGAGGGAGATAGGAAATGGGTGACCGCCAGGCAGAGGAAGAGTAGGAAGGCAGTGCAGGAGTCCCCTGATGTCATCCCACTCCAAAACAGATTTACCGTTTTGGATACTGTTGAGGGAGGTGGCTCACCAGCGGAGGGCAGCAGTAGCCAAGTTCATAGCACCATGGCTGACTCTGCTGTGCAGGAGAGCAGAAAAAGAATGGTAGAGCTATTGTGATAGGGATTCGATTGTAAGGGGATTAGACTGGCGTTTCTGTGGATGTAAACAAGACTCCAGGAAGGTACATTGCCTCCCGGGTGCAAGGATCCTGGATGTCTCAGAGCGGCTACAGACATTCTAAAGGGAGAGGGTGAACATCCAGTTGTCGTGGTGCATATACGCATCAATGACACATGTAAAAATGGGATGAGACCCTACATGCTGAATTTGAGGAGTGAGGAGGTAGACTAGAATGTAGGACTTCAAAAGTAGTAATCTCAAGATTGCTACCAGTGCCACGTGCTAGTCAGAGTAGGAATGACAAGGTAGACAGAATGAATGCGTGGCTTGAGAGATGGTGCAGGAGGGAGGGATTCAGATTGTTGGGACATTGGAACCGGTTCTGGGAGAGGTGGGACCAATACAAATTGGATGGTCGACACCTCGGCAAGACTGGAACCAAAGTCCTACGGGGGTTGTTTGCTAGTGTTGTTGGAGAGGGCTTAAACTAATGTGGCAGGGAGATGGGAACCCATGCAGTAAGTCAGAGGGTAGTAAAGAGGGGACAGAAACAAAAGCTAGTAAGGAGAAAAGTGGAAGGCAGAGAAACAGATTGAACTGCCTAATATGGCAGGGGTGTGGGAACCAGAGCAGTAGGTCAGCGGGAGAAATAACTGAGGGAGAGCTACAGACTAAGGACAGTAATATTAAGAGGAAGAGCAGGCAGGGTGTGGTTGGTCAACACAGCGGGGCTGGTGGGCTGAAGTGCATTAGTTTCAATGCGAGGAGTATTTCAGGTAAAACAGATTAATTTAGAGCTTGGATTAGTACATGGAATTATGATGTTGCTATTACAGAAACTTGATTGGGAGAGGGACAAGATTGTCACTAAACATTCCAGGACTTAGATGCATCAGGCAGGATAGAGGGGGATGCAAAAAGGATGGGGGAGTTGCATTATTGGTTCAGGAGAATATCACAGCTGAGCTGAGGGAGGACACCTTGGAGAGTTCAGGCAGTGAGGCAACCTGGGTACAGCTCAGGAATAGGAAGGGTGCTGTCACAATGTTGTGGTTTACTACAAACCTCCTAACAGCCAGCGGGAGATAGATGAGCAGATATGCAGACAGATCTTGGAGAGATGCATAAACAATAGGGTTGTTGCGGTGGGTGATTTTAACTTTCCCTCTATTGACTGGGACACACTTACTGCTAGAGGCAAGGATGAAGCAGAATTTGTAAGGAACATCCAGGAGGGTTTCTTGAAATAATATGTAAATAGCCCAACTTGCGAAGGGGTCACATTAGACCTGGGGATGGGAAATGACCTCGGCCAGGTGATCGAAGTTTCAATAAGAAATCATTTCAGGAACAGTGATCATAATTCTGTAAGTTTTAAGCTGCTTATGGAAAAGGACAAGAGTGGTCCTCAGGTGAATGTGTTAGACTGGGGGAAAGCTAATTACAACAGCATTAGGCAGGATCTGGAGATTGTTGACTGGGCGAGGCTGTTTGAGGGAAAATCAACATCCGGCATGTGGGAGGCTTTCAAATATCAGTTGATTAGAATTCGGTACTGGCATGTAACTGTGAGGATGAAAGATAAGGGTGGCAAGTATAGGGAACCCTGGGTAACGAGGGTATTATGAACATTGTCAAAAAGAAAAAGGAAGCATTTGTAAGGTCTAAAAGGCTAAGGACAGATGAAGCCCTTGAAGAATATAAAGCAAGTAGGGTGGAACATAAGGTTGGAGTTAGGAAGGCTAAAAGTGGTCATGAAATGTCATTGGCAAACAGGATTAAGGAAAATCCTGACCCATTTTATCAATATGTAAAGAGCAAGAGAGTAGCCAGAGAAAGCTTGGTCCAGTCAAGGATATTGGAGGGAATCTATGTATGGAACCAGAGGAAATGGGAGAGATACTAAATGAATACTTTGCCTCAGTATTCACCAAAGAGAAGGACTTGGTGGATGAGGAGTATGGGGTAGAGTGTGCAGATATTCTGAGTCAAAAAGCATTCAAATAGATAAGTCCCCAGGGTCTGAAGGGATCTACCCCAGAATGCTGAGAGAGGCAAGGGAGGAAATTGCTGGGGCCTTAACAGTAATGTTTGTATCCTCATTGGCTACAGTTGAAGTTCCAGAGGACTGAAAAGTAGCCAATGTTGTTCCATTGTTTAAGAAGGGCAGCAGGGATAATCCAGGAAATTATAGGCCGGTGAGTCTTGCGTCTGTGGTACGGAAATTATTGGAAAAGCTTCTTAGAGATAGCATTTACTCACAAATGGACTAATTAGTGATGGGCAGCATGGTTTTGTGAAGGAGAAGTCGTGCCTCACTAATTTGTTCGTGTTTTTCGAGGAAGTGACAAAGATGATAGATGAGGGAAAGGCAGCAGATGTTGTGTACATGGACTTCAGTAAAGCCTTTGACAAGTTACCTCGTGGTAGACTGGTACAAAAGATGAAGTCAAATGGGATCAGAGGAGAGCTGGCAAGTTGGATATAGAACTGGCTTGGGCCCAGAAGATAGAGGGTAGCAGTAGGAGGATGCTTTTCTGAATGGAAGGCTGTGACCAGTGGCATTCTACAGTAATCAGTTCTGCGGCCTTTGTTGTTCGTGGTGTATATAAATGATTTGGAAGAAAATGTAGCTGGTCCGATCAGTAAGATCTCAGATGACATAAAAATGAGTCGAGTTGCGGATAATGAAGAGGATTTTCAGAGGATACAGCAGGATATAAGATGGTTGGAGTCTTGGGCGGAGAAATGACAGATGGAGTTTAATCCGGACAAGTGTGAGGTAATGCACTTTGGAAGGTCCAATGCATGTGGGAATTGCACAATAAATGGTAGAACTCTTGCGAGTATTGACAGGCAGAGAGATCTGAGCGTGCATGTCCACCGATCACTAAAAGTGTCAACACCTGTCGATAAGATTGTCAAGAAGGCATACGGCATGCTGGCCTTCATTGGTCGGGGCACTAAATATAAAAATTGGCAAGTCATACTGCAGCTCTACAGGACCTTAGTTAGGCCTCATTTGGAATATTGTGTACAATTCTGGTCGCCACACTACGGGAAGGATATGGATGCTTTGGATACAGAAGCCTGATATGGAGGGTATTTGCTATGAGGAGAGGTTAGATAAACCCAGTCTGTTCTCAGTGGAATGACGGAGATTGAGAGGTGACCCGATAGAGGTCTACAAGATAATGAGTGGAATGACCGAGTGGATAGTCAGATGCTCTTTTCTCGGGTAAGGGAGTCAAGTACGAGGGGACATAGGTTTAAAATACATGGATAAAAGTTTAAAACAGATGTGCGAGGCAAGTGTTTTTACACAGAGGGTGGTAAATATATGGAACGCGCTGCCTGGGGAGGTGGTGGGAGCAGGTACAATAGCGGTATTAAAGGGACATCTAGACAAATATATGAATAGGGTGGGAATGGAAGGATACGGGCTCCATAAGTGTAGATGGTTTTAGTTCAGGCAGGTACCATGGCAGGTGCAGGCTTGGAGGGCCGAAGGGCCTGTTCCTGTGCTGCATTTTTCTTTGACCTTTGTTCTTTCCACCCCGGTGCTGGTGACAGGACTTCAGTCGTCTCTGCAAACTTCCAGCTGATGTTTGACAAGCTGCATCCGGTCAATTAGATGGGTGACCTTCTAACATTTAGAAGGTGGTTCAATCTACTTAAATCAATAAGATTCTCAGACATTGGAATAAGAATTTTACGTTCACAATGCAGACGGGCACCCAACCTGGAAGCGCGTGAAATTGCGCGAAAATATTTCTGGCATCCTGGTGTCATTGTGCACTCGCGGGTGGTTTCGGTCGGTAGGCACAAGTGTGAATAGAATCCATGCCCATCGACAATTAAAAAGCTAATTAGAAGAGCAACTGACTTGAAATCTACGTTTCCCGTGCGATTTTCAGGTCAGCGCACAAGCAACACGGATGGGTGGCCAATCCAGTTTTGATGGTTTGTCATCCAAGGTTGGGATTTAAAAAAATGGACAAATGGCACAACTTGTGGGCTGACACCAATATTGGCAAAAAAATGATCTGGTGAGCAGGGGTGGCATGGTGGCGCAGTGGTTATCACGGCAGCCTCACGACTCCGAGGACCTGGGTTCGATCCTGGCTCCGGGTCACTGTCCGTGTGAAGTTTGTAAATTCTCCCCGTGTCTGCGTGGGTCTCACCCCCGCAACTCAAAGATGCGCAGGGATTAGCCATGCTAAAATTGCCCCGCGTTTAAAAAAAGGATCTGGTGAGTGATCCAACAGTGCAACCTCCAGGTTTCAGCTGCCTTCAAAAACAGTAGTCAAGACTCAGGTGGATTCACATTCTCTTCGCAAGGACCCAACACCTCCTGCACAAATGGAATTTTGAGGACCACCCAGCAGGCATATGTGGTTACCCAAATCAAACTGTTCACTAAATGTTCACAATGAATGTGGCTCACAAAACCCCACAATAAAATTCAAGGCAACCCACTGAACAAAGCACACTGCTCTGATTTAGCTGTCCAACTTGGACTTTGTCATGTAAAGTTTAAGGATGTCATGCACAATAAGTTGTAAAACAGCTGCAGTGTGGCAATACAAGCAAGCATAATATGTAGTAATAATTAACAATCCAAGTTAGACATATTAAGAATGCAACTCTGTCAATTCCAATATCAAATTTGTCCATCTTTACAGGAAAAATAGAAACAGTTTCCGCATCACTTATTTGTTCAGTTAGTTCAACTTATTTTGTTAAGAACCTGGGAGAATAACTATCATGATTGAAGTGTATTGTAGATATTGTGAACGAGGAGTTAATCCAATACGTTTAACATACAATAGCCTAGGTTTTGCATTCAGTGCTGAAGCCAAGATGTTTGCCATTGATCTCGAAGAAAGCCGCTCACGCTGATGTAACAATCTCTGTTACATCCCCTTTCTTCACATTTGTTTGCATTTGGTGCCAAGTTAAGAGATTCACCAGGCTTTCAGAAACAGTAATGCAATCAATAGGGTAAACAGCCAATCACATTGAAGTATTCTTCCAGACAGCAAAATTGAGTTAAGTATGTTGGTTCTCCTTTACTTATAATTACTGAGAGCAAAATAAACGGTTGGGACATACACATAAGATTAAGGTAAGAAACTAAACTTCATAAACACACATAAAAATTATTTTAAAAAATGAATGATTTTATCTTAATGGAAAAAATTGACATTTCACAAATAGAAAATTAGATCTTCTGAGTCAGGAAGGTTCTGAATTTAGTCCACTATAAAACACTCCGTTATACCTCATTCAACGAAGTATAGCCTTTTCAAGGACTTTTACGGTGCGATGAATAGGGTAAAAAGGAAGGTTCTCGTCAGTTCAATGATTTCTAATTGTCACTTGCAAGAACAGAACTTGAGAATTCCAGAAATAAAACATGTTGTTGAAGCTCCTTGTCTTGCACCCATTTGGAAAGATGCAAGAACACTAAATTTCAAAGGGAACAACAATTTATACTGCATGAGAATGCGGTACTGATTGGGCAGCAAGTAGATTCTGATTGATCAAGGCATGGCTATGGAGGATGTACCACTGAATAGTTATCCCCGAAGCTTTTATTTACATTTAAAAAAGGCAAATCTTTGTCAGTTGATGCATTGCCATGGGAATGCATCAAGGAAGAGTTGTATACCCTGCTTTTGTTTAATTGATAAGATGCATTGTCTGAACTACTTTTGTTTGCAAACAACAGGGTTCTGCATATGGATTCATGTAGCTTCCAACATGCATAATTAAGCCACATTGTAAGCTTGACTGTTAATCGTATATTGATTTCAAGGTATACTCGGGATTGTTCAGTAAGTGCAGTCCAATCAGCATCCATTTCTCAGACAGGATAAATTGCTGTTCCCTTTGAAAGTTGTATGTTTGCAACTTTCCTGATGAGTACAAGATGAAAAGCTTGAACAGTCTGTCTCTTTTTCCCACAGTGCTCAATTTCTGAATGATTGCAGACTGAGTAGACTTTAATAGTGCACCCTTTGGAGGAGCAATGAATGTTGATAACTTCTTGTGGACTCCAGAGGTTGATGCCAGTTTCAGAGAAGTAACGGCAGTGAACACGTACAGTTGTGCTATCACTATTACCATGAAATATGGGTTAACCTATATGGACAGAGAATTGGACAGTTGTATTATTAAGTTCCATCCCACAAACTGAGTTACTGCCCCGAGCCATTGTTTAAGCATTCTTTACTGAAGGACTAAATGTAAAACTGAGGAAAACTTAACACTGAAATATCAAATTGCAAAGCAAACAAATTGGGAGGAAATATACAAGGTCAAGTTGAAGCAAGATGAGGTGGTGACAAGACCTGAAATCATTTCCATTGTGGAATTGCATCCCTTGTTACATACTGTGAGGGAAATCCCATACTTCAAAGTTAAGATCTGATATTTTCAAAAGCAGTCTATTGGAAAAACACTGGTTAATACCAAAGACACAGAGTAAGTAAGTTATTTATTTGTTTTATTAAGCTGTTCAATCACTGGCTGCAATCACGAAACATGATAGGCTTTAAAACAGTTGCTTGCATTGAACTTTAAGGAATAAAAGTTACAGCTATCAAAACATGTTACTTTGATAAGATGTTTATTACTGTTGCAGCAAAAAGCAATTGACTTTCCGCGAGCAGTCTCCAGTATTCAAATCTATATGCAAATAGTGCAACTTTATCAACATGTAGTACCATTGAAAAGGGCAAGACATTCTGGTCTCATTAAAACAAGCAAGTGCCTACAAGTTTTTCATACTTGAGGGGCGAAGCCACAATTCCATAAATTAATAAGCTGCATACATAGCTCAATGCATATTTTGTTGTCAAACAATCTATCAATATCCATTTTTTTCCTAAACCTATAAAGTGTCTTATTTTCACTTGAATCTCCTTTAAAGATATTTCAGTAGCATTGCTAGCTAGACTCATTAACATTATGTGCAAACCAACCAGAGCTGTCAGAAAGACTTGTTGAATGTTTAATTGCGTTGGTTATGATTCAAAGTCATTTTAGTTACTTATTGGCTGTTAGATTTTACCTATTGGGTTTAAATATAATCAAAATGCTTTAATGGGACACACCTATGGCGAGAACAGAATTCCAGTAATCCACTCTTATTAAGAAAATGTTATGGAGCTTTAGTACAGAATTAAAAAGGTGAATGCGTAAATGCTCTCTTTCATTTGCGATCTCCATGAGGGTGTTTATCATTTATTATAAATGAGAGCTGCTACATTAGCAAAAAGCTGTGTTTATTGAAAAAAGTCATTTTACGTAGGAGATAACAACATGCTCAAACTGAAGGCTTAAACCAGTCAAATGTTTATTCTCGATTGTGTACAGTAGTCTAATGTTGATGGTGTTAAACTACAAATGAAGAGAAATAACCTACAAATGGGTGGCACGGAGGCATAGTGGTTAGCACTGCTGCCTCACAGCACCAGGGAACCGGGTTAGATTCCGACGCTGGTGACTGTGTGGATTCTGAACATTCTCCCCATGTCTGTGCGGATTTCCTCCGGGTGCTGTGGTTTCCTCCCACTGTCCAAAGATGCGGAGGTTACAGGGGTCAGGTGGGGGAGTGGACCTGGGAAGGGTGTTCTTTCAGAGTTCTAAATCGTAAACCCGGAAGTTGTGAAACTGAATTCTACCAACCTGTTAATTTGGATTTGAACATAGAACATAGAACATTCAGTGCAGAAGGAGGCCATTCGGCTCATTGAGTCTGCACCGACCCACTTAAGCCCCCACTTCCACCCCGTAACCCAACAATACCTTGTTGCTATATTTATTTGGTTATAAATATGGCAGTCAATATGGTCGCCTTCCTTAATCCTAATTATGTTTGCTTTCAGAGTCGCCAGGTATCTCTCGATACCGCCACAAGATTCAAACCCGAATACTGATCAAAGAGCCAATACACCAGTTAGTTAGTTCAAAGTCTATACTATTTATTTACACACACAGTAATATCCATTCATGCACAAAATACGACAAACTAAACTATCTCTAACGCTAACGTCTATACTTAGTTTCGGATGCCCACTCAGTCAGAGGAACAATGGCCGTTGTTCGGATCTGAGGTTGTTGGGTTCAAAGAGGTACAGGAGAACAACTAAGGTCGTCCGTCTGGTAGTGAGCATTGACCTTGAACTTACTTGCTCTGGTGCAGCTGATGGAAGGGTCTCTCCGCTTTAAGAGCCAATTCCAAGAGAGCGATTCTGCCTCGGGGGCTTCTTCTTATACCCGAAGGAGCTTCGCGCGCTTTTGGGCGGGCCTTGAACTTGGCCCCAATTAACTGGGCCATATCTTGATCACTTGTATTGATCTTGACCAATAAAGGGGTGGGTACCTTGATGGCTGGGTGTGTCCTAGGTGGCCGTTGGCCTTGCTTTATTTACGCTTTCGGTTTGGGGAACTGGCGCCGGGGTGTCTGAGCTAGATCGGTTGCTTGAGTATCTTTCCTTTGTTCTCGGAGATGGGCATTCAATATGTTAATTGACCTACAGTTTCAGTCCCGTCTGGGAGCTGTTTCTTCAATATGCATACAGGCTCTGTGCCTGCTTGCTTTCTTAACATTGTCCATATTTCCCTACAGTCATTGCGATCATCCATTTTGTATTCTGGAAGTGGCCATCCCAGATGGCTACAACCTCCCAAACGTTTTGGACACTAAGGGCAATTTAGCATGGCCAATCCACCTAACCTGCACGTCTTTGGACTGTGGGAGGAAACCGGAGCACCCGGAGGAAACCCACGCAGACACGGGGAGAACGTGCACACTCTGCACAGACAGTGACCCAGCGGGTAAATGAACCTGGTGCTGTGAAGACACAATGCTAGCCATTTGTGCTACCATGTTGCCCTAGCACCAATAAAATGATGAATAATCTGCTGGAATTCCATAAAATCCCAGTTGGTCTCCTAATGTCATTCAGGGAAGAGATCCTATCACCCATTCGCACATTTTGTCAATATGTCACTCCATTTCAACACAATGGGCTGGATTTTCGCTAAGCTAGATAGACTTGGAAGATCTTTAAAAATAGAGCCTGGGTCTCAATTCTGGGATTCCCAACACCATTCCTGGTGTGGTACTGAGAGTAGGCTGACAGAGGGAAAAAGACATATAGGTTGAAAACAGGAACTACCAAATAAGGCCCTGTCTGGAATTGATATTGGCCATCTTGCCAGATCACTCAAGTCAGCATAGGAACTCATGATCGCTAAATGGGACTTTGTGATCACTCAATTACAGTATTTATCACATTAACACAAAAGGCCATAAAAAACATGCTATGAATATGCAAGTAACTTCGAGACAGTAAAGATCAACTTTGCAGCAGGAAGAACGATATAAAAAGAGGCCATCAAGCTCCATAATTGGCTGATAGCTGGTCAGACGTGAGTGTTTTGGAGGACAATGGATCTTGATTAAATCACCCTGGTTAAAGGAGTATCCTGTTTGTTGCTATTAAAGAGTTTAAGTCTGAATGAGATTATAGAACACAGGCCAGGTGTATCATGTTCCAGCACCAGCAGAACCTGGATAAAATAAGGAACATTGGAACACATCATCAGTGACAATCTAGGAGTAACCATTGCAGAGGAGGAGCCCAGAGCCCAGAGCCCATCCTCACCGAGTTATCGTAGTTTGGCCAGCCTCCTTTACTAGTGTAGGTAATATCTAGAGTTCAGCTATCAGTCTGAGTCATATTCTATGTGATTGATTTTGAAAATTGTAATAGCCAAATAAAATAGTTACAGTAGACAGTGTGTGTTTTCTTGTATCTGGCTAAGGTGATCTAGCAGTGTCCTGGCCAACACTGGGATTTCCAAATTTCAAGAGTGCCCTTTAACGGTGCTGGGGTGGTTTGGGTTGCGAGCATCAGACACTCCTAACCTGACCAGCGCTGTGAAGGGAGAGACATGTCATATTACTCCAAAATGTTTATGAAGTCAGGCCAGCTTTACAAAGAAACATGGTTAATGGCATCTCAGAGTAGTTGCGAAGCATGGTCTGCATGAGGGGACCTTTTAATAATAATAATAATCGCTTATTGTCACAAGTAAGCTTCAATGAAGTTACTGTGAAAAGCCCCTAGTCGCCACATTCCAGCACCTGTTCGGGCAGGCCGGTACGGGAATTGAACCCACACTGCTAACATTGTTCTGCATTACAAGTCAGTTGTTTAGCCCACTGTGCTAAACCAGCCCCTTTTGAAAAGGAAGTTCAAAACGTCATGCCCATGACTCCCATGGTGTGGGTAGAGGTGCATAGCCTGGCATAGAGGATGTGAGGGACCATGAAGTTGGTTGGAGATTAGGGAAAAGGCATGGATAAGGCTTGGGGAGTGTGTGGGGGGTCATGGGTTGTGTGGGATGACTGCGACAAAGTCCCACAGCACTGAGGTGGGCTTTTAAACAGATTATCTCGACAGTTGGCAGCCTTTGTGGCTGCCTCCAAACTTTCTTCCAGGTTGGCTTGTCTGACTGCAACCTGGACCCGCCCGTCCAGGAATGAAAACTTAATCTGCGCAGGCACTATCTCCCAAAGGAGTGGACCGAGCTGGGAATTTTTGTAACTTTAGCTATCTGCGTCAAGGATGAAAATCTGGGCCTATTGAATGAATTTTAATTCCCAAAGAGAGTAGGCTGTGGTCAAGTGAGGTGATAAACTTTTTAAAATCCCAATCTCAATCCTGAAAGTTTCCAATCAACCCATAGTGCTTTATTGGAAGTGGGGCAAGGAATGAGCAGCCAACCTGCTCAAGGAAATGGCTTGTGTAATGAACTCCAATTGGCTTTATTAGTTGGCCAATTGGAGTATGAGCTCCCTCAAAGATAGCTCATTGAGGGGGCCCATATAATCACCTGTGTAGGCTTTGTGAGCAGCCTTTAGTTGACTGGACTGCTAGCAGCACTGTTTGTAGCTGCTCCTGTAATATCGTTATTGTAAATAAATATTGGTGTGGTGACGGAACTCCTGCCTCCCGTGGATTACTACAGTGGCGACGAGGTAAACTATGAATTTTGCGGAGACCAGCTGCCGCACTCGGAGGGTAAGCCTTGCCATTTTTAAAATGCCGTTTTTTGGGAGGTTAGAGGCATTCGACCCGGCTATTGAGGACTGGTCCCAGTATGTGGAGATAATGTGTTACTTCTTCCGGGCAAATGATATACTGATGGACGAAAGGAGACGGCTTATCCTGCTGTCGGCGTGCGGACCCTCCGCTTTTGCCATTATACGTAGTCTGACTTACCCCGATGCGCCGGGCACTAAAACTTTCCAAGAAGTAACGGAATTGGTGAAAGAGCACTACGACCCAAAACCACCCCTCATTTTGCATAGGTACAGATTCTACACAGCGAAGCGGGAAGACAGGGAGTCAGTTACAAATTTCTTGACCCGCCTGAGAAGGCTGGCGGAAAAATGTGAGTTCGGCCCGACGCTAAATGAAATGCTTTGGGACCAGTTAGTGTGTGGTATAAACGACCTCACAATACAGAAACGCCTGTTGGCGGAAACGGAGCTAGACTGCAGGCAGGCGTTACAGCTCGCACTGTCCCTAGAAAAGGCAGCAAGTGGGGCACAGGAACTACAGGGCACGCCAATGGAGGTAGATACCTGTGAGAGGGACTACCACAACGGGTCCTGCTACCAGATAGCCGCTCTCAAGAAAAACCTGAGGAATAGAGGGAAAAAGGAAAACCCCAAGTCTGCCAGGACAAACTGGAGACAGAGGGAAGTACTGGCTGAGGCTCCCCCAACAGAGAAGGACTGTTTCTGGCACCAGACAGAGTGGGGTAACAACGATAGAAACCCTAGAAGGAGGTGGCAAAAGAGGAATAGCAGGTGCGGACGCAAGGAAGTACACAATCTAGACACCCCATCCTCCTCCGAAGGGGAACAACTATATAATAGTACAACGAAGAAAGCAGAACCCATTAGGATTACCCCACGGGTGAACGGGTGGCCGACAATAATGGAAATAGACACGGGTGCGGCCGTATCAGTAATGGGAGTGGCAGCATTTAGAAAAATCAAAGATGGACTCCAGCCACTAACCCTAACAAAAACATCGACAAAACTTAAAACCTACACGGGGGAACCCCTGGAATTTCTAGGCACGACTCATGTACCTGTGGAATATCAGAAACAATTGCTCAGATTACCGTTGACGATAGTAGAGGGCTCCGGACTGAGCTTAATTGGACGGAACTGGCTGAAAGACCTAAAATTAGATTGGATGAAAATTTTCCAGAGTGGAAGCGGGCAGTTGAGTGGAGTACTCCAAAAATACCCGGAGGTCTTCCAAGAAGGTTTGGGGGAAATCATAGGCACCAAAGCAACTTTGCATGTAGACCCAGAAGTCCTTCCGAAATTTTGTAAGGCCAGGCCGGTGGTACCTTTTGAATTAAGAAAGAAAGTAGATGACAAAATAGAAAGGTTACGGCGCGACGGCATTATCAGACCAGTACAATTCTCGGAATGGGCAGCGCCGGTGGTACCAATTTTGAAGCCAGACGGATCGATACGTCTCTGTGGAGATTTCAAACAGACAGTAAACAAATACGCACTGCTGGACAAATACCCAATCCCGAAACTAGACGACCTATATGCCAAATTGGCAGTTGGGCTTTTGTTCACAAAACTAGACATGAGCCACGCTTACCTGCAGTTAAAACTGGACAAGGGCTCCCAGAAGTTCGCTACGATCAACACCCTGAAGGGCCTTTTTCGTTATACTAGGCTACCTTTTGGAGTGTCATCAGCCTGCGCTATATTCCAGCGTACGATGGAAAATATTCTGCAGGGACTACCGCAGGTGGCGATTTATTTGGACGATGTCTTAATCACGGGTAGGACAAACAGGGAACACTTAAGGAACCTGGAGGAAGTGCTCAGGCGTTTCGCAAAGGCAGGCGTACGGCTAAAAAGGGAAAAATGTGTTTTTCTGGCCCCACAAGTGACATACCTGGGATATAAAGTAGACGAGTCAGGCTTACATCCATTAGAAGACAGAGTAAGGGCAATAAAAGAAGCCCCAGCTCCAACCACGGTCCAGGAGTTACGATCATTTCTAGGGTTGGTAACCTATTATGGAAAATTTATTGAAAATAGGGCGTCCATCCTGGAACCCCTCCACCAGCTACTAAAAAAGGGGCAAGAATGGAAATGGTCCACCCGCCAAAACCGAGCATTTAGGGACATTAAGGAACAGCTGTCATCCGAAAATGTCCTAGAGCATTCTGACCCAAGGAAGGAGTTGGTGGTCACTTGTGATGCATCCCCCTACGGGGTAGGAGCCGTCTTAGCCCATAGAAGAAGGAATGGGGAAGAACGGCCAATAGCCTACGCTTCGAGGACCTTGGCGATGGCTGAGAGGAAGTACGCCCAAATCGAGAAGGAAGGACTGGCGGTGATATTCGCAGTAAAAAAATTTCACCAGTATCTGTACGGGCGGAAATTCACCATAGTGACGGACCATAAGCCGTTATTAGGGTTATTAAAAGAAGACAAGTCAATACCCCCGATTGCATCAGCTAGAATCCAACGCTGGGCATTGCTACTGGCGGCATATAGATACGTTCTGGAGCACAGACCGGGAACGCGAGTAGCACATGCAGATGCTTTGAGCAGACTTCCCCTCCCGGACACTCCGCCGCAAATACCAAAAGTAGAGGAGACAGTAATGACTCTAAATTTTTTGGACACCCTACCAGTAGACGCACAACATATTCGGTTGTGGAGCAAAAAGACCCAGTTTTAGCCAAGATGAAGCATTTACTGCTAACAGGGGAACTGGAAAGACCAGTGGAGCCCCAGATGCACCCATACTGGAGCAGAAGGGACCAAATAACCGTAGAAGACGGTATCCTATTATGGGAAGCCCGGGAAATCGTCCCAGCTCGGGGCCGTCAGGCAATCTTAACTGAGTTACATCACGGACACCCAGGGGTGTCTAAAATGAAGATGCTAGCTCGAAGCTACATTTGGTGGCCAGATTTGGGCACAGACATAGCAGCCTTGGTACGTCGGTGCCAGGAGTGCCAACAGGGGCAAAGAGTGCCACCAGCGGCGCCATTGCACCCGTGGGAATGGCCAGGCAGACCGTGGACCCGCCTGCATTTTGACCACGCCGGCCCTTTCATGGGCTCAATGTTTTTGGTGATAGTGGACGCCCACTCCAAATGGTTGGACGTCCACCGGGTAAACACGGCAAGCACAGCATCGACAATTGAAAAGCTCAGGGCCTCGTTTGCAACACATGGACTTCCGGAGGTATTGGTGTTGGACAACGGAGCGGCATTCACAAGTGGGGAATTTGGAAAATTCCTGAAGGAAAACGGAGTCCGTCACATCAAAACGGCCCCTTACCCTCCAGCGACCAACGGCCTGTCACAGAGGGCGGTCCAGGCACTTAAAGCGGGACTCAAGAAGCAGCCGGCAGCGTCAATAGACACAAAGCTCTCCCGCTGGCTGTTTGATTACAGGACCACACCGCATTCCACAAAGGGCATACCGCCAGCTGAACTCTTAATGGGAAGGCGGATGCGAATGAGGTTGAGTCTCCTTTTCCCAAATTTAACGGGGAAAGTGGAGAAACATCAGGAGGCCCAACGCAGGGGGCATGATAATAGTCGGCAGCAGAGACATTTCCAGGTGGGGGCACCGGTTTGGGTCAAAAATTATGGGAATGGACCAACGTGGGTCAAAGGCACGGTAGAGTTCCAAACAGGGCCCATATCCTATGAGGTTTCAATAGGAGGTAAGGTGCTGAAGAAACACCTAGACCAAATAAGGGCAGCGGAACCACACCTGGAGGCAGGCGAAGCAGGGCCGCCTCAAGCTGGGATAGTCCAGACGGAAAGGATACCCACACCCCAGCCCCAAGCAATTTCTCCAGACCCCGTCATCCAGTCATCAGAGTCGGAGATGGACACACTCGCCGAGGCCGCCGCAACACCTCTCCCCAAGGAGGAGGAAGAACAACTTCCAAGGAGGTCGTCAAGGAAAAGACGGGCACCTATAAGGTACACCCTGCCCACTTCGGAAAATGACCCGGCGGACGACACAGAGGTGACAGACCCAGACATGAGGAGCAGGAAGAAGCTCAGAGGAATGCCAGCTGGCAGGAATTCCTCGGACCTTGGGGGGGGGGGGGGGGGGGGGGTGTAATGAACTCCAATTGGCTTTATTGGTTGGCCAATTGGAGTATGAGCTCCCTCAATGATAGCTCATTGAGGGGGCCCATATAATCACCTGTGTAGGCTTTGTGAGCAGTCTTTAGTTGACTGGACTGCTAGCAGCACTGTTTGTAGCTGCTCGTGTAATATCGTTATTGTAAATAAATATTGGTGTGGTGACGGAACTCCTGCCTCCCGTGGATTACTACAGCTTGGTAATTTACTTTTTTAATGAGGCTACCTGCTGGCCTATTCCCAGGTCTCCAGATAGCAGGCAGCTGAAGGAGGTGAGAATAGTTTTGGAGAGAAGGCCTTTCCAGCCTCGTTTTAAGGGCAGGGATGCAAAGGCATCACAAGCTCTCCTCCCTCCACATCAAAACAAACCACCCATCCAAAGACCCCAAGGGAAGGGGAAAGGGGATCATCAATCCGATGCAGGATTAAATAGCCCCAGGATAGAGATTGGAAAACTCCTCTCAACAGAGACAAAAATTGCCCCCTCTTCCCCCTCTTCCACGCTGTCCTTAACACAAAAAGCTCTTGGGTCAACTCAACCTGTCCAAACCCAGTCTCCCTTTCCTGACAACAATACAAAATATTGCGAGGGAAGTGAAAGCACTCATGAAAGATGCAATGATCAAAACCTCTGGAGATCAGATGTGAATTGAAAAAATAACGGGCAGGTTCAGCGACGCCAAAATCACGTTCGGCCGGCGAATCAAAGTTCCTGACCAAATCGGGGGCGGCGCAGCTTTCGTGATGTTCCGCCCCCTCCAACGCGAGTACGCCGCGCGACGTATTGACGGCCTCAGGATGTTGCATGATGCCCAACACCCGATGCTCCGCTCCCGACCGGCTGAGTTCCCGACGGCGTAGGCCTCTAATGGTCTCATCTGTCAGGAACTCGGCGTGGCGGCTGCGGACTCAGTCCAGCGTCGCCACAGTCGGGGGAGGGCTGATCTGCAGGCGGGGGGGGGGGACTTTTCCGGGGTCTGGGGGCACTGTGGGGGGGGGGGGGTGGTCTGGGGTGCACGTGCCGGCCAAATGGGGAGCACTATTTCTCCGATCGGGTCCGTGAGCGGCTGGCGCCATGTTGCATGGCGTGGCCGCTGCAGGCCACCTGCGTACACATGCAGGCCACGGACCCTGCAACTTTCCGGGTCGTATCGGCAGCTAGAGCTGGGTGCTCTATGCTGCTGGCATGCTAGCCCCCAACTACACAGAGGATTGGTGGCCATTTTGCACCAAATTTTCGGGCGTAAAACACCACCGTTCCCACGCTGGCGTGAGGACATAGCCTCACAATCGGAGAATCCATCCCCACATGAGAACAGTCCTGAAGATTAGTGGCTAGGTCATTGGCTTTTTTGTAACTGTGGCCCCAGCCTTATCCCACTTCCAACACTTCCTAGTTTATCTCTGGCACCACCTATTTAAAGGTTGGATGTGAAACTCTCCTTTGCTGGTTGACCATCCATTATACAACTCACTTGATTTTTCTTTCCACTGATCTAAGTGCAATCCACCTATTAATTGTCTGACTGGATTTCCAATCTGTAAAATTGGGGTTGATTTTAATCCTCATTGCCAACACTTTTAAAGCTATAGCTTAACATATGCAGGGGGATTTGGCTTGGAGGAAAGTCACCTCAGAAACACATGGGGCTGCATGACTTATGATGCAGAAGTGGCTGGCACAGGGGGACCATGTCGAGTGATTTGTACCTGTGTTATTATGTGGGGCATGAGGGCAAGTTTGACCAAGGGTTTCTGGAGTTTAAATTCAGCCCGAACTGAAAGAGTTGATCACAATGTCTGGAGTTCGCAGCGTGACTGTGAATCTGGAGGCTGGGGAGGTTAAGAGGTGGCAGAGGGAAGGCTGGGCCCAAGGTCCTGGGACTCACATTGTTGCTGCAGAATGTCTCTGAGTCAATGTGCAGCACCAGCAGTAACCCTCCTGCACAGCTCCTTGACTGCTAAAAAGATACAGACCTTGTAACTCCCTTCATGCAGCTTTCACATAAACAGGCATTTCAAGGCCCTTGAAGCTCAAGGTTCCTGAGATCTTAAAGCTGCACCAATATCCTCAAACACCCTGCTGCGTTTTTCTACTGAGCATTGATTCCTTGATTGTAGCAGCTTGAGGATGTGAATTGCTACCCAGTGTTTGTATTCCCTGCTGGCTGCTTTGTATGGAAATTACAGCACAGAAACTGGTCATTTTGCCCACCTCTTATATGTTAATGTTTATGTTTCGCGCATGCCTCCTCCCACCCTTCTTGGTCACACTGTCAGGGTGACCTTTAGCTTCTTGCTCCCTTATGGATTTATCAAGTTCCTTGAATGTATTTAGACTCGAATCATAGGCAGAGGCCATTTAAAACATGGTTTGTGTCAACTCTCAGCAGCAGCAACTCAGCTCGCCCCACTCCTCCACTTCTTTTCTGCAGCCCTGTAAAATCTTTTCTCTTCCGATAATCATCCAGTTCCCTTTGGAAAACCACATTTAAATCTGCCTCTACCACATGCCCAGGCAGTGCCTTCCTGACCATAGATTTTCTTCATGTCAATTCTGGTTCTTTTGTGAATCACGTTAGAATTCTTGACCTTCTGCCAATGGGAATACTTTCTCCCCACTTACTAGTCTATCTACATAACTGAAGCCTCTCATTCTTGGAACCATTCTTGTAAATTTCTTCTGCATCCTTTCTAAAATCTTTACATTCTTCGCTTTGAGGCTGAGACAGTGTTTTATGAAGGTTCATATCTGACTTGCTTTTGGACTCTGTACTCCTGTTTATGAAATGCAGGATTCATTATAAATTATTCACTGTTTTTCTCAACCTGCCCTGCCGCCTTCAATGATTTATGAACATATATAACCAGGTACCTCTGCTCCTCCATTTTCTTTAGAATTGTAACCGGTATTTTTTTGTCAACTCTCCTCCTTCTTCTGACCAAAATGTATGACATCACACTGATCCACATTGAATTTAATCTGCCTTGTGCGTGCCCATTCCACCAGCCTGAATATATGCTCTTGAGATCTATCACTATCCACCTCACAGTTCCCTATAATTCCAAGACTTGCATCATCTCCAAATTTTGAACTTGTGTCCTGTACACCCAGGTCTAGGTTATGTATATGGATAAAGAAAAGCTGTGCTTCCTCTATATACCAACGCCCAGTCAGAAGTAAGTAAAGTTTTCTGTAATTCGTGTTTTTAATCGGCTTGAGTTAAATAATTAAACTGTTGCAGAATGAAATTCTAGTTATGCTAAAGACTAATAATTTAAAACACCACTTAGCTGAAAACAAAATGCCAACCAGTACCAATATTATTTACTCAGAAAGCACATTTTATTGATATTTTGGGACTCGAATGATTAATACATAGGAATAAGAGGTTTAGAAACTATATGGTCACCACATTTTCTTAAAACACCTGCACCTCACAATTTAGCACTACACCCCTGATGAGAAGGTACTCGAAGCAGACCATTGGAGTTCTGAATAATTAGTTATTACGAATGGAAATGCAAACGTTGAGAAACTTAAATGATGAGAAAGGTCGAAGTTCAGAGCTCTAGAAGGTTGTGATATTGATTTAATGCATGTGCGTTTAAAATTATAGTGCCAGTACTATCAAATCCAAAGAATAGAGAAAGGTTAACTGAAGTTGCAGCTTTGGTTGCATAATGGTTCAAATTTAACTTTGTGCTGATAAAATATTTTCCAAATTTTTCACCTTTAACTGCTGCATAGACGGCAACCTAGGAATAAAGGGAAAATTTATATATTTTTAAACCCAGGCTCTTTTGCCTGATGTGAACAAGAACTGTCTGACCCAAATTGGACAGGCAATAACCCTTACCTGTAAGATTAGTGCATCCAGTTCATTTTCCCCCAAGGGCATGCTTTGCTTATGAAGTTAGAAATACAGCAGTAAGTCGCAGGAGAAATGTTAGGTATATAACTGGTAGTTAGTAATTTTCTCTTTTGTTCTTCATGTCTGTGTCTCCTTTCATCTGAATGGCATTTGCTTTTGCTATGCGTTCCTCATATCCTTCCCTTCTTCATGTATATATTTGCCTTTTTGTCTCTACAGTCTAGACATAACTGTTAGCACAGCAATTTTTATTTGTAGCAGAGACATGTCATCTGGATCTGCTGCTTTGTCACCACATAAATAAGCCTTGAGACTGACAGAGCAATGACTGAAGAGTGCTTCCTCTTTAGGCTCAAGTTTAGCACATTGGTGCTTCTAAAACTATGCCATTTGCTTCAGGATCACCTGCCAACATTCACAAGGATATTGGGTCTGTCAATGGCTGCCAATTATATTTATGGCTGTGCTTTGTTCAGGGAACAGTAGTCAATTTTTTATCCAGAGTGCAGCAGCAAGGCCACTTGCAGCATGGTAGCACAGTTGCTTCACAGCTCCAGGGTCCCAGGTTTGATTCCTGGCTTGGGTCACTGTCTGTACAGAGTCTGCACATTGTCCTTTTATCTGCGTGGGTTTTCTCCGGGTGCTCCGGTTTCCTCCCACAGTCCAAAGATGTGCAGGTTAGGTGGATTGGCCATGCTAAATTGCCCCCAGGGTCCAGACTTTGTTGGGTGGGGTTACTGGGTTACGGGGATAGGTTGGAAGTGTGGGCTTAAGTGGGGTGCTCTTTCCAAGGGCCAGTGCAGACTCGATGGGCCAAATGGCCTCCTTCTGCACTGTAAGTTCTACATAATATTTAATTTACAGCTAGAGTGTTTTGACCTATGCTATGCTTATTGGATGCAAGAAGGTAACTGGAAGGATGGCTCCTCAGAACCCAAGACACCCATAACCCTGTTTAATGATACATTTGTGTTAGACACACTCAAAGGCAAGATACAAGACCTATAATCACTTGAATCATTACTGAGTAAATACTGGGCATATTACTGTAGCATTGTTCAGCTTTATGGATAGCTCAGACGGCACTCACGTCTCTTGGGTCATTGCCATCTACTACCTGCTCCATAATTTCGCAACAGGGTCCTAATCATTGAGGTGGAAGAGAGGAATACCTGCATTTAACTGGTAGGTCTGGAAGCAGACGTCTGAGCATCCCACTGTGTTCAGAAGATGTGCCACTGATGTTTCTGGAATTACTACATGCTGCACAGTAAGTACACACTTCAGGCAAATGTTCATCCATAACGACATGCATTGGACTCAAGGTTTTCTTCATATTACTTTTCTTTCTTCTGACTTCCTGTGGTGGAATTACGAGCAGTGCTGAAGGTTTGGGAACATTTGGGGTCCATTTAGGATTTGCAGTATTTGTAGGCAGAGCCTATTTTCAAATGCTGAGGCCCAAAGATATGTCAAACTTATGAGGCCCCATAGCATTACCAAAAAAGTATTATTCTGACAGAAAGACAATGAGAATAAAAATATTAAAACTTTATATTTACATACATAGGCAAGGCGCAACAAAAAGCTAATAATCTAACTAAAACCTACTCACTGGAATTAGCCTATCTGTATTATGAAATACTTTCAAATTTCTTAATTTAATCTACAGTAACACAAGAGCAATTACACAGATCAGCACTTACTCAATGGAAGCAGCAATACAACCTGCAAAAAACCTAGATCATTTTTGGGCAGCAAAGTCACGGATGATGTCCTCATGTCATACCATAGAATCCCTACAGTGCAGAAGGAGGCCATTCGGCCCATCAAGTCTGCACCACCCCTCTGAAAGAGCAACCCACCCAGGCCCACTACTCTGCCTTATACAATCTAAACTGCACAGATAAGCCACAAAGTTGATCATTTTCTATGCACGTAATGCTGAGCGCAGAGATTTTCTTGCAACGATGCTATCATCGACAGATCATTCTTGATGTTTCTCAGTTGCGAAAATGTCCTCTCTTCTGAGTAGTCATTTGATTGAAAAAGAGCTTTAATGTGCTTCTAGATGAGAGAAAGCCAAGTGAATTTTCCGTTGGATAATAACTTGTTACAGGTCCTGCTGGCATAAAATTTAGCAATGAGTTTTATCAAGCCAACAAAGTTCCTGTGATATGGTGAGCCAAATTTTCATCGCCGCCTTCAGGTGGGACTTCAGGCTCGATAACATCCTCAGGTGTAGTCGTCACATTCACACCTCTATATATCTTGGTGGAAGGGGTGGGTGGATACTTGTGGTTGCTGTGGGCCTGGCTGACTCTCTTGTGTAGGAGGTCCCTGTTTTTTTAACAGCCAACTTTCAGTCATTGCTTTATCCTCCCTTCAAGCGCCTACCCTTTTATTTAGTGATCAAAGCATCTAAAGGGATCATGTGACTGGGGAAGGTCAGGGAGAAGGGTGGCAAATAGTTATTTCTGCACAGATTTATAAACTCAACATGACAAATAATTATGTCGCAATATAGATATATTTTTGTTGTAATGGAACCAAAATGTCCTTTTCAGGCCGTTCTTTCCCCACCTCCTTTATTTTTCAACCGATTTTGTAAAACTTGCAATTTGGGCTGGAATTTTCTGATATCGCCTGCGGCTGCGATTTTCTGGTCCCACTGCAGCGAATGAAGTTTTAACTGAGCGCCAAATTCCCCGTTCTTGCTGGCAGTGGTGGCAGGGTGAATTAGACTTGGAGAATACGCTCATTAGTCTTTTTTTTCCATATTCAGAGGCCCTCATATTGTGAGACCCTAAGCTTACTTAGCTCATGTATAAATCTGGCACTGGAAAGAGCTGAAGGTCAACAGCCATCTATATACATGTGCATCATATATCAAATTTCGGCTGGCCAGATTGTGAAGCCAGCTGTATGCTACAGAACCTTTTTTTTCAGTGACGTGCGATAATTCAGCCTCCCAATTAGAAATTTTCCTGGGCTGTTACTGGTTGAAAGAAAAGTGGTTTCTTCTTCTTTGGAGTCTACAATACATTCATACAGACACAAATGTTAAAAATAGATAAAATATGTATTTTTTTCTTATTTCCAACGCCAAATATGTGGACTATGTGTTTCTGCATGCAAAGCTGTTTCTTCAGATTTTATTATGAATAACAGCCAGAAGGCATGTCAGGAGTTCCCACCTCCACCAGCAAACTTTGGTCGTGGTCATAACTCCAGAGTTTCAGCATTCCTTGCACATGCTTTTGTTGCCTGGAATACTTTGTTTGAAGCCAGACCTCTTCAAAATCCTTTGACTCGCAGTTCCACTCAGTGACTTTCAGTTGAGGTCTCTAGGTACCTGATTAAAGCAACACACCTCCTTCCTCTTTATTTTCTTGGCATGTTTCCAGTTGTGTTTGTGTATGTGTAAGACCACACAGGAAAATGAATACATAAACGCAGGAGAATATGCGTGACATAAAAGACTGAGCAAATAATAATCAAAGAATGCTGGTAACAGGCACAGAAATCTCCACTGTGTGCACTCAGTGGTCTGAAAATTCTGCTGATAATGGATTATTTGTTCCAAGGGTCGTACTGTTCAATTCTGCTGTCAGCTCATCACTTGCAATGTACATCTATGCCAGATCAACTGAATGAACTGGTGAACAAGAAAATAGTACAGCTCATAAAGATTGCATGGAATTCACATCGTGTGAAAAGAAACACAAGGGTGTATTTGGTAGTTGTGGAACTGACGGCCGATACTTCACAAGAGTGAAAACCGTGACCATTTTTTTTCTAAATTGAGAACGCATTTTATCAGAATTATTAAGTTTGTTTGGGGGCAATTTTTATACTGATTTCTTTCGTGTGGAGAAATACGCCACTTTTTTTCTGCATACATTTGATTCAGTTGCCAACAAGGAAGTTGTGTCATCAGCTGTCACTAATTTAAAATTTAAAGCTTATTGCTCTGAAATTTGCTACCTTACTGTATGATCTGCTATCGTGAAGTATTGATTTTTAGGAAATGAATAATGTCAATACATATAAGCCGTTGTTCCTCAGAAGGAACATTCTTTCACAGACTTCTTTGCTTCTGAATAGTCTTGTCCTGCTATTTCTTAAAGCACACATTCATCTTTTTGATATGCTAAATGTAGATTCACTTTATTTTAATACAATACATCCTTCTGCAATTTATATATGGTGAATCACTATCGTGACTGTGTGTGGGCGGAATGAGCTTCTGGGTTAAAATTTAATTTTCAATTGCTTATAGGTTACATGCTTTATGTTATTGCTCAAGTTTTACCTCACCATATTTGATTATCATTGCCATCATGTTTACTTGACCTTCCCTTTTCCTGTTTCAAGCTGAAATGCCAAATTTCCCCTTTCTGGACAACCTTGGTTACTTTCAACTTCTTGCTAAAGTGTCCGATCAGTGATTGGGGTTAGGCATCTGTTCAATAGAGCTATCTCTAGCTATCAGACTATTAGCTCCTGGTTTTAATTAAAGTTAGTTTCATGTGTATCCAAACTAAATTAGGAAAACCTAAGCATGCAGCATCACTCCTGTAAAAATGCAGGTAGGGCAGGAATTCATCCCTGTGAAAATGCAGGCAGAGATTGAAGCAGAAAGAATCAATGAACGTGCTCCGGTTTCCCCAGTAACTCACTTTTTTGCAGCTTGTTTAGAAATTTCCTGTTATTGACTCTCGGTTTCATCGCTCCCGAAATCAACATCCTCCCTCCTTCACACGAGAGTGCAACTGAACAGACGATTAAATCTTTTGAAAGAATGCTTTTGTTGCTCCAAGTGTTGGTTGTCAGGTTTAACCATGAGCTGAAGTGCACAGAGATCTATTGTTACTTCCCCACCAAGCTGTTGAGCTTAGAAGTTTCACGTGGGATTTAGCTATGTAGAACAAGCTGCAATTCCTGTGCATATTAACGTTCACTCATTTATAGTTGACTCAGGATCCGTGGGAGTCATCCACCATGCACATTTGAATGAAACCTTTTATTTAAGTTCATGGGCTTGACAATTTGTCATTCATAAAACAGTAAAGTGACTTTCAGTAGTCTGCCCTTACCAGCAGAACCTGGGGTCAGCCACCTGAAATTGAAACTCCTCTTCTAATGATCCTGAGCAAATGCTGGCTCCTGTTGTCCAATGACAGTGATTTCACCCATCATCTTTCGACTTGTTCATAATCGATTTGTTATTACCAATTCCTATGTCTCACTAATTTGTTTCACTAATTGTATGAGATAATGACCTCTGACATCTGTTATAATTTCATAGGAGCATTACAGAACAACATTTGATACTGAGATACCAAAGGAAGGCATTAAATCAGATAACTAAAAGCTTAGTTTAAAAAATAGGTTTTAAGGAGTTTCTTAAAGGAGGAAAGAGAGGTGTAGAGAGGGAATTCCAGGGATTAGGGCCGAGGCAGTGATTAAAGTTGGGAGTACTTGAGAGGCCAGCTGCGCGATTCTCCGCACCCGCGGAAAATAGCGAAGTCGGCCGTGAAAATGGCCAACTTCTGCGACGGCCCGACACGGCCCCGTTCCCGACGTATTCCCATCCGGGAAATGGGCTAGGAACGGGGCCGCATCAATCACGTGCGCGATGACGCCGGAACGTGACGGCGACACGAACATGCCCACGTGAGGCCGCCTGACGCCGTAAAAAGGCGCAGGCGAGCACAGAAACTGTAGGCCAGGATGTCGGAGCTGAGGAGAGCAGCCCCGCGATTCTTGGAGGCTGACGTCGAGACGCTGCTCGATTGAATCGAGCAGAGGAGGGGCATCATCTGCCGGCGTAGAGGGCATCGCCACCCTGCCAGCGCGGTGCGCCAGGCCTGGCATGAGGTGGCTGCTGCCGTCAGTGCTGTGGGGCAGACCCCTCGCTCTGCAGAGCAATGTCGGAAGAAGATGCACGGCCTCACCAGGGCTGCCAGGGTAAGTGCCAAGAGGGTGCCCCCGGGTCACAACCATCCCTCCCCCCTTTACTTAATCACCCACCTCCCCCTCCCCTGGCACGGGGGGGGGTGGAAGGGGATTGGGGCAGATTAAGTTGAGGGTGGTTCACAAAGTAGTCACAGACCCAGCGCTCTGGCCCCCGTGGAGAGATGCAATGGTCTTATTACAACTTGACCCCCAAACTGTGCCAGTATCTGAACGGCCTGCTGATACCTGCTGTATTGTAATGATCTACCTATGCCCCCTCCCCCAACAGGACAAGACCGCTCACAACACTCATGAGCGGAACAAGACTGGAGGGGGTTTGCCCATCCTGCACCCCCTCACCACATTTGAGCAGAGGGCACTGGACCTTGTTGGGGGATCTGCCACCCGGGAGATCGCGCAATGCGAGGTTGGCGGAGCTGCAACAAGTGAGACAACCCTGCATGACAAACACCCCCCCCCTCCCCCATCCTCTGTCCCTTCACACACCCTGCCCACTGGAACACCTACCCCATCCTCTGTCCTTTCACACCCTGCCCACTTGGACACCTCCCCCATCCTCTGCCCTTCACACACCCTGCCCACTTGGACACCTCCCCCATCCTCTGTCCCTTCACACACCCTGCCCACTTGGACACCTCCCCCATCCTCTGTCACTTCACACATCCTGCCCACTTGAACACCTCCCCCATCCTCTGTCCCTTCACACACCTTGCCCACTTGGACACCTCCCCCATCCTCTGTCCCTTCACACACCCTGCCCACTTGGACACCTCCCCCATCCTCTGTCCCTTCACACACCCTGCCCACTTGGACACCTACCCCATCCTCTGTCCCTTCACAACCTACCCACTGGAACACCTCCCCCATCCTCTGTCCCTTCACACCCTGCCCACTGGAACACCTCCCCCATCCTCTGTCCCTTCACACTCTGCCCACTGGGACCGTCCAGCGCCCGGCCGAGCGTCTCTAAATAACCCGTTTCATTCTCTTCCCTAGGACGTGATGCCGAACGACCAGGGCCGTCTGCCTCCAGGCGGACACAGGCATCTGCCCCCACCGCACTCAGGGACGCACGACAGAGGGTGCCTGACCAGTGGGGAGTCCCATCCTCCCCAACCGAATCTGTGGAGCACGACGCCCAGAGGGCGGCGAGAGAGGAAGAGAGAGAAATGGCCCGCGAACGCCCTGTGGCCTCTCAGCGGGCCGATGATATAGAGGAGGCGTGCACCCAAGACGACCTCGAGCTTGCGGCAGAGCTATCTCCCACACCATCCACCATCCCAGAGACACTCACCCCGGTTGGCCTATTTAGTGATGAGGCTCCTGGGTCACAGTCTGGGTCGCACATCACAGCTGAGCAGGTACAGTAGGTGGAGGTCGGAGCAGCCGAGGGCCTGGACTGGCGGAAGGCCAGGCCAGGCCCAGCATCCAGCTGGCTCCCAGACGTTTTCCGAGTTCCTGGAGTTTCTCAACCCACCCGCACAGCCGATGCATCAAGAAACCCAGGGACACAATGACGGGATGAGGGCTGTCTTCCAGACTCTGCAGACGCTGTTAGAGGAGTCGAACCGCGTCCACGAGCAGGGAGTGGTGCCGCTCATGGCAGCAACCCAGGCCGACACCGCATGGGTGGCATCCGCGGTGGAGGCAATGGGTCAGGTTATGCAAGGCGTTGGGCTTAATGTGCACGCTTCATCCTGGGCCCTGGACAGGGTTGCCCTCTCACAGGCAGCAATGCGCCAGAGCCAACACAACATTGCCGGCGCGCTGCGGGCCTTGGCCGAGTCTCAGCAGATCATGGCCCAGTCGCAGCACGCCATGGCACGGTCACAGCAGTCGATGGCACAGTCACAGCAGTCGATGGCACAGTCCCAGCACTCAGTCGCGGAGAGCAACTACCGCCTGAACATGTGCTGGATGGCGTCGTGCACTCACAGGTTGAAATCGCACAGTCCCTGGCGGGAATGTCTAACTCCCTGGACTCCGTTTCTGCAAACCTTCGGATTCTGGTGGATACCGTTGCAGACCTCCAGGACTGGCAGCGCTAGGTGTCGGTGGCGTGACGGGGCACCTCCCCGCTCGCACCTCTGTCCCAAAGTGAGGCCCGGGGGCCACCGGGCTCCCCAAGGGAGGAGGAGGTTTCGGGGCCCGTCCCATTAACTCCATCACGGGACGTCCCGGAATTCTCGGCCTCCCCCCGTCCCATCCCTGCTGCATCGGGTGGGCAGCAGGCAGAGCAGGGTGGCACAACGTCACCCGAGACGCCCGCAGAGCAGCCTGGCCCATCAAGGCCGGGTCGCCCCAGGAAACGCTTGCCGAAGGAGAAACGAGTCGAAGGGGGCGATTCGCAGCAGTCCTCCTCCACTCCTGCTGTATCATCTGGGGAATCTGGGGAATTACGGGTAGGGCCCATAAGGCAACAAAGAGAGACACTGAGTAAGTTGGCACGGGTGAAGGGCACAGTTTAGTTGTAGGGGCTAGGGCACCTGTAAATTATTGTTAACATTAAATGCACTGTTCCACCTTACTTGTAACACCGTGTGATTGTTCCACAGCCACAGGAATCGTGATGGTGACCGAGTGTCGCTGGGGTTGACGAGCGGTGAAACTTCGGTGCCGAGCGTGCAGTCCCTGCCCCTCCCCCCACCCCCTCCCACAGCTAGCCCATGCGGGCACGTGATGGAGTGTCCGTGACGAACTCAGCGGCCACCAAGGTCGATGGTTCAGCTATTGCCATGGGTCAGACTCTCTCTAACGATTCTGAGCTCACAGCTCACCCCAGAGCGGGCTGTCATCATTCCACATGGCACTGATCACACCCGCTGACACAGCCATCAATGTTGTACCATACCGTCTGGACCCAGTGGTAACGGTGATGTCGAAGTCGAGCAGTGTACACGGAGAGCAGGTGTGGGGGGGGGGGTTTGTGGTGGTGGCAGTTGTATGTTGACCCTCTGCACGACTAGCGATGCAGATGGTGGTTTGGTGTTCAGCGGGGACGTCGCATGCGACGCGTGAACCGTGCTGCCAGGCGTCGCGTGCCCGCCGTCCTTGCCGGGTCCGACGTTCCGCCTCCTGGACATCACCAGCACCTGGGTCGTGTCTGCGTGCTGCGCCCGCCACTCCGCCAGCCTCCTCTTCCTCCTCCTCCCTCTCCTCCTCCTCCTCCTCCTCTGTGCTGGCACCACTGCCACTGGCTTCTCCCTCCGCCTCCTGCAGCAGGTCATCTCCCCTCTGCATCGTGATGTTGTGCAGCGCACAGCAGACCACAACAATGCGAGCGACCCTGTCGGGCTGGTACTGCAGGGCCCCTCCGGAGCAGTCCAGGCACCTGAATCTCATCTTCAGGAGGCCAAGGCAGCGCTCCACCACACCCCTGGTTGCTGCATGGGCCTCGTTGTATCGTGTTTCCGCATTGGTCTGAGGCCTCCATATAGGCGTCATCAGCCAAGACCTCAGCGGATAACCCCTGTTGCCTAGCAACCAGCCCCTCAGCCGGGGGGGGGGGACGTCCCTCAAACATCGCAGGGATGTACGACTGCGCCAGTATGTAGGAGTCATGCACACTCCCTGGGAACCTTGCACAGACGTTCATGAACGTCATGTGGGGGTCGCATACTACCTGGATGGAGTATGTCCCCCTCCTGTTTGTGAACACCTCCCTGTCCCCTGCAGGCTGGCGCATGGGGACGTGAACACAATCGCTTGCCCCCTGCACCACGCTGGCAAATCCACGAGCTCGTGAGTCTTGAGTTGTTCGTTCCTCGGGAAAGGTGACGTAGCGGTCCGCGATGGCATAGAGGGCGTCGGTCACATCCCGGATGCACCTGTGGACCGATGACTGGGAGATCCCGGAGAGGTCCCCGCTCGGAGACTGGAAGGAGCCGGTAGCATAGAAGTTAAGAGCGACAGTCACCTTGATGGCAACCGGGATCGCGTGTCCTCCCCCCGTTCCACGTGGGGCGAGGTGCGCCACAAGGTGACAAATATGTATCACCATCCGCCTACCCAGCCGGAGTCTCCTCCTGCAGGTGATGTCCGTCGTTGTTAGGAAAGAGATCCGGACACAGGTACACCCTTGGCCGTGGTCGTCGCCTCTGGTGCCGTGGCTGCACCCTCACTCTCTCCTCCTCACCCTCCTCCTCCTCCTCCTCCCCCCCCCCCCCCCCATGCTGCTCGACGACTGGCAACTCCTCGGCCCTTCCCTCTGCTGCTGCATCTGGACTTGCATCCACTGCGGGTTGTGGCTGTGGATGCTGCTGCATCTCCAAATGCAGTGCAGCAGCCCCAACCACTGCGCAGAACATAGCCGTTCTGTTCGCAGACATTGTGCTGACCTACAGAGGGGTGGTGGGGGCAGAGAAACGGGACATGTTAGACGGAGGTTAGTCGACACCTCGGCAGCCGCCTGCCACGGGATACCTGTGTGTCCCGGTGGCCTGGTCGCGCTGCTGACACACGGGCAGCCTAACCCCTGGTCACTTTCTGCATCCAACGGGCAGTTAACTACGTCCTCTTCACCAGTGCATCAGTGGCCTGTGGCCGTAAGCCACAGGGCAACCAGCGGCCGTGTCCTCGTGACCGGCGCGCCATGGCAGACATTTTGTAACCGGGGTTGGATGAGTCACTCGCTCACTCTCTCCCTACCCCCCCACTCCCACAACCCCCCCCCTCCGTCTCCCCCACTCCCCCCTCAGTCTCCACCACTCCCCCCTCCGTCTCCCCCACTCCCCCCTCCGTCTCCCCCACTCCCCCCTCAGTCTCCCCCACTCCCCCCTCAGTCTCCCCCACTCCCCCCTCCGTCTCCCACACTCCCCCCCCCCCCCCTTCCCCGTTGTGGCCAGACTTCAGCAGTGCGCTGAGCTGTGTGCTGAGCGGTGCGCTCACCTCCTCGAAGCTCTCGTCAGCCAGCACGACTGGTTGACGAACTTCAAAAGCAGGTGTGTTGGCCGGCGTGAAAACATGGCGTGGTGACGTCGGGACTTCGGCCCATCCGGGCCGGAGAATAGTGGGGAGCCAATAAGTCGGGATTCTGGTCGCGTCGGGGGGGTCTTTCGAGGCCTTTGCCGGGAATGCCGACGTGTAGTTTGTGCAGGGTTCGGAGAACAGCGGGATGGCGTCGGACCGGCGTCGCCGTGAAAATATGTGCGGCCCGCTATTCTCCGAACCGGCGTGAGAGCGGAGAATCGCGCCCCAGATTTCAATGATTTGTCACATCCGCACAAATCTGCTCACATTTTTAATTCCACACAAGTGCTTGTATTAGTAACACTTGTTCACACAAATTAGAATGTTTTCTTTGTATCTTTTCTGTTCGCAGCAACTTTGTCACAATTGCTGGGCATCAATATGTGAGAAATATCTTTGCTTCACAGGAACGTGGGCCAGGATTTTACCGGCCTCCATGAGGCAGGAGGGCAGCAAATTTGCATGGATCCAGTTCAGGTTTACACCTAAGTACGGCCTTGCCATCAGGGAATTTTACCATCAATATGACCGGATGTGGAAGGCTACCCACCCCAAGGTGATAGGCAGCCCATTTACATAGTTTAACACCCAATTGAAGTCCATTTGCCAGTGGGTTTGACATTTTGCCGATGGCAGGGAGATTTCTCCATCATGTGAGGAGGCCTCGAGCTGAATGGAGGTAGCCTCTCTGCTGCAGTCCAGGGTGAAAACTTCATGAGTCAAAGAAGGGGAGCTGGGCTGGAAACACAACACCCAAGACCCAATGACGTCGGCAGAGAGGTTGCCCTCCAACCCTTGGCCCTGTTAATATTTTTTTTCTGAAGTTACCTCTTAGAGGCCCGTGGTCTCCTGCAATCCTCAGCAGTAACCTAGGGCGGGATTCTCCGACCCCCGCCGGGTCGGAGAATCGCCCGGGGCCGGCGTCAATCCCGCCCCGCCGTGTCCTGAATTCTCCGGCACCAGAGATTCGGCGGGGGCGGGAATCGCGCTGCGCCAGTCGGCAGGCCCCCAGCGGCGATTCTCCGGCCTGCGATTGGCCGAAGTCCCGCCGCTGTCAAGCCTCTCCCGCCGACGGGAATCAAAACACCTACTTGACTGGCGGGTTTGGCGGCACGGGCGGGCGCCGGGATCCTGGGGGGGGGACGCGGGGCGATCTGACCCCGGGGGGTGCCCCCACGGTGGCCTGGTCGGGGACCACCGATCAGCCGGCGGGCCTGTGCCGTGGGGGCACTCTTTTTCTTCATCCTTCGCCATGGTCTTCACCATGGCGGAGGCGGAAGAGACTCCCTCACCTGCGCATGCGCCACTCCAACACGCTTGGTCCCCCCGCCCCGCTGGTAGGGGGGAATCCCGGCCCAGATCTCCCGTAGGCCTTGCTTCAGATTGAGTTGCCAACATTTGCAGGGATTGTATTCTGTTCCCCACACTTAAAGGGCACTAACGAGTACTTGACAATGCTGCATGTTTCAATTCCATTTCCACAATTAATACTATGATTAATACAATAGTGCAATTTTGATAGATAAATAGCATAGGAGTAAAGTAATGCGTGATTCATGATAATGGGAGAGATTTTCAGCCCATTTTAGATCTCAGTGAGAAATGTAACATGGGAGGGAAATTCGGTGATGATTGGAAAACTTGATTCGAACCGGTGAGATCACGTTTTCTAACTTTCCAGATCCCTCGCCGGTGGCATAACGAGAAAAATGCCACGAATGCCAGGAACCTCATTTTAAGACATTATAATATCAACAAGCCCTCCCACCAGGCATTCCCCCTCAATGAATATTCATAAAAACAAGAACTTGGAGACTAAATATATCAGAGGTGAGCCCTCAGGTCGCCATCACCATCCAGGATTCATTCATTGATGTCCATTAGGAGAGGCGGTGGCGCAGTGGTAATGTCACTAGACCAGTAGTCCAGAGACCCAGAGTAATTCTCTGGGGTCCCGAGTTTGAATCCCACCATGGCAGATAGTGAAATTTAAATTCAATAAAAATATGGAATTAAAAGTCTAATGATGATCATGAAACCATTGCCGATTGTCGTAAAAACCCATCTGGTTCACTAATGTCCTTCAGGGAAGGAAACCTGCTGCCCTAACCAGGTCTGGCCTACATGTGACTCCAGACCCACATAGTGATGCGGTTGACTATTAATTGCCTAAAAAGGCCCCGCAAGCCTCTCAGTTCAAGGACAATTAAGGATGGGCAATAAATGCTGGTGCAGCCAGGGTCGCTCATAGCCCAAGAACAAATTTTAAAAAATTAGGGAAGGAAATTTGCTGTAATTACCTGATCTGCCCTACATATGACTCCAGGTCTGTAGCAGAGTGGTCGTCCCTTAAATGCCCTCTGAAATGGTCTAGCAAGCCACTCAGTTTAGGGGCAATTAGGGGAGGGCAACAAATTCTGGCCCAGCCAGCGACGCTCGTAATCCTTGAAAGAGAAAAAAAGAGAAAGATTATAATAAATAATGGAAAGTATTGAAATGAGAAGAAAGAAAGAAATTCTATTTTTGAAATAATTGAAGTGAAGCTTTGAAACCAAGGAATTAATATGGAAGGGATCAAGTTCAGGGAGTCTGATTATTGAAAAATCAAGAAGATACCAACCTTTAATCAAGGGCTTGCTTCTCTGATGCTATATTTCATCCCCAGCCCTCCCACTACCACAATTTCCCATCTCCCAAATGGAGTTAAAATATGTAAAATTGAGTAATATGATAATGTACAAAATCATCATTCATCCTAATGGTCTTGTTCTTTGGAGACAAAGATAAGAATTTCTTCTATAATAATGTTGGGCAGATCTCCATAGGTGAGAATGTCAGGAACAGGTTAGTCAGCTTAATTGGTGGGGATATTTTTCATATTTCAACTACTGACAGTGAGACATTCAAATTTTCAAGTAAAATTATTGAGGGCTGTAACCAGGTTAATGCCACTTGATAAAATAGCAGACACAGGCGAGGGCTTCGTGCTGGGTGGGATTGGAAAATCTAGCGGCAGACAAAATTCAGAAACCCATCAGCCTAATAATGGTTTGCAATTTTCCCAATGACGGGTTAATGGCGGGTCTGTTGTCCTGCTGTCTAGTGGAATTTGTATTCATTTAAATCCCATGATTGTTCTTTAAACAGCTGCCTGCCAGAGTATCGTCATACTTTCCAATCTTGTGTCACGCCAATGGGAAGTTACAGCGGGCTCAAACCTGTTTCAAAAGGAGTCACGTATAAATGTCAGACCTCAGTTCCCTCATGATTTTGAAGTGAGTGTAACATACATAGCCTACTGTCGTAGTGCTGTTCAGTTTTGTGTTCTGATGAATGCCATACTGCGTGCGCTGCAAGGTTGGACTCCTCCTGCTCTTTGCTAACATTATTCAGAAGGACACCACTGTGCTGCGGTATTCAGGCAAAACTCCAATTTCACAAACGAGCATTTCGTCCATAGGTGGGGTACGAGAGGAGGGTGGGAATGATGAACACAAGGGACGCAACAGGAGAAGAAGGCTGTGCAAGAGCTGTTAGGGAGAAAGGCAAACACTATGGGGCAATGGGGATGGAAGGCAGTGCAAGGACTGTTATCGGAAAAGGGGGCATGATGGAAGTGGAGAAGCAAGGAGGTGGAGGAGGGTAAGGAACAATAGAAGGCAAAGAGTAGACTAAGGGTGGAAATCTAAACATAGGAACATAGGGACAGGAGTTGGCCATTCAGCCCATCACGTCTGCTCTGCCATTCAATACAATCATGGCTTATTGGACACGTCAATGCCTTTTACATCCACTATCCCCATAACTCTTTATGTTATTGTTAATCAGTAGTCTAGCAATCTCTGCTTTAAACCCATAATGACTGAGCTTCCACAGCCCTCTGGGGTGAGAATTACAAAGATTCACCACCCTCTGTGTCAAGGAATTTCTCCGTATCTTGGTCTTTAGTGAAAATGTGGTTCCTGATTCGAGACTCCCAAAGGGAAACATCTTACCTCTTTTTATTCTTTTAAGTATTTTGCAGATTTCAATGAGATAACCTCTCATTCTTTGAAACTCTAGAGAATACAGGCCCTATTTGTCCAATCATTCTTCACAAGACCTGGAACAAAGCTGGCGAATCTTCGCTGCACTCCCTCAATGGCAATAATATCCTTTCTGAGGTAAGGGAACCAAAACGGCACACAGAACTGAAGTGCGGCCTAACTAAGCACCAACAGATTTGAAGCAAGACCTCACAACTCCTACACTCAAATCCGATTGTGATAAAGGCTAACATTTCATTGGCCTTCCTAATAGCTTGCAGCACCTGCATGCTAGCCTTGAGTGATTTATGCCCACCCCCCCCCCCCCCCCCCGCACTTTTTTGTGTACAATTTCTAATTTCTTACCGTTTAGGAATTACTCTGCGCATATGCTCCCTCTATGAAAATGGATTACCTCATTTTTTCCACATTATGGGCTTGATTCTCTGCCGCCCGTCACCAGTAGGGGAGTTTCCGATGCAGCGGAGAATCCAATGCCGTGCAAGGGGCGCCGATCCGCTTCCGATGCTCTGGTCCCCCTGTGGCGGCAGCATCGAGGTTTGGCCCCACACCAGCAAGAGGATGTTGATGGGTCAAAATGACCCATGTGCATCCTATCAGTGGCTCGATAACGATTCTCCCATCCTCAGTGAATCTCCAGCCCTCAGGGCTGCGATGCACAAGGGCATAGATTGGTACAAATATTTGTAAACAAGGTCCTGGCATGGTGGACCTTACAATGGGCCAAGGGGGTACATATTTACGGTAGTTGCCCCAAAGTCCATTGAGGGCCTCCTCCCTCCCACAATGCAAATCCTGTCCAGCCACCCACACTAGACCCCGACCAGAGACACTGAACAGAACCCTCCCCCCCACTAAAGACCCTCATCAGAGAACCCCCATATGAGAGCCCCCACAAGACACCCCCTATATCGGAGACCCCCCCTACCAGAGATGACTCATATCAGAGACCTCTCACAAGTACAAACCCTCATAACAGAGAACCCCCTCACATCAGAGAGCCCCCATAACAAAGAACCCCATAGCAGAGACCCCCAATATCAGAGAACCCCCAGATCAGAGAACCCCCTATAACAGAGACCCAGCTCAACAGAGAAAAACCCCATAACAGAGACACTGCAGAACTGAGCAATCCCCATATAAGTGGGGATTCAAAGCAGAGGGCTCCATATCAGGGAACCTCCCACTCCCATAATGGAGAACCTCCATAACAGAGACCCCACCCCCATCAGTCACCTCTTCCTGAAAGCTAAAGAGTAGTCCAGGCAGAAAAGGTGAAAAAATCATGCACTTTTACTCACCCGTCCCTTACAGCTGCTCCCTCAGGCTGATGTGTGGAAAGCAACAGTAGTGACTTCATAGAAAAGAAAACAACATTTCAAGGCTTTAAACCCCCTCTGATCCTTTGATCTGTAAGGCTTCTATTCACCTCAAGGAGAAATAGGTTTTATTATTGACAGCTTCCAGACAGCCAGGTATCTGGATTGTTTAATTTAATTACCATTCACGCTTTAATGCATTTCAGGTAGCCTGCTATGAAATTAACCACAATGTTGATAAACATCTCGGAGTCAAACAATTTCATTTTCTCTTTTTTATTAGCAGAAAGCACTTAACTGCTTTTGATGTGGTCATTAACTGTCAATCATAGTTAGATTTTCTGCCTGTGAGCCAATCCTCAATCCATGAGAGAATGACTCGCATATCCCATGTGCTTTTATTTTGCTAATTAACCTGCTGTGGGGGCCTTCTGAAAATCCAAATAGGCTGGGCAAGATTCTCCATTTTGTAGGCTAAGTTTTGACGCTGGGACTGAATTGTGTGCGGTTTGCGTTCCCATTGGGGGCGCTATTTGTGGAGCAATTCAGGACACACTGATGGTATAGCACTTTGCTGCACGAATTCTGATCAGTTCTTGGGCCAGCGGCATTCTAATCACTGGGGCCGGAGTTGGTGCCAAAGAGCCTGGCAGCTGGAGCTGTTTTTACACTTACCACACATTCACTGCAGCCACCAAGGTGGCTCAGTGAAGACCTGAACCCGAGATCGAGAGTCCGAGGTGGAAAACTCCATGCCAGTGAGGAGCAGAAGGACACCGTCTTCCACAGCATGGGCCCACCCTCCTGAACATTGCCTGGGAGATGGTGGCAGAGGCAGTTTCACTGCCAGTCTTACCACGAGGAGACAGCTGGTGATTCGGAGAGGTGAGGTGGGGGGGAGGGGGGGCTGGTGAGTCATTCCCAGGAGAGGTACACTGCTGCTCACAGCTCCACATTATCCCTTATAGACCAGAACATAGGGCTTTTTAAAATGTGTTTTCAGATGCCTGGACCACTCAGATATCTCACTACAGTACATTCCCAATAGGGATTCCCACATCATTGCATTGTGTTGCGCTATTCCCAATCTGGCGATGCAAAGCCATGATCCCTTGTCAGAGGGTGAACTGGAGGAAAGTGAGAGCTCAACAGACGATGAAGATCTGGAAATGCAGGAACATCAGGAAGCTACTGAAGGTCAGTATGAACATGGTGACACTGTGGAGGAAGGAAGATGTAGGAGATGTACCCAGGACTCTTTGATAGCTGCCAGGTTCCAAGAAGAGTAAAGTTAAGTGAGGACATACAGCCAGCTCTCGCCTAGCCTTCAATGCCATTCCCTTTCATCTCAGGGGATGTCTAACCATTCCTAGCGAGATTAAGTCCTGCATTCAGACCTGCACATTCTCATCTCGAGAATCGCGAAGCCATGATCTCTGCTTTGGTTCGCAGTACCCTCTGAATGTGCTCACTCTGGAAACTGAGAGTCCACTGAGGAACAAGAGTGAAGCGAGAGAAGACAAGAAGCTTTCTCTGCCATCTAATAATGCAAAGACTGCTGTGACTGAGATGAGGACATGCCGAGGGATCCTCTCCTCCTGTGCAAGTGTTGTCCTCTGTTCCTACCACTGAGGAGGCACAAATGCCACTGGAATATCGATGCTGATAACTTCTCTCAATGGTTTTTCTTGAGGAAGATGGGTTAGATATGTTTAAATCACACACATCAAAGATTTCGACACATTTCCTTGACATCCCATAAGGGTGCGGAGAATAGATCGGCTCATGGTTACGCTACATGAATGTTAATCTCACAGTGGGACACACTCACTGAGTGGGAGGATGGCTAAACCTCAACATAAGAGGATTCCAAAATACAAATTAGCAACACCTTGAGCTGAACAAAACAATCTCATCAAATATATTTCCAAATACCCCAGCATTCACAAAAGTAGTTTCTGTACAGTGATAGCACACCCAAAAGTGACCCCAAATGTTTTTAACTTTCTTAGCCCTACCACCAGGCTATGGTGCAGCTCCGAAATCTGGAGCAGGTGTCGAGGCAGCCTGCTGACTGCCATGTCTTGATGTCAACAATGGCCTTGACAGGGGCCCTCTGGTGGCCCAAGGTTTGGAGTGCCTTGGCCACTTAAGGGTCTCTGCCTCAGAGGCAGAAGTGCTCTTGGTGGCCAGAGCAGCTGGAGTTGATGAGGTCACCGGCTGAGGAGATTTTGTGCGGCTGTATAACCTGGGAGTGTCCTGATAGGAGGTCCCAAGGCTGTCCAGCTGAAATTCATTCTCCCCATGGGTGTCAGCGGGCCCTGCCCTGACTCTTATCGGAGATGGGCACCTGGAAGGAGGTCAAGGTATCATGTCTCAATGTTACCTTCATTCGGATGGTACTCACCTGAGTGTGTGGCCATGGACTGCAGGGTCAAGTAAAAATCTAGTAGCACCTGCTGGACCAGGGTCTTCCTGGTGGTCGCCAAGCTGGTGACTACGGTGACCTGGAGGTGCTCGCATGTTGGAGCCAGAACATCAAAAAAAACACAGATGGACTCCTCCATCGGCCGCTTTCGTCTGCCGCGTATCTGTTGAATCTCTACCAGATGTTCCATTACTGCCTGTCGTTGCATCTCCAGCATTGAATTGGTGCGCACCTCATGATGCTCATTGTCTGACTGGGCCTGGGCAGTTGACTGGTTTCCAGCAGCCCTCTGAATGTCGGAGACCTGAGCTGCCCCTGCCTCCAACTGCTTTGTGGACATGTCGGTGAGGTGTTCTCCAGAATGTTGGCCCGAGCCTAACCTAGAGCTGTACCCCAATCAAATGTGTCTCTGCACTGTTGCGGGTGAATGCAGTGAGTGTTCTTCCAGAACTTCCTCTTCAGACAAGGTTGGGGGCTCCGATTGGTGCTTGGCTGCATTGTGGTCTTCAATCTGCTGGTGCTTGGAAAATAGAAAATAGAGTTTCAGTTGATGAGATTGAACTGTCTAAGACTGGACGTGACTCACTGTGAATGTCAAGATTTGATGATGTGGCACAGCTGTGACCCTTACCAGGCTGCTGGGAAAGGCTGACCACCCCTTCCCCACAGCAGTGAGCCAGGTCCTCCCCAGCCAGCTTAGCTACAGTCTCTTTGGTTTCACTGAGGGCAATGATGTTGCCATATCTCCCCCAGTCTGTGATTGTTTGTATGCCAGGTTGATCTGTGTGAAAATGAAAGAAAAGACATGGGATAGAGCAGAGTTTGGGTGCGATATATGTCCCCTATTTGTGGAGAGCCCTCCCCAGAAGGGCCAGGGGATGATGTGTGAGTGGCATGATTGATGGGATGGTGGTGATGTGACCATTTCTGTGAGAGAATGGGTGTTGAAATGTGCCCCCCCCACCAATGGTTGTGTAAGATCTCTTTGAGTGCATGATGCTATGATGACAGTTTGATATTGGAGGGAGTTCAAGAACGACTTACTCTGGCAGAGCGGATGAGATCGTTCAACCTCTTCCTGCACTGGATGACGTTTCAGGCGCAGTTGCTGACCTGCTCAGCGATGGCCTCCTCGGCCGGAGAGGTGAGGTTAGTGTGCTTCCTGGTGTGATTCCTGGGATACACGTCATGCCTGTGCACCTGCACTCCTTTGATCAAGGCCACAAAGGCCTGGTGGGTGAAGTGGGGTGCAGCCTTCTTTGTGTGGCTTTCAACCTTATCTTGCGGCTGGAAGACACCTCTGAACTGTTCTGAAGCCAGTTGCTCTGGAGAGATCAAGGTGAATGTGTTGGACTTTAAAAATGGCAGGTGATTCAGCCAATACCGACCTCTGCATAATTAATAAGATCCCAAGTGTGCAATCGGACTCAAGTACCCCGACTTCTGGGCAGCATGGTGGGTGCCGTCAAATCAGTCCACCACCCCACCTAGTTTCACTATTTGAAAATTCTGCCCAGTAATTTCATATGTTTTCATACACCAATGTTGTACAACCCAATTTCTTATCTCCTGAGAATATGTTAAGTAACTAAAGGCAGAAATGAGAAGGTATTATTAGCTGGGATATTCTTACAGTTGTGAGGGTTATAAGATTATCATGTTTTAGGGTGTCTTTTGTTTTATCAGGATGTTATAGTTGGGACTATATCTATAGGCTTCATTGGCTGAAAGGGGTCATGTAACACATTCTGGAGTCTGCCTGATAGTAAGCCTGGATGGTTTAATCATTAGAGATCTGAGGAAGACTTCAATTGTTTTATTGAGAAGAAGATGCAAAATGTTTGCACTTGGGGATACTAAGCTGTTCGTAAATATAAAATGGTTAGACCCTACATCTCCTGGAGTCCCTGAAAGGTATCAATATTCAGCTGTTGACAGTTGTTTCTTATACTCTTTCGGGTGATGTGGGGGCCATTGGAAAGGCCAGCATCTGTTGCCGTTCCTAATTGCTCTGGAACTGAGTGGCTTGCGAGGGCAATTAAGAGTCAACCACATCCGTGTGGCTGTATGAACTATTATGTAATGTAAACAATCTGTTTATTTCTATTTCTCAGCTGAAAGGAAAGTCAGGATGAAAGATAACTTTGACATTTAAAAGTAATAAAGAGGACAGTGGAGTGAATTCTCAGCCTCCCCAACCGTGTGTTTTTTGGTGGCGTGCTGTTTCTGGTGGCAGGATTCTCTGTTCACCCCGCTGGACAAGGGGTTTTCCCATTGTGGACACCCCATGCCACGGGGAAACTCATGGGTGGGGATGCATTGCCAGTGGAATTGAGAATCCCACCAGTGGAGAATTCACCCCTGTGTATTTCCCATTGCTGAGCAGAAGAAGGTAGAGGAAACCAATTTCAAATCAGGTTACAGGGTTCCCTATAAACCCAGGTATATCACAGCCAGACAGGAGTTGCAGTTTGATATTGTAAGGTCTCCAGCTAACTGAAAGTGAGAGAACAAAAGACATAGGGTGGAATTTTCCTGCCCTTTCCCATTGACAGGATCCTCTGGTCCCGCCAAAGGTGACCCCCATGGCAGGATCCCTGACAGCATAATGAGCAAGCCTTGCAAAACCATGTAAACATTGGTGGAATTATAAGATCCTGCCTACAGTCAATGACAAACCACCTCTGCCACTGTAAAACATGCCACTGGGTGGGAAAACTCCATCCTATACAGAGCCAGTCAGTTCTGCTCCTTAAGCAGTGAAAATGCTTAACCCATTGATTACCACAGAGAATGCTGGTGGTAGTTCTTGCAAAGTTTGAAGGCCAAGATTGTGAGGAGTCAAAACAAGGCTGGAGGGTTCACCTAGCTGGAGTTCAAAGCAAAACCACTAGGAAAACCCTCACTGTGGAAAGGAAAAGGACTGAATAAAACCTTTGGGTGCTGTAAATCACTTTGAATTGGTTTCGGAAAAGTTGAATATCAACTAAGACACCAAGTAAGTTAACAAAATTAGAGTTTTCAGTTGTATGTAAAATAGAAAGAGATAAATTCTGTTTGGTAATTTAAAGTATTGCCTTCAAAAGGAAAATAACATTTAGTGATAATGTTCTTTGCATTTGTCACTTTAAATATTTAAAGAAGTAAAATCTTGTGTGTCCTTTCAACTGATAACTGCAAGTTTGAATTTCTGTTTAAAAGCTATCTGTCACTACGGAGATCATAATAATACATAGAGGATCTGGATCAGCGCAGGCTTGGAGGGCCTGTTCCTGTACAGTAATTTTTCTTTGTTCTTCTTCTTTCTTTGTTTTTTCTTTTAATATGAATACTTCAATTGTTTATGTGCTGTGTTATTTGGCCTGCCATTATAGAAAGTGGTGTACATTATATTTTCACGGTAAAGGAATATACAACACTATATATATCTTTACTAAAGATATTGTACTCCTCTCTCAATCTCCCAATCTCCTATTCATCCGACAATCCAGAGATATGCCAATGAGATGGGCAACATCAGCTCGTTACTTATTCTTCGTGTCTCTGCTGCTCACCTACACTTTTCAATTTTGTTGACTCTTTACAGTGTTGGCCTTGGCGTAGGTTTTTACGGTTTGCAATAAAACACACTGATGCTCTTCCTGAACACAGCAGACTTTGCAAAAAGGAAATGGAGTTTGGACAAATTGTAGGCACCAATTTCCTAATGTCAATCAGGAACATAAGAAAGTTTGGAGAAAGGAAGACTACTTGGCCTGTAAAGCATGCTATGCAGAGTTCATATATAGCTCACAAAATAGTAAATCCAAATTTAAAGCTGTTTAAAGCAAATACCGTGTTAGGTATTTATTTTACTATGGGCAATTTAATATGATTAAATAAATTCTAAACACTCAACATATTTTATATCCGGTGAATAATTAAATACAGAACAATTTGTGTCATCTCGTTTCTTTAATTGCAAAACTGTGAACATATACCCAGAGTTATATTTCTAGTACAATTAATGAAATTACTTATTATAAAACAATCCTCAAGGCACAGTTCATAAATTTCCCGAAAGTGAGTTAATTCCAAAGAAATTCAATACATTGATTATTTTTGCAATCACTGTTTTAATTTAATATAATTTCAATTTATCAAGTAATTGTAATGATAGAGCTTTCCGACATAAAAATTGCCTTATTTGTCTTTCCTGTTTGAACCAATTATATTTATATTAATATTTTACAGTTCATAATAGCTTTGGAATAGGATTTGAAACATGAGCGATATTTAAAAATATTATAACTAATTGTATGCGTTCATAAATTAAATATGTAAAAATGCCACATGTAACCTTTTACAGGTTAATTGTTGTACTGTTTTGTATCTGTCTCTGATCCCTCAATGTATCTTTCAGTACAGATGAGTGAATAAAACTCAGTCAACATTAGGTTTTTTCAACCTTCTCATGCAAGGGGCCACATTTCATTTTTATTTCTCACTCAAGGGGCCAATGAGCAAATTTTGGAAAGATAAAGTTTGACCCACCATTAAACATGAATTTCAATAAAATGTTTAGGTATGAATAAAAGAAGTAACTGCCTGAGCAAAAATAAAGCAATATCAAAGGAATAAATTGATTACAAAATATTGAGTAATGAATAAAGATGACCATTAGAGTGTGAGAGAGTCAAACTATGGTTTTCCGGTTCACCCTCAGTCGCAGGGTATTTATTCACTCACCCTCACCCACAACCACTTTGTGAGTTGGTGTGAGTGTGCTGGTGTGTGGGGTGAGTGTGAAACGTTGAGACTTGGAGTGAGCCAGACGCTCTCACACTCCTGCTCTCACACAAATGGGGTGAGATCCTCCAGCTGCGCTGCGCCGGAAAAGCAGCTGCCCACAGCGCAGCGTGGCCAGTGAAAGCCGGAGGTCTCGCGTTGAATCTCGCGAGACGTTACATAATGGGCGGGATCACTTTTTAGCAAATCTGCACATCAGAGCGAGGCAGTAAACCTTTATCTAATATTCAGATTCCCAAGGTACCTGAGGCTTTGGGAATCGATCCGTTCTCCTCCGGGACCTCAGGCGAACACCCTTTGGTACTGGTCCCCACAAACGAAGACCAGGTGGAACTGCACTTTTGGGGGACTTCAAGGTGATCAGAGGCCACCAGCTGCATGCGCCTTGGGCAGGGAAGTGCCCTGGCACTGCTGGTGCCACCTGCGTACCCTGGCAATGCCAGCCTGGCACCCTGACAGTGACCCTAGATGCCAGCTTGGTACTGCCTAGATGCCCAGGTGGCGCTGGCAGGGGCACATCTGAGGTGCCGGGTTGTCATTTCTTGCACATGCGTGATTGGCCGCTCGGTGGGGGGCTGGGGACCCTCCTTTGTTGCATTCTGGGCGGCAGGTTGGGAATTCTTATCAGGGCCTCATAGATTGGGACACCTTTTAAAAATGGCTCCCGAACTCTCGCTACAATAGGGAGTTCCACTGAGCAGAGCTCCCTATTGTAAAAAAACAGGGCTATGAGCGGCCTCAGCCCCTTATTCAAAGCGAATCATGTTGAATAGCCACGTGTTTATCGGCACTGCGAGTGCCGGGAAACACGCGGCTAAACACGCTCACTCGGAAACTTTGTTCCCTTTTGGGAAGACGTGCCCACACTCCCCCATTCACACACATACACACTCTCTCACACACAATCACTCTGGCTGGGATTCTCCCACCTCTCCTCGGGTTATGTGTCTCTGGTCCCACTGAAAGTGAATGGAATTTTGGCTGGGATGCCAACTTCTCCGTTCTCACTTGCAGCGAGATGACAACGGATGAGGTTGGAGAATCCCAGCCCCTCTCTCTCAGACCCACACACAGTCTCCCTCCCTCTTAAGCACATAAACATACACACACACACACACACACTCTCTCACACACCACGCACACACACTCCCACTCAGAGAAACTCTCTCTCACACATACACAGACATGCACTCTCCCATTCACTCACACACTCTCTCACACATATATCCACTCTTGCACACACACACATTCTTTCACACACACTAACTCCACCTCACGACATCACAGAGGCTCTTTTACTCACACAGACACTCTCGCCCTCCCGACCAGAAGCCAGTCTCGGATCTACCCCCTAACCCACCCAGTCACTTCTTCCCCCCCAAACGTGTAGCCAGTCTCTTCCCCATCCCACCAGCAGCCGCCCCTCCTGAAATACGTGTTGTTAGGTAATTTGGATGTTCTGAATTCTCTCTCTGTGTACCCGAACAGTCACCGCAATGTGGCGACGAGGGGATTTTCGCAGTAACTTCATTGCAATGTTAATATAAGCCTACTTGTGACAATAAAGATCATTATTATTATCTGTAAAATGGTTTTGTGCTGGCCTCTGATGGGAATGACAACCCGCCATATCAGGCACAAGCGCATGTTCCTGTTGTAATGTTACGCCAGTGGGAACTGATGTTTTGGCTCCATCTGCATTGCTCCACTCCCCTCCCACTCCACCTGCCATTAAACCTGCTGCACGGAAGTGGGGGAGTGACTTGTAAATTCCTCCCCTGCTTTTATATAGTGCCTTTTACAAGCATTGGATGTTCAAAAGTGCTTTACAGCAATTTAATAGTTTTAAAACGTGATTCAACAACATCTGCTGAATAGACCTCAGCACACTAAATATTATGCTGACAACTAATTTTAATTGACGGTCTGGCTCACTGCATGGTGCATTTGCGTCGACTGTAAGCTACATATATTAATACACAGAGGCCTATCCTTTGCATGTACATATGTTGCACTTGTTTCAGCTAAACAAATTAAGTGACAGCCATTTGCTGGTCCATTCCTCAAGGCAATGCATTGCCCAATCAAAGTAAAACTACATGGTTGCAATTTCAAGCAAACTTGACAGTTAATTGTCAGTCATTCTCAACTGGTGCATTCTTCATGGCAACATCTCAATCAATCAGAGTCCACTTGCCAACCAATCAGTAACTTCTTCTCAGTAGGAAGTTGTTGTTTCCCCTGACACCGGTACGCTTGCAATTGTCCTGACGAGTGCAAGGCAAAAAGCTTTGACAAAAATGTTTTTTTTCAGTGGTACTCAAGTTTTGCATGACCAAACAATTTTTATCATGTTCCATTTTACAATTACGCTGCCAGCCTCTCTACACTGAACTGAAAATGAGTAAGAATCGTATTTGCATTCGAGGATGTTTTAGGCAACTATTCTGAGACATTCAAATAACTTGTTAAAATTAATTTCTCATGATGCAACATAGTGAATAATACAATTATCATAAATTATCTGATCAAACTTATTTCTAAAGGAACCTGTCTAATTTTAGAACTATTTTCTGTACAATGGCTGAAATTTTCCATTCTGGAGTTTGGTGGCAGTGAATTCTGCTGAAGGGGTGGGACAATTGACCACGCGTGATCCTGCACTTTTCAGCTCATTACATATAAATCCATGAGGACCTTGCTGAATCTCATAGCACAGGTGGGCAGGATAACCCCCCCGCCTATGAAACCTTCCCCACTGTCATCTCATGGAGTCGAATGTCCAGACAGCATATTTAAACGGCAGCCAGACAACAATTCACTCACTGCAAATAAGGAGCTCCAGACTCTGCTAAGACAAGGATCTTGCGCAGTAGATTTCTCCTTATCTGAACACACTGACCTGGGTAGAGGTCCTGTGGATGTTAGCTCTGGTGGGACTCACAGGAGGACTCTTCAGACATACAGAGAGAGAATGAAAAGTCTGCTGTGTTCTGCCAGAGTAAGTGACACCATCTACACTGCTATAAGGGTATCAGACAGTGTAAATATACAAGTGCACAGGGATATCAGAAAAATGGTTGGGTTACAGAATTCAACAGCAGATGCGTGTCCTGTTAGTTAGAGGATTGTGCTGGCCTAGAGTTCCATTCACCCAAAAAAGATCTTCCATCCACTGTGAGGATCACAGTTTCAGAGCAACAGTTTTGTGTATCTAAGAGTACCAAAATGGTAGATGTCAGGTTCCAGAATCTCTTCACCATATTCTTCTCTCGCCCTGCTACTCAGGAACTTCCCACTATCACTCTTGACCCACCCAATATAATCATTCCTCACCTCTCTGTCACCCTTGAAACCCACCCTCTCCCCAGTTAGTCTTTCATATATAACCATCATCTTCCACATGCCTTCTTTACCCTGTGAACCTACACTCATTATGGTTCCCATTCCCACCCTGTCCCCTCCTGCTATCTGGGCCACCTGTTCTGATTGTTTCTGTGAACCCCCCCCCCCCCCCCCCCCCCCCCACCCGTGAAACCTTCAACTACCCAACTATCCTAGACTTGCCACCCCGGCAAATCCCACTCCCTCCTCTCACTCTGACTGCTTCATCCAGTGTCTAGTACCATCAGTTCAACCGCTAGGTGCCCACTCGAGGCAGCACGGACCCTGCCCTCTTGGACCATCTCTCTACCACTATCCCAGCCCAAAAACCTCTTCCCCCACCCAACCACAGCACCTCCAGCCCAAGAAGCCCAGCCCATGCCTCCGCACCCTTGCATTCCCATGCTGTCTCCCTCCCTGCCCCAGATAGTCAATCTTCCTTCCACATATAGCCTTCTTGCCTTTCTCCCTTAGCCTACCTCCTGAGTGCAGCTTCTGCTCCACTCTTCCCCTTTCACCTCCTCCCGTGTCCAACATTTGCGCAGTTTGGCCCACCCACACTCAACCTGAGTCAAGAGGCTGAAATTTGCGAGTGGGTCCCCAAATAGGCCAAAGGAGTGTCTATTCACTTTAAAGCCATGGAAGAAGACAAGCTCGCCAAGGTGTGGATTGTGAACGTGAAATTTTTCGCTGACGTGGAACTCATTTTGGAGAGGGAAATTAATTCCTGCAAGGCTGCCTTTTAATGAGCATGCATAAAGAGCTTCTTGACATTATCCGTCGGGATACTCTACCCGCCTTTAAAGTCCAGAGAACTTAATTGCTATTGTTCATCCTGCCACCGGGGAACTGACTTTTGACTGCACAATAAGTTACGTTTCACTGCTGGCCAAGCTTCTTGCTGCTGGCGAGAATGTAAGATTCCACATCAGTAGTAAATTTTATAGAGGGTCAAGTATTATCTGAAGGACATGCTTAGGTTTTAATAACATAGCATTTACACACTATTTTGTGAAATTTCTTCGAAATGCCAGCACTAAATCAACAAATTAAGTTTTATTAACTCATCAAGGTAATCATCAGCAAACAATCAGATTCTACTATTTTCTCTCTGCCTTCGACGAGGTTCAACATTAACCTTGAACTTTATCAGTACAACTAAAGTAAGTAGAGGAGAAGGCTGTGCGTGTTTGACTTTATGTAGACTTCTTGTTCAGCCTAAAGGGTCAACACAAGGTATAATAGGACTTCAGAGGGAAATAGTGTTGCAGCTTGCAACACAGAAAAGAAACAAATTACTTTCAAAATGTCACTGTTTGGTTTCAAAAGGATATTAACACAGACTTCAGTGCCTGTAAGTTTCAAGGGCATTTTGTCGAAATCCAAGTCACAATTATATGTGCTGAAGGCTAAACCTTAACATGCGGGGTCACCTAAAACGGGAACAAACATAACTGTGGGCAGGATGAAAGGTCGCCATTCATTCTGGTCAGTTCAATTTCTGCTTGGCTATGCAGCTCTCTTTGTGAATTGAATCAGAACACAGGCAGCCAGCATCTTTTAAACACAAAGTAAAATGCCACGTATGTTGGGAAATCTGAAATAAAATCAGAAAATGCTTGAAGAGCTCAGCATCTGTGGAGAAAGAAACTGAGTTAACGGGCTCGATTCTACCACTGCGTTTTGAGCCCGGCACCTAGCCAGGCGCATCGGGTACATCGCGGGAGATGCCCAAATCAGGCTTCGCGCCTACATCTACATTACCAGTGACCTAAAGCAGGTGTGGTGTCTTCAAACCTTCTATCCCTGACTTCGAAGCCTAGCAGTGTGTTAAGCATGATTTGCAAGTGTTTCATAAAGTTTGTAGAAGATTTTGCCTTTTTTCTTCTCAGCAGTTATCTGTATCTGTTCGGATCTTCAAACAATCTGTTTTCTTGTTAGATCTTCAAGCCTCGTACCATGTTAGATCTTCAAACCTGGTACCATGTTACATTCTGGTGCTTGCCGGTAGGAATCATGCACAATCGAAGGTCTAGTTCTTGACTAGTTAAAGTGATTATTATAAATTAATGGTTCAGATAAGTACGAGAAATATATTACAAACTACTAATTATGATAAATTATCCTAGAGCTAGTGCAAGTAGCTCTACACATTTCTGTTTACATGATTGCTTATGCATACCATCACAGTGACCACCTTGGCACGGTCAGGCTAGCACCTTGACACTGCCACCTCGGCATTGTGAATCAACCAATAAGGTCAGTAAGAGAAGACACGACCAATGGGCATTCACGACACACACAGAGGTGACACTACCACAAGGGGGCATTACACCGACCCATATAAAATGACACAGCACACATGATCTTTCTCTTTCCAGTGGAGACATTCAGTGAGTAGACAGGGTTGATTTAAAACACATCACACCCACTACCACGTGGATTATAGCAGACTGGTTCATCAGTTTGAGTAGCTATAGCAGGATTAACAGGAGAGTCGAATCCAAGTAGGAGAATTGTTAACAGTTTAATAATTGTTTTAAAGCTATCTCCAAGTCTGAACCTTCCTTTGTCAGAGTGCACATCAAGGAAGCAGCTTATGTTACGTCAAGAGTATAACAAAACAGCATCCTGAGGCAAAACATGGTCCCAGCATGGTGGCCATTTTAAGCGACCAACCGAAACCTCCATTTTATGCAAGCGATGCGACAAAGGACACTGAATTCCAGTGTCTAATAGACATGAACAGGAATGGCAAGCATTACAGGAAGAATTGACAACAACTCCAGTGTTGACAAATTTTGACCTTACAAAGATGACAAATATATTGACAGATGCTTCAAAAAATGGGTTGGGAGTAGTGTTATTTCAGCAAGACAATGATGAAAATTGGCTTCCAAGTGCCAATGCTTCCAGGTCAATGTCTGACACAGAGCGTAGATATGCTCAAATTGAAAAAGAATGCTTAGGCTTAATAAATGGATTAACCAGGTTCCATATGGCCTACTGACATTCTTCGTGGAAATTGACCACAGACTACTTGTGGCAATAGTAAAAGAAAATGTGAATGAGATGTCACCTAGAATGCAACGTATGATGATGAAGCTACAAAGGTACAACTTCGATCTTATCTACACTCCAGGTAATCATCTTGTAGTAGCTGATGAACTATCGCACGCTACAGACATGAAAGAGATACACCATATGGATGAGGATGGGCAAATCCACGTGAATCTTGTAACAAAAGCCCTTCCAGTAACTGATGACAAATTAAGACTGATCAGGGATGAAACAAGCAAAGATGAAGTCTTACAAAAGGTGATAAAATGATAAAAGGGTGGGTATTTGAATGTTGTGGCAACAGGCAGAATACATTTGTCAGAGCTGAGGTTTGTGGGTGGTGGAAGATAGGAGGTAGAAAGGTCCAACTCAGACAAAATAGCCAAATTAAGAGGTTTTGCAAAGCAATTGTGAACATGACAAAAAGGAATCCTTCAAAGTATGATATGGAAGAAACTAGTCAGTTTAATTTCCCAAAATAATTAGCAATTGTGACATTGTTTAATTAAATAATATTACATTACCCCAGCAAAATTGGTACTTAATAACCCAAGCAATATTTTTATAAGTACAATATTAATAAGTTAGTGGAACTCAGGAAAATATAGTTAATTTGGAATTATAATTCAAAGCTGTACTCTCATAAATATTTACTTTATGGTGTTTAATCATAAAAGTGTATTCTAATTATATGCAATTACCCCTTTCATGAGATGATTCTGGAACTGAAAACATGCAGATTACACAGGGTAAAGGTAAGTAAATTACTGCACAAAGTTAGGAGGTTGTTGAGAAGTTACTTCATTTCAGTCTTCTCAAAAGCTTTGCTAGGTTTGTTTTTGCACCATAAATAGTTCTCAAGTGTGTGACGGTATGTATGTTGTAAGAATAGTGAAGAGTTAAAAATTTACTGAAACTTTGCTGCATCCAACCACTAGATGGCGATCAAGCACATTCACGTGATACTCTTGATTCGGGGAGAAGGTTGTTAGGTGAGGTAAAGAACAGTCGTGTAATCAGGAGCTCTGTAATTAGAATCATAGTTTCAGTGAATCCGTAATCTTTTATATCTTAGCAAGCAAGTCAAATCTATTTAGTTGCTGTGTAAATAAATTAGCTTTGTTCAAAACTGATCTTGATGTTCTTTGTGAGACACTACAGTTTGAAGCCATCCTCATTCAGAAAGCAAAGAACATTACAAAGTGGGCTGCATGCATTTGACTTTTTGCCACTTTTCAATAACCTTTTACACCTTCTGGCTGTGAAATTCGATAAAGTGGAAAAGGAGGCTGGGGACCGAAATGAGTGATTGCCATGCCCTTTGCTTTCAAAGTCGACAGCATGTGAAACCCAATTGTATGGCTGCACCCCTGAGCATGGAATACATAATTATGTCAGAACCACTTAAAGATACTCTGCACTACTTAAAGCCCAGGTTGTTACAATGTTCTTTAGGCCCCAATCTCTCGTAAGGGATTTTAAACGCATTGCAGGCTCATTTATTTAGACTAAACACACAAGAACATTTATACTAAAGTGGAAAGCTTGAAGACATAAGCAGCAGAGCTGTGTGTGTTTGCTTTGCTGTAAAGCAAAAGTGAAAATAATTGTCTCTGATATGGGAAAAGTCCGATATTGTGTGAGAAACATTGTGTTAAGCCTGCCGGCGGAAATGGCAGAATTTTCCGTCATATCATGTGGCACTTAGTCACAGAAATTGCAAAGTACGGGTACTTAACTGCTAAGTGGCAGGTGACCTCTAATTCACCCGCCCCCATTTCTTCAGTGCTTCCATGATCCAGGCGCCACACTTAAAGGCCGCCCCGGTGCACAGCAGTCAGGCTTTGGATTTCTCCGGAATGTGATGGCTGCCAGGAAACACTCTGCGCTGAAGTTCTCCGATGCCTCCCTGGAGTGACTGCTGGATGCAGTGGAGGCCCGCCATGATGTTATATACCCGCACTCTGGACAAAAACCTGGCAGCCACATAACAAAGCCAGCATGGAACGTGGTTGCAGTGGTGGTGGGTGCCACACCGTTCACAGCCATCCAGTGCCAGAAGGTGGTGAATGATCTCCGTTCTGCCAGGGTAAGTCACTCTCCTCATCACTCTCAACTCACACAGATCCATATATAGCTTCTGTGTAAGTTATGATTAAGTAATATTTCATGGATTTTATACAAGAAATTTGAATAGTTTCCTACTGACCTTTAAATAGGATTGTCTATTTTCATTGATGTTCTTTAATACTATTGTTTAACTGTCAACTGTTATATTCAAAATTTAACATTTTATCAACATTTGTTTCTCTATTTACACCATTTCTGCCAATGCATAATTTTCCTTTTGTGTTTTCCGCCATTAGGTGATCAAATAGTTGGGACATTTTTGTTTAGTTTCTATTGTATTGGGGGACATGCTTTGTGTCAATTGCATTAAAAGGAGCATGTTAGGTTGAATATCAACTTGGGTTTACATCTTTAATTCCTTTCAATTGCCATTAAAATTTAAATAAAGGGCAGCATGGTGGCTTAGCCCTGCTGCCTCACGGCGCCGAGGTCCCAGGTTCAATCCCGGCTCTGGGTCACTGTCCGTGAGGAGTTTGCACATTCACCCCGTGTTTGCGTGGGTCTCGCCCCCACAACCCAAAGGATGTGCGGGCTAGGTAGATTGGCCACGCTAAATTGACCCTTAATTGGAAAAAATGAATTGGGTACACTAAATTCAAAAAAATAAATAAATAAATTTAATTAATTAATTTAAATAAATCAAATTTCGTTCATAAAATGGTTTCAATCAGAAAAGGCTTTCAATTACTTGGCGCCATTTGTGACCTTAATTTAAATATTTTTTGATGACCTCAGAGAGATTTCTTTCAAGAAGCAAAACAGATGGAAAAACAGCCAGAATGAAATGCCATTTTAGATTTTTGTAAGAACTGAATTTCTGAAATCAGCTTTTTAGATGGAGACATGTTGTCTTTTACAGGGGTAATATTTTTGATGGCTTGACATGCATGTTTGATTTGGGTCCCAAGAAAAGGGCTATTGCAATGGAATAAAGTAAAAGCCAACAACAATAATTCACATTAGTTATCATTCATTATCTGATTATTTTAATATTTGGAATAAATAAAACAAAATTTATATATAAAAATGTTACAAGTTTTTAAAAATGGTATTCATGTTGCATTTGTTCCAGATGATATTCTTAACTAAGTAAGTGTTTTCATTCATATCAGTTGTTTGAAGTAGTTAAAATAGCTCAGCAATGTTTTTTGTTCGCAGGATGTGCGCCCTGAGCTCTGTGTGGTTTCATGGGCTTGTGTGGCAGCTTCTCGTCCCTGGTTAGTGAACCAACTAAGGCTTTAATCTTGATGTTTGATGTTTCATAACTTGGCCTTGTGAGAAACAGTCAGGAGCAAGGGCATACTTCTGGAGACTGAATGGCTAATAAATAAAACACATTAAAAAGTATTTTCTACCTGCAGAAAGTTGTATTCAAATATCTACTGGCTCTTCTGTGTCAGGAGCTCCTCATTTCTGCCGGCGCTTGCATCTGCTGAATCTTATTAAACATTTATCTTATTAACTCCACCTATTTAAATAACACCTAGTTAAAGCCCAACAGTTTTTTTTTGAATCACTAGCTTTCGGAGCACAGCTCCTTCATCGGGTGAGTCATGATGAAGTCACTCACCTGAGGAAGGAGCTGCGCTCCAAAAGCTAGTGATTCCAAAAAACCTGTTGGACTTTAACCTAGACATGTAAGACTTCTTACAGTGCCCACCCCAGTCCAACGCCGGCATCTCCACATCATATTTAAATAGGCAGCACGGTAGCACAAATGGATAGCACTGTAGCTTTACAGCGCCAGGGTCCCAGGTTCGATTCCCCACTGGGTCGCTGTCTGTCCGGAGTCTGCACATTCTCCCCATGTCTGCGTGGGTTTCCTCCAGGTGCTCCGGTTTCCACCCACAGTCCAAAGACGTGCAGGTTAGGTGGATTGGCCATGCTAAATTGCCCTTAGTGTCCAAAAGGGTTAGGAGGGGTTATTGGGTTACGGGGATAGGGTGGAAGCGAGGGCTTAAGTGGTTCGGTGTAGATTCGATGGGCTGAATGGCCTTCTTCTGCACTGTATGTTCTATGACGAATCCGGAGTGAGACAGTCAAAACATCAGTAAAGAGTATGGAGAGAGAGATCTGAAACTTCAATAAAGAGCGTGGAAAGTGAGGCTAGATTTCAGTAAAGAGTCTGGAGAGAGGGAGGCAAGACTTCAATAAAGAGTGTGGAGAGAGAGGCAAGACTTCAATAAAGAGCATGGAGAGAGAGGCAAGACTTCAATAAAGAACATGAAGTGCGGCATGTGGCACTGTGGTCAGCACTGTTGCTTCTTAGCACCAGGGACCCAGGTTCGATTCCTGGCTTAGGCCACTGTCTGTGCGGAGTTTGCACGTTCTCCCTTTTCTGCATGAGTTTCCTCTAGGTGGGCCAGTTTCCTCCCACAGTCCAAAGATGTGCAGGTTAGGTGGGGTTACGGGGAGAGTGTGGAGGTGTGGGCCTAAGTAGGGTGCTCTTTCAGGGGCTGGTGTACACTTGATGGGCCGAATGGCCTTCTTCTGCATTGTAAATTCTATGATCTATGAAGAGAGAGGCATGGCTTCAATAAAGAGCACGGATAGAGAGGAGAGGCTTCAATAAAGAGTGTGGAGAGAGAAAGGCAAGACTCCAATAAAGAGCACGGAGAAAGGGAGGCAAGACTTTAATAAAGAGTATGGAGAGAGAGCCAAGACTTCAATAAAGTGCGGAGAAAGAGCAGAGACTTCAATAAAGGGTGGAGAAAGAAGAGAGGCTTCAATATAGACCAGAGAGAAAGGAGGGACTTCAATAAAGAACGGAGAGAGAGAGAGAGGCATAGTAGTGGGCAGCACCTAGAAGAGACTGCAAGAGGAGAACAGACAGTCAGCAATACCTAGAGCTGGAATAGAGGCTACAAGGGAGAGAAGTGGGCAAGTTTTTGCTCTCCAATTTAAAGTTGTATTCAGGTAGAAGAGTTCTAGCTACTTTAAAAATAGCTTTAGTAATTCTTCTACTTGGAAAAAATTTAACTTAAAAGTCTTTCAACTTAAAGAATGACTGGAAAGCTCAGTCCCATGTTTTGCATGGCCTGCAGTAGGTGGGAATTACTAGACACAGTCTGGATGACCACATTTGCAGGAAGTGCCACCGGTTTGACCAGTTTAAGAGTCGGGTTTCATAGCTTGAGAGTCATCTGCGGGCACAGTGTTGTATCCACAAGGCTAACAGATTTGTGGACAGCATGTTTTTGGATGTGGCACCCCGCAGTTTAAGAAAGTGCAACCAGTGAAAGAATGGGGGACCAGCAGGCAGAAGAAGGCGGCAGGCAGGTAGTCAGGAAAGTCCCAAAGTGCGTCTCACTCAAGGACTATTTTTTTGTTTTGGAAGACGGTGGGAGTGACGGTTCCTCGGGGAAGCGCAGCCAGAGCCAGTTTCATGGCACTGTGGGTGGCTCAGCTGCACAAGGAGGGAGGTGTAAGAGTGTAAGAGCAATAGAGATAAGAGACTCAATAGAGAGGGGTGCAGTTAGGCATTTTTGCAGCTAGAGATGTGACTCCAGGATTGTGTGTTGCATCCGTCATACCAGGGTCAAGAATGTCACTGAACAGCTGCAGGACATCTGAAGGGGGAAGGTGTACTGTCAGAGGTTGTGGTTCACATTGGTATCAACGATGTGGGCAGAAGGAAGGGTGAGGTCCTACAGCATGAATTCAGGGAGTTAGATAATAGATTGAAAAACAGGACCTCAAAGGTTGTAACCTCCTGGATTACTCTCAGTGTCACATGCCAGTGAGTACAGGAGTCGGAGGATAGAGCAGATGGATGTGTGGCTGAAGAGATGGTGCCGGAGGGGGGGCTTTAGTTCCCGGGATCAGTTTCTGGGGAAGATGCGACCTGTACAAGTCGGACGGGCTGCATCTTAATCGGGATGGGACCAATATCCATGCAGAGACGTTTGCTAGTGTTGTTGAGGTGTTTATGTGTGTGTAGGGGGTTAAACTAATTTGGCACGGGTATAGGTTACAGTCTGGAGGTACTGTGGGAGGTCATGCACAACTAAATATAGAAGAAACACCAAGTCGGCCGAGAAGGCAGAGCAAAGATAGATATGTTAAGGCACAATGGAATATGGCAAGGTTGGATGGCATTTACTTTAATGTAAGGAGTCTTATGGGGTAGGCCGATCAGCTGAGGCCATTGATTACCATATGGGAATATGATATTAGTGCTATCACAGAGAAAAGGTTGAAGGAGGGGCAGCTCAATATTCCAGTATACAGAATCTTCAGATGAGAAGGGGGGAGGAGGGGTGTAAAAGAGGAGGTGCTGTCGCAATATTGATCGAGGAATCAATTACTGCAGTAAGCTGGGCTCATCCAGAACAGAGAACAAAGAACAATATAGCACAGGAATAGTCCCTTCGGTCTTCCAAGCCTGCGCTGACCATGGTACCTGCCTAAACTAAAATCGCACTTACAGAGTCCATATCCTTCCATTCTCACCCAATTAATATATTTGACTAGATGTCCCTTGAATGTCGCTATTGTACCAACTCCCACCATTTCCGCAGGCAGCGGGTTCCATATATTTACCATCCTCTTTGTAAAAAAACTTGCCTTGCATATCTGTTCTAAACTTTCCGCCTGCACTTTAAACCCATGTTCCCTAGTACTTGACTCTCTTACCCTAGGAAAGAGCATCTGACTATGCACTCTGTCCATGTCACTCATAATCTTGCAGACTGTATCTTGTATGTTAGCAGGCTCCTCAATTGAGGACATATGGGTAGAACTTAATCACAAAAAGGTAGCAATCACATAGCAGTCCGGGAGCGACACAAGAGCAGACATGGAGACAAATCTCAGAGAAATGTAAAAACAAGAGGGTAATAATGGTCTGTGATTTCACCTTCCCAAATATTAATTGGGATAGACAGAGTGAGAAAGTCTCAGAGGGAACAGAGTTCTTAATGCACATCCAGGGGAGCTTTTTGAAGCCAGCACTTAGATAGTCCTGCAAGAAAAGGGGACGGTGCTTGACCTAGATTTAGAAGCCAGGCAGGTGATAGGAGTGTCAGTGGGGTGAATTTCAGTGATAGTAATCATAACTCAGTAAGATTGAAGGTATTTATGGAAAAGAAACATGCTGGATTGGAAATAAAGGTTCTGAATTGAAATGGTTCTGAATTGGGGGAAGGCTGATTTTCATAGGCCAAGACAGGATCTGACCTAAGTGGACTGGAAGCAGCTACTTGTAGGAAAATCCACATGCGTGCCGTTCAAAAAGAAAGTAGAGAGAGTACAAAGCCAACATGTTGCAGTCAAGGTAAAAGGTGGGACCAAAATGTTCAGAGGATAGCGCCAGTGGTTGGCACTGTTGCTTCACAGAGCCAGGGTCCCAGGTTCGATTTCCGCTTTGGTCACTGTCTGTGCGGAGTCTGCACGTTCTCCCTGTGTCTGCGTGGGTTTCTTCCGGGTGCCCCGGTTTCCTCCCACAAGTCCCAAAAGATGTGCTGTTAGGTGAATTGGACATTCCGAATTCTCCCTCTGTGTACCCGAACAGGCGCCGGAGTGTGGTGACCAGGGGCTTTTTACAGTAAACTTCACTGCAGTGTTAATGTAAGCCTACTTGTGACAATAAAGATTATTATTATATCGTGAAAAATACAGGATTGGATCAGGAAAAAAAGGGAGGCTTATGGCAGATACAGAGGGCTGAAAACAGTAATTGTCTAAGAGAAGTTATAGAAAGTGAAGGGGGTACTTAAAAAGGAAATCAGGTAGGGGTCATGTGATGTGAGTGTGGGAATAGCTGATTTTGGCATGCTCTGGTGCTACTTGCTTATATTCTGTCATTTATCCTGATTTCCCGACGTTTATCTAACTATTGTTTGAGTTAATATTTTCTGTTCTGTTGCTAGAAGACTTTGGGATTAGTATCAATAAGAAGATGCTGAAAAACATCAAGAAATCCATCAATAAAATAGGGCAACCAGATTCAACCAGGGTGGAGCCATCCTTTCAAGATGGCTGCCTGATCCTCAGGCAGTTTCTTGATCCTGTGCTCTCAGGGATTCTCTTGGAATTGGCAAAAATGATGACTGCTGACATTATCTGAGTGTTGACCAAAAATCTGTACACACATGAGGCCGAGTTGCAAAGCACCATTAAGAGGCTTGAGGGTATGGGGGAGAGAATTCTGCATGTGGAACATGATGTTTTCTCTGCTTAGGCAAGTATTCAATTCTTGAAAAACTCATTGAGTGGCAAGGCAGAGGTCCTGGAGGACTTGGAGAACCGAGGTTGGAAAATGAATACCTGAGGTGTTGGTTTGCCGGAAGGTGTGGTGGGTAAGGCCTCTGCTAAGTTCTTCAAGGACTGGCTGTTACATTTTCTCAAGCTGGATGCAAAGACTGAGCACTTCAAATTTGAAGGAGCACATCATATCCTATCTTTGAGGTCAGGGGACGGTTTTAATCCCAGGCCCCTAATAATTTCCTTCCGCAACCTTAAATACTGGCAGAAGGTCCTTGGGGCAAGGTGGGATTTGGCCCCACAAGGGATTTTTTTTCTTTCAGGACTTCCCGGCAGCAACATAGACCAAGCATTGGAACTTCAAGGTTTGTAGGTAACTCAAGGTAGCTGGAATGAATGCTATACTTTATCCTGCGACCCTCAAAATTGTATCCGACAACTCCGTCAAGTCGTTCGCTAATTCCACGACTACTTTGGTGTCTTCGTTCAATATATGAGGGGCAAGGAAATGATTTGATGGTTTGCTGCTCGGACTAACTCAAGCTCTAACCTGGACACATTCCCTATCATTGTTGTCTGATTTTATTATCTTGTATCCTGTTAAAGGGAATTGTTATTATGTGTGCACTGACTGATTGTCTTCTGCTTCTCCTGGAAGGTTTCAGGGACTCGTGGTATTGTTATTTGTATTATTTCTCTTCTTTATCTCATTTAGTTACGGTAGATATACCAGGTGCTTTTTGTCAATCTTTTATCTTCTATTATCCGTGTGTTAATCATGGCAGAACTGAGTGGCGCCATTGCTCTACAGCAGCTGGTGGTGGATAAAGGTCTCCATGAGTGGGTCTAAAATGCGGGAGGGCATTTGATTCCCATTCCATTGCTGGCCTTTCTTTTCTTCTCCTCATTCTGGAGAAGGTATCCAGATGGTAATGGCAGTATGGCCATGGGGTAAAACGTACAGGTCCTCAGTCTTAATGAGTAATGTCCCCTGAGATCTATTGCGATCATGATTTTTTGTTTCATTTTGGTCATTAATCCTACTTTGGTACAGACAGGTCTTCTATCCTTGAAAGGAACTGTTTGGGGATACTCTTGTGCCTCTGATGTAAAGTGAGTTGGAGGAGGGGGCGTAATGGTGCACAGCCAATTTTTGCGTGAAAATACAGTCTTATTCATCTCTGTGGCCTAATTAATGGCGGCGTCTAATCTTAAAATATGCTCATGGAACGTAAGGGGCATCCATCACCCAAACAAAAGGAAAAAGATTCTCTCCTTTCCTAAGAAAGAGAACAGTAAGAAGTCATAACATGTTGGACTTTAACCTGGTGTTGTAAGACTTCTTACTGTGCTCACCCCAGTCCAACGCCGGCATCTCCACATCTAAGAAAGAGAAGGTATAGAGAGTCTTATTACAAGAAACTCATTTGGATGATAGGGAGCATTTAACATTGAAGCAAGAGTGGTGGGCAGGTTTCTTTGCATCATTTTTGTCAAGCATTATGGAGGAATGCAATCTTTTATTGTTGAAAATGTTCCATTTAAGGTTGAAGCTTGTACCAAGGTCAAGGGCAGTAGATATATCATTATTAGTGGACAGTACACAGGGATATGGTTTCATTGATAAATGTTTACGGACCTCCGAATTATTCCTCAGAGTTCATTACTGAGACTTCCTTGGATTTTGCAGAGTTGGCCTCAGCTAAGTCGATTTGGCCGGTGATTTTAATTGCCATTGTAGAAAATGGCCCTTGGTAGAAAAGCTCCCAGTTACCAAGAACCACCCCCACCTCTCCCAACACTGCAGTCTAGAGATTTGACCTCAGCCTTGTGGATGTTTTGAGGACTTTACATCCTAGGGGGTAGGACTTGAGTTTTTTTTTTCATCAATGTCATATTTGGATTAACTATTTTTTTGTGTGTCAAGGACAATCTTGCCCAATCTTGGGGCTGGATTCTTCGCCGCTGGTAGCGGACTTCCCAATGTGGGGTGGAATCCAGCTTCCTCCCCTCCCTCAATGCAAATCCTATCCGCACCATCCACACTAGGCCCCCAACCAGAGACCCCCCCATAACAGAGCCCTCCACCAGAGACCCCCCATAAGAGAGCCCACCACCAGAGACTCCCATTACAGAATCCCAACCAGAGACCCCGCCTATAACACAGCACCCCCATCAGAGACACCCCCCCCACGAAGACAGAAGAGATAAATGGGGCTTTTATAGAATTCTATGTAGGATTATACAAACCTGTGCTTTCTGCTGACAGGTTGGCGGGTATGGAGCGTTTCTTCTCTTACTTGAAGGTCCTGGAGACCTGGGAAACTCAACGTGAGGCTCTTAATATCCCATTTCGAGGGAGGAGATATCAAAGGCCATTGAAGACCTTCAACTGGGTAAGGCACCAGGACTGAATGTTTTTTGGGTGTGAATTTGTGTGTGAATTTAACAGCAGTTTAAAGATTTGTTCTTAGACCTGTTGATATATATGTATCAAAATCAAATTACTGTGGATGCTGGAATCTGAAAACAAAAGAGAAAATGCTGGAAAATCGCAGCAGGTCTGGCAGCACCTGTAGCGAGAGAAAAGAGCTCACGTTTTGAGTCCAGATGACCCTTTGTCAAAGATAGATATGTGTTGGAATGTTGCTGCCTACTTTACATGAGGCTAATATTTCTTTGATTCTGAAGGCAAGCAAGGACCCAGAAGAGCGTGCCTCCTAGAGGCCAATATCTCTTTGGAATGCCGACTTCAAACTGTTATCTAATGTTTTGGCTAAATTGTTGGAAGACATTCTTCACACAGTCGTGCTGGAGGACCAGACTGTTCATTTTGGGGAAGAATTTCGAGTATTAACATTAGAAGGCTTCTTAATGTGATATAGGCGGTTCAGAAACGTACACTGGATGGGATGATTATTTCCTTTGACTGAGTTGAGTGCAATTATCTGGTTTATACATTAATATGCTTTGGGTTTGAGGAGAATTATATTAAGTTGATTCAGTTATTGATACCTGGAGAGATAGAGGCATTTGTAGGTTGGGAGACATGTTCAGAGGTGCCTTCTTGAAATCCTTTGAGCAGCTATGTCAGCAATTTGGTATCCCAAGGTAATCCTTTTTTAAGACTTTACAGCTTAGAGTTTTTATCCTTATCAAGACTTCCCTGCACTTTGACTCCTCAATTTCACCAGTGGAAACGATCCTGAATTCTGTGGAGGCTAAACAATTGTTTAGCAAGTTCTTGTGATGTTTTGAACTCCAGGGCCTGCGTCACCTCACTGGGTGCCCTGTCTTAAATTCATAGGCTCCAACTTGGCTGACTTGCTTTTGCTAAGCTTTCCATGAGAGGATTTATTCTAGTTCAATCCAAATTAATCCATTTCAAGTTGTTAATCTGAATTGCAATACTTTGGGGTGTGCGACCTGCATTGTTATGCTTCTGAATGACTATGATCTTACCCTCTTTTCCCCACGCACTGTGGTATCTGGTTGTTGAATTGATCCGGCATTTAAGATTAGGTTCTTCAACTGATTCTTTAATGTTTTGCTTGTTCTGTCTGCTCCCATTTTGCTCAAATTCTTTTGTTATTTGTTGCATTTATTGTTCTCAAAAATTGGAAAAATATATATTTTAGGAAAAATAAAACAGCAGCGAAGAGGGTCATGAAAAAATACTAGTTGGGAAAATAAAGAAGAATCCCACAGTATTTTATGAGTATATTAAGGGCAAGAGGGTAAACAGGGAAACAGGGCCTATTAGAGACCAAAGTGGCAACCTGTGTCTTGAGCCGAAAGACATGGGTGAGATATTAAATGACTATTTTGCATCTGTGCTCACGCTGGAGAAAGGTGACTTAGATTTGGAAGGAGGGAGGGACTGTGATATAATTAAAGAAATTAGCATTGAGAGGGAAGCGGTGTTAGTGGTTTTAGTGGGTTGAAAGTGGATAAATCCTCAGATGAGATGTGCCCGATGCTGCTGTGTAAGGCAGGAGAGGAGATTGCAGGGTCCTGACATTCATTTTCAATTGTTCTCTGGCCACAGGTGAGGTGCCTGATGAATGAGGATCGCTAATGTGGTACCATTATTCAAGAAGGGAAGTAGGGAAGAGTCAGGTAACTAAATGGCCAGTGAGCCTAACATCAGTGGTAGGGAACTATTGGAAAAAGTTCTGAGATACAGAATTAATCCCCACTTGGAGAGGCAAGGATTAATTGGGATAGTCAGCATGGCTTTGTTGGGAGGCTACCATGGGCGCGATTCCCCGCTCCCCACGCCAGGTGGGAGAATCGCGGGAGGGCCCCACGACTAATTTCACGACCCCCTGACGCCCCCCGCGATTCTCCCACCCCCCCCCCCCCCCCCGCTCGGAAGAATCGCCGCTAGTCGTTTTTCACGGCGAGCGACGATTCTCCGACCCGGATGGGCCGAGCGGCCTGCCGTTCACGACCATTTAATGACGGTGGCAACCACACCTGGTCGCTGCCATCGTGAAATCGCCGTGAGATGCCCGTTTTGGGGCTTGTAGGGGGCCTGGTGGGGAATGAGCACCATGACTGTACTCGGGAGGGGACAGGCCCGCGATCGGTGCCCACCGATCGTCGGGCTGGTGTTTCAATCGGACGCACTATTTCCTCTCCGCCGCCCTGCAAGATCAAGCCGCCACGTCTTGCGGGACGGCTGAGGGGAAAGACGGCCACCGCGCATGCGCGGGTTCGAGCTGTCAGCCGTCGTGACGTCAGCCGCGCCTGCGCGGGTTGGAGCCGGACAACCTGCGCATGCATGGCTGACGTCACATAGGCACCGCCGTCGCGTCACTCTGGGCGTGCCGCCCGGCGGCTGAGAGTTACGGAGCGCTGCTCCTAGCCCCGCCGGGAGGGCAGAATAGGGGGCGAGGAGCGGCCTCCGAGGCCGTCGTGAAACTCAGCCGAGTTCACGACGGCCCTCCCGATTTTTCCCGGGAGCGGACAATTCCGCCCCATATCAAGCAAATTTGGCTGAATTTTTCATCGAGGTGACGAGGTGTGTCGCTGAGAGCAGTGCAGTTGATATAGTCTACATGGACTTCAGTAAGGCTTTTAACAAGGTTCCGCATTGGAGACTGATCAAGAAGGTAAGAGCCCGTGGGATCGAGGGCAATTTGGCAAATTGGATCAAAAATTGGCTTTGTGGCAAAAAGGTGATGGTTGAAAGTTGTTTCTGTGACTGGAAGCCTGTGTCCGGTGATGTACCACAGGGATCTGTGTTGGGTCCCTTGCTGTTTGCAGTGTACATTAATGATCTAGATGAGAATGTGGGTGGAATGATCAGTAAGTCAACAGATGACACAAAAATTGGTGCTTTGTTAAATAGCGAGGAGGAAAGGCTTAAATTACTGGGTGATTGGGATAGGCTGGCCAGATGGGCAAAACAGCGGCAAATGGAATTTAACCTGAAAGAATCCTGACAGTGCAGAAGGAGATAATTCAGCCCATTGAGTCTGTACAGACCCTTGGAAAGAGTACCCTACCTAGGCCCAAGCCCCAACCCTGTCCCCGTAACCCAGTAACCCACCTAACCTTTTGGATACGAAGGGTCAATTTAGCATGGCAAATTCACCAAACCTGCACATCTTTGGACTGTGGGAGGAAACTGGAGCATCCGGAGGGAACCCACGCAAATACGGGGAGAAAGTGTAAACTCCACACAGCCAGTCACCTGAGGCTGGAATTGAATCTAGGTCCCTGGCGCTGTGAGGCAGCAGTGCTAACCATTGTGCCACAGTGCTGCCCCAGTGTGAGGTGATGGAGGTGATACATTTCGGGAAGACTAACAAGGCAAGGGAATACACAATGAATGTTCCGAGGACACTAGGAAGTACAGAGGACCAAAGGAACATTGGGGTGCATGCCCATAGGTCCTTGAATGCAGCTGTCGGCAAGGTGGTAAAGAATTATATGGGATACCTGCCTTTATTAGCCGACAATGGAATGGAAGAGCAGGGATATTATCATGGAGCTGTGTAAAACGCTCGTTACGCCACAGTATTATGTGCAGTTCTAGGCCCCATGCTTAAGGTAGGATGTGATTGCACTAGAAAGGGTTCAGGGGAGACTCACCAGGATGTTGCCTGGGCTGGAGCATTTCAGCAATGAAGAGAGGATGGTTAGACTGGGGTTGTCTTCTTGGAGCAAAGAAGGCTGAGGGGACACCTGATTGAGGTGTACAAAATCATGAAGGATGTGGATAGGAAAAAACCTTTTCCTTCAGCCGAGGGGCCAATAACCATTGATTTAAGGTAATGGGCAGGAGATTTTGTGGGGATTGAGGAAAATAATTTTCACCCAGGGGGTAGTGGGAATCTGGGACTCACTGCCTGAAAGGGTAGTAGAGGTGCAAACCCTCACAACTTTTAAGAAGCATTTAGGTGAGCACTTGAAATTCCATAGCATTCAAGGCTACAAACCAGGTGCTGGAAAATGGGATTAGAACAGATAGGTGCTTGATGGCCAGTGCAGACACGATGGGCTGAAGGGCCTCTTTCTGTGCTGTGAAACTCTATGAGTCAATGACTCTTTATAATTTACCTTGCGTACACCAGTTGATCAAATAGAGGAAACTCACATTTGTTTCAGCACTGGCTTTAGCTTTACGATATACAAATGAGGACAGAGGCAACTTGGCAAGCTGAAAAGAGAGATGGTGGGCAACCTAGGCTAGTGAGTGGACTGCACGAGGGCCCCTCATTCACTTTGGCGGGCCATAAGATTGAAATTGGGGTTGTTCGCTAACTATAACCCTTGAATAAGATTGAATACATTTAATACACACTGAATATTTCATAATAAATTACAGAAAATGCTTGATTATTCACATATTAATGAACTATCGACTTCAAGTGGTAAAAGCAAGAGGAATACTTAACTTGATTGGATGCAGAGGGAGCGCATGGCTCTCAGAGTCAATCTTCTGGGCAATCAGCACACACCTCGTGTACCCTTTCTTTACCTGCATATCACTTCTGTCATACCAGTAGGAAAAAAAACAATGCAAATGGAAACCAGTGGAACCAGTGGATTGTAGTAACTCTGTACATGGGCAACAGTCAACAAAATGTCTCGTGGGTCACACTCAGAACCCTGATTGGCCACTTGTGACCCCCAGGCTGCAGGTTGCCCACCACTGTTCTTGAAGGAAAACAACATATTTTTTTTAATTTTGAGTACCCAATTATTTTTTTTCCAATTAAGGGGCAATTTAGCATGGCCAATCCACCTACCCTGCACATTTTTGGGTTGTGGGGGCAAAACCACGCAGACACGGGGAGAATGTGCAAACTCCACACAGACAGTGACCCAGAGCCGGGATCGAACCTGGGACCTTGGCGCTGTGAGGCAGCAGGGCTAACCCACTGCGCTACCGTGCTGCCCTGAAGGACAACAACATTGAGTGGGGAGGCAGAAAGTGGGTGAGAAAGGGTTCCATCTTTGCAAAATAAAAGTTTTTGCAATTCCCTACAGGCTGGAATATTTCTGGAAGTTCATGGGTCCCGGCGCAGTGCGACCAAATGTAAGTCCAGTGCCCACATGAGCAAATAAGGGAATGATAGACAGTAATTTACAGGTATATAACAGGCTTCTATCGGGATCTGCATCCAATCAAGGATAATGGTCAGCCTCTCCAAGCTGTTGGCTGAATCAGAGAGCTGTATTTTAATTTGTTCACAAAAAGATCAGTGGGCACCATCCCAGGCGAGTGACACTATTTCCATGAAAATGAAACCGTCAGTCTTCTCTCAGGCTGATGGTATTCCTGTTTCCATCCCTACTTCTCCACTGGTATCTTAATTGCTGCCTGGCAGCCAGCCAGCCTTGGCAGTTGCATCCCAAGCTATTTGAAGCCAGCCCTCCAGATCCAGTGTCTCTTGAGGTCACCCTCCAAGGCCATCTGCAGTCGCTTTGATTGAGAGTCAGCAGCCTTCACCTTCCATGCTGCAGCCATTCGGGAAACACCTAATAGGAACACAAGGGAAATCAAAGGCACACAGAATATAAGCACTGAGAAATTGCTTGAGGGTGTTGAGTTTTGTTTTTATTATGTAATGACTGAGTTTTAAAAATCTGATTAGAATAAGTATTTTCTGGTTGAATTTATTTTTGTGCTATCAGAAACAGGGCGATGTGATGTTCAGTGATAGAGGAAGGAAATTCAATGTGGTGCTATAGTTGAATGGGGAGCAGTGGTTGAGGTTTCTGGTATCACTTATGAATTATTTGATCCTGGATAGAAAAGGACTGATCAAATTGTATCCTATCTTCCATTTCATATTTCTGTATTTCCTATTGCACTTGATCACCCTCTTCCTCCACTTCCATCACCTCCTCCACCTTTCAATAGCTTGTCCTACTCTCGGTGGCCCTTTTTCATTCTTTCTGACATACTGAATTCATGGAGGAATCCTAGCAGGTCACCCACGTCTAGAAGCGAGCTTTTAAATCTGTAAAATAATACTTCAGTAGCAGCCACATCACAGATTTTAGACAGTTCAAACCTGAGGCAAGCATAGGGAAGCTCTAGAAAAGTGTAGTAGTGTACCTGAAAACATAATCCAGCAACCAGCATCAAAGTAGTTTCTGAACCCTTTAAATACTCCTGGTGGAGAAGGGGATGGAATCTTTCACCATTTAATGGAAATTCAGCTGTGCTTGGAATGCCCCTCTTACTTTTTCTACCAAAATATATTACCTCACACTTCTTGAGATTGAGATCATTTGCTAATTGCACACTCATTCTGCCAATTTTTACATGTCTTCCCAGTGGGATTTCCCCGAATAATCATTATTGTTTTCAGATTGGTCCTCTTACTTGGAATCTAGGTGTGAGACTTGATTCTGAGAGAGATTGTAGACATATTCTGGTACCTGCTTAACACCTGCTCATTAGTACGAAGTACCAAGTAAGCCCATAGCTCCTGGGCATGATTCCAACCTCTCTCGATAGTTAGAGAGAGTAAGTCGAACACAAGACTGAGCAGTGTCAGTAGTTCTTCACAATCAGTATCATACTTTAGCATTTCCTGTCTGTTAACACTCTCTACAACACTCCCTACTTTTTTGACATCAACATAATATTATACCATCGGGCGAGAACTTCCGTGGAGTGGCAATTACAGTTGGATACACAAAAATGCAACTGCAACTTCCAACTCAGGTTGGGTGAGAAGAGTGCATATCAGCGGGTTTCTGAGGCAGAGTACAGGATAATTGAGAATAAGGAAGACATGCCATGAAGCAGGTAAGCTGAATGATCCAGCCACTTTGAGAAGCTAGGAAAACGCAAGTGTGTAAAGTGAGAGGGTAGGGTGTGTGTTGGGGAGGGGGTGGTGTTGAGTTGGGGGCGGGGGGGGATGAGTTGAGTAGGAGCCACGTGGTCAGTGGGGATTTGGTCAGTGGAGGGAGTGCTCAGTGAGGTGGACAGTGATGGGAAGGTCAGGTGGTCAGTGAGGGGATGATCAATGGGGAGGTTTTCAGTGAGCGGAGTTGGGTGGACAATGGTGGAATCAGCAACTGGTTCGTGGGGTAGGTTGGATGGACAATGGGGGTGCGTTAGTCAGCGGAGTGTTGAGTGTTCGGGGGGGTTAGTTAATAGGTGTGGGTGGGTGGTGATCAGTGGTTGTGATGGTCAATGAGGGTAGTCAGGGGGTGAAAAGGTTTTTGGAGAGTCCTTTGGGGATGGGAACTGGTTATAGGTCAGGAGGATAGTCAGGGTTTGTGAGCTAGACAGCAGATGGGGAGGGTAGTTGGGGATACCGCTGGTGGCGTCATGGCATCATTGCTACAGTTATTCAGATGTTATAAGTAGTTTTAAGGGCAGCACGGTGGCGCAGAGGGTTAGCCCTGCAGTTTCACGGTGCTGAGGTCCCAGGTTCGATCCCGGCTCTGGGTCACTGTCCGTGTGGAGTTTTCCCATTCTCCTCGTGTCTGCGTGGGTTTCACCCCCACAACCCAAAGATGTGCAGGGTCGGTGGATTGGCCACGCTAAATTGCCCCTTGAATTGGAAAAAATAAATTGGGTACTCTAAATTTTTTTTTTTTTAAAAAGCAGTTTTAATAATTTTTATTTTTTCTGGATAACTATTCCTGCCGGACAGATCGAACTATCCATACACTGTGATTTACGTTGTATAAGGCAATTTCCCAATGGAACTTTGAATTTCCCAGGGGTGGGTGGGGGCTCTCACAGCAGATTTATGGGTATTGGCTCTGGGTACAATGGAGATCAGGGGTGGGATTCTTCCGTACTCGGTGGGGTGGGGGGGGTCGCAGCGGGACAGAGTGGCGTGAACCACTCCGGCGTCGGGTCGCCCCAAAGGTGCGGAGTAGTTTGCGCCCCACCGGCCGGCGTGGAAGGGGGGGGTTCACCTTCGCGCCGGCCATCGCGGAGGCCTACATAGGGCGCATAGGAAACGAGTGCCTCCACGGCACAGGCCCGCCCGTGGATCGGTGGGCACCGATAGCAGGCCAGGCCACCGTGGGGGTACCCCCCGGGGCCAGATCGCACCGCGCGCCCCCCCCCCCCCTCCCCAAGGACACCGGAGCCTGCCTGTACCGCCAGGTCCCGCTGATAAGGGACCTAATCCAATTTACGCTGAAGGGACCGGCATAGAACGAGCAGGACTTCGGCCCATCGCGGGTCGGAGAATCGCCAGGGGGGCCACTGCGAGCGGCAGCCGACCGGCGCGGCGTGATTCCCGCCGCCGCCAAATCTCCGGCGCCGGAGAATTCGGCAGCCGGCAGGGGCGGGAGTCACGCCGCTCGCTGACGGTTCTCCGACCCGTTGGGGGGTTTGGGGCAGCGCGGTAGCATGGTGGTTAGCATAAATGCTTCACAGCTCCAGGGTCCCAGGTTCGATTCCCGGCTGGGTCACTGTCTGTGTGGAGTCTGCACGTCCTCCCCGTGTGTGCGTGGGTTTCCTCCGGGTGCTCCGGTTTCCTCCCACAGTCCAAAGATGTGCGGGTTAGGTGGATTGGCCATGCTAAATTGCCCGTAGTGTCCTTAAAAGTAAGGTTAAGGGGGGGTTGTTGGGTTACGGGTATAGGTGGATACGTGGGTTTGAGTAGGGTGATCATTGCTCGGCACAACATCGAGGGCCGAAGGGCCTGTTCTGTGCTGTACTGTTCTATGTTCGATGTTCTAATCCCGCCCCAAAAGCTACGGGCATTTGTCTTTAACTATTTACATTGTGGGCGAGATCATTCAGCTGTTAACACTGGCGGGATCTTCCGGTCCAGCTGATGATGCACCCCGCCCAGGTTCCCCGACAATATAAGGTGAATCCAGTGGGAAATCCCATTGTCAGTGGCAAGAGAAAAAGATCCTGCCTCTAGCCAACGGTGAGGCAGCCACCTCCCACCGCTGAGAAACACATTGCAGGGAGGCCAGGGAATCTGGCCCCATATTTCTGTAACTTCTTTTTACAACTACAAATTCTAGTCAAATCCAACTCTTATTCTCTCTGGTCCCAAAGTCACAGTCCTGGGGGATTCAATCTCTCAGCCCTTAGAGAAGATGTCTTGTAGACATGGGGGCTTTCCTCTGCATATGGTAGGACATCGTGGTCAGTAACATAGGACAACACTTTAACAACATTTCTGGGAAGCAGAGTGTTGGTTTCAGGATGACTGAACTGCAGGAATAAGGAAGACCTTTCAACTTAAACCTGATCCTCGAGAGAATACTAAAGATCATTAACCTTTGGACTCTCTGGGACCAGAAAAGAAGAATTTAGGACATCTTGAGGAATTGGTTGCTCCCTCAAATGACTCTGGGAAGAAGCTTCAGAAGAAGAATGATCTTCAACTCCACGAAACACTGTCACAGCTGTATCATTGACTGCTGCATCAAAGACTGTAGTGTTACTGACAATCTTAGATTCCATTGAAGGCAATGAAGGGAAAAATGACTAACTTCCTGGAAGACTGTCAGGAAGCGAAGAAAATATTATTTCCCAATTATATTTATAATAGGGTATGGCGTAGCACAGCGGGCTAAACAGTTGACTTGTAATGCAGGACAAGGCAGCAGCGCGGGTTCAATTCCCGTACCGACCTCCGCACAGGCACCGGAATGTGAAAAATGAAAAATGAAAATCGCTTATTGTCACGAGTAGGCTTCAATGAAGTTACTGTGAAAAGCCCCTAGTCGTCACATTCCGGGAATGTGGCGACTAGGAGCTAACTTCATTGAAGCCTACTTGTGACAAGCGATTATTATATTATTATCATCATATTTTGGGAGGACTGTCTACTTTCTGTTGGCTGTGTGAAGAGAGCCTCACTTCTGTCTTTGTGAGGTTGCCCTGCAGGAGGCAATGGGAAGAATTGTTGGTAACATGGAGGCAAGGCAGCCTCAACTTCTGTAAAGACAATCCTGTAGACAATCAATCCAGAAACAAGTTCTATAGAGCAAATTATGCAGCTTTAGAAGCACTGAGGTTTCTGCCGCAGCTTCTGTGCTGACCTCCAGATTGATCACTCAGTACTCCAGGTGATTCTTCCTCAGCACTCTCTTGGAAGAGTCAATGAAGGTCAAGAGGGTCTTCACCACACTGACTACTGCAGTTCCTTCCATACCTTCTTTACCCATCAGCCTTACTTTGTGAAGAACTGAGAGTTTCATAAATTCCATGATTCACTGGGTCATGTGGATAGTGTCTCTGAAAGGAGCTTCCTGCTGAGGGTATAAATTTCCTCAGTTTCTAAAGACTGAATTTCCATTTCTTCGAAATTAGAACAGTACAGCACAGAACAGGCCCTTCGGCCCTCGATGTTGTGCCGAGCAATGATCACCCTGCTCAAACCCACGTATCCACCCTATACCCGTAACCCAACAACCCCCCCTTAACCTTACTTTTTAGGACACTACGGTTAAAGATTGTTGCATGAAAGACACTGAGCTGTTCCAATGATGAGCGTCACCTCCAGGTTCCTGGAGGTATGCCAACATTACCCCTCAATAACATGGAGAGGATCAGTGATCTTATAGCGAAGAGGAGTAACAACCCTACCTTTGATGGGAAGCCTGGATCTTGTAATTTGTTTTCTGATTGATGAAGGGTCATTGGCTGAAGCCAGTCGAGGTAATGTTAACAAAAGCTCCAGTGTCAATTTTGAGAGCCATGATGAGAGCCACCTGAAGAAGGAGCCGTGCTCCGAAAGCTCGTGTTTGAAACAAACCTGTTGGACTTTAACCTGGTGTTGTAAGACTTCTTACTGTAATTTTGAGAGCAGTATCAAAGTCTTGGTCCATGATGGACTGCTGCACACCCTGCCTTAGGACAATGTTGTCTGCTATTGGACTTACTGCATAAAATAAATTTGAAGCTTTGGCTCTTTTTCATGAAGACCTGAGGCTGCTTGGTAATGGAGAAAATTATGTTTCCATTACTTTCACTGCTGACCTCTCTGTGGGCGAATAAGGCAGTCAAGTCATCAGGTCAAGGACAGGAACTTCTCACTCGGTACAGTCATCATTATCTCTCTCCAGTGCACCTCTTCTCCCAGCAAAACTACCCCAGTTGCTTTGAAAGGTTCCTTCCTAACACCAATGTTTTTTTTTAAATCAATGTGTCCACTGCTACTTCCCTGTTCAGAGTTTGGTCCTTCTATCTTGGACTGCAGGCCTGAGACTTGGGGTGGGATTTCCCGTCCAGCCAGACCCGTTCTCTGGCACGGCGCTTCTCCGGCGGCGGCAGGATCCTCCGTATTGGCAGCCGGCCAATGGGGTTTCCTATTGTGGCCACCCCCATGCTGTCGAGAAATCCGGGGCGTGAGTGCACTGCCGGCGAAGTGGAGGATCTTGCTGATGGAAAATCCCGCCCTTGGTTCTTCGACAGGCATTAGACATATCTGCTTTACACTTGCTTCAGATACAGTGCTAATACAGAGCAGGCACATGGCTCCTCGGCATAACTCTAACCTCTCTCGCTCGAGAGCGGGTCCAACACATGACTGCCTTGCGTCAGTGGTACATCATCATCAACGTCACATGTTGAATTTCCCACCTGTTAACCCTTTATTACATAATTATTACATATTGAACACTGTCTATCTGTAAAATTGTTTAATATACTAATCTAAGATTGATTATCCTATTATTTTACTTGTTAACAATATAATTCTGAAAGAATTAATTTTAAAATGTTGAATTAAAGTAACCTGTTGTTCAATAAAGCTCTGAGCATGTAACTGAGACTTTACACTTTTGAATCTTGTATTGCTGTGTTGTGTGTGACAGACATTTATCTTGTAACTTTGCAATATTAAATAATTCACTCATGATCTCCCACAGTGATGAATAAAGCAAATAAAACAATCAAAACAAGTGAAAATGGCAGTAATGGTCAAATTAAAATGGAAGCATGTTTGGAAGAAGTTTCCTTCAATAAATCCTATTGATTATCTCACTTTTATTTTTATTGTTTATCGTTAGGTTATCTGGAATGGCTGATTATTCCAAACTGGACTCCATACGATTTTAGTGTGTAAACACAAAGATAACATAAGAATGTGGGGTGATGCAGAGGTCATGAGGGTGGATTATGAATATTCAGCATCTTGATTGAGTGGACGAATGTCCCACTCTCTATACAAAGCCACTCTGAATTGCTGCAATGTCTGAAGATAACTCTGGAAAAAAAAATGGAACAATGTTGTTATTACACGCACAAGATCTGCGAAGTTGGAGCAATCAACCACCCCGTGAGTCTCGCCAAATACAAGCCCCCACGCTAAAGGAGCGGGGAATCCTAATTAATTCATCGTTAAGTTCTAATTAAAGTCGGCCAGGTATAGTACCGACAGTTCAGACCCGGTTGGGATCTGGTGTATGCTGGCAATACTAGGGTGTGTTATTAAACCAAGTTTTCTTAAATCTACTTGGTCCAGACTCGTTTGTGGTCTACACAACTGGCGCCAAGGGTACAACTGGATTACTGTCGACGCTGCTATGCTATCAGGCAATTCAGTTCACAATTTGAGTTCAAAGTCATGCCTTCAGGGAGTGACAGAATCTAAGAATAGGATGTTTATCTGCTATCTGGGCAATAGATCTACAAGCTTAGATGAGCTGAGGGAACATAATGATTTCAGAAATTATTAATATTATTAAAGTAACATAAATATTATTAAAATAATCATAATTAATACTAAATGGGACTGAACATTCAGTGGACATTTATACACCAAATAGATTTTTATGGTTGCAACTGAACAGTTGCTTGCAGAAAGGATGTTGACCTCTTTGATAGTTTAGGAGCATAAACATATTTAAAAGTGGAAAAGATCACGGTGGCCCATTTGGCTTGTCCCAGTGCACTGAAGTCTCGTTTGTGCACTCTCATGGACTCCTGTGTCATAGCTTGGCACCACTAACAAATAAAATGCACAGCATAATGAGGTCAGTGCAAGAGGCTGACCTAAAAATCTGACATTTGCACAATCATATTTTTGCTGCTTTTCAGATGTCCAGGAGGAAATTGCAAAGCTCAAGCCGACAGAGCTTTGCGCAGCAGTGCAAAATGGGCAATGTCAATGGGAATCCTTCATTTTTATGTTAACAGGTCTGTGCTTCTCATTTAAGATTTTTGCTGCAACAAGCAATTAAATGATGGTTTGCCTTTGGGACCCTGAAAGCTCTAGTGATTGTAAACTGCAGGAAAATTGGGCATGGTTAATAATATTTTCATGCCCTATTTGATGAATCGGTTCCAATTTGTCCACCACAGTATTTCAATTTGTTATTTTTACAATATCTGCAACATTTCAGAGGTACACTGACCTCAGCTCTCAGTGGGTGACAGAACAAATATATACCATCTGCTCCATGTACAGAGGTGATGTACTTTCATCTGAGTGAGCCATGACGAGTTGCATCAGCAGCTAATTTATCCTGTATTTAAATACTTATATCTTCCAAATTTTGTAACATTTGATTTTCTGAACAATCAAATACTAATGAATCTGCTGTGGTACAGCAGGGTACATGGAGCGTGATATGGTCAGGAAAAATATAGCAAATAATAAGTCTGTTCCTTTAACATTACGGAGTAGAAATTGGATCACATTGAATCATTAATAAGGACACGGGGAGTCCACACCGAAGAAGAATAACAAACTTTGGGTTTTTTTACAATTGCGTTAGATACAACTCCCAGTCGATCCCTATCGGGTCTCTTCATGGTCGGTGAATTACTGGCCGACCTTTTTGAAATGGTTGAATGGAATTCTCCTGCCCCTCAGTGGGGGAGCCGTTATTTTGTGAAGAAGATAAGCTATGTCTGGTGGCAGGGTTTGGACAAGGATGTAGAGACGTTGGCTCAACAGTGCTCCATCTGACAAGAGCACCAGAAGCTGGTGGGGAAGATAATCAGTATCACTCCGCGGGATATTACACTCCTCCCCCACAAAGTCCGAAGACAATCCCAACGGCCAACGCGATGGGGAACGAGGAGCAAGTGGAAGATGTGGGACCCTCTTCCGCTGTGGTGAAACATCAAGCCCCCGAAGCGCATGATGAAGCGGTGCATACAGAACAACGTCTGCGGCAGGACCGGCACGGTGGATGATCGGCAGGAGGCGGCTGAACCGTTGAATCTGCATCTGAGACCTTAGACGTCTGCGTCTCCATGTCTGAATCCGAAGATGCAACATCGGGCATGTTGACATCGGCATAGAATGGACGCGTCTCAGCAGGCCATTTTGGCAATAGAGTGGGAGGATCCTGGACAGGATTCTTCCGAGGAACCTCACAAAGGAGCAACCTCCACCAGAAGATATGACCCAAATGCCAGTGCATCAGTTTCCCCCGGACCCAAACTTGGTACGGGCTGGACCTGTTTGATGGAAGACAATCCCAGGGAGCCAGCGAGCACCATCAGTGAAGATATAAATGAACACCACATCGTCATGTGCAAAATGTCAGAGAGGTCAGCGTCATCCAGGCAATGCCTTTGCAGCTCCTGGTTATGGTGCGCATTCACGATGATGTCTGGGAGCCGGATACGAAACCGATGACTCATGAGCTTCTCAGCTGGGGCACCCCAGTTGCCGCCTGTGGTGTGGTCCTGTACAAGAACAGAAAAACGTGCCAGCCTGTCAAGTCTGAAATCAGCTTCTTTCGACCCCGCTTAACCCTCTGCATGGCCCTCTCTGCCAAGCCGTTTGATGCCGGATGGTATGTGGCAGTGCCAGCATGCTGAAACCCGTTGTCCTTCGTGAATGAGGCAAATTCTTCACTCATGAATGAAGCCCCCTTATCTGTTATGAGCACCTCCGTGATTTCATGCATCGACAAAGAAATGTGCAATCATTCAGTCGTCTGGCAGCTGATTGTTACCATCTTGTGGACCTCCAGCCACTTGGAATGGGCATCCACCAAATTGGAAAACATTAAACCCAAGAATGGACTGGCAAAATCAGGGTGTACACAAGCCCAAGGATGTACAGCTAACTCCCAAGGGTGGAGGGGCTGCTGCGGGGAGCTTCTGGTGCTCGTGTCAGATGGAGCACTATTGAGCCAACGTCTCTATATCCGTGTCCAAACCCTGCCACCAGACATAGTTTCTTGCCAACATCTTCATTTTGGGTGCCTGCTATGAAGGTCCTTTGGCGCGATTGCCTGGCCCTTCGCCAAATAACAACCCTCGTGCCCCACAGGAGTACACCGTCTTCAACAGTCAGCTCTGAGAACTTTGAGGCGAAAGCCTTCAACTCACCTGGAAGCCATTGATGCTTGCCACCGTATCGCACTAATTTCCTCACCTTGACAAGGACAGGGTCTGTTTGCATCCAGTCATGAATACATGATGCTGTAATGGAGTAATGGAGCCCATAAAATTCAGGACAGCGACCACCTTGTCCACCATAGGGAGGTTTGCAGGCTCGGTCTGCAGAGGAAGATGGCTCAATGCACTCGGATGTGCCATCTGTGTCCCTGGGCAGTGCTTGAAAGAGTACTCTTAAGGAGCTAATAACAATGCCCAGGGCTGAATTCTTGCAGACGAAATTGGTAGGATCGCCTTGTCTTCACATAAGAGGCCCAGCAACATTGTGATCCATGACGATAAAGAAATGGCAGCCATAGACACACTGAAATCGCTTCACCCCAAATATGACCATCAGATCTCATTTTTCTATTTGAGCGTACTTACGCTCACCAGCAACCAGTGTCCAGTGGCAAAGACGATCGGACGTTCATGGCCATTTATTTCTTGGACACTGCGTTCCGCGCTCATTCGGGACAAAGGGATCTGTTTCACCCAAAAGTTTGTTTGCTGCAGACCAAATGATTGCAGAGCATTTCAGATCATACAGTTTCATACTCACAAAACTCAGCTATCTTCCGTACCCATGATATGAACTCCGTGGCGGTCTAACGGGGAACCTCACTGCCGTATTAAAACACTCCCTTTGAATGATCACTGAAGAAGTCAGGTTAAAATGTGTGACACATGCCTCAAGTTGGTTGAATGAGTGTATATCTGGTGCTGCCGGGAGCGTAAGAATCCTGATCACTCCAAACGTGTGCACTCCACAGACTGTCAACAGTATGATCGTCTGGCATTAATTTGCTGTGGTGTTATTGGCACAGAAGAAGTAACACATCCTTTTTGCATATTGGTCCCATTCTTCAATACTGGGGCGAAATTCTCCGACCCCCCACAGGGTCGGAGAATCGCCCAGGACCGGCGATAGTCCCGCCCCTGCCCTGGCGGTAATTCTCTGCCACCCGGGAATTGGCGGGGGCTGGAATCGCGCCGCGCCGATTGGTGAGCCCCCTGCGGCAATTCTCCGGCCCGCGATGGGCCAAAGTCCCGCCGCTGAGATGCCTCTCCCGCCGCTGTGGTTTCAACCACCTCTGGTGGCGGCAGGATTGGCGGTGCGAGCGGGCCCCCGGGGTCCTGGGGGGGGCGCAGGGCGATCGGACCCCGGGGGGTGCCCCTACGGTGGCCTGGCCCGCGATCGGGGCCCACCGATCGGCGGGCGGGCCAGTGCCGTGGGGGCACTCATTTTCGTCCGCCGCTGCCATGGCCTCCATCATGGCGGAGGCGGAAGAGAACCCCCGTACCGTGCATGCACCGGTGGTGACGTCAGAGGCAGCTGACGCACCGGCGCATGTGCGAACCGGCGAAGGCCTTTCAGCCAGCCCCGACGCCGACCGGCGGACGTCAAAGGCCGTTGGCGCCGGTTTTGGTGCCAGTCGGCGTGGCGCCAACCACTCCGGCGCGGGCCTAGCCCCCAAAGGTGCAGAGGACCGATGCCGGAGTGGTTGGCGCCACTCCGCTATGCCGGGACACCCGCCCCGCCGGGTAGGGGAGAATCTCAGCTCTGGTGTCAAATACATCCAATTGCCTACACAGAGGCATGGCAAAATACTTAATCATTAAGTTAATCATTCTGTTCTAACCTGACCAGAGGCCACGGGGTCTGCAACATTAGCATCTCAGTGGCCTCATATGATCTCCTCGGATGAGGGGGCGGAGCTCCACCCTGAAGCAAGGGTTCACTGGGACATAGCCCAAGTGGGCGGCACTGTGGTTCAGTGGATAGCACTGCTGCCTCACAGTTTCAGGGACCCGGATTCAATTCCGGCCTCGGGTAACTGGGTGGAGTTTGCACTTTCTTCATGTGCCTGCGTAGGTTTCCTTCAGGTGCTCCGGTTTCCTCCCAGAGTCAAAAGATGTGCAGGTTAGGTGGATTGGCCATGCTAAATTGTGACTTAGTTTCCAAAAGGTTAGATTGGGTTATTGAGTTACGGGGATAGGGTGGAGGCATGGGCTTAAGTAGGGTACTGTTTCCAAGGGCCGGTGCAGACCCAATAGGCCAAATGGCCTCCTTCTGCACTGTAAATGCTCTGATTCTATGATTCTAAGTCTAGGCTGGGCATGGGAGACCCTTCGGGGAGTAGGAGTTGTATTCTAGTCGGTAAAATAAATATTGAGTTTTCTAACAATCATTGCTTCCATGTGGTTGCTCAGCTGGAACTTCATACATTCAGACCCCGTATGTCCTGCGCGGGATATTACAGTATCCATAACCCACTGCAGTCTTTGTTTAACTCCTCAGAGGTGGTACTAACGCTTTTTACCTGATGTTGTGGAGTTGCTGCGAACTTGCCATCTGCCATTTCAACTTGCTGCCCTGAAAAAGGCATCAGCCCAAAGCCGACACTGTGCTTTGATTGATTGACTGATATTTATTGTCACATGTACCGAAGTACAATGAAAACCATTTTTCTGAGGTGTGGCTAAGGGAACATACACAGTACGAACATAGTGGACAAAGAGAATAATCAACAGAGTACATTGGCAAATGGTACATTAACAAATAGTGATTGGATACAGTGCAGAACAAGGGCCAAACAAAGCAAATACATGAACAAGAGCAGCACAGGACGTCGTGAATAGTGTTCTTACAGGGTTAGTCTGGGGATTCCTTATTGCCAGCTACCCAGTGCCTGATCGAGGGACCAAACATTGGGAAGGGGGAAGTATTTTTTAATTTTAAAATATAAATTTAGAGTACCCAATTATTTTCTTTTCCAATTAAGGGGAAATTTAGTGTGGCCAATCCACTTAACCTGCACATCTTTGGGTTGTGGGGTGAAACCCACGAGACACGGGAAGAATGTGCAAACTCCACACAGACAGTAACACGGGGCTGGGATTGAACCCAAGTCCTCCATTCCAGGTCCAACCCCTCCACACTGGGTTTGATCCTCCTCCCTACATCCCCATCCCAGGTCCAACCCAACCCGTACCCCCCTTTCCCTGAACGTTGGAACTTACCTGCCCCCTGTAACTTGTCCCTTTAAATCTCCTCTTCACGGCATCTACTACCTTAAAAAGGGGAGTGGCTTACGTCTCTGTACCACAGTTACGACAATGCTGCCGGGGTGTGCTTTGCTACTCCTGGCACATCCAACCTGAATGAGTAAGGTTGGGCAAGACGGGAGCTTCGGAATACCAGCGTGGGTAAATCAGGCGAGCATGGCAATCCACCAGGGATTGCCACTTTGCGGAAGTTATGGATGTCTTATATGAAAGATGGCACATCCTAACTACTGTCCCGGAGTGTCAGCCTTGATCTTGTGTTCATGTTTCCTGAGTGGGCTCTTAACCCACAACCTTCTGACTTAGGGGTGCAGTGCTATCGTGTGAGCCATGATTCATGTCCAAAAGGGCACAGCTATCAGACATTGTGTACTAATTGAGACACACTCAATTACACATTGCCAACATTTCAGCATTGGGATATGACAATCCGTGTTGCATGGTTTAATGTTCTTCTCCTGAAAAACAATGGATCTTCCAATCAACTGTGATTCGATGTTCTAATAAGCACTGTTTAAAAAACTGTCTCCTAGTTTTTCCCTTTGTTCGTTTGCTGATGATCTGAAATTTATGTCTCCTTCTTTCTGAATCACAGAACAACAAAAATAATTTCTCATTATTTGCCTTCTCAAAACCTTTCATTATCTTGAGCATGGATGAGCAGTATTGAGGCAAGCACAATTTGTACTTCCACTTGTGACACCACATTAAAATCTCGTTTGTAATTATAAAAATGAAAGGAACTCTTGTACATTTGTTTCAAGATCCGAAAGTAGATTTGTTAATCAAACAGAAAAAAATAAAGCTCCCACAATATATTTATGGTGGTTGCTGCCTGATATATCCAAGATGTGGAGATGCCGGCGTTGGAATGGGGTGGGCACAGTAAGAGTGGTGTTATAAGACATCTTACTGGTATATCCAAAGATCTGAAATACAAATAACATCATCAAATATTGGTCTGGATTCTCCGGTCCCCCAGCCATGTGTTTCTCAGTGGTGCGCCCTTCGCTGACGGCAGGTGTCTCTACTCCTGTCCCTTGCCAATGGGATTTCTCATTGAAACCAACCTACTGGCGGGGATGCCCTGCTGTTGAGAAGAGAGAATCCCAAAGGCTGGAGAATCCCGCTCGCTATAAAACCAAGGAAGGTGCTGCAAACAAAATATGTCCAATATTTATAAAACATTAAGATCCAAAGCAGGTCTGATTTTTGATCAGCTGCGTTGCAACAAATCCAGACCTCCATGTAAATATGTTTGTTTTCAAATGTGCATCAATGCAGCTTTGCGTGATTGTTCTTCAGCATGTTGTTAAATATTTCAACATGTAACTCAGAATTAGCCACAGTAAATCATTGACCTGTAAATTCCGGCTAGCAGCAGGAAAGCAAGGGCTGCCATAACAGAAAGGGAAAAACACACACTTACCTGTGCTCGGATAATGCGATGAAGCTGGAGTCCTCCAGCGCGACAGTCTGCGCAGGCTCCAGCGCGGTGCAGGATGAGTGCAGCCCCTGCCCCTTTATGACAGGGCCAACTTGTGAACACCCATTGAGGGCAAGCATTTAAACTGCAGATTTAAATTGAACACAACAAGCAACATGTTCAACAAGTGTTTTAAAGGTATGTAGAATTATTTTTGACAGTGTTTTTTACTCTTTCTTTTGTACAGGTATTGCTGTTATTTTTGGTTCTTTTAAAGTAATTTTTATTTTTTTTTCTGTTTAATGGTAATTAAGTGAACATAGCTTTGGTTATTTCTTTTAAATCTGTGAAACTAATTAAAACTGCACTATATTGTTATATAACTTTACGTGTGGCATGCTTAAAAAATGTTTGTCTATTTTAATTTTGATTATGGCCATAAGATTTTAAGAGCACCCCAGGGCTTTTTGCTGTCACTGTCCTTGTAACATCATATTTTTTTTGATTTGTGGTTATAGAATCACTACAGTGCAGAAGAAAGCCATTTGGCCCATCGAGCCTGCACTGACACTCCAAAATGGCACCCTACCTCGCTCCAAACCCCCGCCTATCCCTGTAACCCCACCCAACGTTTGGATACTAAGGGGCAATTCAGCAAGGTCAAACTATTTGACCTGCACATCTTTGGACAGTGGAAGGAAACCAAAGAACCTGGAGGAACCAGCGGGTGGCACAAGGTGGCACAATGGTTAGCACTGCTGCCAGGAACCTACATTCAATTCTGGCCCTGGGTGACTGTCTGTATGAACTTTGTATGTTCTCCCTGTGGGTTTCCTCCGGGTGCTCTAGTTTCCTCCCGCAGTCCAAAGATGTGCAGGTTAGGTGGATTGGACATGTTAATTTGCTGCCTAGAATCCAGGAATGTATAGGTTAGGTTCCAGGGATAGGGCGGGGTAGTGGGCCTAGGTAGGGTACTCTTTCAGAGGGTCAGTGCATATTTAATGGGCTGAATAGCCTCCTTCTGCACTGTAGGAGTTCTATGCTTCTAATCCATGGTTCTGGGTAGCCCATGCAGACACGGGGAGAATGTGCAAACACCACACAGTTACCTAAGGTCTGAATTTAACATGGGTCCCTGGTGTTATGAGGCATCAGTGCTACCCAGTGTGCCACTGTTTACCCATATTATTATGTTTCTGTTTTTGTTTAATTCAATTATCTTATTCATTTATAATGATGTCATAATTAAATGTTATGTTTTGATGTTTCAGTAAGACATCAGGAGAAGCTTAAATTTGTTTAATGTAGAACACTTATTAACAAAAATAATTTTATAAATAGAAAAACTCAAACCAGTTAACATTTAATTTAACATTTAACTTTATCAGCTGAACAATGACATAAAACAACATCCATGTTTACAAATTTCTTGCAATAAAATATATTTTCTCACTTAAACACAACGGTGAATAAAATATATTTTTCCACATAAACACCGGTTCTGTCTCTTTGTATAGTAAGCTTTGCGCACGTGAAATGGGAGACAGCCTGAGTAAGGCAGCCAGAGTGGGGATTGAAAGGTGGTCATTTGGAGCAGTGTGGTAATTTGGTGCAGTTAGAGGAGGTGCTTTTTGCCCTTTTGTTTTGTTTCCTTACTTCTTGCTTTGTAACTGTTAATCTGCAGGGAGAGATCTAGAGAGCATCCTGGGAAGGTAAGTGATATAAAGACCTAACTTGGGTATCTGCAGCGGTGTGAGGGTAAGAGTTTAATACATATTCTTAAATAATTTAATTGGTGATAGAAATGTTGGTCAGTGGGGTTAAGTGCAGCACTTGTGAGATGTGGGAGATCCGTGACGCTTCCAGTGTCTCAGACGACTACATCTGCAGGAAGAGTACCCAATTGCAGTTCCTCCTGATGGATAGGTTGGAGCAGCAGTTGGATGCACTTAGGAGCAGTTTTAGTGATGTAGTGACACCCATGATGCAGGCAGATAGATGGGTGAACGCTAGAAGTGGCAAACAGTCAGTGCATGAATCCCCTGTGTTCGTCCCCCTCTCTAACAAGTATACCATTTTGGATACTGTTGGGGGGGGGGGTGGCCTATCAGGGGAAAACAACAGCAGCAGCCAGAGCAGTGGCACCATGGCTGGCTCTGTCATCAAGCAGGGAGGGACAAAGAACACCAGTGTAATAGTTATAGGGGAGTCTATAGTAAGGGTACAGATAGGTGCTTCTGTGGACGTTAAAGAGGTTCCAGGATGGTATGTGGCCTCCCTGGTGTCAGGATCCAGGATGTCTCTTTAAAGACAGAAAGCATTCTGAAGGGAGAGGGTGAACAGTCAGATGTTGTGGTACATATTGGTACTAACTACGCAGGTCGGAAGAGCTTCTGCAGCAGCAGTTTAGGGAGTTAGATAGAAATCTAAAAATGGTTGTAATCTCAGGATGTGTCATGTGCCAGTGAGGCTAGAAATAGGAAGACAGTACAGTTCAACACATGGATAAACAGCTGGTGTAGGAGGGAGGGTTTCAGATATGTGGACCATTGTGATCTCTTCCTGGGCAGTTGGACCTGTACAAGAAGGACGGGTTGCATCTAAACTGGAGGGGCATAAATATTCTGGCCGGGAGGTTTGCTAGTGGAACACGGGAGGGAACCAAATCAAAGGTAAATTAATTGAACTGGAATTAGAGAGGAGGGACAGTATGACTCAGAGGAAGAGCAGGCAGGGTGTGGCTGCTGATCAAAGAGGGTCTGGTGGACTGAAGTACATTTGTTTCAATGCGAGAAGTGTAACAGGTAAGGCGGATGAATTTAGAGCTTGGATTAGTACTTGGAAGTATGATGTTGTTGCCATTACAGAGACATGGTTAAGGGAAGGACAGGATTGGCAGCTTAACGTTCCAGGATATAAATGTTTCAGGTGGGATAGAGGGGGATGTAAAAGGGGTGGCGGAGCTGCGCTACTGGTTAAAGAGAATATCACAACTTTAGGCCGCACTTGGAATATAGTGTTCAATTCTGGTCGCCACACTGCCAGAAGGATGTGGAGGCTTTGGAGAGGGTACAGAAAATATTTACCAGGATGTTGCCTGGTATGGAGGGCATTAGCTATGAGGAGAGGTTGGAGAAACCTGGTTTGTTCTGACTGGAATGACAGAGGTTGAGGGGTGATCTAATAGAAGTCTACAAGATTATGAGGGGCATGGACAGTGGATAGTCAGAAGCTTTTTTCCAAGTTGGAATAGTCAATTACGAGGGGGCATAGGTTTAAGGTGCAAGGGGAAATGTTTAAGGGAAATGTACAAGGCAAATTTTTTTACACAGAGCCTGGAACTTGCTTCTGGGGGAGGTAGTGAAATCAGATATGATAGTGACTTTTAAGAGGCATCTTCACAAATACATGAATAGGATGGGAATAGAGGGTATGGTCTTAGGAAGGGGAGGGTTTTTTAGTTCAGACGGGCAGCATGGTCGTTGCAGGTTTGGAGGGCCGAAGGGCCTATTCCTGTGCTGTAACTTTCTTCGTTCTTTGAGAAAGAGGGAAGACGGGAGGGAGGAAAGGGGTGAGGGAGAGAAGAGGGGGAGGGAGGGAAGGGGAGGGCTTTGACATATCAATTGTTAATGTTCCAAGCTCAAAGTCCGAAAGCAGCTGCTGCTGAAGCACAATGTCCTGGCACACATTTCCTCTGGCATAATTTTGGGATGTCCTTCGGCAGTAAACACTTAGGGGTGGGTAATTGATTCCCTGCAATGCCTATCAGAGAGATAGTTCACATTAGCTGACAAGAGGCTTGCACTAAACCTTGTTGAAGCTTTTGAAGTAATCACAGGCTTCTAAGGATGAATATTATATCAGGGTGACTCTTAAACAACTCACGTTAAAATACCTTGAAAAATCTAAATGTACTTTAGCTCTGAATCAGCTGGGAGTAGAGGTGTGCTAATATTCGTGTCGTTGAAGGAGTTAATAGCACAAATATCAAGGCCATGATCATCGGAAACCAACTCCACTTGGCGGCCCACATGCTTAGGATGTCAGAGTCCCGACTGCCAAAACAAATCTTCTTCACCCAGCTTAAGAAAGGATTCTGAACAAGAGGAGAACAAAGGAAACTCTTCACAGGCACCTCAGGTTTACCTCAGGAAATGGAACATAGACGGCAATCCTTGGAGACCTTTGCTCAAAAGAGACCTACTTGGAGAAACCTCTGGATTGAAGGGTCAAATTTCTTGAAGAACCCATGATGGCAAGAGGAGGCCTGGAAAATGAGCCTGAGAAAGGAATATCTGTGACCTATCGTTCAAGGACCAATCCCACCTTTTGTAAACTCCTGCCAAATAAGCGATTGAAGATGTGGCTCTCGGGTCGGACTCACCAGCCACTCAAAGACCCACAGATCCTGTGACCAGTCACACTGAGTATTTTAGGTGGACAGTCATACCTGTTAGCGAATGATCAATGAATTCTACCCATTATAATTCTTTTATGGAATTAACATCTGCAGTGATCTCTGTATGTAGTAATACACGATCAGACTCTGTTAAGCTAGTACAGGCAACTGAACACTAGATGGCCACACTATCAGGACCTATAAAAAGGCTTTCCCACTCTTTCCCAGCGGAAAGTGTATTTGGAGTGTAGAGAGTACAGAAGAGAGATAGCTAGAAAGAAGAAGTTAACAGATACTCCCCGAACAGGTGCTGGAATTTGGCGACTCAGGGCTTTTCACAGTAACTTCATTTGAAGCCTACTTGTGACAATAAGCGATTTTCATTTCATTTCATCAGTATTGAGCATAATCTTATTTAATAGTTTAATCTAGTGATTTGTTTGTTTACTAGTTTAGTATTAAGTAAAAAGAACTCACAAGATTATTTTATATTACTTATTAAATTACTTTATCATCACTGGAAGACTACTTCTATATTTCAATAACTTGGCTAAATATTGTAATATATATATATATATATATTACAATATTGTAATATAACGTGGTACAAAGCTTTAAGAAAGACTAGGAAGTAAACTCAAACAAAGAAGATCAAGTTCCGATACCGACTATTCGACTAGTGAAGTCATAGCAGAAACTGAATCCTTGAATACGGAGCGATGTTTGATGGATCAAGTGCAAGTTCCCAGACATCTGAAGTCAGCCGGTAACCTTAATCTAATTGGAGACGCTTTCAGCAACAATTCCAGCTTTATTTGGAAGCTAGTGATCTGAATGCTGCTTCAGAGGCTAGATGAATTGCCTTGCTTCTGTCCCTAGCAGGACAGCAAGCAATTGAATCTACAACTAATTAAATTTTGCTGTAGGCAAAGATAAAACTAAATTTGAACATATAATAGTTAAATTCGATGATCACTGCAGAATGCAAACAAATGAAATTTTAGAGCGATTTAGATATCATAAGCGAGTGCAAAAAGTTGGAGAATCTGTTAACAACTTCATAACTGATCTAAAACTCCTAGCTCAGAGTTGTAATTATGCTGATCTGCATGATTCTGTAGTGAGAGATCAATTCATCTATGGTATAACAGATGAATCATTAAGAGAAGCCTTATTACGTCAAAATAATCTCACATTAAAAATTGCTGTTGAAAAATGCTTCTCCAGCGAACAAAGTAAAAGTCAATACTTACAGTTTTATCCAAAAGAAAAATGCGTGAAAGTCCATCACGAGGCTGAGAAAATAAAAACGGTGTCACAGGCAGCCCAGAAGCATGCTCGAGACCATTATTCAAATTTTCCAGAAGTCATGAAACTAAATGATCTCACATCCACAGCTGTTATTAAAGCATGCAGAGACATCTTTGCAAGACATGAAATACCTCAAACGATAATGTCTGATAATGGTCCATGTTTTACCAGCTGGGAATAGACAGAATTTTCAACGACATACAATTTCAGACATATCACCTCAAGCCCTAATTTCCTGTAATCTAACGGACAGGTTGAGAAAGGCGTTCATATTATTAAACAGTTATTAAGTAAAACCAGAGACTCACAATCTGACTTCTACTTAGCATTGTTAATTTACAGATCATCACCTTTGACCACAGGATTATCTCCAGCGCAGATGTTGTTTAATAGAAACATGAGGGCAAGATTACCTCAACTGCATATTACTGACCCTGATCAACATGATGTGGTACAAAAACGTCATCACTTACATCAAAAACAGAAACAGTACTATGATCAACATGCCAAGAATCTGAAACCTCTTGAAGTAGATGATATGGTTAGCATCAGAGTTCCTGAAGGAGGTTGGTCAGACACTGCTCGTGTTCTCAGGCAGGTATCACCTAGATCATATCTGGTAAAAACATCAGATGAAGTATTCATCAGAAGAAATCGTCGTGATCTTCTTCAAGTTAAGGTTCACACACCAGTTTTTCCTGATCTTGATTTACATCACTCTATTTCAAGACATGTTGAACAACAACAACATTCTACTCCATCACTGATCAAAAACATTAAAACTTCTACCCCACCGTTGAAACTAAGGAGACCTACAAGAAGTGGAAGAAAACTAAATAGTCTCAATCTCTGAACTTTAAAATGATTCTGGTGTTTGCTGTACTCTGTAAACCACTGCATTTCTTGTGTAAATTTTATTTTGTGTACACAAGAAAAAGTTAAAAAAGGGGGATGTAGTGATCTCTGTATGTAGTAATACATGATCAGGCGATGTTAAGCTACTACAGGCACTAGATGGCCACACTATCAGGAGCTATAAAAAGGTTTTTCCGCTCTTTCCCAGTGGAGAGTGTGTCTGGAGTGCAGAGACTACAGATGAGAGATGGCTAGAGAGACGAAGTTAACAGATATCAGTATTTAGCATTATCTTATTTAATAGTTTAATCTACAGTTATTTGTTTGTTTACTAGTTTAGTATTAAGTAAAAAGAACTCATGAGATCATTTCATATTATTCATTAAATGACTTCATCATCACTGGAAGACTACGTCTATATTTCAACAACTCAGCTGGACAAAAAGAGTAATATATGTATTACAATATCTTAACATAACATCCTTATGACAAACCAAAGTTTAAAAAAAATCTTTCTTCCACTTTCTGTGACTCCAGGTTCATTTTATACAGTGAAGTATCCTTTTAATAGAATTAATAGCCTCAGGACAAACCAAAGTTCTAAAAAAATAAAAAATATATTTTCCTTTCACTTTATTTGCATTTTATACATATTTATAAACACTAATAATAGAAAACATTAACCTACCAGAAAATGTCTCCCGATGTCTCCTGCCTCAACTCGATTATCCTAGACCGAAAAATAAAAGTGCAAATAAAAAGGTGGAAAACCTTACCTGACATCAAGGCACGTCGTCCAAGTTAGTGCTTTCCGTGCATTTTTCATTCAGCAGCTCCAGCGTATGGCTTCAAGCAGAGAAAAGAAATCCGACCTGGCATTTGACTTCCAGACGGCAGGTGATTATGGCGTCCAGATATTTAAATGAGCCAGGACAGGATCCAGGACAATGGCTTATTTAAATATCATTATCTGTAACATGCAACGAGGTTGTGATCCAGATCAAGCACAAGTCTGGAGAGTGATGGAGTAGTCCCCACTTGCCTGGATGAGTGTAGCTCCAACAGTATTCAAGAAGCTCAACGCCATCCAGGACAAAGCAGCCCACTTGATTGGCACACCATCCGCAAATATTTGCTCCCTCCACCACCGAAGCACAGTAGCAACAGTGTATCATTTACAAAATCCACTGCAGGAATTCACCAAGGCTCTTTAGACGGCATATTTCCAAACCCATGCCCGGTACCATCTGGAAGGACAAAGTCAGCAGATAAATGGGAACACCACCACCTAGAATTTCTCATTCAAGCCACTTACCATCCCGAATTGGACCAGAATCCTTGACTCTGAATCAGGGAAAGCGTGTTCAGTGGTGAGATTGGAAAATCTCGCGAGAAGGCCCCAGGCTTTCCTGACAGGTTAGAGCCCACATTGGCATGATGTTCGAATGGTGCGATTTACAACAGCTCTTGAAAGGCGTGCACCCGGTGACCTGAGCTTCAAGAGGAACTTGGAGGAGAGTGCACACAACCTAGTGCAGGGGTGGGCAAACTACGGCCCGCGGGCCGCATGCGGCCCGCCAAAGGTATTTCTGCGGCCCGCCAAGTCATTAGAAAAAAAAAAAAAAAAAATTTTTTTTAAATTTTATTTTTTTTTTTTATTTTTTTTAAGGTTAATGGAGGCGGGCTGTTGGGTTACTTACTGGTATAGGGTGAATACATTGACTTGAGTAGGGTGATCATTGCTCGGCACAACATCGAGGGCCGAAAGGCCTGCTCTGTGCTGTACTGTTCTATGTTCTATATGAGGCGCCCAGAATCATAACCGGGTGAAGTAATTATTTTACTTAATATACTATGCGGCCCTTTGTGAATTGTGAATTTTTGAATGTGGCCCTTGCACGGAAAAGTTTGCCCACCCCTGACCTAGTGCCATGTCTGTGAGCATCCCTATGCAAAGAAGTGGCTCCACAGATTGAGGGGTGGTTGTGGGGTCAGCTGCTAATCTCCTCAGCAACCTCTTAATGCCTGGCCTATGGTGCCAGGGCAAGGGGAATAGTGCCAGGGAGAAAGGATACAAGGGAACCTCTGAGAAAGGGCAGCAGTATGGGAGGATTGGGGGGGGGGGGGGGGGTGCGGAAACAACTAGGCTATTTAATTGCCAAAGTTTCAACATTAACCATTTATCAGCAGCCGAGACAGTTCAATTTCAGCTCCATTACAATGCTGACTTCTGAAGGAATTATGCCCACTCACATAACACTAATTCCTGAGAATATCAATGATTGCTCCCTGATATGCAGATTCCAAAATTAACAGAGTGTTATGGGACTGCAGAACCGTTGAACGACCGGGCAAGTTTGAGGATCCTCTTGCAACAGATGAGCAAGGATGACTCACTGAGTGTGGTGCTTGGAACACCCAGCATTATAGTTATATAGGCATTGAATATTGACCCTCATGATTCAAGCAAAGCACTGAGCCTGGGAGTGCAGGTTAGGCTAATGCCAGCATTTGTGCTGACAGCATAGGATGTAATTGAATGGTCGAAGCTACCACCACTCTGTCACATTGTGTGGGGTGGATGTGGGTGGAGTTTTGTTCAAGCATCAATTGAACTGATCAATGGGAACTCGTTTTGTGATCAAGCTCTCTAGGAGTTTCCTATCACTTGCAGAGTGCTAGCTCCATGCAGGGATGTACTTTAACTATGGCGCCTGGATTATTGAAGGCCTGAGATCACGGTGGGGAGAGGGATTTCATAGATCGACATGAAACCCATGTCTCTGCATTATTTAAACAAACCCACACAATATGGTGGAAAAAAGCCACTACTGGCGTCAACAGGCCAAATGCCGCTTTCCCCTCCTCAAAATAAGACTTTGGACATATCTCGCCATCCCCTCACTGCCACCTGGACTGCAGCGGTTCAAAAGGCAGTTCACCACCGCTTTGTCAAGGACAATTGGGGATGGGCAATGAATGCTTACCTAGCCAGCGAACCCCACATCCCTTGAATGAATAAATCAGAAGAGAATTGCAAAGTCTAATGGCCCTCAGAGAAAACACATTTCCCTCATATTTCCCTCTGTGCATTGGCTTTCTAATTTTAAGAATGGGGTTAAAAAAAATGAAAATTAAAAAAAAAAGTTTTTTCTTTGAATTTCCTGACACAATTGTTTTCCTCCGGGTCGCTGCAAGTGTCATTCGATTCCCTCATCACCAGTTTTTTTTTGTGTATTGGTGCTCAGAGAAGGCCACAGAGGTTTAGCCAACTAAGGAGCTTTATTAAGGAGACGCGTTCCGTACTGGCTGAAGACCTTCTCTGCGCAGTTACCTGTGCAAACGGGTGATGATGTCACCTCTGACGATGCCATGCATGCATTAGCTTAAAGTGCCCTATTCAGCTTCAGTGCTGCTGGTGAGAAATTACTATAAACACACAACACTCACTCAGTCTTAAATGGGAGATCCCTAATTTCTAGATCCCCCACAAGAGGAAAGATTGGTCCCATGCCCGATCAAGCCCCCTCAGAATCTTATGCATTTCAACAAGAGCAGTTCTAATTTTTCTAACTCCAATGACTATAGGCCCAACCTGCACAACCTTTCCTCATAAGACAATCCCTTCATCCCAGGAATCAACCATGGCTGTCTCTTCATCCTTTGCTGTTTCATGTTCTAGATCTTTGTCCATTAACACTCACATTTGAATTCAGTGGATTTCGTCTTCACTGTTATTCTGGCTAGGATTTATATCCTGTTTCCAACTTGGTCAGTGTGCTTATTTGGTGCCCTGCAGAAATCATTCAGTCTCTCACAATTGGCTCCTTTGTTGCTAGTTTAGCCTCAATGAAAGAATTCTTTACATGCATACATAAACATAAAACCAACCGTCTGGACGCATTTTCTATCATGTTACAATTACTGCATTACATCTAATTATATGCAAATTTATTTCAGAGAGGTTTCTTGAAGTTGATTGGTACATTCCTTTGAAGGATCCTATATAAAGACAATCTTCAGTGAAAAGTATTTTGAATTATAGAACAAAAGTCTTAAACCATCATTTATTTGATGATTGCCTAAAATTCTTTTCTCACAAGGACGCTGTTTAAAACAAACAGTTAATTACCTCTGATAAAGTAGTAGGGAATGCAAATACAGATGCTGGTCTTAGTCACTTTACGTATCTCTCAGTGCATTTGCAGTACATTGCATTTATACATTTTCACTGTTAAATGTAAACAGGAAAACAATTGCAGCTTCAGAGGGGGAAAAAAACAAACATTTTGAAGCATCCGGATTATGATCTGGGAGTAGCATTGTGTATTTGCTCTTCCTCCAGAATTTTTTTTTGATTGTATTTCACTTTGCACTAAATCTCCCTGGCCACATATGGCTTGGAACTTGCCCGAGACAATTGTGGCTATCTGTGGCTCAGAAACTAACATTTTTAGACTTCACTCAAAAGTGAAAAACAAGTTAAACAAAGCCCAAAATGCAGGTCACATTATATAATTTTTTGCTCTGGTGAACCTATAAATAGGCTGACATGCTACAGTACTCAATGTTGTCACTTGAGCTAAGTGGACAAGATTCTGTTATTTATCACCTGAGTTTATAATTTGAGTAGTAAATAAAATTGTTTTTTTTGAGAAGTCACGTTAAATCCATAGTTAATCATGTTTTATGGAACTGTTTTTGCACTTTGTTTTAAGTCAGGCAGATTGTTGGGCATACAAGGGAGCATATCATATTTAATGAGTGTTGAAGTCAAACTAGTGAGAAATGAACAGAACTCACAATCACCTGATATGGACTAAACATTCTCTTCCCCCAGCAACGTAACTCACATCTGCAAGCTCAGATAAAGCCATTCTTGTTACCAGGAGTCAAAACACTGTGCCCCTTTTCTCCTCTGAAGTGGCACTGCTCAAGATTAAGCAACCAAAATCAACAGCTATGTGCAATGTAGCTTAGAGCAGAATGAACAGATACATTTCTTTTGCTTGGCTGGCTGTGACCATGCTACCCATTGGGACATTGATGTGTTTAGTTGTCTGGAATTGAGTGGAAGAATCCCATCTCCCAGTGGCAGGACAATACATCCAGAACTCATCAATGATCCATGCTCCCTGTTTAATCAACAATCTGCCCTGGAGCACCACAGACCTGCTTGGCTCAGCCATCACATTGCCAGGTTCATCCCAGAGGATTGAATCAGTGCAAATTTCCCATCAGCAAATGTGTTACCTTGAAGCTAACTTAATAAGATAGCATTAACCTCACCTTGAAGGAAGATTGTCACAAGGCAAGTATGGAGATGAGATCTTGTGAGGCACGTAGATGGTACCAGAAATTATGTTCGACGATTGCTTACCTCCCCACAGTTCAATTGTGGTAGGCATAGAACCATTAATATATATCTTTATACATGCTGCTTTCAAATAATGCCATCCAACAACTAACATCCAAAGTTTGAGCATTTTCCTTCAGAATTTAGTTATAGACATGCAACTTCCTTCAAACACATTGACTGCATCAATTGGTTGCAACATGTTAACCACATAGAAGTTCAAGTCCAATGTTAGATATTAGGCTTATTTGTCACCAATTATTTCATCCAAGTTCTCATGTAAAATGCTTTGATCAAAACTTCCTTCCTCCTCCACTGCAACACATAAACTTCATTCCTACAACCATTTTCACATCTGTCACAAATCTACTCAACAGACACGGAATTGAAGCTAAACACAGACAAAAATAATACCTTGCATTGCATGGCAGGCAGCTCCTTTAACCCTCAAGAAAGAAGACAAGAAAGACCAGAGCACTCCATAAAACCGTCTTACTGGATTCCAAACATTAACTCTGTTTCTTGCTCTACAGATGCTGCCAGACCTGTTAATTATTTCAGGATTTCCTTTTTCAGATTTCCAGAGCTCACGGTATTGCATTTTGCTTTAATTTTACCATTGCGTTCCATGTTTCGCTTGAGTAAAGTTACAAAAAACTTAATCCAAGCTAAATCTACTGACATCTATCTGCAGTTTACTAATATCACTCAACAAGGACAGATATACCATTCAGGTGACTGCTTTCAGGATTCCCACTTTACTTGTGTGGAGCCAGAATATTGTCTTAAGTGCACTGGTTACCATCTTCTAATGGTTCTTTTGTGACAGTGGGTAAATTTGCCTCTGTCCAGATTTCTGGATTTGCCAGAGTTGGCCTGCTTAAGCTTATTGCCGATGCATACATACCTGAGAAAACAGTGCAAGAAACAAACATCCCCCTCAGATCCACCGTTCAGAAGTGGGTGAAATGTCACCCACCAAACCATACAATCTTCTTGAAAATCTAACAAAATATGAAAGAGAACAGACTGCAATGAAGATAATCTTCTTGGAACCCTTTTTTAACTTTTATAGAGTGTTCAATTCCACATCGGAGTGGAAAGGTGATATCAAATAAACATTTTCAAGCAATGGCTACTCCATTTGTAGCAGGAATCTTACAGAAGACGGCAGAACATTCGGCAATTCCTGTTACGTGGTGAGAAAAAAAATTATCTTTATGGCTTGTACTGATGTATTTTTAAGTATCTTTATGCAACTGAATCCCATACCACCAGTGCCAGAGGAATGAACTGTGAAATTCTGCAAAAATATTTATTCGTTCTATATTAATGCAAGTCACATAACGTGGATGTGATAATATCCTTCTGAAGTAATTTGCTGTGAATGTCAGATTTCATTAATCCAGTACAGCCCAAGCTGAATTTTGTACCATGTCTGTCACAGACAATATTGCTGTGCAGCCTGTTCACAATGTTAACTCAGACATGTTTCCCTAGCCTTCGCCATTTGTTACATGCGTCAGGTTTGTAATGTACGGGCATTAACAAGGGTTAAAATTTCGTACTGACTTTCCTACAATTTTTACATCTTTCCATTCTGATGACCACAGCAACCTAAACTCCAAGTGTCACCGACATTTTTAATTTTGGTGCCTTTCTTTAATATTTGACACTTTCATAGCCTGACCCTGACAGGCCGCCTATTCCAAGTAATCATGTTTGCTTTTTCTCCCAAAGGAAATAACTATAATGCTGCTCCTTTATCCAGGATGAAACGTCCTATGCTTTTTTTTAACCAGCTAAACCTATTTCATTGACACCCTGATGAAATTCAAACTTGCTCTCGGACTATATACTGGGGACATAATTCCTTCATTAGCATTTTTCACTTGATAAAGTGATGTTTCCATGCTCTGCTTGGAGAGTCACGTGAGATAGTGGTGCATTTGCAGTAAATGAGGCAGGAGACGTAATGCCTCCAACCACCCATGACCTGTATTTTCCTCCACTTGCCCTTATGGGGACTGTAGCCGCCCCCTTCCTATTTTCCCCGTGTGCGTGCTGTCTGGGAAGAGTTGCCTCCCACCTTTCTTGCTGCTTTCTTTTTATGTAATTCCATGTAATTTTCCCTGGCAATTCTATGTAATATGTAACTCCCAATATCACTTTGTAGAGAGAAATGCTCAGAAGTCTTTTGATGCGCAGAAAATCCAGAGTAGAAATCTCCACTCCCTTCCTTTGCATTGGTCTAACTTTCTCTTGTCTTAACCTAAGATCATTATTGCTTTTTGAGACTCCTATCTGCACTTTCCAGTACTCTACTACTTCAACTGGCTCTTCTGGTAGTAATGATCGCAAGGCAGCATCATTGGGATTTCACAGCCTCCAGGTGGTGGGTGTCCATCCAGGCAGGAACCAAATATGCATATGGTAAATGACCCACAACGCCTGAAAATCAATTTGGGTTGGACCATGGAAAGAAAGGTGTCGGCCATTAAACCCCTCAAGCCTGTAATGTAATTCGATTGGATCATGGATAATTTGTATCTCAACTCCATTTACCTGCCTTTGTTCCACGTCTCTTGCTATCTTTACTGAACATTAATCTCACTAACTCATAGGCAAACTCTTCGAATCGAGAATTCAAAATCAAATGAGGGAGCATTTAAAAACACCAAGGTTAATCAAAGGCAAATTAATCGGATTTATTAAAAGTAATGTTTAAGAGCTTCTTCATTTAAGAATGAAAACTGATTGCACAAGTCAATAAAATCCAGTTAATGTAGTGTATATGCTTAATCATAAGTCATTTGATAAAGGGTCTCAGAATATCGGAAATATACCGGGGAAGCAATGGTGTAGTGGTACTGTCACTGGCTAATAATCCAGAGATTCAGGATTTGAATCCCATCATGGCAGATGGTAAAATTTGACTTCAGTAAGAATCTGGAATTAAAAGTCTAAAGATGACCAGGAAACCATTGTCTTTACGGAAGGAAATGTGCTACCCTTACCTGGTCTGGCCTACAGGTGACTCCAGATTCTTAAATGCCCTCCAAACCACTCAGTTCAAGGACAATAAATGCTGGCCCAGCTAGTAACGCTCACATCCCCTGTATAAATAAAAAATATATATCCAAATGTAAAAGGAAACGCTGCAGCCTGAGTGGAACATAGTTTTATGGGCAAGAAACATAAGAGATAATTTCAATGCTAGTAAAGTTCTTATGTTCCACTTAGTGCTATTAAATTTATTATTAATCAAGTGATTTCAATAGATAACTCAACTTTTCTCCCAAATTAATTGAATCTCTAACTGTTTTGAAAGAATTACAGACAGAGCCTTTGCTATCTGCTGTCTGAGATCCTTAAATAGCCTGGGACTCTTCCAAATAGATTAGTGACATTTTCATTTTGAGTCCTGCTGATATTTTTCAAGCACAGACTTCTGCAATAATCTTATATTTTGGCAATGAACAGAGTTTTCCAGTTATGAGACTAAGTGTAGTGGTGCGTGATTTCGACAGTGCCCATCCCACTGGCTGGAATGGTAGGAACTCATGTATATTTCCATACTCGGAAGCTAATTTATTATGCATAGGCTAAGAACCATGGCCAAAGCTCCATCCAATGCAGGAAGAATGATCTCATCCAGACCATCAAGGTAATTCATCCTTTACCGCCCTCCAATATCAAACTCTCAAGATGGCATTATGCAATCAAATGACCACTCTCCTCAGGGATCTCACACATCCATCAGCAGGAGATACATATCAACACTCATTCTCTCACGGAGACTTTCACAGTGCCACCATCCTATCTGTCATGTTGTTCCATCTCTGGTCCCTCTGGGGAGGGTTCACCACATATAGGGAACATGCATCTCAGCCAAACTCAGCTCCATCATCTCTGATCATGTGCCTTTTTTTGTCTTCATGCAGGACGAGCTGGCACACAACAGACATTAAATATCACTAATGCGGGGGGGGGGGGGGGGGGGGGGGGGGGGGAGGGGGGGGGGGAGGGGGGGGGAGGGGGGGGAGGGGGGGGGAGACGGCCAACTGAATACAAGAGGCAGCAGACAAGCTGCCTGGGGAGGACAGCGGTTGCTCCTGTTGAGAAGGGGAAATCAGCCTCTCCCAGCAACCTCATACCGACTGCAGCCCTATCACTTCATCAAATCCTGATAATCACAGTGAGTCAGAAGCAGTCTTGTGTAGCTCGTGTTCATCAAATGAAACTCTATAGTCTATTTTCTAGGCACCAGCAGATCAAGGCCTACAAGGAAGCCAAGCACCAATCCCAGCTCCCAGAACATGTCCAAAGAAGAAGCTCTGGAAGAACATGCACAGCACTCACCTGCACCATCCAGTAGTGCAAAGACACTGTAGTAACCTGCTTGGATCCTATTGGGTAGGGACAATTGGTTACTACTTAAATCTTGGGGAAGATAAACTCCGCCGATAAGGCAGCAGAGCAATCGTTAAGCTTCCAGCTGCTTAAACAGAGCTGGCCAGTATAGTACCAGCTGGAGAAAGAGACAGGAGTGAACTTCTCGTCCTGTGTAAATATTGTTGTGAATAAAAGTTACTTTCTGTTTGACTCAACAAACTCATGCTGGCCCTTTTGTCGCCCTCACAAAAGATACACATCTTGTTGGGGCACGGCTCTAGAATAGGCTTGGGCCCATGTTCTGGAGAACCCCTCACTGAAACATCCCACAACTGTCGGAGGCAGGGACAATCCAGGCCTCCGGCACTCAGAGGGATGATAAAGTCCAGCAGTATGAGCCAGATTACGAGCCTCTGCAAGCAACTGACAGGTCAATGCTGGAGATGTGGCAGAACATCAGACAGAGATTCAACAGTTACTCAGCAGAATAAAGCAAGCGACGGAGGTGCTCTACCTGAACACCTTTGTCCAGCAGGTTGCTTGAATTGTGCTTTGTCCTGTACTCCATGGCCACACACCCCAGTGGGTATCATCAGATGACATGGGGACGAGGCACCTTTATCCTTCCTCCATAGAAACAGAAACAGACAAAATAGGAGCAGAAGGAGGCCATTCGGCCCAACAAGCCAGCTCCGCCATTCATTATGATCATGACTGATCATCCAACTCAATAACCTAATTCTACTTCCCCCATATCCTTTGATTCCCTTCGCCCCATGTTCGATATCTAACTTCTACTTGAAATCATGCAATGTTTTGGACTCAACTACTTCCTGTCATAACGAATTCCACAGGCTCACCCCTCTCTGGATGAAGAAATTTCCCCTCATTTCTGACCCAAATGGTCTACCTCGTATCCACAGACTGTGACCCGTGGTTCTGGACACACCCACCATCGGAAACATCCTTCTGCATCAACCCTGTCCAATCCTGTTAGAATTTTATAGGTGTCTAAGAGAGTGCCCCCTCATTCTTCTGAACTCCAGCGAGTACAATCCGAACCAATTCATTCTCTCCTCGTACGTCAGCACTGTCATCCCAGGAGTCAGTCTGGTAAGCCTTTGCTGCACTCCCTCTATAGCTGGAACATCCTGCCCCAGATACAGAGACAAAAACTGCACACAATATTCCATTGTGGTCTCACCAAAGCCCTGTAGAATTGCAGCAAGACATTCCTGCTCCTTTACTCAAATCCTCTCTTAATGAAGGCTAGCATACCATTTGCCTTCTTTACCGCCTGCTGCACATGCATGCTTACCTTCAGCGACTGGTGTACAAGGACACCCAGGTCTTGTTGCACATTCCCCTCTCCTAATTTATGGCCATTCAGATAATAGTCTGCCTTCTTGTTTTTTCTGCGGAAGTGGATAACCTCGCATTCATCCAAATTAAAAATCACACTGAATAATCTCTGCATCAATCTCACAGCTCACCCTCCCACCTAACTTGGTGTCATCGACAAATTTGGAGATATGACATTTTGTTTCCTCATCAAAATCATTAATATATATTGTGAATAGCTAGCACTGATCCCTGCGGTACCCCACTGCCTGCCAATTTGTAAAAGACCCGTTAATTCCTACTCTTTGTTTCCTGTCTGCCAACCAGTTTTCTATTCATACCAATACACTATCCACAATCCCATGCGTTTTAATTTTATATGCTAATCTCTTATGCGGGACTTTATCTTGACCTTCTGAAAGTCTACCAACCTCCAGGTGCACTACCTCCTGCAGGAGTGATGCTGTGGCCGTCAGGCATCCACAGAGAGGATGAGTGCCAGTTGTACACATCAAGGGGTGGGTACCGGAGCAATAGGTCAATAGGTGAAGAAATTGAGGGAGAACTAGGAAATAGGGCAACTATGGCTCTGAGGAAGAGAAGACAGGGAGAAGTTGCTGAAAACAGTGGGATTGGTGGCCTGAAATGCATATGTTTTAATGCAAGAAGTATAACAGGCATGGCAGATGAACTTAGAGCTTGGATTATTACTTGGAACTGTGATATAATTGCCATTACAGAGACCTGGTTGAGCGAAGGACAGGATTGGCAGCTAAACATTCCAGGATTTAGATGTTTCAGGCGGGATAGTGGGGGATGTAAAAGGCGTGGAGGAGTTGAGCTACTGGTTAGGGAGAATATCACAGCTGTACTGCGGGAGGACACCTTAGAGGGCAGCGAGGCTATATGGGTAGAGATCAGGAATAAGAAGGGTGCAGTCACAATGTTGGGGGTTTACAATAGGCCTTCCAACAGCCAGTGGGAGATAGAGGAGCAGATAGGTAGACAGATTTTGGAAAGGAGTAAAAGCAACAGGGTTGTTGTGATGGGAGACTTTAACTTCCCCAATATTGACTGGGGCTTTGACGGGGCAGAATTTGTAAGGAGCATCTAGGAGGGCTTCTTAAAACAATATGTAGATAGTCCAACTAGGGATGGAGCTGTACTGGACCTGGTATTGAGGAATGAGCCCGGCCAGTTGGTAGAAGTTTCAGTCGGGGAGCATTTCGGGAACAGTGACCACAATTCAGTAAGTTTTAAAATGCTGGTGGACATGGGTAAGAGTGGTCTGAGGGTGAATGTGCTAAATTGGGGAAGGCTAATTATAACAATATTAGGCGGGAATTGAAGAACATAGACTGGGGGCTGATGTTTGAGGGTAAGTCAACATCTGACATAGAACATAGAACATAGAACAGTACAGCACAGAACAGGCCCTTCGGCCCTCGATGTTGTGCAGAGCCATGATCACCCCACTTAAACCCACGTAACCCGTATACCCGTAACCCAACAATCCCCCCATTAACCTTACACTACGGGCAATTTAGCATGGCCAATCCACCTAACCCGCACATCTTTGGACTGTGGGAGGAAACCGGAGCACCCGGAGGAAACCCACGCACACACGGGGAGGACGTGCAGACTCCACACAGTCAGTGACCCAGCCGGGAATCGAACCTGGGACCCTGGAGCTGTGAAGCATTTATGCTAACCACCATGCTACCGTGAGGCCCCTAACATGTGGGAGGCTTTCAAATGTCAGTTGAAAGGAATTCAGGACCGGCATGTTCCTGTGAGGATATGGCAAATTTCGTCGGTCCTTGGATAACGAGAGATATTGTAGGCCTCGTAAAAAGAAAAAGGAGGCATTTGTCAGGGCTAGAAGGCTGGGAACAGACGAAGCCTGTGTGGAATATAAGGAAAGTAGGAAGGATCTTAAGCAAGGAGTCAAGAGGGCTAAAAGGGGTCATGAAAAGTCATTGGCAAATAGGGTTAAGGAAAATCACAAGGCTTTTTACACGTACATAAAAAGCAAAGGGTAGCCAGGGAAAGGGTTGGCCCACTGAAGGACAGGGGAGGGAATCTATGTGTGGAACCAGAGGAAATGGGCAAGGTACTAAATCAATACTTTGCATCAGTATTCACCAAAGAGAAGTAATTGGTGGATGTTGAATCTGGAGAAGGGTGTGTAGATAGCCTGGGTCACATTGAGATCCAAAAAGACGAGGGGCGAGATTCTCCCATATGGGGAGAAATCGTAAGGCTGGCGTCAAATCCGGGCGGGTTTGGTCCGATTCTGGTCCCCGGTCGGGGCTAGCAGCCCGACGCCGTAATCTCCGGCATCACGGGCTTAACGAATTTTGTTAAGCCCGCTTGCCAGAGTTAGCGCCGGCTGACGCGTCATATGACGTCAGCCGCGCATGCGCGGATTGGAAGACTCCAACCCACGCATACGCGGATGACGTCATCGCGTATTTGCGCAAAACCCGCGCATGCAAGGGCCGGGATGCCCCTCAGCCGCCCCGCGAATGGATACTGCGGGGCGGCGGAAGGACAAATAGTGCGCGGGCATCGGGCCTGCTGCCCGCGATTGGTGCCCACCGATCGCGGGCCCATGGCACCCTTGGCACGGCCGTGGTACTGCCGTGCCAATCGGTGCCATGGTTATAAAAAGCGAGAGTTTACGGCCGTTTTTACGAACGGCCATACCAGGTGGACGAGATTCTCCGCACTCCCGACGGTGCGGAGAATAGCGTGGCTCGTAAAATTTTACGGCCACGCTGTTCCGACGCCCTCCCGCTATTCTCCCCCCCCCCCCCACGCCCAACTCCCGACACGAATCGCTGCCGCCATTATTTTACGGCCGGCAGCGATTCACAGCTGATAGATGGGCCGAGTTCCCAGCCCTTTACGGCTGTTTTTACGAACGGCAAACACACCTGGTCTGGCCGTTCGTAAAAACGGCCGTAAACACTCGCATTTTATAACCATGGCACCGATTGGCACGGCAGTACCACGGCCGTGCCAAGGGTGCCATGGGCCCGCGATCGGTGCCCACCGATCACGGGCAGCGGGCCCGATGCCCGCGCACTATTTCTCCTTCCGCCGCCCCGCAGTATCCATTCGCGGGGCGGCTGAGGGGCAACCCGGCCCGCGCATGCGCGGGTTTTGCGCAAATGCGCGATGACGTCATCCGCGCATGCGCGGGTTGGAGTCTTCCAATCCGCGCATGCGCAGCTGACGTCATATGACGCGTCAGCCGGCGCTAACTCCGGCAAGCGGGCTTAACGAAATTCGTTAAGCCCGTGATGCCGGAGCTTACGGCGTCGGGCTGCTAGCCCCGACCGGGGACCAGAATCGGTTCCCGGTCGGGAAGGGGGGGGCTGGCGTCAAACCCGCCCGGGTTTGACGCCAGCCTTACGATTTCTCCCCATATGGGAGAATCTCGCCCGGTGTGTTTGCCGTTCGTAAAAACAGCCGTAATGGGCTGGGAACTCAGCCCATCCATCAGCTGTGAATCGCTGCCGGCCGTAAAAAAACGGCGGCAGTGATTCGTGTCTGGAGTTGGGCGTGGGGGGGGGGCGGAGAATAGCGGGAGGGCGTCGGAACAGCGTGGCCATAAAATTTTACGAGCCACGCTATTCTCCGCACCGTCGGGAGTGCGGAGAATCTCGCCCGAGGTGTTGGGAGTCTTGAAAAATATTAAGGTGGATAAGTCCCCAGGGCCTGATGGGATCTACCCCAGAATACTGAAGGAGGCTAGAGAAGAAATTGCTGAGCTCTTGACAGAAATCTTTGGATCCTCACTATCTTCAGGTGATGTCTCAGAGGACTGGAGAACAGCCAATGTTGTTCCTTTTTTTCAGAAGGGTAGCAAGGATAATACAGGGAACTACAGGCCGGTGAGTCTTATGTCAGTGGTAGGGAAATTACTGGAGAGAATTTTTCGAGACAGGATCTACTCCCATTTGGAAGCAAGTGGTCATATTAGCGAGAGGCAGCGCGGTTTTGTGAAGGGGAGGTCGTGTCTCACTAACTTGATAGAGTTTTTCAAGGAAGTGACAAAGATGATTGATGCAGGTAAGGCAGTGGATGTTATCTATATGGACTTCAGTAAGGCCTTTGATAAGGTCCCTCATGGCAGACCGGTACAAAAGGTGAAGTCATACTGGATAAAAGGTGAGCTGGCAAGATGGATACAGAACTGGCTAGGTCATAGAAGGCAGAAAGAGCAATGGAAGGGTGCTTTTCTGATTGGAGGGCTGTGACTTGTGGTATTCCGCAGGGATCAGTGCTGGGACCTTTGCTGTTTGTAGTACTGTATATATAAATGATTTGGAGAAAAATGTAACTGGTCTGATTAGTAAGTTTGCCGATGACACAAAGGTTGGTGGAATTGCAGATAGGGATGAGGACTGTAAGAGGATACAGCAGGATTTAGATCGTTTGGAGACTTGGGTGGCGAGATGGCAGATAGAGTTTAATCTGGACAAATGTGAGGTGATGCTTTTTGGAAGATCTAATACAGGTCGTGAATATACAGTGAATGGTAGAACCCTCAAGGGTATTGGCAGTCAGGGAGATCTTGGTGTACAGGTCCAGAGGTCACTGAAGGGAGCCATACAGGTGGAGAAGGTAGTCAAGAAGGCATACGGCATGCTTGCCTTCATTGGCCGGGGCATTGAGTATAAAAATTGGCAAGTCATGTTGCAGCTGTATAGAACCTTAGTTAGGCCACACTTGGAGTATAGTGTTCAATTCTGGTCACCACACTATCAGAAGGATGTGGAGGCTTTAGAGAGGGTGCAGAAGAGATTTATCAGGATGTTGCCTGGTATGGAGGGCATTAGCTATGAGGAAAGGTTGAATAAACTTGGTTTGTTCTCACTGGAATGAAGGAGGTTGAGGGGCGACCTGATAGAGGTCTACAAAATTATGAGGGCATAGACAGAGTGGATAGTCAGAGACTGTTTCCCAGGGTAGAGGGGTCAGTTACTCAGGGGAATAGGTTTAATGTGCGAGGGGCAAGGTTTAGAGGAGATGTACGAGGTAAGTTTTTTTACACAGAGTCCAGGTGCCTGGAACTCGCTGCCGGAGGAGCTGGTGGAAGCAGGGACGACAGGGACGTTTAAGGGGCATCTTGACAAATACATGAAAAGGATGGAAACAGAGGGATATGGACCTCGGAAGTGTAGAAGATTTTAGTTTAGATGGGCAGCATGGTCGGTGCAGGCTTGGAGGCAGAAGGGCATGTTCCTGTGCTGTACTTTTATTTGTTCTCTTTGTTTCCATGAAACATATGACTTGATCATTTGTTGCATAATTCAAAGAACCATTGAAGCATTGAATCCCGACAGTGCAGAAGGAGTCATTCGGCCCATCGAGCCTGCACTGATGAATTATGATGGCTCAACAATGCTCTAGCTAGAGGGGGAAATGGCTCTTGCATTAGAATTTTCTTTCCAAAATGCCAGGCCCACTGGGTTGGTTAACATTAAGCATCTGCACAAAAAATCCAACCAGGTTTGTCTGCAAATTGTGAAAATTTGCAGTGACTTTTTTTGCAAAGCAACAATTTCATTTATCAGCAGGGCATCACAGTTAGTCAAATAACCAGGTGTAATTTCATTACAGACATTAAATAACCCACAGTGAAAGGAAAGCTCCCTTTCAGTCAGACAGAAACCTGTAACTGGACCTAGTATACAATAGCTTAGTGAAACTGCAGAATGTATTGGCTATTTTTGCTTCACGGAATATAGGAAAGGTGCAACGAAGGTTGCCAGGCAATTTATGACTTAACCCAAGATTATTGAAAAACATTTTGAACTAAAGAACAGGCTTCTGGCAATATGCCAGAGTAAAATAATCTGTCAAAACTCACTCAACGTCTGTACAGTTTTCTGACAACGAGGATAGATTTATAAGATTATGAATTTATTGACAGCATTCAGCAACCAGACCAGTGATAAGTGGTTAAGACAATGGAAGTGGCTCATAAATATACAATGGGCTGGATTCTCCGCTTCGTGATGCTGGAAGCGAGAATTGCAGTCGGGCAGAGAATCGTGCAAACTGGAAAAAAATCCGTTTTGTGCCTGACACCGATTCCAATGTCATGCTCTTGTCCCTCGCTGGCAGAGATATCGAGGTTTGCGTCCCGTGACAGCAGACCCATGCAAATCCGTCATCTGCATGCATTTGAACATCATTAACATTTCATGGTCCACCTCGCCACGATGCTCCGCCATTCTGAGGCAGGTGTGAATTAGTGCAAGTATTTAAAAGCTGCGGATGGGAAGTGGGAGGCTAACAAAACTCTGAAAAAGCCTAAAACATTGTCGGTAAAACATGGCTGCCCGGGCTGCGGGAAGTAGTGGGGAATGACTTGCTGCTGAGCCTGTGGACTTGGAGTGTTCCCCTCAGGATTGGGGTGGCCTGGCTCAGACCACCATTGCTGCAGTTTGTGTTTTAAAGTGACCCCACTGGTACTAATTACAGGCTCCTGGCTGTTCACACTGTTGAGTACTGCCTGTGTCCTCTGAATGTTCATAGAGCCATTGGTTGTCTGGGAGCCCACCCATCCCGCCCCTCTGGACACCCTCTTACCCCAGATGTTTCATCAAGGGAATGGGCATAGCCAAGCTCAGGGGCCAACCAGGTACTGACACTCATCAGAAACTCTTCCCCATTGCAGAGGAAGCAGGGAAATCGCTCAGCTCGCCCCAATCAGAGGACATCTGCACCATGGCCTTTGGAATCTTCTCTGGTTCTCTGCCCCTCTCAGGGCAGAGGCCACACCAGTGACCACTTCCCTCCAGGATCACCGTAAGACATAGGAGCAGAATTAGGCCACTCGGCCCATCGAGTCTGCTCCGCCATTCAATCATGGCTGATTAATCAAGAACCTATCTATCTCTGTCTCAAAGACACTCAGTGATTTGGCCTCCACAGACATCTACGGCAAAGAGTGCCACAGATTCACCACCCTCTGGCTGAAGAAATTCCTCCCCATAATAATAATAATAATAATAATCACTTATTGTCATAAGAAGGCTTCAATGAAGTTACTGTGAAAAGCCCCTCATCTCTGTTTTAAATGGGCAGCACGGTGGCGCAGTGGTTAGCATTGCTGCCTACAGCGCTGAGGACCCGGGTTCGAATCCCGGCCCTGGGTCACTGTCCATGTGGAGTTTGCACATTCTCCCCGTGTCTGCGTGGGTTTTGCCCCACAACCCAAAAGATGTGCAGGATAGGTGGATTGGCCATGCTAAATTGCCCCTTAATTGGAAAAGGTAATTGGGTACTCTAAAAAAAATTTTAAATCTCTATTTTAAACGATCGTCCCTTTAGTCTGAGATGGTGTCCTCTGGTTCTAGTTTTTACTACAAGTGGAAACATCCTCTCCGAGTCATCAAAGTTCCTCATGGGACAAGTTATTCATTCCAGGGATCATTCTTGTGAACCTCCTCTGGACTCTTTCCAAGGCCTCCACATCCTTCTTTAGATACAGGGCCCAAAACTGCTCACAATACTCCAAATGAGGTCTGACCAGAGACTTACACAGCCTCAGAAGTACATCCCTGGTCTTGTATTCTAGCCCTCTTGACATGAATACGAACATTGCATTTGCTTTCCTAACTGCCGAATGAACCTGCATATTAACCTGAAGAGAATCGTGAACAAGGACTCCCAAGTCCCTTTGTGCTTCTGATTTCCTCAGCATTTCCCCATTTAAGAAAATAGTCTATGCCTAAATTCCTCCTTCCAAAGTGCACAACCTCACACTTTCCCACATTGTATTTCATTTGCCACTTCATTGCCCACTCTCCTACCTTGTCCAAGTCCTTCTTCAGCCCCCTTGCTTCCTCAATACTACCTGTCCCTCTCCGGATCTTTGCAAACTTAGCAACAGTGCCTTCAGTACCTTCTTCCAGATCATTAATGTATATTGTGAAAAGATGTGGTCTCAGCACAGACCCCTGAAGCACACCACTAGCCATCGGCTGCCATCCTGAAAAAGACCATTTTTTCCCCACTCTCTGCCTTCTGCCAGTCAGCCAATCCTCTATCCATGCCAGGATCTTACCCTTAACACCATGGACTTTCAACTTATTTAACAGTCTCCTATGTGGCACCTTGTCAAAGCCGTCTGGAAATCTAAATAAATCATGTCGACTGGTTCTCCTTTTTCTAACTTCCTTGTTACCTCCTCAAAGAACTCTAACAGATTTTTCAGGCACGAGTCCCTTTGACAAAGCCGTGCTGACTCAGTCCTATTTCACCATGCACTTCAAAGTACTTTGTGATCTCATCTTTAATAACAGACTCTAAAATCTTACCAATGACCGAAGTCAGGCTAACCAGCCTATAATTTCCTGTCTTCTGCCTTCCTCCCTTCTTAAACAGTGGTGTTACATTAGCAACTTTCCAGTCCTCTGGGACCCTTCCTGGCTCCAGTGATTCCTGAAAGATCATCACCAATGCCTCCACAATTTCCTTGGCTATTGTTCTTGAAAATACAGAAAAAATGTGTCATTTGAAACATGGAAGTCTGGCAATATCTGGTCTGAGAGAAACATGAGGGGATACAGGGAAAGATCCCACATAAGGTTAATAGCAGCTGCAAAGGACAGGATTATAAAATGCAGATTATTTCTCACAAGCAGGCTTAGCAAACACACAGGATTCATGTATTAAGCTAAAACAATGGCTCACACCTTCATTGAAAGTAACTATCTTAGGAAGCATCTGGAAAAGCATGGACGAGAGTTTCAATTGAATTAAGTGACGAATGTTTAAAACAGGCAGGTCTGTCAAGTCATAACCAAGTGAAATTTTAGCAAAGGTTTCACACCTTCATTGAAATTAACTCTCTTAGTAAACAGCTGGAAAGGATGGATGATGTTCAATTGAATTTGGTGTCAATTCTAAGTGTGAAATTCTACTAACATCAAGTAAATTAAAGAAAATTGGAGACAACCTGTCTATGAGAAACATAATTTAAAGTCAAAATCAAAGGCAAAGTTATGAGCTGGGGACAATTGGAAAATTAAACTATTCAAATGACAGAAATTAAAAGTAACACCTCTTGAAACCAAAGCATTTTTTGAATATCACAAAGGAACTTTGAACATCACAAAGGACAATGTAATCAGATCAGAGGGCTGAGATCATGCCCAAAATGAATACTTAGTTGTATTAAAATGTTCAGATCAAAGATACTTTTTAACAATCAAAGTGAAATAAGTTAATTTACAATAAGGTAATAAAAACTTAATAATTGTTAGAAAGAGAATATAAACCCAGGGAGCAGAAGCAGAAGGGGAGGAGAACTCCGAGAGAGGAGAGAAGCATATTCGGCTTTCACAGCTCGGTCATGGGAAAGACAAGACAAGCAGCCAAGCTTAAACAGCTATACATCTAAGGAAGACTAGAATTTAAACAGGAGTCAGAATCAGCTGAGAGATAGCTAGCTAGGCCAGCTCTTATAGCTCAATACATGGGATCGACAAAACACAACAACAGAGCTAACCAGCGAACACATCTCAAGAAGACAAGACTTTAAAGAAGATTGATTGTCAAGGTGGGCCTGAAGGTCCCTTCAACCAACCAGCAGGATCCAGAAGCAAGATATTTTTACCTTTCTGTAAAGAAAGTGTTTGCAACTTTTAAAAGAAAAAATATAATAATAAAATAACTTAACTTAACCTGAAAAAGTGGTTATTCCTAAAGTCTACTTTACTTACTTAGCAATGCAGGTCCCAGGACATCGATGCTACTAAGTGGTAAGTAGATAAAATCTTCGGTGAAGGTATGGGTTATACCGGGGGATAACTTGAAAATATAGTTTGATCTGAATACCACCCACTGAAGCCTGAATCGGAGTCAGGGAATGAGAATCCCTGTTCACCATTTAGAATGTCGGCCCTTTTTGGTATAGGGGGAATTCTAAGAATAGTGGCGAGTTTTCAAAATCATTATCTCTTTTAAGACTCTAGGGTGTAGCCCATCCGGTCCAGGTGACTTATCCACCTTCAGACCCTTCAGTTTCCCCAGAATCTTCTCCTTAGTAATGGTCACTGCACTCACCTCTGCCCCCTGGTTCTCCTGGAGCTCCGGCATCCCACTGGTGTCTTCCATCGTGAATATTGATGCAAAGTAATTATTCAGTTCATCTGCCATTTCTTTGTTTCCTATTATTACTTCTCCAGCTACATTTTCCGGTGGTCCAATGTCTATTTTTGCCTTGCTCTTACCTTTAATATATTGAAAAAATCACCAGCTGTCTTCTACTGGTGAGGCTGGCAGTGCTGACTGCCTCTGCCACCACTTCTCAGGTGCAGTTCAGGGGAGCAGGCTTGAGTCTGTCTATGGCCCACCCTGGAGAACATGGCGTCCCTTCTCACTGACATGGATCTGTGGGTCCATCTTGGACTTGGGAACTCGGGGCAGGTCTTCTGTGAGCCATTTACATGGCTACAGTGAGTATGTGGAAAGTGGAGCGCTTAAAAATAGCTCCAGCTGTCAGGTTCTTTGGCGCTTGTAACAATATGTGTCTTGTAAGGAATACAAGGGGTTAACAATAAGGTAATAATACTTCTCACCACCAGATGAAGGCCACTCGGCCCATCGAGTCTGCTCCGCCATTCAATCATGGCTGATTAATCAAGAACCTATCTATCTCTGTCTCAAAGACACTCAGTGATTTGGCCTCCACAGACATCTACGGCAAAGAGTGCCACAGATTCACCACCCTCTGGCTGAAGAAATTCCTCCCCATAATAATAATAATAATAATAATCACTTATTGTCATAAGAAGGCTTCAATGAAGTTACTGTGAAAAGCCCCTCATCTCTGTTTTAAATGGGCAGCACGGTGGCGCAGTGGTTAGCATTGCTGCCTACAGCGCTGAGGACCCGGGTTCGAATCCCGGCCCTGGGTCACTGTCCATGTGGAGTTTGCACATTCTCCCCGTGTCTGCGTGGGTTTTGCCCCACAACCCAAAAGATGTGCAGGATAGGTGGATTGGCCATGCTAAATTGCCCCTTAATTGGAAAAGGTAATTGGGTACTCTAAAAAAAATTTTAAATCTCTATTTTAAACGATCGTCCCTTTAGTCTGAGATGGTGTCCTCTGGTTCTAGTTTTTACTACAAGTGGAAACATCCTCTCCGAGTCATCAAAGTTCCTCATGGGACAAGTTATTCATTCCAGGGATCATTCTTGTGAACCTCCTCTGGACTCTTTCCAAGGCCTCCACATCCTTCTTTAGATACAGGGCCCAAAACTGCTCACAATACTCCAAATGAGGTCTGACCAGAGACTTACACAGCCTCAGAAGTACATCCCTGGTCTTGTATTCTAGCCCTCTTGACATGAATACGAACATTGCATTTGCTTTCCTAACTGCCGAATGAACCTGCATATTAACCTGAAGAGAATCGTGAACAAGGACTCCCAAGTCCCTTTGTGCTTCTGATTTCCTCAGCATTTCCCCATTTAGAAAATAGTCTATGCCTAAATTCCTCCTTCCAAAGTGCACAACCTCACACTTTCCCACATTGTATTTCATTTGCCACTTCATTGCCCACTCTCCTACCTTGTCCAAGTCCTTCTTCAGCCCCCTTGCTTCCTCAATACTACCTGTCCCTCTCCGGATCTTTGCAAACTTAGCAACAGTGCCTTCAGTACCTTCTTCCAGATCATTAATGTATATTGTGAAAAGATGTGGTCTCAGCACAGACCCCTGAAGCACACCACTAGCCATCGGCTGCCATCCTGAAAAAGACCATTTTTTCCCCACTCTCTGCCTTCTGCCAGTCAGCCAATCCTCTATCCATGCCAGGATCTTACCCTTAACACCATGGACTTTCAACTTATTTAACAGTCTCCTATGTGGCACCTTGTCAAAGCCGTCTGGAAATCTAAATAAATCATGTCGACTGGTTCTCCTTTTTCTAACTTCCTTGTTACCTCCTCAAAGAACTCTAACAGATTTTTCAGGCACGAGTCCCTTTGACAAAGCCGTGCTGACTCAGTCCTATTTCACCATGCACTTCAAAGTACTTTGTGATCTCATCTTTAATAACAGACTCTAAAATCTTACCAATGACCGAAGTCAGGCTAACCAGCCTATAATTTCCTGTCTTCTGCCTTCCTCCCTTCTTAAACAGTGGTGCTACATTAGCAACTTTCCAGTCCTCTGGGACCCTTCCTGGCTCCAGTGATTCCTGAAAGATCATCACCAATGCCTCCACAATTTCCTTGGCTATTGTTCTTGAAAATACAGAAAAAATGTGTCATTTGAAACATGGAAGTCTGGCAATATCTGGTCTGAGAGAAACATGAGGGGATACAGGGAAAGATCCCACATAAGGTTAATAGCAGCTGCAAAGGACAGGATTATAAAATGCAGATTATTTCTCACAAGCAGGCTTAGCAAACACACAGGATTCATGTATTAAGCTAAAACAATGGCTCACACCTTCATTGAAAGTAACTATCTTAGGAAGCATCTGGAAAAGCATGGACGAGAGTTTCAATTGAATTAAGTGACGAATGTTTAAAACAGGCAGGTCTGTCAAGTCATAACCAAGTGAAATTTTAGCAAAGGTTTCACACCTTCATTGAAATTAACTCTCTTAGTAAACAGCTGGAAAGGATGGATGATGTTCAGTTGAATTTGGTGTCAATTCTAAGTGTGAAATTCTACTAACATCAAGTAAATTAAAGAAAATTGGAGACAAACTGTCTATGAGAAACATAATTTAAAGTCAAAATCAAAGGCAAAGTTATGAGCTGGGGACAATTGGAAAATTAAACTATTCAAATGACAGAAATTAAAAGTAACACCTCTTGAAACCAAAGCATTTTTTGAATATCACAAAGGAACTTTGAACATCACAAAGGACAATGTAATCAGATCTGAGGGCTGAGATCATGCCCAAAATGAATACTTAGTTGTATTAAAATGTTCAGATCAAAGATACTTTTTAACAATCAAAGTGAAATAAGTTAATTTACAATAAGGTAATAAAAACTTAATAATTGTTAGAAAGAGAATATAAACCCAGGGAGCAGAAGCAGAAGGGGAGGAGAACTCCGAGAGAGGAGAGAAGCATATTCGGCTTTCACAGCTCGGTCATGGGAAAGACAAGACAAGCAGCCAAGCTTAAACAGCTATACATCTAAGGAAGACTAGAATTTAAACAGGAGTCAGAATCAGCTGAGAGATAGCTAGCTAGGCCAGCTCTTATAGCTCAATACATGGGATCGACAAAACACAACAACAGAGCTAACCAGCGAACACATCTCAAGAAGACAAGACTTTAAAGAAGATTGATTGTCAAGGTGGGCCTGAAGGTCCCTTCAACCAACCAGCAGGATCCAGAAGCAAGATATTTTTACCTTTCTGTAAAGAAAGTGTTTGCAACTTTTAAAAGAAAAAATATAATAATAAAATAACTTAACTTAACCTGAAAAAGTGGTTATTCCTAAAGTCTACTTTACTTACTTAGCAATGCAGGTCCCAGGACATCGATGCTACTAAGTGGTAAGTAGATAAAATCTTCGGTGAAGGTATGGGTTATACCGGGGGATAACTTGAAAATATAGTTTGATCTGAATACCACCCACTGAAGCCTGAATCGGAGTCAGGGAATGAGAATCCCTGTTCACCATTTAGAATGTCGGCCCTTTTTGGTATAGGGGGAATTCTAAGAATAGTGGCGAGTTTTCAAAATCATTATCTCTTTTAAGACTCTAGGGTGTAGCCCATCCGGTCCAGGTGACTTATCCACCTTCAGACCCTTCAGTTTCCCCAGAATCTTCTCCTTAGTAATGGTCACTGCACTCACCTCTGCCCCCTGGTTCTCCTGGAGCTCCGGCATCCCACTGGTGTCTTCCATCGTGAATATTGATGCAAAGTAATTATTCAGTTCATCTGCCATTTCTTTGTTTCCTATTATTACTTCTCCAGCTACATTTTCCGGTGGTCCAATGTCTATTTTTGCCTTGCTCTTACCTTTAATATATTGAAAAAATCACCAGCTGTCTTCTACTGGTGAGGCTGGCAGTGCTGACTGCCTCTGCCACCACTTCTCAGGTGCAGTTCAGGGGAGCAGGCTTGAGTCTGTCTATGGCCCACCCTGGAGAACATGGCGTCCCTTCTCACTGACATGGATCTGTGGGTCCATCTTGGACTTGGGAACTCGGGGCAGGTCTTCTGTGAGCCATTTACATGGCTACAGTGAGTATGTGGAAAGTGGAGCGCTTAAAAATAGCTCCAGCTGTCAGGTTCTTTGGCGCTTGTAACAATATGTGTCTTGTAAGGAATACAAGGGGTTAACAATAAGGTAATAATACTTCTCACCACCAGATGAAGATATGGAGCAGCAATATAAATATCATATAACTTCTGAGATTCTGGGAGAAGGTTGAAAGGCGTTAGAGAGATTAGGTGTATAGCATAGAGTTCTATTGTCAGAGATATCGTATTGTTTTATTTAATAACTTATTCCTGTTGACTGGTTAGGATCTTTAATTGAGTATTGTAAAATAAATCAGCTTTGTTCAATAACTCAGCTTGATGTCCTTTTTTAACACTACATTCTTTGAGTATCCTGATAGACCCAACATAGAACATCACAGCGGTTACATTGTCTGCTGGGCCAGGAATCGCTCTCAATTCCCACCGGCATAGTGCTGGCCTATTTGCATGTCCCAACTCACTTACAGAATAGTGCCCTCAACGGAAGTGTGGATTGCACATTATTCAGTCCCAGCGTCAATACTTTAGTCTCCCAAATGGAGAATTTCAGTCAATAAGTTGTGATCATATGACATGAATAGCACCCAATGCACTTTTGCCATTCAGTCACATCGTCAATGGACGGTATCATCAAAGAAACCTGGGGCCAGCAAGGAGGTCATGTACGTGAAGAAGAATGATGCTTCCTTGTGGATTGAGAGAAAAAGGAGTGCTCCTTCAGGCCCCACTGGGGACCTTTAGGCTTCCACTGCCTCAGACCTTGCTAACACAACACAACCATACGCCAGCTGCCCTCTGCCCTGACATCAAAACCTAGCAATGCCTGAAGCCTTGTTGCACCATCAGATGTCTGCAGGCTGGATGCATCTTCTGTAAAACTGCCAATCCTGACAACCCTGATAACAGGGTAATTTACATAACAGGGCCAAGCAGCTGAACTGTGTATGCCAATGCTGGGGAACTGCCCCAACAAAAATACTGGAATTTCAGAGTGACATTGTAAAGTAAGTTGTGAAGCACAACGAAAAACTTTGCAGCATAGGTCATCTTTCTTGTTGAAAACCATTTCGAGGTCTATTTCAATTTTTTAGAGACCTGAAGATAAAAAGATCTGATATTTAGCGGGTTATAAAAAGTAATTTAACAAATCACTGGTGGCATGGGGAATGGGGTGGGGTGGGGGTGGTCGCGGGATCTCGAGGCTGAATGCAACCCCCCTCTCAAACCCATCCAAAGTAATGCTTTGCTAACTTTAATAGAGACATAAATCATGTGGCCTGTAAAATCAGTGCTTCACTCCATCCCAGCATTTTCCCATGCACAGGTTGGTCTAAAATTCATCCCATGACCTTACTTAATGTTTACATTGATTACGAAAAATGGCATATAATGTTTTTTTAACCTTGAGCTGTGACTACTAATTTTATGAATAGTGAGACTCTTTACAATTGCCTTTAGCTGTGCAAAGTAAACTGTTATATGGTTTATGTATAAGTGAGAAGCAAGATTGATTTACCCTTTGGATGTGCAAGAGGATGAAGACTCAAAATGCAATTAAGACTTGTAATATGTTTTTGCTTTCATAACTTCTTGTGTCTGTTAAAGCCTATTATTGATTTGCAGTCTGCAATATAAATGTTGCCATTGCTTTGTGGAATACATACAAGTGCAATGTACTAATGATGGTCCAAAATTATGCCATTTCTTTTCCCTCTGACTGTTTCTTGCACAGATGTTTGTACAGCGATGGAAATACACACTTGACTGTTCCATTCATTAGAGACATTCAGCAGTATCGCACTGCAATTAAAGCAAATAAGGTGAGATGAGCAGTGTGACTAAAGCAAATGAAGTGAGGTAGCATCACATGCAAAGTAGTAAGGTGTTACGTGTTAATTTGTGCAGCGAGATATTTTTCCCTTAACATTTGTGCACACAATTTCAAAGGCAGGGAATTTATAGTGAAGAGCTGCATTATTATATCATATGGTATTCTCCTCACAATAACAAGATAATTATCACCACCGTTCATATAGAGCAAATGCCAAGACCTTTATATCCTGTCGTGAAGTATCTCTGAATAGGATTAGGGCAGAGAACTCTTTTTACTGTGAATTGAAAGATTATCAGCCTTGATTTTGAATTGAGTGGTTAAGGGCTGGATTGTGTGACAAAATGCCTACACTAGTTGGTGCGTAAGTGCATAATGTTGGTGGTTGCCATCATCAGGCTTCAAAGAATGGTCGCTGACATTCGCGTAAATTGCAGGCACTTGGATGGGTGTTTCCTTCCTTCACATGGAATGTAAAACAAAATCTTTCTTCTTGGGGTCTCTTTAAGCCTTGACTCTTCTTACCCTTCGTTTTATTACTTCCTCCCCACCCCCCACCCCGTCACCACCCGCACATTGTAATCACAATGGGCCAGACTAATGTTCTGATGGTCACTGTCAGGATCGGAATGTTGGTGGACTGCGGGGAAAAAAATCAATAGCTTCAACCTTCAATTACTCAAGAACATTTTTGTGGATCAGCAGGTAATCAGAACACCGCTGGTAATGTTGCTTCAACAAACTGAGAAAAATGATGGGTGTCCGTCTTCAAATACCTTGCGTGGTAAAATAATGACTCTGATTTTTATTGGAACTCTTGTCAGAGAACTCCTAATCTGATGAAATTACAGAAATTTCACACACCTTTAATTAATGGAAAATTACCTTCATAGAAAATGAATTTGTAAAAAGGCATTTGTCGAAGACAGGATTCCATGAAGTAACGAATATGCCATGAAATGCAAACTGGTTCAGTGGTAATGCTCTCATCTCAGAAGGTTGTGGGTTCAGGTCCCACTCCAGGAACACAAGCTTACAATCGAGGCTGATACTGTCGCCTATATTTCCACTTTTGCTGAATAAAATTTACCAATCTCACACAGGACTGGACTGGTAAACTAAATGTAGGTCCAGTTTATTTGAAGATTGGAGTGCAATTTACCGGCTTCGTCATGCCCGACTTGGTGACGTGATGAGATAATTGAATTTCACAAGCTGCCTCTCGCGGGATTTGCGACACTCAAAATGATTCGTGAGATTCAGCAGAATCTTGCAAGACATCACAATCTGGATCTCACCTTCGCTCGATGTGATCCAGGTTAGCATATTTAAGTGAGCAATTAGGCTCATTCAAATATGTCTGTGCACCTGGATTCACCTGGTGCCAGGGAGCTAACGGCCATGCCTGGGAGACCTCACAAGGATGCTGTTGAGCACTGGTCCACGTAAACATGGACCAGGCGTATTGGCACCTAGAGGTTGCCCAGGCCATTAGAGACCCCTGTGTGGTCAGGCTCTGTGCAGGTAGTACCTGGCAGCTCCGCTAGAATGCAGGTTCCTTGGCACTACCACATGGGTACTCTGGCAATGCCACCTTGGCAGCCTAAGGTGCCAGGCTGTCCACACCAAGGTGCCTAGGTGCCAGGTTGCCCATGGCAGGGATCATGCCCAGGGCACCTTACATGGGGTGAGCGGGGGCTTGAGGACCACATAAGAGGTAGATTGAGTGCAGTGGAGGAGTCTCAAGGCAGGGGTGAGGATGTTGTGGGAGATCAAATGATCGCAGTGACCTTTGCAAATGGTGCATTGATCCGCGAGTGCTCTTCCTGAGCTGGCGAGTTGAGCTTGTCAATCCAGGAAATTATATAAGTACAGCCACGGCAGGGTGTTCCCCGCCAAGACCAAAAATACAGCAAAGTGCCATTGCATGGCGGGGTCTTTCTTGGTACTGCAGGTGTCGATAAGCAACCTGTCAAAGCGCCCAAAACGGTACTTTGCTTTAGTCCCATTGAATCGCACCCATAATACAGAATTATTGAGCAGAGAGGTATGCTCCAATGATTCAACAGCTATTGTTAATAGGAAAGTACAGCTGGAGTTTCTTCACAAATGTTGCTCACTCAACTGAAAACGCCTCTGCATAATGTCTGCTGGTCACATGATTCACACCGTTGCTACTTACTCATTAACATATCCTCTCTTAAAGCAACATCAAAACATCTTCCTGTTTTCATTTCGTGCATTAAGAGTAAAAATAAATATCCATTAGGGTAGTTGCAAAAACTATTAACATAAAGATGTTTCTGTTTAAGGATTTAAGAATTTAAGAGTTTACGGGCGCGATTCTCCGCTCCCGCGCGGCATCGGGAAGGCCATCGTGAACTCGGCCGAGTTTCACGACGGCGTCGGAGGCCGTTCCTCGCACCCTATTCACCGCCCCCCCCAGGGGGCTAGGAGCAGCGTGCTGCAAATCTTGGCCACCGAGATTGACGCGGCCGGCGTGCCTAATGACGTCATCTCAGCATGCGCAGGTTGGCCGGCTCCAACCCACGCATGCGCGGTTGCCGTCTTCCCCTCCGCTGCCCCGCAAGACGTGGCGGCGTGATCTTGTGGGGCGGTGGAGGGGAAAGAGTGCGTCCCTTGGAGACGCCGGCCTGACGATCGGTGGGCACCGATCATGGGCCAGTCCCCTCCCGAGCATGGCCGTGGTGCTCACTCCCCTCTCCCACCCCCACAAGCCACAAATGAGCCTTTGGCGCCATGTTCACGGCGGCAGCGACCAGGTGTGGTTGCCGCCGGCGTGAACAGGTCGGGAACGTCAGGCCAGAGAATCGCCGGTCGCCATGAAAAACGGCGAGCGGCCATTCTCCGAGCCGGGGGGGGGGGGGGGGGGGAATCGCGGGGGGTGCCAGGGCGGCATGTCGTGATTCACCCGGTCCTCCCGCGATTCTCCCACCCGGCGTGGGGAGCGGAGAGTCGCGCCCTAAGAGTCTGCATAGCATATAGGAGGTTTAACAATTCTATTGGATCTTGTAATGGCATGATATTTCTGAAATTTATATTTATCACTTGGGTGCTCTTGATTGTAGTTGTGTTGGTAGCTAGTGTACTGTTGGAGTGCTGATTGTTTTCATGGTGGTCTTCCACAATGTCACTCTCCAAGTCCATCTTTGGATGTGTTTTAGACACAATTGGATTGCTAGGCGTTATAGAGTCGCACAATTCCTTTATCTGGCTTCTGTTCCATTTTAACATCGCTCCATTCGGTGTTGTGACTTTAAAGGATCTGGGCTGTTTGTACACTTTGGATACTTCTACGGTTAACCAAATTCCCAGGGTAGGAAGGTTTTGAACCTTTTGCCCTGCGAGCTGACGAGGCAGTTCTCCCCTTGATTAATCAACAAGTTTCTCCTATATTTATTAGAAATGGGGCAAGTGGTGGCTTGGCAGCTTGTTCCAGCCTGCCTTCTGAACATGATTCCAACTAGTGATGTCTAAAGGTGTTGCTCTTAAATGTAATTCAGCGACACGGAAATCTTGTTTTGCTTCACTGCACTTTATGATTAATGACTTCATGGAGCAAACTATTCACTTGGTGATACTATTGAATCTGAGAAAGTGTGGTAAACTGTCACATGGATTATGTCCCTAAAATATTGCCAGTGTCCTGAAACCAACGTGTATTGAGATCTCTTCAGGCATACCGAACAAGCTGAAAGCTGAAGTCAGTGTGCCTGCCATGGACCCATTTGTGGTATCTTTTCCTAGTTTATTGATTGGAAACTTGGAAAAGTAGTCAATAACTTAGAGAAATTAAGCGCCATGGATAGTTAATAACTATGTTGTGATGTTAGACCAAGTGTACGATGGAACTTTCTAAGGTTCTAAAGCATCTTTAAGTTGATGTGACTAGTGTCTCTGGAATGCTTCGTAGATCCTCATTATATTTTTGATATAGTTGTTGATCCCTCTCCAGTACACAGTATACTTTACCAGGTGTCTTGTTTGCTCTATGTCCATATACCCCTGGCATAAATAACTGTGATGGTAGGTCCTGACGAAGAGCATTGGGTACAAGCACCTGTGTTCCCTTGAAAATCACAATCCCTGAGATACTTAGTTCATTTTGGTAAAGCAAAGAACATCTGAGGGTGTCTGGCATTTTGAGTACCAGGCCAACTTTCTGAAGTGGATCTCCATAATTCCTTCCGTCGTGGCACTTCCTCCTGAATTTGGTTGCACACATGTTGACCAAAGTCCATTAGACCAACATTATGTACATTATGTCAATGTCTATGCAGTCGACGTCTAGGTCTGGCGAGGCAACCATGTTTTTTTTCAGATTGGATAATCTGCTCAGTGTGTATGAAGTAACCATCTTGCTACCTGGTTTGTGTCAGACTTCAAGGTCATAGCCCAGTATTTGTATCAGAAGGCTTTGTAGTATCAGTGTGCCAAATCTTTTCCAATGGATTGTGTCCAGTTTCTACAATTAATCGTTTACCAAATATATATATGTGATACTGAATACCAGAGCAAATGTTTGCATAATTGTATTGCACTTGTGAACGACAGATGGAAACAAATGCAATTGGTTTGTCATCTTGCATAATGTACATTCTGATCTTTTTTGAGTTATGTTGACCACTAAGATCATTCCCTTTCTTTGGTATTGTAGAATACATGTCTCTCCTGATAATGCCCGGTTAAATGACTCAAACGTGGGTTGATGCTCCTCCTCCCATACATATGGAATATCTCTCCTTCACAAGTCTTCAAGTGATGATAGCCTATCATCCAAGGTGTCTGTGCAAGTCCTCTTCATCCTGGCAATTAAGCATGTCCTGTACAGCTTTTGGTTTTCCTGGGTCAAGATGGATCCTGGATCTTGCATAGATAGAATCAATAAAGTTAATCTGACCTTTCACTTGGCATTTATTGCCGTTGAAGATGAAATGAAAATCACTTATTGTCACGAGAAGGCTTCAAATGAAGTTACTGTGAAAAGCCCCTAGTCGCCACATTCCGGCGCTTGTTCGGGGAGGCTGGAGAATTCAACCGTGCTACTGGCCTGCTTGGTCTGCTTTCAAAGCCAGCGATTTAGCGATGGATTCATTATGAACTGTTGTCATCAACGTGTGTAGGTTTCAGTCATGCTGTTTGGTTTTGCCCATCACTATAATATCGTTCGCCATGCATATACACCCAGGGATATTTTTTGTAATTCGGTCCATATGCTGCTGAAACATATCCTGGGTGACGGATAAAGCAGTATCTTCCAAATGGTGTCCTGCAGTGATTTCTTGAAATCCCTCTGCCAAGTGGGCCAACCAATATCTGTCTTTGGTGTCCAACAAAAACTTGCTCCTCTGAATTTGGGGTTTCATTCCACAAATGTTGAACTCTTGTGTGGGCACCTCTTTACAGTAAGATTTACATGTCTTGGGTCAAACCATACACAGATTATGCCATTTTGTTTCAGTATGTATGTAACAGAACTTCCCCAGTCAACGTGATGGTGCACATGACAGATAATGCCATCAGACAACATGTTATCTGACGCACTCTTCCGCTTCTTCTGCATGTGCACACTGCACTTTTCAGGGAAGTTGATCGCTGGAATCATATTTCCTCTGAGATTGAATGTGTCTGGGTATATCTGTTGTAGGTCATTGACTGACTCGATGCGATTATTCTTGGCCTTTTTTACTGCGATTGATACCTTGGTGACCTTGTGTATGGTCACAGTGTTGAGATCCATACACATTGGTAACATTGCTGTTCCTGTCCAGCAAGTAATATACTTGTGATTTCCATGCAGACTTGGTGTAGCTGCATTTCAGTGCCAGTGAATGGGTGCCTCATTGCATGCAGTTAGTTAGCCTATTGTGTCATGACGTTCCAGAATCCAGATAAATACCCTTCAGGATTCTGACTTTTCAAATTTGACACATGCTCCTGTGTTGACTTTGGCTGTGTGCATGCGTTTGCTGTTTTTCTTTGGTCATATGATGTTGATCGTGCCAAAAAACTTGCAACCATGTGACGTCATCCACACGTCATGTCACATTCACAATTTGGAAAGCCTGTTCATTTTCCAATTAAAAATCAGTCCGCTCTGTCCGTCTTGCCACTAATCTTGTGCATGTTCATCCGCTTATGTGGGTCTCTGGCACACTCCCTGTTGTCGCTGCCATTATCCTGCTCATACTTTTAGTTTGATTGCATCTTACCTCTGGTCACATCTTTGGAACCAGAATTCCTGTACAGGCAAGCCCAATGTCTTTTACACCACATAAATTATGAAGATTTGGAATGCAGAACAGCTTTGCGTTAAAGGCAGCAGACTAGAAAATTTGTTTGCTGTCTGTTTCCTGGCTACTAAGTCAATGCCGGTAGTCGCACCTAATGCTTGCAGGTATTGTTGTCCAGCTACCGTGGATTCATATTTTCTGTCATCTTTTACAACAGCCATTCTTTTTTTCAAAAGATCTTCTTGGAAAGATTCAATTGCCCGTGAAGCTCTAACCAGTGCCTTTACCTATTTGGATAACTGCTTCTGAGAAATAACAGTCCTTGCTCTTAGATCAGCAGCTGCTGATGAACAAGTCATCATCTCTAAATGGTGTGCCCTAAAGTTCACCTTTACATGAAACCAATCCTCCAGAATGTTCCACAGCTTAGTAGTATCCTTTTGTGACAGACTCAAAGTGTTGTCTCTGTGCAACCCATCATTTCCAATGACTTTATTTATTTTTACCGCTTGCTTATCCGGCTCTATGAAGAATAGTTCTAAAAAGAATAGCTCCAATTTTTGTTTAAAAAGCCTGGATTTAGATAGGGCATCTGTAGCCTTCCAGTTCATGCGGTGGAATTTGATGGTCACCTTCCGGATGTTTTCTGTATTTTACGAATGCTGTCGATGTGTGAGGGGATTTGCTGATCCTCTATAACATGGGAAGATTCCGCAATGCAACATCTGCATGTTTTTAGTTTTCACTCCCTCTTTTTTATTGTCTGAACGCAGGGTTCATTTTCTGTGTCGCACTTCTGAGTGGGAACGGTACGCAAGAACATCATGATACCCCTGAAGGTTGCACTGTCTGGCTCAAAATGACTTAAAAATGGGCTGCTTGCATCACCACCGATCCAGCTACCACACAAATTCAGTACACCCCGCTCTGTGAAACATTCTATGCAAAGGGACTCTGCCTCCCAGGGTCTACGTTGCATATACCGTCATTGTACAGCATAATATCTTGCATGGCTTTTCCTGTGATTGTCAAAACACAGTGCGTGATTGAATGAAAAAAAGAGTCCCGTTATCGGCAGGTAACTGTCGAACTGGACTTTTTCAAAGACTGGGCAGGAAAGGACTGACCGACGCCGCAATTACCTTAATTTCCTGTATTGAGGGCGCCACGCTCATCAGTGAAGGAAGAGATCAGGGCGCCAATTTTAAACTTACCTGTTGGGGGGGTCTTCAAACCCCCAGAAGGGCGTGACATCCCTGTGCCCGATCTCTGGCACAGGCAAAATGCCACCTAGGCACCATAGCACTGCTATCCTGGCACCCTGGCAGTGCCACCTGAGCACCCTAGCAGTGCCAGGCTGGCACCCATGTGGCACTAACATCCCAGGTTGGCAATGCCAATGTGGCAGAGTTTCACCACGCCCAGAGGTCAAACACCCAGGGACTTACAATCACATGGGAGAGCCCCCCCCCCCCCCCCCCCCCCCCCCCGAGGTGCCGTCCTACCTGGTCTCTATTAGTGGAGACCAGTGCTAAATAGTAAATAGAACCTGCCTGCAGTCTCCTTGGCAAGGGGATCAAACCTGGAAACTGGTTAGATCCAGTCAGTGCATATTCAAGTGTGCCCAACTGCACACTTAAATGTGCAAATTTAGGTCCCGCCCATTGTGGGTGGGGTCCAGGTTGTGAAATTTCGCGAGAACCGATTAGATCTCGCAAGATGTTGCGATTTGAGTAAATCTCCAAAGAGGCCTCTCTTCAGACCACATGCTGCTACCTGAACTGAAAGCTCCTCTGAACAATACCTTCTGGTCACAAGGTTGACATCCTGGTTCTCTTGTAAGCATATTCTCTCGTAAAGCAATATCATAATGGTGTAGTGCAACAGTGAGGCAGTATTATGTTGTCAAAACCATCTTTCAGATAATGGCCCATAACTTCCTGCCAGCAGCAGGAAGCCAGGGGCTGCCGATTTTAAAAGAGAAATGTGCACACATACCTGTGCTCCGATGATGCAACACACCTTCCTTTCCTTTTGGTAGCCTAGGGCTTCCTGTGCCACGGCCTGCACAGACTCCAGCGCAGCGCAGGAGCAATGCGCCCATGTCCCCTAATGATGCGGACAGTTTCGGAGCACCCATTCAGGGCAGGCATTTAAACAATAGATTTAGATCGAAAATAACAGGTACCTTTTTTATCAAGTGTTTTAAAGGTAGCAGATTTTTTTTAAAAATAGTTTTTTGTTTGCTCGTTTACACAGGCATTACTATTGTTAATTCTTTTAAAATAATTTTTAGAAATTTTTATGGTTCAAGGTGATTATTTATAAGCGAACATAGATTTGATTAGTTGTTTTACACCTGTGAAATTAATTAAATCTGCACTACATTATTATATAATTTTACATAAGGCATGCTTGAAAGTATTTCATAAGATTTTAAAAGCGCCCGGAACTTTTTGCTATCACTATTCTTGTAACATCTGATATTTATTTGATTTGCAGTGCAGAAGAAAGCCCATCGAATCTGCATTGACACTTGGAAAGAGCACCCTACCCAGGCCCACACGGCCGCCCTAAACCCATAACTTCACCCAACCTTTGCTGTTACGAGGCAGCAGTGCTAACTAATGTGCCACTATGTTAAATATGTTTCTGTCTTGTTTACTTCAATTATCTTATTCATTTATAATTATCTCAATTAAAGTTGTGTTTGTATGTTTCAGTAAGACATTTGTAGAAGCTCGTAGAGTTTAATGTAAAACATTTATTAACAGAAATAATTTTATAAATACAAAGTTTTGAAAAAATCAGTTAACATTTAACTTAACATTTAACTTCATGAGATGAAGAATGACATAAAACAACCTCAACTTTTACCAATTTCTTGCAATAAAATATGTTTTCTCACTTTAACACAACGGTTTTGTCTATTTGTACAGGGGAGGGAGGGAAGGGGGAGAGAGGGACGGAAGAGGGGGATGATGAGGGAAGGAAGAAGGGGCAAAAGGTTGAGTTTTGACAATTGTTAATTGGCAAGCTCAACATCTGAAGCGTGCTGAGATGCACATTAGCACAGTGGTTGCTTCACAGCTCCAGGGTCCCAGGTTTGATTCCTGCCTTGGGTCACTGTCTGAGAGTATGCACATTCTCTCTGTGTCTGCGTGGGTTTCCTCCCACAGTCCAAAGATGTGCAGGTTAGGTTGATTGGCCACGCTAAATTGCCCTTTGTGTCCCAAAAAGTTAGGTGGGGTTACAGGGATGGGGTGGAGATGTGGGCTTAAGTGGGGTGCTTTTTCCAAGAGCCGGTGCAGACTCGATGGCCCGTATGGCCTTCTTCTGCACTGTAAATTCTATGATTCTAAGCTCATTGTCCTGCCACACACCTCCGCTTACATCATTTTGGGATGCCTTTGGAAGTACATTCTTCGGGGTGGGTGATTAATTAGCTGCAATGCCTGTTAGACTGATAGTTTGCATTTCCTTACAGGATGCTTGCGTATGTCAACTACGGTATTAAACTTTGGTAAACCATTTGAAGTAATCACTGAGGATTCTAAGGATGAGCATTACATCAGGAAGACCCATAAGCAATTCAGCTTAACATACATTGCAGAATCCGGACGGATAAACTAACATTTTCCCTGAAGGAGTCAATAGCACTAGTATCAAGGCCATAATCATTCAAAACCAAGTCCGCTGGGCCACCCATATGCTCAGGATGTCAGAGTCATGGCTGTCAAAGAAAATCTTCTTTACCCAGCTCAATGAAGGATTGTGAGCAAGGGAAGGACAAAGGAAGCTCTTCAAAGACACCTTGTAGGCTTACCTCAAGAAATGGAACTTAGACATCAATGCCCAAGAGACTTTTGCTCAGAAGAGTCCTACGAGGAGGAACCTCCTGATTGAAGGGTCTCAACTCTTCAAAAACGCCCAACGGCAAGAGGAGGCCCAAAAAAGGAGCCTGAGAAAGGAATACCCACGACGCAGCACCCAAGGACCACTACCACCTTTTAGAAACTCCTGCCAAGTGAGTAATTGAAGATGTGGCCGTAGGATTGGGCTCATCAGCCACGCAGGGACCCACAGAACCTGTGACCAGTAACACTGAGTGCCTTAGATGGGCAACCATACCCATTCACAATTGATCAACAAATTCTATCAATTATAATTCCTTTAATGGTATTAGCAACCACATGATAAAGCAAAGTTAAAAAATATATAATTCTTTCACCTTCTCTGACTTCAAATTCATTTTATATAGTGAAGAATCCTTTTAATGGAATTAACAGCCTCATTACAAACCAATATTTAAAAATAATAAAAATATATTTTCCTGGATCATGCTGACATCGAAAAGGAGGAGGTATTGTGGGCGGATTAGCAAGTATCACCGTCAGGCCACCACATGTGGTTTAGAGTCAGTTTACATAGCCAGTCAAATTTACTGTGTTACTAGAGTTATAGAACATCGAACATACAGTGCAGACGGAGGTCATTCGGTCCATCAAGTCTGCACCGACCTACTTAAGACCTCACTTCCATCCTATCCCCGTAACCCAAAAACCCCTCCTAACTTTTTTGGTCACTAATGGCAATTTATCATGGCCAGTTCACCTAACCTGCACGTCACTGGGCTGTGGGAGGAAACAGGAGCACCCGAAGGAAACCTACGCAGACACAGGGAGAACGTGCAGACTCCGCACAGACAGTGATCCAGTGGGGAATCAAACCTGGGACCCTGGCGCTGTGAAGCCACAGTGCTATCCACTTGTGCTACCGTGCCGCCCACCGGGGCCGGGCCAGAGAATCGCCCTGACCAGTGTGAATCGCGCCACGTCACCCTCCCCCCCCCCCCCCCCAACGCCAGGACGCGATTCTCTGCAGAGCGGTGGTCGGTGCGGCGCTGGTCGACAGCCACTCTACGCGGCCCACCCGGCAATTCTCAGCCCAGGATGGACCGAGCGGCCGTAAGAAAAAACCCGAGTTCCACCGGCGCCGCCTATGTGTGGTCTCACCCTGTGGGACCTCGGTGTGGAAGGGTCTGGGTGCGGCCTATGTGGGGGGGGGGGGTCCGATCCCGGGGCGCACTGATCGGCGGGATGGCCTCTCGGGCTGGGGGCCTCCTTTCTCCACGTCAGCCCCTTTAGCCATATGCTGAGGCCTTGACTGACATCTTTATATCCTCATTGGCTACCGGTGAGATGCCAGAGGACTGGAGAATAGCTAAGGTGGTACCGCTGTTTAAGAAAGGTAGCAGCGATAATCCAGGAAAGTATAGGCCGGTGAGCCTCACGTCGGTAGTCGGTAAATTATTGGGCCAAATTCTCAGGGACAGGATTCATACCCATTTGGAAACAAATGGACTCATAAGCGATAGACAGTATGGTGTGAAGGGGAGGTTGGGCCTCACTAACTTGATCAAGTTTTTTGAAGAGGTGACAAAAATGATTGATGCGGGGAGGGTGGTGGATGTTGTTCACATGGACTTCAGTAAAGCCTTTGACAAGGTGCCTCATGGTACACTGGTACAAAAGGTGAAGTCACACGGGATCCGAGTTGAGTGGTAAGATAGATACAGAGCTGGCTCAGTCGCAAAAGGCAAAGGGTAGCAATAGAAGGTGTTTTTCTGAATGGAAGGTTATGACTCGTAGGGCGCGATTCTCCGCTCGCCACGCCGGGTGGGAGAATCGCGGGAGCGCCGGGCGACTCATTTCACGCCCCCCTGGCGCCCCCCGCGATTCTCCCACCCCCGCTCAGAAGAATCGGCGCTCGCCGTTTTTCACGGCGACCGGCGATTCTCCGACCCGGATGGGCCGAGCGGCCTGCCGTTCGTGACCGTTTCACGATGGCGGCAACCAAACCTGGTCGCTGCCGTCGTGAACATGGGCGCCAAAGGCCCGTTTGAAGCTTGTGGGGGTGGAGCGGGGAGTGAGCACCACGGCCGTGCTCGGGAGGGGACTGGCCTGCGATCGGTGCCCACCTCCACCGCCCCGCAAGATCAAGCCGCCACGTCTTGCGGGGCAGCGGAGGGGAAGACGGCCACCGCGCATGCGCGGGTTTGAGCCGTCAACCGTCGTGACGTCAGCCGCGCATACGCGGGTTGGAGCCGGCCAACCTGCGCATGCGCGGCTGATGCCACATAAGCGCCGCCGTCGCATGATTCTCGGCGTGCCGAGAATAACGGAGCACCGCTCCCAGCCTCCCGGGTAGGGGTGAATACGGTGAGAGGAGCGGCCTCCGAGACCGTCGTGAAACTCGAGTTCACGACGGCCTTCCCGATTTTTCCTGGGAGCGGAGAATTCTGCCTGTAGTGTTCCACAGGGATCTGTGCTTCGGCATCTGTTGTTTGTAGTGTACATAAGCGAATTTGGAGGAAAATTTAGCCGGTCTGATTAGTAAGTTTGTGGATGACAGCAAGGTTGCTGGAGTGGCAGATAGTGTTGAGGATTGTCAGAAGATACAGCAGGACATAGATAGGTTAGAGACTTGGGCAGAGAAATGGTAAATGGAGTTTAATCCAGACAAATGTGAGGTAATACATTTTGGTAGGTCTAACATAGAGGGGAAATATACCGTAAATGGCAATACCCTGAGGAATATAGAAAGTCAGAGAGATCTGGGCGTGCAGGTCCACAGATCTTTGAAGGTGGCAACACAAGTGGACAAGGTAGTCAAGAAAGCATACGGAATGCTTGCCTTCATTGGATGGGGCATTGAGTATAAAAACTGGCACGTCATGCTACAGTTGTATAGAACCATGGTAAGGCCGCACTTGGAATATTGCGCACAATTCTGGTTGACACACTACCAGAAGGATGTGGAGGCTTTGGAGAGAGTGCAGAGGGGCTTTACCAAGATGTTGCCTGGTCTGGAGGGTGTTAGCTATGTGGAGAGGCTGAATTGACTCGGACTGTTTTCGTTAGAAAGCTGGAGGTTGATTGGTGACTTGATAGAGGTGCACAAGATTATGAGGGGCATGGATAGAGTGGATGGGCAGGCACTCTTTTCCAGGGTGGAGGGGTCAGTCACCAGGTGGCATAGGGTCCGTGGGCAAAGTTTAGAGATGTATGAGGCAGGTTTTTTATGCAGAAGGTGGTAAGTGCCTGGAACGTGTTGCCAGGGAGGTTGTGGAAGCAGATACATTAATGGCTTTCAAAGGCATCTTGATGAACACATGGATATGATGTGTATAGAGGGATACAGCACAAGGAAGTGCTAAGGCTTTGGGCAAAGGTTGGTATCATGACCGGTACATGCTTGGAGGGCCGAAGGGCCTGTTCCTGTGCTGTATCGTTCTTTCATTTTATTTGCATTTTAAACATATTTATATACACTAAACGTTAGTAATATAAAACATTAACCGACCATAGAGTCATAGGTGTTTACAGCATGGAAAAAAGCCCTTTCGCCCAGCTTATCCATGCCATCCAGTTTCTATTGCTAAGCTAGTCTCAGTTGCCCGCATTTGGCCCATATCCCTCTATATACCCACCCTGCCCATGTAACTGTATAGGGATCAAAAAAATATCTCCCAATGTCTCCTGCCTCTGCTAGACTGAAAATTTTCCATGCAAATAAAAAGGTGTAAAAACTCACCAAATATCCAGGTAAGTGGCCAAGTTAGCACTGCAGCTGGGTTTTCCATTCAGCTGCTCCAACGCAGTATAGGGATTCAAGCAGTCAAAAAAACTGGCCGGGAGTTTGAACGCTTACAGTACATATGCATGAACCCCTGCACTTCTAAGTTGTCACGCATGTGCAGCGCACCAGCGACTTAAGTCACGAATCATGCAATAGGTTACCGGCCAACATGTTAAATTAAGGCCCGACTGTTCAGGTGGACAGAAAAGATCCTGTAACAGTATTCAATGAAGAGATTAGTTCTCTTGGTGTCCTGACAGCTAGGTCTTCCTCAACCAGCACCACCCAAATATGTTAACTAGACATTTTTAGTATGTTGATGAGACATCTCATTGCTGTCGGTAGCACTCTGCTGAGAGTAGATTGGCTGTCATGTTGTCTCCAGAACAATGACTGCACTTCAGAGTGATTCATTGGGGCTGAAGCAATATGAAAAATATGACAACAGTGGAAGTTCTTTCTCTAACACCACACACTAGTGAAAGTAACATCCGATTTTCTTTTTCCCCAAATGAAAAAACAATTCTCAAATCTTTCTACATTAAGAAAATGCAGTTTAAATGCAGAGCTTTGCTCACTGCGATCAGAAGTCACCTGCCTCGGTCTGCCCTGTTAGTGCCCAAGAGTGCTCCCTTACGTCAATTATTACCACTTCCCTTTGTGCGTTCTCACTCACTATTTCTCTATGCAGTGCATTGTCATTCTCCTGGTAGGACTTGTGATTCTCTGTACTGTACCGGTAATACTGGAGGATAAAATTACTTTCAAAGAAGATTTGATGACAGGCTGCTTTCTCTGCAATTAAAGAGTCACTAATGAAACCCCAGGAATGCCCTTTCTGAGAATGTGATTTGGCTTCTGCGTGCCTGCTACAGCAAAAAAGACGCACTGTTATCTTCTTTTAAATAGAGATTCAGCTGAAGTGTTGCATCAGACCTGAAAATCAACAGCTGCGATATTGGGAGCAGTAATCTGCTTCTGAGACTGCAGAAGAAAAAATAGACTGATTAGAAATCTTATGATGTAATCAAGGATGGCTGATAAAATAGTAAATTGCTCACAGAAGACAGTAGCCATTTTGTCTATGGCTTCCTGTCTGCCAGGAACTGAATTAAGACCAAAGAAACTATTTAACTTCGGACCATTAAAAGCGGTTGGAGACAGAAGGCTTTTATTTTCTTTCCAATTGTCTGAACAGGATTTAAAGCATTGTCCACAAGTTAAAGGATTGTTTTAAAGTGCACTGTCTCATTTAGTTTGTCACAGTCCATAGATTTTGTGAAGAAACAGCCTTCAGAAGGTCTTGAATTATTTTCATCTCTCACTATTATGTTTTGCTTCCTTAACTTTAAACTGCCTGAGCGCATTGAGATCCTCTTTATACTGATGGAGGCCGAGGTGTAGCCATTCTTTCTTTTGAAAGCAAAACTCTACGGATATTGGAAATGTGAAATAAAAATAAGGAAAATGCTGAATGTACTCAGAGGGTCAGGCAAACTCTGCAGGGAGGAGCTTTTTCCAGCCTTCTCAGCTGGATCTTCTTGTCCCACTGATGGTGGACCCCCTCGCCTCCTCTCACCCCCCCCCCCCCCCCCCCACCCCCACCCCCCACCGTGGAGATATGGTTGAGGGTGGAGAGGCCAGGAAAATAGGAGGAGCCTGTGTCAGGATGGCTGCTGAGATTTTCCTACCGTTGGAAACTTTCCCAGGGGCAGCCGAGAGTGGGGATAGGAGTTTACTGCTTGACGGCAAGCATCCACTCCAGGTTCTTAAGGGGGCATTCACAACAATTTTGATCAGAAATTAGAATTTTGTAAAAGGCACATTGGTCCCATGGATCTTCGGTGGCTCGCCAGCTGCAATAAGGCAAGAGCACAGTGGGAGGTGATTATTTTCTTTAACTGAGGCTCACAGCTGTCATTGGAAAGACATGCAGTTTAAAGGGATTGCTTGCTGTGTAAAAGAATTGCGGAGGCCTGGGAGGTTTGCAGCGAAATCAGGCAATGCAAGAGAATGACACCTACTGAGGCTGCAAAGGGGCGGCACGACGCCACTGCTGCATACAATGCCAGGGATCTGGGCTCAATTCTGGCCTCAGGTGACTGTCTGTGTGGAGTTTGATCTTTCTCCCGTGTCTGCATGTGTTTCCTCCCACGGTCAAAGATGTGCAGGCTAGGTGGATTGGCCGTACTAAATTACCCCTTAGTGCCCAGGGATGTGCAGGTGAGGCTACGGGTAGAGGGTGGAATGGATTGGTGCAAACCGATGGGCTGAATGACCTCCTTCGGCACTGTGGGATTCTACGAAAAAGCGATAAGTGCCCTACACTCAAGAGCTCACCTCCTCCAATCATGAGGGAGTGAGTGAGCGGGGTGGGGTGGGAAAGCATCAGCCATGTAGGAAGGGCTGCAGCAGGCAGGGGAGCACAAGCAGTATCAAGCTGTGCTGACACACACAACTGCAGGACACTTAAGGGGTAGTAAGACAGGCGACTGCTCAAAGAATGTGCTAACCAACGCACAGGGTCTATGACAGGAGCTCCGCTTCATGGACCAGTCACATAACCAGTATCTCTGAAGACTCTGCTTTTCAGGATAGGCCAGCCTGTGTAGAATTCTGGAGGAGAAGAAGAGGCCACTGGTGGGAAACCATTGCCTGTGCTAGTGATGATAAGTTGGGTGCTTATTTATTAAAGTGACATTCCAGGTATTGACAAGGAACGTCTGTGGAATTTCTTAATCTGCAGCCTATCATTGCATATGGCAGATTACAGGTGACATGTTCACAGAGGCAGGGCAGTACAATAATGCAACTCAGATTGAGAAGGAAATCGGCTTTGGAGGAGGTGAGCTCTCCAGTGCAGGGAGTCCATCTCTCTTTCACCTCAAAAGAATCCTGCAAGTGTGGACTAAACTTCCCGCAAGCTGCCATGCCTCTTTCGTTCTGAGACTATCCCAGGTGCCTGAACTATTCACTCGCCTGGAAAGCCATTGGGGATGGATCCTGGATGACGACGGGTATCCACTGATGACATAGCTGGTCTCTTGAGTGTGAATTCTCAACACCGAGGTTCAAAAAGCATACAACTGAAGCTATCCAACTCTTAGACAATCATTGTGCAAGAAAATTGTCTTTTAAAAATGAACTTCAGACATTTAGATCGTTCTGAGAAAGCCTTTGAATATGATCTCCCATATGACCTCCTGTATTGTGGCACAGCTAAATGACTTTGAACTGCTGATGGATCATTCCCTTGTGTACATCGCCTCCTCCAATGAACAGAATGAGGGAAAAGCAGAAATACAACCGTGGACAATGGCCATGTACAGGAAGCACTGATGGCAGTGGCCATTAGCATGAGTACAGAGAAAATCATGGCTTCACCACTCATACTAGATTTAAGTGAGACTCCCCAGGCCAACCACCTCCTTCTGGATGCCCTGGTGCCATGGCAATATCACAGGCCTCATCAGGAGCCAATATCACAACTTTGACAAAGCTTTGACAAAGAGTAATCGGACTCGTAACGTTAGCTCTTTTCTCTCCCTCCAGATGCTGCCAGACTTGCTGAGATTTCCCAGCATTTTCCCTTTCGTTTCCAATATCACAACCATTATCCTTTCTTGTCCTACAGTCACTGCTGTCCTTTTCATAGGTTCCAACTCCATGTTCCACATAAGACCATAAGACCATAAGACATAGGAGTGGAAGTAAGGCCATTCGGCCCATCGAGTCCACTCCGCCATTCAATCATGGCTGATGGGCATTTCAACTCCACCTACCAGCATTCTCCCCGTAGCCCTTAATTCCTCGCGACATCAAGAATTTATCTATCTCTGCCTTGAAGCCATTTAGCGTCCCGGCCTCCACTGCACTCCGCGGCAATGAATTCCACAGGCCCACCACTCTCTGGCTGAAGAAATGTCTCCGCATTTCTGTTCTGAATTTACCCCCTCTAATTCTAAGGCTGTGCCCACGGGTCCTCGTCTCCTCGCCTAACGGAAACAGTTTCTTTGCGTCCACCCTTTCTAAGCCATGTATTATCTGGTTACTTACCTTGGTGAGTAAGAATCACACGGGATGTTGGAATAAGGCATAATCCAAATGTTGAGGTGAGCAAATCAAGATACAATGTCATACATGGAATAAAGTCAACCCTCTGATATGGTGCACATTGTCCGCTTACACATTTGCTTCCAAGAGCGTCTGCACTCTAATCCCTCTGTGACTGACACTATTGTGGAGACAAGCCTTACTGCTCTGGTGCATTAGATCTCTATGTTGGATAAGCTACAGGTTGGAGGGCTGTGGAAGGGCTTGGCACAGGCTGAGCCATCTGTGCTCAAAGCAGCTTTATGTCATGGTCTGAGGGGCAAGGGACAGTCCACATCACCTTTAAAATCTGTTCCTCCACCCTTTCATAGACTGTATGCACACCCCTACTTACCAAGGGCTGTCCACCACCTGGAAACAGGTTTGTGTATCATCATGCCAAACCAGTACTCAACACCACTCAAGGTGAACTGAATTGTGAAGGTAGGTGCACTCCTACTGCATTCAGACATTGGCCTGCCACATGTGGTTCTCTATGAGGGTCACCATTCTCTCCTTGCAGGAAGCTATGAGCTCATAAACCAGAGACATGACACCACTCATAGCATGGAGGTACTCCTCCATAGTTTGTGCATGTCAGATAACAGACTCCGGAACTCTGACAGATTTCCATATATTTCCAATTGCTGCTTTCTAAGCAGCTCCTTCGCTGATGATCCCTGAGGCTCAGCATTTGCATGGAACTGAGCATTGCTGGGTCTGACTTTACTCGGGATTGGTCACAGCTGTCCCAGCCTCTGTCAGCTTCTCCTGTATGTCTGTGCCATGCTCACCAGTCGGTGCCATCAGTTTTAACTCTACATTATGCCCACCAACATGAGACTGGGCTGGTGGAGGGTGTGCTGACTGATGCTCTGATGTGATGTCATTCTCTTTCTTATGCCAATATTTGTCCATGTTAATTCACTGCGCTTGGGTCTCTAAAGCCGCTGCACACGTAATGGCCACCATATTCTACATGTAGGCCAGCTACCTTTCCAGCCCTCACTAGATAATTGAAGCACTTTCAGGATCATGACCCTACGGCTGTGCACTTCTTTAGGTAGCACCAGTCAGGCTTACTTCTTAAGGGTGACTGACCTCCTCCTCCCTTCCTTTGTGACTAATCCTTTTCCTTCCTCATTGCCTGCAGGATCACTTCCAGGGAGACACCACTTACACATGGAGTGACCTTCCTGGCATAACATCCATCCCCCTGCTCATGATCTCCCACTGAAGCGCTCCTTCAGTCTTCCCTGTGTGCAGGCAGAATGAAGAGTGGCTTTTAAAGATGGCACCTCAATCTCATTGCTGGCACTAACCCTCACTAACCCTTGCTATTGGTCAGCCGCCCCTCCCCCCAGGCATGCTGTTAATTTGGCTGCATTGCTCAAGGTATGGTTTCAGATGAAGAAGGGTCTAGGATCCTCTACAGTTAAATGATTTCCTGAGTGTACTGTCAAGGCTAATGTATGAATAATACCCACATGGGTAAGATATCAGATGTTTATCTGTGAATATATCAGCAAGGCAAGAAAGGGGGGGGCTCCTCAATCACAGGCTCTTCAGGCTCCTCAATCACAGGCCCTTCAATCGCAGGCACACAGTGAACATTCGAGAGACCCAGCACTCGGAAGGAGTGGCGCAGCACTTGACCATACACCCTCACCCCCTTGCTGGCAAGCATCTCCCCACTACTCCCCATCCAGCGACAATCCTTGATAAAGGTCCTAGTGTGCCTGATGGCACAGCTGGTATTGAAGGGCTGCTGACTTTTGATTGGTGGCAGCTCACAGGGTAGGGTTTGCACTCTACCGAAGGCTAAATCCAATGGGAGGCCCAATGCTGTCCAGGTAAGTGCCCAACTACTTGGTAACTATGTTGGACCTCCAATTGATAGGTGACATGGGGTTCCCACCAGTTCTGCTTGTTAGCAGTTCCCCATTGCCATAACTAAATTCCGCCCTTTGAGTCAAAATAAACTCGGCACGTGATGGTATCTAAGATGGTCAATGCCAATAGGATGGCAATCCATTGCAATCCCTTCATTAAATATATTTATGCAGAGGTTTAACAATAGAAATATCATGTGGTAAATATATGCAAACAACTCAATTTAAGTGCTTTATTCATTGCTTTATTGTAAATATCTTTGATTGCTCAGCAATGATGTTGCTACTATCAACAGTCCATGCTGCTCTTGGTGATCATAACTGATGGCACCCTACCCATCACAACTAGAAAAAAAGACACTTATACAGAAGAATACTTATTTGACTTGTAAGCTAGATATAATGAATGGCTGGGTCTGTAACTTGTTTCCAGTCAACTCCAGATTATAATATCCTTTCAGATTTAAGTACAACAGATCTTCAAATGAAGTGTACACAAGTGTGCAACAGGAAATGACTATTCAGCTCACTAAGCTCATTCTCTCCAATGGACTGTGCATGGTTTCCAGTCTCAGGACTTCTGAATTAAATTCCCTTGGGGTGACAAGGACAGTTAAACCTTGCAAGAAGTTTGAACTGTGGGCATCCTGCAGATAATATTGCCCCATCCTTATAACAGGCTTCTTAGTACTTTATAAAGTATTTAATTACCTTGCATTTATCATAATTATCTTGAATCCTATTTCCAGCCAAACAATTATACAATTCCTTTTAAATTAGTTCATTGATTTCATATAACCTGATGGAAATCAATGTTTATGTCAACAGTGGGGGCAGTTCCAATGAATCTTCAGTGACCTACTTTGTGTTTATGCTTTCAGACCACAGTATCACAGTTGAGATTTTAAGAAAACAGTTGTGCCAAACTATTCTAAAGACTTGAATCATGTAAGCTCAACATTATACTCTACAATAAAAATAATTTGGTTCTGATCGGCTATCATTACAATTTAATATCTTGACTCCTGCAATGATTCCAATCATTCATTACTGAGCACTCTCCAATGCATCAAAAACTGTTGAAGCTGAAGTGACCAAAAGAGTACAGTATTTTGGTCGTACCAATGAGTTATGGCAATTTAAAATAAGGTGCTTAGATTGTCATTTGTTGGGTTAACCAAAAATAGGGGTCATTAATGTCAGATAGTCACTATTAAATCTTGGAGGGAATTCATGAGAAACATTTTGATCTCAAAGCATGGTAGGAATGTAGAGTTCCCTACCACAGGAACTAATTGAGACAAATAACATGGATGCATTTAAGGGGAACTTTGATAATCACATCAGCGAGAAAGGAATTGAAGAATAAGTTGATTGGGTTGGACAAAGAAGAGTGGGAGAAAGCTTTGATGGAACATAAATGCCTGCCTAGATTAATTTGGCCAGATTACTTCCTTCTGTACTGTAAATTCTATGCAATTCAGTGTAATAAAATGTTTTCAGGATGCATACAAGACCTGAAGTACCTTGTCAACAGCCTCACATTGAATTCCCTATTGCACACGATCAATAATCTATTTGTATTTCTAAAGCTGTCAGTGGAACCCAACCATTGTGTACATGTAATTCTTATTTCTTGTACCAATTTAAATTGCCTTACATTTTCCCCAATGCTAAATTTAATGTAATATTTCCTGATCCTAAATTTGTCCAGAATCATTAGAATATTTTTATTCACTCCCTAGACCTGACAGCTAATTACATAACTTGTACTAAGCAATTCTTCCAATGTTAATAGTACTAACAATCTCCACATCATTTATATAAATGGATTAAAGAAAAACATGACCCAGATAAGACCTCTGCAGAACTCGGCTAGTCACAGCTCCCAAGAAAGAATCATGTTCATTTATCATTACCTTCTGCTTTTTATTGCTTATCCAATTTTCTATCTAGCTGGCTAAGTACAGCAATTGCATATACTTTTATCATCTTTAAAAGCCTTAGAAAGGAACTTTAATAATCCACTTCTTGTAAACATATTAGAGCCCTTAGGTATCCTTTATTCACTATTTTTTCAAATAATTCGACTGGATCTTTGAGACACAACCTTCTGCCTTCTCTTCATGACTTTCATGACTTTAGATGAATAATAATAGCATCTCATAAAATATGCTCCACTATTACGAAACAAAATATACAAAATAGCGATTGTTAAGTTAAAAAAAGCTCATTGCGACAACATTATCAACAACAATTGCATCTTGTACTGATCAAACACCTTTTATGTAGCAAAATCTCCCGAACAAAATTTAGCACCGAGAAACAAAAGGGCGATATTAGGACTGATGACCAAACGTTTGGTGGAAGAGTCAGATTTTAGGAGTGCCATAATGGAAGGAAGAGGAAGGGAGACAGAAGGCTTCAGGGTGGTAATTTCAGAGCTTTGTGCCTTAGTAACTGGAGGTAATGGTGGAGCAATTAGAATTGGGGATAGTCAAGAGGTCAGAATTGGAGGATTAGAGGACTGGAGCAGTTTAGAGAGATAGGGAGAGATGAGTCAATAGAGGCTTTTGAAAACAAATATGAGCTTTTTAAAATGGAGGCATTACTTAACTTGGAGTCAAAGCAGGTCAGTGAACACAGGGTTGATGGAGAGATGGGAATTGGTGCAAGTTAGGACACGCTCAGGAGAGGTTTAGCTGATCTCAAAAGTAGAATGTTGGTGACAAAGGCACAGATAAGATTTCAGCAGCAGGTGAGCTTAGACAGGATCTGAGTCATGCAATACTGTGGAGGTAGAAATAGAGAGCAATCGAGATGGTGCGTATATTCGGTCATTTGTTCAGGGTCTGTTATGACACAAAGGTTGTGATCAGTCTATTTCAGCCTCAGAAGGTTACCACGGAGAGGGATGGGAGTAGGGAACAGAGTTAGTTTGGGGACCACAGACATTGGCTTCGGTCATCCCACTATTTAGTTTGGGGGGGGGGGGGGATTCTGCTCATCCAGCATTGGATGTTGGACAAGAAGTCTGACGATTTATAGGTAGTAAGATAGAGTAGTAAGATGGCGGTGAGGGAAAATGATGCTGTGTTTCTGGATCATGTTGCCAAGAGCAGCGTGTAGAGGTTAATTGAGCGGGGACAGGAATGGATCTTTGGAGGAACATCAGGGATACCAATGCAGGAGAGGAAACAAAAGGTGTGGCATGTGATTCCTTGGCTATTATTTAATAGATAGGAATGCAACCAGTGAGAGACGTCGCATCTAGCTAGACAACCATGGAAAGGCATTCGATGTAGATAGCTTTCAGTGTCAAAGGCTCCAGAAAGGTCAAGAAGGATGAGAAAGGAAAGTTTACTTTTATTGCAGCCATTTTAGGATGTTATTTGTAACTTTGGTTTCAGTACTGTGGTAAGAGTGGAAACCTGATTGGAGGGATTCAAACATGGATTTCTGGAAAAGATGGACACGTATTTGGGAAGTGATGCCGCATTTGAATGGCTCACCACCTCAGCAGTGGGGAAACCTGCAGCGGAAGGGCTGGAAAATCCTGGCCAAGAACTTTGGAGAGTTAAGGGTAATTGGTGATGGTATGGGGATTTGCAAGGATAGGTAGGTCAAGAATTTTTTTGAGGAGTGAAGTGGCGACAGAAGATTTAAAGGGGATGAGAATAGTACATTCTCATGTAACAATATCAGTTACCATGGAAGGCAGAAAGGAAAAATGGGTGGTCAGTAGTTTAGCAAATAGGGCTGCGGAAGCAGGAGGTAGGCCTCATTTGACAAGATGAACGTCAAGTGAACATGAGGGAGATAGGAGAGAAAGTAGCAAAAGATGTGAATTTTAGGTTAGGGCATGGGAACTTTAGAGGAGGTTTGACTTAGTACGCAGTGGAAGGGGTACAAGCAGTCAAGGCAGCTGATTGAATGGTCTCAATCTTGGTGCTGAAGAAGTCCATGAGTTCATCTCACTTGCTGTTGGAGATGAGGGTAGAGGAGACGAGGAGAAATATTTGTGAAGATGGATTCCAATCGAGAAAAGAAACCGAGGGTATTCTTGCATTTTGGGACCGATTATGGAATATGAGCACTTTTGGCCAAGAGAGCAGAACCCCATAGTGTTTTACCCATAGTGTTTTATCTGGCCCAGCCAGATCTGGCAATGGATAAATAAACTAGTAGTCATCCACATCTGTTCAAGTATCCCTTCAGCTTAAAGGGTCCGAGGTTCGATTCCCCGCTGGGTCACTGTCTGTGCGAAGTCTGCACGTTCTCCCCGTGTCTGCGTGGGTTTCCTCCGGGTGCTCCGGTTTCCTCCCACAGTCCAAAGACATGCAGGTTAGGTGGTTTGGCCATACTAAATTGCTCTTAGTGTCCAAAAAAGGTCCGATGGGGTTATTGGGTTACGGGGATAGGGTGGAAGTGAGGGCTTAAGTGGGTCGGTGCAGACTCGATGTGCCGAATGGCCTCCTTCTGCATTGCATGTTCGATGTTAAATGAGTCATACAGTGGGATGCAATTCAGTGTTCCATGGCATGCATCTTGAGTGGACAGCCCGATAACGTGATCCCATGGCTGGTCACCATCCCCACCACACCCCAAATCGGCCCGACTCATTCATTAAGACCCATTTGCATCTATTTAGCGGGCCCGGTGCCCTATGCTCCGGTAATGGTAATTAAGACCCATTTGCATTTATTTCTATGCTGCCACTGCCGTGCAGAGTGGACCGCGTTCTTGTCGCCAGCGGGGAGATCGGAGCATCATGTTAGGCGCTGAGCCTGATTTTGCCCCAACATCCCATTAGGGAATGCGATCCATGCGTCCAGTGACAGAGAATCCCGCCCAATATAGTCAATTTGTCATGCAATTATGCAAGGTGAGAAACTCACACATATGCTCATACATTTCAAAATATTATTACTGAAGTCGATAGATTCTTTAGTAACTGGATCAACACTGGATCTTCTTTTCAAGAAAATAATTCTACCATCAACCAGGAAGAAAATGGGGGTCACATGATACAAGTGCGGGAAGAGCTGTCTTTCCGTGCTACACAACCTATAATCCTTACATTTATTGCATTCACACAGCTCATGCTTAACTAATCCAGGAGTGAGAACTCCACATTCTCTGAAAGATTTCTGGCTAAGCGTTGGTGACAAAATGTCGTGAGATATTCAGAATTCTCTGGTATTGAGCCGATTCCTCAGCATGGCGACTTAGTGAGCCAACAAGCTCTCGATCCGACACTCCCAAAGGCATTACAACTGATGGCTGCCAATATTATTCAAGTCATTGGCAAGGAACTTGTTGGTCTGTTAGCACAAAATATCAATGCTCATACATTAGAGCTGCAGAATATGAATAAAAGGTATGACACAGCGGATGAGAGAATTAGTACTGTAAAAAATGCAACTTCCTCAGTAGAGCCCCAATTAAAGGGAGGGATTCGCCGACCTTCCGCGCCGGAATCGCGCCCGGCACGGGGGCGGAGAATAGCTGTTCACGCTGGAAATCCGATGCGACGGCGCTTCCGCAATTATCTGCGGACCCGCCAGTCCCACGCGCGTGGTTAATGCGGCGCCAGTCGGGGCCATTGGAACACGCCTCCGCAGCGGTTCTCCACAGTCGGCCGGCATGGTTTACATCTGGTACCATCTGACAGGAGTTGGGACCCGCGTCCGCGGTGGCGGTCCTGGTGGGGGCAGTGGGTATCTGACTCCAGGGGGCGCCGGACCGGTGACCAGGCCCGCGATCAGGGACCACCAATCGGCGGGCCATCGCAATCTGGGAAGGACTTACCTTCCTCCGTGTGGGCCCACTGTGTGGCTCCACCATGTTGGCAGCGCCTGCACCGAGGTGGGCGCCACTCATATGCGCGGACCTGCTTCGGCCACCATGCGCATGCGCGGCCGTGCGGTCTGGCTAGCAGGGTCCTGTCGGCAGTCAAAGCTGCGGGACGCACGCCAGGGCTCTGCTAGCCCCTGGAAAACGGAGAATCACCCCAGACCTTCGAGGAAACAGTCCGGAGTGATTCTCGCCCATTTTCTGGCGGGCATGGGGACTTAGTCCCCAGAAGAAAGAATCCCACCCAAAATCTTTGGAAAAGCAGCTGTGTGGTGTGTCAGAATTCCTTGACAATCTGGAAAAGTGAGGCCAGCAGAAGAATGTCTGGATTGTAGGTTTGCCAGAAGGAGCTGGGATATGCTTGCAGTTAAATTCTTTGCGAGCTTGCTATCATGTCTTCTTGATTTAGAAATGATAGATGAGCACATTAAATTTGAAAGTGCACATTGTATTCTGTCTGAGAAGTCTAGAGACAATCCCAGCCTTTAATTATTTCATAACTGCAAAGATTGCCAAAGAGCATTGGAGATATCTAGACGTTATGGGGCCTTGCTCTATGAAGGAGCGAAGGTCTCCTTTATTTCAAGATTTCCCAGCAGTAATATGTTATAGGTACATGGGGTTTGATGATGTTAGAAGTGCCGGAAAACCATTGGTGTGCAATGTGCCCTCCTCTATCCTGCTACACTGAGGGCGACATCTGACAACTCAATAAAGACTTTCGAAAAGCTGGCTAAAGCCTTTGCTTTTGTGAATCCATAGAAGACAATAATTTGGAGTAACACACTGCAGTTCGCTATATAATCCAGACTCTATCCCTTGTCATTATAATTCCTTCCTGATTTTGTGTTGGTATTTTTCATTCTGACAGAGGTGGTTTAGCAATTGAGCACTATATTGAGTTTTTATCCTGAAGAATGACAGTGACTGCCATCTGTCTTTAATGAAAATTACTCCTCAGCGCCCTCCTTCTAGTTAAGGAATGCACTGTGCTGGTTGTATGACATAAGGGTTGTGTGAAGAATATCCTTCTTCCTTTCTTTTCATTCATAAATGTGTAATGGAGGTATATGTTTTCTGGTCTCCTTTGATCTAATCATGAATATGAATAGTGTCAGTGCTGGGAGAAGGGTGTGTGGATTAAGTCTCAATAGGAAGGGTTAGAATGCAGATGCAGCATTCTGTGCTCTTCCTTTTTGTGCCATATTTTGTCTCCTCTCTTTTGAGGAGAAAGGCTCTTTGGTGTAATTATGGTAGGTATGTAGGTATAGTCTGAATGGGCCTCACATTTTGTGAGATAACCCCCTTAGAAGTATTGGCTTCAGGTGTTTTGTTCTGTATTATGTTGGGGTTAAAGAATCATTAATTGTTTCCTGTAAAGGTACAGACATGTTACGTAGGAGCAGAAGTGAGCCATTTGGCTCATCGATCTACTCTGCCATTTAGTGAGATCATAGCTGATCTGATGCGATCATCCTGAACTCCACATTGCCTCCGTATCCCCATAACCCTTAATTCCCCTACTGATTAAAAATCTATCCATCTCAACCTTGAACATAGTTAACAACCCAGCCTTGACAGCTCTCCGCAGTAAAGAATTCTGTCGAGTCACTACCCTCAGAGAGAAGAACTTCCTTCTCGTCCCAGTGTTCAATAAGCAAACCCTTTCTCTGGCCTTGAGAACCCTCTATGTCTCAATAAAGTCACCTCTCATTTTTCTAAACTCCAATGTGTACCGGCCCAACCTACTCAATCTCTCCTCATAAGAAAATCCCTCCGTACGTGGGATGAACCCAGTGAGCTTTCTCTGGCCTGCCTTCAAAGGCAGTGTATCTTTCCTTAGATAACGGGACCAAAACTGTTCATTGTATTCCAGGTATGGTCTGACAAGTGCCTTGTATAGCGTTAGCATGACTTCCCGATTTGTATACTCCTTACCCTTTGAAATAAAGGCAAGCATTCCATTGCCTTCCCAATTACTTGCTGAACTTACATAATTGCTTTTTATGATTTATGCACGAGGACTCCAAAATCCCTCTGTGCTGCAATTTTCTGCAGTCTTTCTCCATTTAAATAATATTCAACTCCCCTACCAAAGTGCGTTACTTCACATGTTCCGACATTAGGGGCAGCAGGGTAGCATGGTGGTTAGCATAAATGATTCACAGCTCCAGGGTCGCAGGTTCGATTCCCGGCTGGGTCACTGTCTGTGTGGAGTCTGCACGTCCTCCCCCTGTGTGCGTGGGTTTCCTCCGGGTGCTCCGGTTTCTTCCCATAGTCCAAAGATGTGCGGGTTAGGTGGATTGGCCATGCTAAATTGCCCGTAGTGTCCTAACAAAAGTAAGGTTAAGGGGGATGTTGTTGGGTTACGGGTATAGGGTGGATACGTGGGTTTGAGTGGGGTGATCATGGCTCGGCACAACATTGAGGGCTGAAGGGCCTGTTCTGTGCTGTACTGTTCTATGTTCTATGTTCTATTATATTCCATCTGCCAAGTTTTTGCCCACTCACCTAACTTGCCTAGATCTCTCTGTAAATTGTTGTTATCCCCATCACTTGCCTTCCCATCTATTTTTGTGTCATCTGCAAACTTGGCAACAGTGCATTCACTTCCCTATCCAAGTCATTAATATATATTGCGAGGGCAGCATGGTGGCGCAGTGGGTTAGCCCTGCTGCCTCACAGCACCGAGGTCCCAGGTATGATCCCGGCTCTGGGTCACAGTCCATGTGGAATTTCACATACACCCCATGTTTGTTTGGGTTTTGCCCCGACGAACCAAAGATGTGCAGGGTCGGTGGATTGGCCATGCTAAATTGCCCCTTATTTGGAAAAAAAATAAATTGGGTACTCTAAATTTTTTTTTTTTTAATATATATTTTGTGAATAATTGTGGTCCCAGCATGGATCCCTGTGGCACTCCACTAGTTACAGGTTAACATCCTGAAAATTCTCCTCTTATTCCAACTCCCTGTTTTCTATCGTTTTGGAAATTCAAATATATTGGGCGAGATTCTTTGATCCTGAGTGTTGACGTCGTCGGAAACGCCATTGCGTTTCTCGACGGCGTTAACATGGTCTCAGGATCAGTAATTCTGGCCCCTACAGGGGGCCAGCATGGGACTGGAGTGACCCACGCCACTCCAGCTGCTGATCCCGGCGTCAACTGGGCACCACGGGATCCGTGCATGCGCTGTGGTACCGGTGCCATGCGCAGTGTCTCTCTTCTCCACGGCGGCCCCAACGCAACATGGCGTAGGGCAAAAGGGGCCAGCATGGAAGAAAGCAGGCCCCCAGCCTGAGAGGTCGACCCGCCGATTGGTGGGCCCTGATCGCGGGCCAGGCCACAACAGTGCCCCCCCCACCCCGGGGTCGTTCCCCCTCCCCCCTCCCCACAGGCCGCCCCCGGACACTTCCACGCCGAGGTCCCGCCGGCTGAGAGCAGATAAGAACGGCGCCGGCGGGACTCGGGTTATTTTCTCCAGCCGCTTGACCCATGCTGGGCTGAGAATCGGCCGGGGAGCTGCGTAGAGCGGCCCCTGACTGGCACCGCGTCGACCACGCCGGCGTCAATGGTGCCTATTCTCTGCTCTGCGGAGAATCGCGTCCCAGCGTTGGAGCGGCGTGGCGTGATTCGCACCGGTCGCGGGAATTTTCTGGCCCGGCCCCAGACTGAGAGAATCCCGCCCCTTACATCTACTGGTTCACCTTCACCTATCCTGCTTGTTGCCACCTGATGTCTTAGTGAATGACTTTATAATGTGTCACTGGTGCTTCCAGTATGATCGGAGATGGGGACGTGTGTTTGAGTGTCATTTTGTTTGGCAAAGTGCAGGTAAGCCATTTTCTTTGTGTCAATAATCTATGCTCTCTTTGGCTGAATAAACAATGACAATTCTGTTGAAAGAAACAAGATTCTGTTTTCCCATAAAAGGAGAAATGTGACATAATTTTGTTGCAGGAAACAGATGACAAGGAACACCAGAAATTGAGTGGGGTGGGGCAGGTGATGTTTGCCTCATTTCCGACTAGTAGCCGGGAGGTTGCAATATTATTTAATAAGAACGTGCCTTTTAGACTGGAGAACAGTGTGAAGGACAAGGGGGGAAGGTATGTAATTGTTAAAGGGATGCTTCATGGGGAAAGTATTTTGATGATGAATGACAACCACCCTCCAAACAGCTCTCCTGATTTTAGGTGGGGATTTCAAATGTCATCTTAATCCTGAATCCTATAACGAGGAATCCTCCCACTCAACAGGCAAAGGCATTCAGATTGGTATACAAGGTATGGGTAGTTGGTTGTTTGGAGAACATTGTACCCCAAAGCTAAGAAGTTCACCTTTTTCTCCGCTCCCCACCAATGTAATACTAGAATTGATTCTTTTTTCATGTCAAAGACAACATTACTTTCAGTGGCCTCCTGCTCTACAGGTGGGATTTTAGACTTTGACCATCCCATAGTATTCTTGGAATTTGTATCCATAGTGGGGCAGGAGTCCCTCAGCCCGGGGCTGGGCTGGAGAATCCCCGCGACTGGCACGAATCGTGCCACGTCGGCCCGACGTCGGCACGTGATTCTCCGCAGAGCGAAGAATCGGTTGGCGTGGCACCGGTCACGGGCCAGCCCAACGATTCTCAGGCTGGGATGGGCTGGGATGTGCCAAGCGGCCGTCGTGGAAACGTAGAGTCCCGCCGGCGCTGTCCACACCTGCTTTCAGCCAGTGGGAACTCAGCATTGAAGGGTCGGGTGGCGGCCTGTGGGGTGGATGGGGGTCCGACTCCGGTGGGGCGGCCTCTGATGTGGCCTTTCACGTGATCGGGGCTCACCGATCGGCAGACCGGCCTCTCTGTCTCCCAGCAACCTTTCCTCCGCGCCGGCCCCTGGACTCCTGCGTCATGTTGCGTTGGGCGGCGTGGACAAGGGAGACACCGCGCACGCACGGAAATCGTGCCGGTGGGACTGTAGGGGCCATAATTGCTGATCTTGGGACCGTGTTGACGCTGTTGAGAAACGCGACGCCGTTTCTGACGGCATCAACACTTAGCCTCAGGATCAGTGAATCCCGCCCAAGCTTTATTCTCGGTCTAGATCTTGGATATTTAATGCATCTCTGCTTAAGAATCATAAATTTACCTCATAATTTAAGACCGAATTTGATCTCTTCTATTCAGTCAATTCTCTCTCTGAAGTAAGCACTTCAATCCCGTGGAGAAACCTTTTAAGGCCTTTCCTAGGGGCTTGGTCATTTTGTGCATGGCCAGCAAAAAGTGTAAAATGCTGGAGCAACAGGGTCATTTTGAACTGAAATTGTCCTGAACAGGGAGGGAGTATGGTTGAATCCTCGCCACTTAATGCTGAAATTAGTGCAATCCGAATATCACTGCGCTCCTTGGTGACTCAACGTGCTGAGAGGAGTATAAAGTTTGTCAAACAAAAGCTATATGAGCTTGTAAATAAACATAGCAGGTATTTGGCTTTCCTTACTCAGGAGAAGATGTTAATAAGATTATTAACATGGAGGATATTAATAGGGCATTCAATAACTTCTATGCCAATTTACATAAAACAGGACATTCAGGGATACGCTAGTACATATGGAGCACTTTATCTCTTCCTTTAAACTCCCAACGATTGCTGAGAATGAAATGCTCCCATTTCTAAGATGGTTTTTTTGCCTTGTGAAATCTTCAGACTGGTAAGGGTCCCAGGTCTGATGGTTTTGGGAGTGACTTTTATAAGTAATTTAAAGACTTTCCAATAGATCCTCTGATTGGTATGTGTAACCATTCATTAAAAGCAGATCTGCTGCCTCAGTGTTTTTGAGAAACAAATATCTCCTTACTTTTGAAGGCAGGAAAGAACACTGAGAAATGTGCATTTTTCCAGCTGATTTCACTCTTTAATGTAGACTTGAAATTGTTGTCTAAAATACTGGTGTTGCATCAAGAAAATATCCTCCCGCTGATTATCTGTAGTGGTCAGACTGGGTTCATAAATGGCTGAAATTCATGTAACATTGTTGGGATATTATTAAATGTTATTCAGATCTTCCAAAAGCAGGAGATAGACAACTTTGTGATCTCATTAGATGCAGAGAAAGTTTTTGACCGGCTGGATTGGAACTATTTATTCCACACACTGTCGAACTTTGGTCTGGGAGGGGAATTTAAGTGGATACAAGTGGTTTATAAAAATCCTGTAGCGGCAGTTCTTACTAACAGTTATAGATCTGATCATTTTAGTCTTCAGCAAGGGACTAGGAAGGGTTGCCCGTTATCCATGTTATTGTTTTAATATATTTAGATTACCCAATTATTTTTTCCAATTAAGGGGCAATTTAGCGTGGCCAATCCACCTACTCTGCACGTTTTTGGGTTGTGGGGGCGAAACCCACGCAGACACGGGGAGAATGTGCAAACTCCACACGGACAGTCACCCAGAGCCGGGATCGAACCTGGTACCTCAGCGCTGCGAGGCAGCTGTGCTAACCACTAGGCCTCCGTGCTGCCCACTTTATCCACGTTATTGACCACTGAACCCCTAGCGGCGGCAATTAGAATTCTTCAGTATTTATGTTGTCTAGTTGTGGGAAGCAACATAAGATCACATTATACATGAATGATATATGTTGCTATTCATGTCTAAGCCGGACATCTCTATTCCTGCTATTATTGTTATTGTGGGTAGGCTTGCTCCTTTACGGGCTATAAAATTAACTTTGTGAAATCTGCTGGAAAGGTTTAAGGTGAGACCTCCTCTCCTCTTGCTCCCTCCCACTTTAGATGGTCCTCTTCGGGGTTTACTTACTTTACTATTACCCCTTCATTTCAGCAGCCATATAAGGGAAATTCCTCCCCCCCTTCCCCATTACTTGCGTCTATAAAGTGGGACCTACATCGTTGGTCCTCCTTACCGATATCGTGGTTGAGTAGGATAGCACTGATTAAGATGAATGTGTTGCCTAGGTTATTATATCCTTTACAGATGCTACCAATTTTGTTTTCTGCAAAGGTTTTAAAGGAAATTAATGTGGTGTTTAGCTCCCTAATATGGATCTGTAACAATTTGATTACCTGCAAATGCTCACATTCCAAGCATTGTCCGGCATCTCTGACTTTGTCCATATAAATGTTTCTGGAACATACCTCTCCATTCACCTGAGGAAGGAGCAGTGCTCCGAAAGCTCGTGTTTGAAACAAACCTGTTGGACTTTAACCTGGTGTTGTAAGACTTCTTACTGTGCTCACCCCAGTCCAACGCCGGCATCTCCACATAATATGGAATGATAAGAGACGCCGCTTAAAATTGGCTAAATTGCAGTTTCCGAATATTAAGATGCATCAATTAGTCTTGCATCTCAGATTTATACGAGAATGAGTAAGAAGAGACCACATCTCCATTTGGCTTGATATTGAAGCTGGCCAGTCTGAATACTCCTCACAAGCTCTGTTGTTTCTTCAGGATTTTAGGACTGTGCCAAACAAGTGTGAGAATCCAATGATTATCAACACTCTGAGAGCGTGGACGATGGTCCATGAGTTGGAACGTAGATTTACTTTGACTTCCGCGCTCTCCCCCATTCATGGTTTTCCAAATTTCCCACCAGGTCTTATCAACCATGATTTTGATATTTTGAAGGATAGCGCATTGCTTAGGCTCGGGGCCATATCCAGGGATTCTTCCTTGTTACCTTTTGAGCAACTGTGTCAACAATATGATGAGATACTCCTTTTTCAGATATCCAACTCAGAGATTTTATTCTTAATAAGACAGCTCTGCAACATGACGCTAGTGTCTCCCTGATGGAAACAAATCTTGTTATCTGTGGAACCAAAGCAATTAATCCGCAAATTGATGACACATTATGTTCTAGATACTGTACACCATGAATATTGATGAAGAGACCTGGGGCACTATCTGGGAAAATCCAAATAGATTTTTAGTCTGCAATAGGACGAAGGAACATTGCACAGTATGCATGTTAGACCAAGCTTACGACACAGTACAGACCCGATTATATCATCACTGTTCCAAAATGCAAACTAATGAGAGAAGAGTTCACACATTGTCTCTGGTCCTGTGCCAAAATTAAATCCTATTGGTTGGGAATACTTAAGGAGCTTGAGAAGATATTTGATACAGCCTTAGAGTTTGATCCTTTGTTCTTGGTTCTGGAGCTCCCAGACAAAAGGGTAATTGATGCCAATAAGAAAAGGCTGTACAATACCCTAACATTTGCAGCACAAAAGGCTATCCTTTCCTCCTGGATTCCCGATAATGCTCCTTCTGTTCAAAATTACCATAAAATTATTCTGGATTGTATCCCAATGGAATTTATAATCTGTATACTCCAATCCAAACCGGATGCATTCCAAAAACCTCGAAGCCCCTATCGCAAAAACTGAGGCTTCATGTCATCTGACTTACTCCTGAAAGGTTTTGCATAGGTTATGTAGGTCTGTCTCTAATAGGCGAGACACAAGGGTGTGTACCACTTTGCCATGATTTCATGGCTTTGTCCTCTTCCAACCGCACCCCCCCCCCCCCTCCCCCCCCCCCCCCCCCCCCCCCCCCCCCCCCCCCAACCCACCCCGACCCTACTCCATCCTGTTACTTTTCCTCTCAATGTTTTGTATGTGGAAGTGCTGGGTTTACTGAACTGACTGCATTGGTTTCCTCCTGACATTAATCACGCTGTATCAGTTTTAAAGGTATGTTGTATTGTTTGTAGAAATGGAGTAACTCTAATGAAAATATATTTTAAAAAACAACAATGGAAATATTGTACATTAAAAGTTTATATTGTTCTCTGTTGGTTGCAATCCACCTTATCCAACAAGATGGTCGGTATGCAAAAGCTTAAGGTGCAGAAAAGCATGCAAGATTGGCAAAGCTCCTTAATTGACTTGCAAAGCTCCTTAATTGACTTGGGGGTTATATTAGAATCCTACTTGGCAGAATTTCAGTCTAATCTCCAGGTTAGTTAAATTGACATGGGGCCTTGCTTTACAATCTGCTCTCACTGTCAGTTTGTCTGGCACGAGTGCAGCAATGGGATCTGCGCAGTGTGTTAGTTTTATTGACATTAGTGATGGCTGGCAGCCTACGTTGTGTGCAAAATTAAAGCCATCCGGGCAGCACGGTGGCCTAGTGGTTAGCACAACCGCCTCACGGCGCTGAGGTCCCAGGTTCGATCCCGGCTCTGGGTCACTGTCCGTGTGGAGTTTGCACGTTCTCCCCCATGTCTGCGTGGGTTTCGCCCCCACAACCCAAAAATGTGCAAAGTAGGTGGATTGGCCACGCTAAATTGCCCCTTAATTGGAAAAAAATAATTGGCTAATCTAAATTAAAAAAAAAAATTAAAGCCATCCACACTGATTTCAATTGGTGATTGTCTATCTGTGGCGAAGGTGTGTTACAGATTACTCATTGAGCCCACGTTGCTGTGACAACATACAATTTTACATGCATGTTGCAGTCTGGAGCTATGGGTCTGGATTCTCCTCCCCGCCACGCCACATTTTTGCCCCGACCCACCGACAGGATTCTCCGTTACGCAGGCCGGTCAATGGGCCCATTGTGGGGCAGCCCCACTCCGTCGGGAAACCCCTGTGCGCTGGAAAAATGGAGAATCCCGCCCATTGATAGTGATGGTGGGGGCACCAAATTTCTTTCCATCACATGGCTGACCGGGAATTTGTCCCTCTGTTATTGCCCGCCATTGGGATATGTTGGAACCCAGAGCTTTTGACTCAGGGACAGGGATATTACCCACTGCGCCACGGGACCTCAGAGTTGGCTATTTATAATGATCCACTTGCCTGAATAATATAGGGGCAGACAGAATGCCCCACCCCTTCACCATCCCCAGCAATGACTTTGGCATGGAACTAACGTGTTCGATGATGATCAGCCCTGCAGCCATAAAGTGCTCCATGGGGTGGATTAACGAGAGCCAAATGGGACTTCTACCCCTCAATGGGGTGGAGGGTCTGCCCTCTGAAACTGCCAGCAATCTGATTGGCCAGCAGCTCTATTAGTCCTAACTGTGCCAGGTGGGAGTCATTGGCAGTACTGGTATTGCAGGAGAAGGAGACAAAGGCCCAAGGATCCTTGAGCTTTGGGTCTGCCCTGTGATTGGCATCAGGCAGCTGCCAAGAGCGACCCATTCCCTCCTTTCCTCATAGAATCCCTACAGTGCAGAAGACTATTTGGCCCATTGAGCATGCACTGATCCTCTCAAAGAGCACCCTACCTAGTCTCACACCCCTTCCCTATCCCTGTTATCTCGGCTTTGAACAGTAAAGGGGCAATTTAGCAAGGCCAATCCACTTAACCGGCACATCTTTGGACTGTAGAAGGAAAGCAGAGGACCCAGAGTAAACTCACTCAGGCACGGGGAGAACGTACAAAACTCCACATAGACAGTGACCCAAGGTCGGAATCGAAGCCAAATCCCTGGCACTTTGAGGCATCAGTGCTAACCACTGGGCCACCGAGCTGTCCCACACCTTAATGTAATTGAAAAGATTAAGCTATGGCATTGGCAGTTATATTCAGGGTCAACTAGCTTGATAACAGGCCTAATTAACTCTGAATCGTTAATTTAAATATGGAGAGTAGGCTACCGATTTCAGTGCCCACCCACCCATATTATGGGAGTGAGCTTGGGGCTGGACAGGCAGAGGGTGGGATGAGCACCCACCCTATTTTACATTGCCCCCTCTCCCACCCCCCCCCCCCCCACCCCCCACACACACACACACACACACATATTCCCGCCACTGCGGGAAACACGTCTGCTGAGGGCACATAAAATTCAGCCCACAGATTAGGTGAAACCTCTTACACTCCATTTAATACTGACAGCAATCTAAGGACAGCAGCAAAATGAATAAGGTGCACTGTGTGCCTGCAGAGGCATGCCACACCATCAAAAGCTAAGTAATTGGACAAATACTATGAAATGGCAGTAACATTCTGAACAGCTGAAGCCATCCTTGACGAAAATGTCAACTCCTTGTCCGACAGTTAAGAATACCAAACAAGCTATGATTTCGGCATCTTCAGCACTGAAATGCTTGCTGGCTGTTGAATAAACGCCTTGCACTGCAGAACTGTTTCTCCCCTTACCCAGCCTATTTCTTTCAAGCCGATGGGGATTCTCCATTGTTTGTTTATCTCTCCAAATGAGTCCTACAGTGGTGATAAAATTGTACTCGACATGCTTCTGTAAGTCTCAAAATGTAAGAGGCTGTAGAGAGGTTGCCATCCTCCCAGAAGCTCAAACTCAACTCTAAGCCACTTGTGACCAATCACCGTTATGCAAGCTGATCATTTTCACTTGGTATAGCAGAGCATAGCCTGTAGCTTGGGTGACACTTCGAATCCTCTTTTAAACTCCTCACATGGATCACACAGCATCTGTTCTTGAATTATCTCTGGAAACCATGCACAACCATGACGGTACCACAACTAACTGCTTGCCAAACTGCAAATTGCATCCCTGCTGGTGGAACAGATTTTTATACTGGGTGCCAATCTTTGTACTCCTACCTGGTAGCTGTAGGATGGTGTAAACATTGATTTACTCCTGTCTCCGCATCAATTAAAGGAATGATTAAACATGGCTCTTTTCCAGGGGTGTCCTGTGCATTCACAAAATATAATGCAGCTCCAAAAAACACCTCAAAATATTCCAATTAATCATTGCATTAAAATAATACCTCAGGAATCAATTTTTAGCATTCCCAGACATTTTTATCAGGTGGCACAAATTAATTTCCTCTTCAACTTGAACCCCTCCCCTAAAACTTCCTATTGTTTTCTCATCAAAAGTCTTATCTGGATATTCACACATTTTGCATGGATCATATCAGGATTCAGAGGGTCGGTGCAGACTCAGTGGTCCGAATGGCCTCCTTCTACACTGCAGGGTTTCTATGATTCTGTGCACAGCTTCAATGCTGGCTGCTGTGATCAAATAGGTCCACTGCATATAAAAATCAAAATACACTGGGTGGGATTCTCCGGTTACCCAGCAGTGTGTTTCTCGGCAGTGGCGCAGTTCGCTGGTAGTCTTCCCACTGCCTTTCAATGGGATTTCCCATTGTAACCACTCACCGTCGCCGAGAATCCCACGGGCGTGGGTACAATGCCGGCGGGAAAAGTGAATCGCAACAACCAAAGAATTTCAGCCACTCTTGTTCCTTGCATTTTTTCAAAATTAAATTTTGCAACCACTTGGCATTTCAGATTTTAAAAATGTTTATGCAACCAGAATATCAAGAGGACAATGCAACACTCTCAATAGTAACTTAGCCATCGGTACTACATAGTCCATTTACAAATGTTTTCATTTTGTCTTTTTATAATAGTGTTACGGACAGGAGGGGGGGTTAATTTAAACAGCCCTGATTTCTCCTCTATTCACCCGTCTGTAAGTAGAAAGATATTTTGATTTTTATTTCATCCTTTAACCCTTCAGTTTTGGCTGATCCAATTCCTATTAATAACCGCACAGCAAACCTCCAAAATGCACATGTATTTGTAGCACAGTTCTTAATGGCTTTGCTTCAACATAGTCTTTGATCCCGAGTAATAATTGTTTGGAAAGTTTTTTCAATTTTTTTATTGAGGTTTATGGAGTATACAGAGCAAGGATAGGCATGGACATACAGTTGAAGACAAAAGAAAAAATAAGGAGAAATATACACACATCAGTCTGTTTTTTACATCAGTCGTCTTATGTTTTTTACAATGGTTACAGTTTCCTGTTTTGCATTTTCCAGTAAGCTTTTAATTCTAGCTGGGTCCGCTGCTCCCCTCTCCCCCGTTTCTTCCTGATTGCTCCCCAGCCCCGGCTGTCCAGCGTGCCTTCCTCCCTCATCTGCCCTTGTGTCCTTCTCCAATTGCGTTGGTGTGATGCTGTATATCTTTCTATTTGTTGGGCATGGTTGGGTTCCATGCCTCTTTGTTTCCCCCCCCCCCCTCCCCTCCCTCCCTTCCCCTCCCCTCCTTGCTGTATCATGACTACCCTCTCCTTTTCTTTGTCTTATTGGCTGTTGTCTACAAAACAGGTATTGGAACAACGAGGTGAATGGCTGACCCCCGGATGGCGAATTTAATTTTCTCTATTTGGAGAAATTCCGATACGTTGGACAGCCAATCTGCAGCTGTGGATGGTGCTGTTGGCCTACCCTAGCCATGGTGGTACTTCCATTGCCACTGAATAAATACTCAGTGAGCCCAGTGGTGGTACCAACACTTTGGTCGTGGAACCAACTGAGCCAGCAGTTCGCGGTAACCAAAATGTCTGACAAAGCCCCCATCTGCAACAGCCGCAGGTTCACACCAGCAACAATGGAGCCACCTTCAAAGGGTTGAGACAGGACCGGGGGACACTGACAGTCAGGGACTCCTACACTGACAACAGACTGACAACGCTCGAGGAAGTGACAGAGAAGTTCCAGTTGACTGGGGGGGTGGTGGGGGGTTGTGGGGGGGGGGGGGGGGGGGGAGGGGGGGATGAACTAAAGTACATGCTGGTCAAAAAGGCTTACTCAAAACAAGAACATACTCATGACTACCACAACAATCACTGCTAGAGGATCTACACGATGCAAACACTCAGGGAAAGGGAACTGTGGCGATTTGCATGGGCAACTACTAAGGAGGGCTAACACCCAACTGGACAAAACGAGAGAGAAGTGGAAGGAGGTCTTAGGGTTTGAAGTAGGCTGGGGACTCTGGAGCGAAGCACTGCACAGGGTCAACTTCACCTCCACATGTGCAAGGCTAAGCCCACTTAACCAGAACCTGAATGAGCAGGTTCTTCCTAGAGGTGGAGGACAAATGCGAACGGTGCAAAAGAGGTGTAACCAACCACGCCCACATGTTCTGGCCTTGCCCCAGACATGCTGAATTTTGTGCAAACTTCTTTGAGGCAATATCCAAGGTGGTGGGGTTGAGGGTGGAGCCATGTCCGAGATCTATTCATGGGGAGGAGGGTCGAGGTCCTTGCCTCCCGAATTGTTTGGAAAGTTAGGTGGTGAGGGAACATTTAAGTCAGGAAAGGGATGATGGGGGCCATTGTTGTCAATTTCCTATCTTTTAATAGTTGAAAAATATTTGTTTAAGTGCAGTGTACTTGAGAAACAAAAAAGGTAACGAAAGAAAAGGCTATGGTCTAGGTAACTATGTATGTCAAACACACAAAATCCACACAAGCTTTATTGATTTTTAAGCTCTTTTTTTTCTCTGCGTTTCATCTCCAGTTTTACAAAGATTTAAGGTGATTGGCAACTTTCAAAGGGAATGGAATATGTACTTGAATGGAAAGAATTTGCAGAAGGACGGGCACAGACATGGACCATATTGAATTGGTCTTCTAAAGAGCCAAAACAGACAATGGTTGGCAAAGCTCTTCAGTATGATTCTATGGGGGTCAAATTGGGCATTGGGATCATAGTACAATTAACCCACATCCTTTCAAAATGATGCCAGAAAAGTGCAAAATTTGTGTGGCCTTCTAATTATAGTGCTTATGGTGTGCAGCCAAACACTGCTTGCATTGCTCAGTGGCTGCATGCCTCAGCTCATGTTTGTGTAAGGCTAGCAACATTTAAAGCTTGCCTGCACTATATAAAGCTAGGCTGCACCTTTAAAGATGATGAGTATTTTTGCTTCAGAAGGGGTTCAAAATGGTGAAAGTGAAGTTAATGATCAGGAAGAACTGACTATAATTGCATAACAGGCCAGGGAGTATGTTCCAAAATTCTCTGATTGCCCTTAGTGCTGGAGGTACATAGAAGGAGTGAGGTCCTCTTCCCTTAGGATGCCCGCTGGCAAATTGGAAGATGGTAGTATGAGCCATGTAACTGCTGTATCCAATGTTAAAACTGTAGACCTGAGGGCCTGGATTCAGTGCCAAAAAACATTTAATGACTTCACATGCCAGATTCTATGACTTACCCCACTAGCTTTATACTGTTCCATTCATCGCAGCCCATTCACTCACTTACCAACAATTTCTATCAACACAACTCACATCAAACATTAAGAGCCTCACCTCACATTCACACACTTAGCACTGATGTAAGCCACACACTATTTCTCACAGTTTGTATGCATTGCCATCTATTCAACTGTGATAGACATCACTCAAACTCATTGCAGCACAATCAATTGATCAGCGGCAGCAGCAGCTAATGAGTGGGAGGCAGATATGGCTACCTCTCTTTATCCACATGGAAGGCCAACATTGGAGCACACGTTACTGATGCTGTGACCAAGCAGTGGGACCAAAACTATCCCAGATTAGGCCTGTTTCTGCATATTGCATCTTGTATCCAACATCACCCTCATCCAACAATCTATCATGCAGCTCGGACAATAATGCACCTCTTGCTTCATCCCCAATCCCTCACATCAACTCTGCCCTTGCTGCTTTACCTTTTCAGAACTGCCACTACACGAGGCAGTGATGTAAGAGGTTGGAGATCGAGGGTAAAAATAAACTGACGAACACTACTAGATTTGGCAGTCACACCCAATGTTGCCTTTAAAATTTGGACTGGATTCTCTGCCCTGTGACCCCGCACAGGGACTCCCAAAAAGAGACCCCTTTCTGGAAGCTAGAGAACAGTCCGGACAGGAGTAGTGAAAAAATTACAGTTGTAATACTCACCTGGAAGCAGCTGGTGACCATTCATGCAAAGCAAACACCTTTTGATTTAAAACCCTAATTTGATTTATTATTGGCACATAGAACATAGAACATAGAACAGTACAGCACAGAACAGGCCCTTCGGCCCTCGATGTTGTGCCGAGCAATGATCACCCTACTCAAACCCACGTATCCACCCTATACCCGTAACCCAACAACCCCCCCCCCTTAACCTTACTATTAGGACACTACGGGCAATTTAGCATGGCCAATCCACATCTTTGGACTGTGGGAGGAAACCGGAGCACCCGGAGGAAACCCACGCACACACGGGGAGGACGTGCAGACTCCACACAGACAGTGACCCAGCCGGGAATCGAACCTGGGACCCTGGAGCTGTGAAGCATTTATGCTAACCACCATGCTATCGTGCTGCCCCGTACAGTGACATGTATTGGTATACAGTGAAAAGTATTGTTTCTTGCATGCTGTACAAACAATGCATACTGTACATAGGGAAGGAAGGAGAAACTGCAGAATATAATGTTACAGTTATAGGAAAGTGTAGAGAAAAGATCAACTTAATACGAGGTAGGTCCATTCAAAAGTCTGATGGCAGTAGGGAAGAAGCTGTTCTTGAGTCAGTTGGTATGTGACCTCAAACTTTGGTAACTTTTTCCTGATGGAAGGAGGTCGAAGAGAGTATGTCCGGGGTGTGTGAGGTCCTTAATTATGCTGGCTGCCTTTCCGAGGCAGCGGGAATTGTAGACAGAGTCGATGGATGGGAGGCTGGTTTGCGTGATGGATTGGGCTACATTCACAACCTTTTGTAATTTCCTGCAGTCTTGGGCAGAGCAGGAACCATACCAGGCTGTGATACAACCAGAAAGAATGCTTTCTATGGTGCATCTGTGGACATTGGTGAGAGTCGTAGCTGACATGCCAAATTTTGTTAGTCTTCTGAGAAAGTAGAATCGTTGGTGGGCTTTTTTCACTATAGTGTCGGCATGGGGGGACCAGGATAGGTTGTTGGGAATTTGGACACCTAAAAACTTGAAGCTCTCGACCTTTTCTACTTTGTTCCCATTCATGTAGACAGGGGCATGTTCTCCACTACTCTTCCTAAGGTCAATGACAATCTCCTTCGTTTTGTTGACATTGAGGGAGAGATCATTGTCGTCGCACCAGTTCATCAGATTCTCTATCTCATTCCTGTACTCTGTCTTGTCATTGTTTGACACACTACTGTGGTGCCATCAGTGAATTTGAAAATCAAGTTGGAGGGTAATTTGGCCACACAGTCATAGGTGTGCAAGGAGTATAGTAGGGGTCTGAGGACACAACCTTGTGGGGCACTGGTGTTGAGGATGATCATGGAGGAGGTATTGTTGCCGATCATAGATCATAGAATTTACAGTGCAGAAGGAGGCCATTCGGCCCATCGAGTCTGCACTGGCTCTTGGAAAGAGCACCCTACCCAAGGTCAACACCTCCACCCTATCCCCATAACCCAGTAAACCCACTCAACACTAAGGGCAATTTTGGACACTAATGGCAATTTATCATGGCCAGTCCACCTAACCTGCACATCTTTTGACTGTGGGAGGAAACCGGAGCACCTGGAGGAAACCCATGCACACACGGGGAGGATGTGCAGACTCCGCACAGACAGTGACCCAGCCGGGAATCGAACCTGGGACCCTGGAGCTGTGAAGCCATTGTGCTGTACACAATGCTACCATGCTGCCCCTATCCTTACTGTTGTGGCCTGTGGATTACAAAGTTCAGGATCCAGTGGCAAAGAGAGGAGCCGAGGCCAAGTCCACAGAGTTTGGAGATGAGTTTCGTAGGAATGATGGTGTTGAAGGCTGAGCTGTAGTCGATAAATAGGAGTCTTTGTTATCTAGGTGTTCCAGGATAGTGTGCAGAGCCATGGAGATGGCATCTGCTGTGGACCTGCTGCAGCGGTAGTGAACTGTAGTGGATCAAGGCAATCCGGGAGGCTGGAGTTGATTTGTGCCATGACTAACCTTTCAAAGCATTTCATGATGATGGATGTCAGAGCCACTGGACGAAAGTTACTAAGACACGCTGCTTGGCTTTTTTTTTGGTACAGGGATGATGGTCGTCTTCTTAAAGCAGATAGGGACCTCAGATTGTTGTAACGAGAGGTTGAAGATGTCTGCGAATACCCCCGCCAGCTGATCCGCGCAAGACCTGAGTGCCTGTCCGGGTACCCCATCTGGGCCAGTGGCTTTCCGAGTGTTGACCTTCGAGAAGGCTGATCTGACGTCTGCAATGGTGACCTCGGATACAAGTTCATCTGAGGCTTCTGGGGTGGAGAGGTCGCTCTCTCTGACCTCTTGTTCAAAGCGTCCATAGAATGTGTTGAGGTCATCAGGGAGAGGTGCATTGGGGCCGGTGATTTTACATGCCTTCATCTTGTATCCCGTTATGTCTTGCAGACCTTGCCATAGTCGGCGGGGGTCCGTGTGGGAGTCGAGCTTGATCCATCTTTGATGGATCTCCTTAAATCATATCTGGCTTTCTTGTATAGGTCAGGGTCGCCTGACTTGAACGCCTCAGACTTAGACTTAAACAAGCAGTGGATATCCCTGTTCATCCAAGGTTTCCAGTTGGGAAACACGCAAATTTCTTTCTTTGGCATACAGTCTTCTACACACTTTCTAATTAAGTCAGTTACTGTCGTGGCGTCCTCGTTCAGGCCAGTTGCAGAGTCTTTAAATACTGACCAGTCCACTGACTCTAAGCAGTCCGTAGGAGATCATCCGAAGACTCAGCCTAACAATGCACAACTTTCTTTGATGGATTCTCCCCCTTCAGTTTTTGCTTATAGGCCGGGAGCAGGAGCACAGCCTTGTGGTCAGATTTGTCAAAGTGTGGGCGGGCGATAGAGTGGTAGGCATGTTTGATATTTGTGTAGCAGTGGTCCAGGATGTTTGGGCCTTTGGTGGAACACGTGACGTGTGATGCATTATCAATTAGGACGAGACGAGAGTAGAGTGTAATCAAGATTTTATTAAGCAGAGATGTGTAGCCTCCTGCAGCTGCTGCCGAAATGGCTGCAGCTAGGTTAGCACACACATTTATACTCTGCCTACTGGGCGGAGCCAGCAGGCAGGGATCCCTGTAGTACAGGAGCTTACCGTATTACATCTCGTATGTGATATATACAACTGTGGTGACTACCACATTCACACCCTGTTAAAAAGAGTCCAGCGGGGGTGGTGGAAAAACTATTTACATGCATTTTAAGGTTAACATTTTGGGGAAAGTTCACAAATTCAGCCAATCGGGTGCCATAATCCTCCATTGTGAGCGGCGCAGCCCCGGTGGCGATGCAGGCGTCGGCTCAGTTGCCGGTGACTCCGGGAGCGTGTGGACCTCATCTTTATCCCCAGGTGGGACCAAGGGAAGGACGGATCGTCCTGAAGTGGGGGCTGTGGTGAGGTGCGCTGGGGCGAGGGAGGGTGGCGCAGGGGCAGGAGGGGTTGGGGAACCAGCTGACGCCAAGTCCCTGAGGGAGACACAGCTTGGCGGCCGTCGGGGTACGCGGCGTACTGTGGGTTTGCATGGAGTAGCTGTATCCTCTCGACCAACGGGTCCGCCTTGTGGAGCCGCACGTGTATGCGGAGGAGCCACGTTGGGAGCGAAACCCCGGAGGTGGACTTCTGGGGAAGGCAAGGATACGTTCATGGGAGGTTGCATTAGTCGCAGTGCAAAGTAGCGATCGGATGGAGTGAAGGGCATCGGGGAGGACCTCCTGCCAGCGGGAGACCGGGAGATTTTTGGACCGCAGGGCCAGCTGGACGGCCTTCCAGACTGTCCCATTCTCCCTCTCCACCTGCCCGTTTCCCCGGGGGTTGTAGCTGGTTGTCCTACTCGAGGCGATGCCCTTGCTGAGCAGGTACTGACGCAGCTCATCACTCATAAAGGAGGATCTCCGGTCGCTGTGGATGTAGGCGGGGAAACAGAACAGGGTGAAGATGGTGTTGAGTGCTTTGATGACTGTGGCAGACGTCATATCGGGGCAGGGTACGGCGAAGGGGAATCTGGAGTATTCGTCGACCACATTAAGGAAATACGTGTTTCAGTCGGTGGAAGGGAGGGGCCCTTTGAAATCCACGCTGAGGCGTTCAAAGGGGCGAGTGAAGAAGATGATTTTGTGGAAGCTGTCAATCATAGCCCACTGCCAGAAATGTGCATGACGAGGGATGCTGACTTGCTTCGTAATTTGAGGGAGCGCAAATCAGGAGCAATTCTCCTCCGACGGGAGATTATCTAGCAAATGGAGAATCTTGTCATTTTGTTGTGTGTGACCAGTATTTTAAGTGCACCCTTATGTTTTTTGGTACAGTATTTCAAATGGAATATGTCATACACTTTTTTTTAAATTTAGAGTACCCAATTCGTTTTTTCCAATTAAGGGGCAATTTAGCATGTTCAATCCTCCTACCTTGCAGATCTTTGGGTTGTGGGGGCGAAACCCACGCAAACACGGGGAGAATGTGCAAACTCCCCACAGACAGTGACCCAGAGCCAGGATCGAACCTGGGACCTCGGCGCCGTGAGACTGCAGTGCTAACCCACTGCGTCACAGTGCTGCCGTCGAATATGTCATACACTGTAACTTTTAGCTTGCTGTGTGGCTGCTCACCTGCTGGGGTGGCATGCAGAAAAGGTCTGACAGGCTTGTTCACAGCAATGCTTGGTGCATCAGGAGGACTGTCAGAGAACCTGTAAAGGAGCGTGGAGGAGTCCTGCTCTGACTTGGTGCAGGGTGTTGCTCAGAGCTCAGAGTCCACATTTTCCAGCGTGGATACTAAAGATAAAGATAAAGATCCTTTATTGTCACAAGTAGGCTTACATTAACACTGCAAAGAAGTTACTGTGAAAAGTCCCCAGTCGTCATGTTCCGCCGCCTGTTCAGGTACACAGAGGGAGAATTCAGAATTCTCAGCTGGTACGGGAACTGAACCCGCGCTACTGGCCTTGTTCTGCATCATAACCCAGCTGTCTAGCCCACTGAGCTAAACCAGCCCTGCTAATTAAATGCACTTATCTGACCATGATGTAGTCTCTGATGGCCGGTGTGTCAGCTCCCACTGTAGCACAAACAGAAGCAACCCATAAGAATTATGCAATAAGTGCACCCACCAAACAAGAGTATTCCACTAGATGTCAGCCCCAAATTCAGATCTGAAGATTCAGGGCGCTATTTACCGGCCGCCTCCGGCTGGAATTAGGACGTGGCTGGTAGATCCCACCAGAGGCCTCTTCCGCGATTCGCGACGGTCGTTACGCCAAGCGAGATCCAACAAGATCTCACAAGACATTGCAATCTGGAAGCCGCCCACGATGAGTGGAATCCAGACTCGTATAGTTAAGTAAGCTTAACTAATCGGCCCCTGGGATCTACCAGCCTCGTCATGGAGACCCCAGCTGGTAGTGTTTAGGACTGGTCCTCACAAATGAGTGGAACGGCACTTGGGGGGGATCTTCCAGATGTTTGGAGGACCCTGGGTGGTCAGCCTCTGGGAAGGATGGCACCCTGGCACTACTTATGCCGCCCATGCACCGTGGCACCACCATCCTGGGTGGTCGTGTCACCCAGTGTCACACTGGCACTGCCATGGTTCTCAGTTGGCACTGACAGCCTGGCAGGGGCAATTCCAGGGTTCCAGGATGGCTGTGCACGGGGTGCCCTGTCCGTATGAGGTAGTGTGCAAGGGGGCTCGAGGATGTCCCAATCTCCTCCTGCAGGAGACGGATGGAGCAGCTCAGAGCAAGAAATGCAACTGAGTGTGGCAATTGACGGGGCATTCTCCGCTGAGGGCCCAAAAAATAACAGAATGCCGTTCTATATCAGGATCGATCCTTCCGTTTCCCTGCTAATCCTGCCCAAAATGAGACTGCTTTTTTTTTGTTCAATCGTGCCCCAGTTTCCATTTGCCTGTGCAGTTTGGAGGAAGGTGCAAATGCTGCATCTTTTGATTCAGCATTAGTGCTACTATGAACTGCACTCGTAATTCAGTAAAAGGTAGATTGGTTCCTCTCCCTTTCCTTGTAACTGAGCTGTGATAGTCCATTTTTAAATAGAATATAATGGAAAACAGGCAGACACTTATACATATCATTCGCGCTGTCCCTTGGCTGCATAATAAGGTTTGCTTTTTAGAGTTTGTTCTAAATTTTAGCTCTGGGTAATTTAGACTTGAAAATGTGTGAATGAAATCTTATTCTGTGGCAAATTGTCTGAACTTTGCACTTTCAAAGTGCAGACCATCGTTACCAAAGGAAAAACTTGCATTATAGTGCAAATCCTCAGGAAATTATACTTTGCTGCAGCCAATTAAATATTTTTGTTGTGTAGTTGATGTTCCTATGTAGATAAATGCAGAAGATTATTTTCACAAAGCTAAGTGTTACAAACATCAATGGGATAAATTAAGTTAATATGTCCTGGTGACATTGGTACAATCAATCAAGAAACAACAAGGAGTGTCCTGCTGCCCTTTTGAATGGTTTGATGGGGTATTTTTACACCTCCTATACAGGTGGAGATGGTCTTAGTACAACATTGCATCCAGAAGACGGCAGCACTGACAGCACAGCCCTCTCTCAGTACTACACTGGACTTTCAGCCTCGATTATGTTCTCCAGTCCTGGAATGGGGCTTGAACCAAAAACCTAATTTAGTTGAAAAAGTTACCCTGAGCCAATCTGACACAAAACCTTGACTCAATATTCCAAGCCTAGGTTTCATGCAGCCGACTAATGTTTTGCAAGTAGTGATGTGTATTGTATGTGTCTCTGAGCATGACAAGCAATAGTTCCACATGAGCAAATCAATACAAACCTTTTGGCCTGATTGATGCAACAATGGGTGCAGGCTCAGTTCTACTTGTTAGTTTATTTTGCTACATGAAGCAGGATAAAGCATTTACCACAACATGAGCAGTTCTCTGGTTTATTATGGACTAATACAGGACTCCTGATATGTTTATTCCTTCCTCATGCAGCATTTCGCGACCTACATTTAGGTATTTCGATCATGGTTTCTTTGTACACGTTGCTCTGATTTTCGTACTTGTTCAGAAATTAATTTTGTTTTATGGTTAGCTATTGTTGCATGATTGTTTCTTTGAGAACCCAGTTTCTCCCATCCCTTTATGCTTCAGTTCTACTTAACTTCATCGGTTCAGTTGTGAGCATCACAATACTAATTATATCAGTGCAGATATGAGCATTCTCACCAAATTTCAGCTTGGTGTTCTGCTCTACTGCTCTATAATGCCAACATTAAAAATAAAGGGCCAAGTGCATATTTGTCATATTACTGTTGCCTGAACAATTTTTGTATTCGCAATCATTCAAACCTTTCACAAATAATGAGGTTCACTAGATTGATTCCAGGGATAAAGGACTTGGGTCAGTCTTCACAGTGGAAGACACAAATAACATGCCAGCGACTGATAGAAATGAGGCTATGACAGGTGAGGACCTTGAGAGGATTGTTATCACTAAGGAGGTAGTGATGGGCAAGCTAATGGGGCTAAAGGTAGACAAGTCTCCTGGCCCTGATGGAATGCATCCCAGAGTGCTAAAAGAGATGGCTAGGGAAATTGCAGATGCACTAGTGATAATTTACCGAAATTCACTAGACTCTGGGGTGGTCCCGGTGGATTGGAAATTAGCAAACGTGACGCCACTGTTTAAAAAAGGAGGTAGGCAGAAAGCAGGAAATTATAGGCCAGTGAGCTTAACTTTGGTAGTAGGGAAGATGCTGGAATCTATCATCAAGGAAGAAATTGCGAGGCATCTGGATAGAAATTGTGCCATTGGGCAGACGCAGCATGGGTTTGTAAAGGGCAGGTCATGCCTAACTAATTTAGTGGAATTTTTTGAGGACATTACCAGTGCAGTAGATAACGGGGAGCCGATGGATGTGGTACATCTGGATTTCCAGAAAGCCTTTGACAAGGTGCCACACAAAAGGTTGCTGCATAAGATAAAGATGCATGGCATTAAGGGTAAAGTAGTAGCATGGATAGAGGATTGGTTAATTAATAGAAAGCAAAGAGTTGGGATTAATGGGTGTTTCTCTGGTTGGCAATCAGTAGCTAGTGGTGTCCCTCAGGGATCCGTGTTGGGCCCACAATTGTTCACAATTTACATAGATGATTTGGAGTTGGGGACCAAGGGCAGTGTGTCCAAGTTTGCAGATGACACTAAGATGAGTGGTAAAGCAAAAAGTGCAGAGGATACTGGAAGTCTGCAGAGGGATTTGGATAGGTTAAGTGAATGGGCTAGGGTCTGGCAGATGGAATACAATGTTGACAAATGTGAGGTTATCCATTTTGGTAGGAATAACAGCAAACGGGATTATTATTTAAACGATAAAATATTAAAGCATGCCGCTGTTCAGAGAGACTTGGGTGTGCTAGTGCATGAGTCACAGAAGGTTGGTTTACAAGTGCAACAGGTGATTAAGAAGGCAAATGGTATTTTGTCCTTCATTGCTAGAGGGATGGAGTTTAAGACTAGGGAGGTTATGTTGCAATTGTATAAGGTGTTAGTGAGGCCACACCTGGAGTATTGTGTTCAGTCTTGGTCTCCTTACTTGAGAAAGGACGTACTGGCGCTGGAGGGCGTGCAGAGGAGATTCACTAGGTTAATCCCAGAGCTGAAGGGGTTGGATTATGAGGAGAGGTTGAGTAGACTGGGACTGTACTCATTGGAATTTAGAAGGATGAGGGGGGATCTTATAGAAACATAAAAAATTATGAAGGGAATAGATAGGATAGATGCGGGCAGGTTGTTTCCACTGGCGGGTGACAGCAGAACTAGGGGACATAGCCTCAAAATAAGGGGAAGTAGATTTAGGACTGAGTTTAGGAGGAACTTCTTCACCCAAAGGGTTGTGAATCTATCGAATTCCTTGCCCAGTGAAGCAGTTGAGGCTCCTTCATTATATGTTTTTAAGGTAAAGATAGATCGTTTTTTGAAGAATAAAGGGATTAAGGGTTATGGTGTTCGGGCCGGAAAGTGGAGCTGAGTCCACAAAAGATCAGCCATGATCTCATTGAATGGCGGAGCAGGCTCGAGGGGCCAGATGGCCTACTTCTGCTCCTAGTTCTTATGTTCTTATGTTCTTATGTTCTTATATTCTTACCTTATGAAAAGATTTGAGCAGTTTAGGCCTATATTCACAGAAGTTTAGAAGAATGAGAGGTTATATTGAGGTATATAAGATGCTAAGGTCATTTAGCAGGGTGGATGCAGAGAAAATGTTTTCCTCAGTTGGACCTTCTGGAATGCGAGGCCATGGGCAAGATTCGCCAACAGATGAGGTCGGAATCTGGAAACACGATGGCCGTATTTGGCACAGAAAACGTAGTGGGCACCGGTTTCATGCCAAATCGCAGTTCTCCTGTGCCTCGACAACGCCGTCAATATGTTCCACTCTGCACATACAGTAAACACCCTTTGGTATATCATTAGTGGGACTGACCCGGTATTCTCTGGGGCCTCTGGGGAAATTCACAGCGGCGAGGTTCAATGGTGCTTTTAAAAATCGTGAAACAGATGCCATGGTTGGTGATGGAGAGAAAGGGAGTACGGAAAGTGTCCAACATCGCCATAGTTTGCTGACAGTTGTGCCGGGGGGCTTCTGCCAGGGTCGAGGGGAAGAGCGGGGGGGCGGCCAGGAGGTGGGCTGTGGGTTTGGGGTGGGCGGACATGGAAAACCATCGATGCAGCCTGCCAGGCAGCCATGCAGCTGCACACACCGCTGACAGCCCACTGTGAACTTAGTGCCACGGGCCGTACGGGTGACTCCCCAGGCCACTTCCTCAGGTGCCCTCTGGCACCAGCCGACCAATCAGTGGCATGGGCACAGTCCAGCAAGACCGATGCCATCTTGTTGGCTGGGATGAATGTGTGTGTGGGGAATGGAGTGCTAACATGCACTGCAGTGTTAATCGCAACCCAGGCAAATCCAACACCATTTTCCATTGGAATCAGCCATGTTCCATGTTGCGCCAGTGCTAGCCCTTCAATGGTCACTGAACTGGCCCTGGTACGGCGCCAGTTTTGCTCGGGTAGAAGTCTAGAAAACTTGCCCCAGCACTTGGTCAACACTTAGGGCTGGATTCTCCGATTGCCGACACCAAAATCACGTTCGGCGATTGGCCAGAGAATCCGTTTTCACGCTGAAATCAGATGGGGCGACTCCCCGATAGCGTGGGGCATGTGTGCTCACAATTTTCGAGGACCCCGTGTGGCAGCTGCAGACTGTGTCCAGCACCGCCACAGTTGGTGGGGGGTGGGAGCCATTCTGCTGGCAGGGGTGCTTCGGCAGGGGCTGGGGGGACTGGTGGGGGGTGGTCCGGGGGTGTCGAAAGGGGTTCTAGGGAGTCACTATCTGGCATGCCGGGTAAGCAGGCAGCCGTCGCCATGTTTATGTCACGGCCGTCGCAGGTCACCGCCATGCGCATGCGTGGCCAGGGGCCCGGCCGCTCTCCGCCCGTATCGGCAGGTAAAGTTGGGGTTTATGTGGCGCGGCTGCTAGCCCCCCCCCCCCCCCAACCAGGCGGAGCATCGGTGCAGGGGTGAAGGCGACGTTTTGGTCGTAAGACCACATGCTTTCTCCGAACATAGCCGTTAAATCGGAGAATCCAGCCCTTAGTTTCAGAAACGGAGAATTCCGTTACATCATTTTAAGTTGAGGGGGAGATTTAAAACATAAATGAGGAGATATTACTTCACTCTTTAGTGTCATGAATCTGTGGAACTTTCTACCCCAGAGTGCAGTGGATGCCAGAATACTAAACAAATTTAAAGAGGTGGTAGATAGATTTTTAATTAGTAATGGGATGAAGGGTTATAGAGAGCAGGCAGGAAGGTGGAGATGTGGCTGTGATAAGATCAGCCTTGATCGTATTGAACGGGGGAGCATTTCCAAGCGGCTGAATTTCTTGCTCCTGCTCCTGGTTCTGATGTTCTTATGTTTGTCGTCTATTTCCATTCCAATATTTTGATCTGACATAAAATAGCCAAAGCTTTCACGGCTCTGTAAAGTTGCATATTTCATCTCTGCATGAATCAGCATGGTGCAAAAACTTTAAAATGCCATCCGACTATCATACCTTTTCAGCAGAAGGATCAAATCTTCTCTAATTATTTTACTATTAGGAATTCGGAATCATAGAACCTCAGCATTAGCTCTTGCATAAACAATTTCTAATGCTTTCCAGATTTTTTTCTGTTCATCGTTCCATCAAGGCATCGCTGCGCACTGTATTCTCAATGTGAAGTAACTCAGAAAATTGCCTGTCTTTTATTATGGATGTGGCGCTTGGCTTTATGAACTTACATGTTGACTCTTCTAGTGGTTTGTTTGATTTTGTGCTTAACATCATTCTCTTTGAACGCACATTACACTTTTTCATTGAAGTGTCATCACATCACACTCAAAGTGCTCAGATATTCTCTCTGCCCCCAGTTTCTAAAAACCTGTGGCTACCCTTAACTATTTTGGGCTTGTTTTCCAGCCCCACCCCACCCCCACAGCGAGTTTCCCGGTGGCAGAGGTGGCTCGCCATTGGCTGTCAGTGGGATCTTCCAGTCCCACTGATGATTACGGCCATTTTGTGTTGCTCGCCCGTCTCGCTCAAGGAACCTGTCGTGGTGGGTCACCTTCCATAGGACCGGGAGATCCTGCCAGCAGGAAGGGTTGGAAAATCCCACCCTTTGTGTTGCTAAACTGTGGGGAAACCTTTTCCCAGATTGGAAACTTGAAATACCAATTTTGATAGCTCCGTTTTCAATCTCTGGTGATCAAACAAACATGCAATTCCACATTTTGTCAAAAGCCTTTAACAGGTACATCCATTCTGCTATTTCATCTATTTCCATTATGACGTATAAGTCTTCCACTTTATCCAGCTATTTTATGAGTACCAAAAGAGTGAACAGAACATTTTGTCATTAATATATTACTTGACTAATTCACTTCTTAATTCTGATCAGGTATTTCCCACCCTTTTTAGATCCTTCTATTTCTGTAGAGATGTTTTGCATTCAGTGTCACTTTGAGTCTTTGCTGTGAGCATGCTTTTTTAACCACATCAAAATTTTCCCCAACAATGATTTAAAATTTGTTGTCCATCTTTTGGTTAGAAATATAGCTGTTATATTTGGAACATTTTATGCAAACATTCGAAATGCATCAGCCATTTATAGATTAAAATCTCACGCTACATACGTTTTTCTTTTATCTCTTTTACCTTTGATAAATTACTTTGAATTCCTTATTATTTCTTAACTATTTCTTGACTATTTCCCAAAGTGTTCCTCCCTACACAAACTCTTCGACTCCTCTTTTATGGTTGCAACTGTCCTTCAGTTGGTCACCGCCTTGTCTAACAGTTGATCTTTCCCCCTCAGCAATCTTTCCCTTGGGCAACTATCTCTAGATTCTGATGTAATATGCCTTTAAAGGATATCAACATGAAGTCACTAGATGGGTAGTGTGTTACCTGTTCCAGTCTTAGTTTCATTTTTGCTCAGAACAGAGCACACACCGAGAGCTCTAATGCCTTCATGTTTTATACCCATGTATAACTGTAGTCATGTGCTTGGTTGTAATAAATTAATCCACAACGCGTTTACCAAATCCCTTATGAGTGATTGATAGCTTGTGTCTTGTGCAGTAAGCAGGCCCAAGTTATTAGATCATTGTAATATTTTACCCTCATTATTGATTGCCTGTGAACAGCATTCTAATGGTAGGTTCTTCATTCAGTTCTGTATTAAATGGTTTATCTCATCTTCTTCATATGAAAGCACCGTGCTTTTCAAACATTTTACGCAGGCTAATATGGTATTGCTTTCAGTGAGTGATATTAAATGTGATATTAAACCATTGTAGAGTAAGGACAGAACCTCATGTGAGAAGAAAACATTGGTCTTTGATGGAGAGAACATTTCAAAGAATCCCTAAACCATGATACAACCATGGAACAGGACGTGTTTGAGGAAATCCCCCAACTCCCCATAAAACATCATCCTGGACTCCTACCAAACGCAAAGCCGAAGCCACCATTAACCACATGAAGAATGGAAAAGCGTCAGAAGTGGATTGGATCCCAGTGTAAATTATTTTTTGTGTACAGATATTTTGATTCTAGACATTTTGCATTTTCTAAACAAAACACTCATTAAACATTATAGAATCCTCATAATAAACAGCCAACCCATCATCTCGCCCTGTATGCCCCATTTTATATTTACAAAACAAACCCCGCCAATGCCCCCTACCACTGATGATTACCAATTCTTGAAGAAGAAGATGAACAGCCTCCACTTCGAATAGAACCCCTCCTCCGTCCCCTGATGGCAAACTTAATCTTCTTCAAATTCAGAAATTCCAACAGGTCACCTACCCACACCGTTGCCCTTGGTGGCTCCAGAGCCCACCGCCCTAGCACACTCCTCCTCGGGGTTATCAGGGAGGCAAAGGTCAAAGCATCAGCTTCTCTCCCCTCCTGCACTCCATCTGAACCGATACCCCAAATATTGCTATTCAGGGCTCGGTGCCACCTTTACCCCTAAAATCGCCAACATTGTCCCAGAAAAGGACTCCCAAAATCCCATCAATTTTAGACGGAACTGGAACATGTGTGTGTGGCTCACCAGTCCCTTCAAACACCGCTCGCATCTATCCTCCACTTCCGGGAAAAACCCATTCATGTGTGTATTGGTCATATGCGCTCTGCACCACTGTGAGCTAAATCAGACTCAATCTCGCATATGAGGAGGTCGAGTTTATCCTCTGTAAAGCCATAATCCACACCCCCCCCCCCCCTCAAATCCACCACTCGTCCTCCCACTTTCTCTTTACCTCCTCTAATGAGGCCCTCTCCCTCTCCATCAACTGCCCTTAGATATCGGAGATCTTACCCACTCCTATCTCAGAAACAATTTTTTCCAGCAACAAAGGGGATGGTAACCATGGAAACGTGAGCAGTTCCTTCCTCGCAAAGTTGCTAACCTGTAAGTACTGGAACCCATATCCTTTCAGAAGCTGGAAATTTTCTACTAGTTCCGCCAGTCCTGTAAATCCATCTTTCACAAACAAATCCCTATAACTCTCTAACCCCTCCCATACCCAAACCCTGTATGTTGAATCCAACAACACTGGAATAAATCTATGGTTCCCACATATCGGTGCCCACAGCGACATTCCCTCCAGCAAAAAATGTTGCTTAAACAGGTTCCAAACTCTGAATGAGGCTACAACTACTGGATTCGTAGAGTACTTGGCTGGTGAGAAGGGAAGCGGAGCTATCACCAGTGACCTCATACTCGACTCTATTCAGGAAGCTTCCTCCATTCGCCTTCGAAATGACCCTCTCTTTCTGCGACTCATTTATAAACCTTCTCGATATTTGCCGACCAATAATAGTTCATCAGGTTCGGCAAAGCCAACCCCCCTGACCACCTGTCCCTCTGCAAAAATGCGTTCTGGATCCAAAAATAATTTGGGCAGGAAAATTGGGAGACTCTGGAAAATAAGTAAGAACTTTGGAAGGATCGTGAGTTTCACAGTTTTAACCTGCCCTGAAAAGCAATAGCAGGAGAACATCCAACCTCTTTAAATCTCCCTTCACCCATTTCACCAGGTTGGCCAAATTGTGCAGCAAAGCCCAGCTATGAGCAACAGTGCTAACCACTCTGCTACTGTGCCGACCTGTACCAAAGAGGACAATGGAAGCACTTCAAAGACACCCTGAAGGCTTACCTCAAAAAATGCAACATAATCTGCCTGGGAGACTTACTTGGTGGAAACTCTTGATTGATGGGGCACAATTCTTTGAGACTAGAAACTGAGCTTTTGAAAGGAATTCCAGTGATCTGGAGTCCAAGGATCGATCCCACCTCCTGGAAACATCTCCTAAATGTGTGGTTGAAGATGCGGCTCTCGGACCGGGCTCATCAGCCACACAAGAACCCACAGAACCCATGACTAGTGACATGGAGTTTCTTTGGTGGACAATCATCCTCGTTAGCGGGTGATCGGAATTATTAGGAAAACCTCTGACACTTCCCTATTAATAAGCAAAATAAAGGATGTTGGCATTTCCCACTAACTCATTTGCTCTGGAAGCTGCTATCCTTTAAATCTATCTTGGAAATGTTTCCAACGACAGTAGTTATCTGAGTGCCAGATGAATATTGACATTTTTCCAATGCATTCTTTTGCTCCACTGCTTAAAAGTTCTTAATTATGTGAACTGTATTTTTCATCCAGCAATTCTGACATTGTACGGATTCGACCTTTTAAATTTTTGAAAGAGAAATAAAGCGTTACTTGCTTTCTAAATGTTTAAATTAACATTATACAGAAATAGTCACGAATATGTTAAATCCAAATTGCTGACAGCCAGCTTGTGTGATCTGGATTTAATTGATTATTGAAACATTGTCAGATATTAATTGTCAAGGTAACTATCTCTAAATTAGGCACTCAATCTGTGATGGAACACGAACACTTAGTGATGTAAGGAGAATGCCAATAAATGTTTGTGCTCCATCAACAATAAAAGGCCGTTGTTCAAAAACTTAAATATTTTTAAAAATAATATCAAAAATACCACGCCTCATTCCCTCCTCAAACCAAGGAATCAAATGCTTCTCCCTGTCTGCCAATTCAATCTTGCAGCCAGCTGCTGAGAAGTTCAAGAAAACAGGCTGGCTGAGATAAAGAAATGGAAGTGTCAGTCTGTGTCCTACCGATCAATGACACAGCTGTTAGCCGGTACTTGAAAGAGAAATAGATCTGGGGCAGCACGGTAGCATGGTGGTTAGCATAAATGCTTCACAGCTCCAGGGTCCCAGGTTCAGTTCCCGGCTGGGTCACTGTCTGTGCGGAGTCTGCACGTGCTCCCCGTGTGTGCGTGGGTTTCCTCCGGGTGCTCCGGTTTCCTCCCACAGTCCAAAGATGTGCGGGTTAGGTGGATTGGCCATGCTAAATTGCCCGTAGTGTCCTAAAAAGTAAGGTTAATGGGGGGGGGGGGGGGTTGCTGGGTTACGGGTATAGGGTGGATACGTGGGTTTGAGTAGGGTGATCATTGCTCGGCACAACATCGAGGGCCGAAGGGCCTGTTCTGTGCTGTACTGTTCTATCTATCTATCTATCATATAAAACTTGGAGGAAATCAAATGGATCCAAGACTTGCTAATCCAGTCGTACTCCCCAGTAAAAAGACGAGCTACGGCACAGTTGAATGAAAGATTGTATACTGCAGATTAATTCAGCTTTTGACATTATCATTCAATATGGAATTGCAAGTAATGTAGATTCATGCTGCTAATTACATAAGATCGGCCCATTCATTTTCCACATCTATACTATGCCCACTTGATGCTTTTGGCTAGTCATTGCAGCCACATTCAGTATGTATCCCTTCATGTAATACAATTGTATTTTATCATATGATTTAGACTACTTGGTTCAGTTGTTCTAGCAGGAGGACAGTTTCAATGTGATTTTTGCTCACTGAAGCAATACCCTAATCCCACAGAGTTTGGCTTCAGACTGTACCATCTACACACAACAGCCAGTTCTATCACGGTCTGCAGGCGGATCAATATTAGCAGAAACTGGTGACTTCTTGAACAACCCTTCTGACAGACTCCAGCAGTGCATCTGACTTGTTTAATTTACACCAGCAAGTTTCATTAGCTGTTTGCTTGGTAATAGTCTGCTGAACATCTGCTATTAAACAGGCTGAAGCAAAACTGAAAGTGCTTCCTGTTCAGCCTGAAATGTAAAAAATGAGCATTTTCAGTCAGCTGAAACAATACTTTCATGGTAAGAAAATCAGTCTATTGCCGAAATCCGTCTATTGCCAAATAAGGAATATTATTTTAGTCATAGATAAATGTTCTGCACATAGGATGTCCCATGTTTAATGATTCTGCCTCTTGTATATTTTCAATGTAATGCGTTCGCACCAAATTTGCTTGTACATAGAAATAGATTTTCATGTCTTGCTGTAGAAAAATCTGTGTTACAGCTGCAATTTATTTGAAACTCAATCCTGTATCTGAGAATGTATTTAAGGTGGTTGCCTCAAAATTTACAGATACAAAATATGAATTTAAAAACCATAACACAATGTGAGGGGAAGAAAGACAAAATGAGAACCTGTTTTCATTAGTGAAAGACTGACTGAAATATTGGACTGTAAATGTACTGATGTTAGAGCATTCATAACAGAACGATACTGGAGGCTCTGTTGGCAAGGCCTGAAAATCATGGCTTCACGCAGTAAGTGCAGAACTCTGCAAAGCTCAGAGCACAAGAAATAAAACAACAGTATACTCGTGTCAGTCTTTAATGGCGAATAAGTACTGGATTTGCATTAGATTCAACTAGATCTGCAGCAGCGTTTACTCCAAGCAATGGGTTTACTTTCAGAAAAAAATATACTGAGACTTTTAGCATCTAAATCTTTTGCAGAAAGTAGCATTAATGCAAGTAGTCAAAAACCACTGGGTGTGGCGCACTGTAGCTGTGGATTGATAAGCACACATTAACATATAGATGCCATTTTTATTCATTACGCATCAGTCTTTGTGCATCACCATGAAAGAAAGAAATAAATCTGCAATATTAGAACAGGAACATTTACTGAGCGCCCGACTGGTGAAACTCTTCAGCAGTTTATGAATGTAAGATGCTCTTTAGAAAAGCAGATTCGGGCTGCAAAGCTCAGAAATAGTTCGATCAACATGGGAGTCGGCACTACTCCAATAACAGGCGAAAAGTAGGGGCTGCACGGTGGTGCAGTGGTTAGCACTGCAGTCTCACGACGCCAAGGTCCCAGGTTCGGCCCCAGCTCTGGGTCACTGTCTGTGTGGAGTTTGCACATTCCCCCTGTGTTTGCGTGGGTCTCGCCCCCACAACACAAAGATGTGCAGGATAGGTGGATTGGACACGCTAAATTGCATCTTAATTGGAAAAAATTAATTGGGTACTCTATATTTATTTTAGAAAAAACAGAGGAAAAGTTCTTCTTCTGGAAAATACTGGGTAGTAATTGTAAAGCATTACTGGGAAGAGAATCGCACGTCAGCCGAATATGAAGGCTGGCAGCAGGTGCTGGGATGTGCTGCAAGATTAATTTATCTCAAGAGGGTTGGAATATAAAAGCAGCGATGTGCTACTGAGCCTTTATAAGGCTCTGGTTAGGCCCCATTTGGAGTACTGTGTCCAGTTTTGGGCCCCACATCTCAGGAAGGACATACTGGCACTGGAGCGTGTCCAGCGGAGATTCACACGGATGATCCCTGGAATGGCGGGTCTAGCATATGAGGAACGGCTGGCGTTCCTGGGATTGTATTCATTGGAGTTCAGAAGGTTAAGGGGAGATCTAATAGAAACTTACAAGATAATACATGGCTTAGAAAGGATGGACGCAAAGAAACTGTTTCCGTTAGGCGAGGAGTCGAGGACCCGTGGGCACAGCCTTAGAATTAGAGGGGGTAAATTCAAAACAGAAATGCGGAGACATTTCTTCAGCCAGAGAGTGGTGGGCCTGTGGAATTCATTGCCGCAGAGTGCAGTGGAGGCCGGGACGCTAAATGGCTTCAAGGCAGAGATAGATAAATTCTTGATGTCGCGAGGAATTAAGGGCTATGGGGAGAATGCTGGGAGGTGGAGTTGAAATGCCCATCAGCCATGATTGAATGGCGGAGTGGACTCGATGGGCCGAATGGCCTTACTTCCACTCCTATGTCTTATGGTCTTATGGTCTAAGATGGTGCCAGAGTCAGAGGACCCCGGTGCCAGGAACCAACAGAGCCAGGGTTGCGGTGCAGAGGGCAACTTGTCTGGGGGAAAGGTTGGAGTGGGAGTGGGGATGGAAGGGAGGGGGCAGGACCACATGTGGGGGCAAGGGCTGCAGTACAGCACAGGACCACCACGTAGCCAGTTGAACCTGGTTGGGCACAGGGGTAACTGCCATTTTAACATGTCTGCCTTACACACACTACAGAGAATGGATTTTCATATAAAACCAGAAATGGTTGGAATCTGCCTAGTTGCCACAGCCCTGGCAGCCACCATGAGGCTGTACAAACAGGAGCTGCTCAGAGAGAACCCTACAGAACAGGAGTCTGCCCCAGAGGAGCAGTGACCAACTGGTGAGGATGGAGAGCCGGCTTCCCAACAGGCCAAGGAGCAGGTGGCAAGGCAGCGTCACATCAGGACAGGCAGTGCCTGTCATTCGAGGTCTTGCCAGACTGAGCGTGTCATCAATGACTCCGGTTGAGCAGGGACCATGCAACATCTCGACCGCATCATGATGCATCTGGAACTGCGGGGGTATGAGGGACGACACCCGCTCCCGTGATGATCATCCTGAACTTCTCCGCAATATGGTCTTTCCAGGCGCCAAGTCGGGATCTGTCTAGGATGTCACTGACTTCCATGCACAGGTGCATCCACGTCGTTACGGATGCCTAGTATGCACAATGCATCAAGCTGAATATATTTGAACCAGATTGCCCGGCAAGGTAATTCATCACCACCACTGGGATACCCCAAGTACAGAGGATGATTGATGGGTCCCCATCAATGAGCAGCGCCACATGAGAGACTGGCCTTCACAAACGGAGAAGATTTCCACTCGATGAATGTGCAGTTGGTGTGTGACCACCACATGCTCATCATCCACGTTTGCATCCGATACCCGGGCAGCATGTATGATGCCTTCATCTTGGCACACACGGCAGTACCAGATACCTTTAAAATGTATCTTCTGGTGAGGAGTTGGCTATTGGGCGACAGGGGTTATCCTCTGCACTTGTGGCTGAAGACACATACTTGGAGGCCTCAGATTGAAGTGGAGAACTGCTACAACAAGTGCATGTAGCGACCAGAGGTGTGCTTAACGGTGCATTGGCATCCTGAAGGTGGATTCAGGTGCTTGGACCACTCGGGTGGGGTCTTCCAGTATAGCGCTGGGAGGATCTTGCACATTGTGGTGGCCTGCGTCTTCCATAACATTATACAGCAGAGGGGTGACAAGCTGGAGAGGGAGGATAAGCACCAGGCCTCGTCCGACAAGAAGGATGCAGAGGAGGGCCAGGATGGGCAGTGCATGGGGCCCGAGCAGTCACTGGAGACTGCGCAATGTGTGTGCCTGGGCCTCCGCACACGAGACATCAACACCAGGTTCACCGAGTAGGGACGGCTCGACCATCCTGACCCATCCCCACCCATCCACACCCCACTCAGTGCAATCACCCCCTCTCCTGTGCACTCTCCCTGCTCCAAACAACCTGGCTCCCGCCCACTCACCCCCCCCTCCCCGCCCCACCCCCCTCCCACCAGCAACTGCGCCCCACTCTATACTTCCAACCTGCCAAACTATGGGGTGCATGATTTGGGTTCGCAGTATCAGCGGGTCCGGTCCGTGGGATGGAGGACGATGATTATCTGCTCCGCGATGAGCACTGGTGCTCTGCATCGTTGGAAGCAGTCTGACTCCTGCCCTCGGTGATCCCTGCAAGCATGCTGGCCAATCCATCTCACGGTCCCATCAAACCCCTGGGGTGGCGGTAGATGGACAGGGTCCGGGATGGATGAATGGGTGTGTGGGCCAGGTAACAGACAGTGTGTAGTGGCCATCCTGGGGGCCCTGGTTGGTGGCCATCTGCAACGCTTGCACTCCACACCAGCGGGCTCCCACCAGCCAGCTCATCACTCGCAAACATATGACAGAGCACCGAGGCAGTTTGGAATGTTGGTGAACGGGTGTTTATTGTGCTATTTACAGTGTTGTGCCCTTGCCCCTTTTACTTACCTTTGTGCTGCATCCATGCCAACTTAACTGGTGTCTACCTTACTGGCCTTACGGGCCCTAATATTCCGGCTAGGTGGTTTCCCAGGCAGTACATCAGGAGTGGAGGCGGCCTGCTTGATTCGCATCCTGTGACCTGGAACCTCTTTGGTGGTCATCCTCTGAAGCGACAAGCCCTGCATGGGTCCAGCTGTCTTCCGGGTATCACAGGTGGCATGGTGCCACACTGTACTGCCTGTTACACTTTGGATGTACCAGGAATCAGCAGGAGGGATTCAGAGGCTCTGGGTGTTTCGGCACCTCCCCTGTGGGAGTCACCAGCATGGGCCCCATCACCTCCTCCTCCCTTGATGGCTCCACGGCTACTCTTTGGGACGGGGGCTGCAGCCGGAGCGAGCTTTGTGGACTGCCACATCATCTGACGCAGCTAGTCCTGGAGCCCCGATCTCGTATCAATCAGAATCTCCGTGGTTCGGCCATGAAGCACAGGTACCATGCCAGGTTCCTCTGTGTCTGGTTCAGGTCAACCAGTGCCAGGCCAATGCTGTCAACGCCCGCAGCCATGGCCCGTGATTGGGCCATGCTCTGGAGCACTGCTGAGATGTCCTGGTACATGGTTACCTGAGACATGGCGCCCTGTCCTGTGCCTCTGCCACCACCCACACAGAGTACCCCAGACCCTGAACATCCTGACCTATGGCTGGTACTGTCACATCCAAGGCCACCCCCGCAGATGCCACGCATGTGGTGGCACACATGATTGACACCGCCTTCTGCCCCTGCAGGTGGTTGGACTCCTCCAACTGCACCTGCAGCTGCTGGATGGTTGCTGATACCTCCTGCTGTAGTCCATGGCTCTGTGTCTGCATCTCCAATGTTAATGGGACCACCGTTTCCAGAAGCCCGAAACCTGTCTGGAAGGCAGCTAGCCCCTATGGTCATGGCACCCTCTAACCGTCCGCCCGCTGTAGCCATCTGGGATGGCCACTTCCAGAACACAAAAGGGACGCTCACAAAGAATGTAGGGAGATGTGGACAATGCTACACAGCAAGCAGGCACAGTGCCTGAATATATATTTGGGACGCAGTTACCAGACGGAATCGAAACTCTGGATCGGTCAGCATATTGATGGCCTATCTCCAAGAAACAAAGGACTAACACTCAGGTAGTTGATACTGTTGCAGACATCCCGGCACGAGAAAGGCACAAACAAAGCAAGGCCAACGTCCACCTAAGGCACGCCCAGCCATCAGGGCACCCACCCCTTTATTGGTCAAGATCAATAACAATGATCGAGAAGCGGCCCAATTAATTTAGCCAAGTTGAAGGCCCGCCTAAAAGTGCGCGAAGCCTCTCCAAGTATAAAAAGGAACCCCCACGAGAGATTGGCTCTTTTGGATTTGGCTCTCAGGCGGAGAGACCCATCCACCAGCATCACCAGAAACAAGTAAGTTCAAGGTCAACTCTCGCTACCAGATGGACCACCTTAGCTGTTCTCCTGTTACCTCTTCAAATGCAACAGCCTCAGATCCGAACAACGGCCATTGTTCCTCTGACTAAGTGGGCGCCCGAAGTTAAGTATAGACATTAGCGTTAGAGATAGTTTAGTCTGTAGTACTGTTGTGCATGAGTAGATCTTACTGTGTGTGTAAATAAATAGTACTGACTTTGAACTAACTAACTGGTGTATTGGCTCTTTGATCGGTATTCTGGTTGAACCTTGTGGCGGTATCGAGAGATACCTGGCGACTCTGAAAGTAAACATAATTAGGATTAAAGAAGGCGACCATATTGATTGCTATATTTATAGCAAGTAAACAGAGCAACACCACTCAGGGATTCCTACCTTCACATGATGTACTGCAGCATGTGCATGATGCCCACCGGATAGTGCCCCAGGAGCCTTTTCACTAAAGTGCCGAAACGAGCTAAGACTCTCTGGGGTGGTGGAGAGTGCCAGTGATAGTACTGCTGAGAATTCGGTGTCATCTCTGGACGTATCCTCTGGGGTGTCGTGGGGTTGTGGCTCGGTGGGTGGCGGGGAGGGGGGTGGTGTTGAAAGCTGGCGGGGCATAGGGTGTCGGGGGGGGGGATAGAATGCCACACGTGCCATAAGGACACCACAATCCATTTGGTGTTCACTTGCTTTCCCGATGCCTACCTCTGCCTCAGCGACTGCCCGCTCACCCGGCCCACCAACCAGGTCCAATGCCCTCTGCTCTGCTCTTCCTATTGTCTCTCTCTCTCTCTCCCTGCGGTTGTGGCCCTCCTTCTCCTGGGGTCGGGGGGGGGGGGGGGGGGAGACAATGCACAGTGTAAGACAGTGTAGGGTGCAGTGCATGTGAATTGCCGGCGGGTGGAGTTTGATCGTCCCCAAAAGGGGAGGGTACAGGTGTGTGGGGCGGAGATTGATGCCAAGGGCACGGTGGTGGAGGTGGCTCACCCTGACTGTCTGGAGGGGGTCGCTCACCTTCATCCAATGTGCTTGCCGGTCTGCCTGGTGGGGGTAGGCCTGGCGGTGTTTATGGATGTGTGGGGTGTGGAACAGTGTTGGTGTTGGGGGCACGGAGATGGTGACTCACCTGGGTCGCCCTTAGTGGGTCGTACAGCTTATTCCTGAATTGTCTCCCACACCCCATCTGCAAATTCGGGGCTGCTATTCGGGGTGGCATCATCTTGGTGCGAATGAGTGTATGTGGGGAGTAGCATGCTTATATTCGGCTGCAGCCTGTCAGGCTCTCCAATGTCAAACCCGATCCCAGCGAATCAGACACTGGTGTTGGTTGGAATTACACTGGTTCCACATGGTGCCGGTGCTAGCCTATTAACCTGAGTCCCTCCGGGACTGGCACCGCTTTAATCAGCCTCGAACTCTCACGGTTCAGTCCCACCATCAGCACTTAGACTCTCAAACAGAGAACCTGCCCCATTATGTTATTAGGAACGGTTCGGTTTTACAAATTAGACTTTTTAAAAGGGTCCAAGATCAGCAAATAAACAGTTTAACCCAATGCACTATATAAATCATGATAAAAAGGTACATTTAAGGCTGAGTTTATAATTCCTTGGTAATGTAGGGCATTGCCTGAGATGCACAAGAGCAAGCAGAAATGAGAACATCTTCACAATAACAGAAGACACAACGTTACAAAAAAGACAGTAGCATGTAGTTCAGAACAAATGGTGAAAGATTATCTTCATGAATAAGCCATAGGAATTTAACCACCTTTTCAGCTAAAATCTCTATCAGTGAAGTTGACTTCACCCAGATTATAAAAGCTGGAAGCAGCGTTAGTTCTGCTGTTAAAGGTTTCGTTCCATTTCTGCCTTTCTTTGAACTGTACAACTTAGAAATATTCATCGGGGAATACCTAACTCTATTAAAATGTCAGTGCAAAAGGACCTTTTTATTCATTCCAGTACAATAGATTTTTTTCTTTTCTAAATGTTGTATAAAAGGTTGCCTGAAACTACATCAGATCTCACCTAGACCTTTGCCTCCAATCTGTGTTCTTGGATGGCATGTTGTATTCCCCTGCTAAAATACTGGAAGGTAAACTTTTAGACTATTTCATTTAAACCTTGTGGGAAATACTTTTGTAATGAAACAAAAGTGAAAGTAGTTATCCTATCAAATTGCATTAGGGTTCCATGTTTTATTTGTTTTGGGCAAATCATTACTTTTGAATAAACATTCGCCCCCACCTTATTCCCACACTCAGCCAAGAGGTAGCTTGGCCACAATTTGTCTACTTTTTTTCAATTCCTCCCCATTTTGTTCACTTGGGAGTATGGAGGTCGGCATGAAGGTGACTAAAATTTGGTTGCTTCACTTACATTGTTATGGTGCCGTACCACTTCACATTGTTTCTATTCAAATAATCATGTAATGCCTTCTTGAATGCCTTGATTGAATCTGCCTCAGTAACTCTTCCAGGCAGTGCGGTTCCAAACCCGAACCACTCACTGTGTGAACAAGATTTTTCTGACATCACATCTGCTTCCTTTGCAAATCTCTTTGAGCCTGTGCCCTCTTACTCTTGATCCTTTTATGAGCGGGAACAGTTTCTCCCCATCTACTCTGCTCAGTTAATAATAATAATAATCAGTTAATTGTCACAAGTAGGTTTACATTAACACTGCAATGAAGTAACTGTGAAAAGCTCTTAGTCGCCACATTCCGGTGCCTGTTCGAGTACACAGAGAGAGAATTCAGAATGTTCAAGTTAATACGTCTTTCAGGACTTGTGGGAGGACACCGGAGCACCTGGAGGAAACCAACGCAGACACGGGGAGAACTCACAGACAGTGACACAAGCCAGGAATCAAACCTGGACCCTGGCACTGTGAAGCCATAGTTCTAAACACTATGCTACCGTGCTGCCCTCATGATTTTGATGAACATCTCTTTCAAATCTCCTCTTAGCCTTCTTTTCTCCAAGACGAAAAGTCCCAACCTCTCTAATCTATCCTCATAACTGAACTTTGCCAACCCTGAAACCATTCTTGTAACCTATTTGGTGCTCTCTCTAATGTGTTCACATACTTTCTATAATATGGCACCCAAAACCCGACACAATACTCCTGCTGAGGTCTAACTAGCGTCTTGTATATGTCCAGCGCAATCTCATGCTCTTGTATTCTATGCCGCAATTAATAAGCCAAGGGATACTATATGCTTTATTAACTGCTCTCTCCACCTCTCCTGCCAGCTTCAATGATCCATTCACATATACACTCAGGGCCTTTTACCCTTGCACCCCTTAAGAACTTCCCCTATTTTCTATTGGGTGGGATCTACCGGCTGCGTTGCGCCCGACCGGGAGCATGGCGTGGCCAGTAGATGCCGGGAGGTGCCTCCCGCAGACTTCTCAGCAGCCCGTACTCCTCGCACGATTTACCTGGACATTGCGAGGTGGCGCACACAAAGGGCATGACAAAGCCACGTACACCTAAGTAGAGTGGCACAGTAGCACAGTGGATAGCAGTGCCAGGGACACAGGTTCTTTTCCTGGCTTAGCTCACTGTATGTGTGGAGTTTGTACGTTCTCTCTGTGTCTGCATGGTGCTCCGGTTTCCTCCCACAAGTCCCAAAAGACGTGCTTCTTAGGTGAATTGGACATTCTGAATTCTCCCTCTGTGTACCCGAACAGGAGTGTGGCGACTGGGGGGTTTTCACAGTAACTTCATTGCAGTGTTAATGTGACACTAATAAAGCTTATTATTATTATTTTAAGCCTATAAAGGCGTACTCATCCAGGATCTACTGTCCTCCGGGCATCTAACGGCTTCCTCAGGTAGACCTCAGCCAGGTGCAGTTCAGCACTGGTCCACACAAAAGTGGACCAGGTGGAACGGTTCCCGGAGGGTGGGAGGGGGGTCCTGGGCCATTAAAGGCTCGTGGATGGCTAGGGACAGTGCAGGGGGGCCCCATGCCACTCCTCCCAGGAACGCGAGCACCTTGGTACTGCCACCCTGGCAATGCCAAGGTGCCTGGGTGGTACTGCAAAATTGGCAGGAGAACTACCAGGCTGCCCATGCGGCATTGCCAAGGGTCACCAGCCCTGCTTACAAGGGAGAGTAGAACTTTAAACTGATCCTGCACAATGAAGCCCGTAGCCCTGCCTCCGACTGGATCAGCCCCACGATTCAGGGATGCCGATTTGGGCAGAATATTGGACGCGGTTGAAACCAAATGGGGTGCCCTGTTCCCTGAGGGGCTTGGAAGGTCAACCATAAGGCAGCGTGGAATATAAGGAAAGTAGGAAGGAACTTAAGCAAGGAGTCAGGAGGGCTAGAAAGGGTCACGAAACGTCATTGGCAAATAGGGTTAAGGAAAATCCCAAGGCTTTTTACTCGGACATAAAAAGCAAGAGGGTAGCCAGAGAAAGGGTTGTCCCACTGAAGGATAGGCAAGGGAATCTATGTGTGGAGACAGAGGAAACGGGTGAGGTACTAAATGAATACTTTGCATCAGTATTCACCAAAGAGAAGGAATTGGTGGATGTTGAGTCTGGAGAAGGGTGTGTAGATAGTCTGGGTCACATTGAGATCCAAAAAGACGAGGTGTTGGGCGTCTTGAAAAATATTAAGGTAGATAAGTCCACAGGGCCTGATGGGATCTACCCCAGAATACTGAAGGAGGCTAGAGAGGAAATTGCTGAGGCCTTGACAAAAATCTTTGGATCCTCACTGTCTTCAGGTGATGTCCCGGAGGACTTGGAAATAGCCAATGTTGTCCCTTTGTTTAAGAAAGATAGCAAGGATAATCCAGGGAACTACAGGCCGATGAGCCTTACATCAGTGGTAGGGAAATTACTGGAGAGAATTCTTCGAGACAGGATCTGCTCCCATTTGGAAGCAAATGGATGTATTAGTGAGAGGCAGCATGGTTTTGTGAAGGGGAGGTCGTGTCTCACTAACTTGATAGAGTTTTTCGAAGAGGTCACAAAGATGATTGATGCAGGTAGGGCAGTGGATGTTGTCTATATAGACTTCAGTAAAGCCTTTGACAAGGTCCCTCATGCTAGCCTGGTACAAAAGGTGAAGTCACACGGGATCAGGGGTGAGCTGGCAAGGTGGATACAGAATTGGCTAGGTCATAGAAGGCAGAGAGTAGCAATGGAAGGGTGCTTTTCTAATTGGAGGGCTGTGACTAGTGGTGTTCCACAGGGATCATTGCTGGGACCTTTGCTGTTCGTAGTATATATAAATGATTTGGAGGAAAATGTAACTGGTCTGATTAGTAAGTCTGCAGATGACAAAGGTTGGTGGAATTGCTGACAGCGATGAGGACTGTCAGAGGATACAGCAGGATTTAGATCATTTGGAAACTTGGGCGGAGAGATGGCAGATGGAGTTTAATCTGGATAAATGTGAGGTAATGCATTTTGGAAGGTCTAATGCAGGTAATACAGTGAATTGTAGAACTCTCAAGAGTATTGAAAGTCAGAGAGATCTAGGTGTACAGGTCCACAGGTCACTGAAAGGGGCAACACAGGTGGAGAAAGTAGTCAAGAAGGTATACGGCATTGAGTATAAGGATTGGCAAGTGACGTTGCAGCTGTACAGAACCTTAGTTAGGCCACATTTGGAGTATACTGTCCAATTCTGGTCGCCACACTACCAGAAGGATGTGGAGGCGTTAGAGAGGGTGCAGAAGAGATTTACCAGGATGTTGCCTGGTATGGAGGACAATAGCTGTGAGGAGCGGTTGAATAAACTCATTTTGTTCTCACTGGAATGACGGAGGTTGAGGGGCGACCTGATTGAGGTCTACAAAATTATGAGGGGCAGAGACAGTGTGGATAGTCAGAGGCTTTTCCCCAGGATAGAGGGGTCAATTACTAGGGGGCATAGGTTTAAGGTGCGATGGACAAGGTTTAGATGTACGAGGCAAGTTTTTTACACAGAGGGTAGTGGGTGCCTGGAACTCGCTGCCGGAGGAGGTGGTGGAAGCAGGGACGATAGTGACATTTAAGGGGCATCTTGACAAATACATGAATAGGATGGGAATAGAGGGATATGGACCCAGGAAGTGTAGAAGATTGTAGTTTAGTGGGGCAGCATGGGTGGCACAGGCCTTGGATGGCCGAAGGGCCTGTTCCTGTGCTGTACTTTTCTTTGTTCTTTGTTCTTTCTTCAGCCAATACAACCTGGGAGGAAGTGGCAGCGGCCATCAGTGCGGACAGTGTGACCAGGAGGGCCGTCATCCAGTGACGTATGAAGATCAATGGCCTCGACCGAGCCACACGGGTGAGTTGGCACGGGTCCCCACTGGATGTTCAGTAGGCCACTGCCTACCACATCCCTTGGCATTTGATGCTGCTGGTGGGCTCCTCCGGCGCCCTGGGGCCAGAGGCCCCAGGACCACTTGCCAGCGGCACATGCCCCGCCATGCCATCCTGTTTCGAGGGCTCACTCTGAGACACGTTGTTGTTCGGGGGGTGGAACTCGGGGAAGCTGGTGGTCGCCGTCGTCACTCCGTAGGATGGTTCCGGGATGGCACCCAAGGGACCCTGGAGTTCACCTCAGGATGGAGGGGCAGTGGATCAAGCCCCGGCTACTCCTTCGTCATCTGGCTTTGCCAGCACTGGCGGCTTCCCAGTGTCTGCAGCATTGTGTTGACGCACTCGGAGATGCTCCTCAATGACTGGGACGTGCTCTGAAGCAATGCCCATCAGTAACAGGGACATTTTCCCCAGCGACCGGGACATGATCTGGAGTACCTCAGCAAGGCTCACCTGAGACTGAGACATGCTCTGCAGCATCTCATCAACGTCCACATGGGACTGGGGCATGTTCCCTAGTGACTGTGACATGCTGTTGAGGCACACAGCCATGGCCATCATTGACTGAGCCATGCCTTGGATACCTCCAATCATGCTGATGGCATTGTGCACCTGGCTCTCCACTGCGGTCACCACCATAACTGTGTGGCATCAATGCCATGCATTGCTGGCGCTATCTCCTGAGCCCGTAGCCTCAGGGACTTCTTCAGTCGGCTATGTGCCAGCTGGAGTGTCACTGACACCCCCTTCTGAATATCACAGCCACACCTTATCGACAGTATTAACTCGGGGTAAATCTGTTCCAGAGGCTCAGCATTTGGGTCCTGGAATCCAGCAAACCTCCGACTGCTGCCTCACCTGGGCGTTTCTGCCTCCACCTGATATGCACTGTGTGGTGATCACCAGAATGTGCACCAGAAGCCTGACCACAACTGTCGCTCATCGAGATGCATATATCTGCGCTGGAGGGTTGGGATGACAGCTGTGCCGCAAATGCGGTTATCTCCTCGAAGCTCCCCTCCAAGGTGTTCTCATTGAAATCATGGGGGGGGGGGGGGGGGGGGGGGGGGGGGGGGGGGGGGGGGAGGAACCTACCCCAGGTGGGCCGGCACCATTGGATGGAGATCCTGTGGGAGAATGGATCAGTGGACAGATGAGTCAGTCTGTATGGCAATAACAATTCACATGCGACCGGTCATCTTGGTGGGGACTGATGAATCCTCACCTCTACACCTTACGCCAACCTCTATGCCGATGACGGATCTGTCCTTGGCTACCTCCCACAACCACCAGGGCCCATTCATTGTAGGGGCTGAGAACTCTGATGTCCGGCACCCCGTCACCCATCTGGGCTCTCTCCTGTCTATGGTGGGCCAGAGGGGGCATCATAGCCACATGCTTTGTTCATCATCAAGGTGTGGGAGGGGGGAGGCGGAGTACAGGGGGGATGGTGAGTATGAGTATAAGAGCTAAAGCTGAGGCAATGCCTGATGAACATTGAAAGACACCCCACATCATCACTGCAAGTGCCCATGAAAGGTTTGTGGCAGCAATTCGATAACACATAGAAAATTAAGTGAGCAATACATACCATGATCTCTCACCTTCAGGATGGCATTTTGACAAACGTCATGTGGTCCCAACACTCCAAGTTTCAGAGAAGACCAGGTGGTTGGTATTTGCTGCTGAGCTTACCAGGCAGCCTATAATTGTTACATTTCACTGGCATGAACCTATGGCTTAAGGGGCTTGTATGCTGGTTCAGAGCAAATCCAATTTCAACACATATTTCAAGGGCATTGTGTCAGCTGCAGCTGTTCTAATGAAGCAAAACTAACATTGCTTCAACATCAAGCCATAAGGCAGATATCAGTGGAGGCGTTGGAATTTGACTGGTCTGGTGTTATCATTGCACAGAGTTTATGTTCACTGTGGTCAAGAAATCAATTCAAGAATTCAAGGTTCGGTTTGCGATAAAAGGTTCAGTTTGAAAGGGAAGGCAAGATGCTGGGATGTTAAGAGCCCACTTTTTAGCCTCACGTTGATGTCTCTGACGTGCATGCAGATTGTGGGGCAAACCTCAATGGACGTCATTGTGGTCAAGGCATTAGCATCTGTGCAGTGAGTTACTGCTAAAAATATGCAGGGTAGGCAGATCACAATGTCAATCAATATGCAATCCTGATTAGTCATGAGTTGCACCATTTTGGAACTCATTCATCCCTCTCTTAACCTCACAGAAGTGAACACATGTTCAGCCACAGAAAGGAACCCCCACCTGTAAGTAGCCATGATGCTGACAGTCTGACTTTGACTGACAGTAGTCTGAGCTCCCATTCCTATACTCAGGTTCTGGGTAGCTGTTGCTTGTGCTACAATGGGAACTGTTTGCCCCATTAGCTATTGGTGTTATCATTGCATTGTGTGCTATTTTGTCCTGCAAGAGAATTGCATCAGAGAGTGTTAGGTAATCTGTTTAAGTGAAGTGTGGGAGTAAGGCATGCAGAAATTCTGATTGTGTGAGGATAAGATAAGTGAGGCTGATTGGGTTGTGTTGAATCAATTCAGGTCTGATGTACAGTTGGTAGGATGAGATGCATTCACTGACCTTGACTACTTGTGTGAGGTAATTGAACTTTTTGCAACACTGCATCAAGATCCTGGGGGCTTAACATCTGACATTGACCTCCACAGTTATCTGCTCTCACTGACCTCTGAACAAATGTCTTGATGTCTGCCCAGCCCCCATCGGGACCAACTATCTTTTCTCCTTTCCGCCTTCTCCACAAAGGCCTCCAGTACAGCATCTGAAAACTTTGCAACCTGGGCCATTCCATTCAATCCTCAATATTTCCCAGGTCACATTCACTTCCTGTACAGCTCTCAGAACCTGCTCCACCCATAATGCATCTTTAAGGAATGCAAGCTAGTTACAAGTGGTGCTAGCCATTCCTGATATTGGCTCTTGTCAATGTGTCCAGCCACGTAACAATATCATTAGCACTGACTGGATACTGAGATGAGCAAGGAGCACCAACCTGGCAAATATGCCTACATTAAAATAAACACATGTGGGATAATGGTACAACACAATCCCTCTCTTTATCTAAGAGGCTGCCAAATTTAACCCTCATCATTTGCTCTATGGTAGAGCACTCTTCATCTTTACCCCACCTAGTGGCTCAGCTGAGAGCTGATTGTTGATTGTTACACGTTTTCAACTTTTCAGAGAAGAAAAATATTGGGTACATTTTCCCAAAAAAAAACAACGGGCGCAATTGAGCGGAAAAATTGCAACGTGCAACCTCGGGCTCATTTGGCGGGGTGTTTCCCAATGGCTGCAGTGCCGAGATGGGGACCGCTATTCAACGGCACTTATCCATTTTGGGTGGCCACTGGAACTTCCCGCACTTTGAAATATTTCCGGGCACAGGGGAGCTGTACTCGGCAGCAGGATCAGCTCCTCAGAGATTGGGGGGCCATTTTGAAAGGCAGCCACGATCTCTACAACTCCCCTTTCAGGACCACCCCTTCCAGGACCACCCCTTTCTGCTGCCCCTTCATACCCCCCATCAACCCTTTTCATGAGCAAGGTCCCTCCGCCCCCACCCCAGGCCCTGACCTGTGGCAATGTCAAACTGGCACCTGGGCACTATGGCACTTCCAGCTTGGCACCCGCTCAGTGCCTCTGTAATCCTGGCAGTGGCAACCGAGCATCCTGGAAGTGGCACATTGTAACTTTCAGGGAGCCCTTCTGCTGACCACTCGGGGGGCTCTAATGAGCTCAGAGACCCCCCACGATGCCATCACACCTGGTCCATGTTTGTAGAAACCAGTACTAATCGGTGATCGGTTAAAGCCGTGCCGGCGCGGCTGTTGACTCCCGGGTACCAGATGAATGCGGCGCCAGGATATATAAATAAGCCTCATGGCTCATTTAAATATCATTATCTGAATCTCGACCAGCGAAGGCATGATCCAGATTGCGCGGGCCCCAGGAGTCGGATGACTTACGTGAGGTTTCGTACCCAGCTAGAAGCCCAATTTGGGGCTCTCCTACAATTCGCCCCTCATGCGCGGCTGTGTGGCAGGTGCAAATCCCCCTGGCCGCAGCTACATCTTCCGGATCGTAACCTTTAGGCATTTGAATTTTTTTTTCCCAGTGTGACTGAAGCGCAAAATATCTGGGGTGGTTTCTCTCAGCCCACGCCGGGCCGGGAATCGCCGGGCAGAGCGCGAATCGCGCGACGATGCCTGATGCCGGTCCGCCAATTCTCCAGTGAGTGCCATTGGCGTCGGTGCGACTCCGGTCAGGGGCCGCGCGCCCTGCCGATCCTCCATCCAGGATGGGCCGAGTGTCGCAAAAAAAGTCCGAGTCCCGCCGGCGCCGTCCACGTGTGGTCTTACCCAGCGGGACCTCGCCGTGCATCCTTTTGGTCGTGGCCTGGTGGGGGGGTGGCGAGGGGTGGTCCAGCCCCGGGGGGGCCTCCGCTGTGGACAGGCCTGCGATTGGGGCCGACCGATTGGTGGGCCGGTCTCTCGGGCTGGGGGTCTCTTTTGCTCCGCGCCGGCCCCTGTAGCCCTACGCCATGTTGCGTCGGGGCCTGCGTGGAGAAGGAAGCCACCGCGCATACACGCAATTGCACCATTGGCAGTTTGCATGCGTGCATTCGCATCTGTTACAACGCACATGCGCAGACTCGCAGCGCATATTTGACGCCGGTATCGGTAGCTGGAGCAGCCTGGGTCGCTCCAATGCCTTGCTGGCCTCCTGAAGGGCTCGGAATCGCTGCTCTTGGGACCGTGTTGACTCCGTCGTAAAACGCGACTCCGTTTATGACGGCGTCAACACTTAGCCTCAGGATCAGAGAATCCTGCCCCGATTCACCCATTCCGGGGGGTCATCTGAGCACTTTAATCAAGGCGGCACTGCACTTAAACAGTTCCACAAGACTTGATCTCACTCAAGCCGGGAGGATGGCAGCTAGATGACCAGCTCCCAGGGTCCCATTGGACCTGTCAAGGCAGCAGAAACACATCTTAAGCAGTGTGTGCACTGCTCAATCGCAGACTGGGTGACGCTTTGAGACTTGGAACGGACCTCTTTATCGGGCGCAGGGATCTGCACTGGCATCATTAGTCATGACTTCAGCAGGTATCCCTTGTCCCCAATGAGCCAACCCTGCAGTCTGTGGTGACCTGTAAATATCCCAAGGATTTGAAGTTGCCCAAGAATGAAGCTATCATGCACGTTCCCTGTAAAATATGCACACAGGTGCATGATCCTCATGTGGTGTCACAGACCATCTGGTCCATAAGGGAGTGGAATCCCCGAAATGGGATTTCCCGATGTCACAGAGATGTAGGGCCATTGATAGCCCAATCCACCTGTGGCAGACCAGGTATGGTGCCATGTCCTGCAGCCCTCTTGCCCTGATGGGCCTGGTTCAGTTTGAAATTAATGTAGCTCACTTCCTTGGCATAGAGTACATCTGTGGTCTCACAGATGCATCTATGGGCAGATGACTGCGAGATGCCACACAAGTCATCTGTTGAGCCCTGGAATGATGCCGTGCCATTGACATTAGGGTTGCCATGACCTTCACGGCCACAGGGAGTGGGTGTCCACCTCCTCCACCTGGCACCAAGTAGGCAAGAATATAGCACTGGTGCCACACTGTTTTCCTGTTCAGGCAGAGTCTCCTGTGGCACATGTTGTCTGGCAGCTCCATGAAGGACACAATGGTCCTCTAAACCCTCAGTCTCTTTCTTCATATTCAAGTCCCCTGTTAGGCCGCTGCTGCCTCCTGCCCTGGAGCCTGCTCTGCAGACCTTGGTCTCCTAGTGCTGGATTCTCCCTGGGTGCAACTGCTCTTTGCTGCTGAAATCTATACTCCTCCAGTGCTGTTATAAGCACTGGCTCCATCCTGAGATCTCTTCGAGAGCTGCGAGGGATGAGTTAGAGAGAGAGAGAGACCCAGCCGTTTACCTTCAGATCCTCCCCTCTCCTGTGTCCTCCCGATCCTAGAATCAGCTATTCCTACACCTTAACTGGTGGTTAGAACTCATCATGTCTCTTTTGACCTTCCAACTTCATCACTTGGCCTGCCCGGTCAATGTCCTCACCCTTTCAGAGTTGCCTGTGGCCTCCCATCTTGTTGTCTGTTATATTACACCTTGTGATAACATATTATTCTTTGCCTTGTGATCCAGAATGGTCTGATGAGTTGATCATAAAGAAATCACCAATCTTTCGATTGAAGCAAAACTGATTTATTGAATAACAATTAAATTAAATAGAGTTTGCACACTCTGCAGAGCTATAACTACTAATAAAGTAAGATTGAGTCTGTTAAACAGTAATCTGTAATCTAGAATTAACTAATTATGTCCTCGTGCTACTTCTCTCTAATCTAAATAACTCCTTTGCTAACACTACCCAAGATACCCTGAGATCTGATATTTATATTGGAAACCCGGTGGTGCCCTCCAGTGTTTGAATTAGACTGAGATGTAATAATTAACCCTTCACTGGCGTACCTATAGACATTTCATTACACCCTCCATTAATATTTCCTCACTGAGGGTTCTTACAGATTGTTGCAGTGGTCGCCTAGCCCTCATCGGCAGGATCAGCTGGACGCTAATGTATACCTTGAAGGCTAATGGATCCTTTGTGGCAGGCACTGGGGTCCAATAATTATGTTGACATCTTCCTCTTGATCCCCTGCACCCAAAGTTTTATCTTTGAAACATGAGTTTTCACTATACCCTTGACTTTGAGAATGTGGGTATCTGACATTGTTAAGGGTTAACTCTGAGGGCCAATTAGTTTGATGAGCAGAAGCCTCAGAAATGCTAGAGGGCACAATCAATCTCCAAACCAGGGACTGGCAAGACTAAGAGGCACCATTCGTACTCAGGCTACATCATCCTGAGATCTCATTGCTGTCAGGCCTTTACACGAAAGACACCTGGACAACCACAGTATGATTTCTAAATGCTTGCCCTAGCACACTAAAAAAAATTTTTTTAATGCACAGCATGTGGAAAGATAGAGTGCTCTGCAAACTTTTAAAAATACACTGCCTGCAGGCTTCAGGACAACACAAACCAGCCACAACCCGCATTCTGTAGGAGGCCCCCATCGCCCCCCTCACCCCCAACCTCCCCCCCCTCACCCCAACCCTACCCATCTCCCCAGTCCCCTTGAACCAGTTCCGCCCCAACCTCATCCCCAATAGGGCTGGACAGCGGGCCCTGTCCCCTTGAACCGCCTGGTAATAGATGGAGACGGGTGTTCAACTACTTACTCCCTCTCAGAAGCCATGGCACCTGGTTTCCATTTTTAAAAAACAGTAGTAACTCACGTCCACGTGACATCACAGTGGTGGGTGGGATGATTCAACGAGGTCTGACGATTCAACTTTAAACTTGCCAATGAGATTAAAATGCATTCAAATCAGATTCTCGCCCTTGCTGGGTGTGAATCTGATCACGGCATCAAGGTGGGCCCGGGAAGATTGCGATCAGAATCTCGCCGGCGCAAATCATGTTTTTGACCTTTCATAATATTTTGCAGCCATTCTGGGATTTGCGGCCACAGCTAACAGACCCTCAAAATACTGCCCATTAAAACTATCCTTGTGTAATCCCCCCCCATTATGGAGACAAAATCAGAGCTATAACCAAAAATTATTGATGTTAAATACTTTTTCAAAGTTGGTGGTGGTTCAAAACAAGAAAATATGTTGCTCCCTGACACCTTGTGAGGGAATGTTTCTGTACTTTCTGATCGAGTACCAATTGGAAAGATAAATTACGTGACACTTTTTGCAATACAGACACTCCTTTTGAACAACTTGTTTTCCTTCCAATGTGATTATTATTTTGACAGGAGTACATGCCATAAAAATTGTCTCAGAGAATCTGACATTGGTACACAATTTATACGGTCAACAAATTAACAAAACGATTGTCAGCATTTAATAAAACAAATAGAGTGGACAATACAAAGAAATAAACAGGAAGAAGAGCATAATATTGTTTGGCCAAATGGAAAAGAATATTAAATCAATATAGCGTGATCATTAATTTAATATGTCAAAGTCTGTGGCTCCAGTGTTGTGAGCATGTGTCAATATTGACTACAAAAAGATGTTACTGGCCAAGTCCCGAGCTTATTTGAGCCTGAAGAAATGTTATTCCAGCTCACCTTGTGGAAACAGATGATGACGTGTCTAACCTACACACCATGGTTTATTTTTACAGGGCACTTTGGGACGAGATTGCTCTTGTCAGTGACCTTTGCAAAAATAACGGTGTGTTCACCTGCAACTGTGCCTTTCTTCCTCCACTGCTAACCTCTATTCATTTCTACATCTCGCACATTAAGATACAAGTTAATTTTAGGGTTGAGATTTTGGAACTCAAAATCATGGAGGGCAGTGCAGGTCAGCAGCAACACAAAGTTATTTCTATGTAGCCCAGATGCACATTCCTGCTTCATGGGGCTTCCAAAAAATAATCTCACACTTAAGCTTGGAGTTTCATCCTTGAGGTGGCTGGTGAGAGTCAGGAAAATTCTTGGTTCCATCTGCCCACCTCAGAAGAAGGTGCCAGCAGAGGCGGGAACTTCTTTGCCAAAGGGTAAGTGCGGGACTCATACAAAATGAGGCTACCTTTAGAGTACTAAAACAATCATGCCCCAAAGAAACATTGTTTGATTAAGAGCTCAAACTCTCTGATTTCTGCTGTCAATCTCACAATGTTTGTTTGCATATGTTAAGTGGTTTAAAACTGCTGGAGGGTTATGTTCTTGATTCTTTAAAGGGTTTGAAGGATTGACACATTTATTAGTTTGTGGTGAAATGATTTTTTTCAAAATAAGAGAAAGTTATGAATCAACTACTATTTTTAAAAGTTTTTTGCTCTAAATCCAACTGTACAATTTTTGATTAATTGTTTCTAGGCCATGTACAGTGGGTCAATAGGCATAGATGTGACATAGATGGGAATAGGGAATATGAGGGGTCATGGAGTGATGGATGGGCATAGGTTGGCATGGGGGCCCAGGTGATGATATTTTGTGCTTACCTTTGAAAAGGTCTCCTCATGCATGCTAGGATTCAAGATTCCTCTGAGGGGTAGTGAACCATGACTTGCTAAAAATCTTGCCCAACTCCAAGAAAATTGTAGAAGAGTAGGAGATGCTGATCTCCACAGTGGAACCGGCAGGTTTGAAATGCTGGATTTTGACAGGAATGAACCGGCACTCTTTAGAGTTACTCCTGAAAATCAGGCAGTCCAGGAATGGGTTTGGGAATCTTGGAATCAGGAATTACATGACAGTTTTCAAGGTGTCATGTGAGAGTACCTTTACAAAATGGGTGTTTATAAATGGGTGTGATATAAGTATCTGTAGTGAGAGTACCTTTAAGAAATGGGAATTTACTACTACAGTGATATCAGAGAGTGGGTGGAACTGGGCTGTCTGTCAGCTTTTTACTTTCGTTTTAGACTGTTTGCTGCAGGGTGTGTTTTAGTTTCGTTTTCAGAGCTGGATAGCTGCAGTCACAGCCAGAAGGTGTATGAGTCTCTCTCTCTGTAATCTAAAGACTGTAAATCAATCCTTTGGTGATGTAAAACTAATACTGTTCTCAGTGGTGACTTTAACCTGATGTGCTTCTGTTTAAGTCTTAGGGATCTTAAAAGGACAGCTTAAGGATTACTTAGTGTTGTATTCATTGTGGGTTATATTTGAATTGATGGTTGCTAAGATGTTCACTGTATGTTTTTAAAAAGTTAACTTGAGTTCACAGAATAAACATTGTTTTGCTTTAAAAAATACGTTTCCATTTCTGCTGTACCACACCTGTAGAGTTGGCCGTGTGCTCCCCATACCACAATCTATTAAAAGTTGGAGGTCAGGTGAACTCTACGATACACTTTGGGGTTCTCTATACCCTGGCCCATAACAAATTGGGGGCTCAAGGGTGATAAAAGTCTATCTATTGGATTGGCTTAGTGAACTTAAAGGCAGTGAGGGGTGAGCATATTGTGGTTGCTTTTCAGGTGCGGTATTCTAGTTTAAGTGGTGAGTGTATTGTGGACAATGGCCCTTTCAGAGGCACTGAAGTTTTTGGGGGTGGAGACGATCACACACAGTACCTTATGAACAGAAACTAAAAGCAGACTGTTAGAATTGGCAAAAACATTGCAGTTAACATTACCTGACAAAATACGAAAAGGTGAGGTAATCATGGCGGTGGCTAAGCATTTAAAGTTGCCTGAGATACAGTTTGACTCATTGGAAATGACAAAAATTCAGTTGCAAATTAAACAAATGGAACATGAGAAAGAATTAAAGCAGCTTGAGAGGAAAAAGAAAGAGAGAGAGAGGAAAAAGGAAAGGAGAGAGAAGAAAGGAGAAAAGAAAGCATAGCCTAAGGAGAACAAAAAGCAAGAGAAAGGGAGGTAGAGATCAGGGGAAAAGATAAAGAGAGAGAGTTTGAACTTCAGAAAATGGCTATGAAACATAACAGTCAGTTAAAATTGGCAGACGTAATGGGAAATGTATAGTTTGAGGATAGTGATGAGGATAGTGAGAAAGAGAGTCAAAGTCGAAGACTTGGTGGGAATCTATTTAAATATGTCCAAGCATTGCCAATGTTTAACCAGAAGGAGGTTGAAGCCTTTTTCATTTCATTTGAGAAGGTAGCTAAACAAATGAAATGGCCACAGGACATGTGGGTATTACTGATTCAAGCAAAGCTGCTAGGTAGGGCTAGTGAAGAGTTTGCATCACTACCGGAGGAGGTATCTAGGACGTATGAGGAGGTGAAAAAAATCAATTTTTGGTGCATGTGAGCTAGTGCCTGAAGCTTACAGACAAAGGTTTAGAAATTTAAGGAAAGAATTTGATCAAACATACATGGAGTTTGAAAGGCTCGGACAGAGTAATTTTGATAGGTGGATAAGGGCTTTGAAAATGGACAAAACGTCTGATATTCTCAGAGAAATTATACTTTTGGAGGAGTTTAAAAATTCAATCCCTGATGTAGTGAGAACTCATGTGGAAGAGCAGAGGTTTAAAACTGCAAGGTTAGCAGCAGAAATGGTGGATGATTATGAATTAGGTCATAAATCAAAGCTTGGTTTCCGACATCAGTTTCAGCCTGTGAGTATTAGAAACTGGGGACATGAGAAATACTCAAGTGGTAAAGGTAAAGGTGATCGGATGGGAGAGAATAAGGAGAGTGTACCTCAGATTAAAAAATAAATCGAGGAGGGTGGAACTGAAATGAAAAGTTTCAAATGTTTACACTGTAATATACTAGGCCATGTAAAGTCACAGTGTTGGTGGTTGAAGAAAAGCACTGGGAGGGCTGATGTGGTAAAACAGGATAAGACAGTGGAGTTTGTTAAAGTGGTAAAGGAAAGCCCAAGTGAAGCGAAGGAGGTGCAAAAGATTGTACAACCTGTCAAGATTATCCAGGGGATTGGGATAAAGGAATTCCATTTGTACTGTTTGCAATTAGGGATGCACCTAATGAGTCAACCAAATTTAGTCCTTTTGAACTAACATATGATCATGAGGTAAGAGGATCACTTAAATTGATTAAGGAAAAATTGGTGAGTGAGAAATCGGAAATTACATTATTGGATTACGTGTCAAATTTTAGGGAATGATTAAATAAAGCAGGTGAATTGGCTGAACAACATTTAAAAGTTGCACAAAATGTGATGAAACGGGTAGCGGACAAGGAAAACAAAGTTCGTAGTTTTGCCAGTGGAGATAAAGTTTTAGTGTTGTTACTAGTGGGAGGTGAACCTTTAAAAGCTAGGTTCTGTGGACCTTATCAGATTGAAAGGAAATTAAGTGAGGTGAATTATGTGGTAAAAACACCAGATAGAATGAAGACTCACTGAGTGTGTCATGTGAATATGCTTAAAAGGTACTTTGAAAGGGAAGGAGAGAAAAAGGAGGAGGTTTAATCATTCTAACTAAAAGTGACGAACCAAACCCAGAATACTGTGAATTTGACATACCTCAAATTAAATTGGAAAATGAGGATGTTCTTAAAAATTGGGATAAATTGTTGAGTTACCTTCCAGAGGAAAAACGAACTGACTTGAAAGAGTTATTGATATCACATGGGCAAGTTTGTGGAGATAAATTGTGAAGTACAAACATGGCTATGCATGATGTAGATGTGGGAAAGGCTTTTCCAATACAACAACATCCAGACAGACTTAACCCTTTAAAATTGGCACACATTAATAAAGAGATTATGCTTGCATAATCGAAGTGGGTTGCAGCCAATGTAGCCCGCCCAAAGTGATGGTACCTAAATCAGACGGTACCCAACGGTTGTGTGTGGACACAAGGTTAATGCACAAGTAAAGGTTAATGCAGTTTCAAGAACGGTCTCTTATCCTATCCCACGTTTGGAGGATTGTATTGTGAAAGTGGGACAATCACCTTTTATTTCCCAACTGGATTTACTTAAAGGTTACTGGCAGGTACCTTTATCCAAAAGGGCAAAGGAGATTCCAGCTTTTGTGACTCCAGATGGTATGCACTAATTCAAAATTATTTGGCATGAAAAACGCCCCAGCCACATTTCAACGGTTAACTAACAACGTTGTTTCATGATTACCCAATTGTGTGGTGTACATCGACGAACTGGTAATTTTCAGTCAGACATGGAAAGAACATTTAAAACATCTGATGGAGTTATTCGATCGACTTCAGGAGGCGGGTTTGGTGATAAACCCAGCCAAAAGTGAATTTGGAAAAGCCCAAGTCACTTTCTTTGGCCATACAATTGGACTGGGTCGAATGGTCACACAGAGTGTGAAACCAACAGTTTTTGAGGAGTTTCCGATACCCTCACGACGAAGGGAAATAATACGATTTCTTGGCATCAGTGGATTTAATCGAACATTTGTGAAAACTTTTTGTAGCGTGGTTGCTCCACTGATAGATTTGCTGAAGAAATGTGAAAAATTTCAGTGGACAGCGGACTTTCAACACGCATTTGACTGCCTGAAAGCTGTGATAACCAATGCTCATGTGTTGGGGAATTACAAGGTACTCCGTGATCAGATTGAACTAAAGTATCTGACTTTAAAGAGAAATGCCGAGATGTAGAGGCATGGATGGATCGTGCAGAGACCTTCTTGTTCAAAGAGTCTTTCAATCGAGAAGGATTTCAGTTGGAGGAAGAAGGACAAAAATGGGCTATATTATTATATCTATTTGCGTGTGTTGTTTTTTTGAAACAAAAAAGTATATTTACTGTGTGCATTTCTTAAAGGATGGTGGAAGGTGAAAAATGAAACCATCTTGAAGTTGATGGGTTTTTTTTCTTGGGGGGAGACGTCCTGTGAGATGAAGTAAAAACCTCACCACTATTCTTAGAATTCCCCCTATAGTCGATAGAACGCTGTAATTCTAAATGATGATCCAGGGATTCCCTTTCTTTCCCTGACTCCTCAACAGACTTAGGTGGATGCCAATCAGGTCAAACTATTATTTCAAGTTATCCCCCGGTATAATCGATATCTTACTCGGAGATTCCGTCTACTTACCACTCAGTAGCTCACACACAGGTCTGGCTTGCTAAGTAGAGTAAAGTAAACTTTCTAATAATAACTCTTTCAGGTTATCAATTTAAACTTAACTTTATTTTCAAGTTAAAAAAATAAAAACTACTTTTACAGAAAGGTAAAACGATCGTTTCTTGTTCGGAACAGCTGTAAGACTTTCAAGTCTATCTTGTCAATCATTTTTCTTTAACTTTTGGTCTTCCGTTCGCTTCTCTGGGTTGCTTGGCCTTCCGATGCTGCTTGTCCCCTCACCGAGGAAGATTCTCTGATTTTCTGCTCACTTTTCAGAGTTTTTATAGCAATTTGTGCAGCCTAACCTTCACAAATGGCTCCCTTCTGCTGCTTGACGCTGAAAGTTGAAAGCTAGTTTCTATCGGTTAGAAGCGTGGCACCTTGCAACAGCGCAGCTTTATTCCACCAGCTCACCATTACTTACTTTGAACTTTTCACTTTGCTTGACATGTAATAAATTTGTCTGTGTCTTCGTCAGTAACCTTTCAGATTTATGTCTTTTTAAACGATTTTTTCAGTCTCAACCCGGGTCATCTTTGGGTCAAGCTAATGTCAAGTTCAGGTTACCCCCTTTGACTCTATCCTTATCTGGCTTGGCCATTTTCTAAAAGGTTTTAACATCAAAATGTTGTGTGTTACAGTGTAACCTTATCACCTTATGGGTTTCTTTATTTCTAAATCAGTTGTCTCCTCTTAGTACTGGTGTCAGCAAGTTTTCACGCGGAAAAGTTGTTCTGTAGCCATCTAAGATGGCCACTAACAACACAAAATAGAAGACTGCAAAGAGTGCAGGGAAAAACGGACATGGTAAAGAGCAAACAGCTTGCAGAAGCATTAAGCATTGAGACACTTGCAGAAACCGGTTTCCCGACAGCTGCAGAGTTCAGGCAGCGCTGTAAATGGGAAAGCCGTTAACATAGTAATGAGGTGATACCGGGCAGTCCCAGGTACAATGGATACAATTAGGTATCAATTGATACTTTTAATAGCGAACCAGACACGATGGAGCTAGTGAAGCCAGGACAATGAGTCCTAAGAACCGTCCCAGCCATCAAGGAACGGCCCTAGGATAGGGGGGTTCAAATCATATCGATTGGGAAGAGGCCCAATCGATCCCCAGCAGGTGAGGAAGCCCGCCCCAAGGGGCGCGGACCTTCTGGGACCTATAAAAGAAGGTCTCGCACATGGTTCAGTCTCCTGTCTCCAGCCTCCGACTCCAGCCTCCAGACCCCTGTCTTTTACACCAGCCGTCAAGCAGCAGCCATCAATAAGTAAGTGCCAAACGACGGTCGCTACTTGACCCCGGCATTACTTATACCCTTGCCGACCGATAGTGACCCGAAGCTTGCAGACCAGAACGGAATAAAGGCCTTGTTCCCTGACCTCGCCTGTTCCTTCTTAGATAAGTATTAGTCGTCTAGTGGTAGAAGTAAGTTAGTCTTCAGCGTGTGCATGAGTGTTATTATAATAAACTCTAATAGTTTTGGACTTACTAATTGGTGTACAGCTTTATTGCTTTGAACTTCACCTTGATACTTGTGACGGTGTCTTTTACGGCACCTGGTGACTCCAGAGCATAGAAAGAGAAACAGAGCCAAGTGAGTGTTAAGCACACTTACTCAAAACGAGCAACAGTTCCTTATTTGAAACCTTAGATTCTAGCTGCTCTTCTTAATTGTTCAATAAAATAATTCATTGCTGAAAGAATTGTGAAATACTGTTCCCTTTCATATAACTTAACAATTTAACTCGATCAAATGACTTGTTAACTTGTAGATCAGAATGAATTGCTCCGAGCTGTTTTCTTTTATGTCAAACAAGCTGCTGCTTTTAACCCTTTGTGGGATTTTTCCCTTTCATTAAAAGTCTCAAGCATTCTCAGTGTTACTTTCATGTTTCAAATGTCATATTTTTCAAATTTTTCATTACAAAGAGTACCTTTAAGAAATGGGTGTTTATAAATGGGTGTGTAGATAAGTATTTGTAGTGAGAGTACCTTTAAGAAATTGGTGTTTACTGGTGCAGTGATGTCAGAGAGTGAGTGGAGCTGGGCTGTCTGTCAGCTTCTTACTTTTGTTTTAGGCTGTTTGCTGCAGGGTGTGATTTAGTTTTGTTTTCAGAGCTGGATAGCTGCAGTCACAGCCAGAAGGTGTATGAGTCTCTCTTTCTGTAATCTAAAGATTGCAAGTTGATGCTTTGGTGATTTAAAACTTTTTTTTTATAAATTTAGATTACCCAATTAATTTTTCCAATTAAGGGGCAATTTAGCGTGGCCAATCCACCTACTCTGCACATTTTTGGGTTGTGAGGGCGAAACCCACGCAGACACGGGGAGAATGTGCAAACTCCACACAGACAGTGACCCAGAGCCGGGATCGAACCTGGACCCTCAGCGCCGTGAGGCGGTTGTGCTAACCACTAGGCCACCGTGCTGCCCTTGGTTATTTAAAACTAATACTGCTCTCAGTAGTGACTTTAACCTGATGTGCTTCTGTTTAAAGGGTTTTTTTTTAGTCTTATGTATGTTAAAAGGACAGCTTAAGGATTACTTAGTGTTGTATTCTTTGTGGGTTATATTTGAATTGATGGTTGCTAAGATGTTCACTGTATGTTTTAAAATGGTTCACTTGAGTTCACAGAATAAACATTATTTTGCTTTAAAAATTCTGCTGTACCTCACCTGTAGAGTGGGCCGTGTGCTCCCCATACCACAATCTATTAAAAGTTGGGGGTCAGGTGAACTCCATGATACACTTTGGGGTTCTCTAAACCCTGGACCATAACAAATGACTCCAGAATTATCCACACAGTGAAAATCCAAGCTTCAGTTTTACAAAAAGCAAAATACCACAGATGCTGCCAGACTTGCTGTGTATTTTCTGTATTTTTTTATTTCAGATTTTAAGCATCTGGGGGTATTTTGCTTTTTGTAAAACTGAAGCCAGGATTTTCACTGAGTGTGGATGATTCTGGAGCCCTTGAAAAATGTAATGCAATTCCTGATTCCAAGAATCTCACCCCCATTCTAGGTCTGTCTGATTTTCAGGAGAGTCTGGGTTCGAGACGAAAACCAAGTTAAAGGGCGGGATTTTAGAGCCCCTCGCACCGATGAGATTTTCCGGTCTGTACTTTTGAACGGTTCGCCTCATTTCCGGGTCCGCTCCCGTTGCGACAGGCTTTAAAAATTTCCCCAAATTACGGGTCTCCTTTGAGCAGCCATAAGTCTCTTTCAAACTTTCATGAAAAGTCCACAGTCCAATTTTAAAGCCCCACCAAACATGTCAAGTTAAAATCATCTTCATTGTCAGAAAAACAGAAGGCACCCCACATCACGTTCAATATTGGCGTGCTGCTGGTGTCAGCATCGGCAGGCTCCGTGGTCACTTACTCAGGCTTAACTCAGAGGTGAAGAAGTTTGGTGTCCTATTCAACTCATGCTTAGCATTCCTTCCCACATCTGATCACTCACCAAAACAGTCTTCTTTCACCTTTGATGTATTAGCTTCCTCCACATCTCCTTGACTTGGCAATCAAAACTCCAGACCATGGGAGGATTTAACAGCTTCCCAGTCACGTGTATCACGGCAGCGGGCAGCAGCCCAGCGTTCATTAATGGTGAGGTTCTGAGATCCTGCCACTATCAGTAAGAATTCCCATTGAAGCCACTCTATGCCGCCGGTGAAACCCACGGCAGAGGGTTCCGCTGTTGTCGGGATCAGAGAATCCCACCGGCGTGAACGGACAGAGAATTCTTGCCCAATGATCTCATTATCTCAAGGACAAATTTCTTCAGCACGTGTTTGCTGTCTCCTTGTGTCCGCCCGCTACAAATTCAAACTTGATTTAGAATGCTATGGCTTGCTTCCTATCCTGCACAAAGCTTCACACTTCCAGCACCATGGTGTTCACAGAGCTCCACTAGCTCTGTGAGCTTCAGGTGAACTGACTACAATTCTCATCCTTATGTTCAAATCCCCCTCTGGACTCTCCCCTTTCTACTCAGTAATCTTTTTGAGCTGCACATCTTTGAGTGTGCCATCTGTTCTTCCAACATTGGTAAATTCCTAATTCCCTGCTCCTCCTTCTTCATTGCTAGCCATTTTTTATTTCTCCCCTGTTCGACATGCTTTTGCAACCTTCTTCATAAAGCCATCCAAATTTCTTAATTTCTTCAAATTTTGAACATCCCCCAGCCCCTATTCTTCTTCAAATGCATTTTTTCAGTTTTGAAATTCCTGCTTCTCATTCAGTACAGTATTGTCTTCTGTAAGGCACTCCAGGATTATTGTTCTCTTTAAAGTAAATTATACTATCAAAACATCACTGATTATTTCTGGGTACAAATCATGCGCAGAATGTTTCCAAGAATTATTGTGAAGTCAGCCACAGGTGCAAACCTGGGTGCCATCATCACAGGCAAAGGCCATATAACTGCCAGCCATGGTAAGCAAGCCGTTGCCCGTCTTATGCTTGGGTTGCCAGCTCTCCAGGGTTGCCCTGGAGTCTTCAGGAGCTGACGATCATTTTCCAGGTCCCTGCTGTGTGCAACTCTGGAGGAACACAATGGGACAATAAAGAAAATACATATTTTTGTCATTTTCTTTTAACATTTCTCACTCCCTGATATAAAAATATTGAAATTGGGGTAGGGGTTTGCTGTTGAGGTGGGGTGAGGCTGTTGATGAATGAATTGTTTTGCTATCCAATTATTGTCGGAAAGCAGAGCATCACATGGATGGGTGTGTTGGCCAAATAGTTGCTGAGGTGTGGGTGGTAAGCCATGTAATGAAACCTCCAGGAATACATTTAATCACAGCTGGAAACCTCAGTGGTTGCCTGGATATAGAACATAGAACGATACAGCACAGTACAGGCCCTTCGGCCCTCGATGTTGCACCGACATGGAAAAAAAAAACTAAAGGCCATCTAACCTACACTATGCCTTTATCATCCATATGCTTATCCAATAAACTTTTAAATGCCCTCAATGTTGGCGAGTTCACTACTGTTGCAGGTAGGGCATTCCACGGCCTCACCACTCTTTGCGTAAAAAACCCACCTCTGACCTCTGTCCTATATCTATTACCCCTCAATTTAAGGCTATGTCCCCTCGTGCTAGCCACCCCCATCCGCGGGAGAAGGCTCTCGCTGTCCACCCTATCTAACCCTCTGATCATTTTGTATGCCTCTATTAAGTCACCTCTTAACCTTCTTCTCTCTAAAGAAAACAACCTCAAGTCCATCAGCCTTTCCTCATAAGATTTTCCCTCCATACCAGGCAACATCCTGGTAAATCTCCTCTGCACCCGTTCCAAAGCTTCCACGTCCTTCCTATAATGAGGCGACCAGAACTGTACGCAATACTCCAAATGCGGCCGTACTAGAGTTTTGTACAACTGCAACATGACCTCATGGCTCCGGAACTCAATCCCTCTACCAATAAAGGCCAACACACCATAGGCCTTCTTCACAACCCTATCAACCTGGGTGGCAACTTTCAGGGATCTATGTACATGGACACCGAGATCCCTCTGCTCATCCACACTACCAAGAATTTCACCATTAGCCAAATATTCCGCATTCCTGTTATTCTTTCCAAAGTGAATCACCTCACACTTCTCCACATTAAACTCCATTTGCCACCTCTCAGCCCAGCTCTGCAGCTTATCTATGTCCCTCTGTAACCTGCAACTTCCTTCCGCACTGTCTACAACTCCACCGACTTTAGTGTCGTCTGCAAATTTACTCACCCATCCTTCTGCGCCCTCCTCTAGGTCATTTATAAAAATGACAAACAGCAACGGCCCCAGAACAGATCCTTGTGGTACGCCACTCGTAACTGAACTCCATTCTGAACATTTCCCATCAACTACCATTCTCTGTCTTCTTTCAACTAGCCAATTTCTGATCCACATCTCTAAATCACCCTCAATCCCCAGCCTCCGTATTTTCTGCAATAGCCGACCATGGGGAACCTTATCAAACGCTTTACTGAAATCCATATACACCACATCAACTGCTCTACCCTCGTCTACCTGTTCAGTCACCTTCTCAAAGAACTCGATAAGGTTTGTGAGGCATGACCTACCCTTCACAAAACCATGCTGACTATCCCTAATCATATTATTCCTATCTAGATGATTATAAATCGTATCTTTTATAATCCTCTCCAAGACTTTACCCACCACAGACGTTAGGCTCACCGGCCTATAGTTACCGGGGTTATCTCTACTCCCCTTCTTGAACAAAGGGACCACATTTGCTATCCTCCAGTCCTCTGGCACTATTCCTGTAGCCAATGATGACCTAAAAATCAAAGCCAAAGGCTCAGCAATCTCTTCCCTGGCTTCCCAGAGAATCCTAGGATAAATCCCATCCGGCCCCGGGGACTTATCTATTTTCACCTTGTCCAGAATTGCCAACACTTCTTCCCTACGCACCTCAATGCCATCTATTCTAATAGCCTGGGTCTCAGCATTCTCCTCCACAATATTATCTTTTTCCTGAGTGAATACTGACGAAAAGTACTCATTTAGTATCTCGCTTATCTCCTCAGCCTCCACACACAACTTCCCACCACTGTCCTTGACTGGCCCTACTCTTACCCTAGTCATTCTTTTATTCCTGACATACCTATAGAAAGCTTTTGGGTTTTCCTTGATCCTACCTGCCAAAGACTTCTCATGTCCCCTCCTTGCTCGTCTCAGCTCTCTCTTTAGATCCTTCCTCGCTTCCTTGTAACTATCAAGCGCCCCAACTGAAACTTCATGCCTCATCTTCACATAGGCCTCCTTCTTCCTCTTAACAAGAGATTCCACTTCTTTGGTAAACCACGGTTCCCTCGCTCGACCCCTTCCTCCCTGCCTGACTGGTACGTACTTATCAAGAACATGCAATAGCTGTTCCTTGAACAAGCTCCACATATCCAGTGTGCCCAACCCTTGCAGCCTACTTCTCCAACCAACACATCCTAAGTCATGTCTAATGGCATCATAATTGCCCTTCCCCCAGCTATAACTCTTGCCCTGCGGGGTATACTTATCCCTTTCCATCACTAACGTAAAGGTCACCGAATTGTGGTCACTGTTTCCAAAGTGCTCACCTACCTCCAGATCTAACACCTGGCCTGGTTCATTACCCAAAACCAAATCCAATGTGGCCTCGCCTCTTGTTGGCCTGTCAACATATTGTGTCAGGAAACCCTCCTGCACACATTGTACAAAGAACGACCCATCTAATGTACTCGAACTATATCTTTTCCAGTCAATATTTGGAAAGTTAAAGTCTCCCATAACAACTACCCTGTTACTTTCGCTCTTTTCCAGAATCATCTTCGCCATCCTTTCCTCTACATCCCTAGAACTATTAGGTGGCCTATAGAAAACTCCCAACAGGGTGACCTCTCCTTTCCTGTTTCTAACCTCAGCCCATACTACCTCAGAAGAAGAGTCCCCATCTAGCATCCTTTCCGCCACCGTAATACTGTCCTTGACTAGCAGCGCCACACCTCCCCCTCTTTTGCCCCCTTCTCTGAGCTTACTAAAACACCTAAACCCCGGAACCTGCAACAACCATTCCTGTCCCTGCTCTATCCATGTCTCTGAAATGGCCACAACGTCGAAGTCCCAGGTACCCACCCATGCTGCCAGTTCCCCTACCTTATTTCGTATACTCCTGGCATTGAAGTAGACACACTTCAAACCACCTACCTGAACACTGGCACCCTCCTGCGAAGTCAAATCTGTGCTCCTGACCTCTATACTCTCAATCTCCCGTACCCCAAAACTACAATCCAGGTTCCCATGCCCCTGCTGAATTATATACGTCTGGATACAGACACATCCGTTTCTGGGACTAAGGGCGGGATACTCCGACTCCCCACTGGGTCGGAGAATCGGCGGGGGGTGGCATGAATCCCGCCGCCACTGCTCCGATGTCGGCTGTTGAATTCTCCGGTGCAAGGGCAGCACGGTGGCCTAGTGGTTAGCACAACCGCCTCACGGCGCTGAGGTCCCAGGTTCGATCCCGGCTCTGGGTCACTGTCCGTGTGGAGTTTGCACATTCTCCCTGTGTCTGCGTGGGTTTCGCTCCCACAACCCAAAAATGTGCAGGGTAGGTGGATTGGACACGCTAAATTGCCCCTTAATTGGAAAAATAATTGGGTAATCTAAATTTTAAAAAAAAAAGGAATTGCCGGCTGGCATGGCGCCAAAGGCCTTCCACGCCACTGCCGTGATTCCTGCGCATGCACAGGGGGTTTCTTCTCCGCGTCGGCCATAGAACATAGAACAGTACAGCACAGAACAGGCCCTTCGGCCCTCAATGTTGTGCCGAGCCATGATCACCCTACTCAAACCCACGTATCCACCCTATACCCGTAACCCAACAACCGTCCCCCCCCCTTAACCTTACTTTTATTAGGACACTACGGGCAATTTAGCATGGCCAATCCACCTAACCCGCACATCTTTGGACTGTGGGAGGAAACCGGAGCACCCGGAGGAAACCCACGCACACAGGGGGAGGACGTGCAGACTCCACACAGACAGTGACCCAGCCGGGAATCGAACCTGGGACCCTGGAGCTGTGAAGCATTTATGCTAACCACCATGCTACCCTGCTGCCCCTGTCGGAGCTTTACACAGGCCGTCGCGGAGGGAATGGGTTCCCCCATGGCACAGGCCCGCCCACAGATCAGTGGGCCCCGATCGCGCGCCAAGCCACCGTAGGGGCCCTCCCCCAGGTCTGGACCCCCCGCGCCCCCCGAGGACTCCGCAGGCCGCCGTCAGAGCCAGGTCCCGCGGGTATGGACCTGGCCTAATCCATGCCGGCGGAACTGGCCGAAAACGGAGGGGGGGGGGCTGCTCGGCCCATCAGGGACCGGAGAATCGCCAGGGGGGGCCACTGCCAACGGCCCCCGACCGGCGTGGCGTGATCGCCTGCCAAAAAACCGGCACCGGAGAATTCCTTTTTTTTAAATTGAGTTTTTTAAAAGAATTGCCACCCCAGCCGGCAATTCCACGGATGCGCAGGAGTGTCAACGGCTGCTGATGTCATCCCCGTGCATGCGCAGGGGGTTTCACCATCGCGCCGGCCATTACGGAGGCTTACACGGCTGGCGCGTAGGAATAGAGTGCCCCCGCGGCACAGACCCGCCCGCAGATCTGTGGGCCCCGATTGCAGGCCAGGCCACCGTGGGGGCAGCCCCCAGGGCCAGATCACCCCGCGCCCCCCCAGGACTCCGGAGCCCGCCCACGGCGCCAGGTCCCTAAAGGTAAACATGCAGGTTGAATCTGTGATTAAGAAAGCGAATGCAATGTTGTCATTTATCTCAAGAGGGTTGGAATATAAAAGCAGCGATGTGCTACTGAGCCTTTATAAGGCTCTGGTTAGGCCCCATTTGGAGTACTCTGTCCAGTTTTGGGCCCCACATCTCAGGATGGACATACTGGCACTGGAGCGTGTCCAGCGGAGATTCACACGGATGATCCCTGGAATGGCGGGTCTAACATATGATGAACGGCTGAGGATCCTGGGATTGTATTCATTGGAGTTTAGAAGGTTAAGGGGAGATCTAATAGAAACTTACAAGATAATACATGGCTTAGAAAGGGTGGACGCAAAGAAACTGTTTCCGTTAGGCGAGGAGACGAGGACCCGTGGGCACAGCCTTAGAATTAGAGGGGGTAAATTCAGAACAGAAATGCGGAGACATTTCTTCAGCCAGAGAGTGGTGGGCCTGTGGAATTCATTGCCGCGGAGTGCAGTGGAGGCCGGGACGCTAAATGGCTTCAAGGCAGAGATAGATAAATTCTTGATGTCGCGAGGAATTAAGGGCTACGGGGAGAATGCTGGTAGGTGGAGTTGAAATGCCCATCAGCCATGATTGAATTGCGGAGTGGACTCGATGGGCCGAATGGCCTTACTTCCACTCCTATGTCTTATGGTCTTATGGTCCCGGTTACGGACCTAGTCCAATTTTCGCCAATGGGGCCTGCATAGAACGAGTGGGACTTCGGCGCATCGCGGGCTGGAGAATCGCCGGGGGGTTGGGGGTGGGGGTGGGGGGGGGGGGGGCGCTGTGTGCGGTCGCTGACCGGCTATATTCCCGGCCCCGCCAAATTTCCGGCACTGAAGAATTCCGCAGCCGGTGGGGACGGGATTCACGTTGCCCCCCCGGAAAACATATGCAGACACGACAAGAATGGAAACATTCCACACAGACTGTTACCCGAGGTTTGAATCACACCTGGGTCTCTGGCGTTGTGAGGCAGCACAATGGGATGTGATCCCATATGCCCTGGATCCAGGCATGTCGGACGAATATCGGGAAATGCCAAAATCGAAATTCACACCAGGCACAAACCATTTTGCGATTCTCCTGATATGTTCCTGATAGGGGGTTCCGGATCTCGCCCAAAAATAAATAACCCTCATTTGCGTTCATTTCAATCTCATTAACGAGACTGAAGTTAAATGGAGCCGCCTCCTGGGGATTACTTGACTCCTCAGTGGGAGTTATGTGGGCATTGTTTCGTGTTCCTTTTCAAAAATGTGAAGCTGGAGCAATGAGTGGAATTGAGGGGCTGAGTACCTCCTTTTCTATTCTCTGGCATGCTGCACAAGGGCCTGGGGCTTCTGCCCAATGCTGGGGGGAGGGGGTGGTGCTGCTGGGACCCCTTCAGGGGGCTGGGCTTGGTCAGGACTCAGAAGCATTATAGGTTAGGTTAGGGTTCACACCTGTCCTGGGGCTGAGAGGTTTTGTCCCTGCGAGGCCTTCGAACAATCTTTAAACATTGTGCATACCCATCACAGGGGCAATCACAGCCTCAGTCTGTCCCACGAAACACTTCCAGGACAGAGCCCTGCTGCTGCTTCGATCCTGAAATTCAATTTCACTTCCTCTGACTTTGAGCAGCCTCCAGCTTCACAGCTGAAGGCAAATTTAAATCAGAAATTAGCCTTGTTAGATGGGACGCATCCAAAGACATCAATTTCGAGCTGGATCAGGCCCCTCAAGATGCCTGGGCTGCAGGACTTGCTGCCATCGCCAGTCTGCATGGAAACCACGGGCGCGATTCTCCGAAATGGAGACAAACAGCCGACGCCGGAGGCCGCTCCTCGGCCCCTATTCTCCCCCCCGGGGGGGGGGGGCTAGGAGCAGTGGCGCGTGAATCCCGAGTGCCCGGCATTGACGCTTGTGTCAAGGAGGCGAACCGGGAATGACGCGGCCGGCGGCGCCGAAGTGACGTTAGCCGCACATGCGCGGTTGCCGTCTTCCCCTCCGCTGCCTCGCAAGACATGGCGGCTTGATCTTGCGGGGCGGCGGAGGGAAAAGAGTGCGTCGTTTACAGACGCCGGCCCGACGATCGGTGGGCACAGATCGCAGGCCAGACATCTGACGAGCACGCCATGGTGCTCTATCCTCCCTCTGCCCTCCACAGGCCCCACACGGCAGCAGCGACCAGGTGTGGTTGATGCCGGCGTGAACCGGTCGGGTTCATCAGGCCGCTCGGCCCATCCAGGACGGAGAATCGGCGGTCGCCGTGAGAAACGGCGAGCGGCGATTCTCCGAGTGGCATGTCGCAAAACGCGACACGCCATTTTGGGGGGGGGGGGTGGAAGAATCACGGGGGGTGCCAGGGCGGCACGAAACACTTCCAGGACAGAGCCCTGCTGCTGCTTCGATCCTGAAATTCAATTTCACTTCCTCTGACTTTGAGCAGCCTCCAGCTTCACAGCTGAAGGCAAATTTAAATCAGAAATTAGCCTTGTTAGATGGGACGCATCCAAAGACATCAATTTCGAGCTGGATCAGGCCCCTCAAGATGCCTGGGCTGCAGGACTTGCTGCCATCGCCAGGATGCCCCTGGTCCACGGCGGTCGATGGCATGCATGTCACCCTGTGAGCACTGGGACATCACTCCCTGAATGTTTAGATCGTGTGCAGCCACCACTTCCAAATAATGAGCATGTGTGCCCGCTGCCTGGTGAGAGTGCATGGCAGCTACATCCTGGGGCACTTGGAGATACCCGGCGTCTTCAAGGACCTTCCCAGGGTGACGGGTTGGCACGTGGGGGACAAGGGATACTCGCTGAGGTCATGGCTGATGACGCCGATGCAGAGGCCTGAAACCAAGTCGGAGACCATTGTAATGAGATCCACGCTGCCACCTATGCAATCATTGAGAGGTGCATCGGCCCACTGAAATTGTGGCTCCAATGCCTTAACTGCGCTGGTGGAGCACCACAGTACACCCTCAGAGGGTCTCCTGCTTTGTGGTGGTCTACTGCGCCTTCCACAATTTGGCACAGCAGCGGGGCAACATGTTGGAGGAGGAGGAGCAGGAGGAGGAACATGCAGCCTCTTCTGAGGAGGAGGCAGTCCAGGTCTGGGGTTTGAGACTGAGGAGAAGTTGGAGGATGGAGGAGAGGCAACAGCAAGGCTCCGACATGCGAGGCAGACCATGGAGCTCCTCATCACCTCCAGATGCTCCTAGGATGAGGCTGTATCTGTCAGCTCAACCCCCACACACATTTCCCTCTCCACTCACAATCCCCCCTCTTAACAATTTCCCTCCTGCCCCCCGATCCCCCTCCCCGCCACAATTTCCCTCCCTCCCCCAACCCACTGCTCTCCAGTCTCCTCCCCAAATCCTCACCAGTCCCCTCCCCCCACGATTTCCCTTCCCCTATTGCCCCCACCATTTCCCTCCCCCCCAATCCCTCTCACCAAAACCATTTCCCTCTTCCTCCCCCCAATGTGTCTCACACCCCCCCACCATTTCCCTCAACCTCCCCATTCCCTGCCTCCACCATCCCACTGCCCCTCCCGGGCCACCCTGCAAGGGTATATGTAACATCACTCCTCTGTTGGCACTGTCAGCAGGTCATCATTCAAGGCCGGAGAGTGATGATAACCCGCTGTGAGAAAAGTTCTGGTCCTCCTCAGTTTCTGCTCAAGTGAGGAGCACTGAGTGACCATGGGGGTCACTATCTATAGCTAGGGGGAATGAAAATCTGTCAGGTGTGAAATAGGAAAAAAAAACTGGATTGCAGCCAAAAACAGAACAGGGAAAATAATAAATGAAAAGAAGCACGACAAGTACATTGGTGAATCTCTCCACTGAGTAAAGAAGTTGCTCAACCCCGACACATCGGGAGTAAAAAACAGAAAAAGACTACCAAATTCCCAGCATGAATTTAAAGGCCACAGATGTCCTTTCCAAATTTACACTTTTTAGAGAAAAGATGCATAAATGTATCTGTCATAGAATTGGATAAACACTTTGTGAAAATAAAGCTAGCCATTGGGAATGATAGGTTGCAAAGAGTCAACACTTTGGGCCTGCCTGAGGAGCTCCAGAGGACCCTTTTAGCTATGGAGTATGCTGGAGGATTAGCTTCATGCAAATTTGAAATTCAGGATTCACCCTTTGAAGCTGATGTCCCACAGACAAGGGCCATAAGAATCAATTAATCAGTGTGTCAGCACGCGCCATGATAAGGGCGAAGACTGTGATTCTTCAGAAGCTGGGATGTCTGACCAGAGTGTGGAGCCGGTTATAGCTTCAAAGCCTTTCAAAAAAGGTCAGAACATCAACACTGCTCAAAGATGGCAGAAAATATGAAGCCGTTCTGGCTGCTTAACAGCACCTGACAGCATTAGGTACAACCACCAGTTTTGGTGTGGTAACCAGGACACAGGAAGCAAGCAAACCGTGCGGAAATTGTGATTTACTGCACCCGCCATGAAGGTGTCCTGCATTTCAAGATCTTTGCAGGACATGTGGTGTAAATGAACACAGGGCTCACCTATGTTGTAAATCTGGTCCTTGAGTTGCAACCAAACAAACAACATTTGCCGCATATTGCCAGCAACAACAGGGAGTGCACCAGAGACCAGCAAACACGTCATCACATACGTAAAGTTAGCAGCCAGCCAGGCAAGGGTGATGATTCAGAGTGGAAAAATCTTCAACTGGAAAGTGAACTCGTTTTCCACATTGTTAATGTGGCACAGTATGTCGATTAACGTTAAACAGTTAGAGGCAGTTGCTACTATTAGCATCAGATGTCCAAAGTACAGCAGCAAATACATGCTCCTAGCCAAAGTCAATACAGAAAGTGAGTGCAAACATCTTAATAGTCAGAATCCTGAGGCATGTGTATCTTGATCGTTGGATGCTAATGATACAACCTACAACAGCCAAACTAACTTTGTACAATGGGTCACACATCCATTTCATAGGTGCATTGACATTAAAATGTAACCATGGCAAGTCTGCATGGAAACCACGGGCGCGATTCTCCGAAATGGAGAGAAACAGCCGACGCCGGAGTCCGCTCCTCGACCCCTATTCTCCCCCCCGGGGGGGGCTAGGAGCAGTGGCGCGTGAATCCCGAGTGCCCGGCATTGACGCTTGTGTCAAGGAGGCGCACCGGGAATGACGCGGCCGGCGGCGCCGAAGTGACGTTAGCCGCACATGCGCGGCTGTCGTCTTCCCCTCCGCTGCCTCGCAAGACATGGCGGCTTGATCTTGCGGGGCGGCGGAGGGAAAAGAGTGCGTCGTTTACAGACGCCGGCCCGACGATCGGTGGGCACAGATCGCAGGCCAGACATCTGATGAGCACGCCCATGGTGCTCGATCCTCTCTCTGCCCCCCACAGGCCCCACACGGCAGCAGCGACCAGGTGTGGTTGATGCCGGCGTGAACCGGTCGGGTTCGTCAGGCCGCTTGGCCCATCCAGGACGGAGAATCGCCGGTCACCGTGAGAAACGGCGAGCGGCGATTCTCCGAGTGGCATGTCGCAAAACGCGACACGCCATTTTGGGGGGGGGGGGGGGGGGTGGAAGAATCACGGGGGGTGCCAGGGCGGCGTGTCGTGATTCGCCCGGCCCTCCCGCGATTCTCCCACCCGGCGCGCGGAGCGGAGAATCGCGCCCCACAAGTTTCTTTTCAAAATATTTTTATTGGGATTTTTAACATTTAGTAAATAGATTTATATATGTAACAAAACAAAACAGCGCCATTGGCAAATGTATAAATGATGAAACTAGACAACAATATGTCTATATACATCTGTACAGACGGTTGTCACCTTGCCTGAGACCAAGTTTTCCGTGCTTGTATTCTGTTATTTACATTTACAGTCCATATCAGAACTCTTGACTTTCTTTATATGTGCACTCGTTCTGATGGGGGGTGTCCTGTTCCCCTATTGTGTTCTTGAGGGAGGTTATGATAATCTGCCTCCCAGTTTTCCATGTGTGCATGGGGGGTGTCTGTGTCCCGACCGGCTAATGGCCTCCTTCCCCATCTCTCCTCTGCTGCAAGCAAGCTCCCTTCTGTCACGGGGGTGTTACCCCATGGCTCCCCCCCCACCCCACCACTCTACCATCCCTCTCGCTCACTTTCTGCCCCCCTTCCTGTTTGAACCCCCACCCCCCAACCCGCCTCCTCCAAGTTAGTTGCTGGTTGCGAACAGGTCCTCAAAGAGGTTTGTGAACTTCTTTCAAATGTCGTGAAATTTTCCCTCGGACCACCCAATCGAGAATTTTATCTTTTCTAATTCCAGGAACTGGACCAGGTTTGAGAACCATTTTGAGGCCCGAGGTGATGCTACTGACTTCCAGCCTAGCTCCCTTTCCTGTCCAAAGCTCTGGACGCTGACATGCCGAAGACCGCTAATGGCCACCACCGAAAGTGTCAACCACAAGTATTTTACCTGGTAGACACAAGCAGACCAGCAATGGCAGTATGATCGGCATGTACAGGATTCAACATTTGAGGTTATTCACAAAATTACCAATATAGACCACAAGTATAATTGCACTGAGTTTGACCATGATCTACACAGATTTACCCAGACAGATTCAATGCTTTGGGAAACTTCACAGAAGGACCTCTCGTCAGAGAAGACACATTGCTTGACCCTCCTTGAAAGTGCAGTATGCCCATACAGCAGAAGCTAATGAGTGACAGGGAGTGAAACGACATTGTCCATCTTATGCATTAAAACACCACAGGGGTTTTGAGAACAGATGGGTTTGAGAAAAGATGGCACAATATGGATATGTCTGAAGGCAAGACTACTAATCCTTGTTTTAAAGAGGTGCCCACCCAAGGTTCCAACGATAGAGGAACTGAATCCCAAATTCACAAGCGCAAACTTTTTCTCCAAGTTGGATGCAACACACAAAGGCTGGTTGGTTCAAAAACCACAATTTTCAGGACACCATTAAGACTATACTGCTTCCAGATACTGCCTTTTGGGTTTATCCATCAGCCAGAATCCGTAGTTGCAGCACATGAACTAAATTACAGAAAAGATGCCTGCTTGCATCACCAAAGATGTTGTAGTGACGGGTGAAACCAAAGAAGAGCATGACTGAAATTTACACATGCTGATAACAGCAGCTCAAGGTGAAGGAGTCAACTTTAACAGCAAGAATTGCCAGGTGAATGTCGGTGACATATCTTTATCAATTCTATCCAAGTTTCGAGATTTGTCTTGACCCAGACAAGCCTGAAGATGTATGACGCATGCCTACTCCGCAGGACAAAGAAAACTTAGAGATGTCTCAGATTTTTCTATTTCTGAGCAACAAAATACAGATTTTGTCGAAAATACATCATCACTAAGAGATCTCATAAGGTAGGATCTTTTACATATATCACAGGAGGACTATCAACATGACTTTGTGTCACTTAAACAGATTTGACTAAAATACCACGAGCCAAGAAAGATGGTGCGGGATTCTCCATCGGCAGACAGTGGCAAAACACGATTGGGCAGAGAATCGGTACTGATGCCAAAATCGTAACGGGCGCCGAATTCATGCCAAATCACAAGTCTCTGTCACCTCAACAGCAGCATCAAGGCGTTCCAGAATGCACGCACAGTAAACACCGGTTGCATTTCATAAGGGGACCAGACCCGGTATTCTCCGGAGCCTCCACTATTGTCCACCACCGATGGGCCAAATTCCCGACGGCGAGGTTCACTTGTACTTTTAAAAATCATGAAACTGTCGCCATGGCTGATGAGGGAGGGAGAGGGGGCTTGGAAAGTGTCCAACACCGCCATAGTCTATTGATATTTGTGTCGCTGGCCATGAGGTTCTGCCAGGGTCAGGGGGTGTAACGGGGGGTGGCCATGAGATGGTCTGTAGGGTCGGGATGGGCGAGTATGGGACTATTGCCACAGCCTGCAAGGCAGCCATGCAGCTGCGCACACCACTGATTACCTACTGTGGACTTAGGGCCACAGATCATATGGGTGTCCCACAGGGCACCCCCCCCCCCCCCCCCCCAGCTGCCTGCTGGCCACAGCCAACCCATCAGCAGGATGGGAACACTCCAGCGTAACCAGCGCTATCTTGTTGGCTGTGATGAGTGTGTGACAGGAGTGAAGTGTGTATGTGCAGCTTGTCAATCTCCCAAGTGTCAATCACAGACCCAGCGAATCCCGTATCATTTTTCATTGGAATCAATTGTGTTCCATGTGCTGCCAATGCTAGCCCCTCCACCGTTGCTGAATCGATCCAGGTTTGGTGCCAGTTTTGCTGTCGTGGAAGTCTTGCACCGGCGTCAACACTTAGCCTCAGGAACAGAGGCCGGAATTCTCCGCTCCCCACGTGGCATGGGAGAATCGCGGGAGGGCCTCCTGACATTTTTTACGCCCCCCTGGTGCCCCCAGCAATTCTCTCTCTCTCTCTCTCTCCCCCCCCCTCCCCCCCCCCCCTCCCCCGGCTCGGAGAAATCGGAGTTCGCAGTTTTTCACGGCGAACGGCGATTCTCCGAGCCCGATGGGCCGAGCGGCCGGCCCTTCATGCCCGTTTCAACACGGCAGCAACCACGCCTGGTTGCTGCATTCGTGAAATGGGCGCCAGATGCCCGTTTGGGGCATCTAGGGGCCCGATTGGCACGAGAGCACCATGATTGTGCTCGGGAGGGGACAGGCCCGTGATCGGTGCCCACCGATCGTCGGGCCAGCGTCCAAAACAGACGCACTCTTTCCCCTCCGCCGCCCGGCAAGATCAAGCCGCCACGTCTTGCCGGGCGGCTGAGGAGAAAGACGGCCACCGCGCATGCGTGGTTCACGCCGTCTGCGCGATGAAGTCATCCGCGCATGCGCGGGTTGGAACCGGCAACCCGCGCATGCGCGGATGACCTCACAAATGCGCCGTTTTGCGCGTCATTTCTGGCACGACGAGGTCGTGGCCGGGAAAGACAGAGGCCCGCTCCTAGGCCCCCAGGTGGGGGTGAATTAGGTGCGGGGAGCGGACCCCGAGGCCATCGTGAACCTCGGCCGATTTCACGACGGCCATCCCGATTTTTATCGGGAGCTAAGAATGCCGCCCTGAGAATCCCGCCCACAGTGTTGGAAATTGGTGTATCTCAAAAATGGTTAGGAACATGCATCATGCAAGAAAGCCAAGCAATTGTATTTTGCTCCCGTGCTCTGTCAGAAGCTGATTCTGGGTCTGGTTTAGCACACTGGACTAAATCACTGGCTTTTAAAGCAGACCAAGGCAGGCCAGCAGCACGGTTCAATTCCCGTACCAGCCTCCCCGAACAGGTGCCAGAATGTGGCGACTAGGGGCTTTTCATAGTAACTTCATTGAAGCCTACTTGTGACAATAAGCGATTTTCATTTCATTTTATTTCATTTTTCATCCAATTATTTGAACATAGAACATGAGACGTTTACTCAGGTGTTCAGCATCACAAAGTTCCACATGTGCCTGTTGGTAAATGATTTCATTGTCAAAATTGGCTGGCAAACCATTGGAAATTATTTGGTATGAGTCACTGACAGGTACGTCGCACAGATTACAATGACTTCTGATAAAAATACAAGGGTACGACTTTGACATTTGTCTGAAACTGGGTCATGAAATGGTTACCTCAGACACGCAAAGCAGATTACCAAATTTGGAAAAGGTTATGAACGTTTTGCTAGACCTACAAGTGGATGATGTCGACATCAAAGTGGAATATGTACTCAGTGTTGATCCGAGGAGATTTGGCCAACACAAATGAAACTAACTTCAGGAAGAAACAGCAAACATTCCATGACTGTAGGGATTATGGAGATTCATTGTAGAAGTTTTGGGTTATATATGCAAGAGGTACCAGACACCCTCAGATGTTCTTGGCCTTACAGAGATGAACTAGGTATTTCAGGATGTGTGATTTTCAAAAGGAAAACAGGTGCTGAAGCTCTTTCTTAGGACATATTGTCACAGTTATATCAGGGGCATATTAGCATAGAGCAAACAAGGTGCCTGGCAAGTGAACATCTGTCTTGACCAGATGTCAACAACTATATCGATAAGGTAATGAGGATATGCCAGAGGCACCATCAACACAATGAACATGAGATTCTATCACACCCTTGGTCTAAAATAGCAAAAGATTTATTCACTATCCATGGTGAAATGTTTCTCCTCGCCACTGACTATTTTTCCAAGTTTCCAATCATCAGACAATTGCAGGCTACCTTAAGGTGCGTCTGTGGCAGACACAATGAGTGGAATATTTTGTTTGTTCAGTATGCCTGAGAGATCATATCAGACAACAGGCCAGCAACAATATACCAGCAGACTTTTAGGAACATGTGCGTTAAATAGGGAATAAATTATGTGACAGACTCAACACACTATCCCAGATCGAATGGTCTTGCCGAACATATGGGGCGCGATTCTCCACCCCCCATGCCGGGTGGGAGAATAGCGGGAGGGCCTCCCGACATTTTTCACGCCCTCCCGCTATTCTCCCCCCCCCCACGCCCGACACACGCCACGAATCGCCGCTCGCCATTTTTTACGACGAGCGCCGATTCTCCGAGGCCGATGGGCCGAGCAGCCGGGCCTTCACGCCCATTTGAACACGGCAGCAAACACACCTGCTTGCTGCCGTCGTAAAACGGCTCCCAGATGCCCCCCTTTGGGGCATCTGGGGGCCCGGTTGGTACGGCCATAGTATGGCCGTGCCAAGGGGGGCATCAGTGCCCACCGATCGCGGGCCGTGCGTCCATAACGGACGCATTCTTTTCCCTCCGCCGCCCCGCAAGATCAAGCAGACACGTCTTGCGGGGCGGCTGAGGGAAAAGATGCCAACTGCGCATGCGCGGGTTGGCGTTGTCCAACCTGCGCATGCGCGGCTGATGTCATCGGCTGCATCAGCCGGCATGACGCTTGGCGTGCGGCCTTGACGACCGTCATCAAGGCCGCGCTGCCGTGATGCACGGGGCCGTGCTCCTATCCCTGCCTGGGGGGGAGAATCGGTCCCGGAATTGGGCGTGAAGGCTGCCGTGGGTCACGGCCTGTCTCACGGCAGCCTTTACTATTCTCCGCATTTGCGGAGAATCTCGCCCATGGTTTGCATCATTAAGGCATTTAGCAAGAAGTGCATGGGAAAAAACCAAAGTCTCCTATTGTCTTGTTGTACTCAAGAGCAACACCTTTAGATATAGGCTTACTGTCCCCAGTGGAAATATTGTTTACCAGGCAGGTTGAGACAACCTTATCGAGACATCTCCTATCCCAATTCCCAGGAATACAGATGAAATTTGTTGAAAACAAAGACAAATGAAGATGGCACAACCAACAAGCAGATGCGGAAATATCTAGTCTGTACTTTAGACAAAAGGTTCGGGTCATAGATCCTACTCTGAGAACTTGGACACCCTGAAAAATATCCACAGTGTGCAGTGAGCTTTGTTCTTAGAACATAGAACATAGAACAGTACAGCACAGAACAGGCCCTTCGGCCCTCGATGTTGTGCCGAGCAATGATCACCCTACTCAAACCCACATATCCACCCTATACCCGTAACCCAACAACTCCCCCCCTTAAACTTACTATTAGGACACTACGTGCAATTTAGCATGGCCAATCCACCTAACCCGCACATCTTTGGACTGTGGGAGGAAACCGGAGCACCCGGAGGAAACCCACGCACACACGGGGAGGACGTGCAGACTCCGCACAGACAGTGCACCAGCCGGGAATCGAACCTTGGACCCTGGAGCTGTGAAGCATTTATGCTAACCACCATGCTACCGTGCTAATGGAGCCACAACAGCAAATGGGGTGTTGCAAAGGAGAAACAGAAGCCAGCTAAAGAAATTTGCAATTATAACCACCAGCATTCTAATTGTATCTAAAATGCATCCAAAGTTGAACACATAAAGTGAAATTATGGAAGACTACCATGAAAACAGTCAACAGTCTGATAATAAATAGGATGCCAATGTACCTACAATTCAAGAACATCGAAGTAACAAGTCTCGATCTCAGGAAGGTCACGCTGTCATCAGATCCGGGAGGATTAGTCAGCCATCTACACATTATAATAATAATACTAATCTTTATTGTTGTCACAAGTAGGCTTACATTAACACTGCAATTGAATTACTGTGAATATCCCCTAGTCGTCACATTCCAATGCCTGTTCGGGACACAGAGGGAGAATTCAGAATGTTCAAGCTCCCTAACAGCACACCTTTTGGGACATGTGAAAGGAAACCGGAGAATCCAGAGCAAACCCATGCAGACACAGGGAGAACGTGTAGATCCGCACAGACAGTGAATCAAACTTGGGACCCTGACACTGTGAAGCAACAGTGCTAACCACTGTGCTACCGTGCCACCCCATTTATACAGACTCTTAAACTCTGAAGCAGAGAGCTATTATTTGTGCCTATTATTTTTGCAACTACATTACAATGCACGTATTTTAATGTTTACAATGTTTTCTTGAGAAAAAGGAGTATGTTGTGATATTAAGGGAATAAGTAAATGAACAAATAGCGAAGATGAAAAGCAGCCTGTGAAAAGCAGCTGGCTTTTGGGGTAATTCTTGTTGAATGCAGAAGGTAGATTTGTCTGCTGAGCCATCCTGTAATATATCTTCAAATAAACTGAACACAAGTATAGTTTACCAGTCCTGTGTATGAGATGGTGTGTCTAATTAAAGTAAGCATAGAAACACAACCATCTACAGTGTTTGGCAATTTTTGTTCTCTACATGTCCCAAAGCTGCTGCCAGGCTACACGTGCCACATCTGTTTATCACACACATAAACCCCAACCAAAATATATACATCTGTGCAATCTATCCCCATGGCAATGTGGCATCATTGGGATGTCTTAAATTGAGATTCAAATTCTTACATTCTATTCACAAACCTCTCCTTTGTTCGAGGAAACCATTTGGATAATTTAAGCATCTTATTTCTTTTTATAAATTTAGAGTACCCAATTCATTTTTTCCAATTAAAGGGCAATTTAGCATGGTCAATCCACCTAGCCTGCACATCTTTGGGTTGTGGGGGCAAAACCCATGCAAACATGGGGTGAATGTGCAAACTCCACACGGACAGTGACCCAGAGCCGGGATTGAACCTGGGACCTCGGTGCCGTGAGGCTGCAGGGCTAACCCACTGCGCCACCGTGCTGCCCCTATTTAAGCACCTTATGTGGACAACTACAGCCATTTCATCTCCACCAACAAACTCAGAATGGGGCTACCCATTATTTAGTGTTTTCATACTTCCAACTCTCGTCTTTTTAAATAAGCATAGGCCAATCTTTTAATTGCAACTACTTTAGGTCTGGTTACTTGTCTACCAAACCAGGCACTTTCTCTTACATTTAAAAACGTCAATCCCCAAACGAAAAGTTATATGTCTAAAAGATACGAGTCATGAAATTAGACATTTTTGCAACACCATAGGGATCCAAGCACACAAGTCACATTCCAGATAGAAGTGGTGACGATTGATGCTCTCACCACAGTGCACAGAACTCAAAGTGGCGACAGTCCAAACAAAAACAGAAAATATTGGACAATCTGAGCAGGCCTGACAGCATCTGTCGAGAGAGAACAGAGCTGATATTTTGAGTCTGGATGACTCTTCGTCAAGAGTGACAGTCCATATTACTTACCGTGCTAACTGTTACTTTCACTTTATGTGCAGCACTGTCCAATGACTTTTTTTATATTTCCCTACATTGGCAGCTTTCATTCCTAGTACATTGTGGTCCGAAGTCTTTAGTAGATATGAAAGCATTGAATGTAGAAGTACATGTGTCAGTGTGCGATTGCTTGAATTTAGACAGGAAAATTTGTTAAGAAAATACCAGTGTAAAGGCAGGAATGCAATTTCTAAGAGAATATTCTCTAACAATGGAATGGCATAGATTGTCCATTATCTTTGCTAAGGAACACAACTCATTAAAGTTTGTGCAGGGGAGAATGTCAATGGCTCATTCTGACTTTAAGTTTGATATGCTTGAATCCATTCAATATCTACTAACTTTTGAGTAAGATGATTTTATGGTTACACCATGTAAAATTTACTCTGAAAAGAGTAGTTGTTCTCTTAAAAGAGTTCCTTAGAAGAACTGCAGGGGACCTGGACTAGTCTTATTGACTGAAACTTGGTTACTTCACTTGCCACACAAATTGTAAGTGAAAGCATCATTGTTGTTTGTTTAAAATAAATTCAAAGATTTTTTTTAAAATCTGTACTACGACCATTGCACATGACCACCAACAGCACACTCTTTGTGCAAAGCTTTCCGAGACTCTGACTTATACACACAACAAGAGCACGATGAAAGTCAATTGCAATTAGGTTTGAGTGCGCATTTGCTAAAATGAAGACCAGTGAGATGTAAATCTTTTGTAAAGCAGCAATCATATTTTGTTCAAATGACTTTGATACAGTTACAGTTTGTTATAAAAACTTCTATTTTCTTTGACTTCTCTTTTGTTAATGATGAATGTGCAATGGAACAAGTTGCAAGTGAAAAACAAGATTTTGTATTCACAGAGAGGATATCTGGAAGACCGTGATGAATTAATGGTTTGGATAATATAATGCTTCAGGGTGATATGAAAATGGATAACAAAGGCAATGAATAAAGATTCAATCTCACTTTACATTCCCTAGTGTGACTTGATGGGCAGGTTAAAGCTGGGTAATGTTTCCATTGCTTCATGATGGAGCTCTTAACATTCAGCAGTGTCAGAATATATAACTCCCTCTCTGTGCGGCATGTCACAGAGATCTTTAAAAGCAACATATTGTGGATGGAATACCAGCGACAGCTGGTGTGAGGAATTAGCCATCATTGATCTTGTTTTCCCAATACATCTTAATTTCCATTGTTGTGAAAAACATAAACAAGAGAATAAAATAACACATTATTATGAATGAACTGGGCTATAAGGAATTTCCACATCAAGCATCAGCATGATTGTTCTACTCTATAGGTTTAGGTCCCCAGTTTATCGTGATCTGTATCATTAAATGAAAATATAATGAAAAGAGAAGCAAAAATGTCCCTACCTGCACTTTCAGTCAGCCATGTTAGAGGTTCATCCTGCCACTATTGGACTCCGTTTCAGCTCAATGCCGCATTTTACTACAGGTGACTTTTTAACTTCCTGCACCTTCCTTCACCTTCAGTCTCTGATTCTTCTTTGGTGAGTCATTGCTGTCAGGGATTGGTGCTTTACAAGGTTTACATATCTGATACTGTGAATTAGCTGGTGATGGTAAAGCATAAATGAACTTACATTTATGAAAGTGCCTCATCATATTCTCAATAAGAGCCAATTTGCTATACATATTTTTGTGGAGAAAAAAATTATATAAAATAGTGGTTGAAATGTGATGTGGCCCATCAGCTGAGCAGACAACTGATGTTGGTGGGGACAGAGCAAATAATGTCAGTAGTGTATGTAGGTTTGCTGATGATACAAAGCTAGGTGGGAATGCAAGCTATGAGGAGGACATCAAGAGGCTGCAAGGAGATAGACAAGTTTAGTGAAGGGCAACAAGACTTGGTGCTCTCGTACACCAGTCGCTGAAGGTAAGTATGTATGCACAGCAGAGGGTAAAAAAGGCAAATGGTATGCTGGCCTTCATTGAGAGAGGGTTTGAATATAGGAGCAAGGATATCTTGCTGCAAATATACAGGGCCTTGGTGAGGCCAAATCAGGAATATTGTATGCAGTTTTGGTCTCCTTATCTGAGGAAGGATGTTGTTGCTATTGTTAGCGGAAGAAATTGCTATATGTGTCAGGATTGGTATAATAAAGATGTCTCAAAGTATTGTAATAACAGAGGTCAAGGGCAAACGAGCAGGCAAGGGGTTAAACATATACCAAGAGAAAACCAGCAAGCAAGGGGCAAATGATTTAATCATCCCACAGAGCATTTGAATATGAAAAGGGAAACACAGGAGGCCCCAGTAAGTCTAAGGGATCCATTGCCCAACACATCCGCACCTCTTCTAGAAGTTAAATATGTTAAGCACAAACCCATGAGATTGTAAGGAAACATTGTATTCTTCAATCGTTTTCCCATTATGGGGACCAGAAAATATGCATACTGATCACCTTGTACTGTTCCAACTGAATTGATGACATCAAATGCCTAATTGTAAATCTGAAAGAACTTTAAATATATATGTGTGTAATTCTGACTGTGATCAGAGCTGACTTTTGCGAGCTAAAGCTAGCAGCAGAACTTGCCTCTCCTGTGTGCACACAGCTATTCCAAAAATAAACGCAACTTTTACAACTCCACGCGGTCGAGAACAGACTCTGAGATTTACTTCCCTCCAACACTATCGAGGGAGCGCAGCGAAGGTTTACAAGGATTCATTCCTGGGATGGCAGGACGGACATATGAGGAGAGGTTGAGTCTGTTTAGATTGTATTGGCTGGAGTTCAGAAGAATGAGGGTGGATCCCATCGAAACATATAAAATTCTAACAGGACTAGACATGGTAGATGCAGGAAAGATGCTCTCAATAGTGGGGTGTCCAGAACAGGGGTTACAGTCTGAGGATACAGGGTAGACCATTTAGGACAGAGATGAAGAGAAATTTATTCACCCAGAGAGTGGAGAGCCTGTGAATTTGCTACCACAGGTAGGAGTTGAGGTTTTCAAGAAGCAGTTAGATATAACACTTGGGGTGGAGGGAATCCGATTATATGGGTGGAAGGCAGGATTAGGCGATTGAGTTGGATGATCTGCCATCATCATCATGAATAGTGGCACAAGCTTGAAGAGCCGAATAGCTCCTCCTGCACCTATTTTTCTATGTTTATATGTTTCTAAGAAGGTGTGAAACGTGTAAGTATAGATGTGGAGAGACTTGGGTACACTTGTACAAGGAACTCACGGTAGCATGGTGGTTAGCATCAATGCTTCACAGCTCCAGGGTCCCAGGTTCGATTCCCGGCTGGGTCACTGTCTGTGTGGAGTCTGCACGTCCTCCCTGTGTGTGCGTGGGTTTCCTCCGGGTGCTCCGGTTTCCTCCCACAGTCCAAAGATGTGCGGGTTAGGTGGATTGGCCATGCTAAATTGCCCGTAGTGTAAGGTTAATGGGGGGATTGTTGGGTTACGGGTATACGGGTTACGTGGGTTTAAGTAGGGTGATCATTGCTCGGCACAACATCGAGGGCCGAAGGGCCTGTTCTGTGCTGTACTGTTCTATGTTCTATGAACATTACAAAAATATTATGCAGGTGCAACAAGGAATGAGGAAAGTAAATGGCATGTTGACCTTCATTGAAAGATGTTTGAGGTAGAAGAATGAAGAAGTCTTGCTACAATTGTCCAATTCTGGAATGATGTGTCCAATTTTGGTCTTTATATTTAAGACAGGATATACTTGCATTGGAGGCTGTCCGGCAAAGGTTTGCTAAATTGATTTCTGGAATGTGAGGGTTGTCCTAAGATGAGAGGCTGAGTAAATCGGGTCCATATTATCTCGGGTTTAGAGCTTGACAGATGATCTAATTGAAATATTGAAGATTATGAACGGACATGATAGGGTAGATACTGACAGGTTATTTCTCTTGGTTGGAGAACATAGAATAAGGGATAACAGACTACGAAAAAGGACAAATCATTTAGAACTGAGACGAGGAGAAATGTCTTCACACAAAGGGTTTGAATATTTAAAAGTTTCTTCCCCGGAGTTTGTGGATGTGCAATTATCGAATATATCTAAGGCTGAGATAGACAGATATTTGGGGCGGGGTTCTCCGTCCCTGGTGCTGCATGTCCCCCAGGATTCTCCGTCTCCCCAGCTGGCCCATGGGGTTTCCCATTCTGGGCAGCCCCACACCGTTGGGAAACCCCCAGGCTTCCGGAGCAATGGAGAATCCCGACAACGGAGAATCCAGCTCATGGTCTTTCGGGGAATGAAGGGATATGGGGATTGGGTTGAAAAGTGGAGTGGCAGCTGAAGATGAGCGATGATCAGGCTGAATAGCAGAGCAGGCTTGACGCGCCCAGTGCGGATCGCATTTTCGACCTTTCCCACAATTTAACTCACGTGCACGGATCCACATTGGGCACAACTAGGTCATTAAATTGTACCCATAGTATATACCATCAATGATTTTATGATCATGTGATAACAAAGCATGGAGAGATAGTTTTACGTAGCATTTTGTGCTGAGTCTGTATTGCACATAGTATAATGTTCAATAAAAAGTAGCTTAGCAAAAGCCTTGCCTCCGACAGTATCTTTAAGTCCAGATCATGACCCATGAACAACCCCATCTAAGACCCACAACAATGACAACAGACCATAGGCCCCATAATTGCATGTAACATGATCCTGGTGGCTATCCTAGATTAGCATTCACTCATGCCCTCAAATGCTCTGGGGACCTGGGTTTGAATCTCACTACAGCAGATGGTGGAATTTTAATTCAATAATTAAAAACACCTGGAATTTAAAAGTTTACTGATGACCATGTAACTGTTGTTAAATGTTGCAAAAAAAAACATCCGTTCGCTAATATCATTTTGGAAAAGAAATCTGCCATACTCACCTGAGGTCTGACCTACATGAGACTCCAGAGCCACAGCAATATGGTTGACTCTTAAATTTCCTCTCAAGGGCAACTAGGGATGAGCAATAAATGCTGGCCTCCCGAAAATGAACTTTTAAAAAGTTACAGGTCAGTGGGAGATCACCTAATTTGATTTGACAGGGTGAGTGATCGGTCATGAGATCCCACATTGATCACGGTATTTGGTGTAAGGATACTTCTATTTAAATCTGATTTCCCTTGTACATTCACTTTATTTTTTTGTTATCTTGGCGGTTCTAACTTTTGTATCTGAACAATTATTGACCCCCCTCCCTGGCAGATGTGCTGTTTTGTTTGGTCTCTGGAGACCCCCGGTCTCTTTGCTATTTGGTCTGGCCCAGTGACGATATATTTTGATGGACTTGGTTGACAGCCAATTGGCTACTTTAATTTCCTGGGACTCGACTGGCTCTCGATGATGGTTGGTGCTGGAGTTCCAGAATGTTCAGTCAAACTTAGACAGGCTCCATTTTGTAGAGCAAAGTTGAAGTTTGATTAAGAGGCTTGGAGAGCCACAGTTCTGGGGCGAAATTCTCCGACCCCCAGCAGGGTCGGAGAATCGCCGGGGGCCGCTGGAAATCCCGCCCCCGCCGTGGCAGAGATTCTCCGCCACCCGGGAATTGGCGGGGGCGGGAATCATGCCACTCCGATCGGCGAGGCGCCTGCGGCGATTCTCCGGCCCGGATGGGCCGATGTCCCGCCACTGGGAGGCCTCTCCCACCGCCGAGGTTTCAACCACCTCTGGTGGCGGCGGGATCGGTGCCGCGACCGGGCCCCCGGGGTCCTGGGGGGCGCGCGAGGCGATCGGACCCCGTGGGGGTGCCCCCACGGTAGCCAGGCCCGCGATCGGGGCCCCCCGCTCAGACTCCGGGCCAGTGCCCTGGGTGCACTCTTTCTCCTCCGCCGCCACCACGGCCTCCGCCATGGCGGAAGCGGAAGAGAAACCCACATCGCGCATGCACCGGTGGTGACGTCAGCGGCAGTTGGCCGCTGACATCACCACCGGCGCATGCGCCGACCGGCGAAAGCCTTTTGGCCAGCCCCGTTGCCGGGCGGCGGGCTTGAAAGGCCGCTGGCGCCGGTTTTTTTGCGCCAGTCTTCTGGTGCCAACCGCTCCGGCGCAGGGCTAGCCCCCAAAGGTGCAGAGAATTCCCCACCTTTGGGGAGGCCCGACCCCGGAGTGGTTGGCGCCACTCCCCTACGCCGGGACCCTCCATCACGCCGGGTAGGGGAGAATCCCGCCCCAGATTTCTCACTCTCAACTGATGATCTCTCATCCTGAAAAAAAGGTATTTTTTTATCTCTCTCTCTCTCCACAGCCAGTTAAACCTGTAGGAAAATCCCAACCAGCACCAGTTGCAGAAAGGCAGGATTATTTGAAAAACAACTTTTAGAATCTTATAATGGGAGAACTCTAATCTACCTCAGTGAGGCTGATAATTACAGGTTCTGGCAGAATGCACATGCAACAAGATCCAATCCAACCGGTGGTTTTCAACACTCAATGCCCTGGGAAGATAGCCAACTACAAAGACTTCAACATCAGCAACAAGAACACATCTCTCTGTCTGTCATTTTAATCCCTTTCATTTTGCCCCTTTCCCTTTCTCTGTGTGCGCCTGTCATGTGTGTGTTTGAGGAGAGAGTGGGATGGTCAAAGGGAAAAGTAATAGATTAGCAGGCCATTATTATAGTTTCTTTATTGCATGTTTTAACTCTTTTTTTTAATTATAAATCAGTAGCTTTTTGTGTTTACCTACAAATCTGGTGCCAGTAAATCATTGGAGCAGTCTAGGAACAAAGATCTCGAAAACTTTATAAGAACTACTGGTTATTTCACTTGTATTGCGATTCCAGGTCAAGGGGGGCTGAAATTGACCACACACTAGCCCAGGGTGACGTAACAGTTTCTATAGAGAGTAATATAACGTGGGAAGATGCAAAAATGCCTCCTTGCTGATTCTTTTGTCAGTCATATGAGGAGTTTATCTTGCCACTGTTGGACTCTGTTGTTGAATGCACCATTTCAGTTTACCTAGTTTTCCGACAAATACTTTTTCAACTTGGATTCATTATCAGATTTTTCATTGACAGGAAATCCTGATGCTGCTAGCTATGGAGGGTAGGGGGTAGAGATAGGGGTGGGAAATTTGCACCGGGGCCCCACACCTTTGTTTAACCATGTTCTTTACAGTCTCGATCACAAGAAGGCCGATCTGACATTTCAAGAAAAATAAAATCCCTTTTCCTTGAGGGGCCTATCCTACTTCCCTAACCTTTAGTTCAATGGTGGAGGTTAGTGCATTTCAACTGATTAACTTCCAGGGATATGCTGGGTCCCTGTTGAACCAAACCAGTGGGAGCTCCAGTCAGAGGGAGGCTAATCTCTGATGACACAGGTAAAGGGCAGGTTGAGGTTCCATCCTTTCTAGAAAATGTCAGACGTGGAACAAATTGTCTGCAGCCATATCTGTACCATTTTCTGTCTATCAGTCTCCCACTGGCATTACATAGGAAATAGTCAATCTCTGTGGATTTTAAGGTGACTATTCACTGACTAAAATGCAAATTTCCCCCTTACATTTTCTGCAATCTACGACTGTTTGGTATGGGAAGATGAGAAAGATATCCCAAGATAATACAGACAACACATCTATTTTAAAATAACCCTGGAGAAAGTATGCTCAAATTCAGCACCCCATCACCTCGTGTAATGAAAACCATTAATTTGTGTTCTCATTCAGCACTCTTACTGAGATTTCAATGTCGCCTCAGTAGGGCCATTTTAAAGATTCTTTATCAGTTTGTGATACATTACACTTGAAGAAAGATCATGTTCAGCAATACTGCACTCAATAAACTGAAAAATAAAATTTTCCTGAAGTAAATTACATAACCAACAATCACAAATCCAATCTAACCCTTCTTGTCCTGCTACAGGATTTCTATTGGAATCTTCAAAAAAAAATCAATTTTACATCATTACAAATGCAAAACGACTTCCACACTATAGTAGGAATTTCAGTCACACTATTTGAACAACATTTCAGCTTTCCGATCATTAAATGTACAAAACAAGATAACCCTGATAGTTCGGTGAGTTTATCCTGTGAGGGGTTGATCTGAATCAATCTGGAGGGTTCCAGGTTCAACCCCTAATCTGGGATGGATTCGTTTCCCTCAGTAGCAGAGCTATGATTGGCGTTTGTGCTCCTGTATCCGAGAAAGGAAAATTGGTCAATGTTCCAGCCTCTGACTGGAAATGTGATTAGATGTTCGATGAGGACATAATTGGTTGTAATACTGGCCTGCTGCCAATTACAATCATTAGAAATGCTCAAAATATGGATAATGACAAACAGAACAAGGACAGTAACCTATATTCATGGAACCCTTTTGTGAGAAGGAACAAAAGCAGTGATCAGAGACATTTACATTTTAAGCTACCAGGACTATTTTTATAAATCTTAGTTTGGCACAATTCTGTTTGCCATTGGAAAATTAGTTCAATTTGACCTTGTCCAATTTATCTGATCCTGGCAATGTGTCTGGTTTCTAAACTCAAATCTCTCCATAACTTCATATCTCCTATGACATGAAATACATTTTCTGCTCACTTGATCCCATCTTCATCCAAAGTATGACCATTCAACTACCTTCGTTGGCCCCAGCGCTCATTGAAATAATGAACAATTCCTTTTAAGAACATAAGAACATAAGAACATAAGAACTAGGAGCAGGACCAGGCCATCTGGCCCCTCGAGCCTGCTCCGCCATTCAATTAGATCATGGCTGATCTTTTGTGGACTCAGCTCCACTTTCCGGCCCGAACACCATAACCCTTAATCCCTTTATTCTTCAAAAAACTATCTATCTTTACCTTAAAAACATGTAATGAAGGAGCCTCAACTGCTTCACTGGACAATGAATTCCATAGATTCACAACCCTTTGGGTGAAGAAGTTCCTCCTAAACTCAGTCCTAAATCTACTTCCCCTTATTTTGAAGCTATGTCCCCTAGTTCTGCTGTCACCCGCCAGTGGAAACAACCTGCCCGCATCTATCCTATCTATTCCCTTCATAATTTTAAATGTTTCTATAAGATCCCCCCTCATCCTTCTAAATTCCAACGAGTACAGTCCCGGTCTACTCAACCTCTCCTCATAATCCAACCCCTTCAGCTCTGGGATTAACCTAGTGAATCTCCTCTGCACACCCTCCAGCGCCAGTACGTCCTTTCTCAAGTTCCGGCATTGACCACCTTTCTTTAAATACTATCATTGTTACTCCTTCCTCAAAAGTTCATCTTGAGCCCACCTCTATTATTTTTATCGCTGAGAACTTTAAACGTGTAGCTGCTTTCAGATTCTTGTCCAACTCTCTCACAACTACCTATTCAAATCAACCTTCTGTTCTGTTCCACCCTGCTCAGTCACTGTGACTATGGCCGCAGGATAGTGTCCATCCTTATCCTCTTCCAACTTGCTGTCACGTTTCATACATTTAACCATAGAATCCTTCTTCTCCATGGACTGATCTTTATGTTCCAGCTCCATGACCCCTTCTCCAGTACCACTTCTATTTGTCTCTGTGCATCTTCAGTGTCAATGTCTCATCCTGCCACTATAATCAATGATGCCTCTTCAGTTGAATAAATAAGTTAAGCACATCTTACTTTCAATCAATTTGTGCTAAATGTGACTTTTCTCTTATTTTTCTGATCATCTATGACTGTCTGTCATTGTTACAACCAAGCTGTATAAAATTTCCATATTCTATTTAATGCTGCGTTTAGCTTGAAACTCAACTCTGCTTGGGCATGTATTCAGGCAAAAATTCTGGGCTCAGCATTACGCTCTCTAGTTTTCAGGGCAATGATGTGCACAAGCCACTAAGGTCACATGCAAAGTACTCTCAACAAAAAGGGCAGTGTTCTGTTAGCAGGGATGAGTGTAAGTTTGCCTCTATTTGCCATCTCCATGGTCTACTAAGGACCAAGAGTTGCTTCTGAAGCTCCCTTTATGAGGAAGCGTTTTAAAAACAGATTGCTGAACGGCTATGATATCCTGCAAGACCCCTCAAAGATTAGTTTCTGCAACGATGATGGCAGCAGTGTGAACTTGCATACCAGTAAGTTCAGCTTGCTTGACTTCTGGTTGGCATGGTAGCACAGTGGTTAGCACCGTTGACTGTTTAATGCCGTTTGACTTCATGCCTGAAATTCTCCACTAGTAAAGGGGGTTCCATTATCGGAAACAAGGACCTCTGGTATGCCATGGGTACAGAAACTTTGCCAGAGTTTTTCTACTACTGCTGGAGAAGCTGTGGAGGAAATACAATACTCTTCAATACTTCCAGTGGGTGTCGACCATAATAAGGAACATCGACCCCAAGAAGATGCCAGCAAAGTCCATGTGCACCCATACCAATGATCTTCCTGGTGGTTCCCATGGGTGTAAAGAAGCCAAAGGTGGTAGTTTCTGGTTGTCCTGGCACAAGGAGCAGAGCTTCACCAGATTCTCGATGTCTGCATTGAACACCAGACATAGCTCCTTATGAGCATTTTCATCTTGGATACGCCGGGGTGTCCGTTGTGTAATTCCATCAGGATTGGGCACTGACCTGGGTGGAGGGAAATTACTCGGGCTCCCCACAGGATGATGCCATCTTCTACACTCAGTTCTTGTCTTTTAGTGAGGAAGGGCTTCATGCCATCCAGGGATATCCTCAAATTTTGCTACTGAGGATCATATGGCACAATTGTGCCAGGGTGGGATCCTTCTGGGTCTGTGCTTGAAGCTGATTTGCGAAACTGGCACGATATCCAGGAAGTTCAAGGTCATGATGACTTCTTCCAATGCCGGCTGAGAGGCTAAGCTTGTGGTAGTGGGTGGCTCAGGGCCTCGGCATTGGCATGTGTGTTCCTGGGCAGTGCTTACCAGAGTATTAATAGGCTGCTAACAATAATGCCCAATGTTGGATCCAAGCCAAGCGATGGGGGGAATTGCTTTATCCTCTTTGAAAAGGCCCAGTAGGGGTTTATGGTCTGTTACGACTGTCGGTCATAGACATATGGGTAGAATTTCTTTACCACAAAAATAACAATGAATGCTTGTTTTTCGATCTGAGAATAGTGTCTTTCCATGTCCGCCAATGTTCTGGATACATGTGCTAGGTCACAGTGTCCCATCGCCACATTGATAAAAAAGGACTGCCTCCACTCCATATGCATCACATGTTAATACTAGCTCTCTCTTGAAGTTGTAATGAGTTTGTTTAATGATCGTAACTGCTGCTTCACCTTCACAAAGGTTTTATCCTGCGGCACCTGCCACTACAACGTCTGGTGTGTTTTTAAGTGTGTGTCGAGGTGATAATAAATTGGGGAGGCACGATGGCACAGTGGTGAGCATTGCTGTCTCACAGAGCTAGGAGCCCAGGTCAATTCTGGCTTTGGGTGACTGTCTGTGTGGAGTCTGCACATTCTCCCCATGTCTGTGTGGGTTTCCTCCGGTTTCCTCCCACATGCAAAGATGTGGTTAGGTGGATTGGCCATGGTAAAATTGCTCCTTAGTGTCCAGGGATGGGCAGGTAGGTGGGGTAACAGGGATAGGGCCCAGGTAGGGTGCTCTTTCGGAAGGTCTGTGTCGACTCGATGGGCCAACTGCTTCTGCACTGTAGGGATTCGTAGGGCGCGATTCTCCCAGAGAGGGAGAAATCGTAAGGCTGGCGACAAATCCGGGCGGGTTTGACGCCAGCCTCCCCCTCCCCGACTGGGAACCGATTCTGGTCCCCGGTCGGGGCTAGCATGCCGCCGCCGTAAACTCTGGCATCGCGGGCTTAACGAATTTCGTTAAGCCCGCTTGCCAGAGTTTGCGCCGGCTGACGCGTCACATGACGTCAGCCGCGCATGCGCGGATTGGAAGACTCCAACCTGCGCATGCGCGGATGACGTCATCGCGCATTTGCGCGAAACCCGCGCATGCGCGGGCCGGGATGCCCCTCAGCCGCCCCGCAAAGTGATACAGTGGGGCGGCGGAAGGACAAAGAGTGCGCGGGTATCGGACCCGCTGCCCGCGATCGGTGCCCACCGATCGCGGGCCCATGGCACCCTTGGCACGGCCGTGGTACTGCCGTGCCAATCGGTGCCATGGTTTTAAAAATCGGCACTTTACGGCCGTTTTTACGAACGGCCAGACCAGGTGTGTTTGCCGTTCGTATAAACAGCCGTAAAGGGCTTGGAACTCGGCACATCGGCCAGCTGAGAATCGCTGCTGGCCGTAAAAAAACGGCGGCAGCGATTCGTATCGGGAGTCGGGCGTGGGGGGGGGGGGGGGGAGAATAGCGGGAGGGCGTCGGACTAGCGTGGCCGTAGAATTTTACAAATCCCGCTATTCTCCGCACCGTCGTGAGTGCGGAAAATTGCGCCCTAAGTTTCTATGTTAAGTGGCCATGTTTGGGATAGATTTCCCATAGTAGCCAACGAGACCTAGGAAAGATTGTAATTCTGTCTTATTTTGCAGTGTTGGTGCCTCTTCAAAGACCTTAGGGGGGGCACGGTAGCACAGTAGTTAGCACAGTTGCATCACAGCTCCAGGGTCCCAGGTTCGATTCTGGGCTTGGGTCACTGTCTGTGCGGAGTTTGCACATTCTCCCCATGTCTACGTGGGTTTCCTCCGGGTGCTCTGGTTTCATCCCACTGTCCAAAGATGTGCGGGTTAGGTAGATTGGCAATGCTAAATTGCCCTTAGTGTCCGAAAAAGTTGGATTGGGTTACTGGGATAGGATGGCGATTTGGGCTTGGGTAGGGTGCTCTTTCCAAGGGCCGTTGCAGACTTGATGGGCCGAATGGCCTCCTTCTGCACTGTAAATTCTATGATCTATGATCCTCCACGCGGTGTTGGCTATTTTGTTGATGCGGCGCCCTCGGTAGATCACTTCACCTGCCTGAAGCACACTTTTTTCTAATTTGAGAAAATCACCTCTAAACCTCCTTTACGTTTGCTGGGTACGCCTATTACATGTGATGTCGTCTAAGTATACTGTCACCTTAGATAGCCCTTGGAGAATGTCCCCCATCACACGTAGAAAAATAGTGCATGCCAACGAGATGCTGAAGGGCTGGCGTGCATACTATCATGATCTCAGATGAGACCCCAACAGTGGCTCGTATATTGGACAGAAACCGCAATATTTTATTTTAATTTTGTAAGATTGTGAGGAAAGAACACTTCGCTCCAGGAGTGATTGTACAAAGAAATAGGGATATAATCTTCTAAAACAAACACAGTTAGCAATAAATGGAGGCAGTGGCATAATGGTATCGTCACTGGACTAGTAAACCAGCAACGCAGATTTATTGCTCTGGAGACGCAAGTTTGAATCTCACCAATGCAGATGGTGAAATCTGAACTCAATAAAACTCTGGAATTAAAATGACGACCTTGATACCATTGTTGATTGTCGTAAAAACCTATCTGGTTCACTAATGTCCTTTAGGGAAGGAAATCTGTTGTCCTTCCCTGGTCTGTCCTACATGTGACTCCAGACCCACTGCAATGGGGTTGATTCGTAACTGCCCCTCAAGGGCAATTAGGGATGGGCAATAAATACAGGCACAGCCTGCAACGGCCACGTCCTTTGAACGAATAAAAAAAATAGAAAAACAGTATTAAAATACTTAACATCACACCAGAAAATAGCTTAGAATGAATCCATAAATAGCACAACTCAATACAGTGATTACAATACCTTTAATTGCTATCTTTATTCCCACTTAAACTACAAGAAAAAAACCCCACCTCAGCTCTCAACCCACTGAAACTACCAATGGTACATACTTGCTTTGCAGAGATGTTCTTTGAGAAAGAGAGATCTCTTAACACTGCATTGAAGACAAGATCTGACTCCTCTCAGACCCATGCAGAAACACTGGCTGTATGTCTTCAGAACGTGATTCTAAGCTTGTTTCAGCTTCCCCTTGTTCTCAGGCATGTCTGCACTGCTTTAAAGATTGCTAATCTTTTTGAACTGAACTATAGTGAAAGCAAAACTGTTTGAATTCTGGACACAGTTTCATTCAGATCAGAACTGAACTGCTTTCTCAAAATGCCTGATGCCTTAGCTTCATCCGTTGATGACATGACTTTACCAAGCTGAAATCTAATTAATTCCATGGGGAATCCCTTTAGTCAAAACAAAATTCTATTAGCCGAAGCTTTTTATGATGGTTCAATTACACCGCTGGCTCCCGACCTTTCAAACCAAGATTATTTTAGAACACGGCTGCAGCATTCACATACACACTAACCCAGGCCTTTCACCCTCATTGCATCAAATACATATAATACATATAATACATATAATACATATAAAGGGCAGCACGGTAGCATGGTGGTTAGCATAAATGCTTCACAGCTCCAGGGTCCCAGGTTCGATTCCCGGCTGGGTCACTGTCTGTGCGGAGTCTGCACGTCCTCCCCGTGTGTGCGTGGGTTTCCTCCGGGTGCTCCGGTTTCCTCCCACAGTCCAAAGATGTGCGGGATAGGTGGATTTGCCATGCTAAATTGCCCGTAGTGTCCTAATAGTAAGGTTAAGGGGGGGGGGGGGAGTTGTTGGGTTGCGGGTATAGGGTGGATACGTGGGTTTGAGTAGGGTGATCATTGCTCGGCACAACATCGAGGGCCGAGAGGCCTGTTCTGTGCTGTACTGTTCTGTTCTGTAAACAATACATATGAAATTGCTATTTTGATTACAATATTCGTATGGACCCTTTTGGGTGTTAATCGTCATGTACTTCCTGGATGACTTGTTGGCTTCTAGCTGAATGTTGGCATGGCTCATATCTAGTTGGCAAAGTGTTTATATCCTACCAGTTCAGCGATAGATCTTCTATGCGTGGCATGGGGTACCGAATTAAACATGAAACTTTATTAATGGTTAGTTGATAGTCCCTACAAAGGTGGACCCATTTGTTGGGCTTGAGGATAGGGATCACTTGCACAGCCCACTCTGCAAACTGCAATGCTCATATTATCCTGAAACTCTATAACCACTCAAGTTTTACCTCTACTTTGGTAAGTAAAGCGTTTGGGACTGGCTTCCCACTTAAATATTTGGGTTGGGTGTTGGAGTGTGAGTGAACCTTTGTCCTTACTCCCTTTATTTTTCCAAGGCCTTCAAGGAATACCTGGGGGTATTTGTCAATTACCTCGTATATTGCATCCATTTCTAGATTAAAAATTTGTAGCCAGTCCAGACAAATCCTCTGGAGCCAGTTTCTGTCCAAGAGGCTGAATCCCGATCCTCGTACAACTATGAACATGTGTCAGGCCGTCTGCGGCTCATAGGCAATCAGGTTCCCATAATCTTCAAAGGTTCCCCTGTATATGTGACCAACCTGACCGTGGTGTCTCCCAGGCCTAGGGACAAGATGCCCACCTGGAGATGCCAGAAGGTCTGTTCCCTGACAATGGAGATGGCAGCTCCTGTATACACCTCCATTTCTCAGGAATAGACCTAGACCAAGAGTGTTATATTTATTGGGGCAACCTTAGCATCATGATGCAGTTTAGTCACATTATTTTCTCCTTTATGGGCGAATAGACTTGCAATGTCCTGACCTGAGGTGGCTTTAACTTCTGGCCTGGGTGGCATACTGATTCAGGTAGCCTTGCCTGGGTCATGTCCTTTGGCCACACTTAACCAGTCATGTGGCTGACACTTGTAGTCTTCCGGGGAACCTTCCCTGTTACTGCTAGGGTTATCCAGACTTCTTTTGAGATGCAAGAAAATCCTGCCTGAATGTTGATTCAGTGATAGGTGAGGTACATGGGAGTCTTTACCGGGAATGCTTGTTTTTCTGTGTGAGCGTCCTCCCCCCAACCAGCCTGAGACCACTACTGCCCATCATCCCTTGGCATTCTTGGCCCTTTCTTGGTATTTTCCATGGATAATGCTAATTCTATGACCCTTTCGAAGTTCAAAGTGGGTTCAGCCAACAATATTTTTGGATCATGACATTATTAATTCTACACACTAGCCAGTCGCGTAACATCTCAGTCAGGATTGGGCCAAATTCGCCGTATTCGGTCAGCTTCCTTAACCTAGCCAAGAATTCTGTCGAGGATCTCCCAGGAGTTCTCCCAGCTGTGTCTATTACAATTGAACGGTTCGGGCCATGTTGAATTAAGGGGTCAAAAGCTCGAAAGGTAAGATCCATATAATAGCAGGTAAGCTTACTTAGCTGGAGAGTTCGAGATGTGGAGCGGTATTCTCCAATCTGTCATCCACGCTTTCCTGGGCAGTGTGCCCTCACCGACAATGGGATTCACCGTTCCTACCACCTGCCAATGGGATTTCCCATTGTGGGCACCCCGAGCTGCCGGGAAACTCGCGGGCGTGGGTGCGCTGCCAGTGCACTGAAGATTCCCGCTGGCGGAGAACCCTGCTGCCGAAGTTTATGTCACATGCAAAGAAAAACAATCCAAAGTGATGTTTGGCTTTGAGAATTTGAGCTAAATTTGTTCGAAATGATTCACTGAACGTTGAAAGGGTAAGTCATCATGGAGATGGTTGGAGATAAGAAAGTTTTCTCGATTCAATTTTATCTGTGTGTTTATTGGGCGAGCTTTGCAGCAGGGGAAGATGCTTCACACCAAAAAGGTGCTATGGTTATCAGGCTCCAGACAGTTAGGGCTCAGGAAAGCCTTGAGAACCATTTTGTTCAGCTGAGAGTTGCAGTGTGGATCTAACGTGATTTGCAGCCCAGAGAGGGGCCCTGGAGCTGACAAGCACAGTTAGGACTTAGAGAAGTTCTGTGGAGCAGAGAATGTGGCAAAAGTTCACAGGTCTATGCTGGAGACATTTGGGCTCAAAGAATTCCAAGTCATTTATCACCTCAGTGCAGCTGGGAGACAGGAGTTTAATCAAACCCAGGGGCAGAGTCAACTTAGTGAAGTTAGATGTCGGCAAAAGAGTTAGAACTGTGCCATTAGTTAGACACAGGAGTGCATGTTTGTGAATCCCTTGTAACACAGTTTCAGAAGAAGAGACTGAACCATCAGGAGCTGAACAGTCATTGTGACTGTCCAAGTCAGAACATCTTTTGAAGGACTCCAAAGCCTGAGTGTTTGAGAGTGAAGCATGGAAATCTCTCATGAGAAAGAGAGAGTTTTAATGAGATTTCATGACTCACAGCTGATATCTGAGAGGATTGCTGTAAAACTGTGGAATGTATATTGGTCGCATCTGCTATTTAATGTGCAATATGGTGTTTTCAACCCTAGTTTTCCTGTTGATTTATATTTACCTCATGTTTATTCTGACTGTTAGACTATAAAGAATATCACAAATTGTTTTATTTTTCTGACTTTGTGTGGTAAAGTATATTTTGTTTGTTTAAAACCATGGATTCTTGTGACTTTGTTCTCCTTGTGGGTAACTGGGATACAAATATATGTCTTCTTTAAACACAAAGTCACAGGTCCCTAATCTGATCATAACATATCTCACAAGAATAGTCAAGGACAGTGAATATATCTTCAAATGCTACATCACACAGACTGCAGCAATAGCCTCACACACTGCACAATGCATCACGTCCCCCCATAACTCAATTTTCAATTGTCTATCAACCATGACTTATACCTCAAGGCTTTACTTCAACCTCAGACTCTTGAAACTGCTGCAAGTCTCAGACCTACAACTCACAACTTCACATACTGCTAGCCATTCAGGCATATGACAGCTACATTACCCAAACACTAATACAGCACACACTCATATACTTCTCTCTTTCTTTCAGGAGAACCTGACACGTAAGCAGAGGCAGATGCACCTAATGAGGAAGAGGAATTCATATCTGTATGTCCTTATCCCCAACGAGGACATGGTGTTGCCATCATTGGAGCTACCATGACCACGGTGGGCATCAGTGAGAGTCAGGTGATTGAAGATGAAGATATAATCAGACCTATTCCTCCTCTTCACATCCTACCATCATCTGACAAACTCTTCTGCTTAATAGGCTTCAGATGGTATAATCATGCATTCCCTGATCTCATCACAAGAGGCATGGCTTGAAGCAGCGCATCCTGTTTTACCTAATGCTTGCCTTACATAAACATGGATCTCCCTATTAATGTGTGCAGACACTCAATAGAGCAATTAGCATTGGTTGCATTCAGTAATTATTCAAATTAGTAAGAAGCACAAGATTGACGAGCTACCAGCTTTGGGAGGAAGAGCCATGGGTTAACACTGTGTTCTGATCTTTATGCCCATTTTCAGGGGTTACCAAATTTAGCCCTCCTGATGATTTTTGATTTCATCCAGTGATGTGACTTTTAATGAATATGCCTGTTATGTAACATTCTTCTTTTGATTCCAGCAACTTCAGCAGCAAATCTAATGTACTCTTTTGACAACAAAACACTGAATTCACAATTTCAGATGGTACCTGACATGGAAAAAAGCCCGGATTTGTCAAAGTATTAATACAGTTGAATAACAGTAGCTTTGAGGAACAAGTGAGATCATTTGTTAGTTCATTAATAAATCCTATTGGTATTTCATATAACACATTGATGAAGACAGATTTTAATTGGGTTCCTATAACGCCAGGATTCGGTAATCACCGATGTGACTGCTTTCAGTTACATTACTGTCAATTGGAGAGCTCTTTTACATAAGAACCAAAGTGGCATTTGAAATATTTGAGAACTGTTTTATCAACACCTTATGACAAAACATGAAGAAATACTCCAACCTACACAGATGAGGGAAGTGTGTGATCCTGTGGTCCCAAAGCCTCTAATTCATCAACAGAGGCATCAATGTCATGTAAATAACCCACCAATTTGATCAGAACCAAGGGTGAGAAATATACTGTGTTCTCATTATTCACAGACCCGTAAAATGGCATTCCATTGTGTCACGGTTTGCCTCAACTCTATTTGACATATAATTTGCATGGATTTGAGAATAAAACTGTAATATTGGTAGTTAACTGAAATGTCTAGATATTCAGGCATACCTGTATGTATCCAATCACTTTTTCCAATTAAGGGGCAATTTAGTTTGGCCAATCCACCTAGCCTGCACATCTTTGGGTTGTGGGTGCGAAACCCACGCAAACACGGGGAGAATGTGCAAACTCCACACTGACAGTGACCCAGAGCTGGAGAAAGGGAATACTGAGTAAGTGAAATAAATTATAAACTTTTACAGTACAGAAGGTTACTTGATATATACTGCTCTGTCCTGATTCTCTGGCTGTATCGTTTGTGCCATTCTCTTAGCGCTACTCATGTCCATTATACATTTAACTTTTCCAATTTTACAAAAGCTATTATGAATTCCCCCCACCATCTTTAATAGGACATTCTCTGACCCTCTGGATGAATTAAATTTCTCTTAACCTTTCCCCTCTGTTATGATCTTGATTAAAACCAATAACTTAGAAAAATAAAATTGAACTCCCAGTTATTAACTGAAATAATTAATGACACAAGGTTTCACATTTTAGACAAAAACTTTTATTATACAAGAGCTGAACAAAGTAAGTACTATTTACTTGATAGAATGTTCCATACACACTCGTACTTTAAACCTGAATATCTCAACTGGACACTTGTTGTTCTAACCCTAGATTTTGCTTTTCTTTATAGTATATTGAGGGTTCCTTCAATTCTCCTGGGACCAAACCGAGGTGTGCTACAGCTCTCAGGAATTTATTTTGACTTTCTTCAGTGTTCCTGATATTTTCTGATGTATGGGATTTCTTAGTGTCCTTTCAGTAGAATCCTGCTAGACAAACCTCCCAACTCTCCTTCAACAGCTCAGAGTTCAAGTATGGTCCTCACTGTATTCTTGCTTCGTGACTCCAAATGAAACAAACACTTAGTTGCTAATATCCCTTTGGTCCTGGTCCACATCTCTAACCAGAATCTCTCTCGGCCCTCTCAAACTGCTCCAGGCCAAGACTTCAAATTTCTTTGGGAAATTGCACGAATAAAACCCAAAACAAATTACAACGCATTTAGAAATAAATAATAGAATCAAGAAGAGTCAGCATAGCTTTGTGAAGGAGAAATAATTCCTGACAAATTCATTACAATACTTTGAGATGATAATGAGCAGGTATAGATAAAATGGAAACAGTAGATGTAATATGCTTTGTTTTCCAAAAAGTGTTCAATAAGATATTGCACAAAAAGCTACTGAATACGTTAAGAGCCCATGGTGTTGGGGCTGTAAATTGGCATGGTTAGAAGATTGGCTAACTGATCGAAGATAGAGAGTTGGGATAGGTGGGACTTTTTTAGGATGGCAACCTGTGACTAGTGGAGTGCCACAGGGATCAATGGTGGGGCCACAATTATCTACAATATCTATTAATGACTTGGACAAGGGCAGTGAATACATTATTGTCAAGCTTGCGGATGACACAAAAATATGTGGGCAGGCAAGCGGTGAGGTTAACACAAAGATAAAAGCAAATTACTGTAGTTGCTGGAATCTGAAACAAAAGCAGAAAATATTGGACAATCACAGCAGGCCTCACCGTATCTGCGGAGAGAGAAGGAAGCTAACGTTTCGAATCTGGATGACTTCTTGTCAAAGCTAGAGAGAACTGGAAATAGGGTCAGATAATAATAATCTTTATTAGTGTCACAGGTAGGCTTACATTAACACTGCAATGAGGTTACTGTGAAAGTTCCCTAGTCGCCACACTCCGGCGCCTGTTTGGGTACACTGAGGGAGAATTCAAAATGCCCAATTCACCTAACAAGCACGTCTTCCGGAACTTGTGGGCGGAAATCGGAGCACTTGGAGGAAACACACGCAGACACGTGGAGAACGTGCAGACTCCGCACAGACAGTGACCCAAGAGGGAATTGAACCTGGGTCCCTTGAGCTGTGAAGCAACAGTGCTAACGACTGTACTACCGTGCCGCCGATTTATACTGTTGTTGGGGGCGTGGAATGGTGGGGCTTGAGAGGGGGCCAATGATAGGTGGAGATTGACAAAGATGGACAGAAAGACAAAAGGAATATAAATGGGGGTAATAATGCAAAGAGTCTACAGAGGGATATAGACAGGTTAAGTGAGTGGGCAAAAACTTGGTTGTTGCAATATAATGTTGGTAAATTTGAAGTTATGCACTTTGGTTGGAAGAATAAAGGAACAGAATATGATCACAAAAAGCAAGCATGCAAGTTCAACAGGTAATAGCGAAGGCAAATGGAATGTAAAAATAGGGAAGTCCTCCTAAAAATATACAATGCATTGGGGCACCACACATGGAGTACTGTGAGCAGTTTCAGTCTTCTTATCTAAGGAAAGATATATTGGCATTGAAGGTAGTCCAGAGAAGGTCCACGAGATTGATCCCAGGTGGGAGGGGTGTCTATCTAGTCTACGTGTATTTACATTAACCCTTTGTGTATTTACAGTGATGTATATCGCCACATCCCCCTTTTTTTAGTGTTACATATTTTCTGTACACTGTTAAAGAAAATTGAACAAAAACACGTAGATAAGTGATGCTATGTACAAGTTATGATAGCAGTGATCATTAAACAATAAGTCCAAATCATATTCATGAGTCCAAATTTCATCAATTATTATGGTCGAATGTCTTTCTTGTTGGGTTGGTGAGGTGGTGATGTTGATGGTGGCATGTCCTTGTGAACGCCATCAGTGTCCCTGTGCGTAAGTAACCAAGAACTGGTCAAATCACTTTGTTGTGTGATTTGGAGTCTTCTTTTCTACCGATGCTTGTGATAGCGATGTTGGATGGCATCTGTCCTGAAAGTCAGGTTGCCTGTTGGTAGTGCAGCAAATGTGAATTGGGAAGATGCATCGTCCTGCCATGGTATGTCATTATACTGAGCTGAGCAGTAACAGTGTCCCTCATGGGCAGAGTTGTGCCATGTCGTACCAGTCGTTGTTGCATTGGTGCTGTTTTTGTCGTGCTTGTCGTCGACGTTGTTGCCTTTGGTACGCTTTTTGTTATTGTCGTTGATGTGGTTTTCATAGGTTGTGTTGTTGTGTTGGATGGTTCTGTTGTTGTGTTTGCTGCACTCAAAGACCGCACTCTGTGGATAATACGAGTCCTTCACACAGTTACTCGTGTCAGCGTGCTTTGTGGCATCTGCTGTCACTTTGACCGTGCTGTCACTGAGTTTGCGGCGCTCCCCATCTGGAGTCATGTCCAGCTTACTTGAATCAGCTTTGGCTTGTGGTTGCTCCCCGTCTGGAGTCTGGTCTGTTTCACCTGAGTCAGTTTTGGCTTGTCTATGCTCCACGTCTGGAGTCAAAACATTCTGGAATGCATTTGCTTGTGGAGAGGCTCGAGCGAATGTGGTTTGAAGTAACGTGGTGTCACTGGAGTCACCAGTAGTCTCACTGTGATCGTCGAGTGCCTCTGTACATAGCTAAGGTCTGTCACATTGCACATCTTGTATGGGAAGTGGGATGCCGTCATTACTTGTCTCACAAACAGTGGGTAGCGCCTCAGTAGCTTCTTGTTGTTCACTTGAGCTGGATAGACTGTCAGAGTCTTCTTCTGGGGGCTCAAACAATCTGGGTGGACTGTCATAGTCGCTTTGTTGTTCACAGGAGCATGGTAGACTGTCATAGTCTTCTTGCTGTGCACTTGAGCATGGCAGACTTGCATTGTCTGCTGCTGGTTGCTCAGAGGAGGTTGCTAGACCCTCCTGGTCTTGTTCATGCAAGGACTGCGCTTGGAGTCTTGTGTTGCTTCTATCAGGGAGGCTGTCCACGAGCTCACTGTGGAGGTTTGTGTCACTCGAGTCACTTCTTGTTCATGCAAGGATTGTGCGGTGGAGTCTTGCAGTTGTCTCGCTGTGGAGTCTTTCATCGCTTTCTGTGTGGAGGCTGGGACCCTTTGTGGTGCGTGGACCACTCTCTGTGTGGAGTCGGGGACCCTTCGTGGTGCGTGGACCACACTCTGTGTGGCAGCAAGCCGCTCTCTGTGGGTTTGTACTGCTCTCTGTCTCTTGGCATCTGGCAGCAGCATAATCCTGCACTCACGAGTCGGGATGACATATATGCTGGGCTCAAGATCCTCAAATCCGAAGAACACATCCGCGTCTGTGTCGGATTCTTCAGTGTAGAACACATCTCGTTGCGGTTCAGATTTGGTACTAGGGTCGCCATGTCCAATGATGAAATCTTTGTCTGAGTTGTAGTCTTCCAGGACCATATCATCACTTTTTGTGTCGGAGCTGGCATTGGGCTCGTGATGTCCAAAGAAGAAATCAAGGTTGGAGTCGTAGTCTTCAAAGACTGTATCATCTCTTTGGGTGCTGCTAACTGCTTGTTGCAGGGTTCTGCGGAGGTTACTTTCAGCTACTGGTTGAATTTCAGGCATTGTGCTGTCATTCCAGGTGAAAGAATCAGGTTTTACGGCTTTAAATTTTTTTTATCCGTGTTTTGGGACATTTCCTGTTTAAGTGGGCGTCGTCTGGGGCCTCTGATGTCACAAAGCGTGTGACTTAGGTCGTAGGAAGCGATTGGGCATGTTCAGATCGCTGTTCCTTTACTTGGGGCCTTTTTCTCAACCGCGCATGTGCAGCACCTTTACCAAGATGGCCGCCAATCAAAATTGTCGTTCTCTGCTCCGGGAACTCAGCCTCGTGGTGAGTACTGGCACCTCTCTTACCATTTTCTGTTGGTTTGCTTGTGTTTTCCTCGCAGTATGTACTGAATTTGTCCAAGACTGCCTGGAAATCGCTCCTGTTTTGCCCTTTGGAGAACTTGAATATTTTGAAGATTTCTTCTGCTCTGGCACCGGCGATGGTGAGCAGAAGCTTTGTCTTTTCAGCATCAGCCACGTCTTGTAGGTTGGCTGCTACCAGGAAGATCTCAAACCTTTGCCTGAATGCAGGCCAGTTTGCACTGAGATTGCCGTGGCACGTGAGCTGCTGTGGAACCGGAATCGCGATCATCTTGCCTGGGTGTTGTTGCTGGTTGTCACTGTTTGCTGAGTTGTAACTATATGGATTGAAACAGTCACTCACTGGTACCATGTCTTGTTATTACTCTTGACTTAGCATTAGCTGCTTCCTTGATGTGCACTCTGACAAAGGAAGGTTCAGATGTGGAGATAACTTCAGCACGTTTATTAAACTATTAACAATTCTCCTACTTGGATTTGACTCTACTGTTAATCCTTCTATAGCTACTCAGACTGATGAACCAGTCTGCTACAATCCACGTGGTGGGTGTGATGTTCAATCAACCCTGTGTCTGTACACACTGAGTGTCTCCACTGGAAGGAGGAAGATCATGTGTGCTGTGTCCTTTTTATATGGGTTGGTGTAATGCCCTCCTGTCGTGGTGTCACCTCTGTGTGTATTGTGAATGCCCATTGGTCGTGTCCTATCTTACTGACCTATTTGCTGAATATCTGTGTGTCATGTCTCTGGTGCTCCCTCTAGAGTCTATCTGGTCTACGTGTATTTACATTAACCCTTTGTGTATTTACAGTGATGCATATCACCACACAGTACACTGCTGGCATATCATTAGTGGGCCTGACCCGGTATTCTCCGGGGCCTCCGTGAGTCTCCGCCTCCACTGGGGCGAATTCCCAATGGCGAAGTTCACTTGTGCTTTTAAAAATCATGAAACCGGCATCGTGGATGGTGAGGGAGAGAGAGATGATAGGACACGGAGAGGCGCAACCGCGGGCTGCCGGGCCGGACACTGGCTGGGCTGGCTTGGGTGGGGAGGCGGGGTGATGGGGGAACGGTCATGTGGCCGAGGTTGGGGTGGACACCCACGGCACTGGGGCGGTGTCCAGGCATGGACTGCCATTGCCATGGCCTGCAAGGCATCCACTTTGCTGCGCACCCCACTGACCACCCAACATGGCCCAGGTTCTGTAGAGTGACACTGGCCAGATAGGTGCCCCCACCCCACCACCCCCACATGCTAGCCCCTAACCTGCACCGCACCCTCTGCCACACCACACCACCCCCAGGAGCCACCCGCCGGCGGGGAATCAGGCTGTCCATCCAAGAACAACGCCATGAGTAGCCCCTACAGGGGCGCTGGGTGGGGGTCACAAAGCCAACCACTAGAATGGGCAATGCCAGCCAATGGTGCCCCTGGGAGCAGGGACGGGCACCAGAGTGAGAGGTCCCCACAGTGCTGTACATGGAGAGGGCTAAGGGTGCTGGGATGGGGGGCTGACGTGCGGGGACAGGGCCTGCAATGCCAAACGGGGGCACCATGTAGCCTGTTGGACCTGGTTGGGCATGGAGGTATGCACCATGCTAACATGCCGGCCTTTATCTTCCTGCAGATAATAAACATTGGAATTCAACCAGCAATGATGGTCTTCCTCCTAGTCGTTGCAGCCCTGGGGGATGCCCTGTGGCTGTATGAGCTAGAGCTGCTTGAGAAGGAAGAAGCTGCAGCAACGGACAGTGCAGCAGCAGATCGTGCAACAACATGGTGTGCCCCAGAGGGACAGGAGGCAGCCTCCCAGGATGGAGACCGGCTGCCCAACAAGCCGATGAGGAGAAGGTGCAAAGGAGGCGCAACATGAGGCCTCACGTGTACCGCCAGTTCCTGTCTTTCGAAGAACTGCAGGACTGGGCATGCCGAAGAAGACTCCGGCTGAGCATGGAGACAGAGCTCCATATCTGCCAAATCATTGTGCATCTAGCACTGCAGGAAATGGGGGTGGACGCATGCTCCTGGTGGCCATCAAGCTAATGCTCTCCCTGAGCATTTATGCCACGGGGTCCTTCCAGGCGCCAAGTGGGAACCTGTCCAGGATCTCTCAGAGCTCAGTTCACAGGTGCATTAGCGCTGTCATGGAAGCCCTATATGCCCAGTCGGCTCAATGTATCCACTTAAATGTAGACCGAGCCCACAAGGATGCCCGGGCAGCGGCGTTTGCCTCCATCGATGACATGCCTCAGGTCCAGGGGCTGATTGATGGGATGCATGTTGCATCCCATCGGTGGTGGGGACAGTTGGGAGGAAGGATGGGCAGCCACCCATTCGCCCCCACCACACCCTTTTCTGGCCCAGACTAGATAACCTCTCACATGCACCTAACAGAGCAGAGGCGGAACGGTGTGAATAGGTGTTTAATGTGAACAAATATACATATATGTGCCCGAGCCCCTATAACTAAACTGTGCCCTGCATTCGTGCCACCTTAACTAGTGTCTAATGTTCTGATCTTACGGGCCCTCATGCTATGTCTAGGTGGATCCCCAGATGGTACATAAGGAGTGCAGATGGCCTGCTGTGATCCTGCCCTGCGAAACAGGTCCTGTTTCGCGTTTGTCTTCTGGGGAGACCATGCATGGATGGCCTTGGCTGCTGCTCTGGTGTCCCAGGTGGCAAGGTGCTGCCCTGTTCGGCCCACTGCCCACTAGATGTGCCAGGGACAGAAGGAAGGGCGTCCGAGGTGCTACAATGTTCCGCCACACCACCTGCGGGAGTCACCAGCGTGGGTTCCATCACCTCCTCCTCTCTCGGGGTACCTGATTGTCCCTGGCCTACTCCATGGGATGGGGGTGCGAGCGGATCTAACCGCTACCTGTCGCTGCCATCCTGGAGGCCCCCTCTGGTCTCGGCCAGGGTCTGCATGCTTGTGGACACGGAGGACAGGGAGTGCACCATCTCCGCCTGGGACTGCATCACTTCACACTGTGACTGTGACACCACCTTCTGGTCTGTGACACATTAGCCAGTGACTGCGCCATCTCCCTCTGGGACTGGGCCACCTCCCTCTGTGCCTATGCCATGTCAGCCAAGGACTAGGCAATGCTGCCGTCATTCTCAGCCGTGGCCCGTTGTGACTGGGCCATGCTCAGAAGTGCCGCTGCAATGTCCAGGGGGCTCTGGGACATGGCTGACTATGAGAGGGCAGCCCTGTCCTGGGTGATGGCCAATGCCTACACAGAATGCCCAGGCCTTGGAAATGCTGACCCATAGCCAAAACGCTCGCCCCCCAATGCCTCCACCGCGGACGCCACCCATGCAGCGTTGGCCTGGATAGCACGCATGGTCGGCACCACCTCCTGCTCCTGCACGCAGTTGGACACCTCCAACTGCACTGCAGGTTTTGAATGCTCACCGACCACCCCTCATGTAGTCCGTGGCTCTGCAACTGCATCTCCACAGTCGATGGGACTGTCCGTTCCAGAAGCCCAAAACCTGTCAGGACGGCCCGCCCTCCGACCATCCACACCCTAGGGTGTTCCTACCTTCACCTGATGTACTGGATCCGCTATGTGGTGTGCACCGGAGGGTATCCCAGGAGCCTCTTCACTAAAGTGGCCAACCGAGGTGAGTGTCTCTGGGATGGTGGAGGTTGTTGGAGACAGCTGTGATGGGAAATCAGCATCATCCCTGGACTCGAGCTTTGGGATGTCTTGGGCTGAGGGCTCCACTCTGTGCTACAGTCCTCGTCCCTGATCGGCACAGGGGGAGGACTTAGGCTGTGGCACTGGCTGGGGATGGGGGACAACAGAAGGATGCGCCCCATCACCAGCAAGTCCAGCAAGATACAAGACAAGACGCATGATTAGACTGAGGGCCGGTGGGGGGGGGGGGGGGGGGGGGGGGGGGGGGGGTGGGGGTTGGAGTCAAGATGTTGGGGTGAGGGTAGTGTGGGGTGAGAGTGGGGGTGAGTGTGATGTGGAGGTTAGGATGGTGTGGGCTGAGGATTGAGTGGGGATAGTGTTGGGGAGGGGGTGACAGACGTATCATGGGGAGCCAAAACTGAACGGGGTCTCACTTTCTTTTTTTTTCATAGAATTTACAGTGCTAAAGGAGACCATTCGGCCCATCGAGTCTGCACCGGCTCTTGGAAAGAGCACCCTACCCAAGGTCAACACCTCCACCCTATCCCCGTAACCCAGTAACCCCACCCAACACTAAGGGCAATTTTGGACACTAAGGGCAATTTAGCATGGCCAATCCACCTAACCTGCACATCTTTGGACTGTGGGAGGAAAGCGGAGCACCCAGAGGAAACCCACGCACACACGGGGAGGATGTGCAGACTCCGCACAGACAGTGACCCAAGACGGAATCGAACCTGGGACCCTGGAGCTGTGAAGCAATTGTGCTATCCACAATGCTACCGTGCTGCCAATGGTAGCTGACCGCCACACCGGCGACTGCCCTTTCTTCTGGCCTGCAGACCACATCCAGGGCCTTTTGGTCAGCCACGGTAAGGGGCTGCAGGTCCGGCGGTCCCCTTCCAGTTTTCTACCGCTGCCAACGGTTATGGGCGGCCTTCTCCAGTGGTGGGGGAAAACAGAAAATTGCAGTGTTAGGCAGTCCCATGCATACAGCCCAGGGGGCGGGTAGCTGGTGGCCTCAGTGGCCAGGGCACCCGGCCATGGCGGCAGGTATGGGTGCTGGCATGTGATGCAGGGTGGGAGTCTGGCCGCTCTCTTGGTGGAGGGGGGGGGGGGGCGGGGGCGGGGGTCACAGGTGTGTGGGGTGGGGGTTAGTGCCAGAGGCACAGTGCTGCCTACTCACCTTGGCCTCCCTGAGGACGTTGTGCAGTTTTTCACGGCACTGTTTGCCGGTATGGACGGTGTTGCTCGTGACACTGACGGCCTCTGCCACCTGCACCCAGGCACGGCGAACAACGGCAGCTGGCAGACTCCTTTCTAGGCCGGGGTTCAGGGTGGCCTACTCCTTTTCCACTACGTCCAGGAAGTTCTCCAGCTCGGTGTCTGTGAACCTTGGTGCCACTTGTCTTGCTGCCATCTTGTTGGCTGGGATGGTGTGTATGGGGAGTGAAGTGTGTATATCTGGCTGCAGCTTGTCAGCCTCCTGAGTGTCAATTGGGAACCCTGAAAATCCTGCACCTTTTCCCATTGGAATTGATTGTGTTCCATTTGGCGCTTGTGCTAGCCCCTTGACAGTTGTTGAATCGGTCCAGGTGCGGCAACAGTTTTGCTGTCATGGATGTCCACATTGTCACAATTGACAAAACCATACTTCAAGAAATCATCTTCATACCTCTTTGCTCTGAGTTAAGTTTCTTTTTTCAGGACCATTAATCAGAGTCCCTGGAACTCTAATACTACCACTGCACTGTCCTGGCCTGGACTCTCCTGTGCAGCGCTCTCTTGATTCTGTTGAGAGATCCTGTCCAATAAGTAAACTGCCTAGCTGAGTCTCTGGCCGTATCTCACTTTAAAAAAAAACATTGATCCTCACAGTTCACTTGCCTTCCGTTCACTTGCCTTAAGCACAAATCTGGACGGCACTTCATGTCAACTTTACGTGCAGGGTGCGTAACCTGCTCTGTGCTGCCATTTCTGCCCGAAGACGCTACGCAGCCTAATGTATCACCATTTAGAAGGTGGCAGCGGCTGCAATCCTCGATGTAAAAGCTGGTAGAAGCTATTGGGCGTTTCTCCTGTGATGGGAACAAATGCGGGAATAGCAGAGCTGATCGGTCCGCGACCCTCTTAACAACCGCCCATGACCCACCCATGGATCGCGGTCCTGACTTTGAAAAATCCTGGTATACAGCAAGGTATCCCAAACAGCAAATTAGGTAGATATTCATTAGATAGAGCGGACAAGAGGCGGCCAATCCACTATGAACAGTTTTCCACCTACCACCGAAAGCAAACGTTAACCCCAGTTTCTCACTTTTGGTGGTATTGGCTGAGGAAAAAATATTATTCAGAATGCTCAGTGTATATGCTGCTCTTCTTCCAACAGAGCAATGCATTATTTTACCTTTACAGACCCAGGCAGCATTCAGAATTAATATCTCAATCCGAATATGGCACCGGTAATAATGTAACACTGCTTGAGTTGGTATGTGTAGAGAGCTTTTACTATTCGGAAATTCTCACTGCATAGGAGAATATAAAGAGCATCCGAAGCAACTTGTATGAATGAAGAACAGTCCTACTAATTTTTAAAAAATCATTTGCAAAACACATGGCACGGCTGGCATAAGGCATGAAGAAATACTATGCTGGCACTACATAAATGGGCTTATGAGTCTTAACTGAGGCACATTGTTGGGACGGGGTAGTAGAAGTTTTGTGAAATCCCACAACCACCAATTAAATTATGACAAGATTTCCTGATTCAGTGATTTTGGTTGATGAAGATAGCAGGAAGGAATCTCCTGATTTTGTTTACCATGGAATCATTTGCGACCTCATGAGGGGGCAGAATGGGAATTTGGTTTAATGTCTCAGTCAACATACAGCAACTCTGACAATGCACACCCTCAGTTCTGCACTGGAGTGACAGCCTAGCTTTTGTGCTCAAGTCTTTGGTGTGAATGTTCTGAATTAGAGGCAAGATTGTTTTACCGATCTAAAGCTGACACCATTTTACACTTCCGATGCCTGTACCAGTAATTTGTGGTACAATTCTACTTAGCTCAAGCTGGTTCCGTTAATAACATAGAACTCATTAAAATGTGTTTTTCGCCCCTGGTGGTGTCAGTGTCTCCAACGCAAATATTGATTGATGCCATCAAATCTATCACCATAATTCTATTTTCCAGTCAAATCAAAAATGATAAACCCAAACACAATGGCTTGGAAAAGAACTATCCAATGGATCGCAAATGATAATCTGGCATTTGTCTAATTAAAGTAATCTCCCATGACCAGAACCTTTTAACCATGATGCTTTCAAGGATATTACAGCCAATATACTGTACAAATAAAATTGAGACATCATTTGACCTGACTAACAGGAACAACATAATTAAAAATAAGGGAAATAAATAATGCTGTGTTGTTGAAGGTTACTGTAAATCTGCATGACTAAACATGAGACGCATAGTCACAGGGGACTGATAAGTATTAGAGAAGATATTCGTATTACCAAAATCATTTTAAATGGTCAAATCTCCAATGCATAAATAACATTACAATGTATAAATAACATTACAAAGCAAAAAAGAGCTTGTTACTGACTTGTAGTCTATTTGTAGTCACCTAACAACACCCCATATTATTGATATGAAATATAATATTTCTGTACAGACAGGCACCCCCTGAAGTTATTTAACTTTACAGCCTTTGCCTGTTTTAACTTTCAAGAGTAGGTGATATACTCTCCTTTGGGCAACACTTGAGTTATGGTAGGTTATACACTTCTTACGCTGCTATGTTAAAATGTCTGCCCTCAGCGTGCTGTGCTATTAGCTTAATTTCTTAACTGAACAGCTAACTATTTTATATGTTATGTTTACACATTCCGGTGACATTCAGATGCTTTCTCTCTCAGGCACAATACAAAGGATCACTTCAACAAAACATTTCCTATCAAGTCAACATCTTTTTATGAAAGGCAATCATGTTTCACAAATTTGTTGGATTATTTTGAGGATGTAACTGGTAGGGTAGATAAAGGATGTAACATATTTGGATTTCCAAAAGGGATGCAATATGTTGCCACAGAAAAGGTTAATACACAAAATAAGGGGCGGGATTCTCTGATCCTGAAGCTAAGTGTTGACGCCGTCGTAAACGCCGTTGCATTTCACAACGGCCTCAACAGGCCCCCAGGAGCAGCGATTCCGAGCCCTTCAGGAGGATAGCACGGCACTGGAGCAATCCATGCTGCTCCAGCTGCCGTTACTGGCCTCAAATGTGCGCCGCAGGTCTGCGCGTGCGCACTGCGACCGCCGCAATTATGCGCATGCACGCGGTGGCTTCCATATCCACGCCGGCCCCGACACAACATGGCATAGAGTTACAGGGGCCTTGGCAGAGCAAAAGAGGCCCTTAGCCCGAGAGGCTAGCCCGCCCATCGGTAGGTCCCGATTTCTGGCCAGGCCACATCGGAGGCCCCCCTGGGGTTGGATCCCCCCCACCCCCACCAGGCCGCCCCCGAAAGAATGCCAGCCAAGGACCCGCCAGGTAAGACCACACATGGACGGCGCCGGCGGGACTTAGATTGTTTTTGCTACGGCCGCTCAGCCCATCTCAGGCAAAGAAGCGCTGGGGGGGGGGGTTGCTGGGTAGAGCGGCCCCCGACCAATACCGCGCCGACCACGCTGGCACCAATGGCGCCGATTCTCCGCTCATCGGAGAATAGGCAGACCGGCGTCAGGGCGTCGTCGTGCGATTCGCGCCTGGCCTGACGTGGCCTGAGAGAATCCTACCCAAGATTACATGGATTTGGGATAATATGTTAGCATGGATGGAGAGCTGGTTAAAAAAGACAGGAAACAGAGGGTGGTGGACCATCAGGTTATTTTCAAATTGGCAAGCTGAATTCCGCAAGGATCAGCGAAAGACAATCAATATTAATGACACTGTTGAAGAACCCAAAAGCAATGCACCACGTTTGCTGACGATGCAAGGTTAGGTAGGAATGTACATGTGGGAGGATTCAAAAAGAAATAATCAAGTAAAGTGTGTGGGCATCAAGGTGGAAAATGGCATAGGTGTGAGCTGATCACTTTGGTCATAAGGTGTGAAACTTTTAAATGCTGATGTTCATAGATGTTTTGGCGTATAAGTACACAGAAATTAGGTGTACTTCTGCATCCAGGTCCCACCTGCCATTTTGAAATGTCTCTGGAGCTGGCCTGACTCAGCAAAAATCCAGAGCCAATTCTGCATCTACATTCTGCAATAGTGCCGGGGAACATCAAAGCACTGATTTCCACATTTTCTCTTGTGACAATATGAAGCAGCGGAAAGGCATTTCTATGCAAAATATCCAAGATGTCAGAAATTCCAGTCATGACAGATGTCAACCCTCCAACATGCCTGCAGCATGTACAATGGGTTTGACAGATTTCAGCTAAGTTACATGTGGGGCATTTTCATTTTGAGGATAATTATTGCAGCTTGCTTTGTGTGGCTCCTTGTGTATCTGGCTCCTACAAACAACCGTATTGGTAGTTTAACAACAAATTAAAATACAGCTAACAGACAACTCGTTGCAGGCAAGGGCATGTCAGCATTGAATTTACTGTGTAGAAATGCTTATGGGAGGCAGAGGTCACAGTAAAAGTCAGCCTTTATGGGAACCACACAGGGGCAGCCCAGTAGTTACAATTTAAGATGGCAAACGCAGTTAATTTCGTGCCTTGGGAAGATTGCAACAAAAGCAGTGTAAGGAGAATGTAACAAGACTATTTTCAGAGAAAAAAAACATTCCTGCCAAGGTGACAATGAAAAGAAAACTTGTTGCATAATTTCCCTTAATTCCTCACTTTTTGATATTCAGATTTAAGAATTTAAAAATTGGTTTTGGAAATTGATCTTATTATTGCATTGTAAAGTATTTCAGTAAATTATTATGATTCAGAGGGCTCAAAGCAGACCAGAGAATAAAATAACAAGCAACAATGAAATTATTGTCTGGGGAGAATGAAAAGTTGAGAATGGACAAATTCACAAACAGATGGAAAAAGTGTGTAAGCAACTTAAGCTGCAATTATACAAAAGAAAATCGTTACTTGCATGTCCAGTGAAGTAAATTGCCCAGAATCATATAATCTAGAGTGCAGAAGGAGGTCATTCGGCCCATCGGGTCTGCATCAGCCCTAGGAAAGAGCACCCTACTTATGTCTAGTTAAGAAAAGAGCATTTGCCAATTAACAGAAATGGTAGACATGGGCTTCCTAATTCTAGAATCAAATTTCAAACTTCATAGATTTAAGGTCTGGGATGTATTACCCAGGTGCGCAGGAGGATGGTCACAAGACACCTGGAATGTTGTTTCCTTCAGACATTTTTAGCCACTCTCCACCAATTTGATAAGGTGATCTTCCTGCAATTTGAAAAGTACGAGGTATATTTCTGAACACACAAGCCTGTGATTTGTTATAGCAGGGTATCTAACAGATTTTCCCCCTAGTTAAACTTACCTTTGATTGAATACTTAGGTTATTAAATATTTTGTGTGGCAGCTTCCAAAAGTGCGAGCTGGTAAAATCGCAACAAGAGCTGGGCCCTCAGTGAGCAGGGCAATCAATTGTTCAACTCCTCAACCAATCAGCTTGAACGATTGTAAAATGCACAATACAAGGGGCGGAATTCTCCCAAGGGGTGGGAGGCTCGCCGGGGCGCCGAGCGATTCCCGCCACACCGCCCCGGCACCTGCACGCGATTCTCCCAACCCCCCACCCCTCCAAACCGGCGCGGCGAGATTCACGGCTGGCCGCTGGGAGAATCGCTGCTCGCCGTTTGTAACGGGCGAGCAGCGATTCTCCGGCCCGGATGGGCCAAGCAGCCTGCCCAACACGACAGGTTCCCGCCGGCGCCGTCCACACCTGGTCGCTGCTGGCGGGAACAGCGTGGGAACACTGGGGGGGGGGGCGGCCTGTGGGAGGGGGAGGGGAGTTCATGCACCCAGGGGGGCTTCAAAAGGGGTCTGGCCCGCGATCGGTGCCCACCGATTGGCAGTCCGGCGTCTCTGGTGGAGGACCTCCTTTACTCCGCCGCCCCGCAAGATCTATCCGACATCTTCTTGCGGGGCGGCCGCAGGGAGGACAGCAACCAGCATGTGCGGGTTAGCGCCGGCCAACCTGCGCATGCACGGGTGACCTCATTTACGCGTCGCCGGCCGTGTAATTTACGCGGCGCCAAGGCCCGGTGCGCGTAAATGACGCAACACCGCTCCTAGCCCCCCCCCCCCGGGGTGGGAGAATAGGGGGCTGTGAGCGGCCTCCGACGCCGGAGTGAAACATTCCAGTTTTCAGTCCGGCGTCGGGACTTAGGGCGCGATTCTCCGCAAATGCGCACGATGACATCAGCCGCGCATGCGCAGATGACGTCATCACACAGCTGCGTCAAACTGGCGCATGCGCGGGCTATCAAGCCCCTCAGCCGCCCTGCGGACTGATCCTTCGGGGTGGCGGAGGAGCAAATAGCGCGCGGGTATCGGACCCGCTGCCCGCGATCGGTGCCCACCGATCGCAGGCCCATGCCACCCATGGTTGTCCGGGACGGCACTTTGCCGCCGTTTTCACGAACGGTGAGAGCAGGTGTGTTTGCGTTCGTGAAAACGGCCGTAAAGGCCTGGGAACTCGGCCCATCGGCCTGGGATGAATCGCTGTTCGCCGTAAAAAACGGCGAGCAGCGATTCGTGTCGTGGGGCGGCCGTGGGGGGGGGGGGGGGGGGGGGGGAGAATAGCGGGAGGGCGGGAAAAATGTCGGGAAGGCCCTCCCGCTATTCTCCGACCCGTCGTAGGCAGCGGAGAATCGCGGAAGTCTTCCGATGGGTGAATTGCGCCCAAGGACTGAGAAAATAACATGGGAAGTGAGTGAATTCAATGTCAAATCAGGAAGAGAAATAAAGAGGTGGAAAGAAAGATTGGATTTGGAGAGAAAAAAAAACAGTGCCCTAAAAGAAGCAAAAATTGTGAGACTCCATAGTTGTAATAGACAACTTTCATTGCCAGAAAATAATTGGCAGAAGTTAACAACCGGCATGTTGTTACACGTTTGCTTAGACTGAAATGGAAAAAGCTAACGGGCACGATTCTACGCACCCGCGGAAAATCGCGAAGCCGGCATGAAAACGGCCGAATTTGCCGATGGCCCGACACGGCCCCGTTCCCAAGGTATTCACGCCCTGGAAATGGGCTAGGAACGGGGCCGCGGCAATTACTTTCCAGATGACGTCGGAACGCGGCGACGCCATGAACACGGCCACGTGACGCCGCCCAACGTCGTAAAAAGGCGCGGGCAAGCACAGGAATGGGACGGGAAACATATCGGAGCCATGGAGGGCAGCGCCGAGGTTTGCTGAGGCCGACATAGAAATGCTCCTCGATGAGGTGGAGCAGAGGAGGGGCTTCATCTGCCCGAGAAGAGGGTATCGCCACCCTGCAGGCGTGGTGCGCTAGGCCTGGCGAGAGGTGGCTGCTGCCGTGAGTGCTGTGGGGCAGGCCCCTCGCTCTGGGGAGCAGTGCCGTAAAAAGCTGCACAACCTCACCAGGGCTTCCAGGGTAAGAACATAAGAACTAGGAGCAGGAGTAGGCCATCTGGCCCCTCGAGCCTGCTCCGCCATTCAATGAGATCATGGCTGATCTTTTGTGGACTCAGCTCCACTTTCCGGCCCGAGCACCATAACCCTTAATCCCTTTATTCTTCAAAAAACTATCTATCTTTACCTTAAAAACATGTAATGAAGGAGCCTCAACTGCTTCACTGGGCAAGGAATTCCTTAGATTAACAACCCTTTGGGTGAAGAAGTTCCTCCTAAACTCAGTCCTAAATCTACTTCCCCTTATTTTGAGGCTATGTCCACTAGTTCTGCTTTCACCCGCCAGTGGAAACAACCTGCCCGCATCTATCCTATCTACTCCCTTCATAATTTTTAATGTTTCTATAAGATCCCCCCTCATCCTTCTAAATTCCAATGAGTACAGTCCCAGTCTACTCAACCTCTCCTCATAATCCAACCCCTTCAGCTCTGGGATTAACCTAGTGAATCTCCACTGCACACCCTCCAGTGCCAGTGCGTCCTTTCTCAAGTAAGGAGACCAAAACTGAACACAATACTCCAGGTGTGGCCTCACTAACACCTTATACAATTGCAACATAACCTCCCTAGTCTTAAACTCCATCCCTCTAGCAATGAAGGACAAAATTCCATTTGCCTTCTTAATCACCTGTTGCACCTGTAAACCAACCTTCTGTGACTCATGCACTGGCACACCCAAGTCTCTCTGCACAGCGGCATGCTTTAATATTTTATCGTTTAAATAATAATCCCGTTTGCTGTTATTCCTACCAAAATGGATAACCTCACATTTGTCAACATTGTATTCCATCTGTCAGACCCTAGCCCATTCACTTAACCTATCCAAATCCCTCTGCAGACTTCCAGTATCCTCTGCACTTTTCGCTTTACCACTCATCTTAGTGTCATCTGCAAACTTGGACACATTGCCCTTGGTCCTCAACTCCAAATCATCTATGTAAATTGTGAACAATTGTGGGCCCAACACGGATCCCTGAGGGACACCACTAGCTACTGATTGCCAACCAGAGAAACACCCATTAATCCCCACTCTGCTTTCTATTAATTAACCAACCCTCTATCCATGCTACTACTTTACCCTTAATGCCATGCATCTTTATCTTATGCAGCAACCTTTTGTGTGGCACCTTGTCAAAGGCTTTCTGGAAATCCAGATATACCACATCCATCGGCTCCCCATTATCTACTGCACTGGTAATGTCCTCAAAAAATTCCACTAAATTAGTTAGGCATGACCTGCCCTTTATGAACCCATGCTGCATCTGCGCCCAATGGGACAATTTCTATCCAGATGCCTCACTATTTCTTCCTTGATGATAGATTCCAGCATCTTCCCTACTACCGAAGTTAAGCTCACTGGCCTATAATTTCCTGCTTTCTGCCTACCTCCTTTTTTAAACAGCGGTGTCACGTTTGCTAATTTCCAATCCACCGGGACCACCCCAGAGTCTAGTGAATTTCGGTAAATTATCACTAGTGCATCTGCAATTTCCCTAGCCATCTCTTTTAGCACTCTGGGATGCATTCCATCAGGGCCAGGAGACTTGTCTACCTTTAGCCCCATTAGCTTGCCCATCACTACCTCCTTAGTGATAACAATCCTCTCAAGGTCCTCACCTGTCATAGCCTCATTTCTATCAGTCACTGGCATGTTATTTGTGTCTTCCACTGTGAAGACCGACCCAAAAAACCTGTTCAGTTCCTCAGCCATTTCCTCATTTCCCATTATTAAAACTCCCTTCTCATCCTCTAAAGGACCAATATTTACCTTAGCCACTCTTTTTTGTTTTATATATTTGTAAAAACTTTTACTGTCTGTTTTTATATTCTGAGCAAGTTTACTCTCATACTCTATCTTACTCTTCTTTATGGCTTTTTTAGTAGCTTTCTGTTGCCCCCTAAAGATTTCCCAGTCCTCTAATCTCCCAGCAATCTTTGCTGCTTTATATGCTTTTTCCTTCAATTTGATACTCTCCCTTATTTCCTTAGATATCCACGGTCGATTTTCCCTCTTTCTACCGTCCTTCCTTTTTGTTGGCATAAACCTTTGCTGAGCACTGTGAAAAATCGCTTGGAAGGTTCTCTACTGCTCCTCAACTGTTCCACCATAAAGTCTTAGCTCCCAGTCTACCTTAGCTAGTTCTTCTCTCATCCCCTTGTAATCTCCTTTGTTTAAACACAAAACACTAGTATTTGATTTTACTTTCTCACCCTCCATCTGTATTTTAAATTCCACCATATTGTGATCGCTCCTTCCAAGAGGATCCCTAACTATCAGATCATGAATCAATCCTGTCTCATTACATAGGACAAGATCTAGGACCGCTTATTCCCTCGTAGGTTCCATTACATACTGTTCTAGGAAACTATCGCGGATACATTCTATAAACTCCTCCTCAAGGTTGCCTTGACCGACCTGGTTAAACCAATCGACATGTAGATTAAAATCCCCCATGGTAACTGCTGTACCATTTCTACATGCATCAGTTATTTCTTTGTTTATTGCCTGCCCCACCATAACGTTACTATTTGGTGGCCGATAGACTACTCCTATCAGTGACTTTTTCGCCTTACTATTCCTGATTTCCACCCAAATGGATTCAACCTTATCCTCCATAGCACCGATGTCATCCCTTACTATTGCCCGGATGTCATCCTTAAATAACAGAGCAACACCACCTCCCTTACCATCCACTCTGTCCTTCCGAATAGTTTGATACCCTCGGATATTTAACTCCCAGTCGTGACCATCCTTTAACCATGTTTCAGTAATGGCCACTAAATCATAGTCATTTACGATGATTTGTGCCATCAACTCATTTACTTTATTCCGAATACTACGAGCATTCAGGTAAAGTACACTTATGTTGGTTTTTTTACCTCTGTTTTGAATCTTAACTTCTCCAGTTTTATTCCTTTTGTTATTACTGGGCCTATTCACTGAGCTCCCCTCAGTCACTGTACCTTGTGCTGTCGCCCTTTTAGATTTTTGACTATGTCTTCTCTGCCTTGCACTTTTCCCCTTACTTCCTTTTGCTTCTGTCCCTGTTTTACTACCTTCCAACTTCCTGCATCGGTTCCCATCCCCCTGCCACATTAGTTTAAACCCTCCCCAACAGCTCTAGAAAACACCCCCCCTAGGACATCGGTTCCAGTCCTGCCCAGGTGCAGACCGTCCGGTTTGTACTGGTCCCACCTCCCCCAGAACCGGTCCCAATGCCCCAGGAATTTGAATCCCTCCCTCTTGCACCATCTCTCGAGCCACGCATTCATCCTATCTATCCTGACATTTCTACTCTGACTAGCTCGTGGCACTGGTAGCAATCCTGAGATTACTACCTTTGAGGTCCTACTTTTTAGTTTAACTCCTAACTCCCTGAATTCCGCTTGTAGGACCTCATCCCGTTTTTTACCTATATCGTTGGTGCCTATGTGCACCACGACAGCTGGCTGTTCACCCTCCCCCCCCAGAATGTCCTGCAGCCGCTCTGAGACATCCTTGACCCTTGCACCAGGGAGGCAACATACCATCCTGGAGTCTCGATTGCGTCCACAGAACTGCCTATCTATTCCCCTTACAATCGAGTCCCCTATCACTATAGCCCTGCCATTTTTCTTCCTGCCCTGCTGTGCAGCAGAGCCAGCCACGGTGCCATGAACCTGGCCTCTGCTGCCTTCCCCTGGTGAGCCACCTCCCTCAACAGTATCCAAAGCGGTATATCTGTTTTGCAGGGAGATGACCGCAGGGGACACCTGCACTGCCTTCCTACTCTTGCTCTGTCTTTTGGTCACCCATTTGCTATCTCCCTCTGTAACTTTCACCTGCAGTGTGACCAACTCGCTAAACGTGCTATCCACGACCTCCTCAGCATCGCGGATGCTCCAAAGTGAGTCCATCCGCAGCTCCAGAGCCGTCAAGCGGTCTAACAAGAGCTGCAACTGAACACACTTCTTGCACGTGAAAGAGCCAGGGACAGTGGACGTGTCCCTGAGCTCCCACATCACACACGAGGAGCATGACACTGGTCTGGGATCTCCTGCCATGTCTTAAACCTTAGGTAAACTTATACAACAACAATTTCAAAATAAAAATAAATAAATTAGACAATGAAAAGAAAAACTACTTACCAGTCACTTAGCAGGGTTAAAAAGCACCTCCTTACACTCTGCACCGAATTACCTCACTGTATCAAGTTACCAAGTTGCAATCCCACTCTGGATGAGTCTCACTCAGGATGTGTGTCCTTGAAAAGTGCAAGCTTACTGAGTGCGCTCTCTATCTGTCTTTTATGCAGACCTCAGCTAATCGATGACTCAAAAAATACCTTAACTTCAAAGAGAAGAATACAATGTGCCCCTAAACAGGCCTCAGGTGATTGACAGATAACTGCCTCTCAGCAATTAGGGTGGGGGCAGCTTCAACCAATCAGACACTAAGCTACACACTGCACTTTTAACTGAAAAACAGCAGAATTAGATTTTCCACTTAAGTGCCAAGAGGGTGCCCCCGGGTCACAACCATCCCTCCCCCCCTTTACTTAATCACCCACCTCCCCCCCCGGCACGGGGGGTGGAGGGGGATTGGGGCAGAGTGAGTGGAGGGTGGTTCACTAAGTAGTCACAGACCCAGCGCTCTGGCCCCCGTGGAGAGATGCAATGGTCTTATTACAACTTGACCCCCAAACTGTGCCAGTATCTGAACAGTCTGCTGATACCTGCCGTATTGCAATGATCTACCTATGCCCCCTCCCCCAACAGGACAAGACCGCTCACAACACTCATGAGCGGAACAAGACTGGAGGGGGTTCGCCCATTCTGCACCCCTTCACCACGTTTGAGCAGAGGGCACTGGACCTTGTTGGGGGATCTGCCACCCGGGAGGTCGCGCAATGCGAGGTTGGCGGAGCTGCACCAAGTGAGACAACCCTGCATGACAAACACCCCCCCCCCTCCCCTATCCTCTGTCCCTTCACACCCTGCCCACTGGGACACCTTACCCATCCTCTGTCCCTTCACACCCTGCCCACTGGACACATTCCCCATCCTCTGTCCCTTCACACTCTGCCCACTGGGACACCTCCCCCATCCTCTTTCCCTTCACACTCTGCCCACTGCCCCCCCCCCCCCCCCCCCCCGCCCCCCCCCATCCTCTGTCCCTTCACACTCAGCCCACTGGGACCGTGCAGCGCCCGGCCGAGCGTCTCTAAATAACCCGTTTCATTCTCTTCCCTAGGACGTGATGCCGAACGACCAGGGCCATCTGCCTCCAGGCGGAGACAGGCATCTGCCCCCACCGCACCCAGGGCCGTACGACAGAGGGTGCCCGTTCAGCGGGGAGTCCCATCCTCCCCAACCGAATCTGTGGAGCAGGACGCCCAGAGGGCGGCGAGAGAGGAAGAGAGGGAAATGGCCCGCGATCGCCCTGCGGCCTCTCAGCAGGCCGATGATATAGGGGAGGCGTCCACCCAAGACGACCTCGAGCTTGCGACACAGCTATCTCCCACACCATCCACCATCACAGAGACACTCACCCCGGTTGGCCTATTTAGTGATGAGGCTCCTGGGTCACAGTCTGGGTCGCACATCACAGCTGAGCAGGTACAGCAGGTGGAGGTCGGAGCAGCCGAGGGCCGAACTGGCGGAGGGCAGGCCAGGCCCAGCATCCAGCTGGCTCCCAGACGTTTTCCGAGTTCCTGGAGTTTCTCAACCCACCCGCACAGCCGCGGCATCAAGAAACCCAGGGACACAATGACGGGATGAGGGCTGTCTTCCAGCATCTGCAGACGCTGTTAGAGGAGTCAAACTGCATCCAGGAGCAGGGAGTGGTGCCGCTCATGGCAGCAACGCAGGCCGACACCGCCTGGGTGGCATCCGCGGTGGAGGCAATGGGTCAGGTTATGCAAGGCGATGGGCTTAATGTGCACGCGTCATCCTCGGCCCTGGACAGGGTTGCCCTCTCACAAGCAGAAATGCGCCAGAGCCAACACGACATTACCGGTGCGCTGCGGGCCTTGGCCGAGTCTCAGCAGGTCATGGCTCAGTCGCAGCACGCCATGGCACAGTCACAGCAGTAAGTCGTGGAGAGTATCAACCGCCTGACACACGTGCTGGATGGCGTTGTGCACTCACAGGTTGAGATCGCACAGTCTCTGGCGGGAATGTCTAACACCCTGGACTCCGTCGGAGGAGTCTGCAAACCTTCGGATCCTGGTGGATACCGTTGCAGGCCTCCAGGACTGGCAGCGCCAGGTGTCGGTTGCGCGATGGGGCACCTCCCCGCTCGCACCTCTGTCCCACAGTGAGGCCCGGGGGTCACCGGGCTCCCCGAGGGAGGAGGAGATTTCGGGGCCCGTCCTATTAACTCCATCACGGGACGTCCCGGAATTCTCGGCCTCTCCCCTCCCATCCCTGGTGCATCGGGTGGGCAGCGGGGCAGAGCAGGGTGGCACAACATCACCCGAGACGCCCGCAGAGCAGCCTGGCCCATCAAGGCCGGGTCGCCCCAGGAAACGCTTGGTGAAGGAGAAACAAGTCGAAGGGGGCGATTCGCAGCAGTCCTCCTCCACTCCTGCTGTATCATCTGGGGAATCACTGAGACGTAGTGGTAGGGCCCGTAAGGCAACAAAGATAGACACTGAGTAAGTTGGCACGGGTGAAGGGCACAGTTTAGTTGTAGGGGCTAGAGCATCTGTAAATTATTGTTAACATTAAACGCACTGTTCCACCTTACTTGTAATACCGTGTGATTGTTCCACAGCCACAGGAATTGTGATGGTGACCGAGTGTCGCTGGGGTTGACGAGCGGTGAAACTTCGGTGCCGGGTGTGCAGTTCCTTCCCCTCCCCCCACCCCCTCCCACAGCTACCCCACGTGGGCACGTGATGGAGTGTCCGTGACGAACTCAGCGGCCACCAAGGTCGTTGGTTCAGCTATTGCCATGGGTCAGACTCTCTCTAACGATTCTGAGCTCACAGCTCTTCGCAGAGCAGGCTGTCATCATTCCACATGGCACTGAACACACCCGCTGACACAGCCATCAATGTTGTGCCATACCGTCTGGACCCAGTGGTAAGGGTGATGTCGAAGTGGAGCAGTGTACACGGAGAGGGGGTGGGGGGGGGGGGGGGGGTTGTGGTGGTGGCAGTTGTGTGTTGACCCTCTGCGCGACTGGCGATGAAGCTGGTGATTTGGTGTTCAGCGGGGACGTCGCATGCGACGCGTGAACCATGCTGCCACCAAGGCGTCGCGTGCCCGCCGTCCTCGCCGGGTCCGTCGTGCCACCTCCTGGGCATCACCAGCACCTGGGCCGTGCCTGCGTGCTGCGCCCGCCACTCCGCCAGCCTCCTCCTCCTCCTCCTTCCCCTCCTCCCTCTCCTCCTCCTCCTCCTCCTCTCTGCTGGCACCACTGCCACTGGCATCTCCCTCCGCCTCCTGCACAGGGCATCTCCCCTCTGCATCGCTATGTTGTGCAGCGCACAGCAGACCACAACAATGCGAGCGACCTTGTCGGGCTGGTACTGCAGGGCCCCTCCGGAGCGGTCCAGGCACCTGAATCTCATCTTCAGGAGCCCAACGCAACGCTCCACCACACACCTGGTTGCTGCATGGGGCTCGTTGTATCGGGTTTCCGCATTGGTCTGAGGCATCCGTATAGGCGTCATCAGCCAAGACCTCAGCGGATAAACCCTGTCGCCCAGCAACCAGCCCCTCAGCCGGGGGGGGGGGGTGCCCCTCAAACATTGCAGGGATGTACGACTGCGCCAGTATGTAGGAGTCATGCACACTCCCTGGGAACCTTGCACAGACGTTCATGAACGTCATGTGGGGATCGCATACCACCTGGATAGTCATGGAGTATGACCCCCTCCTGTTTGTGAAGACCTCCCTATCCCCTGCAGACGGGCGCATGGGGACGTGAACACAATCGATTGCCCCCTGCACCCTCGGTATCCCGGCCACACTGGCAAATCCACGGGCTCGTGAGTCTTGAGTTGTTCGGTCCTCGGGAAAGGTGACGTAGCGATCGGCGATGGCATAGAGGGCGTCGGTCACATCCCGGATACACCTGTGGACCGATGACTGGGAGATCCCGGAGAGGTCCCCGCTCGGAGACTGGAAGGAGCCGGTCGCATAGACGTTAAGAGCGACCGTCACCTTGATGGCAACCGGGATCACGTGTCCTCCCCCTGTTCCACGTGGGGCGACGTGCGCCACGAGGTGACAGATATGTGTCACCGTCTGCCTACTCAGCCGGAGTCTCCTCCTGCAGGTGATGTCCGTCATTGTTAGGAAAGTGATCCGGACATGGTACACCCTCGGCCTTGGTCGTCGCCTCTGGCGCCGTGGCTGCACCCTCACTCTCTCCTCCTCCCCCTCCTCCTTCTCCACCGCCCCCCCCCCCCCCCCCCCCCCCCCGCCCCATGCTGCTCGGCGACTGGCAACTCCTCGGCCCTTCCCTCTGCTGCTGCAGCTGGCCCTGCAGCCACTGCGGGTTGTGGGTGTGGATGCTGCTGCATCTCCAAATGCAGTGCAGCGGCCCCAACCACTGCGCAGAACATAGGCGTTCTGTTCCCATACATTGTGCTAACCTACAGAAGGGTGGTGGGGGGGGCAGAGAAACGGGACATGTTAGACGGAGGTTAGTCGACACCTCGGCAGCCGCCTCCCACGGGATACCTGTGTGTCCCGGTGGCCTGGTCACGCTGCCGACACGCGGACAGCCTAACCCCTGGCCACTTTCTGCATCCAACGGGCAGTTAACTACGTCCTCTTCACCGGTGCGTCAGTGGCCTGTGGCCGTAAGCCACAGGGCAACCAGCGGCCGTGTCCTCGTGACCGGCACGCCATGGCATGGTGGCAGACATTTTGTAACGGGGTTGGACGAGTCACTTGCTCACTCGCTCCCTACCCCCCCCCACTCCCACTCCCCCCCTCGGTCTCCCACTCCCCCCCCTCGGTCTCCCACTTCCCCCCTCAGTCTCCCACACTCCCCCCCCCCTCCGTCTCCCACACTCCCCCCCCCTCCGTCTCCCACTTCCCCCCTCAGTCTCCCACACTCCCCCCTCCGTCTCTCCCTCCCCCCCCCCCCCCCCGCTCTGGACCCCCCTTTCGTTCTTGGGGATGCCTTCTCCGTTGTGGCCAGACTCCAGCAGTGCGCTGAGCGGTGCGCTCACCTCCTCGAAGCTCTCGTCAGCCAGCACGAACTTGAAAAGCAGGTGTGTTGGCCGGCGTGAAAACATTGCTAGGGTGATAATTGCTCGGCACAACATCGAGGGCCGAAGGGCCTGTTCTGTGCTGTACTGTTCTATTGCGTGATGACGTCGGGACTTCGGCCATCTGGGCCGGAGAATAGCGGGGGGGCCAATAAGTCGGGATTCTGGTCGTGTCGGGGGGTCTGTCGAGGCCTTTGCCGGGAATGCTGACGTGTAGTTTGTGCGGGGTTCTGAGAATAGCGGGAGGGCGTCGGACCGGCGTCGCCGTGAAATTCGGCGCGGCCCGCTATTCTCCGAACCGCCGTGAGAGCAGAAAATCGCGCCCAACATTTCTGAGGCGGGTTTAGTTTGCAGCTCCAAGCAAAAAACAATTTCACACCATTCAATGCATTTCAACGGTGACCCAGAGTAAGCTACCAGCAGGGCAGCATATTTCAGAGATAATGGGAGTGATCTTCCGGAAAAAACTCCAAGTGGTGTAGCGAGCAGGAATTGCCGTAAGTCTCCCGGTGCTCGGTCAAGCAAGGCCGGCGACGCTATTCAACATTAATTGGTCCACTTAACAAAACCTCATGGGCTACCCGCCCAGAATGTAGGCTCGCCAGCTGATTAGCCGGGACTGCGCTCGCTAACCCCCTGCTAAAAAGGTCAAGCAGCAATTAGGCTGCATTTGCTCAACCTGGGGAGGCTCCGGGACACGGTGGACGCCAGGAGGGATGTCCTGTTCCCCCAAGGTTCCTGGAGGGTGAGCCACAAGGTAAACCTCCTGCCGGCCAGATAGTGCCTCCAATGTCGCACAGCTTCAACTATGGCCTGTGCTTCCTTCTCGACCGAGGAATGTCGGATTTCGGAAGCGTGGCGGGTCCGGGAGAAGAAGGCCACGGGTCTGCCCGCTTGGATCAGGGTGGCCACCAGAGCAACATCAGACGCGTCGCTCTCAACCTGAAAGGGGAGGGACTCGTCGATAGCGCGCATCGTGGCCTTTGCAATGTCTGCTTTGATGCGGCTAAAGGCCTGGCGGGCCTCCATTGACAGGGGGAACGTGGTGGACTGGATGAGGGGATGGGCTTTTTCTACATAATTGGGGACCCATTGTGCGTAATATGAAAAGAAGCCCAAACAGCACTCCGACGTCACCGGCACCACTACAGGTCAAGCAGTACATCGAGGGCGCCTACTCGACGGATTGAATCGATGTGACCTACGGGTGGACTACTGGCTGCAGATGGACTCTTGTGATTTTTTGTTCTTTAACTGTTCACCCCATTCCCCCCCCCCCCCCCCCCCCCCCCCCCCCGATTATTGCACACTGTACATAGTCATTGGGCGCGATTCTCCGCAAATGCGGCGAGTCGTAAAGGCTGCTGTGAAACTGGCCGTGTTTCACGGCAGCCTCCGCGCCCCCTCCCGGGACCCGATTCTCCCCCCCGGTCGGGGCTAGCAGCGCGGCCCCGTGAAGCACGGCATCGCGGGCATAGTGACCATCGCTAAGCCCGCGCGCCAAGCGTCACGGCGGCTGACACGCACGATGACGTCAGCTGCGCATGCGTGGATTGGACAGCTCCAACCCGCGCATGCGCGGATGACGTCATCACGCATATGCCTCAAACCCGCGCATGCGCGGGCCATCATGCCCCTCAGTCGCCCCGTGGACTGATCCTGCGGGGCGGCGGAGGAACAAAGAGTGCGCAGGTATCGGACCCGTAAAGGCCTGGGAACTCGGCCCATCAGCCAGGGGAGAATCGCTGTTCGCCGTAAAAAATGGCGAGCAGCGACTCGTGTCGTGGGGCGGCCGTGGCGGGGGGAGAATAGTGGGAGGTCGGGAAAAATGTCGGGAAGACCCTCCCGCTATTCTCCGTCCTGTCATGGGCAGCGGAGAATCGCGCCCATTGTTCTGTTCTCCTCTTGAATAGTAGTTACGGGTTAGTGGGCAACCATCGATGCAATGGCACGACGTAAACATCTCTAGTCATACTACCAGTCTCACGTACTCACGGGACACCACCCCTCCCGCCCTCATGCCCGTTTCCCCCCCCCCCCCCCCCCCCCCCCCCCGGCTTCCTTTTCAACAAGGGGTAGTGGTAGTATGACTAGGGGTATTACGGTACCTTCAGAGGTAAGCTGCCATTGGTGCAGAGGATTCGCTGCCCATTGGCCCAAGTAAATCATGTGCCTCTCAGCCGATTGGCTGAGAGGTAGGTAGCTCCGACTACAGGGCAGGATATAAGAACCTGTGTTCCCCGGCAGTTGGCCATTCTTCTCTACGTCTGCTGCCAGGCACACATCTTGTGTATTAAAGCCTTTTGTTTGGATCGCATCTTCGCCTCGTGTCCAATTGATGGTGCATCAACGTGTTCACCAGAATTCACATTCATGATGGGCCAAAGACTATCCACTCAATGACCATAAGAACCTTATGCCATGTAGGAGATTGGAGCTGAGAGCTAATTTGGAACACTCATCTCATTTGCACCTGATCATCCCACACAGGGGTCCAGATGTTATATTTTTGGGATGGCATCGTGGTCACCCTAATGTGTGTGAGTAAGCTTCTCAGGGATAAGCTGCATCAGCCACCATGCACATAGGGCATGAAAAGCTGTGGACCCTTACATTTCCCATCGGTTTCATTTTCATAGCTTCAGTTTCTCCACCTTTAATCATTCTTATCCTCAAGGATTCACTTCAGAGAGATAGTAAAAGGATCCAGGGTCAATGCTACTTTTATCAGGGACCTATTGCAGTGGTAGAGGTGAAGGAAGGAGAGGCAATGACAAGCACAGCTCCAACTGGACGCCAGGTCTGAGGAGCATGTTTAAGGGGAGCCTGAGAATCAATTAGTATAGGGTCAGGCAGAGAGACACAGACAATGGGTAATTCACCAAACCTAGGGTCTATCATAAGAAAGAGTTCTATTTACAAATGAGTGAGAGGCAGTGCTGGTCACATCTGTGCTTGTCTAAAGAACTGGTATGTCCTATTTGCCACATTCCTTGGGAAGACCTGATACCACGTGGGGTTGGAGGTTTCTCCCCTGCCAGTGGCTTTGAATGTGACATTAGCGCTCAATGTATTTGCCTCTGGCTCTTTTCAAGGATCAACAGGGGACATGTGTGGCATCTGTCTGTCTGCAATAGATCGATGCATAAAGGAGGTCACAAATTCTCTTTAAAGTAAGATTCATCATTGTGTCAGGTTTTCTCTGGATGAAGATCGACAGGCTACACGATTCACCGGCTTCACTGTCATCACACATTTCCCCAGGGTGCAGGATTCAATAGACTGTATCCATGTTGCTATACAGACTCCCTGGCAGAAGCCCCTAATGTTTATTAATCACAAGGGCTACCATTCCATCAACGTGCAACTCATGTGTCACCATCACAAGTACACACTGCACGTGTGCACAGTATTCTGGGAGTTTTCATGACTCCTACATCCTGATTCACTCCGAAGTGCCTGAGAATTTCGAGGGGCCAGTACATCTCCAGGGATAGCTGCTTGGGGATAAGGAGTACCGACTGAAATACTGGCTGATGACTCCGGTACATTGCCCTCAGAGTCATTCCCAGGAGAGGCACAGCGCTGCTCACAGCTCCACACGCTCCCTTATAGACCAGACTGTCGGGCTTTTAAAGACGGGCTTCAGATGCTTGGACCACTCAGGTGGCTCACTATAATTCACTCATCACAGTGTTTTGCACCATTCACAATCTGGCAATGAAGAGGTGAACCCTTGTCAGAGAATGAACTGGAGGAGAAGGAGAGCTCATCAGAAGATGAAGATCTGGAGGTCCAGGAACCTGAGGAAACTGCTGACGGTCAGTATGAACGTGATGACACCATGGAGGGAGGAAGACGTGTCTGATTGCTGACAGGTTCGAGAAGGTACACAGCCAGATCCTGTCGAACCCTCAATGCCATTTCCTTTCATCTCAAAGGATGTCCAACCACTCACAGTGAGAATGAGCCCTGCATTCACACCTGCCCATTCCGGTCTCATGAATCGCCAGGCCATGATCTCTGCTTTGGTCCGCAGTGCCCTGTGAATGTGTTGTCTCTAGAAACTGAGAGTCCACCGAGGAACAAGAGTGAAGCGAGAGAAGACACCAAGCTTTCTTTGCCATCTAACAATGCAAAGACTGCTGTGACTGAGGTGAGGACATGTTGAGGGATTTTCTCCTCCTGTGCAAGTTTTGCCCTTTGCTGCTACCACTGAGGAGATACAAATACTGCGAGAATATCAATGCTGGTGAGCTGCACCCACTCAATGGTGTTCCTTGAGAAAGATGAGTTAGAAATCTTACATCACACACATCAAATGAAGATTTAAATGCAACCCCCTGACACCACATAAGGGCTCAGCGGCCAGTTCAACTGAGGGTGACATCACATGAATGTTAGTCTCAGAGTTGGATACTGTCACTGAGTGGGTAGATAGCTAAATCTCGACACAGGAAGATTCAACTATGCAAATTCACAGTGCCTTCAGTTGAACAAAACAATCTCATAGCCATCAAATGTATTTACAAAAGTTCAATTTGTTTACAGTGATAACACACCCACAATCCAAAAGTGACCCAATATTTCTTAACTTTCCGAACCCCCCTGCTGTACCTGGGTGCAGCCCTGACATCCACACCATACCGAGAGGCAGCCAGCTCACTGCTCCATGCTGATGTGTGTGATGACCTTGGTAAATGTCCTCGAGTGGCCTGAGGCTTGGAGGGTCCAGGCCTGATAAAGGATTTCTGCTCAGGGGCAGAAGCAACCTCAGTTGCCTGAACAGCTGGAATGAATGGGCAGAGGGGACTCTGAATGACTACACATCTTTGGAGTGTCCTGAGAGGAGGCCCCAAAAGGTATCTGGATGGCGATTACTCTCGCTGTGGGTGCCCAAGAGCCCTATTGTAACATCTGCAGAAGATGGTGCACCTGGAGGGAGGTCAAAGTCCCTCCTCTCATGCTTTCTATATCTTGATGGTGTTCAATAGGTTATGTGGCAATGGAATGCAGGGTTAAGTGCAAATCTGGCATCCCCTGCTGGATCAAGGTCTCCACTGTGGCCGCCAACCTTCCCATGGTGACCTGGAGGTACTTGCATGTTCGGACCACAACATCAAACAGAACCCAGATAGACACCTCCATTGGTCACTCTAGTTTGCTGAACGCTTGTTGAATCTCTGTTGGATGTTCTGCCGCTTGCCGTTCCACCAGTGAACTAGCGGCCACTTCCAGAGGCTCATTATTTAATGTGGACTTTAGCAGATGACTGACCTTCAGCAACCCTCCGAGTGCCGGAGACTGTCCTGGACTGTCCCTGCTTTTGAATGCTGCAGGCATATGTCTGTGAGATGTTCTCAAGAAAATGGTACCTATTCTAGAGCTGTGCCCCACTGACATGTGTGTCTTTGCACTGGAGGGTGCAGGTGAACACTGTGAGAGTTCTTCCAGAGCTTCTTCTTCAGAGTGGTCTTGGGGCTCAGATTGATGCTTGGCTGCCTTGTGGACCTCAGTCTGCTGGTGCCTATAAAATGGAGAATAGAGCTTTAGTTGACCAGCATAAGCTACCTAAGATTGCATGTAACTCACTGTCAGGATATCATGAAGTGATGGAGCTATGATCCATACTAGGCAGAGGCTGATCGTCCCTTTGATATCCTCCCCAGTCAGCTCGGCTGTAGCCTCCTGAAACTCAGTGAGGGCAGTGATGTAGGCTGCCCGTCCCCCGGTCTGCCATATCTGGTATCTGTTGTGTGCCAGCTTTGCCTGCATGAAGACAGGAAAAAGGCATGTGATCAAAGATGAAGAGAGGAAGGGTGAGATGCATTTCCACTGTGTGTGGTGATCCCTCCTATAAGGGCCAGGAGATGGAATGAGAACAACATGATAGATGGAATGGTGGTGATGTGAAAGTCACCGTGAGAGAGTGAGTGGCCCACCATCAAAGGATGTGCGAGATCCCTGTCATGATATGCACACATGCAGATAATGATATACAGACAGGCACAGACAGGCAGCTAATGAACACAGAGAACAGGACATTACCAATGAGCAGGCAGAAGACTCGGGGTGGTATCTCACTATAAAAGGCATGAGGCACTCACACGCTGCCTCTTTCCACTGATGAACATCTACAGGATGAGTCAGGGTGTATGTATAGTATCACACCTCCAGCACATGGCTAAGAGCTAGTCTGGTTCAGTCAGACAGAGTAACCACACTGAAGTTAGCAGGGAATCAAACTCATAGAGACCTGTGCTAACTGTGCTACTGGTTCAATAAATCAGATTGAATTAACTTCAAGGTCTGGAGTATCTTTTGGTTAAAGCTGCATCCAGTTTCAGCCTGTGTTATCCCAGAGTACATAATACATCATGCTACCAGGAGACTGCTTAATCTAGCTGGTTTACCTCAATCAGTTGCGTGACAACCAGCGAATGTATCCCAGCACCATGGAGAAGGTTCAGGCTCCTCACCAGTTCAGGACCTCCTGCAATCTCAGTGTCAACTGGCAGACATTTAAGCAAAGGATTCTGCTGTACATCGAAGCTTCAGACCTCGTGGGTGCGTCTGATGCAAGGAAGATCGCGCTTCTCCTCTCAACAGCGGGTGATCAAGCCATCGAACTCTTCAACTCTTTTCACTTGAAATGAAATAAAAATCACTTATTGTCACGAGTGGGCTTCAATGAAGTTACTGTGAAAAGTCCCTAATCGCCACATTCCGGCGCCTGTTCGGGGAGGCTGGTATGGGAATTGAAACGTGTTGCTGGCCTGCCTTGGTCTGCTTTAAAAGCCAGCGATTTAGCCTAGTCTACTAAACCAGCCCTGAAGGCTAGAACAAGGCAAAGTTTCAGACCATCCTGGACAAGTTTGACAGTCACTGTGAAGTGGACAGCAATGAAATCTTCGAGCGCTACATATTCAAACAGTGTCTACAAGGTAAATATGAATCTTTCAACTCCTGATGAACAGGGACCTGCGGACGACACTTCCAGCCATATACTTGCCCAACCTGGATCACCTCCCAGTGCTGCAGAAGGTACAGCAGTTCCAAAACCAGCAAAAGCAGGGCTATGATTCTTATGCCACCGATTTGCCTGTGTTATCCCCGGCAGATACTGTCAGGATCAAGGTACTGGATGGTGGCTGGTCTGCTCCAGCTGTCATTGTTCGAAAGGCTGCGCCCTGCTCGTATGTTGTACGTATGGCTGATGGTTCTGTTGTGCGACGAAACAGACGGGCACTGCGTAATGTTGCCTGCCCGCAACCACTTTCTTCTCCGTTTCTGTCTGTAGTTTTGCCACCTCCTGCTACCTCGAACTCCGAGGCCACCAGTCAAGGCTTCCATCCCACCTGTCAAGGCGCCGTCCCCCCCCCCCCCCCCCCCCCCCCCCTCTCCCCCCACCACCTCTCCGGCAGTCAATAAGTATCAGACACAAGCCCAAGAGACTGGACTTATGAACATTTGTTTTGTTTGCTATGTTCTGTTTTCTCACAGCAGACAGCAGTCTTCAAATGTAAATACGTTCACATATGCCACCGCTTGTAGATATGTTAATATATACCACCACATGTAAGTACGTTCCCATGTGCCAACAAAACATTTTTAAAAAGGGGAGATGTCATGATATGCAGACATGCAGATAATGACATACAGACAGGCACAGACAGGCAGCTAATGAACACAGAGAACAGGACATGACCAATGAGCAGGCAGGACACTTAGGGGTGGTATCTCACTATAAAAGGCACGAGGCACTCTGCCTCTTTCCACTGATGAACATCTACAGAGTGAGTTAGGGTGTATGTACATTATCACACCTCCAGCACGCGGCCAAGAGCTAGTCTGGTTCAGTTAGACAGAGTAACCACACTCAGCAGAGAGTCAAACTCATAGAGAACTATGCTAACTGTGCGACTCATTCAATAAATCCGATTGAAATAACTTCAAGGTCTGGAGTATCTTTTGGTTAAAGCTGCATCCAGTTGCAGCCTGTGTTATCCCAGAGCACATAACACATCAATCCCTGAAGACAGTAGCTGTTTCAGTACACAATGCCATGATGAGAGATTGTTATAGTTGGATGAAGCCTTTTTCTTGAGGCTTTCAGCTTTCTTCCTATAGCTGGAAGACATCTGCATGTGTCCTGGTCCTGAAGACAGGTGGGTTTAGTGAGTGTGATGTATGTGCTGGACTGGCATTTAAATATGGCACCTGGATATTTGGCCCCGCCATCTGATGAATCAGCTCCTAACCCGCCAGGTAACCCGGCCCCATAATTGTGCACAATTAATGAGCTTCCAAATGTGGAATCGGATGCAAGGTCCTGGCATTCCGACCATCCAGGTGGGTGTCACTGAAATCGCCGACCACCACACTTTCGCCTCATAAATGGAAAATTCCACCAAATAATACGGTTGAATACATTTTTAAACACTGGTTCATGTACCATCGTCAGTTGAGAATGCTCCCTGAAGGCTGCAAGCAATGATGCCTCCTCCAGGAGGCATTGCAAACAATTTACATCTATTCTGAAATTACAGATGCCAATGAAACGAAGAACTGTTTTAAACAGTTTTTTTGATTAGGTCTCTGAAGTGCCTCAAGTTATTTTTTTTATTAAAAACAAAGTTGTTGTTGAGTACACTTCTTCTATTCTAAAGAAATATTGAATAAACAGTCAATTTTCCTTATTTTATCACTGAATTTTTTTTTCATACATGAATAAACAGTGATCATTTAAGATACCAGCATAAAGCTTCCAGTTTTCAGACTGTGGAAGGATGCGGTCTTTATTTGATACTATTACATTTTGAAGAGGCCTGTAATACATGCCATACTGTCAAATTATGGTACATCATTTGAAGTATTGAGACGGGGAACTGTTTTATACCAATTGATTTTGAAAGCATATTATATTCTTCTGTTGAGAAAGACATTTCCTTTAATGCTATGGAACATATGAACTTCACTTCAAAAAATACCATCAAAGATTGCGCAAAAACTCTTAGCATTCTCGATTGATGCTCGACAGTTACGGCTTCCTACAATAATATCAAAACTACCAATTTATATTCAGAAGAACAACTCACTGCTAAAAAATGTATGAATGGAGAAATGACCACTGGACCATCAAGTCTCAGCTCTTCACAAACTGCACGTCATCTAACCCATTAATCTCCTGAGGGAGTGAATTCAGCCTCAAGTAAATCCTCAGAGGTGGTGGCCAGAATTCTGCAGCTGTTTGCTGATGGTGGGATTCTCTGGTCCCACAGCAGCCTACCCCGCCCATGGATTTCCCGGCGGCCTGGGGTTGTTTGAATGGGAATTCCCATCGACAGCGGCAGGAATAGAGAATCCCGCCGCAGCGAATGGCGCACCGCCTCCCACCACCGAGAAACAGGCGGCTGTGGGGGGAGGGAGAGAATCCAGCCCCCCAGACTGTGAAATGTCCGCCCAGTTTTGACCTTAATCAAGTGATACTCTTAAGATACTCGTACAAATTTACAATCAAATGTTGTTCAACTCGAGCTAGTTGGATGTTCGCAGTAGCTAAAATATTTTCTGTATTTGGTCTTTTAAAAAATTAATTCATGTGCTGTGGGCTATAAAGTCCATCATTCATTGCACATCTTTAATTGCCCTTGTGAAAGTATTGGTGAGCCGGCTTTTGGAACCACTGCGGTCCATATGGTGTCGATACACTTCCATTATGTTAGGATGAAACACTTGAATGGTTACCAGTGTGCAGACTTGAATAGAATAAATAATGGCAGAGGTATATGATTAAAACATTCTCAAACTAATTTCACTGAAACAAATAGCTGAAACAAGTGAATTATACCATGCAAGACATGCCAACATTTACAGACTGATTTCTTTCAATTCAATTTTGTCCCCATTTTATACACCCCCCACAGAGCAAGAATCCTCTCAATCCAGTTTGCTTTTTACCTTTTCTATTCCAGGACAATTGGCCTCCTTCACATAGTTCCTGGTCTTACGTTGAACTATAAAAGCGAAGGTTTACAGAACCAATTATCTGGACGGTACCCAAAAAACTTGAATCTTTCACACAGTCCCCAGCCTTGCCCTTCAACCTCTTTACTTTAGGTCACAGAAATGCTGCAACTTCTTCTCCAGCTGCCTGGTTTAACTCAACTCAGAGTGAAAGGTTACATTTTCCCTGAACTATACTCACAATACCCTAGTCACACTGCGAGTATTGATCAGATGCCCAGGGGAACAGAAATAACTTCTGACATGTTGGCTAACATCCAGCTGTACAGCATGGAACAAAGGATAGGTGTAAGTTTCTTAGACCTCTCTCGACATGAGTTCAAAACATGTGGTGATCACAGATTGGTTATTCCCTGCATGGTAACCCCTGGAACAGTAAAAAACAATGTCATCCTTCATGGACAAAATCCCTTTCAACTGTTTCAAAATGCCGTTTTGGACTGTCACAAAATCCCCAAACATTCCACATGGTTGATAAGCATCACACAGGTGCCCCTTCGCCCTGTTTCAAGGCTTCTCACTCCCCTGGCACAATTAAAGCCCCATGAAATCAGAGGAAATGACAACATGTCTTTTATGAATTCCATCTATTATTGGTTTGATAATCATAGGTGTTTTATATTACTTGGAGTAATATATGTTACTCATTTGTTTACGCTGAGTTTAACTTAACTTTGATAATGATGAATACCGTTTTCAGTGCTGACTTTGTTTGCACTGGAGTGCTTAAATTGTGTGCATTCGAGTGTTAAAGTGAGAGTTTGGTGACTGAGGGAGTTAGGTGAGAAGGGAGTAAGGTGCTCCTTTCATTTCATTTCCTACATTTCCTCAAAGAGCGCGAAGGGAGCCGGGAGTTTACAGAGAGTGCAGCTGACTGGGAGCAGAGTCGGAGGGCAGAGTTCCAGTTGGTTCACAGTGCAGCTACATTCTGTAAGGTTGTTGTTCGCTTTTGTTTTTTAAAAATGTTTTTAATGTTTGTGCTTGTTTTGTTTTTTGGGGGCAGCAAGCTATCTTTGTATCATTTAGTAGAATCACCAATTTTAGAGGGTTCACTTGGAAGAGTAGCAGCAGTTTATATATATATGTTTTTAAGAGCTGAACGGGTGTTTAATCTTTTCTTTTTTTTCTCCTTTAAAAATTTGGGAATTCAGATCAGAGGAGATGGAGGCTAGGGCAGTTCATGTTCCTCCTGTAGGATGTAGGTGGTGAGGGACACCACCGGTGTCCCCACTCACTACACCTGCGGGAAGTGCACCCAACTCCAGCTCCTCAGAGACAGCATTAGGGAACTGGAGCTGGCGCTGAATAAAATTCAGATCATCTGGGAGGCAGAGGGAGTCATAGAGAGGAGTTTCAGGGAGGTAGCCACACCCAATGTGCAGGACAGGAGTAGCTGGGTTACAGTCAGGGGAAAGAAAACGAACGGGCAGACAGTGCAGGGATCCCTCGTGGCCATTCTCCTTCAAAACAAGTATACCATTTTGGATGCTGTTGGGGGATGACCTACTGGGGGAAAGCCCTAGCGGCCAGGTCTCTGGCACTGAGTCTGGCTCTGTGGCTCACTGCATACGTGCAGTGCGGTCAGCCTAATTTGAAGGTGTACCTGCGAAGGAGACTCAAGGAGTTTGAGTGAAGGAAAGCATCCAGCAGAGGGCAGCAGAGCAGAGCTACTGATCAGCTGTTCTGGGGAAATTTGCATACGTGCAGTGCGGTCAGGCTAATTTGAAGGTGTACCTGCGAAGGAGACCCAAGAAGTTTGAGTGAAGGCAAGCATCCAGCAGAGGGCAGCAGAGCAGAGCTACTGATCAGCTGTTCTGGGGAAATTTGCATACGTGCAGTGCGGTCAGCCTAATTTGAAGGTGGTTTGTGGAGGGGCTGTTGTCAAGTGACAGTTAAACCCAAAACACTTCGTCAGTGTTTTCCACCCTACCTCCTCCTGTAACCAAAAAAAAAACCACGGTTGTTGGGAAGCGGGAGCAGGGGCCTGTCGTGAAGGTGAGTGAGTGCCTTTAAATTTGCTTACCTTTCAGCGGGAGCAGGGTTTGAGGGAATATCAGGTAAGCTCTTCCTTTCTTTTTCTTTTTCTTTTTCTTGTTTTTTTTAAATCTAGAGGTGATGTCAGGGAAGGCAGTACAATGCTCCTCCTGCAGAATGTTTCAGGTGAGGGACGCCGTCAGTGTCCCTGCTGATTTCATCTGTGGGAAGTGCACCCAACTCCAGCTCCTCAAAAACCGTGTTAGGGACCTGGAGCTTGAGCTGGATGAACTTCGGATCATTCGGGAGGCAGAGGGGGTCATAGATAGGAGCTTCAGGGAAGTAGCTACACCAAAGACTGGAGATAGATGGGTAACTGTAAGAGGGACTGGGAAGAAGCAGTCAGTGCAGGGACCCCCTGTGGTTGTTCCCCTGAGTAACAAGTATACCGTTTTGGATACTTGTGGGGGGGGGGGGGGGACTTACCAGGGGTAAGCCATGGGGTACGGGACTCTGGCACGGAGTCTGTTCCTGTTGCTCAGAAGGGAAGGGGGCAAAGGAGTAGGACATTAGTAATTGGGGAATCAATAGTCAGGGGCACAGATAGGAGATTTTGTGGGAGCGAGAGAGACTCACGTTTGGTATGTTGCCTCCCAGGTGCAAGGGTACGTGATGTCTCAGATCGTGTTTTCCAGGTCCTTAAGGGGGAGGGAGAGCAGCCCCAAGTCATAGTCCACATTGGCACTAACGACATAGGTAGGAAAGGGGACAAGGATGTCAGGCAGGCCTTTAGGGAGCGAGGATGGAAGCTCAGAGCGAGAACAGAGTTGTTATCTCTGGGTTGTTGCCCGTGCCACGTGATAGTGAGATGAGAAATAGGGAGAGAGAGCAATTAAACACATGGCTACAGGGATGGTGCAGGCGGGAGGGATTCAGATTTCTGGATAACTGGGGCTCTTTCTGGGGAAGGTGGGACCTCTATAGACAGGATGGTCTTCATCTGAACCTGAGGGGCACCAATATCCTGGGGGGAGATTTGTTAGTGCTCTTTGGGGGGGGTTTAAACTAATTCAGCAGGGGCATGGGAACCTGGATTGTAGTTTTGGGGTACGGGAGATTGAGAGTATAGAGGTCAGGAGCACAGATTTGACTTTGCAGGAGGGTGCCAGTGTTCAGCTAGGTGGTTTGAAGTGTGTCTACTTCAATGCCAGGAGTATACGAAATAAGGTAGGGGAACTGGCAGCATGGGTTGGTACCTGGGACTTTGATGTTGTGGCCATTTCAGAGACATGGATAGAGCAGGGACAGGAATGGTTGTTGCAGGTTCCGGGGTTTAGGTGTTTTAGTAAGCTCAGAGAAGGGGGCAAAAGAGGGGGAGGTGTGGCGCTGCTAGTCAAGGACAGTATTACGGTGGCGGAAAGGATGCTAGATGGGGACTCTTCTTCCGAGGTAGTATGGGCTGAGGTTAGAAACAGGAAAGGAGAGGTCACCTTTTGGGAGTTTTCTATAGGCCACCTAATAGTTCCAGGGATGTAGAGGAAAGGATGGCGAAGATGATTCTGGAAAAGAGCGAAAGTAACAGGGTAGTTGTTATGGGAGACTTTAACTTTCCAAATATTGACTGGAAAAGATATAGTTTGAGTACATTAGATGGGTCGTTCTTTGTACAATGTGTGCAGGAGGGTTTCCTGACACAATATGTTGACAGGTCAACAAGAGGCGAGGCCACATTGGATTTGGTTTTGGATAATGAACCAGGCCAGGTGTTAGATCTGGAGATAGGTGAGCACTTTGGAAACAGTGACCACAATTCGGTGACCTTTACGTTAGTGATGGAAAGGGATAAGTATACCCCGCAGGGCAAGAGTTATAGCTGGGGGAAGGGCAATTATGATGCCATTAGACATGACTTAGGATGTGTAGGTTGGAGAAGTAGGCTGCAAGGGTTGGGCACACTGGATATGTGGAGCTTGTTAAAGGAACTGCTATTGCATGTTCTTGATAAGTACGTACCAGTCAGGCAGGGAGGAAGGAGTCGAGCGAGGGAACCGTGGTTTACCAAAGAAGTGGAATCTCTTGTTAAGAGGAAGAAGGAGGCCTACGTGAAGATGAGGCGTGAAGTTTCAGTTGGGGCGCTTGATAGTTACAAGGAAGCGAGGAAGGATCTAAAGAGAGAGCTAAGACGAGCAAGGAGGGGACATGAGAAGTCTTTGGCAGGTAGGATCAAGGAAAATCCAAAAGCTTTCTATCGGTATGTCAGGAATAAAAGAATGACTAGGGTAAGAGTAGGGCCAGTCAAGGACAGTGGTGGGAAGTTGTGTGTGGAGGCTGAGGAGATAAGCGAGATACTAAATGAATACTTTTCGTCAGTATTCACTCAGGAAAAAGATAATGTTGTGGAGGACAATGCTGAGACCCAGGCTATTAGAATAGATGGCATTGAGGTGCGTAGGGAAGAAGTGTTGGCAATTCTGGACAAGGTGAAAATAGGTAAGTCCCCGGGGCCTGATAGGATTTATCCTAGGATTCTCTGGGAAGCCAGGGAAGAGATTGTTGAACCTTTGGCTTTGATTTTTATGTCATCATTGGCTACAGGAATAGTGCCAGAGGACTGGAGGATAGCAAATGTGGTCCCTTTGTTCAAGAAGGGGAGTAGAGATAACCCCGGTAACTATAGGCCGGTGAGCCTCACGTCTGTTGTGGGTAAAGTCTTGGAGAGGAGTATAAGAGATACGATTTATAATCATCTAGATAGGAATAATATGATTAGGGATAGTCAGCATGGTTTTGTGAAGGGTAGGTCATGCCTCACAAACCTTATCGAGTTCTTTGAGAAGGTGACTGAACAGGTAGACGAGGGTAGAGCAGTTGATGTGGTGTATATGGATTTCAGTAAAGCGTTTGATAAGGTTCCCCACGGTCGGCTATTGCAGAAAATACGGAGGCTGGGGATTGAGGGTGATTTAGAGATGTGGATCAGAAATTGGCTAGTTGAAAGAAGACAGAGGGTGGTGGTTGATGGCAAATGTTCAGAATGGAGTTCAGCTATGAGTGGCGTACCACAAGGATCTGTTCTGGGGCCGTTGCTGTTTGTCATTTTTATAAATGACCTAGAGGAGGGCACAGAAGGTTGGGTGAGTAAATTTGCAGACGACACTAAAGTCGGTGGAGTTGTAGACAGTGTGGAAGGATGTTGCAGGTTACAGAGGGACATAGATAAGCTGCAGAGCTGGGCTGAGAGGTGGCAAATGGAGTTTAATGTAGAGAAGTGTGAGGTGATTCACTTTGGAAAGAATAACAGGAATGCGGAATATTTGACTAATGGTAAAATTCTTAGCAGTGTGGATGAGCAGAGGGATCTCGGTGTCCATGTACATAGATCCCTGAAAGTTGCCACCCAGGTTGATAGGGTTGTGAAGAAGGCCTATGGTGTGTTGGCCTTTATTGGTAGAGGGATTGAGTTCCGGAGCCATGAGGTCATGTTGCAGCTGTACAAAACTCTGGTATGGCCGCATTTGGAGTATTGTGTACAGTTCTGGTCGCCTCATTATAGGAAGGACGTGGAAGCTTTGGAACGGGTGCAGAGGAGATTTACCAGGATGTTGCCTGGTATGGAGGGAAAATCTTATGAGGAAAGGCTGATGGACTTGAGGTTGTTTTCGTTAGAGAGAAGAAGGTTAAGAGGTGACTTAATAGAGGCATACAAACTGATCAGAGGGTTAGATAGGGTGGACAGTGAGAGCCTTCTCCCGCGGATGGAGGTGGCTAGCACGAGCGGACATAGCCTTAAATTGAGGGGTAATAGATATAGGAAAGACGTCAGAGGTAGGTTTTTTACGCAAAGAGTGGTGAGGCCGTGGAATGCCTTACCTGAAACAGTAGTGAACTCGCCAACATTGAGGGCATTTAAAATGTTATTGGATAAGCATATGGATGATAATGGCATAGTGTAGGTTAGATGGCCTTTAGTTTTTGACTTCCCATGTCGGTGCAACATCGTGGGCCGAAGGGCCTGTACTGCGCTGTATCGTTCTATGTTCTATGTTCTAAGGGAAGGGGGGAGAATAGAAAAACCATAGTGATAGGAGACTCAAAGGTTAAGGGAACGGATAGGAGATTCTTTAGTCGCGAACGAGACTCCTGGAAGGTATGTTGCCTCCCGGGTGCCAGGGCCAGGGATGTCTCGGATCGAGTATACAGGAGTCTTAAGGGGGAGGGGGAGCAACCAGAAGTTGTGGTGCACTTAAGCACCAAAGATGGAGCTAGGAAACAGGATAAGGATCTAAAAAGTGATTTTAGGGAGTTAGATTGGAAGCTAAAGAGCAGGACAAGCAGAGTAGGGATCTCAGGATTGCTACCAGTGCCACGTGCAAGTGAGGCTGGTGCAGGAGGGAAGGATTCAGATATGTGGATCATTAGGATATCTTCTGGGAAAGGTGGGACCTGTACATGAAGGACGGAATACACCTAAACTGAAGGAGCACCAATATCCTGGGTAGGAGGTTTGCTAGAACTGTTCGGGTTTAAACTAGTTTGGCAGGGGGATGGGAACTAGAGCTATGGATCAGAGGATAGGGAAGCTGTTGAACAGGCAGAAATAGTATGCAGCGAGTCTGTGAGGAAGGATAGACAGAAGGATAGAAAGGTTTTTTAAAAAATTTAGATTACCCAATTATTTTTTACAAATTAGGGGCAATTTAGTGTGGCCAATCCACCTACTCTGCACATTTTTGGGTTGTGGGGGTGAAGCCCACGCAGACACAGGGAGAATGTAGGAGTTCGCAAGCTCCAACTGTCCTGGCTTGAGACAATTCACACCTCTTTAACCTGGGGTTACCCCTATCTCTGGATCTGTAAAGACTTAATTACCTGCAAATGCTCGTATTCAAAGCATTGTCTTGCATCTTTGACTTTGTCCATTTTCTATGTTTCGGGAACATACCTCTTCACTCACTTGAGGAAGGAGCAGTGCTCCGAAAGCTAGTGATTTGAAACAAACCTGTTGGACTTTAACCTGGGTTATAAGACTTCTTACTGTGCTCACCCCAGTCCAATGCCGGCATCTCCATATCATGTATATACATATACAGAGTTCACTACATCTCCCTTTTTTAAAATATATTTTCTATATGCTACAAAGAAAATTGTACATAAAGAAACAATGCAGTTTGTCATGCATTATACAGAGGCAATGAATCAATCAGTTCAATATTCACAAGTTAGAACAATTGGGTTCACGTAATCTTATGCTTAATCTTCTCAGTTGACTGGGAGCAGTTGAGATTTTAATGTCCTTCTGACCAATGTCAGCTGGTTTCTTGCTATTCAAGTGCTGCTGGGTAAGAGATTCATGTAAATTCAATGTGGGAAAAACAGGTTTAGGCATGTGTATTTTTAATAAGTTTCGCCAGTTTTGTCGAATTAGTACACTCTCTGCAGTCTTGATAATATATGAATGTGGCACTGCTAGCCTGTGGCGGTTTGAGACCATTCTCCTTCTGGATGTCAAAGTCTAACAATATCATCCGTTGTTAGTGGTTTCAGTGCAATCATATGGAGATCATAATACTTCCGTTGTTTATTGCGTTGTTATTTGATCTTACGCAGTACACACGATTGATCTGGATTGCTGGTTTGTATTGTGGGTAGTGTTATTCTCACATCACAATTGAAAAGCATTTGAGCCGGAGATAGCCCTGTGTTTCATGGTGAGGCTCTATCTGAAAGTAAAGCCAAGTGAATGTCGTATTGTGAATCATTCGCCTTGCTTATTAGTTGCTTTACAATGTGCACACCTTTCTCAACTTTGCCGTTTGACTGAGGAAAGTGCAGACTCGAGGTGAAATGGTTGAAGGTGTATCGTTTGGAGAATTCTGTCCACTCCCAGCTTGCGAAGCAAGGACCATTATTGGACAGAACCATTTGTAGAATCCCATGTCTCGAAAATGTCTCCCTATAAGCCTTTATTACTGACGTGGAAGTGAGATCTGGAAGTCTCATCACTTCAGGAAAGTTGGAGTAATAGTCTATGAGAACATAGTCTCTCCCTTTGGCATGGAACAAGTCAATGCCTACTTTTGCCCACTGTGGCATAGCTATTTCATGCTGCTGGAGTGTCTCCTTACATTGTGCCAGTTTATGCTTTTGACACGTGGTACACATCATTACCATGTCAGTTATCTCTTTATTTATCCCAGGTCAATATACAGCCTGCCCTGCTCTTCTCATGCATTTCTCGATTCTGAGATGTCCCTCGTGATTCTTGCTGAGCATCTCTGACCTGAGAGTTAGTGGAATGATGATCTGGTCATTTCTGAGTAGCAGTCCATCCACTACAATTAGTTCTGTCTGTATGTTTTGAAACTGTGGACAGTGACCCTTTGGCCAACCATGCTGGAGATGATGTATTACTTGGAGCAAGGTCGTATCTTTTTCTCTGGACGAATCTACTGCAACGTTTCTTGAGATGCCGGAAGGTGTACAACTTCAGTTGAGATTCAATATCGTCAATAGTCTCAGGAGGTGAGCTGTCCTTATTGATGGATCGAGATAGTGTGTCGGCTATGATGAGATCCTTTCCTAGAGTGTATACTAGTGTGAAGTGATACCTCCTCAACTTCATCATCATTCTCTACAGGCGAGGAGCCCTATCATTTAGGTTGTTTTCAATTATCTTGACTAGTGGCCTGTGATCCGTTTCTACGATGAACGTAGGTAACCCGTACACATAGTCGTGACTCTTTGTGATGCCTGTGATCAGCCCAAGACACTCTTTTTTTCAATTTGTGTATACCTGCACTCTGTGGCGGTCATCAATCTGGATGCTTATGCTACTGGAACCCAGTCTGTTTAGTTGTCTTGTTGAAGTAGTACCGCACCAATTCCATCTTGACTGGCGTCGGTGGAGATCTTTGTCGGTTTGGTTGGATCAAACAAAGTCAGAATTGGAGCTGTCATCAATTAATGCTTGCGGTCCACCCATTCTTCCTGGTGGTGCGGAGTCCACTCAAACTCTGTAGACTTTCTGATTAAGTTTCATAGAGATAAGTTTGAAATGAATTTCCCTAGAAAATTAATGAATCCAAGAAATTGAAGCACAGCTTTCTTATCTTTCAGCTGCTGCATGTTCTGGATTGCAGAAATTTTATCATCATCTAGCCTGACACCTTGAGCTGAAATTGTATCACCCAAGAAATTTAAGGAGGAACGTGCATTTAGATTGGTTGGGTTTCAGTCCATATTGGCAGATTCCGTGAAGCACTTTTCTTAATCTGGAAATATGCTCTTCTTCCCTAATTGACCAAAGTCAGTTGGTTGCGTGACTCTTGAGATGATTCCTTGAGTCTGTAATCGTTGTAATTCTGCTTTCAGCCTTACACACAGCGGAGCTGGTACCCTTGTTGATGGATGAATAATGGGTTTTGTATCCTTCTTGAGCAAAATTTTGTATTGGAATGGTAATGCACCCATACCTCAAAGTACATCAGGGTATTCATTAAGCAGTTGCTGGATGTCCAGCCTTGATGTGTCTTTGGTATTCATGAAGATCCTTTGGACAAGCTGCAAGTCCTTGCAGGCTTGAGCACCTAACAGTGATAATTTTGGGTCATCCACAATCTCGAAACGTAGTACTTTCTTGATCTTCTTATTAACCACTTTCAAATGGCACGATCCTTTGGAAGCAATCTGGTTGCCATTATAGTCTTTTAACTTGCATGCAGCAGGTATCATCTCGTATTCCCCTGGGATTGCTGCAAGATCTTTGCCTGTCATCAAGTTTGCCAAAACACCGGTGTCAAGTTTGAATAGGATTGGGAAATTATTTACTTGCACTGCCGTGGTCCATTCACTGTTGGAGTCAATGTAATTTATTTGTTGAGGAGCCTTGGTCATTGCTTGAAGTTCCTCTACTGTGTCTATGATTCCTACGAAGAACGTATTTTCCAAGGAAAAATAATCCTCTTTGTCTGAAAAATCTTTCTTGGATTTGTGATTTTCCATCTTGTCAATGCTACGACCATTGATATGTTGTTTCTGTGTTTGAGGCTGATATATCGCTGTTGACTTGCATTGGGAAGCAAAGTGATTAGGCTTGGAGCACTTTAAACACGCTCTTCCTGTGTCTGTGTGGGTTCCCCCTGGTGCTCCGGTTTCCTCCCACAGTCCAAAGATGTGCGGGTTAGGTGGATTGGTAATGCTAAATTTCTCCTAGGTGGGGTTATCGGGGATTGGACCGAGATGGGGTGTTCTTTGAGAGGGTTGGTTTTGGGCCGAATGGCCTCCTTCTACACTCTAGGGATTCTATGTTTGTATGCTTGTATGTTTCATTTAAATAGCGTAGCGGTTAGCACTGTTGCTTCACAGCGCCAGGGTCCCAGGTTCAATTCCCAGCTTGGGTCACTGTCTGTGCGGAGTCTGCAAGTTCTCCCGTGTCTGTGTGGGATTCCTCCAGGTGCTCTGGTTTTCTCCCACAAGTCACGAAAGACGGGCTTATTAGGTGAATTAGACATTCTGAATTCTCCCTCAGTGTGCCCGAACAGGCTCCGGAGTGCGGCGACTCGGGGCTTTTCACAGTAACTTCATTGCAGTGTTAATGTAAGCCTACTTGTGATAATAATAAAGATTATTATAAAACATTTTAGTAAGGGCACTGTCGTCACATCTACATGTGCAGTGATGCAATGATGTGAACCCGAGATTGAGATCATCGCATCTACGCTCTGCCCTTGAATCCACGTGGGATGATTGAGCTGTCTAGACTATATGGTCCTAAATAGTTGCGCTGAAGATTCATATGGACTCAAAATGATACCTCTGTTCCTTTCTCCACAGTGCTGCCAGACCTGCTAAGTCTTCCCGGTATTTTCTGTTTTATTTCAGATTTCCAGCAACCACAGTGCTTTTTTATATATTAGGACAGCTCCATGTGTTTAGTTTATTGTTGCATTCAAGCACCTATGCAGGCAGCACATTTAAACTTTGTAGTTTTTCTTCGATAAGGGCACAGCTGACAGAATGAATGCTGGGTAAATGCAGTGGGAGGAATGCACGGGTCAGGAAGGTTTTAGGTAGAACAGAATGATTGCTGCCATTAGTTTGGTGACCGTTAAACAGCACTGCAAATTAGTCCCAGAGAGAAGCATGTGCCAGAGGTAGGGGATGATTAAAGCTGAAGAAATTCTGAGCACAGAATCTGTAGGCTTCACTCCAACAAAGGAACTCAGACTCTGGCAGGTGTCACATGTAATTTGACCATAAGTTGCTGGCTAATAAAACATTCAACAACAGTTTTTTTCATAAATCAAAAATATATATTTATGTGCTACAATTTGGTAGAAAGTTTGAGGATGTTATAAATTTTATGTTGTGGCTGAGTCCAGGTTGTGGTGCAATTGTTACTGGAAATCACTATTGCTCTGTATGAATAAAAAAAACACCGCCATCTTTCTTTTCTTTTGGGAACACCAACATCAGCAAGTTCCCCTGCAAGTCACACACCACCTTGGAAATATATCGATGTCCTTTCACTGCTGTTGGGTCAGAACCTGGAACTCCTATCCGAACAGCACCGTGGATGAAACTTCACCACATGGGCTGCAGCAGTTCAAGAATCCAACTCACCACTACCTTTTCAATGGAAATTATGAATAGGCAATAAATGCTGCCCTCGCCACCAATGCCCACATCCCTTGAAAGAATCGAAAGGAAAAAAACGGCTTTTGACAAAGAGTCATCGGACTTGAAACGTTAGCTCTTTTCTCTCCCTACAGATGCTGCCAGACTTGCTGAGATTTTCCAGCATTTTCCCTTTCGTTTCAAATTCCAGCATCCGCAGTAATTTGCTTTTCTCCCTTGAAAGAATGATGAAAACATGCAATTTACCTTCATAAGGTAGCCGCATGCAATAGGTGGAAGATTTCAGAGAGCTAATAATAATATAATAATAATAATTGCTTATTGTCCCAAGTAGGCTTCAATGAAGTTACTGTGAAAAGCCCCTAGTCACCATATTCCAGCGCCTGTTCGAGGAGGCCAGTGCAGGAATTCAACCTGCGTTGCTGCCTTATTCTGCATTACAAGCAGCTATTTAGCCCACTGTGCTAAACCAGACCCTCCTACCTGTGCCTCCTACCTGCTCCTCTTTAGTGATGCGCAGTTTTCAGTGGCAGTGGGAATGAAAGTTGAAGGTGGCAAAGGGGGTGCCAGTCAAGTGGGCTGCATTGTCCTGGATGGTGTCAAGCTTCTTGAGTGTTGTTGGAAATGCACTCATCTAGGCAAGTGGAGGGGCAGCATGGTGGCGCAGTTGGTTAGCCCTGCCGCCTCACGGCGCTGAGATCCCAGGTTCGATCCCAGCCCGGGATCACTGTCCATGTAGAGTTTGCACATTCTCCCCGTGTTTGCGTGGCTTTCACCCCCACAACCCAAAGATGTGCAGGTAGGTGGGTTGGCCACGCTAAATTGCCCCTTAATTGGAAAAATGAATTGGGTACTCTAAATTTTTTTTTAAAAAATCATTTAGGCATCTAGGCAAGTGGAGAGTATTACATCACACTCCTTACTTGTACCTTGTGGACAGTGGACAGGCTTTGGGGAGTCAAGGTATTTTCTGCAGAATTCACAGTCTCTGACCTGCTCTTGTAGCTGCAGTATTTATGTGGCTAGTCCAGTTCAGTTTCTGGTCAACGGTAACCTCCAGGATGTTCACAGTTAGGGTGTCAGCGATGCTAATGTAATTGAGTGTCAAGGGGAGATTGTTAGATTCACTCTTGTTGGAAAGATTCAATGCTTGGCTCTTATGTGGCACAAATGTTATTTCCCATTTATCAGCCCAAGCTTGGATATTGACCAGGTCTTGCTGGGAATGGTGCTGAACATTGTACAAACATCAGCGAACATCTCCACTTCTGACATTATGATTGAAGGAAGGTCATTGAATAAGCAGCTGGACATGGTTGAGCCTTGAACACTACCCAGAGGGATTCCTGCAGTCATACCCTGGGATTGAGATGATTGACCTCTAACAAGGCTGTGGACTTAGCCCCCAATAATACTCCCTATACAAACATGACTGGAGTGTGGCAAAATTTGGCTCCAACTCCATCTACAAGTTTGCTGATGACAAGATCGTGGGTTGAATCTTGAACAACGATGAGTCAGAGTACAGGAGGGAGATAGAGAACCGAGTGAGGTGGTGAAACGACAGCAATTTTCTCCCCAACGTGAGCAAATCTAAAGAGCTGGTCATTGACTTCAGGAAGCAAAGTATTGTACACACCCCTGTCTGCATCAATGGTGCTGAGGTGGAGCAGGTTGACAACTTCAAATTCCTAGATGTGCACGTCACCAACAATCTGTCCTGGTCCACCCACATTGCCGCAAAACTAAGAAAGCAGAACAATCCCTATACATCCTCAGGAAACTAAGGAAATTCAGCATGTCCACATTGACTTTTACCAATTTTTACTGATGCACCATAGAAAGTATCTCATCTGGCTGCATAACATCCTGGTATGGTAACTGCTCGCCCCAAGACTGTAAGAAACTAGAGTCATGAACACAGCCCAGTCCATATTGCGAACTCGCCTTCCATCCATTGACTCTGTCGACGCCTCCTGCTACCTTGGGAAAGCTGGTGGCATAGTCAAAGACCCCGGGTTGTTCTCTCTTCTAACTTCTTCCATCAGACAGGAGATACAAGAGTCTTAGAACACGCACTAACAGGTTCAAAAACAGCTGCTTCTCCATTGTTACCAGTCTCCTAAATGACCCTCTTATGGACTGAACTGATCTCTTCACACATCTTCTCTAGTCAGTAGTACTGCACTCCATATGCTCACTCCATACCTGTGCCTATGCATTTAAATTGTGTATTTATTATGTCCTATGTTTTTTCATGTATGGCACGATCTATCTGGACTGTACGCAGAACAATACTTTTCACTGTACCTCGATATGCGTAAAAATAAATAAATCAAATTAAATCAACCACATTTACCTTCCTTTGTATTAGGTATGACTCCAACCAGAGAAGCGTTTTCCCCCTAATTCCCATTGACTCCAGTTTTGCTTGAGCTCCTTGATACTGTACTTGATCAAATGCAGTTTTGATGTCAAGAGAAATAATTCTCACATCACCTCTTGAGTCAGTTATTTTGCCAATGTTCAGATTAAGGCTATTTGTGGTCAGGAATTGAATGACCCTGGCAGAACCCACATTGAACATTAGTGAACAGGTTATTACTGAGTAAGTGACATGTGATGGCACTGTTGATAATCATTTTCCATCAATTTATTCATGATTGAGAGTAGACTGATGGGGGCTATAATTGGCCGGGTTGGATTTGTCCTATTTTTTGCGCTCAGGACACATCGAGGCAATTTCCCATATTGCTGGGTAGATTCAAGTGATGTAGCTCTACTGGATAACCTTGGTTAAGGGTGCAGCCACTTCTGGAGTACAGTCCTTCAGTACTATTACTGTAATGTTGTCAGTGCCCATAGCATTTTCAGGATCGAATGCCTTCTGTCATTCTTGACATCACGTGGAGTGAATTGAATTGCTTGAAGATTGGCATCTGTGATCCTGTCGATCTCCACAAGAGGCTGAGATGGATCATCCACTCGAAATCTTCAGCTGAAGACTTTTGTAAATTCTTCAGTCTTGTCTTTTGCACTGATGTGGTGGGCTCCCTATCATTGAGAATGGGGATATTTGTGGATCCTCCTCCTGTTAGTTCTTTATTTGCCCATCACCATTCATGACTGGATGTGGCAGGCAGCAGAACTTAGATGTGATGCTTTGGTCGTGGAATTGCCTAGCTCTGTCTGTCACCTACAGCTTTCGCTGTTTGGCACGCAAGCAGTTCTGTGTCGTAGGTTCATCAGATTCACACCTCATTTTTAGGTGTGCCTGATGTTGCTCCTGGCCTGCTCTCCTGCATTCTTCATCAAATCTTTATGTTGGCTTTTATTGCATGGGGACTGAAGTCCAAGAACGAGGAAGGAAAACAGATAACCGTGGCCATGCACATTTAAACATCAGGCTTCTTCCAGCCTGGAGTAAGTGATATTTCCAACATGCCCCAGTTTCTCATTTGCTGCTGCACGCGGGAAGTCACTGAAGCTCACCATTCCAAGGAAAGATGAATACATTTCATTCCGTCTTGTCAGAGAGAAGCAGGTGGAATGAGTCCATGGCTTTGCAAGGACTGCAGGCTTTCCCATGGCACAGGCTACCATTCACTGCACACACCTTACTTTGTCAGCTCTACACATTAATTCTGAGATGACTTGCAACCAGAACAGATTCTGCTCCCGCAATAGTCTGCTAGTGGGTGACCAGACGCTGTGCATCACACAGTTCAATGCTCAACATCCTGGATGCATTTAGAATCCCTTCATTTAGTCCACTACACCATTTGCATTTGCTCCACCATATCAAACCAGAGGAGATTGAGATTAATCCACTGACCAGCTGGCTCAAGACTTCGAAGTGCAACTCACGTTCAAATGGATACAAACATATAACAAAACTCACACTGTCACATGACATGCAATTAAAATTTAAACAATGGAAGGCGATTCTCTGGCCGCATAGCGCCCAGTTTAAATCCCACTATGTCAGGAGATTTGTAGGAGAGCCCTGAAATGGGATTTGCGTCGAGCGCAAAACAGTTTCTGATGCTCCTCACTCTTTCCAGCTGGCGTGATCAGGATCTTGCCCAGAAAAGGTGAGAAACTGATCACAGCTCCTTTGCATTCATTTTAATCCCGTGAATGAGATTAAAGTAAAATACAGCGGTCACTCAGTATCTCACCCCCACCTCGCAGTAAGAAGTCACCCAGGCGCAAACCACTACTGGTCTTTAAAATTGCAGACTAGGCGCCATGGACTCCCAAGGGGAGCAAGGAAGTTAGTACTCCTGACCATGTACATCCAGGGAGCACAAGGACACTGCAGCCACTGGCCAGATGCCGTGCAGGGAGTAAGGAGTTGGGGGCTCAGACTGGGCTGCACGGGGCCAGGTCAGGGGTCTCCCTCGGGAGGGGGGACATTTTGGGCCCCTGAAGCCTTGATGTCTGCTTCCTTTTATGTTGAACACCCCTAACATGGCAAAGCACAGCTGCAGCCTATCTGTCCAAAAGTCTTTTCACAAGACAGAATCATTCTGCAGCTTATTTCTTGGAGAAGCATTTCACTCCCCTTGAAGTTTCAATAGGCTCTATGGTTTCACTGTTGTACTATGCCTGCTTTTATTGCTTTGTACTTAGTTTTTACATTAAATTTCACAACTGCCAGGCATCAGGGAATACACTCCTGCTGGTTACGCATCACGTGATGTGTAGTGACATCAGCAGAATGTTTGTGCAGGCGTTGGGGAGATCACCATTTTTGATTGTTTAGCAACATATATCAATGAAACTCTCAACGTGTTTGTGGTAGTCACCACTATTGTATTATATTGTATATACTGGTATTACGGTAAGGCCCCTGTACTACAGATATGGGGGTAGATCCCTGCCTGCTGGCTCCGCCCAGTAGGCGGAGTATAAACGTGTGTGCTCTCCGAACAGCAGCCATTTCACCAGTGCTGTAGGAGGCCACACATCTCTGCGTAATAAAGCCTCGATTACATTCTACTCTCGTCTTGTCGTAATTGATAGTGCATCAATTTATTACACAGAGGTTTTTCAAAGATGGACCTCCGCATCGAACCGGATCGCCTGCAGCTGCATCCTCAAGCAGACAACGCCAAAAAGGACTTCGCACATTGGCTAGCTTGCTTTGAAGCGCACATCGGGTCTGTGCCAGACCCGATCTCAGAGGCAGAGAAGCTCCAGATTCTGTACACGTGGCTGTGCTCCAACGTCTTTCCCCTCGTCCGGGACGCGCCTACCTATGCAGAGGCTATGGCGCTACTGAAGGAGAACTACGCTCAGCAGACCAACAAGATCTACGCCAGGCACCTCCTGTCCATGCGGCAACAACTTCCCGATGAGTCTGTGGAAGATTTCTGCCGTGTCCTGCTCGCCCTGGTGAGAGACTGTGATTGCCAGGCCATTTCAGCCACTGAACATTCAAACCTATTAATGAGAGACGCATTCGTTACGGGTATAGCGTCGAACAACATCCACCAGCGCCTCTTAGAAGGGGCCATGTTTGACCTCGCGGCGACCAAGAAACTAGCGCTCTTGCTCACAGTTGCCTCACACAACGTACAGGCTTATGCCCCTGACTGCGCGGCCCACCCCTCCTGTGCATCGTGGACCACGCCAGCGGCCACCCATTTGTGGACCCCCATCAGCGACCGCCCCCAGCCAACCCCACGCCTGCGCCGCGTGGCAGCCAACCAACCCCGGGGGACCCAAGTGCTACTTCTGCGAACAAACAAAACACCCCCGGCAGTGGTGCCCAGCATGGAGCGCGCTCTGGACAGCCTGTGGCAAGAAAGGACATTTCGCTTCAGTGTGCCAGGCCCGCTCAATCGCCGCTATTGTCCCTGCACCCCCACCACATGCGGCCAGTGGGCGCCGCCATCTTCCTCTCCTCAGATGACACGCAGCCCGTGGGTGCCGCCATCTTGCTCCACCCACAACACGTGCGGCCCGTGGACGCCGCCATCTTGCTTGCCTCAGAACCACTGGGCGCCGCCATCTTGTCTGCCCCAGGACATGTGCAGCCGAGGGCACCGCCATCTTGTCTGCCCCAGGACATATGCAGCCGAGGGCACCGCCATCTTGCCTGCCCCAGGACATATACGGTCCGTGGGTGCCGCAATCTTGCCTGCCCCAGGGCATATACGGTCCGTGGGTGCCGCAATCTTGCCTGCCCCAGGACATGTGCGGTCGCCAAGACACAGTCTCCCTGAGGGACTTGGCACCAGCTGGGTCCCCGCAAAAACCCCCCTCTGCCCCGGTGCCACTATCCCTCCCCCTAGCGCACCCCACCACAGCCCCTGCTCCAGGACAATCTGTTCTCCCCTTGGTCCCACCCGGGGATGAAGAGGATGTCGACACGCTCCTGGAGTCACCAAAGACCAAGCTGATACCCGAGTCGCCTCCAGCACTCCGGTGCTCTCAATGACAGATCAAGGCACCTGATCGTCTAAATTTGTAACCTTCTCTGTAACTTTAAAGCTAATCTGTATGTAAATAGTTTTTCCACCACCCCCGCTGGACTCATTTTTAATGGGGGGTGAATGTGGTAGTCACCACTGTTGTATATATTGTATATACTGGCATTACGGTAAGGCCCCTCTACTATATGTACGGGGGTAGATCCTGTCATAATATACACATCAGTATATGATGGTGCAGAGGCACACACTGACTGACACACTGCAAGACCAATCAACACACACAACACAGCAGCCAATCACCAGTTAGGGCACGGTCACTATAAAGCCAGAGGGCACTAGTTTTCCCGCTCATTCGGGATGCAGCCTCTGAGACGGACAGAGCTCGCAGTCAGTAGCACAAACATCTACCATGTGCTAGCAGTATAGGCTGGTCAGGTTAGGCATAGGTCTTCAGTTAATCTAACATAGTGTCGACCCACAGTGCAAGTATGTTTAACAGCTGTCAGTTGAATAAAATAGAGTTGTACTTTTACAAGTGTTGGTAGCCTGCCTATGTTACTGCTAAGGTAAATGCAGTCTCCACAGATCCAGAGTACCCAACACATCAGATCGCTGCCTGCTGGCTCCGCCCAGTAGGTGGAGTATAAATGTGTGTGGTCTCCGAACAGCAGCCATTTCGCCAGCTGCTGTAGGAGGCCACACATCTACTCTCGTCTCGTCACAATTGATAGTGCATCAGTGTTTGACAAGAATCCAGAATGTGGGCACCCCTATACCCTTTCTCTTTGTGGAAATATAACAGAAGGAAAAATTGGCAATTAGGATTGAGGCAGGAAAAAATAAGTGAAAAAAGAAGAATTAGTTGACTAACAGCAGGAGGTACGGAAGAATCTTGGGACCAGATCCATGCACACAATGACGTCAAGTGAAGTACTGTCACCGATGCAGAAGGTTTAAAAAAATGTCCGACTGCAACTGTGAGTAAGAAGATCGACCATCGGGGTAAACCTACTTGTGTTGAAGTAAGTAGGGGTGGGCTGCTGGGACTGTGCATGTAGCGAAACTCTGCACGGGCCACTACTCAAGGGAAAAGCCGAACTACAATCAGGCAAAAATGGAAATTAATTCCCAGAGCTTGTTAAAGGGATTGTTTTGTGCCATACTTGCCATTAACAATCGGAAGGGAGGAAGTGTAAACACCAGCAGCCGGGATCCAAAAAAGGCAGGAAAAATAGACGTGTTTGATGAGGATTATGAGACATGGAATTCCTCTGAGTAAAGAATCCAATTATTTCTCGTAGCAAACCAGACACTGGAGGAACTAATGGTAGCAACATTTCTCTGTGCAGTTGGACGTAAAACGGGTATGTTTCAACAGAATCTAGTTCACCCACAGGAGATATGACCTATGTCGAATTAATGAAAATCTTAAAGGGACATTTCTCTCCGAAACTTTGATTGATTGCAGAAAGGTTCTGATTCCACAACCATGGTCAGGAAAAAGGTGAAAGCATTTTACAATGCGAGATGAGAGAGACTGCTATTGACATCAATGCAGCATTTGACCGAGTATGGCATCAAGGAGCCTTAGCAAAACTGGGGTCAATGGCAATCAGGGGGGGAAATTCTCTGTTGGTTAGAGTCATTCCTGACACAAAGGAAGATGGTTGTGGTGGTTAGGGGTCAATCATTTCAGCTCCAGGACATCACTGCAGGAATTCCTCAGGGGAGTGTCCCAGGCCCAACCATCTTCTGCTGCTTCATCAGTGACCTCCTTTCCATCATAAGGTCAGAAGTGGGGATGTTTGCAGATGACTGCGTAATGTTCAGCACCATTCGTGACTCCTCAGATAATGAAAAGGTTCATGCCAAACATAGCAAGACTCGCACAATATCCAGGCTGTGGCTGTCAAGTGGCAAGTTACATTCACACCACACAAGTGCCAGGTAATGACCATCTCCTAAAAGAGGGTGTCTAAGCTTGGACTATTCATAATAACACAGTGGCTATCAGGGCTGGTCAAAGGCTAGGAATCCTATGGTGAGCAACTCAACTCCTGCTCCCCCCCCCCCCCACAAAGACTGTCCACATCTCCAAAGCACGAGTCAGGAGTGTAATGGAATAGACTCCACAGCAATGCTGTTGTTCAAGAGGAAATTGTGAACACAGTTTGATTTTTTTTAAAATTTAGAGTACCCAATTATTTTTTCCAATTAAGGGGCAATTTAGAGTGGCCAATTTACCTATCCTACACATCTTTGGGTTGTGGGGGTGAAACCCACGCAGACACGGGGAGAATGTGCAAACTCCACACAGACAGTGACCCAGGGCCGGGATTCGAACCCGGGTCCTCAGCGCCGTAGGCAGCAATGCTAACCACTGTGCCACCGTGCTGCCCCAGTTTGATTTTTTTAGCCCCACCTGATACTTCAGAGGTTGCCAAATGACAACAAGTGCAAAGCACTGGGAGGAAGAAAATCTCTTGAAAGTGAATATTCAACCGGGGGTGGGGGGGGGGGAGTGTCAGCTAGAAGTTATATACCACTAACACGGAATCAATACTACCTATGATCCTCACAAAGACAAGCCCAATATTATACACTGTACTGGCGGATGATGAAAGAGTTTGGTAACGAAATGCTGATCAGTTACTTGCTGTATGAAGTGATTTTATAGCAACTTCTCAAGAGGTTGGAAAGTCTAGAGAGCAATACTTCCAAACAGAGACAGCGACGAGTTCAGATTCTGTTTCAGACGGCTTTTTAATATCCATAGTGACAAACATGAAAAAACCACCAAAAAATTACCATCTATAGAAAGGACTGAGGACGCTTCTGAGGTCTCAAGTAGCTAACATAGGCCTTAAAAGAACAGGTGCTCTGTCTCAGTGCTTTTTTTTCTCGTAGTGGATTTCTTTCTGCTTTGAAGTGCTTCCTAGAAAGAGCATGGGCTGGATTCTCCAGCCGCATCTGCCCGATGACCGAAGAATCCCGCCCAAGGTCAATGGAGTTCTCCATTCTATGCGGCTCGCCCGTGGCAGTCTTGCAGGGGGCGGTGCGGGAGAATCCTTGGGTTCTGACTGACAACAATTTTTATTAGACTGGATCTTTTACAACCTCTGATGTCTGAACAGCATACCTGCATTGGAAGTGCTTTTCCCACCATAGAAGCAGCTGGCACCACTCAGACATTGATGGAAAAGGGTTCCTCACTGAGGTCCGTCTTGCAGCCACTGTTGAATTCTCCGGATAGATGTGATAACCACACCTGCCTTTTGTAGGCATCGGGTGGTCAGTGACAAACCCTGGCAGTGCCAACACAATGTTGGGAGGGGAGTTTGCCGGCGATGGGATGAGGTTATTCTGAGATCGGCTGAGGGTCGGCTGAGATCGGCCTTGTGAGTGTCTTCAGGTCTCATACTTCGCATTGTTGGCTCAAATCAACCCTGACTCCAACAAAATGTCTAAGTGTGATGGATTCCAATCTGGATCGCGCTGACCCACCTGGCGGGAATTGCACCGCATTTCCCGCCAGAGACCTCACTTAGAAATCTTTTGGGAGAATCATGCCCACTGTTTTTGCCACCTGGAGGAAACTTCTACCAAGCAGCAAATTTTTTTCAAGCTTCGTTATGGTTTATAGCATGCTGCACCTGTGAGCTATCAGAGAAATCATAAAAACTTGCAATATGAAGGCCATTTGGTCCAATGCATCCACATCAGCCAGCAAGGAGCCATGGAGTCTTATCCCACCTTCTGGCTTTGGGTCGACAGCCTTGTGGGTTACGACAATTCAGATGCAATTTCTGCCTCTGCCACCCTTTTGCATAAAGAGTATACAAGGTCCTCTTCGCTCTCGAGGTGGAAAAAAACATCCCCTTAAATTTCCTCTCACACTTCCCTGCCCCAGTCGTGGTTCCTTAACCAAGGATAATAGGACCGCCCATTGATCGATCGAGCCCTATTATAATGTTAGATTATCCTCAGCTTCCACTGTTCAAAAGAAAACAAACTTAGTTTAGCTAATCTTTCCTCAGAACTAAAGTACTCTAATCCAGATAATATCCTTAAAGCTTTTCTCTGTATCCTTTCCAGGACAATCACATCTTTCCTGCATATTTCTGTTATGGCCAACAGTTTATTTTACAGTTCCAGCTCCTCTTAAATTCTGGACAGGATTTTCCATTTGAGGGACTAAGTGCTGATGGCCCTGAAAGCGACTCCAGTCCCGGAGCAGTTCAGGACACGTTAGTGAGCTAGCACGCCCGCCTAATGGAATTAGTGCATTTACAATGCATGCTGGCATGTGATAAAACGGGATCGGGATTGGCACTGGAAAACCTGACAGGCAAGAGCTGCATAGAGGCACTCCACACCCCATGCACCCTTATCCCAGCCAAAAAGATGGCACTGGTTGCACTACTAAGGGGGTGGCCTGGGGAAACACCCATATGACCCATGACACTAAGTTCACAGCGGGCCGTCAGCGATGTGCGCAGACACATAGCTGTCTTGCAAGCTGCAGCAATAGTTGTCTGTGCCCGGCCATCTGAGCACATGCCCAACTCCTGGCCCCACTACCCCTCCCCCCCCCCTCCACTACTGTCCCCACCCCCAGCAGAAGCACCCAGCCAGCGGCACAACCGTCAGCACACTACAGCGATGTTGGAGAAACCTTGCGTACCCCCTTTCTCTTTCTCAGCAGCTACAGCAACTGTTTCCCAATTTTAGATACCACAAGTGAACATTGCTGTCAGTAATTCCTCCTCATGGAGAAGGAGCATTGCGGGGGGCCCAGAAATTGTAAGGTCGGGCCCATTAATTATATGCCAATGGCGTTTACTGTACAATTTGCATGACCACACACTGGAGTATGGCATGGAACGCAGTCACTCCGCTGTCGAGGCATTGGAACATGACATTCCGTCGGGCCCCCGTCACTGACCTCCATTTTTGACTGAAGTGGATTTTCCAACCGGTTGCATTTCCCAATTCAAGCATCGCTTGATGGAGAATCCAGCCCTCTATGCCTCAGCTGATAAAGGCCAGTCACAAAAAGGATCCACCACCTATTACCATTTGATTCGTGGAAACACTTAGCAGCTACTCCCACAGCTACTACCACTCCCCGTCCACAACCCCACTGTAACTTCTCAGTTGCTTGCTCAGTGCCTCCCCGGGGCCCATGCCCACATGGACAATCTATCAAACAAGTTAATCATGAGGATTCTTCGAGAGTCATTTTATTTCCTGCTTTCAATGTAAATACCTGCACTCACCAAAAGCAACTCTTGCTTGTTTGTGCGAGGTTCCAGAATATCGCTTTCAACCCAATCCAGTCATCCACATTTTTGACTTCCCAAAGTGCAATATTTCCAAGGAATCCAAATGCACTGATTGCACAGTCAGGTGGTGAAATCCATCTTGATTATCCATCCGTAACCCAACAAAGGGATTCCGTCATTCCAAGGTAGGCAGCTCTTAAGGTACAAGCTAACATCCTCACAGATGGCAGGCTGGTATGATCAGGCTGGACACACACTTCTGACATAGCTCACTCATTGCAATCAGATCCCTCTTCATTTCCTCCATTTTCAAGGCACCTAAATTTTCCTTCCTCCAATCACATTCCTACCTCTCCCTTTAACCCAGGAGCCAATCGTCATTGTGGTTAGTATTACTGTCCTCCTGCCTCAACCCATTTCTGCAAATGTCCCAATGCCTTATATTCACCTGACCCTTCCCCTTCTCAAGTCCATGGGCGAAATTCTCCCAAAAGGGAGACAAAGTGCTGACGCCGGAGTGAAAACCGGAGTGTTTCACTCTGGCGTCGGAGGCCGCTCCTCGCCCGCTATTTTCCCCTCCACGGGGGGCTAGGAGCGGCGGCATGTCAATCTCGCGCGCCGGGCCTTGACGCTTGCGTCAAAGTGGCGCCGCCTGAATGACGCGGCCGGCGGCGCCTGAATGACGTCGCCCGTGCATGCGCAGGTTGGCCGGCGCCAACCCACGCATGCGCGGTTGCCGTCTTCCCTTCTACTGCCCCGCAAGACATGGAGGAATGATCTTGCGAGGCGGCGGAGGGAAAAGAGTGCGTCTTTCAGAGACACCGGCCCAACGATCGGTGGGCACGATCGCGGGCCAGACCCCTCCTGAGCACCCCCCTGGTGCTCGATTCTCCCTCCGTCCCCACAGGCCCCACACGCAGCGGTCGCATGCTGTTCACGCCAGCAGTGACCAGGTGTGGTTGGCGCCGGCGTGAACCGGTCGGATTGGGCAGGCCGCTCGGCCCATCCGGACTGGAGAATCGCCGCTAAACTGCAGCGACGATTCTCCGAGTGGCCTGTCGCAAACGCAACACATCGTTTTGGGAGGGGGGGTGGGGGGTGGGAGAATCGCGTGCGGGTGCCAGGGCAGCCTGGCGTGATTCACCCGGCACTAATGCGATTCTCCTACCCGATGTGAGGTCGCAGAATCGCGCCCCATATGTGTCATGATTTTCAGGGACTTGTTGACCCTGACAACATTCCATCCCTGACTGACCAGATGCCAATTTACAGGCCAGTGATGCCTTCCGTGTCCATGACTATGCCGTCTGTTGCCCAGAATGAAGCCTCCAACCCCCTGGTCCTGGATCTTTAAATGACTGACCACTGTGCACCATGTAGTGCAAGACTGACACAAACATGCAAGCATTCCTCATCTCAAGACTGGGGCATAGACATGTGTGCTATACATAGCCCTGAAGCATTGTGCACACAGCCCCAGGGCAGTCTTCTGAATCTGCTACCGACAGAAGGGCCTCAGTCCCAAAACATTCTGTTGCATATTTGGGAATACATTACTGCTGGTTTAGAGTCATATGATGTGGAGTGACATCAACAGAATGTTTGCGAGTGCTTTGGACAGATCACCATCTTTGATTGTATGAGCAACACCCTTAATAAACCTTTTTATTGTGTTTTACAAGAATCCAGAGTGTGGGCACTTCCATACATTTTCTCATTGCTCAACAAAGAAATATAACACATTTTTTGGATTCATCTCCCAACAGTGTGGCCTTAGCCCCACTTCAGTCTTTTGAATCTATCCTCGACAGTGTGGCTTGTCCCAGGGCTGTCTCAAACTACTCCTCCTACTCCTTTAACACCCCCCTCCCTCAGGTTGCAATGTTATGCAGAATATAATTTGTTTATAATTTAATAACCAAACTGTAAGTAAAGCTAGGTGCCATATGCATAGACTGAGATTATATCATCCGGCCACCAGTGGTGTGGTGACAGGAGTGGGTCACAGGAAGACAGGCCTCATGGAGATATGAGGTAATCCACTGAGCAGCACACAGACTCAGAATCTGAACAACCAGCACAGAGCTCATTCGCATATCGAGCAGCTCCTGAGTCAACAGTACTGAGATAACCATAGTTATTTGCATTAGCCGTAATCCAACTGTTATCATACATCATAAAAACCCTTTAGTGTTTTAGTAATTAATAAACAGTTTTGTTCATTTACAAAGCCGTATGTTCTCTGATCACTTCAATTGCAAAGACCTCGCCATCTGTGCATACAGAGAACATTGCACAGGTCATGCATCTTCTGTGCTCCAGTAAACTGCCCAGTTATCAATTATGCCTCTGCCTTTCCCCCTTCTACTCCATGCTTCACTCACTCCCTGATCTCTGTCAGTTATGCCTCTGTCTTGATCCTGTTCCTCACTGGTATTGTTTCCTGCACACCAGCCTTAGGGCAACTTCTGACAAGCACTGGGACCTCACAGCAGCACTGATAAAGGTAGCGAAAGAAGTGCCTACATACCTCGAAGTTGCTGGTGAAGTGAAGGTCACCACTTACATATAGTCATGAAACAAACTTTCCACAGGCATACATTTAAATTTGGAGGGAGAACATAATTCTGCCAATTTGCATTTTTAATGAGCATTCTCATATTCTATGCATCAGCTACAAAGGCAAGCATATCTTGAACTCACCTCTCTCTCTCTCTCTCTCTGACTGTGGAAGTTAGCCCTAGTCAGCAAAAGGATGGCAGCTGAAAAGAGAATTGGAAAGCTTCTCTGCCAAACTACAGAGCATTAGAGTCAAAAAAATAACCTATTCGTCAATGCTACTGGAATCTCGAAATGTAATGACTGCATGCTTCATGGTCCACTTCTTGTGAGTCAAAGACTGTTCCGAACTTTTAACAAATGTTTACGTACTTGGCACTCAATTCTCATTTTTAATTTGTATGAATGAATATGCTTGTGTTTTACCATTTGTTACTTGCCTTTTAGTAGTTAACAAACTCGCTCTATTCTTAATTCAAACAAGTCTGGTTAAATTGGTTTATCTTAAAAAATAAATATTGGGTCTGGGAGAAGGTATCCATGAAAAGGGATATTTTTTAGATTAAATCTTGTTGCTACCAACAGAGAGGGTTGAACAAAGACACGGAACTAGTTCATCCCTCCCTCATCTGGGTTTATAACAATTTGGGTGTATCCCAGTCGGACGGTGATAAATCGGGTGGTTCGCGTCCAGATAGACCTTTGGGGAAACTCAATGGGGGGCTGGCCGTAACACTGGACAACATTCAAGCTTGGCTGATATGTGGCATGAATGTTATTTGCCACCAAAGCAGCAGACAACAATCATCTTCCAAACAGGAGACAACCTAACCATCTTCCCTTGATATTCAATGGCATTACTATTGCTCACCATCAAAATCAGGAGAGTTATCATTGACCAAACCATTTACCGAACCGATCATATAAATACAACAGCTCCAAAAGCAGGTCAGAGACTTGGAATTTTGCAGTGAGTAACTCATCCCGACTCCCAAAGCCTGTCCACCATCTGCAAGGCAGAAATCAGGAGTGTGATGGAATTGTCTCCATTTACCTAAATGAGTGCAGCTCCAACAACACACAAGAAGCTCCACACCATCCAGGAGAAAGCTGTCTGCTTAATCAGCACCCCACCCACCATCTTAAACATTCACTTCCTCCACCACAGCAATGTAAGCCATATATATGGTGTACTGCAGCAACTTACCAAGCCTACTTTAACGGCATCTCCAAACTCTCAACATCTACCACCTAAAAAAACAAGGGTTGCAGATGCATAGGAAAACCACCCTTTGAAATTTCCTCTCCAAGTCTCCCATGATTCCGTCCTCACAGCATTGTGGGTGTACCTACGCCACAGGGATTGAGGTGGTTCAAGAAGGCACCGCCACCTTCTCAAGGATGGGAAATAAATGCTGGCCTGGCCACCAATTCACACATGTTATGAAAGCATTTTTAAAAATTCCTTCAGTTCAAACTGACAAAGAGTTTTATGAACACTAAATAATGAGTTAGGGAAGAGGAAGCAGAGGTACTATTACATGTATTTAAAATTTCATCAGAGAATTAAATAGTGCCAGAGGACTGGCAGATAGCTAATGTAATGACTACATTCACCAAGGGAAATAGAACAAGCCAATGGAACTATAGACCAATTAGCCTACCATCAGTGGTTGGAAAGATAATAGAATCCTCACTCAAAAGATACAATAGAGAAACATCCAGAAACGGAAAGTATAAAGTAGTCAGCATAGTTTGCAAAAGGGAAAGGTTGTGCTTGACCAACCTTATCGAATTCTTTGAAGTAGCACAAAGGGTAGACAAGGGTAATATGTTTGGATTTTCAAAAGGCTTGATAAGATATCACATATAGACTCATTTCTAAGGTCAGGAGATATCAAGCCAGGGACAAGTGGCAGAATGGATAGTCAGCTCGCGACAAAGAAGGAAACAAAGAGTAGCAACTAAAGGCAAAAGGTGGAAAGTGGTGTTTCACAACAATCAGCGCCAGAAGTACTATTGTTCATTACTTAAAAAAAACAGACTTAGAAATCGGAAGCAGTATTTCAAAATTAGCAGACAATATCGAAATGAGGAGCAGAGTTAATGCAGAGAATGGCTGACAAGAGGAAAACTCCAATAAGCTTGTGGAGTCGGCACAGAACTGGCAAATTCACTTCAATATAAAAAAGTGTGAGATTTTGTTTTGGGCGGGAAGAAAGATAAGGCAGTGTAAAGGGACCATATGCACCTTGGAAAATAAGTGCCTCAAAGGCAAAAAGAGCAAAGGAAACTCAGGATACAAATACACAAATCCCTGAAAGTAGCAACCCAGATTAAGGCCATAAATAATGCAAATAAAGCACAGTGGTTTATTTCCCGAGGTGTAGAACTGAAACGCCTTTAAAAATGTTTAGAACATTGGTTAGATCACCCTCAGAGTACTGCCAACAATTCTGGTTTCCATATTATTCTTTTGAGAGAAGGATTTGGAAGCACTAGGGAACACACAAAAATGATTTACTAGAGTCATACTGGAATTGAAGGTTACACCTATCAAGAAAGATTGAACAGGCTGAGGCTCTTTTCTCCAAAAAAGAGGGGGCTGAGGGGTTGAGCTGATTGATGTTTTTATGATGATGAAAAGGGTTTGATATGGTAGACATCGAGAAGTTACTTGATGTTTTGGGAAACGCCAGAATTAGGGGTCATAAATGAAAATGAAAATGAAAATGAAAATCGCTTATTGTCACGAGTAGGCTTCAATTAAGTTACTGTGAAAAGCCCCTAGTCGCCTCATTCCGGCGCCATTTCGGGGAGGCTGGTACGGGAATTAAACCATACTGCTGGCCTGCCTTGGTCCGCTTTAAAAGCCAGCGATTAAAGTAAATCACTACTAAACCCATGAGGAAATTCAAGAAAAACCTCTTTACCCAAAGAGTGGTTGGAACGTGGAACTCATTATCACAAGGAAAAGTTGAAGTAGCTATTATAGATGCATTTAAAGAGAAAATACATTTACAAATAAGGGAGGGAACTGTACATGTTACGTTGATTTGGTCAGAAGAAGATAAGTAGAAGGAAGGTCATGTAGAGAATAAAAACTATCATGGACATAGGAAGTGAATGGTTCAAGTAGTAAGTAAATCATTGCAACGATAAACAAATAAATATTTGTGTGCAAAACATGAATATTTCATCCTGGATTATCAATAATTGAAATGCAAGTCCAAAATTCAAAGTAAAACTTGACCTGAAGTGGGGCGTTGGCCATAACTTTATATCATGAACTCCCATGGAGCCTCTTATTGACATCAAAACAATTTGGAATTGGAGCAGTCTTCCCCAGGATGTTTTTTTCCTTCTTTCTGATGCAGCTCTGATATAAGAGACAAGGCCCCGTTGATAACAAATGCATGCCCCTCCCCATTGTACCATGTATTGTTTCATGAGTTTTAAAGTTATCTTCAACTCCTTGAGCATTCCATTGGAGTCTCAGCTTGGATTATGTGCTCAAGCCTTCGAGCGGGGCTTGAACTGACCTTCTGACTCAGAGGTTAAAGATATCGGCAAGGAGGCAAATTGATAAGCTAGAGTATTTACAAGAATAGGCAATGTATCCTACATTATATATTACATTTCTAGCTCTGGTCAGAAGATTTCTGAATCAACATGAATAAATGGAATGCAAGGAGAGCAGAATGATTAATAATGATTTGCATAAATACCAGTAAGTCAGGAATTGGACCAACAGCAGATTTGATACATACTTAGAACATACAGTGCAGAAGGAGGCCATTCGGCCCATCGAGTCTGCACCGACCCACTTAAGCCCTCACTTCCGTCCCATCCTCATAACCCAATAACCCCTCTTAATCATTTTGGACACTAAAGGCAATTTAGCATGGCCAATTCGCAAGAATAAGATCTTAAGATCATAAGAAATAGGAGCAAGTGTTAGCCATTCTGCCCATTGAGCCTGTTATACCCATCAGTAGGATCACGGCTGATCTCAATTTGGCCTGAACTCCACCTTCCTGTCTGAGTCTAATTCATTAACACCCTTGACAATCAACAATTTATCTAACTCACCCTTGAAGTTGTAGTATTAGAGTGTTCGGGGCTGCAAGGGTTAATGTGTGACTGCGGAAACAGTACCACCCACATTATTATGTAGAGAGTCACATGGGAGTAGTAGACTGCAGTGGTGACTGCAGTCTAGTAGACATTGGCATGAAGGAAGCACATGATCAGGTCTTTATCCTACAAATATCCTATACATGTAGTTGTACACAACTAATAAAATAATTGTTCCACCATGCAAGCCTCCAGAGCAGTTCATGAGACAACATACAACATGGTGCCAGCAGGTGAAGGACTCCAATATCCCTAATAATGAAGGAGTAAAGAAACTGCAGTCTGACCTGGGAGAAATATGCCGAACTTGAAAACCTTAAATACACAGCTGGCGATTACTGAAGAAGGTGAAGGAAAATTCACTGTGCAGAGGAAGAGGAATCCACCAGAGAACACTTGCAAGACCCGATTGAAAGCAGAGTCAAAGGACCTAGCTAGATTGCAAAGGAGTAAGCGAATTCGAAAAAAAGACTGAAAGAAAGACTGAGATACGTTTTTTAATTCACCGCAAGAATCAAGCAGCACTGATAGACCGACCGCTGTAACAAGCATGGCTTAAAGAACATTGCAGTCTGAATCCAGAGTCAGCACCATAACACGTGCATGAACGGGAAAAAAAATTAACAAGAAGTCACAGCAACAAGTTAGTTTCAACTTGATTCTCTAAGCTTCGGCAAGCAATCAGCTGGCCAAAACGATTTGTTCAAAGAATTTTGTGCAGAATTGCTGATGTTTAAAACAGCTCTTCATTCATGACAGGGGACCAGCAAATCCTGACGAGCTCCAGTGTTGCTGCACCATGTGACAAATGTCTTGAGCAATCACACCTCAACCTGAGTTTTCTCGGACACTGGTCTTCCATCATGTTGAGGTACAATATCCTTGTTCTGTCCGCCTTTCTCATAGTGTAGACCCTGGTTGTCCTCGCTCTACCGCTCCTTCATGGTGCTCTGGTCAGGCCTCTTCCTCATGACCTTCGGCTCCCTCTCGAGCTCTGGGTGCTCATGTTGACTGGGTCCAACCAGCACTATGTGAAAGAGTGCAAGACCCAATGGGGGCAACAGAAAATTGTCATCCCTTCAGTCGTGAGAGGGCAGTGAGAGCTCATGTCCTGACACCTCTGGGGCACTAAATGAACTTCAATATAACTTCAGAGGGATATCTTACCTCTCATGGGCTGGGGGTGGGGGGGGTTTAACCTTGCTCTTCAGAGCAAATAAACCGAGAACACACCTCCTTTGACCTGGCCAAATCTGCGCACTCTGGGCTTCACACAGTTGGGGCTCAAAACTCAGAAAGCAGTGGAAGTAGCTGATGATTTAAGTGGCCAGCTGTCTCTGTAATTCATGTATATGCGAAAGCCGGCTTGACTCCAGTCCTTACCCAGTGAACCAGCCTCCCCGAATAGGTGCCGGAATGTAGCGACTAGGGGCTTTTCACAGTAACTTCATTTGGAGCCTACTTGCGATAATAAGCAATTTTCATTTCAAGATGAGAAATGCTGGGTTGGGGACTTCAACCTCTCCAACAGGTTGAAAATCTGGACCATAGTGTAACCTTGGTAATTCTTTATTTGGTTATTTAGGGAGACGTATGTGTTGCAGAGTTTAATGTTGCTGTTGATTTGCTTGGCCTATTTCTAAAATGTTTCTTTTGCCAGAATGACAGATGTTTAGGTTTCAGCACAGTTCATAAATATGCATGGATATGATTTACATTTCTGCAGTGTTCTCCTCAGTTCTATGTGGAATGCAGTAAAGACGCAATTTGGTTAATTCTGGCTATCAGTGCCCAGAAGGAGAAACAGTAGTCTCAGTGACCACATATCCCCCACCTTCCACTCACAGATCACCAGGCGATTAACGTGCCATTCTTTTTCTTTCACTTTGCGTGCATAGAGATGCATGAGATAGGTGAAGTGCATGCTGACATTTGTTTCTATGGCTATGTTTTCCTGGAACATGGAACATATTTTGTGCGGCGCCACTCCATGTTAAGCATGCTTTGCCAGGAAGCTTTCGCGTCCTTGTAGGTGTACTGGAAGGATTTACAGGCTGATAAACAATCTGTTTGGCTACGTTATGAACACAGTATCCATGGCCATCAGGTTTTGGAGTGCGACTCGAGCCCAGAGCTTCTAGCTCAGAGGCCAGAATGCTCGCCTTTGTGCCACAAGACATACCAACACAGCATTGCCATGAGAACAAAAGAACTTACAATGCTTCGCGGTGAAGAGTTGGGTTCCTGTCTGCGATGGCCACTTTTATATAATTTCTTAAATCCTTGTGGGCAATATTAAAATACAATTGAAATTACTATCCTGCATTTAACATCAAAAAGGTGATGGGAAATTGTAGCCAGTTGCAATTAAAACTGTCCCTCCACTTAACAAAAGAGTCAGTTTGTTATAACTTCACTGGAAAAAAGTGTGGGGGCAAGAAATATAAATCTTAGAAAAGCCTTATTAATGTCCCAATGTCTGCTGAACCAGACCATTACTCACTCATATTCTCTTTCCCATCAGTGTTTTAACTTGGGGAAATGCTTATGAATCACCATACACATTAAAGACGTCCTTCAGCAAAAAAAGCATAATGACAAATTGATGTATTTTAATGAATCGGTGCTCCTCCACCAAACGCTATAATGGCATGTTAATTTCATGGCCTGACCTACTAAATGGGTTTACGATTAATGCTCTCCTTCGACCGTTTCGCTTTTAATATTGCTGACACTATACCTCAAAGCTCCACAATTCATGAAGTATTTTTTAGAATGTGCCATCGATAACTTAGAACAACAACTTGGTTTAATATAACTCCTTTAACATAAAAAAATGTCCAAGGTTCTTCATGTGGAAAAAGTGGTGTGATCCAATCCCAGGGATTTAACTGCTAGATGGGTGGCCTTCTGGTCACATGACCTTGTGCTGCCTGCCGCTGAGATCCAACCTGGAAAATGTAACAAGTTGGCCCGAGAAATTTTTAAAAAGCCCTGAAGTTTAGATACCAGAGACCTCTTTTTGTTCTCTCCATATGGACATTTGTTTTACTGAAATTTAAACTCACCTGCCAATACATTGGCTCCCATTCAAATCAATGCATCTGTTTCAGATTTTGTTCTAATGTTGCAAAAGAAAATCTTGCTGCTTTTTTTTTGTGTATCAGTGTGCGACTATCCAATCTCTGTCACTTCCTAAACTTCTCCTAACTCAATAAGACAAAACTTCCTTGAAGACTCCCACACCCAAGCCCTTAGCTTGCAGCTTCCTTGTCTCATGCTTTCATGACCATTTTGAGCTCATTTTGCCCATAACGCCCACCTATTGTTACCTCAAGCCTATTCCCACAAGACCTTTCCTTGGATTGTCACCTTGCTGTGGTGGAAAGACTTGAACATTCCATTGATTCCGAAGGTAATGCCATTGGGAGTCTTAAACTCCTGCCAGGGCCACCCATGACGGTAAGGTCGGAGGGGAGGAACGAGACAAAGTGCAAAGAAAAACAAGTCCTCCACGGCGAATCAGGCGGCAAATACTCATCTGGTATCAACGTTGCGATAGCGGATAAAGGCTGCAGCAGTAGGGAGATTTCCTTGCCACTGGGACTGGATCTGCACTCTGTCAAGAACAGTGGACGGGATTCTCCGTGAGCCAAAAGTGAAATTGCAAAATGCGAATGGCCAGAGAATCGGTTCCGACTGCAACATCGCAACAGGCACTGATTAGATGCCAATTCACAATTCTCCGTCACCTCGACAGTAGCATCAATGCGTTCCAGAACACACGTACAGGAAACACTGTTTGCATATCATTACCAGGGCCCGACCTGGTATTCTCCGAGGCCTCCACGATTCTCCTCCTCTGATGGGCCGCGTTCCCAACGGCATGGTCCACTTGTACTTTTAAAAATTAGCATGGTGGCTGCTGAGGGAGAGACAGAGGAGGTAGGATACAGAGAGGCACGACTGCGGGTTGCCGGGCCTGATGCTGGCCAGGCTGGCTGGGGTGAGGTAGGTCCTGCCAGGACGGAGGAGGGAGGTGACATGGGGAATAGGCTTATTGGCCGTGGCAACCCCCAAGCAACTGGGGCATGTCCAGGCATGGACTGCCATCTTGCTGCGCACCCCACTAATCACCCCACCCTGGCCCCTGATTCTGCAAAGTGACACTGAAACTCCCCACCCACGTGTAGGCACGGAGAACGGCAGCAGCTGACAGCCTCCTTCCCAGGCCGGGTACAGGGTCATCCTCCACTTCTCCACCGTGTTTAAGTGGGTTTCCAGCTCGGCATCTGTAAACCTCGGGGCTGCCCTCCTCGCTGCCATCTTGTTGGCTGGGATAGTGTGTGTGGGCAATGAAGTGTTTATATGCAGCTGCAGCTTGTCAGCCTCAGGAATGTGAACTGCGAAACCGGCGAATCCGGCACCGTTTCTCATTAGAATTGATTGTGTTCCACACGGCAGCAGTGCTAGCCCCTTAACAGTAGTGGAATCAGTCCAGGTATGGAGCCAGTTTTTCTGTTTTGAAAGTCCACAAATTCTGCATTGCCGTCAACGCTTAGTCTCAGAAATGGAGAATCCCGTCCAGTGTGTCCGCTGATATGCAACAACACGGTAAAAGATGTCCCCACCAGCAGGCAATGATCGTGAATGCCTCCGTCTCAATCTTTGATGCCAATGCTTAGTCCAAAGAAGGCATCTATTCTACTCTAGTCACCATATTCCTTGGGCATTTCAATGCCATGTTTGGAAAGGACTCCCAACTGTTGAAAGGAACCATTGGAAAGGAAGGAGTTGCATTTTCCAACTCCAACAGGATTCTTCTGTTCACCAGATGTGCGGAACACCAGTTTATCATCATTAACATTGTTCCTCCAAAAAGACAAGTTCATGACTTCCTGAGACAACCATGATCAAAGGACAGGCACATGGTTGACTTTGTCCTCATCTAATCCTGAGACCAAAATAATACCCTCACCACCAAAATGGTGACAAGTGCAGATGATTGCTGGACAGACCACTGGTTCATCCATTCCTCTATGTTCATCAAGAAGCAGTGAAAGATGGCAGCAAGGTGGCGCAGTGGGTTAGCACTGCGGCCTCACGGCGCCGGGGTCCCAAGTTCGATCCCGGCTCTGGGTCACTGTCCGTGTGGAGTTTGCACATTCTCTCCGTGTTTGCGTGGGTTTCGCCCCCACTACTCAAAAGATGTGCAGATAGGTGGTTTGGCCAAGCTAAATTGCCCCTTAATTGGAAAAAATGAATTGGGAACACTAAATTTATTTTTTTTAAAAGAAGCAGCAAGACAGAGACCTTCAAGGTCAAGACTGAAGTGAAACAGGGATGTGTCATTACCCTTACCCTTTTCTCGATTGTCATTGTCACCATCCCTCACCTTGTCAAGAGCAAGCTTCCCACTGGAGTGCACATTGTCTACAGGATGGATGGAAAACCTTTCAACCTCAACCAGTTGAAATCCAAGAAGAAAACGACATTGACATTGCATGTGGAACTTCAGTATGGGGATGATATTGCGATCTTCACTCTCTCAGAAGAAAATTTCCAAATCATGCTTGACGCATTCACGGAAGAATACCAAAGAATTAACCTCAGCCTCAAACTCAAGAAGACTCAATTCCTTTGCCATGCGCCCCAGGGCAAGATTTGATCTCTCTCTCTCTCTCCAACAACATCAATGGAGAAACCCTATCAAACATGAAACATTTCCCATACCCGTGGAGCCATCTCTCCTCTAAGGCTGACATCGACGCGGAGATCCAACCTTGTATCCAATCCTCAAGCACCTCCTGGAATTCCTAAGGACAAGAGTCTTTGATGACCACGATATTTGTGCTGACATCAAGAACCTCCTGTGCAAGGTAGTCATCCTCCCAACTCTTCTACATGACTCAGAAACTTGGACTACAAACAGACACCACCTCAAGGCCCTGGAGAGGTACCATCAATGCTGTCTGAGACAAATTCTTCACATCAGCTGGGATGGCAGGCATACTAATATCATAGAATTTACAGTGCAGAAGGAGGCCATTCGGCCAATCAAATCAGCACCGGCCTTTGGAAAGAACACCCTGCCAAAGCCCACACCCCCACCCTATTCTCGTAACCCCACCCAACTTTTTTGGACATTGAGTGCAATTTAGCATGGCCAACCCACCTAACCTGCACATCTTTGGACTGTGGAAGGAAAGAAGAGCACCTAAAGGAAACCCACGCAGACATGGGGAGAACGTGCACACTCCATACAGACAGTGACCCAAGCCAGGAATCAAACCTGGGACCCTGGAGCTGTGAAGCAACTGTGCCAGCACTGTGCTACCATGCCCCCATTTCTTTGAAGGGGTCAAGAGCACCAGCATCATCCGGAACAAACTCCTCTGGACCAGCCATGTGCTTGGAATATCAGAGTTGTGACTGCCCAAGCAAATCTTCTTTGCTTAACTGAAGGAAGGCTCCTGAACAATAAGCAGATGAAGAAAGCGCTTCAAAGACACACTGAATCCTTACCTCAAAAAATGCATCATAGACGCAATGTCTGGGACACTCTTGCTCAGAAGAGACCTATTTGGGGAACCTCCTGATTGAAGGGACACGATTCTTCAAAGATAGGCAAGAGCAGGCCTGGAAAAAGAGACTGAAAACTGGATACCAGCGATCTACAGTCCAAGGACCAATTCCACCTCGTAGAAACACCTGCCAGGTGTGCATTCGAAGATGCAGCTCTAGGATTAGGCTCAACTGCCACGCAAGAACCCACAGAACCCATCACCAGTACAATAGAGTTTCGGAGGTGGATCATCATCCTCGTTAGCGAGTGATCACTGAAGAAGAAGAAGATTCCCGTTTGACTGCAGGCCATCACCTTATCTTTCTGATTCCAATGTTAGCTGATATTGTTGAAGGTTTTGTCTGCTAAGGTTCTGTTCCCACCTTCAAATTTGGTATCACTACCCTTCTCCTGAAAAAAAACTTTTATTCCTCCGTCATTGCAGCCTGCCTTTCTTCTCCAATCTGCCTTTCTTCTCCAACATCATTGAAAATCTTGTCATCTTCCAAATTCGTTCTGATCTTTCTCATAGTTCTGGCCCGGGTTTTTTTTCCGAGGCGGGTAGCTTCGTTACTGAGGTGGAAATTCCCTAACTCGTCAGACCTACTTTAGTAGAAAGCCCCCCAAATGTTGTGATTTTCTCTCCAGGGATTGGGGGGAAGGTGGGGTGGAATTGGTATGGGATGGAGTCAGGCAGACTGACCCTGGAAACAGAGGATAAGTGGCCACAGAGGAGGCTGAATGCCGAGGTGGGTTAGTTAGAAGGCTCTTTGTGCTTTACTGGGATTTTATCCTAGTTGTATTAAAGGCTGTTAGACCCCCTTTCCCTAATCTTTCACACACACCAACTCCCCATACCACCTCAATATCCATCCCCCCACCCCCGCACGCCTAGCCTCCAATGATTCTTGCAACTTACATGAAATGGGAATGAGGGCGGGAATCATAGTTTTGTGTCACTCCCATCCTTTATAAAGAGGTCCGGAGTCATCTTGACTTGGCAAAGGTCCAGCCTCCTGCCTTTGGCCTCTGCCGCAATCTCTGTTCCTGAGCCACCATGTCCCCTTCCTTGGTAATTATCTGAAAACAAACTTTTACAGCCTTGGTCTCATAGAACCCCTACAGCGCAGAGTGAGGCTATTTGGTCCATCACGTCAGTACCAAACTTCCAAAGAGGCATCCCACCCAGGCCCACTTACCCACCCTATCCCTGTAACCCCACTGACCTTTTGGACGTGAAGGGGCAATTTAGCTTGGCAATCCACCTAACCTGCACATCTTTGCACTGTGAGAGGAAACCGGAGCAGCTGAAGGAAGCCCACGCAGACATAGGGAGAAAGTGCAAACTCCAGACAGTCACTCAAGGCTAGAACTGAACCTGCATTCCAGATGCTGTGAGACAGCAGCGCTAACCGATCTGCCGTCCATATCTGATTCTGAAATGAACTTCTCATCAGACATTTGCACCATCACAAAGAACTCGCATATTTTTAACCATAGCACCACCATTATATTTTTTGCAGCCTTATCCATGCCATTATCTCAAAATCAAACTTGTCCATCACACTTCTCAGCTGCATCGCATATTGCATCTTCGATAAATTCAATATAATGCAAATGTCTCAATTGAACCAAGTTCTGTTCACCCGTCAATGTTGTCTGACATTTACTCCCATTGAAAAACTTATTTTAAAATGGACATCTTCGTTTTCAAGCCGCTGCTTGGTCTCTGCCCCTCCCTGTAATCTCTGCCAACTCCACAACCTCTGAGATATTTGTATCATTGAATTCCTGCCTCTTCAATTTTCCTAATTTGAATAACTCCAAGATAGGCTGCCATGTCTTCATTCCTGAGCTCTGGAATCCCTTTCATAAATCTCTCTGCCCCCTCTTGAGATGTCCTGAACACATATTTCTTTAGCCTAGCATTTGATTGCCTCCCCTTAAAATCCCTGTGCCTCGGTGACAAATTCTGTTTGTATAAGTTCCCGTGAACCACCTAAGGACATGTTAATGTGTTAAAGTTACTGTATAAACACAAGTTGTTGCTGATATGACAGAAATTTGCTGACATCTCATCTATTAGTGTCAGAAAGTTTCAAAGTTTCAACTCTGTGCTTTGAATTTGTCACAGAGATATGTAATTGATTAGATTAAAAAATTGGACATATCTTGGGGGCGATTCTCTGGTCCCACCTGCGGAGGCACAAATCGCAAGGGCCATAACGTGATTTGCACTGAGGAGAATTCATTTTGAGATTCTCCTCACCCCAGGACGCCAACATAATCCAGTTTACTCCCTTGGCTTAAACTGCATAGAGAACAGATGCAATGACCACGTCAGGGGGCTTCGAGACATTGAGGCCTCTGCGTGGTCAGGGACATTGCTGGAAAGTGCTTTGACACTGCCTTCTGGCACTCTGGCAATGCCAACCAGTGGGCATGGCTTGAAGCAGGTGACTGAGTGTGGTGGTTTGGGAAGGAGGGAATGCTAAAGGGGATGGGCCTGAAGGGGTGCCTGAGGGCGGGGGTGTACTGAACAGGGGGTCATGAAGAGGGGAGGCATGAGTGACCCCATAGTGGGGTTTCACTCACTTGTGATGGGGGGATCTTGACAACAGCAATTGGAGGGGCTGGAGGGAGTAGTGCCTTTGTCGGGGCTAGTTGCCATCTTTTGGTCCTGCGCACCTCATTAATGGTGTAATTCACCCCAACCTCCAAAACAATGTCCAAGTGTGGGTGGATTGCAATCTGGATCACGCTGACCGACTCGGCAGGAATCCCACCACGTTTCCCGCCGCAGCCCACACCCAGACGTTTCTGAGAAAATGTCTGAGTATTTCATTTTGGCTTTGTTTCTTGAATTTGGGCTCTTCCCCAAACCCAGCATTTAGAATTTAGAATTTAGAACAGTACAGCACAGAACAGGCCCTTCGGCCCTCGATGTTGTGCCGAGCAATGATCACCCTACTCAAACTCACGTATCCACCCTATACCCGTAACCCAACAACTCCCCCCTTAACCTTACATTTTAGGACACTACGGGCAATTTAGCATGGCCAATCCACCTAACCCGCACATCTTTGGACTGTGGGAGGAAACCGGAGCACCCGGAGGAAACCCATGCACACACGGGGAGGACGTGCAGACTCCGCACAGACAGTGACCCAGCCGGGAACCGAACCTGGGACCCTGGAGCTGTGAAGCATTGATGCTAACCACTATGCTACCGTGCTGCTGCAATTTGCCCATTGAATTTACAAACAAATCTCAACTTGAAACACGTTATTCATCGATGATTAAAGTAGCCACAGGGCATTGTTGCAATGAACAAACTGAGCAATTAAATCACAAATTACCTCGTATTAAATCAGTTCACCTATTAAAACACTTTTAATTTCTAGTAAATTTTACAGTGTGCCACACTCCTGCTGTGCTGGATGTATCAGCCTCCAATGGATCTGGTGAATTTTGTTACAAATATGGACAATTAATAGCTTTGTTAAAACCTGCATCTGTAGCCCAAATCCCTGGAATTGTAATATTGATTAGCTGAAACCGGATTTGTAGCAGCTTGAGCGGTTGAATAAACTCGGTTTGTTCTTACTGGAACGATGGAGGTTGAGGGGCGACCTGATAAGAGGTCTACAAAATTATGAGGGGCATAGACAGAGTGGGTAGTCAGAGACCTTTTCCTAGGGTAGAGTGGTCAATTACTAAGGGGCATTGGTTTAAGGTGCGAGGGGCAAGGTTTAGAGGAGATGTACGAGGCAAGGTTTTTTACACAGACCGTAGTGGGTGCCTGGAACTCGCTGCCGGAGGAGGTGGTGGAAGCAGGGACGATAGTGACATTTAAGGGCATATTGACAAATACATGAATAGAATGGGAATAGAGGGATATGGACCCAGGAAGTGTAGAAGATTTTAGTTTGGACGGGCAGCAGAGTCGGCACAGGCTTGGAGGGCTGAAGGGCCTGTTCCTGTGCTGTACTTTTCTTTGTTCTTCGTTCTTTGTAACTTTCTTTTTATTGAATATTGCTGAAAAAAAAGATACATTTTTTGTCAAGGCTTTTTCTTGGACTCACTAGGACAATTCACAAGAATTCCAATGTCGAGGAGAAATAGCAATTTTATAGAGTATGAGAAGAGATTACTGATTGGTTGACATGGGGACTGTCATTGGTCGAGGTGTTGCCATGGAGAAAGCACTATTTGATGGTGACTGACAGTTCATTGCCGAGCATTGTTTGAAATTTAAACCAGCAACTTGAACTTGATTGATCAAGGCATTGCTCTGAGGAATGAACCAGTGAATAGCTGCCACTTGATTTGTTTCACTGAAACAGGTACAAGGTGTGCACACGTTCTTTCAAAGAACAGGGCCCGTGTATTAATATATGGAGATTCCATTACACGCAAATGTGCCATGCAGTAAGCCTGGCTGATAATCTTAAATTGGTTGTCAGCGTTATTCTTAGCACATTGAGGATTATTTGACAAATGTTGCCCAATCATAGAATTACATCTAATGTTGGACACTGGATTTTGAGTTTCAGATCATTTTACGCTCTGTATCGCACAGATTCATGATTGGCCCTAAGGCTATCACTTTCGGCCTTGAATAGTGTCCCATCTACCTCAGATTACCCTGGAAGGGCAAGATACTTCAAATATTTGAGCAACAAGTGAAGCAAGCTGTTTCACCCTGTTACTATGCAGTAGTAATACGAATAGCTTTCACATGCTCCCATCAAGTAATGTGAGATATGAATTTCTGTGCCAATGTGATGCCAGGTATGTCAGCCGTACGTTCCAAAGACCAGTAGAACTTATCAAACAGCATGTCACTTCCACTGTTTGCAATGGACAAGGTGCATACTGTACTCAACTAGCCCGTGCTTGTAAAACCCGAGACAGAAGTCGGACCTGAGGTGTGGTGGCGGAGAATTGGGAGTCGGGCTTGGGGGGGGTCGGGAGTTGCGAGTCGGAGTTCGGAGCCGGACTGGGCCTTTTGGGGGGGTGGTCGAGAATCGTGTTGAGCTGGGCCTGGTTGGGGGCAGGGGAGGGGGCGGGGGGTGCGGTTGGAGTAGGTAGCCGGTCTGGTCGGGGGGGGGGGGTAGTAGTTATCATGATATTAATGCGTTTAGTGCTGAAGTCTCCAAGAAAAAAAACCTGATTATCGTGATATTAATACATATACCAGTGGTATATATATTAATACATATACCACTAGAGTGCCCAAACAAACTCATTCCAAGTGAAGGGAGATAAAGTATTTAGATATTAATAAATTGAATGGGTCACTTGATACTTCTCTATCGGCATAGCCACAAGTTTATATTAATGTTTTATTTACATTTAAAAAATAACAAATTAACTTACCGAAGTTTCAGGAGATGCAGTTGTCTTACTTCTTCCCGACCCAACACTAAGGGCAATTTTGGACACTAAGGGCAATTTTAGGCCAATCCACCTGACCTGCACATCTTTGAACTGTGGGAGGAAACCGGAGCACCCAAAGGAAACCTACGCACACATGGGGAGAACGTGCAGACTTCGCACAGACAGTGAACCAAGTCGGGAATCGAACCTAGGACCATGGAGCTGTGAAGCAATTGTGCTAACCACGCTGTCGTGCTTTCATCAGTTTCACTGAAGTGTTCCAACTCATGGCCGGGTGAGAGGCTGCTGTTCAAGGCACTTCTCTCAGAAAGTGCCATCACTGCATGATATGTCTTCTAAGACCCACCACACATGCACATGCCCCTGAACGCCAAGTACACACTTTTGTTTTTGAATATCTTCAGATTCAATAATTCCTTGGAGAAAGATGCAGAGTGTTTGGAAATATTTTGCAGGTTGGCCAATAACCTGCTTTGAGCCACATGAATGTTCCTTTCATGGCCGGCAAGTCCTGGTTTGAGACTTGAACCAGGGACTTTCCAGCTCAGAAGCAAGAGCGCTCCCAACTGACCTCCTCAGGGCCATACTCCAGCTATGCTGGCCAGGCAGTATCTGCTGCTGCATTGGATCACCAGGGTGTATCTCAGGGTGTATTAGGGTGGCTTAGCAATCCTATCATAGTGCTGATGGTGTTTTCCTCAGTTGAATATAAAGGTTGAACGTGTATTCTTGCGGTAGGAAGTATGTCCTGCTGCTTTGACCCTCAATATTTATATTCGTTTTGAAGAACCTTTTGATAGAATAACCACAGCTGTTTGAAAAATGTAAGTCTAACATGGTCAAAAAAGAATTTCTGTGGGTGAAACCCAAAAAGAATGGGCGCGATTCTCTGCTCCCAAGCCGGGTGGGAGAATCGCGGGAGGGCCGCTCTGGCACCCCCTGCGATTCTCCCACCCCACCCAAAATGGCGTGTCGCGTTTTGCGACACGCCGTTTGAAGAATCACGGGCCACCGTTTTTCACGGCGACCCGCGATTCTCCGACCCGGATGGGCCGAGTGGCCTGCCGTTCCTGACCGGTTCATGCCGGCGGCAACCACACCTCATTGCTCGCGGCGTGAACAGCGCACCAAAGGTGAGTATGGGGCTTGTGGGGGGCGGAGAGGAGAGTGAGCACCACGACTGTGCTCGGGAGGGGACTGGCCCGCGATCGGTGCCCACCGATCGTAGGGCCGGCGTCTCAAAGGGACGCACTCTTTCCCCTCCTCCGCCCCGCAAGATCAAGCCGCCACGTCTTACGGGGCAGCGGAGGGGAAGACGGCAACCGCGCATGCACGGGTTTGAGCCGTCAGCCGTCGTGACGTCAGCCGCGCATGCGCGGGTTGGAGCCGGCCAACCTGCGCATGCGCGGCTGACGTCATTAGGCACGGCGTCCGCGTCATTCTCGGCGCGCCGGGCCTTGACTCCAGCAACAAGGCCCACGGCCGAGATTTACGGCACTGCCCTTCTAGCCTCCCGGGGGGGGGGGGGGGGGGGGGGGGGGGGGGGGGGGGGAGAATAGGGGGCAAGGAGCGGCCTCCGACGCCGTCGTGAACCTCTCTGGGTTTCACAACGGTGTCGGGCCTTGCGGAGAATTCCGCCCAATGTGTTTCTTTTCAATATAAATGACATTGTATGACTAGACATAATCTAAAATTAGAACTGGATGATCTCACCTTCAGAAAATATGTTTCATTGAACTATTCTTTCGTTACGAAGAAAATGTGTTTTCAAAAAAACAACCTCCTGAACAATATAGTCAAGGTTGAAGCATTCTTGAATCCACATCAGGAAGCAAGGAATTTGGGGGAATTGTAATGTTTTAAATCCCCCATTTCACAGTAAATTAGTAGGTGTAAAACAACAACAAATTCACTGCTTTCAGTTATGTTGGAACCAATCTACCAAGTGCACCATTAAACTCATTTCCTTTACCCAAGATACAAAACAAAGTACTCACGAGTACCTGTGGGAGCTTGGAGCTTGAGGCTATTATCTGCTCAACAAGAACTTGCAGTTATAATAACTCATTTTAATGTCAAGAAAGCTTTCAAAGCTCTTCACAGAAGAAAAAGAGCAGGTGCTGAGCATTTGCAGAAGGATTCAGGGAGGAATCAAACGCTAGACTGAAGAATTGTGTCTTGGGGAAGGAGGCAAAGGAGGCGTTCCTAAAGCTTAGGCCGGAGCCTTTGAAGATTCTGCCACACCGGGTGCAACAGAAGCAGGGATGTTGAAGAGCTGCAAAAATCTGCAGAACCAAAGTGGGTGAAACCATATGGAGTGATTTGGGGTTGGGGCTTTTAAATGTGAACTATTGGGAGGAGGCAATGCTAGCATAGCAAAGCTTAGTCGATGGTGATGAGGAGGTTTGATTGTGGGACAGGATTTGGTGGTGGAATTTTTGATCATTTGGAATTTGAAGTTTATGGAGGTTAGAAGGGAAAGAAGTCTAGTCTAGTGCTCATGAATGTACAGATAAAGATAAGGGGTGGGATTCCCTGGCCTCCCATCCGCGTGTTTCCCAACAGCGGGACGCGGCGCGCCGTTCGCTGGCAATGGGCGGGGGGTGCATTACTGGCGGGGTCAGAGAATCCCACCGTCAGTGAACGGCCAGAGAATTGTGGGCAGCATGGTAGCATAGTGATTAGCACAATTGATTCACAGCTCCAGGGTCCTAGGTTCGATTCCCGGCTTGGGTCACTGTCTGTGCGGAGTCTGCACATTCTCCCTGTGTCTGCGTGGGTTTCCTCCGGGTGCTCCAGTTTCCTCCCACAGTCCAAAGATGTGCAGGTTAGGTGGATTGGCCATGCCAAATTGCTCTTAGTGTCCAAAATTTCCCTTAGTGTTGGGTGGGGTTACTGGGTTATGGGGATATGGTGGAGGTGTGGGCTTGGGTAGGGTGCTCTTTCAGGGAGCCGGTACAGACTCAATGGGCCAAATGGCCTCCTTCTGAACTGTAAATTCTATGAAATGAAACCTATGAATTCCGGCCAAGTTCAAGGTAACACATTAGTTGTTGTGAGCGGGGTTTATCTCACTATGAACAGGCCTGAATCTGGACTGAAGGAATTGAAATAAGGGAAAGTGAATGTGGCTGATATAATATGAAATAAAAACAGAAAATGTTGGATAAGCTCAGCAGGTCTGGCAGAAACTGCAGAGAAAGAAACTGAGCTAACATTTCAAGACTGCAAGAGCGGAGAATGTCGATGGGAGATAAATATATGGCCAGTCCTCAGAAATCGAAGGCAGGTTTGAGACTTGGCAGTACTTGAAGGAGGACGTACAAATCAAGGATTTTTTTTTCACTATCTATGAAGAAAGTTTTTGAAGAGATGAAAGTCAGTTCCGGACTCACGGAGCAGCCTAACACTTTGGTAAACTTCCACGACAGATAAGTCTTCAAAAATATTAGCTTGGAGGATGGGGGGGAACGGGTAAAGCTTTAACTGACAGGGGCCAGAAGGAAACAATATTAAAAATGGGGAAATAAGAATATTGGCCTGAATTGTATTTTTCTATTGGAATGCTGGTTTGGAATCATGAAGAGTTAATATTCCATGCATGTGTGATACATAAATCATATCTGACAAGTCTTATGTCTCTTATATTACACTTTTTGAGTATATGATTGCTTTGTGTTTCAGTTTACTGGAGAAGAGAGAACAAAACCCCAAGGGAGAGGCAGAGAACCAGAACTCCAGTTATCTCCATACTGACAAGTGCAGTGGAGATAAGCTGACTTTCACAACACCCGGCCATTGGAGAGGGAGAGCCGAGGGTCTCCAAGTTACCTAGTGACAGGATCAAGAATCATCCAGTCACATGGCAGGCAACACGTGTTCATGTTGCCTCCATGCCAGCAGCCAGCGAAAACCCATCATGTGCACAATGGTCGCTTAATACTTCTTACATTGATAGATCTAAATTACTTCTTTCACCTCCCAAAGCCTCTTCAAGCATGCCACAGGAGTTGGTGCAGGAGAAGGACAAAGGTGCCTCAGAGGCCACCCATTCTGAGGATGTGCTGCAACAGGACACATGCAGACCGTCCTTCGTCTGAGAAACACACCTCAGTGGGACCGGGAAAACAGGTAGTTAGGTTCCTTATACCACCTTATACATAACAAATCAGCAAGAACAGTTGGTTGATACGTCAAGGTCAGTGCTTGACCCTGTTGTATGGTGCAGAAAGCTCCAAGCTCTGAATACAGGTGCTGAACTTTGGCGGCTGTTAGTGAAGAGGGTAATTCTTGCGCAGCAGAAGAAGCTGGGTGGAACCTTCCATTCTCAGCCCGGTGGCAAGCAGCAAAATTTGAGTGATTCGCACTGGGCAGCAGGATGGCTGAACACATGTGATCTCCCACTGTTCAGATCATTCATTTTGCATCCGCGAAAAGCCCAGTGAATCTCGGAGCAGGACGGGCAGGAAGTCGCTCGCCATTACCTCATAAGTAGGCCAAAGGTCCTGGTGTCATATTTAACTGGAACCCAGTCATAAAAGGTAAAGGTAAAGTTGATATAGTTCCAGATGACCATATGCTGCTTTCCCCTTTGAGGGGAGAGCTGACTGGTGGTGATTTAACCTAAGAATCACCACATTTCAGATGGAGGGTAAGGTTGAGAAGGCAGGATATTCATGAATAACCTGAGCCAGTACGGGAATTGAACCTACTCTGCTGTCCTTACTCTGCATCATGAACCAGCTGTATAGCCAAGGGAGCTGAACAGGCCACCCAGTCATATCTAATAGCAAAGAGAAGAAAGCAACCTTTGGCCCCATAGTTCAGCAGAACGTCCCTGGGGCTTCTCCTTCATTTCTTCTAGGAAGGATGCGAGGTGATGTTTCCAAGGGATGGGAGCAGAAGGCCCACCCACCTGACCACATAAGCCTGTGAGAAGGGTTCCAGTATGGTTAGCACTCTTGAGGTCCCAAAAGGGACCAGCCTGCAGTGCAGGAAAAAAGGTGAACAATCTGCTGCGCTCCCCCAGGATACGTGCAACTATTTCTCACTGCAAATTTACACTTTCATAAATGCAGCAAGCATAGAGTGCACAGGGATGTCACACACAACCAGCAGATGGGAATCAGTACTGAATGTGTGCCAGCCAGCTTCAGCTCTCCATCTCATATTAGTTCCAGGACAAACAGCTTCTTAATCACTGTCAGGAGAAGGATTAGCAGCTATAATGGGCTGGTATGCTTCTGAGCTATTCATTGAAACAATTTCCTCAATCAATCGTTCTATCTTTCGGCAGGATAAGATAGCACATAACAAACAATAGCATGACAATATGCGAGGTGGTACCCTGGAAATTCGCCCCCTCAATAGTTTTGAGGGACAGGCTATAGAGCTGGCAGGAGAGGGTGTGAATGTGCTTGGCAGAAGGCAAGATCGGCCTTTGGTGAGGATGTCATTAGTATCCATCTACAATATGTGAGTATTGACTGTGAGTGTTCTTGAATGAATGAGCCTGTGAAGTCCATCACTAATTTTTGCTTTATTCTCTATTCCAGGTACCAACAAGAAATGGGGAGGACATCAACCACAAGACACCTCAGCTACAGTCCCCAGGCCCCCTCTAAAGAGGAAACCTGTGTATTCTTAGAGGAAGATCCATCATTGCATCCACTTGCTCCCTTCATCAGTGCAGATACACACACCTTGGTGGGTTCTAGTCCTGGAGCAGGCTCAAGGTCACAATCACAGCTGGAGGAGGCAGTGATAGCCGAGGTCTCTGATGCTTGGTGAACTGCTGGACGCCTCTGCTGAAAACCAATTCAAATGTTGAGCCTCTAGACTCGGCCCTTGTAGATGCAAAGGCAGGCAGGGGAACCTAAGGCAAAGTTGACAGAGACCATCTTCAGACTTCGATTTTCTGTCTGTTGTGTCCATAGCAAGGGTAGTGGCTGCTTTAGAACCCAGGTCCGCATGTGCTGCTGGATTTGCGCTTGGAATTAAACCTCATCACTGTACCAATGGGCGCATTCCCACAGTGACTAGACAAGAGGAGGAACAGAACCGGCCTCCAGGTGATCGTTTTCCTTAAGAAGTCAGGGAGGAGCCTTCAGGCCTCCACAGGGAGGAGCAGCACTGGCAAGTCACCTGTGGGGCACCACCCTGGACACTCCATGGGTGCCCTGCCGCCCCACCTCCACTCTGCCAATTACCCCATCAACTCCAGAAAGTCAGGCCAAGGAGGGTGCACCTACCCCTGAGCAGGAGACCCTTAGCAGGCAGTGCCCTCAAGGCCTCAGGCACCAGAAGACCCTGCCAAAGTCCTTTTTGTCAACAGGATGTTGCAGTCAGTAGGCTTCTTCCAACTCAGCTGTTGGGACTGCACTTGGACATAGCAATAGAAATAAAAAATGTAAACTTATGGAACGCACACAGGGTGCATAGGTGTAAAGTCATTGTATGTAGCCATCACAATCATAAATATATGTTGAATCAATCTGTTTCCAGGTCTCATGGATACCAATTTTCTATTAGTTCCTTAAAATTTTCGTAGTCAGTTAGGTTCCAGAATGTTGCCCCGCAATTGTGTCCCAGCAGGAACTTCTCCCACTTTATCACCAGAGTGAGTGTCTATAATGGTACATGGGGAATATTAGGAAATGGCCATCATTAGTTAGCGTGGTGCTTAGCCAATACTCCTGTCAGCCAATTATCACAGGTAGACATGCTGTGACCTCAGGAGAAATGTTCATTGAGATCATTGCATTTACTGCCGCTGTTACACTGATGTAAGTTGCTTGTGGATGGCATGTGTAGTTGTGGTAACTTAAGTCAGATCCTTCTGTCCCAAGTTTTGTTTTGAATGAATTATTAGATGTGAGAAATTGCTGTTGGGCACTGTAATCATAGCAATCAAAACCCTTATCTGTTTGGAGGAATATTTAGTGGGTACATTCAATGCTGAATGTCCTTCATTGGTGATTTTTCACCTCAGTGACCATGACGCTGAACAAGGCAAATAAGAATACAACGCGCACATTAGCCTTGACTAAAAGAGGGGTTAGAACGTATGATTTACGAGGTGAGTATTTATCTTGGTGAAGAATTTCGAGAGTTGACATGGATGTTTTTGGACCTGCACGCCTCATCGCTACTGCATGCCAATAGTCCTTGGATAAGGGCATAGTACTCTACTCAAATAGAAAATCATTTCATGACAGGGTTGTCAGTGAATTAGGATAGTGAGACAGGAATGGCCTGCATGCTGGACCTTCTTGGCGACTGTGATGTTCTCGATGAGATGCACAGGCAGCGCTCGAAGGACTACTCAGGGTCCATGCAGGAAACAATTTGACCTTGGCTGTCATGTCTGAAATGTGTCTTCACATTCCTGCCCTAATTCAAAGGCCATCTATGTCAGAGACTTTTAAGTCTTTTGATGACTGCAGGTTCCTGAGTGATTGCACCTCAGCAGCACGCAGGTGACATACTCTCAGTGAGGACACTGCAAGTAAACCTCCAAACTTAACTGCATGGTCAAGATGTTAAGGTTTTTGGTCTCATGATGTGCACTTGGTGATTCAGGGAGGCAGTGGCAAGGTGACGCCTCATCAATCTGCATTGAGGAGCGATGCCGAGGGGATGTGTGGTGCTCTCATACTGCTGTTCCCGGTTAAACCATCCATCTGGTTATGCCTGAAAGAGTGATCTGTCTGTCAGCCCACCTTTGGGAGCAGGTGTCAGGGTGACAAGAATGCATTCCTGGTTAAATATGAGTTCCAGCTGCTGACAAGCTTCCATGGACACAGACTTGGTGATGGCACAGGTGAAATTAGAATTCCATTTAAAGTTGTCGAAGGACATGGGAGAAGGAAATACTGTTCAGGTTCTCCAACAGCCTTGTATCATCAGAGTTATGCATTTAACCATCGTTTAGCACATTCAAATGGTTAATCCAACATCAGGGTAGACGGTGAGTCCTGATATTTCCCTAATCCCAAAGAAAACATGGAACTTTTCAGAGAAATTCTAACAAAAGGGGTGCTGAGGCCTTCAAAGCAGAAAAGGTGAAACACCAAACAATTGCGGGAATATATCGGTGCATTACTCTGCCTGAAATTCTGTGGTTATCAGATTGTCACAGGCACATCTTTCACAATGTACCCATGTTATCGCCTTTATGTGGCTCATCGCGTATCCTGGACTTCAAATCCAACCTCTGTGATGTCCTCTTTTTCAAACAAGACATCTCATCCTCCATCTCTCCCCCAAGTAATAATACTTCCCTCTTTGCAGCATTGGTTTTCCATGGCGCAGGAGATGATGCTGATCCGGGACACTCCGTGGTTCCCCACCTAAATGTTCTAAACATTGGAAACTCATCTTCAGGAGGCCTATCATCTGCTCTGTCAAGGACCTACTTTTGTAATGTCCAGCATTGTGTCTGTCCTCAGCAGCTCCATAGGGACAGCAAACAGCCATTATCGAGAATGTTTTGTTCCCCATGGAGCCAGCCCTAAAGTGACTCAGCTCTTCAAAGATCTATGGCACCTGTGAGTGCATTGAGATGTAGGTGTCATGATAGCATCGTGGCGCAGTGGTTAGCACTGCTGCTTCACGGTGCCAAGGACCCAGGTTCAATCCCACCCCTGGGTGGGGTTTGCACATTCTCCTAGTGTCTATACGGGTCTCATTACCACAACCCAAAGATGTGCAGGGTAAGTGGATTGGCCACACTAAATTGCCCGTTAATTGAAAAAAAAAGATGTCAGAGCCATGAGAGATCTCAGAATACACTGCCCCAATTTGCAGGATTTGTCTTCTGTGACCATAAATTAGTTTGGTATTCAGAGAGTGAAATCCATTTCCATTGATAAACTTCACAGGTTGCTGCTGAGGAGGAGCTCTCATGACCACATGTCTACAGTCAATGGCACCCTGTACTTTCAGGAAACTAGATATGAATGCAAATCTCACTGTTCTCACAGCCTGGCTTTTGAAATCCATGTGATCTCCAATTAACAGGGCACCTTGGATATGCATTTGTGTGTCGCCGATTGGCAGATGGTGCACAGGTCCCCAGTCAAGTCCTGGAGGGACTTGCTGGCAAACCAGTTCAGAGCGATGGATACCTTCAATGGAATCAGTCTTTCACAGAGAATGGAACTTCCCAGGACAAATGAAGGTGTCTGCGACATTGCTTTTCACTCATTTCCACACATGAGTGTCATCTTTGATATACTTGTGGTTGGGCCATTGGTCTTTGTTGTATTTGTCCCTCTTGCATTGCATTGTGCACTTCTTATGCCCTGTTCCCTCTTGCTGATCAGACCATTGCTCCTCCTGGACCTGTGTCAATTGACAGTGGGCCCTTCTTCTCCTCGTTCATGTAATAGCCAAAGTGGGGTTGCCTACAGCCTGTATCCTTGATGTCTCCTTGCTTGTATCTATCAACAAATAGATTTTGATAACTTAATTAAGCTTTTCCTTAATGCTTTCCCTCTGTCTCTAAGCCAACTGACTAGGGCTAAGCCCTTGGCCTGACCTCCATCTACACATGGCATTCCCACCCCACCCTTTGATGTAAAGGAAGGATTCCGGAGGATCACAGGTGGCTACTACTCCCCTTCATACATGACTGTCCTTGCAGACATTGCACCTTGACCAGGGTGATAACAACCATGTGTGAGAACCCTCCACCAGGCAATTGTCAGCTTGCATCCATGAGCCTAGACACTGTTAATAGAGAACACCACCTTGGCATGACTGAAACAGTTTCTTCATTATGTCTTGTTAGCCATGACCATTTAGCTGGGATTAGTGAGGCTCGAAGTATGCATGAAGCTGCTGGGAAGTAGCTGTGCTCCTTGAATGAATTTACCTCCATCCCTCTTTCATGCTTCTATCTGGTCAATTGCACCTACTCAATTCCAGCTCCAAAACCTGAGTGGCTTCTCACAGGAATTTGTCCCATTAGTCATGGAGCAATGTACTGTTGCTTGGGCATGTCCAGAAATTCGTGTAAACCCTAGGTTAGGGGTATTGCCTTCTGAAAGCTTCTGTACTCATTCAGTCTTTTTTACGGAGCATCAGGCTCGTGCGGAGAAGGAAGCTGCTGCTCCCGTTGTTGTTATTCTTGTTGCCGCTCCTGCTGCTCACTTTGTTGTTATCCGAGGTACAAGCTAAAGCTGCATAAGGAGATCCCATGAAGCACACAAACTATGCCAAATTTGCTGATGATACAAAGAAAGAACTAAGTTGAGAAAGGGGCACAAAAGGTCTGCAAAGGGATACAGATAGGTTAAGCGAGTGGCAAAAAGCTGGCAGGTGGAGTGTAATGAGGAAAAATGTGAGGTACCCACTTTAATGGGAAGAATAAAGAAGCAGAATGGAAAAAGATTGCAGAATGCAATGGTACAACTAAATCTGGGTGTCCTCATACACGAATCGCAAAGGTTTAGCATGTAATACAGCAAGTAATTAGGAAGGCAAATGGAATTTTGATATTTATTGCATGGGGAATGAAGTATAAAAGTAACAAAGTCTTGTTATTGATCAATTGGTGAAACCACACCTTGAGTATTGCATAACTGTTCTGATCTCCTTGTTTAAGTAGGCGTACACTTGCATTGGAGGCAGATGAAAGAAGTTTCACTGAGTTGATCCCTGTGTTTGAGGGGTTGTCTTAAGAGGAAAGGTCGAGCAGGCTGGGCCTATCCTGATTGATGAATGAGAGGTGGAGAGTCTTTCAACCGCTCCATATGGACAGAAATTCCGGTTAACAAGGAAACATTAAAAGCCAAAGACTCCCCAGCATAGGAACCTAAGTGGACCAGTCTCTCCAAAAGAGATAACTGCATGGGTGAGAAGGTGGCACCATATATTGAATCTAGATGATCAAAGTCGCTCTGCGGCCAGCATAGCAAGAAGTTGAAGAAAAAAGAAGACGTTGAGAAGGAAAAGCCACAGGGATGACGGGCATTTGACCCAGTTTGATGAAGCCCAGCAGAATGTGGGCAAGATTTACATGTGGAGAAAGTAACATGTTTCTGTAAAAAAATGAATGTGACAACTCCAACTGACTGTATTGGCAGTAAGGTTGCAATGAAACAACCAGGAAAGCTGTAGACCCAGAGGATCTAAATAAAGTACTGAAGAGATCTCACTACCCCATGCCAACCACCAAAGGAATTTAGCTGCAATGTGCCAAGGCAAAGGTCTTTATTACTCTTGATATGAAGGATGGTTACCAAGTGAAGGTGGATGTAAGCGGCAGCTTTCTAACAACACTTTGAATGTCATACAGGAGATACAGATGATTGCACATTTTTTTGGCATTTCCATGGCTGCAGGAGAATATCAACCTGAACAGCATGCGATAGATAGTCAGTGATCTTTGGAGTGGAAGCTATAGTGAGTGATCTGCTCATCTATGGATGTGGAGACACAATGGAAGAACCAATTTCTGACCATGATCAGAATTTAATATGACTGCTAGAGAGAGCTCGCCAGAGGAAACTGAAGCTGAACAAGAAAAAGTTGCTATTTGAGATGTCTGAAATTAAGTGCATAGATCATGAGCTGACAGTAAAAGATCGTCGCCTGGAACCTGACGAGGTGAGAGCTGTAACAGCGATGCAGTTACCAACAGACGTGAAAGCAGTGCAATTATTTGTTGGATTCATGAACTACTTTGCAAAACCTTTGCCTAATTTTTAGTTGGAGTGTGAACCATCACCCAGCTCACTGCCAAGTATGTGCAGTGGTACTGGGGCACAGTGATACTGGGGCACAGAACAAGAGGCAGTGTTCACTAAAATTAATCTACAAGTAGCGACAATGTCAGTGTTAAAGTATGATGGCATCACCGATGAAGTCACCTTGCAGTGTTACGCGAATGAGATGGATCCTGGAGTAGCCCTAATGCAGCAAGGACAACCAGTCGTATTTTTATCAAAGGAGCAAACGAAAACTGAAGAACACTCTGCTCAGATCGGGAAAGAGTGCCTGGCTATTGTATTCGCTTGTGAGCCCTTTTATCGATACCTGCTTGAGAGAGAGACAAAGTAACAGTGGATTCTGACCACAGACACTGCAAAGCATTTTGTACAAACCACTACTACCTGCCCTAAGCACCTACAAAGACTGTTACTTCGTTTACAGAGACATGACCTCAACTTGACATACAAGCACACGAAAAAAGATGTACACTGCTGACATTCTGTTGAGAGCAGTACTTGCTATGAAGAAAGTTGAAGAGGCTGCAACAGAACTTGAACCTTTCCAGATTCAACGAGAGGGAGCAGTTCAACATGGCCTAGAAGTCATAGGTCATGAGCGTGGTCATGATTGCGCCACACGACAAGATTCCATTGAATCTCACAAGACATTTGAAGCATCGTAAATTCCAATGCAAGCCTGTCACGAGATTCAACGGCCTCGATTCAACACCAAATCAGGCACGACAAGGCTGCTGAACCACACCCCATATCAGTCATTGAGTTGCTTGTAATGAGTACAAAGCTAAACAAGTTAGAGAGCCGTTGATATATGTGATCCCAGAGAGTCCATGGATGAAGTTGTGAGGAGATTGATTCACAATTGCCAGAGTTGGGCACTGGGCAGCCAGTCAGAGTACAAACCTTCAATGCTCTCAGCTGGAGTCAGCTCACCAGGCAACTCAGGACATGCTTCGAGCAGTTGTCACCTCGATTGTACGCAGTGCAAGTGAACAGCCAAATATATGGCGCAACCGCAAGCATATATGTAGAACTAGAAAAGCTGTTCCTTCACTTCAGGTGGCTGATCAGGAAGATGAAATCTCACCAGCTGCACATAATACAGAGCAACCATCACTCCCAGAGGTCCACTATTACTCAACAATGAAAATGGAACAACAGTTACCATGGCATCAAGAAGTACGATAGGAACAACACTCCCCAGAGAAGGAACATCATACAGATGAACAGCCAGTGACTGATGTCTGCGTGGGTTTCACCCCCACAGCCCAAAGATGTGCAGGTTAGGTGGATTGGCCACGCTAAATTGCACACACACCATCAAGAGACCTGCAGTATTTAACAACTATGTATGCAATGCATTTATAGAAACCAACAAGAATAATGGATCATTTGATAATGCATGAGAACAGTTGTGGTGTAGTGGGTAACTCACAGTTCAACATGATAGTGCTTGAAAAATTGCCTGTTTTATATTATGGAAAAGAGAAGTTTGGATTTTAAAATGCAATCATTGCCACATGTCCTACTTGGCTTGCCTTAGTCCTCTGCCATGAGGCAATACGTGGGGGGCAGCCACCTTACACTCAGTTCAATCGAGACCCGACACCAGGCACACTAGTCTATGAACTCATAAAAATCTCACTGAAACATAAGATTCTGAGGGAGTTTGGCAGGGAGTTTGGCTGAGAGGATTTTTTCCCTCGTGGGAAATGAGGGAGCATATTTCAAAATAAGGAGTCTTCCATTTCAGACAGAGATGAAGAGGAATTGCATCTCTCAGAAGGTAGATATTCGTCACCTGGAGGATTGAATTACTCCAGAGTGTAGTAAAGGTTGGGTCATTGAATATATTCATGGCTAAGTTAGACACATTTTTGATCTACAAAAGAATCAATGGTTTTTTTGGGGGCAAGGCAGGAAACTGGAGTTAAGGCCACAATCGGATTAGCCTTGACCTTTTCGAATGGTAAAGCAGGCTAAGAGGCCAAATGTCCAACTCCTGCTTCTATTTCGTATCTGTACTTGCGATCTACCTGCCTCACCAGAGGAGGTTTCCTGCATGAAGCAAATGGCTCTGAATTTAAAGGCTGAAGTTAATGCCTTGCAGCTCGTTTCCTAACATGCCATCAATTTGAGCTTGTAACATTTGCTCCCAAACCCACTCACCTTTTCATTTTAAATGTCCCCCCATTGTTTACGTACTTGGATTTACAAAGGATATTGTGAAAATTAGTTCTGTAAATCATCCTGAATAGAAAAATCAAGGGCAGAGATGAAAGGCCTTACTGAATGCTTCTTTCTGGTTGATTACTGAGTGGGTAAGAATGTGGCAAAAGCAACATAACATGTCGAACAGTGAAGTTTGATGGGTAAAACAGAGCAACAGAATATTTTTTAAATGGTGAATGTTTGAGAAATGTTGATCCTCAGAGGGACCTGGGTGTCCTTGAAAGAAAGACGACACACACTGGTATAGCAAGCATTGAGGAAAGCAATTGGTATTTTAGCCTTTATGACAATAGGGTTTGGAGTATGAGAGTAAACAAGTTTTACTACAATTATACAGGAATTTGACGAAATAACACCTGGACTGAAGTTTTGGTCTTATTGCTTAAAGTAGAATAGATCTGCCTTGTAACATTAACAATTGATATGTCGGGCGGCATGTGGCACAGTGCTTAGCACTGGGACTGCGGCGCTGAGTACCCGGGTTTGAATCCCGGCCCTGGGTCACTGTCCGTGTAGAGTTTGCATATTCTCCCCATGTCTGCGTGGGTTTCACCCCCACAGCCCAAAGATGTGCAGGTTAGGTGGATTGGCCATGCTGAATTGCCCCTTAATTGGAAAAAAATAATTCGGTACTTTAAATTTAAAAAAAAACAATTGGTATGTCAAAACCATCCCCTGCACTCCATCTTTACAAATAGACAGAACCGTTGTGTTTATGCGGAGTAATATATTTTATTGACAGTTGTGTTTAAGTGAGAAATTATACAGTATTGCAAGAAATTTGTAAAAGTTGAGGTAGTTTTATGTTAATGCCCAGCTGATAAAGTTAAATGTTAAGTTAAATGTTAACTGCTTTCAAAGTTATGTATTTATGAAATTATTTTTATTAAGAAATGTTTTACATTAAACTTTACAAAATTCTGTAAATGTCTTACTGAAACATCAAACACAACATCTAAGTATGAGATAATTATAAATGAATAAGATAATTCAAGTAAACAAGGCAGAAACATAGTAACACGGGGAACGTGGTGGCACACTGGTTAGCACTGCTGTGTTACAACATTAGGAGCGGGATTCTCTAATCCCACGGCAGAGTGTCCACGCGTCGTTAACACCATCGCGGTTTATGATGGCGTGAACGGGCCGCTGCCAGGACTAATTCTGGCACCTACAGGGTGCCAGAAGATCCACACATGCGCAGTGGCGCCGGCACCAATGTGCATGTGCAGTGGCCTCCTTCAATGTGCCAGCCCCAACGCAAAGGAGGCCCCCAGCCAGAGAGGCAAGCCCGCCGATCGGTGGGCCCCGATCACGGGCCAGGCCACATCGGAGGCCGGCCCTGGGTCGGACCCCCCTCCCCCCCTCCACAGGCCGCCACCCAACTCTTCTACGCCGAGGTGCCACCGGCCACTCGGCCCATCTGGGCCAGAGAATCCCGGGGGGGGGGGCTGTGTGGAGCAGCCCACGACCGGCCCCACGCCAATGACGCCGGCACCAATGGCGCCGATTCTCTGCTCTGTGTGCCGGTGTCGGGGCGGCGTGGCCCGGTCATGGGGATTCTCTGGCCCGGCTCAGGGCTGGGAGAATCCTGCCACAGAGACCTGTGTTCAATTTGGACGTTGGGTGACTGTGTGGTGGTATTTGTACATTATCCTTGTGTCTGAATGGGTTTCCTAAAACAATGGAATAGAACCATAGAGTTCCTGCAGTGCAGAAGGAGACCATTTGGCCCATCGAGTGTGCACTGACCCTCTAAAAGAGTATCCTACAGAGGCCCGCTCCGCCTCCCTCTCCCCGAAACCTAACCTATATATCCCTGGACACTGAGGGGCAACTTCGCATGGCCAATCCACTTAACCTGAACATCTTTGTACTGTGGGAGGAAACCAGAGCACCCAGAGGAAACCTGGTCCAAGGCTGTAATTGAACCCGGTCCGTGGCGCTATGAGGCAGCAGTGCTGACCACTGTGCCACTGTGCCACCGCCGTTTCCTCTGGGTGCTTCAGTTTCCTCCCACAGTCCAAAGATGTGTCGGTTAGGAAGATTGGCCTTTCCAGATTGCCCCTTAATGTCCAATGGTTGGGGGATAGGGCAGGGGGCTGGGCCTGGCTGGGTGCTCTTTCGACGTGTCGGTGCAGACTGGATGGGCTGAAAGGCTTTCTTCTACAGTGCAGTGATTCTGTGATTCTATACACATAGATCAAGAAAATAGGATGTTACAAGGACAGTGACAGCAAAAAACCCTGGGCGCTTTTAAAATCTTACGACCATTTAATTAAAACATGAAAAATTTAAATATTAAAACACTTATAAGCATGCCATATGTAAAGTTACATCATAATATAACGCAAATATAAATATTTTCACAGAGTTAAAACAAATAACTATGTTCACTTAGAAATAATCACCTTTAATCATAAAAATAAAAATAAAAATTACTTTAAAAGAATCAACAACAACAGCAATGCCTGTATAAAGGAAAGGGCAAAATAAATTGTTTCAAAAACTTCTACATACACTTGTTAAACATGTTGCCTGCCCTCAATGGGTGTTCCCAAGTCGGCCCTGTCATAAGGGAACGGGGCTGCACTCCTGCTCCACGCTGGAACCTGTGCAGACCAGGGTGCTGGAGGCCCCAGGCTGAAGAATGGAAAGGAAGGTTCATCGCATTATCTGAGCGCAGATGAGTGCGCATTTTTCCTTTTTAAAATTGGCGGCCTGCTGTACGTTAGGGGCCTATATGTTTAAATCTCTATCTCTTGGCAAACACTGCAAATTCTGAGGCTGATAATTGTGTATTTTTTCCACTATTAGGGATGTTTGGTATCCTGAATCTCAAACGACACTAAACGTACAAATAGAAGTGACGCTGGTTACTTCGATAACATTACCATAATAGTTCCAGGCAACAAGAATGGCACGACCTTGCAGAACCAACTTTTGACCAAGGTCTAACCGTAATCTCATGCTGAAGTGATGGTTCTTTACCTGGAGAACCCAACACATATCCAATTTTAAAATGTATTATTGAAGCTCTGTTGACATCCTGGGCAGGATTCTCTATTGCTGAGTCCTACTCGCTACTGCGACCAGTGAGGTTGGAGAATTTGGCGGTCGGTCAAATCTCCATTCACTGCAGCGGGAAGGGAAAATCTCACTGGAGTGAAGGAATGGAGAATCTAATGTCCTGTTTCAATGTGTCAATGTATCAGCAAGTGCGTGCTACAACAATTACATTGTTAAACTTTGCCTTATTAAATGAAATGAAAAAATGAAAATCACTTATTGTCACGAGTAGACTTCAACGAAGTTACTGTGAAAAGCCCCTAGTCACCACATTCCGGCGCCCGTCCGGGGAGGCTGGTACGGGAATTGAACCGTGCTGCTGGCCTGCTTGGTCTGCTTTAAAAGCCAGCGATTTAGCCGAGTGAGCTAAACCTTTAGGTAATGATAGGTAATGGCTATTAGCACAACCTCCAGAAGGGTATGAATGGACACAGTGGAACAGTGTGGTAACTATATGGGGCAGGATCTTCCATGCAACCTGCTGCATGTTTCACCGTGGCAGAGGTAGCTCGCCATTGGCCGGTGGTGGGGTCTTCTAATCCCACCGATGTCAATGGAGTTTCCAGTTGAATGAACCCCTCATTGCGTGAAACCGCGGAACGGGAAGATCTCGTCAGCATGAACGACCGATACATTCCTGCCATGGAGTTTACATTTCTGCCAAGTTGGATGCAGAATAAACATGCTGAAGGTAAAAGATAACAGTTATCGTTAACATCCTGGACTAAGAGGTTGTCACAACCTCGATGATTACAAGCTTTAATGCCAATGTATGTTGAATGATATTAATTCCTTCTGCAATATAGCTGGTGGAGTTATTCAGATAGACCCTACTTATCCCAGGTTAGCTTTGCCAAACAATAACACTAAACTGAATCATCCACTGCAAGATGATTATGTTATTATCAGTGACAATATCCAACTGGCAGTGATTTATGGTGATCAATTCCTTCCAGCTCATGTGCAAAATCACAGCACTAACATTTAGTTGGCATGCTCAACTCAGTGCTGGAGTGTTCTTTGTGTTGCTTATTTAGGATTGTTGGCGTAGTGTTCCACAAAGACCACAGTCTAGCTTTTACATCAACAAACAACAATGTTCTATGTTCTATAGTGTAGAGGGACTTTAGAGGGGTTTCACAGGACGGCGCAACATCGTGGGCCGAAGGGCCTGTACTGCGCTGTAATGTTCTAAAGCTATGTTTCGGCACTTAGTTCTTTAGAATACAGAATTGATCAGTAACATCTAACTACACTCATCTACTTCTAATCTCACTCCTGGTATAAACTATAATCGAACCTTCTCACACTAACTGCTCTTATGACCTTCACTAGCTGTCTCCTGCGCACACTCCTCCCCTAAGGTCTAGCATCACTGCTTTTTATTGTGGTATCTGCAGTTCCCTCTCGTGGCTATTCATGATACAGTAGTCCCCCGTTATAACGCGGGTGTTGGGGTCCAAGACAGCCACCCGCGTTGCATCCGAGCCGCGGATATCCACGATGGGGGTTTTAAATTTATTTTAAAATCTATGCATGCGCTTCCCATTGTGAGTCTACGGGGGGTGGGAGGAGAGGTCAGACCCCCGTAGACTCACAATGGGAAGCGCATACATAGATTTTTAAATAAATTTAAAACCCCCATCGTGGATCTAATTAAAACAAGCTCTCTGATTGCCACAGAATGAGGCTGGGAGTTATTCCAGAGGGAAACCCACAGAAACTTACCAGGAACTCTGGTGGGTTTCACCAAACTAGGGGAAAGGATTGCCTTTCAAAAATATGTTCTGACCGCCACCGGTTTAAAGAACCTGTCTGCTGTGCAGGGTTGAGGCAGCTGTAGCTCTGCACTATCCACTTCCGGACGCTGTGTGAGCTGCTCCTCTCTGACTGAATCTCCCTCCAATCAGCCGGCAGTGTCACCTTCAGCGGCCGGCTCACTTTGATCCGGAGAGGGAAGCTGACAGTTGGGGTCCATAAGCCCCCCCCGCCGTATATCGCGAACCGCGGTATTGCGGAGCGCGGTATAACGGGGGACTACTGTACTACATTAACCCTTGTAATGCTGATAGTTATGATAATACCACAGTTATGACAATACCACAAGTGTATCCACCGGAATAATCTTCCCTGTTTTAAGATACCTTCAGAAAAAGGAAAGGACTTGATCTTCCAGTCAGTGGTGAAGTAGACACATGCATTGTTGACAGTGGTTGAAAGTGTACTGTCAGTATTTTATGTTGGAGAAGCTGGAACTTCCTCTCTCGGCTGCAGCATTGAGCAGTCATCAGAGGAATTCGGAAGAGTTCGTGGCATGGTATGGATAGATCAAAACCACACTCCCTTTGAGTTCTAGTAGTCTTCCAGTTTGGGTACATGTTATATTTAAGTATTTATCAGTGGCTACATGTATTTTCAAAGGTACCTTAGTTCAGCTTTTAATTCTAGCTGCCCCCCACCGCAAATTGATAATCCCACCCTTCCCCCCCCCCCCCCCCCCCCCACCATGACTCCTCTCACACTCTCTTCCTATTCCCCACCCCCAGCAGTCCCAAACCCGCTCAAGTACCATGCTCCACCCTCATCTGGTCACCTCTATCTCTGCTCACAGCCCTCCCCTCCAAACCCCAGCTCCTTTGTCCCACCGGGAACTGAACCTGGGGTGTGGTGTGGGGAGGGTGATCAGAGTCAGGAGTGTTGGGTGGGGGAAGTGAGGTAGCAGAGGTGGGACTGTCATGTGGAGCCCTAAACGGTCAACATAAACAGTTGCACAATTAGTGGGTACATAGGCCAGGTTGACCGTTGACATGTCTCTGCGAGATCTTCAGTGGGGGCACCCACAGAGCCATATCTAATGAGAAGCAAGTACTGCTTTGAACATAAGTCAGCTCTCCTGAATTTGCAGTTCCATTGCAGCCACAAAAGTCTCAGGCTGGATTCTCCATTTCAGCAGCTAAGTGCCGGCTCGAATGGAGAATTTGCGGAGGTTTCTGATCAAGAAATCGGCACTGACCAGTGAGAGCTTGCAGCGGCGCCGAGTGAAACTCCAAGTTTACGTGTCGGAAATGGCCGGAGAATGGCCGGGTCCCTGGCCGCGCATGTGCATGACTGTCGATCTGCAGCGGTCGACCGTACAATATGGCGCCAGCCGTGCGCAGACCCGACCCGCCATCCGCACCCAACCCCACCGGCAACCCCTGGCCACTCCCACCACTGCCCCCAGCCCTTGTAGAAGCCCCTCCGGCCAGTGGCATGGATCCCGGCCAAGGGTGGCGGCGCTGGACACAGTCCGCAGCCACCACACCAGGTTCCCGACCGCTGAGACCACACATGTCCTGTGCCATTTGGAACTCAGCCCATTGTGAGCAAAGCATCGCCGGGGGGATCGGCCGATGATGCGCCAATGCTGTTGCAACGCACGCAAGCAATTATGCCATTTCCAAGGGGACGGAGCATGGCTGACCCGCGTCAAACCAGTGCCAGCCCTGATTTGGGCATAAGAGTCTATTCTCCGGAATTCTCCGTTGCCCGACGCCAATATCGTAATCAGTAGTGAGGGGCTGATTACGATATCACCGTCGGGCAACGGAGAATCCCGTCCCTCAACATTTACCACCACTGGAGCCAAAGGCTCGAGGCCAAAATGTTTGGAATGTAAATAGTATTCTTCAGCGCATTGTTTAGGTTTTGCAGACAATTAATTCTCACAGACAATGCTGACCTGTTTCAATATTCACCACTTTCTGGCCATTGTTGTTTTTTTTTTTAAAGTGTTCTGGACTACGAACCGACACGCCAGTGTTCATTATAACCAGGAGTTCCATGATTGGGTAAACAGAAGGGAAGGTTGGTTGGTTGGGAGGCTGCCTTTTTGGGAGATAGCAGCGAGGGGTTTAGTGGTGGCTAATGAGTAGCTGCAGTAGTCTTAGTGCAGTATTTACTTAGCTGTTCTGGGATTTCTTTTACTTTAGACAAATGAGGGAGATATTAGTGATGTCTTTGGCTCGAGTCAGAGAAGGATCTTACTGGTGCTGCTGTCAACAGACTCCCTGCGTTCTTTCATGTCAGTTGGATTGCTGATCATGCCAACTGAAAAAGGCTTCAAATATTTTCTCACTTAGCGATACCACGTGGAACTGGGAGGCTGCACATTTCAATGGCTCAACTCCAATCCAAGAGTGTGATTGGATTCCTGGCTCCAATGTGGATAAAGAAAGTAAAAAGCATTTCCATTTACGTTTTCAATACATTTTAAATATGTGGACATCATTAACAAGGCCAGCATTCAATGTGCATGCCTGTTTGCCCTTGTAATGGCAATGGTAAACCACATTTGTCAATGGTTGCAGTCCATGTTTTGATGATACATCCACACTGCTGTTAGGTAGGGTGATATAGGGTATTGAACCAGTGGTAATGAAGAACTGATGACATATGTCCAAAAAGGAATGATGTGGTCCAGAACCTGATGGTGTTCCCATGCACCTGCTACCCTTGTTTTGGTGGCAGTGAGTGTGGGTTTGGGGGCTACTGAATAATTCTGTGAATCCAGTCGCTAGTAGACACTGCAGCTATAGTGGTGGTGTCAATATTTAAGGCGGTGTCCACAAACTCACTCAAAGAAGCTACAGAGCCAATGGATTATTCGTTATTTTGAGCAAATGAAGTAGATTTCTGTGCTTGGTTGATTAATGTAAAATCTGTAGTTGAATAGAATTATGGACAGAACGGTGGCACAATGGTTAGTACTGCTGCCTCACAGGGCCAGGGACCCGGCTTCAATACCGGCTATGGGTGACTGTCTGTGGAGTTTGCACTTCCTCCCGTGTCTGAGTGGGTTTTCTCCGGGTGCTCCGGTTTCATCCCACAGTCCAAAGATGTGCAGGTTAAGTGGATTTGCGATGCTAAAAAAAATGTTGCCTTAGTGTGCAAAGATGTGCCGTTTAGGTGGGGTTAAGGGGATAAGACGGGGGTGTGGGTCTAGGTAGGATGCTTGTTCAGAGAGTCAGTGAAGACTTGATGAGCCGAATAGTCTCCTTCTGCACTGTAGGGATTCTATAGATTTTCCTTGGCATAGCGTTACCACAAGTAAAGGGTCATGAATGCTGTATTCAGAATTTCAGTCCAAGTTACTATCACTTGCAAAAATTAACATTGCAAAATAATTTCAGTGAAGCTTTCCCCTGTTGTGTGCCTTAATATGTTCATGACCTTTCTATCTGCTTTGTTTTATTCATGCATTATATTCAAAATATACCAGAATGGATTGATTTTTCAAGATACCTTTCCAGGCAAGAATGGTGCTTTAAAATGCCCCCATCTCAATAAAGTTGCTCCGATCATTAGAAAATGGTAGTGTGGAAAGCTTTGTCACTCAAGTGTAATATTCACTCCAACAAAGGTAGACACAGCCTGAGGAAAATACAACGTTCAATATCTAAATGGTCGCAATTATCATGAGTCATTCATTAAGAGAAAATTGAAGGACAGAATAATGCCTGAATCACCAATGATATCATTAATTTAATTTTACACGGAGACTATGGTCTAATCTTGCCTGACATGGTACTTTAAAGAAGATGTTTTCGTTTAAATTCAAAGATTATCAAATTAGCTGCTATTCAAATTTTATTAACATTGACTTACATTATAAACTTGTCCCTTGTAAAGAGAAAGATTCTACTGCTTTGGACGGTTGCCAAGGTTAAACCATTCTATATATTGGATTTCAAGTCAGTTTTGAGCACCACACACACTCGCTTCTGTTCCTTTCGGGCATGAAAGTAGTTTGCCAAATAAAGTTTACAAATAGTAAACTGCAAGTGACCTTCTCAAGCATAGACACCAACCGAGAGAATTATAAAATGCTGACTAACAGCTTCAGAAAAAACTGACAGTCCTCAAAAAATTGCCACTCCATTACAGCCTGAAACAGGTATATATCATGTTATACTAAAAGTGCAGGGGGGACAGGCTTATCAGAATATAAATTGCATGAATACCCAATATTTCATCAGCGATATAACAGTATTACTAAAATGCCTGAATTATGAAAGTTAACAATTTGTGGGAGAGGGTTAAGTACACTGGCAATCATATCAGTGAGTCAAATACGAGGAGTGCATCCTTAACAAAGCATTCATGGGGCATCATTGTGTCCCAGTATGGAGAGGCAGGACACTTCATTAACACATTTAAACGTGGATCCCACAGTGCAATTGGGGGCCCAATTCAAAATGTACTGCTGTTGTACTCTCTTTCACAGAGATTGGGAGTTCTAGCGGTGAAAGAGAGGCTGGTGCCACCAACTCCATGAGTTAATTATCTATTGCAACACTCCTTGCTGGGCAGAAGGAGCAAGAATCATCCCCCATTATCTCCTCAAGGAAGTCTTGAGTTGCCGCATGCCTTTGGGACAGCCTCAGACATCACCAGAGGCCTATTCCGATGCTCCACCCCCGATGGGCGGACTTCCCAATTGCGTCGGTCGCGTGTCCTCTTAATTTTCGAGGACCTTGCATGGCGCCGCCACAGTCAGGGGGTCGCCGCTCCGCTGGCAGAAGGGGCTTCGGCTGGGTTGGGGGTACTGGTGACCTGGGGCCCCTCACCCCAGCAGAACAGAGGGCACTGGAGGTGGTCGGAGGGCCCGAAGAAAGTGCAGCTGCCAGGGGCGGAGGTCGGCATCAGATGAGGAAGTGAGACCCCGCTGAGTTGCAATGCCCACAGCACATGTGTCACCCTCTCCCACACCACCACACGCACATCCAGTACCACACCCACCACCCCCACTGTGGTAGTCACCACTGATGTATATATATTAGGTGATTGGTGGTAAGGCCCTGTACCACAGGTACGGGGGTAGTTCCCTGCCTGCTGGCTCCACCCAGTAGGTGGAGTATAAATATGTGTGCTCCTTGTGCAACAGCCATTTCACCAGCTGCTGTAGGAGGCCACACATCTTAGTGTATTAGAGCCTCGATTGTATCCAACTATCGTCTTTGTGCAATTGATCGTGCATCAATTTAAGACACTAAAGTTTTCAGAAGATGGACCTCCGTATCAAGCCGGATCGCCTGCAGCTGGATCCGCAGTCAGACAACGCCAAAAAGGACTTTCAACATTGGCTAGCCTGTTTTGAAGCATACATCGGGTCTGCGCCAGACCCAATTCCTGAAGCTCAGAACATTCAGATCCTCTACACGCGGCTGAGCTCCAACGTCTTTCCGCTTATCCAGGACACGCCGACCTAGGCAGAAGCCATGGCGCTACTGAAAGAAAACTATGCCCAGCGGACTAACACGCTCTACGCCAGGCACATCCTCTCCACTCATTGTCAACTTCCCAGTGAGTCAGTGGAAGATTTCTGGCGTGCCTTGGTTCCCCTAGTTAGAGACTGTGACTGCCAGGCCGTCACGACCAGGGAACATACGAACTTGTTCATGAGAGACGCTTTTGTCACAGGGATAGGGTCTGATTACATCCGACAGCACCTCTTAGAAGAGGCCAAACTCGCTAGACTAAAAAGCTAGCGCTCTCACTTCCGGTCGCTTTGCGCAGCATCCAAACCTACGCCCCCGGCCGTGCGGCCCACTCCTCCTGCGCATCATGGACTCTGCAAACGGCCGCCCTATCGTGCACCTCACCAGTGACCCCCCCTCAGCTAAACCCACGTCTGTGCCGCACGGCAGCCAACCAACCCCGGGGGACCCAAATGTTACTTCTGTGGGTAGCCTAAACGACCCAACAGCGCTGCCCGGCCCGGAGTGCCCTTTGTAAGGCCTGCGGCAAAAAGGGACACTTTGCTGCAGTGTGCCAGGCCTGCGCAGTCGCCGCTATTGTTCCAACTCCCCCCACGTGCGACCAGTGGGCGGCACCATCTTCCCCTCTTCGGACCACGTGCGATCAGTGGGCGCCACCATCTTCCCCTCTTCGGACCACGTGCGATCAGTGGGCGCAGCCATCTTCCCCTCCTCAGACCACTTGCGGCCCGTGGGCACCATCATCTTCCCCTCCTCGGACCACGTGCAGCCCGTGGGCGCCACCATCTTGTTCAACCCCCACCACGTGCGGCCTGTGGGCGCCGTCATCTTACCAGGACCCATGCCCCCCCCCCCGGGCAACTCATCGCCTGCCACCATCAACGACCAGCCATGTCTCGCCTCGGTCACGATTGACCAGTCTCGCCCGCACAACCTGTCAACTGCTTCCACCAACGTGAAGATCGATGGGCATGAGATCTCCTGCCTGCTGGACTCCGGGAGCACCAAGAGCTTCATTCATCCCGATATGGTAAGGCGCTGCTCCCTCGCGGAACACCCCACCAACCAGAGAATCTCCCTGGCCTCCGGGTCCCACTCCGTGGCGATCCGGGGGTACTGCATAGCCACCCTCACCGTCCACGATGTGGAGTTCAGCGGCTTCCGCCTCTACGTCCTCCCCAACGTCTGCGCTGCCCTGCTACTTGGCCTGGACTTCCAGTGCAACCTCCAGAGCCTAACACTGAAATTCGGCAGGCTCCTACCACCCCTTACTGTATGCGGCCTCGTGACCCTAAAGGTTGACCCACCTTCCCTATTTGCAAACTTAACTCCAGATTGCAAACTCGTCGCCACCAGACGGTACAGCGCCCAGGACAGGACCTTCATCAGGTTCGAAGTCCAGCAACTGCTTCGGGAAGGCATTGTCGAGGCCAGCAACAGCCCCTAGAGAGCCCAAGTGGTAGTAGTAAAAACTGGGGAGAAACACAGGATGGTTGTGGACTACAGCCAGACCATCAACAGGTACACGCAGCTCAATGTGTACCCCCTCCCACGCATATCTGATATGGTCAATCAGATTGCACAGTACTGTGTCTTCTCAACTGTGGACCTGAAATCTGCCTACCACCAGCTCCCCATCCGTAAGGCGGCCCGCCCACACACTGCCTTTGAAGCAGATGGCCGCCTTTACCACTTCCTCAGGGTTCCCTTTGGCGTCACCAACGGGGTCTCGGTTTTCTTATGGGAAATGGACCAAATGGTTGACCGGTACGGACTGCGGGCCACCTTCCCGTACCTGGATAATGTCACCACCTGCGGCCACGATCAGCAGGACCATGACGCTAACCTTGCCAAATTTTTTCACACCGTCACTCTCCTCAACCTAACTTATAACAAGGAGAAGTGTGTATTGAGCACGAACCGCTTAGCCATCCTCGGCTATGTGGTCCAGAACGGAGTTCTGGGGCCTGATCCCGACCGCATGCTCCCCCTCATGGAACTCCCCCTCCCCCACTGCCCCAAGGCCCTCAAACGATGCCTGGGGTTCTTTTCTTACTACCCCCAGTGGGTGCCAAACTATGCGGACAAGGCCCGTCCACTCATTCAATCCACTCTGTTTCCCCTGACGGCCGAGGCTCATCAGGCCTTCAACCGTATCAAGGCCGACATCGCCAAGGCCGCAGTCGATGAGACGTTACTGTTTCAAGTCAAGAGCGACGCATCAAACGTCGCTCTAGCCGCCACATTCAACCAGGCAGGCAGGCCCGTGGCATTCTTTTCACGAACACTTCATGCCTCCAAAAATCAGCACTCCTCTGTCGAAAAAGACGCCCAAGCCACCATTGAAGCTGTGCGGCATTGGAGGCATTACCTGGCCGGCAGTAGATTCACTCTCCTCACTGACCAACGTTCGGTAGCCTTCATGTTTAACAACGCAAAGCGGGGCAAGATCAAAAACGATAAAATCTTGAGGTGGAGGATTGAGCTCTCCACCTACAACTACGAGATTTTGTATCGCCCCGGTAAGCTCAACGATCTCCCCGATGCCCTATCCCGAGGTACATGTGCCAGCGCACAGGTGGACCTACTCCGGACCCTGCAGGAAAATCTTTGTCACCTGGGAGTCACACGTTTGCACCACTTCATCAAGGTCCGCAATCTGCCCTACTCCGTCGAAGAAGTCAGGGCAATCACCAGAGACTGCCAGGTCTGTGCGGAGTGCAAACCGCACTTCTACCATCCAGACCGTGCGCGCCTGGTGAAGGCCTCAGCGTGGACTTCAACGCTGGACCTCCACTCCACCGACCGTAACACGTATTTCCTCAGTGTGGTCGATGAGTACTCCAGATTCCCCTTCGCCATCCCATGCCCTGATATGACGTCTGCCACCTTCATCAAAGCCCTCAACACCATCTTCGCTCTGTTCGGCTTCCCTGCCTATGTCCACAACGACAGGGGATGCTCATTCATGAGTGATGAGTTGCGCCAGTACCTGCTCAACAGGGGCATTGCCTCGAGCAGGACGACCAGCTATAACCCCTAGGGAAACGGGCAGGTGGAGAGGGAGAATGGGACAGTCTGAAGCCCTACGGTCCAGAAATCTCCCGGCCTCCTGCTGGCAGGAGGTCCTCCCCGATGCACTGCACTCCTTTCGGTCGCTCACATGTACTGCAACAAATGGCACACCCAATGAATGTCTCTGCCTTCTCCAGGAAGTCCACCTCCAGGGTTTCGCTCCCAACGTGGCTTGCAGCTCCAGAAACCATACTCCTCCGTAAGCACGTACGACTCCACAAGGTGGACCCGTTGGTTGAAAGGATACAGCTACTCCACACCAACCCACAGTACGCCTACGTAGCGTACCCCGATGGCTGCGAAGATACTGTCTCCCTCAGGGACCTGGCACCAGCAGGTTCCCCACACACACACACCCCTCCGGCCCCGCGCCACCCTCCCCTTCCCCAGCACACCTGGCCACAACTCCCGCCCCAGGACAATCCGTCTTCCCCCTGCCCACGCCCAAGGATGACGAGGATTTCGGCACGCTCCCGGAGTCACCGAGGACCAGACCGACACCGGAATCGCCGCCACTGCTGCGGCGCTCCCAGCAGCAGATCAATGCTCCGGACCGACTGAACCTGTAACTCGATCGGGCCTCTTGAAACATCATCCTTCTGTATAATTCTCCTCCACCTTGCTGGACTCAATTTCTTTTCTCTCTGTATTTTAAAAACATGTACTTGTAGATAGTTCTCCTCCACCCCCGCCGGACTCAATTTTAACAGGGGGTGAATGTTGTAGTCACCACTGTTGTATATATTAGGTGATTGGTGGTAAGGCCCTGTACTACAGGTGCAGGGGTAGTTCTCTTCCTGCTGGCTCCGCCCAGTAGAAGGAGTATAAATATGTGTGCTCCTTGTCTACCAGCCATTTCGCCAGCTGCTGTGGGAGGCCACACATCTTAGTATATTAAAGCCTCGATTGTATCCAACTCTCGTCTTTGTGCAATTGATCGTGTATCACCCACACCAGTTCTCCACCACCAACCCCTTCCCCGTGCAAGCACTTACCACCCCAACCCCGCCCCCCCGGGCCGTGATGCAATCAGTCGTCTTGTCTTGTGTCTTGTAGGAGCTGCTAGTTATGAGACGGGCGCTTCTGGTTTCCCCTGCCCTTGACCCGAACCACAGCCACATCCCCAGATATCAACAAGTGATGACGATGGCACCAACACGGACAAGAGCCATCAATGTGCAACCCATGATACATTGGAGCTCGAGTCCGGGGAAGACACTGACTTCCCGACACAGCTGTCTCTAACGCCCTCCACCATCCCAGAGACACTCACCTCAGTTGGGCACAAAGTGAAGAGGCTGGTGCACAACACACACGATGCTGAGGTACATCAGGTGGAGGTTGGAAACCCGAGGAGGCAGACGGTTGGAGGGCTATCCAACCTCAGGGACTAGCTACTGTCCAGACTGGTTTTGGGCTCCTGGAACGGACGATCCCATCGATTGTGGAGAAGCAATCGCAGAGCCAGGGATGGCATGATAGGTTGTCGGCAAGCATTCTACACCTTCAGGTGCAGTTGGAGGAGTCCAGCAGCATGCAAGAGGAGGAGGAGATGGTGCCGGCCATGAGTGCCACACAAGCCAACATTGCATGGGTGGCATTCGTGGTGGAGGCCTTGAGGACGAAGATTTTGACCATGGCTCAGGATGTCCAAGACCTGGGGAAATCTGTGCAGGCAGTGGCTGAGGCCCAGGACAGGGCTGCCTGACCACACGCAGCCAGGTACCATCGCCACCTAGACATTGCAGTGGCGCTCCAAAGCATGGCCCAGTCACATTGGGCCATGGTTGAGAGTGTTGGCAGCATTGCCCAGGCACTGGCCGATATGGCACAGACACAGAGGGAGGTGGCCCAGCTCCAGAGAGAGATGGGGCACTCAATAGCTGATGTGGTACTGTCCCAGAAATAGTAAAACATTCACTGGGTGAAATGGTGCACTGTCTGTGCTCCATGGCGGCGGGCATGCAGATTATGGGCGAGACGAGGGCGAGCCTCGAGAATTGACAGTGCCAGATGGTGGCAGAGCCTCAGTGGTTAGCTTCGCTCACACCCCTGTCCCATGGATTAGTCCACAGGGTCATTGGGCACCCAGAGGGAGGAGGAGGTGATGGGGCCTGTGCCAGCGACTACCGCAAAGGTGGTGCCGGAACACCACAGTGCCTCGGACTCGGCTCCCCCACCCACACTCCTCCCTCCTGTCCTTGGCGCATCACATGAATAGTGGGAGAACAGGGTGGCGCCATGCCACCCGGGGCACCATTTTGGCCCAGTCGCCCCAGAAGACCTGGGGACCCAGGTCGCAGACTGCCTCCACTCCTGATTTACCATCTGGGTATCCACCGAGATGTAGCTTTAGGGCCCATAATGACAGAAAAGTAGACACTAGTTAAGTTGGCACGGGTGCAGGACACAATATAGCTTATGGGGCTAGGGCACAAACTTGTATATATTTGTTTACATTAAAAACCTGTCCACAATGTTACAACCTGCTTTGGTACTCTGTCGGATGGGTGTGAAGAATGGGCTGCTGTGGGCTGGCCCGAAGGCGATGGGGTGAGGAGTAATGGGCGGACATTGTGGGTGGGCTTGGCCCAGGGACCGCAGTTCAGCCAGCGCTTACTGCCCCATTCTCCACCACCCCTGGAAAATGTGCCAGGGGCAGGAGGGGGTACGTCCGAGGTACTGCAGTGTTCTCGCACATCCTTCGCGGGAGTCGTTATTACGGGCCCCATCAGCTCCTCCTCCCTCGGGGTGCCTGTTGGCTCCCAAGGGGTTCGATGGGACCACGTGGTGGAATGGCCAACTTGTATGCAGTGATCACCCAGATGGACAGTTATCATGGACAGGTGTCGGGCGCTGTCAAATGGTGCAGAGCACCAGAGCTCATCCCAGAGTGGGTTGGCATGAGCCTCCATCCCACGGACCAGACCCGCTGTTAATGCCAACCCAGGGCTCACAGTCCAAAGTGAGGCAGGGAGTAATCATAGAGACGGTTTCAAGTGGTGGTGGGGGGGGATGCTGGTGGTGCAGTGAGGGTGTTCATGGGAGGAGGTGACCCGGGGGGAGGGAGGGTAATGTGATGTCTGTGTCCCTGGTCAGTCCCACTAGTCGGTGAACCGACTGTGCACGTTGGCCCTGGCGCACATATTGTGCGGCCTCCCGTGCCTGCCCGGGCCCCATATTCTGTACATCTTGGCCCTCCCCCGCATCCTCCTCTTCAGACGAGGACTGGCAGACATATTCCTCCTCCACAACATTGCCCCTTTGCTGTGCGATGTTGTGAAAAATGCAGCAGGACACCACAATGTGGGAGATTCTCCCAGCGCTATACTGGAGGGCCTCACCAAAGCAGTCTACTGCGGACCCTGCCCCCTCATGACCTCTCCTCCCCAATCTCCGCATCCTGGGCCCCTTAGGTGCCCAGCACCATGGAGGCCTCTGGCACTGGAGCAAGTCTCTTCTGCCACCGGTACTGCTGCTGGCACTGCCCTTGCCACTACGCTCCTCCCTCTGGGTGCCCGATGGGTGGGCCACGTAGGGACTACTGTGGACTTAGCCCTTGGGTGGACCACGCGATGCCCCACTTGATGATGGTGGCTGTTTCAGGGGAGCAGGTATGGTGGAGGGTGTTGCCGGGTGAGGGGGTGGTGTGAATTGTGGAGGCTGGGCGTCAGTGGGTGGTAGGGTGATGTGTTCCCATATGGCCAGTGTCACTCGGCAGAACCACGGGCCTAGGTGGGTGGTCAGTGGAGTGCACAGCAAGATGCTGCCTTGCAGGCTTAGGCAATGGTAGTCCGTGCCTAGACACTCTGGTCCCATAGGGGGGCGTCACACCGGCCCAATGGCCTGTACCCTGGTCAACCCCCGTCATCCCCATCCAGGCAGGGCCACCCCCCCCCCCCCCCCCCCCCCCCCAGGTCCGGCAGCTCACGATCACTACCTCCTCACTCTCTCCCACATCAGCCATGGCAGCTGTTTCCCAATTTTTAAAAGCACAAATGAACCTCACTGTCGGAAGCTCCCCCGCACCCCCCCCCAGCGGAGCATCGCAGAGATTACAGGGTGAGGCCTGCTACTGGTGCTAAAATTATGCCACCGGCGTTTACTGTATGTGCAGAGTGGAACGCATTGATGCCGCTGTAGAGGTGCCGGAGAATTGCGATTTGGCGTGAACATGGCGCCAGCCACGATTTTGGTGTCAAGACTGATTCTCCGCCCAATCGCCTATCCCGATTTTGACATTGGCCGACGGAGAATCCCGCCCTTTGCTTTTTTGTGTCCAATGCAAAGAGTTCATCAAATTTGTCCTGAGTCACTGTGACTTCATCATGAGAATCTCACTCTGGATCAGATGTGGACCTATCATCCCGCCACAACAAATCCTTTTCCTCTCTATCCATTAAATGGGATATTCTGCAATTTTGAGCGATCTGATTATTCACAAAGAAAGCATAACCCTAAATATGTCTTAAGCTGAAAACCTGAGGCTGACTTTCAACACCAATATAGCCCTAAATATACATCTATTAGCTGAAAAATGAGAGGCCGACTAGTAAGCCGAGTGTCGGCCTAAACATGCATTTTGGCACTGATAAAATAACTTTGTCTCATGCACCATGATCTAATTCTGCCTTCCAAGGTAAAATTGCATTTATCTTGGCACTCATCCTGTCCTGCTGCCTTGTCAACTTTAAAATACCTATTCAATACATCCTCCTTCCCAATGTTAAACCCTTCAAGTGCTTGTACTACCACACCTTTTACCATGGCTTTCACAACATCTTTGTCATTTGTTATGGGCCAGGGTTTAACAACTCCAAAGTATATTATGGAGTCAACCTGACCTACGACCTTTATGTTGAATTTGGCTAAGATGAGCACAAGAGCCTGACTTTCAGCTGTTATTCAATGAACCTCTTAGGCTTTTAATATATAAAAAAGGTTTTATGCTAAGAATTTAGTTAACATTTCTATAAACACACACTGCAAGAATTTGCATCAACTACAAACATAAAGACCCCACACAATAATCTATGCATAACCCTTAATGAATTCCCTCTTAACTGTTCCAATTCAATAGCAAAAGCCAAGTAAAACCAGAAACCCCTATTCAAAGCCGTGGCCCAGCACACAGCATTCTCACTGTCTTTAGGACTTGCTATTGATACTCTGTTCCCCTTTTCAAATACCAGATTTGTATTCCTTCCAGAAAGCAATTATCTATTTTAATTTACCAAGAAGTCTGGAAACAGATTTTAAACTGAAGATAGAGAGGCAGGCCACAAAACCGTCCACAGCAGCCAAATGTGAAAGCAAAACCAAAAACACTCATAGACACAGCTCAGCTCCATTCACATAATGACACCACTGAAGCCATGTGATAAGACAAAAACTTTTCTTAAAGGGACACTTCCATGACACCTTGGTAAGGAAATTGCCAAGTATTCATTTAATACTCTTGTCTCCATTCATAAATCCCCTTTTGGTTTCTAATCAGTCACACTCTTTCTATTCCCACCCTTTTGTTATTTATATCCTGTTAGAGGGCTTCTATATTATTTTTTAAGATAGCTGTCAGTTTCTTCCCATACTCTTCCCTTGTTTCTTTTATTTGCTTTTTCATTTCCCCTCGGAACCTTCCATGTTCAGCCTGGTTTTCACTTGTATTCTCCACCTGACATCTGTCTTAAGCAGACATTTTCTTCTTCAACTTAAACCCGATAAACCTTGCCATCGAAGAAGTTCTGGAATTGTTTTACGGAACTTTCCACTTTACGGGAATATATCTTGACTGTGCCTGAATTATCTTTTATTTGAAGGCAGCTCATAGTTCAGTTAGAGTCTTGCCTGACCAACCGTTGATTCCTATTTATCTGGGTGAGTACCATTCTTAGCCTATTGTGTTTCCTTTCCCTGAGTTAATTATATTGATCTGGATCGTTCTTCTTTCTTTCCATAGCTAATTTAAAATGTCTGATACAATGATCACTGTTGCCTAAGTGTTTCCCATCCGACACTTGATCCACTTGGCCCACCTCATTTCCAGAAACCAAGTCCAGTAATTCATCTTTCTCATTGTACTGGAAACATACTGCTGTGGAAAATTCTCCAGACCTCACCCTCGGGATTCTTGCTGTCTCTTCCCTTTACCCCAGTCTATATTTGGATCATTAAAATCCCCATTAAAACTACTCTAGAATTCTTGCTACTCTGTAATTTATTCGCAATTTTTCTCTTCACCGTCCTTCCCACCAGCTTGCTATCTAGCCAAACAGATTCTATCCTTGTCCCCTTTGGGGCATCTCTCGCTCTCTCAAGCACTGCACTGTTCTCCTTGATCAATACTGCCATCCCTCCTCCTTTCCAATCGCTCCTCTGCACCTTGCATCCAGGAATATCTAATACCCAGTCCTGCTCTTCTTTGCACTGAGTTTCCATTATTGGCACAACAAATTATTTCCACGTGGCTATCTGCACCCACAATATAATTTACCACACCGCACAAATTTACACACAGGAATAGTAACCCTAATTTAGACCTTAATATTTCCACTTTACTATTTGCCACTCTGGTGCAATTTGTCTCTCCTAGAATTCTGTGCACCTTGGAATTTCTCACTAGTATTACTTCCTCATTCCCACTATGCTGACAAGTTAGATCAAGTCTCTCCCCAACAGCCGCAGCAAATTGTCCGGAAGGAAATTGGTCCCAACTCTGTTTAGATGAACCCATCCAGGCTGAAACGGTCCCATCTCCCCCAGACCTGCAACTTCATTCCAGCCATGCATTCATCTGTTTTATCTTTCTATTTTTATACTCACTTCTGCGTGGTACCAAGTGTAATTTGGAGATTTCCAATTTTGAAGTCCTGCTTGTTAATTTTCCACCTATCTCTCTAAATTCTGACTGCAAGTCCACATTGCTTTTTCTTCCTAAGTAATTGGTATGATATGGACCAGGACCATTGGCTGTTCATCTTCCCCCTTCATGGTATTTTGTAGCTGTTCAGTTGCATCTTTGATCCAGGCACCAGGAAGGCAACAATCCATCTTGCATTCACATCTGTGGCTGCAAAAACTGTTGTCTGTTCCCTTGAATATTGAATCTCCAATCACTATTACACTATCAATCTTCTTCAGGCCCATCTGTACAGCTGAGCCAGCTGTGGGTGACATGGACTTGGATCTGGCTGCAATCCGCAGATGAATCATCACTTTCACCAGCATTCAGAACTGAATACTGTTTAGAAAGTGAAATACACACAAGGGGACTCCTGCACTAACTGCCCGTTGCTTTTTTGACTGTCTGGTGGTCACCCATTCCCTCTCTCCCTGGTTCTCCACCCAATTAAGGGTGGCTGGCTGGACTCAGGAAATTGCAGGGCCAATCAAAGGCCTTTCAGCTTGAAAGTAACAGCATTTTCCAATGGATTCAAAGCAACCAAACAGCGTTTCAATTTGGAGGCACCCTCTCACCACCCTATTTATATTTTAAAATAAAAAAATAGAAAAAACAGCCATGCCCCACCGCCACTATGGGGTTGCAAGGTTGGGTGTGTGTTGGGGCAGGGAGGATAGAGGAATGGAGAAGAGCTCAGTGTTGGAAACTACACCTAGCCAGACAGAGATGGCCACCAGTCTTGCCTGGAATACTGTTCCCCAACTGCTGCACGGTGTCCACCTCCAAGCAGTTAGACTGCCCCACGTTGGAATGGGGAACTTGAAGCCGACTGAAAATATCTCAGTTAGCCTCCTCTAAGTGGATTGAGGAAGGTTCTTAATTAGCCTAATTGGCTACCAGCCTTGTGCGGACAGCTCGCTTTCACCAAAATGGCCAGTGCGTGGGAAAGATGTTGGACAACTGGCACATCGAACGGTGCAAGTATTTTCATGCCTTGCCACCTCCACCTATACCCATGGCCCAAAAGTTCATCCCTGCGCCTCTGCCACCCCTGCTGCCTCCTTATGTACCCTCAAAGTTTCACTAAAGGCCACCCACTCTTCCACAGGCAGCAGCTCTCTCTTTCCACGCACTTTGGGTGGGCTGCTTGCTGGTGCAATGCAAATGAAAGCTGGGCATCAAAATAACTCAAGGTTTGATACCCACCTCACTCCACCCGCATGAAACTGGCTGGTTAAACTTCCCCATTTTTTCTAACATTCTCCGCCGTGTAATAAGAATAAGCATTGGATTCCAGCGTTACTCAATCGTATAAGTTCTTCTGCATTAATAAACACCTTGGCCTCCAGCCTTTGTATTTTTGTTTATATAGGAGCCATTTATTCCTTGTACGCTCTGGAAGTCATAGCTTTATTACTTAATCACATAACTGCTCAGTACAAAAAGCCACATTTGCAAGTTAGAACAATTCCTCCAGGACACCATTGTAAAATAATCCAAATGATAATGCATTGTAAACATTAGAATTCAACAATCAGCATTTTTATTACTTAAATATTTGATAGGCGACCGATTTATAGCTCTGTCTAACAACAGGTCCACCGTTCTGAATCACATTTATTCAATTTACTATCTTGCTTCATGTAAGTTAAGTTACTTAGGACAGGCCTATTTAATAGAAAGGAAGGCACACATTGCTAGCAGAAATTGTAATAAGGTACTTTGGAACATGTCGAGTTTGAGTGCTCCAAAGGTCTAAAATGGAAGACAACGGACCGGATTTTCCATCGGCCGACATCAGAATCGGGAAACACGAGTGGGCGGAGAATCAGTTCTGATGCCGAAATCGCAGTGGGCACCAATTTCACAACAAATCGCAATTCTCCATTGCCTTGACAGTGGCGTCAATGCGTTCCAGAAAGCATGGACAGTAAATACCGTCGGTATATCATTAACGGGCCCGACCCGCCATCCTCTGGGGCCTCCACGATTCTCTGCTTTCAATGGTCCGTATTCCCAACGGCTTTTAAAAATCATGAAATAGGCGCCATGGCTTCTGAGGGAGAGAGAGTGGGTACGGAAAGTGTCCAACATCGCTATACTTTGCTGACAGTTGTGTCGCTGACGGGGGGGCTTCTGCCAGGGCCAAGGGGAGTGGCGGGAAATGGCCAGGAGGTGGGCTCTGTGGCCTGGGTGGACGGGCACAGAACACCATTGCAGCACCTGCAAGGCAGCCATGCAGCTCCAATGCCACTGACTGCCCACTTTGAACTTAGGGTCACAGGTCGTATGGGTGTCCTTCCCAGGCCACCACCCCTAGATGCCCTCTGGTCTTTACCGACCTCTCGGCCATATGGGCATGCTCCAATGCAACCAGTGCCATCTTGTTGGCTGGGATAATGTGTGTGGGTAGTGAAGTGTGTACATGTGGCTGTATCTTGTCAACCTCCTGAGTGTCAATTGCAAAACCGGCGAATCACACAATGTTTTCATTGGAATTGATTGCATTCCATGTGGTGCCAGTGCTAGCCCCTCACCAGTCGCTGAATCGGTCCAGATACAGCGGCAGTTTTGCTGTGGTGGAAGTCCATGAATCCAGCTCCAACGTCAGCATTCAGTCTCAGGACAGGAGAATCCTGCCTAATATCTACTTCAATGTTTAGCAAATGTTTCCACTTAGTTCCTAACTGCCTGTCCAGGGGGACATTGCATGCTGTAACCTGTGCTTTCTGATGCTGATTTCTCTGACAATAACTAAATAGATTATCTATTTTTTCTCGTTGGATTTCTGAAAAAGAAATCCAGGTCTTCTGATAACGTTCGAAACAAGGGATTCATTGCTGAGATCTCGGAAAAAAGCATATTTAAACAATCGCAGCACATGTCTGCTTCTGAAAGTGGCAGGGTAAAATGTGAAAGTCTTTTAATCCCGGATTCCACTTTTATCTTAATCCCGCAGGATGGTGGTCCTGTTGTTAGATACAGCAAAGTGTGACTGAGTTTGGTTCAGGTGTAATGGGTTTATGCATATATATGAATCTGTTGAGTTTCATGTTGATCATTTAAATAATCATGTTGATTTAAATAAAGTTGAAATCTGTTAAAATGCCATTAAAATGCCAAGTGCAAATATGCCACAATGCATTAATCCTCTCCTACCAAAATAGCCATTAAAAACAAATAAAAATAAGGGCTTGAATGTGAACTAATTCTGTTCTTATTTTTCACCAATGTCACTTATCCGGCTCTCTCAAATCATTCACTTGATGTTACAATTACTGTTTCCACTATATTCTATTCTAATGTTATAGTACCCTTTCTTTTTTAACATTTAATTGCTTTACTTACCTGTTTTACTAAGCCTCTTTCTGAAAGTGGAACTTATGTCATCTGAGACCAGTATTTTATTGGCTAAAAACCAACTGCAGAGGCTGGCCTTTGTAATAAATTGAGGCTCCAGACTTCAAAATCGACTAAGTTGCTCAGCTGATATGAGCAGGTTAACTTTTGATGTGCTTTAAAGGTCAGTCTATTGCTATCACTCAACAAATCATGTCTTCAATCGCTCCAGCTGTATTATTATTCCCCAGCAGCAATCTGTATTGTGAATATACATACGAAAACAATCTTAACATGTGCAGCTTTTTTAGAAGGAAATCCTGTTGTGCAGATTGTCATTTCACTTTTATTAAATGTCTTAGCGTTCTATGTAATCATAGCTTGGAAACAATCATGTTGTTTAGCCGACCCAAAATGTACTGGGAATAGCAACAAAGCTAACAATAATTAATCCCTAACGTACATGACTCACAGCAGATTTATAGTTAATAGCAAATAAGCGGTGTTACCCAGCAGCAGTATTTTACACAGAGTGGGACGTGTCAACCCTTACTTGAAACATAATTCACAGAATAAATCTTAAACATTCTTCTACTCCCATCCACTAATTAATTGGAGGATAGTAGTCGAGCTTAGGATAAGAAAGTTTGTTGTCATACTTGACATTTTAGTGTTGTATTGTTACGAGCAGTTGCGGAGGGGTCAAATGACTCACTTCCCTCTTTGCTCCCTCCTGTTTGACATCAGAAGGTTTTTGTTCTTTCAAAAGGAAATGGTTGCCAATTTAGTGAGTACTTAACTGTTTGTGTGCTGTGATCATAAAAGCACCAATAGTACAGGTTTTCTTGAATTTAACAAACAAAAGGGTTGGCTTTATTACACTTAAACCAATCTTAGTAAAATAACAAAACACGCACCAACTTTCTCTCTCTCACTCACACGCATACACAACTCAATATTCACACATTGCAAATACAGATAACAGAATAGGGAAGGATAAATTGGCCAAATGAAACATCAATAAAAAACGTAAGCATATACGGCCTGTAGCTTGGCTCAGCTGGCTTCAGGTTGAATTCAGTGGACTTGATGCTTCCATTTCAAAAATGATTCAAACTGAGTTGGTTGTTCTTGTTCTGAAGGAGAATCATACGGACTCTGTTTCTCTCTCCCAAGCAATGCAGCTAGACCTGTTGAGTTTTCTATTTTTGTATACAATTTCAATATCCGCAGTATTTTGCTGTTATTTTGGTTGTTGCTCAAGTTGGGTTCTTTTACAACCGGCACAATTTTATCCATTGCTCCCAACACAGATCTGGGCATGCCAGTTAAATAGCGGGAAAGGCCACAAATCAGGATCTGCACCGGGCACAAATTGGTTCACAAACTAACTGCCCCGCTCCCGGTGACCGGTTCCGGATCCCGCCTAAATGTGGCAAGAAGCTAATTGATACCAATTAACACCAATATTCATCTTGTTAATGAGATGGAAGTTCAATATAATGGTGTCTGGAGTTAACTGGCTCCCCAGGGAGAAATCACACGAGGATCATTTAGCACACTTTTTAAAAAACGTGATGGTGCAATGGCTGCTGAGGAGAACTGAGGAGATGAGTATCCATTTCCATTTTCCAGCATGCAGCCCAGGGGCACTGTAGCTACTGTCCCAGTGCTTGGGTGGGGAACACCACGGGGATAGCCCTGGTCGAGGGGCTGGGTGTCATAGGTCAGGGGTCACCCCTGGGCTGGGGGCTAAGAGGCTTTGTGTCAGGAGGACCTACAAGCCATCCTCACAGGCAACTACAATTTCTGCCTGTCTATCCCAACAAACACACCAGGACAGAGTTCCTGTTCTTGGCTACATGCTGAAGGTCACTAACTCTCTTTGACTGATAAGCCTCTAGCTGCACTGGCTATTGCTAATAGGGAATTGACACTGTTAATTATGAGAGCACACCACGGGCTGCATTCTCTGTCATCGGGATGTTCCATTTTGCTGGCAGCCCGGGGGTTTCCAGATGGCGTGGGGCTGCCCCACAATGGGAAACCCCATTGACCAGTCAGTGAAATGGAGAATCCCAACGATGTGCTGAACCAGAAATCTGGCATGGCAGGACTGAGAAACCTGCCCCACAGCTCCCAAGTGGCTGCAGATTTTTTTAAACCGATTGCTCCTGCTTCTAGCTGCAGGCCGAGTGCTTGTGTGCTGCTGCCTCCCCTGGTTCTGTGGCCTGGAATGAGGCAAAGGGAGGATGTAAGCAGGCCTTCTACCAGTCTGAAGAAGGGGAAGTGGTGCACAATCACACTTCTGCTGTGCTCTACATTAGTGTGAGTTTCAGGTATGATTATACCTGCCTTTGAGAGTCTGCTGTTGGGAGCTGCAAGGGGAGAGAAAGGCAGAGTGACCCGAATGTCGTTGTAGCTGCCTGGAGGCTATGGGTATGTTTGCTGCTGCCTCTTTTGCTTCTGTGGCCTGGAATAAGGAAAGGGATAGAGTGGGATGGAACTGCTGCCAGTGCTGATAAGGGGATTGTGGAGGCCCGATTCAACTGAGCAACTTGCTGAATGTATAAAGAACTGCTTATGCAGCTTGCTGGTGCTTTTGCTGTACTGTTGTCTATTTGATGTTTAATGTTTGGAAGTGTGCTTGCTTGCTGCCACCTCTTTTCCTTGTGTGGCCTGGAGCGAGGGAAGGGAGGAATTCAGGTGATCTGCTGTCATGCTGAAAGAGGAGAAGGATGGTGGCCCAATTCCACTGAGCAACTTGAAGATCTTGAAAAATGCTTTTGCAGATTGCTGGTGACTTTATTGAACTGTTTACTGTTTAATGTCTGGAGGCTGTGTAGATTACTGGTGACTTTATTATCTGGTTGGTTACCTGTTCATGTTTAATGTCCGGAAGCTGAGTGTTTGTGATTGTACTGTTGCTGCTTACTGTTTACAGCCTGGAGGCCGTGTGCTTGTTTGATGCCATCCCTCTTGCTTCTATCGCTTGCAACAAAGGTAAGGGTGGCAGTAGGATGACATACTGCCAGTGCAAGCGAAGGGGGTGGGGTGCTCTTTCGCTGTTCTGCCATACGCTGTGTTGGTGTGACTTTTCCAATGTTTTGTTACTCTATTTTTGAACGACTTTCCACTGATGCAGGTCTACTGCTGGAGCTGCGTGAGGTGACTACGGAAGAGTTATTGTACTGCTGATTGTTCACTGTTTAAAGTCTGGAGGCTATGGGCGGGATTCCGGGGCAGGGGGGCCCGGCGGGATGAAGTGAACCACTCCGGCGTCGGGCCGTCCCAAAGGTGCAGAATCCTCCACACCTTCAGGGGCTAGGCCGGCGCCAGAGTGGTTTGCACCTCGCCGGCAGCATGGAAGGCCTTTGACGCCACACCAGCCGGGGCCGGCGGGTGGTCCGCGCATGCGCGGGAGTATCAGTGACTGCTGACATCATCCCCGCGCATGCGCGGGGGGGTTTCACCTACGCGTCAGCCATGGTGGAGACTTACATGGCCAGCGCTTAGGAAAAGAGTGCCCCCACGGCACAGGATCCGCCCGCAGATCGGTGGGCCCGATCACGGGCCAGCCACCGAGGGGGCACACCCACCGGAGCCAGATCGCCCCCTGCCCCTCCCAGGACCCCAGAGCCCGCCTGTGCCGCCAGGTCCTGCCGGTAAGTTCAATTTACGCCAGAGGGACCGGCATAGAACCAGAGGGACTTCGGCCCATCGCGGGTTGGAGAATCGCCGGGGGGAGGGGGGGGCGGTGCCGGAGAATTCGGCAGCCGGCTGGGGCGGGATTCACGCCGACCCCCGGTGATTCTCCGACCCGGCCTGGGGGGGGGGGGGGGGGGGGGGGCGGAGAATCCCGCCCCTTGTGTTTGTCTGCTGCAGTCCTTTTTGCTTCTGTGGCCTGGAGTACAGAAACTGTTGACAGAGCTGGAGAGGGGGAAAAGATGATCTTTTGCTTTTCCGCTATGCCCTGTATTGGTGTGACTTTCCAATGAATTGTTACACTATCCCCCGAACGGCTTTCCACTAATGTGAGTCTACTGCTGGGGGCTGTGGGACAGGGAGGGAGCAGTGGGTTGATTTTTTCATTGTACAATTCACTGTTTCATGTGTATTTGGTTTCTTTTATATAAATGCCTTGTCGTAGTTTTGTGTTTGTACTGACTCTATGTGGTGAAACGGTGCCTGGGTATGCGGCATGGTGCCTTTTCCTTGTTATTTGAAATGAAAATTTGAAATGAAAATGAAAATCGCTTATTGTCATGAGTAGGCTTCAATGAAGTTACTGTGAAAAGCCCCTAGTCGCCACATTCCAGCGCCTGTCCGGGGAGGCTGGTACGGGAATCGAACCGTGCTGCTGGCCTGCTTGGTCTGCTTTATAAGCCAGCGATTTAGCCTTGTGAGCTAAACCAGCCCCTGATGATTTAATGCTTAATGTGATATATGTGGCTGGATTCTCCCATTACGAGGCTAAGTGTTGATGCCGTTGTGAAAACCATGGAGTTTCACGACGGCATCATCAGGCCCTCAGGGTAACCCCTGTCACCCAGCAACCAGCCCCGCAGCCGGGGGTGGGGAGTGTGGGGGAAGGGGGATTCTCCCTCGTACATGCCGGGATCACAGATCGGGCCATCATGAACAAACCATACACACTTCCCGGGTATCAGGCACTGTCGTACAGGGTCCTCACCTGGTGGTCACAGACCACCTGAACATTCATGGAGTTGGAAACAGGCCAATGTTCACCAACCCCTTCCAGTTGGTGAACATTGGCCTGTTTCCGCAGGTGGCCATAGGGCGACATGCACCCCATCGATTACCTCCTAGACCCGGAGCACCCTGGCGACGGCAACGAACCCCACTGCCCGGTCATCCTGATGGGCAGTGTTCACAGTGAACTGCATGTACCATCCACAAAGGCAAACAGGACGTCAGTGACAGAACGGATGCACCTGTGCACCGATGCCTGGGAGATGCCAGACAGGTCCCTACTCGTCGACTGGAACGCCACCGTCTAAAGATCAGGGCGATCGTCACATTGACAGCCACCGGAAGCGGGTGTCCTCCAATGCAGTGCCAGGTCTGCCAACATGTGACCAACCTCGCTGGTTGATTCCCAAACCCTAGCTACAGATAGTGACACCCCAACCCTCCCCAGTCTTCCCCGTCCCCACTCAGAGATTCTCTCTCTTCTTAATCTTCCATGCTATACTGCCATGTCTTGGTGTGTTTCCAGGATGTGCATCGGGGTGGAGGCACCCTGCTACTTTTTGCACCCTGTAGCCTTTGATGCCCTCAGCAGATGTCCTCTGGAGGCCATGGAGCCAGTGGGATCACCTTGCCACCATGTTGTGCTCACTGAACTTGAGATGTGTCGATGTCAGGAGGGGCCATTTGGGTGAGGTGGAGACCTCCGAGTCTCCCTTGTGGCAGGCACCGGGTTCGCTTCCAGCGCTTCCTCCTCCCAGATGGTGCCTCTAAGGGCCTTGACATCTCAATAGGATGGAGGGGCAGCTTAAATGACTCGAGTCATCTGGCCTTGTTAGCCCTGGCAGCTCCCAATAATAATAATCTAGGACACATCCCGCAGCAGCTGGGACACGATGTCGAGGCCCTCAGCCATGGCCGTCAATAACTGAGCCATGCCTAGGACACTGCCACTCAGGGCACTGACCACTTGCTCTCAGCTCTCCAGTGCGCTCACCACCCGAGCAGCAATGGCCTCGATGCCACATATTGCCGGCGCCATCTCCTGCACCCACAGCCTTTGGGTCTCCTCCAATCGGCTATGCACTCGTTGGAGTGTTGGTGACATCCCCTCTTGAATCTCACAGCCGTGCCCTAGCATCTGCATCAGCTCTGGGATAACCTTGCTCAGAGGCTCGGCATCTGACTGGAACTCAGCTGGGTCCTGGGATCCAGCAAACCTCTGACACCTGACTCCCCTGGATGTTCCTGCCTCCACCTGATGTGCAAAAAATAAAAGCAAATTACTGCGGATGCTGGAATCTGAAACGAAAGAGAAAATGCTGGAAAATCGCAGCAAGTCTGGCAGCATCTGTAGGGAGAGAAAAGTGCTAACGTTTCGAGTCTGATGACTCTGAATGCCTATCCTGAAGAAGTACTGATCTTCTCTCTGAAAGGATTTCTGTAAGTCCCTCCCTCACTATCCAACTTCACTACTTTCCATTTCTCCAGTGTTGGACAAGGTATTTACCAAGACTCGCTTCCACAGCCAGATTTCCTTCCTCAGTGACTGTCTTTGTCTCCGACTTACCCCACGGGGCTTTCGACTTAAACTCCACCCTGCGTGTAACCTCCAGGATTACAGATACCTCCAGGATATACAACATTCTTCCAACTGCTGCTCTCACAGCATCCTGAAAGCCACACTCAGTGCCATGCGCCGCCACATAAAGACACTCAACATCTCTCTCCAGCAGCGCCATCTTACTCTCTCTCAAAGCTGTCCCTGTCCCCAGTTTCATTTCATCCTTCGCATCATTCGACGTCTCAACAATAATCTTTACCTGTTTCTTTTCATTTCATTTCAACTGTCTTTTGACATTTCTTTCTTTCTTAATATATATTTAATTCCCCCCCCCCAATCGTATCCACCTTTCCTGCACCTTTCTCCTCTTTGCTTCCCCCTTCCCCTCCCCCACACCTACAGTTCATCCTCTGATGTTAGTTTCCCTGCTGTTTAGCCTTTCACATCTTTTGTACTCTATGGGGTCTGCCATTAACACTCTTTCCCCTTGGTTTCTGTGGCCATTAGCACCCAGTTTCCCTGGGTTTCTGTGGCTATGACTCATCTTTCATTCTCACTCCACAGTATAAATATTTCCCACTTTCTCTGTCTGTCAGCTTTGACAAAGAGTCATCGGACTCGAAACATTAGCCCTTTTCTCTCCCTACAGATGCTGCCAGACATGCTGAGACTTTCCAGCATTTTCTCTTTTGTTTCAGATTCCAGCATCCGCAGTAATTTTCTTTAATCCAGTGTTTAACTCACTGCCATCTCTCTTCCAGAATGTACATGTGGTCAGAGAGGCGGAAGGATCATTTTGTCTGTCGTGAGCAACTCAATTGAGGCTAGTTATCTGGGTCAAGGGGAAGTGGATCCTCACCACTGCAGGGCAGACCAACCTCGCTGTCGATGACTGCACTCTCTTCGCTCAACCCTGCGATCTCCAGGACCTGCACCTCGCAGGGGATGAGGACTCTGATATTTGAAAATTCGCCTCTCATCTGCGCCCTTTCACTCCTATTATGGGCTAGCTTCTCCTGCGGGAACAAAGAGAGGGCATTGTGGGCCACATAGTAGGTGCACCACAGGGGGTTATTGCAGGTGGCATGTGTCTGCACCGCACCTGGACATGGAAGGATTGTGCTGGTGGGTGCCAGGGGGTGCTGGGGCACAAGTTTGGATGTGGGGAGGGTGCAAGGTAAAAGACGCTGACTTGTTGGAGGGTGAGGGGGGGGTGTGGTTGTAGGACAGGGGGGTGGCAGGCAGAACTGATACCAGGGGGCCGGTGTCAACTTACCTTTACAGCTCGGTGGAGGTCATTGGTCTTGTTCCTGCCCTGTACGGCGGCCCTCCCAGCTACGCTGTCCGAGATGACGGCTGCTGCCACTGCCTCCCAAGCGGTATTTGCGGCCCTGCAGCTGGTCCACCGACCCCCTCAGAGCAACAGGGTGTCCTGTCTCACATCCAAGGCATCCTGCAGCTGGCCAGGTCAGCACCCAAAGCGAGGAGTGGGTCTGTAAGGTGCCATGCTTGTATGCTGACTGCGAGTGCATTGTGAGGGAGTGTTTAAAAGCAGCTTCCCCTTGTTAGTGGGGAGCTGCCAGGCGCACGCCTCGCAAATCAGGTGAGACGACCAATATCAGCGTGAAGCTTGTTGGGTTCAATTTCAGCACAAAGAGCCTTTAAATATGGGCCGTGATCTTGCCAATGTGGCTGTCGGGAAGCATCCAGGAAATTGCGCCCTAAATGACACTCAGAACTTTTTCCATTAAATCGTGCCGGAAATCTGCTTCTGCAGCTGGCTGTCCCTGGATAATCAGTCAGCAAACAGGGCTGTAAGCTTATCAGGTGGGTTGGAGAAAGGTGGAGACAGGAGGGACCCAATTAAGTTTTCTCCCTGAGCTGTTTTTTGTTCAGTTCTAGTGAGAAAACATCTGCTTAAAAATATACAAAGGTTTGGCTTATCATGTGACCTTCCTTCGCCAATTGTCATAAAGATTGTCCGTGTATTCCAAAGGTGACTTAATTAGCTCACAACTGGAGGCTAACTTAACCATTGCCTAAATGATTAGTCTTAATGGCCCAACAGTTGAATGTGTTTGCTATAAATGCCTTACTAATAAGACAGGAGATGTGAGCCCTTCACACACCCCTGACGTAATTGGGCTGGATTCTCCATAGGTTGATGCCGGAATCATGAATCGCGATTGAGCGGAGAATATGGGGTCAGCCGAAAATAAAGGCCGGAGTCAGGTGTCCAACGGAACGCCATGCTCCAGCGCCAAGATAGTGGCGTGGATGCATTCCACATCGCACGCTGGCGGAGGCATGCAGAGTGTACAGTACCATGCTTGAACATCTCATTAACAGGAATGTGATGACCACAACAACAAAGACTTTCATCAGGCCAAAGGGAGACTTGATGGGCCTGGGTAAAATGCCTATCTCGTCACCAACAATCTGATTCAGAAGGTCCCGGTTTATCTCAGTCTGCAGGGCGCCGCGGATCCAGGGCAGACAGCTTGGAATGGCCACAATGGGAAACCCCATTGGCCGGCTGCCGGAGTGGAGGATCCCGCTGCCAGCGGGTGGGCGCCGCACCCGGAAACGGGGCTGACCCGACGGAGAATCCTGCCCTGCATTCTGAATTTCAACCTTGAAGAATAATTGGGATTAACTTGACAAACAAATGGTGGAATCCAAGGTAGAGTGTCAGGGTACGACTACCTGCCATTATTTTGTGAGCATCAACCCTATGACCAATGGAAGAATGATGTTACCATGTGGACATGGGTTATGTTCTTGCCCAAGAAAAATAAGGAATGGTTTTGGCATTTTCACGACTGTAAAAAGGCAAAATAAAATGCAGGATATTCTCAGAATTGGAGCCGGAGCATTTAAACTCAGATGAAGGCTTGGATACATTATTAACTTTCATGCAGAAGATTTACAAAAAGGATTGCTTATTAAGTGCTTCGAAGGCCTGCTCAGATTTTGACAAATTTAGGAATTTTCAGGATACCTCCGTATAAAAGTATATAATAGAATTTAGCAAATTGTATGCTAAGCTGCAAAAATTCCATCTAAAAATTCCTCAATCCATGCTGGCATTCAAGTTATTAGACAAAAGTTACAAACATGGATAGACTTCGGTTTTGACGGGAGTTAAGTTTGCAGAAAGACACACCCTGTTAGAACAATTGTCAGAGGCTGAAAAAAAGTTCCTGGGAAAATATTCCTTGCCTACATATTCATGACACAAATAGACCGATCGGCAATAAGACATACTATGGAAGACTCGATGTTAACAGGATGACGAGATGGTGTAGAAACAGGCCGCAAGCTTCAATACAAAAGAACATTTAGAACTAATAACGAGGACAGACACACCTTCAACAATTATGGCAGGAGGAATGAATTGGGAAATTCCAACAGAAAAATTAACGCCAGAAATGCTGAGATTGTGGTCAATCAGTGTTTTTGGTTCCATTATGCAATAAACTGTCTTAAGTGATATAATAGGATGCTTGAAACCAAATACGAAGCAGAAGACTCTAAAGAAGAAGAGGGAAATATTAGGAATGCAAAATTTCAGTCCAGTGATGAATGTGCTGGTCGCAGAGTCCTTCAATTGTGTTGCATTAGACAGCAGATGTACATCTACAGTATATGGAAGAGACTGGTTAAGATGTTACCTGGACTCTTCAAGTGGCAAAGATTGGACCAAGGTTAAGGAATTTGGAAGTTCAACAAGTTTCAGATTTGGGGATGATAATGCCCTTAAATCACGGAAAGGAGTAGTGCTTCCTTGTAAAATCGCCAGAAAGAATTACTTTAGTAGCACAGATGTCATATCCAGCGAAGCATCTTTACTACTGAGCCGACAATCGCTAAATAAAGCACATGTGCAACTTGACATGGAAAATGACAAGGCCATCATATTTGGAAAAACTATGGACTTACAATTAACAGAGTCTGGACACAATTTACAGAATCTAGACACTACTGTATTTCATAAATTATTCTTAATTTTTCTTATAAAGTAATTAAGGAAGTACTGTTAACATCAGAGAACAGGAGTCCAGAAGACACAAAGTTGAATGTGTTAAAGCTGCAATGACAATTTACCCATCCATCTTCCCAAAGGTCAAAAAGTTTGCTCAGGGATGTGGGTATAAGAGATGAAGAATATACCAGACTTATAAAACAGATGAACGATAGATGTGATATATGTAAGAAATATAGAAGAACATCATCACGACCATAGTTGACCCATTTCCTTTTAATGAAGTTATGGCCATGGATCTTAAGGTGTGGACAAAGAAAATAGTATTTTAATATTACACTTGTAGACTTAGCAACAAGGTTTTGTCAGTCGCCGATTATTACTTAGTAAAGAAAATACTATAGTTGTGAAATAGACAAATGAAAATGGATAAGGATCGGACTGGGGCCATTGGCAAAGTTTCTCACTGATAATGGGGGGGAATTTGCTAACGATGGGTGGAATTCCATGGACTTGAGTTAAAGTCCCCTGAATGGAATGTTTAGGGGCATGTTTCTTGGCACCTGCAGCGCTGAGAATCATTTCCGTATTCAACGGCACTTTGCCGTTTATTTTGACCTCATGGACATTCTTTCCGCTGAGGCCAGACTGAGACGGAATGCTCCTCACAGATCAGGGCGCCATTTTGGAAGCCTGCCCCGATTGGTCCCCCTTTCAGGCTCCCCCCCCCCCCCACTTTTTTGACCTCCCTCACCCTCCCAACCATGGGGAGGTTCCCAGGAATGCCCCATCATCTCCCTCTATCTTTCCTCGGGCTCAATCCCTGGCAGTGACCCAGGCACCAGGGCACTGCCAGTCTGCCACACTGGCAGTGTCCCAGCCAGCCTGGCAGTGCCACCCAGGAACCCTGGCAGTGCCCTGGTGACACTGTTAGGATGCTCATGTGGCACTTCCAGGGTGCCTGGCTGGCAGTATCAAGGTGCCCAGGGAGAGCCAGGGTGCCACGCTACCCTGCACTCGACCACACAGGCTTCTCTAATGGCTTGGGAGATCTCCCCAGGTGCCGTTACACCTGGTCCACATTTGTGTGGAACAGTACTGAATGGCACTTTGGGTGGTCTCACAGGCGCGTTAAGTATTGGGCGCCGGGTGCATCTGGCAAATATATATTCAAATTATCCTAATGACTCATTTAAATATTCTGAACTTGACCTCATCCAATGAGGGCGAGATCCAGATTGTGATGCCTCACGAGAGTTCAATGAATTTTGCGAGGCGTTTGGAGCATTATATATTGCGAGGCTTCGTGCGAGATTCAATGGCCTCCACAAACAATAGTAACATCCTTCTGTTAAGGGAAATTTACATAAGAGGTTATTCATTTATTCATTAAGAATCTCTCTATTTTATTATGTTTAATTATTAGCTTATGCCTGCAATAGTGTGGACTGCTGAGTCATTCTATACTAGCTTACTCACACGGCAATCTAATTCTGCAATGACCTGATAAGTACCGTTGCTGGCGAGTTATTCTCTAACTGACCTACTGACATCTGCAATGATCAGATTAATCGCTGAGTCATTTTGTTTCTAACAAATTGACCATTAACTATTGAGACACCTGTTAGCCTTGTATTTGTGGACAAGGAGTTATTTACTGCAGATAACAGATGGTCTCAGAAGAATGTGATTGGAAGCTAGTTGTTGCCAGGGGGGCCTAATTGGTCATGGATGTAACCACCAAGCTAATTAGGAACTAACCAAGTGTGTACATGTATAAAAGAGGCTAACTGCCATTGTCGAATTGAGAAGGTGACCACGAGCACTGCGGAGTACCTGGCTTTTGTCAATAAATTGACTTGACTCAATTCTTTGGTGTGAATAAGTTATTTACCACTTCAATTGGCGACGAGGATGGGATTCTTTCTCCGGACGAAAGCAGCTGGCCACCCCTTCAAGAGAGCCGGGATAGAATAACCGAACATTGGGAAAGACCGGAGTCAATTCATAAAAGGTTCAGTGACTGACAGAATGATAACTGCCTGAGTTAACCTAAGGACAAGGAAGTGCTCGTCCGAACATGCAGCCTTAGACCGGTTGTTAAGAGAGGAAACCCTCTCACGCAATGGTCAGGACCCTGAAGTGGGTGTCGGGACTGGAGAAAGAGCACTTGTGAGGGAGTCTCAGGCAGCTGTGAGAAAGTGTGTTTGAGTGGTCAAAGGCTGGAACAAGATATGGATTGTAAGTATACTTTCGTCTCAACGTGTGAATACAGCAAGAGAGAACTGATCATTCCAGAGTTTGTCGGACTCGGGTGATGACGACCCCCGAGAGAAAGACGTGGCCGGGGGAGGGGGTGGGGGGGTGAAACTCTAAATACCGGTGGTTGAAGAGCGATCTCCAGTGGATAAACACGATCTGGAGACTCGGGGATAATCGTGAGTATAAAAATTGTTACCGAAATGGCAGGAGAGGAAGTGAAACAGGGACCGACGGGATCACTGATAAATAAGTATATGACCGACAGACACTCATTAATTAAGAAGATGCAGAAAGATGGTTGGGATGTCTCTCAGACATTGGAACAACAAAGGAAATGGATAGATGGGGAAAAGAAAGCTAAAACAAAGAAAGCAGGAGTATTGTTAGTACACCAATTGGCCGGACTAATTGAACAAGGATCAACCTCAACCAAAAAATGGGCTGAGGACAAAGACAAGATAAGGAAATTAGAATCTAGGCTAAGGGAATTAGAAAAAAGGGATCAATTGTTAGGGGGGAATCATTGGGGTCTCCTTCCACCCTATGAGACAACACAACAGGAGGCAATAGCCCCCCTCCTACCTCAGGGAATACGGAAGAATGTATTATGGCCCCAGTGACCAGGACAGGAACTGAGGCACAACCAAGGGCAACTTATAAACCCTTCACCCCTGGGGAAAAAAAAGCAAGTATTGGATTTCTTGGGCAAATTACAACCCCGAAATGCAAATGCTAAATTTTGGGCAGACTTGGATACTGTGTGGGTAGGACACCAACTGCATTTACGGGATATTCACCAGCTGGTCAGAGCCGCGTGCCCTCAGGATAAATAGAGACTGCTACAGGGGCCCGGACAGACCAATCACCACCTGACTGGCATCTGGGCGCAGGCATTAGGCCACCTTGTCGAAGTGGACGTCCAACAGGCAGACATCACTCCATTCAAAACAGCAGTACAGACAGCCCTGGGAAATGCACCAACTAATTGGAGTAAGATTACCACAACTAAACAACAAAAGGGAGAGGGAGCCTCTGAATATGCGGAACGATTGAACATAGAACATCGAACATTACAGTGCCGTACAGGCCCTTCGGCCCTCGACATTGCGCCGTCCTGTGAAACCCCTCTAAAGTCCCCCTACACTATTCCCTTATCGTCCATATGCCTATCCAATGACCATTTGAATGCGTTTAGTGTTGGCGAGTCCACTACTGTTTCAGGCAGGGCATTCCACGCCCTTACTACTCTCTAAGTAAAAAACCTACCTCTGAAATCTGTCCTATATCTATCTCCCCTCAAATTAAAGCTATGTCCCCTCGTGCTGGACGTCACCATCCGAGGAAAAAGGCTCTCAATGTCCACCCTATCTAATCCTCTGATCATCTTGTATGCCTCAATTAAGTCACCTCTTCACCTTCTTCTCTCCAACAAAAACAGCCTCAAGTCCTTCAGCCTTTCCTCATAAGATCTTCCCTCCATACCAGGCAACATCCTTGTAAATCTCCTCTGTACCCTTTCCAATGCTTCCACATCCTTCCTATAATGTGGCGACCAGAACTGCACGCAATACTCCAAATGCGGCCGCACCAAAGTTTTGTACAACTGCAACATGACCTCATGGCTCCGAAACTCAATTCCTCTATCGTACGCCTTCTTAACAACCCTCTCAACCTGGGTGGCAACTTTTAGGGATCTATGGACATGGACACCGAGATCTCTCTGCTCGTCCACACTACCAAGAATCTTATCATTAGCCCAGTACTCTGTCTTCCTGTTATTCCTTCCAAAATGAATCACCTCACACTTTTCTGCATTAAACTCCATTTGCCACCTGTCAGCCCAGCTCTGCAGCTTATCTATGTTCCTCTGTAACTTGTAACATCCTTCTGCACTGTCCACAACTCCACCGACTTTAGTGTCATCTGCAAATTTACTCACCCATCCTTCTACACCCTCGTCCAGGTCATTTATTCCGGGTCTATGAAGAATGTTCAGGAATAGTAAACCCTGTACGCACTGATCGGGGCTTTATCCAAGCCTTTAAGGACAGGCTCTCAAGTAACCACCAGACCATTTTAAAAATGGGAATAATAGCGCTCTGAGAGTATGATGAGTTAGTGGAATGGGCCTGCGGAATACCAGGCGGAGAGGAAAAACACCAAGTCAAGATAAAACGTAAGCACGTTGCCGCCGTAGGGTCGGAAGGGGAAGTGTTACACATGTGGCAGAAAGGGACATTTCGCGAACAAATGTCGACCATCAAAGAAGGGAAATAGCTCTGGGAATGGTGGACCCCGTTGCAATTATTGCACCAAAGACGGGCACACAGAGGCTGCAAGTTGGGATAAACATGGCAAACCTCAGCCCCACCACATGTCCGCCACGGAAGGTAGGAAGCAGGGGACCGAGGAGAATGTAGACTGACGGTTTGCGGCCCCCATAATTAAGAGCAAAAAAGAGGGGAGGATTTATGTGTCTGCACTGGTGGGGTCTGCAATGTGAAATGTTGGTGGACACAGGCACATCTATATCAATTACTGACCTCCCCCTGCCTACCTCAAATAAAATTATTTATATCACCGGGGAAGGGGGAAGTAAAACACCCGCCTATCTAAGTGAAACCACATTGGTGGAAATTAATCATTTGTGTATACCAATGCGATTTTACATTTGTAAAAATAATGAAGGAACAATAATGGGAAATGACTTAATGAGAAAATATGAGATTTTAATTGATTGTGGGAAAGGGGAACTAACTTGGCCAAACGAGAATGGGCGGAAAGCGAAAATGGGAAGGCTCACAAGCAACCTCGAGACTATTGAAATTGCCACTGCCACTACGCAAGACTGGAGATTGGAAACACTGGGGTTCTGGACCATTTGTTCCTCTGCCCTTGGAGTATGGACAACTACAAAATTGGACACCTGTTTAGTCAACAGAAACCCTATAGAGGTGCCCGGGCCCGAACATAAACCGTATCGGCAATACCTGATTAAACCTGAAGCAAAGGCAGCTGTAGTCAAAATTGTCAGAGGGCTGCTGGAAAAGGGAATCCTAAGGGGAACCACGAGCACCACCAACTCCCCTACATGGCCGGTGAGTAAACCAGACGGAAGCTATAGACTCACTATACTGCCCTCAATAAAGCCCCTAGACAATCCGAAATGAATTGCCACCGGAGCACAAAATATTTACCGTATTAGACAAAGCCTACGGGTTTTGGTCCCTTCCCCTGGACCCAGAATCGCAAGAAAATTTGCATTTATGGTGGGAGATAAACAATAAATGAAATGAAAATCGCTTATTGTCACGAGTAGGCTTCAAATGAAGTTCTTGTGAAAAGCCCCTAGTCGCCACATTCCAGCGCCTGTTCGGGGAGGCTCATACGGGAATTGAACTATGCTGCTGGCCTGCATTGGTCTGCTTTCAAAGCCAGCGATTTAGCCTTGTATGCTAAACCAGCCCCTGTTCAATACACATGGACTCGACTACCACAGGGATTTCATAATAGCCCTGCAATCTTCCTACGAATTATGAGTGAAGCTCTGGAACGAATAGAATTACCAAAGGGGAGTACAATTTTACAATATGTTGACGATATATTGATTGCCTCAGAATCCAAGTCAGGACACCAGGAGACATTATATGTGGTATTAAGCGAGTCCCAAAAAGACGCAAATTGGAAAAGAACAAGTGCTATATTTAGGACATTAAATCTCACAGGGACTCAAAGAAATGCCGGTAGACCGGAAGAAAGCAGTACAACAAATGTCGCGCCCAGTAACTGTGAGAGGAGTTAGGAAGGTACTGGGACCGTTTAATTATAGCCGAAGCTTTATCCCCGAGTTTGCAAAACTAGCCGAGCCCATACAGAGGCTAGTTAAAGGCGGAAAGCCAGCTTTAGATTCTATAGATTGGAGACCAGAACAGGAAGAAGCATATAACAAACTGAAGACAGAGTTACTATCTGTTCCGTTCTGGGACTTCCAGACGCTAACAAGCCCTTCCACCTACATTGCAATAATGAAGTGGGATTTTACTCCGCGGTAGTGATACAAGAACATGGAGATAAACGACGACCCATAGGCTATTTCTCAACCGCAGAGGGTCCGGTAGTCACCGGACTACCAAGATGTATAGCGGCATTAGACTGTGCTGCATGGGCAGTAAAAGTTCGCGAACCAATAATAATGACCGGAGACATAATCCTCCATACCAAACACACCCTAGTAGAAATGTTAAACACCGGAAAATTAAGGTCAATCTCAAACATGAGGAGAGCCAAATGGGAAGCTGTCCTATTACCCCCCTAACAAATCGATTACTCTGGTAAGAGACAGCGGAAATAATCCGGAGGAGGAAGTTTTGGATTCAGGAGAACCACATAACTGTGGAGACTATAGATACAGACACAGAGGAAGGACACAGAAAGGATGTACTGCTGGCAGCAGCTGGGAAAACCCTTTTTGTTGATGGGCCACACAAATACATGGGGGGGTTACCTCGGGCAGGCTATGCAGTGGTCAATGACAGGTTAAAAGCGATAAAGTCAGGAAGAATCGATGGAGGATTGTCAGCACAGGTAGCATAACTAGTGCCACTCACACAAGCCCTAAAATTATCTGAAGGAAAGGCTGTGAATATTTACACTGACAGCTGGTATGCATTTGGGGTAGTACATGACTATATGACAGAACCCCAGTCAAACACAGACAAAGGATAAAAGCCCTATTGAAGGCTAGTGAGCTCCCGAGAGAAGTTGCAGTGATCAAGATCAAGGCCCACCAACGGGAATCAGGAAAGGAGGACCCTGAATGGACAAAATTTAAAGGCAATCAAGCCGCAGATAGAGCAGCACAATTAGCATTAGAACAAGAGGTAGTTGATGAATTCCCAGTAGCTGCAGCAGACCAGATAGAAAACAAAATAGGTATCCAAAAGCTGCACGCGGACATCTCAGAGAGAGAGAGAGATGGACAGCATACGGAGTCCATAGAGGGAATGATGGTGTGTGGAGATATAATGATAAAAGTGATAGCGCCAGAATGTATACAAAATACCCTCCTGAAATTACATCATGGACTCTCGCATGTAGGAAGGGAAGCCATGACAGCTAGTATGAGAAAGGAATGATGGTGGAAAGGTATGAGGAGAGACATAGTCCGGTATTGCCACCGATGTGTGACCTGTGCGCAATATAATCCCGGCCTAACATAAAAATAAAAATGGGATACCAGCCCCGGCCCAAAGGCCCATGGGAACATCTGCAGATAGACTTCATGGGACCCATACCACCATCCCATGGGAAGACGTACTGTTTGGTGATTATTGATCAATTTACCCAGTGGGTGGAAGTGTTCCCTACTCGGAATTGCACTGCCATACGGCAGCCAGAATATTGGCAGAATAGGTCATCCCGGGATGGGGAGTACCGCTACAAATTGATTCCGACCAGGGAATTCACTTTACTGGGAAAGTAATAAAAACAGTGTGCCAACTCATGGGTATAAAACAAAAATTCCACGTCCTCTAACATCCACAAAGCTCTGGAATGCTAGAACAAATGAATCAAACCCTTAAAAATGCTTTGGCAAAAGCTATTCTGGCGTCAGGATTAACATGGACTGAGGTGTTACCCGTAATCCTGGTGAAATTAAGGGCTACAAAAAACCGTACAACTGGTTTGACCCCGTATGAATTAATGACTGGGAGGGCGATGCAACTACCAGAGAACATTATCCGGAATGTCTTGTTTGCATTTCTTATATAAAGACATCATCATATTTGTCTGCCCCTTTTTCCGCATCGCCTTCTTCTCAGTCTTGCTCGGTGGTGTATATTAATGGAATGTCTTCTTGGTGATGAGCCAAAGCGACTGGCATTATCTAAACCATAGCCATAATTATGCGCAATTCTCCACACCTTTAGGGTCTAGGCCCGCGCCAGAGAGGCTCCAGCTCTGCCGCCGCTGCGAACGGTCTTTGGCGCCCCGCCAACCGGCTCCACGGCTGGCCGAAAGGCCTTCGCCAGCCGGCGTGAGTCCGCACATGCGCCGGAGCGTCAGCGGCCGCTGACGTAACCCCGGTGCATGTGCGGTGGAGGGGTCTCTTCCGTCTCCGCCATGGTGGAGGCCATGGCTGCGGTGGAAGAAGAAGAGTGCCCCCATGGCACAGGCCCACCCGCCGACCGGTGGGCCCCAATCGTGGGCCAGGCCACCGTGGGGTCACCCCCTAGGGTTGGATCGCCCCACGCCCCCCCCAGGACCCTGGGGCCCGCTCGCGCTGCCTTCTCCCGCCGGCACCAGAGGTGCTCTGATTCCCGCCGGCGGTAACGGCCTGTCAGCAGTGGGACTTTGACCCATCGCAGACCGGAGAATCACCGCGGGGGGCCCGCCGATCGGCGCGGTGCGATTCCCGCTCCCGCCGATTCCCGGGTGGCGGAGAATTTCGACCACGGCGGGGGCGGGATTTACGCTGGCCCCGGGCGATTCTCCGACCCTGCTGGGGGTCAGAGAATTCCGCCCCTGCTTCCTAAAAAATGGGAAATAAGAAGCCGTCAAGGTAGGAGATAGTGCATGTGAACACTATCTCAATGTCACCCCTTCATCCAGCAAAAGCATGTCCCTTTGGACTGTTATGAACCTGAGAACTCCCAATAAAACTGAAGGAGGCAACGTAATTTTTACAACCTCCTGGATGGGTGATTAGGTGACTAAACTGACCTCGTACAATAGCACCCACTTTATCTGTGGTCATAAGGCATACCCCTGGCTACCTAAGGATTGGACGGGATCATGCTACTTAGGATATATAGTCCCATATATCCACCACCTTCAGGACTTGAGGGACCACCATCAGGTGAGAATTAGGCACAAGAGAGCTATAACGGAGACTCAACGTTTCTTCTGAATCTTGATTCCCCATATTGGAGTGACGTTAGCCATCAAGGAAATACGTAAAGTAGCAACGATCTTAGAAGAGGTAGCCAATGATAACACAGAAGCATTGCTCGAAATGAGCAACAAGATGGTTGCCATAAGAACTGTGGCCCTACGAAATAGGGCAGCCTTAGATTACCTCTTGGCAAGTGAAGGAGGGACGTGTGCTGTGATTGGCTCCGAATGTTTTACTTACATCCCCAATAGTTCAGAGAATATCACGAACATCGCTGACCATATTCGGAAAGAAATTAAGAAACTGCATAAAACCTCGGGCGGGGGATGGTTCAATTGGCTGTTTGGAGGGTCATGGGGGTCCTACCTGATGCATGGGTTGATAATACTTGTCGTTATTATAATTGTTTGCTGTATAATCATTGGATGCCTTAATCTATGTTGTAAGATGGCTATGGTTCAGATGATGCCAGTCGATTCGGCTCATCACCAAGAAGACATTCCGTTAATATACACCACTGAGCAAGACTGAGAAGAAGACGATGCGGAAAAAGGGGCAGACAAATATGATGATGTCTTTGTATAAGAAATGCAAACAAGACAGGAACCAGAATATTGTTGGTCTGAGGAATTGTTCACACAATTCTTGACCAAAAGGAGGGATCGTTAAGGGAAATTTACATTCAAGGTTATTCATTTATTCATTAAGAATCTCTCAATTTTATTATGTTTAATTATTAGCTTATGCCTGCAATAGTGTGGACTGCTGAGTCATTCTATACTAGCTTACTCACCACGGCAATCTAATTCTGCAATGACCTGATAAGTACCGTTACTGCGGAGTCATTCTCTAACTGACCTATTGACATCTGCAATGATCAGATTAATTGCTGAGTCATTTTGTTTCTAACAAACTGACCGTTAACTATTGAGACACCTGTTATCCTTGTAATTGTGGACAAGGAGTTATTTACCGCAGATAACGGATGGTCTCAGAGGAATGTGATTGGAAGCTAATTGTTGCTAAGGGGGCCTAATTGGTCGTGGTGTAACCTCCCAAGCTAATTAGGTACTAACCAAGTGTGTACATGTATAAAAGAGGCTAACTGCCATTATACAGTTGAGAAGGTGACCACGAGCACTGCGGAGTGCCTGGCTTTCTCCCAAAAGCTTTTGCCAATAAATTGACTTGACTCAACTCTTTGGTGTGAATAAGTTATTTACCACTTCACTTCCATTTACTGACACCAGCATTATGAGGCCGCAGATGCGTGCCTGATGAATTTCAGGATATGTGTGAGAGCATGAATGTAATAGTTATGAATGCAGCTGCAGAAAGCCCACTTAGTAATGGGGTGTGCAAGAGAAATCATTTTGTCATGGATGAAAAGCTTGGTAAAATGTTGGCAGATCGGCCAATTTATGAATTAACTTTGGCTGTAGCACGGGTCATCTATGCAAATAATTTACTACAGATGGTTGGGGGCTACAGTCCATATCATTTGTTTTTTGGCAGAAATCCCAAAATTCCTTCAGTTAAGAATGATCATCCTCCAGCTTGAGAGGGGACTATTATTAGCTCTATCTTTTCTGAGCATTTGAATGCATTGCACACGGGCAGAAGAGCATTCGGCAAAGCAGAAATCTCGGAAAGAATACGGAGAACTTTGAGGCACAATGTACGGTTATCGGAAACTATTTTCAAACAGGGAGACATGGCATACTATAGAAGAGATGGAGTTAATGAGTGGCAAGGTCCAGGAAAGGTTATAGGTACAGATTCTAAAACAGTCATTTTGCAGCATGCAAACCAGGCTGTTCATGTACACTTGTCACGATTAGTGGGCACAGATTACACGTTTGCAGAGTCAAAAGGGGATCTGTTACAAAGGGCAGCTGCCAAAGGTTGGCACTAAAGTGACATATTTGCCAGAAAGGCCAGTTAGTGAAAGGATGCAACCATCATTAGTAACCATGATGCGGAGATGCCGGCGTTGGACTGGGGTGAGCACAGTCAGAAGTCCTACAACACCAGGTTAAAGTCCAACAGGTTTCTTTCAAAGTTAGTGTTTGAAACAAGCCTGTTGGACTTTAACCTGGTGTTGTAAGGCTTCTTACCATCATTGGTAGAGCACAGAAGGTCACCGGAAAACACAAAAACTGGTTGAATGTGCAGTGCATTCAGATATAAGAGGTTAGGCCCATGGATTGGGAACATGAAGTACATAACTGGAGAGCACAGTCAGTTCAGACAATAGCTCTGGCAGTGAATATGCTCATACTAACATAGACATAGAACATGCAGTTCAGAAGGAGGCAATTCGGCCCATCGGGTTTGCACCGACCCACTTAGGCCCTCACTTCCACCCTATCCCCATAACTCAATAACCCCTCCTAACCTTTTTGGACACTAAGGACAATTTATCATGGCCAGTCCACCTAACCTGCAAGTCTTGGAATGTGGGAGGAAACCGGAGCACCCGGAGGAAACCCACACAGACACAGGGAGAATGTGCAGACTCCGCACAGACAGTGACCCAGCGGGGAATCGAACCTTGGACCCTGGCGCTGTGAAGCCACAGTGCTATCCACTTGTGATACCGTGCTGCCGCGGTCAAGAACTGCTAAGTGAGTTGGTGTCACAGTTGTTAGCACTACTGCCTCACGCACTCGGGACTGAGGTTCGATTCTGACATTGGGTGGCTGCGTGTCTGCATGGGTTTCCTCCGAGTGGAAAGAGCTCCCTCAGTGGAAAGATGTGCAGGTTAGGTTAATCAGCTATGCTAATATTGAGCTCCTGGGGATTCGACTTCAGGGCAGCGAGCTCAGCGGTCGTACTAAAAGGGGGCTCCCGCAGAGTGAAGAGGCCAGGGCCTTTATCTCCGCAGTGGGGAGAGCAGGGCAGGGCAGGGCAGGGAAGGGGGACCCCGCCCCCCCCCCCCGACCCACCCCCCCAATGATACGGCCGGCAGAGGATCCTCGGCGGCAGCATCGGCGGCTCGGCGGCAGCATCGGCAGCGGCAGGTCCACCCAGGTCCACTCCCCCCCCCCCCCCCCCCCGCCCCACACACACACACACACACACCCCCCCCCCCCCCCCCCCCCCCAGCGGCAGCAGAGCGCAGGCCAGGAGCGGAGCGGCAGCGGCCCGGTCGGAAGCGGGGCCCAGCCTGCGGCAAGAAGGGAGCGGAGGAGCAGCGACCTAACCACACCCACCGGGAGAGCGCGGGGTGAAAAAGGGAAGAGACAAAGAATAAAGATAGGGTGTGGAAAAGGGGGGGAAAGAAAAACAAGGGAAGAAGAAAGGGAAGTGGGAGGACAAAATGCCAGAAGAGAGCCAGAGCAGAGGGAGAAGGGTCACCAGATACAGACCGGGCAAGGGGCGAGCCAGCTCAGGCGAGCGAAGCGGCGGAACAAAAGTATCACCGCATCGAAAAGAGCTGGACCGACAAGTGCCCTCTCCCCTGGGGGCCAGGGGGGAGCGGGAACTGGAAGGCAGACTTTACCGAGGTGCTGAGGGAGCAGCTGCAGGTACTCAAGGCAGAGGTGAAGGCAGAAATAGAGGCCGCAGTGCAGGCAGCAGTGGCCAGGGTCATGTCAGGAATGCAGCAGGCCCTGACCAGACTAGAGGAGAAATTGGACACCCGAGGGGAGAAACTGGAAGCCCAGGAGGCAACCATTAAGGAGCTGGAGAAAGCAGCGACTGACGTGAGCGACCGGGTCACGGCCCTGGAGAAGGAGGTGGCGAGACTGGGCGCAACACCGGGGAGCCTGAAGGGCAGAGTAGACGACCAGGAAAACCGCTCGACAAGGCAAAATGTCAGGATAGTGGGCCTGCCTGAGGGGAGCGAGTGTAGAAACCCCACAGCATACGTGGCTGAAATGCTGGGCAACTTAGTGGGGAGGAAAACTTTCCCAACCCACCGGAAATGGACAGAGCACATCGGTCGCTGCACCCGAAGCCCAAGGCAGGGGAACAACCAAGGAAAATAGAGCTTGCAAATGGGAAGCGCACGCCATTCGAACCTATGAGGATCTTGGGGCAGATATAACTAGGAGATGGGCTGAGTTCAACAGAGCGAAAGCAGCTCTCCACAGGAGCAGAGTGCGTTTTCGTATGCTGTACCCAGCGAAACTCTGGGTCACATACTGAAACAGGGAATACTTCTTTACAGCCCCCGCTGAGGCGAATAGGTTCGTCGAGGAGCACGGGCTGGAAAACAACCAGCGGAGGTAGGGACGAGGGGCCCCTGGTAAGGGGCAATAACACGCCGACGGGGGGGTGGGGAGGGGCGAGGCAATGCCAGCCCCCCCCCCCCCTCCCCCCCCCCCCGGTCAGGAACACCCAGAACAAAGAACAAACCACTGCCCGAGGGACAGCTCCAGGTGGGAGGCCAGGCCCCAGCACGAGGGAACGAGAGTAATGGAGAAGGGAGAGCAGGCGAGAGGGGTGCAGGGTAGGATGGGGGAAGAGCGGGCAGAAAACCGTAGAGGCCAGGCATGGGAGAAGCGAGACAATAACCCCCGAGAGGGGAGCCACCATACTAGCAGGAAAGTGTAGCCCAGTGTCCATCTTAGATGGCTACATTAGAAGACTGTTTTGCATTTTGCACGTACAGAAACCAGTTTCAAGCCAGGTGCAGAGTTTCAGCCAAAGGTGCAAATGGGAAACAGATCTGCATAGTAATGAGGTGATCCAGATCCAGTCCCCGGACAATAGAAACATTTAAGTATCGATGGATACTTTTCCATAGACGCCCAGACAGAATGGCGCCAAAGCAACCAAACACAAAGAGCCGTAGGGACCGCCCAACCCATCGAGGAACGACCCTAGGATTGGGGAGTTCGAAAGATATCGATTGGGAAAGACCCAATAGATGAGGGAGCCGCCCCAAGGGGGCCTGAACCTCCTGGGACCTATAAGAGTAGATCCCGCACATGGTTCGGTCTGTTTTGCTCCGGCCCAGATTTGCTGTTGCTCCCATATCTGTTTGCTCCAACTGTTGCTTCCAGACTCTGGCCCAGACCTGTTACATTGCATCCTGACTCCAGTTTCATCATCGGCCGTTGAGCATCAGCCATCGAACTGTAAGTGCCAACACAACGATCGCAACGTGATCCAGACCTTGCTAGCCCTTGACAACTTTGCCAATCAGAAAGTTACAGACCAAGAACGGGACGAAGGCCTTGCTCCCTGACCTTGCCTGTTCCTGCCTAGATAAGTATTTAGTTGTTTAGTATTAGAAGTAAGTTAGTCTCTTTAGCGTATGCATGAGTATTTATTATATTTGTTATAATAAACACCAATAGTTTGGACTTACTAATCGGTGTATGGATTTATTACTTTGAACCTGACCTTGATATACTTGTGACGGTGTCTCAATACGACACCTGGCGACTCCGAGCATAATTACACATACAGAGCCATAGTAGTGTTAAGCACACGGCCTTTAAACGGAGGCGTGTTAATCACACTCCAGTAAAACGAGCAACAAAAGCTAGCGCCGGGGGCACGCAACAAAGCAGGGCCGCAGCGCACCCCCAACAGGGGGGAAGGCGCCAGGCAGGGGAGGGAGGGGAACACCCGTCAAAGTTGGGAGAGCAAACGGGGACAGGAATAGGGGATAGAGGGGCAAAGGAGGGGTATACGGGGGAGGAGGGAAAAGGGAGAGACCGGGGGGGGGGGGGGGGGGGGGCACACAGGGAGCGAGAGACCGGGGAGGGGAGATGCACGGACAGAGGGACAAAAGAGGCCAGAAAAGGAACAGGGCTACAAAGTGCCACAACCAAGGGCTCGAAACAAGGAACCGCTGCAAGCACCAACCCAGTAATGTCTGTGGGCGAAGGGAGCCCCCAGAGTGCAGGGGACTACCCGCGTGGCGGACACACAGTGGTTGGCCATGGCGGGTGCCCCCGGGACAAGGGGAAACCCCGGAGCGCAGAGACCCTACCGCATGGGGAGAGCAGTGACAGCGGCCATCCTGGACGACCCCCTAACAAAGGGAAACCCCGGAGGGCAGGGGCGTCTCTACCAGATAAGTATGGTTAATCCCACAGGAGCGAGGGGGCAGAAGCCCCCCATCAGGATAATCACCTGGAACGTAAGGGGACTTAACGGCCCAGTGAAGAGATCCAGAGTCCTCACCCACCTCAGAAATATGAGGGCCGACATAGTCTTCCTCCAAGAGACGCACCTGAGGGAGCAGACCGACTGCGGGGAAGAAAGGGTTGGGTGGGACAAACCTACCATTCCTGCTATGGGACAAGGGCCAGGGGGGTGACGATCCTGATCGACAAGAGGACGATGTTTAGTGCGACAAAGACGGTTACAGACCCAGGGGGGCGGTATGTCATGGTCAGCGGGGCCCTGGATGGGGCACCGGTAGTTCTAGTCAACGTGTACGCGCCCAACTGGGACGACTCGAGTTTCATCAAAAAGACCATGGCAGAAATCCCGGACATAGCAACGCATCGACTAATCAAGGGGGGGGGGGACTTCAACTGTATACAGGATCCAAAGACGGACAGATCAAACCCCAAAACGGGGAAAACCTCAAACATGGCAAGGGAACTCAGTCACTTTATGGAGCAGATGGGAGCAGTGGACCCCTGGAGGTTCGCCCACCCGGGGGAGAAAGAATTCTCCTTCTTCTCCCCAGTACACAACGTATACACCAGAATTGACTTCTTTGTGGTGGGGAAAACGGTGCTTCCAGGGATAGATAAAGTGGAATACTTTGCAATTGTGATATCAGACCACGCTCCACACTACATGGACGTGCGGCTAGAGACGCAAAGAGCCCAGCGCCCCACATGGAGGTTGGACGGTGCCTTACTAGCTGACAAGGCCTTCAGCGAAAGGATAGTGCGGACCATAGCAGAGTACAAGGAGAATAACCAAAACGGGGAGGTCTCACCCTCCACATTCTGGGAAGCACTTAAGGCCGTACTAAGAGGGGAAATCATTGCCTTCAAAGCGCAAAGAGATAGGGAGGAAAGGGTGGCTAGGCAGAAGCTGGTCGACTCCATACTGGAGGTAGACCGTAAATACTCCGAGGCCCCGACCGTAGAGCGCCTGGCGGAGAGGAAAGAACTACAAAGGAACTTTGACCTGCTCTCCACCAGAAAAGCAGTGCACCAACTCCGCCAGGCGTGCGGGACCCTGTACGAACACGGAGACAAAGCCAGCCGCCTGTTGGCACACCAGCTGAGAAATCAGGCAGCCACCAGAGAAATTGCGCAAATCAGGGGTACCGGAGGCACGTTGGAAACAGAACCAGAGAGGATTAACAAAACCTTCATGGCCTTCGACCAAGAGCTGTACACCTCAGAGCCCCCAACGGGGAAGGCTGGGATGAACCGGTTCCTTGATGGACTGGACATACCAGTCATGGGAGAGGGCAGAAAACGGGACCTGGAAGCACCACTAGCTCTGGGAGAGATCATGGGCAGAATTAGCTCCATGCAGACGGGGAAGGCTCTGGGACCGGACGGATTCCCAGCGGACTTCTGCAAAAAATTTGCGACAGCGCTGGCCCCGCACCTGCGGGAGATGTTCACAGACTCGCTAGCAAGGGGCACACTGCCACCCACTTTAGCACAGGCCTCAATCTCGCTGATACCTAAGAAAGACAAAGACCCAACGGAATGTGGGTCATACAGACCCCCATCTCACTGCTGAACGCAGACGCCAAAATACTGGCCAAAATCCTAGCCAAAAGGCTAGACGACTGTGTACCCGAAGTAAACGCAGAGAACCAGACGGGCTTCGTCAAAGGTAGATAGCTTACATCGAACATCAGGCGCCTGCTGAACGTGATAATGACCCCCTCCGGGGAGAGAACACAAGAGGTGATCGTCTCCCTGGATGCAGAAAAGGCCTTCGACAGAGTCGAATGGAAATACCTCAGAGAGGTACTGGAGCGGTTTGGGCTTGGAACAGGGTTCACCGCTTGGGTAAAGCTCCTATACAACACTCCCATGGCGAGAGTACGGACCAACAATACCAACTCCCAATACTTCCAGTTGCACAGGGGCACCAGACAAGGATGCCCACTGTCCCTGCTGCTGTTCGCACTAGCAATCGAACCGCTAGCAATCGCGCTCAGGGCAGCAAAAAATTGGAGGGGGATCCGAAGGGGAGGCAGAGAGCACAGAGTCTCACTCTATGCAGATGACCTGCTCCTTTACATCTCGGATCCACAGGGCAGCATGGGCGGAATCATTGCGCTCCTGAAAGAGTTTGGAGCCTTCTCGGGCTACAAACTCAACATGAGCAAAACTAAGATCTTCCCAGTACATCCGCAGGGGGGGGGAGGGGGGGGGGGGGCAGCACTAAAGGGGCTGCCGTTCAAACAAGCCCAACACAAATTCCGCTACCTGGGGATCCAAATAGCCCATGACTGGAAAGGGATCCACAAATGGAACCTCACCAGTCTGACGGAGGAAGTAAAAAAGGACCTGCAAAGATGGAACACACTCCCACTCTCCCTCGCGGGGAGAGTCCAGACGATCAAAATGAACGAAAAATCGGGAGGGCCGTCGTGAACTCGGCCGAGTCCACGACGGCCTCGGAGGCCGCTCCTCGCCCCCTATTCTCCCCTCCTGACGGGGCTAGGAGCGGCCCTCCGTAAATCTCGGCCGCGGGGGCGTCGCGCCGAGAATGACGCGGCCGGCGTGCTTAATGACGTCAGCCGCGCATGCGCAGGTTGGCCGGTTCCAACCCGCACATGCACGGCTGACGTCATTACGCTGACGGCACGAACCCGCACATGTGCGGTGGCCGTCTTTCCCATCAGCCGCCCCGCAAGTCGTGGCTGCTAGTTCTTGCGGGGCGGCGGAGGGGAAATAGTGCGTCCGATTTGGACGCCGGCCCGACGATCGGTGGGCACCGATCGCGGGCCTGTCCCCTCCCGAGCACAGTCGTGGTGCTCTTTCCTTTCTAGGCCACCTACAAGTCCCAAACGGGCTTCTCACTCACGATTCACGATGGCAGCGACCAGGTGTGTTTGCCGCCATCGTGAAATGGCCGCGAACGACAGGCCGCTCGGAGAATCGCCGTTCGCCGTGAAAAATGGCGAGCGCCGATTCTTCCGGGGGGGGGGGGGGGGGGGTGGGGGGGTGGGGGGTGAGAATCATGGGGGGCGCGAGGGGGGTGTGAATTTTGTCGGGGGGCCCTCCCGCGATTCTCCCACGCCACATGGGGAGCGGAGAATCGCGCCCGTCACCTTTGGACTGTGGGAGCAAACCAAGTACTCAGAGGAAATCCACGCAGACACAGGGAGAACGTGCAAACTCTACAATGACAGTCACCCGAGGCCAGAATTGAACCTTGGTCCCTGGTGCTGTGAAGCAGCAGTGCTGACCCCTGAGCCACCGTGCCGCCCATTGGTTTAGAAATCGGGCAGAGTATCACTCTACATCAGCATATTCGCTCTATTCAGCCCAAAGCAATTTTTCATGGGCTGGTCTCACAAAAGGATACGGCAGCTTCTAAAATGGAAAAAGAGGAACTCCAAAGTTTAATTGGGCATCTGAATTGGTTAGCTAGACAAACAAGACCGGACACCAGTTTTGGAACTAAGCACAAAAATGAATGGTCCCAAAGGTGAAGAAATTCTTCGAGCAAGTAAACATTGGTGAAATTAAAATTGGAGAGTGTTTGAAAATGCACATCTTTACATGATATTAGACAACTGAAACTGATTCTTTATAGTGACGCATCTGGTGCCAACCCTGTGCTGGCTTTTTGAGTGTAAAATAAAATTTTTAATTGAACACATTATCCGTGAACAGTACCTGTAAAGTGTCACATAGACAATAAGACCCTTTGGGAGAATGTCCACTCCACAAGAAAGCATCAATGAAAAGAGACTATGGATTGACATTGCGAGCACGAAACAGATGATAGAAAATGGGGAGATTGACAAGGTCAAGTGTCTTAATAGCAGTTACCAATTATCTGACTCACAAAAAAAGGGGCTAGTTTGAAGAGGTTATTAGAAATTGTGAAGAGGGATGTCTATTCCTTTAGGAAGAGAATGTGAGATGGATAATAAAATTAACAAAGAAATTGGGAATTAGGGTGTATTTATTGTAGAAAAGAAAATATATACATTTGTGTTCTGGTAATTAACGTCAAAAATCGTCTTTTGCTTTAAGAGGGGAAACCTGTGAGGAAAGTGTTAATCGCCTCGAGTGGTAAATTAGAATTGGAGTTTAATTATTTAATAGATCACACTTATTATTTGATGGACTGTGCATATATAAAGAGGATTCAAGTGGAATTGTGGTGGTAGATGAAGAGTGATTGTAGAATACAATAAAATTGGAGTTGAACAGATCAAAACTTACTTTCCAGTTTTTTATTAGAGAGGTACCATCGGAGCTTAACATTCAATAGCGGGATTAATAGATTTTAGTTAGCAAGAGATTCAAAGATGGGTAAATGGAGTTGAGTTACGTAAGATCAACCATGATCTGATTGAATGGTGACACAGGCTCAAGGGACTCAATGGCCTTCTCCTATGTTCCAGTATAAATAGGAGTCCACTTCCTCTTAGTGTACAATGCTGATGCCAGTCTGACAGCAGTAAAATACAGTAGAATTAAATCCTTGATTGCATAATGAAAGCCAAATACTGCACACGCTGGAGATCTGAAATAAGACAAAAAGTGCTGGAGAAATTCAGCAGGTCAGGCAGCATCTGTGCAAATGTAGTCCACCGTATTTGCTGCTCACAATGCACTCCAATCTACACTGGAGAAGCCAAACACAGATTGGGTGATCACTTTGAAAAACACCTAAATTTAGTCCATAACCATAACCCTGTCGCATGCCATCTCAATTCACCACCTTGCTCTCAAGCTCACATTTATGACCGTGGCCTGCCACTTTGTTCCAATAAAACCAACTTTGGAACAATACCTGATTTCCCGATTAAGCACTTTACTGCCCGCTAGACTTAACACTGAATTCAGCAACCTCAGACTATGAACTCTCTCTTTCATTTTGTATTTATTTTCCCAGTGCCTGTCTATGTCTTGTTCCCATGTTTTGCTTTCAGACAGCCCTGGCTTTTGTTCTGCTATTAACACATTCTGCTATTTTGCATTCAGACAGCACTGACCGTTATCCTGTTATTAACACCTACTCTTAATCAGTGCTCTCTTCCTTTACTACTACCATTGCCACTCTCTTTTGTTCTTGACGTATTTGTAATTTAATCTCACCCACCCTCCCACCTATTCTTAACCTTCCCTCTTTGCTCCACCGGACCCTCTCCCCTTTGCAACAGCATAAAAGCCTCACATTCCTGCCTCCCATCAGTTCTGTTGAAGGGTTGCACTGGAATCGAAACTCTGTTTCTCTCTCCACAGATGCGGCCAGACGTGCTGAGTATTTCCAGCACTTCTTACTTTTATTCATTAATTGCATGGTGAAATTATAGACCAATGGTAATTACCATTGGTATTGCACCACAATCAGTGGTAATTTATGGCTATGCCTGGCAAAAGTATATTGCTGCAACTGCACATGTGATAATTCCAGCAAATAGCTACTTTTCCCTGAAAGATACTTTGGTATTCTGTTGCTATTTAACAGGAGCAAACATGAGAATCCCAGTGGTACTCAACCAAACACATTTTTGTGCATTAATAAACACATTGGCCTCTAGCCTTTGTGCTTTTGTGAGCGTGAGCCATTTATTGCCTTGTACACTCTGGGATTCTTAGGCTTATTAATTAATCACAATGCTAATAAACATGAAAGACACATTTGTCTGTTAGAGCAATTCCCAATTCTCAGATCCCTGCAGGCCGCCAATGCAAAATAGTCCAAATACTCAAATATTTGGAGGAAGGGGAGATTGTGGATAGAGGTTTGTTTCGCTTAATACTTCACTTTGGGTGTTCTCGGCCCCAACAAAATTACATAGGATAGCTCTGTCAAATGCTTCTTTGTGTTGGTGATGCACCTAGCATAACATTGGAAACTTACATAAACTGTTTAATATTTGATTTCCAGCAAGATTCGAAGCATCCTGGCCTGAGGGACTTGGCATGTCACAGCCTGCTTTTTTTTCAAGGAAAGCTGGAGGCAGCCACTGGTTTTTCTGCAGATGAATGAGGAAAACATTTTCATGTAGATCGTGTCTTTCATGATCTCAAGACATTTCAAAGCACTTCACAGTCAGTTTGCACATACAGCAATGTGGCAAATAATCTGCTTTAGTGATAAGAACATAAGAACATAAGAACTAGGAGCAGAAGTAGACTGTCCGGCCCTTCAAGCCTGCTCCGCCGTTCTATAAGATCATGGCTGATCTTTTCGTGGTCTCAGAACCATTTACCTGCATTCTCGCCATATCCCGTAATTCCTTTATTTTTCAAAAAAACATCTACCCTATCTTTAAATATATTCAATGAAGTAGCGTCTACTACTCCTTTCGGTAGGGAATTCCATACTTTAACCACCCTCTGAGTGAAGAAGTTCCTCCTTGATTCAGTCCTAAATCTGCTCCCCCTAATCTTGAGTCTATGCCCTCTTGTCCTACTTTCATCTACCAGTGGAAACATCCTTTCTACTTCTTTCTTATCCATTCCCTTCAAAATGTTATATGTTTCTATTAGATCCCCCCTCAACCTTCTGAATTCCAGTGAATATAATCCCAATCTACTCAGCCTCTCCTCATACGATAACCCCCTCAACTCCGGAATCAGCTGAGTGAACCTCCTCTGCACCCCCTCTAGTGCTAGCACATCCTTTCTCAAGTGTGGAGACCAAAACTGCACACAGTACTCCAGGTGTGGCCTCACCAGCACCTTGAACAACTGCAACATTACCTCTCTACTTTTAAACTCAATCCCCTTCGCAATGAAGGACAAAATTCCATTTGCCTTCCTAATTACTTGATGCACCTGCAGACCAACCTTCTGTGACTCATGCACAAGTACACCCAGGTCCCTCTGCATAGCAGCATGCTGCAGCTTTTTACCATTTAAGTAATAATCCGTTCTATTGTTACTCCTACCAAAATGCACGACTTCACGCTTATTGACATTATACTCCATCTGCCAGACCTTTGCCCACTCACTCAATGTGTCAATGTTCCTCTGTAAGGTTTTACAGTCCTCAGTACACTTTGCTCTGCCACACACCTTCGTGTCATCTGCAAACTTGGATACCTTACACATAGTTCCCAACTCCAAATCGTCTATATAAATTGTAAATAATTGTGGTCCCAACACCGATCCCTGAGGCACACCACTCGTCACTGATTGCCAGCCAGAATAGCACTCATTTATTCCCACTCTTTGTTTCCTGTTAGACAACCAATCCTCTATCCATGCCAGTACTCTACCTTTAACACCATGCATCCTTATCTTATGCAGCAGCCTCTTGTGCGGTACCTTGTCAAAGGCCTTTTGGAAATCTAGGTACACCACATCCACTGGGTCCCCTTTGTCTACCTTGCTCGAAATGTCTTCATAGAATTCCAAGAGATTCGTCAAGCATGACCTGCCTTTCATGAATCCATGCTGCATCCGTTCAATGGGACAATTTCTATCGAGGTGCCCTCCTATCTCTTTCTTGATAATAGACTCAAGCATCTTCCCCACGACAGAGGTTAAGCTAATCGTTCTATAATTCCCCATCTTTTGTCTACTTCCCTTTTTAAACAGTGGCGTCACATTTGCTGTTTTCCAATCCTCTGGGACTGCCCCAGTGTTCAGTGAATTTTGGAAAATTACCGCCAGTGCATCTGCTATTACGCCAACCATCTCTTTCAGTACCCTGGGATGCATTCCATCAGGGCCAGGAGACCTATCTATCCTGAGCTCCATTAGCTTGCCCAACACTTGCTCTTTCGTGATAGTAATGGTTTCCAGGTCCTCACCTACCTTCTTCGCTTGGACAATTGTTGGCATGTTATTAGTGTCCTCCACTGTGAAGCCCGATACAAAATATTTGTTCAATGCCTCCGCCATTTCATCATATCCCATAACTAAATGACCACTCTCATCCTCTAATGGACCAATGTTTATTTTAGCCACTCTTTTTAGTTTTATATAATTATAAAAACTTTTGCTATCTGTCCTTATACTCTGTGCCAATTTTTTTCACGTTCTATCTTACTTTTCTTTATGGCTCTTTTCGTGGCTTTCTGCTGACCTTTAAAGTTTCCCCAATCTTCTAGTTTCCCGCTGATCTTGGCCACTTTGTAAGCCTTCTCTTTCAATTTGACAGCCTCATGTATCTCCTTAGACACCCATGGTAGATTACCTCTTTTCTTACAATTCTTCCTTCTCACTGGAATATACTTTTGTTGAGCACTATGAAAGATTTCTTTGGAAGTACTCCACTGCTCCTCAACTGTCCTACCAAAAAATATTTGTTTCCAGTCTACTTTAGTGAGGTCCTTCCTCAGCCTATCGTAGTCCCCTTTGTTCAAGCATAGGACCCTGGTATTGGATTCTATCATCACACTCTCCATCTGTATACTAAATTCAACCATGCTGTGATCACTCCTCCCAAGAGGATCCCTAATGATGAGGTCATTAATTATTCCTGCCTCATTACCCAGGACCAGATCTAGGATAGCTTGCTCTTTCGTTGGTTCCATTACATATTGTTCCAGAAAACTATCCCGGATACATTCAATGAACTCCTCTTCAAGGCTACCCTGACCGAGCTGATTTGACCAATCTATATGCAGATTAAAATCTCCCATAACTGCTGTACCCTTTTCACAGGCATTAGTTATCTCTTCATTTACTGCCCGTCCCAGTGTGATGCTATTATTTGGTGGCCTATAGACTACACCTATCAGTGTCTTTTTCTTCTTAGAATTTCTAATTTCTACCCAAATGGATTCAACCTCATTCTCCATAAAACCTATATCATCCCTCAATGCCACCCTGATGTCATCCTTGATTATTAGTGCTACTCCACCTCCCTTACATACCTGTCTATCCCTCCGAAACGTCTGCTACCCCTGGATATTTAACTCCCAGTCGTGACCATCCTGCAACCATGTCTCCGTAATGGCTATCAAGTCATATTCATTTACGATGATTTGTGCCGTTAATTCATCAACTTTGTTACGAATGCTACAAGCTACAAGCTACAAGTGCATCATGAGATGTCCTAAGTTATCCTTCCTTTTTGCTTCATTCCTAGTCTGCCTTGAACTTAAACCCACCTGCACACATGCTAACCTGCTGCTTATCCTTCCATTTAACTCCCTACTCCCTGTCATTTTCCCTTTCCCTTCCCCCCGATTCAGAAGTTTAAAGTCCTACTGGCCACCCTATTTATCCTTTTCGCTAGAACACTGGTTCCAGATCGGTTCAGGTGGAGTCCGTCCCAACGGTACAGATCACCCCGGTTCCAAAACTGGTGCCAATGCCCCATGAAATGGAATCCCTCTTTCCCACACCAATCCCTTAGCCACGTGTTTACTTCCCTAACTTTCTTATCCCTATGCCAATTAGCACGTGGCTCGGGCATTAATCCGGAGATTATGACCCTCGAGGACCTGTTCTTCAATTTCCTTCCTAGTGCTTGATAATCCCCAAACAGGTACTCCACCCTAGCCTTGCCTATGTTGTTAGTCCCAATGTGGACCACAACAACTGGATCCTCCCCCTCCCGCTCCAGTATCCTTTCAAGCCGGTCGGAGATGTCCCGCACTCTGGCACCGGGCAGGCAACACACCATGCGGGACTCCCTATCCGGCTTGCAAAGGATACTATCTGTCCCTCTAATTATAGAATCCCCTATAACAACTACTTGTCTTTTTGCTCCCCCCTCTTGAATGGCCTTTTGCACCACGGTGCCATGGTCAGCTGGCTCATCCTGTCCACAGCCCTTTTCCTCATCCGCACAGGGAGCAAGAATCTCATACCTGTTGGACAAGGTCAAGGGCTGAGGCTCCTGCACTCCTGAACTCCGAATCCTCCTACCTGCCTCACTTACAATCACACCCTGTTTTTCCTGAACACTTACTGAATTTGAATTACTTAATCTACCAGGTGTGACTGCCTCCTGAAGCAAAACATCCAGGTAACTCTCCCCCTCCCGGATGTGCCACAGAATTTGAAGCTCAGACTCCAGATTATCAATTCTGATCCGGAGTTCTTCCAGCAACCAACACTTGCTGCAGATGTGGTCACTGCCGTTCACAATGGGATCAGCCAGCTCCCACATCATACAGCTACAACACATCACCTGTCCAGCCATCTCTACTTATTTAATTCATGTTTACAAATTTATGTTAAATAATTTCTAGTACTTCTCTGCTAAATAAAAAGCTTAATTCAACTACTATAATACTCAATAATAAACTTATACCAAATAAGAGTTAAAAAAAAACTTTACCTTATCAAATTGGTTAGAGGAGGAGGGCGGGTGGGAGACACTACACGTGTAGTGTCTCGGGTTTAGCCGCCGCCCAAATATGTTGAATGAACAGAAAATATTGGGCAGGAGAAAACCTGTCTGCTGTTCTTGGAAATAGTGGGTGAGATTCTCAGTTTCAGTGACTAAGTGCTGATGCCGGGACTGAATCGCGGGTGTTTGAATGTCACGATGGCCGCGCCAGTCCCGGAGCTAATGGGCCAACACCGGCACCACGTGGAAGTAGTGCGATTCCAACGCACACCGATGATCGCCGTGGTCGGATTTGGCACTCGAGAGCCTGACAAGCTGGATATAAGCTTCCCACACAATCTCATTCCAGCCAGGAAGATACCACCCTGAAGAGCCGATGCAGAGCTGGAGACACTGCTGGATGTCGTGGAGGAGATGAGGGACACAATGTTCCCCAGGGTGGGGGGTAGCTGCCACCCGCAAATGTCAATCATGTTGCAGGTGGCAGAGGCCATATGTGCAGTGGGCCCCCTGTCAGAACCGGGCATCATTGAAGGAAGAAACTGCACGACATCCTCAGGGCAGCCAGAGTGAGTCACCAACTCTGTGCCCCTGGCACCACCCCTTCCCACACTCCCCACGCCTATCACCAACCCTTTCCCCTTCATGTGGTTCCCACCAGGCGGAATGGTAGGCAGCACTGGGTGAGGATGGGCAACCCCCCGGGCCAGCCAGTGTGAGTCACCACCACCACCATTATTTAAGGTGGTGATGAGCAGACATGTCAGCATGGGTAGTACTCCCGCACCCAACCGTGTCCAACGTGCTGCCTGCAGGCCCTGGCTTGTGCTGCAGACCCTGCCCCCACACGTCTCACCCTTCCATTCTGACCCACACTCTCAGCCATTCCCATGACACTTTGCCCACCACACTGCAAGCCTGACCCCATCAGTGCCTGGCAACGGGGAGGGCCTCTAACCCCGCCACCCGTCCCTGCAAGCAAGCGTACAGATGATTGGCGCTAACCATGCCGACGGTGTGTTCTGTGGACCCTGGGCCCTCCTGTGGGGTGTACTCTGGGGGGTCATCCTAGGGTGGTCATACCCCGCCAGCAGGATGGCATCAGATGAGGGGGAGTGGGCGCAGTGCTCCACTGACTGGCAGCATGCTTGCTGGCATGCACACTGCCAGGGGTCATGGATGGGGCTCAGCCAGGGGGTGGGCATCTGTTGGAACCTTAGATGCCCTGCGCTGTGGTTCATTTGTGTGGTGCTCAGGCTGTGCCTATAAGTCTGGGGTCAGCATGGATGGGGGCAGGGGTGCAGTGAGCAGCCAGGGGTTGGTATTGTGGGTGGGCTAGATGATGGTGTCACTGGTGGGACATCTGCCCTATGAGGGAAGGTACTGAAGGCCTGGTGCATTTCCCCTGCAGTGGGGCGACACACCATCAGCTGGGTGTACTGGTTTGTGCCAACACCTGGTGGGCCACGGGCTGCACTGGATCACACTCACCCCATGGATGGGCTGGCTGGTGTCTATGGGCTTTTAGTGGGGGGGTGGCCTGGGAGGGAAGGTGTGCACCCATATAACTGGAGGCACTCTGGAGACCCAGGTTCAAATCCTGCCATGGCAGATAGTGAAATTTGAATTCAATAAAAAAAAAATCTGGCATTAATAGTCTAATGATGATGATGAAACCATTGTCGATTGTCAGAAAAATAAACCCATCTGGTTCACTAATCTCCTTCAGGGAAGGAAATCTGTCATCCTTTCCTGATCTGGCCTACATGTGACTCAAGATCCAGGGCAATGTGGTTGACTCTTAAACGCCCTCAGGCATGGGCAATAAATGCTGGCCTAGCCAGCGACGCCCACATCCCATGAACAAAAAAACCCCCCAAAACTTCCTGAGTGCTGCAGTGGAATGTCAGCCGAGATGTAATCGCTTCAGTAGGCCTGGAACCTACAAACCTGTGTCTGAGAGGCAAAAGAGTTATCCCTGCAATGATGGCTGGTACCTTACATTTCATACGCAGGGATTGATGATCTAGATTCTTCCTTTTGAATTGATCAGTCAATACAAGGAACCTCTCTTCCTGTATCAATGTAGAAGATTTCCTGGAAAAGGAATCAGGCTGTCAGACAAGTGGGAATATTTCTAGGCTGTTGAGGCAAGCTTGAAGGTGGAAGGAGGAGGGATAATTAGGGGGATGGGATGGTGATCTGGGTTATCCAATGTGCAGCCGCTTCTCCCAAAAGTGGTTTGTGGATAATGTCAGCCGTCTTCCTGGCTGCAATATTGAATTTGCTAATGTGTCCATTACCAGCCATTTTCCCTGGAAAATTTGATTTTACTACCGGGGTCCATCGTGGGTCCATAACTTGTCACCTCACAGGGGTGAGTACGCAGAAAATACCCATCACAAGTAGAATTCCATCTGAGCTTTAAATGGGCTTTAAATTAAGCCTGGAGCAATAATATCTCATTGTCATTCTTGTCACAGATAGCACACAGGTGAAGGAATGCCTGTCAGCTCCTTCAGCCTGAAATCACATTGGGTTTGCTCTGCCCTATTTGTTTCTGTGGTGACTTGGGACAACACTGCAGAATTCCAGTAATAACAAAAGAGGTTATTAATGAAAGGCAAAAGCTGGTGTATAAACAAGCACAGAACACTAAAGGAGGGGTCTTAGGCTCTCTCGCTCTGGGTCCACAATACCCGGGCCTCTGCTCCCAGGGCCCCAAGCTGCTCCCAGACGATTGGCCCCGAGCTGGTCACATGGGTCACCACACCCATCCCCATAAAGGGTCCACGCCAGATCCCTCATTACATTTTGCACCATAACTATGTGTAGATGCTAGATACATAGTATTAAACAACTATATACATAGTACAAAACATCAGGAGAGAGAGAGTTGATCAGCCCAGGGATCTGCGGGGACCTCCGCCAGCATTTGTTACCCATCCTTAATTGCCCTTGCACTTAGTGGCTTGCTGGGCCACATCGGGGGGGGGGGAGGGGGGTGGGGGGGGGGGGGGGGGGGGGACATGGGGGGTGGAAGGTAAGAGTTAACTGCATCCCTGTATGGGTCTGGAGACCAGATCGGCTTAGGACAGCAGATTTCCTTTCCTGAAGAACATTAGTGAACCAGATGGGTTTTTATAACAATTGCCAAAGATTTCATGGTCATCATTAGACTTATAATTCCAGATTTGAATTGAATTCAAATTTTGCCATCTGCCACAGTTGGATTCGAACCTGGGACCCCAGAGCATTCCCCTGGGTGTCTGGATTACTAGTCTTGTGACAATACCACCAAACCACCCCCTGTCCTGGACATCTGCATAGCTGGCTGGGTCGACTCAGGTGTGCTCGCCTCCCTCTACTCAAGAACATTCACAGGAATGTCGACAACACAAGTGGGACTCATCTGTTCTGGAATGGGGGTCGCAACTGTTGGGTCTGGTCAAAATTGAGGGCTCGTCTGGGATCTTAATTATAATTTCTCATTTGGCTTGGGGTTATTGAACTGAAATACAGTGAGTGTGAGTGGAATAATTTCATTTTTTCAGGGTTTGGAATTTAAATGGAGTGACTGGAGATGGCTCTTTCAGTTGGAAAGAATTTCCGGTTATGGGAGCGATTGATCAGGATGGTTTACAAAGCGAGACTAAAGCAAAACTTTTGTATTTGGTGTATAAGCGGCAGTTGACCTTATCAAAGGAGGTGAGGGAGGTCGGGATAATGCAATCCAGCGGGGAATTGAACCTGGGCCCTGGTGCTGTGAAGCCACAGTGCTAGCCACTTATGCCACTGTGCTGCCCAGTGGCAGTTTTTAATATACATTAGTGAGTTTCTCTGGGTGTGCAGGGCACAATTTTGAAACTTATGGATATCATGAAACTTAAGTCTGCAAACAGTAAGGGAGATAGCAAGATACTTCAAAAGGACGGAGACAGGTTGGTTGATTGGGCAGAAATAGCAAATACAGTTCAACACAGGAAAGTGTGAGATGATGCATGTTGGTAGGAAGGATTGAGAGAGATAATTCATGTTAAATGGTAACATTTTAAATGGGATGCAAGAACACAAAGATCTGGTGGAGTTTGTGCACAAACGTTTTCAGAAGACTTGACAGGCTAAAAATATAGATAACTAAGCAGAAGGAATCTGAGCCTTTATAAATAGATGGTAAGAGTGCAAAAGTCAGCCAGTAATGCTCAACCTATATAGAACACTAGTTTTCAATGCTGGACTTCAAACCTGAGGAAGGACATGCAGGATTTCAAGAGGTACAGAACATATTTACTGGAATGATTCCAGGGATTAAGGATTACCTTTCTGTGGATAGACAAGATAAGTTAGGATTGTTCTCCTCAGAGCAGTGAAAGCTGAGTGGAAATTTGATAGGAGGTGTTTGAGATTCTGCAAAGTTTAGATCGAGTAAATAAAGAGAAACTGTTTAAATGGCTGAAGGTCAATAATGAGCAAAGGAACTCGAGGCTGCAGAAGGAAAGATATTGTTCCATGAATGGTTAGGGTTTGGAATGCATTGACTTACGGAGTGGTGAACATACATTGAATAACAGCCTTCAAAAAGGAATTGATAAATATAGTTCAAGGAGACAAAATCAGAGGGCAATGTGCAAGGACATCAAAAGAACCAATCATGGTTATTATGGATTTAAAAAATATGTTTTGAGGGAAATATTGTGTTAATCTGTAAAAAAAAAAGGCTGTGTGTGAGTGCTTGTATGTGTGCGTAATTAATTCAATTACGCAAGGAAAGGTAAATGGAGACAGCTTGTCTGGAGAGTTTAGAAATGAAAAGGAGTGGAGATGCCACATGCATGCATTTGAAATGAAGCTAAAGTGGTGACGTGGATTTCCACGTACATATATAGGGTTTAGAAATTTGCATTAGGAGATGGATGGCGAATCGGCTTTTCAGCTGTTAAGTTTCAAAGGGGAGTAAGAAGCTTTTACAATGTGTACAAGTTTCATAAGTAAACAAGGGAAGTTTGTTAAATGTTATTTAATCTGAAAGTGGAGGCCTTAGAAAAATAGGAAAAATATTATACTTTGGAAAAGCTGAGTTCAACGAAGTGTTGAGAACAACAGAAACAAAGATGAAAGGGAAAACAGATATTTAAAGAGAGATATTAAGCTGAATATTAAGCTGAATTGGCATTTTGTGGGACAACATCCTGGAAACAGCTGCGAGGATATGTGAAGTATGAAGCAGCTGTCCAAAAAACCATTTATGCCTTTGATGTCTTTGATTTTAGAAAACAGCATTGTTTCTGAAGTCTTTTGAGTTTCCACAGCAGAATGGGAGTGAGGTTGAGATGTCATGTGGTTTGACTTTACTAGTGCAACAGCAGTTTTGACTTGGGTAATATTGTAGATTGATAGTTAAACATTTATAAGGGAGTATCGCCTGGAAAGTATTTATTTGTGAGCTTGGCCAAGGCAGCTTTTGGGGGGGGGGGGTTGTCTTGTAAGACTATTTTAACTGTGTAATCTTGTGTGTTTATGTTTTCTTTTCTTCTTGTTACTAAATCTTTCAATTTTTTAAATCCCCAAAGTGTTAATGGAATTCTATGCTGCTGAGATCAGCAGGTCTCTTCTTGTTGTCAGAGTACAAAAAAAGGCTATTGTCTGTAAGATAAATTTCCCTCTGGGATTTTACTTGCTCAGCAATTAATATCTGCTACTGTCATAACACTAGACAGATTTGAGGGGCTAAGTGGACTATTCCTGTGTTGTACTATTCCACGATTCTATGAAATTGTGCAGAAACCTATGTCGATTTGCAACTCACTGGATATCTTTCTCTGCACAAGTTGCTGGCCAATTTTCATACTGTGCATCGGTGAAATGTTGTTACTTTGTCAGCAAAATCAGGATCATTGTTTTGCTTACGTTAAATATGTTAGTTTTCACTTGATTTCCTTCCTACATTTTTCACGGGGAGGAACAATGAAATAAGAATATGTTACCTTGTACAATTTTAGCTAGTGGATGGTTTGCAGGTATGTGCGTGGAGTTCCCAATTGATTCTGAACATGTGCCCACATTTGTGTTTCTGCTACCAAAGAACAACATACTTACCCATGATTGCACATGCAAATAAAAGCATGCACACTTGTGCATACAGGCAAACAGACATGCATTCTCACGTACATACAAACACAATCCAACCACTTCTTGTTACATCCGTAATTAATGTAATGGGAGGATTTTATTTCCAAATCTATCCTAATGGCATCACAAAATATTCAACCTTCTTATGTTAACTATTTGGGGGAAGCTGATAGCATACTGGTAATGTCACTGGATTAGCAATCCAAAGGCCCAGGCATAGTGGTAATGTCACTAGATTAGTAATCCAAAGGCCCAGGCATAGTGGTAATGCACTAGATTAGTAATCCAAAGGCCCAGGCTAATGCTCCACGGCATGGGTTCAAATCCTACCTTGGCAACTGGTATAATGTAAATTTCATTAATAAAATTTGCAATTGATATCTAGTTTCAATAATGAAATCTAGTTTCAATAATGGTGACCATAAAGTTATCATTGATGTAAAAACCCATCTCATTCACTCATGTCCTTTAGGGAAGGAAGTCTGTTGTCCTTCCCTGGTCTGGCCGTTGTATTACCCAGACCCACGGCAATCCTAACTACTTTCCGAGCTGGTCTAAACAGCCAATCAGTTCAAGGGAAATTAGGAGTGAAAAATAAATGCTGCCCTTGCCAGCAATGCCCACAACCCTTCAAAGGATATAAAAACTTAATTCTATATTGCATCAAAATACTAACAAGCTCTTAGAGATGTCAAAAATATCCTAAAATAGTAGTTACATCATTTGACCAGGTGCTTCGGATGTGCACCAAATAAATATTAGGTAAAGACTTCTAATGTATTTTCAGGACACAGATGATCTTTGGAAATGTCACAACTTATTTCTGCTGTGCTATCCGTTCCACTCAATGATGTATTTGACATTTCTATAATTTGACCTTGAAGCAATTTAAACTACTTTTGACAACGGTCTCCCTTGGCAAGCTATTCCAAAACACAATGACTGCCTGCTCAATGAAGTAATGAAGATAGATGAAATATTGGCTAATACATTTTTAATGTGCTCTTTTGCAACTGTAATTTGATACTTTGCATATGCATCAGACCAGCTGCCATTTTAGATTTGATACGCCAGGGTATGCAATTGTTAGAGTATATGGAAAAGGTAGACTGAGTCAACCATAAAGTGTTCCAGATACAGAAGTTGTAGTTGCATATAGGTCCAGATTTTTGGTGAGCATAATGATAAGGCTGACACCTACAGCACTCATTGTTATTAAAGTGTAAAGTGGACAGCAACTTAGTGACCATGGGTGGGATTCTCCGTTGCCTGACACCGAAATTGTGACCGGCAATCGGGCGGTGAATCGATTCCGACTCCAGAATCTCAACCAGCGCCGGTTTGACGGCGGTTTGCGATTCTCCGCCCCCTCCAAATCTGCGTCATCATGGTGCGTTTTGCACCATTGGCACCATTGGCACCTCATCGGCCAGCCCACCCACAATGCTCAGACCCCGATAGGCTGAGTTCCCAATGGCGCGGAACACGTGTGGTCTGAGCCGGCATGTCAGCTGCAGACTGTGTCCAGTGCCGCCACTTTCAGCCGGGTTCCTTGCCGTTGGCCGGGGTGGGGGTCATCTGCTTGGGCTTGGGGGACTGGTGGGAGGGGTGGCTCGGGGATGGCCAGGGGGTGGGCTGTGGGGTCGTGGTTGGCGGGTTACGTTTTGGACACAGCCAGCGCCATGTTTTTGGGCGTGACCGTCAAATCGTCATTTGTGCACATGCGCAGTCCGTGGCCATTCTCCGGCCATGATAACCCCTCACCTGCACTGGAATCGGTGAAAGGTTCATGCCGAATTGCCAGTCGTGAAACTCCCACGCATTCTCCGTTCGAGCCAGCACTTAACCGCAGAAATGGAGAATCCTGACCCATATATGCACAATTAAATGCAGGCATTCGGAAGAGGCTGTGTAATTATTCCTGTTCCTCAAAAGCTTCACTTTAACAATATATCGTTGAGAGACACTGCATTCAATCAGAAGGAATCGTGTAAAGTTATTTACTTATTAGGTACCCACTAAACATGTGAAAATAGTTAGGGCTTGCTCATTAAAGTGCTTGTGAATATATTGTAGTGTAATAAGTCTTATTATTTCCTAATAACCTCTCTGGCACTGAATACTTACTTTTACAAATGTGGGGTCTCATTCCTTCAGAATTTAATTACTGTTGAAGATTTTTTTGAAATGGTTTACCTTTTCTTCTGTTTCTCCCTCTTAAATGCATATTTCTTTCAATTTTTATTTTACTTTCAGTCATTGAATTAAATATTCTAATTCATACTTGCTAGTTTAGCCTCTGTATGCCTGAGTAAGCATTCTTCAATCTGATTGGTTAAAAAGGCACGCTGTTGCATGCCCTGTTCACACAGATCACAGGTCCCTAAATAGGCCACCAGGCTGTTTTGACTCTCTGATAGCAGCATGTTATTGTGTATAAGCCCACAGAAATTCTCTGGCCAAAAACAAGCAGATTCATAACTGTCTGCAAAATCTAAGCCCATTTTCTTACCACATTTTCCAGTTATATTTCAATGATTTTTGCTCCCAATGAATGTCTTTGAAATCAAACGATTTTTGCTATATAGGCAAAGTACAAAACATTTTGCAGGCATTTGTGAGGAAGAAGTGACAGAATACTGAGAGAATTCTTCAAGCCCTGGGATATTTATTGTCCATTGGAACAATTGGAACACATAGGTGATACTTTGGGTTAACAACAGGGAAGTAACTCCAATAATGCAACACTCTCTCAGGACCACACTTCAAGCTTATATTGGTCTCAAATTTTGAAGTTGGCCCTGACAAGTCTGTACTGAGTGCTGCTTTGGCTGGGTGAGAGTACATTTGAAGTTGGGTGGAAACGGGCCGGGATTCTCTGAAATCCCGGCCAAGTATTGACGTCGGCATCAAAACCGGTGCGAGCGATGCCAGGCGACAACGGGCCTCCAGACCGAGTCATTCTCCACATCCTCGGGGGCCAGCATGGCATATCTCCCATTCTACCATTACCACCCAGCCAGGGTATCAACCCCCGATTCAATAAAGAGTGCAGGACAGTGTGCCAGGAGCAACATCAGGCATACCGAAAAATGTGGTGTCAACCTGGTGAAGCTACAAAAAACATAATCAGCAAGTGATAAACAGAGCTAAGTGATTCTACAATGAAGAATCTAAGCTCTGCAGTTTTGTCACATCCATCCGTAAATGATCGTGAACAATTAAACAACTCGCTGGAGGAGAAGCATCCACAAATATCACCATCCTCATTGATGGAGGACCTCGGCACATATGTGCAAAATACAAGGCTGAGGCATTTGCAACAGTCTTCACCCAGACGTGCTGAGTGGATGATCCATCACAGTGTCCTCCAGAGGTCCGCAACATCACAGATGTCAGTCTTGAGCCAATACGATTCTCTCCATGTGATATCCAAGAAACAGTAGAAGGCACTGAATACTGCAAAGATTATGGGCCCTGACAATATCCCGGCAATAGAACTGAAGACTTGTGCTCTAGAATTTGCCAAACCCAGAGCCAAACTGTTCCAGTACAGCTACAATACTGGCATCTACCCGGCAATGTGGAAAATTGCTCAGCTGAGTCTTGTACACAAGAAACAGGACAAATTCAATCCAGCCAATTAACGCCCTATCAGTCCACTCTCCATCATCAGCAAAGGGATGAAGGAGTCATCAACAGTGTTATCAAGCAGCACTAACTCAGAAATAACCTGCTCACGGATGCTCAGTTTGGGTTCCGCCAGGGTCACTCAGCTCCTGATCTCATTACAGCCTTGATTCAAACATGGACAAAAGAGCTGAATGCCAGAGGTTAGATGAGAGTGACTGGGTATGGCATCAAGGATCAAAAATGGAGTCAATGGGAATCAGGGGAAAAGAATCTACATTGGTTGGACTCATACCTGGCACAAAGGAAGATGGTTGTGGTGGCTGGAGGTCAATCATCTCAGCGCCAAGACAGCACTAAAGTAATTCCTCAGGGTAGTGTTTTAGGCACTACAATCTTCATTTGCTTCATCAGTTATCTCCCTTCTATCATAAGGTCAGAAGAGGAGATGTTTGCAGATGATTGCACAATGTTTAGCACCATTTGCATTTCCTCAGATAATGAAGTAGCCCATGCCCAAATGCAGCAAGACCCAGATAATCCAGGCTTGGGTTGACAACGGCAAGTTACATTCGTGCCACACATATGGCACGCAATGACCATCTACTACAAGAAAAGATCTAGCCATCACTCCTTGCCATTGAATGGCCTTACCATTGCTGAATCCCCCACAATCAACATCCTGGGGGCTACCATTGATCAGAAACTGGACTGGACTAGTCATATTAATACTGTGGCTACCAATGTAGGTTAAAGGCTTGGAATCCTATGGTGAGTAACTCACCTCCTGACCCCCCCAAAGCCTGTCCACCATCTTCAAGGAACATGTCAGGAGTGTATTGGAATACTCTCCACCTGCCTGGATGAGTGCAGCTTCAACAGCACTCAAGAAGCTCAACACCATCCAGGACAAAGCAGCCCACTTGATTGCTCTCACTTCCATAAACATTCAAACCCTCCACCACTGAAGAACAGTAGCAGCCGTGTGTACCATCTACAAGATGCACTGCAGTAACTCACCAAGGTTTCTTAGACAGCACCTTGCAAAAAGCCCACAACTTCTACCATCTAGAAGGACAAGAGCAGCAGATACCTGGGAACACCACCACCTGTCGGTTCCTCTCCAAGTCACTCACTATCCTGACTTGGAAATATATCGCTGTTCCTTTACTGTCACTGGGGCAAAATTCTGGAACTCCCTCCCTAACAGCACAGCATGACCTCAAGGACTGCAGCAGTTCATGGAGGCAGTTCACCACCACCTTCAATTAGAGAAGGGCAATAAATGCTGGTCTAACCAGAAAGTCCCACATCCCGTTAATGGATTTTTAAAAAAGAGGGCTGGCCACCAGATTCCTCAGGCCCACATGATTCTCTCGTCCTCTTGTCCGGGAATCGCGTGGGTGAAAATCACTACTGGTATTTACCAGCATGGCCCTGACATGGTGGAGCTCGTGGTCGACCAAGGGTGTAACTCCTCAAGGGAATTGCACCCAAAGTCTATCCAATGGCCACCTTCCCACCACACAATGCAAGATCTGCCCACCCCCACCAGATGCCCCCCCCCCCCCGAGACCCGCTAAATAAGGGGAACCCCAAAATACCCCCTGGATAGTGGAGCCCCCAGAGCCCCCCGAATATGTGAACTCCCACCCTCCCCCAAAGACCCTGTGGATAGGGAGACACCCCCAGAGACCTTGTGGATCCAGGGGACTACAGAGATACCTGAATAGAGGGACCCCCAGACACCCCATGAATAGGGGGATCACCCCACAGATCTCCTGAATAGATAGATCCACCCCAGAGACACCCTAAATAATGGGACGCCCACAGACCCTCCCATAAAAGAGACCACTGCCTGAAGCGTAGAGAGCAGTCCAGAAAGGAGCAAGTGAAAACATTACTGTTGTAACACTCACCTGGGCATACAGCTACTGGCTCAGACAGAGGAAGCACCTTTGCTGGAAAGAGTAAACCAGTGGCTTGTGTTTAAATCTTCAAATCTTTGAGCTGCAATCCATTCATTCATTTCTCTTAGGGGCTGTGATTGACAGCTTCCACAGACACAGCTGTCAGCCTTGCTGCATTCATCATTTTCATGGTTCAGTAACTCTAAAGTGCTCTGACCACAATGTTTATAAACATCAACCACTTCAAAGATAGTTTAAGCTCACCTCTCCGCCTTCGAGGAACTCTCCTAATTGCGACGAGGCAGAGAAATTTGCCCATTGGAACAAAAAGTAAAGTCATGCAATTGCTACTTGGGTAAAAGTTAAAGCATCTCTGAACATACAAGAAAATGAAAAAGTGGAGGATACCAAATCAGAGTCATATTGGGTGTAGAAGGATCCAAAATGTATAGGAAACCCTCAAGTAAAGTCAGTTACAGCTGCCTCTTTAATCATTTTAGTTCAGGGTAAGGTAGCATTCCATGAAAGGGAGTCATGAGGAGTCACTTGAAACAAACTTAATTCCAGTATTTAAAGGGTTAGGGTTCAAAGGGCTGATTCAAGGATGGAACTTGAAGCAGTTGAGAGTTGAGAGCGAAGACGAATCATGAGAATGGCCTCAGGTCAGTTAAGGCAGTGTCCCACTTCAACGATGCCTCCTTTGATACACTGCTGGAGACAGTGAGGAGCCAGAGAGATAAACTATTCCCCCAGCAATAGGAAGAATAATCAATAATCTTCCCGAACGAAGGTGTGGTTGCACGCCACAGAAATCCCCCAGCGTTCCCAACAGAAATGGCCGGAGAATTGCCGGGTCTGTGGCTGCGCATGCACACGCCGATGACCTGCAGCAGTCGCTCCGTATAACATGGTACCACAATGCAGAAGTATTGTGCCATATCCCTGGATTCATGTATTAATTGTCAGAGAAAGTGAATATTAATGCACATTGGCCATCCTGGTAGGAGCAACGACACCGCCAACCCCCTTCCCAGTCTGCCTTGTCAGTACTACTCCATCACATCATTTCTCACACCCAGGTACCTTCTTTACTTTCTCTGCACTCTCACACATCCCCGCTTTTCCATCCACTACCACTCACCCTTACCCTTGTACAGGTTCATGCCTCTGTATGACTATTACCCCCACTAAATACTCCATCCATCTCAGTCACTCAAGGGTCTGCCCTCGCCCCGTTTCACGAGAAAAGAGCGCAAACCACAAAGAAAGGGAAGAGAAGTGGAGGCCCTCCACAGGTCATGTAGTTGACCAACTACAGAGGAGGAAGTGGTAGAGATCAGTGGTGTTGCAGTGTCCTTGGCGGTTGGAGACAGGGATCTCCCAGCTAACTAGAGGCAGAATCAAATATGATGCATACATACACATGTTGTACCACACTCATGTTGGCTTGATTTTTGCAATGTGAAAAGTAGGCTCATATTTATGAAGAAAACTTGCAATGTTTTTATCTTTCTCATGCTAATTTTGGGGCTGGATTCTTTGTTTCTGAGTCGAAGTGCTGATGCCAAAGGATAATCCGTGGACTTTCATGTCAGAACAATCGGCGCCACATCTGCACCGATTCTGCAACCAGTGAGGGGTGAACACTGGCACTGCATGGAACATCATCAAAACCCACAGAAAACGGTGCGGGAACTGCCTGATGGACACGCGCAGGGCTGACAAGCTGCAGCCGCGCTTAAACAATAAGCCCCCCACACACACTCTGATCGGGCCGAAAAGATGGGACAGGTTGTGTTGGAGTGTCCATACAACTGATGGGATGGCTGGGGCCAGAGGGCACCCAGGGGGATGCCCCGGGGGTCATCTATACGACCCAGGGCACCTGGGCTGTCAGCGGCATGCACAGCCGCATGGCTGCCTCGTTAGCTGCGGTAATGGTGTTGCCCGTCCACCCGACACTACAGCCCACCGCCTGGCCAACCCCCACTACTCCACCCAGCCCTGGCAGAAGCCTCCGGCCAATGGCACAGCTGTCGGCGTAGTATGTTGGCATTGGACACTGTTCGTATGCCCACGCTCTCTCAGCAGCCACCACGCCAGGTTCACAATTTGTGAGAGCACATGTGGACCGCGCAGTCGGAAACTCAGCCCATCCAAAGTGGAGAATCATGTGTGGGCCCACTAATAATATGCGAACGGTGTTTCAACTACACACGGCGGAGCATCGCGATTTGGAGTCAAACCGCTGCCTGCCGCAATTTCATCATCGGGAGCTATTCTCCGATCACACGCCCCCATTTCGGCGTCGGCCTATTGAGGATTCCGCCCCAGATCTTTTGGGCAGGATTCTCCATTGGCCGACGCCAAAATCATGAAACGCGATTGGACGGAGAATCGGGTCAGGCGCCAAAATTGCGGTCGGTGCCGATACAATAAACACAATTTGCATATCATTAGTGGGCCTGATTCAATATTCTTCAGGACCTCCTCCTTCTCCGATGGGCCGAATTCCCGACAGTGTAGTTCACGTGTGCTTTTAAAAATCGTAAAACTGCCGTGGTTGCTGCTGAGGAGAAAGAGTGGGTACGGTAAGTTCCAACATCGGCATAGTTTGCTGGCAGTTGTGCCGCAGGGCGGGGGGCTTCTGCCAGGGCCGGGGGCGAGTGGTGGATGTGGCCAGGAGTTGGGCTGTGGGGTTAGGGTGGATGGACATGGAACACCGTTACAGCAGCCGTTAAGGCAACCATGCAGCTGTGTATGCCGCTGACTTCCCACTGTGAACCTAATGGCATGGGTCATGTAGGTTTCCTCCCCAGGCCACACCCCTGGGTGTCCTCTGGCCCCAGCCGACCCATCAGTTGTATGGGCGCACTCCAGCACAGCCAGTGCCATCTTATTGGCTGGGATAAGTGTGTGTAGGGAGTCTAATGTGTGTGTGCGGCTGCAGCTTGTCAACCTCCTAAGTGTCAATCACAGACCGGCGAATCCTACAACGTTTTTCATTGGAATTGATCATGTTCCATGCGGCACCAGTGCTAGTGCCTTAACAATAACGGAATCAGTCCTCGTGCGGCGCCAGTTTAGCTGTTGTGAAAGTCCACAAATTCTGCGTTGGCTGGATTCTCCGATTTTGAGACTATGTCCGGAGGAACTGTCTAGTTTTACGATGAAAAAGTCAGCTCCGCCCCCGCATCGATGCTCTGCCCGGTGGGGGGGTGGGGGGCTAGCAGCCACACCACAGAAATCCCCCAGCATTCCCAACAGAAATGGCCGGAGAATTGCCGGGTCCGTGGCTGCGCATGCACACGCCGATGACCTGCAGCAGTCGCATCGTACAACATGGTGCCAGCCGTGCGCAGAGCTGGCTTGGCAGATAGTGCCCCCATGTAACCCCCCTGGCCACCCCCAGACCACTCCTCCACCAGTCCCACCAAACCCCGCCGAATTGCCCCCCCCCCCCCCTCCCACCCCCCCCAGCCAGTAGCCGTTTTGGAGGGGGCAGAGCGTCGATAAACAGGCGCCATGCCCGAATTCAGCATCTAAAGGGATTCTCCGCCCGATCACTGAATATGATTTAGGCGTCCGCAAGCAGAGAATCCTGCCTTTAGTCTCAGAAACGGAGGATCCTGTCCTTTATCACTGACAGGGCCTTCACACTTACTACAGGTATCCATGGATCTTGTAAACGATAAATTCGCAGAGATGTTTCCTGCAGAGGATGCACCATCACAGAATTCATGCTTATCATTCACCAACTCAGATACGCAGTGGGATTAGTTAAACAGTGAGTTGGATTTTCACCTTATGACTCCCTCCAGAAGTGAGAAAGAGCCGATACTGGTGACCGGCACAGTTGTGGAAATTCTGCCAGATTTAATTCCCACCTGCAGCTAAATTCATCCACACCTCCAAGCAAAAAAACACCACCTATTTAACTTTGTGTGAACTCTAGTGTAAAATGAGTGATGGAAAATCAACAGCCAGTTTAACATCAATCCCAATGTTATTTCCATTCACTTCAATGGAACAAAAATCACAAGAGGTTTAAAACCAGCTGTCATTTCCTCTTCATGCATTTATTGTTACTGCAGTAAGTCAAAATTGCCCCCAAGTGTTACATAATTGTCTTTTACCAGCTTCAAAACTCTTTAAAATGATCTGATCCTAAAGGTAATTGTGATGAGACAAAACTAGACAGGACATTGCCTTGTATAACATTTAAGCATGCATTGCAGATGCATCGTGCTTGCTTGTTGCCAGCAGCTCACCTACATCACAGCATACTGTGGCACAAGTTCCCTGAGGTCCACTGGAAATGAGCAAAAGGTTTATATGTGACATGATTTTTTTTAAAGGGCATTTACCAGCAGTGGTTTTCTGTTTGCATGCTGTTTTTTAAAAAATTCCAATCTTTACTGTTATGATATAATAATAACATGAAATGGAAGCATATCCAGAAAACCTTCTGCTTAAATGCTCATTTACAATCTGTGTTTTTATTTTATCTTCATCATTATAGTGACCTCAAACAAGAAAAGGCATTTTTCACGCTTTTTCTAGCTTTGCTCTGTGCCTTGGTGTTTTGAGGGCTGTTAATCCTATTCTAAAGCCAGTAGGCAAAATTTTTAGAACGATATGTACTAATTTCTGATTGTCCCTCTCCAAAGGTGATGCAACTATCACTCCTGCGCTTCCCGACTCATTGTTAAAACTATCATTGTGTGAACTTTCATATAAATGAAGCATATATATGGCCAACATTCATCTTGGTTGCAAGTAAAAATCAGGAACAGTCTCTTTGTTGCCAAAATTGACCACAAAGAGATTTTATATTTTCAAAGCTCATGACCTACAGGCTAAACATGGCAAATCTGGTAGATGCACACGCAGAATTTTACACATTCCTGAGATGCAGGTTGGGTATGGGGGAGGGGGGATGGTTATATAATTGGGCATCATTATGCCATGGGCGCTTTACCAGTAATTTATCAGGCCTCAGGCTATTGGACGGAAAGGAAGGGTTCTTCATTTACAGGCCCGCTGGATCCAAAAGCAGTCTATCCCAACAGACTCCACCAAGATCCATAACCATTCCCTCATCCCTGACACACCACCCATCCTGTTTCCTGTCTACCCCTGTGCACCCTTACTCTCACTGTACTCATTTCCTCACCGGGTCTTCTACTCTGGCTCTTCCAGAAGTCACCCACCTACCTCCCCCTCTGATTCCAGCCATGGGCCGGAATCCTTCATTTGGGAGACTAAGGGTGGGATTCTCCAAACCACCTGCTGCATTTATTTGGCTGCGCGCTGTTCTCTGGAACAGTATTCTCTCTTTCCGTCACTTATCAATGGGATATTCGCCAGTAAACCGTCAAATGGGGGTGCTCTGGCAGTGGGAAAAGAGAATGTCAATAACCAGAGAATTCCGGCCTAAATGTTCCCGCCAGGACTGAATAGCATGCGATTCGTATTACCGTTGGGGCGCTATTTGGTGAGTGAGTCAGGACAAGCAACTGGGCTAGCACTCTGGCGACGTGAATTGAGAGCAATTCCCGGCCCAACGGGCATTGTAACTGTAAAGTTCTTGTCGGATGGCCTGATTTATATTACAAGAACACTTGTAGCTAAAGCTATAAATGATTTATTAACATTAACTGTGGGTCAACTACAGAGAAAACAACAGATGAATAACAATATGATCATGCACAAGCAACCTCTCTCTTCCCTGCTCTCCAGCCACCTGAGGTCACCTGACTAACTTTCATTGATATACTAGTGAGCCTCCTAGTGGTCAGTCGGTGAATTACAACACAACCATGATATCAATACATCCCCTTTCCTTTGAAGGAATAAATTGATACATTATCATCAGTACCAGTACATGTGATATCATACCCAAAATGACAGAGGCGTGAGGACCCGAACATGCCACAAGGTATTCCTGTACTCGCAGAATGCCGGGACCCGACCAGATCGCAAGCATGTCCCCCGGCAACTCCACGATCTCAACCAGCGCCCGGGACCCTGCCAGACGTGACCCCAGAAACGTAACCAGCGCCTTGGTCTCCGCCAGCGCCCCGGACCCCACCAGACCCAACCACCTACCATCCACAAGTTCAGACTTCTCCCATCAGATCCCAGGACTATCCAGCTGCAGCCGCTGACTGAGGAAGCAAGGGAAACGTGGTGGTCTGCAGGTGAGACTGAAGCAACATGGTTTCAAGACTCCTCTCCCAGCATATTCCTGGCAAACATCCAAGCGATCAAAAACCAGCTGGATGAACTTAACGCCAGACTTACCTCTCAGAGGGAAGTAAGAGACTGCTGTGTGCTCTGTTTCACAGAAACCTGGCTCATCCCTGCCTCACATCCCTGTACCATACAGCCTGAAGGCTTCTCAATTCATGAGGTGGACCGCACCAGGTCATCAGGCAAAGCAAAGAGTGGAGGGGTTTGCCTCCTCATCAACTACTCCTGGTGCTTGGAGGTGGTGACCCTGGCGACCTCCTGCTCCCGGGACCTGGAATACCTGACCATGAAGTGCCGCCCATATTATCTTCCACGTGAGTTCACTTCAGCCATTATCACAGCGGTCTACATCCCACCCCAGGCAGAAGTGAGGAAGGCGCTGGACGAACTGTACACAGTTATAAACAACAATGAAACAGAACACCCGGAGGCCTTGTTCATCTTGGCTGGGGACTTAAACAAGGCCAAAATCAAGAGTGTACTGCCAAAATTCCACCAGCACATCTCCTGTCCCACTAGGGACGACAACACTCTTGATCACTGTTACTCAAAAATTAAGGGCACCTACCGTTCCATCCCCCCACCACACTTTGAAAAATTAGACCATATGACGATGCTCCTTCTCTCGGCATACAAGCAGAAACTTAGTGGGAGAATCCAACTGAGAAGGATGTGCAGTGTTGGTCCGAGGAAACAGAAGAGCTCTTGCATGACTGCTTGGAGACAGTGGACTGGTCCATGTTTAAGAACTCAGCGACCAACCTAAATGAGTATGCCAGATTTAATTAGCAAATGTGTGGACGACTGCGTGCCAAAGAAAGCAGTGCATACGTTCCCCAACTGGAAACCATGGCTCAATCAGGAGATTGACTCCCTACTGAAGGACATGTCTGAGGTGTTCAAGTCAGGCAACCCTGGCCTATACAAGAAATCCAGGTACGACCTCTGCAAAACCATCCGAGATGCCAAGAGAGAATATCAGACCAAGCCAGAGTCACAGACTAGCGTGACAGACTCTCGTCGGTTGTGGCAAAGACTAAACAACATAACGGGCTATAAAGTGAAGCCAGCAGCAGTGCACACCTTCTCAATGAACTCAATGCATTCTATGCTCGGTTTGAGTAGGAAACCATCGATCCACTGTCGACAGCCCATAACACACCCACACCCACCATCACAGCTTCCAAAGTCAGATCGGGCTTCCTGAAAGTGAACCCTTGGAAGGCGACGGGTCCAGATGGGATCCCTGGTCGTGCACTCAGAGTCTGCGCTGACCAGCTGGCAGATGTTTTCGTGGACATCTTTAACCTGTCCCTACTCCACTCCGACGTCCCCACCTGCTTCAAGAAGACAACCATCATGCCAGTGCCAAAGAAGAACCAGGCAATGTGCCTCAATGACTACCGTACGGTGGTCCTGATTTCAGTCGTAATGAAGTGCTTCGAGAGGTTGGTCATGAAGCGCATCAACTCCATACTCTCAGAATGCCTTGATCCACTGCAATTCACATACAGCTGCAACCGGTCCACAGCAGACACCATCTCCCTGGCCCTACACTCATCCCTGGAGCATCTTGACAACAAGGATGTCTACATCAGACTCCTATTCATTGACTACAGCTCCGCCTTCAATACTATAATGCCAGCCAAGCTCATATCAAAGTTCCAAAATCTAGGACTTGGCTCCTCACTCTGGAGCTGGATCCTCAAATTTCTGACCCACAGACCACAATCAGTAAGAATAAACAACAAAACCTCCTCCACAATAGTACTCAATACCGGGGCCCGCAAGGCTGCATACTTAGCCCCCTACTATATTCTCTGTACACACATGACTGTGTGGCAAAATTTGGTTCCAATTCCATCTAAATGTTTGCTGATGACACGACCACAGTGGGCCGGATCTCGAATAATGATGGGCGAAATTCTCCGCCCCCCACGACGGGTGGGAGAATAGCGGGAGGGCCTTCCCGACATTTTTGCCGCCCTCCCGCTATTCTCCCCTCCCCCCGCTGAAGTCCCGACCCGAATCGCTGCCGCCGTTTTTTTACGGCCGGCAGCGATTCTCAGCTGTTAGATGGGCCGAAGTCCCAGCCCTTTCCGCCGTTTTTACGAACGGCAAACACACCAGGTCTTGCCGTTCGTAAAAACGGCGTCACAAACTCGCAATTAATAACCATGGCACCGATTGGCACGGCAGTACCACGGCCGTGCCAAGGGTGCCATGGGCCCGCGATCGGTGGGCACCGATCGCGGGCAGCGGGCCCGATGCCCGCGCACTACTTGTCCTTCCGCCGCCCCGCAGTATCCATTCGCGGGGCGGCTGAGGGGCAACCCGGCCCGCGCATGCGCGGGTTTCGCGCAAAACGCGATGACGTCACCCGCGCATGCGCGGGTTGGAGTCTTCCAAACTGCGCATGCGCGGCTGACGTCATATGACGCGTCAGCCGGCGCTAACTCCGGCAAGCGGGCTTAACGATTTTCGTTAAGCCCGTCTTGCCGGAGCCTACGGCGTCGGGCTGCTAGCCCCGACCGGGGACCAGAATCGGTCCCCGGTCGGGAAGGGGCGCGCTGCCGTAAAACCCGCCCGCTTTTACGGCAGCTTTACGATTTCTCCCGTTTTGGGAGAATCTCGCCCGATGAGTCAGAATACAGGAGGGAGATAGACCACTAGTGGAGTGGTGCAACAACAACAATCTATCCCTTATTGCCAGCAAAACTAAAGAGCTGGTCATTGACTTCAGGAAGAAAAGTACTGTACAAACTCCTAACAGCATCAACGGGGCCGAGGTGGAGATGGTTAACAGCTCATTTTCATAGGGGAAATCACCAAAAATCTGTCCTGGTCCACCCACGTCGATGCTACCACCAAAATAGTACAATAGCGCCTATACTTCCTCAGGAAACTAAGGAAATTCTGCATGTCGACACTAACTCTTACCAACCTTTACAGATGCACCATCAAAAGCATCCTATCTGGCTGCATCACAGCCTGGAAACTGCTCGGCCCAAGTCCGGAAGAAACTTCAGAAAGTCATGAACACAGCCACGTCCATCACACAAACCTGCCTTCCATCCATTGACTCCATCTACGCCTCCTGCTGCCTGGGAAAAGCGGGCAGCATAATCAAAGACCCCTCCCACCCGCCTTACTTACTCACTCTTCCAACCCCTTCCGTTGGGCAGGAGATACAAAAGTCTGAGAACACGCACAAACAGATTCAAAAAGAGCTTCTTCCCCGCTGTTACCAGACTCCAAAACGACCCTCTTATGGACTAACATGATTAATACTACATCCCTGTATGCTTCACCCAATGCCATTGTCTTTGTATTTACATTGTGTATCTTATGTTGCCCTATTATGTATTTTCTTTTTATTTTATTTTATTTTCACGGACTTAATGATCTGTTGAGCTGCTTGCAGAAAAATACTTTTCACTGTACCTCGGTACACGTGACAATAAACAAATCCAATCCGATCCAATCCAACATGCCTGTGAGTCTAAATAATTTTTAAAACATTTTTAATTTTTTTTTAAATGGTTTAATAACTATATATATATATATATATATAAAATATATATATATATATATATATATATATATATATATATGCACAAGAACAGCAAGCATAGTATATACAAATAGTCCAAATCTACAAATTGAGTTGATCATCTTTTCTTCTGACTCTGGTTTATCTTCTCAAAGTTTGACCTTGCTGCTCAGAACTTGTAGTTTTAATGTTCTCCATGACATTCTCATGCTCAGGAACTGTTGAACTATCCGACACTGCAGATGACGTTGATTCTGACGTAGATTCGTCAACTATCACATTGTTGTGAAAGTCTTCTCTGGTTTTCAAGAGTTTGCGATGATTTCTTCTCAAAACCAACCCACCCTCTGTCTGTACATTGTAGGAACGAGGTGCTACCTCTTCAAGTACAATGGCTTTTCTCGACTAATTGCCTGAATCTTCTACTCTCACAATACCATCACTACTCAGGGGTGGTAAAGTTCTAGACACTCTATCATAGAACTGCTTTAATGTTTTGCTTTAATGTTCTGCATTTCCTGCATGGTCTGACTTAAACTTTGAAGTGGTCAGGTGAAATTTCTCTTTTCGTTAAACAATTCTGAACAGGTACTACTTCAGATATTAGAGTCCACTTTTTTCAATAAACATTTAAAATCTCATTTCCTACCATCTCTGATGAAAAATATTCTGGTTAATGGATAGTTTTGGCAAACTGTTATTCATCTTGTAATTATTTGACTTGCCAAGCCTTGTCCACAAAAAGCAGAACAAACCCAATGCAGACACCTACAGTCCCATCAGTCCACTCTCGATCATCAGCATAGTGATAGAAGGTATCAATGGCAGTACTATCAAGTGGTACTTACTCAGCAATGACCTCCTCACTAAAGTTCAGTTGGGTTTCTGCCAGGACCAATGAACTCCTGATCTGATTACAGCCTGAGTAAAACAGTGGACAAAATAGCTGAATTCCAGATGTAAGGTGAAAATGACTGCCCCTGACATCAAGTATGGCATCAAGGAAACTGAGAAAAACTGGAGTCAATAGATGTCAGGGGGGGACCTCCATTGGTTGGAGTCATGCTTAGCACAAAGAAGATGATTGCGGCTTTTGGAGGTCAATCATCTCAGTCCCTGCGATTCCTCAGAGCAATGTCCTCAGCCCAACTATCTTCAGCTGCTTTACCAATCACCTTCCCATGAAATTGATGTCATAAGTTGGGATGTTCGTTGATGATTCCAAAGTGTTCAGCACAATTCACCACTCCCCAGACACTGAATCATTCTCTCTGAAGCATTCCATGTCCAAATTCAGCAAGACCTGGAAAAAAATTCTAGCTTTGGCTTGATAAATGGGAAGTAATATTTATGCCACATAAATCCCATCTGCAATAAAAGAAAATTGAACCATCTCCCCTTGACATTCAATGGCATTAACATCGATGGAGCCCCACTAGCAACTTCCTGGGGACTACCATTGACCAGAAACTGAACAGTCAGATACATATTGTGGCAACAAGAGCAGGTCAATGGCCGATGATTCTTTAGCAAGAAACTCACCCCCTGACTCTCCAAAGCCTGTATACAATTTAGAACTAGTCAATGTGCAATACTCTCAACTTGCCTGCTGAGTTCAGCTTCAACAACACTCAAGAAGGTGACACCATCCAGGACAAAGCAGCCAAAGTGATTGGTACCCCATCCACAAATATTCACCCGCTCCACCACTGATTTATATTGGCAGGGATCAGTGCCATCTCCAAGATGGACTGCAACAAATTGTCACAGCTTCTTCGACAGCACCTTTTAAACTCAGGCCATCTTTCACCGACAAGGCAATGGCAGCAGGTGCATGGGAAACACCACCACCTGCAATTGCCCTCCAAACTGTGCACCATACTGAATGGAAATGTACAGCTGTTTCTTCAACCTGAAATCCCCTATTGAATAGCACAACGGGTATACCGACAGCAGATGGATGACAGTGGTTCAAGAAGGTAACTTACCACCACTTTCTCAAACGCAATTAGGGTTGAACAACAAATGTTGGCTTAGCCAGTTCCCACAGAATAAATAAAAAAATTATACAAACCTGGTTAATATTGAAGTTCAAAGGGACCTTTATAAAATCAACTGCGTGTTGGAAAAAGATAAAATATAAAGAAACGAAAAGCTAAGAAGCAGGCAAACAGACAACAGTAAGACTTCCTGTTACATTCTCCATTACATTCACTGACCTTTTAAATAAGGCATTTATATTCCTTTTCTCATTGAAGGTTTAATCAAAATGGTACTCAAATATAGATATACACTGGCATTACCCTGTGGAGCAATAAATTTGCTAAGTCTGAAGAACAGTACAAAATGTCTACAGGGACATTCACAAATGAGCAAAGCTAATGGTGAGGGAGATATATGAACTAACCAATAGAGCAGGTTTCAATTCAGAAATACAGCATTATTCCTAAATTGAGGAAGATTTCTCTGGATTAGTCTGTACCTTCCATGCTGCAAACCTTTACAATTCTATGTGTCCATAAGAAACATTTGAGGGGGTTTGAAGGATGTCATTTGACAAGATTTGTGATTAATATAAGGAAAGGATTTAATTTTTAATAAAATATCCTGGTTGAATGAATCAAAAGGTTTCTTTTAATTCTCCAGAAATGTGAATGTTGCCACAAGTTCATCTTCTCACATAAAATGGATCGTTCAACTTGTTGAAAATGGGTTGCTAGGAGTGTTTCATGAGCCTGGTAATGTAAATGAACATCACCTCATTTGCCAAAACGTCACAGTGTATGGGGACGATTTTGAGCCTGTGCTAACCTCAAGAAGATGGCGCCGGAGTGAGGCGATTCTGCGAGCTCTCCCCAACAGACCCACTTTTTACTTAACTTATACTCGTTTTAATCTTTTAAAATTAAATTCTAAGAAAAACATTATTACTAAACTCTCTCTTTTATCTTTTCTTGCAGGCTTGAACATCTTCCGAGGCCTGTGGAAATCTTTTGACCCGACCCGACCTGACCTCCACAACCTGGAAGTGTATCGGGCCCAAACCGGAAGTGAAGCCCTGACCTCGATTTGGAGCTGACCCGGACCTCGGAGCTCCCAACCTGGCCTAACAACCGTGCCAGTCCCCAGATCGCCCGACCCAGTCCCCAGAGCTCCCAATCCGACCCCCGATGACGAGACCTGGCCCAACCCGACCCCGAGAGACCCGCCCAGTGACCCGACCCGGAGAAGCCTGCCCAGCAACCCGACTTACCTGGAGATGGAAGAAAGAAAAATCCAACTGGAGGCCCGACCAGGCCTACTTTGAGACCTGACCCCAGGAGCGCCCATGAAGCGAACAGACCACGGGACTCAGCCCAACTTGCCTCAGGAAGCCCCTGCCCATGACTCATGACCCCCAAAATGGCGGAGACCCCGCGTGAGGACCCAAACGTGCTGCAAGGTATTCCTCTGCCCGCAGAACCCCTAGACCCATCCGGATCACAAACATGCCCCCCTGAGCAACCCCTCTACCTCAACCAGCACCCGGGACCCTGCCAGATGCGACCTCGGAAATGTAACCAGCACCCTGGTCCCTGCTAGTGCCCTGGACACCACCAGACGCAACAACCTACCTTCCAGAAGGTCAGACTTCTTCCATCGGATCCCAGGATAATTCAGCCATAGCCGCCGACCGAGAAAGCGAGGGAAACACGGCGGTCTGCAGGTTAGACTGAAGCAACGCAGTTTCAAGACCCCTCTCCCCAGCATACTCCTGACAAACGTCCAAGCGATCGAAAACAAGCTGGATGAACTTAACGCGAAACATACCTCTCAGAGGGAAGTAAGAAACTGCTGTGTGCTCTGTTTCACAGACACATGACTCACCCCCGCCTCACTGGACTGTGCCATACAACTTGAAGGCTTCTCAATTCACCGGGCAGACCGCAATGCGTCATCAGGCAAAGCAAAGGGTGGAGGGGTTTGCCTCCTCATCAACTACTCCTGGTGCTTGGATGTGGTGACCCTGGCGACCGACTGCTCCCCGGGCCTGGAATATCTGATTGTGAAGTGCAGCCCATACTATCATCCACATGAGTTCACTTCAGCCATTATCACAGCGGTCTACATCCCACCCCAGGCATAAGTGAGGAAGGCGCTGGATGAACTGTACACAGTTATAAACAACTACGAAACAGAACACCCGGAGGCCTTGTTCATCGTGGCTGGAGACTTCAACCAGGCCAACCTCAAGTGTGTACTGCCAAAATTCCACCAGCAGATCTCCTGTCCCACGAGGGGCGACAACACTCTCGACCACTGTTACTCAAAAATCAAGGGCGTTATGGCAGCACGGTGACGCAGTGGGTTAGCCCTGTTGCCTCACGGCGCCGAGGTCCCAGGTTCGATCCCAGCTCTGGGTCACTGTTCGTGTGGAGTTTGCACATTCTCCCCGTGTTTGCGTGGATTTCGCCCCCACAACCCAAAGATGTGTGAGGTAGGTGGATTGAACATGCTAAATTGCCCCTTAATTGGGAAAAAAAATGAATTGGGTCCACTAAATTTATTTTAAAAAATAAAAGAAAATTAAAAATAAAACAAGGCTGCCTACTGTTCCATCCCCCGATCGCACTTTGGGAATTCAGACCATAAGACAGTGCTCCTTCGCCCGGCATACAAGCAGAAACTCAAGCGGGAGAATCCAGCTAAGAAGGTTGTGCAGTGCTGGTCCGAGGAAACAGAAGAACTCTTACGTGACTGCTTAGAGACAGTGGACTGGTCCATATTAAAGAACTCAGCGACCAACTTAAATGAGTATGCCACCACTGTCATACACTTCAGCAAATGTATGGACGACTGTGTGCCAAAGAAACCAGTATGTTCCCCAACTGGAAACTATGGCTCACTCGCGTGATTGACTCTGAGGCGTTCAAGTCAGACAACCCTGAACTATACAAGAAGACCAGCTTCGACCTCTGCAAAGCCATCCGAGATGCCAAGAGAGAATATCAAACCAAGCTAGAGTCACAGACAGACTCTTGGCAGTTGTGGCAAGGACTAAACAACATAACGGGCTACAAAGCGAAGCCGAGCAGTATCTCTGGCAGCAGCGCACCCCTCCCCGATGAACTCAATGCATTCTATGCACGGTTCGAGCAGGTAACGAACAATCTGCTGTCGGGTGCCCCAGCAGCCCATAACTCACCCATACCCACCATCACAGCTTCCGAAGTCAGATCAGCCTTCCTGAAAGTGAACCCTCGGAAGGCGATGGGCTTGGACGGGATCCCTGGTCGTGCACTCAGAGCCTGCACGGACCAGCTGGCAGAGGTGTTCGCGGACATTGTTAACCTGTCCCTACTCCACTCCGAGGTCCCCACCTGCTTCAAGAAAACCACCATCATGCCGTTACCAAAGAAGAACCAGGCAACGTGCCTCAATGACGACCGTCCGGTGGCCCTGACTTCAGTCATAATGAAGTGCTTCGAGAGGTTGATCATAAAGCGCACCACCTCCATACTCCCAGAACATCTTGATCCACTGCAATTCGCATATCATCGCAACCAGTCCACAGCAGATGTCATTTCCCTGGCCCTACACTCATCCCTAGAGCATCTCAACAATAAGGACTCCTACATCAGACTCCTATTTATTGACTACAGCTCCGCTTTCAACACCATAATCCCAGCCAAACTCATATCAAAGCTCCAAAACCTAAGACTAGTGGAACCTAGTGGAGTGGTGCAGCGACAACAATCTCTCCCTCAACACCAGAAAAACTAAAGAGCTGATCATTGACTTCAGGAAGCAAAGTACTGTACACACCCCTGTCAGCATCAACAGGGCCGAGGTGGAGATGGTTAGCAGTTTCAGATTCCTAGGCGTGCACATCACTAAAAATCTGTCCTGGCCACCACGTCGACGCTACCACCAAGAAAGCACAAGAGCGCCTATACTTCCTCAGGAAACGAAGGAAATTCAGCATATCCACGTTAACCCTCACCAACTTTTGCAGATGCACCATCAAAAGCATCCTATCGGGCTGCATCACAGCCTGGTATGGCAACTGCTCAGCTCAGGACCGCAAGAAACTTCAGAGAGTCGTGAACACCACCCAGTCCATCACACAAACCTGCCTCCCATCCATTGACTCCATCTACACCTCCTGCTGTCTGGAGAAAGCGAGCAGCATCATCAAAGACCCCTCCCACCCGGCTTACTCACTCTTCCAACTTCTTCCATCGGGCAGGAGATACAGAAGTCTGAGAACACGCACGAATAGACTCAAAAAACAACTTCTTCCCCGCTGTCACCAGACACCTAAATGACCCTCTTATTTATTGACTGACCTCATTAACACTACACCCTGTATGCTTCATCCGATGCTGGTGCTTATGTAGTTACATTGTCTACCTTGTATTGCCCTAGTATGTACTTTCTTTTATTCCGTTTTCTTCCCATGTACTTAATGATCTTTTGAGCTGCTCGCAGAAAAATACTTTTCACTGTACCTCTGATACACGTGACAGTAAACCAATCCAATCCAATCCAACCGCCACGCTAGCACCATTTACAACAGCTGTATAAAAATGTGAACCTGCTGATCTCACCTCCAAAGGAGAAAGTGGAGGTGAACGCTTCTTGGTGCCAGTTGCAGAGGAGGCGACGGAGAGGTCATGCAGGACCCTGAAAAGTTCACCTAGTGGCCGTATTGCCATCTCAGGGGAAGGTTCACTCACAGGCCTCACCTCCCTTCATGTCAGGGAGCTCCTTGGTTTAAAGAGGTCTGGCAGCTGGCCTGCAGCCAATGCTCCCCGGATCCTCCTCGCTTGGCTTGTGTCGATATCGTCGCTGAGGGAATACCCTTCCAGAGTGGGAACTGAAAATAATAGGGAGGTGGTGATTACAGAGGGTCAGCACTGGGGGCGATTGTGAGGTTCTTGGGTGGGGTTCCATGAGGGGCCAGGCTTCAAGAGCAGAGTGGGAGACTCAGGAATGGAGTGCTTCCGAGCCTCAGGAAGCCTGAAGACCCTCTCATTGGGGGGAGGACGACTGCTGTGAGATTTGAAACTGGCGCAGGCCTCAGTCTGAGGATGAAGAGGGTAAGCTGCATGGAAGGTCAAGCCCACTGGTCATGGAAGATTGACTGTCAGGAATTTGTGCCAGGATAGAAGGCTGTTACAAATCAATGAATCATTTAGTCTGTAATCCTTGTGAGCTAGGGGAATGAGGGTGCCATCTAAGGGTGAAGCTGACATGCTAATTGCAGTCTTCATATGAATCAGTTGTGCCTCACCGGCCACAAGAGGAAGCCAGTTTCCTGATCAGCTCCCTGACCCTTCCTTGAAAAGTCAGTTGTGCCAATTGTTATGAGAGCAGCGTTTTCAGAACCCCAAAATGTATCATGGAGTTCAACCAACCTTTCCCTTTACTGTATTGTTGCTTTTGAAGCACACGGCTTGGTCTCCAGGTGTGGTATTACAATTATGGGCACGTGGGTTTTTAAACACAAAACAATGTTTATTCCATGAATTCAACTTAACCTTTTTAAATAAATATTGGATCACTTATCACCCCTTACTTCAAAGATAACCCCGAAAATAATACAACACTAAATAATCCCTCAAAATGTTCCTTCAAACCTCCAAAAGACTTAACACCTTTAAACAGAAACACATCAGGTTAAAGACATTACTATTATGAGTTTAAATCACCCAAATGATTCAGAGATAGTCTTTCATGGCAGAGACCACAGCAGAATCCAGTTCACTGCAAACACAGACACACCCAAGCTCTTTTTCTCAAAACTGAAACCAAAACTCCCAAAAAGAAGTGAACTCAGCTCAGCTCCTCCCTCTGGCATCACTTCAGTAATATGAGCTGCTTCATTTCTTAAAGGTACATTGCTTAAACATCCATTTCTTAAAGGTACTCTCACATGACACAATTAATTCAGTAAAGTAATATATGAGTGTGTCATTGATTGAAACCAAGTTATTAACGCTTTGGAAGCATTGGCCTGTGCCTGTTGGGTACTGCAGGTGTGGGTGCCTTATTGACCCTGTTAATCACATTTTGAATCAATGTCTTAAAATTCCTTTGTAATTTGTTTTTTGTTTATGGCAGTTTCCAGTTGGGACTGTCCCTTTAATTTGTCCTTCAATTAATTTGATCTTGTTCACTTTGTTATTTATGTTGCACTAAATAGTTGAAAGCATTGGCACCAAGCATTGCGTTCCATTGTTCACACTAACTTCTGCATTAAAGAGACCGCAGTAATGTGGACCTCAATGCATGATGTTATGGTGAAGTCTCTCATACTCCTCCCATTTAAGGTCAAGACAGTGGCGGAACCGTTGAGGTTCCCTGTGAGGTTGAAACACTGGTCTGATGCATGCACTCAACTTCCATTCCATCTAACGCTTGGTTGGGGGGAGGTGGAATGGTCGGGAGTTAAATACCAGTGAGACATGCTTTATCCAGGTGGAGTTGAGAGAAACGAATGTGGGGAAGTGAGGGGGTGAGGCTTATTGGCAAGGTGCTCACTGAGGGGAAAGCATATGTGTGGATGTCCCAGAAGTGTAGAGGAATAAGGGTCAATGTACTGTCAGGAATCCTCATCCCTCACTTTCATGTTTCCCTCCTTACTGTTTTTGAATCTGGAGAATCATGGCGCCAGCCAAGTTGGCTATTCTACTGAATCGACCAGCAGCAGTGACATTGACGTCCTGCTGCATGCATCTAGGAACAGCGCCCTGCAGATGTGGGGGAGGCAGGGCCCGTTGCTCTTCTGGGTGAAGAGCCACAGATGGTGAAGACTCATAGGGAGACACTGGCAGCAAAGGGTGACACTCCAACTTCAAGAACTGCAGTACCAGAGAAGACTGTGTTACGACACCCTGGGCCAGTGCGTGGTCAATTCCAGCCCCACTTGGAGTCACAACATAATTGCAAGAAACTTCTATTTTAAAATACTTGCGGTCTTCAGTTGCCCAATAACTGCAGTCACCAGGTTTATACATTTAAACACAATTAACATTGTTACTAACAGTAACTATAACCAATTGGCAACAAATATAACTGGTTAACTATTGTCTATTCTCTACCCCCCCCCCCCCCCATCCCTTTTGACTTGCCCCAACCTTTACACATGCACTTAGACAAACAAAGACAGAGGGGTAAGAGAGGTGCAAAGTAGTGATGAAAGTAAAAGAATAAGAGTCTTTGTTTCAGATGGATGTCTTCTAGTTAGTTTCTTCTTCAGTCTTGGCCTTCAGATGGATGTTATCTTTTATTTCAACTTGTATTGGTTTTCACTGTAGACTCACAGAAATAACAAGCAACTCACATTTGAGAGAGAGAAAGACAGCTTCTTCCTTCAGGATCTAGAAGCTTCTGCCTTCAGACAGTAGGCAGCAGAGAGAGAGAGTGGCTTCCACCTTGAGGGTCCAGTGGCTTCTCCTAGGTTCTCTCCAGATAACCACACCTGACAGGAACCAATTGCTGTTGGTTGGAAGGCAGAATACTGTCATGAGCCAATCCATTGGCCAACCAATCAAAACAAGCCTCTCAATTCACCCAGGTGCCATAAAGTCCGGATCCTTCTGCCCAAAGAACAACACTTTATAACACAGTGTACTATTTTGAAATTTTGAGTTCCTTACTTCCTCTGTTCAACTTCAAAGTGTGTCTCCATCAATGTTCCATGGACCAAAAATGATAATTACAAAATGAAAGAAATGGAAACTAAGGGGATCAACTGGAAGGGACCTGACATCTATGTTTGCCCTGAGGGATGGTGGACCATCTTTGCCAGGTTATGCGAGAACTGGCCCCACATGGAATAGGAGGTCACCCATTGACTGTGGCCATTAAAACCAAGGCTAGTGTCTCGTTTCAGGGCAGCATAGGTCAGTGTTCTTCAAACTTTTTTTCCGCGGGCCCATATTTACCAACCGGCCAACCTTCAGGACCTATACCGGCCAACCTTCGCGACCCACACTAGCCGACCTGCCCGACCCACCATTTTCTCTTACCTTGTTGGCTGCTGACAAAAATGGAGGAAATGGTTTTGGGTCCCTTTGGCCCTCGTACGCGCTCCTCCAATGGAACCTGTTGGATGAAGGTGAAGCATTCCCGTGTCGGAAAGTATGGAGTCTCCATCTGTCCAAAGTTCTGAATTTTTTTCCTGTAAAATTTTATCAAATAAACCAACTTGTGAAAAAAATAAAATGAGTAAAATAAATGAAAAAATGAATATAACCACCCCCCCCCGAAATTGTAAAAAAATGAAATTAATTAAATGAATGAAAAAAATGAAAATTAAATGAATAAAATAATTGAATAAATGTATAAAAACCACTACAGAACTTGTAAAATAAAAAGCTGCAACCGTTTTAAAAAATAGCGGCCGCACTGCGCATGCGTGCACGAGTATCGGTGCTGATTATCGGCCACGCATGGGCAATGTGGCCGAATTTTTTACATCTTTGCGGTATGCGCATGTGCGCCGATCATTGTGCGCGCATGCGCAATGCGGCCAATTTTTTTTTTAACATGTTATGAAAAGCCGGCTGCTGCGCAGGGATTTGCGCGATCGGGAGCGCCGCGGACAACAGCTCCTCAACCCTCCCGACACCCGCCCGCGACCCACCCGCGGGTCACGCCCCGACTTTGAAGAACACTGGTATAGGTGACATGTGTGGCATTTTCCAGTCAGCAACACAGAAGACAAGTGAGACTCACATCAGTGATAGGAAAACTATTGGAGAAAATTCTGAAGGACAGGGGTTTGATCGAGGACAGTTAGCATGTCTTTGTCAGAGGGAGGTCATGCCTAAAAAATTAGATTTTTTTTTTGAGGCGGTGACCAAGTGTGTAGATGAGGATAGTGCAGTTGATGTGATTGATATGGATTTCAGCAAAGGCTTTGACAAGGTTCCAAATGGGACGTTGTTAAAGAAGGTTAAAGCACATAGGATCCAGGGTAATGTGGCAAATTGGATCCAAAATTGTCTTTGTGATAGGAGAGAGAGGTAGAAGGCTGTTTGTGTGACTGGAGGCCTGTGTCGAGTGGCGTACATAAGGTTTACTGATGGGTCCCATTTTGTTTCTGATATATATAAATGATGTGGAAGAAAATGTGGAGGGGGAATGATAAGTAAATTTGCAGATGACACAAAGATTATCTGAGTGGTTGACAGGGAAGAAGAAGGTCTTAGATTACAGGGGTTATAGACTGATTGGTCATATGGGCAGATCAAATGTAACCCTGAAAAGTGTGAGGTGATGCACTTTGGAAGGAATAACATGAGAGGGGAATACTCAATCAATGGCAGGACACTAGGAAGCTCAGTGCAACAGAGGGATCTCGGGGCACTTATTCATAGATCCCCGAAGGTGGCAGGACAGGTTAAGAGAGTGCTTAAGAATGCATACAGGACAATTGCCTTCATCAGTCGTGGTATTAAATATTAGAGCAGGGAGCTTATATTGGAGCTATACAGGTGCTTGGTAAGGCTACAGCTGGAGTACTGTGTGAAGTTCTGCTTACCACATTGTAGGAAGGATATAATTACACCAAAGGAGATTCACCAGGATGTTGTCTGGATTGGAGCATTTTAGCTATGAAGAGAGGCTGACTCAGCTTGGATTGTTTACTTTGGAGCAGAAAAGGCTGAGAGGGACCTGAATGAGGTACATAAGATTATGATGATGAATAGGAAGCAGCAGCTCTTAGTTGAAGGGTTAATAAAAAGAGGGCATAAGTGTAAGGTGAAAGGCACGAGGTTTAGTGTCCCAAGGGTCTTGGCAGCTTGACCACCATGATCGTGATGGTCACCCAGAGGGTGTTGGAAATCTGGAAAGCACTGTCTGGGAGGGAAGTTGAGGCAGGAAAACACTTGGATGAGTACTTGAATGTCATAACATTTAAGGCTATGGGCTAAGAGATAGGAAATGGAATTAGTGTAGATTTGGAGTAGCTTTTCACTGGTGTAGGCTTGATGGGCCAAAGGACCTGTTCTGTACAGATTTTGATTCTATGATTCTATAGGGTGCGATCTTATGGCCTCGGTACACCCGTGCTCAAGTGTAACGAGGCCGGTGAACAACGAAGGGGTGCCAAACAGTTTGCGATGTAACCGGCATGGTCCTGTAGGCGAATTCGGACTCCCGCCATAGTGTGGCGAGTAACCAATTATCACCATTTCCATACAATTAACGAGAGCCACCTGTCATCACTGGCCTTTTGTCATTCACCGGACTCCCTAGCAAATGCTCACGCTGGCACCGATTGGTACTCCTTTTTAAAAACATGAACTTGACAGAAGGGCTTCTGTGGCGAGCCGATGAGGGGAGTAGCAATCTTTGCACACTAAGAGCTTACCTCACAGTGAGTGGTCATCACTCTCTTGCCTTGTATATTGACCTGCTGACAGTGCGTACGCAGGCCCATCACCCTGGGGTGATGTTACACAGAGCCTTGGAGGGTGGAACAGGGTAGTCAGTGAGGGGGCGGTTTGGGTGGGAGGGTTGGGGCATGGGTGGGAGAGTCGGGGAATAGGGCGATGGACGGGAATGGGGGGACGGACAGGAAGGCAGGGCGAAGGAGGGGATGGGGTGATGTAGGGGAATGTGGGCATCAGGGCGGGGTGAGTTGACGGACAAAGCCTCCTCCTATGAGAATATGAAGAAGATAATATTCATACAGCAAGTTGTTATGATCTGGCATGGACTGCCTGAAAGGATGTTGGTAGCAGATTCAACAGATTGGATATATATGTGAAAGGGAGCAATTGACAAAGCTTTGAGGAAAGACCTTGGGAACAGGACTGATTGGATAGCTTTTGCAAAGCATAAGTAATGGCATCATGGGCCAGATTACCTCCTTCTGTGCAATACAATTCTATGAACTAGCTAGCTGACAATTGTTTATTGGTTGTGAATTTAGGATGGACACCATCTGCCTGAAATCAGTAAAACATTAAATTAAATACGTTCCAGATCAAAGCCTGCTTACATTGAATGGTATCAATGCATGAGAAGCAATAATCATCCTCACTGAACAGTGCCGAAAATGCATTCTAAACATTTTTGTCCCACAGCTGCCTTCAATTAAAAGCAGAAAATGCTGGAAATACTTAGCAGATCAATCAGCAACTGTGGAGAGAAACTCAAAGCTAATTCCCTGGATTTTTACTTATCTGACTTGCTGGGAGGAGTGGATGTGTCAGATAGTCACGGAGATCCCGAAAGTCTAATTGACAGGCTGATTTTCAATTGGGCAAGGGGCAGATGGGGATGACTACAGGACCAGATAATATTTTGCCAAAGTGAGGTGGGTGTGGGTGGGGGCACAATCTGGAGAGTGGGATGAGAGGAGTTGCTCTTCAGGAGGATTGCATTTGATCAAATGGACAGTTTTATCAGAGGTCTGTCGAACCTAGGGTCGAAGATCAAAAGGCAGGGGGTGTGGTGGGTGGGAAGGGGACAAGTTTGGAGGCCACAGTGGAGAGAGATTGAAATGAAATGAAAATAGCTTATTGTCACAAGTAGGCTTCAAGGAAGTTACTGTGAAAAGCCCCGAGTGGCCACATTCCGGCGCCTGTTCGGGGAGGCTGGTGCGGGAAGTTGGTAGTTTAATGTGAGATCAGGGGGCCTCAGTGAGGGGACTGGAGGTAGTGGAGTGGGAATGGAGGGGTGGGGGGGAAGGTCAGTAGGGGGTCCTCATCTGAGTCTTGGGGACATTGCAGCAGGGGTGGGGTACAGTTCAGTCAGGGAGGCCTCGGTTTGGGTCATTGGAAGTTTTGGAGTGGGCGTTAGGAAGGAAAGATTGGGATAGGTGTTGAAATAAAGAAGTTTCTCAGGCAGGCACACTGGATTGGCCAATTTCTCTCTTGCAAGTAGCTTGGTTGAATTCATAGATTGGTAACGTAGCTGACAACAGGTAAATTCAAAAACACTGAAAGACAATGTGGCTTGCAGCCCCATTTTCATACTTAAAGCCTGGTTTGCTTGCCTGCCTTCCTGCCTCTGTGAAAACCAGAAGTGGGCAGATTGAAGGTGGGTTTGTGTCAGGAATCTGTTTATCAAGACTTTAAACTCCTCGCGTGACCCAGACATGTCTTTATTTTACTTTGGATGAAACTCCCCTCAAATGTTTTAAACTGATGACGTATCATCAGCACTGCTTTTAATGTGAGTTTTGCTGGGCTTGAGGAAAGTGAGTTAACAGGAATGTGATATAACATAGTCTGGGAGCTTGTGTCAGTTTTTGTTACCACATGAAGCATTGAACCAGCCACAATTTCTCTCCTGGAGTAACTCTCTTGTAGCACTATGGCATTCTCTGAATAGTATCGTATATATACATGGAGTAAAAGTCATGCTGCACAGCACAATGATTGGACAAAATAGGCACTGCAATGCACTGCAAGTAGCACCAAGATAGCTCGTTTCCCCTTAAAATGTGCTTCTATGTAGAAAGCCAACTATTGATTGCACAAAATAGGGGCTGTTTAGCGCAGGGCTAAATCGCTGGCTTTGAAAGCAGACCAAGGTAGGCCAGCAGCACAGTTCGATTCCCATATCAGCCTCCCCGAACAGGCGCCGGAATGTGGCGACTAAGGGCTTTTCACAGTAACTCCATTTGAAGCCTACTTGTGACAATAAGTGATTTTCATTTCATTTCATAATGTAAAATCAATGGCTGGATTCTCAGCACCTCGAGGCCGAAACTGTGGCCGGCGCCGGGGCGGAGAATCCAGTTTGACGCAGAAATCAGGACCGGCGCCGGTTCGCCAATTCTCCGGGTACCGAAAAGCGGTGTCACGAGGGAGTACGCCATGCCGCCTGGGCCCATTGCCAGAGGCCCGCTTTGACATCCTCTGCCCCCGACAGGCTGAAGTCCCGACGTTGTCCATCTAACCAGGTCCTGTCGGTCGGGATACTCATGTGGCGGCTGCGGACTCAGTCATTGTGGGAGGCGGGCGGATTGGAAGCCGGGGGGGGGGGGGGGGGTGGCCGGGCAATGTTCGTGCAGGGGTTGAGGGGCGGGCGCCCGGCCGATCAGGGGTCTCATTTGTGGGTCTACCTCCACAGTCCAAGTCCGCCATGGAGCACAGCGCGGCCGCTGGGGGCCGCCGCCATGCGCATGCGCGCCCTCTGACCAAGTGGTGCGGGGGCCCATATCTGCAGCAATAGCTGCAAGATTTACTCCGGGTCCCTGCTAGTCCCCTGCAGGAATTTGTATCCATTTAATCCAGGATTTTCAGGAGTAAAACTCCACCGTTTTGACGCCGGCGTGGGGACATAGTCCGAATCATGGAAAATCAAGCCCCAGTTCTTCCCATTACATTTGCTTTCAGGTTGATTTCCTAATTCTTCTCCACCATCTCGCGAATATTTCTTTCTTATGCTCCCAACGGTGTTGACCCATTGCTGGAGTTTGCCATTGGTGGCAGACTTGAGTTTCATACTTTCATGACTGTAAGCCCAAATTGTGTCAATTTACATTTAGAAAGTGTTCTGGAGCTCCCTTGAATGTCCCGGAGACTTTTCCAACCTGGCTTTAATCAGGCTGCTTGCTGCCTGTTCAGGATAAATATGCATGGGTTTAACCACCAAGAAAGGATGTAACCACCAATGTGTCAAACTCTGTCCGAGGAAGGAACAATGTTGTCTCTTAGCCATACAGTCAGCCAAAGCATCTGGAACCCTTATCATAGCTGCTGAGACCAAAAACTGCAGTAGACATTCATGATTCCAGGACTTCAAACGGCGAAATATAAATGCCTAGATATTGGAACATCCAAAATCCACACTTTGATTATGTAATATGCCAATTATCTCACAAGAACTATTGGAAAACCCATACTTAGAAAATTTATTGAATATATTTCATTTTTTGCTTAATAATTAATATGGTATAATAAGCCAGAAATTGCAGTTTGGAAATAAGAGTGAATGAATGCTTAATTTGTCCAGATGACATTCCTTCTTTTGACATCTTAATGTGAACAGCAAACTATTTTGAATCGTTCAATATCTTCAATGAATAGTGGACAATGAAATGAATGCTATGTCTTTCTCTGCTAATATCAGCAACAGTAATTTCTAGGGTATAATATTCTATGGTATTTGTGATGTGGAGATGTCGGCGTTGGACTGGGGTGAGCATAGTAAGAAGTCTTACAACACAGTAAGAAGTCTTTGCATTGTAAGGTGCTCAGACATTAAATTATCTACCACTGAAGAAGAGGATGCATCCCCCTTGAAGGTCTGAAAGTTAGAAGATACTCGTTGCAGATGCTCTGCCCATCCAATGCTGCATGTGTTGTTCAAACATCCCGTGACTAGAGGACTCCATCACCCCTTCCAATCTCCATGGCCTACACCATGTCACCTTACAATTAAGACCGACATTTGCATACCATGTTGTTTCAGATGTGTCCTAGTATGTGGAGGCGGCACGTTCTCCCCGTGTCTGCGTGGGTTTCCTCCGGCTACTCCGGTTTCCTCCCACAAGACCCAAAATAAGACGTGCCTGTTAGCTGAATTGGACATTCTGAATTCTCCCTCCGTGTACCTGAACAGGCGCTGGTGTGTGGCGACTAGGGGATTTTCACATTAACTTCATTGCAGTGTTAATGTAAACACACTTGTGACATTAATGAAGGTTATTATTATTATTATTATTATTAATAATAAAACTCATTGACAGCACTGATGATCGGGCAGGGGGCATGATCCCAATTGAGTCTTAATCTGCTTCCCGTTAACGAGCTGCAGAATGGTTTCACGCTGGCCTCTGGTGACCCACCATGATGGGCGGGAGCGCACATTCCCACCATCATTTCATACTGGTGGGAAGCCCACTGTTTGTCTTCAACTGCATACTTCTCACCTGCACCCCCCCCCCCCCCCCCCCCGACTCACTGCCATTAAATATGCCCATAATGGCCGGGATTCTCCGAGCCTCCGTGCCGCAATCACGCTCGCCAGGGGGGCTGAGAATGGGGCATCCGTCCTGCGATCAGGTCCAATGCCTTCCCACGATTTTCCGAGGACCGGAGAATCGTCCGCAGTCGTGTATGCGTGGGCGATGCGTTGCCGGTTGGGGGCCATTGAGAGAGGCCCCGCGGCGATCCTCCGCCGACAACTGGCCGAGCTCCCGCCGGTGTGGTTCACTAATGGTTCCACCTGGCGGGAGCTTGGAGTGGTGGCTGAGGACTCAGTCCGCGGCCGCCCTGGTGGGGGGCAGGGGGACCCGTCACCGTGGGGGGGCTCCAGCATGGCCAGGCTCGCGATCGTGGGCCACTGATTGGCGAGCGCGCACGATCTGGGGGGGGGGGGGGGCAATATTGTCGGGGTCGCCTGCTGTCTGGGTCTGCCATGTTGCGCGGACACGAGGCCGGAAGTGCAGGGCCCCATATCGGCAGCCGGAGCTGCGAAAGACTACTCCGGGGCCCTGCTAGCCCCCTTCAAAACGAAGATTTGTGCCTGTTTTCTTGTGGGCGTGGGAACATAGCCCCACTGTCAGAGAATTCTCCCCAATGTCTCTGACAAAAATAGAGCAAAATGTGGGGATGTTACTTATCCACTACTTTTTTTACACATACCAGAGTCTAGAAAATGTAGCTTACTGTAGCTTGGACAGAATCCAAAGCTTACTAAAACAGGAGGGAACACATTATGGATCACAGCAGCAAATTGTCACCCAAACAATAGTAAAGCACAACATTTTATTTTTATTATAACCAAGCTTTACTGATACATATTCTTTATTTATTTGAAACAGTATTAAAATTTATACAACATAAATTATCAATATAATGCAATAAGAAAGCAAAGATATATCTTGAAAGCTGAAAAGTACTTTCAATATATAGATAGAAATTGCACAACATTATTCAGTATAGTTCACTCTCTGGCCTGTTGCTAATTCTTAGAGACACAAGCTGGAAATTGCGCACTTTTTCTTTCCGAACAACTATGCAGCAACTTTTATGTAATGAAATGTCCCAAGGCACTTCACAGGAGTGTTATAAAACAAGCAACTGAGGTACATGAGGAGATTTAGATCAGACAATGAAAAGTTTGGTCAAAGAGGTAGATTTATAGGTGTGACTTTAAGGAGGAAAGTGAAGTAAGAGCATAAGAAATAGGAGCAGGGGTAGACTACATAGCCCATTGAGACTATTTTGCCACTCAGTCTGATCACAGCTGATTTTCAGCTTTAACTTCACTTTTAAACCCATCCCTCAGAAACTGGATCGACAGATTTCTAACCTGGAAGGGAATCAAGGACTATGGCGACGAAGCGGGAAAGCGGAGTTGAGAGTTGTCATATCAGATATGTCATAACCTCATTGAATGGCAGAGCAGACTTGATGGGCTAATTGGCCAACTTCTGCTCTTCCGTCTTAATGTCTTACGGGACTTGTGAGTCAAAACATGAATAGTAGAGTTTTGGATAACCTCAAATTTACAGATGATAGAATAAGGTAGTTTTGCCAGGAGAGCATTGCAGTGGCCAATTTAGATACCATAGACATGGATGGTTTCAACAGCAGATGATCTGAGATGGGGATGAGGAGATTCAAAATAAAGTATTGTTACAGAGGTGGAAACAGGTCATTTTAGTGACCCCATGAACCTGAGGCTAAAAGCTCATCTCAGGGTCAATGTGATACCAATATTGTGAACAGGCTGGTTTAATCTCAGACTGCTTTCAGTATTATGGGCCATGGTTTAGAGAACATCAAAGTATATCATGAAGTTCACCTGACCCACAACTTTGAATAGATTTTGGTTATGGGGAGCCCAAGGGCCCACTTTACAGGTGTGATGTAACAGAGATCTAAAGTCTTTTTAACAAAAACAATGTTTATTCTATAAATTCAATTAACATTTTGTAAACCCATCATAAACATCTTACCAACTTCCAACACTGATAACCCCACAGATACAATACTCTATAGATAACCCTTAATAACTTTCCAAACAACATCCATAAGTTAAAAAAAAACCTTTTAACAAAGACAGTAGGTTTGCATTCCTTACAGAAACAGGTGTTACATTGAAATCATCAAGTGATGGAGACATTCTTTAGATCAGTGAGAGAGAGAGATCAATACACATCTGCTTGGTTTGAATGCAGCTCTGCAACTGAAAGCGAAACTAAAACACAGAGCCAAAAAGAGTTTCGAGCTCAGAACAAAAGTAGAAAGCAGAATCACATTCCAAATCCACCCACCCAATGACATCACTGCAGCCATTTGATAAAAAACACTTTTCTTAAAGGGACTCTCACATGACATCAGGGAGAGGGATTGAGTCGGTTGCGAGGGAGCTGAGTTTGGAATGAGGATTGACAATAATGGCTTCAGTATTACTAATATTTAATTGGAGAAACTTTCTGATCATCCAGTATTGCATGGCAGATAATTAGTCTGATAATTTAGCAACAGTGAAGGGGTCGAGACAGTCGGAGCTGGATATTGTCACCGCACATGTAAAAACTAATGAATGATATTGCCGAGTGACAGCTTGTGGATAAGAAATAGAATGACATCAAGGAAATGGAAAACAGGAGAACTAATGGAGATGGAACAGGAAGAGAAGCCATTGTAAGTGATTCTCTGGCTCAGATTTAAAGGGTCATCGTTTTTAAATCAAAGTTTTCGTCAGGGGAAATCCCAGTTTTAGGAAAGGGAACCCGGTTTAAAAACATGTTGGTCTCAAGACCAGAAAGGACAAAATGCTTTTAATGTGCGACCAAATCTAGCCCCTCCCAACAGAAACTGTGATCACCTGATCGCCGGTTCCAAATTGGCTAGGGGGATGATGACACCCAATGTCTGATGTGATCAACAGTTCACACATTGCGCAATATTCCAGATCAGGAGTTCCCTTTGTCCCACAATACCAGCTAGAAAAGGGTGGGAAAAGAATACATATTCAAACAAAGCTTTCTGTCCAGGGGACTAATCCATAGAATTTTGGGGTTTATTTTCACCGCCTGGGTAGATCAGACAGAAAATGATACAACTGGGGTCGAGCCATGGGTTAAAATTAAAAAAGGAAGGAACACAAGGCATTCAGCTTGATATCAGGGCAGCACATGGTTTTCATAGAATCATAGGGTCATAGAATTTATAGTGCACAAGGAAACGATTCAGCCCATCGAGTCTGCACCAGCCCACATCTGCGCCCTATCCCCGTAACCCAGTAACTCCACCTAATCTTTTTTGGACATTAAGGGCAATTTACCATTAATCCACCTGAATGGCACACCTTTGGACTGTGGGAGGAAACCAGTGAACCTGGAGGAAACCCACATGCAGACTCCGCACAGACAGTGACCCAAGCCGGGAATCGAACCTGGGACCCTGGAGCAGCAAAGCATAGAGCTAACCACTGTGCTACCATGCCATCCAAAGTAATAGTGGATAGCAGAAGATGGTCCCACACTCTCTCTCTCGCCCTCCCTATGCAATCAGAACTGAAGGAAGTCACATACCCCAGGAAACAGGTATCGCCCCGAGGAATTTGACCAGAGAGGACACGACGGATTGAATGTTTCATTTGTCGGCTGCGGAATTCTCAGTTCAAAGCTATATAAGAGAGTCAGCTTGCATCTCCCAAAAAAAACTTTCAATAATTTGGGGGATTTAACAACCGTGGATAAGAGAAACTGACAGAGCTTAGTTCAGTGAAGTCCAAGAGAAAGTCTGTTTTGTTATCGGCACATAAGAACGGTTAATCAGTTGTGCCATATTTAGATTTGCTGCATGTAATGAACACACTCTGATGATTCAAACTTGACACTGATTGAATTATTCATAATCCTTCAGCATGGCTCAATAATGTAAGCCCAGACCTTTGGCTAGAAATGAGTGAATTTGGTCATGACCAGTAAAGCTGAATGACCTTCACACAATCGGAAAAACCCCACAGGTTTGATACGTAAGAATGTTCCCTTCCAGTTGGACCACAGTGGAGAGGGGAATGGTGTGGTCAACCATTGGTGGAGAACCCCTCTGTCATGGTGAAAATAACAGAAGTGATTGAAAATCCTAAGAGCCCAAACAAGGCAATTCTTATTTTCATGCCCACATGCACATGAGTGGAAGTGGTTAGCACTGTTGCTTCACAGTGCCTAGGACCTGGGATCGATTCCTGGCTTGGGTCACTCCCTGTGCGGAGTCTGCACGTGCACCCTGTGTCTGCATGGTTTTCCTTTGCGTGCTCCGGTTTCGCCCCACATGTCCTGAAAGTTGTGCTTGTTTGGTGAATTGGACAATCTGAATTCTCCCTCAGTGTACCGAAACAAGTGCCGTAGTGTGGCGATGAGGGGATGTTCGCAGTAACTTCATTGAAGTGTTAATGTAAGCTTACCTGTGACTCGAATAAAGATTATTATTATTACATATTATGGCGGCATTTTGCCATTTAGATCATCAGCTGCCTCCATTCAACTTGAATTGTGTTAGCCTTGGAGTGCAAAATCTGAGGTGTGCCGTTTATACCTGGTAAGAGCAGATCTGAATTTTGCAGATTTGTTTGGATTGCCAGAATATCCCTTTGGAGATGTAGGGTACCTACCCTTTAGATTTAGTCATGGGACATGTCTGGGGAGTAAAGGTATTCTTTTGTGTAGGTCAAATGCTCTTTGAAATTGTTAAAAGTAGGTATAAAAGTGCATAAACTCATTACTGTCAAGTTCATTGGAACTGTTAACGACCTGTCAGAAGCAGTTGTCAAAACTTCCAAAAGCAACTGTCAAAGGGAGCCATAAAGCTGTCAAGGAATTTAAACGTCCCACTCTTTAAATATTGGGAGAAAATGTCTGAAGTATTAAAAGATTGTTTGCTATTTCATGCTGTTTGTTTACATAAACCTGAAGGCTTTCATTAATGGATTACTGCTACATGACTGATTTCTCAACCACCCATTATTACAGTAAAGTGTTTGTCGTTTCATAGTTTGATTGACAGGTATAAGTGGTTGTAGGTTCATTGATGCGGAACTATGAATTCCAATATTTGTTGTTAAAGGGATCGTACACTTCAATTCAATGTTTGTTGTTATGAGGCGTTATTTAGTTGAAGGAATATAAATTAGTTTTTTAAGAGTTAGACCATTTTTTTCAATTTAGTGAAGCCGGCATTAGACACTTGGACCTTTATTTTTTCAAATGTTAATTTATCTAATCTGTTCATGATCCTAGTATCCATGGTGGATACTAGATGAGTTGGAATGGTATCAAAGTGTGGTTTCATAGGTGACCGGAGTTGCCATTAAGTTAGCATATGTAACATGCGGGATATATGAAGCCACGGGGGTGGGTGGGGGTATGAAACTGCATGGGTTAGCATGGATGTGGCTTGGGGAATATGTAGTAGGTGATTGGTTCGAGGACTGGAGGGATATTTCATGCTTTATTCTTTATTTTTAAACATTGGTCACGGAGCCCCGAGACAGGTCTTTTGCCTAACTCACCTCCAGACCCAACATACTTCTCAGTTATCACATATAATCCCTATAATACAGAAGGAGACCATTCAGCCCATTGGGTCTTCACCAATCTTCAAAAGAGCACTCTACCTAGGCCCAATATCCTGCCCTATCCCAGGAATCCCACCTGACCTCTGGACAATAAGTGGCAAATTAGCATGGCCAATTCAGCTAACTTGCAATTTTTTGGACTGTGGAAGGAAACCAGAGCACCTGGAGGAAATGCACACAGAAACAAGGAGAATGTGCAAACTCCACAGACAGTCGACTGGCACAGTGTTAACCACTGTGCCACTGTGCTGCATACTGGCATAGCTTCAGCTGAGCTGTTGATGGGTCAGTGCTTGAGAACCAGGTTGAGCCTGGTAATTCCATATTTGGTGGGGAGGATGGTGACAAGGCAGTGTTGCAGAAAAAGGAACAATGATTCGGCAATTGTGGAAAGAGCATTTAAGATAGATGATCCAGTTTGTGTAAAGAATTTTGGAAGTGGACCAAGTTGGTTTCCGAAGGTAGTGATGGCCTAGGTGGAGCAACTGTCCAAAGAAGTGAAAGTGCAGGACAAGGTTTTGAAGAAACACATAGATCATTTGCGGAGATGGGAGCTGACCCAAGAGCCAGTGTTACTGCCTGATCCAATTGTGCCAACATGTAGTGTTGTTGTTTGTCCAAGGAGTGAAGTGGCTGATTAGCCAGTGGTCGGCCTATGGAAGTGCTGTTCCCAGTGAAACTGAGAAAAGAGTGGAAAACGATATGCTGGTACCAGTAGAGAATCCCAATGAAGCAGGTCCAACTGAGGCCACCTTTGAAGTGGAGCCTCAACCATCGGTCCTAAAGAAAGAAGAAGCTCCCTAACAGACTGTGTTTTTGATAAACTGTATTAAAAAAATTTCATTATTGTTAATATTTTGAAAGTTCCTCTCAGGCCACCCACCCGAATCAAAATTCCGACGTCCAGGCAGCCACGTTATTTAAAATAATCTTTATTGTAACAAGTAGGCTCATATTAACACTGCAATGAAGTTACTGTGAAAAGCCCCTCGTTGCCACATTCCAGCGCCTGTTCAAGTACACTGAGGGAGAATGTAGAATGTCCAAATTATGTAACAGCACGTCTTTCGGGATTCGTGGGAGGAAACCGGACCACCCGCAGGAACCCACGCAGACACAGGGAGAACGTACAGACTCCACACAGACAGTGACCCAAGTCAGGAATCGAACCTGGGACCCTGGAGCTGTGAAGCGCCAGTGCTACCCACTGTGCTACCGTGCTACCTCTAAAGGTTGGGTTTGTGGAGCTGGGAGTTCCCCCTATCTGCATACACAGCAAGGGAGCGAAAATCTGGACTCATATCAAAGGTTGCAAGACAGGTCAAGAAGGATGAGGAGGGAAAGTTTACTTGTCACAGTGATATAGGATATCATTTGTGACTTTGTTAAGAGTTATTTCGGTATTGTGGCAAGGGAAAGAAACCTTATTGGAGGGATTCAAACATGGAGTTCTGGGTTTGGTTGTGGGTTGACACAATATATTCAAGAACTTTGGAGATGAAAGGGAGGTTGGATATGAACCAGTAGTTTTCAAGGACATAACACATTCATCATTTTAATAATTATCTCTCGGAAGCTGGGGTATGCACGTAACATGAATGCAGGGGTTCCGCAGGATAGCATCCTAGGCCCAACCATCTTCAGCTTTTCGTCAATGACTTCCCTTCACTATAAGGTCAGAACTGGGGATGATCACTGATGATTGTACAGTGTTCAGTACCATTCACAACTCTATAGACACTGAAGCAGTCTGTGCCTGCTTGCAGCAAAGTTCAAGCATAGGATAATGGTGGCAGTAACATTCAACAAAAAAGAATTGGCAGGTAATTAGCATCTCCCCTTGACATTCAACAACACTATAATTGCTGAATTCTTCACTTAATATTCTGAGGTTTACAATTGACTAGCCATGTAAATACTGACAACATGAGCCTGTCCACCATCTCCAAGGCACAAGTCAGCAGTGTGATGGGATGGTGTTCACTTGCCTGGAAGCGTGCAGCTCCAAGAACGCTGAAAAAGCTTGGCACATTCAGGGCAAAGCAGCCTGCTGGATCAGCAGCCTAGTCACCATCTTAAACATTTACTCCATTCACCATAGAAGCACTGTACATCTGCAAGATGCATTGCAGCAACACGCCAAGACTCTTTTGACAGTAACTCCCAAACCCATGGCCTTTACTATCTAGAAGAGCAAGGGCAGCAGACACATATGGGTACACCACCTCTTGAAGGTTCCCCTCTAAGTCACACACTATCCTGACTTGGAAATGTATTGTTGTTCCTTTGCTCGCACTGGATCAAGATCCTGGAAGTTCATCCCAGTGATGTATCTACAGCAGAGACTGCAGGAGTTCAAGAAGATGGCTCAATATTACCTTCTAAAAGTCAATTAGGGGTGGGCAATAAATGCTGGTGTTGTTAATGATGTTCACATTCCATGAATGAAAACAAAAAAAACAAGGCTCTTTGGGGTTCAGAAGGTGAATTACGTTTTTGCTTTTGACTAAGGTGTATAAAAGTATTGCCTGGATTTACTTTTCCCATTCAAGCATGTCAAAGGTAATCCGATACTCTGACAATGGTTAGTAATTAGTGCTTTGACAATTTGATAAGTTTTAATTTCACTATCCATCTCAGTCCATGTTAGTTGTTTGTGTTCACTCTTCACAGATACAGGTGGGATTCTTCTCCATTTCTGAGAATAAGTATTGTCGCCAATGTAGAAGCCGTGGATTTTTACGACAGAAAAACCGGCACCGCACCTGGACAGATTCCTCTACCATTGATGGACTAGCACCAATACCACGTGGAACACAATCGATTCCAATGAAAATCTGTCCGGGATTCGTTGGGACTGTCATCGACACTCGGGGGGCTGACAAGCTGTAACCGCATATACACATTACACACCCCACACAAACCTATCACAGCCAAAGAGGGCGACATGTGGTGCAGTGGATAGCACTGGGACTGTGGCGCTGAGGACCTGGGTTTGAATCCTGGTCCTGGGTCACTGTCTGTGTGGAGTTTGCACATTCTCCCCATCTGCGTGGGTTTCACCCCCACAACCCAAAGTTGTGCAGGTTAGGTGGATTGGCCACGCTAAAATTGCCCGTTAATTAGGAAAAGAATAATTGGGCACTCTTAAAAAAAAATTTTAAAGAAAGAAATCCCAGCCAACTGGTCGTGCTGGAGCATGCCCATATAGCTGATGGGTCGGCTGAGGCCAGAGGGCACTTAGGGTGCCCAAGGGGGACACCTATAGGACCCCTGGCACTAGGTTTAAAGTGGGCTGTTCGCGGTGCGCGCAGCTGCATGGCTGCCTTGCTGGCTGCGGCAATGGTGTTCCATGCCCGTCCACCCCGACCCTACAGCCCACCTCCTCGCCACCCCCACACTACTCTACCCGGCCCTGGCAGAAGCCCTCCAGCCAGCGGCACAACTGTCAGCAGACTATGGCGATGTTGAACTCCTTCTGTACCCCCTCTCTCTCCTTCAGCAGCCACTCCGCCGGTTTCACGATTTTTAAAAGCACAAGTGAACCACGCCGTTGGGAACTCGATCCATCGGAGGCGGAGAATTGCAGAGGCCCCGGAGAATACTGGGTCAGGTCCTCTAATGATATGCAAATAGTGTCTACTGTGCGTGCATTCTAGAATGCATTGACACTGCTGTCGAGGTACTGGAGCATTGCAATTTGGCATCAAATAGGCACTTGCCGCGATTTTGCCGTTGCAACCGATTCTCCGCCCAATTACCTTTCCCAATTTCGGCGTCGGCCAACAAAGAATCCCGCCCACCATATCCAAATACCACAAGTTATTAGTATGCTTTATAAAAGTGCATATTGAGGTTCTGTGCGCTCACTTACATTAAAAATTGCATCAGTTTCAATGTATCAGCAAAAAATTAGACAGGATCCAAAATTAGGTGCACTGATCATTGTGGTGTTCTTTGTGTTGCTGAATTCAGGATGGTTGGGGCAGTGTTCACAAAGACCACAAAATAGCTTTTACTTGAACAAAGCTATAAATTTATTAACACTACTAATTTGGATTCAACACGTACTCCTAAATAATACAGTTGATTGTTAACATATAATCTCACCTACAACTAATCTCTACACTATTGTAAATATGATCTGCTCTTACTCACACTATCTTTCCTTCGGTCTGTACTGTAGCTGACTCCTTCACTACTTTCCCCTTCAAGACTTAGCATCAATGTCTTATATACTTGTAACTCTAGCTCCCTCTAGTGGCTGATCTAGACATTTCATTAACTGTTGCAGTTCTTAATAATACCACAATCATGATGTGGGATTAACCTGTGTCCAGTGTTTCTGATGCAGGCTGCACATAAATGTTGTGTAGTTTACAGCTCACCTTAAGCATGCTGGTGAATGGCTGCATGCCTAAGCAGGGCTATGCAAAACCTCTTAAAAGGGAGGTGCACTGCATCTGGATTAGGTGCTGGAAGTCAATTTACAACTGAACTTTGTCAGAAAAAGGCAGAAGAATGGCACAATATGGCAGAGTCTGCTCCTAGGCTTTCAGGCACTACACTGGGCACCTTATTGCAGGAAGTGGAGAGATGAAGAGCTGATGGAGATACACAGGGGGCCAAGAAGCCAGCTACACAAACCTTTCAAAGGCAGTGGGGTCAGATAGTCACGGCAGTCAATGGAGTTTCATACTTTGGACCCGCATGCAGTGCCCCAAACAGTGTTTAACATGAGTGAATGTATTTTCAAAGGTCACATCTCAACAACTGCAATAACCTTGCAGGCTAATAAATGCACAAGGACCCCATCACTCACAGACCAAGAATCTCAATAAATCACGACTAACATTCACAGCTTCACATAACTTGACACATTTAGCACCGCTGCAGTACTCACACCAACATCTCACAGTTTGCGCATGCTCTCTACTATTGAAACATGGCAACCACATCACTCAAACACACTGCATCACGCAGAAGCAACAGATTTTAACTGGCTGTGGTGTGCACAGCTGCATGACCTCAGCCGCATGGAGGAGATAGAGGTCTGCATCATTCCAGTGGCCTTATCTCAGGCCATAGTCAGCAGAGGGCTGAAATGATTGGTGACTGTATCCTCATACCTAATCCTCCTTCTCCCATCCCACTTCACCTTCACCCACAATCTCTTATGAATTAAAAGCTGAAGATATTGTATGCATAGACCGCTTGCTTTCCCCCCTGCCCTTATCCACAACCTTACCCTTTTGCCTTTCGATTTTTAGATATTCAAGAACTGCAATCTGGTCAGGCAGTGCCGGAAGAGCAGGAAGATAGGATGAAGAAGAGACATCACGAGCGGGAAGCTCCAGTCCGCCGGCCCCGTTTACCAGCACGGCATGTCCCCGTTGACAGCGCGATTCTCCATTCCTGCAACCGGCCAATGGGGTTTCCTATTGTGGCCACCTAACGCCTTTGAGAAACCTGCGGACGTGGTGTGCTGCTGGTGGACCAGAGGACCCCACCGACGGAGAATTCTGCTGCATAACTTTTATTCTTCCTTTCTTCATGCCGGTGGGATTCTCCAGTCCCGCTGCAGTGAATGAAGATTTGGCTGAGCGCCACATACTCCATCCCCGCTGGCAGCGGTAGCGAGGCGGACTCGCAACAAAGAATCCCACCCGATGACTTGCTCTGATACTTGCAGCCACGAGCTCAGGCAGTGACACTGTGCATACTTTGGACATTGATTTAGAGACGAGATCTGCACGCATTGAGTCACAGAACAGTTCTTGAGGTGTTTTTTAAAAATCTTAATGAACAGGAAGTTAGTGTCACTTATGGCTTCTTCCATCTCGCACAACACGATGGATTCACAGTGAATGATTCGTAATGAAATGTCGATTGAACCAGAACCACTCAGTGTGAGTTGATTTATGTATTCCTGACATAGTCATCATGGTTTAGCAGCACGTTCACAATCTTTGATCGTCAGTCACAGATTGATGAGGCCATAAAACCATAAGGTCATAAGACCGTAAGACATAGAAGCAGAATTAGGCCACTCGTCCCATCGAGTCTGTTCCACCATTCAATCATGGCTGATATTTTTCTCATCCCCATTCTCCTGCTTTCTCCCCATAACCCCTGATCCCCTTATTGATCAAGAACCTATCTATCTCTATCTTAAAGACACTCAGTGATTTGGTCTCCACAGATTTCTGCGGCAAAGAGTTCCATAGATTCCCCACCCTCTGGCTGAAGAAACTCCTCCTCATCTCTGTTTTAAAGGATCGTCCCTTTAGCCTGAGATGGTGTCCACTGGTTTTAGTTTTTCCTACAAGTGGAAACATCCACTCCATGTCCATTCTATCCAGGCCTCGCAGTATCCTGTAAGTTTCAATAAGAGGGGGCGGCACATGGCGCAGTGGTTAGCACTGGGACTGCAGCGCTGAGGACTCGGGTTCGAACCGAGGCCCTGGGTAACTTTCCGTGTGGAGTTTGCACATTCTCCCTGTGTCTGTGTGGGTCTCACCCCCACAACCCAAAGGTTAGGTGGATTGGCCATGCTAAATTGCCCCTTAATTGGAAAAGAAAATTATTGTGTAAAGTTTCAATAAGATCCCTCCTCATCCTTCTAAACTCCAAAGATCACAGACCCAGACTTCTCAACCGTTCATCATATGACAAGCTGTTCATTCCAGGGATCATTCTTGTGAACCTCCTCTGGGCCCTTTCCAATGCCAGAAATCCTTCCTTCGATACGGGGCCTTAAACTGCTCACAATACTCTAAATGGGGTCTGACCAGAGCCTTATACAGCCTCAGAAGTACATCCTTGGTCTTGTATTCTAGCCCTCTTGACGTTAATGCTAACATTGCATTTGCCTTCCTAACTGCCAATGAAACTGCACATTAACCTCAAGAGAATTGTGAACAAGGACTCCCAAGTCCCTTTGTTCTTTTGATTTCCTAAGCATTTCCCATTTAGAAAATAGTCTATGCCTAAATTCCTTCTTCCAAAGTGCATAACCTCACACTTTTCCACATTGTATTTCATCTGCCACTTCATTGCCCACTCTCCTAGCCTGTCCAAGTCCTTCTGCAGCCCCCTTGCTTCCTCAATACTACTTGTCCCTCTACAGTGCTTTGCATCATCTGCAAACTTAGCAACAGTGCCTTCAGTTCCTTCTTCCAGATCATTAATGTATATTGTGAAAAGTTGTGTCCCCAGCACAGACCCCTGAGGCACACCGCTAGTCACCGGCTGCCATCCTGAAAAAGACCCCTTTATCCCCGCTCTGTGCCTGCTGCCAATCAGCCAATCCTCTATCCATGTCAGGATCCTACCCTTAACGCCATTGGCTCTTAACTTATTTAACAGTCTTCTATGTGGCAGAGCAGTATAGCAGCAGCAGAATTCACAAGAGCCTCTGCTTAGCGTGATGTGTTCTCGTTGCACCTGGTTTTTACTTTAAGGCCTGTGTTGATGAGATGAGGCTGATAGGTCAGAGACTTGTCCAGGGAGATACCACAGTATTTTTGATGGGGGGCTGACACACTTTCTGCAGGAGGAAATGTTGAATTTATTTCTGGCAGTGTTTTGGTCAGCTGGAATACTGACACAACTGTCTCCTCAGGATTGTGAAAAGGTGCTGTGCCTGGTAGTTGCATTCCACTAGATCCAGGTTCCATGTGAGCGCCTGGTCTTGCTTCCTCTCCCATTGGTCCCTGTGTCAGTAATTTTATGTAATCAGCAGAGACGAGCTTCCAAGATTTGGAGGCCCAAAATGTTCACCTTATAGAGATGGAAAAAGTCTAGTGTTTTTATTGACGCCTGCGCAGAGCATTAAGGCACATCCATAATCATTTCGTCTTTACATCAAACTGTGTTGTATGCTGATGACAAATCTGTGAAGCCAGATCTGTCTCTGGAACCCTAGGTAGTATTTCAAGGATGGCAAGCAATCGGCGTTTTTCATCCTCACATTTGGCACCTAACGCACAAATGTCAACTCTGAAACTCTCACTATTTTAAAAATAAATTTAGAGTATCCAATTCTTTTTTTTTCAATTAAGGGACAATTTAGTGTGGCCAATCCACCTGCCCTGAGCATGTTTTTGGGTTGTGTGGGTGAGAACCAAGCAGACACGGGGAGAATGTGCAAACTCGCACGGACAGTGACCCGGGGATGGGATTGAACCAGGTCCTCGGCGCCATGAGGCAGCAATGCTAACCACTGTGCCACCGTGCTGCCCTACTGAAACTGTCACTTGAGCGTTGATTGGCAGCGGGGGGAACTTGGAAGGAAATCCTGCCTGTGAGATCTGTCGGCCAAACAGATTGGCGGGCGGGCCAGTGCCGTGGGGGCACTCTTTTTCTTCCGCCGCCGCCACGGCCTCCACCATGGCGGAGGCGGAAGAGAATCCCCCAGCGCACATGCGCCGGTGGTGACGTCAGCAGCTGATGCACCGGCGCATGCGTGAACCGGCGAAGGCCTTTCGGCCAGCCCCGATGCCGGGCAGCGGGCGTCAAGGCCGTTGGCGCCGATTCTCCCCTACCCAGCGGGGCAGGGGGTCCTGGCGTAGCAGAGTGGCGCCAACAACTCCGGCACCTTTAGGGGCTAGGCCCGCGCCAGAGTGGTTGCCGCCCGCCGCCCGGCGTCGGTGCTGGCCAAAAGGCCTTTGCCGGTTTGCGCATGTGCCGGTGCGTCAGCTGCCGCTGAAGTCACCACCGGCGCATTGGCGGGGGCGGGATTTTCGCCGGCCCCGGGCGATTCTCCGACCCTGCGGGGGGTCGGAGAATTTTGCTCCTGGACTGTAGTGATATTCCTTTGAATAGTATTGTACATAGTTAGTAATGGGACCTCCAACCAGCTGGTGGCGGCAGACATCGGTCAAGTAATGTGGTGCACTCGCCAGTTGGTAGTAAGGCGTACAACAGGACAGTTGCACATAGGGTGGTGCCAGGAGAGTTCACGAAAATCAAATAGTAACCTAGTCCGTATAGCATTCTGTTCGTTATCTTTCCAAGGTTACAGAACACAACATGGACGTCCAAAGTCCCTGAGTGTAGGATGCCTCAACACTGAGGAGGCCTTCAGATTTAGGCACCCACACCCTTCCTGCCCGAGACAGAGAAATATTTTTTTTTGTTGCCCATCCAACCCGGACCCGCTCGTCTAAAAATTGAGGCTGGACAGGAAAAGCTCTTAAGTGTCATTCAGTGGCCACTTAAGTGCCTTAATAGGTCGCCTGAGGCCCTGCCCATACAAATGTTAAATTGCATCTGGGTGGGCGGGCTACTGGGTAGGGAATCCCATCCATTCAATTTTACACTTACTTCCGGCCTCAGAACCTGACTTTGGGGAAGTATAAAATTCCATCCTGATGTCAATGTTGGCAGCCAAGGCAAGTACCTGGTCAGGGCAGCTTCTTCATTCTCTGGAACCCACCAGCTCATTTTAGATGAAGGCTTCTAAAACTAGTTTTATCTTTTTACAGACAAATCATTTGACCGCCTTAAAGACGAAATGGCAAAGGAATGTAGCTTTTGAGATCATGAGTTGATTTTCCTAACTTTAGGAGGGCAATGACTTTGGAATGGTGCCAGACTTCCAAGTTTATCTCAGTATCAAGGATATTAGAAACAAATTTGGTAAGCCCCATCTTTCCATTTAAGGTTTGGTTCTTGAGGAATTCTGGGTAGGTGCCATCGATTTCAGCCATAACCACTTCTTTGGTGGTGAAGGCCACCACAAAGCTAATGCAAGGGGTGGCTTTTTCCAGATAATACATTTGTTTTTGGTGGCAACCATTGCCTTCAATTACCTCATAGCTAGACCTGTGTGCTGCGGACTGTGAGATCCCACAGTGGGCAGATGTAGAGGTTTGGAAAGAGCAGGCCATGATAAATTGTGAGTCGTGGTCACCTTCAAGCCACTATCGAATGCAAAGCTCTAGTTTCCCCTTGTTTGGAGGTCGTCTCACAAAATGTTGCAAAGTTCAGCCACCTCTTAGGGCCAGATACACCCTCTTCGGACAATACTTTTTGGTCATAACAGGTCATCCTTTGCTTTTCCTGTATGGTCACTCAGGTGGATAGTTCCCCAGTATTCTACACCTCTTTATCACAGGCACTTGGCGTTGCCGTGCCTCCCTGTCTTAGAGCTATGCATGTGGTGAATGAAGAATATCAGGCTGCCCTTTCAACAGTGCCTTTAGATAGCTGATGGAATGGGGCTACTCCCATGCTAGTTTGGATATCTTAAAAATGCTTTTCTTCATACTCAAGAGGTTGAGCTTGAAGGCATGGTGCTCGTTTTTGCTGGTGTTCAGATGTACTGCGTGTGGCTCGAAGAGAGCCCCATCCTCAACTTGCTTTCAGGCAGTGTTCTGTGGTTTAAAAGGTGCAGAAAAACACTGAGCTAAGTTGCTGCAGTTTACTCACACTCTCATGCTGGCCTGGTGAACTTCTTCACGATTCGACTGAGATGTGCAGTTATTCAGTTTTCAAACGTGCAAATTCTGACAAAAATGGCAGTGGTTAGAAATGTAATTTTCATCTCTGTCATACACTGGGGAAACCAATGTCAGTGAGGCAGGGTGTGCTTTTCGTACAGGAGGCATTCCCAACCTGCGAGAACTGCAGGGGTCTCAGGATGCAAAGGAAAGGTGGCTTTTCTCTGACGAGATTCTGTTTGGCCAAAATCTGCCTCTATAGCCAGATGAAAATTCATACCTAATAGTGTGAAAGGGCAGCTTGTTATTAGTTCAGTGATTTCTAATTGATTACAACTGGGGGGACTTCAAGAGATCGCCCCATGGGGAAGCATAAAATCACTATCAGCAACTTCTGGATTTCCATGTCTTATCCTTGGGTTTAGAAAGGGCACCTGGGTGTCTTTGGGTCGACATGGACAAGATTGGCCGAATGGCAATTCGATAGTTCTAACAGCACATATGTGGATTCCAGAAATCACTTGCAGAGAAGTAATGAAGCCACATGCTGACAGTGTCACTTTCATTCTTGCTGCAAAATGCGAGCAATTATGTTAAGGTGCAATGATCAGACAACGCCATTCGGCCTTTTTTTCAAGTTGGGTTTGGGCCAGAAACAAAATGTACCTGAAGTGTTGCTTCGAACCTGTGGAGGCAAATTTCACTTGCAACACCAGACTAAAAATAGACACTAGCAGAGTGGGCATTCAACTCACTCCCCATTGCTCAGCGGCGTGAACCAATTCATGGGCTACCCCTGACAGGCCAGGTCTAATTCACACCCGACCTGTTACATGCTTATCCTGATTCACACCCCATCCATTACAAGTTCAGTTTGATTCATTCCCCATCTGTTACACAGCCAGCCTGATGCATAGCCCATCTGGTATATCCTCTGCCCAATTCAAGCCCGATCCATTAAATGCTCAACCCAATATACATCCTGCCCATTACACACTTTGCCCAGTTCACAACCTATCTGCCTTGTGTGATTCATATCCACTAGTTACACACTTCACCCATTTCAACCCCACTTAAAATACAAAAATACATCCTCCTCAGTTTTCATTTCATTTGGGTAAAGATGAAACTTCACCCAAATAACTCAAAATAATCATAGAATTTATAGTGCAGAAGGAGGCTATTCAGCCCATCGAGTCTGCACCGGCCTTTGAAAAGAGCACCCCACTTAAGCCCACGCCTCTACCCAATCCCCGTAACCCTACCTAACCTTTTTGACATGAAGGAACAATTTAGCGTGGTCAATCCACCTAACCTGCAGATCTTTGGACTGTGGGAGGAAACCAGAGCACCCGGAGGCAGCCCACGCAGACATGGGAAGGAAGTGCAAATTCCACACAGACAATCACCCCAAGGCTAGAGTTGAACCAGGGACCATGGGGCTGTGAGGCAGCGTTGCTAACCACTGTGCCACCGTGGTGCGCTACAAAAGTTGCAGTTGTGCCCAAATCTGCGACTTGGGGCTGAATTTTACTTGCCCCCAGCAAGTGTGTTTCCTACAGGGGGAGGGGGGGGGTCGTAAATTAAGTTGGGTACCCATCCCACCAACTGGCATGCTGACCTTCGTTGCGAGAGGATTTGAGTAGAGGAGCAGGTATGTCTTGCTGCAATTATACAGGGCCTAGGTGAGGCCACACCTTGAATATTGTGTGCAGTTTTGGTCTCTTTAACTGAGGAATGATGCTCTAGCAATAGAAGGAGTGCAGCGAAGGTTTACCAGGCTGATTCCTGGGATGGCAGGACTGATGTATGAGAAGAGATTGCATCAGTTCGGATTGTATTCGCTGGAGTGCAAATAGACTTGTTATCAAGTCAGTTGCCCCTGATAATGCACTGCCCATTCCATAAAATGGTTGGCATGGACAGCTGGGTGGGAGCAGGCAGCCAGTTTTGTTTTCTCTGAGATGGTTGAAGGGCAGGAAAGAAGTGGGTGGGGGAGTCGCTCGTGTGGATGTCTTTTGCTGATTGCGGGATGTCCCTCCTAAGATTGAGCCAACTTCCTCCTACCTGCTCCCTCTTTTAAACACACGTACTCACCCTGCATGCCCCTTTACCCGGCCTACCCAAACCCACTTGGCCCATGATCCTAGTCTTACCTGCTCTGGTTTATCCATCTTCTCTTTCTGCTGCAGTCCCGGCAGTGGCCACTGATAGCTTATTGGTGCTGCCGGGACTGATGGAGCTGTCGGCCAATCGGTTTGGCGGCTGCAGGGTGGGTCGGCATGGGGCATGTTGGCACCAGTCTGGCATTATTCTTGTGTGGATCCTGCTAACTGTGTCCCCCTACCCACCCCATTCTAACCTGGCCTTATCGCTTGATCTCCAAAAGCATTTAATCTCTGCAGTTATCGTTCTTCCCCACCTGCCACCCTGCAAACTAATTCAATCATTACACTGGCCTGCAGCTGGTTCTTCCAGAATTATCATGCCAAATGAGGATTACTCATGCAGATTTCACCATGATCAGGGTTGGTAATACATCACTCAGAAATGAGAACAGAGGCTGAATTAATCAGACGGTTTCAGTGCATGTTGTGGTGACAGAAGAATAAGTAATCTAGCAGCCTCACTTTCTTAAAAATGCATGCTGAAGAGGGAACTAAACGTGATCTTCAGATTAGAAAGCAGAATTTTATTCTGCTTTGCAGATCATTGGACAAGAAGTTCAGCCAGAATATGTAACTGCATCAAGCAACGAGGTTCTGCTTCTTACATGCCAAGCATTACGTGGTTATGGCCAGAAACTCACCATGAAATCTCCACTTCAGACTATGGTAGACATTAATTCCATACATAGGCTTAACATTATTACTCAATCCATCACATCCTTCTGTCTTTTACAAATGAATCTGATTAATTTATAATCCAGCAAGTAACAAATATCAACATCACTGTTTTGTTATCTGGTAAAGTCACAGGAATGTAGAATGTCAGCCAAACACATTTTAATTCATTGCCCTTCACAAGCTCAGCCAAGAGCCCTGTTCTGTCTTCTTCAAAAAAATTCTTTGAACAGGAGCATGCAAATTTGATTATTTTGCTCAGACCCTGTTTATGTAATAGTTAAGGGGTAAGAGATTGTCACAAATCATTGAAGACGAATCACTGGCTCATTTATTTCTAGGGTAGCCATATTGGTCTCTTCAGTTTTCGTTATAGACATATCTATAATAAGTAATTCTCCCATAAAAACTGATTTCTATTGTCCCATGAGCAACACAGAATCATAAATAAAAGCCAAACCTTAAGGCATAGCAACACTGCTACTTCAATGTATCTCCCATACAGGGGCACAATGTGACATTGTGTGTTGATACCCTTAACTCTGCACCCAGAGGACTCTTATTCCCTGGGAACAAGACATACAATAACATTACAATTACCTGATGCACTTTGCCTTTGACCCTTCATGATGCCCCAGCTCTTGCGCTGACGGAACTTTCCTAATGCCTCGGTTGGCACAAACAACAGCCAACAATGGAAATGAGGTCGGAAGGGGTCGCCTTGGTCCTTAACCTCATTTTCTTCTTTGATTGCTGGTGCTCTTCCATTTTGAAAGAGGACCTGAGATTCTGGGCACAACCCTTCTGCTGTTAAGGAGAGGGAGGCTGACAGCCCCTGTGGTGACGTTTTTCAGGCCCAGCAAGCTTGTTTGGTGGGGGGAGTTGGGGGCGGGGGGCAGGGTTGGGTGGGCTTATGGTCTCTGGCTGCAAAATCTTATTGCAGCCAGAAGGCCATTCCTACTTCCGTTGGTTTTTCAGGCATGCTGTAGCAACTAACTTTTCCCTCCCACATCCCAGCCCAAGGCACGGTTCGGTTGTAAGCCAGCTTCTGGATTCTGGACCAAATAAATGTCCCCAAAGCTGAGTCATTGCAGTCAGAGCCCACCTTGTGGCAGCCAGAAATGTCAGCACTTATTATTCCAGGATCAAGTTCTGATCTGAATGCCCGCTTGAACAATTAATCTCATACTGCTTTGACCCGATAGTGCATGGAGCAGCACTCCAGCGCAGCAGCACTTTATGAACTTATGCAGAGTTGAATTTCAATATGTTAAATGTCTAGACACTCCCACTTGCACACTCAACATTGAAAATTACCAGGCAGGAGGCCAGGTCTGCATATTTTATTCAGCACATTAATTAGAAGCTGCTGGTGCCGCAACCTCAAACTGCAGATAACAGCTTAACCATCATTTTGTTAGTCGTGGATAAAATACGTCTGGCCCTTCTAATGAGAAATCATCATTCAACCGCTTCCCATTCCCAATCTAAATATGACGACATCAACATGGTATTACGCCTCTTCTATCATTAATTCAAGATTGACCTAAAATCGTGATTAATCAGAAGTTAATTATCTGTATTCCTTTCTTTTGATCAAGGCTTCAGAATGGCCAATCCCTCCTACCTGGCAAGCCTGAGAAAGTGGGCCAGGCTGGGAGACAATCGAGACAACAGCGCGTGAGTGAGCTGATTGAAGCTGCTGCAATCATTATTGAACATTATTAATACAGCAGGATTAATTATTGAAGGGCCAGAGACATCACCTTGGTATTAATATATCAAAGCGTTTGACTGTATTGCTCAGCACTATTATGTCTTAAATGTTTGTCGGGTGTGCGGTTTCTCTAATTTCTGAACTGTCGCAAGAAAACAGCAAGTCAATTCATTGGATTCTGATTCACTAAAATGGACTCCTTTGAATATAACTCCTAGTTTTTTTTCTCGGAGTTAGATCATTCTGATTGTATTTTTATGAATTCTTATTCATATCTGAACTAATATATGAACTAATTTTGATTTAATCAAATTCTATGAGTAGCACATTGACAAATGAATGGTTAGCAGGAGTGTGCTATGTTTGGAAGACACATGGACCCAAAGGATAAATAATGTATTTATTTGCTCATAAGCCCAAAGTTTTATTTATGTGGGAACACAAGATACAGGGGACCTTTTATACGAATTACTCTGCTTATTGTGACAAATGTCCTGCCCTTGCTCATTTAATATCAGCAATACTTTGCACTGCACATTTTCCAGGTACATTCCTGTTTCTAGCTTTTTAAAAAAATCTTCTTTGGTGGTGTGATGATCTGTTCTGCCCCCACCATCTGGGAAGTGGTTTGGATTTTGGAACAATGGGTGGGATTTTCAGTCCCCACCCACCGCAGGGATTGTCTGATTCCACCGAAAGTCAATGGGCTGCCAAATTCCCCGGAGTGGGCCGCACCATGGGGGTCCGGAAAAATCCCAGTTTTTGTTAAATATTTAGTCTGCATATTGAGTTGATAAATGTGATACCGTGAAGAAATTGTGAAATGAACAAACTTAATGACCCAGAATTTGAGGTAACCAGTCAATGAACAATGCTTGCCATTAGTTAAACTTGCCCTTGCCTGTTTAATATCAACAATATTTTGGACATGATGTGACACCCTTTAAAGGACACCTGGGATTTGAATGACCGGACAAGCAACTGTGTATCTCTTGAGCAAATCAGATTATGAAATGATCTGAACAGGGAAGTGTAGAGTGGGTGAATTTAATGGCAAATTAGGAACAGAAGGTAAAATAATGGCAGAAAAGAAAGATTGGATTAAGAGTGGGAGAAATAACAAAAGAGACAGAAAGAAACTGTAAAATAAATTATAATAAAATAAATTAAAAGAAATTTTTTGAAAGAATCTCCAACAACATTATTACTGTGGCTACCAGGGCAGATCAAAGGCTAGGAATCCTACGGCGAGTAACTCACATCCTGTCCACCATCTACAAAGCACAAGTCAGGAGTGTAACGGAATACTCTCCACTTGCCTGGATGAGTGCAGCTCCAATGGCACTCAAGCTCGACACCATCCAGGACAAAGCAGCCCACTTGATTTCTCCTCCTACAAACTTTCAAACCCTCCACCACCGATGAACAGTGGCAGCCATGTGTGCCATTTACAAGATGCACTGTAGTAACTCACCAAGGTTCCTTAAACAGCACCCTACAGCACAGCGGGTGAGCTTACACCTCAAGGACTGTAGTGTTTCAGGAATTCAACTCACCCCCAACTTCTGAAGGGCAACTAGGGATGGCCAATAAATGCTGGCCGAATCAGCCATGCCCACGTCTCGTAAAATGAATTAAATAAACAATTGTGACCTAAAGGAATAGGATTTCATGCTTGTCCTAGTTAATCTTTAGTGCCAGGGAGGTTGTCTGGCATTAATTAACGGACACTTCAGTGGATAGCATACTGCTTCATTGTTGCAGGGACCTAAGTATGATTCCGGCCTTGGGTTACTGTGTGTTTGCATTTTCTCCCCGTGTCTGCGTGGAGTTCCTCCGGGTGCTCCGGTTTCCTCCCACAGTCCAAAGATGTGCATGTTAGGTGGATTGGCCACACTAAATTGTCCATGAATATCCAAAGATGCACAGGTTAGGTGGGGTTATGGGTTACGTGGGTAGGGTTTTAAAAAAATTATCACAGAATTTACAGTGCAGAAGGAGGCCATTCGGCCCATCGAGTCTGCACCGGCTCCTGGAAAGAGCACCTTACCCAAGGTCAACACCTCCACCCTATCCCCATAACCCAGTAACCCCACCCAACACCAAGGCAATTTTGGACACTAAGGGCAATTTATCATGACCAATCCACCTAACCTGCACATCTTTGGACTGTGGAAGGAAACCGGAGCCAACGGAGGAAACCCACGCACACACGGGGAGGATGTGCAGACTCCGCACAGACAGTGACCCAAGCCGAAATCGAACCTAGGACCCTGGAGCTATGAAGCAATTGTGCTATCCACAATGCTACCGTGCTGCCCTTGGGGAGTGGGTCTCGGTAGGGTTCTCTTTCAAAGGGTCGGTGTAGACTCGATGGGCTGAATGGCTTCCTTCTACACTGTAGGAATTCTATGGTCATGTTATTAAGAGCACATTTAGATGCAAAAAGTTGACAACTTTGGATGGCAAGTTTAGTTCTTCACTGCTGTGCAAACACTTGAACTTGACACTGCTCAATGATTTTCTATGGTAATGCAGAGAGCAACGCCATCTTTTATTAAGCCAATGGAGAGCATGCCAACTTTTAGATTTCCAGGTTCACTCGTGGGTCTACAGTGCATCTGAAGGTGCTGCGGTATTTATACATAAATGACGGCATTAGCCTCGTTGTTATTCTGAGAGCACATCACGGGCCAACATATTTTACATGACATCATTTTCTATTGTGTGGCATTTTCTGTGTGATGGAGAACTTGCTGTTCAACCATAAAATAGTGTATCCCTGGCAAAATAAACTAATTCAAAATGGTGCTTTTTGTAACAGGCATAGGATGTAACCGAGTATTAATGCCAATGATTGAATTGCTTGCTATGTTACGGTAATTAAGATGCTTGTTTCTGTTATCATATGATTATTTGGCTGGATTTAGATGACATAAAAACAGAACATCAAACCCGCAGATTTCATATCCTCAGAAATTGTTTCACCCCTCTGCATCAAAACAGTCTGGGTTAACATAACCATTCATGCTGTCAAATAGCCTCAGGCCACCAAGGTATTAGTTTGTATGAATTGATATTTTTCAGCTGATTGGAGTTTGTCTTGGATGCTATCGATGTACTCAATGTTCCTTCTCCTATGCACATGTTAAAGAGATGCTTAAAAAAATAGTATTGCTTTAGGCTGCGATTTTATTGTACTGTGATCAGGAGATTCAGCATGCAATTCTCAACAGGCAAAGCGACAGCTACATTCCCCGGCCACACTCTGCACTCCTGCTGCCCGGATTCAGCTCTACTTTGACGATTGTGCAGCCTTTTACTCTCAGAAGGTGAGTACGTCATCTTTGAGTGTGCGACTGGGAGTGCCTGCTAACTTCAAAACAGACCATACTGAGTTTTAGAACATCTCCAGGCACGACTTAGCATTTATAAACTTCGGTTGGCATCGCACAGAAGTTACACTGCACACATTATCACGTCTCAGCCGCGTGAGACAAGCTTGCTGCATTTCAGACTGAGTAGGTCCCAGCTCTGGGACTATACTGTCACTGTTGCATTGATGCAAATGGTTTGACACCATTACTATGTAATAATTAGGGGAAACATTAGTTTAATGGCCATGTCTTCTCATCTGCATTGCAAAATGTTTAATGGGTTATTAAATTTAATGAATTAATAACTGTATTCACAACAAATAAAAAAGCATACTCAAAAACCCCAGATTTACCATTTTCAAGACCTGTGCCCTATTGTTCAGTTCAGCTGAAAGGTACACGTCGAATGAATTTGAAACAGTTTAACAGTAGAACACCTCGAGCAGTATGTTTTGCCTCACTGTTGCAAAAAGACCATTTGCAATACTACATTGTAGCTCTCTCCTTTTATTCACAATCTCAATTAATAAAGTACTTTGATTTCATCCCTGGACCAGCACAAACTGAAAAACAATTAGAATTAACAGAAATATTTCAGGAAGACAATTTCAAAACTGCACATTTCTTTGTTCTTATTATCTTTCATTATGCTTCCAATCACTACATGAACCACAGAAGACTGCTGATTGGGTAAGAGATGTCACAGGAATACAAATCTACAAAATGGACTGCAACACTATCTTCCTCGCACAAAGAAGGAAATTTCAATTCAGTCGCATTTGGTAAAAAGTGAACAGTTGCTTTGCAAGACAATTCCAGTTAATAATAATGTATATATCAAATCACAGCTGCCATGCATTTACTTTAAGAAGTACAGATTTCAATTTCAATATCTGGTACATATTTGGCGTGATTTACTTGCTGCATCCCGCAGGAATCAGGGTGGGATGCAGCCAGTAGGTCCCGAACGTGGCCTCTCCCGGGATTCCCGATGGCTGATATGCCTCGTGAGATCGTACCAGATCTAACCCACAATGGGCAAGACCCAGTCTTGCACGGTTAAGTGAGTTTAAGAACCCACTTAGCCAATGCTGTGATGGATTGAACAGCCACCTGGCATCTATCAGCCTCACTGAAGAGACCCCAACCGAGCGCCAATTAGCATGGGCACCAGGCTTATTGGCACTTCGAGGGGGTCTCCCGGGCAATTGGAGGTCCCGTGTGGTCGGCCTCTGGGCTGGTGCCATTCGGGCACCTTGGCACTACCACCCTTATACCCTGACAGTGCCATTATGCCACTCTGGCAGTGCCACCTGGGTGCCAGCCTGGCATGTCCAAGGTGCCCAGGCTAGCAGTGGGCACTGGCAGTGTGCTGGGATGGCAGTGCCAATGCACCAGGCTGGCATTTTACCCATGCCAGGGTAACCTGCCCATGTGAGGTGGGGTGTCCCTTATTGGCCAGAGGACCCCCTTATTGGTGAGTTCAGGCATTGGGGGTTCCAGGGGTCATGTCGGGGGGGGGGTCGAGATATTGCAGTCATTTAACAATGATGGTTAAGTGCAGCCTCAGCAGGGGCGTTCCTGCTGTGGCCCAGAACAGCAACAGCTGGCAAAGAGTGAATGTAATGCAACATGAATCCAAGGTCCCGGTTGAGGTCGTACTCATGTGTGTGGAACTTGGCTATATGTTTCTGCTCGGTGATTCTGCATTGTCGCGAGTCCTGAAGGCTGCCTTGGAGAACACTTACTCGAAGATCAGAGGCTGAATGCCCTTGACTGATGAAGTGTTCCCCAACTGGAAGGGAACATTTCTGCCTGGTGATTGTCACGCGATGTCTGTTCATCCTTTGTCGCAGCGTCTGCATGGTCTCGCCAATGTACCATGCTTTGGGACATCCTTTTCTGCTGCGTATGAGGTAGACAACGTTGGCCGAGTCGCACGAGTATGTATGGCGTACCTGGTGGGTGGTGTTCTCACATGTAATGGTAGTACCCATGTCGATGATCTGGTATGTCTTGCAGAGATTGCCACGGCAGGGTTGTATGGTGTTGAGTCGCTGTTCTGAAGGCTGGGAAGTTTGCTGCAAACAATGGTTTGTTTGAGGTTGCGCGGTTGTTTGAAGGCAAGCAGTGGAGGGGGTGAGGGGATGGCCCTGGCAAGATGTTCGTCTTCATCAATGACGTGTGGAAGGCTACGAAGAAGATGTTGTAATTTTTCTGCTTCGGGGAAGTACTGGATGACGAAGAGTACTCTGTCGGTTGTGTCCCGTGTTTGTCTTCTGAGGAGGTTGGTGCGGTTTTTGGCTGTGGCGTGTTGGAACTGTCGATTGATGAGTCGAGCGCCATATCCTGTTCTTATGAGAACATCTTTCAGCATCTGTTTGGCTTAAGTCAAAAAATCTAGGGCTGGATTATTCGTCTCAGCGACTAAATACCTGTTCAAATGGTGAATTCCCGGCGTTTTACAACGCCAAAATTGATGCCAAACCCTCACCGATTCTGGGGTGGATGAGGGGTAGCAGTGGTGCCAGGTGAAACTCCTGGCTCCCACTCTGACAGCGGCTGGAGAATGGCCTGGGCTCTGGCCGTGGATGTGCACGGGGACGACCTGTAGTGGTCACGCCGTACAACATGACACCAGCTGTGTGCGGACCTGACCCGCCATCTGCGACCTCACAGGCCACCCCCTGGCCATCGCCCTCCCCCACCACACCGGTCAGCAGCATGGATTCCGGCTGAGTGTGGTGGCGCTGGATACAGTCCACAGTTGTCACGCCGGGTTGATGACCGCTCAGACCACTCATCAACCGCGCGGTCGGGGACTTGGCCCATCGGGGGTAGAGCATCACGGGAGGGCCTATGCGCCAGTGCCGTTGCAGTGGCGTGCAGCGTGTGACATGATGACGTTATTTCAGAGGGAGTGGAGCAATGCTGACCGGCGTCAAACCAGCGTCGGACACAATTTTGACATTGGAGTGGATTCTTCGCCTGATTGCCAATTACAATATCGGCGTTAGGCAATGGAGAATCCCACCCTAGTTTCCCCACGGCGGAAAAATAGGTTGGGGTTTTCCAGCCATGTCCACTGCCATGATTTTCTGGTCCCACTCAAAGTCAGTGAAATTTTGACTGGCCCGCCAATTTCCCATGGCGGGTCCCACCATGATGGGGCTGTACAATCCTGCCATCGATTGGAATTTAGCTTTTGTGATTTTCAAGGTGAGCTAAAGGCCTGACTTCCTGGTTAGCAATGTCAGGCAGCCCCATTTGCATTCATTAGCATCTCATGAATGGTCATTAAAAGGCCACCTCGCCACAATCGCGTTCCTCCGACAAATTATGTTCCTCACAAACAGGTAATTGAAGCATTCAATTTTCTAACCGTGCATAAGTGGTTTATACCTGGAAAGCTTCAGTTCATCCATGACTTTGAGATTAGTAGATGCTGCTTTCAACTTCCTTTTAAACCATCACTGCTATACGTTGGGTGCTGAGAGCACAAGTTGCGCCAAGGCTGGGCACGGGAGGCATGAAGTGTGAGATGGAGGCAGGACTGGGGAGCGGAGGGAGGACCAGAGGGCAAACATCAAAGCCTATTCAGGGGGCATGTTTAAGAGACTGTCCGGGAAAGGGGGAAAGGTTGTCTGGGGGAGGGGGAAGGTTTAGATCAGAAGCAAGGACCTTTGGCCCCCATGGGATAACAGCAGAGTGAGCAACGTCCTGCCCGCTTGACCATGAGACTGGCTGAGCTCCTCTAGGATACATGGTTAATGAGCTGAACAGCAGAAGATTGTACATGTTCAACTGTCCCACTGCCCAGTAGGAAACACTCCAATGTTCCCACCAACTATTGGACTTTAGTATCCGGAATGGAAGATTCTGCCCATTCAGTCAATGGAGTTAGTTGACTGAAGTCAACAAAGCATATAATCAGCTGGTTTAAAGCACACAGCGAAGCTCCATCACAGTATTTTCGGCCACATAAGTATGGTGAGCATCATCCCTTGACCTAAATTTTCCTCTAGACAATTGCAATGGGGTTCACCAGTTTAATTCGAGCAGCTTATGGTATAAGTGGGAACATTCTGATATCATAAGAAAGGCAATGCAGCAAATTGAAGGATAAATCTGGGATGTCTAACTGGTTGAAAAGTACAGGAATTTTTAAAATTGAAATCTTGAATCCTCACTGAAAACAGAGGCTGGAACATTTGCTGTAGTTACACAGCATCATTCAGATGACAAAGCACCATATATGTTTGATACTAAATATTTACACGTTGATAAAATTGTTAATTAACCTACCTCTATTATCAATTAATAAAGCTGCTTACAAAATAACTCAAAATAAAGTGAGAGGGAATATTCCACAATGCAACTTGACCGGCCCTCCCTGCGTCCCTGCATCTTCCTCCTCCCTGCCCCCTTCCACCCCTCCCCTCATGTACATTCACATACGCATTTCTGGGTTGCTCTTTGGAATAGCCATTGGAGGAATGGTCATACTCGGCAGCTACTTTTGGTGAAACAATCGCAATATCTCTTGCTAAATCTATCACCTGCAAGAAAATTCACAGTTGCCATCATAAACAAAATCAACTCGATATGATTTAGTTAATCATATTTTGCTGCAGAATTAGTTGCGGTCGATAAGTATTCGATTTGCATTGCTTGCCGGAGAGTGCTCTGCACATACACTTCTCGCCCAGCGGTTAAACTTTAAATATTTAGTACAGATAGAAGCGTTCTCATTCTCTGTACATTTAACTTAACAGTACATGAGCAGTTTTTAATCCAGGCTAAATTCAGCTCGAGAGTTTACAGGCCACTACCTTCCAGAATCAAGTTGATTCTCTACTTCAGAATACAGTCTGTGTCTGGTAGAATGTAGGAACTGCATTGCACCAATGCTAACGTTGTAATGTAAATGCACCCTTGGAGGTCATGCTGGCTGACAGGTAAATTTATCCCTTACAGCAGCAGCGTCTACAAGGAACTGGGCAGCCCTGGGCTGGCAATTTTATAATACACGTATTTCAATTATAATAATACCATTGAGATTCCAGGCCATTATTGAACTATTTCAGTATAAATATATCATCCAAACATATGCTAAAGCAAATGAAAAACTTGCACAGTGAATTGCTATTAAACAAAATGAAACAATAAAATCACTTCTTCAACTCCCCCACCTCCTTTAATTTCCTATTCTCCATTTGTTTGAATTCCTGTTTTCTTTGGTCGATCGTCTCTATTTTATTCTATCCTTTTATTTCCATGTCCAACTGAGTGCACTTATTTTCTGCCACCACCATTCTTTCCCTACTTGGTCTTACATTAAAAATGTGGCACAAACTGGTTGAAAACGGGTAGCACAGGCTATTTTTCCAACTACATTGGAGATAAATCATGCGCGTTAGTTCAGGGCAGCTTTTGACTCATTCTTCCGCTGGCTCCAATGTAATGTATTAGCCCATGTAAGCAGATAAGTCAAACTAGTTGCCAGGCTGAGAGCATTGAGGGTGCATTATGTTGCTTTAAGTGAAGGGTGGCTACATTTGAAACATAATTTTGGCTTAATTTTGTACACTGTAAAGGATTTGTTATCAGAGGGAAAAGTGACATTGTTGGTTTCACACTGTGAGTGTTTTGTTTGTATATTCTTTGTCAGACTGTGGAAAGTTTCATAATCATTCCCAGCTCATATAATCATCTTCAACATTCATTTCTTTTTCTATCAATGCTTTTGTGGAAACACCAACCTCACAACATAATTGGAGCTGCAGCAACTCACACTGGCAAAATAAAGGGACACATTTATCTACACAGCAAAGCCAACACAATCGCTGGAGTGTCCGGGGCAGTGACAACGGTGCAAATGTTCACATCGATTCTGTCTGGCAGGAACTGTGCGGACATAAGGGTTACAATAGTGTGTTTCTTTGTGTCACATCACTAGCCTGTTTGCACGTGCCACCAAATTAACCAGCCTGGGGTCAGACATGGGAAAACCACCCAATCCAAGGCAATGGATTTAATTGCAACAGTGAAGTCAACATAAGCTATAGTTATAAGAACATGCATTTCATTTCAGCCATGCCAAAGTGTCATGCCATCTCAAACCCACCAACAAAAGCTGATGGCAAGCATCATTCGCGCAGAGGTCTCTTGTGGGTGGGTAAAAGTCTTCCCCACATTCCCAGTTGTAGGTGCCTGACTCCCAGGCCCCAATCCCATCAACTCCAAATCCTGACTGTTGGTAGTGGCATTATTCTCTCCTGCTTTGGGTGACTCAGCATAAGGACCCAGTGTTAAAATGTCTCCAGTCTCAAATGGCTGCAACTCACTTTGTTCCTTGACGGTCTATTCCCTCCCATGCCCGGCACTCTGATTTATAATCAGGGCAGAAACATCGACTGATATTAATTGTATCACACTGTTAGGCTCCGTTAGGCTTCCAATTAACTGCTTTGATTTCATCAGCATCATATAACTACAATTTTTTCAATCAACCTGAAAACCAATTGGATCAATTATTTATGAAAGAATGTTTTTTGAAACATTTTTCATTAGACTCAGTGAGAAATTAATATTCCAATAGGATTACTCAAATTCTATAGTTTAAGAAAACATGCATATACTACCTTGGCCGACATGATATCGATATTTTTTAATAGTCTATCATTTCGCATAAAAATAATAAGTTCCAAATCGACTTTATTACAATCTTCACTTTGCCTTCTACTCTGTACCATCCTCAGAAAGTATCACTGTATTACAAGTTTGAACGTGGTACAGACACGTAAACCTGAATAATGTAGCATTTTATTGCAGTCAATTGGAGAGCAAACAGCTTTGGCCAGTAATGCCTCTTGCATTGGTACAAAAAAGCAAAATGCTTGTAACTTTATAAGGCTATAAGGTTTGAATCAAGATGGATTGGTATGAAAATCAGATGGTAGGTTCAAACTGCTCCAGATACACCAAGAGCTGTAATTTTCTTAAATATCACACTAGGCTATGGCCTCATCATTGTTGTTAATTACAGGGATGTATGTTAGCATTTAATGCTAACAAGTAATGTGCAAAACCGCCAATTGGTCAATGAACAAGTGCCAGTGTTGGAACAATGTGGGACTTCCTACCATCAACAAAAAGGAACATGGGGATTTTAATTGTGAACTTGTTAAACCTGACAGTGGATAATAAGATTGGCAATCAGCAAGGCTCTTTAAGATAGTAGTAGAGGATGTCTATATAATAGGTGCAGATTCAAAACCCCTTGAAAATGTAAGAAGGTCTAAGACTGATTTTATTCTTTTTCTAATCAAATCAAGATCACTAATTTTTCTTTGAGAGCCATTATTGCAGATCAACATAAATTGTCATTATTATTAGATAGCCCTAATGCTGTAAAGGCTGGAAGGGGCTATGAGAAATTAAAGATATCACTGCAAGAGCACAATGAGGCATGCAGCCATTTGTTTCAGGAGCCGACAGAGGATCAAATTGTTGACAACGGCATTGTCCTCACACAATAATAGATAGATCCATAAAGAAGAATGCTGGAGATATTAATAACATCCTGCCAGAGCCTTTTAAAATTATTTTTAAAATAAATTAAATACTAGAAAATGATCCAGGCTGAACCTTTCTTCAATTGAGAATTGGCAAAAATCAAAGTGCTACATTTTTAAAAAGGAATAGGCTCCAGAACGGAAGAATTATCTGTTAAGTTGAATACAACATATTGGGGCACCTTAAAGAAAGGTTTCTTGGATTTTTATTAATACTACTTGGTTAAATTTGAAATAATATCCTCCTTTGAGGCAAGTGATAACACTAAACTTTAAGCAGAGAAGGCAAACTTCAATTATCAGTAATCAATCACACGAATACATGCAGATCATTAAAAAAAATCTACGTTGAGGTTTCCCCTCCACTTAAATTCAGTGATAGTCCGGGTTATATATGTCAGAATTGTGGTACTCCTGGGTATGTAAAGAATTTATTTCCATTAAAATTCAAGACTAAATTAGGCAAATTCACAACCTTCTTTTTATTGTCAATTTGGATCAGGAGATGGCATCAAATTGATTGCTTAGAGCATTAGGAAAATGTGAGGGTAAATTTTGCCAGCTCACCCCCTTGACACAGTGGTGACGAGTTCACAGGCACAAGGTTGGCAAGATTGTACCTGCAGGTAGAAGAAGGTGCGCAGCTCAGATCCTCTTCAGGTGAGACAGAGGAGGCGGACCATGAGGAAGGCAAGGAGAACAAAGTATTTACGACACTTCACCACCAGCGGCTCACATTGATGTGTGGGATCCAAGGTTCACTTAGATTGCATTTGTGACTAATCCCGCAGTGCATCGCGGCACATAGCAGTGGCCAATCACCCTTCCTCTGACACTGACCCCAAGCAACCTTGCAATTAGCCATCCACGCCCTGCAAATCTGCCCATTGGTCCTGTTAATTCACATCCATCTATTCATCGTCGCCATAGTCCCAGATGCCGATAGACTGCGTTCCCCTTTGAGGGGGGGAGCTGACTGGTGGTGGTTTAACCTGAGGATCACCACAGCCCAGGTGAGGGACAAGGTTGAGAAGGCGAGGCTTTCATGAATAACCTCAGCCGGTACAGGAATTGTACCCGCACTGTTGGCCTGGTTCTGCATCACAAACCATCTCTCCTGTGATTCCAAAGCACTGCCACGGTACTTTCTGAGCATGACACCCCCCCCCCCCCCCTTCTCCCCACCCCTTTCCCCAAGAGGCTGTACTCACCTGTGTGCATTTGGTGGATTCTGATTGCCAATTCCTTGTCGTTGTGGGCCTGTTGTAATTTTAAAGTCATGATTCCTTCAGTCATTGGCGGGAAGGTGGGGGGGGGGATTGTGGTGGGTGTGGAGAGAGGGACCATCAAGCAGAAATTCACAGGAAGGCGGGTGTTGTGTGTGGAGAGCGGGAACATTCCAGTTGGAATTGGCGAGAAGGGGAGATGGTGGTGGGTGTGGAGAGTGGGGAAAATCAAGTGGGAAATCCCACCTACATAAAAGCCATTTTGGGAGTCCCGCTGAATTCTCCGCCTCTTTTCCTGTTCCTGTCCCCCCTCCTGAAAATGGGAGTGGAAAATTCCCCCCTTAATTTTCTTTTGTGAGTTTGGTATGAACCTAATGCATAATTACAGCAACTTCAGACCCTTCAACACATTTCGCTGGTGAGACGGACACCAAGGGCCGGATTCTCCGTTTGCCGACACCAAGAGCCGGATTCTCCGTTTGCCAACACCAAAATCGATTTCGGCTTTCAGTCGGAGAACTACAGATACTGACCAAATCAGTGGTGGCGCCGCTTTCGCAATGCACCGCCCCCTCCAAAGCACTGTCCTTGGAGAGTACGGCGTGTGATGTAGCGACGGCCTCAGGACATTGCCCAGCAGAGGATCGGTGGCAGATTTACGCCATTTGTTCTGTTGTAAAACGCCATCGTTCCCATGCCGGTGTGGGGACATCACCTCAAAATCGGAGCTACAAACCCCAAATGATTTTTATGAGAGTGGCAGAAGCTGTGGCACTACAACTTTGGATTTTTAAATTTAACTGCAAAACTGCCCTTTGCATTAAGTTTCTGTGTGATTTAAGCATAAAAAACCATGGTCAAGATTCTCAGTTCACGACTCGATTAACAACGTTCGTTATGTCTCACGAGGCCTCATTAAATCCCCCTCAATGGGTGGGAACCAGATTTACATATTCAAGTGGGTAGTTAGTCTCACTTGAATATGTTTGTGCCAGAGTTACCCAAGACACGGGAACTTGGAGACCCTGCATAGCCGCCGTTTAGCACTAGTTTCCATATATGGCATACTGGCACTTGGGGGTCTCACAGGTGATCAGGGGCTCCTCAGGGGTGGGCTCTGTGTAGGATGGCACCCTGGTACACCTGGTGCCACCTGGGCACCATGGCAGTGCCAGCACCCACACATCCTGGAAGTGCCACTTGGGTGCCGCTGTGGTAATGCCAGAGTGCTCAGGTGGCACCGGCAGGCTGACAGTGCCAAGCTGCCCAGGTGGCATCTTGCCCATGCCAGGAATTTGGCCCAGAGATGCCCTGCCCTTATGAGTTGGGGTGTGGGGGGCTCGATGACCCCTAAATGGTAAGTTGGGGCATTGGGGGTACAGAAGTTGTGGTACTCTGGTCTCTTCCTGCACTGGGGAGCTGAGCTTGTTAATGCAGGAAATGAGCCGAAGTACGGCCTTGGTCGGGTGTTCTTCACCGAGACCCAAAGATGATGCAAAGTCATGTTTAATAGTGTGGTCGTGTTCCAGGTCCCAGGAAACACTCCGTTAAATGCACCCAAAAAGTGGGTCTGTTTCATTTTCATTAACACATGCCCTATGTATTGACGTTGTGACTAAATTGCATGTGATTCGCTTTCCTGGTTGGGGCACTGTTAATGGGCCAGCATTCTGCCCATGTGAATCTAGAGCAATTTTCATTGTCGCCAACGACAGTTTGCTGGAGCCGGAATTGGCACTGAAGAGCTTGACAAGCTGGAGCTGCTTATATGCACTCCACTGTCCACACACTGCAAATGGCCCCACAGAGAGCAGCACCACACTTCGCAGATATGGAGCGAGAGAGAATGTTGGATGCAGTGGAGGAGAGGCGGGACACCCTCTTCCCCAGGGTGATAGAGCAGAGGCAATGGAACTAGCTGGTGAGGTGCCAGAGAGGACCATCTCTGAGGTGGACATTGGCATGGGTTAACAAAGTGAGCGAGCCACTAATGCAAATTGATGTCCCTATAGTAAGTGAGTCACCCCTCTTCCCCCAGCTCACTCCTTCTCAAGGTCTCACTAAGTGTCGTGTCTTTTGACTTGCAGGATCACCATCAGACCAAGTTCCTCACCCCCAGCCACAACTTGAGCACACCCCGGAAGACCAGTGCGGGGACAGCCATAAATTCTCGACACAGCATTTACCTTCACCCTCCACCATCACCTCGGTGAGTCATGTTAATGAAGAGACTCTTGGGTCACCATCTGATGCGCACATAACATATGCTGCAGCACATTAGGTGGAGGTAGGGACTCCTGAGGAAGCGGACAGTCGGAAGGCTTCCTGACCCAGGAAACAGCTGTAGTACAGACAGGTGCCGCACTTCTGGAAACGATGATCCCATCACTGGTAAAGATGCAGACACTGAACTAGTGTTTACAGGAGGGAGTGTAAGCAACCTTCGCGCGCTTGCATGTGCAGCTGGAGGTGTCCTATCGCCTTCACGCACAGGAGATGGTGCAGACAATGCATGGTACCCAGGCCAACACTGAACAGGTGGCGTCCACAAGGAAGCCTTGATCAAAAAGTCACAGCCATGGGTCAATATGTCCAATGCTTGGGGTACACTATGCGGCTGATGGTTGCGACTCAAGATAGGGAGCCCAGTCATAGGCAGCCATGTACTGGGCCCACATGGACATTGCGGCGGCGCTTCAGAGCTTGGCCCATTCACAAAGGGAACTGACTGACCTGGGCCAGGCACAGAGGTACGTGACACAATCCCAGTGGGACATTGCACAGTACCAAAGGGACATCACTGAGGCGCAGACGGGCATGTCCTAAGCGCAGAGCGATATGGCTCACTTGCTGAGGGACACACGTCAGTCACAGTGCTCCATGATTAAGGGCTTCGGGTCCCTGATTGAGACGAGAGCAGGTTTCTAAGACGGGCAGTGCCAGGTAACAGTGGAGCCTCCAGAGTTCACTCCAGTCTCACCTCCGTCCCATGGGAGCCATTGAACACCTCGATGGAGGACCTCCATCCCATGGAGTAGCCTGGGAGCCATTAAGCACCTCGAGAAGAAAGAGGCGATGGGCCCATGTTGGTGCCTCCTGCAGGGGAGTTCTGGAACACTTCAGCACTTCTGAATCCCCCCCCCCCCCCCCCATCTGACACTGGGCACATCAGATGGGCAGTGGGGAGAAAAGGCTGGTACGTCGTCACATATGAGGTTGGTGGTGCGTGGTTTTGGTGTTGGAGGATGGTGACGGGTAGGACCCCCAGGACAATTGGACGTTCCACCTGGGGTCACCCTCAGAGGTGGCAAGGAACAGGGCCAAAAGTGTGAGGGCGCCTTGTAGGAAACTTAGCCAGTGAGTGACCTATCAATGCTCACCATCTCCATAACTGCCCACCCTAAACGCCACCACCACCACCCCCCCCACCCCCAAAAGAATATATGAGCCCGCGAGGTGGAATGGTCAGCACACATGCAGAGATCACTGGGCAGACAGTGAAATGTGATCCTGAACCAGGAGTCAGACTTTGTCAAAAGATGAGGGGCACGATTCTCCGCCCCCCACGCCGGGTGGGAGAATAGCGGGAGGGCCTCCCGACATTTCTCACGCCCTCCCGCTATTCTGGCCCCCCCCCCCCACGCTCGACCCACGCCACGAATCGCCGCTCGCCGTTTTTTACAGCGAGTGGCGATTCTCCGAGGCCGATGGGCCGAGCGGCCAGGCCTTCACGCCCGTTTCAACACGACAGCAAACACACCTGCTCGCTGCCATCGTGAAGCGGGCGGCAGATGCCCGTTTGGGGCATCTGGGGGCCCGATTGGCACGGCAGTACCACGGCCGTGCCAAGGGGGGCATAGGCCCGTGATCGGTGCCCACCGATCGCGGGCTGTGCGTCCGTAACGGACGCATCCTTTTCCCTCCGCCGCCCCACAATATCAAGCCGCCACGTATTGCGGGGCGACTGAGGGAAAAGACGGCAATTGCGCATGCGCGGGTTGGTATTGTCCAACCTGCGCATGTGCGGCTGACGTCATCGGCCGCGTCAGCCTGCGTGACACTTGGCGTGCGGCCGTGACGCACGGGGCCGCGCTCCTAGCCCCGCCCGGGGGGGAGAATCGGCCCCGGAAGTGGGCATGAAGGCTGCTGTGGGTCACGGCCTGTCCTACGGCAGCCTTTACGATTCTCCGCATTTGCGGAGAATCTCGCCCGAGGTGCTCCCGAGCTCATCTCACAGCGAGTCATCATCACCCCCCATCCCATGGACAAGAGCAGTTTTACTGCCAACTCAGGGCTAACACACCCTACTGATGCTGGTAGAACCCTTGGCAGGGAGAGGGGGCATTGGGGTGGTGGGATGAAGTGAAGGGATGTGACATATAAGGGTAAAGGGGCACCACTTGGAAGTCGGGGGTGGGACAATATGGAGATGTGGGACAGGACAGCAGAGCTGCCAGTGGCCAGGCCTCCTAGTTGGAGAATCTGGAGGTTGTCCCATGTGTAGTGCCCGGGAGCACACGTTGGGTGGCCTGCGCTGCCAGCCTCTGTTCTTCCTGGCCATCCTGCTCATCGTCCTCGTCAGATGAGACCTGGCATTCCTCCTCCTCCTGAAGCATGTCACCCCTCAGCTGTTGTGCAGGATGCAGCAGGCCAGCACAATGTTAGAAACCCTCCTGGGCCTACATTGGAGCGCCCCACCAGAGTGGTCCAGGCATCGGATGTGCATTTTGAGGCCACTGATGCATTGCTTAATGACACTGCTCATTGCTGCATGGGTGTTGTTATAGCGGTTCTCTGCATTGGTCTGGGGCCTCCAGACAGGTGTCATTTGCCAAAACCGCAGCTGGTAATCCTTTCACCCAAGAGCCAATTTCTCACCTGAGAGAGTGCTCCAAAGGTGCCGGGAACTGACGAGTGCACCAGGAAGTATGCATCGTGCACACTGCCCGGGTTTCGGCATCAGACATGCCTGATGTGCCGCTGGTGGTGGAATCTCTTCCGATTGATGAAGGTCACCCCCTGATGAACTGGTGCTCATGGGGGACATGTGTTCCATCTATCACCCCATGGACCTGGGCATGCCAGTGATGGCGGCAAATCCCGTTGCCCGGGAATCCTGGTGTGCCTGGTCCAGATTGACGTGTATGTACTCCCCCTGCCTGGGAAAATAAGGCATCCACCACAGCGCAAATGTACTTGTATGCTAATTTCAGAGAGAACCTCGGCAGGTCCCCGCTCGGCAACTGGAAAGGCACAGATGGCCACCAGGAGTGGGTATCCTTCTTGCATGCATTAGGGGTGCCAGGTGCGCCATCATCTGGCATAGATGGTGCATTGTCTCTCTGGTTAGCCGGAGTCTTCAGCGGCACAGGTGGTACGACAGCTCCTCGAAGGACATGCGCCGTTGATATAAACTTGAGCCGATACGGCCGTTCCTTCGCAACTCCTCCTTGGTCTGTTGGACGGCTGGCTCTCCAGCCTTACTGGCTGGGCTCTGCTCTTCAGCAACAGGTTCCTCTTGTGCAATGTCCTCCCTGAGCAGGCCCTGGGCCTCCAGCCTTCTTGTCCTCAACGACCGCTGTGGCCAGTTAGATTGCAAGTAATGATGGCTGCACTCCGAAATTCATTTTCTGCAGGGGCGAAAAGAGAAGATATGTCAGCAATATGAGTATTCCCGTGCTTGTCTCCTTGCATTCCATCTCCGTCCTTCATATGTCCCCCCACAATCTCACCCCCACCGCACAGTCATTCCCCCAATATGTTGCTTTCCCCGTTGCACCCCTGTCACCAACAGTGAGTGGCACTGGGGAGCCTCTGTCCTCACCAGACATCCCTGTCAACAGACATACTGGTGGCTACCGCAACCTGTGTCAGTGACAGGCTCTGCAGCCTCTGTCCTGTCTCCCCAGTGGGCTCTGTGGTGATATGCATCACTGTAGATTCACAAGGGGTTAATGTAAGTACGTATAGACTCGCTAGACACTAGAGGGAGCACCAAAGATATGACACACAGACACTCAACCAATAGGTCAGTAAGATAGGACATGAACAATGGGCATTCACGATACACACAGAGGTGACACCACCACAGGGGGCATTACACCAACCCATATATAAAGGACACAGCACACATGATTTTCCTCTTTCCAGTGGAGACACTCAGTGAGTACAGACACAGAGTTGATCACACCCACCACGTGGATTGTAGCAGACTGGTTAGTCAGTCTGAGTAGCTATAGAAGGGTTAACAGTAGTGGCGAATTCGAGTAGGAGAATTGTAAATAGTTCAATAAATGTGTTGACGTTATCTCCACGTCTGAACCTTCCTTTGTCAGAGTGCACATCAAGGAAGCTGCTTATGCTACGCCAAGAGCATAACAAGACAGGGTCTACTGTGGGCGTCCTCATTGGATGGGTCGTGTGTTATCCCGCCAACGGGTTTCTCCTGGTTGTGTGGTGTAGAAGGCCACAGTGTGCCACCTATTAACTCCATGCTTAGAGGCAGGTCTACAGATAGGGGTGAGGCAGGGAAGTGTGCATCTGCTGGGAGGGTAGCTGCAGTGTGATGTGGGTCCTGGGTGTGCACAGTAAGAAGTCTTCCAACACCAGGTTAAAGTCCAACAGGTTTGTTTCAAACACAAGCTTTCGGAGCACTGCTCCTTCCTCAGGTGAGGAAGGAGCAGTGCTCCGAAAGCTCGTGTTTGAAACAGGCTTGTTGGACTTTGACCTGGTGTTGGAAGACTTCTTACTGTGCTCACCCCAGTCCAACGCCAGCAACTCTACATCATGGTCCTGGGTTGTGAGAACCTGACTGGGAGCAGGATGGATGGAAGCAGGGGTGGGTGGGCAGGCAGGGCTTGGAGACAGATGGTGGTCCTGCTGAGTGAGCTAGCTGATAGTGTGACTGATGAGGCCTCCGCCTTGAAAGGGCAGTGTACGAGGGAGGTTGCCAAAGATCATGGTGCATGTGTCCTTTGTTGGGGTGGGCTCTGCTGTTCCCCTGCTTCTCCTGCAGTGGGGCTGCACTTTTGATAAGGGCATTGAGGAATGGCAACACCTGGTGTGCCACTGATTGAGCTTGGCCACACCCATCCTGTTAATGGGTCAGCTGGGGTCTGAGTGTTTCAAGAGGAGCAGCCTGGGTGGGCTCCCAAATGAACACAATGGGCAGACAGCAGAGTGAGCAGCCAGAGGCCTGTAATTTGTACCAAATAGATATGTTTAAAACAAATATCCAGTCCCCACTTGTAAATATCGGTAGTAAACTGCACCAACATGGCTTCCACCTGAGAGGGACTTTGATTTTGGGCGAACACCCAATTCTCCGTCCGATCACGTTTCGCGTTTGCGGCATTACAAGGTGGAGAATCCCGCAATATGAGGCGGTATTCTCCATTGCCCGATACTGAAATCGGGAACACCGATTGGGCGGAAGATATCTCCCGATGCTGAAATCGCAGCAGGCGCCGGATTCACATCGGGTCGTGATGCTCTGCCCCTCCAAATCGGCATCATCGAGACACACGCTGTGTGCAGTTGCAACCTCGTTTGAATATCATTATCAGACCCACCCAAGAAGCTCCTCTTCCGATAGGTGGAGTTCCCGACAGCACAGGCCACGTGTGATCTCAGCGGCCGTGAGTCTAGCGTGGCAGCTGTGGAGAGAGAGGGCATGCATACTCCACTGAGAGTAGTGCTGCTGGCCTTCTGTCAGGGCTGAGGGGAGTAGTGGAGGTGGCCAGGAAGTGGGCTGTGGGGTCGGGGTGGATGGGTATATGGTCCAGTACAACCGGTGCCATCTTTTCTGGCGCGATTGATACGTGTATGGGGCGTGTAGACTTACGCGTGACTGCAGCTTGTCAGCCCTCCACATGTCCAGCATGGACCCGGTAATTCTCCCACCGTATTTTGCATGTCCATGGGTTTTTCACACGGCACTGGTGCTAGCCCCTCACCGGTACCGGAATCGTTGTGGGTCTGGTGCCAGTTGTTCCATTGTGAAACACCATGGATACTCTAGTTAACGCCAGTACTTAGATCAGGGATGGATAATCCAGCCCAGGTTCTCCCATCTGAGCTGGATTGCAACTCTGTGAGCACAAACCAGGTAGCGAGTCCCAATCCTTAGCCATACAAATTTATAGGGAATCCTCTATCGGACCTCAATTTTGCGCAGTTGGACCGACAGCAAGGCCCAACGGCTTGACAACCCCTTGAATAAAGAGAACCCCCCCCCCCCCCCCCCCCCCCGCACAGTGGACCCCTGAATAAACAGACCCCGCACAGTTGAGACATCCTACAGATCTCCGGAAGAGAAACTCCTGTCTGGAAGCCCCCCAGAAGAAGGACCCCTGTCAGGAATTTCCCCCAGAAGAGTGACTCCTGTCTGGAAGCTAGAGAGCAACTCAGTTAGAGGCAGTGACAAAAATCACTGCTTTAACGCTTGCCTATGCAAGACATCTGCTGGCTCAGACACAGGAAGCAGTACCTGTCAATTCCTCGTCTGGTGGGGCTGAGATGGATAGGTTGTGAATTGTGGGAGGGGGAGGCCCTCCTGTGCCCCTTGGCACACCGCAAAGTCCTCCGTGTCAGGATTATGTTTCTTAGGAGCAGTGGTAATTCTTGCCCGCATGATTCCCTGCCCAGAGGACCAGAGAATTGTGTGTGCCTGGAATTTATAGTGCCTGGCCCATTAAGTGGATGCATTTGTAGCCTCCTGCTGGCATGTGGGCGTGAACCACGATCAAGGCTCCAGCAGCTGGACGGGCACATCGGAAATGGATGGCGATCCTGTTTCATTCACCTGAGGAAGGAGCAGTGCTCCAAAAGCTAGTGATTTAAAACAAACCTTTTGGACTTTAACCTAGTGTTGTAAAACTTCTCACTGTACTCACCCCAGTCCAACGCCGGCATCTCCACATCATCTTTAAATTTAGAGTGCCCAATTCATTTTTCCAATGAAGAAGTGATTTAGTGTTGCCAATCCACCTAACCTGCTCATCTTTGGGTTGTGGGGGCAAAATCCACGGAGACACGGGGAGAATGTGCCAACTCCACACGGACAGTGACCCAGAGCCATATCGAACATGGGACCTCGGCGCTGTGAGACAGCAGTTCTAATCACTGCGCCACCTTGCTGCCCTCGAGGCGTAGAATTGAGCTCCACATGTGCTAATTAGACCCGCTGTTATTTTGACAGAAAGATATAGGCCAATATAATCTGTTCACACCTTTAGGAATTTGATTCAAAAGTTACAAAGGAATGGTGGGTTTGGTAGAGAAAATAACATTGAGTTAATGCATATAGGAAAAAACTGGATATATATTGAAATTAATTGATGGTAGACAGAGAATACCAATCCTGTGTGGGGCCGTGCTCAGATGAAAATAAAGATCACAAACATACAGACACCCGGGCGGGATTCTCCATTGCTTGGCAGCAAAATTGTATTCGGCGATCGGTCGGAGCATCCCAGTTTGCGACCAAATCGGGTCCGTTTTTCAGATGCTCCGCCCCTCCAAATCGCTGTCATTGAGGCGTGTGCCACATGCCATTGTGACTGGGTCATCGCCGTTTTGAGGTTTCCCCTCCCCGATGCTCCGTCCCCAATGGGCCGAGTTCCTGAACACGCGAGTTGCGCGTGCTCTGAGTATTTGTAAACGGCGTTGCGGCTGCAGACTGGGTCCAGTGCCACCACAGTTGGGCGGGAGCTGTGCTGCTGGCAGTGTGGGGCTTCGGCGAGGGCTGCGGGGACTGGTGAGGGGTGTCCAGGGGGTGGTGAGGGGGTGTCCAGACGGACACTAGTTGGCCGGCCGGGTCCATGTTGTACGTCGCGACCGCTGCAGGTCATCGCCATGCGCATGCACGGCCACGGACTCGGCAGTTCTCTGGCTGTTTATTTCGGGAACGCCGGGAGGTTTATGTCGTGCGGCTGCTATCCCCCCACCGGCCTGGAGCATTGGTGTGGGGACGACGATGATTTTTTCATTGTAAATCTAGACACTTCCTCCGGACATAGCCTCAAAATCGGAGAATCCAAACTCCATATCCAGACATACACCCCGCTCCTTTGCATAAGGATTAAGCAAATTGTGGCTCCATATCTCCAGGATTTTATCAACTATAGAGTGATATTAGAAGATAATTTATTATTAGATTTGCATAATGCTGAAAGGATATTGTATGGATGCAGCTTATTAATAATGTTATTAAGGAATTACTGTGGTGCACCCATAGTAAACTGATGTCTCTCAGATTATTTCTTATTCAAATTGTGACAATTAGATTACTTGTTATCCAAGAACATGTTCCTATGAATGTTAAGTGGAAAGAAGAGTGGTCACAATCCATGTTAATTCCTTAGTGATTTTATAATTCTTCCACGAGGGTGTTGATGATTTTGTGTTTGCCTTTCCTTAAGAGTATCTAGGTGATGATAATTGCATTATGATTTTCTCTCAGGTTGATTTTTTTCTAATAATTCATTTGATTACTATGTTGAACTTTCATTCTGCAATTTTACGAGTTTCATGATGAGAATACTCTCTTTTTGGGTCAATTTTTATTTTTTGAAAATTATATTCTGTGACCTCGATCCATAAAAGATTTTTGATATTCCTTTGTCATCATTTAAAGTTACGCAATATGATCTGCTAAAAAAACAATGGAGAACGATGAGGAAGCTAAACCCTCAAAAGGGTAGTTGACGGAATGCTCATTTTCCAATAGCTACTATTGAATTACAGCACTTTGACATTTAAAAATGTATGTTAATAAACCAAAAGCAAAATACTGTGGCTGCTGGAAATTCTTAAACTAAAACGGGATACTGCTGAAAATATTCAACTGGTGAGGCAGTGGTATCTGTGGAGAGAAAAAAAAAGTTTAAAGTTATGCTAAAAAGTTGATGTCCACTTAACATGCCTGCTCGTACTTATTGAAGAAGCTGCATATTATTTTGGTGACTTGTGATTGAATTAACGCACTGTCCAAACAGCGACTGACTGGGAATAAATACGTTAGGCATGATCTTGCAGCCCCGTTAGCTGCAGGTTGCAAATTTCTAAATAGCTGCTAAATCTGACAAGCAGCCCGAAACAGAATTTGCACCGGTGAGATCTCAGTTCGAGATCTACCCGTTGGTCACTCATGATTTAATCTAGTGCACAGAAATGGTGGAGATGCCTGGAGCTGCCAGGGTTTGAGGGACATGCCACCAGGAGCGGTCATGAAAAGCTGCCACAGAGACTGGTTTTCGAAAAGGGGCCCGTAGGAGCTACTCTAACAACAGGAATATATTCTGCAACTATAAGAATCATTTTTGCCTGCCTGCCTAAGTGGAGTTCAAGCTGTATGTTGATTTTACATGCTGTTTAATGGGAAATTGTGTATTCGGGTTAGAAGATGCATGTAAGCTGTTCTTGTCAGGTTTGAAGTTTGAAAGTTACAATATTGTTTTTCCTTTGTTTGAATAAAGTTCACTAACAAAACTGCCCCCAAGCAAGGTAAGTTTGCACACAATTTGTGTGTAGCCGGGATGGCAGTATGAGACTGTACACACACTCCTCAAAACATTGTGGGGTCCAGAATGCCCTCCATCATTATTTGTGGCACTTCCGCTGTGATAAGTGGGATAACGGAGCACTGCCAGTGTCTCAGATGTAGCAAGGCTTGGGCAGCTTTCAATTTGGGCTGATAAGTGGCAAGTAACTTTTGTGTCACACAAGTGCACGAATGATCATCTCCGGAGATTCCATTTTTACAGTGAAATCGGAGGCAGCGCTGTTTTTCAGATGCTCCGCCCCCTCAAAAATAGTATACTCGAGGAGTACACCTCACGCCGTTGGGACGGCCTCAGGACGTCACCTGAGGCCCACCCCCATGCTCCGTCCCTAATGCACCGACTTCCCGATGGTGTCGGTCACATGTCCTCTCAATTTACGGGGACCATGCGTGGCGGCTGCGGACTGTGTACAGTGCCGCCACAGTCGGGGGGGGGGGGGGGGTGCAGCCATTCCGCTGGCACAGGGGAGCTTCGGCGGGGGTTGGGGGGACTGGTGGAGGGTGGTCCGGGGTGTCCTGGGTGGTTTACATGGGGGTATTATCTAGCAGGCCGGGTCTGCGTGCGGCCGGCGCCATGGTGTATGGTGCGGCCGCTGCAGGCCGCCACCGTGCGCTTGCATGGTCACAGACCCGGCCATTCTGCAACCGTATCTGCAGGTAAAGCCGGGAGCTTTATGTGGACCCTCACCGGGCGTGGCATCATGCTTTTTGGTCGTAAGACGTGACGCTTCCTCCGGACACAGCAACAAAATCGGAGAATCCAGCCCAGAGTCTTGCACTCCAGCACCTTGCTGAGGCTTCTTCTAAGGCACCTACCAAACCTGTGACCTTTCGTGTCTGAAGGATAAGTACAACAGGAGCATGTGAACACCCATCATTTTCAAGTTCCCCTCCACATCAGACATCATCCTGACTTGGAAATTTATCACCACTCTTTCATCACTCTGGATCAGAAATCTGAAACTCCTGACCTACAGCACTGTGAAAGTGCCTTGAGAATCTGGACTGCAGCACATAAGAAAGGCCATTCATCATCATCTCCTCAAGGGAATTTAGGGATGGGCAATAAATGCTAGTCATGTCAGTGATGTTCAAATCCCATGAATTAATAAAAAGGCAAGTCCACATCATTAATATGCATGGTGAACTACAACAGGGATCCGTACAGGATATCACTTCACACAGTCGGTTAGTGTGAGGAACTTCTGCCAACCCCTAATATCTGCTTTCTGTTTTGTAGCCACTTTTCAATCCAGTCTTGTACCTGGCCCTGACTTCAGATGCCATATTATGTTATGGGCCAGGGTTTAGAGAACACCAAAGTGTGTCATGGAGTTCACCTGATCCACGACCTTTAATAGATTGTGGTTATGGGGAGCACAAGGGCCTACTTTACAGGTATGATGCAACAGAGATCTAAAGTACTTTTAAAACAAAACCATGTTTATTTATGAAACCAGTTAACATTTTATAAACCCACAGTAAACATCTTAACAACTATCAACACCAATGATCCCCGCAGATACAATATTCTATAAGTAACCCTAACTTTTCTAACAAAATCCAAAAGACCAAAAGACCCTTTTTACAGAAAGACAGCAGATTTAAATTCTCGACAGAAACAGGTATTACTTTGAAATCCTCAAATGATCTGGAGACAGTCTTTAGATTGCAGAGAGAGACCAATGCATCTTCTTGCTGTGACTGCAGCTTCTTTAACTCTGAAAACGAAACTAAAACATACAGACTCACACCAGCTTTCTTTGCTCAAAGCAAAAGTAAAAGCAGAGTCACAACTCAGCTCAACCCACACACTGACATCACTACAGCTATTTGAAAAATACCTTTTTCTTAAAGGTACATCCACTACAGTTATTTGATAAACATCCATTTCTTAAAGGTACTTTCACATGACAGATAAAAGTTTATAATATAGTGTCTTACTGAAAGTTCTCTCAAGATTTATGGATACCAAATTCACTGAATTGTCCTGGTTTATATTCTTGGTGCAGGATTCTTCGTTTCCTAATGATGAAATCGGGAAACACAATTGGACGGAGAGGAGGTGCCAACGCCAAAATCATGGCAGGTACCGATTTACCACTAAATCGCAATTGTCCATCACCTCGACAGCGGCTTCAATGCGTTCCAAAACGCACGTATGGTAAACACTATTTGCATATCATTAGCGGCCCTGACTCGGGATTCTCCAGGGAATGTGGATTCTCCAATGTGTGCCTCCCCACACCCCTACAACCGTACCCCACCCACTGCATACCCCCCACCGGTTGCTACCCGCTGTCGGGACATCAGCCCATACAGGGGGAGCCGCAGAGCATACTGCTAGCAAGGGCAGTGCCAGCAGACAGTACCCCTGGCATCAGGGACAGACACTAGGGCCAAAGGCCCTCATGGTTCCAGGCACTAATGGGGCCTGGGGTGCAGAGATGCGGTGGGGGACATGCAGGAGCCGAACCCATGGTACCAACCAGAGCCATCATGTAGCACATTGGACCTGGTTGGACACAGGGATATGTACCATGCTAACATGTCGGACTTTCAACCCATGCAGACAATGGATATTGGGATTCAATCACCAATGGTGATTCCTGCTAGTCGCTGCAGCCCTGGGAGATGCCCTTTGGTTATATGAGCTGCAGCTGCTTGAGGAGGAGGAGGAGGAAGTTGCAGCAGTGGAGTGTGCCTCAGAGGAATGGGAGACAGCCGCCCAGGATGGAGAGCCATCTGCCCCATAGGCTGAGGAGGAGGTGCCAAGGAGACGCCACATGAGGCCTCCTGTGTACCGGCAGCGTCGATCATTCGAGGACCTGCTGGACTGGGCAGCAGGGAAACAGTGCGACACATCTACCAAATCATGGCAAACCTGACGCGGGGGTATGGGGGAGGACACCCACTCCCTGTGACCATCAAGGTGACGGTAGCCCTTCCACAGCCGCCGAGTGGGGACCTGTCCAGGATTTCACAACCCTCGGTGTCGAGGTGCATTTGTGATGCCACGGAAGCCGAGGCGGCACAATAGATCCATTTCAATGTGGACCGAGGTCACCAGGGTGCCCGGTTAGCAGGGTTCGCTGCCATCGCCGACATGCCCCAGGTCCACGGGGTGATCGATGGGATGCATGTTCCACTACGGGCACCTGCAGATGTCAGGCCGCTCTACACTAACTCACTGAACGTGCAGCCAATATGTGACTATCAGCTGCTCATCATACACATCTGTGCCCGATACCTGGGCAGTGTGCACGGCCCCTTCATCATGGCCACACTCGACAATTTCAGACATCAAGTTGCACCCCCCCCCCCCCCCCCCCCCCCCCCCCCCCCCATGGCTGGGGGTTTGGCTCCTGGGTAACGGGGTTATCCAGTGCGGCCATGTCAGGCCACAGACTGATGCAGAGACCTGCTACAACGATGCCCATGCAGTGACCAGGAGTGTGATTGAGCGGTGACGCGGCATCCTGAAGATGCGGTTCAAGTGCCTGGGACCACTTTGGAGGGTCCTCCAGTATGACACTGAGAGGGTCGCCTGCATCGTGGTGGCTGGATGCTTCCTCCGCAACATCGCACAGCAGAGGGGGGATGTGTTGGAGGAGGTGGATGAACACCAGGCCTCCTCTGACGAGGAGGATGCAGGGGAGGGTGGACAGGACATGGAGCCCAGGCAGGCACAGGAGGCCACACGACATGTGCGCCAGGGCCAACGAGCAGGGGACGCTCTGATTACCTCTAGGTTAACCGACTGGGCGGGGAGGGAGGAAACTGGCCAGGGGCAAGACACTGCTCATCACCTCCCCACCCAGCCACCATCCACCCCCCCGCCGGCAACCCCCTCCGTGATACAAACTTGCAGCACTACGGGGTGGGGCCCTGGGTTGGCAGTAACACCAGGTCAGGTCCATGGGATGGAGGATAATGACAACCCGCTCTGCGATGAGCTCTGGTGCTCTGCATCATTTGACAACGTCTCACTCCTGCCCACAGGAGCACCTTCCACCTGGGTGATCCCTACATGCGAGCTGGCCATTCCATCACACGGTTGCTTCGAATTCCAGGGGTGACGGTCGTGGGGACAGTGGTGGGGAGAGGGAGAGGAGCCAAGCCCCCACAGCATCCTCCCATCCCCCCTCTACCCCCTGCACCCCCTCTTTGGCCAGCCTTGATCAGCCCACACCCATCTGACAGAGCACAGAGGCTGCTTGTAACAGTGTGAACAGGTGTTTAAATTGACAATGTTTATACAGATTTGTACCCTAACCCATATAACTAAACTGTGCGCTGCACCCTGGCCAACTTAACTCCAATCTAACTTTCTGACCTTATAGGCTCTAATACTACGTTTTGGTGGATCCCCAGGTGGTACATCAGGAGTGGAGGTGGCCTGCTGTGATTCCCGTCCTGCGACCTGGGTGTCCCCCTTTGGTGGCCATCTTCTGGGGTAACCGGGCCTGAATGGGCCCGGCTGCTGCTCGGGTGCCCCAGGTGGTGTGTGCCATTTTGTTCTGTCCGCTGCCCACCATATGCACCAGGAACTGGAAGGGGGGGGGGGGGGGGGGGGTGAGTAGACTGATGTGCGACAGTGTTCCATCACCTCCCCTGTGGGAATCACCGGCATGGTGGTGATGGCTCCTGAGTTACTCCCCTGATGTGCCCCCACCACCTGGGACTGCCACTCCTGGAGACCCGCTCTGGTCTCATCCAGGGTCTGCATGCTCGTGGCCATGCAGCGCAGGGAGTGGATCATCTCCGTCTTGGACTGCGCCACATCGTCCATTGACTGTGCCACCACCTTCTGACTTTGTGCCACGTTAGCCAGTGACTGCTCCATCTCCCTCTGGGAGTGAGCCACCTTCCTCTGTATCTGTGCCACATTGGCCAGTGCCTGGGTAATGCTGCCAACTTTCCCAGCCATGGCCTGCTGTGACAGGGCCATGCTCAGGAGCACCATTGCAATGTCCAGGTGGCTGTGGCATATGGCTGCCTGTGAGGCGGCAACCCTGTCCTGGGACTTAGTCAGCACCTGCAGAGAATGCCTGAGGTCTTGCACATGCTGATCCACAACCAAAACTGTCACACCCAATGCCTCTACTATGGATGCCACCCGTGCGGTGTTGGCATGCATTGTCAGCAGCATCTCCTACCCGTGCATGCGGTTGGACACCTCCAACCGCATCTGTAGGTACTGGATGCTCGCCAACAACACCTCATGTAGTTCTTGGCTCTGCAACTGCATCTCCAGAAATGCTGGTGCTGTCCATTCCAGAAACTCAAAACCCGTCTGGATGGCAGCCAGTTCCTGGGGTTGGCCCACCCTCCAAACATCCACCCCCTCCAGTATATCTACCTCCACCTGCTGTACCAGATCAACTGTGTGGTGCACACCAGAGAGTGCCCGAGGAGCCTCTTCACTGAAGCGCCCAACTGAGGTGGGTGTTGTCGTGTTATTCACCCTGGGGTAACACGGACTGCAACACGATGCAGATAAATGATCAAGTATACACCAAACGTCGGCATTGGTTCAATAAGATTTATTGAACTTCAGTAACGAAGCACACAGCTGCCTGAGGGTTGACTCTCCACAACTCTAAGTAAACTAACTCTAACTATCTAGGCCAGACTAGCTCTGATCCACGTGCAGAAGGTGTTGAATGATTTGTACACCCTGACTGTCACTACAGTTGTCACCAGTGGAAAGAGGCAGAGTGCTGATGCGTTGTGTGTTTTATAGTTGGAAGCCCCCCTCTGGTGTTCTGTCTGGTGATTGGCTGTGTTCTGTTCTGCATGTCGATTGGCTCACCTGGGTGTCTGTCACTGCCTGCTTTTACCTCATGATGTGCATGGGTGTTTAATAGTTTAATAGAACAGTACAGCACAGAACAGGCCCTTCGGCCCTCAATGTTGTGCCGAGCATTGTCCGAAACCAAGATCAAGCTATCCCACTCCGTCATTCTGGTGTGCTCCATGTGCCTGTCCAATAACCGCTTGAAAGTTCCTAAAGTGTCCGACTCCACTATTACAGCAGGCAGTCCATTCCACATCCTAACCACTCTCTGAGTAAAGAACCTACCTCGGACATCCCTCCGATACCTACCACCCTGAATCTTATAGTAATGCCCCCTTGTAACAGCTGCATCCACCCAAGGAAATAGTCTCTGAACGTCCACTCTATCTATCCCCCTCATCATCTTATAAACCTCTATTAAGTCGCCTCTCATCCTCCTCCGCTCCAAAGAGAAAAGCCCTAGCTCCCTCAACCTTTCCTCATAAGACCTATCCTGCAAAACAGGCAGCATCCTGGTAAATCTCCTTTGCACCCTTTCTAATGGTCCACATCCTTACGATACTGAGGTGACTAGAACTGCACACAATACTCCAAATGTGGTCTCACCTGGGTCATGTATAGTTGCAGAATAACCACGCGGCTCTGAAACTTAAGCCCCCTGTTAATAAACGCTAACACACTATAAGCCTTCTTCGTGGCTCTATCCACTTGAGTGGCAACCTTCAGAGATCTGTGGACATGAACGCGAAGATCTTTCCGTTCCTCCACATTCCTCAGAACCCTGCCGTGATCCCTGTAATCCGCATTCAAATTTTTTCTTCCAAAATGAATCACGTTGCACTTATCTGGGTTAAATTCCATCTGCCATTTGTCGGCCCAGCTCTGCATCCTATCAATGTCTCTTTGCAGCCAACAACAGCCCTCCACCTCATCCACTACTCCACCAATCTTGGTGTCATCAGCAAATTTACTGACCCACCCTTCAGCCCCCTCCTCTAAGTCATTGATAAAAATCACAAATAGCAGAGGACTCAGCAGTGATCCCTGTGGTACGCCGCTGGTAACTGGTCTCCTGTCTAAAAATTTTCCATCCACCACCGCCCTCTGTCTTCTATGTGATAGCCAGTTACTTATCCAATTGGCCAAATTTCCTTCTATCCCACACCTCCTTACTTTCTTCATGAGCCGACCATGGTGAATCTTATCAAATGCCTTACTAAAATCCATGTATACAACATCAACTGCTCTACCTTCATCTAAACACTTAGTTACCTCCTCAAAGAATTCAATGAAATTTGTGAGGCAAGACTTACCCTTCACAAATCTGTGTTCACTATCCCGGATTAAGCTGCATCTTTCCAAATGGTCATAAATCCTATCCTTCAGGACCTTTTCCAATAACTTACCGACCACAGTAAGGCTAACTGGCCTATAATTACCAGGGTCATTCCTATTCCCTTTCTTGATCAGAGGAACAACATTCGCCACTCTCCAGTCCTCTGGCACTATCCCCGTGGACAATGAGGACCCAAAGATCAAAGCCAAAGGCTCTGCAATCTCATCCCTTGCCTCCCAAAGAATCCTTGGATATATCCCATCTGGCCCAGGGGACTTGTCGACCCTCAGGTTTTTCAGAATTGCTAATACATCCTTCCTCAGAACATCTACCTCCTCCCGCCTACCCACCTGTATCACACTCTCATCCTCAAAAACATGGCCCCTCTCCTTGGTGAACACTGAAGAAAAGTATTCCTTCAACGCCTCTCCTATTTCTTCTGACTCCATGCACAAGTTCCCACTACTGTCCTTGACCGGCCCTACCCTCACCCTGGCCATTCTTTTATTTCTCACATAAGAGTAAAAAACCTTGGGGTTTTCCTTGATCTGACCCGGCAAGGACTTCTCATGCCCCCTCCTAGCTCTCCTGAGCCCTTTTTTTTAGCTCATTCCTTGCTGCCTTGTAACCCTCAAGCGACCCAACTGAACCTTGTTTTCTCATCCTTACATACTCTTCCTTTTTCCTCTTGACAAGACATTCAACTTCTTTTGTGAACCATGGTTCCCTCACATGGCCATTTCCTCTCTGCCTGACAGGGACATACCTATCAAGGACACGTAGTATTTGTTCCTTGAAGAAGCTCCACTTTTCATTTGTGCCTTTCCCTGACAGTTTCTGTTCCCAACTTATGCTCCCTAATTCTTGCCTAACCGCATCATAATTACTCCTCCCCCAATTATAAACCTTGCTCTGCCGTATGGCCCTATCCCGCTCCATTGCAATTGTGAAAATCATCGAATTGTGGTCACTATCTCCAAAGTGCTCTCCCACAAACAAATCTAATGCTTGGCCCAGTTCATTGCCCAGTACCAAATCCAATGTGGGCCCCCCCTCTTGTAGGCCTATCCACATATTGTGTCAGGAAACCCTCCTGCCCACACTGTACAAAAACTGCCCCATCTGAACTGTTCGACCTATAGAGGTTCCAACCAATATTTGGAAAGTTAAAGTCACTCATGACAACTGCCCTGAGACCTCCACACCTATCCATAATCTGTTTTGCAATTTCTTCCTCCACATCTCTATTACTATTTGGGGGCCTATAGAAAACTCCTAACAATGTGACCACTCCTTTCCTATTTCTAACTTCGTCCCGTATTACCTCAGTAGGCAGATCCCCTTCGAACTGCCTTTCTGCAGCCGTTAAACTACCCTTGATCAACAATGCTACTCCTCCACCTCTTTTACCACCTTCCCTACTCTTACTGAAACATCTATACCCAGGAACTTCCAACAACCATCCCTGTCCCTGTTCTAACCATGTCTCCGTAATACCACAATATCGTAGTCCCTAGTACCAATCCACGTTCCAAGTTCACCTACCTTATTCCGGATGCACCTTGCATTGAAGTTGACACACTTCAACCCACCTTTCTGTCTGCCGGTACACTCCTGCAACCTTGATACCCTCCTGAATACCTCACTACTCTCAACACTGGCTTCTGGACTACAGCTAATTTTCCCATCCCCCTGACAAATTAGTTTAACCCCCCCCCCCCCGAAGAGCCGTAGCAAATTTACCTATGTCGTTGGTACCGATGTGTACCATGACTTGTGACTGTTGTCCCTCCCCCTTAAGGATTCTGAAAACACGGTCTGAGACATCACGGACCCTGCCACCCGGGAGGCAACATACCATCCGTGAGTCTCTTTTGCTGCCACAGAACCGTCTAGCTGTCCCTCTAACTATTGAGTCACCAATAACTATTGCTCTGCTGCTCTCCCTCCTTCCCTTCTGAGCCACAGGGACGGACTCAGTGCTGGAGATCCGTTCACCATGGCTTACCCCTGGTAGGTTGTCCCCCTCAACAGTATCCAAAATGGTATACTTGTTACTGAGGGGAACGACCACAGAGGATCCCTGCACTGACTGCTTCCTCCCAGCCACTCTCACCGTCACCCATTTACCTTGATTCTTCGGAGTAACTACATCCCCGAAGCTACTATCTATGACCACCTCTGCCTCCCTAATGAGCCGAAGTTCATCCAGTTCCAGCTCCAGTTCCCTGACACGGTTTCTGAGGAGCTGGAGATGGGTGCACTTCCCACAGGTGAAATCAGCAGGGATACTGACGGCGTCCCTCACCTCAAACATTCTGCAGGAGGAACATTGCACTGCCTTCTCTGCCATCCCCTCTACATAAAAAAAGAAAAAGAAAGAAAGAGCTTACCAGTTATTCACTCTACACCTGAGGTTAAAGGAGGTAGAAGGGTGGGGGATACTACAAGTGTAGTGTCTAGGGTTTAGGAACTGCCCAACTTAAATACAGGTAAAAATAAAACACTTAACTAGCAACCACTGCGCCCCACACAAGAACAGCAATCAGCTGTTATGGGCCTGCACAGACAATTTAAACCTTTACTACTTACCCAGCAGTCACTCTGTCCTCACTCCGACCTGATTCAGCTGGAAACTCGTAACAGTAAGTTTTTTTAAAAATTACTTCCCTTCTCAGCAAGCTCTCACTCAGTAACCACTGCGCTCCGCACTATAACACCTCAGGGAAAAGAAAAACTACATACCAGTCACCAGCCAAGCACTTAGCAGCAGGCTGTGACATCATGGTTCAACTTATTTCTACTTCTACCTGCCCTCGAGTCTCCCTCTTTATCTTTACTTGGCTGGGATCCTTAAAGTGATTGGTTTTTTTTGGGTAGAGGAGGAGGGAAACACTGAAGAAGTGTTTGGGGTTTAACTGTCACAGCTCCTCCACAAACCACCTCCAAGATACGGTGACCGCAATGCACTGATGCAAATTTTCCCCGCAACAGCCAATCAGCAGCTCCTCACTACTGCCCTCTGCTGGATGCTTGCCTGCACTTGAACACGGAGGGTGTCTTGCTCAGGTACACGTTCTGGATGCAGTGACCGCAATGCACAGATGCAATTTTTCCCCACAACAGCCAATCAGCAGCTCCACTGTACTGCCCTCTGCTGCATATTATGACATCCCCCTTTTTAAAAAAGGTTTGTTGGTTGCTTATGGCATACACGACATATTTTCAGAAGTAACTATTTACAGCGATTGGTGAGTGAATGCATATGTACATGTAAGGTGTCTAACATGCAGAAACATAACAGTATATATGTGGCGCTAACAATTGCAGTCAACGACGAGAGACAAGTTCAATCAAGGCTTTATTGCTGTGTGATGCTATTCCTCCGGCTGCAACTGAAGACTAGAGTCTGAGTGACTCACACGCATATTTATACACAAGCTCCCTGTGGGCGGAGCTAGCCGGCAGGGGCTTACCGGAGGAACCTGTATTACAGGTACAGGCATACATCCCCCTACTGCAAGTATGCATATCTACAGTGGTTATCACCACATTCACCCCCTGTAAAAAATTATTCAGACGTGGGTGACGTGTAACTATGATACAAAGGATGATATATTTACAAAAGGGTCCAAACAAAGAAAACCAAGAGTCCATCCAATCAGCAGGTTACAGGTTGAGCCGAACCGGCGGTCGAATGTTCCGCTGTGATCGGCGTAGCTGTGGTGGCGACGTCGGTGCAAGTGCTGGCGGTGTTGGTGCTGGCTGCTGGCAGGGTTTGACTCCAAGAGCGAGCCGAAATCTTCCGTGTCCTCCAGTGTGGGCAGGGGGACGAGGGATGGACCTGGTGGGGACGAATAGGGGGGCGCCGGGGAAAAGGAGGATGGCGTGGGGGGGAAAGGGGCGTGGCCATGGGATCGGCACCTGAGGGAGCCAGGTTCCAGAGCGAGACTGTGTCGTGGCGGCCGTCGGGGAACTCCACGTAGGCATACTGAGGATTGGCGTGGAGAAGGCGTACTTTGTCCACCAGGGGTTCCGCCTTGTGGTGCCGGACATGCCTACAGAGAAGGACTGGGTCCGGAGTCGTGAGCCACATCGGGAGCCACATTGGGGGCCTCACGGTAGCATGGTGGTTAGCATCAATGCTTCACAGCTCCAGGATCCCAGGTTCGATTCCCGGCTGGGTCACTGTCTGTGTGGAAGTCTGCACGTCCTCCCCGTGTGTGCGTGGGTTTCCTCCGGGTGCTCCGGTTTCCTCCCACAGTCCAAAGATGTGCGGGTTAGGTGGATTGGCCATGCTAAATTGCCCGTAGTGTAAGGTTAATGGGGGGATTGTTGGGTTACGGGTATACGGGTTACGTGGGTTTAAGTAGGGTGATCATTGCTCGGCACAACATTGAGGGCCGAAGGGCCTGTTCTGTGCTGTACTGTTCTATGTTCTATGTTCTAGACTTCCTAGGAAAGGCAAAAACACGTTCATGGGGTGTAATGTTAGTTGCGATGCACAGTAGTGACCGAATGGAATGGAGCGCGTCAGGGAGGACCTGCTGCCAGCGAGCGGCTGGAAGGTTCCTGGACTGTAGGGCCAGCTGGACGGCCCTCCATACCGTCCCGTTCTCCCTCTCTACCTGCCCGTTTCCCCGGGGATTGTAGCTGGTCGTCCTGCTGGAGGCGATACCTCTGCTGAGCAGGAAATGACGCAGCTCATCACTCATGACCGAGGATCCCCTGTCACTGTGGATGTAGTCGGGGAAACCGAACAGGGCGAAAATGGAATCCAGGGCCTTGATGAAGGTGGCAGATGTCATATCCGGGCATGGGATGGCGAAGGGGAACCTAGAAATTTCATCGACCATACTAAGGATGTAGGTGTTGCGGTCGGTGGAGGGGAGGGGTCCTTTGAAGTCCACGATGAGGTGTTCAAAGGGGCGGGTGATCTGGCCGGTAGAAGTGCGGCTTGCGCTCGGCACAGACCTGGCAGTCTCTGGTGACTGTCCATACTTCCTCGACGGAGTAGGGCAGATTGCGGGCTTTGATTAGATGGTACAAGCGAGTGACCCCCGGATGGCAGAGGCTCTCGTGCAAGGCACGGAGCTGGTTCACTTGTGCGCTGGCACATGTACCTCGGGAGATGGCGTCTGGGGGCTCATTGAGCTTGCCGGGGCGATACAAGATCTCGTAGTTAAAGGTGGAGTGCTCGATTCTCCACCGCAAGATTTTGTCATTCTTGATCTTGCCCTGCTGCGTGTTGTTGAACATGAAGGCTACCGACCGTTGGTCAATGAGGAGAGTGAATCTCCTGCCGGCCAGGTAATGCCTCCAGTGATGCACCGCTTCAACGATTGCCTGGGCCTCCTTTTCAACAGAGGAATGTTGAAGTTCGGAGGCGTGGAGGGTGCGTGAAAAGAATGCCACGGGTCTGCCTGCCTGATTCAGCGTGGTGGCAAGTGCGACATCTGAAGCGTCGCTTTCTACTTGGAAAGGAAGTGGCTCGTCTACTGCGTGCATCCCAGCCTTGGCTATGTCAGATCGAATGCGGGCGAAGGCCTGTTGTGCCTCGGCCGAGAGGGGAAAATGTGTGGACTGGATAAGTGGGCGGGCCTTGTCCGCGTATTGTGGGACCCACTGGGCGTAATAAGAATATAACCCAAGGGAGCGTTTGAGGGCCTTGGGGCAGTGGGGGAGTGGATGCTCCATGAGGGGGCGCATGCGGTCGGGGTCGGGCCCCAGTAGTCCATTTTGGACTACGTAGCCGAGGATGGCTAAGTGGTCTGTGCGGAACACGCACTTCTCCTTGTTGTACGTGAAGTTAAGGAGAGATGCGGTGTGGAGGAATTTAGAAAGGTTGGTGTCATGGTCCTGCTGGTCATGGCCGCAGATGGTGACATTGTCGAGGTACGGTAAGGTGGCCTGCAGTCCGTACCGGTCAACCATTCGGTCCATTTCTCGTTGAAATACCGAGACTCCATTCGTGACACCGAAGGGGACCCTAAGAAATTGGTACAGACGACCGTCTGCCTCGAAGGCAGTGTAGGGACAGTCCGATTTACGGATGGGGAGCTGGTGGTAGGCGGATTTCAGGTCAATAATAGAGAAGACCCGGTACTGTGCAATCTGATTGAACATATCAGAAATGCGGGGGTACGTGTCGATTTGCGTGTACCGGTTGATGGTCTGGCTGTAGTCCACGACCATCCTGTGCTTCTCCCGGGTCTTAACCACTACCACCTGGGCACTCCAAGGGCTGTTGCTGGCCTCGATGATACCCTCCCGAAGCAGCCGCTGGACTTCGGACCTGATGAAGGCCTTGTCCTGGGTGCTGTACCGTCTGCTCCTGGTGGCGACGGGCTTGCAATCTGCGGTCTGATTGGCAAAGAGTGAGGGAGGCTCGACCTTGAGGGTCGTGAGGCCGCAAACGGTGATGGGAGGAAGGGGTCCGCCGAATTTGAGGGTGAGGCTCTGGAGATTGCACTGGAAATCCAGGCCTAGTAAGAGTGACGTGCAGAGGTTGGGGAGAATGTACAGACGGAAACGGTCGAATTCCACGCCCTGTACAGTAAGTTTAACCAGGCAGAAACCCCGGATCGGGACAGAGTGGGAACCGGAGGCGAGAGAGATCTGCCAGTTGGCGGGATGGACCGCAAGGGAATAGCGCCTTGCCGGGTTCGGGTGGACGAAGCTCTTGGTGCTCCCGGAGTCGATGAGGCAGGAGGTCACGTGGCCGGAAGAGGGTGCCAGGTTGCGAGGACCCGACTGGTCGAGCGTAACGGAGGCAAGTAGCGGGCGATCAGCAGTCGAGTCAGATGAGTCCGACGAGGAGCGGTAGCGACCCGTGTCCCGTGGCCTCGTCCCGGGGAGGATAAAATGGCTGCGTCTGGAGTACCTGTGTGGGAGAAGATGGCGACGGACAGAAAGGCGGCGCCCATGGAGCGCACGTTGTGGGGTCGAGACAAAATGGTGGTGCCCATGGAACGCACATGGCGGTGGGGGATGAAGATGGCGGCGCCCATGGAGCGCACGTGGCAGGGGCGGTGAAAGATGGCGGCGCCCACTGATCGCACGTGGGGTCAGGGGAAGCGGATGGCAGGGCCCATTGTGCGATCGGCTGAGGCAAGGGGAACGGGGGTGCGATAGCGGCAACCGTCCAGGACTGACACACCGCTTCAAAGTGGCCTTTCTTGCCACAAGCTTTGCAGGTCGCGGTGCGGGCCGGGCAGCTTTGGCGGGGGTGCTTCTACTGACTGCAGAAGTAATAGTGGGGACCCCCAGGGAGTGCGGTGCGGCGAGCAGCGCAGGCGTAGGGCGGCTGCTGGGGGGGCCAGTTGCGGGGTCCACGAGGTGTAGGACGGGTGGGCCTGGGGGACCGTTTGCGGGGTTCACGAGGAGTAGGACGGGTGGGCCGAGCGGCAAGCGGAGTAGGTTCGCGCACTAGGGGAGGAGGCCGTCATGGAAAGCGCCAGAGTCTTTGTGGCCGCGAGGTCGAGGGCGGCCCCTTCCAGCAGTCGCTGCCAGATGGGGTCCGATGCAATGACTGTGATAAAGGCATCATGCATGAGTAAGTCAGAGTGTTCCGTGGCTGTGAGGGCCCGGCAATTGCAGTCTCGTACCAGAGGTATAAGGGCCCTCCAGAAGTCCACAATCGACTCAACCGGCTGCTGGACACGAGTAGAGAGTTGATGCCTCGCAAACAGGGTTTTCGCCGACTGTGCATAGTTCTCCTTGAGCAGTTCCAGAGCTCTGGTGTAGTCAGTCGCATCTCGAATTAGCGGAAAAACACTGGAGCTAAGTCTCGAGTACAGGAGTTGCTTTTTCTGAGCCTCCGTCGGGGGAGGGTCCGCTGAAGAGATGTAGGCCTTTGAAACTGCAAGCCAGTGAACAAAGTCTTTCCTGGCATGAGGCGACTGCGGTTCCAGCTGCAGATGGTCAGGCTTGATTCTGATGTCCATGGTGTATGGAAAATCACACAGCAATAAATTGTGGCGCTAACAATTGCAGTCAAAGATGAGAGAAAAGTTCAATCGAGGCTTTATTGCTGTGTGATGCTATTCCTCCGGCTGCAACTGAAGACTAGAGTCTGAGGGACTCACACGCATATTTATACACAATGCTCCCTGTGGGTGGAGCTAGCCGGCAGGGGCTTACCGGAGGAACCTGTATTACAGGTACATCCATACATCCCCTACTGCAAGTATGCATATCTACAGTGGTTATCACCACAAAATATACAAAGGAACTATTTATAAGTCCAGTCGTTGGGACTGTCGTCGGATTCTTGTGGACTGCCTGAGAGGTGGAGGTGGGGATGATGGCGTCCTGACAGACTAACATGCAGCCAGACGGGTGGCCTCATGGAGCGAGGTGTCCGGATAAAGCATAACGACATCTGGGAATCGGAGATCTGGTGGTGGGCAGGCAAGTTTGCGTAGTGCCCTTCTGTTGCGCCTGATAATGGATCCATCAGCCATGCTAACCATGTGAGCAACAACAGCTGGAGCTGACCAGCCTCCACCAGGCAACTTGATGCGAACAGCGTCCTTCGGAGAGAGCACGGGCAGATCAGTAGCATGAGCAGCATATGTCAGCTTTTGCCGGGTTCTGATTTGCTGCATCTTTTTCAGCACTGGAAGGTGATCCAGATCAGGTAAGTGAATGGCCCGAACAGTCGTCCACAGGTTACGATTCATAAGGAGCTGTGCAGGAGACATATCGCTGGACAGAGGGGTTGCCCTGTGCACCAGAAGAGCAAGATTAAAATCCGAAGTTGGGTCCGCAGCCTTGCAGAGCATTTGCTTCACAATATGGACCCTTTCTTCATACTTCCCATTAGATTGTGGGCAATGCGGGCTTCCGGTGATGTGCTGGAACTGGTATTGCCTTGCGAAGTTGGACAATTCTTGACTAAAAACAGGGACCGTTGTCACTCATAACCATGAGCGGGATACCATGCCTGGCAAACGTCTCCTTTCAGGCCTTTATGACAGTCCTGGATGTTAGGTCGGACAGTTTCACTACCTCGTGGTAACTGACGAAGTAATCAATTGTAAGGACGTAGTCACGCCCATTGGTCTGAAAGAGGTCAACCTCAGACCTACCTTAGACCACGGAGAACTCACAATCTTGTGCTGCTGGAGCATTTCTTTGGGCTGAGCAGGCTGGAGGCACTGGCAGGTCGCGCATTTGAGGACAATGTTTGATATATCCTCATTGATGCCGGCCAATAGACAGCCTGCTGGGCCCTGTGCCTGCACTTCTCATTACCGAGGTATCCCTCGTGTATCTGCGTGAGCACCAAGTTCTGGAGGCTGCGAGGAATGACGATGCGATCCAATTTAAGGAGGATCCCGTCGACAACTGTTAGGTCATCCTTTACATTGTAGTATTGTGGGCATTGCCCTTTCTGCCAGCCATTTGTGAGGTGATGGATGACCCGCTGCAGAAGAGGGTCCTTGGCGGTCTCTTCTCGAATGTTGATGAGTCGTTCATCGGATGTCGGGAGGGTGCTGGCACACAGTTGCACCTGTGCCTCAATGTCGTGTATGAAGTCTACCTGCTAATGAGGAAATGAATAAATGAATGTGATAAAAATAGGATTATTAGTTAAAATAGTATAGATAATAGGGCCAGTCCGATGGTAGTGAGCTCACAGACAAAGGACAAAGGGATTTAGCAAAAGCCTGTTTGAGACCCTCGGAGGAGGGTAGCCGCATGGTGAGCATGGTGAAAAGGATGCTGGGGTTATAATGCAAAGTGACCAATTAGGATATCGGGCCAGGTCAGGAGGTGTATAGAATGACCAATGGGAAGCTTATATGTGAATCTTACTGTGATTTTGAATACATCAGCAGATACCCTTTTGTCTTCTGTCTCTCTTGCCGTGGAGCTCACAGGAGACGGCTGTGTGTTCTGGAGTTCTACGAGTAAGCCAGCCTTGCAAGTTGCTTATTATTAAATGATACTATACCTACAAATCCATCTCTCATTTTATTGAGCCAGACTACCGGGTGAAGAATTTAAAGATCAACACTCACATGGCGAGGTGATGGCACGCGACAGGGCATCCGCAATGATTAGCCCCTTTCCAGGTGTGTAAACCAGTTCAAAATCATACCTGTGGAGTTGAGGGAGAATGCACTGGAGCCTGGGTGTCATATCATTTAAGTCCTTGTGTATAATGTGCACTAGAGGTCTGTGGTCCAGGAAGACCAGAGGCATAATCGTGGAATTTCATAATGCCAATGAGAAGGCCCAGGCATTCTTTCTCAATCTGAGTATATCGTTACTCAGTGGGGGTCATGGCCCTTGACGTGTAGGCCACTGGAGCCCAGGATGAGGTATCATCTTTCTGAAGGAGCATCGTTCCCATGCCATCCTGGCTGGCGTCTGTGGATATTTTAGTCTCCCTCGCTGGGTCAAAAAAAGCTAGAACAGGAGCGGTGTCTAGATTCGCTTTCAACTCAAGCCACTCTGCTTGATGCGCGGGTAGCCACTGGAAAGTGGTGGACTTCTTCACCAGATACCTGAGAGCCGTGGTGTGTGAGGTGAGGTTGGGAATGAACTTCCCCAAAACATTTACCATACCCAGGAAGCAGAGGACCGCCTTTTTGTCTTCTGGGGTCTTCATTGTGTTGATGGCCTTGACTTTGTCCGAGTCCGGTTGCACGCCATGCTGGGATATCTGATCATCCAGAAATGTAATTGACGACATGCCAAAGGAGCATTTAGTTTTGTTTAACCTCAGGCCATTGGCATGTATGCGTCTGAAGACTTGTTGCGGACAAGAAATATGTTCCTCCGGGGTCGTGGACCAGATGATGACATCATCAACATAAACCCGCGCACCCTCAATGCCCTCTAGCATTTGTTCCATTATTTGATGAAAGATTTCAGAGGCCGAAACAATACCAAACGGCATGCGGATGTAGCAATACCTTCCGAAAGGTGTATTAAACGTGAACAGCTTCCTGCTGGACTGGTCCAGTTGTATCTGCCAGAAGCCACATGATGCATCCAGCTTTGTAAAGAATTTTGCATGTGGTGTCTCACTTGTCAGCTCTTCCCACTTCGGGATCGGGTAGTGTTTCCGCATAATGTTACGGTTCATATCCTTGGGATTGATACAAATGCGCAGTTCTCCGGAGGGCTTCTTGACACAGACCATCGAGCAAGATTTTATACCGGTAGGGCAGCGTGCCCATCCCACTGAACACATCCGGGTATTGTAATAGTAGCTCCTCAATGTCGGCCTGAAGAGTGCTGTTGGCAGAGGATATGGCATGTACACGCTGGATGAGATGGAGTAGCTTGCATGCATGGGCACCAAGCAGAGAAGACTTGCCGGGCTTGACAATCTCAAACTACAAAGTGGCCTTGATGGCCTTGTTAGACACATGCAGGTGACAGGACCCTAACGCAGTGATGGGATTGCCATTGTAGTCAAGAGGCTGGCAGGCCGGCGGAAGAATTGTTGGTTGCCTTTGGACACGAGCAAGATCTGCTTGGGAGATTAGATTGGCCGAAGCACCGGTGTCCAGCTTGAACCGGATGCTACAATGGTTGACTTGTACTGTTGCACGCCACTCGTCTGCATAATCCACATTGAGGATGGGTGTGTGTGTTGCTGAATGCAAGGAGGTCTTGTCATGCATGGTGATGATGCCCACTCGATATGGGGACTCCAGGCAGTCGTGCTCCGGATCCGTGGCGGGATCAGGTTCCAAATATAGCAGCCCTTGTCACACACTTCGAACGCATCAGCGTTGGAACTGGGATCGCTGGCCCCCTATCGGAGGTGCAGACCTGCACAAGTTCGCATAATTGCCAGACTGCTTGCAGTTGAGACATCGCCTGCCTCTTGCAGGGCGTTGCTGCTTTAAATGGGCGATACCGCAGTTGGGGCACGTCATCACGTCGACGTCGTGACGCTCCGTGCATCATCGCACATGCGCAGTGCGGTCTTCGGCCGCTTAATTTTCCCGACCGTGGTGCACATGCGTGGGTCCCCTGGAAAAGCAAGTGAAATGGCCGCCATCGCCGACGCTCAGGCTCCGCATTCGGGCGATGGCCTGTACACTCTCAGCCTCATGGGAGGCAAGTTGGTCCTGCTCTGCTGACTTAAGGCGGGAATAGCGACTTTTCGCCTGTTCGTTGACTTTGCACGCCTCGATGGCCACTGGCAGGGTCATAGTTTTTATTTTTAGGAGCTGCTCCCGCAGGGCGTCAGAGTGGACGCCAAACACGATCCGATCCCTGTTGAGGGAGTCAGCAGTGTCACCGTAGTTTCAGGATTGCGCTAGAATGCACAGATGAGTGAGAAAAGACTGGAAAGGCTCATCCTTACCCTAAAGGCGCTGCTGGAAGCCATAACACTCGAATTTTTGTTCGTTTTGAATTCACAGTGACTGTCTAATTTGGCTAAGACGCTCTGGAACTCCCCGTCGGCAAAAATGAGCGAATTGAAGATTTGGATGGCCTGGTCCCCTGCAGTCGATAGTAGCAGCGCAATTTTTCGGGCATCGGATCCATTTTTGAGGCCCGAGGCCTCAATGTAGACTGAATTTCTGCTTGAAGACCCGCCAGTTGGCGCCGAGATTTCCAGAGATCCGGAGCTGTGGAGGTGCCTGGATCTTTTCCATGCCGCTGGAAGGCAGTTGCTGGTCGTCAGTGGCTCACCTGGGTGTCTGTCACTGTTTGCTTTTACCTCATGATGTGCATGGGTGCATATTATGACAGGTGTCCCTGGAATGGTGGAGGGTGTTGAAGACAGTTGTGATGGGAAGTCTGTGTCATCCTCAGACTCGGGCTCCGGGGTGTCCTGAGTCGCAGATCGAGGGCTGCTGACGGAGCTACTCTCGTCATCAGTGCTCAGCTCACAGGAGGGCTACGGCTGTCACACTGTCTCAGGGGCGGGAAATACCAGATGGACCAGCCCCATCTCCCGCAGGTCCTGCAAGACACAAGACAAGATGCATGATTGGACCGCAGGCCGGGGAGGAGTGGGGGTGGTGGGGGTGAAAGTGATGTGGGGTGATGGTGGGGGTGAGGGTGAGGGGATGGTGAGGGTGAAGGTAGTGTGGGGTGAGATGGATGTGAGTGTGAGAATGGGGGTGAGTGGGTGGTGAAGGTGAGAGTGAGGGTGGGGGTGAGGGTAAGGGTGGCATGGAGGTGAGGGTGGTGTGGGGTAGTGTTTGTGCGGTTTGTTGTTGACACATGTCACGAGGAACTGCAAGTCGGCGGGGTCTCACTTCCTCGCCCACGGCCAAACACTCCCCGATGGGCCGACTTCCCCACAGCGTGGATCAGTTGTGGTCTGAGGTTTCATCAACCTCGCGTGGCTTCGCTGGCCAGGAGGGCTTCAGCGGGGGCTGGAGGGACTGGTGGGAGGTGGTCTGGGGCTGGCGAGGGGGGGTTACGGACGGACTTTATCTGGTAGGCTGGGTCCGTGTGCTGCCGGCGCCATGTTGTACGGCGCAGCCCGTGCCATGTTATACGGCGTGATCGTTGCAGGTCGCCACCGTGTACTGGGTGGAGCATCGGTGCAGGGGGCCACGCCGACTTTTTGGTCGTAATACGAGACACATGCTCCGGACATAGCCTCAGAATCGGAGAATACAGCCGCTGATTTTTTTTCATTGAATTCAATAATGTTGGCTAAACATGACCTTCCTTTTAAGAAATTCCCCTTATCATTATTCATTGACCTTTGCTGCAAAGAGCAGTGATGCAACCGTTGGATCGGACAGGATTTGACTCTGCTATGAATTAGATTGCTGAGACTTCTGTCGAGCTTAACAATTGAACAATGACTGTTTGGGTGTCGTTCTCAATGTCTGTTGATGAACATATAACTATAGCTTAGGATAAATCATTGACTTCAGTAGAGAAGTGAAGGAGACAGGAGAAATAACGGCCTTGGTTGTGAGCCCCCACACTACAGATAAAATGAGATCAGTGTGAAGAGGAATTAAACACTAGAAAAGTATTGCATGAATGTGCCTGCTGCCATTTTTAAGGTGGTGAGTAGTGAGTGTGCAAGTGTTTTAGTGAGAAGAATGTTTCAAAACAGGTCTAAATTGGGCTCCCAGAATGTAGTTGGGACATTGAGTTATATTTAGCTGCTGCATACATTTCTAAAAGCTGAGTAAAACCAGGAGCCAAAAGAAAAACCTCCCTACCCTATCCCCACACCCCATCCCTATCACCATACCCCCACCCTATCCCCACCCTATCCCCACACCTCCACCCAATTCCCACACCTCCACCCTATCCTCACACCCCCACCCTATCCCCACACCTCCACCCTATCCCCACACCTCCACCCTATCCCCACACCTCCCTACCCTATCCCCACCTCCCTACCCTATCCCCACACCCCCACCCTATCCTCACACCCCCACCCTATCCCCACACCTCCCTACCCTATCCCCACACCTCCCCGCCCTATCCCCACACCTCCCTACCCTAACCCCACACCTCCCTACCCTAACCCCACACCTCCACCCTATCCCCACACCCCCACACTATCCCCACACCTCTCCTCTATCCCCACACCTCCACCCTATCCCCACACCTCCCTACCCTAACCCCACACCTCCACCCTATCCCCACACCCCCACCCTATCCCCACACCCCCACACTATCCCCACACCTCCCTACTCTAACCCCACACCTCCACCCTATCCCCACACCCCCACACTATCCCCACACCTCTCCTCTATCCCCACACCTCCACCCTATCCCCACACCTCCACCATTTCCCCAACCTATCCCCATACCTCCACCCTGTCCTCACACCCCCACCCTATCCCCACACCTCCCCACCCTATCCCCACACATCCCTACCCTATCCCCACACCTCCCTATCCTATCCCCACATCCACCCCTATTCCCACACCTCCCCACCCTATCCCCACACCTCCCCACCCTATCCCCACACATCCCTACCCTATCCCCACACCTCCACCCTATCCCCACACCTCCACCCTATCCCCACACCCCCACCCTATCCCCACACTCCCACCCTATCCCCACACCTCCACCCTATCCCCACACCTCCACCCTATCCCCACACCCCCACCCTATCCCCACACCCCCACTCTATTCCCACACCTCCACACTATCCCCACATCTCCACCCTATCCCCACACCTCCACCCTATCCCAACACCCCCACCCTATCCCCACCCTATCCCCACACCTCCACCCTATCTTCACACCTCCACCCTATCCCCACACTCCCACCTATCCCCACACCTCCACCCTATCTTCACACCCCCACCCTATCCCCACAGCCCCACCCTATCCCCACCCTATCCCCACACCTCCACCCTGTCCCCACACCCCCACCCTATCCCCACCTCCCTACCCTATCCCCACACCTCCACCCTATCCCCACACCCCCACCCTATCCCCACACCCCACCCTATCCCCACACCCCCATTCTATCCCCACACCCCCATTCTATCCCCACCTCCCTACCTATCCCCACACCCCCTCCCTATCCCCACACCCCCATTCTATCCCCACACCTCCACCCTATCCCCACACCCCCACCCTATCCCCACACCCCCACCCTATCCCAACACCCCCACCCTATCCCCACACCCTCATTCTATCCCCATACCCCCATTCTATCCCCACACCTCCACCCTATCCCCACACCCCCACCCTATCCCCACACCCCCACTCTATTCCCCACACCTCCACACTATCCCCACATCTCCACCCTATCCCCACACCTCCACCCTATCCCCACACCCCCACCCTATCCCCACACCCCCACCCTATCCCCACACCCTCATTCTATCCCCATACCCCCATTCTATCCCCACACCTCCACCCTATCCCCACACCCCCACTCTATTCCCCACACCTCCACACTATCCCCACATCTCCACCCTATCCCCACACCTCCACCCTATCCCAACACCCCCACCCTATCCCCACACCTCCACCCTATCCCCACATCTCCACCCTATCCCCACACCTCCACCCTATCCCCACACCTCCACCCTATCCCCACACCTCCACCCTATCCCCACACCTCCACCCTATCCCCACACCTCCACCCTATCCCCACACCTCCACCCTATCCCCACTCCTCTACCCTATCCCCATAACCCCACCTTACCATTTTTGGACACTAAGGGCAATTTAGCATGGCCAATCCACCTAACCTGCACATCTTTGGACTGTGAATAGAAACCGGGGCACGCGGAGGAAACCCACACAAACACGTGGAGAACGTGCAGACTCCGCATAGGCAGTGACCCATGCCGGAAATCAAACTTAGGACCCTGGAGCTGTGAAGCAACCGTGCTAACCACTGTGCTACCGCCCTGCCCCGTGATGCATTGGTTGTGGCATCCTCGGAGCTCTCCTCCGAGTTAGTCTCTTGGGAGGCAGGGGATGAGGCCACCTTGGATGGCCGGTGCCATTGGCTGGAGGACCTGCGGGAGAATGAATCCGTGTTCAGTGGGAGAGATGTGACAGTTTGTATGGCGTGAACAACTAATATCTGAAAGGTCCTGTGGGTGGGTCCCAGTGGTTCCTCACCTCTGCTGTGGGTGCCAACATTCACAATTGTGACCGCTCTGTCCTCAGCTACCATGTCACCTCCAGGACCCATTCCTCGAAGGTCGTGAGGATTCTTATGTCCAGCACCCCTTCGCCAATCAGGGCCCTCTCCCGATGATTGTGGGGCAGCTTCTATTGTGGAGACAGACGGCATTGTTAGCTGTATGTGTGTTTCACATTGGAAGCGGGGGCGGGGGGGGGGGGGGGGGGTGATGTGAAGGAAGGCTTGGGGAAGGTGAAGGGAGTCAGGTGGTGAAGGGAGGGTGGGGTGAAGGGTGGTTGGGGGTGAAGGGTGGATTGAGGGGTAAATGGAGGGTCGGGGGGCTGCTCGCCTGGGGGTGCAAAAGTGTGTTTTTTTGGAGGTGAGGTGTCAACTCATGCCTGCGACCCAGTGTGGGTTCTTGTCCTTTTTCTGGCACCAGAGGCCAGTCTTCCTGTTACGCTTCCCAAGCTGACAGCTGCTGCTGGTTCATCCAGGTGGCACTGGCTGCCCTGCGGCTCACCTTCCGGGCCCTTGGGGGAACAGGATATCCCTCCTGGACTCGACCTCAACTAGCAGCCTCCCCAGGTCCTCGTCGCCAAACCTCGGGGCCGGTCGTCTCAGCACCATGGCCCTGAGCTGAGTGGGGCTGGCTGTACAAATACTGCTTAAGTGCGTCTCGACCTTGTCAGCGGGAGGCTGGCGAGCACGGTCCTGGCGAATCAGCTGGTGAACCTTCACCTGCGGCGTAAAGTCTGCAGAGCCTCGTAAAGGGGACCAATTACCGTTGTATTGCACTGCCAGCTTCGCTAGGCCGAGCGCCGGGAAGCTTGCGGCAGCTCTTGCTTGCTACCACACTTCAAAATCATTACGGAGAATTGCACGCTTAATTTCCAAATTCTGGCCATCGGCTGGTCTCTTGGCATGGTCCTTAATCCAGATCATTTTTCCTGAGACCGGATGAAGCAAGGAATGGTCATCGACCCACAAATGACGGGTTGCTTGTTAACTCAATCGAGAAGCCAATTGATCAGAAGCTAATTTTCCAGTTGGCTGAGGAGGGGGGACCTCCCACCTTCTTGAACATCATGAGCATAACAGATGCCAGGTCATGGTTTACTGGTCATATTTTCAGGCCCTCACCCCTCCCATACTCACCTGGGTGACAGCTGCAGTGCAGGCCTTCCTATGGAGCAAGTTTCCCTCCACAACGATGGTCCGGCAGCTGTGACCATTTGTTGAAAGTAGCGAGAGGATGCCTCAAGATGGATGCACCCTCTCTCTCTCTTACGTCCAACACCTGATTGCAGCTTCTTCAGTGCTGCGGGGCCTCCTGTTGGCCCTCCAAATATGAGATTGCGGTCATCATTCTGAATTGGATGACAAGAACATTCTCTGGCCACAAGTCCAGTCCAGCAAATTTAAATATCACGCTATGGCTCCTGACGCATTGCAAAGTTGAGACCTACATTTGATCCCAAAGTCGGGGGTCTGACATAAAACGGAAAATGGTGCCCTTTGACTTCTGTTATACCCTCCACAGATGCTGAATATTCCCAGCATTTCCTATTTTACTAAGATTTCCAGCATTTGCAGTATTTTGCATTTGTGTTAAGAAAAAACAATTTGGCCAATCAATATTCACTTTTCTCGTATCCTAACACTTTAATAATAGCATCCGGCCCGACCTTCAAATTATCAGAATTGCAGTTAATTTTCCATTTGCCTGTCCAGTTGGCTCACTGATCTAAATCCTCTGTAAATCTTTAGCTACATTATTTGTATTTATTGCTCCCTATTGTACCATCATCAGCTAACTTAAAAAGGTCTTGATATGCACATTCCTGGATGTTTATATACTTTTTTCCATGGAAATGATCTAAATACTCGTTACTTCCAGTTGAACCACGCTTCAAATAGATTAGTTTACCAGGGCAATCCCATGCTGGGATGTTAATCACAACTGGACAAAATATTTATGTAAATAGCCTCAGATAATGAGAACTAATGAAAATACCTTCGAGCATAAATTCACAGCTGGGAGACTTAAATGCCTCATTCTTTTAAGTTTTGCATGAAGCTGATTTGAAGAGGTGCGCTTACCCCACTGGACAGCTTATGGACCTCAAAGCATAATTCCCACGTAACTTGCCAAGGGATCGACTAGAACAGCTAACGTTGCAAACACAATCAATCTTTTATCAGAAAGATATCTTCGAGGGTCTTCGCTGAGGTGAGAAACATAATTAGGAATTGTTACGCGTTCTTTATTTTGCATTCTTACCCAAATTCATGTTCTACTTATTAAACAACGTAACTCTGACACCTGCTCCTCTCTGTAGGATTCACTATAGAATAAAACAGCTTATTTATCAATCCAGTTATAAGCAGAGAATTGTTTGCAGCTTTTCATTGTATTCTTGCAGTTATCTCTGATGTTTCCCTAGGATCTATCTTTGGCAGCTTCCTATTTCTCATTTAATGTCCTTGAGGGAAGGAAATCTGTAATCCTTACCTGGTCTGGCCTATGTGTGACTCCAGGTCCACAGCAATGTGGTTGATGCTTAAATTTCCTCAGGCGTGGGCAATAAATGCAGGCCCAGCCTGTCATGCCCAAATCACATAAACAGACTTTTTAAAAAGTCTATGTGCTGCCCCTCAGCAACATCATCCAAAACCATATTGCATGAGTGTCCATATGTATGCTGACAACATCCAGCTCTATCTCAGCACCACCACTCTCAACCCCTCCACTGTCTCTGAATTGTTAAACCACCTGACACCCAGTACCAGATAAGCATAACCTTCCTCCAACTAAAATATTAGGAACCCATTAACTTTTACTCAGTTCCCCAGCCAGCGACTCCATCCCTCTTCTTGGCAATCGTCTCAGCGGAAGCCAGATTGTTCACGTCCTTGACACAAAATAAATGCCTGGTTTTCTAACCGCATACAGTATTCACACCAACACTAAGACTGCCTATTTCCACCACTGAAGCATTGCCCGAATCCAACTCTGCCTCAGCTCGTCAGACGCTGAAGCACTCATCCATGCCTTTGTTACATCAAAGGTTGGGTTTTCCAGTCTGCTCCTGGCTGGCCTTTTTGTTGAGGCAAACCAGAGCTCTGTTGTCCATGTGCAACCCCCAGTCACCTGTCACCCCAGTGCTTGCTGTCCCCCAAATTTGTTAGCCGTTAAACAAAGCTTTAATTTTAAAATTCTCAGCTCTGTGGTTTCCTCCAGCTCTACATTCCTCTATATCTCTGTGCTCTGCCAATTCTGGCCAGTTGCCCATTCCCAAATTTAATCATTCCACTATTGGTTTCCTTGCCTTCATCTACATCGGCCCTAGAATCTGGAATTCCCTGCCTAAACCTCTCTAGCTTGTTTTCATCCTTTAAGAAGCCGTCCCTTTGTCCAAGCCTTTCATCATCTGCCTTTAAATCTCCCAATCTGGCTGTGTCAAATGTTGTGCTCCCGAGAAGTATCACAGCACATTTTTTTCACATCAAAGATGTTATATTATTTAAACCACCCATGAATTCATCTAGTTTTACTTCAGACCATCTTCTGAGAGATTAAAGACACATGTCCTTGACTTTCTGACCAACAGACCACAGTCAGTAAGAATGAACACCAACACCTCCTCCACAATAGTCCTCAATACCGGTGCCCCGCAAGGCTGCGTACTTAGCCCCCTACTCAACTCCCTGTACACACACGACTGTGTGGAAAAACTTGGTTCCAACTCCATCTACAAGTTTGCTGACGATACGACCATAGTGGGCCGGATCTCGAATAACGACGAGTCCGAATACAGGAGGGAGATAGAGAACCTAGTGGAGTGGTGTAACGACAACAATCTCTCCCTCAATGCCAGCAAAACTAAAGAGCTGGTCATCGACTTCAGGAAGCAAAGTACTGTACACACCCCTGTCAGCATCAACGGGGCCGAGGTGGAGATGGTTCGCAGTTTCAAATTCCTCAGGGTGCACATCACCAAAAATCTGTCCTGGTCCACTCACGTCGACGCTATCACTAAGAAAGCACAACAGCGCCTATACTTCCTCAGGAAACTAAGGAAATTCGGCATGTCCACATTAACCCTTACCAACTTTTACAGATGCACTATAGAAAGAATCCTATCGGGCTGCATCACAGCCTGGTATGGCAACTGCTCGGCCCACGACCGCAAGGAACTTCAGAGAGTCGTGAATACCGCCCAGTCCATCACACAAACCTGCCTCCCATCCATGGACTCCATCTACACCTCCCGCTGCCGGGGGAAAGCGGGCAGCATAATCAAGGATCCCTCACTTTTCCAACTTCTTCCATCGGGCAGGAGATTCAGAAGTCTGAGAACACGCACGAACAGACTCAAAAACAGCTTCTTCCCCACTGTCACCAGACTCCTAAATGACCCTCTTATTGACTGACCTCATTAACACTACACCCTGAATGCTTCAACCGATGCCAATGCTTATGTACAGTAAGAAGTCTTACAACACCAGGTTAAAGTCCAACAGGTTTGGACCTGGTGGACTTTAACCTGGTGTTGTAAGACTTCTTACAGTGCTCACCCCAGTCCAACGCCGGCATCTCCACATCAATGCTTATGTAGTTACATTGTATATCTTGTGTTGCCCTATTATGTATTCTCATGTATTTTCTTGAATTTTGTTTAATTCCCTTTTATTCCATGTACTGAATGATCTGTTGAGCTGCTTGCAGAAAAATACTTTTCACTATACCTCGGTACATGTGACAATAAACAAATCCAATCCAATCCAATATGTGTGTTAAAGACAATGTGGGCCTCAATTTTCTGATTGACATATATGCAGATATTATGGCAAAATCTATGCCTGCTTCTGTACCACTCTTGCTTGTTGAATTTCCTGTGTTCATTTGCCCACTCATTTGAATGTAAAAGCCAGCATTAAACAAGTGCAAGTTTATATCTTGCTTGGGGCAGAGCTATGCAAATGAATGGCAGATGGTTTCAGAAGTTAGATGTCAGAAGCAGCCGACAGATTCAGGAACTTTGTGTGCAGTGAAGCTTCAGCATAAAAACAGACAGAAATTTCCTCAGAAAGTAAAATGACAACAATTCCAATCTGACACTATTGTTACACTCAAAAATGCCAAGAAATGTTGTCCCAATTGATGTGTTGGGTAAGCTGGGTCTGCGGGGACTGCATTTACTGCAGTGATGAGAGAGACAGGCTTCCAACACTTGAAGAAATGCAACTCGATTTTATTGAACTCTTAACTATCATACATGCTTTAACTGTGGGTTGACACTATGCTAACTTGACTGGAGACCTGAGGCTAACCTGACCAGACTATCTTACTACCACATGGTGTTTGTTCCAGTTGCTGCTCACGAGCTCTGACTATCTCAGAGGCTGGATCCTGAGAGCGCAGTAAAACTAGTGCCCTCTGGCTGTATAGTGGTTGTGTCCTGTCTGGTGATTGGCTGCTGTGTTCTGTGTGTTCACTGGTCTTCCTGAGTGTCAATCACTGCCTGTCTGTGCACCATCATATACCTGGATGTATATTGTGAAACCAATATCTGAATCAGATCAAATGTTTATTCCAGTTTATCCTATTATACAATGAGGTAAAATGCAATGTGAAACAATTCCTCATGAAAGTAAAACATTAAGGGGGTGCCTGATGAGAAGGTAGCAATAGAAGACCTGAATTTATAATGCCTTTTAATTAATACAGGTTAGAAATACTAAGGGTTCAAGCAATGCTTCCTGAGACACACCATAGAACACCTTCAATCCTATGTTCTTAACCAAATGTTCATAATTTTAGAAACAATTAGAAGATTTCCATGTGGAATGTTATCAGGTTTATTTCTGAAAGTCCAAATAAGCTATCCCATAGTGTGAAGAAGAAAACAATATTTACGTGATAGTTTTTATGATATCCTGTGAAGCATGATTGTGTGTGTGTTTGTTTGTTTGTGTGACTAATTTAGTGAAACTGAAGATAGTTGGGCTGCACGGCTTAAGGTAACAAAGAGTCAAGATGTAAAAGCATGCATTTGAAATGGAGAAGACCAAAGTTAGATGTGCCATAAGTAAACACAACATGGGCAGAGATTGGATTAGGAGATGAATGAGGGTTTTGATATTTTGCTGTTAACTTCCAAAGGGCACTAAAAGATTTTACAACTTAAGGAAAGATCACATGCAAACTTTAGAAAGGTTATTATGTTTTATTTAACCCAAGAAAGTGGACATTAGAGAATATGAAATATTGTTTATAATCTTGAAGACAACTAAGTTCAGAGAGATGTTGCGAACAATGGTTTGAAAGATGAAAAAAGGGAAAATATATTTAAAGTGGGCTTGAAAGCTATGTTAATGGACTGGCCATGTAATTTCCTGTAGTGTGCTGTGCTGGATCAGAATGATGAAAAAAAGCAGAGCGAACAATCCCCAGCCACCCAGAAGAAAAATGGCTGTTGTTTTCAAAAACAGAGTTTTGTTCTAAAGCTCCTGGAATCCTCCCCTGTGAAGTGGGAGAGAGAGGGAGCAGACCTTCTGATGTATTTCTCTTCTTGTAACAGTGGGTGCTTTGGGTAAAATTACTGGAATATTTATAGATTAAGTATCCATAGGGAGTGTTACCTAAAAGAGATGTTGGTTTGTGTCTCCAAACAAGTAAAAATATTTTGAGGAAATGTCTGGAAGAATAATTTTAACTGTGTAAATGTAATCTTGCGCGTTTAAGTTTCTTTTTCTTTTATCAACAAATGTTTTAATTTACTATTTAAAATATCCAAATGTTTTATTGGAATTTTTGACTCCTGGCTGCAGCACATGTATTTTTGTGTAACAAAATACAAATAGAAAATATTTATGATAGCTGTAGTGATATCAGGGTTGTGTTGTCATTCACTGACTGACCACTAGGAGTCTCATTAGTATATAAGTGAATGTTAGAGTCAGGTGACTGCTCAGACTGACTAGGGAGCTGAAGAGTAAATGGAAAATGGAAAATCGCTTATTGTTACGAGTAGGCTTCAATGAAGTTACTGTGAAAAGCCCCTAGTCGCCACATTCCAGCGCCTGTTCGGGGAGGCTGGTATGGGAGTTGAACCGTGCTGCTGGCCTGCCTTGGTCTACTTTAAAAGCCAGTGGTTTAGCCCAGTGTGCTAAACCAGAGGTCGCATGTGCTTGATCTTACTGTTATTCATCTGTTATTTTGTATATAGTTTACCCATAGTTAATATTAATAAATCATTTATAGCTTGAGCTACAAGTGTTCTTGACATATAAATCAGGCCATCCGACAATAATATTACATGGTATCAAGGCTGGATGGTATTAAAGACTGAGAAAAAAAATTACTAGCCTGCCACAAGGTCCACAGAGATTTGAACATTTTGCAGACTGTAAAAATGAACCACATGGAGTCCTTGAAGCCACCAGTGAGTCTCAGATTTCATGGAAATGTGGACAGCAACTGCCATGTGTTTAAACAACAATTTAATCTGTTTCTTACTGCAGTAAATTTAGAAGATCAATCAGATTCTCATAAGGTAGCGATGCTCCTCACAGCGGCAAGCCCGAAGCAATTGCTGTGTTTAACACGTTTACATTTGCAAACGATGAAGATAGTAAAAATTTTAACGAAGTAATTCAAAGATTTGATGCACATTGCAGCCCCAGAAAGAGTGAAATTTATGAACACTCTGTGTTTGGATTATGTTTACAGAAGTGAGGGTTGTCTATAGATCATGTTATCACTGATTTGAAGTTAAAAGCTAAAATCTGTAATTTTTCTATGGTGGCATCTACCATGATTCGGGACCAGATTGTGTTTTGTGTGAATGAAAATAAGCGGAGGGATTGGTTGCTGAGGGAATGGGAGCTGTCTTTGGAACAAACAGTTAAGATTTGTCAGGCTCACGAGCTAGCAGCACAGCATTCTAAAATGTTTCTCAGTAATGGCGCCGTCTTCTTGAAGGAAAACACTCCGGTTGCCGCCCTATTTCGAAAAAGGTGGGAAACATCCGAAAAAAGGCGGGCAAGTTCCTGCAGCTCCTCACACACCAACAAACATGTTAAAAATCAAGAGGAAGTATTTCTGTGTGAAGGATGTGGTCAAATGTACAAATTAAGGCAGTGTCCAGCGTTTGGCAAGTTTTGCTCCAGATGCAAAGGAAAACATCACATTGCTCAGAAAGTGGAAGACACAGTCTCTAGCTTCTTCCCCGCTGTTACCAGACTACTAAACGACCTTCTTACGGACTGACCTCATTAACACTACACCCCTGTATGCTTCACCCGATGCCAGTGTTATACAGTTACATTGTGTACTCTGTGTTGCCCTGTTATGTATTTTCTTTTATTTGCTTTTCTTTTCATGTGCTTAATGATCTGTTGAGCTGCTCGCAAAAAAATAATTTTCGCTGTACCTCGATGCACGTGACAGTAAACAAAAATCCAAATCCAGTGATGAAACATCATTGTTTGTTGGAGTAATAACAGAGAAGAAAATTTTTTCGAGACATCAAAAAAAAAATGCAAACTGATAATCCATTTAAAATAAGTGGGGTTGATGAGGAGACATAGCTGCTACCACTTGAAGTGAATGGTACAGTGGTCCAATTGAAGTTAGACACTGGTGCCAAAATTTAATCAGAATAACTGATTTAAAAAACCCAAAAATTCAGCCGATTATAAGAAATCATAAAATATCTCTGAGAGATTATAATGGAACAAGCATTAAGTGTTATGGTGCTTGTGACCTGAGTGTGTTGGTGAAGAACACAGTTTATTCTGTCCCATTCTCTTTATTGTATCCGAGGGCTTGGATTCATTATTAGGTGATCAGTCCTGTTAAGAATTAGGTCCAATGCAGTTGGTATATAACATCCACAACGGATTGGTTGAACATTCCAATGATTCAGAAAATATTGGCAGCAAATTCAGAGATGTGTTCACAGGTTTTGGTACACTACCATTCACCTACAAGATACAACTCAAAGAGGATGCAAGAACTGTGATACAGGCACCAAGAAGAGTACCTCCACCTCTTTGGGATCACCTCAAAAAGGAGCTAGACAGAATAAAAAAATAAAAAATAATCAGAAATATAGAAGAACCTACCGACTGGGTAAAATCCATGGTTTGCGTAAAAAATAAGAAATGCGATATTCGCATATGCATGGATTCTTAAGATTTGAACGAGTACATCAAAAAAGAACATTACCAAATACCAAGGCTTGAGGAAATCACATTAAAGATGGCTGGTGCACAACCCTTTATGAAACTTGATGCATCTCAGGGTTTCTGGCAACTAACGCTAGAGGAACAAAGTACAAAATACTACACTTTAATGTGCCATTTGGATGGTACTGCTTTCTGAGACTGCCATTTGGCATAATTTCAGCATCAGAAATTTTGCACCATGCCATGGGGCACATAATCAAAGGCATCAAAGGTGTACATGTGTACGTGGAGGATGTCATTGATTGAGGCTCAACCATAGAAGAGCACAATACGAAGTTGCTTAAAGTTCTAACGAGCATCAGGAGAAATGGGCAGGAACTCAACAAGCTAAAGTGCCAATTTGCAGCAACTGAGGTCACATTCCTAGGTGATGAGCTCTCGTCGCATGGCATTGAACCTGACAAGGACAAAATCCAATCAATTCTCAACATGCCAAAACCACACAGCAAGAAAGCCATCTTATGAGTGATTGGTATGATCAATTTCTGAGAGAAATTCATTCCAAACCTGTCAGCAAAAACAACACATCTGCGTGACCTCCAGCACAATACCATGGATTTCACTTGGACTGAGCAACATGAGCAAGAGTGGAAGAAGCTCAAGACTTCACGAACCACCACGCCAGTTCTCACATTTTTTGACCCGTCGAAGAAGATTAAAATATTAACAGACGCGTCCAAAGATGGTCTGGGAGCAGTTCTTCTGCAATTCAAGCTTGACGATTTGAAACCTGTCATCTATGCATCACAACCTATGACAACAAGAGAGTAGAGGTACGCTCAAATCAAAAAAGAGTGCCTGAATTTAGTTGTCGGTTTGGAGAAATTCCACTTTCATGGTTCAGACAGATCATTGTCGTTTGGTTAACATCATCAAAACAAATCTTAACACGATGTTTCCGCACATTCAGAGATTGATGATGAAGTTACAACACTATGACTTCAAACTCATCTACATGCCAGGCAAGTATTTGTTCTTAGCAGATACATTATTGAAAATGCCGACACAAAGCATTAATAGTGAAATTGCTGAAGATGTAGATCTGCATGTTAATCGTATTTCCACACTACTCTCAGTATCAGATGCAAAACTATGTGAGATCCAAGAAGAGACCGGGTAGGATCAAACTCTTCAAGAGGTGTTGAGGAACATCAACTCACACTGGCCCAGAGGTCAGTGTATGGAGTTTGACAATATAAGATTTGAACTCAGTGTCATTAAAGGAGTGGTGCTGCATTTGTACACTATAGTCATACCTCAATCTCTTCACCAAGGGTAAACGAATGACATATTGGGATTGGAAAATATAAACGGAGAGCTCGTGACTTTGTTTACTGGCCAGGTATAAACCAGGATATTGACAGGATGGTTACTTGTTGTGACACATGCCAGACGCAAAGTTGCAAGCAAACAAGAGAACCCGTGCAAATATCTGATTTACCTACGGCACCATGGCAGAAAGTAGCAATTGATCTCTTTCACCTATGAGGGAAAGGTTATTTAATGATCCTAGACAATTTTTCAAACTGTCCCAAAATGGCTCTTCTGCCAAGCATTACGGCAAACAGTATAATACTGAATACCAAGTCCATTTTTGCTAGACACGGAATTCGTTGTGAGTGACAACGGTCCTTGTTTTAGCTGTACTGAGTGCCAACACTTCACAGTCATGTGTGATTTCAATCACATCACGTCGAGTCTGTTGTACCCTCAAGCCAATGGAAAAGCCAAAAAGGTATACATATTGTTAAGCAATTGTTGAAGAAAGCAATAGACAGCCAACCTGATCCATATCTCGAACCATTGAGTTACAGAGTATCACCATTGTCACATGGTATATCACCAGCAGAGTTACTCATGAATAGAAGGTAGTGTACCACACTTCCATACTTGGCAAAGAAGGAGGAGAATGCAGTGGTACTGCAGGAAATGCAAAACATGAAGGCAAAACAAAAGCAGTTCTATGATTGTGTCTGGAGCGTTACTACCACTGAGTAGTGATGGCATTGTGAGAGTAGAAGATTCAGGCAATTGGTCGAGAAAATCAATTGTACTTAAAGAAGTAGCACCTCATTCCTGCAATGTACAGACAGAGGGTGGGTTGGTTTTAAGAAGAAATCATCTCACATTCTTGAAAACCAGAGAAGACTTTCACATCAACAAACCTACATCAGAATTAACGTCAGTTGCAGAGTCAGATAGTTCAACTGTTCCTGAGCATGAGAATGTCATGGAGCACATTGAAACTACATGTTCTGAGCAGCAAGGTCAAACTTTAAGACGATAAATCAGAGTCAGAAGAAAACCTCATCGACTCAATTTGTAGATTTGTACTATTTCTACATACTATGCTTGCTGTTCTAATATATATATATGTATTTGTTGAGCTAGTTTAAAAATAAAAATTAAAAATTAATACTGTTAGACTCATAGGTTCATATCACATGTAAATGATGATAATGTATTAATTTATTCCTTCAAAAGAAAGGGGATGCAGTGACATCATGATTGTGTTGTAATTCACTGACTGACCACTAGGAGTCTCACTAGTATATAAGTAAATGTTAGAGTCAGGTGATGGCTCAGACTGACTAGGGTGCTGAAGAGAGAGGTTGCTTTTGCTTGACATTACTGTTATTCAACTGTTGTTTTGTATATAGTTTACCCACAGTTAATGTTCATAAATGGTTTAGCTACAAGTGTTCTTGTAATATAAATCAAGCCATCTGACAAGAACATTACAATAGCTTCTCAAGTTTTCCTTTGGAGTTTGGTTGCCACAGCACACCACCTGCTACATCATAACAATAGAGAGTGCCACTATAGCTTTAATGTATTGGTGCGACTTCCCAAAAGGGAACAAACTTCTCTAGCGAGTGCATTTAGCCGCGTGTTTCCCGGCACTCGCAATACTGAGAAACATGTGGCTATTCAACCCTACTTGTGTTGAACAAAGGGCCTAAATGGGAAACGCACGGCCAAGCTGTAAGTAGCCCCATTTTTTACCACGGGGTGCACTGCTCGCCAGAACTGCCCGTTGTAGTGAGAGATTTGTAAATGGCATCCCAATCTGTGAGGCCCACCAAAAAAACCTCAACCCCCCCCCAGCTCGAACGTAAAATAGGAGGGTCCCCCATCCCCCTCCCATCCCTCCCTCCCTTCCACAACTCCCAGCACCCACAGTGGGCAACTCAGGCCCAATTGGGGATGCACAAAAAGTGCCATCTTGGCAGTGGCAACCTGGCATCATGGCAGTGCACCACCAATTGGCAGTGCCAGGATTCTACCCAGGTGGCAGTGCCAGGGTGCGAGGCTGGCAATGGCCAGGATCCCCATGTGGCAACAGCAGTGCTAGGGTACCACCCTACCCAAAGGGCATGGAGCTGGGGGCCTCCGATCCCCTTGGAGATCCCCATGAGAGCCTTTCTGTCTGGTCCCTGTTTGTGGGGACCAGTGCTAAATGACGCTTGCCTGAGGTCCCTGAGGCAAAGGTATTGAATCCCAAAGCCTCAAGTACCTTGGAAATCTGTACATTAGAATAAGGCTTACTGCCTCGCTCTAATATACAGATTTGCCAAAAAGTGATTCTGCCCAATGTGGGCGAGATTCACCTTGCAAAGTCTCTCGTGATTGCGTTGAATCTCACGAGGCTTTATGAGCCGGGTGGATCCCGGGAGCAGGGTTTCTCGGCTTTCACCGGCCACAGCGCCACAGCGAGATGCTTTTCTGGCGCAGCGTGGCCAGAAGATCGTGCACATAGTTTCCTCAAAGAAATAAAGCTTTGCAATCAGTCAGGAACTTTCCCTTCCGATCCGCCCAGTTGTTTAGTATTCAATTATTGGTGTAAAATGTTCCTCTTGCTACATTCTTAAAATAGCTCCCAACAATTTTCATGCTTTTGATGTTAATAGGCCTGATGTACCATCAATTGGACTCAAGACACGATTAGGATCCGAACTGTGGCTTTAATCAGCTAGTTGTTAGTCCGGTGGTCGACTACAGAGTAAGGCCAACCGCCGGGAACTCTGGGTACTTATACCGCACCTCGGAGGCGGGGTCTACTTGCCTCTTGACCAATTGGTGAGCAGTCACACGACTAGTCCCAGCCAATCGGACGAGAGGCACATGACCAGCCAGAGCCAATGGGAAACCCATGCTCTGCACCAATGGCAGTGCTCACATTCATACCACCACAAGGTCTATTGCCCCTCAGGTCGATTTTGTCACGCTTTTTAAAAAAATTAGATGCTTGGGAATAATCCTCAGGAACCTCACCACTCTCCAGTGGTTTCTTCATTGCCCACATAATTTTGCTATCCCAGTGGCTTAGCAACTGTTCCACCAATCTGACTTGCAGCAAAGATTTTATCTCATTATTAACCTACTGCTGCAATGCTATCATGTGTCGTACCATCAATGTACGATAAAAAAAGGCAGCCTAATGTGCCTTTAAATGAACATTTTACAACAAAGTATTCTGATTTGACTTACTCAAGAAAAACACAAGATAACATTGTTCCGTGCAGTTAGCAATTGCCTTTAATGGCCTCCGATGTGTTCTTAGGGATTAACAGTTGCACAGTGAGGAGTCAGGTCATGACTATAGACCGTTCCTGCCTGACTGATTATCAGCAGCCTGTGTCAAGGGAGTTTTTTGGCAGACTCACCTGGTTACTCCAATAAAAAGCTGACTGAATAGAGGCTTGATTTGGGATTGATTTCCCCGCAGATGTATTTTGGATTGCAATCATTTCCGGCAGACTTTAGGTTGGAATGACACAACACAGCGCTTCAACCATAAAATAGGACCCAATGGTTGTCTCTGATTGCAGCACAGTACTACGCCAATGACAAACAGAGTTCATGTTTTCCAGTTGAATGGAACATATCAGAATGTATTTAACACTTTAGCCATCAGTCTCAGTTTAAAAAACACCAATATAACAGCTCTGAAAATGCCCAGTTCTCCAGGGCTGGGCTTCTGTTATCTTAACTTTTGTGACATCAAATGTTCTGAATGATAAATGCCCTCAATTTGGCTGGTCAGGGAATCAATTCCTGCACAATGCATTGAATTCAACGATAATGTTTGGATGCTATTAAGGTCGTCTACATCTGAGTGGCATTTTAATGAACGTCTTGGGTTTCAGGGGTCCTTTGTACAGTAGATCTACCTATTAAGATTTGCTCAATCAGGCGCTCAAAAATTCTGTGATAATGATGAGACATTTTCTGTCTGCCTTGAACGCTGGTTATATAGCATTGCCACGAGAGCGGTTTATAACAAAATCAATTTCATAAAGCACTCTCTCCTGAAACATATTTCTGTCAACGGAGATACCATCAGCTCATAAGCTTAATTAAATATTAAAAAGGCAGCACACAAGTCATATGTAGAAATGAGAATAAAATAGTTCAGACATGAAAAAGAGAAGATTGTTCAAGACTGCAGCAATGCATTGCAAGACTATGTATGGAGCGATGACAGAGTGGAAATACATTCGTCAAGGACACATGCTTTGATGATCATAAAATCTAAGGATCAAAGAAACAGGCATGTTGGAGTAATAGCCACTGACACATTTTGAAATTGAGATTTTCGGCCCGACAAAAGGACAGTGTTTTTAAATGAAATGTTTTGTTTGACATTTAACATCTGCAGCTTCTACTATTACTTTTTCAATCATTTTGAAAATGTGTTCTAGTTTTAACCTCAACCGCACAAAGAATAATTTGGTCTATTCGTAAAGCACTTCAAATCATTTTTTATATAGCTTTTGGCCTTGTAGGGCAGCCAGAATATTAACTGCATTGTTGCAGTAGCTATTTTAATTAATTTAAACATGTTTCTTATCAGACAAATCTGTTCACTAGTACCTGCTTGAGAACAATGATGCCAACGTACCATTTTCTGATCAGGAGAAGCACGGAGCTGTACCTGTTAAAAGGTATATTTAACAAGGCCAACATTGTTCTGTAAAATGTCAACCATACTCCACACACATATCTTTTAAAAACCTGTCCAATCGCTCAGCGCAGGCTTGAATCTGCACCGAAGATCTCAATTAATTTGCCCTTTTAATTAAATCAACGAAATGTATTATTTTAAAATTGTTAACTGGAGTGGTCGATGTTTCCCTTATTCATTTGAATGAACAGTGAAGACACATGAGGCACAATTTACTGAAAGTGCAGTTTCCCCAACAGCAACCAGCCACGCATAAAGCAACCTCTTTAATATTTGCAACCAATGAGACAGTCAACTCATTGCGAGAATTCAACATTTTACTGACATTTGGACTCGGGTGAGTGGAGCTCTGAACATGTGAGAATGCAGACACTGCACTCTGCTTCACCCTGACCAGCCAATGGTGGAGAGCCCCATGTTCCCTGACCATAAAGCTGCATTGCTTTCAAGCAGGAACTGGTATCTGGATTCAGCTGCTTAAAAAAAAACTACGGATGGAGTTCCAACAAATTAATCCACACAGCAGTTTGACATTATCAAATGGTCAAGAACAGATGGTTGAACAAATCTTTAACAGTCACTTCGGCACAGCAAAGATATTGGGCCGAAGGTTCGTGTTGGGAACAGAAAGTTCTGGATCCAGACCCCACCCCAAAGGGTAGCAGTCATTGACCTGGAGATTTCCCAGAAGCAAGCAGGTAGGCTCTTGAACTCGATTGCTAATTAATGGTGTTGCAGCCTGTGAGAATGAACTGAGAGAGCTCTTTAACGTGAAAGGAGCTTCTCACCAACTTTTAAAAAATATTTCATTTTTTAAAACACAGACAAAGCAGGCGGACCAGTGTTGTGGTGCGGAGGTTGCAAGGATGTGGATGGGAGGAGTACGATGGTTTGAGTGGAGAGGGGAGGGGAATACCTCTAATGGCAGTCTGTTGCTACACCTGCACCCAGGCTAGCAGGGAGATTTGGATGCTGGCTGGATTGCTGGTTCCCCAGCCTGCTGCTGGGTGCCCGCCTCCAGGCAGCTGAAGCACCTGGAATCCAGCCATGGATGCTGAAAGGATCTTTACCCTTGGGCGGGAACTAGGGGATATAGTTAAAAAACATTCGGAGTCTCGTGAGATGAAGAAAAATTTATTCTCTCAGATGGTCGTCAGTCTGTGGAATCCACCTGGGCACCATGGCAATGCAACCTTGGCGCTGCCATGGTGCTTAGTGGCACTGGTAGGCTGGCACAGCCAGGGTGTTAGTCTGACAGGTTGCCCGTGCCAGGGATCAGACCCAGGAGTGCTCTGCCTTAAGAGGTGAGGTGACGGTGGCTTGAGGACCTCCTAATAGATAAGTTGAGGCAGTGGGGGGTCCGGAGGCCACAGTGGATGAGCAGAGCGAGCTTGAAAGATCGGCACAGCATTAAAAATGGTGCCCCAATCCGCGAGTCATCGTGCTGCATTGACAAGGAAATGGGGTAAGCGCGACCTCAACAGGGCGTTGCCGACTGAGGCCTAAAAAACCGCCAGAGTTCTGTTAGGTAGTAGGATCACACTTGGTGCTGATGCTGCAAGACGTGCTGGATTTATCTAGTTTTTATTGAAGTAAAATATGTTTTCCATTGTCAAGGGACTCGAGGGATATGAGGGGTTGGCAGGAAAGCAGAGTTGAGTAACTATCAGATCAGCAATGATCTTATCGAACAGTGAAGCAGGTTTTGGGGCCGAATGGCCTACTCCTGCTCCTAATCCTTGTGTTCTCTTAAGCCAGTACATCAATTTGCATTCTTAAATTAAAATGCTCCTCTGGGATCCTGGATGTGCAAAACACAATCAAGCATCATGGAATGATTTGCGAGGTGAAACTATGCCACAACAACTCAATACATGAAAGCCCCAGCATGAAGTAACATCTTGAACATAGCTCAAAACTATTTTGCTTTAATTAAATAGGGCAAGATTTTGGTGGCCCAATGGGGGTAAGAGCTCAGATGGATGAGTGTGTAATGTTATAATGCCAGCCACTATAACATTTGTGCCACACAAGTGCAAGGCAATGACCATACCAACAAGAGAGAATCTGACCATCCATCCTTGATATTTAAAGGCACTAATTACCATTAAAGAACCCCCCCCCCCTCCCCTGCCCCACTAGCAATTAATATCTTTGGGATTACAATTGACAAGCAACTGAACTGGACGAGCCATATATTTATTGTGGTTACAAGAGCAGGTCATAGCCTAGGAATTACAGAACATAGAATCATAGAACCAGAGACTTTACAGTTCAGAAGGAGGCCATTTGGCCCACCAAAGAGCACCCTACATAAGCCCATTCTTCCACCCAATACCCACACCTCCACTTCTCCCCGTAACCCCATCTACCCTTTTTTGGATACTAAGGGCAATTTAGAATGGCCAATCCACTTAACCTGCACATCTTCAGACTGTGGGAGGAAGCCGGAGCACCTGGGAGAATATGCAGACTCCTCACAAACCGTGATCCAAGCTGGGAATCAAACCTGGGACCCTGGAGCTTTGAAGCAACTGTGCTATCCACTGTGCTACCGTGCTGCCCCATAAATTTAGATTAGTCAATTCATTTTTCCATTTAAGGGGCAATTTAGCGTGGCCAATGCACCTAACCTGCACATCTTTAGATTGTGGGGGCGAAACACAAGCAAATACGGGGAGAATGTGCAAACCCCATATGGACAATGACTCAGAGCTGGTATCGAACCTTAGACCTCGGCACCATGAGGCAGCAATGCTAACCACTGCGCTATCGTGCTGCCCTCTCCTGTGATGAGTAACTCAACTCCTGACTCCCCAAAGCCTGTCAATCATCTGCAAGGCACAAACTAGGAATGTATTGGAATACATTACACTTGCCTGCAGATGAATGCAGCTCCAACAACACTCAAAAAATTGACACCATCCAGGACAAAATAGTCCACGTGATTGCCATTCCATCCACAAATATTCACTCCCTCCATCAACAGCAAACAGTAGCAGCAACAGCACTATCTACAAGATGTACTGAAAGAACTCTCAAAGGCTCCTTAGACAGCACTTTCCAAACCCATGTCCCATACTATCTAGAAGGACAGGGGCAACAGGCATGTTGCAATATCACCACCTGGAAGTTCCCCTCCACGTCACTCACCATCCTGACTTGAAACTTTATTGCTGTTCCTCACTGTACAAATACTGAAACTCCTTCTCTAACAGTACTCTGGGTGCAGCGACACCATATGGACTACTGTGGCTCAAGAAAGCAGCTCACCACCACCGTCTCAAGGGAAATAAATGCTGGCCTAACAGTGACGTCCACATCCCATGAATGAAAAAAAAAAAACTGCTTGCTTCCTGACACTTCTCCAGCAGTTAGTGACTTTGCTCAGGAGGAGTAAGGCATGTAAGTGTCTTTTTTATTTATTTCCTTTGTTCCCATTTATTTTATTTTGTTTGATTATATTTCATCCATGGACCCATAATCGGGATATGCCTATAAACTTGCCAGGACAGTGTGTTCCTTGGTTTTGTATTTTATAGAAGAGAATCCAGACTTGTCAGCACTGAGTAAATCAGGAACCTGTTTTGGAGGAAGTTGCTTTAATTAGCTAACTGGCAACTGGTGGGTTTGCCTGGGACAGTGTTCTGCCTGACAAAAGTCAGCAATTGGAGCCTGCCAGAACTTCTTGGTTTTGTCAGAGAGAACCTGCCAGAAGCCTCTAAACCATCGAAGGAAGAGAAGCTGTGTTTTCTCTTCTCTACTGCCCATTACCAGCTGTCTCTCTGAGAATATTTTGTTTATTAAACTGTCAACAGTAACAAAGGTTTGAAAATTATCTCCGTAATATTCCACATATCGCACCATTAAACAACAAGGAAATGTCACCGTTCCATATTGGTACCAATACAAAGCTATATCAGCTCATTTTAACAACAGAAACAAACGCAAGGTATCACCCCTTCGCAGGTTCCTCTACAGAAACAGAGGATAAGCCTGAAAATGTGTTATGTCCAGAACATTGTCGAAGAAATGATCTGTCCATCAGTGCTATTCTCCATCCAAGACCGCAGCTGTGCAGGCCCTCCCATATGGACCACTCTCACTGGAACCAAATTCTGGCCTCCACATATTGATTGATTGTTTGATATTTATTGTCACATGTACTGTAGTACAGTGAAAAGTATTTTTCTGCGGCTAAGGGAACAGTACACACATGGGAGACAAAAGAATATTTAACAGATTACATTGATAGTGGTACATCAACAAATAGTGATTGGTCGCAGTGTGAAACGGGCAGCACGGTAGCATGGTGGTTAGCATAAATGCTTCACAGCTCCAGGGTCCCAGGTTCGGTTCCCGGCTGGGTCACTGTCTGTGCGGAGTCTGCACGTCCTCCCCGTGTGTGCGTGGGTTTCCTCCGGGTGCTCCGGTTTCCTCCCACAGTCTAAAGATGTGCGGGTTAGGTGGATTGGCCATGCTAAATTGCCCGTAGTGTCCTAAAAAAAGTAAGGTTAAGGGGAGGGGTTGTTGGGTTGCGGGTATAGGGTGGATATGAGGGTTTGAGTGGGGTGATCATTGCTCGGCACAACATCGAGGGCCGAAGGGCCTGTTCTGTGCTGTACTGTTCTATAAAAAAAGAAACAATGGCCAAGAAGAGCAGCATAGGGTGTCGTGAATAGTGTTCTTTCAGGGAAGAGATCAGTCCAAGGGAGAGTTGTTGAGGAGGCTAGTAGCTGTGGGGAAGAAACTGTTCCTATTTCTGGATGTGCAGGTCTTCAGACTTCTGTATCTTCTGCCTGATAGAAGGGTCTGGAAGAGGGCACAGCCTGGGTGTGAGGGGTCTCTGATAATGCTCTCTGCCTTTCCGAGGCAGCGTGAGGTGTATACCGAATCAATGGGAGGATGGCAAGTTTGTGTGATGCTTTGGGGTGAATTCACCACACTCTGCCATTTCTTGCGATCTTGGGCCGAACTGTTGCCATACCAATCTGTAATGCAGCCGGGTAGGATGCTCTCTATGGCACATCTGTAGAGGTTTGTGAGAGTCGATACAGACATCCCTAATTTCTTTAGCTTTTGTAGGAAGTACAGAGGTTGTTGGGCTATTCCACTAGTGTTCAAGGTGCAGTTGAACATCCGTAACTTACAACTGTGTTTAACCCACGGTGATGTGCCAATTACATCCAGCACTCACCACACCAGCAACAAAAGCATCAGCAACCTGCGTAGACATTTCTTCAATGGCCTCATCAGATGGCCGATTTGGATCAATGTCACGCGCCAGTATCTTCTTGCTTCAAACTGGATTGCCTTCTGGACTCATATATCAGTCTGCAGTTTGAAAGAGAGAAGGCAAAATCGGATATAATGGTGTTACAGTTAAATAAAGGTAATTACGAGGGCATGAGAGAGGAACTGGCGAAAATCGACTGGAAGCAGACCCTAGTGGGGAAGACAGCAGAGCAAAAATGGCAGGAGTTTGTATGCATAATTGAGGACACTGTACAGAGGTTCATCCCCAAGAAAAGAAAGATTATCCGGGGAGGGATTAGACAGCCATGGCTGACAAAGGCGGTCAGGAAATGTATCAAAGAAAAAGAGAGATCCTATAAAGTGGCCAAAAGCACTGGGAAATCAGAAGATTGGGAAGGCTACAAAAACAAACAGAGGTTAACAAAGAGACAAATAAGGAAGGAGAGGATCAAATATGAAGGCAGGCTAGCCAGTAATATAAGAAATGATAGTAAAAGTTTCTTTCAATACAAACGACAGGCCAAAGTAGACATTGGGCCAATTCAAACTGATTCCGGAAGGCTAGTGATGGGAGACGAGGAAATGGCTGGAGAACTTAATAAGTACTTTGCGTCTGTCTTCACAGTGGAAGACATGAGTAATATCCCAAAAATTATAGAGGGTCAGGGGGCTGAGTTGAGTATGGTTGCCATTACAAAAGAGATGGTGCTAAAAAAGCTAAAAGGTCTTAAAATTGACAAATCTCCTGGCCCCGATGGGCTACACCCTAGAGTTCTGAGGGAGGTGGCTGAAGAAATAGCGGAAGCGTTGGTTGAGATCTTTCAAAAATCACTGGAGTCAGGGAAAGTCCCGGACGATTGGAAGATCGCTGTTATAACCCCCTTGTTCAAGAAAGGATCAAGACAAAAGATGGAAAATTATAGGCCAATTAGCCTAACCTCGGTTGTTGGTAAAATTCTAGAATCAATCGTTAAGGATGAGATTTCTAAATTCTTGGAAGAGCAGGGTCGGATTAGAACAAGTCAACATGGATTTAGTAAGGGGAGGTTGTGCCTGACGAACCTGTTAGAATTCTTTGTGGAGGTGACAAGTAGGTTAGACCAGGGAAACCCAGTGGATGTGGTCTATCTGGATTTTCAAAAGGCCTTTGATAAGGTGCCACACAGGAGGCTGCTGAGTAAGGTGAGGGCCCATGGTGTTCGAGGTGAGCTACTGGCATGGGTTGAGGATTGGCTGTCTGACAGAAGGCAGAGAGTTGGGATAAAAGGTTCTTTTTCGGAATGGCAGCCGGTGACCAGCGGTGTCCCACAGGGTTCAGTGTTGGGGCCGCAGCTGTTCACCATATATATTAATGATCTGGATGAAGGGACTGGGGGCATTCTAGCGAAGTTTGCCGATGATACGAAGTTAGGTGGTCAGGCAGGTAGTGCTGAGGAAGTGGGGAGGCTGCAGAAGGATCTAGACAGTTTGGGAGAGTGGTGCAGGAAATGGCTGATGCAATTCAACGTGAGAAAATGTGAGGTCTTGCACTTTGGAAAAAAGAATCCAAGCATAGACTACTTTCTAAACGGTGAGAAAATTCATAATGCCAAAGTACAAAGGGATCTGGGAGTGCTAGTCGAGGATTCCCTAAAGGTAAACATGCAGGTTGAATCTGTGATTAAGAAAGCGAATGCAATGTTGTCATTTATCTCAAGAGGGTTGGAATATAAAAGCAGCGATGTGCTACTGAGCCTTATAAGGCTCTGGTTAGGCCCCATTTGGAGTACTGTGTCCAGTTTTGGGCCCCACATCTCAGGAAGGACATACTGGCACTGGAGCGTGTCCAGCGGAGATTCACACGGATGATCCCTGGAATGGCGGGTCTAACATATGATGAACGGCTGAGGATCCTGGGATTGTATTCATTGGAGTTTAGAAGGTTAAGGGGAGATCTAATAGAAACGTACAAGATAATACATGGCTTAGAAAGGATGGACGCGAAGAAACTGTTTCCGTTAGGCGAGGAGACGAGGACCCGTGGGCACAGCCTTAGAATTAGAGGGGGTAAATTCAGAACAGAAATGCGGAGACATTTCTTCAGCCAGAGAGTGGTGGGCCTGTGGAATTCATTGCCGCGGAGTGCAGTGGAGGCCGGGACGCTAAATGGCTTCAAGGCAGAGATAGATAAATTCTTGATGTCGCGAGGAATTAAGGGCTACGGGGAGAATGCTGGTAGGTGGAGTTGAAATGCCCATCAGCCATGATTGAATGGCGGAGTGGACTCGATGGGCCGAATGGCCTTACTTCCACTCCTATGTCTTATGGTCTTATCTCCCTGAGCCCAGTGCTCCACAACCCAGGTATCTTGGAAAAATTTGTCCTATTTTCCAGCTACGGAAAAGAAAGGAAACAGCAACAGCAGCCTCCAGGCATTTGCAGCTACCAGCAGGAGCAAGCAGCAAACACAACCTGCAGCTGGGGAGTCTGCAGTAAAGATTATTTTAAGCTGAAGGCCTAAATGTGAGAAAGAAACTAATTGGAAGACAACCACTTGAATCAAAGATCCATGGGCGGGATTCTCCGACCCCCCGCTGGGTCGGAGAATCACCAGGGGACAGCATGAATCCTGCCCCGCCTCTCCGACGTCGGCTGCCGAATACTCCAGCGCCGGTTTTGTGGCGGGGTGGGAATCACATCGTGCCAGTCGGGGGGCATTGGCAGTGGTTCCCCCCAGCAATTCTCCAGGCCCCGATGGGGCCCGCTTTCGGCCGTCCCGCCGGCGTGAAATACACAAAGTCTATACTGGTGGGACTTGGCTCTGAGGGTGGCCTGCGGAGTCCTCGGGGTGGGGGTGAGGGCGCGGGGGGGATCCGGCCCCGGGGGAGGCCCCACGCTGGCCTGGCCCACGATCGGGGCCCACCAATCTGCGGGCGGGCCTGTGCCGTGGGGGCACTCTTTCCCTCCACGCCGGCCCATGGCTGGCGTGGAGAAGAAACCTCCTGCACATGTGCAAGGATCACGCCAGCGATTCTGCGCATGCGCCAGAACACGCTGGCGCTCCTGCGCAGGTCCTTCAGCGCCGGCCTAGCCCCCGGAAGTGCTGGGGATTCCGCAACTTCGGGGCGGCCCGACGCCAGAGTGGTTCTCGCCACTCTTTGGCGCCGGTACGGCCCACCCGCTGGTTGGGGGAGAATCCTGGCCCTTATATTTTTGTTTTATTAATATTTTCTTTTCCTCTCAACCACCATTTTCCCTCTGGGTTGTTTGTCTGTGTGTGTGGGAGTATGCAGAGGGTTGGCGCAGTTAGAAAGTGGGTAATAGGGCAGCACGGTGCTTCACTGGTTAGCATTGTTGCTTCACGGCGCTGAGGTCCCAGGTTCGATCCCAGCTCTGGATCACTGTTCATGTGGAGTTTGCACATTCTCCCCATGTTTGCATGGGTTTCGCTGCCACAACTCAAAGATGTGCAGGATAGGTGGATTGGCCACACTAAATTGCCCTTTAATTGGAAAAAATGAATTGCGTACTCTAAATTCATATTTTAAAAAGTAGAAAGTAGGGGAATCAGATAGTGGATAGACAGGTGTATTTTTTGCCTATTTAATTATAATTACTGGTAATAATAAAAGGTTACTTGCGTTTAAATTTTATAAAACTGGTGACTGTGGTTAATTTAACTCGGGTATTAATATGAAATCTAATTTTACTTGTGCTGCACCTTCGGGTCAAGTGGGGCTGGAATTTACTGTGCATTAGCTCAGCGTGCCTTAACAGAGGGCTCATAAAAGGGTGTACAGATGGGGGGTTCAAAGCGTAGAAAAGCATTGGTGGTAGGGGATTCAATAGTCAGGGGTACAGATAGGCGCTTCTGTGGCTGTGAAAAAGACTCCCGGATGATAGTTTGCCTCCCTGGTGCCAGGGTTCTGGATGTCTCTGAGCGGGTACAATGCATCCTAAAATGGGAGGGACAGAGGTCATTGCCACATGCTGGCAAGGCTAGCAACAAGGATACAGTGCAGTGGAACACGTAGCTGAAGAACTGATGCAGGAGGGAGGACATCCATTTTTTGGATCACTGGGATGTCTTCCAGGGAAGGTGGGGCCTGTAAAAGAAGGACAGTTTACACCTGAACTGGAGGGGCACCAATATCCTGTCTGGGAGGTTTGCTAATCTGGTTCGGGCAGGGGGGGTTGGAATCAGAGCAGTAAGCCAGCAAGTGTAGAGATTGGGGATGAGCATGGTTCTGGGGTCAGATTCGCTAAGAGGAAGGGTAGGCTGCAGGAGGTCGAACTCAGTGGGACTGGAGGTCTGGAGTGTATCTGCTTCAATGCAAGTAAGACAGGTGAACTTAAAGCCTTGATTCACGTGCAGAACTTGGATGTGGTTGCTGTAAAGGAGACTTTGTTAAAAAAGGACAGGACTAGCAGCTAAATATTCCAGGATATAGGTTTTTTCAGGCGAGACAGGGAGGAAAGTAAAAGAGGAGGGGGAGTTACAACTCTGGTTCGGGAACATATTACAGCTGCATGGAGGGCAGACACCATGGAAGAATCAAGTAACGAGGCACTGTGGGTAGAGCTCAGAAACAGGAAGGGGGCTGTCACTATGATGGGGGTGTACTACAGGCCTCCCAACAGCCCCCGGGAAGTTGAGGAACAGATACGTAAGCAGATTCTCGATAGATGTAGAAATAATAGGGTTGTTGTAGTGGGAGGCTTTAATTTTCCTCATATTAAATGGAAATCCCTTAGGGCTAGGGGTCTGGATGACGAGGAATTTGTTAAATGTGTCCAGGAAGGTGTTTTGGACCAATATGTGCATAGTCCGACTGGAGAGGGGGCTATATCTTTCAGTTGTTCAGCGGTAGCAGCGAGAGCAGTAACCAGGGGTCTGTCGGGAAGGTAAGTTTCCCGCTTTAAAAACTTACCTTACAGAAGAAGCGGCCTTTGTTTTTTAACAAACTTTTTTTTCTGAGTTTTTTTTTGTTTTACAGCAGCAGGAGACCAGATGTCAGCCATGGGGATTTCTGGGAAGGTGTGTAGTACTTGTATATAAGTTGGGTGGTTGCTAAACCCGAGACACTACACTTGTAGTGTCCCCCGCCCTTCCATCTCCTCTAACCTAAGGGGTTGAGTGAATATAAGGTAAGCTCTTCTTTTCTTTTTCTTGTTTTATCTAGAGGGGGTGGCAGGGAAGGCAGTGCAATGTTCCTCCTGCAGAATGTTTGAGGTGAGGGATGCCATCAGTGTCCCTGCTAATTTCACCTGTGGGAAGTACACCCATCTCCAGCTCCACAGAAACCGTGTTAGGGAACTGGAGCTGGAGTTGGATGAACTTCGGGTCATTCGGGAGGCAGAGGTGGTCATAGATAGAAGCTTCAGGGATGTAGTTACTTCGAAGAATGAAGAGAGATGGGTGACAGTGAGAGGGGCTGGGAGGAAGTAGTCAGTACAGAGATCCCCTGTGGTCGTTCCACTTAGTAACAAGTATACCGCTTTGGATACTGATGGGGGGGGGGGGGGGGGGGTACTTACCAGGGGTAAGCTATGGGGTACAGGTCTCTGGCACAGAGTCTGTTCCTGTTGCTCAGAAGAGAAGGGGGGAGAGGAGTAGAGCATTAGTCATTGGAGACTCCATAGTTAGGGGGATAGATAGGAGATTCTGTGGGAACGAAAGAGACTCGTGGTTGATGTGTTGCCTTCCAGGTGCCAGGGTCCGTGATGTCTCGGATCGTGTTTTTGGGATCCTTAAGGGGGAGGGGGAGCAGCCCCAAGTCGTGGTCCACATACACACAAACGACATAGGTAGGAAAAGGCATATGGATGTAAGGCAGGAATTCAGGGAGCTAGGGTAGAAACTTAGAGCTAGAACAGAGTTATTATCTCTGGGTTGTTACCCGTGCCACGTGCTAGCGAGATGAGGAATAGGAAGAGAGAGCAGTTGACCACATGGCTACAGGGATGGTGCAGGAGGGAGGGTTTCAGATAGCTGGATAATTAGGGCTCATTCTGGGGTAGGTGGGACCTCTACAAACGGGATGGTCTACACCTAAACCAGAGGGGTACCAATATCCTGGGGGGGAAATTTGCTAATGCTCTTTGGGAGGGTTTAAACTAATTCAGCAGGGGGTCAGGAACCTGAATTGTAGCTCCAGTATACAGGAGGTTGAGAGTAGTGAGGTCATGAGTAATGTTTCAAGGTTGCAGGAGTGTACCGGTAGGCAGGAAGGTGGTTTATAGTGTGTCTACTTCAACGCCAGGAGCATCTGGAATAAGGTTGGTGAACTTGTAGCATGCATTGGTACCTGGGACTTCGATGTTGTGGCCATTTTGGAGACACGGCTAGAGCAGGGACAGGAATGGTTGTTGCAGGTTCTGGGGTTTAGATATTTCAGTAAGCTCAGGGAAGGTGGTAAAAGAGGGGGAGGGTGGCATTGTTTGTCAAGGACTGTATTATGGTGGCAGAAAGGACGTTTGATGAGGACTCGTCTACTGAGGTAGTATGGGCTGAGGTTAGAAACAGGAAAGGAGAGGTCACCCTGTTGGGAGTTTTCTATAGGCCTCTGAAAAGTTCCAGAGATGTAGAGGAAAGGATTGCAAAGATGATTCTGGATAGGAGTGAAAGTAACAGGGTAGTTGTTATGGGGGACTTCAACTTTCCAAATATTGACTGGAAACGCTATAGATCGAGTACTTTAGATGGGTCTGTTTTTGTCCAATGTGTGCAGGAGGGTTTCCTGACACAGTATGTAGATAGGCCAACAAGAGGCGAGGCCACATTGGATTTGGTACTGGGTAATGACCGAGGACAGGTGCTAGATTTGGAGGTAGGTGAGCACTTTGGTGATAGTGACCACAATTCAGTTATGTTTACTTTAGCGATGGAAAGGGATAGGTAGATACTGCAGGGCAAGAGTTATAGCTGGGGGAAAGGCTATTATGATGCAATGAGGCATGACTTAGGAAGCATAGGTTGGGGAAGGAAACTGTAGGGGCTGGGCACAATTGAAATGTGGAGCTCGTTCAAGGAACAGCTACTGCAACCAGATTAAGCAGGATTTGGAGACTGTTTTTTGAGGGTAAATCCACATTTGGCATGTGGGAGTGTTTTAAGGAACAGTTGATGGGAATGCAGGACAGGCATGTGCCGGTAAAAATGAAGGACAGGAAAGGCAGGATTTGGGAACCATGGATGTCCAGATAAATTGACAATATTGTCAAAAAAATGCATATGTGATGTACAGACAACAAAAACTTCAGGAATACAAGGAAAATAGAAAAGAGCTCAAGCAAGGAGTTAGGAGGGCAAAAATAAGTCACAAAATGTCCTTGGCAGACAGGATTAAGGAGTATCCCAAGGCATTTTATATGGATATTAGGAACGTATATTAGCGAGAGAAAGAGTTGGCCTACTGAAGGACAAAGGAGAAAATTACGTATAGAACCAAAGGAAGTAGGTGAGGTCCTTAATAAGTGTTTTGTAATGGTATTCACAAAGGACAGGAACATACTGATTGGCGGTGTCTCAGAGGGATGTGTACACACTTTAGAACAGGTTGTTGTTATGAGGGAGGAAGTGTTTGGTGTGTTAAAAAGCATTAAGGTAGACAAATCACCAGGGCCAGATTGCATCTATCCCAGATTGCTGAGGGAGGCGAGCGATGAAATTGCTGGGCCTCTGACAGAAATCGTTGTGTCCTCATTGGCACAGGTGAGATGCCAGAGGATTGGAGGACAGCCAATGTTGTACCGTTATTTAAGATGGGTTGCAAGGATAATCCGGGTAATTATAGGCCGGTGAGCTTGACATCATTGATAGTGAAATTGTTGCAAAAAATTCTCAGAGATAGGACCTATACACATTTGGAAGTAAATGGTCTTATTAGCGACTGACAGCATGGTTTTGTATGAGGGAGGTCATGTCTCACTAATTTGATTGAATTTTTTGAGGATGTGACAAAAATGATTGACGAGGGAAAGGCTGTGGGTGTTGTCTGTATGGACTTTAGTAAAGCATTTCATAAGGTCCTTCACGGCAGGCTGGTGCAAATGATTAGATCACATGGAGTCGGGGTGAACGAGCGGGATGGATCCAGAACTGGCTTGGCCATAGAAGACAGAGGGTAGCAGTGGAGGGATATTTTTCCGAATGGAGGTCTGTAAGTAGTAGTGTTCCACAGGGATCAGTTCTGGGACCTCTGCTCATTGTAATATATATAAATGACTTGGGTCTGATTAGCAAGTTTGCAGATGAAACTAAGATTGCAGGAGCTGCGGATAGTGATGAATATTGCCAGAGAATACAACAGAATAGAGATAGGCTGCAAAATTGGGCAGAGAAATGGTGGATGGAATTTAACCCGGACAAATGCGAGGTGATGCATTTTGGTGGATCCAATTCAGGTAGGAGATATAAAATAAATGGCAGAACCATCAGGAGCATAGAGACGCAGAGAGATCTGGGCGTGCTGGTCCACAGATGCTTAAAAGTGGCAGCACAGGTGGAAATGGTGGTAAAGAAATCATATGGCATTCTTGCCTTCATAGGACGAGGTATTGAGTATAATAGCTCGAAAATTATGTTACAATTATATAGAACGTTGGTTCGGCCACATTTGGAATACTGTGTCCAATTCTGGTCATCACTACCAGAAGGACGTGGAGGTTTTGGAGAGAGTTCAGAAAAGGTTTACCACGATGTTGCCTGGTATGGAGGGTATTAGCTATGAGGAGAGATTGAATAAACTGGGATTGTTCTTCCGAGAGAGACCGCGACTGACGGGTGACCTGATGGAAGTTTATAAAATTATTAGGGGTATAGATAGGGTGAACAGTTGGAGGCTTTTTCCCAGGGTGGAAATGACAATTACAAGGGGGCACAAGTTCAAGGTGAGGGGGGAAAGGTTCAGTGGAAATGTGCGGGGGATATTTTTTTACACATAGGGTGCTGGTGGCCTGGAATGCACTGTCAAGTGAGGTGGTTGAGGCAGATATGTTAGCGACCTTTAAGACTTATCTGGATAGGCATATGAACAGACGGGGTACAGAAGGATACAGGCGGTTGGTCTCGATAGGACACATGATCGATGCATACTTCAAAACTGCATCCTGCCTAACCCTGATAACCGATCACCCCATAGCTTACCAATAAGCTATTGAGTTCTTTCTTAAAATTATTCAAAGGCTCTGCTTCCACCACCTTTTCTGGAAGAGAGCTCAAAAGTTCCTCTGAGAGAAAAAGAATTGCCTCATCTCCATTCTAAATGGGCTGATTTTTAAATAGTGGCCTCAGTTCTCGGTTCTCCCACATGAAGAAATATCCTCCCCACATCCACCATGTCAAAACTCCTCACCATCTTATATATTTCAACTAAGTCACCCGTTATTCTTCTAAACTCCAACAGATAAAAGCCGAGCCTGTCCAACCTTTCCTCACATGATAACTAACAGCCCGTATCTGATTTTAATCCGGTACACAATTATTAATTACTGCCAGTCAACCAAACTGACACTGAAAATTAGCTATTAGAATAATAGTTATTCTAGATGCAGACGGAGAATTGCTTGTGCACGTTGGCGACGGCGACCTGCAGCGGTCGTGCCTTACAACATGACACCAGCCGGTCGTGGGCCCGACCTTCCAGATAGTGCCCACCTGAAACGGCCCTCGCCACCCTCGGATCACCCCCCCATCAGTCCCCCCAGCCCCCACCGAAACCCCCACCAGCCAGCGGAACGGCTCCCCCACCACGACTGTGGACACAGTCCGCATCCGCCACGCGAGGTCCCCGAAGGTTGTGAGCACACGCGCCCCGCACCATCGAGACGTTGGACCATTGGGGGTTGGAGCATCGCCCCCCCCGTGATTTCCTGAGGCCGCCCCAATGGCGTGCAGCATACTCAGCAATTATGCCGTTTTTGAGGGGGTGGAGCATCCCAGAAAGTGCGCCGCCCCCGATTTTGGCGTAAAAACGGATTCTCCGACCAATCGTCAAACGTGATTTCGCCGTTGGCAATTGGAGAATCCAGCCCCATGTGTTGACGCCAAGAAAGAATCCGTGGACCATTACGACAGGAAAACCTGCGCTGTGCCTGCACCGATTCCGCTACCAGTGAGGGGCTAGCACCGGTGCCGCGTGGAACACCATTGAATCCCACGGAAAATGGTGCAGGATTCGTCGGGTCCGTGATGACAAGCTGCAACCGTGCATAAATATACACTCCCCACACACACACTCCCCACACACACACTTTCGAAGTTGAAAAGATGGGACAGGTTGTGCTGGACCGCCCACACAGCCAATGGGTCAACTGGAGCCAGGGTGTACCCAGGGGGTGTCCTGGGTGGGCCATCTAAACGGCCCAGGGCACCACATTTAAAGCAGGCTGTCAGCGGCATGCACAGCTGCATGGCTGCCTTGCCAGTTGTGGTAATGGTGTTGCATACCTCGTCCACCCCAACCCGACAGCCCACCCCCTGGCCACCCCCCTCTACGCCCTGTGGCCCTGGCAAAAGCCCCCGGCCAGTGGCACGAATGTCGGCGAAGTATGGCGGTGTTGGAGCTGTCATGATATGCAAACATGTAACCAATGAACACTCAGAATAGGACACAACCAATGGGCAGTCAGGGCACTCAGAAATGGCATCACCACAAGGGGGCATGACATAAACACTATAAAAGGGATGAGGCACTCACACCCTGCCTCTTTCCACAGACAGACAACTAGAGAGTTAGACAGGGTTGATCAGCAGCATCACACCCCAGCACGTGGCTTAGAGCAAGCTGGGACAATTAGACTGAGTTACTACATTTAGATTAGCAGAGAGTCGAACTCATTTGAGCCACCACGCTAGGTACACGATTTATGGCATCACACGTGGACCGCACTGTCGGGAACTCGGCCCATTGGAGGCGAAGACTCACCTGTGGGCCTATTAATGACATGCAAACAATGTTGAAAGTATGCGCAGCATGCATCGCATTGACGCCGTTTGAGGTGATGGAGCATTGCGATTTATCGTCAAACTGGTGCCTGCTGCGGATTTGGCGTCGGAATCTATTCTTTGCCCGATTGCACGCCCCGATTTCAGCATCGGCTAATGGAGAATCTTGCCCACTGTCCGAGATTTAAAACTTTCCAACCAGTTCAACTTGATTTGGAACAGCCAATCCTGCCCCTTGAGGCTTGGTCAATGTCGTTCGACAATGATGGTAGGTAACTGGGCATCTCGTTGCAGATCTGATACTGGAGTCATAGTTGTTCCTAACATTTTTAGTGATTCCCCAATATGTGTCGCCAACTTGGGCTGTTGTCTCAGTCAAGTTAAAATATTACTAAAAATAAATAGGTAGAGATCTTTGTTGCACTGAGATGACTTCTAGTTACTGTTTTTCTGAAGCCAACTTTCATTTTAATATTTCTTCCGTTTAGGCTTGACATGGTTTTCTCTGACAAGTTTGACTACCTTCTCTGCAAATTCAGCATCATCTAAGGTTTAGAGCAAAGGATGTGCACTCACTGTTTTTAGAACAGTAGAACAGTTCTTTCACTTCAGCAAGCAAAAGAGAGAGTGGTCTTTTCACTCCAAGGTCGAAAGAAAGGCCTAGTTCTCTCAGAAAGCATCATGCAGGAGCCAATCACTGACTGTTGTCAGGCAGGACACTGTCCCTGGCCAACCCATCAGTTGCCAACTTCCTCCAAACCTCGCTCCAAGTTCCTCTTCGTGTCTAGGAGTCTGGCTTCTCCTCTGAAAAAGACAAAACATGTGAACACAGTGTCCTGACAAGCAGGCTGCTTCAAACTTGCTTCTGCTTAAAGGCATAGTCCGATTTTGGTCCACAGACCAAAGTAAGAAAATAACATAAAAGAAATGGAAAAAAAGAAACAGGAAGGACTTGTGGTGGTATGAATGGGAGCACTGCCATTGGTGCAGACCATTGGTTTCCCATTGGCTCTGGCTGGTCATGTGCCTCTCATCTGATTGGCAGGGACTAGTCATGTGACTGCTCCCCAATTGGTCGAGTGGCAAGTAGACCGCGCCTCCGAGGCGGGGTATAAGTACCCAGAGTTCCCGGCGGTTGGCCTTTCTCTGTAGTCGACCACCGGGCTAATAATAGCTGATTAAAGCCACAGTTTGGATCTTCATCGTGTCTTGCGTCCAATTGATGGTACATCAGGACTCTTACACATTCTAGGGTAATCTTGGTTTCAGCCAAGAACTTGTTTTGCACACTGATGTTGTCAATACTGCACACTAAACGATCATGCTGCATGTGACCGAGTGCTGCACCAAACACACTATGCTCGGTCATTTGCCTGAGTCTGGCAAGGGAAGCAGAGATCATTACTCCTGGATCCCTGACAGCTGAGTTGAACTTGTATCACTGTAGTAATACCAAAGGCCTTGGGTTGAAATGCTCCCTGACCAGCTTCACCAGCTTCACCAACTGGTCAAATGACTTTGTGTCAGGAGCCTCTGGGGACGTCAAATTTCTTTTAAGGCTGTAGATTGTTGGCCTCCCAACTATTAGTAGGATAACTTTCTCTTTATCCTCCCCCCTTTTTCCATTTGCCATGAAAAAGTAATGGACTTACTCAATATAATGGCTCCAGTCATTGGCCCCCTGGTCGAACGGTTCTACCTTGCCTAACCACAGGCACGTTTCACTCACTGTTCCCTGGTATGATTGATGCTTTCCAACTGTGTATTCATTTTGGAGGCTCTCCCTTCCCCCCGGAAATCAACAACGGCTGGCTTGTACCGATCCAATTTATACAGATTACCATTGTGGTGGTTTGAGGCAATACCAGGTAGATGTCAGTAAGCAAGCAGAAAATGTTTATGAGCAACTAACAAGGAAAAGCTATATACAGGCACAGAGCTTCTATACAAGTGGTCACACTCTGGCTCCCGGTTCAATCTGACCAGAACCCCGCTCCCTGCCCCCCTCACCCCCCAGGTTCACGTGCTCCTGCCCGATAAGCCCAAGCATAGATTGCAAGACATGTCCCTTAATGGGCCCGTGCTACCATGACCCACCCTCCGTAGAGTTCTTATGGTAATAAGAAACTTATTGAGATAGTGAGACATACAGTGACACATATAGGGCACGATTCTCCGCTCCCCACGCCGGGTGGGAGAATCGCGGGAGGGCCCCCCGACTAATTTCACAAACCCCTGGCGCCCCCTGTGATTCTCCCACCCCCCGCTCGGAAGAATCGCCGCTCGCCGTTTTTCACGGCGACCGGCGATTCTCCGACTCGGATGGGCCGAGCAACCTGCCGTTCGCGACCGTTTCACGATGGCGGCAACCACACCTGGTCACTACCGTCATGAAATCGCCGTGAGATGCCCGCTTTGGGGCTTGCAGGGGGCCTGGTGGGGAATGAGCACCACGACTGTGCTCGGGAGGGGACAGGCCCGTGATTGGTGCCCACTGATCGTCGGGCCGCGTCTCAATCGGATGCACTATTTCCCCTCCGCCGCCCCGCAAGATCAAGCCTCCACGTCTTGCAGGGCGGCTGAGGGGAAAGATGGCCACCGCGCATGCGCGGGTTTGAACTGTCAGCCGTCGTGATGTCAGCCGCGCATGCGCGGGTTGGAGCCGGCAGTCACTTTCGGCGGGCCGCCCGGCGGCCGAGAGTTACGGAACGCCGCTCCTAGCCCCGCCGGGAGGGGAGAATTGGGGGCGAGGAGCGGCCTCTGAGGCCGTCGTGAAACTTGGCCGAGTTCACGACGGCCCTCCCGCTTTTTCCCGGGAACGGAGAATCGCGCCCATAGTGAGTAATACAAGACAGATACAGAAGTGACAACCATTATTTTGGCATGCTCACTGATTTGATTTGTGTCTTCAGATCTAAGCTAAGGTCAGATTAAGTCAAAGTTTCTAAGTTCATGAAACAGATATCATATTCCTTCCAATTTATATAATCAAAAGTTTTTTTTTTTGGTTAGCACTTCCGCCTCACGGCGCCGAGGTCCCAGGTTCGATCCTGGCTCTGGGTCACTGTTCGTGTGGAGTTTGCACATTCTCCCCATGTTTGTGTGGGTTTCACCCCACAACGCAAAAAATGTGCAGGGTAGGTGGATTGGCCAGGCTCTAAATTTATTAAACAAAGTATTTTTTTTTCATAAACAAACCATAGTCATTAATGCAAAAATAAGTTACTCATCTCTGACTATTACATGTATCAGTAAGTGTTCCAAGATGTCAGCTTCTGTTTGGATCAAAGCTTGAAAATCACAGAAGTGTGAAGTTAATGGTTTAACTGCTATATCTATTTTATAGAATTGTGTAATCCGTTCTGTTTATCTTCGGACTCCTACACGGATTTTAAAAGTCTACACAGTTGATTTCATGCTTCGCACGTGTGGTCTTAAACTTGCAATAGAACTCATGTCAAATGCTCGGATGAAGGAAGGTTGAACATGACCTAAATTCCAGAAAATGTCTCGCTTTCTGGACCTAATATAATGTGATTTATTCAGCGGTAAGACACAGTATCTCAAAGTTGAATCGTTTCTTGCCTATTCAAATCAAATCAACTCCATCTTTCATCCATTATAAAACCTCAATGCCAACATGCTTTAGCTGCCATTTTTTTAAAGCATTTACCAATGTATAGTAATCGCAGAATGCTTACGGTACAGGAGGCCATTCAGCCCCTCGTATCTGTGCTGGCTCTCCTAGTGTCACTCCCTGCTTTGCCCCGCACTTTCTTTCTTTTCAGCTACGAGTCCTATTCCCTCTTGAAATATTTGATTGAACCAATCTCCACTGCAATCTTAGGCAGTGCATTCCAGATCCTAACTACTCACTGCGTGAAAAGTTTTCCATCATATCGACATTGCTTCTTTTGACAACTAACTTAAAACTTTACCATTTGGTTCTCGATCCTTCCACCAATAGGAACAGATTTTCCCAATCTACTCTTATGATTTTAAATACCTCTCAAACTTTTTTTTTGCCAACGATAACTGTCCCAACTTCTCCAATCTATCTCATCCTTGGAACTATTTTCGTGAATGTTGGTGAATGATGAATGTTTAGAAACTGTATAAGATTATACACACTGAAATGCAAATACAAAGGTTGGATCTTGCCATTTATGTAAATATATAAGGTGTACAATATGATTGACAAATGATTATCTTAAGGAAGTAGAAACGCAACAGGAACTATTTCAATCATCATATTTTATCTATTCTCCTGGTTAAGACTGGTAAATGTAAAGTGCCTCACAAATGGTACCCTTCTGGGAAATCTGTTGTCAGGCGAAATGATAATATTGAAATCAATTCAGTAAGAAAGCATAACATTTAACAATTCTAAGTATGTAAACGCAACGACTAGAAATCTGAAATGAAACCAGAAAGTGCTGGAAATATTCAGCAGGTGAAGCTGCTTTGGTGGAGAAAGAGAAGTAACTTTTCAGTCTGTAATCTTAGGTTAGAACTGGGAACATTAATTCATCTGTCAGTTGGAAATGAAAATTGCATTTATAGATTCATGATGAATTTAATAAATTATGTGATGCATTGACGAGACTTTATCGGCAGGATTTTCCAAGCCTTCATGCCGGTGGGATTTTCTAGCCCAGTCGAAGGCAATCCCCGCAGATTCCTCGGCAGCAGGATAGGTGAGCCATCCAAAATGATGTGGACATTGGCGGAACCAAATGATTCTACTGGCTGGCAATGGCGGCCTGTCGGAAAAAACGTTGCGGAGAAGCTGCAAATTCCCATCCTAAGTCATTACAAAATCACGATCTATAATTTAAACAAATTACCAAATGATGCAAGGATTCAGCATTTGCTTATACTTCTAATTTTAATCGCAGTTGTGTTTTTGATTCAAAAATTACCTGGTGATCAAATCATAGATCATAGAATTTACAGTGCGGAAGGAGGCCATTCAGCCCATCGGCTCTTGGAAAGAGCATCCTACCCAAGGTCAACAACTCAACCCTATTCCCATAACCCAGTAACCCCACCCAACACTAAGGGCAATTTTGGACACTAAGGGCAATTTAGCATGGCCAATCCACCTAACCTGCACATCTTTGGACTGTGGGAGGAAACCGGAGCATCAGGATGAAACCCACGCACACACGGGGAGGATGTGCAGACTCTGCACAGACAGTGACCCAAGCTGGGAATCGAACCTGGGACCCTGGAGCTGTGAAGCGATTGTGCTATCCACAATGCTACCATCCTGCCACCACTACAGAACAAGAAGAATTTTTTACTTCTGCACAGAAGTCAGAACATAACAAATCCATTCTTTCTACAAGTGATTCTTATACCAAGGAAGGCTAAAAATGGATGAAATTTAGGACCTCTTTACTGTGGATTGGCCATTTTAAATCATGGGCGCGATTCAGCGACAACGTCACTCCCGACTTGGTGTCGGGAAGAGGCCGTTGAATCCCATGACAGGTCTCTCATGAGATTTGCAATGCTCAAAATGTCTTAATTGAATCTCGGGGAGACCTCCCAGGGCACCGTTTAGTCCTGGTCCACACAAACGTTCCTGGGTGCCAGAATGGCACGGCCAGGGACCGGCCCAGGGGGTGCCTTACCAGGTAGAGAGTTCTGAGGCGGAGGTTTCCGGGGCCTGCCCTAGGTTGGGGGTGGAGGGAGGGGGTGAGGGCGTTGTCAAAAATGGGGAGGAGCCTAAATGCGTGGGGAGGGGGTGGGATCGGGTAGTCTTCCAAAATGGCACCCCAATCTCCGAGGAGACTTTCCTGCGAGCGAGCTTCAGCTCATCAGCAGGAAATCCCTCTAAGTGTGGCCTCAGTGGAGAGAATCTCCCTGAAGCCAGAAAAAGTGCCATTGAAAAGCACAATGTTTCTCAGTGCTGCAGCACCATACATGAAATAAGAACCTCATTATTCAAGGAGAAAATTAGAAACTAAAACATTTCAAAGCATACAAATGGTATTATAATTGTTCTTTTCAGCAGGTCTTGAATCCAAAGTCTTTGAGTTAAAACTAGTGTACTAAAAAAATTACAATGTACCTTAGATTACGGTTTGGGAAAAGATTGATGAGTCTGGAACCTAAAAAGGTAAATGGATTTCCTTTCAGCTGTGATGATATCTTATTCCTCTTCAGGTTTTGATTGCATGTTTTCCTCTTCTACTTCTGTCAGCTTCTCTGATTTGACTTGGGGTCGTCACAATGCTGGTTGATCATCCTTTTCCATCTCTACCTGTGAGTCACCCATTCATCAATCCCACTGCATTTAAGTCTCTCCCCACTGCATCTTTCCCCCTGTCTTTGGCCTTCTCTCTTCCTTCCTGGCAGTAACATCTCCAACACTTGCCTCACCACATTTCATTGCTCTCTCTGCAACACATGGCCATATCATTTTACTCTCTTTGGCGCTACTTTCTTTGCTGCTCCCACCACCTTCACTTACCCCCTGATGTGCTGGTTCGTGATTTTGTCCTTTCATACTACTGTGCACATCCATCTGAGCATCGACATCTCATTAGTATCCAGTGGCTGTCCCTCTCGTCTTGATGTTGCCCAAGTTTCTGCCCATATCTACAACAAGGCCATAACAATTGCACTGCTGCCTCACGGCGCCAAGGACCCAGGTTCGATCTTGGCCCCGGGTCACTGTCCATGTGCAGTTTGCACAATCGCCCCGTGTCTGCGTGGGCCTCACCCCCAAAACCCAAAAAAGATGTGCAGGGTAGGTGAATTGGCCACACTAAATTGCCCCTTAATTGGAAAAAGAGAATTGGGTATTCTAAATTTTTTAAAAAACAAGGCCAGGTCCAATCTATTTTCGATTCTTCCTTTCAGTTTCAGTGGTACCTTTCTATTCAAATAACCATTCAGTACATTTCTTCCAATTACTCCAACCAGAGCTAATCCATTGATTGATTTCTAATTCTGTACTTCTGCCTTTTGCCACTACTGACTCGAGGTACTTGAAATTACTCACTTTCTCCTCATAAGACCATAAGACATAGGAGCAGAATTAGGCCACTCGGCCCATCGAGTCTGCTCCGCCATTCAATCATGGCTGATATTTTCTCACTCCATGCAGCTGTATAGAACTTTAGTTAGGCCACACTTGGAGTATAGTAAAGTGTTCAATTCTGGTCGCCACACTACCAGAAGGATGTGGAGGATTTAGAGAGGGTGCAGAAGAGATTTACCAGGATGTTGCCTGGTATGGAGAGCATTAGCTATGAGGAGCGGTTGAGTAAACTCGGTTTGTTCTCACTGGAACAACGGAGGTTGAGGGGCGACCTGATAGAGGTCTACAAAATTATGAGGGGCATAGACAGAGTGGATAGTCAGAGGCTTTTCCCCAGGGTAGAGGGGTCAATTACTAGGGGACATAGGTTTAAGGTGCGAGGGGCAAGGTTTAGAGTAGATGTACGAGGCAAGTTTTTTATACAGAGCGTAGTGGGTGCCTGGAACTCGTTGCCGGAGGAGGTGGTGGAAGCAGGGATGATAGTGACATTTAAGGGGCATCTTGATAAATACATGAATAGGATGGGAATAGAGGGATACGGACCCAGGAAGTGTGGAAGATTGAAGTTTAGTCGGGCAGTATGGTTGGCAATGGCTTGGAGGGCCAAAGGGCCTGTTCCTGTGCTGTACTTTTCTTTGTTCTTTGTATTCTCCTGCCTTCTGCCCATAATCTCTGATCCCTTATTAATCATTAATTTTCACCCTTAATCTTTACACATTTACTCTGACCCTCTTTCCTGGGGTCAAACTGACCGTCCATAAATTAGTCTTTGGATTGCATGTTTTCAAGGTACATTTATTTTGGACTTCACCTTGTAAACATATTGGAGGTTGGTGGCAGCACCTTTTAGATATTATTGTGAAAATATTTTGACTAGGAGCTTCTCATACATGGTCCCCTGATGGAAACCTTCACCATATTCAAACTGCGCTTCACTGTAGCATTTAATTGGGAAATGAACAGTGTATTTATAGGATCATTATGAATATGTTAAATGCGTATTGTGAAGATGAGACATTGTTTAATTACAAAATCTTGATCTAGACTTTAAATAAGTTGTCAAACAATACACTGATTTCGGATTTGCTTATTAATTTAATATTAATTACAATTTTTTGGCTCTGAAAACTTATTATTTTTGCTTTTTCAGATCAGTAGTTTTTATATTAGAGGTAGATTGCTAGGAGCAAATTTAGATCATAAACATCAGTATGAATATATAATACATCTTAGTAAACTTAAGCAATTTGGAGAGGAGAATCAAGATGCATTGAGATAAATTAACAGTAAGTCAGAGTACAAGTATGCACACATAGTTGGCAATTTAAAATCATTTACAGTCTCTTGCATCACACTCTGAAATATGTTCTGCTTTGAATGGACATTTTCTACCTTCTGTCTGAAATGTTTTGCATCACTTGCTCAAAACACTAAAGGTTATGAGTTTGTGTGACTTCATTGACTTTCAAGAAACAGGGTGTTTATGGATCAATTGTAAGTGGACTGTAGCAAAAATGGCTTTTAATGCAAATAAAAAAATGTAATGAATTCATAATCTGAACAGTGCTTTATTGGAGGCAACAACCTTTCATCGTTTATTTTTGTCAAAAATAAGCAGATTCCATATAGGATTTACATGAGTTATATTGTAATACTGGCAAGTAATGCACTCTTAAATCATGCACAGTTACCTAAATTTCAATAGAGAAAGTGTACAATGTGAAAGGAAAGGGAGGAAAAATGTACCCTCAAAGCTGCATGATCACATGTCCGCAAAGCAACAAGAAAGCTCCCACACAGGGATGTGTACAATTCAACTCTTGTAACTTAACACATGTGTGGTTACACAGAATAGTTAAAAGCCTGCACAATTAAACTAATCGGCCCCACACTATAAAAAGAATTAGAAGGTACTTTGGATAGGAAGTTGGACATTTTATTGAAATGCATCATTAGCCTGGAAATGATGTTGTGTTATTCCTTCAAAATTTGACTATTTTAGCACAACCATCAACTTAATTAAAATAAACTGGTTAAGTTAATGACTCCATTAAAACTGCAGAGACCAATTCGAGCATTAAGTGTTTGCATAATAATATTGCACAATGTAATTTCCAGGCTATTATGATTTAAATCTGAGTTAATTATCAAATGCACTAATGTTAGTTTGTCGTCAGTTATTGCCTTTTGTAAGTGCTGTTTCTATTGCTACAATATTTCAGTGAATTGGAAGCAAACATACCAAAGTGATTGAGACAAAATCAAGCAATTTCCCATTTCATACAAATTAGTAACGACCATTATCTTTCGCTTGATTATTTGGCTATTTTAAGAATTTAATTTGCTTTCTTAATTTTATTTGAACATTTTATATTCTTTTAACCGTCAAATAATTTTGGGTAAAATCCTTCTAAAGACTTCCAATTACAGAGTAACTACATATAATGTATTGTTCAAGCTAAATACTTGCCTCTTGATTTAAGAATGTTGACCAACAATGAGTTCACTAATAACAAGGTGGATAAGGAAGAAATACTTTGTCCGCTGGGACATATGTTTGAATCCAGCCCAAAAACCACTGTGAGGAAGATCTTCCTTTCTGCTAACTTCAGTAGCTCGAAGTAAAATGAATTTGACAGCTTCAACAAGTTTAAATTCAAATTGCAATTAAATTGTCAACACCACGCAGGTTGTTGTGGGAAACAGAAACATTTTGATGACATAGCAGGGTTAGAGTTATATTGTTTGGAAAGTAAGAGAAACTTTACCTGCATCTAACCGTGATGAGAGAGAGCTTGGCACTGATGCAAACTATCAAAAGTGTTTCAGTCCCTAAAACTGTTGTCTTCACGCTAATGAGCACACAAAATGATGTTAAAAGCTCAATACTGACTCCTGAAAAATAGACACAAAATATAAATTTTAAGTTGAATAGTAGCTGGTCTCCTCAGCTGATGCTCATAAGAGTTGAATAATGAACAATTTTCTGGCAAAAGGAACATTATACAAGGCTGCAAAATAGAAATTGTCCTGTTCTTTGTTGTAATTTGGGTTCTTCAGGTGTTTCAGTGGAGATCTTGAGACTTGCTTTTTAAATATGAACTGTTCATTGTTAGTCTTTGACTATTTATAGATCACAGGTTACTGACATGCATGGAGTTGCTTCTCTAAGCAGTAAGGCTTCTAGAGTGTTCTCTCTGAGTCTATTACCATGCAAATCTAGACATCATATCATGGACAATACTATTCTCCAGTCCCAAGTTACCCTTGCTCTAGCGAGCACCTTCAGAGTATTACAATGCAATCTTTATTTTCCATCCCTTCTACCCCACCTCAAGTTTCTGAATTTACAAATTCAGATGGCCTTTGAGGCTTCACAGTTCTTCCATATCTTGGTCTGTCATATTTCGAGGAATGATAGTCATACTCTACATTCATGGGGCGCGATTTTCCGCACCCGCGAAAAATCGCAAAGTTGGCCTTTAAAACGGGCGTGTTTTACGACGGTCGGGAAGGATCCATTTCCCGACGTATTCACATCCGGGAAATAGGCTAGGAACGCGGCCGCGTCAATCACGTGCGCGATGACGACGGAACGCGACAACGATACGACCACGCCCACGTGACACCGCCCGGCGCCGTAAAAAGGCGCGGGCGAGCACAGAATCTGTCGGCCATGATGTCGGAGCTCAGGAGAGCTGCCCCTCGGTTTGTTGAGGCCGATGTCGAGACGCTGCTCGATGCCGTCGAGCAGAGGAGGGGCATCATCTGCCCACGTAGAGGGCATCGCCAACCTGCCAGCGCTGTGCACCAGGCCTGGCGTGAGGTTGCTGCTGCCGTCAGTGCTGTGGGGAAGACCCCTCGCTCAGCAGAGCAATGCAGAAAAAAGATGCACGACCTCACCAGGGCTGCCAGGGTAAGTGCCAAGAGGGTGCCCCCTGGTCACAACCATCCCTCCCCCCTTAACTTAATCACCCACCTCCCCCCCGGCACGGGGGGTGGAGGGGGATTGGGGCAGAGTTAGTTGAGGGTGGTTCACAAAGTTATCACAGACCCAGCGCTCTGGCCCCCGTGGAGAGATGCAATGGTCTTATGACAACTTCACCCCCAAACTGTGCCAGTATCTGAACGGACTGCTGATACCTGCCATATTGTAACAATATACCTATGTCCCCTCCCCCAACAGGCCAAGACCGCTCATAACACCCGTGAGCGGCACCAGACTGGAGGGGGTTCGCCCAACCTGCACCCCCTCACCACGTTTGAGCAGAGGGCACTGGACCGTGTTGGAGGGTCTGGCACCCGGGAAGTCGCGCTATGCGAGGTTGCCGGAGCTGCAACAAGTGAGACAACCCTCCATGACAAACACCCCCCCTCCCACATCCTCTGTCCCTTCACACACCCTGCCCACTTGGACACCTCCCCCATCCTCTGTCCCTTCACACACCCTGCCCACTTGGACACCTCCCCCATCCTCTGTCCCTTCACACACCCTGCCCACTTGGACACCTCCCCCATCCTCTGTCCCTTCACACACCCTGCCCACTTGGACACCTCCCCCATCCTCTGTCCCTTCACACACCCTGCCAACTTGGACACCTCCCCCATCCTGGTGGATACAATCGCAGGCCTCCAGGACTGGCAGCGCCAGGTGTCGGTGGCGCGACGGGGCACCTCCCCGCTCGCACCTCTGTCTCAAAGTGAGGACCGGGGGCCACCGGGCTCCCCGAGGGAGGAGGAGGTTTCGGGGCCCGTCCCATTAAGTCCATCATGGGACGTCCCGGAATTCATGGCCTCCCCCCGTCCCATCGGTGCATCGGGTGGGCAGCAGGCAGAGCAGGGTGGCACAACGTCACCCGAGATGCCCGCAGAGCAGCCTGGCCCATCAAGGCCGGGTCGCCCCAGGAAATGCTTGGCCAAGGAGAAACGAGTCGAAGGGGGCGATTCACAGCAGTCCTCCTCCACTCCTGCTGTATCATCTGGGGAATCACTTAGACGTAGTGGTAGGGCCCGTAAGGCAACAAAGTGAGACACAGAGTAAGTTGGCACGGGTGAAGGGCACAGTTTAGTTGTAGGGGCTAGGGCACCTGTAAATTATTGTTAACATTAAACGCACTGTTCCACCTTACTTGTAAAACCGTGTGATTGTTCCACAGCCACAGGAATCGTGATGGTGACCGAGTGTTGCTGGGGTTGACGAGCGGTGAAACTTCGGTGCCGGGTGTGCAGTCCCTGCCCCTCCCCCCACCCCTTCCCACAGCTAGCCCACGCGGGCACGTGATGGAGTGTCCGTGACGAACTCAGCGGCAACCAAGGTGGATGCTTCAGCTATTGCCATGGGTCAGACTCTCTCTAACGATTCTGAGCTCACAGCTCTTCGCAGAGCGGGCTGTCATCATTCAACATGGCACTGATCACACCCGCTGACACAGCTATCAATGTTGTGCCATACCGTCTGGACCCAGTGGTAAGGGTGATGTCTAAGTGGAGCAGTGTACACTGAGAGCGGGTGGGGGGGGGGGCGGGGGGGTTGTGGTGGTGGCAGTTGTGTTTTGACCCTCTGCACGACTAGTGATGCAGGTGGTGGTTTGGTGTTCAGCGGGGACGTCACATGCGACGCGTGAACCGTGCTGCCACCAAGGCGTCCTCGCCGGGTCCGCCGTGCCGCCTTCTGGACATCACCAGCACCTGGGTCGTGTCTGCGTGCTGCGCCCGCCACTCCACCAGCCTCCTCCTCCTCCTGCTCCTCCTCCCTCTCCTCCTCCTGCTCCTCCTCCTCCCTCTCCTCCTCCTCCTCCTCCTCTGTGCTGGCACCACTGCCACTGGCTTCTCCCTCCGCCTCCTGCAGCAGGTCATCTCCCCTCTGCATCGCGATGTTGTGCAGTGCACAGCAGACCACAACAATGCGAGCGACCCTGTCGGGCTGGTACTGCAGGGCCCCTCCGGAGCGGTCCAGGCACCTGAATCTCATCTTCAGGAGGCCAAGGCAGCGCTCCACCACACCCCTGGTTGTTGCATGGGCCTCGTTGTATCGGGTTTCCGCATTGGTCTGAGGCCTCCGTATAGGCGTCATCAGCCAAGACCTCAGCGGATAACCCCTGTCGCCTAGCAACCAGCCCCTCAGCCGGGGGGGACGTCCCTCAAACATCGCAGGGATGAACGACTGCGCCAGTATGTAGGAGTCATGCACACTCCCTGGGAACCTTGCATAGACATTCATGATCCTCATGTGGGGGTCGCATACCACCTGGATATTCATGGAGTATGTCCCCCTCCTGTTTGTGAACACCTCCCTGTCCCCTGCAGGCGGGCGCATGGGGACGTGAACACAATCGATTGCCCCCTGCACCATTGGTATCCCGGCTAATCTGGCAAATCCACGAGCTCGTGAGTCTTGAGTTGCTCGGTCCTCGGGAAAGGTGATGTAGAGGTCCGCGATGGCATAGAGGGCGTCGGTCACATCCCGGATGCACCTGTGCACCGATGACTGGGAGATCCCGGAGAGGTCCCCGCTCGGAGACTGGAAGGAGCCAGTCGCATAGAAGTTAAGAGCGACCGTCACCTTGATGGCAACTGGGATCGCGTGTCCTCCCCCCGTTCCACGTGGGGCGAGGTGCGCCACGAGGTGACAGATATGTATCACCGTCCGCCTACTCAGCCGGAGCCTCCTCCTGCAGGTGATGTCCGTCATTGTTGGGAAAGAGACCCGGACACGGTACACCCTCGGCCTTGGTCGTCGCCTCTGGTGCCGTGGCTGCACCCTCACTCTCTCCTCCCCCTCCTCCTCCTCCCCCCATGCTGCTCGACGACTGGCAACTTCTCGGCCCTTCCCTCTGCTGCTGCAGCTGTCCCTGCATCCACTGCGGGTTGTGGGTGTTGATGCTGCTGCATCGCCAAATGCAGTACAGCGGCCCCAACCACTGCGCAGAACATAGCCGTTCTGTTCACAGACATTGTGCTAACCTAGAGAAGGGTTTTGGGGGCAGAGGGGCAGAGAAACGGGACATGTTAGACGGAGGTTAGTCAACACCTCGGCAGCCGCCTGCCACGGGATACCTGTGTGTCCCGGTGGCCTGGGCGCGCTGCTGACATGCGGGCAGCCTAACCCCTGGTCACTTTCTGCATCCAACGGGCAGTTAACTATGTCCTCCTCACCGGTGCGTCAGTGGCCTGTGGCCGTAAGCCACAGGGCAAACAGCGGCCTTGTCCTTGTGACCGGCAGCCCATGGCATGGTGGCAGACATTTTGTTACGGGGTTGGACGGGTCACTCGCTCACTCTCTCCCTAACCCCCCCCCCACTCCCACTCCCCCCCTCCATCTCCCCCCTCCGTCTCCCCAACTCCCCCCTCCATCTCCCCCACTACCCCCTCCATCTCCCCCACTCCCCCCTCCGTCTCCCCCACTCCCCCCCTCCATCTCCCCCACTTTCCCCCGCTCTGGACCCCCCTCCCGTTCTCAGGGATGCCTTCCCCATTGTGGCCAGACTCCAGCAGTGCGCTGAGCTGTGCGCTGAGCGGTGCGCTCACCTCCTCGAAGCTGTCGTCAGCCAGCACGACTGGTTGACGAACTTGAAAAGCAGGTGTGTTGTGTAGCCATGCTGGCCACGCAAAATGGACACTGAGCCAAACTAAAATGGAAGACAGCAGGGAAAGCCTGTTTAGTGAGAACAAACAGCCTGCTCTCAACTAATTAGCATTTTGCAAGCAGCAAACCAGTTTTCTGGCCAGGTGCAGATCTCCAAGCCAAAGGTGTTAATGGCAAAGCGCTTAACATTCTGATGAGGCAGCCCAGATCCAGGCACACACAATGGCAACATTTCCATCTCAATGTAGCACTTAATTGGTGGAGCAGACAGGATGGCACCAGAGTAACGAATATCGAAACCACCCCCCAACATCGAGGGAAGCCCCGCATTGGAGGATTTCGAAGGTAGCCGTTTGGAAACGTTCCAATCGGTACCGAAAGGTAGAGCCCGCCTAGAAGGGGGCAAGGACATTAGAGAGGGGTATAAAAGCAAATTCCCCACAGAGCCCGGTCTGTTAAACTCGTGCTCCGGCTCTGACTGACATCTTGCATCCTGACTCCAGCCGTTGAGCACCAGCCGCCGAAACCGTAAGTTCAACGCTCGCTACGCGATCCAAGCCCACTAGACTCCCAAGTACCAGAACGCTTGCTGAAGGCTGCAGACAAAACCAGGACGAAGGCCTCGTTCTCTGACCTTGCCTGTTCCTGTTAGATAAGTATTCTGTTCACTTAAGTTTAGTTATAGCTTAGTCTCTTAGTGTGTGCATGAGTATTTATTATAACTGTATAATAAATATTGATCGTTTGAACTTTACTAATCGGTGTATCGTCTTTATTACTTTGAACTTGACCTTGGAATACTTGTGACGTTGCCTATACGGCAACTGGCGACTCCAGAGCTAAATAATTACATAGAACAGAGCCTAGTAGTGTTAAGCACACGTCGAACTCGGAGGCGTGTTAATACACTCCAATAAACGCGTTTTACGCCCATAGTAAAACGTGCAACATTTAGTGGCGACATCCGCCGGGACCCTGTTGTAAGTGGAAACACCACAGTGTCCAGGACCCTGAAATTTGAATTAGAACTCCAAATTGCAGAGAAAGAAAGAGATCACAAGTATTCAAGGTGTTCAAAATAATAAGCGAAATTCGGAAGTGTGTTTAGTGCATGCGTACTAACAGGGCTGTAAGGTAAAACTGAAAGCTTTTTGTTGCGACAAACTTTCGGTAGTTTTGTTAACGGAAAATAGCGTAAGCCGTACCCTTTTTTCGAAACACCACCCCAGCAACCCCCTGTTCCAAATTATACAAAGAGAGTCAGAGGAAATGGCCATGCAGGCAATGGAACGTCTGATGGATCCAGCAAAGTTTGTGGTCGCAGCGACCAGCAGCAGTAGCAGAGTAGGCCAGTGTCCCACGTGGGAGCTGGAACTCCGCAAATATTTACAAGGAAAGGGATGGCCCCTTTGGAAAGAGTTTTGTGCAAATGAGGAGACAGGTCCCGGGAGTATAGGTCATACTTGGTGGGAGAACCTCTCTCAAATACACAAAAGGAATTTAGGTAAAGCACGCAAGCCGATGGCGATTGTGTCCTGTTTGGCACAGTTGCGAGGCGCAGAGGAGGTCATCAGGACGCTCCGGACAGATTTAGAGGAGAGGAATAGGATGAGTAAGGTCGATGTCAGGGACATCGAGAAAGAAAACCTGGAATTAAAAGGGAAGTTGGCAGAGAAGGATAGAGAGGTGGATGATGCCAAGAGGGCTCATCAGTCTTGTCTAGCTCATCTGAACAGTTCCCAGACCCAGTATGAGAAAGCCTATCAGGACGTGCAACGTGCCGTTCTGATAAGACAGGAATCGGAAAAGCAGGTGGAGGCATTGCAGAGGCAATGTTCCGATCTCAAAGCAGCTTTGAGAGCACTCCATGCTGCAACGACCGAACAAAGACAAAGCACAGTTGACCACGCGAAATGCAGGAAACAGATTGCGGAACTGCAATCTCTGCTTTCGGTGCAGAATGGCTTCCAAAGCACCTTTGGAGCACAGTTAGATGGAGAAAACGCCCCAGATTGGCAGGAATTAAGTGAGACAGCGCAGCGTTATGTTCAGGGAACATGTGCGCCCGCAGCTCAGCAGAAACGACAGGCACCCCAACCCCCCACAGCTCAGACCATAACCGCACCCATGAATCCCGTAACCACGCAGAGAAAAGCCGAATCAGAAGGCGCCCCAGACATAACTTACACCACCCCTTTAACAGTAACCCAGTTAAGGGACGCTTGTGAAAAGATCACTCCGTTCCTCCCCACCGCAGACCCCCACCAGTTTTTCGCTAAAGTAAAGCAGCAGGCTACCATGTACGGCCTGGATGAGAGAGAGCAGGTTAAGCTCACCGTGCTGAGTTTAGACCAGAGTGTAGTAGCAGCCCTCCCCGACCCACAGAACGTGGCAGGAGGCAGCCTAGAGGAGATGCACACCGCCATTTTAGATGCCATCGGGTACAATAGAGGTGACCCCGTAGAAGGATTGAATAAGTGCAGGCAGAAGAGATCCGAACACCCCACAGCATTCGCAGGAAGGCTGTGGATTCATTTCAGCGCAGTTTTCGGACAGTTAGATAGAGCGCATTTAACCCGCGAAAACATGGTTAAGTGGACGCGCACAATTATCTCACACGCAACAGAAGCAGGACAGAGCGCTTGCAATAGCTACGACCCCTCAGAAGAGGCCCATAACGAAAAATGGGTCCTGAAAAGATTGTCCCGCGCTTGGGAGCAATCGCTTCAGGCAAAAGGAAAGGTTAGATCCCCAGAAGAGGCTCAGGCTGCTGCAGATATCCAAGCAGTCAGAGAGCACCAGAAGCCCGCATGGGTAAATGAAGGCAAGAGCAGCCCTCAGCAGAAAGGACAGGAATGCTATAACTGTGGACAGTTAGGGCATTGGGCAAAAGAGTGTAATGCACCCCAGCGATCTCAGAGAGGCCAGCAGACAGGCACTCTGAACCGCAACAAAGCAAAACCCATCCACAATGTAGCAGTACAGTCAGGACCCACCAATGTGGACGAGACGAACTGACGGTGTTCGGGCTCCCCCACTTGGGTCTGTGACACACTATGGGACTCATCAGGGAGGCCCGTAGTCACAGCAAAAGTCAAAGGGAAGCCCATAGAGTTACTGTGGGACACAGGAGGATCCCGCACCACCATTAACTCCACAACCACGGCACACGCAGACACGTGGCCGACCACCTCCACCATTACACTTAGCGGGTTCACCGGACACTCGCAGCAGGGACATATCACAGCACCCGTAGCGATCCAGCTAGGGAACATTTCCACAAGACACCCCGTAGTTCTAGTAAATCTTCCCCGGACAGCAGAGCACATCCTGGGGATAGATTTTATGAACGCTCATAGCTTGTCGTTCGACCCAGTGAACCAGTGTGTCTGGCGAATGGCGAGATCAGACAGAGCACCAGCCACCCTCACAGTAGGAGACTACGCTAATCGGATTAGCGCAGTGGGAGAGTACTCATTCGACCTGACTACACTCCACACCGACCGACAAATTAAGGCCCTACTAAACAAACACAGGACAGCATTTGCAAGTCACCGTCATGACTGTGGCAGAATGACTGGACAAGTTCATGTTACCGGACAGGACCCCCGACCGCAAAAGCAATATAGATTTCCCCTTGAAGCAGAGGTGGAAATAGAAAAAGTTATAGTTAGCTTGTTGGACCAAGGTGTACTGAGAACGGTAGCCTCCACCAACAATGCCCCTATTTGGCCAGTGAGGAAGCCCGATGGATCATGGCGTCTGACCATCGATTATCGGGAACTCAACAAAGTAACCCCCGCAGTAGCCCCAACGGTAGCTACTAGTCCCGAGACCATGCTCAAGCAGGGTCTCAACGCCAAGTACTTCACGGTATTGGATATCAGTAACGGATTCTGGTCCATACCATTGGCAAAAGCGTGCCAATACAAATTCGCATTCACTTTTAAAACTCAGCAGTACACGTGGACATGCCTCCCACAAGGATTCCACAATTCACCCTCCATTTTCCACCGACAGCTGGCAAGTGGATTAGAAAAATTTTCCCGACCCGAATGTCTGGTACAGTATGTAGACGACCTACTACTGCAGACAGACACAAAGGCAGAGCACATTTCGCTTCTGGCCGAACTCCTGGAACTCTTGACTGAAATTGGCTGTAAAGTTAACCCGAAAAAGGCCCAAATATTGGAAAGTAAAGTGATGTATTTGGGAACAGTCATCACGCACGGCAAACGCGAGATCGAATTCAAAAGAATTGATTCGATTGTCAAATTGCCCCTTCCCCAGAATGTTTCAGCCCTCCGGTCGTTTTTAGGACTGGTTGGCTATTGTCGGAACCACATAGACGGATTCGCGACAAAAGCCGCCCCACTTTCAGACCTCCTTAAGAAAGGAGCCCCCTGGGAATGGCTTCCGCAGCATACAGGCGCTGTGGAAGAGTTAAAACGAGCCCTTAGTGCAGCACCCGCGCTGCTAGTCCCAGACCAACTTTCCCCGTACGCAATCGAGGTAGCTAGCACAGATCTAACCCTCTCGGCCGTGTTGCTTCAGGAACGGCACGAGCAGCTAAGACCAGTGGCTTATGCCTCCCGACTGTTAGACCCGGTAGAACAAGGATTTTCAGCCTGTGAGAGGCACCTCCTTGCTGTCTTCTGGGCAGTACAGTATTTTTCATACATAACCGGACTAAACCCCATCACCATTCTAACCGAACACACACCCACACAGCTACTACTAGACGGTCGACTGAAGGACGGTTCAGTTAGCCAGATTAGGGCAGCTAGGTGGACCCTACTTTTACAAGGACGGGACATTACAGTAAAACGGACACGCACACACACATACTTAGCAGACAACCTCCAATACCCCGGACAGCCCCATGACTGTGAAATTGTAGCTCCCCTGCATAACACAGGACCCTTTTTAGCAAAAACACCCCCCAGGAAGATAGGGAACCCAAAACAAAGCCCCCAGCCCACAGACACGTGTGGACCCTTGAGGATTTATGTAGACGGTTCCTCCACAGTTTTAAATGGTGAGCGTATCACAGGATGCGGCATCTATGTAGAGGACGCGCAGGGGCGCGCTCTCGAAGAGATAGCTCTTAAGTTACCAGGTCACTTAGGCGCGCAGGCAGCAGAGCTAGCGGCCATAGCGTATATAGTGGACCACCCCGATTCTTTCCCCAGCCCAGCAGACATATATTCAGACAGCTTATATGTCTGCAATAGCCTAACAGATTTTCTGCCCCTGTGGAGGACACGAGGTTTTGTCTCCGCAGACGGAAAACCCCTTCCATCAGCCCCCTTACTCCAGCATATCCTAGAGAAAGCGAAGGACAGGACCTTCGGCATTATAAAAGTTCGCAGCCACCATAGGTCATCACCCCCTGGGAATGTAAAAGCCGACGCATTGGCTAAGGCAGGTTCCAGGAGAGGACACTTATGGACCCCCCCAGCTAGCGCACCAGCTAGCGCCCCTGTGAGCGCAGTACAAGTCTCACAAACAGAGGTTAAAGATCTCGTAGCAGCACAGAAACAGGACGGAGACCTCAGGGAGGTTTTCAAGGGAAACTTTGTGCCTGCGTACGAACACTTTAAACACACACTGACCACACATGAGGGTGTGATCATTAAGGACCAACTTTATGTGGTCCCACAGCAGGACAGGAATCAGATGATTGCCTTGTTCCATGACGGACACGGGCATCAGGGAATTGATGCAACAACGAGGCACCTCAGGCAACTCTGTTGGTGGCCTAATCTCAGGACTGATGTCACACATTACATTGAGAATTGCCTGATTTGTGCTCAGAATAACCCGGAGCGGTATTCTAAGAAAGCACAACTTCGGCATACTCGCCCAGTTAACGGCCCTTGGACAAACCTCCAGATCGACTTTATAGGTCCATTGCCCCCTTGTAGGAATGGCTATAAATACGTTCTGGTGGTGATAGATACCTTTACCAAATGGGTAGAGGCATTTCCCTCACGAACAAACACAGCTAAGACAGCTGCAAAGATCCTGACCCACCACATCTTCACGAGATGGGGTTTACCCCGAAGTATCGATTCGGACCAGGGATCTCACTTTACAGGACGGGTCATGAGGAACGTCCTGACAATATTCGGTATCAAACAGAACTTCCATATTGCGTATCATCCACAGTCCAGCGGGATTGTGGAGCGCATGAATCGGACCCTAAAAACTACCCTTAGGAAAATGGTTCAAGAGAATAATTCCACATGGGATTCCGTGCTCCCCTTTGCACTTATGTTCATAAGGAACACTGTCTCCACATCTACAGGATACACACCACATACACTCATGACCGGACGCCCTATGAAAGGTACAGAATTCCTTTTAGGACTGGACATGACAAGCCCCGAAGTGACGGCCCTCACACATGAAAAGGCAGTTAAAGATCTAGTTGAGACTGTGAGGTCTGCACAGCTCGCAGCCGCAGTCCAGCTGGGGAAACGCCGACAGCAACGTACTGCCTGTTTCAATAAGACCGTCCACACCACAGAATTCCAGGTTGGGCAACAGGTAATGTTATCTGTTTATAACCCCAGCAGTTTTTTGGCTCCAAAATATTCCGGTCCCTACTCAATTTCGGACAAAATTAGCCCCTCCGTTTACAGAATAAAGTATCCTAATGGGAAGACCGCGTGGTTCCATATAAACCAGTTAAAGGCATATGGAACACAGGCCAACCATGCTCACCATGTCCTGCTGGATGCAGCAGAACACTTCACCCCGCCCACCAGAGACACTTTTCCACCATCCCCCTCACAGACCAGTTCATCCACGGACTCGCCCACGACTCCGCCCACAGACCACTACAGACCACGCCCCGACACGCCCACAAGCTGCCATAGCAGAGACAGCAGGACTGACACTGACTCTGAAGACAGCGACAGCACACAGCCATACAGCCCACACTGCACCAACTACGACCCCGACTCCAGTGACCTCATGGAAGTCACTTACCTTAAAAACCCAGAACCACCACCCGACCCCGACTACCCCGACAACACACTCGACACTACACAATGGCACAGGGACAATTCCTACAGACTTGTCCGCAATGACGAGAGTGACCCCCGGTCACACAATTCCAAAGTTTCATGCCTGATCCACACAAGGGTGTGGGATCCGGGAGAGCAGGACGACGCAATGTCTGACTCCCGACACGGCAACCCCTTTGTGACCCTGTTCACAGAGGCAGAATCAAAGTGAGGTGTCCAGATGATGTAAAATAGGAATCGTTTGAGGGAAACGATGTCCTTTCTGATGGAACCTGCACGTATGTTTGTCTTCGTTTTATGTTTATTTGTCTCAGGATTGTACATTGTTCAGCTGGAGGATGGACATCTTCTTTTCAGCTGAAAAGATTGTGACCACCTCACATACATGTTAGTTTGTCCGCAGATACTTTTGAGAACTTCAGTTTGATTGGAGATCCTTTCCAAAGTTGTAAGGCCACACGCCAAATAGCTTGTCCGCAGATATCTCTGAGAACTTCAGTGATGTCCTCAGTTGGAGCATCTTGGCTCCCTTGGTTTTTTTAGGTGCCCCTCTATTTGGCGAAATAGAGGCTGCAAGTCACGGTCGACACATTCGTACCCGTTTCTTTCCAGGTTACTCAGGCAGTGGACAAACGGCACTGAGGACCCGCCCTGTCTGAGAACCAACCCTTGGTCAGCCAAGCTCGGGTATGGCACAGCACGCCCTACCCGGGGATCCCATCCAACTCGTACCCGTCGCGGCCCATACGCAACTCATTCGGATGTTTATTTCAAAGTTTGTTTTCATTTTACGTTAGGTAGCCCTTCGGCCGCCATCCCACATGCTATTTACATCCGGGAACATTCGGATGGTAAATCAGCAAAGCCTGCGAGACGGCTCGCAGAAGGAAGGATTGTTAGGTGTATGCTGGTCTTTAAATTCGCTTTTTGAAAAAAAAATGAGGGGAGTCACAGGGTGTGACTTAGCCAGTCATTTTAAAGGGTCAATTGGGTTTTGAAAGACAGATGCACTAACAAGTAAAGGTCTTAAACTGTGTATTGACAGATACTGTGCTTGATCCCAAAGGTTTCAAAGGACGAGACAGAGGTCGAAGCCAGGATTGTCAATACCGGAGGAAGAAGGAAGAGAAAGAAGAAGAACAGCAAAATGATGGAAGCCCACTTATTACTGTTTAATGTCATATGTATATGTGTGGAAACAAGACACGTTTCCCCCACAACCCCCACCGTAAATGTTTCAATTACAGCAAACCCCCAGTGCTCAGCTCTGATCAGCGAGGTTCAGACCTGGTGTACTAAATTCATGACTTGGTAATCCATGTCCTATATAATCGAATCACTGTTGGTGATCGCGATCCTCATCATACTAGTGCAGACCCTCAGGTTGAGGAAATGGAAGAGGAGAGCCTCTCGTTCCAGCACCTCACCCATCTATAGAGTTCAATCCCCCATCTTCGGATTCCACCAAACCCCTCAACCCCTCACTGATTACAACACTCTGTAAATAAAAGGTTCAGCCATGTATTATATTGTTCCATACTCGACTGCCGAGTTGGGAAGTGTGATGTTGTGGTGTGAATGGTTAAGATTTTAGAGTGATGAAATGTTAAGTTAAGGTTAAGGTTAATAGTGATAGGTAGAGGTTCCCAGTTGTAGTAATGCATGTCCCTTTGACATAGGGCCAAGTAGAAATGTTAGTTAAAAATTTTTTTCTCTTCTTCCCATAGTTTAAGAACAGAGTAGAACAGGAACTGGCAAGAGGTCAGAACACAAGGAAGGCAAAGTACATAGGTGATCCTTCACAATAGTATGATTGTGAGGATCACAAGGAGGGAATGTAGCCATGCTGGCCACGCAAAATGGACACTGAGCCAAACTAAAATGGAAGACAGCAGGGAAAGCCTGTTTAGTGAGAACAAACAGCCTGCTCTCAACTAATTAGCATTTTGCAAGCAGCAAACCAGTTTTCTGGCCAGGTGCAGATCTCCAAGCCAAAGGTGTTAATGGCAAAGCGCTTAACATTCTGATGAGGCAGCCCAGATCCAGGCACACACAATGGCAACATTTCCATCTCAATGTAGCACTTAATTGGTGGAGCAGACAGGATGGCACCAGAGTAACGAATATCGAAACCACCCCCCAACATCGAGGGAAGCCCCGCATTGGAGGATTTCGAAGGTAGCCGTTTGGAAACGTTCCAATCGGTACCGAAAGGTAGAGCCCGCCTAGAAGGGGGCAAGGACATTAGAGAGGGGTATAAAAGCAAATTCCCCACAGAGCCCGGTCTGTTAAACTCGTGCTCCGGCTCTGACTGACATCTTGCATCCTGACTCCAGCCGTTGAGCACCAGCCGCCGAAACCGTAAGTTCAACGCTCGCTACGCGATCCAAGCCCACTAGACTCCCAAGTACCAGAACGCTTGCTGAAGGCTGCAGACAAAACCAGGACGAAGGCCTCGTTCTCTGACCTTGCCTGTTCCTGTTAGATAAGTATTCTGTTCACTTAAGTTTAGTTATAGCTTAGTCTCTTAGTGTGTGCATGAGTATTTATTATAACTGTATAATAAATATTGATCGTTTGAACTTTACTAATCGGTGTATCGTCTTTATTACTTTGAACTTGACCTTGGAATACTTGTGACGTTGCCTATACGGCAACTGGCGACTCCAGAGCTAAATAATTACATAGAACAGAGCCTAGTAGTGTTAAGCACACGTCGAACTCGGAGGCGTGTTAATACACTCCAATAAACGCGTTTTACGCCCATAGTAAAACGTGCAACAGTTGGACGCTGTGTAAACAGTGCGTGATGATGTCGGGACTTCGGCTCATCCGGGCCGGAGAATAGCGGGGGGCCAAAAACTAGCGATTCTGGTCGTGTCGGGGGCGCGTTCGAGGCGTTTGACGGGAATGGCGACTTGGAGTTTGTGCGGGGTTCGGAGAATAGCGGGAGGGCGTCGGACCAGCGTTGCCGTGAAAATTTGCCGTCGTGAGTGCGGAGAATCGCGCCCCAGGTACTTGTTCATCTCCGTTTGATTAATTTTATACATTTCTTCAAGTTGCCCTTCTCTTTATTAACAACTTGTCTGCTTTATTCGGTACTGGGGGTTTGACCAGTTCCTTCCAAAGGGAATGTACACAGTATTCATTCCTAGATTGGACTTGAAGTTTATTTTTCCCTAGTGTCTGGCATGTTCTTACTGGACGCAGATGTTCACAAATGGAACCTGCATTTCCAATTGTGTCATAACTTCATCCAAATCATTTGTTTGCTGTTTTATTTTCAAATTATTTTGCAAGCTTACGAATCTTTTCATTCAGTCCATGGTTTTGTGCATGACTGAGACATCTTGTCCTTTTTCTTTTTCTGGTTCCAAATGCTTTAGTGTCAAATTTACATTTTCCAATCTTATTTCTGTCTTTTTTCTCTATGTCTTAAGCTTGCAAAGCTCTATAGCTTTTCCTTTCAGTGCCTCTGATCCAGCGGCAGAGTGTTGACGCTGTCGTAAATGCCAGAGCGTTTTACGACGGCGTCAGCGGGCCGCTGAGAGCAGCGATTCTGCGCCACAAAAGGGGCCAGCATGGGCGCTGTGAGAAGCGCGGGGGGAGCAGCCACAGACTGGCATCGGCTACGCGGGCCGCGTCACTTCAGTTGCGCAAGCGGCGCACACTGCCGATAGTGGCAAGGTGGGTGCCGCCCGCCGTACTGCCCCGAGGTTCAGGGACGGCGACTTGGACACACTCCTGGATGCGGTAGAGGAGAGGAGGGCCGCCCTGTGCCCCAGACGGACCACCACCACTCGCGCAGCACCGTCCAGCGTTTGTGGAGGGAGGAGAGTCAGGCCGTCAGCGCCGTGAGGCACACCCCACGTACTGGCGACCAGTGCCGCAAAAAGCTGCATGACCAAAAAAGGGCAGCCAGGGTGAGTATGCAGCAACGTGCCCCTGGCACCACCACCGCTAACTCCAGCCCCCCACTCCACCTCTCACCCCAGCCCCCCACTCCACACCCTGGCACCACCACCGCTAACCCCCACACATGTGAAAGCCCCCTCCACCCCAGGAGGTCAGCGCAACCCCCTCCCTGACCGACATAGGCTGCACCCACCCCTGCCAACCACATTGGCCGCGTACCCCTTGTTCCCATGCCACCATATACACAACAGCTGCGCTGCATGCATTGGACCTCCTAACACTGATGTTTGTTTCCCCTCCCCAGGATAAGACTGCCCACACCCCAGCCCCCCACTCCACCCTTCACCCCAGCCCCCCACTCCACCCCATCACCCCAGCCCCCCCACTCCACCCCTCATCCCAGCCCCCCACTCCACCCCTCACTCCAGCCCCCCCACTCCACACCCTCACCCCAGCCCCCCCACTCCACCCCTCATCCCAGCCCCCCACTCCACACCCTCACCCCAGCCCCCCACTCCACCCCCTCAGCCCCATCCGCCTGTCTAACGACACATGCAGTCTTGAGTCTTACAGGACCAGCCGCCGGTCATCCTGGGCTGTCTGGTGCACCACGCCCAAGGCCAGTGCCAGGTCCAGTGGGCCCCAGGGATGCAGGCCATGGCGGGGAGGGCAGATGTCACAGAAGGCCTGCCACCGACACCAAGACCCAGGACACTGACCCACATCGGACTGACACCCAGGACAGTGACAGACAAGAGAACGGTCACCCAGGACACTGACACCCAGGACACTGAGACCCAGGACACGGACACCCAGGACACACACACCCTGGACACACACACCCAGGACATGCACACACAGGACACGGACACCCAGAGGACGGACATGCAGAGGACGGATACACAGAGGACTGCCACCTAGAGAACTGCCACCCAGAGGGCGGACACACAAAAGACAGACAGACCGGACAGTGACACGCAGACAGGGGCGACACATGGACCATCGGGCAAGGGTCGACACAGGAGACCCCGGACTTTAGCTGCGATGATGAACTTGACTCTCGTCACTGCTGTCTCCCACACCCTACAGCGTGTCACGCCGTCGGGCCACAGTCTCGCTGGAGAATCGCCTGAGGGGGTCCGCTGAGCGATTCTCCTGGACACGCAGCGCCATTCACGACCAAGCCGTTTCCGCTTCCTCGGAGAATTGCGAATAGGCGCCAGACTGGCATCGTGTGATTCATGCCCCCCCCCCCCCAACGATTCTGTCTAGGGTTTTAGATAAAAGGCTTTTGGAAGTGAATAGACCTTGAGTCTATTAGACCACAAATAAAGGCAGCTTTCTATCCCAGTAGGATAGAGAAAGAAGAGTAATAATATTTTAAAAGCAGAGCATTCTTGTCTGAACACAAGGACGAGTCTGAAACAATCGAGTTGAAGCAATTATTTTAAGACATTCTAAAATATCTTATTTAAAATCTAAAATCTGGGATCTCTTGTTGCCCTTCCACTTTATTGGATGTTGCACTCTCTCCAAGTCCCTTGTTGCCCTCAGCACTTTATTGAGTGGTGGGGAGGGGGGGGGGGGGGGGATTGCTAGTCCATTCTTGCGCCTACAGCAGCCATTTCCTTCTCCAAAACGTATCTGGTTCTTCTAATGTCCTGTCCATGGCCGTTCGTGTTCTCTTTCAGTTATAGCTTTCAATCGCAAAGACTGTCAGTGCGATTTCGGCACGAATGTTCATTCTCCGGCCAGTCGCAGAACACGATTTCGACATCACCGACAGGATTTTAGAGAGTCTAAAGGGGCTCTAACAAGAGCCAGAATCTGTTCTGTACAACATGTATTACTCTATGCTCAGCTAATTTTAAGATGGATTAAGAGATGTCTATTTATTTTCTTGTTGTTTGATGGGAAACTGCATAGAGATAATTGTGAGCTGTTCTTTTCAGGTGTGACATTAAAAGTTTAATATAGTATATTTTTTTTATAAATTTAGATTACCCAATTATTTTTTCTAATTAAGGGCAATTTAGCGTGGCCAATCCACCTACTCTGCACATTTTTGGGTTGTGGGGGCGAAATCCACGCAGACACGGGGAGAATGTGCAAACTCCACACGGACAGTGACCCAGAGCCGGGATCAAACCTGGGAGCTCAGCGCCATGAGGCAGTTGTGCTAACCACTAGGCCACCGTGCTGCCATATATTGTATTTCTGATAAAGATTTTTTTTTGAAATAACAAAGTCCAATTTTTTTTCATGCGATCACTCCTGAAGTGAATCATTCTTTCAGCACAGTCTGAAACTAAACCAAAATATTGAGGTTTCGATCCAGTATCCTAGCCACTGTTGGTGTCTGGTCTGGGATTGTAATACACTAAATTCAATTTGTTTCTCTGCATAACTTTCCAGAGGAGTAAAAGTTGATCCGAGGGATTCTAATAGCATAAGAAGGTCTTTCAACTTGCTTCATCTCGAGTTCTCTGGTAATTCAGCGGAGTTGCTTTCAGTTTCTTCTGCTGTATTTCCATTCTGCTGTTTAAGACAGACAGTGTTCATTTCTGGATGTTGCTGAACAGGCATGCATTCCTTCTACATTTAATTCTGAAGGGCAGTCAACTGTTTGTTCAACTGGTTATTTTCTTGTTAACCTCTTGGCAACTGACTTTGGGTTTCAGTGCGCCATCTCATGGACTCAGCTTAAATCTTGTGCTTCAAATCTTTCAGTTCAGCTCCAATACAAACATTTTCCGATGGAACAACTTTAATTCTTATGAGTTACCTTACACAGCTTTACTTCATTCACAGTATTCTGTTGTTGAATTTGGTACTGTGTGAGCATTTCCAAGAAACTATTTTTGAGCCTTCCGACTCTTTTTCAGCCATTTCATTCCTCTGTGTTAAATGCCTCAGTTTATGCATTGGCATGGTTGGCAACCATATTGTGGTTTACTTCAATATTGCCTTCTTCGCTCTGGGATCTCCTGTCTTCGCTGGGGTATTTTGGCTCCCTGGCCTTTGTGTCTTTTGTTGCCATCCCTCTGGGATCTCTTGTTGCCCTTCCACTTTATTGGATGTTGGGCTCTCTCCAGGTCCCTTGTTGCCCTCAGCACTTTATTGAGTGGTGGGGGGGGGGGGGTGGGGGGGGGGGGGGGGGGGGGTTATAGTCCATTCTTGTGCCTACAGCAGCCATTTCCTTCTCCAAAACGTATCTGGTTCTTCTAATGTCCTGTCCATGGCCGTTCGTGTTCTCTTTTAGTTATAGCTTTCGATCGCAAAGACTGTCAGTGCGATTTCGGCACGAATGTTCATTCTCCGGCCAGTCGCAGAACACGATTTCGACATCGCCGACCGGATAATCCCGCCCATTGTCTTTGATTTCCCTATTATATTTCAGGCTCTCTGGTGATTCTGACTGCTTTTTTAAAGAAAACTTTTTTAAAAACGACAGCACTTTCTTCTCTCCTTTTTCTTCTTTTTGAACTTTGTAGGTGCTCCGGTTTCCTCCCCCAGTCCAAAGATGTGCAGGTTAGGTGGATTGGCCATGCTAAATTGCCTGTAGTGTCCTAAAAAGTAAGGTTAAGGGGGGGGTTGTTGGGTTACGGGTATAGGGTGGATACGTGGGTTTGAGTAGGGTGATCATTGCTCGGCACAACATCGAGGGCCGAAGGGCCTGTTCTGTGCTGTACTGTTCTATGTTCTATGCGTTCTGGTACGCATTTACGCTGCTGGGGTGGGGGGGGGTGGAAGGGTGGGGCACCCGTATGGCCGGTATTGCTCTGCAGAACTAGGGGCCAAGGTGGGTGGTCAGCAGGGTGGCTGTGGTAATGGTGGTCCGTGCCTGAGCACTGCACAGGCTCATAGGGGGTCACCAGGCCGCTCGGCCTGTTCCCCCATCCCCTCCCCCAAACCTGGCAGTGTACACCCCCACCCCAGCCAGCCCGGCCAGTGTCTGGCCCGGCAGCCCACAGTCGCTCATCTCCGGGTCCAACCTCCTCTCTCTCTTCATCAGCCACCAAGCCGATTTCATGATTTTTAAAAGCACAAGTGAACCGTGCCATCGGGAACTCAACCTAATGGAGAGGGGAGAATTGCGGAGGCCCCGGAGAATACCGGGTCGGGCCCGCTAATGATATGCTAACGGTGTTTACTGGTCTGGCAGTTCCCTTCCTGTCTTCTCCCACTTTTGGAGGTTATGCACGGTCTTCTCCTGGGGGGTGGGGGTGGGGGAACATAAAATGACAGTGTTAGACAGTCCAACTCATGTAGCCCAGAGGGTGGGAAGCTGGTGGCCTCAGTGGCCAGGGCACCCAGCCATGGCGGCCGGTATGGGTACCGGCATGTGGGGTAGGGTGGGGGTTCGACTGCCCTCCGGGTTGGAGGAGAGCTAGGGATTGTTGTGTGGGACGCAGGCCAGAGGCACAGGGCTGCCTACTAACCCTGGCTGCCCTGAAGAGGCTGTGCACTTTCTTCCAGCACTGCCGGCCAATCTGGACTATGTTGCCCCCTGTTGCCCGTGGCGCTGACTGCCTTTGCCACCGCGCCCAGGTACGACGAACGGTGGTGGCTGGCAGCCGCCTTCCTCGGACGGGATACAAGGTCAAGTGCCTCTCCTCCACAGCAATATGACTGACACAGAAACTAATCCTCTTTCTTATATCAACATATGTGGCAGCATTGGATCAGAACGACACAAATGTAGAGTAGGGCCAAGAACAAAAGATGATCATAACTTGGATGCAAGTTAAAGCTGTTACAAATTGGTAATCCACCTTGAATAAACTAGACCAATGAATTAGGCAAAGAGGGAGATCATTCCGATGGTCGGATATTTTGACGCAATGGACTCTTTTGAAGAGGACTCGGAGAAGTAGAAATAATATTCAGAGAGATTCCATAATAATATTATAGCCAATATAATTACAGATATGGGTTGGAGTGTGTATACTTCAATGCAAGAAGCATCAGAGATTAAGTTCCCCATATCCCCAAGTACAATGTGAAGCAAAACCTTTGATTTTTAAGGAGCATATTTTCGGGAGCTTATTTTAGTCAGAGATTCCTGGGGCTAAGACATGGGTAAGTAAAAATATAAGATCGTTATTCACCAAAGTCATTGATTATTGTGGAGAGGCATCATTTTTGGGTAGTGCCGAGGTTGAATGCGCAACATATGAAAATGGGAGGTTGATACAGCGGGGGGGGGGGGGGGGGGGGGGGGGGGCTGCCATCCTCCTCATTTCTCAGACCATCTATGAATGAAAACTTAATCGCCTGACTTTAAAACCATCAGATGTAATCTTAAGGAACTATACTGAAGGAATAGTTCCATTGAGAGGTTATATCGCAGTCAAGATTGAGCTAAATGGACAAAGTGCAGAGTTAACAATCCATGTGGTGTGAGTAAGTTTTCTAGCTCTCTTTGGCTGCTCTTGGCTGGAAAGGATTAAATTGAATTGGAGCGCTGTCAAGAGTTTTAGTTGACTCAATGTCAGGCTTACAGACCATAATGGAAAAATATGGCAGTGTTTTTCAAGACACACTGGGGTCATGAAAGATAGACAAGTGTCCCTGAAGATTAAGGAAAATAGCCAGCCAAAATGTCTCAAGGCTAGAGCTGTACCCTGTATCCAGGCTAGAGCTGTACCTAATACAATACATTTTTAACAATTTATTTATGGGATGTGGGCATTGCGGCTTTGTCCAGCATAAATCTGAGCTAGTTACAGTGCAGACCTTGTTTACACTGAGTGCTGAATTTGGGTGCATTTGAGTGCGATAGTGAGTTTGATGACTGAGGGAGTTAGGTGAGGAGGGAGTAAAGTGCTCTTTTCATTTCATTTCATTTCCTACATTTACTCAAAGAGCGACAAGGGAGCCCGGAGTTTACAGAGAGTACAGCTGACTGGGAGCAGAGTCTGAGGGCGGAGTTCCAGTTGGTCCACATTGCAGCTGTATTCTGTAAGGTAAGAGGGAATGGAGGCTAGGGCAGTTGCATGCTGCTCCTGTAGGATGTGGGTGGTGAGGGATACCACCGGTGTCCTTGCTGACTATACCTGTGGGAAGTGCACCCAACTCCAGCTCCTCAGAGACCGTGTTAGGGAACTGGAGCTGGATGAACTTCGGATCATCCGGGAGGCAGAGGGGGTTATCAAGTAGAGTTACAGAGAGTTGCCACACCCCAGGTACAGGACAAGAGTAGCTGGGTTACAGTGAGGGGAAAGAAAACGAACGGGCAGACAGTGCAGGGATCCTTCGAGGCCATTCCCCTTCAAAACAAATATACCATTTTGGGTGCTGTTCGGGGGGATGACCTACTGGGGGAAGGCCCTAGCGGCCAGGTCTTTGGCATGGAATCTAGCTCTGGGGCTCAGAAGGGAAGGGGGAAGAATATTAAAGAAATAGTGGTAGGAGACTCAATGGTTAGGGGAATAGATAAGAGATTCTATGGTCGCGAGCGAGACTCCCGGAAGGTATGTTGCCTCCTGGGTGCCAGGGCCAGGGATGTCTCGGATTATGTCTTCAGGATCCTGATGGGGGAGGGTGAACAGCCAGAAGTCGTGATGCACATTGGTACCAATGACGTAGGTAGGAAAAGGGGTGTGGATGTAATAAATGAGTTTAGGGAGTTAGGCTGGAAGTTAAAAGCCAGGACAGACAGAGTTGCAATCTCTGGTTTGTTGCCAGAGCCACGTGATAGCGAGGCTAGGAATAGGGAGAGGGTGCAGTTGAACACGTGGCTGCAGGAATGGTTTAGGAGGGAGGGCTTCAGGTATTTGGATAATTGGAGCGCATTCTGGGGAAGGTGGGACCTGTACAAGCAGGACAGGTTGCATCCGAACCAGAGGGGCATCAATATCCTGGGAGGGAGATTTTTCTAGTACTCTTCGGGAGGATTTAAACTAATTTGGCAGGGGAATGGGAACCGGACTTGTAGTCCGGACTAAGGTAGCCAATGTTCAGGACGTCAAAGCGCGTAGTGAAGCAGTGGGGAAGGTAACACAGACAAAGGAGAGTACTTGCAGGCACGGAGATGGGTTGGAGTGTGTATACTTCAATGCAAGAAGCATCAGGAATAAGGTTGGTGAACTTAAGGCATAGATCGGTACTTGGGACTACGATGTGGTGACCATCACGGAAACTTGGATAGAAGAGGGGCAGAAATGGTTGTTGGAGGTTCCTGGTTATAGATGTTTCAATAAGATTAGGGAGGGTGGTAAAAGAGGCGGGGGGGGAGGGGGGGTGGCTGTTGCATTGTTAATTAGAGATAGTATAACAGCTGCAGAAAGGCAGTTCGAGGAGGATCTGCCTACTGAGGTAGTATGGGTTGAAGTCAAAAATAGGAAAGGAGCAGTCACCTTGTTGGGAGTTTTCTATAGGCCCCCCAACAACAGCAGTGATGTGGAGGAACAGATTGGGAAACAAATTTTGGAAAGGTGCAGAAGTCACAGGGTAGTAGTCATGGGTGACTTCAACTTCCCAAATATCGACTGGAAACTCTTCAGATCAAATAGTTTGGATGGGCTGGCGTTTGTGCAGTGTGGCCAGGAAGCTATTCTAACACAGTATGTAGATTGTCCAATCAGAGGGGAGGCTATATTGGATTTAGTACTTGATAATGAACCGGGGCAAGTGATAGATTTGTTAGTGGGGAGCATTTTGGAGATAGTGACCACAATTCTGTGACTTTTACTTTAGTAATGGAGAGGGATAGGTGCGAGCAACAGGGCAAGGTTTACAATTGGGGGAAGGGTAAATACGGTGCTGTCAGACAAGGACTGAAGTGCATAAGTTGGGAACATAGGCTGTCAGGGAAGGACACATTTAAAATGTGGAACTTGTTCAAGGAGCAGATACTACGTGTCCTTGATATGTATGTCCCTGTCAGGCAGGGAAGAGATGGCCGAGTGAGGGAACCGTGGTTGACAAGAGAGGTTGAATGTCCTGTGAAGAGGAAAAAGGTTACTTATGTGAGGCTGAGGAAATAAGGTTCAGACAGGGCGCTGGAGGGATACAAGACAGCCAGGAGGGAACTGAAGAAAGGGATTAGGAGAGCTAAGAGAGGGCATGAAAAATCTTTGGCGGGTAGAATCAAGGAAAACCCCAAGGCCTTTTACACATACGTGAGGAATATGAGAATGACTAGAGCGAGGGTGTGTCTGATCAAGGACAGTAGCCGGAGATTGTGTATTGAGTCAGAAGAGATAGGAGATGTCTTGAATGAGTACTTTACTTTAGTATTTACGATTGAGAGGGGCCATATTGTTGGAGAGGACAGTGTGAAACAGACTGGTAAGCTTGAGGAAATACTTGTTAGGAACGAAGATGTGTTGGGAATTTTGAAAAACTTGAGGATAGACAAGTCCCCCGGGCCTGACGGGATATATCCAAGGATTCTATGGGAAGCGAGAGATGAAATTGCAGAGCCATTGGCAATGATCTTTTAGTCCTCACTGTCAACAAAGGTGGTATCAGGGGATTGGAGAGTGGCGAATGTTGTTCCCCTGTTCAAAAAAGGGAATAGGATAACCCTGGGAATTATAGGCCAGTTAGTCTTATTTCGGTGGTAGGCAAAGCAAGGGAAAGGGTACTGAGGGATAGGATTTCTGAGCATATGGAAAGACACTGCTTGATTAGGGATAGTCAGCATGGATTTGTGAGGGGTAGGTCTTGCCTCACAAGTCTTATTGAATTCTTTGAGGAGGTGACCAAGCAGGTGGATGAATGTAAAGCAGTGGATGTGGTGTACATGGATTTTAGTAAGGCATTTGATAAGGTTTCCCATGGTAGGCTTATGCAGAAGGTAAGGAGGCATGGCATAGTGGGAAATTTGGCCTATTGGATAACGAACTGGCTAACTGATAGAAGTCAGAGAGTGGAGGTGGATGGCAAATATTCAGCCTGGAGTCCAGTTACCAGTGGTGTACCGCAGGGATTAGTTCTGGGTCCTCTGCTGTTTGTGATTTTCATTAATGACTTGGATGAGGGAGTTGATGGTTGGGTCAGTAAATTTGCAGACGATACAAAGATTGGTGGAGTTATGGATAGTGAGGAGGGCTGTTGGCGGCTGCAAAGAGACATAGATAGGATGCAGAGCTGGACAGAGAAGTGGCAGATGGAGTTTAACCCTGAAAGTGTGAGGTTGTCCATTTTGGAAGGACAAATATGAATGCAGAATACAGGGTTAATGGTCGGGCTCTTGACAATGTGGAGGAGCAGAAAATCTTGGGGTCTATGTTCATAGATCTTTGAAAGTTGCCACTCAAGTGGATAGAGCTGTGAAGAAGGCCTATGGTGTGCTAGCGTTCATTAGCAGAGGGATTGGATTTAAGAGCTATGAGGTGATGATGCAGCTGTACAAAACCTTGGTAAGGCGACATTTGGAGTACTGTGTGCAGTTCTGGTCGCCTCATTTTAGGAAGGATGTGGAAGCTTTGGAAAAGGTGCAAAGGAGATTTACCAGGATGTTGCCTGGAATGGAGAGTAGGTCTTACGAAGAAAGGTTGAGAGTGTTCGGCTTTTCTCATTAGAACGGAGAAGGATAAGGGGCGACTTGATAAGACTTGATAAGGGGAATAGATAGAGTAGACAGTCAGAGACTGTTCCCCCGGGTGGAACAAACCACTATAAGGCGACATAAATTTAAGGCGAATGGTGGAAGATATAGGGGGGGATGTCAGAGGTAGGTTCTTTACCCAGGGAATAGTGGGGGCATGGAATGCACTGCCTGTGGAAGTAGTTGAGTCGGAAACAGGGGCCTTCAAGCGGCTATTGGATAGGTACATGGATTACGGTAGAATGATGGGGTGTAGATTAATTTGTTCTTAATCTAGGACAAAAGTTCAACACAACATCGTGGGCTGAAGGGCCTGTCCTGTGCTGTATTTTTCTATGTTCTATGTTCATTTATGGCCCATCCCTAGTTTCCCTTCAGAAGTTGGTGGTGAGTTGCATTCTTGAACTGCTGCAGTCCTTGAGATGCAGGGACACCCCACTGCGCTGTTAGGGAGGGAGTTCCAGGATGTTGCCCCAGCAACAGTGAAGGAACGGTGATATATTTCCAAGTCAGGGTGGTGAGTGACTTGAAGGGGAACCTCCAGGTGGTGAGGTTCCTAAGTATCTGCTGCTCTTGTCCTAGATGGCAGTGGCAGTAGGTTTGGAAGGTGCTGTCTAAGGAACCTTGGTGAGTTACTGCAGTGCATCTTGTAGATGGTACTCATGGCTGCCAAAGTTCGTCGGTGGCGAAGGGTTTGAATGTTTGAGGAAGGGGGAGTAATCAAGTGGGCTACTTTGTATTGGATGGTGTTGTCTTCTTGAGTTTTTTTGGAGCCGCAGTCATCCAGGCATGTGGAGAGTATTCCATTACACTCCTGATTTGTGCTGTAGATGTTGGACGGGTTTTGGCGGGGGTCAGATGGTGAGTTACTCTCTTTTAGATTCCTAGCCTTTGTCCTATCCTCGTAGCCACAGTTCAGATTCTGATAAATGGTAACCCCCAGGATATTGATTGTGGGGGATTCAGTGATGGTAATGCCATTGAATGTCAAGGGCGGTGTGAGATCCTCTCTTGTCGCAGATGGTCATTGCCTGGAACTTGTGTTGCGCGAATGTAACTTGCCACTTGTCAGCCCAAGCCTGAATATTGTCTAGGTCTTGCTGCATTTGGACATGAACTGCTTCATTATCTGAGGAGTTGAGAATGGTGCTGAACATTGTGTAGTCATGCACAAACATCCCCACTTCTGACCTTATGATGGAAGGAATGTCATTATATAAAGCAGCAGAAGATGGTTGTCCCCAGGATACTACACCGAGGAACTCCTGCATCAGTAACGTCCTGGAGCTGAGATAATTGGCCTCCAACCACCACAGCGATCTTCCTTTTCTACAGGTTTCACTCCAACGAGCGGAGAGTTTTCCCCTAAATTCCCATTTACTCCAGTTTATCCAGGGCTGGCTCATTGATGCCATACTCAGTAAAATGCTGCCTTGGTATCACGAGTGATCACTCTCACCTCACCTCTGGCATTCAGCTCTTTTGTCCATGTTTGAACCAAAGCTGTAATGAGGTCAGAAGTTGAGTGACCTTGGCGGAACCCAAACTGAGTGTCCGGGAGTAGGTTATTGCTGAGTGAGTGCCACTTGATAGCATTGGTGATAACACCTTCCATCACTTTGTTGATGATGGAAAGTAGACTGATAGGGCAGTAATTGTCTGGGTAAAATTTGTCCTGTTTCTTGTGTACAGGACATACCTGGGCATTTGTCCACTTTGCAGAGTAAATGCCAGTGTAGCAACTGCACGAGAACAGCTTGGCTTGGGGTGCGGTAAGTTACGGAGCACAGGTCTTCAGTACCATTTGCCGGAATAGTGTCAGGGTCCATAGCCTTTGCAGTACCCAGTGCCTTCAGACATTTCATGACATCATGTGGAGTGAATCATATTGGTTGAAGACTGATATCTGTGATGCTGGAGATTTCAGGAGGAGACCGAGATGGATCATCCACTCGGCACTTCTGGCTGAAGATTGTTGCGGATGCCTCAGCCTTGTCTTTTGCACAGATGTGCTGGGCTTCCTCCATCATTGAGGATGGGGATATTTGTGGAGCCTCCTCCTCCAGTGAGTTGTTTACTTGTCCACCATCATTCGCGGATGGGTGTGGCAGGGCTGCAGAGCTTAGATCTGATGTGTTTGTTGTGGAATTGCTTAGCTTTGTCTATTACCTGCTGCTTATCCAAAGTTGAATCCAAACTACATAGGAAACAGAAGTCTTAGAAACCAACGCTATTAGTGACTGGACATCCCTATTGTACCTGTCATGAAGCAGGATGGTGCAATTTGTATCTGCGGAGATTTTGAGACAAGAATAAATCCAGTGCTGCGTACAGATCAATATCCGTTACCATTGATTGAAGATTTGTTCACAGACCGAGCAGGAGGATAGAGGTTCAGCAAGATTCACCAATCACAGGCCTTCCTGCAAATGAATATGGTAGCTGAATCTCAACACCAGCTCACCACCATTATTCACAAAGGCATATTCTGCCACAAGAGATTGCCTTTTGGAATAATGTCCGCAGCAGCTTTATATCAATGCTCAATGGAACAGATGCTTAGTAGCTCACAGGGTTACCTCGATAATATATTCAGCAAGAACATTTCCAACACCTAGAAGCTCCATTGAAGTGCCTTCAAATGCATGGGCTTTGTGTCAAGAAAGAAAAGTGTGATTTCTATCAGACATCTGTGGTAGTATGGCTAGAGAGATCATATTACCGGAGAACCAGGCTGCCATTGGTACAGCAGCCTCGCTGCCCATTGGCCCAGGCAAGTTATGTGCCTCTCTGCCAATTGGTTGTGGCTGGTCATGTGACTCCCCGCCGATTGGCTGAGAGGTTGGTAGCTCTGCCTACAAGGCGGGGTATAAGAGCTCGTGTTGGCTGGCAGTCGGCCTTTCTCTGTACGACCACTGCCTGGCTCACATCTAGCGTATTAAAGCCTGTTGTTTGGAACTTCACTACGACTCGAGTCCAATTGATGGTGCATCAACATCGATACAAATGTCTTGGACACGTAATTGACAGAAAGGGTGTGTTTCAAGCACCTAAAAAGATCGAAAGCATCATGGAGGTTCCAAGACCAACAAATATCATTCAACTTAGATCATTCCCAAGGTTGGGAAAATTTATCTAGAATCAGGCAACCCTATTGAATCTGTTACAAACATTGTGCAAAAACAGGCATGGCAACGCAAACCAGAATGCTAAAAAACATATCAATCTGCAAAAGAAACACTGAAAAATTCAGAAGCGTTGGTACATTTCAACTTGAAGTAACCATTACAACTTGCCTGTGATGCTTCACCGTACAGTGTTGGAGCGGTGTACTACCTTCAGGGGATGAAAGACCAATAGCATTTGCATCTCGAACATTAACAAGTGCAGAATCTAACTATGATCAGTTGGAGAAGGAGACACTGAGTATCATAATTGGTGTACACGAACTCCACCAATACCTTTATGGTGATCACGTAACATTGTTGATGGACCATGGGCTCTTAACAGCTATTTTTGAGCCTTGCAAATGTATCTCTTTGTTGCCTGCGAATAGACTCCAACGATAGTCATTAATACTAAGTGGCCGTTCAGAGACTATTTCCTCGGGTGGATGTAGCTATTACAAGGGGGCAATATTATAAGGTTCGGGGTGGGAGATATAGAAGGGATGTCCGAGGTAGGATCTTTACTCAGAGAGTGGTTAGGTTGTGGAATGGACTGCCTGCTGTGATAGCGGAGTCGGACACTTTAGGAGCTTTCAAGCGGTTATTGGATAGGCACATGGAGCACACAAGAATGACAGGGAGTGGGATAGCTTGATCTTGGTTTCGGACAAAGCTCGGCACAACATCGAGGGCCGAAGGGCCTGTTCTGTGCTGTACTGTTCTATGTTCTGTGTAATACTATCTGCACGTTCCTACGAAATCAAATAGCATGGGCTGAACTCTCCGCTGCCAGGATTATCCGTTACGCCGGCAGCACACCCACACCCGGGGATTTTCCGATGGCATGGGGCTGCCCACAATGGGAAACCCCATTGGCCGGCCTGCAGGACGGAGAATCCCACTGCCTGCCGGGGTGCACAGCACTAGAAAACTGGTGCAGCACGATGGAGAATCCTGCCCCATTAGACCAGAAATTATACTCATGCATTATCATGTCTGCCTTTACCAGCTGGTCAAATACTATCTAGTCATGATAATATTTTTTACTGTTCACAAACGGAGAATGTTCTAGTGGCTGCAGTTCAAGTCCAAAGACAGACCAGAAAAGGTCCTGTGATGGGGAAAGTGCTAGAAATGGTATTAAAGAGGACAGCAAAAAGAAACATCATGAATGAAAACCGTACACTTCAATTAACAGAACATGGCGGATGTCTGTTGTGGGGGTTGAAAGTAATAATTCCACCAAATTTAGGACAAAATGTTTTGGAGCAGTTCCACAAAGGACACCCAAACATAGTGTGAATGAAGGAACTAGCACAAAGCTATTTTTGGTGGCCAGGAAATGATGCCACCATCATTTCTTGATGGTAGATGATCATTGCGAAGTTGCACTGTGCTAGTCATGTGCACAGGTAAGGAATGCACCGCCATTGTGCCCATTGAATCCATGGAAGTGGCCTAAAATGTCATGGCAATATTTACATGTTGACCTTTATAATCCAGTTGAGGGGCGCATGTCCATAGACGTTGTAGACACACACTCAAATTGGCATAAAGTGGTCGTAATGAAGTTAATCACTGTAAATGATTGAGAAACTTGACAAGATCTTTGCAAGATTTTGAAAACCAGAGCAAATCCTGAGCAACTACTTAAATATGTGTGGACTTCAACATATTAAGTCAGCACCTTACTAGCTATCCATGAATGGTTTAGCCAAAAGATTTGTGCAGTCCTTGAAGTACGCACTGAAGGCTTCAAATAACCAAGGTTCATTTCAGCACCGTGTGAATAAGTTTTTTAGCAACGTACCGGAATATGACACATGCAACTGCACAAAATTGACCAGCTTTGTTATTATTGATGAAAAGGAATCTAAGGACTACCTTTGATTTACTCTTGCTAGAGGAGACACCTGACATACTAGCGAAACCAAGAGTCACAGATCTTGAGACAAGAAAGTAACTCAAGGCAGTGCTCATTTCAACAAGGAGAACAAGTGTTAGCACACAGCTACTCCACTAGTAAGAAGTGGATCCCTGCAAAGGTATTGGCTCAAGCTAGTTCAATACATTACATGGTCCAAACGACAGACAAACCAGTGTAGAGAAGTCAAGTGGATCAATTATTGTCAACACACGTTAGTGTGCCGGTGCCAGAACTACTTCAAGAAGTAATGCTCTTCATTCCCTCTGACTGTGTAACTTCTCGATCATCTACAGAAGATAAGATTGCACCAATTCTGCCTTCAGAAGTCTTCCCTCAGAAAAATAGACTGCAACACCTTCCAGGCATTACTGGAAACCTGAAAATGCATCAATGGTCGGGAATGACAAAGTCCCAGAAGTGCATAGGCAACTAGCGAGAAATAGATGACCACCTGATCATCAAACTCACTGACTGGGTTATTGCACTGTAATAATATGATGCCTGCATTGTACATAGATGTAAATGACTATGCTGAAATACTAGTTATTAGTTGTGTTGGACCTCAGAAGTAAATGTGGGTTATTGTAGTTCTGTAAGAAGCTGAATCACGTGGCGTGCACAATGTCATTGGCTCCTTTGTGGGCTTTTGGAGAGTCTAGTTCCAAACGTTGTTCAGTGAAGTCCTATTCATTAAACTTCTGTTAATCTTCCATCAAACCCACGTGCTTCTGAAATCCAATTTTCTTTCTACTGTCTAAAGATATAACAATGACGTTATTGGTAGTTTGGGCAGGCTAAAAGTCATTCTAGCCTAGCAGCCTGTAAATAAGACACCTTTCCAATAAAGCTCTTGTTTGTTTGTACCTTCATGGCCTGCAAGCCTATCCTTTAAAAATACCACAGTTGCCATTCACTTGGACACAAAGGGATTTTCCATGCCAGGTGGTTTTGGTGGGCGCCGCTACAATGGTGTTCAGCTTGAAAACAAAAGCTTCAACAATGGCTGCTTGGATGGGCTGCCTGCAGAGTTACCCTGCTCAACATTTTACTTTAAAGTCACAAATTTGTTGAGCCTTTGCTTGCTCTCAGCTGAATTTTCTGAAGGGGAGACTCTTCCACATGGCGGCCTGCAGTGGCAGCTGCACCCAGACAGATGGGGAGAGCTTCTAAGCCTGTCTGGAGTAGTGACCCACCTCTTCCATCCACCTCCAGTCTGCTGCTAGAGGATTCCTCCAGGCAGCTACCTCCTTTGGGGATTTGGAGGTTGACTGGAAAACTACAATGAATCCTCAAAAGCAGGCCATAAAGATCCTTAATGAGGTCAATTAGCCACCCACTCTTAGCCCAAACACCACCCCAAACTGACATCTCTGTAAATAGCTGGGGATAGAAGGAACCGAGGAACCAGTATGAATTTATGGGCCCGTGCACTTCTGCTCTCACCCCCAAGGTCCTGCAGAATTCAACCCCTCATGTACTCCTGCCACTCAGGTAGAATATAAGGGAAGCACAAATTTACTTTTAAAAATAGGTATCTTGATCGTGAAAAGCTACTGGAATGAGTAGACAGCTTGAATGAGTAAAAACAGCTTAGTCTGGTTCAGAGCTCAGGGCTGAAATGGAGTTTCAACCCCTTAGCCTCAATTTATTTGTCAGATCAGGGAAACCTGTGTTGTGTGGGACTTGGCTGATGAGGATGGAGTGTCCAGCATAGCCACAAGGGTCCCCAATAGACCCATTCCAATGTTACTTTTTGAAGGTTTTGCAATTCGAGGCATACAACGTCGACAGGACTCTCATCATCCACTATTCTACTCACTCGCCGAAAGAACTCATCAAATTTGAGAGGTGGCACTCTGTTATGTGAATTCATGCAGGGAATTCCGTTAACTGTAAAAGCCTCCAAGCAATCATAAATCTAATTTCTTATAATACATTGCCATAACTTTACTACGACAACAGGTCAATAATTTCCAGGATCCCATTTCGCCCCCTCCTAAAATAATGGACAACATGAACTTCTCTTAAGGCTAATGGAAGCATCCCAGACCTGAAGCAGCTCATAGGTCAATTCAAGTGCCTCTGTTTCCTTAAGCACTCTGGAGAAATGGAAATAGGTGAAGCAGCAAACGCAAGCCTAAGTGCCTTCTGGCTAAAATTTGTCCTGGACATTAACACAAAATGAACAATAGCAAATTGGAAACTCATTTTACACTCTGTCAGATGTATTTTTCGATTGGCGAGGCAGAATATAAAAGGTACTGCAGATTTAACACACATTTTGTTTAACTGCACAGGATGCATTTCACTCCCCTATTCCCAAGATGATGTCTGCAATCATTCAAAGTAAAAGAACTCGAGGTACCCAGTCAATGCTACTGGGATCAATGGAAAATCACAAGTGAAACATCATGTCCAATCTCTTAGAATATGCAAATTCTTCATGTTTGTAGCAATGTTTGGCACTGGAAATAATACATGTCCAGAGTGATTTTTCTTCTGTTTATCCTTGTAAGGAGAATGTATTCTGTTTTTAGTATAATAAGAATATTTTTAAAATGGGAGCAGGAGTAGACCATAAGGCTCCTTGAATGAGCTGTGTTATTGAATATGATAGTGGGTGATCTTTTGCCTCAGCACCACACCTGATTTCCATATCTCCATAACTCTTGCATAAGCTGTCCGAGTCTTCCAACTTCATTTTAATTTATCATAAACTTGGTCTTTTTAATCCAAGCACAAGCTTCCACCTGCATTCCAGCGTGGTGAATCCTAGAGACTTTTGGCCTCTTGCTCTGTCTTTCTCCTGGACTCTGGCAGACAAACCCACCTGTTTATGATATTCAGTGACATTTTAGGAAAATCTGTAACATGATCATCTCGACTCGAAACGTTAACACTTTTCCCTCCCTACAGATGCTGCCAGACCTGCTGAGATTTTCCAGCACTTTCTCTTTGGTTTCAGATTCCAGCATCTGCAGTAATTTGCTTTTATCTTTACAATGGCTTCCTCTGTTTCCTTCCCCATGGCAATGTGAATCATATGGACCTTGTATCCCGGTAGAAATGCTGTTTAGCTGTACTTAAGATCACAATTCTCTTTCACCTTGGAACTAAATGGACTGTTTAAAACAGCCTTGGTACACAGCTGTCTGTGACAAGTAGCCCTGTCCTATACCCTCGGCCACCCCCGCAGAGAGTGTCCCAAGCCTTGGAAATCCTGACTCCAACTGCACCTGCAGGTGTTCAATGGTTGTTGACAACCTCTCATGTAATCTCCTGCACTGTGCCTGCATCTCCATTATCGATAAGACCGCATTGTCCAGAAGCCCAAGACCCACCTTGACAGCAGCTAGTCCCTGGAGTGGGGCCACTTTCCAACCATCTGCCCCCTGGGAGGTTCCCATCTCCACCTGATGTACCACTGTGCATGTGTAGGCCGCACCTTTAATACACCAGGAACTTCTGCACTAACATGCCCAACTTAGGTGAGTGTCTCTGGGATGGTGGAGGGTGTTGGTGACAGCTGTGACGGAAAGTCAGTGTCTGCACTGGTGCTCCAGGGTGGTATGGGATAGTGGGATGGTTTGGGGGTGGTGCTGATATGGTGAGGGGGTGGTGGTGAGGGGTAGGTGGCATCTTGTGGGGGTGGTGCGGGGGCACCTGGGGCTAGTGAGGGGCAGCTGAGGTGGTCTGGGGGTTTAGGGGGGATGGTAAGGGGCTGATGAGGGGGAGGTGGGGATCATGTGGGGGTGGTGAGGGGGTGGCAACAGGGAAGTGGGCTGGTGAGGGGACACTGCAACTCACTGCGGCTCACTTGGCTGCCTAATGCCGACCTCAGCGACTACCCTCCAGGCCCATCGACTAGGTTCTGTGCCCACTGCTCCATGACGGTGAGGGGCCACAGGTCCAGCGGTCCCCCTCCAGTCTTCTCTCTCTCTGCAGTTATGCGCTGCCTTCTTCTGGGGGTAAGGGGGGTGGGGTGGATGTAGAGGGGTGGGAGACTGAAAGCGCACAGTGTTAGGCAGTCGGACGCATGCAGCACAGGGGGTGGGCAACTGGTGGCCTTTGTGGCCATGGCAGGCGGTATGGCTGCTGGCATGTGATGCAGGGTGGAATGCATGCCCTCTGCCGGCGGGTGGTGTTCTTTCTCCCTCTGAGTGTGGGGGGAGGGGGTGTTACCGGTGTGTGGGACAGGAGTTGGTGCCAGAGCACGGTGCTGTTTACTCGCAATGGCCGTCCTGAGGAGGTCATGCAGCTTCTTCCTACACTGCCGTGTGATCCTGCCGGTAGGGCCCATAGCGCTCATGGCCTCTGCCACCTGAGCCCAGGCCTGGTGTCTGGAGGCAGGTGGCAGCCTCCTTCCTACCCCGGGGAGCAGGGTGGCCCGCCTCGCCTCCACGGCGTCCAGCAGGGTCTCAATCTCTGCGTCCGCTCTCCGTGCTGCCACCTTGTTGACTGAGATGAGTGTCTGTGGGGAGTGCTAATGTGTGGATGCAGCTTGTCAACCTCTTGAGTGGCAATCCCGTCCCCGGTGAAATGGACATCGTTTTCATTGGAATCACTCGAGATCCACATGGTGCCGGTGCTAGCCCATTAACGGACTATGTATTGCTTCGGGACAGGCAAAAATTCAATTGTCTTGGAAGTCCACTGATTCAGCACCGGCATCACCACTTAATTTCTGAAAGGTGAAAGGGAGATTCCCACTCATGAGGCTGGAAATCCCAAAATGAACTTTAAAAAAAGACTAAAGACACATTCCAGGGATTTGTAATCATAGTCAAAAATGGTGGCACATTGCGACTCTGTACTTTCAATATTCCAAAAGCCATTGAAATCGAGACACTTTTTCTGAAAAGTCACACCAGGAACAAAGGCCTAATTATCGTGTGGGTGCGTGGAAATGAGGACACAAATGATAACCTTACAGCAACCCTCTCCTGCTCTTATGTACTGTGCCTGTAGCCATGTGGGAATACCTAGCACCCTACCCCCATGTGGTGTATCATTACCAGTGCACAGATCATTTTGCAATATGTGAATAAATGCACTTTCTACAATGATGAATGAGAACCATGTTGTATCTCATTTTCAAAGCATCCAGACAATCGCCTGGGTTCTCAAATGGGTGGAGACTACCCATTAGACATAATCACAATTATGCATCCAATCTGCAGTCCTGCCACATCCAGTTGTGAATGGTGGCGGACAAATAAATGAGTCACTGGAGATGGAGGCTCCACAAATATCCTCATCCCCATCCTCAATGATGGAGGAGCCCACCAAAAAGATAAGGCTGGGGCATTCGCAACAATCATTAGTCAGAAGTGCTGGGTGGATTATCCAGAGGTCCCCAGAATCACAGATGTCAGCCTTCAGCCAATTCGATTCACTGGGCATGATATCAAAAAATGGCTGAAAGCACTAGACATTGCAAAGGCCTTAACAAGGCCTTGACAATATTCTGGCAATAGAACATTGTCAAGGCCTTAACAATAGAACTGAAGGCTTGTCGACTTGCTGTCCCCCTAGCCAAGCCATTCCAGTGCAGTTACAACTTTGGCATCTACCCGGCAATGTGGAAAATTGCCCAGCTATGTCCTGTACATAAGAAACAGGACAAATCCAACCCAGCCAATTATCACTCCATCAGCCTCCTCTCGAACATCAGTAATGTGATGGATGGAGTCATTGAAAGTGCTAACAAATGGCACTTACTTAGCAATAGCCTACTCATGGATGCTCAGTTTGCATTCTGCCAGGGTTCCTCGGCTCCTCACCTCATTACTGCATTGGTTCAAATATGGACAAAAGAACTGAACTTCAAAGGTGAGGTGAGGGTGACTGCTCTTGACATCAAGGCAGCATTTGACTGAGTATGGCATCCAGGAGCCCTTTCAAAACTGGTGTCAATTTGAATCAGGGGGAAAACCCTACATTGGTTGGAATCCTACCTGGCACAAAGGAAGATGGTTGTGGTGGTTGAAGGTCAATCACCTCAGTTCCAGGACAACACTACAGGAGTTTCTCAGGCTCATGTCCTAGGCCCAGCCATCTTCAGCTGATTCATCAATGACCTTCCTTGCATCATAAGATCAGAAGTGGAGATAATAATAATAATCACTTATTGTCATAAGTAGGCTTCGATGAAGTTACTGTGAAAAGCCCCGAGTCGCCACATTCCTGGCACCTGTTTGGGGAGGCCGGTACGGGAATTGAACCCACACTGCTGCCTTGTTCTGCATTACAAGCCAGCTGTTTATCCCACTGTGCTAGACCAGCCCCATGTTCGCTGATGACTGCACAATGTACAATATCATCCGCATCTCCTCAGATACTGAAGCTGTCCATGTACAAATGCAGCAAGACTTAGAGAATGTCCAGGCTTGGGCTGACAAGTGGCACGTAACATTCACATTACACAAGTGCTGGGCAATGACCATCTCCAACAAGAGACAATATAACCATCGTCCCTCAACATTCAATGTCATAACCATCGCTGAGTCCCCCACTATCACCGTCTTGGGGTGTACCTTTGACCAGAAACTGAACTGATCGAGTCATAGATATACTGTGGTATATGTCCATCAGGACAAAGCAGCCCGCTTGATTGCTGCCCTTTCCACAAACATTCACTCCCTCTGTCACCGACGAACAGCGGCAGCCATGTACCATCTACAAGATGCTCTGCAGGAACTCACCAAGGCTCCTTTGGCAGCACCTTCCAACCCATGACCATGACCATCTTGAAGGACAAGAGCAGCACATACCTGAGAAGCCCACCGCCTGGAGGTTCCCTATGTCACCCAGGAGCCAATCCCCCAGGTTCTGGGGGGGCAGGTGAGGGGGGTTGGGGAGGAATCTCAAACATGTCAAGAATCGTTGAGTATGCCAGGATGAAGGCATTGTGCATACTGCCTGAGTATTGGGTGCAGACGTGCATGATGTGCAGCTGACGGTCACATATGAGCTGCACATTCATTGGTTGGAACCCCTTTCGGTTTGTGCAGAGTTACCTGTCTTTTGCAGGCTCTTGTAGGGGGACATGCATCCCGTTGATCACTGCCTGGGCCCAAGACATGTTGCCAATGGCTGCCCAGGCATCCTAGTGGGCTCGGTCCACAGTGAAGTGGATGGATTGTGCTAACCTGGCATATAGGCCCTCCCTGACGGCGCGGAGGCACCTGTGCACTGAGCTCTGTGATATCCCTGACACTTGGCATCTGGAAGGTCACCGTAATGTAAACGTTCAGGGTGACCATTACCTTGGCAGCCACCAGGAGCGGGTGTCCACCCCCATTCCCCTGCAGTGCCAGGTGCGCTATGGTCTGGCAAATATGTTGCACGGTCTCCTTGCCCAGCAGGCATCTTTGATAGCATGCTCTTCCAGCTGGTCTTCAAACATCAGGCGCTACCAGTATATGCTGGGCCTCATACGATGCCTCTTTTTCACCTCTTCCTCCTCAGCTGTTGGGCAGCCGGCTCTCCATCCTGGGCAACTGCCTCCTGTTCATCTGGGACAGGCTTCACTGCCTCCTGGTCCGCTGTTGCGTGCTATGTTGCTGCAGCTTCCTCCTCCTCGAGCAGCTCCAGCTCGTACAGGCACAGGGCATCCCCAAGGGCTGCCGCGGCTAGCAGGAAGGCCAAGATTGTCTGCAGGGGCTACACGGTGGCCCGGGTTGCTATTGTGCCCCTGCTCCCACATGTCCCCTCCCATCCTTGCATCCCAGGTCCCTTCGGTGCCCAGCACCAGGAGAGCCTCTGGCCCTGGAGCCCGTCCCTTCTGACAATGATACCGTCAGCTGGCACTGCCCTTGACAGTGGTATGCTCCGCGGCCCCATCCAGGGCCCCATGGGGGCTACTGTGGGCAATGCACTTGAGTCGTCCAAGTGATGTCCCACACTGGCGGGTGGCGGCCGGGGGGAAGATGGGGTTGGTATGCTGGAGGGTGGGGTGTGGGGTGGGGGTTCATGGTCGGGGATGAAGGGGTGGGGGCACCCATATGGCCCGTGTCACTCTGCAGAACCAGGTGCCAAGATGGGTGGTCAATAGGTGTGCAGAAAAATGGCTGTCTTGCAGGCTGCGGCAATGGTGGTCCGTGCCTAGGACCCATCCCAGACCAATGGGGGTTGCCCTACCACGTGGCCCATTCCCCCGTCACACTGCCTCCCTCCCTGGTCCTGACAGGGTCGCTCCCTACCCCAGTCAGTGTCTGGCCCAGCAGCCCAAGGTCACGCCCCTCCGTGTCCTACCTCATCTCTCTCCCTCATCAGCCACGACACAGGTTTCACCGGTAAACCTCTCTGTCGGGTATTTGGCCCATCGGAGGCAGAGAATCACGGAGGCCCCGGAGAATACCAGGTCAGACCCGCTACTGATATGCCATCGGTGTTTACTGTATGTGCGTTCTGGAACGCCTTGATGCTGAAGTCGAGGCGATAGAGAAATGCTTCGGCGTCGCAATCAATTCTCCACCCAATCGCATTTCCTGATTCCATCGTCAGCTGATGGAGAATCCCGCCCAACCTCTTTTCTTCTTAAAAACGGAAGCAAACCTGCATGTCTTTTATGGTCACATCACATAAACCATTAAACACTAACTCAATTTGCAAGCATATAATTTTAAAACAAAAACCTGCCATTTTCAAACGAGGAGAGAGAAAAAGTGGAAGCTATACAACCTTTCCTCATCTGATCGTAACAACACCCATGAATTAATAGAGATAAAGGTGCTCAATCTTCGAAAGCCTGTGCTGCATAAGATGAAGCAGAAAATCATGCAAAGCTTTACCAGTGGCAATATATTTGATCCTGAAAAGCAATACTCTATGTCATCCATGTCCGTGGCCTGTTGTTTCTTGGCCCTGGGATGACAGATGTCGGGAGGCTTGAATACTCAAAGGCAGACTGCCTTTATCCAACTTTCAACCTTTGAAAGCACCTGCATAGCCAGACTTCTTGGACAGTGGGAGACTTAAATAAACTTGAATTTTCCTTGTTTGCCTTACTTGCTTAATTGCTCTGTGGTTATGCAGGCTTCCCGTTAATTGCTTTTTCTGTTGTCAGAATGCAGTGAAGGCAGTGTTTGGGGCCTGCTCAGTCTGTGTTTGTTCATTAATTGAGCTGAGCTGAGTTTTGTTCTTATTTGCAGTGCTCCAGTGGGTTTAACTACTTACGTTGATCCTGGTTAATTGCTTGGCCACCCTGATGTCTGTATCATTCATTTGGGCTCTCTCTTTTTATTTGAGGCTTTGGGCCTAATTACTTTGTTCTGGTTGGTCTCCTAACCTGGCAATTATTCATTTTGCTGTGACATACTCGTACAGCATTGGAAATAAATGACCACCCAAAGGAAAGTTATATTCAGACATGTTCCAGCAGCACTACATAAGCACAGAGTAAACATAATTTCATGTGAAGGTAGAAAAGACTAATTGGCTTCACTGCATTTTCAGGTGTCAGTATAACTCAGAATTTGCCTCTTCATTTACAATATTATTTTGGAATGCTGTGCACTCATTCCTCTCTCTCCAGGTGCCTCACATCCCCATCTGAACAAACAACACTCACCTTCATCCCATTGCCCTCTCACACCCATGCCTCAGTCAACCTCCATAAATGGGGCCCGTCCCTCCTCTCCACACAATCAGTCTCTAACATTCATCACTTTCTGCTTTCTCTCTTAGCATTTGCAAAGATCATGTATAACGTCAGAGAACAACAGTCATAGAGTCACAGGGTGTGATCTAACCAAAAAAAAAGGGTCCGCTCTGAGCGGGATTAGCGGGGTCATTCCTGGCTGTTGCAGTTCCAGGAACGACCCCTGGATCTAACAGCACTCTGGGGTTTCGGGCCTCGACCGGAATGTCCCACCAAGGCTGCACTCAGCTGCATTTCCTGCACTGAGGAGTTCCGATGAGCGGAACTCCATAGTGTAGGAAGAGATAGGGGTCCCTATTTTTAAATGGTGCTCAAATCTCTCGGCCCCCGGGCCCCAACTCATCTTTCGAGCAGTCCTCGAGCCCTGCCCCCCGTACCTCACCTCAGATGGGCAAGGCACTCCCGGGCCTGATCCCCGGCATGTGCAAAATGCCACCTGGGCACCTTGGCAATGCCAGAATGGCAGCCTGGCCATGCCACTTGGACACCCTAGTAGTGCCAGCTGATAGTATTAAGGTGCCCAGGTGACATCAGCAATGCCAGGGTGCTGCCCTGTCCAGATATCAATGATCTTGGGGCCTCTGATTGTCTGGGAGACTCTCCAAGTACCGTTCCACCTGGTCCCTGTTTGTGGAGATCAGTACTAATTGGTGCTTCTGGGGTCTCCTTGGTGAGGCCGGTGGAGCCAGTTCAATCTGGCGTTGGCAGAGATAAGTGAGTTTTTAAATTCACTTAACTCTGCATTCCTGGATCCCACCATTGTGGGCGGGATCCAGAGTGTAACGACTCGCAAGATCCAGGTTAGATCTCTGAGGCATAACGGCTGTCAGGAGACCCATAAGAGGCCTCTCCCGGTTGCTTTCCATCCTGATCCTGGTGGGACACGGCCAGTAAATTGCGGCAATAGAGGTCTGCAGCACAGAAAATGCCCTTTGGCCCATCACATCTCCACCGGTGAAAAATAACCTGTCCCATTTTCCTGTATTAGCCCAAAGTCCTGTATGCCCTGGCATCGCAAGTGCACATCTAACTACCTCTTAAATGTTATGAGGGTCTCTGCCTCCACCACCCTTTCAGGCAGTGAGTTCTATACTCCTGTCTTGTTCTGCTCTTGGCGTAGCATAAGCTGCTTCCTTGATGTGCACTCTGACAAAGGAAGGTTCAGACGTGGAGATAACTTCAACACGTTTATTAAACTATTTATAATTCTACTACTCGGATTCGCCTCTACTGTTAATCCTTCTATAGCTACTCAGACTGTCGAACCAGTCTGCTACAATCCACGGGGTGGGTGTGATATTGAATCAACCCTGTGTCTTTACTCACTGAGTGTCTCCACAGGAAAGAGGAAGATCATGTGTGCTGTGTCGTTTTATATGGGTTGGTGTAATGCCCTCCTGTGGTAGTGTCACCTCTGTGTGTATCGTGAATGCCCATTGGTTGTGTCCTATCTAACTGACCTATTGGTTGAGTGTCTGTGTGTCATGTATCTGGTGCTCCCTCTAGTGTCTAGCTAGTCTACATGTATTTACATTAACCCCTTGTGTATTTACAGCGGTGCACATCACCACAACTCCTACCAGCCTCTGGGTGAAAAATCTTTTCCTCATATCCCTCTAGTCCTCCTGCCCCTTACCTGAATTTATGCCTCCTGTTCATTGATCCCTCCACCAAGGGAATTGTTTCTTCTTGTATCCTCTTTCCATGTCCCTCATAATTTTATACATCCCAATCATGTCCCCCCTCAGTCTCCTCTGCTCCAAGAAAAACAACCCCAAGTATCCAATCTCATTTCATAACTAAAACTCTCCAGCCCAGGCAACATCCTGGTAAATATCCTCTGCACCCATTCCAGTGCTATAAATTCCTTCTATAATGTGGATTCCAGAACTGCACACAGGATTCTAGCTGTGGACTAACAAACAATTTATACAGTTCCAACATAATCTCCTTGCTCTTAAAGTCCACATCTCGACTAGTAAAGGCAAGTGTACTATATGCCTTCTTAATCATTTTATCCTCCAACCATACTACCTTTAGGGACAAATTTACATGCACACCAAGGTCCCTCTGATCTTTGGTGCTTCTTAGGTTTCTGCCATGTACCAGATCTTCCCTTGCCTTGTTTTTTTCTGTCCAAGTGCATCACCTCACATTTATCCGGATTGAATTTCATTTGCCACCGATGTGCCCATCTGACCAGCTTGTCTATATCCTCCAGTAATCTAAGGCTATCCCCCCGTCACTATTTACCACCCCACCAATTTTTGTATTGTCCTTGAACTTACTGATCAACCTTCCTACATTCATGTCTAAATCATTTATATAAAACACAATCAGCAAGGCCCAGGTTCTGGGCAGTGGCATGTAACTCAGAAGAAGGCAGCTGTTGCTGCTATGGGTCTCCTTTTGCCCCTCATCAGGGGTGTATGGTGGAACTGCATAAGCTGTTCCCACACTGCGGAGGTGCAGCTTTTGCAGGACCAATACAGCTTGAAGGTGAATGCAGTCCATGGCAGTTAATAGTCAGGGGGCAGTGCCAGGGGCACTGCCAGGGTATCTCCCCTCTGAGGGTTGTACTTACCTGGGCCCTCGACCCCCCCCCCCCCCCCCCCCCCCCCCCCGGTAGGGTCGAAATCTGTTGTAAATCACGCGATATGATATCTTGCATGCAGGGATGGGGACTTCCATATGTGGGGGGGAGGGGGGGGGGGGACGGTACAGCGGGAGACTCACTAAGTATATGTTAATGTATTGAAATGCAGTACCCATTGTTGCATGGTATGGACTCCATTATGCCACTAGTGGGGGATGGGGACAATCGAGCGGGGAAATGCCGCCAAGCGTGAAATTCGTTTTGGAACTGCACCTCGATTCTCTGCCCCCACTGCCATACCTGCTGAAATCGGGGGCGAAGACTCCTCGCCAGGTCATCTCCCCAGATTTTTCTTATTCAGCTTGGTGATATAATATTGTTGCAAATATCCAATTCTTGGATCATGTGTTGTTAAATATACCATTTTGTTTTAGAATGTAACTTGTAGTTTTAAGAATTAAAGTTTTAATGAGAAAATTGAATAAATGCAATTAAAGCAAGCTGGGAGCCCATTACCCATGTGACATTGGGGCCATGTTGCCTTAAGATATTAACAGCTAGAATGGCAAGGTGATGCTGCATGTTAGAGGCTGCCAAAACACCTACACAAATGGCAGTGCAAAAGGTGGTCCATGTCTGTTTAATAAAGTCAGAATGGAAGCAATAATGCTGTCAGGTAGCAGGTTGGCTTACTCTGAGATAGCTGCCAAGTTTGCAGTAATGGCAGTCCAGATGGGTGTTTTTTTTTTCTGTTTTGGGAATTAGAGATAAATTAGTTTAAAATAATTCAGTAATCCCTGAAAGGCTATAAAACACACTTCAACTGAAAAAACAAAAATTGTAAATTAGGCATAATTAAGTTGAAGGCCAGTTTGAGGACATCCCACGGCATACTTGCAGTTTTAAGAAGCTTTGAAAAGTTGTGGCACCAGCATCTATGTTAACTTTTTGATTCCTTTCAATTGCCTAGGTTGCATGCCTTTTGAACTCACTTATTCATTCACCTTGAGTTCTGGCAATTTTTCTGGACGCTTGAGCGAGTATCTCTGATCTAATGTTGGTCTAATGTTTGTATTTAAATTAGTATAGTTCACCATGCTTTCCCACAGCATCAAACAAGTTCAAAGGATTCAGGTTTCATTCAATAAATCATGTATCTCTTCACAAATCATTAGTCACATAACACCAAGTTATTTTCTTTCTTGTGTATTATTTTTAACCTAATTGAGGGCTGGCATATCTGACCAGCACAGTTAGATATGAATGTGTAATGCCCCAATGATAGGAAAGTGACCATAGGCTGCTTTCTCCTTTGAGAGGGAGAGCTGACTGGTGGCGATTTAACTTGAGGGTCACCACACCTCAGGCGAGGGGTGAGTTTGAGAGGGTGAGGCCTTCATGAATAACCTTAACCAGTACAGGAATTGAACCCACGCTGTTGGTCTTGTTCTGCATCACAAACCAACTGTCCAGCAACTGAGCTAAACTGGCCCCTGCCCCAATAGGGGCTGGTTTAGTACAGTGGACTAAATAGCTGGCTTGCAATGCAGAACAATACCAGCAGTGCAGGTTCAATTCTCTTACCGGCCTCCCCGAACAGGCGCCGGAATGTGACGACTTGGGGCTTTTCACAGTAACTTCATCGAAGCCTACTTGTGACAATAAGCTATTATTATATTGTGTTCATTCTTGTTAGAAAAGTGTTTATTTTATTTGGATGATTCCTTACATGACAACAGAAATCATACTCATCAAATATGTTCACATATTTTATCCTGTTAACATTTTGAAATAAGCACTTTCTCATCTCATCACATTTTCTTATTCCTGAATATGTGCCTATTGGTTCAATTAGACACAGAAATAGAGACAATCTATGGGTGGAGACAAATCTATGTTTTTAATGGAGCCACTTGATTTTCTATGCTTTAACTGAAATACCTCCCATATTTTTGTGGATTCCTCGTCATCCGATTCCTCTCACATTTGTTATGCCCAAGTGGTCCAATGGCTTCAGGTCCAGGGATATGTGCCCTGCCATTTCTATAAAATTAATGTCACAGAGATCAGCAGTAATTACCTTTGTGTTATTCTTCATTCGCTATGTTACCAGGAAGGTGGGGAGGAAGGGCACAGAGTGCCAGAGACCCCTCCCACATGTTGAAGATGAAAGAGACGCACCATACAAACCTCCCTATAAAACTCACTTGAGGGAACAGGACTTGCCCCCCCCCCCCCCCCCCCCCCCCCCCCCCCCCCCCCCCCCATCCCACTCATCATAACGAGTGTAAATATAAATAAAGTAAAGAGTTCTGGCATTGATTGTAAATATAAATAAGAGAATGCGAGCATGGGAACCTGGGTCACAGGGAAAGTGACAACATGTTGTACAGACGTTTATGAAGTTGCTGTTGCTTGGTTTGGTCTTTTGTGTTCTTGCCAATAGCTCTGTCTCTTGTGTATAAATCTTGTTCTTAAAATGTTAATAATCTCACTCAAAATATTTTTTTAAATACTGTTTTACCTCTTGCCCGGTTATTGAAATTATTTATTAAAGCCTAACAGATTTGCTTTGCACCAATTGTGCTTATGTTTCAGTTGACAGTACAGCATTCGCAGCTACAGACAAAGCTTGCTGCATAATGGCAGCATACAGTTGTGTCCAATTTCATAGAAAATGTGCAGTGTACACTTCTTTATCTTGGTGTATTTGGTGGAGAGTGCATGAATATATATTAATAGAAAATCTTCATTTATATTCAATTGCAGTATTGGGTGATGGAGCTGGTTACAAGCTGCGAATGTTTAGTTTTGAACATCAAGTAAATAATTACTTTCTATTGAACAAATTAATTGAAATTTCCATTCACTTTCTGGTGTACTGTAGTTTTCTTTCTCTGTAAAGGGGAAAAGTGCAGTTTTATTACAAATGCATTTCAGCCAATTAATTCGCTATTTATCAATTCACTATAACTCTTGTTTTGATCAGATTGCTGCCAGTGCAGATTCAGTAAATCACTTAATCATCTTGATCTATGTTTTTTTTTAAAATTCACAGACCCATTGAATGGCGGAAGCATCATAATTCCCAAGCAAACCAACACCAAACAATGTAATTTCTGACAGCTGCTCAGAACAATGATTACTTAGCATGATATCCGAGATGGAGGCGTGGGATTATAAAGTAAATATTCCACCACTCCCTCGCATATTAGCCAAAAAAAAATTTGTATCTAAAGCATCATGAGATATAAAAGAAGGTTAAGTATTGTAAACTGCTGCTACAATATGCTTAATTATCTCAGACCCCTGGAGAGATTTTAACATTTCTGGATGGAATCTTGGGATATATACTCTGACAGGGCATTTTGATGAATCATGACTGATTAAACTAGAAGGTTAAAACTAAAAGATGAAATATTTGTGCTTGACTATAAAAACAGCATCTTATTTTCATCTATTTGTTGGAAGGAAAACAGGAGCAAAGGCTGTTTTTTGTCAACTGAATGCAAAGAGAACGGTCAATACCTCCAAAAATAATTATTTTAACCAAATGCAATTGGGTAATTAGTCAATAACTAATATAAATGTCTGTTAAACTATATGTACATCTGCAATTTTTTGCAAGAAAAGGATCAGCACCAAATGTAAAAAGCACGTTTTATATGTCAGTGTTTGAAAGTATTAGTCATTGCTATCCTGTAGCAGCATGAACAGATAAAAACATGAAAGAAGACATTGCAGCAATGCAAAATTAATTCAACGAACATGCCAGGATTTTGTGGCAATAGTGATGTGAGCTCCCACAAATATAATGGTGATGGTGTCGGGGAGTGGGAGAGTGGAGGGTTTGTGTTTTGCATCTTTGTTTGCCACAATGAGAAACGGTATGGAGGTTCCCACACTCTGGATTGTTTCAAACACGATGAACGTTTATTAAGAAGTGTTGCTCATCCACTCTGAAAGATGGAGAACTGCAAAGCCCACGCAAACACTCTGCTGATGTCATTACACATCATGTGACACTTCATCGTCAGGGATGTATTCTCTGATGTATAATGTAGTAATCAACGGGAGGCAGGAGTTCCGTCACCACACCAATATTTATTTACAATTACGATATTACAGGAGCAGCTACAAACAGTGCTGCTAGCAGTCCAGTCAACTTAAGACTGGCTCACCAAGCCTACAGAGGTGATTATATGGGCCCCCTCAGTGAGCTATCATTGAGGGAGCTCATACTCCAATTGGCCAACCAATAAAGCCAATTGGAGTTCATTACATATAACCTCCCTCCTCCCTTACCCCATCAGAGCAACAACGACTTAACATTTGTGCAACATAGAACATAGAACATTACAGCGCAGTACAGGCCATTCGGCCCTCGATCTTGCGCTGACCTGTGAAACCCCTCTAAAGCCCATCTACACTATTCCCTTATCGTCCATATGCCTATCCAATGACCATTTGAATGCGTTTAGTGTTCGCGAGTCCACTACTGTTGTAGGCAGGGCATTCCACGCACTTACTACTCTCTGAGTAAAGAACCTACCTCTGACATCTGTCCTATATCTATCTCCCCTCAATTTAAAGCTATTAACAGATCCACTTATGTATTATTTCTATTCATATATGCAATTCAGTGAGACAGTCTATTGGGGGGGGGGGGGGCACTGTAGCACAGTGGTTAGCACAGTTGCTTCACAGCTCCAGGGTCCCAGGTTCAATTCCTGGCTTGGGTCACTGTCTGTGCAGAGTTTGCACTTGCCCCCCTTGTCTGCGTGGGTTTCCTCCCACAGTCCAAAGATGTGCAGATTGGCCATGCTAAATTATTCTAATTGAAACCAAAAGGTTCAAGTGGGATTACTGGGTTATGGGGATGGTTATGGGGCTGGTGTAGCACAGTGGGATAAACAGCTGGCTTGGAATGCAGAACAATGCCAACAGAGCCGGTTCAATTCCCGTACCGGCCTCCCCGAACAGGCGCCGGAATGTTGCGACTAGAGGCTTTTCACAGTAACTTCATTGAAGCCTACTTGTGACATTAAGCGATTATTATTATTATTATTATTATTACTAGGTTATGGGGAGGTTACTGGGGATGAGGTGGAGGTGTTAGCTTAGGTAAGGTGCTCTTTCCAAGGGCCGGTGCACACTAGATGGGCCGGATAGCCTCCTTCTGTACTGTTGATTCTATGATTCCATCTGGACGTCTATTCATTTTTGGTTAAATTTGACATTCTGGAATCAGGCTGCTTGAGACCTTGGAAGTGTCCGCAATCCCTTCAGCAGATGGTACTTCCTGGGTAATTACTTCACTGTCACTCTCAGTATTGAAAAGTCAGGGCAGCACGGTGGCACAGTAGTTAGCATTGCTGCCTCACAGCACAGAGGTCCAGGTTCAATCCCAGCTCTTGATCACTGTCCGTGTGGGCTTTGCACATTCTCCCAGTGTCTGCGTGGGTTTTGCCTGCACAACCCAAAGATGTGCAGGGAAGGTCCATTGGCCACGCTAAATTGCCCCTTAATTAGGTACTCAAATTTATTTTTCAAAGTATTGAAAAATCCTCGGAAACAACTTCTCTCTGTGTCTGGGGCGGGATTCTGTGACCCTGAGGCTAAGTGTTGACGCCATCGGAAATGCCGTCGCGTTCCCGACGGCGTCAACATGGCCTCAGGATCAGCAATTCTGGCCCCTACAGGGGGCCAGCGCGGCACTCTAGCGATCCTCGCCATTCCAGCTGCTGATCCCGGCGTCAGCTGGGCGCCACGGGTTCCCCACATGCGCAGTGGCACCGGCACCAACACGCGCATGCGCAGTGGCTCCCTTCTCCGCGTCGGCCCCAGCGCAACATAACGTAGGGCTAAAGGGGCTGACGTGGAAGAAAGATGGCCCCCAGCCCAAGAGGCCGGCCCGCCAATCGGTGGGCCCCGATTGCGGGCCAGGCCACAACGGAGGCCCCTCCCGGGGTCGGACCACCCCTCCTCTACACAGGCCGCCACCGGACTCTTCCACGCCGAGGTTCCACCGGCTGAGAGCAGGTTAGAACTGCGCCGGCGGGACTCGGGTTTTTTGTACAGCCGCTTGGCCCATCCTGGGCCGCGAATCGGCGTGGGGGCCGCATAGAGCGGAACACGACCGGCGCCACACCGACCACGCCGGCGCCAATGGCACCAGTTCTGCGCTCTGTGGAGAATCCTGGCAGCGTGGCACGATGCACACTGGTCGCGCCGATTCTCCAGCCTGGCCCCGGGCTGAGAGAACCCCACCCCTGGTCTCTGTTGTAAAATATTGCTGTTTAGATTTTACAAGGGAAGAATCTCTTGAGAAATTGAGAAGTTTTGGTGCATTCACTTTGTGAAGCAAGTAGCTGATCAGCATTACGCCAATAAAACGTTGTCAACCATCGGTACTGTGTATAATATTGGACCTGCCTTTGCTAAGATCACAGCAGCTACCCATTTCTCATTGGCGGTGTTACATTTGGCTAACACTCTCCCTGGTTGCCGGTGAACTCTGTGTTGTCGTGTGTACCCGTAAGACATCAGGGGTGCGATTTGTGGGCGGGATCACTTATAAATCGGCATATTAATGGGAGACAGTTCGTCTCACTATAATGCGCAGATTTCCGAGATACCTGAGGCATTGTGATCTATCTCCCTTGCCTTGGTGACCTGGGACACGCGCTTTTCAGTACTTGTCTTCACAAAAGGTGACCAGACGGAACAGCACGGCACCCGTGGGGGTCTCCCTGGGATGGAGGGAATGCAGGTCATATGTGGCTAGGATGTTTGAGAAGCTGGTGAGGAAGGGGGTATTTGACCGACCTCTTTAAGTAGATTAGGTGCACAGGTCACTGAGGAGGAGGCTGAAAGTGGGAGAGCTGCCGAAGACGATTATTGGGTGGCTACATCGCTACTTGGACAAGGAAAATATCCTACATTGGGTGAAGGAGATGAGAGCGTATACTGTACCTGGGAAGGTCATGCAGCTCGCATTAATCAGGACTTTTGAGCAGAGCTGCTCAAGCGGCGGGCTGGGTTCAGTAGGGTCAAGACGGCCCTGAACAAGTACTGAAAAGCGCGTGTCCCAGGTCTCCGAGGCAAGGGAGATAGATCTCAATGTCTCAGGTATCTCTGGAATCTGCGCATTAAAGTTAGACTAACTGTCTCGCATTAATATGCTGATTTATTCAGGAATTAAGTGCGGTTCGGGGTGCTGTATCCTGCCCATTGTGGGTCACATATGAAGGTCAGGAACACTATTGTGACATGCCAGAGTAGGCAAATCAGTTCCTAAGGAACCATGGGCTGGGGGCATTGTGAGAACGCTGAAACCTGGGTTTTCACCTGTGAAACAGATTGGAGGTGCTGTGCTCAGAGAGGGAAGGGAACTGTGTATGTTTGTGCCAGGTTATTCTGTTTGGCTTTGTTTGTAATACCTCCTGGGTTTAGTTTGTTAACTGTGTTAAGGCAGAACTGTTGTAACCTCTTATCCTCCCAATGTTAGGAGCAGTGTTTCATACATATTAGCATGTGGGGTCACTGGTGGACAGCATTGGGGGGTGGGGGAGTGAGGGGGGGGGGTTGAAGGAGGTTAGGTGGGGTGGGGCAGAGGGGGCTCACCAAAGTTTTGGGAGGGAAGAAGCTGTTGCCTCAGGTGGAAGCAAAGTGGAGGGTCGAGTGGTGGAAAGAGGTGGAGGGGGGTGCTTGGGAGGGATGGGTTTCTTTGTTTGTAGCTGGGGGTATGGTGGGACATATGATGTTTGGGTTGGGCCAGGGTAGGGGGGAGGGATGGGTTGCTGATGTGGAGACTGTTGGTGTGACACAGTTGGTTAAGGGGGGAGAGTGGCAGTCAACTTTCGGAGGTCCAGGAGGTTGGTGGGGCTTGGACTTGAAGGAGCTCATTAAACAGTGGATATAGCTGATTGGGATGGTGCGGGGGGGGGGGGGGGGGGGGGGGGGGGCACCTGGAGCTCTCCAACCGGACTGATCAGCTGAACATTAGGTGACTGAATGGGCCTATGAAGAGGTTCCGCGTCTTGGCGCACTTAAAGCGTTTGAAGTTTGAAGGCAGATGTGGTGTTCATTCAAGAGACCCATTTAAATGTTGTGGATCGAACAAGGTCGAGGAAAGGTTGGGTGGGGCAGGTGTTTCTTTCAGGGTTGGATATGAACATGAGGGGTTAGCTGTGCTGGTTAGTAAGAGGGTAGGGTTTTCAGCTGATAGTATTTTTGTCAGATCCCGGGGGTAGATTTGTGAAGGTGAGCAGGAAGTTGGAGGGGGGCCCCCCCTTAGTGTCAGATCCCGGGGGTAGATTTGTGAAGGTGAGCAGGAAGTTGGAGGGGGCCCCCCCTTAGTGTCAGATCCCAGGGGTAGATTTGTGATAGTGAGCGGGAAGTTGGAGGGGACTTAGAGTTGGTGAATATATATGCCCACTGGGACAATACAGAGTTCGTGAAAAAGGTGTTGCCGAAGGTTCCGCACCTGGATACACAGCGGTTGATTATGGTTGGGTTTAAACACGGTTCTGTATACATAGGTCATGTCCTAAGCCCATGGAGGTGTCGGCGATGGTCAGGGAACAGCCAGGAAATGGAAGTAATAGTGTCCATAGATGTGGAGAAAGTGTTTGACCGGATCGAATGGCATATTGTTTGAGGTGTTTGGATGGTTTGGGCAGGTGTTTGTAGATTGTGTTAGATTGCTGTACAGAGCCCCCAAGGTAAGTGTTCGTATGAACAATGTGAACTCGGGGTATTTTGGTCTGCACTGGGGAACGAGACTCCGTTGTCTCTGTTGCTTTTTCCTTTGGCATTCGAGCCTCTGGCAATGGCCTTTTGTATTTATGGGAAGGATGGATCCATGGCAGTTTGGGAGGCCGAGGGTGAAGGAATTCTCTTATTTTTTTGCATGTTCACCAGGTGTATTCCTGAATCAAGTTTTCATGCTGGATAAGAGGGGGCTGGCAGGGGTGGTTGGGATGAAATATGACAACGATCCTGGGCTCAGATCACACAACGCATCTGGTGGACTTGCGAATGGAAAGAGGGGGTTCCCAGCGGCCGCAGTGGAGGTTACATGTGGCTTTAGTGGCTGATAATGGGATCTACGAAAGGATAGGGGTGGCTGTATTAAATTATGTGGAGTTAAACAGGATGGACGAGGATTCTGTCTCCAATGTGGGAAGCACTGGAGGCGGTGATCAGGGGGGAGTTCATTTCAATCCGGGCGCATAAAGAGAAGACAAAAAGGCAAAGATTAGCGGAGGCCATTCGGGAGGTGGATCGAATGTACTCAGCAGCCCCTGAGGAGGCTTTACCACAGGAGAGGAAGAGCTCCAGATGGAGTTTGAGCTCATGCCTATGAGGAAGACAGTGGGACTAAATACAGTTTGCGAAAGGGCGACAACCATCAACGAATATTAGAAGGCTGTTGAACATGATCAGGATGCCCCCAGAGGGCCAGGAAATGGAAGTAATAGTGTCCATTGATGCGGAGAAAGTATTTGACCGGGTTGAATAGCATAATGTTTGAGGTTTTAGAACGGTTTGGGCAGGTGTTTGTAGATTGTGTTAGATGTTAGATTGCTGTATAGTGCCCCCAAGGAGAGTGTTCATATGAACAATGTGAGCTTGAGGTCTGCACTGGGGAACGAGACTCCATTGTCTCTGTTGATTTTTGCTTTGGCATTTGTGCCTCTGGCAATAGCACTTAGAGCCTTGAGTTGGTTGAAGGGATGTTATGGTGGGGGTGATGGAGCATCGAGTCTCCCTATAGGCAGATGTCCTTTTGCTGTATATCGGAAACCCATTGGAGAGCTTTGATTGAATCATGGAGGTATTGAGGGACTTTGGCTTTTTCTCGGGGCATAAACTCATCATGGGGAAGAACAAGGTATCCTCAGTAAATATGCGGAATGAGGGGGAAGGGTTTGGAGAAATTGCAACTGGTTGGGGTGAGTTTCCGATACATGGGGATATGAGTGGTGCATAGTTGGGATAAGTTGCACAAGCTGAATTTGGCAAATCTGGAGGAGGTGGTAAAGTAGGATGTTATGAGGTGGGATATTTTGCCGCTGTTATTAGCTGGATACGTCCAGATAGTTAAAATAACTGCACTACCAAAGTTTCTGCTTGTCTTTCAAAATCTCCTAATTTTTATGCCCATATTTATTTTTCAGTAGGGTCATGAGGATGATCTCGGAGTTTATTTGGGTGGGTAAGGTATCCCAGATCAGGAGGGTGTTTTTGGCAAGAGACAGAAGAAGTGGCACAGTTCGGTATAGGGGCGGATGGAGGAAGCCTCTTGTAGAGGAATGAGTTTAAGGGCGCTGTCACTGGCACCTGTCTTGTTCTCGCTGGCCAGGTACTCCATGAGCCCAGTGGTGTTGTCAGCGCTCAGGATATGGAGAATGCCGGCAGTATTTTAAGATGGAGGGGCTGTCACTGTGGGTGCCAATCTGTGGCAATCACAGGTTTGTTCCAGCAGGCCTAGATTCCATGTTTAGGGCATGGGAGAGGGCGGGGTTAGAGAGCTTTCGGGACCTGTTTGTGGGGGAGAGGCTTTGCAGAGTTGGAAAGACCTGGAGGCGGAATCCCAACTACCGAGGGGGAGTGGGTATTGATATCTGCAAGTTAGGCACTTAGGAAGGAGTTGGTTATGTTTCCAAAGTTACCACCACCAGTGCCGCAAGATAATATTTTGTCCGAGGATGAGACCGGGGAGGGAAGTATGGGGAGTTGATGGAGAGAGGGTGGACTTCGGTGGAAGATATAACACGAAAATGGGGAGAGGAGCTGGGGGGCATTGTGCAGGCTGACTATGGAGTGAGGTCCTGTGAAGTGTAAACGCACCCTCCTCATGTGCGAGACTGAGTCTCATCCAGTTCAAGGTGGCGGACAGGGTACGCATGATGTCAAAGATGAGTCGTGTCTTTCCAGGAGTGGAGGATAGATGTGGGTCGGTGCGCAAGGGAACCAGTAACTTATGTCCACATGTTTTGGGCATGCCTGAAGTTGGAGGAGTTTTTAGAGGCCTCAGGGGGAATTATGTCGAAAGGGGTTGTGGTGATATGCACATCGGCATATCTATGTATAACTGTACATAATTACACCAATGTATATATCTGTACATATATCAGTACCAGTGTATATAGCTTCTGATCAATGCATGTAGTGACAGTCATGACCTCCTGCCAGTAGGTGGAACCAGACACCCATAGAGACATATATATACCAGGGGATGGATGAGTCAGAGGCACTTGGTAGAAGGTTGGACAATGGGACAGTCGCATCTCACCTTAGCTCCACAGGAACAGAGACATAATTATTTGTACGTAGAATTGCATGGTTACCTTCCTGCGTGTCAAGAATAAATACTTATAACAACCACACCATCATGTTTTATGCGTGACTTCATGATCAGGGAGCCATAGAACACAACAGGAGTGAAGGTGTCCCGAGCCCATGGATGGCAATATTTAGAGTTTTGGATGATCCGGTATTACAGGTGGGAAGAGAGGCTGACGTTTTGGCCTTTGCCTCCCTGATAGCCCAGAGGCAGATACTGTTAGGATGGGGGGACTTGGAGCCGCCTAAAGCATCAATTTGACTGAGTAGCTTGGCAGAGTTTCTGTACCTGAGAAATAATGTTTGCTGTCAGAGGTGCAGATATGGGTTGTTCTTGAGATGGAAGTTGTTCATCGACGTCTTCAAAGAGTAGTTGAACATCAGCAGTGGGGAGGAAAGGGGGATGTAGGGGGAAGGGTTGTTCTTTTGCAGGGCGAGCTTTTGTTATTATTGTTAGAAAACGGAGCAGAGGGAATAGGCTGGGACAGAAGGGTTGGGATATCTGGAGTGTGGTTTGGGAAGGTTGTTTTCTGATGTTATGTCTCTTTTCTTTCTGTATGTAATTGAAAATGCCTCTAATAAAAATAGTTTTTAAAAGGTCTTTGCTTAATGTAGGGCTTGCTGTCTGCATTTTTCCGATGAACATCTGCTGCCTTCCTTTTTGGACAACGTCCAACACATTCCCCATCATTGAATTGGTTCTTGTATATCTTGGAACTTGAGATGAAGACAGAACTGCATTATCCACGTGCAGGAAATACAGAATATTGTCAAAATATTCTTCAGGTTTATCCTTGACTTGTAATGGCAATCGTGACAGAGCATCAGCATGTTGATATGACTTGCGATATTGGATATCATGAGTGTGTGCCGACAACATCAAAGACCATCTTCGTAATCTACTAGCTGCTAAAGAAGGTATAACATTATATGGCCCAAAGATTGTAGTAAAGGGTCGATGGTCCATCAAAGGAGTGAAATGACGTCCATTACCCCAATAATGGTGCTCAATGCTTTTTCTATGCGGCGCCAGTCGGGGGCCATTGAAAGAGGCCCCAACGGCGATTCACCGAGTTCAGCTGGCCGAGTTCCCGACAGCATGGTTCTCTCATGGTTAAACCCGGTGGGACCTCTGAGTGGCAGCCGCGGACTGAGTCTGCGGCCACCCTGTTTGGGGGACGGGGGGGGGGGTGGGGATCATTCACGGGGGGGGGGGCCTCCAGGATGACCAGGCTACCGATCAGGGGCCACCGATCCATGGGCGCATGCGATCGGTGGGGGGGGGGGGGGATAATCTTCTTGGTGCTGGTCCGCGGTGTGGGTCGGCCATGTTTCATGGGGTGGCCAATGCAGGCCGCCATCATGTGCAGACCCCCGACCGGAAGAGCAGCGCCCAATATTGGCAGCTGGCGCTGCAAGGACTACTCCGGGGCCCTGCTAGTCCCTTGCAACTCCGAGAATCACCCTGGACTTTCTCCAAGTAAGTCCAGAGTGATCCGCGTGCATTTTTTCATGGCTGGGATGTCTTCTGGTTCCTGTTTTTCAGTCGTTCAGCTTTCGGTTTGATACTTCTTCCTTCTTGGTTTGAGATGGTTTTCTTGGTTTGAGATGGTTTTCTTGGTTTGAGATAGTTTTCTCTGGCAAGGTTGTTTATCTTCTCTGGAGACACAGCATCATTCCAGGTGGACAGCAAAGAGTGTGCAAGGCACTCACTGCTTTCAGAAAAATACAGCAGTTCTTTCACTTCAGCAAGCAGGAGCGAGAGAGGGTGTTCCTTTCACTTCAAAGGTCGAAACGCTTTTGCCCAGTTCTCTTAGAAAGCACCTTGCAGGAACCAATCACTGACTATTGTCAGGCAGAACACGATCCCTGGCCAACCCACCGGTTGCCGGTTAACCACTGGATCTGAGTTCCTAAGTGCCACTCAGTGCCAAGGAGTCTGGCTTCTCCACTGCAAAACATAAAATCTGGAACACAGCTGTCAAGCAGGCTACTTCAACCTTGAATCGTAACCTTCTTGAAGTCACTGTGAATTGTAAAATGCTTTCACCTTATTCTGACTAAGGCAGTGGAACCAAAACCTTTCTATCATCAATAATGGTCCAGGAGAGAAATGTCTCTCTAAGATTTTCATTAATTCGATGTACAGCTTAGCTTCCAGTTTTGTTGAGTAAACTAAATTTTGCCGCAGCACAGAGATTTTATGACCGACTGAGCTGAAAAATGTTGTGACCTTTAGGTCCTCCTGTGTCTGATTTGCTTTGAGATATAATTTGAATCTTTCCTCATATGAGTTCTAAGTCTCAAAACCTTCATCAAATGTGCTCGTTCTCCAACCATTTTGGATCCTCGCTCCTAGGGTCAATACTTCAACCAACTCCCACTCTTACAATTCTTTTGGAAAGTATGTCACAAACAATCCCCTTTTATCACAAGCAATGAGAATTTTTTTCCATTTTGCTAGACTGTAGTCCAATATTTCGGCAAGTAGGCCAGTGCAAAGTTGGCAGACTTCGGAATTCCCATTCCCCACAGCCCAGTTTGCTTCACCACATAGCCACTGTAGACCAAACCCTAGTCATTTTACTGGCAAGTAGGTTTTTCCCAAAATGTCGGTCTTTATTCACAGCCGCAGTGGAAAGTTATTTTGAGCCTTCAGCATCGGCGGCAGTTCTTCCTTTGTTTCAATGCCATCTCCACTGTTCAGTTGCCAAATTTCTTCTTCCAGCAAATTTTTTGCCTCAATCCTCATCGCCAGTTTTTTCTTCTGTTATATTTCTTTGTTTGCCACAAAGAGAAAGGGTGTGGAGGTGCCCACACTCTGGATTCTTTCAAACATGAGGAGAGGCTTATTAGGGGCATTACTCATACAATCGATTGGTTTAACCAGGTCGGTGAAGCCTTGAGGAGGAGTTTATAGAATGTAAATTCTATGAAAAGCTATGAAAAGCTGTATCTACAAGTTTCCTAGAACAGTATGCAATGGGACCTACGAGGGAACAAGCAATCCTAGATAAAAGCAAATTACTGCGGATGCTGGAATCTGAAACGAAAGGGAAAATGCTGGAAAATCTCAGCAAGTCTTGCAGCTTTGAAAACAGCTTTGACAAAGAGTCATCGGACTCGAAACGTTAGCTCTTTTCTCTCCCTACAGTTGCTGCCAGACTTGCTGAGATTTTCCAGCATTTTCCCTTTCGTAAGCAATCCTAGATCTGGTCCTGTGTAATTAGACAGGATTGATTAATGATCTCATAGTTAGGGATCTTCTCGGAAGGAGTGATCACAATATGATGGAATTTGAAATACAGATGGAGGGTGAGAAGGTAAAATCAAACATGAGTGTTTTGTGCTTAAACAAATGAGATTACAATGGGATAAAAGAAGAGCTGGCTAAGGTAGACTGGGAGCAAAGACTTTATGGTGAAACAGTTGAGGAACAGTGGAGAACCTTCCAAGCAATTTTTCACAAGGCTCAGCAAATGTTCATACCAACAAAAAGGAAGGACGGTAGAAAGAGGGAAAATCGACCTTGGATATCTAAGGAAATAAGGGAAGAGTATCAAAATTGAAGGAAAGAGCATTCAAACTGGCAAAGGTTAGTGGGAGACTACAGGATTGAGAAATCTTTAGGGGGCAACAAAAAGCTACTAAAAAAACTATAAAGAAGAGTAAGATAGATTATGAGAGTAAACTTGCTCAGAACATAAAAACATATAGCAACGTCCTCACCTGCACGTCCTCCCCGTGTCTGCGTGGGTTTCCTCCGGGTGCTCCGGTTTCCTCCCACAGTCCAAAGATGTGCAGGTTAGGTGGATTGGCCATGCTAAATTGCCCGTAGTGTCCTAAAAAGTAAGGTTAAGGGGGGGGTTGTTGGGTTACGGGTATAGGGTGGATACGTGGGTTTGAGTAGGGTGATCATTGCTCGGCACAACATCAAGGGCTGAAGGGCCTGTTCTGTGCTGTACTGTTCTAAAAAAATTCTAAACATTTCTACAAATATATAAAACAAAAAAGAGTGGCTAAGGTAAATATTGGTCATTTAGAGGTTGAGAAGGGAGATTTAATAATGGCAGATGAGGAAATGGCTGAGGAACACCTGCCAGTGACTGAAGGAAATGAGGCTATGACAGGTGAGGTCCGTGAGACGATTGTTATCAGTAAGGAGGTAGTGATGGACAAGCTAATGGGGCTAAAGGTAGACAAGTCTCCTGGCCCTGATGGAATGCATCCCAGCGTACTAAAAGAGATGGCTAGGGAAATTGCAAATGCACTGGTGATAATTTATAAAAATTCATGAGACTCTGGGGTGGTCCTGGCGGATTGGTAATTAGCAAAAGTGACACCACTGTTTAAAAAAGGAGGCAGGCAGAAAGCGGGTAATTATAGGCTAGTTAGCTTAACTTCGGTAGTAGGGAAGATGCTGGAATCTGATGCTGAAATAGCGAGGCATCTGGATGGAAATTGTCCCATTGGACAGACGCTGCATGGATTCACAAAGGGCAGGTCGTGCCTACCTAATTTCATGGAATTTTTTGAGGAAATTACCAGTGCGGTAGATAATGGGGAGCCAATGGACGTGCTATATTTGGATTTACAGAAAGCTTTTGACAAGGTGCTACACAAAAGGCTGCTGCATAAGATAAAGATGCATGGCGTTAAGGGTAAAGTAGTAGCATGGATAGAGAATTGATTAATTAATAGAAAGCAAAGAGTGGGGATTAATGGGTGTTTCTCTGGCTGGCAATCAGTAGCTAGTGATGTCTCTCAGGGATCAGTGTTGGGCCCACAATTGTTCACAATTTACATCAATGATTTGGAGTTGGGTACCAAGTGCAATGTGTCCAAGTTTGCAGATGACACTGAGGTGAGTGGTAAAGCAAAAAGTGTAGAGGATACTGCAAGTCTGCAGAGGGATTTGGATAGTTTAAGTGAATGGTCTAGGGTCTGGTAGATGGGATACAATGTTGAAAAATGTGAGGTTATCCATTTTGGTAAGAATAACAGCAAAAGGGACTATTATTTAAATGATAAAATATTAAAACATGCTGCTGATAGAAACATATAAAATTATGAAGGGAATAGAGAGGTTTTTATGCGAGCAGGTTGTTTCCACTGGCAGGTAAAAGCAGAACTAGGGGACATTGCCTCAAAATAAGGGGAAGTAGATTTAGGACTGTGTTTAGAAGGAACATCTTCACCCAAAGAGTTGTGAATCTATGGAATTCCCTGCCCAGTGAAGCAGTTGAGGCTCCTTCATTATATGTTTTCAAGGTAAAGATAGATAGTTTTTTGAAGAATAAAGGAATAAAGATGTTCGGGCAGGAAAGTGGTGCTGAGTCCACAAACGATCAGCCATGATCTCATTGAATGGTGGAGCAGGCTCGAAGGGCCAGATGGCCTACTCCTGCTCCTAGTTCTTATGTTATTATGTTCTTGCAATCTAAGATGGAGAACTGAAAAGCCTGCGCAAACACTCTGCTGACATCATGACACATCACGTGACGCTTTTCTCTGATACATATCGACCAAGACTTCACGCCCTGATCTCCAGCCTTCACTTGTTGCACCTGATAGAGAAGTAACCAAAGTCTCAGTCCACTGATTTGTAGTCGATCTGAAATCACTGCAATCGTGCACTATTCCTTACATGGTGTACCTTTTTCTGTTAAGATGAATGAAGAAAAATAGAAGTAAAATGTTGACTAGACCAGCAGTAAATTAAAGACATGCAAAACAATGAAATTTAGAAGACTGCTCAAAACAGAAGACTGCTCAAAACAATGAAATTTCGAAGACTGCTGCTAAATCATCACTGATGACAATGCATCCTTGTTTCCTATTAAGATAATTCTATTATGTGCTAAATTTCAATCAGTGTAAGTTGTAGCATTGCCACATTCCTGTATCATGTAACTAATTTTCCTAACAATTCTTCTCAATCCTCCTGAGATACCTTAATACCCACAAGCTGTTCCAGACACAGCGATGCACAGTGCTCCTAATTTTAACCCTTAGATTTCTGATAGGTACTGAAAACAGTCTCATACTACCTTCTGCGCTGCAGGGAAGGATTCTCTGTGAAATCTTGATTTTTCTCACATATATTTGTAGAAACTGGCTAGTTTGAAATATTTAATTTGTAAAAGCTTTACAGTGGAATTCTCCGTCGGTGAGGTCCTCCAGTCCGCCGGCAGCGCGCACACATCCATAGGTTTCCCGACGGCATGGAGTGACCATAATGGGAAATCCCATTGGCCGGCTGTGGGACCGGAGAACCCCACCCTTAATCTGTATTGTGCAAAGCTTCAAATAATGTGTCCTGTTAAATTGAGTTGATAAAGTAAATAAAGTAACAAATTATTCAATGAAGTGTTCATATTCCATGATTGTAAAGAGTAATTAATAACTTATTTTTTTAATAGCTTTGCGATTGACATCCAACATTGTGAATTATTACAATGCATTTCTATAATAAAATGGAATTAACCCCTACATTTTAATGGTTAACACGCTTAATAGAATACCAGTTGTTTGATGGCAATGGCAACATACCTTGTTGTAGGTTCAAGTCTTACTTCAGAGATATGGGTGGAATTCTCCGACCCCCGGCCAGGTCGGAGAATCGCCGAGGGTCGGCGTGAATTGTGCCACCCGCCTCGGAGAATGGCGGAGACCGGCGCAATGCTATGGACCCCGAGGCTGCCCATATTCTCCCGGCCGGATGGGCCGAAGTCCCGTTGACATAACCATGGGTCACGCCGGCGTAAATTAAACCATCTTATATAACGGCGTCAACCAGTGCTGATGGTTGACACCGGACAGCGCAGAGGTATGTGAAGGCGTGGGGTGGCCGCAGGAGAAGTGACGGTGTGGCCGCAGTCTATGTTGGGGGGGGGGGGGGGTGAGAGGGGAGCTGGAGGGGTGGATCGGGAGGCGGGGGGGATGAGGGGGGGTTGAGAGGGGAGCTGGAGGGGTGGAACGGGAGGTGGGGGGTGGAGAGGGGTGGAGGGGGGAGAGGGCGAGTGCCGGGGAAGGGGGAGGGGGGAGGGGGAAGAGGGTGTGCCAGGAAGGGGGGAGAGGGCGAGTGCCGGGGAGGGGAGGGGAGTGCTGGGGAGGGGGGAGAGGGCGAGTGCCGGGGAGAGGGGGCGAGTGCCGGGGAGGGGGGGGCGAGTGCCGGGGAGGGTGAAGAGGGTGTGCTGGGGAGGGGGGAGAGGGCGAGGGCCGGGGAGGGGAGGAGAGTGTAGGGGAGGGGGGAGAGGGCTAGTGCCGGGGAGAGGGCAAGTGCTGGGGAGGGGGGACGAATGCCGGGGAGAGTGCGAGTGCCGGGGAGAAGGGGCAAGTGCCGGGGAGAGGGGAAATGGTGAGTGCGGGTAGAGGGTGAGTGCCGGGGAGAGGTGCGAGTGCCGGGAGGGGGGAGAGGGCGTGCCGGAGAGGGGGAAGAGGGGGAGTGCTGGGGAGGGGAGGGCAAGTGCCGGGGAGGGGGGGGGTGAGTGCCGGGGAGGGGGGGACGAGTGCCGGGGAGGGGGGGACAAGTGCCGGGAGGGGGCGAGTGCCAGGAAGGGGGGAGAGTGCCGGGGAGGGGGGAGAGGGCGAGTGCCGGAGAGAGGGTGAGTGCAGGGGAGAGGGGGCGAGTGCCGGGGAGGGGGGAGAGGGTGAGTGCCGGGGTAAGGGCGAGTACAGAGGAGGGGAGACGAGTGCCGGGAGCGGGCGAGTGCCAGGGAGGAGGAAGAGTGCCGGGGAGGGGGGAGCGGGTGCCGGGGAGGGGGGAGAGTTCCGGGGAGGGGGGAGAGGTCGAGTTCCGGGGAGAGAGGGTGAGTACAGGGGAGGGGGTACGAGTGCCGGGAGGGGGCGAGTGCCAGGGAGGGGGGAGAGTGCCGGGGAGGGGGGAGCGAGTGCCGGGGAGGGGGGAGCGAGTGCCGGGGAGGGGGGAAGAGATCCGGGGAGGGGGGAGAGGGCGAGTGCCGTGGAGAGGGGGCGAGTGCTGGTGAGGGGGGAGAGGGCGATTGCTATGGAGGGGGCGAGTGCGAGTGCAGGGGAGAGGGGAGAGGGGGAGTGCCAGGGAGGGGTGGTGAGTGCCAGGGATGGGGGAGAGGGTGAGTGCCGGGGAGAGGGCGAGTGCAGGGGAGAGGGGAGAGGGCGAGTGCCGGGGAGAAGGAGCGAGTGCTGGGGAGGGGAGAGAGGGCGAGTGCTATGGAGGGGGCGAGTGCGAGTGCAGGGGTGAGGGGAGAGGGTGAGTGCCGGGGAGGGGGGTGAGTGCCAGGGAGGGGGGAGAGGGTGAGTGCCGGGGAGAGGGCGAGTGCAGGGGAGAGGGGGAGAGGGCGAGTGCCGGGGAGAAGGAGCGAGTGCCGGGGAGGGGAGAGAGGGCGAGTGCTATGGAGGGGGCGAGTGCGAGTGCAGGGGTGAGGGGAGAGGGTGAGTGCCGGGGAGGGGGGTGAGTGCCAGGGAGGGGGGAGAGGGTGAGTGCCGGGGAGAGGGCGAGTGCAGGGGAGAGGGGGAGAGGGTGAGTGCTGGGGGGGAGGGGGGCGAGTGCCGGTGAGAGGGCGAGTGCCGGGGGGGGGGGGGGGGGGGGGGGAGTGCTGGGGAGAGAGGAGAGGGCGAGTGCGGGGAGAGGGCGAGTGCCGGGGAGAAGGCGAGTGCCGGGGGGGGGTGAGTGCCAGGGAGTGGGGGTGAGTGCCAGGGAGGGGGGAGAGGGCGAGTGCCGTGGAGAAGGGGCGAGTGCCGGGGAGGGGGGAGAGGGCGAGTGCTATGGAGGGGGCGAGTGCGAGTGCAGGGGAGAGGAGAGAGGGTGAGTGCCGGGGAGGGGGGTGAGTGCCAGGGAGGGGGAAGATGTTGAGTGCCGGGGAGAGGGGAGAGGGCGAGTGCCGGGGAGAGGGGGAGAGGGGGAGAGGGTGAGTGCTGGGGGGGGGGGTGGGGGGTGGGGGGGGGGCGAGTGCAGGGGAGAGGGGGGGAGGGGGGAGTGCCGGGGAGAGGGGAGAGGGTGAGTGCCGGGGAGAAGGCGAGTGCCGGGGGGGGGGGGGGGGGGGGGGAGCGAGTGCCAGGGAGGGGGGGTGAGTGCCAGGGAGGGGGCAGAGGGGGCGAGTGCCGTGGAGGGGGAGAGGGCGAGTGCTATGGAGGGGGTGAGTGCGAGTGCAGGGGAGAGGGGAGAGGGTGAGTGCCGGGGAGGGGGGTGAGTGCCAGGGAGGGGGGAGAGGGTGAGTGCCGGGGAGAGGGTGAGTGCTGGGGGGGGCGGGGAGGGCGAGTGCAGGGGAGAGGGGGAGAGGGGGAGAGGGTGAGTGCTGGGGGGGGGGGGGCGAGTGCAGGGGAGAGGGGGAGGGGGAGTGCCGGGGAGAGGGGAGAGGGTGAGTGCCGGGGAGAAAGCGAGTGCCGGGGGAGGGGGGAGGGAGCGAGTGCCAGGGAGGGGGGGTGAGTGCGAGGGAGGGGGGAGAGGGGGCGAGTGCCGTGGAGGGGGAGAGGGCGAGTGCTATGGAGGGGGCGAGTGCGAGTGCAGGGGAGAGGGGAGAGGGTGAGTGCCGGGGAGGGGGGTGAGTGCCAGGGAGGGGGGAGAGGGTGAGTGCCGGGGAGAGGGGAGAGGGCGAGTGCCAGGGAGAGGGGGAGAGGGTGAGTGCTGGGGGGGGGGGGGGTGCGAGTGCCAGGGTGGGGGGAGAGGGCGAGTGCTATGGACGGGGTCAGTGCCGGGGAGGGGGAGGGGGGAGAGGGCGAATGTCGGGGAGATGGCGAGTGCTGGGGAGGGACAGCAAGTGCCAGGGTGAGGGGAGAGGACTTGGGAGGTCGTCCGCCTGGCCAGGTGCCAGCCTCCAACAGTCGGGCCCATGCAGTCCATGGCACCTGACTGCGGGGGTGGTGGGGGGTTGGGGGGGGGGGGTTGCTGGGGGGGGGGGGGGGGGGTTGGTGTGGGGGGGGGGGGTTGGTACGGGCAATTATGACATGTCGTCGTTCCCCCCACCCCACCCCCAACCCCTGCAGGCCGTTATGTTCGCTGATCAGCCAGCGATGTTGGCCATCGTGGTGGCAGCCGCACTTCTACATGTTGCCCTGGGAGAGGAGGAAGAGGAGGAGCGTACCAGGGAGGCAGCGCAGGCTGCCGCAGAGGAGCATGCCCCAGAGGGGCAGGTGGCAGCCACCCAGGCTGGAGGGCTGCCCGCCCGACAGGACGAGGAGGAGGAGGAGGAGGTGATTGCGCCACGGCGACGGAGATGCCCGAGGAGGCCCCGTGTGTACCGGCCCCACTCGTCATACCAGGACCTCACAGACCGGGCATGCAGGAGGAGACTCTGCATGAGCCAGGAAACCATGGCACACATCTGCCACCTGGTGGCACACCTGGCACCGCGTGGCACTGGGGGAGGACACCCTCTCCCCGTGTCCGTCAAGGTTATGGTGGCCCTGAACTTTTATGCCACGGGGTCATTCTAGGCACCGGGTGGGGACCTGTTCGGCATGTCGCAGGCATCGGTGCACCGATGCATCCGGGCAGTGACAGACGCCCTTTGTGCCATTGCAGACCGCTACATCCAGTTCTCTATGGACCGGGCCAGCCAGGATGCCCGGGCCGTGGGCTTCGCTGTTGTGGCCGGGTTTCCCATGGTCCAGGGCGCGATTGATGAGATGCATGTCGCCATGTGGCCACCTGCAGACAACAGGGCCGTGTTCACCAATAGGAAGGGGGCATATTCCATGAACATATAGGTGGTCTACCACCACCGCATGATGATCCTGCACGTTTGCATCCGGTACCCGGGAAGTGTACATGACTCATACGTATTGGCGTAGTTTTACATCCCCGGCATGTTCGAGGGATGCCAACCCCGGCTGAGTGGATGGTTGCTGGGCGACAGGTTTACCCGTTGCGGTCATGGCTGATGACGCCTATACGGAGGCCACAGACTGACGCGGAGAACAGCTACAACGATGCCCATGCAGCGACCACGGGTGTGATAGAGAGGTGCTTTGGCTGCTAAAAATGCGTTTCAGGTGCCTGGACCACTCTGGAGGGGCTCTCCAATACCCGCCAGATAGAGTCGGCCGCATCATTGTGGTGTGCTGCGTCCTGGACAACATAGCCCAGCAGAGGGGCGATGTGCCGCAGGCAGAGGAGTGGGATTGGAGGAGCAGCAGGACGAGGTGCAGTCCTCCCCAGATAAGGAGAATGGGGGCAATGGTCAGGACAGACGGGCTGGACATGGGCGAGTGGCTGCCCACCATTACCGGCTGGGCCAGTGGGCACGGGACAGGCTGATAGCCGCCCGGTTCACTGACTGGGGGGGTGTGGGAATCGCCGAGTATGGGCACAGACCGCACACCACGGCACCAGCCGACCACCCTCGCCCCCTCCCCCCACCCACCCATCAACCATACCCACCCCACCCGCATGCACACCACCCTTCCATTTCACATCCACCTGCGGCACAACGTGCCGGGCTCACACGGTTGCCGGTGGAAGCATGTCTATTGCAGGCCATGGAGGATGATGACGACCCGCTCTGTGATGAGCTCCTTGCTCTTCATCGTTGGACAATGTCTGACCCATGGCCACAGGACCACCATCCATCCGGACCATCCCTGCATACGGCTGTGACACTGCAGCGCACGGTCCCGTCCTCTGCCCAGGGGGATGGCGATGGCGATCTGGGGGGAGGGGGGGGGCACACTCACCTGGGGCCGAGGTAATACCACCCCTCACACACACACTGGCGCTCACCTCACACCACACCCCGCACGCTTCGGATAGAGCACAAAGGCAGATTAGTATGTGTGAAAGTGATTTTAATGCCAAACAGTCCATATACGTGCCCCCGCCCCTATAACTCGTCTATGCCCTGCACCCGTGCCAACTTACTCAGTGTCTAATTGTTTGGCCTTACGGGCCCTTTGACTACGTCTAGGTTGTTCCCCAGACGGTACAGCAGAACTGGAGGTGGACTCCTGTGATTCCTGCCCTGTGACTCGGGATCCCTTTGGCAGCCATTTCCTGGGGTGGCCCGGCCTAGATGGGCCAGGCTGCGGCTCGGCCGACTGGGATGGCGAGCTGCCAGCCTGTCCTGCCCATTGCCCACCAGATGCACCTTGGACAGAAGTTTGGGGTGGGGGGGGAGTCCGAGGTGCCGCGGTGTTCCGGGGCCTCCCCTACAGAGGGTCCCAGGTTGGGCCCCAGCACCTCCTCCTCCCTCGGGGTGCCCGATGGTCCCTGGGCCTTCACATGGGTCGGGGATGCGAACGGACTGGCCATTCAACGCCCCCCTGACACCTGGCACTGCCAGTCCTGGAGGCCCGCCCTGGTATCGACAAGGGTCTGCACGTTTGCAGCCATGGAGCTCAGGGAGTTGGCCATCCCTGTCTGTGTCTGGGCGACGCCGGTCAGCACATGGGCAATGGTGCCAATGCCCTCAGTGATGGCCTGCTGAGACTGGGCCACTGCCTGCTGAGACTGGGCCATGGCCTGCTGAGACAGGGCCATGGCGTTGAGCGCCTCTGCCATCTGCCGCTGGCTCTAGCTCATGGCTTCCTGTGAGAGGGCAACCATGTCCTGGGCCACAGACACCTCATGCACGGAAAGCCTCAGGCCTTGCATACAGCTCCTCATGTCTGACACCGTCGCACCCATTGCCTCCACCGCGGACACCTGGGTTGCACGCATGACCGGCACCACTCCCAGCTCCTGGACACGGGTGCACTCCTCCACCTGCGTCTGCAGCCGCTGCAAGCCGGCCGTCACCCCTTTCGATTGTCCCTGGGTCCGTGACTGCATCGGGTCTATGGGTGGGTGTGGTAACTCCAGGAACCCGGGACCCGTCTGGGCGGCAGATGTTTGCTTGTGCCGGGATGCCCTCCGACCTCCTGGCCCCTCTGCTGCTCCTACCTCCACCTGCTGTACCGGTACGGCTGTGTTGTTCGCACCAGTGAGTGTACCAGAGGCCTCATCGCTAAAGTGCCCAACCGAGGTGAGTGTTTCTGCGATGGTGGAGGGTGTTGGAGATAGCAGTGACGTTGTGTCGTGAGCATCGTCCGACCCAGAAACCATGGTCCCCTGGGGTGGCGGTTCGTGTCCACCCGTCCGCTGTGTGTCACTGTCCTGTCATTCGCTGTCATGTGTGTCGGTGTCCTGGGTAGGGGTGTCCTGGGTAGGGGTATCCTGGGTAGGGGTATCCTGGGTAGGGTTGTCATAGATCATAGAATTTACAGTGCAGAAGGAGGCCATTTGGCTATCGAGTCCGCACCGGCTCTTGGAAGGAGCACCCTACCCAAGCCCACACCACCCTATCCCCATAACCCAGTAACCCTACTCAACCAATACTAAGGGCAATTATGGACACTAAGGGCAATTTAGCATGGCCAATCCACCTAACCTGCACATCTTTGGACTGTGGGAGGAAACCGGAGCACCCGGAGAAAACCCACGCACACATGGGAAGAACGTGCAAACTCTGCACAGACAGTGACCCTGCCGGGAATCGAACCTGGGACCCTGGAGCTGTGAAGCAATTGTGTTAACCACTATACTACCATGCCCTCCTGGGTAGTGGTGTCCTGGGTAGGGCTGTCTTGGGTAGTGGTGTCCTGGGTATTGGTGTTGTCATGTGAGAGTGCCTTTACGAAATGGATGTTTAAGCAATGTACCTTTAAGAAATGAAGTGATGGGGCAGTACGGTGGCCTAGTGGTTAGCACAACCGCCTCACGGCGCTGAGGTCCCAGTTTCGATCCCGGCTCTGGGTCACTGTCCGTGTGGAGTTTGCACAGTCTCCCCGTGTCTGCGTAGGTTTCGCCCCCACAACCCAAAAATGTTCAGAGTAGGTGGATTGGCCACACTAAATTGCCCCTTAATTGGAAAAAATAATTGGGTAATCCAAATTTATAAAAAAAAAGAAAAAAAAAAGAAATGCAGTGATGTCAGAGTGTGGGTGGAGCTGGGCTTTAGCTTTAGTTTCAGTTTGAAGAGAAAGCTGAGAGTGTCTGGGTGTTTTGCAAAGAGCTTCAGGAAGAAGAGAGCGGGTATGTGGATGTCTGCAAATCCAAAGACTATAAATATATTGAATGTAACCTCATGTCTGTTGTTACAGGCAAAGTCTTTTGGATGTTTGAAGGAACATTTTGAGGGATTGTTTAGTGTTGTATTATTTTCGGGGTTATCTTTGAAGTAAGGGGTGTTAAGTGTTAAAAGGTTAAGTTGAGTTCATGGAATAAACATTGTTTTGTGTTAAAAACCACGTATCCATAATTGTAAAACCACACATGGGGAACAAGCTGTGTGCTTCAAAAGCAACAATCCATTAAAGGGGGAGGTTGGTTGAACTCCATGATACATTTTGGGGTTCTGAAAATGCCTCTCCAATAACAGTGTCCTGGGTAGGGGTGTCCTGGCCCGGCTGCGACGTGGGCTTGTGGCTGCCCCCCTCGTCGCTGGGTGTCACACGCCTGCGTCGCCGTACTTGCACGAGACAGGGGCGTCGTTTCCGTGTTGCTCTGGGCCTGTCCCTGTCTCGTGGTTGCCCTGGGGCATCGTGTGGGCGTGGCATGCCTGAGGGGCCGGGCCTGTCCCTGTCTCGCGGCCGCTCTGGGGTGTCCTGCGGGCGGTCGGCATCCATGGGGAAGGGTGCCTCGATGTTTGGTCTTGCAATACACAATACAGCATACATGGTTAGACACCCAGGTGGTGATCGAGGGGCATGGGGGATATGGGGTAGGTGGGGATATGGGCGAAGGGAGATATGGGGGGAATGGGGACAGACCGTGGGGGTCTCACTTGGTGGTGCGCCCCCGACATCTGCTTCGGGAACCTCCCGGACCTCGGCTCTGCCTGCCAGTTCCAGGACCCTCTCCTCATGAATGGTGAATGGTCTCTCATCAGCTGGGCCCCCTCCGGTCCTCTCACGCTCCCTGTTGTTGTGTGCCCGCTTCTCCTGTGGTGGGGCGGGCGGGTGGGTGGCAGAGTTAAAGGGCAACAGTGTTAGGCAGGGATATACATGCAGGCCAGCGGTTGTGCGTATATTGGCATAGGTACGCAGCACATTAGGGTTAGGGTTAGGCATAGGGTTGGTTGCACCTGGGGGTGTGCCGCACATCGCGCGGGGGGTGGGGGGGGTACTCACCCTGGGTGCCCTGACGAGGTCAATCACCTTCTTGTGGCAGTGTGCACCTGTACTTGGTGTTACAGCCACAGCGCTGACGGCCTCTGCCACCTCCCTCCACAGGCGGCGGCGGAGGCTTGGGGCAACCCTGCGGCCATGTCTGAGGTGCAGGGCCTCCCTCCTCTGCTCTACTGCGCGGCGGTGGCCATCTTGTCGGTTCTCTGGGGGGGAGGGAGCGGCGTTTTTTGTGCTGTGACGCCGCCTGGCGTCAATGACACCGTGCGTCCATGGCGGGTGGCGTCGTCGCGAATGGTGTCACGCCGCTACTAGCCCATTCCAGGCCGGAGAATTTGCGCCATTTGGGGGGACCCTACGCCAGCCGTGCTGTTTTTGGTGCCGGGTCCTGGCCATCGCACCGATTAACGGAGAATCTCGCCCATGATCTTCTTGTGTTCTCTTGCAGAATGCAGGTCTGATCCACAATACCATGATCTCCGCCATGGGTATGGCAAGGAGGCAGGTCCTGAATCGCTCCTAGCCAGAATGGAGATCGAGGGCTAGATTCTCCTTTCCTGAGCCGCGTGTTTCACCAGTCACTGGTGGCTGGAGTTTCAACTCTCGCCACTTGCCAATGGGATTTCCCCTTCAAGCAACCTCACACTGCCGGGAAACCCATTGGCAGAGTTACGCTGCCGGCAGGAAAAGATAATCCCAATGGCTGGAGAATGCCAGCCGAAATCTCATTCCGTTGACAGCAGTCTGATCCACATCAGCCATCCATCCAATGTTCAAGGTGGTTCAGATGGTGGGCTGCTTTAACATGGAAGGTGTTGAGCATCTTGGTGTTGTTGGAATACTCTCCAGGCAAGTAGAGAATATTCCATCCCTAGCTTGTGCCATATAGATGGTGAGCAGGCTTTGGATAGTCAGGAGGTGAGTTACTTGCCGTAGAACACCAATGTCTGGTTTACTTTTTGAGCCACAATATTTATATGGCAAGTTCAACTGAGTGGTTGAGTCCCAGTATGAAAGGAAAAGAAAATCACTTATTGTCACAAGTAGGCCTGTTCAGGGAGACTGGTTGGGGAATTGAACCCGCGCTGCTGGCCTTATTCTGCATTGCAGGCCAGCTATTTAGCCCACTGTGCTAAACCAGCCCCAGGTATGTTGATGGTATGGGAATTCCATCCAGAATAAAGCAGCCCATCATCTGCACCCCATCATTGCCCTTGAATATTCACTCCCTCCACCACCGAGTGGTAGCAGGATATACAAGATGCACTTCCCAGAGTCACACACCATCCTGAATGGAATAATATCATCGCTCCTTCATTGCCGCTGGATCAAAACCTGAAATTCTTTTCCTAACAGCACTGTGGTGTGCACCTATGCCACATGAACTGCAGTGGTCAAGAAGGCAACTGGTCATCTTTAAAAGGGCAATAGGGATGGAAAATAAATGTGGACATCGTCCCATGAACAAATTCAGCAATGGTAATGCCATTGAACTACAACATAAATTGGTCACATTGGGGGTAATTTTGAGCCTGCACTAACCATGTGCGGGATCGGCGACGCGGTCGGAATATCAGGAGAGAATCGCATTTCCCAAATTTCCACCCCACGACGTAATGAGGTTCACACTCACAAAGGGCAGGAGCTTCAATTAAATATCATTAACGGTCTCCCTCACCTCATAATTCCCCATCATTAAATATTCATACCTCGCCGACATGATATTTACAACAGCTTTGGCCAAATGAGTATCAGTTGAGGGGATCCCTCCCGGGTACAGAGGTAAGTAAAGCCACCGGGGAGGGGAGCGTGGGCAGGGTGGGGGGGCGGTGACAGGGTGTCACGCTCGTGCAGTGCCTGAGAACAGCTTGGGGCTGCCGGGTTAGCAGCTGTGTCCTTCAGGACTTGGACAGCTCGGCCAATACTCGTGCTGCCAAGACACTCTTGGTGATAGACATTGAAGTGACAAGTTTCAAATGGGCCCAAACTGCCCTCTCCAGTGAAACTATGGAATCCCATGATAGTACTTGATCATATGCAGGGGCATTTTCTCTAGTTTCCTGGCCGATCCCTACCCCTTGACCAATATTTTGCTATTGTTGCTGTATGTGATCGCCATGGAAAGTTGACTTAACAAATTACAACAATGACAACGGGAGTGATTCCATACCCGCATTGCGGCCACGCACATCCCACTACTCTGGAAGAATAGCGAGGTAGTCCCTAAATGGGGTTTGCACGGATACCGAATAGAGCGTGATGTTCCCGACCCGCAGCAGGTGGCGCAACCTGGTTCACACCCTCCCTGGGCATTTAAATCAGCTCTGGCCATTCAAAACCAGCGTCATTCAGTTACCAGGATTCTCCCCCTCCGCTGGTGCAGCTGACGGAAATCACAACTGATCTCCATCACTGGAGGCCAGATGTCATGACGACAACACGGGGCCCGGAGGACATTAGAGCCCCCCGGGTGGTCAGGGACATGGCAGAGCAGTGCCCCCTGACATCTTGGTAACTTGTCACTACCAGGGTGCCAGGTTGGTGTTACCAGGGTGCCAAGTGGCACTGCCAAGGACTGGGGCCTGAAAGGGGGCATTTACGTCAAAGGAGGGCATGTATGGGGAGCAAGGAGGGAGATCCTATGAGCCCAATGCCCCAGTGCCAGGGATGCTGGCTGGGGAGATGCTGCAGTCTCACTTTGAGATCGGGGCACCCTTTTAACATGGGGCCCCAATCATTGTGAGGCTGCGCTTGCATCTTCAGTTCCTACACATTGCTTTTCCGGCGCGTTTGACCTGGGCTCCAACAAAATGAGTAAGTGTGGGAGAATTGCAATGTGTATCATGCCGGAACAGCCGGCATGTTTCGCAACAGTTTTCCCACCCGAAATAATGGGCGGGACCTCCACTTCACCGGCAGTGCACTCATGCCCGGGTATTTCCCGACGGTGTAGGAGTGCCCACAATGGGAAAGCACATTGGCCGGCTGCCGGACAGAGAATCCCGCCCAATAATTTTGGTAGAATTCTGCCCAAAATTTCAAAACACTTCATTGTCAGCAAAAGGGTTCAAAGTATTCGGAGGCAATGAAAGGAGCCACGTAAATATACGTTCTCTCCTTAGAATAATCTGCAAATTAATAGTTCGGCCTAGCTGGAGTACTATTTACAAATCTGGGCACCACACTTCAGGGAAGGCCTTGAAGCAGGTGTGGAGTAGGGATTTCAATTGGATGGGGAGTTTGGCAATTTTGCTCCTGATGTTTAAGTGAAGATCTTATCAGAGGTCATCAAAATGACGAGGGTATTGATCAAGCAAGGAGGGAGGACTGCTTGGGTAAGCAGAGGTCACCAAGTTATAACAATTGGTGAAAAAACTAGCAGGAAATAAGGAGATTTTATTGCCCACAGGATCTGAATGCACTGTTGGAAAGAATGATAGAAGCAGATTCCATCGGAACTTCTAAAAGGAAATCAAACATACTCTAAATAAAGTGTTTTTGGCCGGATATGGGGAAAAATTGGTGTGTAAGACTTTACGATGTAACTCTTTCAAAGTGTTGGCACAAGCACGATGATCTCCCACAGCACTGTAAAATTATACATCCCAAAATTAAGTTTCATCAAGGGCTACAGTCTTTAAGCTCCTTGCCATGATCAATACAAGTTGGTTTTGATTGATTAATTTTCAGAACTGCCCGCCATCAAAATTCATGGGTGATTATCGAAAGCTCAGATTTATCAGGCGCAATTGCAAATATCAAAACAGGATTAGAATGAGACTTCAAAGCAGCCTTTACGCACCTGAGCAGAATAATGACTCACCAGCACCTATGAGTCACTTTCCACTTTGCCAGTTCATTATAAAATTACAAACTTTCTTCTCGCTTTCAGTAAACTTTTCAAACATTTACTTATTTCAGTACTGCTGAAAAAAGAGACACGTCAAAGTATTTTGTCTTGCTTTTATCAGGACACTTCACAAGAATACCAGTGTAAGGGGAATAGGACAATTTAACACTGTAGGAGAAGAGAATGCAGATTGATTGGCAAGTGGACTCTGATTGGCAGAGGCACTGCCATGGAGAATGTACCAGTCGATGGTGACTGGCAGATAACTACCAAGCATTGCTTCAAATTTAAACCAGGCTCCTGGGAACAGTTGGGTACAATGTCAGCCAGTTCATGCTTGAAAAACTAAAAAAAAAACGTCAGATGTGATTCTGCGATCGGACACGGACAACATTTGCTAAATAATCCACAGTGTGCTAAAGAATTATGCCAACAACCAATTTAATATTATTGGTTGGGCCCGCAGTGTGATGTTTTTGCCTGCACTGTAGCTATTGTTAAGTATCCCACTGATATTAAATGCGAGAGTATCCCTAAACCCAGAAGGGTAACTTGGAACATTGGTACTCAGTGGTGTATATTTTAAATTTGGTATACTGTGAGAAAAGATGTACAAAAAAGAGAGGAACAATCCGGTCGGTTTGTTATCAAATAATGAAGAATGTTTATTAACTTAAAAGTAAAACACATGATAAGAAGGATTATAATACATTACAACAGTATACTTAATTATACTGACAGCTATACACACACAGTATTCCATGAAATCACCCCTTTGTTACAAACTACCTACATTTCCTGAACTCTGAGACACACCTTATTCACAAATAGAATCCAATATTATATAACTCTATGAGCTAAATCCAGCAGATAGTTACCAAGCACAGGTTATTTGTTCACAGCTGGGAAAACCTCTTCAGGCATAATCTTCTCTTCGATTTTTGGACTTTAATCATTTGCTTTTTAGCAATAACTTGATTTCAGGAGAAACTGTTCTCTGCAGGTAGGTGTGGCTGTGATAGCGGCTTTTACAGTTTCACTCTCTCCAGTTATTGTGCGATGCATATAACGGGCGCGATTCTCCAAAATGGAGACTATGTGTTCACGCCGTTGTGAACACCATCGTGTTTCACGACAGCGCGAAATGGGCGTGGGGACAACCGATTCTGGCCCTCACAGGGGGCCAGTACGCCGCTGGAGCGGTGCCTGCCGCTCCAGCCTTACATCCTGGCGCGGACTGGTGGCAGCGCCAACCCGTGCATGCACAGTGGCAAAGCGCCAACCGATGCATGCGCAGTACTCTCGCAGAACGCTCCGGCCTCGACGCAACATGGCACGGGGGTTCTGGAGCTGGAAGCGCAACAAAATAGGCCCGGGGCGGGGAAGAGGCCGGCCCGCCGACCGGTGAGCCCCGTTCGCGAGGCCCCCCCGGTGAAGGAGTGCTTTTCCCCGTCCCACAGGCCGCCCCCCCCCCCCCCCCACCCCCCCGGACAGAGTTCCCGCCGGCAGCAGCCAGGGGTGAACGGTGCCGGTGGGACTCTGCCGTTTTTGCGTGGCTGTTCGGCCCGTCCTGGCTGTGAATCGGCGGCCCGCGACTCGCGCCATGCCAAACACACCAGCGCAAATGGCGCCGAGTCTCCGCACCTTGAAGAATTGCGCGCCAGCGTCGGGGCGGCGTGGCATGGTTGTGCCAATTCTCTGGCCCAGCGCGATGCTCGGAGAATGGGGGGCCATCATTCTTTCCCTTTGATGTTAACCACCTTGTAGATTTGGCTTTTAGCATGTAAGTGCCAATTTCAGTCTCTTCGTCTACACCCCATTGTTTTCCCCTCGTTACATAGGTAAATATTTGTTTTTCTATTGGTATGCTAATTCACATATCAAAACCTCTCCAGCCAGCTGCACTCATCAGTTCCCTTTCATCCCCTTTCTTTACTTCATCATAATTCAATATTTTCATCTTAATCTTCCTCAATTCTTAACACCACATATACTACTTTTACCCTGAAAAGTGTGAAGTGATGCATTTTGGGAGGACGAACAAGTCAATGGAATCGACAATAGACGATAGGACACTAGGAAGTGGAAAGGACCAAATGGACCTTGGGGTGAATGTTGCACCTGATTTGTGATTTTTATCAATGACTTGGAGGAGGGGGCTGAAGGGTGGGTCAGTAAATTTGATGATGATACCAAGATTGGTGGAGTAGTGGATGAGGTGGAGGGCTGTTGTAGGCTGCAAAGAGACATTGAGAGGATGCAGAGCTGTGCCAAAAAATGGCAGATGGAGTTTAACCTTGATAAGTGCGAGGTGATTCATTTTGGGAGGACAAATTTGAATGCGGATTAGAGGGTCAACGGCAGGGTTCTGAGGAATGTGGAGGAACAGAGGGATCTTGGGGTTCATTTCCACAGATCTCTTAAGGTTGCAACTCAAGTGGATAGAGCCGTGAAGCACGCCTATGGTGTGTTAGCGTTTATTAACAGGGGGATTGAGTTTAAGAGCTGTGGGGTTATGCTGCAACTGTACAGGACCCTGGTGAGACCACATTTGGAGTATTGTGTGCAGTTCTGGTCACCTCACTATAGGAAGGATGTGGAAGCATTGGAAAGGGTGCAAAGGAGATTTACCAGGATGCTGCCTGGATTGGTGGGTAGGTCTTATGAGGAAAGGTTGAAGGAGCTAGGGCTTTTCTCATTGGAGTGAAGGAGGATGAGAGGCAAATTAATAGAGGTTTATAAGTTGATAAGGGGGATAGATAGAGTGGACGTTCAGAGACAATTTCCTTGGGTGGATGCAGCTGTTACAAGGGTCATAACTATAAGGTTCGGGGTGGGAGATATAGGAGGGATGTCCGAGGTAGGCTCTTTACTCACAGAGTGGTTAGGGTGTGGAATGGACTGCCTGCTGTGATAGTGGAGTCGGCCACTTCAGGAACTTTCAAGCAGTTATTGGATAGGCACATGGAGCACACCAGAATGTCAGGGAGTGGGATAGCTTGATCTTGGTTTTCGGACAAAGTTTGGCACAACATCGAGGACCGAAGGGCCTGTTCTGTGCTGTACTGTTCTATGTTCTATGTTCACTTCGAAACAAGGCACAGCCACTTTCAATAAACTGTGGTTAGAAACACTTGCTCAAAAGAGGAATTATTTCAGACTTAATAGACTGTAAAGAGCTATAATAACAAACATAACCCTTCTTTTAAATAGCCTGGGTTTGTCAATCAAGGGACTTGTAAAAGGTAATGAACAGTAAATTGAATATAAACAATGCAATTCAAAGCTTTCGGGCTTCTCCGTATGCACGGAGGCTTGAAATAGTTAAAAGGGAATGAAATTGACTATGAAAAATGCACTTCAAATATTTCCAACACATCAGAGGGACGATTTTCACCTTCATTTGACAAATCTTTGAATCTAACATGCTGGGGGACACCTGCAAGGTTTTCAAGGCTATAGAGGGAAGATGTCACCTTCACCTAACAGATCTTTGAACTTGATATTCAGAGAAAGACATCAAAGGGTTCCAACACATCAGAGGTAAGACTATTAACTGCAATTTGACATACTGAATGATAGTTTAATGATTTTCAGAGCTACAGAGGGAAGGCCTGCCACATGAATCCCACTGTAGGAAGACCCCAGAGCTGAGCCCCTCCAGCCCAGCTCAGGTCCCTACCCCCCACGACCCCACCTCCCCAGATGGACCACCCACAGCACCCTGGAGATAAGTGTGGAGAGAGTACTCACCCATAAGCCCCTCCCTGGAATCCACAGCACCTGGTCCCCACTTGTCAGGACCAGGAGAGATTGGTGCTCATGGGACTTCCATCTAATGGGGTTGGGGTGGGGGATGGGAGGAGGAGGGTTTGTGGGAGTATACCAGGAGCCTCAAATCCAGTAATTAGTTTTAAATGCCTGTAGGTCTGCTGTAATGGCAAGGACCTGATCCGGCCAGGTACAGTGGGCCGAGAGACTCGCTTGCCGAGAATCCATATTTGGCCCTCTCGTCCCATTCAATGGACCATCGTAAATCCCTGCTGACGCTAATGGTCCTGAAAAATCTCCCCTTTGACTATAATGTACATGGTTCTGTTCTTTGCAGGCAGTCAGAACATGTGCCCACATTGCGCTTATTGCAGCTAAACAGAATAAGTGATAGCCATTAGCCAATTCATTCCCCCAGGGCAATGTCCTGACCAATACCCTTTTCCTTTGCAGCTATCAAACTAACTCTGCAGACCACAGGACCCATGCTGAGATTAAATAATAAAAAGTTCCAAGTACCTATTGAAACCTTTCTTTAGGAAAGAAAAACACTCATCCATAAAAAACTGTTAACCCATATACAGCTCAGATCTTTCAGCCACGATATCCCTTAGAACAACAAACATTTCATTCAATTGCATAATACCTTTTGAAACCAAACTTTGGAATTCATAGTCTAATTTCAAAGAGTCCATAAGCACTTGGGGCTGCCAAGCCAACATTGAAATGGCAGGCACACTACCATGATAACAGACAGTTTTGAAGTCAATCATGCATTATTAATCCACTACTAGTACCCTAAGGCCTATGGCAACAGACAGTGAAATAGGAAACAATCATTTTTTAACACTCCAAACATTTTTTCCCAAAGATTTAAAAGGTAGGAGTTTTAAATGCCTTGAAGCTCCCTTCGACAATTCACCTTGACACTTCATAAAATTTATTTTACAGGATGCAGCATTGCTAGCTAGGCTAATTGTTATTGCCCATCCCTAAATGCCCCTGAGAAGGTGTTGGTAAGCCATCTTCTTGAACTGTTGCAGTCCATGTGGTGTAGGTATATGCACTGTGCTGTAAGGATGGGAGTTCCAGGATTTTGACCCAGCAACAGCTTTTGACAGTTGTTTTTGATAGTTCCAATGAACTTCACATAGCCAACCAGTTTATACACTTTTCCATGCATTCATACCTACATTTAGCAATCCCAAAGGGCACTTGACCTTTCTCAAAGGGCACATGACATCCCCTAAATAGACCACATCTAAAGGCTCTTACCATTACCCAGGCTATCCAAATAAATCCACAAAGTTCAGACCTGCTCCAATAAGGCTTAATCCGCTCACATTTGGTAACATATGCCGATCACAGAACAATCACATTTGACTAGAGGCAGCTGTGGATTCTGTGGACAGCTGCCTTGAGAAATATAGATGCACAAATTCCATCTTGAGCCCATTCCCGGCTCCATCAAAATGGTAAGTGCCCTGTTTGGGGTGGGACTTCTGGATTTGGGCCTCTTCTGCCATTTTAGCTATGATGGAGAGGATTACCCTTGTGGCAAGAATCCAGTCAGATTAAACTGAAGATACTTCTACAGTGTAACCTCTGGAGGAAAGTCGGAACTTCTGGATTTCTGCAGATCCCAGAAGTTTCTGCCAGCTTCAGCAGAGGAATGATAATGGATGCGGAAAGTTTCACTGTCTTCATCACCATAAAATCCAGGCCATATAATCATGATATGAAATTTGAGTTTATAGTGTGAGTTAAATACAGAATGGTGATAATTACTGAAAGCGTTGTATAACAGTATCAGTGGTAGGGTTTGCATTCAATACACAAACATACGAATTAGGAGCAGGAGTAGGCCACTCGGCCCATCAAGCCTGCTTTGCCATTCAAAAAGGTCATGGCTGATCTAATTTTAACCTCAATGTCATATTCCTGTTTACCCCGATAAAATGATACCCCTTACTTATCAATAGTCTGTCAATCCCTGCCTTAATGACATTCAAAGACACTGTATCAACCACCTTTTGAGGAAGAGAATTCCATAGTTTCAAAATAATCTGAGAGAATTTTTTTTGTCATCTCTGTCTCAACCCTACCCCTTATTTTGCAACAATGGCCCCTAAATCTAGACTCTTCCACAAGAGGAAACATCCTTTCACATTCCACTCTGCCAAGTCCCCATGGGATATGTTTCAGTCAAGTTTCCTCTCACTCTTCAAAACTCCAGTGGATACAAGCCTAGCCTCCCCAACCTTTCCTAATAAGACAACTCGCCCATTTCTAGCATTAGTCTAATAAACGTTCTCTGAACTGCCTCCAGTGCATTTACATTTTCCGTTAAATAAGGAGACCAATACTGTACATAGTACTCCAGATGTCTCATCAATAACCTCCCTACTTTTGTATTCAATTCCCCATGCAATATTTGATCATGTTCTATGAGATTTTCTAATTACCTGCTGCACCGGCATAGCAGCCTTTTGTAATTCGTGCACTAGGGCACCCAGATCCCTCTGTATCTCAGAGTAAAATAACATCAAGTAAAATGATGAGGGTTTTGGGTGTGAGTAAAGAGTTTACCTGGGACAAGTGCACCAATGGGAGAGCTGAGGAAGTTGTTGGATAGACCGACAGCCTGAAAATTAAGTGTGGTTTGGAAGAGGGAAGTGGTGAGTGATGAGGAATACTAGGTGCTGATCAGAGATTACCTTGTCTATGATTGAGATGATGCTGTGATTAAAAGGCCATGTGAGGGTTGATGTGAATATCTTCAGGAGAGTTCGTACGGAGTGAAATTAAAGGAGGACAGCATAGCAGTGCTCAGAGGAGAAAGGACATACCTTAAGTTTAATGATAATGATGTCGGTTGTGGTCTCCTGCCCATTGGAAAAAGAATGGTATTATCCAAAAAAATTATGGGGAATAACTATTTGTCCATTCCTGCCTTCACTGTGCTTTGCACAATCTTCTCCCGCACCTTCTTGAGTCAAGTGGGAGCCTCAGTTTGCATGCAAATCAGGAACCTGTGACTTATATGTGACTCCATTCACCAAGTTGATCAATTGTACACTGTGCATGCTCTGTTCAATATTAAGTCCAGCCAAAGAGGAGTCGGCTGGTAAGTTTCTGTTTAGTTTTTTGAGGCAGGAGTGCTCCTCCAGATTCCAAACATCCTGGGGGATGTTGCTGCTTAAGATCCCCGCCCACGACTAGCATTCTTCTCCATGATCCTGCCGAAATCTATGCAGCAGCCCAGATCTGGTGAGCAGCTGTTTGTTGACCATAGCCAATTGGGCAAATGCTAATAGAGCCCTTTATTCAAAATAGATCAGATCTACCCCTGGGATAATCAGGCGATTAGCTGTCAAAAATCAACTCCAGGTGAAAAGTTACCTCAGTGAATCTAAAATTCAGTTATCTGATACACTAGGTTAGCTCAGCAGAGCATTTGCCTTTTTAATGAAAATAATCTTTCATTACTTTATCTGGAGTAACAGTGGACTGCTTTTTACAGAACAAAGGACCCAATGCCTTCAGACATAGTCAAAAAGATTTTATTATAGAAAGGATTTCACTGTACAGTGTTGCAAAGTCTTCTAATTTTTGGATACCCGAAGGATTAGTTCTGAGCAAAACATTTTCCATAATGGATTTTACGATCATTACAGGGACAATAGAAATCCTGAGAACTAAGACACAGAAGTAGATTATTCGAGACCTGTGGGTATAATGGCTGCCTACTGCTCTATCTGTATTTTTATTAGTCGTTACCAGTTTTGATGCAAGTCTCCTATTCTATATTATTCTCTTTTATCTATTATCTCCTTAGCCCATTAACAGAACATTCTCAAATCAGCAGCAAAACATTTTAGAGGTAATAGATGAACCTAAAAACATGGATCCTGTCAGTTCTCAGCTGCCACCGTGTAAATCCCCGTGACCCAATTTAAATTGGCCTCGGTTCTCTTTTTTTTTTAAATGTTGTGTTCTCCAAACATCAAGGTTACTTCTCTGGTTTGTTGGACAGCAGAACCAGGTTATTTGACCTTGCAGGGAATGGATGTAGATTCTGCTGTTTACACTGAGGTAAGGAACTTTCCAGGAGCCAGCATATCCAAATGCACACTTCTGGGACACTTGGTTAGAATCCTTACAGAGTTATTGCAGGAGTCCAGGAGAACGTGCAAATGATTTGGGGCCAATGTTCAGAATGTAACAAATAAAAAGAATACAACCACAAAAAAATGATTAATTACTCAACATTTATCATTCTGGGCTTGGAATGTCTGTTAGAAATTTTTCATGTAAAGGCCTAGATAGATTGAAGTCACTTTGATGTAAAAATGTCATTAGTGCCTTGGTTACTGTGGATTCTCAGCTGTGGATAAACGCTATGTCCATGACAGTTGCATTATCGGAGTTTTATTTTGCCCGTGGATGATCAATGAGGCTTGTACTTTTCATTATTGGTAAGTTGTGTAATAGTTAACCTCAGGTACGTCACATGATGTAATACAACAGTAGGAAAACCATTTTTAGACTGCAGTAGGTCTGGTAAGCCTCCGAAATGACTGTCCTAGATTACCCTTGACAGATGCTGTTAGACACCTTCCATCAGAGGAAATTTGTTATGAGGTTCGCGGGGCTGATGCCCAGCGCCTCAGCTAAATGCTGGTCTCCCAGTAAAATTCATCATGACACCGGAAAACCGCATACAACCGTTCGATCAATTGTGCTTCAGCATAGAATGTTGTGTTCCGATCTCCGTAGAGACCACTAATTTTTAAAAGGAGATTCAAACATCCAGTTGATGTCTGAACGAATGACAAATCAATTTCAAGTTTTAAAGCTTTTTCTATAACAAATCACAAATAGCACCATGACTAAACACTATTTTCTTTGCAAAGGCAACTTATACTTTAAACTACAGGGAGAAATATTCCCCGTCTACTCTTATCACACATTGCACTCTCAATGGAATTACAGTCCAATAGCAAATGGTTTACAGTTCCTCCCAGTTTTCAATGGACTCCTCATTTTACCGCGAGTAACTTTGAGTGACTATCTCCAGGCATTTCCTCAGGTTTTTGGAGTTTCTTCATTCCATCACGAATTTTAAAGGCTGTTCTGATGACGCTTCTTCTCCTTGGCCATTCCAGGATAGATCTCCTGGAATCCTCAGAAGGCTGCAATATGCATCTCTCGAACTAGAGACTGTCGCCCTCCAGCACCAGACTGTGGTATCTTGCAAAGCCAATTTGCTCGTTCTCTCTGCTGACCATTTAAAACAATCATCTGTCTGGGGTATTCTTTGACTTGTCGGGAGGCCTGTAAGATGATCACAAAATAGTTTTTCTGCCCTCTTCCCCACAGCAACATGAAACGCATTAACCTTGCATCCAGGCAGAAATGCTGGTTAGCATTCCTTGATCCCAAATCCCTTTAATCTTTGTAAGAAGTCTTACAACACCAGGTTAAAGTCCAACAGGTTTGTTTCAAACACGAGCTTTCGGAGCACGGCTCCTTCTTCAGGTGAATGGAAAGGCTTGTTCCAGAAATGTTTATATAGACACAGTCAGAGATGCCCCGGAATGCGAGCACCTGCAGGCAATCAAATCATCAAAGATGCAGAGAGAGAGGTAACTCCAGGTTAAAGAGCTGTGAATTGTCCCAAGCCAGTTCAGTCGGTAGGCCTCTGCAAGTCCAGAGGTAGGCCTCTGCTGCCTCTGATCTCCGGATCAGCATTCTACAAGGAGGCCTTCAGGAGACGCGACAACGCAAAATTGCTGAGCAAAAACTTATAGCTAAGTTCCGCACGCATGAATGCGGACTCAACCGGGATCTGGGATTCATGTCGCATTACATTCGGCCCCCACCAACAAGCCTGGACTTGCAGAGGCCTACCGACTGAACTGGCTTGGGACAATTCACACCTCTTTAACCTGGAGTTACCTCTCTCTCTGCATCTTTGATGATTTGATTGCCTGCAGGTGCTCGCATTCCGGGGCATCTCTGACTGTGTCTATATAAACATTTCTGGAACAAGCCTTTCCATTCACCTGAAGAAGGAGCCGTGCTCCGAAAGCTCGTGTTTGAAACAAACCTGTTGGACTTTAACCTGGTGTTGTAAGACTTCTTACTGTGCTCACCCCAGTCCAACGCCGGCATCTCCACATCATGGCTTTAATCTTTGAAGTAACTTGACAGCTTACAGCAGGACTGTTCATAACCTGGTACCCTCAACCCCTTTCGGAGACTCTGTGAGACTTGGGGTCTACTCGTTGTAAACTGAGAGACTGCTGTCATTGTCCCGGAGTAGAAATAGCTTACAGCCTCTTCTGGTAAAACAATCTAAGCTTTGCTTAAATCTCTAACAATCAAACCACCCAGGCTTACTATCAGGCAGTTGCTAGACCAGGTAATATAACCCCTTTCAATGCTACATTCCCAAATATTATAATCTTCTAAACCTCTTACTTATCATGGTTGTGATATGATTTACTTCATTATTAATATAGGCCTATTTCCATATTCACTTTACTATCTGTTTGAGTTTTATTGGATCAGGTGAGGGTTTTGGAAGCAACATAGAAGAGCCCTGAAAGCTTCTGATATCCGGGCCCCGAGAAATCTTAATCCAGCTGTCTACTCGATTAAAGAGGAATTCAACTAGTAATAGCATCCAAAATGTTTTATTTTGGTGCAATGAAAATCTATTTTTGAAAGTCATACTATTTGGTCTGACTGTGAAATGAGAGGAAGGCTTGTTGTTTTTGAGACAAGTTAGAGTCATTAACAGTAATTTTTTGAAAGATGTGCAATTTGCTAATGTTGATGCTCAGAGGACTTGGGTGTACTCACGCAAGGAGTGCAGATAGTTAGCATGCAAGTGCAGCAAGGAGTTAGGAAGGCAAATGGTTTATTGGTATTTATTGTAAGGGGATTAGAGTACAATAATCAGGAATTCAGGGTCTCAGTGAGACCATACCTGGAGTACCGAGCAGTTTTGTTCTCCATATTTGAAAGTGAAAAAGTGAAAATCGCTTATTGTCACGAGTAGGCTTCAAATGAAGTTACTGTGAAAAGTCCCTAGTTGCCACATTCCAACGCCTGTTCGGGGAGGCTGTTACGGGAATTGAACCGTGCTGCTGGCCTGCTTGGTCTGCTTTCAAAGCCAGCGATTTAGCCCTGTGATAAACAGCCCCTGTTTTTTTTTAAAAAATCGATATTTAATCGCGTGTACGCAATTCGCGGTGATTCTCTGGGGACTGGAGAATCGTGGGAGCAGCGTCGGACCAGATTTTGTCGATGACGCCCATTCTCCGCCCCTGCGCCAATCGCAATTTTGGCACGGAGGCTCGTAGAATCTAGCCCATGGAGTCTGAATCTCAGGATCAGGGGTCCATCATTTAGAAGTTAGATAGGGAGAAATGTCTTCATTCAAAGGCTTGTGAATCTTTGGAATGTTCCACCCCAGAGAGGTATGGGTGCTTCATTGTTCAATTAATTTAAGGCTGAGAGAGACGGATTTTTAGTCTTGCAGAAAATCAATGGATAAAGGGAACGGGTGGGAGAGTGGAGTTGAGGCCAAATCGACCATGATTGTAAAGAAAGGAAAAACAGGTTGAATGTGCTGTAAGCTCTACTCCTACCCCAACTCTCATGTTCACATTCCCGCTGGAGAATGGACTATGCCATTTGTGGAGCTGATTTTCTGACCCCTTTCTCAGTAGCACCAGGGAGGTAGCGAACTGAAAATCATGGTGCATCATTGATGGTTGTGTTCCCTTTGAAATTAGTGTTCAAATAATTAACGCAACGGTATTTTGTATTTCCACAGACACAAACACCTCTTTTTAGTAGACAACCAGACAAACATGTTGAACGGTTGCATGAAAATATTGGACAGAGAGTTTCGGCAAAATTGGCATATATATTTTTACAAGTAATTCCCCTGTCCCATGAATAAATTTAAAATCAAGTATCGCATTGCTTTGTGACTGTTCAGGAATGAATCCTCCTATTTTATTTTGGAGGCCGAAAGATCACAGGTCTGTATCTCACTCTCACACCCAGGAGACAAATCCTTCCATTTCAAGACAATAATCAGCTGAAGAGAAGTGTTTAATGCTAATAAAATATCAGTAGATTTACCACAAATGTAGCACTTCCAAGTCCCCAGCTGTGTGTGCACCATGTGTGATATAGATAGGCCATCAACTAGAACATCAGAAATAGGGAAGGATTGCTGAATGCATGAAATGCAGGCAGTTTATTGTATTTTGATCTTCATTTTCCAAGCAGCATCCCTGGAGCGTATATAAATCTACCTCTTAGAAAGGTTACCTCCCTCCTGACAGAACCAGAAGGTTTGCATGCGTGTTTAATTTTGATTTGAAAAACCATCCAAAAGATCAAGATTTTAACTTGTAAATGTGTTTCGTCAATTCGGAATTATTGCGTATTGCTATAAGTTATAGATGAATTAAGGGAAAGAAACATTCGCAGGCATTACATTAAAAAGATTTGTTTCTGCCAACACCACATTTAACATCAATGTGAACTCAGATTGTCACGTCCCATTTGACTTCCAATGTTCTTCAAAGCAGACACATGAAATGATCGATTGAGAGTGAGCTAAACTAAAACATTAGCTATGTTAGCACGTATTACTCCGTGAATGAATGAGGAATGGAGATAAGTGATTCAATTTCAGCACTGATTGGCAAACAAAACACTTGCTACCTGATCAGTGAATAATTGGAAATCTGCAATGACTGTATTTGACCACCGAAGCCAAATGTAATGTAAGCTGTGTTTGTTGGCAAGTGAATGAAGAAGCACAGCAATTATATCCTCCTGCTGCCTTCAAATGTATTGTACACTATGTCCCGTCACTAAGAAAGAGATTTGTTCTGACAAATGATTTGTAGTTGCTCAAATACAATCACAAAATTATATTTTTCACCTCCTCTTGGGATTTGTAATCTAAAATTTCAGTCATTGGACAGGAAATTGCATGAGACTTAGTCGATGTGATAATTAGTGGGATGTCATAAAATGCCAAATCAAGTGCCCTTCGCTCCACTACCACTAAGCAAAAGGCAAGCTGAATAGTTGGCGAGGAGAATTATCACGTTTGGTGTTTTTTTAACTATGACTAAGCATCGAATTCAGGTAATTTACATTAAGATTGAGCTAGCTGTTAAATTAATTCTTGTTTTTACAGATTACATTTTAAATTGGCATGTGACCACTGAAGCCAAGTAAATACACATTAGGCCCAGTCAAAATGAAGAGTTCTCACGTACCATATCAGTTGGAGAAAATATGATTTCAGAGACTTGTATACATGAACTCAGTTGGGGGGCTGTTGCCATCTCAGAGCATGGTAGCCAGTCTGAGTAATAGCTTAAATGAAAGCAAAGTACAATATGTATTGGAAATCTGAAATCAAAACAGGAAATTCTAACACTCAGCAGATCTGCCAGCATCTGTGGAATGAGAAACAGGACGCGATTCTTCAGTTTCAAAACAAAGTGTTCCGTCAGTGGAAAATCAAGACTATGTGCTGCTGGTGCTTGGAGCATCACCGAGGGAGGATTCACATACCTTTACTCTGCTAAGTTGTACATAGCGGCGAGCACGCCGGTATCCCTGCACTTACTGATCTTGGGCTCCATTTTGAACGTATGCCCCGATGCCAGGTCCAGAGATGATGCCCCCCCCCTCCCCCCAACCATGGGAATAATGGTAGGGTGGTAGAGGCAGGTTGCCTCACATCCTTTAAAAAGTACTGGATGAGGACTTGGCACATCATAGCATTCAAGGCTGTGGGCCAAGTGTTGGAAAATGGGGTTAGGTAGGTAGGTCAGGTGTTTTTTATGTATCGTGCAGACTCAATGGGCCAAAGGGCTTCTTCTGCACTCTACGTTTTGTGATTCAGCTGTCAGGCAGAGCAGTTCAAAGTGAGATGGCCACTTCAAAGTTTAAACAGCTTACATACAAAGATGATGATTTTGAACAGAGGCAGCCTGAGATCACCTCAGGGTCCAGCACACCAGGACTGTGCTTGCCAATAATGATAATAATATAATCTTTATTAGCATCACAAGCAGGCTTACATTAACACTGAAATGAAGTTACTGTGAAAATCCTTGCACCAAATGCTTGCACCAAAGCTTGTCCGGTGGAGTTACCACTGCGTGAGTCTGAGCATAATGGTGGAGATTTGGGATTCCAGCCCAATAATCGCATTCAGGTGAGTGCATATGAGCTGTTTGCATAGTCGCGCCAGTGTGAGGAGGGAAGCTCATTATGGCTGGTGAGGCAGGACAGGAGACTGGGGCCATGTCTACCGCCAGGCATCGATCCCATATTTGGGCCGACGCGGGATTCTCCGCCCAATCAGAATTCCCGATCATAGCGGTGGGGAGCGGAGAATTCCGGTCACAGAGTCAATAGGTATAATTCCCCATTTTTTTGTTGAAGGTGCAGTGGTGGATGGATCCAGTGGCACTGTTCTCACTGGCTGGAATGGTGTGATCCTGTGCCCATTTCTGCACTTGAAGCCAAATTAATTACACATGAATGAGTATGTCGTCGAATCACCTGGCGGGTTGGGTGCAGATTCATCAGCTGTCTGGTTTGAAGGTCCAAGCACCATAATTAAACATCAGTGCAACACATTAACATCACGCTGTCCAATCCACCTGCCATCTGGAGACTACTCAAGATGGCATCCAGCCAGAAGCAAGTGGCCACCTCCCGCAAGAAGATGGAAGCACCCACGTCATCCCCCAGCTCCTCGACACCTTGATTTGAAGAGCTTGGGTGCAGAGGCATGTCCTCTACGTACGGGATGGCTCCAGAAAGCACCTTAACATTGCTTCTCTGGTCTGGAAGGCTATCATCCAGGAGGTCAACACAGCAAACAACCACGCCAGAAGTACAATACAGTGCAGGAAGCGGATAGATGATCTCACCCCCTCCACCAGGGTAAGTGATCCTTCAACTCTCTGCAAGTATCAGCCTCTCTTCATGGCATCATGCAATCAAGTGGTTACTCTCTTCAGGAATCTTACACATCCATGAGCGGGGAACACATATCAACACTTCTTCTCTCATGGGCATTGTCACACCATCAGCATCCCATCCTTCATGTTGCTCATACTGTTGCTCGTTCTGGGTGAGTGCGCTTTACACTCAATTTGACTCTGTTTTATTCCTTAGCTCTAGAGTCGCCAGGTATCGTTACGATACCGCCACAAGATTCAAGTTCAAGTTCAGACCAATAACTCAATACACCAGTTAGTAAGTTCAAACATTATAATACAGTTATCTACTACTTATGCATATAAAACTAAAAGACTAGGCTATTCCTACCACTAACAGGCCAATACTTATCTGGAATAAGGGAACTGCCGGATCAGGGAACAATGGCCTCTTGCTTTGTCCTGAATCCGCAAGCTTCCAATTGATGTGGACTAAAGGGGTCGGAAGTGTCTACTCTCGTAGCGTGCGTTGTGTGACACTTACTTGATGGCGGCTGCTGACCAGGCCTCTCCTTCTCAAGGTTCTTCTGCTGCAAAGGTGTTCTGCTGGGAGGGCCGGCTGATCAAGAAGAAAGAATCAGTCCTGGGAGCTGACTTTTATAGGTCCCAGGGGCTTCGCATCCTTCTGGGTGGACCCTCTCTAAACCTGCAATCGATTGGGTCTCTTCCCAATCGATTGATTTGAATTTCCCCAATAACGGGGCTATTCCTCGATCACCGGGCGGTTCCTTCCACCTTGTTGGTGTCCTTTGTCTCAGACTCCACTGGCGCCGGGATGTCTGACCTTCCATAGAATGTAGCGATTGCAGTTAACTGTTGTGTTCATTGTGCCTGGGAATCACCGTGAATCGCTCACTTAATATGCACAGCTCGTTAGTTACAATTCTGTCTAGTTTCTTTGGCAGCTAGAATACAGGGAATTCTGCAAACTGCTTGTTTCTTTGCCAATGTCCATTTTTCCCTGTAACCTTTGCGTTCTTCCATTTTGTGTGAGGAAGTGGCCAACCCAGGTGGCTACAATACTTCACCCCCTGGCCCTTCTTGGGAGGGTTCACCACACGCAGGGTATATGCATCTCACCAAACCTCTTCTCCAAACCTTTTCATCGTATGCCTTTTCTTGTCTTCATACACAACAAAGGAGAGCGAACCCAGGCTGGGGAAGGGATGACACAGATCTTCGCCCCACAGAATTTGAGGAGGCTGTAGCGAACTTGCTGGGGAGGACAGGGATCACTCTGGAGTTTGACCTCTCCCAACAACCGAGCATAGATCACAGCTCCATCCTTCGTCAAATTCTAACAATCACAGTGAGTTAAACATACTCTGAACTCATTCAGCTCATTCACTAATTTGTTTCTTTTTCTTGTAGTCACCAGTAGATCAAGGCCATCCACACAGTTCAGCAGCATTGTTTATTTGGAATTGCAGAAAGTTTTCGACAAAGTTCCACACAAGAGATTCATTTGTCAAATTAAAGCATATGTGATTGGGGGGAAGTGTATTGAGATAGATAGAAAAATGGCTGATCACAGAAAACAAAGAGCATAAATAAACATGTTATTTCCCAAATGGCAGGCAGAGACTGGTGGGCTACTGCAGGGATCAGTACTGGGAGCCCAGCTTTTCACAATATATATTTGGATGAGAGAGCTAAATGAAATATCTCCAGATTTGCAGATGATACAAAGCTAGATGGGAGGGTGAGTTATGAGGTGGATGAAAAAATAGTTCAGTGTGATTTAGACAAGTTCAGTGAGCGGGCAAATGCATCGCAGATGCAGTATAAATGTGAGGTTATCCGCTTTGGTAGCAAAAATAGGAAGGAAGATTAGTATCTCAATGGCTACAGATTGAGAGAGGGGTGTCCTTGTACACCAGTCGCTGAAAGTAAACAGGCAGGTGCAGCAGGTGGCAAAAAAGGCAAAATAATATGTTCGCTTTCTTAATGAGAGGATTCGAGCAGGGATGACGTGCTGCGATTATAGACATAGACATAGAACAGTACAGCACAGAACAGGCCCTTCGGCCCTCGATGTTGTGCCGAGCAATGATCATCCTACTCAAACCCACGTATCCACCCTACACCCGTAACCCAACAACCCCCCCCTCTTAACCTTACTTTTTAGGACACTACGGGCAATTTAGCATGGCCAACCCACCTAACCCGCACATCTTTGGACTGTGGGAGGAAACCGGAGCACCCAGAGGAAACCCACGCACACACGGGGAGGACGTGCAGACTCCACACAGACAGTGACCCAGCCGGGAATCGAACCTGGGACCCTGGAGCTGTGAAGCATTTATGCTAACCACCATGCTACCGTGCTGCCCGGTATACAGGGCTTGGTGAGACCACACCTGGAATATCGTGTGCAGTTTCGTTCCCCTTATCTGAGGAAGAATGTTCTTGTTATAGAGGGAATGCAGCGAAGGTTTACCAGACTGATTCTTGGGTTAACAGGACTGACATACGAGGAGAGAATGAGTTGATTCAGGTTATATTTGCTGGAGTTTAGAAAAATCAAGGGGGAGCTCATAGAAACCTATAAAATTCCATCAGGACTAGACAGGGTAGATGCAGGAAGGAGGTCTATGATGGCGGGGGGGAGTCCAGAACAATGGGTCACAGCCGAATGATACAGGGTAAACCATTTGGGACAGAGATGAGGAAAAATGTCTTCACCCAGAGAATGGTGAGCCAGTGGAATTCATGACTCCAGAAAGCAGTTGAGGCCAAAATATATATGTTTTCAAGAAGGTGTTAGATATAGTTCTTGGGGCTAAAGGGATCAAAGAATATGGGGGGAAAGTGGGAACAGGATAGTGAGTTGGATGATCAGCCATGATGACAATGAATGGCAGAGCAGCCTCGAAGGACCAAATGACCTCCTTCGGCTCCTATTTTCTATTTCTATGTTAACTTTAGTGAAAAAGTAAACGTTAGAGTGGAGAATTTTGCATTATATTAAACTCCATCTTATAATTAAAGTTAGTAAATGGGCAAAGTATGTCTGCTGGTGTCTGTTGTTCTTCGTCTGTTGCCGCTCCTTAAAAAAAAGTTAGAACTCAAGAATTTCCAATGCATTTGCCACAAATTCTTGCCAAAATCTGATCAAGTTGAATGCAATAAAACCCTGTCATGCTTACTTGAAAATCAAGATTAATCACTGTGATTCAGTTAACTCCATTCTTCCTGTACTAGAAAAAAGGAACAATAAGCGCATAAACTGGAGAAACCTAACTTAATTTATCCTTGTTTTGCTACTGTTGTACGTCAGTCTCTTAAACTATTCCAAATGAGTGAAAATGGCTACATATATTCTTTGTGAAATTTTTATGACAATCCAGCATCAACTGATGAGGAAAATAAACTACAGACAAAATATTGCCAGATTTTGGCAAAGTGTCCAGCTCAGACTGAAAACTGGCATGCAACTCTCCAGGTCTTGAGCCACTTTAAAGAAAAATAAAATGAGTGGCCATGGTTTATGCTGTCACTCTGGTGGGACGGGGCCTGATAGAGCTGGCAGCCGCTCCACAGAGATCAGACACCATCTTCGAAGGGCACAATCAGCAATGAAAGCTAACGGCCCTCAGTCCCCACCACAGATGTATCAGGGGCTCTCTCTGGTCCCCTCACTGGCAATAATAACCAGCATTCTCCTGCCCCCCCCCCCCCCCCCGCCCCCGACAATCATCGCCAGCATTCCCCTTCATCCCCCCCCTCACCCTCAGTGCCCGCTCTCCCCATACCACATACAAATGCACCACCTCATGGGGCTCCCACTATGGCCCACCTCTGGCACGGCACTCTGGCACAGGTTGGCTCTGCCTGGTTGACACTGTGCGAGATTGGCAGCCTGGCAGTGCCAACCTGCTATATTTACCTTTGTGCCCCCAGAAGGATCCCCTCAACTGATTCTCGTTTAGCTAATCCTATTGTACATCTCACTGACTTGATATCACGTCGGCGGGGTATGAATAGAGGGGGAAGGCTGTTAATAATATTTAAATGCATTTAAATCTATTCAAATGTGGTCCACATGCTTTGTGCCGTTGCCAGCGAGGGGTGGGGAAATCAGGAAACGAGATCTCCCGAGCGAGAATCACATTTCCCAATTCTCCCCAGACTTTCCGCCCGCATTAACAATCCCACACACGGCTAGTGCAGGCTCAAAATCACCCCCTGTCATCTAGTTAATAGAAAGTAAACTTTGTTACAATAACACTAGACTCATTTATACACTCTATCCTGCAGATTATCTGGCTTGAACTGATTGTATAATTGCAATGTTGATGCACCACTTTCTGGTGTTAAGGGAACATCTTTAAACATGCATGCTGATATATTATTAAAGCGTGTATTTCAGCTTTGAACATGTTAGTACTTTGATAACTTCTGAAATAATGGGTGGAATTTTCTGCTCTTGCTAGTGGCGAACATTACTGGCCGCTTAATCATAGAATTTACATAGAATTTACAGTGCAGAAGGAGGCCATTCGGCCCATCGAGTCTGCACCGGCTCTTGGAAAGAGCACCCTACCCAAGGTCAACACCTCCACCCTATCCCCATAACCCAGTAACCCCACCCAACACTAAGGGGAATTTTGGACACTAAGTGCAATTTATCATGGCCAATCCACCTAACCTGCACATCTTTGGACTGTTGGAGGAAACCGGAGCACCGGGAGGAAACCCACGCACACACGGGGAGGATGTGCAGACTCCGCACAGACAGTGGCCCAAGCCGGAATCGAACCTGGGACCCTGGAACCGTGAAGCAATTGTGCTATCCACAATGCTACCGTGCTGCCCACAATGCTACCGTGCTGCCCTTAAGAGCCTCGTCCAACTGTAACTTAAATTAACCCAGCTGCAAACAGGCATGTTGCCATACAGCATGAACCTGTGCACGCTGCTTTTCACTTCGGGATGGTGGTGGTGGTGAGGGTAGCTTCTGGTGGTGAGAGTGGTGCCCTCCCTCTATCAAAGGCATTGAGGGGCTACATTGAGGAGAATCAGATAGCCACCTTCCTGGCCTTGCTCCTCCATCCCCGAACATTACTTATTCATGGCCTAAGTCCTTCATGATCCTGGAAGTTTGGTGCCTGATCTTCCAACACGCTCTCCTCAGCATTGCTGCAGAGCGCAAGAACTGCCAACCTTAAATTGGCTGGCAGCTCTTTCTGGACTAGACTTACGCTCCATATGTCTTACCTTCTAGGAAAATTCCGCTGATAGCCTCACCACTGCCTGATTGGCATGTAGGTTGGTGGGCCTTCCCCAAAAAGAGGTACTGCAGGTCCCTCACTGGCTCTCCAGCCGGCAGAGGAAATCACAATGCCACAACAAGATTCTGCCTGATGTTTTGGCTTGAATTTCACTGTAATGGGAAGGCTCAATTTTTTTGATTTTCAATTGAGCCCAAAATGCAAATTATATCAATATAATCAAAAATTAGTGAAATTTGGTCTTTTGAAAAGATTTCTCTTGATGTTTGACTGACACCATTCTGGTTGCTTGTGCTGAACTATAGGCTAGCTCTCGCCTTATTGGGGGCCAAGTAAGCATTGATAAGATGTTTATAATCAGTAGTTTGAATGATCAATACTGTATGACCTCAAAGTCATCAATAAAATTCTTAGCTAAAGTTAATGTGCTAGTGTCGAACTACAAAGGTGATTGGCCTCTAAATCCACAAATTAGTTAGACTATTCTGTTTCCCTTGGTTATGGCTATGGCTATATTTATCCATCAAAGATCAAATATTAAATGATCTGCTCACAAGCATTCTTAGAGTAACATGGATAGTATGTGAAAGTTGTCACAAGAGTGAGAGGTGAGGAAATAATTGTAAAAACAGGAGCAGGTAGAATGTGTGAATGGCATAATGAGGAAATTCAGAAAAAATGTGCCATAGTGATTGCAGGAGAGTGTTATGAGCTTGGCGAGCGAAGGGTTAATCGTAGTATAGCTTCAGGTGGTACTGGGATAAACAGAGAACAAGAGAGAGACGTGAGGAGTCTTATCTTAATAGCTCTGGTCACGTCATTGAATTCTTTTGGCATTGTAGTTCCTGGATACAATGGGCGGAATTCTCCGCTCCCGGGAAAAATCAGGAGGGCCGTCGTGAACTCGGCCGAGTTTCACGACGGCCTCGGAGGCCGCTCCTCGACCTCTATTCTCCCCCCCCGGCGGGGCTAGGAGCGGCGCTCCGTAACTCTCGGCTGCGGGGGCGTCGCGCCAAGAATGACGCGTCTAATGACGTCAGCCGCGCATGCGCAGGTTGGCCGGCTCCAACCCGCGCATGCGCGGTTGACATCATGATGCTGACGGCATGGACCCGCGCATGCGCGGTGGCCGTCTTTCCCCTCAGCCGCCCCGCAAGACGTGGCGGCTTGATCTTGTGGGGCGGCGGAGGGGAAATACTGCATCCGATTTGGACCCCAGCCCGATGATCGGTGGGCACTGACCGCGGGCCTGTCCCCTCCCGAGCACAGTCGTGGTGCTCTTTCCTTGCTAGGCCATCTACAAGCCCCAAACGGGCTTCTCACTCCCGTTTCACGACGGCAGCAACCAGGTGTGTTTGCCTCCGTAGTGTAACGGCCGCGAACGGCAGGCCGCTCGGCCCATCCGGGTCGGAGAATCGCCGTTCGCCGTGAAAAACGGCGAGCGGTGATTCTTCCGAGCCGGGGGGGGGGGGGGGGGGGGGGGGGGGGGGGGGGGGGGGGAAATCGTGGGGGGGCACCAAATTTGTCGGGGGGCCCTACCGCGATTCTCCCACCAGCCATCCAGCCATGGGGAGCGGAGAATCGCGCCTAATGTTCCTTGTCTTAACATGGTGTGCCTCCTCTGACCAATACTGCTGGGCTATTTGACTTTGCCCTCTTCTCCCATTAAACGAAAAGAGCAACTCCTGGTCACCTCCCGAGCTCCAGAACAGTATGTGAAAATGTTGGTGTCTTTGTAGAAAGTCTCTGAGCCACAATTATCACCATATAACCAATGACTGAGAGCTTTGTTTGAGAACAACATTGCAGAAGGGATGCGGCCTGTCTACAAGTGCCATTACTGAGTCCTGCTTTCCCATCCTATCCATTATGAGTTGTGAATAAAAAGAATGTGCACTGCTGGCAGCTTGCCTGTCACGATCAACTGAGGCAAAAACATAATTTGGCTTATGCCTCTCACTGTGCTTCATTGGACACACAGATCACCTGCTGAGCCTGTTTTGGGCACTTTGGGGCATTTTTCTAAACAGGATCTGTCACAGAATTTGAAAAAATACTTCAGCATTTTATATTGCTATCAATTTACGCAGCAACAAATTCAGACTAATTATGGCCCACTGGGAAATCAAGTAGTAATTAAGGTCAAAGCGACCCTGTGATTTTAATACCTACTTACCTTGTAAGGGAGTGTTAAGATAGCAGTTCATCATTCCTGGTGAGAGACACCTCATTATGTGCTATTCTTAGAGAATTAGTTGATGCATGCAGGTGAAAATTCTCTATTTGCCATTTAATGAAGCTATTAACTCATTAAAATTTTACTCATACGCATTAATCTATCAGTTAAATGTACTGCAGACATCACTTTCTACCCCTGTATGCAAAGACAACAAAAAATATAAACTCAAGATTCATTTTAGAGAAAATCTACATCTCCACTCTTGCTGCATAAAGACTGCATAAGTCAGAACAATTGGGTGTCCAACTTATTCTATTCCAGGGGAAAATTCTATTACATTCAATGCAGAGTAATGAAATTCATTGGGGTTAACATGCATTCTGTGTCAGAGCCAACTGTGATTTTCAGATGTGGGTGAATGCATGTAAATGAGATTCAAATAATGTTATGATGCCTCCTGTGCCATTGTTAAGCAAAAAGTCAATCAGAAAATGGAGCCTCCATGCTGAAACTCCACCCATTTTCTGCTGCATACAATTTTGTGAACTGAATTTCAATGACCCCCAAGAGGAGATATATCAGTGAGGCTTAAATGAGGACATGGCTTTATGCGTGCTACTTTCTGTACTTCTGCTGGTAAAGTGATGTTGATGTTGTCTGCTTACAATTTGATCATCAAAAACTGGTAAGGGAAGAGCTGTATAAGTTTGTTCAAAGAACTCAAGGAAAAGATTTTTGAACAATGCCTCCATCAATTTTTTTGTTTTTTTTTCCTTGGGCTGTTAGGTTTTTTGGAAACATTTATTCAAGTATCATTCAAGTATTCCCAATCGCTCCAATGGAGTCACATAGAGGAAGAAAAGGAAAACAAATAAAGGGATGTACGGAAGGCCATTTTGTACCAAGGGTTCTCTCTGTACACCCATTGGTAGCTTAAATTGAAACCTAGAGGCAAAGATTCAAATACCTTTATAACAAAAGCAAAATACTACAGATGCTGAGATCTGAAATAAAAACAGAAGCCGGAATTCTTCGGCTGTTGGGATTCTGTGTTCCCAACAGTAGTGCACTCCCACCCATAGGTTTCCTTGTGGCTTGGGGTGGCCTCAATAGAAAATCTCTTTGACATATGGCAGGAGTAAAAAATCCCACCACCAGCGAATGGCGCGCTGCAGCGAATGGCGCATGGCTGGAGAAACCAGAGAATCACAAGCTAAATGACATGAGTTTGAGGCATTTGGGAATTTTTAAACTTTCGTTTTGTCTTTTTGATGGTTATTGTGCAGAATTTAATGGAGCAAGACTGTCCAAGATGTTAAATCTTTCCCTCAACTTTCAGCTCAGAACATTGTACACTGAAAATTGCTGAATTGCAAGCTAATAAGGGACCACCAAGTTCAAGGGGAATCTAAGGCATCAGTGAATGACAGGACTAACAGTCTAACACCTTAACCAATGTGATTTAAGGACAGGGAAAAAACAGTGGCTGAAATTTTCTGGCCGTTCCCATTGACCGGATCTTCCATTCCCGCCAACGGCAACCCCCTCATTATGGGTTAGCGGCAGTGGGTGCGGACAATGGGAAAACAAACCCGTTGACAGCAGCTAGACCAGAAATAGAAACATTTTAAACTTGTAATAGGTTTTGATGGAATATATATCAATGGTCAAATGGGCAGGAAAGTGGCTGATGGAATTTAACCCTGAAAAGTATGAGGTGATACACATTGGAAGGACTAACATGAAAAGGAAGTATTCAATGAATGGCTTGACACTGGGAACAAAGAACAAAGAACAATACAGCATTGGAAAAGGCCCTCGGCCCTCCAAGCCTGTGCCGATCACGTGTCCTGTCCAGACCAACTGCCTGTATCCTTGCATACCTCGTCAGTTCATGTGCCTATCCAGATAAGTCTTAAAGGTCGCTAACGTATCTGCCTCAACCACCTCACTTGGCAGCGCATTCCAGGCCACCACCACCCTCTGTGTAAAAAAACTTCTCCTGCACATCTCCACTGAATCTTTCCTCCCTCATCTCAAACTACTTGTGTCCCTTGTAATTGTCATTTCCGCCCTGGGAAAAAGCCTCCAACTGTTCACCCTATCTATATCCCTAACAATTTTGTAAACTTCTATCAGGTCGCCCCTCACCCCTCTCCTCATAGCTAATACCCTCCATACCAGGCAACATCCTGGTAAACATTTTCTGTACTCTCTCCAAAGTCTCCATGTCCTTCTGGTAGTGCGGTGACCAGAATTGGACACAGTATTCCAAATGTGGCTGAACCAATGTTCTATGTAATTGTAACACAATATTCATGCTTTTATACTCGATACCCCTTCCTATGAAGGCTTTCTTTATCACCATTTCCACCTGTGCTGCCACTTTTAAGGATCTGTGGACCTGCATGCCCAGATCTCTATATATCACTATGCTCCTGATGGTTCTGCCATTTATTTTGTAGCTCCCACTTGAATTGGATCTACCTAAATGCATCACCTCACCTTTGTCCAGGATAAATTCGATCTTCCATTTCTCTGCCCAATTTTGCAGCCTATTTATATCCTGTTGTATTCTCTGACAATCTTCATCACTATACGCATCTCCTGCAATCTTAGTATTAACCGCAAACTTGCTAATCAGATCCGCTACATTTTCTTCCAAGTCATTTATATATATTACAAAGAGCAGAGGTCCCAGTACTGATCCCTGCGGAACACCACTAGTTACAGATCTCCATTCGGAAAAACACCCTTCCACTGCTACCCTCTATCTTCTATGGCCAAGCCAGTTCTGGATCCATCCAGCTAGTTCACCCCTGACCCGATGTGAGCTAATCTTTTGCACCAGCCTGCTATGAGGGACCTTATCAAATGCTTCACTAAAGCCCATGGAGATAACATCCACAGACCTTTGACAAAGGGTCATCTGGACTAGAAACGTTAGCTCTTTTCTCTCTCTACAGATGCTGCCATGCCTGCTGAGATTTTCCAGCATTTTCGCTTTGGATCCACAGCCCTTCCCTTATCAATCATTTTTGTCACCTCCTCAAAAGTCAATCAAATTAGTGAGACATGACCTCCCTGATTGAAAACCATAAGTTCCGAAGAAACATGGCGTGTTTGTCCATAGATCACTGAAGGCAGAACGGCAGGTTAATAGGGTGGTGAAAAAGGCATGGGGGACACTTGCCTTTATCAATTGAGGCATAGATTACAAAAGCAGGGAAGGCATGTTGGAGTTGTATAGAGATTTGGTGAGGCTGCAGCTGGAGTACTGTGTGCCATGCTGGTCGCCACATTATAGGAAGGATGTGATTGCACTGAAGGGGATGCAGAGGTAGCTCACCAGAATGTTATGAAGTGAGGTTGGATCGGCTTGGGTTGTTTTCACTAGAGCAGAGAAGATTGAGGGGCAACCTAATCGAGCTGTATAAGATTGTGATGGACGTGGACAGGGTGGACGGGAGCAGCAGTTCCCCTTGGTTGAAGGGACCAAGTTCAAGGTCAGGGACAGGAGGTTAAGGGGAAATTTGAGGAAATGTGTTTTTACCCAGAGGGTGTTGAAAGTCTGGAATGCACTGCCTGGGAGGATGATACAACGGGTTGCCTCACATCCTTTAAAAAGTACCTGGATGAGCAGTTGGCGACATCATAACATTCAAGGCTATGGGCCAAGTGCTGGCAAAAGGGATGAGGTGGGCAGGTCAGGTGTTTTTCACGTGTTGGTGCAGACTTGATGGGCCAAAAGGCCTCTTCAGAGCTGCATTATTTTGTGATTCTGTGATAATATCTCAGAGTTGGGATTGGGGTCCCACTTTCCAGAGAAAAGAAATAGGATTTAGATATTGATGCTTAAAGAAATATCAGAAAAATGGCAAATACTTAAATTGGAGGCTATCTACATTATAGAATAAATGTAATTGGATTAGAACACTATGCTGAATGCATCAAAAAGATAGATGCTTGCTGGATCGAAGGTCATTTGCTATTCCAAAGTTTGTATAATTCTTCATAATGCATTTTTATTCTCTTTCCCATCACAATCTCATTTATGAAATAATGTGCCACCAAGTAATAGAGATGGAAATCAAACAAAGCTTCAGCTGGAAAAAAACATTATTTTCCAAGTGCTTCTGTTGATAGAAGTGCCAGATGGCCTCAATATGATTGCTTGGCTGAACTCCAAGAATGACTAATGTGAGTACCTCAGCAAAGAAACATTTATGCAGTTTGCAGAAGGGAATACGGTAGCACAGTGGTTCACAGCTCCAGGATCCAATGTTCCATTCCCGGCTTGGGTCACTGTCTGTGCAGAGTCTGCACTTTCTCACTGTGTCTGCGTGTATCTCCTCTGGGTGCTCCGGTTTCCTCCCACAGTCCAAAGATGTGCAGGTTAGGTGGATTGGCCATCCTAAATTGCCCTCAGTGTCCAAAAAGATTAGGTGGGGTTACTGGGTTGCGGATGTGGTGATACGTATATATGCTGGTATATAAAGAGTTAACAACAACTACTTCATAGCGTAAGATAACCAGTAAATGGCAGCACTAGATTCATGTATAAATATGGGATCTCAAAGGATCTTGGTCCTCTTCGAACCAGGAGTGACTAGACAGCAGTTATTTACAGTGAGTGAGTTATAGCATAGTTAATACTTATAATTAATACTTATTCTGATTTACTTTATCATCAGTGCTCGTTCTGTTAGAGTGAACAAACTCATTTCATCATGAATTTTCAAATTGTTATTCATTAAATCTATTTTGCTTTGAATTGAAGATTAGTAGTTTCATTGAAACCTAACCATCAGACCATTCTGAAAGTAAAGCAAAGAGTAACGACATATTACAAACAAGTAATATAACAGCGGGGGTGGGGTCGGGTGTGGGCTTGGGTTGGATGCTCTTTCCAAGGGCCGGTGTAGACTTAGTGGGCCGAATGGCCTCTTTCTGCACTGTAAATTCTGTGATTCTATGAGTAGGTTTGCTTGATAGTCACCTCCATCACCTTGTACAAAATTATTATTTCTCCTATGTGTTTTTCAATGCCTGTATGATCATTTACACAAGATTAAGAGGTGTTAAGTGCATAAAGGCTTCTCGCCCTGTTACCATGTCGGCTGTGATTGATAATTTCATAAGGTTGTAAGCTCAGCCGTTTCTTTTCTCAAAGTATCTTTTCCAAGCCTGTACTTATGTTGTCAGTTTCAAATACCTGACAATGGTTCCTGGTTCTGTACATAGTAAATACTGTGAAAGGGGATAAGAAGGGAACATGGGGTAAAGGGGCACCTGGGAGATATGGGGGCATGGAGGGAAATTGGGGCATGGGGGAATAAGTAAGATCTTGAGAGCCTGACAGTCTTGATTACTATCGTAACTATGTCCCAGTAAATGGAGGTGGGCATTCTAGCTTGTTGTCCTTGCCATCCACCTGCCTCCATTGGTCCATCAGGCCTGCCTCTTGAGGCGGGGACAACCTGAATCCACCCCATCCCAACTCGCAGAACGAAAATATGGTGGGTGGGTGCTTCCTTAACAGAGATGGAATTGTAGGGTGGGGAACCTTCACAATGCATGCTCCCTGTCTCCTTCATGAAATCCAGCTCTTTGAATCCATTATGTTCTGTTTGTTCAAGAGGATAGAATTTCAGTGGATGACCAGTTCTGTAGATAGTATCATTAATTTTCCTCTTGTGGATACAATTCAAGGCCAGGCCCTCCCCATTAATTGTCGCTCTGGATTCTCTGGATGACCCAACAAACAATGGCAAAGTTGACATTCACCTCAGAGTCTTGCAGCTGGCATCATCATCCGAGTTCATTATGTTCTTTCAATAAATGATTTGTGCATAATAGCAGAAATAGAACAAAGTCCTGTGCCTCTAAAATAAAACGAGCAAATTATCCCCTCAGGATCTTAGCTGGTTACGTTTTGCAGACAACAATTTGTGATTATTACAGTTCTTTTGATTCAGAGATGTGTAATTGTCTACATTTTCCATCTCTTATTCAGCATGATTACTTCCTTTGTATTTCAATCTTTTTAAGCTTCTGCGTGTTTCGTTTTTTTTTTTCAAACCAAGATTTAAAAACCTATTGACAAAGGGTATCTTCGAACAAAGGATAAGATAGCTGCTCTTTTAAAGAACAAAACCTTCGAAAACAGCAGAACCATTAGTGAGCTCCTTACGCCAGAAGCTCCATTTTAAAAGGTGATGCAAAAGATTGTCAAGAAAAACAAATGCAAGCATTTAGAATACAAAATCAGTATTCAGAACAGACAACTAACTGAAGATGAAACTCTCAAATAAGAAAGCAAGTGAGATATTATCTACAAAGTCAACAATTGATCAAACAGTTGGTGAAAAAAAAATCTTCAGAAAAAGAGCAGAAACATATATACACAGGGAATTGCCAAGTCAAACATCTTTGGTTGCATTTCTCTGAAACTTTTTTTGTTAAATTTATTTTGTTAAACCAAGGTGAAAATAAAATTCAGAAAACCTTTGTTTTCTTCAAAAGATACAAATACGTTTTCTTGGGGTGAGTGAATCAGAGGCAAGAGCACATGTGTTTTCCCCCATTACATAGATTACATAGAATTTACAGTGCAGAAGGAGGCCATTCGGCCCACCGAGTCTGCACCGGCTCCCGGAAAGAGCAACCTACCCAAGGTTAACACCTCCGCCCTATCCCTATAGCTCAGCAACCCCACCCAATACTAAGGGCAATTTTGGACACTAAGGGGAATTTATCATGGCCAATCCACCTAACTTGCACATTTTTGGACTGTGGGAGGAAACCGGAGCACCCGGAGGAAACCCACGTACACACGGGGAGGATGTGCAGACTCTGCACAGACAGTGACTCAAGCCGGAATAGAACCTGGGACCCTGGAGTTGTGAAGCGATTGTGCTATCCACAATGCTACCGTGCTGCCATCGGAACCGATACTTTGAAAAAACATGGTAAGGTTCCACACAGCCAATTGATAATGTTCTGTAAACTCTTCCAGTTGAAGCTTTTCATAGGCAATGATGTAATTTCTGATTATTAACTGCTTCATTTCTAATTATTATTAAGTACAGCACTGTTGTTTATTCAGCACCGCTACAGAAAATAGGACCCAATATATTAAATAATGTAGATGCAGAATAATCTATCTTACACTGGTCAGCATTTGCACATCTCCACAAATATTTCACATGAAATGAACAATGCAAATTCTTCAATTCCAACTGTGATGTGAAGCAAAATCCTTTATAAATGCTCATATTTCATTCATGCTGGTGCATGGAGGGGGTATAATTGGCATCTTATATGTTTTAGCAATATAGATGTTAAATAAATTATTCCAAACTCAACTATATTTGTATATATATATATATTATACATATATATATATATATATATATATATATATGTGTGCAATATATTGATACTGTATGAAACTCTTGTTAGTTTTGGAGTTCTTGACACATCAGCCCAAAACCTTCTGTGATAGGCGAATGACAGGCGCCACCTGTTAGATTTGCCCCTGCCCATTCATTGTCGACGCTATTTTGTGCTGCAAGTTGCTGGAAGCATGAGATGGAAATGGTGCAGCACCCTCTTCAGGATAGTTAGGATTTGAGTGGACAGAGCCAACAACTCTGTGCCTCCTTAACCAAGCACAGTCTGAACAAGGAAGTGCATGTTCAAATGGGAAAATTCAATGTCAAATTGGGTACAGAAAAAGAGATCAAAGAAAGGAAACAAAGATGGTATGAAAAGATACAGACTAAAAGAAAAGCTAGTTGATTTTAATATGTTTTTAATAAAGAAATTCCCAACAATTAAAAACTGAAGGATGGGGCTCAACACTTTTCTTAAAGTTCCCTTTCAGTGCTAAAGAATTCAACACGGTAGCACAGTGGTTAGCACAGTTGCTTCACAGCTCCAGGGTCCCAAGTTTGATTACCGGCTTGGGTCACTGGCTGTGTGGAGTCTGCATGTTCTCCCCGTGTCTGCGTGGGTTTCCTCCAGGTGCTCCGTTTTCCTCCCACAGTCCAAAGCTATGCAGGTTAGGTGGATTTGCCATGCTAAATTGACTTTAGTGTCCAAAAAGGTTAGGTAGGGTTACAGGGATAGGGTGGAGGGTGCTCTTTCCAAGGGTCGGTGCAGTCTCAATGGGCTGAATGGCCTCCTTATGCACTGTAACTTCTATAATTCTATGAACTCTGAGTAATTAGTGTTTATCACACTATTAAAAGTATACTTTGACTGAAATGGATAAGCTTAACTTATCTTGCTAGTTTAGTTTCTGTCTACTGTGCAAGTACTGGAACATCCCTTTAAATGGGGAACCAGACAGCAAGATGTCGTTATCACAGTGCCAGTAGCAAAGCAGCACATAGCAGACAGCAGCTTTTTGATTTCTGTGTTTAATCACACATTTGTCTTCACTTGAACTTGCTGTGCCATTTGTACACAATAACACATTCAGTTACTGAAACAGTACTTTTTTTGGCCAATCTGAACCTCAGTTTTAGTGATAGTCTTTTTTCAATTGCTTTCATTTTTATTTTTATTTCCAAAGAAGTGCTGCTTAATCCCAGGCATTTATACAGAAGAAATCACTTCTCAAAAGTGATGATGAGCTGATAGAGTGTGAAATAGAGAGAGTAGATCATGCCTTAAAGAAATTCTAAATGTAATTTTATATTTCTCTTCAGAGGTAATCACATCTTATTCTGAGCTCCAGAAAAGTATGTAATTTTTGAGATACTGCTAGGTAATGTCCAAGGAATATAATTACATCATAAATAAGATAATATTTTCACTTGCCAGGTTGGGATTTATTTCTTAAGCTTGAAATGACCACCCTAGCAGCCAACAAGTAGATTCTACCTCTTAAAAAGATACAGCACACATTGAATGGAAAGCCACTTGAAATTGAAATCAGTGAAATTCCTTGTGCGTACATGATTACACATAGTTAATTATACGATGAAAAAGATTCACTTTCTCAGGGATACTTATATCAGCATTCATGCACATGGGATGGGCACACATGACTAAGATACTACCTGCAGTAAGCCTGCCTGTTACTATTTGATTAACAATACAAAGAGTTGCCATCTAAAAAAAAATCTTTGGCACAGTTTCTGATTATGCGGAAAGTAAACCTATTCTTTAAAACGCAAAGTATGATTCATCTGGAACAGGCTCGTTTTCATTACAGCAAGACACATTTTCACAGATTTGAGTGTATCCTTTCTTATTAAACTATTCCACATTTATTCCTGAGAGAACTGACTGTTTAAGATTTCATTAATAGATTAATTCGTTCTTTGTGTGCTCTGTCTAAAGGAAGGTCCTTGGCTCATTATCAGCTGATGCTTTAGCCTGAGACATTTTCTTGACCGATTATATCAGTGGTGGTATGCCATTATCTTACATGCTCACAGGCAGGTCTCAAACCTACCTCAGCGAGAACAGAAACACCATGCTGTTGGTGTTATTCCTCACAATGTAAGCCAACGTATTATTTAACTTTTCAATGTACCATTGCTTTATTTGATGTAACTGCATCTTTATTTATTTTATATTAATCAATCTTGATAGGTTTTGACATAACTCTGTGTGTGGAGTTTGTCTCATGGTGGCAACATTGAACATTGAGGTGAAAGAAGAACCCTGACCGAAGATGAGCTCCACTGGGGGCTCAAAGTGCAAAGCCTGATGGTTGATTTAGTCAAGTTAAAGCCTTACTAGAATCAGCAAGTTCTGCAAAATGATTTGACCTGTTAGAGGGCTGGTACCAAGGAAGATAAACTGGCCATGCCTCATTAAGGAGCTGTAAATGTGCCTTCTTCGCCCAGCCCTGATTGATGACAGTGTTGGTGATAAGAAAGCAGAGTCAAGCTGGTGAGGATACTGCAAGTGTAACCTTCAAAGGGGGCCTACCAGGAGACATTTGGAGATAAACATTGATGTAATTAAAAAACAATTAAATGGACTAAAAGCAGGCTTTACCTTTTATGGTACAGGGTCACAGTAAAGAAAGCTATTAAGCAAGAGCCCCAGAACCACCACTGCTCCAGCGGTTTAGAGTGATTTTGTCAGTCACTCAGAGGTTGCGCATGAAGGATTTGTCAGTGGTTCATTGAGACCTACCCTGGTTCGCAGGGAAACTAAGCCACCAATATTATCGAGAATATGTAATATTGATTAGTGGCATAAAAAAGGTGTTTCACCTTTGGTGGAAGCTCATCCAAGATGTTGGGTGGAATTTTCTTAAACAATGATACAGAGCGGAATTTTCCGAAAGAATGGGGCAGCACGGTAGCATGGTGGTTAGCATAAATGCTTCACAGCTCCAGATTCCCAGGTTCGATTCACGGCTGGGTCACTGTCTGTGCGGAGTCTGCACGTCCTCCCCGTGTGTGCGTGGGTTTCCTCCGGGTGCTCCGGTTTCCTCCCACAGTCCAAAGATGTGCGGGTTAGGTGGATTGGCCATGCTAAATTGCCCGTAGTGTCCTAAAAATGTAAGGTTAAGGGGGGGTTGTTGGGTTACGGGTATAGGGTGGATACGTGGGTTTGAGTAGGGTGATCATTGCTCGGCACAACATCGAGGGCTGAAGGGCCTGTTCTGTGCTGTACTGTTCTATGTTCTATGTTCTAATGGCAAAGTACCATTTTCGGAGTGAAAATTGATGCGATTCCCTCCTTTGCTAGCGGCGTGATCCGAATTGCAATCTTTTGCTAAAATAAATTTAGAGTACCCAATTCTTTTTTTCCAATTAAAGGGCAATTTAGTGTGGCCAATCCACCTGCCCTGGTTTGTGGGGGTAAGACTCACGGAGACACGGGGAGGATGTGCAAGCGGGGAGAATGTGACCCGGGGCCGGGATCAAACCCGGGTCCTCAGCGCCGTGAGGCAGCATTGCTAAACATTGCGCCACCGTGCTGCCCTCCAAATTGTAAGGCGTTGTCAGGAATGTGAGAAGTTAACGAGATCAATAGTGAACTTGAGATGAAAATAAAATAACAGAAAAGTAACAGGGTTAGCAGGAGTCCAGAGACATTGAGGTGTGAACGGCCATATCAGAAACATTTGTTTACCAGTGATCAGTGGGGCTATACAAATTTTAACTTCTAAAGGCAAAGAATTTAAGCAAGGAAGTCAGCAGAATCCACAGATCAAAGAGACTGATCAATATAACTGTTGGCACCCTCATTAGGGAAGGAAGCTTGTTCTCCATCCAGTAACCAGGTAGGCCAGTTCACTCTGTGATCCGAGTCATGCAGGCCTGTTGCAATAACATTTAGAGCCACAGCAGATTGCAAATATTCTCTTCTAAAAGACGCAGTTTTGTGCAGTCACTGAACCAGGAAGAGCTGTTTTCACAGACTTGTTCATCTAAGTGGTATTGTGTGTTAACTATTAACTGGATTTGACCTACAGAATTACTAACATTGGATGTTGCTTGGAAAAAGGAGTGTCACAGGTATATTTTGGGAACAAGAGGTAACTTCAGTAAAATGGTGTGTTTAGTTAAACATATACTGAAGTGTCAGTGTGCATTTTTCTCTTGTGTGGTTTTTCTTTTCTTTTATTTCCATAAATATTGTTTAATAATTGTTTACACAGCGACTGGACTGGTTCCTCGTCACTGAGCGTACATGGTTCCTCACCGTTTTCCAAACAAAAATATACCACTAAGAACCAGTGTTTTATGTTATCCTTCGGGGTCTTGAAACTTTCTTCAAGGTAACATCAGCAGGGTTCTTAACAGGAGGAGGAGAGAGTGGAGGAAGAAGCCTGAGAGGAGACGGAGGATGGGGGACAGGCGGGGGTGAGAGTTTGCATGGGCAGTAGGATCAGGACTGCCCTCATTGCATTCTGCTGCTTCATACTATAGTGTTGCTCGTTCTGAGTGAGTGTGCTTGACACTCAATTTGGCTCTGTTTCGTTACTTAGCTTTGGAGTCGCCAGGTATCGTTAAGATACCGCCACAAGTTTCAAGGTCAAGTTCAAAGCAATAAAACCATACACCAATTAGTAAGTTCAAACAAGACACGTTTATTATATTACAGTAATCTATTAATCATGCATATAAAACTAAAAGACTAGGCTAATACTATCACTAATAGGCCAAATATTTATCTGGACAAGGGGACTGCCGGATCAGGGAACAACGGCTTCTAGCTTTGTCCTGGGTCCCCAGGCTTCCAGTAGTTATGGACTAAAGGGGGTCAGGAGTGTCTACTCTCGTAGCGTGCGTTGTGACTTACTTGTTGGCGGCTGCTGTCCAGACCTCTCCTCCTCAAGGTTCTTCTGCTGCAACGGTGTTCTGCTGGGAAGGCTGGCTGGTCAAGGAGAGGCTGGCAGAGAGAGAGAGCTGGGGTCGCGGTCTCTGTCTTATACTCCTCTCAGGGTCTTGTGCCCACCTGGGCGGACCCTCTATACTCTCGCAATCGATTGGGTCTCTTCTCAATTGATTGATTTGAATTCCCCAATAGCGGGGCAATTCCTCAATCACTGGGGCGGTTCTTAGGACTTATTGTTTTGGACTTCTTTGGCGCCGAAAAGTCTGGCCTTCCATTGAATGTATCGATCTGTGTTTAACTTGTTTCCATTGTATCTGGGGATCGCCCGGTATCACCTCATTAGTATGCTAACTGTTTTCTTTTCATAGTGCTGTCTGGTTTCTGCAGCAGTCAAAACTGGTTTCTGCAGTAGTATGAATAGACAAGTGCTTTGCAAGTGGCTTGCTTTACAACATGTCCAATTTCCCTGCATTCCTTGCAATATTCCATTTTGTGTTGGGCAGTGGTCACCCCAGGTGGCTACAATAGGAACACCATGTCATCTGACAGCTCAACATAACCAGCCCCCGCAAGGCAGTTCTAACCTCTCCACCACCATGGAAGGAGGGTCGCAGTGAATCTTACACATCATGGTGCTGGGCTTGGGGAGTCCTTGTGCCTGCTGATCAGAAAATGCTGGAAGGTGATGACAAACTCACAGTGAGGAAAGCTCTGATGCTCCTCAGCTATTGCTTGTGACTGACTCCTGTCTGTCTGTTGTCCGCACGTTGACTCCCTGGCTAATATGCAAGTGAGGTTTTCCCTTAGATCTGTTTGTCGCACAGCACTAGAGGAGGATTAGGGGTAAGGGTCTAGGGCTCACTGATTAATGCCCAAGGCCTTTCAGGAATTGTCTTCTTCCAGGCATTGCCTTCTTCCAGACCCTTCCATCAGGCATAAGGTGCAGAAGTCTGAAGACCCGCACATCCAGACATAGGACATTCCCCACAGCTACAAGACTCCTCAATGACTCCCCCTCGGACTGATCTGTTCCCTGTAAGAACACTATTCACGATGCCCGATGCTGCTGTTGCTCATGTATTTGCTTTGTTTGGCCCCTTATTCCGCACTGTAACAATCACTGTTTGTTGATGTACCATTTGTCAATGTTCTCTGTTGATTATTCTCTTTGTCTACTATGTAAGTACTGTGTACGCTCCCTCGGCCGCAGAAAAATCCCTTTCACTGTACTTCGGTACATGTGACAATAAATCAAATCAAATTATGTTATTTTCACTTTCATTGGGCCTAACCAGGACCTAACTTTTGAGGGCCTGTGAGAAGAGCTGTGTCCAGATGGGGTGAAATTTAAGATGCATCATTTAAGATGCATCTAGACAGATATATGAACGGGCGGGGAACAGAGGAAAGTAGACCTTGGAAAATAGGAGACAGGTTTAGATAAAGGATCTGGATCGACGCAGGCTGGGAGGGCTGAAGGGCCTGTTCCTGTGCTGTAATTTTCTTTGTTCTTTGTTCTTTGAAATGCTATCCCACAAGGAGGAGGGTAAATGACAATGCGACGTTAAGCTTGTGAAGAACATGGGTTTTTAATGTGGTAACATATGTCTTTGTAATATTTGATAAAGACTCCCAACTACCTTTGCCTAACTTCGCCCCTGCCCACACTGTGTCCCGACAATGCCATGGCCTTGTGAACCCTCTCACTACATCTCGGTGCATTCCCAGGAAGCTTCTTTTTCTTCTTCTCAGGCAGTCCGTCAGGGTCGAGGATGATTTTCTTCCCCTCCGGGGAGATGGATTCTGCAATGGTTGAATAATCCAATCCTGGATCCACAGACACTGCCACAGATTTGGCAGGTAGTGCTTGATGAGGTGGGTGGGTGGGACACTCTGGATTCTGCATTCACCTTGCGCTGTTTACGCTTGGCCTCCACATGATCCACCCTGTGACGCTCGATGTGATTGGCGCCTTTGCGGATGCTTCTTCTCCAGCTTGTGTGTTCGAAGGCCGATTTCTACGTGTTGATGGGAATGTTGCATTTATTTAGAGAGGCTTTCAGAGTGTCTGTGTAGCATTTATTCTGCCCTCCTAGTGATCGCTTGCCATTGCAGGGTTCCATGTAGACCACTTGGTTTGGGAGTCTCGTGTCGGGTATTCGGGCAATGTTGTCCTCCCATCACAGCTATTCGAGTGTGACCAGTGCCTCGATGCTGGAGATTTGGCATGGGAGACAATATTCACATTGGTATGCCAATCCTGCCAAAGGGCTTTCAGGATTTTGCAGAGGCAACATTGGTGATGTCTCTCCAGAGATTTGAGGTGTCTGCTGTATATTGTCCATGTTTCTGATGATTCATGCAGAATGGCTGGAAGTACGGCTCCTCTGTAAACCATGAGCCTGGTGCTGGTGTTTCAGTCTTCGAACACTCTGTTCCTCAGGGGTCTGAAGACTGCACTGGCGCATTGGAGTCGATGCTGGATTTTATTGTCGAAGTTCGCTCTTGCTGAGAGGAGGCTCTTGAGGTATGGGAAATGATCCACATTGTTCATTGGTCAGGGGGCAACGTTGTGTGGCAGGAGAAAGCTGGTAGGGAACCTTTGTTTAGTCTGAGGCCCATTCTCTCGCATGCCCCCATGAATCCATCAGTTTGTAGCATGGCTCTGAGTGTGCGCACACACAGGTGTCGTCTGCATACTGCAGCTCGATGACAGACATTGGGGTTGTATTGGTTCTGGCCTGGTGGTGTCAGAGGTTGAACAGTTTCCGGCTTGTCTGATAGCTTAGCTCCACTCCAGGGGGGAGCTTCAGTGTGATGGGGTTGAGTGTTGCTGCAAGGAAGATGGAGAAGACCATTGGTGTGACAATGGTGGGCCTCCAGGACTGGCAGTGTCAGATGACGCTAAGACATCTGGAGCTTAATCCAGCTGCCCCTCTGTCCTGTAGAGTAACCCAGGGGCCTCGAGCATCGTGAGGGAGGAGGCTCCATTGGATCACATCCAGGGGAGGATGATGCACTGCTCTATTACAGATCTGGTTGCACCTGTGATCTTTGTTATACCGGGCCTCAGCTGCAGTCTCTGACCACTGCAATAGCATCATCAGCCAAGACATCAAGGGAGATCTCGTGTCCTCTACAAGCCATCCCTGCAGCCTGGATTGACCCTCAAAAATGTCAGGGAATTACAATTGTCCGAGGATAATACTATCATGCATGCTCCCTTCAATAGAGGCACACATGTGCATGAATCATATCAGGTGGTCAGGCACCAGCTACACACGGAGAATGGAACCCCTTCCTGTTTATGAAGGGGACTCTCTAGTTCCTCGGGGTGAGAGGAATGACATGGGTGCAGTTGATCACACCTGCACCTGTGGCAGAACAGCTACGGTGCTGAAGCCCGTAGCCTTGTGTTGCCGGACCTGGTCCAGGTTGAAATGAATAAAGTCCAAAGCACTTGCATAGAGTGCTTTCACTGCCTCACAGATTCACTTGTGACCTGCAATATTCCACACAGCTCACCCATAGAACCTTTTGTATCGTATCGTTAGGATGTCTCTGGAATCCATAGAACTGCTACAATACAAAAGGAGTCCCTTCAGCACATCGAGTCTGCACCTCCAAAGCAGCACGCTACCAAGGTCCACTCCCCACCCTATCCTCGTAACATAAAGCAATGATAATGACCAATCCACCTAACTGGCACACTTTTGGACTGTGGGAGGGAACCGGAGCATCCGGAGGAAACCCACGCAAATACGGGGAGAACGTACAAACTCCACACAGACAGTCAACCGAGACTGGAATCAAACTTGGGTTCCTGGTGCTGTGAGGCAGAAGTGCTAACCACTGCGCCACCCTGGAATGACTCCGTCGTGTAAAAATTGAGGACTGCCGTGATATTTAGTGCCAAACGGAGCAGATGTCTGCCACCACCATCTGGCGGCAAGTCGCAAGGATATGGCACAAAAACCGCACCATTGGGTCCTTTACACTATTAGTCTCTTTCTGCACCATCATGCCACCTCTGTTGATGGTGTAGCCTCTAGCCCCTGTGCCTGTCGTCTGTCCCCCAGGTTAACTGCTCAGGTTCTTCCCAAGCTGCCGCCACATATTGCTGCCGGAGTCAGTGCTCTCCCAGCAATGTAATAAGTTGATTTCCAGCTCCATTGGCTCCATAACGACATAGATCCGATTCCTTCAAGGGTTGATAGGAAGAATGAGTCAGGTTGGTGTTGCAGCTGAATATCATAATTACCTGCCCTGAGCCATTGGCCTCCTGGACCTGGAAGCAGCCAGTTCCAGACCTTATCCGGCAGCGACCACTTACTCACAGCTCAGATGCCCTCCCATATCTATTACAGGACTAGCTCCATTCCTAATGGGCAGGCTCAACTGTCCACCTTGGGGACTAATGGATCCTGACTGGTAGGCTTTAGGGTCCGGCACAGACGTGAGCCCAGTGCCTCTTAATCCCATGCAACCAAGCATTGAGTCCTGAACCCTGAGTACTCATCCCATTCCTAGATTTTAAAACTGTGGGCAGCTGACACTGTTTCGGGTTAACTCTTGATGGCCAATTAGTTTTGACGGGCATGAGTCTCAGGATTGCTAGAGGGCACAATTGCTTCATGCCTCAGGGTTACGCAAAGCTAATAGGGTCACTGAAGCTGTACCATTTTGAGATCTCGTTGCAGCCATGCATCTACACTTAAGGACAGTACTCCAGAGTTTGTGCTCCCCCCCCCCCCCCCCCCCCCCGCCCCCAACCACCACCCTCCCCTCCCCCGCCATGATTGGGCAACATGTTGCCTTTCCTTTCGAGATCTCATGTATCCAGCCCATTAGGTCAAGCTCCTTTATTCAGATCATAACCCACCCCCATCACTTGTGGCCCACAGCCACACTATGCATCTATACCATGACAGCAGACTAACATTGCCCTCGAATAACATTCAGACAACACGGACAGCAGATTTTAGGACCGCCCACACCAACCATGACCCCCAGCTCGGGAACCCCCGACCCTCCCTCTCCTCACTGACCGTTCACCCCCGAACCCACCTCCACTCTGCAGAGCTGACCAGCAACCTTTCTACTCTTGGACTCCCTAGTGCTCATTTGAGACAGTGGTGCTTACCTCCTTCCTCCCTCTTGGAGGTCATGACACCTGGTTTCCATTTTTAAAAGCAATCGTGGTTCCCGCTAGTGTGATATCACGCCTGGTGGATGGGAAGATTCAATAAGGGCTGAAGATGCAACATTAACCATTCAAATTAAATTGTAATGGATTCAAATTCATGCAAATCAGGTTTACGCTCTTCCTGGGTATGAACCTGTTCACATCATGAGGGAGGGCCGGGAAGATCGTGATCGGAAATCTCGCATGCCCAAATCTAGTTTAGGCTCTCATGAGATTTGGCAGCCATTATGGGATTTGTGCCTGTGGCTAACGCAGACACTAAATCCTGCCCACTGTGGGCCATTGATATCTAGATAATAGACAGAAGAACCTTGAGACCAGATAAAGAGTCTTGCAAGATGTGGGCGAGCTAGGGCCAGGAGTCCTGAAAAGAAAGAAAATGCAGAGAATACTATGAATGGTTAGCCTCAAAGTATGTGGCAGGGAAAATATCTCTTAAACAGAGGTGAATGTAGGTTATCTTGGAAGGAGATAATGTAGACAAGGGTCGAGACGCTACTCACAGAGTGTCTAGAGAAGCAGGAGAGACCCTCTTTTGAAGAAGTTGCAATCATCCAAGAACGGATGGATTATAAAAGACTAAATACATTTTGGCTGCGGCACTTCACTGTGATGAGAAGTGTGACAAAGTTTTCTTGGAGTCAGGTAATAAATTAAAACTGTCTGTTTCTCTAAATCCCACCGGGCCACAAGTAAGGTGGCAATATAAAATAGAGTTTGGGGTTAAGCCAAATTGATAGGGCAAAATAAAAATGTTTCCAGACTCAAAGTAGAGTTAAGATGCTGTGTGAAAAGGAAAATAAAGAAATAACATGTGTGCACAATATCTGCCTGTGCATATTGTTGAGGTGTGGCATTTTTTCCTATCTGAATATGAGTCCACAGAACCATTGCTGCTGCAATGGTAGAGTGATTTTGTCAGTCTCTCAGAAATAATTCACAAAGGATTTTTCATGGAGTTGACCAGTGGGATGGACTCTGACTTGCAGGAAAGCTAAGCAACTTGTATTCTTGTGAGTATGCACTGTTGCTTAATGGTTTAATAAAGTTGTATCATCTTTGGTGGAAGCTCATCTAGGTGTTGTGTGTTATTAATATCCAGAATCGAGTCAGAAGAACCTAAGAACCTTTAGATCAGGTAGAGGATCTTATAAAAAATATAAACAAATAACATTACTTGGTGTTCTAATAGACAAGTATATTTTTTACTATGTGAGCTGCTCATTCTATTCATTAAACATGATGAAATCAAATTGCTCATTACTTTATGTTTGTAGAAGACTTATGTAAGGGGGAATTGTTTGGAACCTTTATCCATTTTTAGGTTCAAGCTGTGAAATATTCAGTTTTCAAATTCTATCATGGTGACCACATGACTAAGGTCAGCCCCCAAAGTTTGGCGTTACATGTATGAGATAGTATCATGCTAGTGTCATGATTCCCCGGGCTAGTGTGTGATCAATTGCAGCCCCACTTGAGCCGGAGTTGAAACACAAGTGAAATTAGACATTATTTTAAATATCTGAAGACCTTGGCTGAGCTCACTGAACTGCAGCAACCAGGTTTGTAAATTTAACACAAAAAAACCTTTATTATTTAACTGTAATATAATTAAACTGACAAAAATGTAACTGACTACCTAGCACCCCTTCCCCAACCCTCTCTTTCCAACTCGCCCCAGTCTACATACACAAATACACGCACACACACAACAGAGAGGGAAGAAAAAATTATGAAAAAGTAGACAGGATAAAAGATATCTGATGCACCAGGAGGGGTTTCAGTTAAAGTCTTGCAGGAGTTCAAGCTTCTGCTTTGATGCTTCTTCCTTCTAAGCTTCATAGAGTTTTCTCTGGCAAGGCTGTCTACTTTCTTTATAGATTCTAGATCATTTCAACTATGTGGCATATCTGTGCCAGGCACTCTCTAGTTTTAATAATAAAGCAGTCCGTTACCTCAGCACAGAGAGAGAGTGAGAGTTCCTTCTTCATTCAATTATCATTTCAGCCCAGCTCGCGCAGAAGCATCTCACAGGAACGAATCACTGACTGTTGTCAGGCAGAACACTGTTCCTGACCAACCCACAGGTTGTCAGCCAGCCAATCAAACTGACTTCCTCCAGAGCTGGTTCGTAACACTCCCTCAGCGCCAACGAGTCTGTACTCACTTCTTCAAAATCAAATCCTGTAACACACTTCCTGACCAGCGGCTGTCTCAGCTTAAGTCCACTGCTTAAAGGTGCATTCTGATTATGAATCCATGGACCAAAGATAATAAAATAAAACAAAAGAAATGGGAACAAAGGGGAATCAGAAGAAAGGAGGCTGACACTAGCGAAATGATGTAGCCAAGATCTATGTATAAAGAACATAAATTGAATTCCTTGGCATGCAATCATTTACACTGGTCAAAATATTAGCATTTGTGAAGTGAATTAAAACCTCACATTATCCCCCTGAAAATACTGGCAGAACTTTGGAGTGTGGGCAATGGAAGGTTGACTGAACGTCTTTTCATTAATCTAACAAAATGGAGAATCGAGTAAAGACCACTTACAATAATAATCTTTATCGTGACAAGAAATTATAAATGAAATGAAAATCGCTTATTGTCACAAGTAGGCTTCAAATGAAGTTCCTGTGAAAAGGCCCTAGTCGCCACATTCCAGCACCTGTTTGGGTACACAGAGGGAGAATTCAGAATATCCAAATTACCTGACAGCACGTCTTTCAGGACTAGCGGGAGGAAACCGGAGAACCCGGAAGAAATCCGCACAGACACGGGGAGAATGTGCAGACTCTGCACAGACAGTGGCCTGGATGCTCCCCTACCCAGCAGGGCGGAGGGTCCCGGCATACCGGAGTGGTTCGCTGACCGGCACGAATGGCCTTTGGCGCTCCGCCAGCCGGCGCGAACAGCTGGCCGGCCGCTGACGTCACCCCGGCCCATGCGCGGTGGAGAGGGTCTCTTCCGCCTCCGCCATGGTGGAGGCCGTGGTGGAGGCGGAAGAAAAACAGTGCCCCCACGGCACAGGCCCGCCCGCCGATCGGTGGGCCCCGATCGCGGGCCAGGCCACCGAGGGGGCACCCCCCGGGGTCAGATCGCCCCACGCCCCCCCCCTCCCCCCCAGGACCCCGGGGCCCGCTCACGCTGCCTGCTCCAGCCGGCACCAGAGGTGTTCTGCTTCCCGCCGGCGGGTTTGGCCTGATAGCGGCGGGACTTCGGCCCATCATGGGCCGGAAAATCACCGCGGGGGGCCCGCCGACCGGCATGGTGTGATTCCCGCCCCCGCCGATTCCCGGGTGGCGAAGAATTCCGGCCACAGCGGGGGCGGGATTCACGCCGGCCCCGGGCGATTCTCCCTGCGGGGGGTCGGAGAATTCCGTCCAGTGACCCAGCCGGGAAGTGTCCCTGGGAACCTGGCGCTGTGAAGCCACCGTGCTACCATGCCTGCCCACAATACTCATTTAAATTATAACTGGCTGTATATGATTTTATAATGTAGAATGTGTAAAATAATGAAAGGTCATCGACTTAAAACATTGCTCCACTGATACTGCCAGACCTGCTGAGTATTTCCAGCTTTTTCTACTTTTATATTAAATTAACTCTTCTTTAGGCCGTTGAAGGTCAAAATCTTGGAGCCATTTAAAGGACAGATGAATCAGTATATTCTTCAAGATGGAAAAAGGGACAAATGTCACTCCCACCTGTCTATCTTTATCTTGTAAACATTGAGACTTCAGTCTTGTTGTATGTTTAGTTTTACAATTTGCTATTGAAATCAGTGCTGAAAAAACTCTCAAGAAAGAAAACCCCAGACTATTTTAATTGAAAAATGCTGTTTAGGTCAATAGGGTTACTGAAAGAATTTAAGCAAAAAGAGGACATCTATTTTAGCTAAACTGCCGTTAGTGAATTATTAGGCATTTGAAAAATAGTGAACAAATTAGTTGAAAAGGCAAAACAAGGTAATTAACCTACTGCTAATGTATCTACTATTTATACGTTGTGAAAACCATATATTGCAATTCAAATTAATGTTGATATCTACTTAAGAGAACACACTTTCTACCATTTCAAGCCAATTAGAGATTTGATTGACTCTGAGAGACATTTATTATTTCTTATTGTGTAGTAATTTGCAAGTATAAACTGATAGTTGATGGACTAAATGTGGGCACATTGGTTAGCACTACTGCCCCACAGCGCCAGGGACCCGGGTTCAATTCCGACCTTGGGTGACTGTGTGGAGTTTTCACATTCTCCCTGCTTCTGTGTGGGTTTCCTTCAGGTTTTCTGGTTTTCTCCCACTGTCCAAAATTGTGCAGGTTAGGTGGATTGGCCATGCTAATATGCCCCTTGGTGTCCAATGGCTTGAGTGGGGTTGCGGGGATGGGGCTGGGCAGTGGCCCTAATTGGGGTGCTCTTTCGGAGGGTCGATGCAGATTCGATGAGCCGAAAAATCTCCTTCTGCACTGTAGGGTTCTATGATTTTATGTTTCCATTCTCCATAATGGCTGAAATGGATCAGATAGATATAAATGCACAGTAAACATTCTTACAACACCCTGGTCTCGGGTGCGGTCACTTCCAGGATTCAAACTCTGTTTTCCTTAGGTCACTGGAAATCATTCCTCTCAGACAGTATCCAAACACCACCTGTTACCAAGCAGAATCTAGTCTTTTGACCAATTGTCCACCAGCCAACCAATCGAACCGAGTACCACCCCATCTCTCGAGTGCCACAAAGTCTGAGTTTTGCTGTCCAAAGCTCGCAGAGTGTTCTCTTTTGTAACTTTTGAATTCCTCATTTCCCCTGCTCAACTTAAAGACATATATCCATTCAGCATCCATGAATCAAAATGGTAACAGCAAAGAAAGAAAGAAAGGAGGAAAAAGAGAATCAGGAAGGGCCCTTACAACATGCATTGCAGCTATCTCATAAATTATAGCATGCTTCAGCACGGGCACATGCCAATCCACCCAAGAAGCCTACACAAATGCTTTTCTCCACTTGAGCATCAATCTTGTAATGCTGTCCTACTCTAATGTTTGTTCCTCATACCCTTTAATTTTGCTTCTTCATACAATTGTCTTTAAGAAACTATTGAAGCAAAGTTAATGGCAGAGAATCCTGTACAAAGATTTTTTTTTCATTTCGTGCTTGTTTAAACTTGTAATGGCTCATTACTTGATCAATAAAACCAATCTATCATGATTTAGCCTAAAATAATTTTTCACAATACTGGGGCGTCCTATCAGATTACCCCTTAACCTTCTCAGCTAATAAAAAAGAAACAGACCTGTAACATATCATCCCAGGCAATATTCTGTTGGATCAGTGCAGCATATATTCTGTTGCTTTCATGTAATTCCTATAACCTGTGTCCAAAATTGCGGAATGTATTCCATTTATGGCCTGAAAAGGGCTTTGTACAAGATATGTAGAATCAGCTTCTCACAACACTAATAACTTGAATGTTTTGTTCAAATTATGTCAACACATTTTTTTTGCAAGCTTCTGCAAAGGCTGGCTCTAGTTGTTGCTTATTAATTGCAAATTAAAGAAAATATACAAATATATTCAGCTGAGTTTCTGCGCTAAACAATAATTGAGTCAATTTAAAGTTGGAATTAGATTGATAAAAGAGGATGATAGTTAAATAATGAGCAAGGCAAGAGTGAGATCTGGAAATTTTGAAATTGAAATCTTAATTGCACATTGTAATATTGGTCTCAAAGCTATTAAGTATAACATCTTCATTGATTTGCTATTAATACTGAACTTGTCAGGTGCGATTTTGCGGATCCATTAGCAATGGGCGCAAATCACGTAATGGTTGAAAAATATCACAAGAAGCCATAACAGGATTTGTGGCGGCGAGGTTTTGGAGCACAGTGTTCTCGTGCCCTCCCCAAATGTTGTGATCAGGTTCATGCCCAGGAAGGGCGGGAACCTGGGCCGGGATTCTCCCCTACCCGGCGGGGCGGTGGGGGTCCTGGCGTGTTGGAGTGGCGTGAACCACTCCAGCGTCGGGCCACCCCAAAGGTGCAGGAGTCTCCGCACCTTTAGGGGCCAAGCCCTCACATTGAGGGGCTAGGCCCGCACCAGAGTGGCTCCCACTCCGCCAGCTGGCGTGAACGGCCTTTGGCTCCATGCCAGCTGGGGCCAAAAGGACTTTGCCGGCCGGCGTAAGTCCACGCATGCGCCGGAGTGTCAGCGGCTGCTGACGTCATACTGACAGATGCGCCGGCGAAGATGGAAGAAAAAGAGTGCCCCGCATGGCACAGGCCCGCACGCCGATTGGTGGGACCCGATCGTGGGCCAGGCCACCGTGGGGGCACCCCCTGTGTCAGATCACCTCCCCCCCCCCCCCCCCCCCCCCCCCCCAGGACCCTGGCACCCGCCCACCGGTATCTGAAAGAGAGGTGGTTTAATCCACGCCGGCGGGGGAGGCTAGTCAGCGGCAGGACTCCGCCCTCTGCCAAATCACGGGGGGGGCGGAGAATTCAGGACACGGCGGGGGCAGGATTGACGCCGGCCCCGGGCGATTCACCGACCCGGCAGGGGGGGGTCGGAGAATCCCGCCCCTGATTTGAATACATTTAAGTCTAATTCGCGAGCTTAAAGTCAAATCTTTAGACCTCGTTGACACTTCCCACCAACTAGTGCGCTATCACTCGGGTACGAATTATTACTGATTTTTAAAAATGGGAATGAGGAAGGAGGTGAGGCCCCTCTCCACCTTGTACCAGGATGTACAAAGAGATGGTTCCCGCTTGTCGGCTCCAGAGGGGGCTGGTTTAAGGGTGTTGGTGGGATTGAGAGTTTGGGGGCCTCCTCCGGGATGGGCATCTCAGCTGGTGCATGTTGTCCTTAAGCTTGCAGGTTGTGGATTTTTAAAAGTCTTCAGAGCACTATGTCAGTCTGCAGGCTGTGTTGTCAGCAAATGAAAATTGACCCAATTGCATCCTATTAACGGCTGGACACCAGATTCTCCATGGCTCCATGATTCTCTGGTCCTCTGCGCGGTGTTTCACATGGGCGTGGATTGGTCTATGTACTTGTTAGCGTGGCCCTGGCGCAGTGGGCCTAGGCGTGGTGGGCTGTCTTTCAGGTACTTACCCCAAATGTCCATCAGTGGGGTGCCCTTCCCCCCAAAATTTAAATCCTGCCCAGCTCACCCTACCAGACCACCCCACCAGACTCCCCACCCGAGGCCCCCACCAGAGACCCTCGCCAGAGACCCCCATAACAGAGACAACCCTCCATAACAGAGACTATTACCTGGAAGCTAAAGTGCAGTCCAGACAGAAAATAGTGAAAATGAATTCACTGCTTTAAAGCTCACTTGTGCCTTTCAGCTCTGTCTTAGGCAGATAAAACAGCAGTAAATTCCTGGAAAGTGAAAAACTCCACCAAGGTTTAAATCCCCTCAGATCCAGATCCTTTGATCTGCAAGGCACTTATGTACATCAATGTGAAATAGCTTCTACAAGGGTTAACAACTTCCAGACAGCCAGATGTCTGGATTGATTAATTTAATTTCCCTTCACACTTGAATGGATCTCAAGTACCCTGCTGTGAAACTAGCCACAATGTTTATAAACATCTAATTATGATTAGCAGCTCTTGACCACATCAGAAGCAGCAAAGTACTTTCTGCTGAAAAAAGAGGAAGTGAAAGCACTTAACTGCCTGGTTTAAATTTCAAACAATGCTTTGCAGTGAACTCATTGTTTGAGCACTCAAGTGCATCCACATAAAACTTTCCCTTCTTTATTAATTGAAGCACATTTACCGGCTAACCAGCCTCCTTGTCATAATACTGTTTCAGCTTATTTCTGACATACTCATTGATGCTTCCCTCAGGATGGGATGCTAATTACATAGTTTACACCACTGATTCTTTTTTCGAACACAGTAGAATCCACTAAATTTCACCTTGAGTGGTTCACCTGGCAAAGATAACAGATCCTTTATCCCCAGGTTCAAAAGTTTGAATTTCAGCTGTCTCTGCTTGATTTTTCATTTCTTGTTGAGAAACCTTCAGATGTTGTTGAACTACCACACATGCTTTTGGCAGTCTTTCTGTAAATATGGCCATGTAATATAAGAGAGTAATGTATTCTTCCTGGACAATAACTTACTCTTTAATGAATTTAAGTGGTCTTCTTTCTTCATGTCCATTGACTAAGTCAAAGGGGCTAACACTAGTTGACTCATTAGGCACATCTCTAATGGCAAATGTTAAGAATGAAATTCCCTTATACCAGTCCTCAGGATCTTCAAGGCATTAAGCTCTAATCATAGTTTTGATGCCATTTTTTCAATGCTCCCTGAGGCTGGTGGTGGTATGCAGATGGTTTGATCTGCATTATTCCTTAATTACACTTTGCCTCGTGGAATACTTATCACATTAAATTTCATCCTGGATCATATGGAATCTCTCTGGATAACCCACACCTGAAGAAAAGCTAAAATCAACGCTTTGATTACCACCCTTGCAGTAACTGTTCTTCAGGGCATTTTCTCTGGGAGTCAGGGAGACAAATCCATAATGGTTAAAGATATTGATACTCTTTTTTAGTTTTTGCATGGGGGTAGGCACACATTGCACTAGGACCTTACTAAATGGTTTATCAAAAGCAGGTATTTGAATCATTGGAGCTGGTTTAAATGACAGCTAAGGCTTCCCAATGAGTTAGAATGTGTGACATGTCTTGCAGAATTCAACTACCCCTCTATGCATTCCTGGCCAATAAAAGTGTTTCATTATTCTAGGTGAGTTTTTCTTATCCTTAACCCTCCTGACATCGGAATCTCATGGGTAATTCTTAACATTTCCCTGTGGTTACCAGGAGGAATAGCAATTTGATTGATTGCTGTCCATTCCTCATCCGTCGGTTTCTGAGGAGGTCTCCACTTTCACATCAATTTGTCTTTTTTTTAGGTGACAGCTTTCAGGGAACCTTTCTGCTTCTTCCTCGGAATACATCATTTGAGGCAATCCCTGCAAACCAGGGTCTGCATGCTGGGCTTCAATCAAGGAAGCTTGGCTAAATAATTCAGCCTTGTTATTTACAGGGTCTTTAACCTCATTCAAATTCCTGCAAAGAGTCCTCAAGTTCTTTACAGTCTCAATACAGACCAGAAACTAAAAAAGGAAATCTTAAATCCCAGTTATTTACTGAACAAATTGAGCCTCAAAATTTCACAGTTCAAAACAGAAGACCTTTTTACTATACAAGGATTAAACAAAGAAAACACTACTTACTATATTAAATAACCTTTTATACTCTTAATATCCAAAATTAATGTAAACTAAACATGGATTAACAGGTAACGTATGATTATGAACAATAAAATAGACATTAAATGGCATATGCAGCTAAGACAAATCTTACGAATTGGCTTGGCAGGCCACTTAGCAGAAAGGTAATCAAACTCTGCCACAAAGTCCTTCAAAATGTTGTCTTCCTTACGCAGAATTCCAGCTCCTCTCTTTCTAGGATGTAGTCGGATTCCCGAGCCGACAGCAGCACACAGCCAACCCGAGTACCACGATCATGGGATTCTCCACAAATGGCGCATGTCTGGAGAAGTTCCTGAACTCTGGATCGTATAGATTCCTCATGTTATCTTTGAGTAACAGAAACAGCTACAGCAATGTATTGTCAGCTCCTGGATTTGGACTCTGCTTTCTTCAGTTGCCTGTACTGCAAAAATAAACTCACCAATGACTGCTACCAAGATTGGATAGCTTTGCATCCCTTTATATAGCCTCTGCTGACTCAGTTTGCTGAGAGGTTTTGGTTTCCAGATCTCAGTTTCAGTCTTTATTTCCTCAGGAGCAAGGAGGGTCAGTTTCCTTTCTCCATTTAATTTCTCGGTTTCCCTTTCTGGTTTCTATTTTCAGTTTCCATTTTCAGTTAGAGTCTGCCTCTAAAAAAAACGAAGCTTTGAAAACATAGATTCCATCACAAGAAGGATCTGTGGTGATATGCATCACTGTAAATACACAAGGGGTTAATGTAAGTACACATAGACTAGCTAGACACTAGAGGGAGCACCAGAGACATGACACACAGACATTCAACCAATAGGTCAGTCAGATAGGACACGACCAATGGGCATTCATGATACACACAGAGGTGACACTACCACAGAGGGGCATTACGCCAACCCATATATAAAGGACACAGCACACATGATCTTCCTCTTTCCAGTGGAGACACCCAGTGAGTACAGACATAGGGTTGATTGAACATCACACCCACCACGTGGATTGTAGCAGACTGGTTCGTCAGTCTGAGTAGCTAGAGAAGGATTAACAGTAGAGGCGAATCCGAGTAGGAGAATTGTTAATAGTTTAATAAACTTGTTGAAGTTATCTCCACGTCTGAACCTTCCTTTGTCAGAGTGAACATCAAGGAAGCAGCTTATGCTACGCCAAGAGCATAACAAGACAGGATCTTCAGCCAACTTGTAGACACCCACGCGACACAGTTTACTCAGCATGGAACTCAATTGATTAGAAGGCTGAACGTTTTCTTGGGTGCAATTGGGAAATTACGCCAGCTCCTGACAGAAGACTTGCAGCCCACACTAAGCACTAAACTGTGAGCAAGAGCTGTGACGGAGAAGACAACACTTGATTTTTATGCAACCGTGCCCTTGCAGGCTGCTTCATCTAAGATCCATTAGTTAGTCACTTATGTCACGTTGTTAAGAAAGTTACAAATGTTCTCACGTACCTCAATTCATCATGTTTTTAATTAATTCTGCAAAGTAAAGTGAACAGTCAACTTTTACAGATTGCATGGGATTTTATCCAACACAAAATCCCACAGTGATCCCAAAACATAGTGATACTGAAGGCTCAATTTTATTAATTAGTAGGAGTTCAATTTAATTAATATGCAATTTAATACCTCAATGCCTGTTATGCAGCAAACTGACATGACATTTTTATACTTTTGCATCTGACGAGAAATTTTGTGGACTCTGCAATATTAGCCTGAGAAGGGGTTCAAGGGTCATTTGGCCGGCCACATGCTGCATAATTCTGTACTTCAGAAAGGCTTTCCAGTCGCGAATGAGGTTAACAAATAAAAAGAAAGGTCCAGGCCACCACCACCATCATCAGGTTGTGTTGTGGACCAAGAGTAAGATGTAATGTTTCCCAAAAACACATTGCAGGCAGCTTGAGAGAAATGGGACGAAATGATGAACAATCGTTTCCAACAGAGCTAACTTTAAATTAGCCGGTAATAAATATTGTTCCCCAAGACTCTGTAAGCAGATTTTATCACTTTACAAATAGTGGTATCTGGAGCTGGTTTATCCGCTTCGTGATGCTGGAAACTAAAATTGCACAAAATGGTTTGCACCCAGTGTTGTTTCCGATGCTATGCTCTGGTCCCTCGCTGTCGACGATATCGAGGTTTGCTCCCTGCACTGGCGGATCCATGCAAAACCATCATTCGCATAGAGTTTAACATCATTAATGGCTTGGACACTTCATGCTTCACCCCTCTGCGCTACTATACCTTTCTTAGAGGAAGTCTCACAGGCGCAAATTAGTGAAATTATTTACTAGCGGGGCCTGGACGCCATAGATGTGGAAGGGGAATGGGGGTCTACAAAAACACTGAAAAAGCCTCTAAAATTGTTAGGCTTGCTAGCGGCTGGTTTCCCAGGCCAGGGGATGACTTGGTGCCAGGTCCGTGGATTCCTGGGATCTGGGTAGCCTGGTTCAGACTGCCATTGCTGCAGTATGTGCTTTAAATGCACCCCTCTGTGCTACTTACAGGTTCCTGTTGGTCACACTGCTGAGTGCTGCCTGCATCTTTTAAATGTTCAGACAGGCTCCGTCATCGGGAGACAACCTCTCTGGACACTCTCATGCACCAGCTGATTCATAATGGGGACAGGCATGGCAGAATTCAATCAGGGGCTCATCGGGTGTTGGCACTCCTCTGAAGCACTGCCCCACACCAGAGGAAGCAGGGGTTCAGCAAAGCTCACCCCAACCAGAGGATACCTGCAGTGTGGGCTTTGGAACACTCCCTGGTTCTCTGCCCCGGACACACCAGTGACCAGCCCCCCCCCCCCCCCCCCCCCCTCAGCATTATCAGCTGTCCCGTCCTGATGATAGTGGCAGCCTCTGCCACCACCTCCCAGGCGCTGTTCAGGTGCGCAGTCTTGGGTCTGTATCCCACCCTGGACAAGACGGTGTCCATCCTCTCCTAACTGGCATGGAGCTGTGGGTCCACCTCGGACTCCCAAACTCAGGGACAGGTCTAGTGTGACCCACCATCATGTCTGCAGTGAGTCTGACAATGGAGCACTTAAAAACAGCTCCAGCTTTCAGGCTCTTTGGCGCAAACTTCGGTTCCGGCTCTTTGGCGCAAACTCTGGTTCCAGCGATTACAATGCTCACTGGGCCGGGAATTGCTCTCAATTCACAGTGGCAGAAAGGCAGGATGGTGACGCAGTGGTTAGCCTTGCTGCCTCATGGTGACGAGGTCCCAGGTTCGATCCCGGCTCTGGGTCACTGTCCGTGTGGAATTTGCACATTCTCCCTGTGTTTGGGTGGGTTTCGCCCCCACTACTCGAAATTTATTTTACAAAAAATTAATTTAATTCACGGCAGGATCGTGATGGATCATTTGCATGTCCTGACTCACTTATTGAATAGCGCCCCCAACAGAAGTGCTAATCACACGCTATTCAATCCCGCCGACAATACTTAGGATGCGATTCAATTAAATGGGAGCAAAGTTCCAGAACAAGCGTGTTTAGCTGAGTGTTTCCCGGTGCTCACAGTACCACAAATCATATGGCTACAAAACGGCACTCGCATTAAATAAAAAGCCTCAGCAGGGAACGCATGAACCAAGGTTGCACAAAGTCCCGCTTTCTGCACTGAAGAGCTCAGCTCGCCAGAACTCCTTAATATAATGAGAGGGCAGGTCGCCATTTTTTAATGTTGTCCCAATCTCCAAGGCCCCCAACACCCTCCAAAGCCCCAACACACAATGGGAGGGTCCCCGGCCAGCCACCACCCTCATCTGCCCGATCAGTAGCACATAAAAAGTGCCACCTTGGCATCCATTTCAGTGCCAGCCTGGTATCCAGGTGACAGTACCAGGGCATCACCCTGTCCAAAGCATGGCACCTCCATTCCACCTGGTCCCCATTTGTGAAGACCAGTACTGAATGGTGCTCACCCACAGTCTCCAAGGCAAAGAAGATACATCCCAATGCCTTGGTTACCTCATGGATCTGCACATTAAAATGAGACTAGCTATCTCACTTTAATATGTAGATTTGCCAACAAGTGATCCCACCCACAAAGGGCAGGATTTACATCTAAGTGATGTTGTGAGGCGTTGCGATCCGGGTAGATCCCTGGAGCGCGGTCTTTTGGCATTTATCAGCCATGCTGTGCCATGGTGAGTTGCTTCTCAGGCGCAGCGTGGCCATTGGATCACGCCCTTGGTCTCCCAAACTGAGAATTCTGCTCCTGATGTCCACATACAGATGCTGGAAATACACTGCACACAATGTTTGGCTGACAAATATAATTTTGACATCAGCACAATATTACTGTTATTTACTACAGCTTACATTTTCGTGTCTGTAATCATACATCTCATACCCCTCATCTGTTACTTTTGTCTGGTTCTCCCTATGTGACCAAAGGCGGGCAGGCAACTGACTCAAGCGTTTCTGCTGGAGTTCGAGAAGATTGAGGTTGTCCTTGAAGGACCTGCTTCCAGTTTGTGATGAACAGTATTAATAACCGCCGTAAACGGTACCTGACCTTTAATACCTTGCCCCTTTAAGACGCTTGGAACCCTGCGGGACTCCGCCTCTGGCTACGCCCCCAGGAAACGGTATATAGGATAAGGCTCCATGTGGCAAGCACACTTCTCTTGAATGCTGTCCTGTTCTCTGTAGATTAAAGCCTTTTGATTACCGACCTCGCTCTCGCGTCGTAATTGAGGGTGCCTCACAGTTGTTTCTCTCTTGTAGTTGCAAGGGTGCTGGGCATAAAGCTCCCTCATGATGCAGTGGTTAACACTGCTGCCTCATGACACTGAAGACCCAGGTTCGATCCCGTTCCCAGGTCACTGAGGAGTTTGCACATTCTCCCCATGCCTGCGTGAGCCTTACCCTCACAACCTAAAGATGTGCAGGGTAGGCGGATTAGCCACGCTAAATTGCCCCTTAATTGTAAAAAAAAATTGGGTACTCTAAATTTACAAAACAAAATAAAAATAAAGCTCTCTCAGCTACTCATATGAGAGGGAGTTCAAAAGATGGTCCATTCATGTTACTATCCAAAAAGATAACAAGTACTGGGCATTGGTTTATTTGGAGACAATACCAAGGAGCCCTAATTAAATTCTAGGATACCTGATCTAATGTTATGGCTTTCTGTAAAAGTACCTCACAAAGCAGCCATAGCTGCTATCCCGAAATCTATAACTATTCTGAGATCTTCTGACTCCTTGCTGCAAATCTGTTCCAGACTGTCATGTCTTTCAGGATGGACTGGATGGCCATACACATTTCTTCATGGTGTTGTAAAATTAGGTAATGGACTCTTCGAACTTATTTGCCTCATATGCTTTGAAGCAACCTGAAAATAAGATCAGGCTGTTTGGCGCGAACTCCAGTTCCAGCGATTACAATGCTCGCTGGGCCGGGAATCTTTGATCATCCTTCTTTTTAGAAACCAGGCACCTAAGATGAGAATTTCAAGACGTCTCAGCCGAGAGCAGTTATTGCTCTATGTGGAACACGTTTGGCTCTTCCTTTTCGCAATTCCTTCTTCTTCATAATTGGTGCAATGCCTTCCACAGTCCAAAGTGCAGGTTAGCCGGATTGGCCTTGCTAAATTGCCCCTTATTTCCCAAAAGGATAGGTGGGGTTACTGGGTTATGGGGATAGGGTGGTGGCGTGGGCCTAGGTAGGGTGCTCCTTCGGATGGTCGATGCAAACTCGATGGGCCAAATGGCCTCCTTCTGTGCTGCAGGGATTCGATGGTTCTATGAACAGAAGAGCAGACACAATACCTAATCCATGTTCTCTAAACAATCCTTGCCTGGGTCAGCAGTCTCAGGCCTGCAACCCCTGACAGAGTTGCTGTCTTTTCCCAGCAGCCTCTACCCATACACACCAACATGTTGGGCTCTTCCTTCCAGCAACATCACTCTGACACTTATCCATTTGCTCCTCTCCAAAGGGGCCCCAAGTGTTGTACTCAACTTTGCAGTGTGAAGAAGGTCAATGCAGCACTTCAGCTAGGGTCACTGAAAGGCCCCATGTCCCTCCAGCTGCTGAGATCCCCTGTGAGCACCATTCAGGCTTACTGGGGAAGAAAATGTCCTCTTTCCCAAGCATCCAGGATGAGGTTATGCAGGGAGCCACCACTGAACCATGGGACTACCCTTTTTCTGGCTTCCACTATGCCCATAGCTGAATTCCAACTGTCCTGGTTGACCAGATCGTTTGTGGCTGCTTGCATAAAACTGATGGGGGATTTTTGGTAGGAAGCAAAATGGGTCTGGTCGCAGACTGATGTGGGCCTGTCTCAGAAAGAAGAGGCTGGTCTTGGGCTAAAGGCAGCTTGCATCACACTGCAGGCATACTGCTGGCCAGAACTTCAGGCTTTGGGTGCTATTTTGTTATGTTCTTGATGTAGCATAAGCTGCTTCCTTGATGTACACTCTGACAAAGGTAGATTCAGACTTGGAGACAGCTTTAACACATTTATTAACCTGTTAACGATTCTCCTACTTGGATTTGACTCTCCTGTTAATCCTGCTACAGCTACTCTGACTGGTGAACCAGTCTGCTACAATCCACGTGGTGGGTGTGCTGTGTTCAATCAACCCTGTGTATACTCACTAAGTGTCTCTACTGGAAAGAGACTGAGCATGGGTGCTGTGTCCTTTTATATGGGTTGGTGTAATGCCCCCCTGTGGTAGTGTCACCTCTGTGTGTGTCGTGAATGCCTATTGGTTGTGTCCAAATTACTGGCCTATTGGTTGAATGCCTGTGTGTCATGTCTCTGGTCCTCCCTCTAGTGTCTAGCTAGTCTACGTGTATTTACATGAACCCCTTGTGTATTTATAGTGATGCATATCACCACAGGTGCTAATGATCCTTTAGCCATGCTGCCAATTGCTCCTTGCACACCAGGTGATGGCATAGCTTCCACCTTAAGTTCTCCCTCTGGATTCAGAGCTGTCAGCAATCCAGCCTGTCAACTGTTAATTGTCCAGTTGGTGTGAGATTGACCTGTGAATGATGATTGGAGTGGAAGGGCCTTCAACAGTTGCTTCTGTTTCAGCCAGTTCAGTTCAAATTCTGGCTTGTATGGGTGATATGTAAGTTTTAAAAGAAGCTGGTTAGAGCTGCGACTCCAACTCCACAGCATTTTGCCTATCCCCAGGCAATCACATATATTGTGCAAAACAGGATCAGAAATCACTGAGAAAGAAAAGATATTGGTCTGGTGTGTTCACATTCCTCACGCTTGAAGAAATTAAAGGATTTGCAAACTAACAAAACAGTTTTTTTTATTCGTTCCTGGGATGTGAGCATCGCTGGCTGGCCCGTCCCTGAGGCATTTAAAGGTCAATCATATTGGTATGGACCTGGAGTCACATGTGGGCCAGATCAGGTAAGGACGGCTCCTTCCATTAGTGAACCAGATGGGTTTTACAACAATCAACAATGGTTTCATGAGATATTTAATTTCAGATTTTTTTTATTGAATTCAAATTTTACCATCTGCCATGGTGGGAATCAATCTCCAGTCCCCAGAACATGCCTCTGAAATACTAGCCCAGCCATGAACCCACTGCCTCCTCTGAGTTTAATAGACTGCAATATCAACTTTATTTTCAAAGTTGTAACCATCTTTAAAACAGCCAATAAGGTGCTTATCCAATACAAGGGAAGAGTTTTATAGGCCCCCATCCCACACCAACCGGATATGAGGATTCTCGCTGAATTCAGAATGAGACCGCTGGGGTTACATTTTCCAGAATGAGGTTTAAGTCTTGCACCATCTGCCACAAAGTGGGAATGATCTGAGACATCAGTTTATTCTATGAATTCAGATCAAACGTCATTATTTAAAACTTGTTCTGATATCCAGAATGTGGCTATACTTTTATTTTTGGCTCTTGCTATCATACCAAAGGTTGTATTGTCTAATCCGCCCTGTGTACTATTTTTTAAGGATTGATAGAAATCAGATTTTCTGGTTAGCTCTGGATAAGATAGATAAAAGGTTTAATGAACAAACCCTGGTTGGAAAAATCCTTAAATCCTGAAGAGTAATTAACTTGATCAATATATTAACCATGAGAGCAAATAACTTTACCAAGAAGCGCAGTCTGGAATCTCTGTTATTTGGGAACTAAGAAGGGATAACGCATATCCAGGGTTACGAATAGATACAGAGATCCATCAAGGATGTACGGTGGTGCTATCCATGATGCACTATCAATTATGACGAGACGAGAGTAGAACGTAATCGAGGCTTTATTACGCAGAGATGAGTAGCCTCCTACAGCAGCTGATGAAATGGCTGCTGCACGGGGAGCACACATATTTATACTCTGCCTACTGGGCGGAGCCAGCAGACAGGGATCTACCCCCGTACCTGTAGTACAGGGGCCTTACCGTAAAACCCATATATATATATATACACAGTATATACATCAGTGGTGACATCAAGGTAATTTGCTTTAGACACTGGGCACATCTATAGCTGTTGAATCAGCAGCTGATTTCCTTATGGGCTGCAACACAAATCTGCTGCTGAATTCTCCTTGGGGGCATTTGAACAGTACCGACTCTTAGTGCAGATGAAATAAATGAAGATTTCTTAGTTCTGTTTGCCTGCCTTTCTTCATCTCTAAAGGAAGTCAGTCATCTTGAGTTGAACAGAGTAGCACAGCAATGTGAAAAAGCTGAATGAAAACATCATTAAAAATTATAAGATTGCTGAAGCACCCAAACAAATCAATGTATAACCTGCTGAATTTTGTCACTCGTGATAGGCTCAATAAATTTCCCAGGTCCGCTCCTGAACTAAAATTATCACAAATCACCATTTAAATACAACTCACAAAATTCAATCAATTGGATACAGTAGATGAAAGGATGTCAACATTGATCACTACTTTTCTGAAGCAGAGATTTTGACACAAAGTTCTTTGTAGCTAGACATCAAATCATTTTCGACAGGAAGCAATATCTATTTATTAGAAGGTGTTCTTTCAAACATGTTCATTCACTTGATGTAGGTGTTTATTGCCCATTCTTAATTGCACTGAAGAAGGTGGTGTGGAGGTATCTTCTTGAAGCACAACAGTCCATCGAGGGAAGAAACTCCCACAATGCTATTAAGTTTGCAATTTGACTCAGTGTGTTTAGTTGCATTCTCAATTCCTCCAATAATGAAGCAGTCCATACTTGAATGTTGTCTGGGTGTTGCGACATGAATGCAGTGACACCCGGACAACAGTCAAGCTTAGGTTGACAAGTGGTAAGTAATATTTGTGACACTCGTTGACCATATCCAACAAGGGACAGTGCAATCACCTCCCCTTGATGCTAAATAGTCATTATCATTGTCAAAACCCTCAGCAAATAAAAATTATGCGGTTCACCATTGACTAGAAACTGAACTGGATCAGCTACATATATACTTGATTACAAGAGCAAGTAAAAGGTTAGATATTCTGTGGTGAATGATTATCGATTCTTCACTTCTGGCTGAAGCTTGCAACCTTGGGGGCGATTCTCTGAGCCCCGCGATGGGCTGGAGAATCGGTGCAACAGCGCCACAACGGCCCAATGCCGGCGTACGATTCGCCGAGGTGCGGAGAATCGGCGCCATTTCCGCTGGCACGTTTGGCGCGGCGCTGGCCGTGGGCCGCTGATTCTCCGGCCCGGATGGGCCGAGCAGCCGCTCCGACACGACAGAGTCCCACTGGCACCGTTCAACCCAGGTCGCTGCCGGCGGGAACTTCGTGGGAACGTTCGGGGGGGGGGGGGGGGGGGGGGGTGCCTGTGGGGGTGGGGGAGGGGAGCTCCTTAACCGGGAGGGGCCTCCGATGGGGTCTGGCCAGCGATCAGGGTCCACCAATCGGCGAGCCGGCCTCCCTTCACCCCCCAGGACTACTTAGCAGCGCGGCCGGCCCCTGAACACCGACCCCATGTTGAGTCGGGGCCGGTGCGCGTAAGAAGTTCCCCACGCATGCGCATGATGGCGTGGCCCAAATGCGCATGCGCAGGATTGAGCTGGCCTAACTGCGCATGTGCGGGTCCCAAGGCGCCACGTCTTTTACACGGCACCGGGTCTCCGGCGCGGCACCAAGGCCCCGCCCCTGCAAATCACGCCACGATGCCCCTGCCGGCCCCACGGAGGCCCCAGAATAGGGGTCTGGGAACGGGTGCCGACGCCGGAGTAAAATAGTCCGGTTTTTACTCCAGCGTCGGTACTTAGACTCCCATTGGGAGAATCCCACCCCTTGTCCTTTGCATTCACTTGCTTGCTTCCACCATTGTTGAGAATAGGAATGTGCATGGAATCTCTTCCTCCTATTAGTTATTTAGTTGTCCATCACCATTCAGTCCTGAATCTGGCAAGACTACAAACCTTTCATCTGCACTACTGATTGTGGGATGCCTGGCTCTAACTATAGCATGCTGCTTCCATTGTTTAGCATGCATGTTGTCTTGTGCTGCAGCTTGCCCTGGTTGGCATCTCATTTTTAGGTATGCATGGTGCTGCCCTTGACATGTCCTCCTACATTTCTCATTGCATGAGGGTTGATCCGGTGGATTGATGGTAATGGTAGGGTGTGATATATGTCAGGCCATTACATTACAGATAGAGGTGAAATATAATTCTGTTGAGGCTGATAGCCCACAACATCTCATGCATTTCCAGTTTTAAGCTGATAGATCTATATGATTTAACATTGTGCAAGTGCCGTACAAGACAATGGAGGCTATTCTTTGCAAGAAGATGGAACTTCACCTCCACAAGGTTGGTGTGGTGATCATTCCTACTGATACTGTCATGGGCAGATGTATCTACGATGGATAAATTGGCGAGGATGAGGTTAAGTAAGCTTTTACCCATGCTGTTTCTCTAACAATCTGTTGTAGGCCAAGTCTGGCATTTATATTCTTTAGGAGTCCAGCCAGCTCCATCAGTAATGATGTTCCTGAGCCACTCTTGGTAATGGGCATTGAAGTCCCCCAGCAAGAGAACACCTGTGCCCCTGCTGCCCTCAGTGTTTCCCTCAGTGTTCTACCTACATGATGGGGTTCAGGGTCAATCGTTGGGGCTCCTTGGCCAATCCTTCCCTGTATATCATAATGTACCACTGTGCTGTGACCTCTGCTGCTACTGGGCGTACCCAGGGATGCTGAAGAAGGAATCTGGACCTACTGTTGTTAACATTCCAGGATTTCAGATCAATCTCCCGGGGCACTGCTGTATGCAATCCGAGAGGAAAATCATTGGGACGTTAAAAAAGATTGTCTGAACATTTCTCTTTACCAGTTACAAACATTTTGAAAATGAAAGGAAAAAAATGGCTGTTTGTCTGACAGGCAAGCAGCTTCCAATTGGTCATGAGCCTTTTTGATTTCCAATTGGTGTTTGAAGGCTGTATATCATAAGGATGGACATGTTCGTTGGCTAATGGCTGGAGGGTAGGGGCAAGTTACAGGATGAAACCTCCTGGAATACAGTTAATCACAGTTGGCAAGCCCACATTAGCAGATATGTTTGATTCTGTGAGTATGACATTCCAATTACTTCATTTTTGTCATCAGCATTTTATTCAGATATATTAAATTAATGAAAATTCATAAATTATATTGGTGGGATTTTGAGCTCATATTTCTGGATTATTAGCCCAGATATTGGGATTTTCAGTGCAGCAACACAACCACAATGCAACCACACCCAGTGATATAGGATAAGTGCTTCAAAGGTTGAAAACCAGATCATTGAACAACCCCATTACTGACTCAGTAGTACTTTATAAAGCCATACATAGGGGGAGGTGGTGGCACAGTGGTATTGTCACGGGACTATTAATCCAGAGACCCAGCGTAAAATATGGGGATCGGAGGAAATATGAATTCAATAAAAATCTGGAATTAAAAGTCAAATGGTGACCATGAAACGATTGTCGTAAAAACCCACTTAGTTCACTAATGTCTTTTGGGGAGCAAAATCTGCCAACCCTGCCTGGTCTTGCCTACATGTGACTCCAGGTCCACAGCAATGTGGTTGACACTCAAATGCCCTCTGAAATGGAGGGTAATTAGGGATGGGTAAAATGCTGGTCCAGCCAATAAAGCCCACATCCCATAAGGGAGTAAAATGAAATATAGGTCAAGGAGCCCCCTGCTTTGTTTTTGGTTCAATTAATTGATTTTAGCAAGGGAATCCTTTGGTCATCTGCATCCCAATAATCACCAGGAAGGGCAGAAATGATTGAGGAATCTTCCCTTGATTGCTACTAGGGGACTCAAGCACATACACCTGTGGAAGTTGGGACAAGGCACGAGTTAGGTAATTTTAAGTAAATAGTACACAAACACTTCCTCTTCAAACTATTGCATGGACACTGGTCACTTGAATTAGGTTGTGAAGGGTCACCATTGACTATGGAACATTAGCCCAGCCAATGACACCATTATGAAAGATGGGGAAGAGGATTTAATGGAAGGAAAACTGAAGGACAAAATAATAAATAAAATAAGTGTTTTTCCAGTCAATTATCAGATGCAGTACACAAAAGAAAATGCAATTAAAGTATTGGCTCCACAAGCCGTTGCAATCTCCATTAAATTATAATCCCGAAGGAAAGTTAAATTAAAAAAATTGTAGAAAGTGGCTTACAAACTATTTAAATGCTTATAAGTTAACTGCTGATTCAACAATTTTGGAAAGTGAATTAAGTTATGTATGGAAAGCAATTCCATACATAACTACATTTCAGCTCTGATTCTGGGAGAGCTTTGAACATTTTGTTTAACGAAAGGCATGGCATTCAGAACTAAATAACTATTACAAAAGATGAATGAAGTAAATCTGTTCAAGGTTCAGCACACTAATTGCAAGGCTGGTACATTGTTTTAAAATTCAACTGAGCTTAAATATTACCTGAAGGGGCATAATTGTACATCATATTAAAACACTCGTTGAAAGCTGAATTTTGAGACTGACAGGTTGACAAAATAAATTGAAGGTTTTATCTAATTTAAATGGTTATAATAAAGTAATAAATCATGTTGATCATTCCATTAGTGATTTTTGTTTCTGTCTTTCATGTAGAATAAATGCTCAGATTGTTTTAATCCAATGTTAATATTTAAGATAATATTTACTCTGCCTAATCACAGTTCTCTCTTGTGACTCCTCCATTGTCACTAATTTATCAGACTGCTTATCTGACATTCTACTGCATGAGCAGAAATTTCCTCCAATGAAATAATGGGGGGATTATCGGTGGTCCCTGCTCCAAATGCTATTCCCTAAATGCTAGCTCCATCTCTTTCCCTAGCAACTGTCTGAGGCTGTTTGTAATCTTTTGGCCGTACCTGACCCCAAGGTGAGTTTCCACCCATGTATTCGCACCATCACTAAGACAGATAACTGACCCCTTTGTAACATCGCCCGACTCCACGGCTGCCTCAGTTCATCTGCTTCTGAAACCCTCATCCATGCCTTTCATACCTTGAGAACAGACTATTCCAATGACCTTTTGGATGGCCTCTCATATTATACATTGTGTAAACTTGGGGTCATCCAAAACTGCTGTCCATATTCAAATTCACAGCAAGTACGGTAGAACAATGTCTTGATGCTAAAGTTATCATCATTGATTTCAAATTCGTCCATGGCCTCGCCCTTGGCCAGGATTCTCCGGTATTCGGCAGGTGAGCCATGGACGAGTGCAAAAGAGTGGCGTAAACCACTCCGGCGTCGGGCCGCCCGGAGGGTGCGGAATCCTCCACATCTTCAGGGGCTAGGCCGGCGCTGGAGTAGTTGGCGCTGCGCCAACCGGCGCCGAAGGGCCTCCGCCGGCTGAAGCGATTTGGCGCATGTGCAGGAGCGCCAGCGTGTTCCCAGTACCCCTGGCGTGTTTCCTGCGCATGCGCAGGGGGTTTCTTCTCCGTGCCTGCCATGGAGGAGCTTTACACAGGCTGGCACGGAGGAAAAGAGTGCCCCCACGGCACAGGCCCGCACGCAGATTGGTGGGCCCCGATCACGGGCCGGGCCACCGAGGGCCCCCCTCCCCCCCCCAGGGCTGGATCCCCCCACGCCCCCTTCCCCCCTCCCCCGAGGACTCCGCAGGCCGCCCTCAGAGCCAGGTCCTGCCGGTATGGACCTGGTCTAGGCCACGCCAGCAGGACTGGCCGAACGTGCGGCCGCTCGGCCCATCGGGGACCGAAGAATCACCGGGGGGAGGCCACTGACAACGGCCCCCGACCGCGCTGCACAATCCCCACCCCCGCCAAAAAAACAGCGCTGGAGAATTCAGCAGCCGGCGTTGGAGCAGCGGGGCAGGATTCACACTGCCCCCCAGCGATTCTCCGACCCAGAGGGGAGTTGGCGAATCCCACCCCTTACATCTGTAATCTCCTGCAGCCCCAGAACCCTCCAAGATATGGGCGTGGGTCTAATTCTGGCCTCTTGACCATCCCCGATTCTAATTGCTGCGCCATTGGTAGCTGGGCCTTCAGATGCCAAGATCCTAACCTCTGGAATTCCATTTCAACAGTGCTCTACCACTCTTTTTCTTTAAGACTCACCTCAAGAGAAATCTCTTTGACATGCTTTTGGTCATCTATGCTGTTATCTCTGTGACTTGGTGTCAAACTTTGCTTGATGCGCTCTTGTGGAACATCTAAGTTTTATTACATTAAAAGGTATATGAATACAAGATGTCATTTGTCCACTGAAAATCTCCTCATAGTGCAAATTAGAGGTAGCAATCTCTCTGATACTGAAATTAAAAATAACATGAATGTTAGCAAGTGTATTATTTGTACAGCTGGAAGTAGAGAGAAGGGAATGAGAGGATCAGTGTGGGAATGGAATGAAGAGGTATCTGCATTCATGCCGAAAGTTGTGCTGTTGGCTGTCAATCAAGCCATATTCCATTAATCTGTAACATGATTTCTTCGACCATTGACAAGTTCATGGCTCCGACAGACATAAAAACATAAAAAGGTTTCTTTGCCCCAACTGCAAACTGCAAAATGTTGGAGTTTACTTGCATAATCAACTAAACTGACAATATTTTGAGTAACATGCATAGATAGAAAAGCTTATATTGCAAATGAAGATTATAGTCTTGTGAATTCTGTTCAGAGCATCAGTAATGGAATATGTAGGGTCACTGCAGGGCTCAGTAGAAAGAGCCACTTGAACGTATATCCACTCCAAACTATATTATGCATGTGGAAAAATATCTTGTTAGATAGCTATATACACCAAATGTATCCCAAAATGTGTTGTATATAATAATTGCTGTTGTTGCAGGAGTATTATTGATTCACACAAAAAACTGTGGTACCGCAGTAATGTCAGAGAAAAACTGACAATCTGTGAAATGAGAACAAAAAGCCAAAAAGAAAGCAATTTTTCAGTTCACAGCCTAGGAATGAAATGCTAATCTTGCTTAATCACTCATAAAAGAACACATCATGTTGCATCCAAAAGTATCCAAAGAATTGGCCTCGATAACCACACAAAACAATTGCAAATGGCCTGACTGGCTATAATCCAGTGATTCTAGTGAAAGCAATGAAGTCAGGTTTGGAAATTGCAGTCATTGACCCAACACCTGACATCACTCACACAAGGAGCATTTTATTGCATTTTGAAAATCGAAGAATGGTTAATGGAGCTTCAGCAATTTATTTTACCTCCTAGACTAAATCCTAAGCTACCATCAATCTTAGTTGTACCGTCATTATTATGTATTAGAGTTTTAAAATTATTTGGTTCTAATTTATTTTGCCATTGCTAAATTGATGGTGTTATATGGCAATATCACTGGACTGGTAATCCAGAGGCCCAGGTTAATGCCAAGGGGACAGAGGTTCATATCCCACCATGCCAGCTGGTGGCATTTAAATTCAATTAATAAATCTTGAAAAGAAACTAGTCTAAGTAATCATCAGACATTGTAAAAACCCATCCAGTTCACTAAGGTTCTTTAGGGAAGGAATTCTGCCATTTTTCCCTGGTCTGGCCCATGTGTGACTGTAGACCCACAACAGTGTGGTTGACTCTTAACTTCCCATTGAAATTCTCCAGCAAGCTACACAGTTAAAGGGTATTTTGGAATGGGCAACAAATGCTGTCCTTGCCCGAGACACCCACATCCCATTAAAAAAAATTTAAAGTACTCTATTACACTGAAAACTCTCCCTGATTTGGAAAATTAGCAGGCAAACTAATGAATAACTTGCTTTACCATGATCAATCTTTTTAAATCTTGACACAATTTTTATTAGTCCTATGAAAGGCAAACTTGCAATTGTTTGAGACAGACTCGAGTGAAAATACATCTTGGAAAAAAAGTGCTGAATGGGTGGCATTGCATTGGTCCCTCATTCTACATTCATTTGATATTCAGTTCTATTCAAGTCAACGGCAATTAATATTGAGTAGGGAATATAATGGGTGATAAATTTGATAAAATCCAGTTAGGACAAATATCTAGACCCAATTCTTTCATAATAATCATTGATTTTCACTCTACGCTACATGGTGTGTATGTGTGGTGGGGGTGCAGTGGAATTTGATGGAGTTCTTTAGATAACCAGTTTTCAGAAGAAGACTGGTCAATAAAACCCTCTCATCATATATAGCTTTTCTAGCCTCCTGCTAGGAATCCAAGCACAAAGACTGCATAGAATGCTGTTGTAGAAATTGTAATGTTTGCTGTGACAAAATCGCTTCTCCTTTCTGTATTAACAAATAAATAAATTGGTGAACCAGTAACAGTTAAATGGGGGTGCGATGTTTAATTTACAGTGTAGGTTTTTCAATCATTCTGATAATCACTTGACCATTTCTTTGAAGGCTAACTTCACTTTAAGTGTTGGTTGTTGCTTTGCCTTTTTAAGAGCTCTTTGGAAAGTGTAATGAACCCAGCATCATTTTGTTAAATTTTCAAACACGGGCGGCATTGCGACACAGTGGTTCTCATTACTGCCTCACAGCACAAGAGACCCAGATTCAGTTCCGGTTTGGGTGACTTTTCTTTCTTAATTTAAGGGTGTAGGTGTCACTGGTTCGGCCAGTATTTAATGCCCATCCTCGTTGCCTTCAAAGGTGGTAGTGAGCTGCTTTCCCTGCAGTCCATGAGGAATAGGTACATCTGCAGTCCTGTTGTGGAGGGAATTCCAGAATTTTGACACAGTAACATTGAAGGATATATTTCCATATTGGGGTGATGAGTGACTTGGAAGGGAACATCCAGGTGGTTGGACTTCCATGTATCTGCTGCTCTTGTCCTTCTAGATGGTAGTGGTTGTGGGTTTGGAAGCTGCTGCCTAAGGAACTTTTGCAAGTTACTACAGTGTATCTTGAAGAGGGTACACACGGCTGCCAACAGTTTGTCGTTGGTGGAGGGTTTGAATGCTTGTGGAAGGGGGAGCAATCAGTGGGATTTTTTGTCATGGATGGTGTTGAGCTTCTTGAGTGTTGTTGGAGCTGCACTCATTGAGGCAAGTGGGGAGTATTCCATTGCACTCCTGATTACGGCTTGCAGATGGTGGACAGGCTTTGGGGGGTCAGGAGGTGAGTTACTCACCATAGCCTAACATTTGACCTGCTCTGGCAGCAAAGGTATTAATATGGCTAGTCCAGTTCAGTTTCTGATTAATGTTAACCCCAGGATGTTGATTATGGCGGATTTAGCGATGGTAATGCCATTGAATACCAAGGCGCAATGGATAGATCCTTGATGTACCATCAATTGAGCGCGAGATGAATTGCTGAACAAAAGTATGGCTTTAATCTACTAGATGTTAGCCCTGCGGTCGATTACAGTAGAAGGACGACCGCCGGGAGTACTGGGTATTTATACCCTTCCCTGGAGGCGGGGTTAACTCAGCCTCTCGACCAATCGGGGAGTCGTCACATGACTGGTCTCAACCAACCGGTCGAAAGGCATATGACCGACCAGGGCCAATGGTAAGCCAGTGTTCTGCACCAATGGCAGGCAGCTATGCTAATCATACCACCACAATCCTCTCTTGTAGGAAGATGGCCATTGCCTGCCACTTGTGTGGCGTAAATGTAATACACTGTATGTGTGGACTTTGCACATTCTCCCCATGTCTGCTGGCTTTCCTCAGGATGCTCTGGTTTCCACCCACAGTCCAAATTTGTGCAGATTAGGTGGGATGTCCATGATGAATTCCCCCTTAGTGTCCACGAATGTGGAGGTTAGCTCCTGGGTTACGGGAATAGGGTGGAGTGGACTTGGGTAGAGTGCTCCTTTGAAGGGTCAGTGCAGACTCGATGGGCCAAATGGCCTCCGTCTGCACTGTTGGGATTCTATGATCTATGTCGCATGGAACAGGCTAACTAAGTGGAAGTTTTAAGTAATGGCAGCCTCCATCCAGTAGTAGATGGCATCCTGTGCTGCATCGTGAACCACATCGTAAATTAGAGAGATTAACATTTCTCTTATGTTACTTCTGTTTTGATTGATTTACTGCCTCTGATGTTGTAAACCTTGGCTGGGACTTTACGGGCCGACCTGCAACACGAATGATCATGGGTAGAGTGGAAAATTTGATGGAGCAGCCAAAGATCTGTTGACTTTGTTTGGGAATTTGCTGTCCCACAGGTCAGGAAAATGCTAGTTTTGGACATATTTCTGGCGGCATTATCACATCGTCCCCTTACTCCAACAACCCTGTCCATACTCTCTTGCAACTGGTCGCTCAACACATTAATCCACATGGCACACCACCATCCGACACCAACAAGGAAGTCAATAGATAGTTCACTACCTGATTGGATGATTCTTGACTGTCAGCCAAACAGCTTTCTTTCCTAACCTATATTCATATAATTAAACTATGACAAACACAAGTTTTAAGGTAGCTATGATTATTCCCCCCCCCCCCCCCCCCCCCCCCCCCCCCCCCCCCCCCCGAGTCTTGGAGATTAATCTTTAATTCCTGGTGACCACAGGGTCATTTTGGACATGGGTGGACAACTGTAACTCACGCCCGTCTTGCAATTCTGCCCAGAGCTAATCTATACCCCATTAAATGAATGTTCCATTTGTTCTCTCAGGTGAATATTATAGATCTCAAGGGAAATCGCTTTAAAGAAAAAACCTTTTGTTCATTGGAAAATGCTTTCCTTAAAATCTCAATTTCCCACACAAACTGCAGAGGGTAACATGAGATATATGATATTGAATCAGGCCATCTGGTCCAACTAGCCCACGGTGGTGTTTATATTCCCTCAAACCTCCTAAAGTAAATGGAACAATTAAAACAGAACTGCATCCACAACATGAAATGAGCACCTTTAGTTTCTTCAGTTGCCTTCTTACAGTTGCATACACCATGCTCTCCTCTTCAGTCGCCAGAACATATATATGGCTAATGAAGAAAATGGTAAATCCTGCTACCAGGGCATATTTTATGAAGGGCTGGGGGGAAATATTTAGTTGGGAGAACGATTAAAGCTGAGTTGAGAAGAAATTTTACGCAGATGGTGGTGGGTATTTGGAATTCACTTCTTGAAAGGAAGGTAGATGCAGAAACCCTCACGGCATTTGAACAAAATACCTGGACATGGATTTGAAATTCAATAATCAATATGGCTATAGGTCAAAAGCTGGAAAGCGGGATTCGGCTGGATAACACCTCTTCTAGCATGTACAGACACAATGGCCGGAATATTACAGCCCTTCACACCAGTGGGATTTTCTAGTCACACTGACATGGATGGAAGTTTTATTGGCTGTCCGGCTTCGCCTTGGGGAAAATTCTAGTTGATGTGTCGACTGTTTCTTTCTGTCTCATATGTTTTCCATAGGCGAGTTTTGAGCCTGCATCCTTCGCAGACATAAACGCCGACATGGGCGCAAAATCCTGTGTAAATTGGGAATTTAGATTCCCGCCTGCCCGATTTCCTCGCCCCTCGCTGGTGACATAATTGTCTTCCTGCCCACAAAGGATGGGAACCTCATTCAAATACATTTTTATATATTTAAATATCATTAATAGGCCTCCCCACCAAATGATCCCCCGTACACTTAATATTCATAACTCATTGACATGACATCACGGTGAAGAGGTCCACAACAGCTTTAGAAGAATGGGTTTCAGTCGATTGGATCCCACCCGGGGTGCCAAGGTAAGTATGGACCAGGGGTGGGGGGAGAGGAACATGCCCGGGCAATGCCTTGGCACTGCACCGGCACCGCTGCCTGTCACAGGTTGACAGTGCCAACCTGGCAGTGCCCACCTGTGCCAGGGGACAGTGCCAGAGGTGGGGTCTCTGAGGGGAGGGCCAATCCCTGAGAAGGGGTGGCGATGCCTGAGAAGGTGGGGGGGAATGTCAGTGGGGGGATTCCATTGAGGGGCAAGGGTGCTGGCAATATTGCCGTGGTGAAGGGGGCACAGAGAGGAGTGGGGGGAGTGCCACCCCCCCACCCCCCCATGCTTATGTGGTTGTCAGGGGAGGGGAAGATAGCCCCTGATATTTATGTCCTTATTTGGGGTGGGAGGGGAGGTGGAGGAGCCGGCGATACCTCTGTGGAGGACTGATGGTTGTGGAGGGGTCCTCCATGTTTGTGGGTAGGGGCAGGGGAGCCCTTTAAAGATGGCGCACCGATCTTTATGGAGCCATCATTGTCAACCCTCTCAGGTCCCGCCATGTCAGAGTAATGACTTAAACCATGTTCCCAGATTGTCTGTGCATTATGTGCCTGAAAACCTGCTCTGAAAACACAGCTGTGCATCAACAGAGACACACTGGTTTTTCGTCAGTGCCTGACACACTTGACACATTTTGGTAAAATTCCGATCTTTGTTTCTATCATTCCGGTTAAGATTAGGTATGTTAACGCAAGGATTCGTGTGCATTGATACAGGGCAGACCTGAATAAATCAGTTCAGTAATTTTTCATTATCCTTGTCGATTTTTCTTTTCTTGCTTTATGCTTCATTTTGTTGAACACAAAATGCAATTGCAACTGACAAGAGCTCCTTAATATGCACTGGATCAGCCAATAGCACTTGTTCAGTTTCTAAAAGTCTACATGCTTCAGTCAGGATTAAACCTGCTTATTTAGCCCCACTGGTGTATTGATTGAATGCAGTACGCTATCATTTTATAACAGTGAGGACAGCACTTATCGCAGGAGGTGAGGTGGACCTTAGAAGTACTATCATTAGCTGTGAATGTAGCTATTCTGCTGGAAATTGTACCTTACTATGGGATGAATTAACAGAAACTCCACAGATTTAACTTACGTTGCAACTTCAGAATTTATTTTGCTTTACGAAGACATGAAAATCTACAAAGGTTTAGAAGGAACTAAATTAACTAAATTCCTTTAAAAATTAAAACATTTTGGCCTCAAAATTGGATCACTACTGAATCAGAATGTATCCCAGTGCAATGCGTGCACCTAATGAGTCCCGTGGCAATTGGGTCGCCATCTTTATTAGGGCAGCACGGTAGCATTGTGGGTAGCACAATTGCTTCACAGCTCCAGGGTCCCAGGTTCGATTCCGGCTTGGGTCACTGTCTGTGCGGAGTCTGCACATCCTCCCCGTGTGTGCGTGGGTTTCCTCCAGGTGCTCCGGTTTCCTCCCACAGTCCAAAGATGTGCAAGTTAGGTGCATTAGACATGATAAATTGCCCTTAGTGTCCAAAATTGCCCTTAGTGTTGGGTGGAGTTACTGGGTTATGGCGATAGGGTGGAGGTGTTGACCTTGGGTAGAGTGCTCTTTCCAAGAGCCGGTGCAGACTCGATGGGCCGAATGGCCTCTTGCACTGTAAATTCTATGATAACCTATGATATTACCTGTAAACTGCAGGTCCCAGAAGCAGCTTGTCAGTCACAGGAAAGATCAGCCAGCTCAGATTCCAGCCATTAGCTTCAGGTAAGTCCATCAGGCAAATGGTAGCAGACAGCACGTAATCAGTCGTAAACTAATTTCTCAAATGGAACTGATGTTCTCATGCCAGTTTCACACACATGCCATCAGTGTTTTCCTAAAAAGCCTGCACAATATGGTGATTGGAGCCCTTCTGGCACAAAATGAGTGCAAATGCGTGCCACCTGCCATTTTGGACCCTAAGATGCTGTTTCACTCCCGTAAAACGGAACATGTTAGAGTCTCTTTCACCTCTTTTTTTGGACACTAATCCTCAATCACATGTGTTAACATCTTTTTCGCTTTTTCTGTAGCTCCTTCCACTGAGTATACAGTTAGCATTGAATTAATGATGTGCCAAATTACCTGCTCCCCTTCCATGTCTTTGATAAGGCAAGACACACAGGATATGTGATGTTAGGCACCTCTGTTGAAAACATTGGGCTTCCTGCAGGGGGCAACGCCAGCACTAAAAGCCTGAAGCACCAACTAGCCTGACCGAGGCCATGTGAGATTCTGGCAGTGCAGCAGGCTCCTGGCTCCAGCATCGGCGTCCAAAAGAATCGCAGCAAAGGAGAACACATAAAAACATTAAGAACTAGGAGCAGGAGTAGACCATCTGGCCCCTTGAGCCTGCTCCGCCATTCAATGAGATCATGGCTGATCTTTTGTGGACTCAGCTCCACTTTCCGGCCTGAACACCATAACCCTTTGTCCCTTTATTCTTCAAAAAACTATCTTTATCTTAAAAACATTTAATGAAGGAGCCTCTACTGCTTCACTGGGCAGGGAATTCCATAGATTCACAACCCTTTGGGCGAAGAAGTTCCTCCTAAACTCAGTCCTAAATCTACTTCCCCTTATTTTAAGGCTATGCCCCCTAGTTCTGCTTTCACCCGCCAGTGGAAACAACCTGCCCGCATCTATCCTATCTATTCCCTTCATAATTTTATATGTTTCTATAAGATCCCCCCTCATCCTTCTAAATTCCAACGAGTACAGTCCCAGTCTACTCAACCTCTCCTCGTAATCCAACCCCTTCAACTCTGGGACTAACCTAGTGAATCTCCTCTGCACACCCTCCAGTGCCAGTATGTCCTTTCTCAAGTAAGGAGACCAAGACTGAGCACAATACTCTAGGTGTGGCCTCACTAACACCTTATACAATAGCAGCATAACGTCCCTAGTCTTAAACTCCATCCTGCTAGCAATGAAGGACAGAATTCCATTCACCTTCTTAATCACCTGTTGCACCTGTAAACCAACTTTTTGCGACTCATGCACTAGCACACCTAGGTCTCTCTGCACAGCAGCATGCTTTAATATTTTATCATTTAAATAACACTGCCCCTTTTTTTATGGCAACAGTTGCCGTAAAGCAGGTGAGTTCAAATGTTACGTTGAAAATAAAAGGCCAGGGAGGAGGTAAGTGTCTAAGGTCAGTGAATGGAATTTGGGGGCTGGGGGTTCAGACGTGGGTGGGTCATTGGGGATTGGGGGCGAGTCAGACATTGGTGGGGGTGAGTGGATATCAGGACGGGAAATCAGAATGCTTATAAGGTGCATTAGGAATGAACTTGGGTATTACATCTGGAGCCAGTCAGGCAAATAATTTATTCAAGATGCACAAGCATTGGAGATTGAATGATTGGTAAAACCCGTTTTACCAAAGGGGCTGGTTTAGCTCACTGGGTTAAATCACTGGCTTTAAAAGCAGACCAAGGCAGGCCAGCAGCAAGGTTCAATTCCCGTACCAGCCTCCCTGAATAGGCGCCGGAATGTGGCTTTTCACAGTAACTTCATTTGAAGCCTACTCGTGACAATAAGCGATTTTCATTTCATTTCATTTCATTTTCTTGTGCAAGACTGGACCAATAACAGTATTAGGCAGGCCCTAAATCCACCATTGTCAGTAAATAATATAGTATATCAAGACAGGTCATAATAGGGGAGATATTCTTGCTCCTTGCCTAGTGCTGGACAGGATGAGTGCATTCTCATGGTTAGTCTGGTGAAGGCCTGGTAGAACAGGGCTAAATCTGCATGAATCTAGAATTCTCTACTTTTCTTAACTTTCCATCAGGATGCTACAATTGACATAGAACCCTGATTTGCATTTTTTTGAAAAACGGCCTTTTTTTTAATCTACTTCTGACAGATGAGCTGCTCTCCATATAATACAGGTTGACCTTTACTGTGGCATCAAATGGCACTTGGGCATCTCACCCATTATTTCCATAAGGTCTGTATGCAACTCTACCAGTCAGGTGTTTAATAACTTTACCACCTCAGTAGTCTCACTAAATTTGCTATATTACTTTGAGGGGTGAACTGCTGTCATGTTTAGATTACACTTTTATCAGAACTTCAGTAAACATCAGAAACCATGCCTAGGCCCCATGAGAAGCCCTGCAATGAACCATTAATAAATCGATATTAATAAAGGCCTGTACATTTAACTGTGAGCAGATTAATGATTCATAGAGCATGTTAGTGCCTGCTGCCTGGGACCCCTGCTATTCTGTAATAATTGAAAGAATCAACGTTACTGAAACCCAGAGAAGCTATTGGGTGTGATTTGATGGAAATGAAAGAGAGTCTCATTTTGGACGTTTTTAGCAGGATGTTTCCCGACGCTGGCAGTGCCGAGAACGACCCCGCTACTAAACGGGACTCTGCTTCATTTTTGGGCCTCGGCGAGGAACGCCTCGCCAACGCTGAACTCAGGCTCATTTCCTGCATTAACGAGCTCAGGTTGTCAGTGCAGGAACAGACTGAGGTGCCACCAATCTCTGAACCCCCCTACCATGGCCTCTGGACTCCCAATTGCCCCAGTTTACCAATTAGGGGGTCCTCAAGCCCTCCGCTACCCAACTCATAAGGGCAGGACACCCCAGGGCCCAATCCCTGACATAGGCAGGATGTCACATGGGCACCTTGGTACTGCCAGCTTGGCATGCTGGTAAATTATTCAAAAGTACATCCCAACATTGTGATACAAAACAGAGAAAACTTTGATATCGGTACTTTGGCAGAGAAAAGCAGTATAACAACCTAAATACAATAACTTATATTTCTATCGTGAGGAGTGCAAATGTGTTTATGTTATAGAGCAGCAACTCTGGTCCTTTTGAGCCTCAAGCACAGAGGTATTGTGCCTATTACCCTCACCATTAAAGGTGCCTCCGCGCCCTCTTGAATTTCTAAATCACCTCCATTCCTAGTCTCAATCTCTGATTGCGTGCTGCATTCTTCCTTTTTAAACTGAAAAACCTGGGCCAGGGATCCTAGGGACTGGATTTTCCAGCACCCTCTACGGCTGGGATCATCCAAATCCCACCGAAAGCCAATAGACTTTGCTGGGCTGCCAGATCTCTGGTGGGTGGTCCTGCCACAATTGGCCCACAAATCCTGACCACAATTGGGTCATCCAAGAAGAAATGGGTACAAAATCAGAAAATTTCACATGATGGGCTGGTTTAGCTCACTCGGCTAAATCGCTGGCTTTTAAAGCAGACCAAGCAGGCCAGCAGCACGGTTCGATTCCCGTACCAGCCTCCCCGGACAGGCGCCGGAATGTGGCGACTAGGGGCTTTTCACAGTAACTCCATTGAAGCCTACTCGTGACAATAAGTGATTTTCATTTCATGATAAAAACCTAGGTGACACAAAGGTTAGGATTTTAAATTATGTGTGAACTACAGGAAGAAATTCCAGTTTTATGGTACTGGGGGAGAAATTAGTTAAAGGGTAGTACAATGAGGTGGCAAGGTGGCACAGTGGTTAGCACTGCTGTCCCACAGCTCCAGGGTCCCAGGTTCGACTCTGGCCTTGGATCACTGTCTGTGTGGAGTTTGTATGTTCTCAATGTGTCTGCTTGGGTTTCCTCTGGTTGCTCTGGTTTTCACCCACGTGCAGGTTTGGTGGATTGGCCATGCTCAATTTTCCCTTAGTGTCCAAATATATGCAGGTTAGGTGGGGTTATGGGGAGCGGGCGGGGGAGTGGGCCAAGGTAGGATGCTCTTTCGGAGGGTCAATGCAGCTTTGATGGGCTGAATGTGCTCCTTCTGCACTGTAGGGATTCTATGATCTGATTTTGAAAAATACAGATGGAAGGTAGAACACTTTGGTGTATAAGGGCACAGGAGAAAAATGTAAGGAAGGTCTGAAGAAGCAGTGGTTAGATGAATTAAACACATGAGAAAGGATAAAATAGAGATACAAGGTTAGTGCTGAGAGAATGATGAGCTATCAGTTAATGAGCTACGTATTAGAGATGTAGAATTAGAATTGGCACTAGATCAGTTATTTTTCGTGGTACGACAGACTAATGTCTACTTTTTTTCAGTACCGCTACATTATCCCACAGTGTGGAGCCTGCGGTGCAGCAAAGTAATTAACTATTCAAGCAACGCAAAATCAGAGATAGTGAATACCAGATGAGAGGTTCAATTTGCTGAGATCAACAGAAAGGTCAGCTGGAAAAAAAATGGTTGCAAGTTCGCTATTATTGTAATTTTACTCATGTACAATGTAGAGAATTGTAACATACAAATTAAATTTGTCACTCCACCGAGTAAACAAACTCCCATAACAAAACAGGCACATTAACCTTACGTCCTAAGATCTTCATCTCCCATTAGGCCTAGCCTTCTCAATTCAACTGCCATGGGAGGGGAATTTTAACTAAGCGCCCAGGTTAAAAACTAGTTTTGTGAGGCCAAAGTAAGAGTGCTGTTATGGGCCTCGCAATAAATGTTTGGACCATTGCAGCTCAGGGCTATCATAGGCATCTCCCACCACTTCACCACTATCGCTCACATCTGTCCAAGCATCCATCCCAGTTATGGTGGGACCCCCCACCCCCGGATAATCTCATTTTATCAGCTGTAAAATAAGCGAGTTGCCTTGATTAGGATGTCTGATTCAGACAGGCAGCTCACCAGCAAAATGGCCTTTCCCCTCCTTATCTCTATAATTTCCCCCAGCTCCACAACCCTCCAAGATAACTGTGCTTCTCTAATTCTGGCCTCTTGCGCATTCCCAGTCATAATTGCCATACCATTGGTGGCTACACCTTTAGTTGCCTCAGCCCCAAGCTCTGCCTTTCTCTTCAAGACACTCCTTAAAATCTACCTCCTTGACCAAGTTTTTGTTCATTTGACCAAATATTTCCCTATGTGGCTCACTTCATATTTTTTTTATAATACTTACGTGAGGCATCTTGAGACATTTCAAAACAATAAGGGTGTTTGATATGGACAGAGAGAGGTGGCGGGAGAACTTTGCCCCTTTTCTCACTTCTCAGCTGATTGCAAGAAGATGTATTTTTGAGAAAGAATGCTTTAACCCTCTTGAGTGCTGTGACTTCAAAGAAAAGCACAAACCAGCTTTCTTGTAAATTTTAATCTAAAGAAAGGATACACATTTATTTTTACAGCACCTAAAATATAACTACAAACGACACCCATTTCCCAAGCACACAGACACACATACACACAAGCAAAGATGATTTCTGGAGATGTAACATGGGCATAGATTACTAACAAACTAAAAGGAAACAAGTCACTTATTTAATCAGCCTACAGATGTAGGTTAAAAACAGTGCAGGCCTGTAGGATCTTCTTCAGGTTCTTTGACGACAAATCCAATGGGAAGTCTCTGACTTTTCCAGGCGAAGTTGTGGCCAAGTTCCTGTCGTGATGAAATATAATCTTGCTGTAAATGAATCAACCCCTTTTCACTGTCTGAGGTAACTATTACTATTTTCCTTCTTTGCTGCTATGATCCCTCTGTGCTGCTGGTCCCAAACTGCCTTGCTGCCCCCCTTGTGGATTAAAGAGATATTAACCCCCTCAACAGCTTGTTTTGGTCAGGTAGCGACCATAGTGATGTATCCTATTGTACACACAATGCGTTGGAGCTGAAGTGATTGATACACAATGGAGGGGAGGTGGGCTATTTGAAACCCCCATTATCATTCCAGTTCTGATTAGCACACATAAATACTTTCTTTGACATCCCATCTGCATGGGGCTGATAGACGTAGTAGATATAGTTCTTAAATCTCTTCCATTAAAATGGTGAGGAATAGTTGCATTTTCAAGTAACTTCTCAGACATAATGGATGGAATCTTCTGTACTGGAGACTCAGTTGGGAGGTGGGAGCAGAAGTAAGAGTGGTTTCTGCTCAGGGGTATGGTGGCTGGCTACACGCAATCTTGTACTTGTCAGCTCATCAGATACTCATGCTTGAGGAGCATGCTGGATATCGTAATGAGGGTGGGGAATATGTGAATGTGCCCGTAGCTTCCTCCTCAGTGTAGGAAGCATCATTTATGATATGATCTGTGAACAAATTGTGGTGAACCATCCAATCAGCTTACTCTTTGAACCATCCCTCCAACCCTGAGCATTTCAGCCAATGAGAATCCCTGGAGCTAGCCATGCCACCCTTCCCCACTCCCCCCCCCCCCCCCCCCCCCCCCCACCCACCTTGGTGAACTCCATCCCGGAGAAGAGTTCTCCTCATGTTCATACATCCATGTGCATGAAGACTGCAACATTGATCAGAGTATTGAAAACCATGTCGGGCACACTCCCTGAAAAGCTATTAGACCATGGGCAGCACGGTAGCATGGTGGTTAGCATAAATGCTTCACAGCTCCAGGGTCCCAGGTTCGATTCCCGGCTGGGTCACTGTCTGTGCGGAGTCTGCACGTCCTCCCCGTGTGTGCGTGGGTTTCCTCCGGGTGCTCCGGTTTCCTCCCACAGTCTAAAGATGTGCGGGTTAGGTGGATTGGCCATGCTAAATTGCCCGTAGTGTCCTAATAAAGTAAGGTTAAGGGGGGGTTATTGGGTTACGGGTATAGGGTGGTTACGTGGGTTTGAGTAGGATGATCATGGCTCGGCACAACATCGAGGGCCGAAGGGCCTGTTCTGTGCTGTACTGTTCTATGTTCTATGTTCCCTCCATCACCCTCAAGAGACACTTGAGAGATCCTTGCCTTCTTATTTGAGACATACTGATACACTATCAATGACAAGACGAGAATAGAGAGTAATTGAGACTTTATTACGCAGAGATGTGGAGCCTCCTGCAGCTGCTGCCAAAATGGCTGCAGCTCGGAGAGCCCACACATTTATACTCCGCCTACTGGGCGGAGCCAGCAGGCAGGGATCTACCCCCGTACCTGTAGTACAGGGGCCTGATCATAATACTCTCATATGCAGTATATAATACAACAGTGGTAACAACCACATATACCATCCATCCCATTATCAGCCATGACCCATTCACCAGGGAATCTTGAGGTTCTAAACTGGCACATTATTGTACCACCACCCCAGCCCACCAGGCCCTGGAGAGCTAACTTTGCCTTCCTCCCTCCAACCATCCTTTCATTCCTGTTCCTTGCCATCTTGGTCAACTTAAATTGTCCTTTACCATAGACTTTATTGCAGCTCCCAACTGTGATGGGCCCTTGAGGTTACGAGACCCTGAGTAAAAGGACCATACCTGTTAGTGTGTGAGCTTCACCATTGATAGGTGAACACACCTGAACATGATTCTCATATAATTGACTCATGTTTATTCAGCTGTCACTTTAGTTGGCCAATTGTACTTGTGTCCAACTCCACCTACGCAAAAAGACACTCCTCCCACTTTGAGGATTCACATGTACAGAGCAACGGTGTTGTGAAGAAGAACCTTGAGAAAATGGTACGGGCAACGCCCCTTGAACCTATTACCCTTGAACCTAGCCTTTGAATTGCTCTGGTAGCCACAGTATTAATATGGCTAGTCCTTTTCATCTTCTGATTAATGGTAACCCTCAGGATGTTAATTGTGGGGGAATTCAGTGATGGTAATGCCAATGAATGTCAAGGGTCGATGGTTAGATCCTCTCTTGTAGGAGGTCATTGCTTGGCACTTGTGTGCGCGAATGTGACTCGTCCAACCTGGATATTGGGCAGGTCTTGCAGCATTTGGACATGGGCTACTTCTTTACCCGAGGAGTCACGAATAGTGCTGAACATTGTGCGATCATCTGCGAACATCCCCACTTCTGATCTTATGATGGAAGGGAGGTTATTGATGAAGCAGCTGAAGATGGTTGACCTAGGAACTATCCTGAGAAACTCCTGCAGTGATGTCCTGGAGCTGAGATGGTTAACTTCCAACCACCACAGCATTTTCCTTTGCGTCAGGGATGACTCCAGCCAGTGGGGAGTTTTCCCCCTGAATCTCATTGACTCCAGTATTGCTCGGGTTCCTTGATTGGATTCAATTGGTTTATTATCACGTGTACCAATGTACAGTGAAAAGTATTTTTCTGCGAGCAGCTCAACAGATCATTAAGCACATGAAAAGAAAAGGAAATAAAAGAAAATACATAATAGGGAAACATAAGGTACGCAATGTAACTACATAACACGGCATCGTGTGAAGCATACAGGGGTGTAGTGTTAATGAGGTCAGTCCATAAGAGGGTAGTTTAAGAGTCTGCTAACAGCGGGGAAGAAGCTGTTTTTAAGTCTATTTGTGCATGTTCTCAGACTTGTATCTCCTGCCCGATGGAAGAAGTTGGAAGAGTGAGTAAGCCGGGTGAGAATCATAGAATTTACAGAGCAGAAGGAGGTGATTCAGCCCATCGAGTCTGCACTGGCCCTTGGAATTAGCACCCTACTTAAGCCTACACCCATAACCCAGTAACCCCACCTAACCTTTTTGGACACTAAGGGCAATTTAGCATGGCCAATCCACCTAACCTGCACATCTTTGGACTGTGGGAGGAATCCGGAGGACTCGGAGGAAACCCACGCAGACACGAGGAGAACGTGCAGACTCCACACAGACAGTGACCCAAGACGGGAATCGAACCTGGGACCCTGGAGCTGTGAAGCAACTATGCTACCAACTGTGCTACCGTGCTGCCCATAAAGGGTCTTTGATTATGCTGCCCGCTTTCCCAGGCAGCGGGAGGTATAGATAGAGTCAATGGACGGGAGGCAGGTTCGTGTGATGGACTCTCTGTGTTCATGACTCTCTGAAGTTTTGTGTGGTTTTGGGCCGAGCAGTTACCATACCAGGCTGTGATGCAGCCAGATAGGATACTTTCTATGTAAAAGTTGGTCAGAGTTAATGTGGACATTCCATATTTCCTTAGTTTCCTGAGAAAGTACAGACGCTGTGGTGCTGTCTTGGTGGTAGTGTCGATGTGGGTGGATCAGGACAGATTATTGGTGATGTGTAACCCGAGGCATACTCGGTCAAATACTGCCTGGATGCCAAGTCTCTCTCACCACTGAAATTCAGTTCTTTTTTCCATGCCTGAACCAAGGTTGTAATGAGGTCAGGAGCTGAGTGGCCTTGGCAGAATACAAACTGAGTGTCCGTGATCAGGGTATTGCTGAGTAAGTGCCGATTGATAGCACTGTTGATGACTCCTTCCATCACTTTGCTGAGGATGAAGAGGGCTGTGATTGACTGGGTTAGATTTGTCCTGTTTATTCTGTACAGGATATGCCTGGGCAATTTTCCACATTGCCAGGTGGAGGGCAATTTTCCACATTGCCAGTTAGATGCCAATGTTGTAGCTGTACTGGAACAGCTTGGCTAGGGGTATGGAAGTTCTGGAGCACAAATCTTCAGCTCTATTGCTGGAATATTGTCAGGGCCCATAGCCTTTGTAGTATCCAGTGCCTTCAGCTGTTTTTTGACATCACGTGGAGTGAATCATAATGACTGAAGTTTGTGATCCTGAGGACCTCCGGAGGAGACCGAGATGGATCATTCACTCGGCACATCTGGCAGAAGATTGTTGCGAATGCTTCAGCCTTATCTTTTCCACAGATGCGCTGGGCTCCTCCATCACTGAGGATGGGGATATTTGTGGAGCTTCCTCCTCCAGTGAGTTGTTTAATTGGCCATCACCATTCACGGTTGGATGTGGCAGGATTTCAGAGCTTAGATCTAATACGTTCATTATGGAATTGCTTAGCTCTGCCTATTACTTGCGGCATATGCTATTTGGCACACAAGTAGTCCTATGTTTTGCTTCACCAGATTGACATCTCATTTATAGGTATGCCTGTTGTTGCTCCTGATATACTGTCCTGAACTCTTCATTGAACCAGGGTTGATCTCCTGGCTTAATGGTAATGGTAGAGTGGGGGATATTTCGGACCATGAGGTTGCGGGTTGTAGTTGAGTGCAATTCTGCTGCTGTATATGGTCAACAGCGCCTCATAGATGCCCAGCCTTGTGTTGCTAGATCTATCTGAATTCTATCCCGTTATAACCTGTGGCAGTACCAAATAACACGAGGGAGGGTATCCTGAATGCGGTGGTCACTTCTACCGATACAGTCATGGGCAGATGCATCAGCAACTGGCAGTTTGGTATGTGTAGTAATATTCAGATATCAATATACATGATCAATGTATGTAAATATAGTACAGTCATTTCAACACTAGATTGCTCACAGTCAGATACTATGAGAACTGGTTTCCCGCCTTTTCTAAGTCAGATGACATGATGATGTGATTCAGAACAGTGAACAAGCAAGACATAGAACAGCTAGAGTGAGAGAAGTTAGAACTAGTTTGTTATAATAGTGTATAGTTATAAAGTTATCTGTATTGTGCTTTACTTCTTTATTGTTAGTTTAGTATTGAGTAAAAAGACTCACAGTTTATTATTTTATTACTCATTAAATAGTTCATCTTTCAACAAGAAGACTATTGGTCATTTTATCATACTGGTGGATTTAAGAGTAATATATATATTTTAGATAAGTCATTATTTAAAATATAACAGTATGGATGAGGTCAAATATGTTTTTACCTCTTGTTGGTTCCCTCTCCACCTGCTATAGTCCCAGTCTAACAGCAATGTCCTTTGGCTTGGTCTGTGGTGGTACTACCGAGCCACTCTTGGTGATGGACATTGAAGTTCCCCACCCAGAGTAATTCTGTGCCCTTGCCACTCTCTGTGCTTCCTCCAAGTGGTGTTCAACATGGAAGATGACTAATTTATCAGCTGACGGTGGACGGTATGTGGTGATCAGCAGGTTTCCTTGTCCATGTTTAACCTGAAGCCATGAGGCTTCATGGGGTCCAAAGTGAATATTGAGGACACCCAGGGCAACTCCCTCCTGACTGTATACCACTGCGCCGGGTCTGTCTTGCCGGTGAGACAAGACATAACCAGCAATGGTGATAATGGTGCCTGAGACATTGTCTATAAGGTATGATTCTGTGAGTATGTCTATGTAAGGCTATTGCTTGACTAATCTGTGAGACAGCTCTCCCAACTTTGACACAAGCCCCCAATGTTAGTAAGGAGGACATTTTAGGCTTGGCAGAGCTTAGTTTTCCATTGTCGTTTCTGGTGCCTGCCTTAGTTGATGCTGGGTGGTTCCTCCGGTTTCATTCCTTTTTGTGCATTTGTAGCAATTAAATACAACTGAGTGGCTTGCTTGGCCATTTCACAGGGCATTTAAGAGTCAATCACATTGCCATTTCTGGAAACATGTGTAGGCCAAACCAGGTAAAGATGGCAGCTTTCCTTCCCTCAAGGATTCAGTAAACCAGATGGGTTTTTACAACAATTGTTTCATAGGCATCATTAGACTTTTAATTCCAGATATTTTCTTGTGTTTAAATTCCACCACCTGTCATCAGATTCGAACCCGGATCATTATCCTGGGTCTCTGGTTTACTAGTCCAGGGACAATACCACTACGTCACCGCCTTCCCTCAGTCTCTTTGAGACAGTCACAACTGAGTTGGACTGGTCATGTAGCCAAAATGCTTGACACTTACTCACCGAAGCGAATCTTCAGGGAAAAGATTGAGTCTGCGCTGCGCTCTCATGAAAGTCAACGGAAGCGCTACAAGGACACTCTGAAGGCTTCACTTAGGGGTTTGGATATCGCCTTTGAGTCCTGGGAGCAGCTCTCTAGGATCAATGAATCTGGTGCAACAAAATTTAAAAACGGTGCAGCGAACTTTAAAAGTGAGCACAGAAGCAGATAGAAAATGTAAGGAAAGGAAATGGAAAACAGGTAGCTCGTCCAAAACTCAATCCTGTCCTTTTTGCAGCAGAACCTTCCGGATGCAGATTGACCTCAGCAGTCAATTGCATACCCACCAGAATTCAACCAAGGTCCTCAGATGATGAACATATTCTTCTTTCAAATAAAATTCCTTCGACTATCTTTCATTTATCGAATTTATGTGCAATTTTAGGAAGATGCCTTCTGTACATAAGTGGCAGATTTGAAATGGTTCCAGACATATTTCACAGCATTCTACATAACACATCACAGTAATACAAATAAAAGTAAATTAATTATAGAAATGTACTTTAAATGATTAATTTGAATATAGTTTATTTTCACAAACAGAAAACACCAAAAGATTTCAGTTATTTTCTGAGTTTAAATTTATCACTGGACAGAATATTTCAACGCCTCTGATTGCTCAGTGATTTTATTTAGTGTGTTCATGATGACCAGAAGAGTACAGGTTCTAACCTAGCTTTTTGAGTGGAGTCAGCTTGTTGTGGAAGGGCCTAGAGGACTTCTCCAGAGGCTGCTGTCCCTGCATCAGTGCAGGGGCATTCTCCAACAGAGGGCTTCACTGAATAGATCACTCCTTAGTCAGAAGGGCTGAGGAAATAAAGAATGAAGCCATTGCCCCCTGAGGGATGCCCCCCTCACCTCCCCCCCCCCCCCCCGCCCCGCTCTCCCCCTTATCAGCGTCTTTGGCAACTTCAGTCCTTGCATAATGGATGAGCTGGCAACCACTCCATGCATCTCAGCACCATCAATGTCACAGAGATATCAATGCTTACAAAGAGGGTCACTCTTTCTGTTCATACCAGCACATTGCTCATGCCTCCACTCAGAGTGGTACTGCATGTGGTCCTCCATGAGGTTGGCCACTGTCTCAATCAATAGAGGAACTTCAGTCGCTCAAAACCTTGAGACATCATTGAGCACATGGTGATTGGACTCCTCCATTGTCTGCCATTGTACTTCAATGCCGCTGGGATCACTGACATGTGGGAACTTATCTGCCTCTAATGTCACAGTTCTATGTCTGACGCTCGAGACACAACGGGCTGCATTTTCCGAAAAGAAATGGCAAGTGTAATTTTCGCCAGAACAATCGGTACAGTTCCTACCAGCACCAGCAGCATGATTCAGACCGCAATGTTTAACCATTTTGATTTTTTTTCCCACAGGTTAAAAACGCCACGCCTGAGGCAGAAAGCCTTTTAATCATCCACCCAGAGGATCATCTGAGCTTTTCAACGAAGGGGCGCTGCATTTAAATGGCTCAACAGCACTTGCTCTCAATCAAATTAGGAGGATGGCAGCTAGGAAACCAGCTCCTTGATTTACGGAAGTGGTCCTCAGCCTTTTGCTGGATGCCCCAGAGGAGCTGGGCTACAATACACCCTCAGGCTGGCAGGAGACCCTCCAGCATGGTGATGAACCCCAATGGAAGATGGTGGCAAGATTGGTCAGTTCCAGCAGCCTGATCTAGAGGACGGGTGTGCAATGCAGAAAAAAAATAAATTACCTACTCCGTTCAACCAGGGTAGGTGCTCCCTGTCTCTTCTCTACACTCTCCCCTGCCATCACTCCTAGAATGTCACCTCAATTCCACATGCCACCACCTTGTAGGGCCCCAGGACCCGACCTCCCACCAGCATCCTCAAACCCCCCGACACTCCTTGTCATTACCCCTCCCTCCTTAGGCACAGTACCCACACATGCCAGGTGTCATCGACCTCTGACCCACCAGGCATCCTGCTCGCATGATCCCCATTTGTGTTCCTGAAGGAGAAGCTCGCCAAAACCACTGTGAATGAAAGAAAATGGGTGGTGGGATGCTCAAGCTGAGGATCCTGACTCCGTACCAGGAAAGAGAAATGGAGCTCACGGGAGAAGAGGAGGAGCGGGCCTGTGCTGAGAGCGAGATGGGCCTGCGAGAGAAAAGAAAACAGCCATTGCACCTTTATCAAGGTGACGAGTCTTAAGTAAGTTCTGTGCAGTCCAACCCCTTGACCAGGCCCTATGCTAAAATCCTTGTTTTGCAGGAACAGCAATCAGAGAGCCTGGCCCATCCACTTGCAATGTGCCATGGCCCATCCTCAACACCACCTCAGAAGAAATCTCGGAGAAGGACATGGATGAAGCATCACAGCTATCACACCGTCCACTATCATAGAGCTAGACAGCTCATTGGGCAAACCTAGCAGTCAGGAATCTGGTGAGCACCACACAGCTTCAGATGCACGTCAGACGAAGGCAGGAATGTCCCAGGGATTAGACAATCAGAAGTCTGCTGGATCCAAAACTCAGCTGTTCTCCAGCCTGGTCTTGTGCCTCTGGAAGCATTCACCCCTCAGCTGCTGAAGGTGCAAAGGTAGGGCTGGGAATACCAGGAGAGGTTGTCAGCTACATTCTTGTGACGACAAAATGGCAAGAGTCGCAAAGGTTTTGTAGGGCACAGCAGACCACCACGATGCCGGAGACCCTCTGGGGGCTGCACTGGAGGGTCCCACCAGACCTGTTGAGGCAGTGGAAGTGCATTTTGAGGAGGCCGATACACTGCCCTATCATAGATCGGGTGGCATTTTGAACATTATTGTGTTGAGCCTCTGCTGCAACCTCTGACCTCCGCACTGGTGTCATCAGCCAAGACATTGGGATGTCCCTTGTCCCCCTGCAAGCCATTCCTGCAGTCATGAGTGACCCTCAAAAATGCCAAGGATCTGCGATTACCTGAGAATGTGACTGTCATGGACGCTTCCTGGAAATCATGCACCCACATGCATGAACCATATTTGGTGGTCACACACCAACTGGACATTGAGGGATTGGAACCCCTTCCTGTTTATGAAGGGTCTCCCTGATACCATGGGGCACATTTTGTGACAGGTGATTGCCCCCTGCACCTGTGACAGAACAGCTATTGTGTTGAATCCCATAGCCTCTCATCCTGCTGGCCCCCAATCAGGGCAAAATGAAAGAAGTCTGAGGTCCTTGCATAGAGCACATCTATGACCTCACAGATGCATGTATGGTGGGTGCCTGCGAAATGCCACACAGGCCACCCATGTAGCCCTGGAACGATGCATGGCGCAAAAATTTAGGTTGCACTCTGCTGCCACATGGAGCCAAGTTGGAAAGGATGTGGCACAGGTACCGTACAGTCTCCCTGGTGAGGCAGAGTCTCCTATGTTATATGTTGACTGGCAGCTCTATGAAGGACACTTGGGTCCTGTACAACCATGATTGCCTTCTGTGCCTTTGTGCCCCCTGAGCCTGCCCTACGGCTCCCTGGTCTCCAGTCGCTAGCTGTTCCCTGTGTGCCACTGCACACTGCTGCTGGAGTCTATGCTCCTCCAGCACTGTAATAAAAACAGCCAGCTCCACTACGCCACACCAATATCACTCGGCTACCTGGGAGAGATGAGAGAGAAAGACAGTTAGACTGGTGTCGGAACTGGTGAACATCAGTACCTCCCCTGATCAATTGGCCTCCCAGACCCAGAAATAGCCAGTCCCACACCTTATCTGGTGGCTACCACTCACTCACAGTCCAGGTGCCCTTCCATCTCCATTGCAAATCTGTCCCTGGCTTATGCCCTCACCCAATCAGAGTCTTCTTTGCCCTCCCATCTGGTTCATGGGATCTGGAGTCGATGTTGATGATTCCCACGGCAATTCCTTCGTGACTGTATATCACCGCGAAGCATACCACCTCTGCTGGCACACAGCAGGAAGGGCAATGGTGATGTATGACAATGTCAGGCTGCTGCTTGGCCAGACTGTCAGACAATGTTGACACAAGCTCCCAGATATTAGGAAGGAGGACCTCACAGGGTTGATATGGCTGGATTTGCCAGTTTCATTCCTTTCTATAGGCTTCATCATGGTTGGAAGCTGAGTGGCTTGCGAGGCCATTTCAGAGGGCATTTGAGATTCAACCACATCACTGTAAGTTACATGTAGGCCAGATCAAGCCCAACTGGTCCACCGGGTTCAAAACCCACCATGGTCCCCAGAGCATTAGCCTGAGTCTCTGGAGTACCAGTTCAGCGACAACACCACTAAAGCACCTCTACATCGACAAGGCACACTGTGGCAACCCACCAAGGCAGCAAACCTTTACCACTTAGAAGAACAAGGGCCCTAGGCACATGGATCCATCAATTCCAAGTTTCCATCCAAGTCGCACAGCATTCTGGAACTCCCTGACACCACCTGGGTCGCAACGGTTGAAGAAGGTGACACCACCATCATCTTCTCAAGAACAAATGTTTCCAGTGGTGCCCACATCCTGAAAATGAATCAAGTAAAAGAACAGACTGGTACACTACAACCCACCACCGATCTTCCGACTAGTAAAACTGGTACCACTCTCTAAAGCTGGTTTTGCTGGTTAGCTGGTAAAGCTAGGGGCTGGTTTAGCACGGTTGGCTAAATAGCTGGCTTGCAATGCAGAACAACACCAGGAGCGCAGGTTCAATTCCGGTACCGGCCTCCCCGAACAGGCGCAGGAATGTGGCAGCTAGGGGCTTTTTACAGTAACTTCATTGAAGCCTACTTGTGACAATAAGCTATTTTTATTATTATTATTATTATTATTATTAAAGCTGCATCATCAACAATGGCTGAAGTGGCAGGGGGCAGTTGGATGAGAGTCTAAATCTTGCATGAGAGAGAAGTTCCATTCCCACAGAACTGGAATGCCTAGGTCAGGGGTGGGAAAACTACGGCCCGCGGGCCGCATGCGGCCCGCCAAAGGTATTTCTGCGGCCCACCAAGTCATTAAAAAAAAAAAAAAAAAAATTTTTTTTAAAAAAAAAATTTTTTTTTTTATTTTTTTTATTTTTTTTTAAAGGTTAATGGGTGGGGGGGCTGTTGGGTTACTTACTGGCATAGGGTGGATACGTTGACTTGAGTAGGGTGATCATTGCTTGGCACAACGTCGAGGGCCGAAGGGCCTGTTCTGTGCTGTACTGTTCTATGTTCTATATGAGGCGCCCAGAATCATAACCGGGTGAAGTAATTATTTTACTTAATATACTATGCGGCCCTTTGTGAATTGTGAATTTCTGAATGCGGCCCTTGCACGGAAAAGTTTGCCCACCCCTGGCCTAGGTGATAAAACTGACTTCAGGCAGGAGAATTGTTGGACTGGGAATGGCAACAATGTTTACAACATATTAAGTGCAGGATTAGATGATAATTTTGACAGATATGGTAAAAACAAATTCTATTTAAACAATGGTTATATGCAGCATAGTTTGTTCAGTAGTAATAATGTTCTTGCGGACCTTTTGATCAGCTGTCTGCACACTATTGTTCTCAGCTGGTAAATATAGTTCTGGGGAAATAGAAAGTGACAAAATCACCCATGTTCTAATTCACCTTACTTTTGAAAAAGAAAAGCAGTATTTTCACAGCTGTTGGACAATGATATGCAAAACATTGTGTTTGAGTTGCACAAAGAGAACTCCTATGTTACCTCCATTAGCACCTTCTTTAGGGCAATGGTGCACTGGGTAAACAGAAACAAGTTTTCACTATCGTTAGGTCCATTTTGCATTGATTGAAACGTATCGGCGCTTCAGAGATCCGAGCAGTGGATCATAAGAATGCGGAGCTGCAGTTGGAATTCTCCACACAGCAAGATTCCAGTTGGACACTAAGAGCTTCCTCGCAGGACCAAAGGAAGAAAAGGAAATCAATAAACAAGTCACCTTGACACCTTTTGTGCTTCTTTCAGAGATTGGATCAAATGCTGTATCGACAGAGGTCTGCAGGCAGGAATCTTGCTTGGCCTACCGGCCCTGAAATAGCACAAAGCATATGGGCTACATAAAAGGGAAAAGCAATGAAAGTACCTTGAAAAGCTTAAACCACAGCATTTGTTGACCTGTCCACTTAATTCCAAAACCCAATAAACGTGCATTATTACCCAGAATATGCACATTCCTAAACTGGTAAAATATAGCAAATGGGTCTCCGGAGAAAAGCTAGTCAGTAGAAAACATAGAGTAAGCAAAATACTAAAAATAGATTTAAGTCGCTGCATTGTCATCACTCACTGGCAATATGCTGCATGTAGTGGATTAGAAAAATACATTCAGATTCCTTTCTACCCACTCCCTACCATATGGTTTTATGTAGCTTGAAGGAGAGACCTTTTGGCAACCTCCATTCTCAGAACTAGAATGAATGCATTTCTCTCCCAATATGTGTCTGTATGGGTGCAATCAAAAGAGAATGTACAGTTCCAGGTTTAATGTTGACCTGAATTAGACTGCACCTGACATTGTTGCGCATGCACTTCTGCTGCTGACAAATAGATCAAAGAATGGCACAGTAGGTCACAGAAACATAAATGTAATTCCAGGGGAAGCGGCATGTAATTTGCTGACACTTTCGGATAGTTAAAGAAAAATACTTCGAAATTCATTTTGACAGAAGCAAAATGTCAGTTGCAATTTTATTGCATTTACATCAATTCGATGTCTTGTGACAGATGCAGGCAGCTGGCCAATTGACAGGGAACAGGTATCCAGAGAGTGAGCTTAAGACACATGACTGAACAAAGCAAATAGTAATCCTTTTTTGTCTGAGTTGATGTAACTAGCCTGTATTCACTCAAAAGTTATCATAATACAGTCTATTTTAATTCCTCTCTACATAGAATTTGTCTCATCGCGCTCACATTCTGACATGATTTCAGTTGTAACACTTGCAGCTCAAATATCAGTTTATTGTCATAAACAGGGGGTTAAAAGATGCTACAGTTGCAAACAAGAAATTGATCTTCAAATCTTGATGCTTCATGGAGTGGAATGAGAATCAGAATTTACCATGTCTGCTCACTCACAGAAATCTGGAAAGCATTTTATTTTAATGTTGCAATTGAATGAAAGCTTCCAGCATCAATGCAGCTTGATTCGAAGAAAATTTAGATCACTTATTGGCTGGAATCTTCCGTTCTGGAGTAAATATTTGATTGGTGGGCAGAGAAGTGAAAGAATTTTCCACTGGGGGTGGCCGGGGGGAGGGGGGGGGGGGGGGGGGGGGATGGCTGACCACGTGCGATCTGCACTGTTCCACTTATTACCCATAAATCAATCTGCATAGAACTCGACGATTCGCATGACGTGGAGGGGTAGGAAATCGCTACCCCTGCTGTTACCTCCGGGGGAGGGGGGGGGGGGGGGGGCAAAGGTCTGTTGCTATATTTAAAGGGAGCCCAAACAGCCATTTACTCACTTCAAGCCAGGAGCTCCAGATTCTGCATCAACCAGAATGTCACAGAGACATGTGGCTCTAGGGATCAGCAAAACCTTCCTGCAGGTTCTCCTCCAAGCTGTCCAGGAAAGGTGGGACATGCTGTTTCCCAGGGATGGCAGCAGGAGGCATTTTCCTCTGATCACGGCTGCTTGGGCAGGAGTCACAGCAGAGGTTAGAACCCACAAGGCCCATGAAAGGACCTGCCAGCAGTGCAGGAAAAGGAACTGCTGCAGTTCACCAGGATAAGTGGCACCATCTAATCACTTCAAAATTACATTCATAAGGGCATCAGACAATGTGGGCACGCGAGTGCACAGGGATATCCGACAGGAGTTTGGGTTGTAGGACTCAGCAGCAGATGGGACATGTGCACTGAATGTGTAGCACTTCATGCTATCAATGTTCTATCAGTTGTAGGCCACCCTTCTTGTTAATCACTGACTGGGGAAGACTCAGCAGCTGCCATGGTCATGCATGCTCCTAAACTGCTCATGCACCCATTGGGATGGCACCCAAACTTTCTGACTTTCTGCAAGACAAGAACATGTGCTTACGGCAAGATAGGACTCCCTTAGCATGGCAACAGGGGTGCCTCCATCCTGCAGTTGTCAGAAGCGCTCACATTGGTTTAATTAAGGAGACTATTTGGCATTCACTAAATCTTTATTTTCTCAATTCCAGGTACTAGCAAGAAAGCAGGAGACCGACTTCTCCAACCCCACCTCTTAGCAGGATGCCTCAGGACCCTCAAAGGATGTTCACCTGCACCCTGTACCAGCGTGGATACACTCACCTCAGCAGGTGTACGTTCTAGGCACAGAGCACAAGCTGCTGAGCACCTCCCAGACACAGGTGCACAGCTCATGGAGGAAGTCACAGACATGGTCTCCGACACCTGGAGGACTGTTGACTCCTGTTCAGTCCCATGCAGGTGCCGAACCCCTGAACTCAGAGACATGATGGAGATGGAGAGACACGCAGGGGAACATCAGGCAGAGATGCCAGAAGCCATGCACAGACTGGAACAAAGGCTGGAGGAGTCCATCTACATTCTGTCTACTCTCGTCGCTTTGGTGTGTGAGTGCTTGGCTGCCTCCATGTAATGGGTGGGGCCGCCTTGGGGACCCATGTCCATCAGAACACACAGGGGCTGCTGGACACGTGCTTTTCCTCCTGTAGCCCATCACTCTAGTCAGGGGTGCAGTGCAACAGTGGCTCGGCAAAAGGGCGGCAGAATGTTTTGTGGAGTAAAAACATCCAAATGTGCTGAATAAAACTCAACCTCCCCCCACAACTCTCAAAAAACCACCTGTATCAAGATTTGGGAAATTTTCAACAAACACATTTTCTGTTCTTTACATTAATACATTGGTATTTAATTTTCTCAGGTATTGATTGATTAATTTCTTGTGCAATCATTAATCTACTTAAAATGGTGCTGAGAAAAATGTTACAAAAATGCAGTCACCACTACGCTGTGTGTGTGCATTAAACATGGAGACGATGGCGCTAGGGAGGTGATGAGTCTTGTGATTCCCCAATGGACTTCTCTTTAATGCTGTTTACATGTGCTTCCAGGCAAACCACCCCCCCCCCCCCCCACACACACACACCCCCCACAGCCCTATAGCCTTTCCCCACCCCAACCCAATTCTCCTTCACTGTGGCAAATACACAAGAATAGCATTGTTGAAATTGGCTTCAACAGGCGCAATTAACTAGACTTAAAAGTTACAAGCCATATCTGGTGCTGATAGGTACCAACGGGACAACTGGGTGTCCCAGCAGGCGTTCTGATGCATCCAGTTTGAATTACAAGGCTTTTTGGGAGTCAATTTTCAATTGGTTTTTATATTTTCTTCATCTGGGCTTGACTTGGCTTGGCACATGGGTTTCTGTGGTAAATTAAGTTGACCTTGCACAATCAGTGGGAGATGGTACAGTTACTGTTGTGCAGGTGGTAGTAATGCCTGATCAAGTGCCGCGCCTGTGCAATCTATTCTCACATGTCTACTAAAGCACGAGAAAGAGTCATTTGGTATTATGTTCTAGCAAAAAGGTGCACAACCACTTCATGAGGTGGCCTCACAATACCATGGTTTGCATTAAGTGCAATGAGTATGAAGCAAGTTTTTTTTTTAAATTCATTAAAGTTGTCTGCAAAAAAAAAAGCTATATTTTCTATTCTTTGCTGACATTAACATTTTAAGTGATATTTTGGCGTCAGTGGCAAGGATAAGAAAAATTAAATAGATCAAATGTGATATTAGTTCAATTTTCTTTGATTATAATGATTAGTTTAACTGCTTAGTTTGAATTATGGGTGTGAACAGTAGGAGACAGAGTTAGATGAAACAGACATCCCAAAGTGCAACTTACCCTTGGCACTATTGGGGACAATGTTCAGCCCACGATCGCCAACAGCGAGAACAGTGACACAGCTGGAAAATCCCAAGAGAATAGAAAAATGCAATTCTCGCGTTTTCTGATTCTCCATGTCTAGTTGCTGGTGGCGAAATGAGATTCATATCCAGAAAGCTAGTGATTCAAAACAAACCTGTTGGACTTTAACCTGGTGTTGTAAGACTTCTTACCATGTCCAGAAAGGGTGCGAATCTCATTTAAATACATTTTAATATACTTATCGAGCAGTGACGTGCAGAGGGGGGGGGGGGGGGGGGGGGCGACGGTGCATTGGCCCCGAGCATCCATTGTATGGGGGCATCCAATCAGAGAAGGAAAAAAAAATTTTTTTTTTTTTTTTTAAATTTAGATTACCCAATTATTTTTTTCAATTAAGGGGCAATTTAGCGTGGCCAATCCACCTACTCTGCACATTTTTTGGGTTGTGGGGGCGAAACCAACGCAGACATGGGGAGAATGTGCAAACTCCACACAGACATTGACCCAGAGCCGGGATCGAACCTGGGACCTCAGTTCCGTGAGGCGGTTATGCTAACCACTAGGCCACCGTGCTGCCCCAGAGAAGGAAATAAGATAGTAATTTTAAAATTTCAGCGGTGATAAATCAATTTTTGGAGGCTCACCACACTGCAGAGGCAATTGTTAGCCCTTTATTCCTTTAACATGGTGTACCCTTCCTGTCTAGAGAAAATGGTGCTTCTCCCCATCCCCCCACACGCATGCGCATGATGTACGTGGTGCAACCATCAAAAGCAACAAGCAGACGTGGCTGTTCGTTCCTGCGTTTCCTCGAGTCATAACTCGTCTTTTCTTCAGCTTTTTGTGCATCTAGATTAGTTCTTTTACCTACTCAGGTCAGTGAATAGCTCTAGAACAGGTGCAACTACGGTTTTTATAGGTTTTTTGGCGATATTTAATGAAATATTTACGTGGGATGTAGTAAGAGTGAAGCCTGGATGATCAGAGGACTGCTATGGCATTTAATCTCAGAATAGGAGACATTTATTCCTTAACATGCTAATATTCGAATACAGATACCACTAATTTGCAAGTCTATGATATAAATTGCACAAAATTATCAGTGGAGAATCAGTATGAAATAATTTGATACGAAGGAACAAAGAAATGAAATATGGTTTATCCGTCTGCAACTGACCGATTGTTTACCATTTTCTTCCCATTTTCTCATGCGTCTTACGGTTTTTGAGATAGAAAATGAAATGTTACGAGTATTTCGTGTGCAACCGAGTGGAGCACAGAACAGGAAAAAAAAGAGGGCCAGAGTCGAAGAAGAGTCCCATCAAAGAGGGGCATTAGATGCATGGATAAAAAGAAGTAAAGAAGAAGTAGGAGAACCTGGAGAAGTAAAAGATGATGTGGGTGCAGAGAAGGATTTTTCTGATACGTATTCAGCTCGGTCAGAACATAATACTCTCTCTCCTCAGTCTCGTTGTCAAGATGATGATCCATGTGAAGAAAATAAAGAAGATTTTTGCATATTTTTGCAAAGAAGCGATTTTGGCTGTTTGAAGAAACCGATTCCAGATCATTTGAAGATGGCAATATTACAACATGGCCCTGAAAGATATCAGAATAAAAGTGGTCCATTTGCTGAGAAGGATGGGAGATCATTTTCCAAACAGTGGTTTGATAAAGTTTCCACAAACGGAGAAATTGTGGAGAGAAAATGGTTGTTATACTCTCCATATCGGAAAGCATGCTACTGTTTTGTTTGTTTTTTGTTTTCAAAGGAGCATTTGTCGTCTGTGTTAAACTTTGGAAAGGAAGACGATTTCTCCACTTGGAGAAAATTAAATCCAACAATACCTGACCATGAGAAAAGCCCTTCTCATAGAGCTCACATGAGGGAATACCTGAACCTCGTAGTTCGACTCCATCATTCAACTACGATAGATGCTGAACTTCAACAGCAAATGTTTGCTGAAAAGAAAAGATGGAAAGCTATAACTGAACGGATTGTCGAGGTTATATCCTTTCTGGCAAAACAGAATCTGGCCTATCGTGGACATCGAGGAGAAGGAATATCTGGGTTATCAGAGCCAGGGGAGACAGTCAGTGAAAATACAGGAAACTTTCTAGCAACAATCAGACTTTTGGCCAAATATGATGACATCTTAGCAAAACACTTGCAGAGAGGGAAAGAGAAACCAAAAAGTGTCACCTACTTGTCCAACAGAATTCAAAACGAAATAATCAATCTTCTTGGTGAAACTGTCAAGAAAAATATAATTTCCGAAATTAAGGACGCAAAATATTTTAGCATAATGCTGGATTCAACTCCAGATATTGCCCATGAAGATCAGGTTTCTGAAATTCTGCGTTACGTTCATATTGATGAAAACAGAAATGTAGAAATAAAGGAGACATTTCTGGGATTTTTTCAAGTCAACAAGAAAGATGCAGTCAGCCTGGTAAATAAAATTCAGGAAAAATTGGAAGAAGACAAAATTTCCATGAATGACTGTCGTGGTCAAGCATATGATAACGCAACAGTTATGGCTGGAGTGAGAGGAGGTGTTCAACAAAAAATTCTTGAAGTTAACCCAAAAGCTGTGTTTGTGAACTGCGAGAACCACAGCCTCAATTTGGCCTGTGTCCATGCAAGTGAGGTGCAACCTGTTGTTACATTTTTTGGCATTCTAGAAAAACTCGTTACTTTTTTTTCTTCATCTACTTCTCGTTGGGAAGTGTTAAAATCATTTGTCACTCGGACTGTGAAAAGACAGTGTGACACAAGATGGAGTTCCAGCCATGATGCTGTGCAAGTAATCCACGAAGAGTGTGACAACGTTATTGCAAGCCTTCAACACCTGCTGGAAGGAGAATTTTCAAGGGAAACTAAATCTGATGCAGGATCGCTATTGAACTCTATTCAACAGTTCCCGTTTATAGCTTTATTAAATTTTTGGTACTCAGTTTTATCATCAGTGGAGAAAGTCTCAAAACGTTTGCAGGATCCGAAAATGGAGTTCCATGAAGCTTCTTGTGATCTGAGAGGACTTATTCATATCTTGAATTTGAAGAATGACGAAATTATCCACAATGCAATAGATTTAGCCAATGAATATTGTCAAAATTGGGGAATAAGGAGAAGAAGAATAATGCCTGGAGAGTCAGCAAGAGATAGTGGACTGACGGCACAAGAAGAAATGAATAGAGTAATGGTAGAGATTGTGAACAGATTAAAAACTGAAATTGAAGACCGCAGTGTCCGTCTTCAAAGACTCAGTGACCGATTTTCTTTTCTTCTGAACTTGAATTCAGGAGTGATTGAAGATGAACAAGAAAGAGAGAAATTAAAAAAGGAATGTTCAGACTTTGCAAATTATTATGACAATGATGTGGTTGCAATTCAGTTATTTGACAAAATTATTGATTTTGTGATGCTCCTTCGAGCTGGAGGGAATAGAGTGCCCCCTGATCCTAAAGATGCTCTGGAGTCTTTACTGCAGTATGGGAGGGATGTCTTTCCGACGCTGTGTGTTTCATACAGATTACTGCTTACAATCGCATTTTCAGTCGCAAGCTGTGAAAGGTCATTTTCAAAACTGAAATTAATAAAAACATATCTGAGGTCTTCTATGTCACAGGAGCGACTGACCAACCTGGCTTTAATAAGCATTGAAAAAGAATTTCTCACAGCTGATGTAAAAAGTGAAGTAGTTCAGGTGTTTTGTGACAGGAGGTATCATTTGGGGAAAAGAACTTAGTAAATTTGATTGATTTATATTAAAATCGAATAAAGCGTTTATTTCACGTTTCATCTGTGTTTATATATTCAAAATGTTTTCCTTTCTCATAATATTTCTCAGTATATTAGGCCTTATACTTGAGTCTTTGGGGCATACAATCAAGATTTGCCCCGGGCATCACCAGACCTCTGCACGCCACTGTTACCGAGCCCATCATCACATGATCCTTCCCCCCCCCCCCGCACCCCCGCCCACTGAATATTCACATTTCATTGACGTGATGGCATATTGGCGAGGGTTACAGCAGCTCTTTTAAAAACCCGAGTGGATGAGTGGATTCCCAGGGGTGCAAATGTAAGTATAACCCCCGGGGAGAGACTGCCCCTTGGCCCTCTGCCTAGGGAGAACCTTCTGGGGAGCCCCATTGTGTTTGGTGGGGGAGAGCTGGGGGGAAGGGGGGAGAGCCCCGATGCTGATGGTGGTGGGGAGTAGTCTCCCGTGTCCATGGGGGGGGTTGCTGGGGTGTTTATTTTTTTCTGTTGATCGAGGAACCCTTCGATGTCTGTGGAGCTAGTCACACCAATTTAATCAAGCCCTGCCCTGCTCCGCCACAGTAATGGTGTAAACCATGTCCACTGAATTTTTTGCTTCCGAGGGGCTCAAAATCTGAATTAAATACTCAGCTGCAGAATGCTGAGAGAGCTACAGAGCCGGGTTTCAATCAGAGCCTGACACTCTGCACGGTTCAACCTAGATGGTGGATTTAAGTCTTCCAGAGGATCTCAATATATAAACTTTTACTTCAGGGGAAAGAGTGCTTCTATTGAGTCATATTTGTAGTTGCAGAGCAAAATGCAAACAGGTTGCTCCAAAAAGTAAACCTACTGTTGATAATCATGGAGATATATTGAGTGAATTGGTTACAGCATAGAAGAAGACCTGCAGTTAAATTCTAGTCATGCTAAATTAGATTAGCCCAGATATAGTAAATAAGAATCACTAAAACTGTCAAACTAGAAGACAATGACATCAGAACACAGTGACATCAAAAGAATAGTCTTAAAACCACAGATTGAGCAAAATAAAACATTTCAGTGCTTTAATATACATTTAATATAGATAAATGTGAACTACGTTTCTCAATTGATGTGGAAGTAGCTACAGGTTAATTTGAAAGGTACTTAGGAATTTTACACTCAATGCTAAAGGTCTCCAGTTATTGCAGAGCTGCAATCAACAAAGCCAATGGGACATTTAACTCCTGAACCTCATCGGCAAGCATTAGCTTCCAACTCCAAACCGTAGGTCAGGGGAAGCCTAAACATTCCTTCTGTGAAGTTAGCTCAGCTCCTGACTTCATTACAATCTTGGTTCAAACAAAAGCAAAAAAGCTGAATTCAAGAGATGAAGTGAGACTGACTGACCTTGGCATCAATGCAGCCTGTTGTGTTATGTACTCTGGGACAGTGTTCTTCAAACTTTTTTCCGGGGACCCATTTTTACCAACCGGCCAACCTTGGGGACCCAACCTGGCCGACCTTCACGACCCACGCCGGCCGACCTTCGCGACCCACGCCGGCCGACCTGCGCAACCCACCCTTTTCTCTTACCTTATTTGCTGCTGACAAAAATGGAGGAAATGGTTTTGGGTCCCTTTGGCCCTCGTACACGCTCCTCCAATGGAACCTGTTGGATGAAGGTGAAGCCTTCCTGTGTTGGAAAGCATGGAGTCTCCGTCTGTCCAAAGTTCTGCATATTTTTCCTCTAAATTTTTATCAAATAAAACCCCCACCCCAATTTGTAAAAAAAAAATAAAAAATAAAATGAGTAAAATAAATGAAACAATGAATAACCCCCCCCCCCCCCCGAACTTGTAAAAAAAATGAAATGAATGAAATAAATGAAAAAATAAAAATTAAATGAACAAAATAAATGAATAAAAACTACTACAGAGCTTGGAAACCAAAATGTTGCAACCGTTTAAAAAAATAGCGGCCGCACTGCGCATGCATGCCCGATGATCGGCGCGCATGTGCAATGCGGACAATTTTTTTGACACGTACCTGGCTCTTCGTGTTGCGTGGACCACTCTTTGTGGTGCGTGGACCACTGATGCGGCGTTACGCCATTCTCTGTGGGCTTGTACCGCTCTCTGTCTCTTGGCGTCAGGCCGCAACAGAATCCTGTACTCATGGGTTGGGATGTCGTCTATGCTGGGCTGAGGATCCTCAAATCCGAAGCGCTCATCCATGTTTCTGTAGGATGCTTCAATGTACAAATCATCTTGTTGCGGTTCGGATTTATTACGGTGCTCGCTACGTCCAATGATGAAATCATCTTATGAGTCGTAGTCTTCAAGGACCAAATCATCTGTTGGCGGTGCTAACTGTTCGTTGCACTGTTCTGCGGGGGTTATTTTCTTCTACTGGTCGAAGTTCAGGCATTGTGCTGTCTTTCGTGGTGAAAGAATTGTGTTTTCTGGCTTTAAAACTATTCTTCACTGTTTCGGACATTTCCCCTTTAAGTGAGCATGATCCGGGGCCTTGACGTCATGACGCTTGTTACGTAGAGCGTAGGAATGGATTGCGCATGCGTAGGTCGCTTTTCCTTCACTGTGTGCTCTTTTCGCAATTGCGCATGCGTGGCCTCTCGCGCATGCGGAAAACACTGTTTCGCCGGTTCGGTCTTTTCAGGAACTGTGCATGTGCGCTTGCACAAGATGGCTGCCAATCAAAATTGCTGTTTGCTTCTGTTGCAAGCCTACCTTTGCCTCGTGGTGAGTATAGGCACCAGTTTTACTGATTTCTTTTGTGTTTACCTCGCAGTAGTTTTCAAACTTGTCCAGGACTGTCTGGAAGTCTTTTATTTCCTGCCCTTTGGAGTATTTGAAGGAGTTGCAGATCTCTGTTGCATGCTCACCTGCAATGGTGAGTAGAAGAGCTATCTTTTTAGCATTGGCCACACCATTTAGGTCAGCTGTTTCCGGGTAAAGCTTAAATCTCTGCTTGAATGCACGCCAGTAGGCACTAAGATTGCCGTGGTACCTGAAGTGCTGAGGAACTGGAATCTCGATCATCTTGCCTGGGTGCTGTTGCTAGTTGTCATGAATCTTGCTGAGTTGAGCTAAATAGATGTAACAGGCACTACTGGTACCATGTTGTGTTATGTACTCTGGGATAACACAGGCTGCAACTCGATGCAGCTTTGACCAAAGATACTCCAGACTTTGAAGTAAGTTCAATGTGATTTATTGAACCATTAGCACAGTTCTCTATGAGTTTGACTCTCCTGCTAATATTGCTATCGTAACTCAGTCTAACTAACCAGTCTGCTCTAAGCCATGTGGTGGGTGTGATGCTTCTGATCTGCCCCTGTCCTACTCTCCAAGTGTCGCCTGTGGAAAGAGACAGAGCATGTGTGCCCTGTCCTTTTATATGGGGTGTTTAATGCCCCCTTGTGGTAATGCCACCTCTGGGTTTCCTGACTACTCATTGGTTGTGTCCTATTCTAAGTGTTCATTAGCTGCATGTTTGCATATCATGACATCTCCAGTGCTCCCTCTAGTGTTTACTTAGTCGTAGTGTATTTACATCAGTGGTTCTCAACCGGGGTCCACATGGACCCTGGGGGTCCATGTAACATTACTGGGGGTCCACACAAATAAAATACCGATTTGGGGGTCCACGGTGATATTTTAGTGGTCCATAGAGCAATTCTACTTCAGAACAATTGTTATTACTGAGAATCAAGTAGAAGAAAAAAATGTTTGTTTTCATGATGAATATTCACCTTTCTCTCTCTCTCTCTCTCTCGCACTGACAAAGGTCAAAGAGAGATTATAATCCATACCGGTTGATGACAAATGGATTTATTGTGCTTTAATGACAGTTGTTGTTGAAGATTGCCCGGGCTATTGTCCCCTAGGAACAGTCCAGAGGACCTTTAATGACAGAAGCAGCTTATTAAATACCCACGGTTGACCTGACGCTTATGCCACGTTTCTCCTTGACAAGTTTAATGAATGATTTAACACAGTAATCACTAGAAACTGTGTATATTTGATATGAATTGGTTATTTTAGAGTAATTTAATTCAATTTAGTCAGTAAAAAGTTTTTTTCATTACTTTTCGTATTAGAATAAGTTTGGCAACGTACGAAAATACCGCTAATCCGTTTCCAACCCTCACGGTAAGGTAGATGGACTTTAGGATTAGTTTACCACGCATATAAGAAGCTTTTTTTTCTGTGGAATAGCTATGGGGGTCCACAAAAAAAAATTAAGAGGAAAAGGGGTCCATGGGTTAAAAAAGGTTGAGAACTCCTGATTTACATTAACCCCTAGTGTATATTCAGTGATGCATATCACCACCCAGCCTTTCACTTAGCATGCCATCAATGAAGAGGGACATTGGCAGGCAAATGATACTCACAATATGATACTCACAGGCAGATTAATCTCATATCCATAGTTGGGAACACTGATTGAGAGAATTCTACAGAATGCTTTAAGTGAACAACTTCAAGACACATGAGTGTATAGTTATAATTTATTTTCTAAATTTAGAGTACCCAATTATTTTTTTCCAATTAAGGGGCAATTTAGCATGGCCAATCCACCTACCCTGCACATCTTTGGATTGTGGGGGCCAAACCCACGCAAACACGGGGAGAATGTACAAATTCCACACGGACAGTGACCCATAGCCGGGATCGAACCTGGGACCTCGGTACCGTGAGGCAGCAGTACTATCCGCTGCGCCAACATGCTGCCCTTGTTTTAATGATCTTAGAGAAAGTGGGGCCTAAATTAAACAGCATTGCGCATATATTACAGGCATAAAACAGGTGAGAGATTGAGCAGTGGAGAGGCCTGCACCCACTTTTCACATGCACAAGGCCTTTTGTTTAAATGAACTGAGGTTTAAAATCATAGTGAATCATATCATTTACAGTGCAGAAGGAGTCCATTTGGCCCATTGAGTCTGCACCGGCCCCTGGAAAGTACACCCTACCCTCCACCACCGTAATCCAGTAACCCTACCTGTCCTTTTTGACACTAAGGAGCAATTTAGCATGGCCGATCCACCTAACCTGCACATCTTTGGACTGTGTGAAGAAACCAGAGGAAGCCCAAGCAGACACGGGGAGGAAGTGCAAACTTCACACAGTCACCCGAGGCCAGAATTGAACCCGGGTCCCTGGAGTTGTGAGGCAGCAATGCTAACCACTGTGCCACCCCTTTTCTGCACACCTTTCCAAACCCACTTTAAATTGGATAAAATTAGGGTTCACAGAACACAGAAGAGCTCTTCCTCATCCACATTCACCTCCGCCCTCTTCTGAATTTGCTTGTGGTCAGCCCAGGTAACAAGCTGAATCATGGTGCCCATTTGGTTAAAATTCTTGGCATTGAGGCAAATTGCATAAATCAACTGACTTTTCAACAGAAGACAAGGGCAAAGATAAATGTATTAGGTAACCAGCAGCGTTCCACAAATAATTATTCTGAGCTCCCTTTTGTTTGTGATATATGTGTAAAACCATGTGGAACAATTGGGCTGGGCTGAATTATTCATTTTATTGATTAAAGGAAGTTATGTGGAAGTGAATACGTACAAAAGAAATTGCTCAATTTCAGAAATCGAGACTAATTACATAGAATGTGGATTTGATGTGGATAAATATGAATTAAGGAAGAGCAAGGGTCAAATTTTTGGATGCTGGGGTTCATCCTCCCACCACTGAAAAGATCAGCGGGGACTTCATCCGCACCGATGTCAGTAGCCTCACAGTCATTCTACTCTCCATGAAACATTAATTAACTGGAGGCGGAACTTCCGCCTCCCTTCCAAGAGGAAATCCCACCTCAGAGAGCTGTCAACCAATCTGATTATCTGGCAGTTTTGCAATCCCAATAGTACCACTGGGAGGAGTGGCCACTAGGAGTGCGGGTAGTCTCCAGAGTCAGGTAATCAGGAGCCCAGGATAAAGAGAAGTCTAATGATTTTGTGGCTGGGACAGGAAGGGAGACCTGAGGAGGTGGGGGTCATTTCGGAAAGGTCAGGGTAGGAGAGGACCTTGGGAACGGTCGGTGTCAGTGGGGGAAGGGGTGGCGGGCATGGGAGCAGACCTTGTGGAGGGGAGCTGGTGACTCGATCAGGAAAGAGGGCCTGATCAGGAAATGGAGATGCACACTTCCTGGCATGAGCAGGTTAACCATCCGTGCTTCATCCACTGACCTGACCTCCTCTAGCCGGCTTCAAAACTGCAGCCAGGGGTGGAGGGGATGCGGCTCTTAGGTGGGAAATTATTGCAATGCCCTGGACCTTGCCCATGCCTCCATAGAATTTCTAACACGTCGGGAGTGGGTGCGTAGACAGTATGAAGGCAACCTGAAGCATTTTACAGACCCGTCCGCCAGCAAACTTGTTAACAGGAGCCCCTAGAATTCTGTACAGCCAATATGATACTGAATTGCCTGGGTGCATTGTTGAAAGTAGCTATGATATTGCAAGATGTCATTACAATAAAAAGGTACTGCTAACTACATGTCATGGAACTTTTTCAGCTTTATTTTCAATCTTAAAAGTACATATATTTGATAGTGCCTTGGGGCATAGAGTCAACAGCAAGGACTCTCAGGTCAGGTATACCATTACCATTTGCAGAGACAATTTCTCAGCTATGCTCCAGAAACATGCCTGACCCCAAATGTTAAAAGGTATTCCTTACAGCAACACTGTAATTATTTTCATTTCCCACATCAACTATCCTCGTGACCTCTCTGAAAGAGATTGCCAATTTGTTGTCAACTTTTGGACAGTCTCGTGCTTTGAGGCTACACTCACTGATTGCAGATCTGAGACAATGGAAGCTTATTCTGTGTAAGATTCTCACAGCTCGCAGAGAAAACAATTTCTCTCATCCATTTGTACTCGACCTAAACTCCAGAAACACCACTGTTCTAATCTATGCTCCACCCTTCTTTATTGTTTGAAATTTGTTTTCAATGGTGTATAATGAGAAGTAAACCTTCAACATTTAACTTGGGAGTGGTGGCAGTGGGGGTTGGGGGTGGGGGGGGGGGGGGGGGGAATTGGGGGAGGTGGTGGTTGGTGGCAGAGTGTGGGACCAGTGGAGTGAGAATTAAGCTCGTCTGGCTTTAAGAACATTTGGCTTGGTAACTTGAGCCCCAGATAATTTTTTTTGTGTAAATTTCGAGTACCCAATTAATTTTTTCAAATTAGCGTGGCCAATCCACCTACTCTGCACATTTTTGGGTTGCGGGGGCAAAACCGCACTCAAACACGGGGAGAATGTGCAAACTCCACACGGACAGTGACCCAGAGCCGAGATCAGCCCTGGGATCTCAATGCCGTGAGGCAGCAGTGCTAACCACTACGCCACCGCGCTACCCTTCCCCAGATCATTTTAACTCCTGGTTAAATACGTTATGCCTGACTGCTCCTCATGGCCCATGAGGAATCCTAAAAATTGAACTTACCTTTTCCACTGTCTTCTAGGCCTGCTGCATCTTGGTGTCCATTGTTATTGGCAAAGCCAGCATCAGCTAGGGTGCCTGCCTCAATAAAAACATGTTAAAATTGTGAATGGCATTGTCATAATATCCACTCATGTATATAATGAGATGCAGACAGGCAGTGATTGACACATAGGATGACCAGTAAGCATACAACACAGTACAGCCAATCACCAGACAGGAAACTACCACTATAAAGCCAGAGGGCACTAGGTTTCCCGCTCTCTCGGGACCCAGCTACTGAGATAGTCAGAGTCCACGAGCTAGCAAGTGCAAACACCATGCAGTAGCTAGTAAGTCTGGTCAGGCTGCTACAAGGTCACCAGTCAGATCAGTATAGTGTTGACTCATAGATGAATATGCACAGCAGTTCTATAGGTGAATAAAACAGTGTTAGATCTTCTCCCGTTTTAGACGTCTGTTTCTAACTTCCCTGCATCGAGTGCAGTCCACATCGAACCAACCTACTTAACACATCAGGCTTCATTTCAATTAAACCTTTGCTGCCTGGGGCAAATACCTCATGCTCTGCCTGCAACATGATATTTAAGATGTTGAGCCGATTTTAAATGCCACTGCATGCCCCATTCAGGTATGACAGGTTAAAATCGGATCTTTAAATCATTAATAATCAGATTTTTTTTTACCTCTCATTAAAAATAAATGCAGTTAGATTCACACATTATTGCCTGCATCATTTATTACCAGGCCTGTTTCCAGTTTGCTTTCCAGCTCTAATTGTTAATTATTTTTTTCTGGTATACGTCAGGCTTTGGCAAAGTTGAATTCCTTGATTTGCAGAGGTTTTTTGATCTCTCTCAGAACCATGAAAACGCATCATCGATTTTACTTTGGAAGCTTGAAGCAGTCTTTGCTTTTTATTCAAATAGTAGAAGATCAAAAGGCATTTTTCTAAATTGCAGTCCGAGTACAACTTGATCTATCTGGGAAGCAGGTCTTGACGTGCTGGCCTGCTCTGAAAATGATCACAGCCATAGAAGGAGCATCCACGTTGTGGCCTGTAAACCTGAAAATCCTTCCATTATTCTCCAAAGAAAGAGTGTGAAGTACCAAATTAAAAGTAAAATAAAGCGGGTTCACTGGAATGAGTATAATGGCCTCAATTATCTTGTCTTCGGATCATTGGAGACCGGATATATGTGGGGTGATGTGTTCCAGGGCCCTCTGGAAGTCCCAGACCTATGTGGGACTTGCTTGGGAAGTTTAAACTTCCAATTCCCTGCTTCCTAGTGCCATCGGCGAAAGCCTCTGACCTGAGCTGGAGTCACAACATGGGCTCAATACACGGCACTTACCTGGGCACGTAAAGGTCATTTTGGACAGGTTTAAAGCCGGATCTGACAGAGGGATAACTCCACATGAAATCCCTCAATCATCCCCTGACCACCTGACTACCTCCCCCAGCAAGCTAACTACCCATCCAACCCAACCTGTCAACATCCCAACCACCCAAATATCCCCAACATCCTTACTACCACCCTCACTATCAAACTTTCCCCCCACCCCCACCGCAACCACCGCCTGACTACCCGAGTACCTCTTCAACCTGACTACTACCCCTGACTACCACCCAATCACCCCTGACCTGACGTACTACCTGTTCACCCACTTGCCTCCCTCACCATCTATCCACCTACACAATCATGGATCCACGTCAACCACCTTTTTAAATGAAGGGAACAATACTTTGATGAAGTGACCAGGAAGGCTGATGAGGGCAGGCTGGTAGACTTACTCTATATGGACTTCAGTAAGGCCTTTGATAAAGTTTTACATGGTAGGCTGCTCTGGAAGGTTAGATCACATGGAATCCAGGGAGAGTGGCAAATTGGATATACAATTGGCTTGATGGTCAGAAGCAGAGGGTAATGGTGGAAGGATGCTTGTCGGACTGGAGGCTTGTGACCAATGGTGTGCCTCAGGGGTCAGTGCTGGGATCCTTGCTGTTTGTTATATATATCAACGATTTAGATAAGAATGTACAAGGCATGATCAGTAAGTTTGCAGAAGACAGCAAAATAGGTTGTTTCAGAGAATTTACAGTGCAGAAGGAGGCCATTCAGGTGTATAAAACCATGAGAGGCATGGATAGGGTGAATGTGCTCAGTCTTTTTTCCCAGGGTTGTGGAATCGAGAACTAGAGGGCATAGGTTTAAGTTAAGAGTGGAAAGAATTAATGGGAACCTGAGGAGCAACATTTTTATACAGAGGGTGGTATGTATGTGGAATGAGCTGCCAGGGGAAGTGGTTGAGGCAGGGACATTGACAACATTTAAAAGGCATTTGGACAGATACATCAATGGGAAAGGTTTAGAGGGATATGGGCCAAATGCAGGCAAATGGGGTTAGCTTAGATGGGCTTTTTGGTTGGCATAGACCAATTTGGGCTGAAGGGCCCGTCTCCATTCCATAGATTCCAAAAACATCCCTGAAAGCACCGCTGTTAACAATGTTGCAGAATGACAAAAGTAGGAGTGGCGTTCTTGTTGCAGAGGAGCTGCTTCTTCCAGCAGCTGGAGCTACGTGCAAAGTATCGGTGAGTTTTTAACCTGACATTTTTAACACTGAACCAATCAGCAGAGTGGGGTAATACAACCATACTGCCTTACCAAATCTCTGAGTTGATTGGGAATAAACAACAAGATAAACTGTTGCACCAAATTAGGCCAAATCTATCAACTCACATTTTGTCAAGTTTTGTCACTTTAAGTTTTGAGTCAGTTCTGTACCCTCATTGTATGTATCCTAGCATAATGGCCTTGGTGAATCATTGCCATCTTCAGCTGCTGTTATAAGGAATAAAAACTTGCTTTGTTCCAGTAAGAGAGAGAGAGAGACAGAGATCCAGTGGTCACATGTGGGCCTATATTTCTTTTGTTTTTTGGTTTGATCCATTGCCGAGCAATCTAGTGTTAAATCTAATTGTGTCCCTGCCATTGCCAACAGGCAGGTTATTTGATATCTCAATTTGATCTCCAAAGTATTGTCATGTGAGGGTCCCTTTCAGAAAAGTATGTTTATCAAATAGCTGCAGTGATGTCATTGTGGGGGTGGAGCTGAGCTGTGTTTCTGGCTTTTACTTTCGTTTTGAGCTGGAAGCTGTTTTGTAGCTGAGTTTTTGGTTTTATTTTCAGTTGTGAGCTGCATTCAAACAAAAAGGTGTATTTTGATCTCTCGCTTTCTGCATGCTAAAGAATGTCTTTAGATCACTTGATAATTTAAAAGTGATAACGGCTTTCTGTAGAGAATTCAAACCTGTTGTCTTTGTTAAAAAGAATATTGGACTCATGGACGTTGTAAGGAAAGTTATTAAGAGTTACCTATCGAATATTGTATCTGTGGGGATTATTTGTGTTGGCAGTTGATAAACTTGTTCACTGTGCATTTATAAAATGTTAACTGGGTTCATAGAATAAACAGTGTTTTGTTAAAAATACTTAAGGTCTCTGTTGCACAACACTTGGAAAGTGGACCCTTGTGCTTCCCATAACCAAAATCGATTAGAAGTTGTTGGTCAGGTGACCTCCATGATATACTTTGGTGTTCTCTAAACCCTGGCCCATAATAGTATTCAAAACAGTTTATATACACAATCGATTTTACAGTATAGCGATAGTTTAGATTGGTTAACCAAGAAGTGTGTGCTGGTTATTAGAACGGTGACTTCTTCGGTGTTGGTTTCATGAAGACACAAAACATACACCTTACAAGTCAAATTCTGAAGAAAATAATTTCCTCTCCGGTGATGTCTGTTCTCCACAGTTACAGTGTCTTGTAGACTTATAATGATCAAATTACAATAGTTTTGAGCTTTGTAAATTGTAGACATTATTAAATTCTTAATTTTTGCACATGGGAGATTTCTATTAACTATATTAGTATGTGCAGCAAGACATGTTAGTTATTACACAAAGCTTCAATTTTTAATTATTCAAAATGTATTGGTAGATAGAGGTCAATGAGAGGATTTCTAATTACTGTAAAGTTAAATTAATTGAAACAGAGTATGAAATTGACTAATTGAATGAAACCTAGAGGCTGATTCACATAAGTAGAATTATAAGCCCACTTTATTCTTGATAGTTCGGAAACAAGCTAACAGATTATTCTGTGCGTAATTGGTCATCCTCTCTCATAATTTTAGACATTCAAAATACATTTCAAATTGCACCCTCGTATCTTAATGCATTTCTAAAGCTAATCTTAACATTTAACCAACAATTCGCATCTCTTAAACAATGATTTACATAACTAATTTAAAATTACAAGAGAGGGTCCATACTTTAAAGTCTTATCTCACAATAATGCTTTCCTTCAATGGTTTGCATTCTGAAATCCCATGTAGGTTTTCCAAATGACACTTTCAAGCAAAGTTTCCGCTCCACTTTTAACAGCGAATCCAGTCCAGGGGTTTCCACCAACCAGTTTAGGATTTCTTTGTTTTGATTGCTGTGCAAACTGCTCACAATTGTTTTAACTCTTGATTCCCAGATTCTATTAAAATGGCATCAGGGGCCGGATTCTCCAAAAATGGGGCTATGTCTTCATGCCGGCGTAAAAACACTGGTGTTTCACACCAGACTTCCCTTAAAATTTGTTACAGCTGTTCACCTACCTTGAAGGGGCTTGCTTGAACCTGGAGTGCATCTTGCAGTTTCGGCTGCGGATACGGGCCCCCTCACTTCCGGTTGCCAGTCCGCGCATGCGCACGGTGGCGGCCTGCTAAACGCGTTGGCGGACTCAGCCGACGGACCTGGACCAACAAAGAAGGTCCCAACTATCTGCCCCGTGCCGCTCGATCTAACTCACCCGATCGCCACCCCGGCCAACCGTAAGGCCTCCCCCCGTACTTGATCCCCCCGCCACACACCAGGGCAGCCGAGGACTGAGTCCGCAGACACCGTGCGAGAGTCCAGTCCACTCAAACGTGGTTAGAACCACGGCGTCAGGAATTCAGCCGGTCGGGACAGGAGGATCGCTGGGAGGGCCTCTGGCGATGGCTCCCCCAGCTGTGCCGCGTAAATCATGTGCGAGCAATTTTCAGGGGACCGGAGAATCACGGGAGTGGCACCAGGCCTGATTCTGGCGTGAAATTGGATTGTCCGCCCCCGTGCCAAATGCAATTTTGGCGGAGGGCTGTGGAGAATCCAGCCCCAGATCTTTGATTTGCCTTTGAAGGTTGCTGTCCCACTTTAAATCTGCTTATTGCAATTGGCTCTTAAACTCACAGGGTGCGATTTTCCAGAAAGATTTCAAAGTGTTGTAGTGAGCGGGAACTGCTGTGAGCTTTCCAGCAACACTATTCAACATTAACCGGTCCAATTAATGAGGCCTGACAGGCTTCTCGCCGCATGTGAAGGCTCGGCAGCTGATTGGCCGGCACCGCGCTCACCAGCCCGCTGCTAACAAGGTTGAGCAGCACTTAAGCAGCATTTGCTCAGCCAATCCAACCCAGCTTGCAGTAATAGTGCAGAGGAGACCTGCCCCAAGATTCAGGGACACAGACCTGCAAATCTGCTAGACACTGTGGAGGCCAGAAGGGATGTCCTGTTCCCCCAAGAGTCCAGGAGGGTCATCCATGGGACGGCCAGTGCTGCCTGGGACGAGGTGGCGGCGGAAGTGAGTGGCAAGAGTGTGACAAAAAGTACTAGCATCCAGTGCACAATAAAGGTCAATGACATACACTGGGCAGCACGAGTGAGTAGACAACACATCCCACTCCCCAACCCTCGGGACCTCTCCACACCCACGGGAGCATGCAACCCCCAACTCGCCATGCAACCCCAAACCCTCCCTCCATCCCCCTCCTCCTTTAACCCCCACCCAACCCTTATCTCACACCCCTCTCCCACCACTGTGAATTACGCTTGTGGCTCACAATGTCCTGTTTATATCTCCTCAGGAAAAGCTTGCCCACAATGGCCGGGAAAGTGCCCAGGCTGGTCGTGATATGCCGGACATCAGACTCCTCACCACGTTTGAGGAGGGAACCCCGGAGGTGATTGGGGTGGCCGAGGACAAGGCAGCCACCAACGCAGAGGCTGGTGGACCGCGCAGAGGTGAGGACCATCCCGAGTGCCATCCGGAGGACCTGTCAAACGTAAGTTGTTATTGCCTTACTGATTGATCCATCCTCCCCCCACACTGACCACATGTCCATTCTCCCGGAGGTCCTCCAGCCAATGGCGCCGGCCCATCCCAGGTGGCTCTCTCTCCAGCCTCCTGTGAAACCACCTTGGCGGAGAACTCTGAGGATACCACCATAATAGTCGCGGAACAGCTGTCATCCCCAACCTCCACCAGCGCAGATTCACACACCTTGGTGGGAAATGTTAATGGACAGGCTTCTGGGGCACAATCTGGTGAGCACCAATCTGCTGTTGATGTACATCAGGTGGAGACAGGAACCCCCAGGCGATACAGCACTTCGAGGTCTGCTGGATCCCAGGATCGTGCTGGGTCCCAGCCTGATGCTGAGCCTGTGGAAGAGGTCATCCTGGAGCTGATGGAGACATTAGGGTGCGGCTGACACATTCAGAGGGAGATATCAGCGTCACTCCAGCAGATCCATAGCTGTTTGGAGGAGTCCCAGAGGCTACAGGAGCTGAAGCTGTCGTCAGCAATGCGTGGCATCAAGGCCAACACTGCTAGGTTGGCGACCACAGTGGAGAGCCTGGTGCATGACGTAGGCACCATGAGTGAAGATGTCCAAGTGTTGCGCAGTTGGTGACGGCCATGGCTGAGGATCTCAGCAGAATGCCCGACTTTCTAGGGAGATGAGACCCAGTACCAGGCCAACCTTGATGTGGTGCTGCGGGATATACCCCGCTCTCAGATGGGAATGGCCGAGGCGCTGCTTGAGTATGTCCCAGTCACTGAGGAGCATCACCGAGGGCGTTGACACGATGGTACAGACCAGGGGAACCGCCATGGCTGGCAGAGCCAGATGATGCAGGGGCAGCCGGGGCTTGAACCTGCTGCCCCTCTGTCCCAAGGTCAACCCCAATGGCCCTATGAGCATTGACCAACCCGGACCCATCCCATGGAGTGGGGATGGTGGCCATCAGCTCCCCTGAATTTGGCCCCTCTGATGAGGTTGCATCTCACAGCCAGCACACAGGACAGGGCGGCACTGCTGTGGATGTGCCACCGACAAGTGAGCCGGGGTCCTCTGGCCCCAGAGGATGCCCGCATGGGGCATTGAAAGCCAAGGAACAAGGTAGGCAGCTAGCTGCCTCCACTTCAGACATGCATCCTGGGGAGACACCTAGACAGAGCGGTAGAGTTAGGAAGGTAAAGCACATTGAGGATCACTGAGAGCACCGGGGAAGGGGTTGGGGGGAGTAGGTATGGGGTGAGGGGGATAGAGGGGTGGGAGGGTGGCACTTTCAGGAGGGTGGGGAATTGTAAAACACAATAAACGCCCTTGTGCACAACCAATATGACGCCTCTGTCACTTTCTTCCACAATGCGGGCCGAACTCCGAACCCTTGGCCCATCTCTCCAGGCATCCCCTCCCCCCCGTTTCCGGGAACACCATGTGCAGGTGGTGGATGTGAGCCAGCATTCAGCAGACAGACAGGGATCGGACTATGGCATAGATTGAGGAGCACTGGTGCTCAGCTCTCTGCAGGTTATCATCACCCCCATGCTGTCGACAGTGTCCCAACACCCTGGAGTGATGTGACACATACCCTAGGAGGGTGGGAAATGGGAGTGGGGGGGGGGGGGGGGGGTGACAGACCAGGCCATGTCCTAAGTGAATTGAGCGAGTGTGAAGGCCTCCCTGGCTCTCCGGGCTTGCCTGATCCTCGTCTGTCCTGCCGCCTGCCCTCCAGCCTCCAGCTGGTCCTCAGGTTCTTCCCCAGCCTCGTCCTCTAACCCCTGCTGGTCCGGTGCCACCTCATCATCCTCTTCCTCGTCCTGCTCATCCTCCTCGGAGGTGTCCACACGTTCCTCATCACGAACATCCAGTTCGCCGTCCGCTGCTGTATGAGATTGTGGAGGGCAGAGGTGACCACCACAAAGCGGGCCACTCTCCTGGCGGTGTACAGGAGTGCGCCTTAGGAGCAGTCGAGGCATCAAAACTGCTTCTTGAGGAGTCCGATGCACCGCTCAATCACAGCCCGGATGGCCATATGGGCCTCGTTGTACCGGGTCTCTGCTTCGGTCTTCGGCCTCCGTACTGGTCTCATGAGCTAGGTCCTCAGCGGATACCTCTTATCCCCCAAGGGCCAGACACCCATTAGGACATTAGTCAGATATTAAATAGAAAAATAGCAAGGATATTAAATGACAGTTGAGTTGAGGATAACAAAAAAGATCCATAAATCATATGTTAACTAAAATTATGCAGCATCCTCCTACAGCCCAAAGATATGCTGGTGGATTGGTCATGCTAAATTGCTCCTTAGCGTTCAAAGGTTAGGTGGGTTTATGGGGATAGGGCGGGTGTGTGAGCCTGGGTGGGTCCTTTCGAGGATCGGTGCAGACCTGATGGGCTGAGTTGTAGGGATTCTATAATTCTATGATTGCCAGTTAATATTGCTGTTCATCTGAAAATGGTCCCATTGCATTTAATTAATGCCATGTGTGTGGTAAACAATTGTTGCACCTATATTAGGTGTTGTATGGGAGGACCTGTATTACAGGTACGTCGGTAGTCCCTGTCTGCTGGCTCCGGAGTATAAATGTGTCTGTCCTCCATGCTGCAGCTATTTTGCCAGCTGCTGTGGGAGGCCACACATCTTAGAGCAATAAAGCCTCAGTTGTATCCAACTCAAGTCTTTGTGCAATTGATCGTGCATCAATTTATTGCTCTAAGATTTTCAAAAGATGGACCTCTGTGTCAAGCCGGATCGCCTGCAGCTGGATCCGCAATCAAGCGACTCCAAAAGGGACTTTCAGCACTGGCTTGCTTGTTTCGAGGCGTACATCAACTCGGCACCAAGCCCTGTCTCGGAGGCTCAGAAGATACAGATACTATACTCAATGTTGAGCTCCCACGTTTTTCCGCTGATCCAGGACGTGCCAAACTACGCCGAAGCCATGACGCTTCTCAAAGAAAATTACGCTCAGAAAACGAACACGCTCTTCGCCAGGCACGTACTCGCCACTTGCTCTCAACTCCCTGGTGAGTCCATAGAAGACTTCTGGCGGGCCCTAATCCCACTCGTCCGAGACTGTGACTGTCAGGCCGTTACGGCCACGGAACATTCAAACCTCCTTATGCGGGACGCTTTTGTTGCGGGGATTGGGTCGGACCTCATACGCCAGTGACTGTTAGAAGGGGCCACGCTTGATCTCGCAGAGACAAAGAAGCTAGCGCTATCTATGACGGTCGCCTCATACAACATTCAGGCCTACACCCCCAGCTGCGCGGCCCACCCCTCCTACGCATCGTGGACCCCACAGACGGCCGCCCCAGCGGGGGCCTTTCACAGCCAATACACCTGCACTACAATCCAGCCAGCGAACCTCGGGGGTCCCCGATGTTACTTTTGCGGCCAGCAGAAACACCCCCGGCAACGCTGCCCGGCCCACGCTGCCATTTGTAAGGCTTGCGGTAAGAAGGGACACCGCGGTGTGCCAGGCCCGTGCAGTTGCCGGTATCGCCCCAACCCCCTCGTTTATGGACAATGGGCACCGCACCTTCACCTCCCCGGACCACACACGGCCAGTGGGCGCCGCCATCTTCTTCCCCTCAGACCACGGGCGGCCAGTGGGTGCCGCCATCTTCCCCTCCGCGCAACATGTGCGGCCCATGGGTGCCGCCATCTTGTTCAACACCCGCCACGTGCTGCCCATGGGTGCTGCCATTTTGTTCTCCTCAAGATCTACAGGTGCCGCCATCTTGTCTGCCCCACGGCACATGGGCACCGCCAGCATTCCAGGACCTGTGCCCCCCGGGCTCCCCATCATCCGACACCAGCGACGACCAACCACGACTCGCCTCAGTGACCATCGACCAGTCTCGTCTGCACAAGCTGGCCACCGCATCGACCAGCGTGAAAATCAACGGACACGTGACCTCTTGCCTGCTGGACTCCAGGAGCACGGAAAGTCTCATCCACTCGGATACGGTAAGGTGCTGCACCCTCGCGGTACACCCCGCCAACCAAAGAATCTCCCTGGCCTCCGGATCACATTCCGTGGCGATCCGGGGGTACTGTACGGTCACACTCACGGTCCAGGGCGTAGAATCCGGCGGCTTCCGCCTCTACATCCTCCCTAACCTCTGTGCTGCCCTGCTACTCAGCCTGGACTTCCAGTGTAACCTCCAGAGCCTAACCCTGAAATTCGGCGGGCCCCTACCATCCCTCACTGTGTGCGGCCTCGCGACCCGAAAGGTCGATCCGCCTTCCCTCTTCGTAAATCTAACCCCGGATTGCAAAGCCGTCGCCACCAGGAGCAGACGGTACAGCACCCAGGACAGGACCTTAATCAGGTCCAAGGTCCAGCGGCTGCTTCGGGAAGGCATCATCGAGGCCAGCAACAGCCCCTGGAGAGCCCAAGTGGTAGTAGTTAAAACTGGGGAGAAACACAGAATGGTTGTGGACGACAGCCAGATCATCAATCGGTACACGTAGCTCGACGCGTACCCCCTCCCGCGCATATCTGATATGGTCAATCAGATTGCACAGTACCGGGTCTTCTCAATGGTAGACCTCAAATCCGTCTACCACCAGCTCCCCATTCGTAAATCGGACTGTCCATACGCTGCCTTCGAGGCAGACGGTCGCCTCTATCACTTCCTTAGGGTTCTTTTTGGCGTCACTAATGGGGTCTCGGTCTTCCAAAGGGAGATGGACCGAATGGTCGACCGGTTCTCCACACCGCCACTCTCCTAAACCTCACCTACAACAAGGAGGTGCATGTTTAGCACGACCCGCTTAGCCTTCCTCGGCTATGTGGTCCAGAACGGAGTTCTGGGTCTCCATCCTGACAGCATGCGCCCCCTCATGGAGCTCCCCCTCCCCCAAGACCCTCAAATGCTGTCTGGGGTTCTTTTCATACTACACTCAGTGGGTCCCAAACTATGCAGACAAGGCCCACCCACTTATACAGTCCACCCATTTTCCCCTGACGGCCAAGGCACAACAGGCCTTCGCCCGTATCAGAGCCGATATCGCCAAGGCCGGGAGGCATGCAGTAGACGAGACACTGCCCTTTCAAGTAGTGAGCAACGCATCAGATGTCGCCCTAGCCACCACCCTCAATCAGGCAGGCAGACCCGTGGCATTCTTTTCCTGCACCCTCATGCCTCAGAAATTCGGCGCTCATCCATCGAAAAAGAGGCCCAAGGTATCATTGAAGCTGTCCGCCATTGGAGGCATTACCTTGCCGGCAGGAGATTCACTCTCCTCACTGACCAATGGTCGGTAGCCTTCATGTTCAATAACACACAGTGGGGCAAGATCAAGAATGATAAGATCTTGAGGTGGAAGATCGAGCTCTCCACCTACAATTACGAGATTTTGCATCAGACCGGCGAGCTCAACGAGCCCCCAGGCGCCCTATCCTGAGGTACATTTGCCAGCGCACAAGTAGACCGCCTCTGGGCCCTGCACAACAGCCTTTGTCACCCGGGAGTCACACTGTTGTACCATTTTATAAAGGCCCGCAATCTGCTCTACTCCGTCGAGGAAGTACGGACAATCACGAGGGACTGCCAGGTCTGTGCGGAGTGCAAGCCGCACTTCTACCGGCCGTACCGTGCGCACCTGATGAAGGCCTCCCGCCCCTTTGAGCGCCTCAGCGTGGATTTCAAAGGGCCCCTCCCCTCCACCGACCGTAACATGTATTTTCTCAGTGTGGTCGATGAGTACTCCAGATTCCCCTTCGCCATCCCATGCCCTGACATGACGCCTGCCACCGTCATCAAAGCCCTCAACACAATCTTTGCTCTATTCGGCTTCCCCGCCTACATCCACAGTGACAGGGATCCTCATTCATGAGTGATGAGCTGCGTCAGTTCCTGCTCAGCAGGGGTATCGCCTCCAGCAGGACGACCAGCTACAACCCTCGGGGAAACAGACAGGTAGAGAGGGAGAACGGGACGGTATGGAGGGCCGTCCAACTGGCCCTACGGTCCAGGAACCTCCCAGCCTCTCGCTGGCAGGAGGTCCTCCCTGATGCACTACACTCCATTTGGTCACTACTGTGCACCGCCACTAACAACACACCCCATGAACGCCTTTTTGCCTTCCCCAGGAAGACCACATCCGGAGTGTCGCTCCCGACTTGGCTCACAGCTCCAGGACCCGTCCTGCTCCGCAGGCACGTCCGGGTCCACAAGGCGGACCCATTGGTGGAGAGGGTGCAATTGCTCCATGCAAACCCCCAGTATGCCTACATGGCGTACACCAATGGCCGCCAGTATACTGTCTCCCTCAGGGACCTCACACCCCTCCGGCCTGGCGCCACCCTCCCCTCCCCTGGCGGTCCCAGCAGCAACCGCCCCCAGGACCATCCGTCTTCCACCTGCCCATGCCCGAGGATGAAGAGGATTTCGGCACGCTCCCGGAGTCACCGAAGATCAGACCAGCATCGGCATCGCCGCCATCACTGCGTTGCTCCCAGCGGCACATCAAGGCCCGGACTGGTTAAACCTCAAGATATAAACAAGACCATCCGGCACGAGGAGCCGGAAGGTGAAAACCACACTAAACAGATCATTTAGGATTTTCCAACTGAAGGCTGTAAAGTTTTGCTGACATAAAACTTTCTGACAGTTGAGTGCAGAAGTGGATTTCCTGCTGGGAATCTCTACGTCAGTGTTCTTCAAAGTCGGGAGCGCGACCCGCGTGTGGGTCACGGGAGGATGTCGGGAGGGTCGCAGAGCCGTTGTCCGCGGCACTCCCGATCGCGCAAATCCCTGCGCAGCGGCCAGCTTTTCATAACGCCGGCTGCAAGCTGCCGCGAACATGTTAAAAAAAATCGGCACCTTGCGCATGCGCGCACGATGATCGGCGCGCATGCACAGAAAATTTGGCCGCATTGCGCATGCGCGCACGTTGATCGGTGCAGCGCCGATAATCGGGCACGCATGCACAGTGCGGCCGCTATTTTTTTAAAAGGTTGCAGCTTTTTGTTTTACATATTCTGTAGTCATTTTTATTCATTTATTCATTTATTTTTTTTCATTTATTTTATTCATTTTATTTTTTTTTACAAGTTTGGGGGGATTTTATTCATTTTTTTCATTTATTGTACTCTACTTGGGCGGGCGGGGGGGGGGGGTGTTTATTTGATAACATTTTACAGGAAGAAAATCCAGAACTTTGGACAGATGGAGACTCTATACTTTCTGACACCAGAAGGCTTCACCTTCATCCAACAGGTTCCATTGGAGGAGCGTGTACGAGGGCCAAAGGGACCCAAAACCATTTTCTCCATTTTTGTCAGCAGCAAACAACATAAGAGAAAATGGTGGGTCACGCAGGTCGGCCGGGTTGGGTCCCGAAGGTTAGCCGGTTGGTAAAAATGGATCCCCGGAAAAAAAGTTTGAAGAACACTGCTCAATGTGAAGAGGAGGGAGGTGAGGAAAAGGTTGTTAAAGCAAGATACCATCAAAGATTTCTACATATTGATACTTCAATATTGCAGACATCAGGAAGGATGTTTGGAGCAACGAAGGTTACAGTGGGTGAAAGTCTCGGCCTTGTGCCACTAAGGTGAGGTGGAGAATCCAGCAGTACTGAAGAAAACGGGGGCCATGCCAGGCACCCGCTGATCCATTTCCAATCCTCCCCCCCCCCCCCCCCAACCCCCGAAGGCATCAGGATCGAGTGCCATGCCCTGTGCCAGCGGAAGAATGCAAATGGGTCATTAAGATGCGGTGGGCATAGGGGTAGCTGTTTAAAGAAGTTGCCTCCAAAGCCCATCTGAGGCCCACCCTCCCCGCCCAAAGTGCAAGACCTGCCAATCCCTCCCAGCCCCCCCCAAATGTTCCCCACCAGAGAGACCCCCTAAATATGACCCCCCCCCAAAAGATCCTGTGACTAAAGGGACTCCCCCAAAAGTGACCCCTTAAATAAAGATTATTATTATTCAATTAAGCAACCCCCCTGCCAGAGACACCCTAATTAAGGCAGCATAATTAATTAATGGTAGCATAGTGGTTAGCACAATTGCTTCACAGCTCCAGGGTCCCAGGTTCGATTCCCGTCTTGGGTCACTGTCTTTGCGAAGTCTGCACGTTCTCCCCGTGTCTTTGTGGGTTTCCTCCGGGTGGCTCCGGTTTCCTCCCACATTCCAAAGATGTGTGCGTTAGGTGGATTGGTTGTGCTAAATTGCCCTTGGTTTCCAAAAAGGTTAAGTGGGGGTTACTAGGATAGGGTAGATACATGGGCTTGAGTAGAGTGTTCTTACTCGATGGGCTGAATGGCCTCCTTCTGCACTGTAAATTCTATGATTCTATGAAGGAACCCTCCTGGAGATCCCCTAAATAAAGTGACCCTCCAGAAACTCCCAAAATAAAGGAAACCCCCAGACACCCCTTAAATAAAGGCCCTCCCTCCACACTAACCGCTTAAATAAAGCAACCCCCATGTATATTTCATGTGTAAATAAAACTATGTGTCTCTATTGACTCAGTGTGGACTTCCCGGGCGTCCTTATTAAACTCGCCATGCATAAATTTGCGTGGCTAAGTATTGGGAATCGCTGCCTCATTGGGAGCGCAAAATAGGTGAGATTCAGTTCCAGCGGGAAAACATAGTCTTCCAGAGAGCTTTTGCCCAATGTCTGCCTTTGCAAGATCCTGCGGTAATACTTGCACCACCATTATCTGGCCACCTGCTCTCAGTTCCCTATTTCCACTAATAACACATCAACGGACTAATTAGAAAACCTGCAAATTCATTCTGAGGCTAGCCCTTTCCAGCCATTGTTGTTCTTTCCGACTGCTTTATTTACAGAAGCTGTTTAATTTAATTAGCTGTGTACCATTTTAAACATTGCAAGACAATGCAGTCCCCCCACTCCCCCGCCACGCCAGGTCCCAGTGGCATTAAACCAATAACCAAATTAATTATCACTGCCACGCAGCCCCACAGAAGCAATTAATATCTACTGGGGGTGAAGTGGACAAGCCGCTAACCCAATGATAGGAGAAGAATATAGCTTTCAACATCTGTTTGGATAATATTTATTTTACAAACATTTACAAACTTCGAATTCAGTTTACGTTTTCAAAATTCAAATCAAATTCCAAAGAACTAAAAGTGAATATTGATCTTCAGACAATACGAGTACGAGAGGACATTTCTGGGAAAACAAACCCCAAAAAACTGAAATTACTGATGCTTACTTGCAATCCCCTGTGATCTTGGACAGGTTTGTTTATTTAAGCACTACATCACTTAGCCCCCCAACTACTAACATCCTGTTGATTACTATTGAGAAGGAACGTTCCTGGACCAGCGTTATGATTACTGTGCCTACAACAGCAGATCAGAGGGAATTCTGCAGCGAGTAACTTTCCTCTTGAAAGCATGTCCGCCACCTACACAGTAAAAGCCTGGCATGTGATGGAATATTTTCCACTTGCCAGGATAAGTTTTCATTTCAAGTGCAACTCTAGCAACACTCACGCAGCTTAACACCATCGAGAAAGTTTGATTGGCACCCTACATTCTCTCAACTACCGGTGGGTGTTAGCACCGACCACAAGTAGCAAATTGCCAGATCTCGGCAGCACCTTCAAAACCTGGAGTTTCGACCATATAGAAGATAAAGGCATCAGTCACATGGGAACATTATCACCTTCAAGTTGCCCCCCCCCCCCCCCAAAGTCACACACCATCTGGAACTATGTCACCATTCCTTCACTGTTGCTGGGTCAAAACCGTGGAACTCCCTCCATGGTGAACCTACTTTGCATAGTCTGAAGTGGTGCAAGATGATGTCTCAACACCACCTTCTGAACGGCAGTTAAGGATGTGCAATAAATGCTGGTCTTCCCAATCATCCTTGGACATCCCAAGAAAGAACAAAAAAAAACCATAACAAGTTCATCCATCAGAGGCAACTCAATTAGTACCACTTCAAACATAATCACCACATGATTGTTGGTCTGTTCATGCGGTAGGAAACTAGGAAGTAAACACATCTTATCCTGCGACTGTCAGATCCGGGAAATATGCAGTGGGGTATGACAAAAACTGCCATGTTGGTTCTCCATGACCTGCTCCCGAATTCTGAGAATGAACTGGATGGATTCCCAAGCCTGCAACAACATGATGTAGACGCCCATTCCATGGATGCAGCAGATCTTGGAACAACATTCTGCTGTTACTACGTCTGGGAGCCCAGGATTTTGATCCTGCATAGATTGTTCCAACACCACCCGAATGTTAATTTCAATAAAAACAAAGAGCTGCTAAAAGTGGTCATTTTTTTCACATTTTCCTTTAAAACTGTACATTTAACTCTGAAAAATCTTTAACATCAAATCAATAGTCCCCTAATCTGTATGATTATGCTAACATTCCCTGATGAGACTTACTGAAGGCTTTACTGTGACAGATTCACCACTACAGGGAAAGGTATAATGAACTTCATGCATATTGGTTATATTGTCTGCAGCACTGTCAGACCAATGTTCCCAGCAGCAAAATTAAAGAGAGTTAAACTGAGATATAAATACAAGTAATTGATAATTCTATCAATTTCTATGTGCACTACAGTGGTTTAAGATAAATGGGATGGTAAGGCACAATCAATTGAGTGACAACCTTTTACATTTGGGAACTAAGTTCAAAACCATTCTAGACTGATGGGATAAAAATGTCCCATTTGCTAGTTATAAAGTATTCCATTAAATGTATCTTGCCATTTTAAATTTAATAGCTGTTGGACATGCATCTCACCATTAAACTTTTAAGAACTCAGCATGAATTGGGTTAAGTCACAAGAAGATTTGTATAGAATTGAATGCATTCACGCTGGTATATGGTATATTAGGGAACCCCCTACCCCTCTCATTTTAAACTTGAGTTAAATTCTTGGGACAGAGGAGAGGATACTGTTGTGAACCGGTGAGGAGGATTGTAATGCCCTCCACCTCTTTGCCCTCCCCTAATTTCATCCCAACAGGTTATTGTTTGAAAAGGACATATTTGCTAATTCAATGAGCACTTAACTATTTATTTGTCATGATGATAAAAGAGTCAATAGGGCATCTTTTCTTGACTTAAAAAAGAGAGGTTAGTTTTATTATACTTAAACCAATCTCGTAAAATAATAAAATATTTACTAACTTTTACACATAGACACACATGGTGCGATTCTCAGGTATCGTTGTCTGCTGCTCATGCGCAACAACGGCGGTGAATAGCGGGAGAGGCCAAAAATGAAAACCACGTCAGGCGCCAGTTTGTGATGCGACCGGCAAGCTCCCGCAGACGAAATGTGGATCTTGCCGTAGCATGGTGAGAAACCAATTATCACCACTTAAGCCCTATTTCTAGACAATGGGAGCAACCCCTTATCCAACAGCCTCATGTGATTCCTTGACCTCCCCAGCAGATGGTCACGCTGGTGCCAATTAGTACCCCTTTTCAAAAACGTGAATCTGACAGAAGGACTTTTGTGGGGAGCCCAGGAGGTGAGTTGCCATTGTCATGTGAGGGTCCCTTTAAGAAAAGTGTGTTTTATTAAATGGCTACACTTTGAGCTGGAAGCTGCATTGTGGCTCTGAGTTTCTTTGGTTTCGTTTTCAGTTGGGAAGCTGCATTCAAACCAAAAAGGTCTATTTTGGTCTGTCCCTCTGCATACGAAAGAATGTCTCCAGACTACATGATAACTTCACAGTAATACCTGTTTTCATAAAGGAATGCAAACCTATTGTTTGGTAGGAAGAAAGGGTGTTTGGCTTATGGATGTTGTTAGGAAAATTACTAAAGGTTACCTATAGAGTACTGTATCTTGGGGGGGGGGGGAGATGTTATCTGTGTTGGTAGTTGATAAGGTGTTCACTGTGTGTTTATAAAATGTCAACTGGATTCATAGAATAAACATTGTTTTGCTTAAAAATACTGAAGATCTCTGTTGCGTAACACCTGGAAAGTGGGCCCTTGTGCTCCTCATGACCAAAATCTATTAAAAAGTTGTGGGTCAGGTGAATTCCATGCTATACTTTGGTGTTCTTTAAACCCTGGCCCATAATACCATCTTTGCTCAAAGGAAAAGTGCCCGGAGGCACTGGGCTTACCACTCCCGTGTTCGGCGGGAGATCCTCGCTTGGTAGGGGGCACTCTTGGCAGGGGTGGGCCACCATGCTAAGAGGAGGAGGGGCCACCAGCATGCCAATCCCTGGATCATGTGTACCTGTGTATCCATTCCGGGTGCGACCTTAGCCCCTATCCCTCTGTCTCACTGGCCACCCATAGCCCTCATCGACTGCCGAGGCCTCTGGCCGTGCGACTGAAGGCCATTGCTAACAGGGAATTGGCAATCGCGGTTAAGTGTGCACTTCACAGAACCCAAGTGGATTCCCATTGATGGGCGGGTCATGTAGCGGGTCATTGCCGAGCATCCCAATCACACCTTGATGCATGGATACTGTGCTTGAACACTGCGGGAGGCAACACCACACACACAGAAACCAACATCTGAACACCTAGGTGACATGACCACGGCCGGAGGATGGGTGATTGCCACTGGGATGGGGAGATTCCTGGAGCGATGGGCCAAAGGTGCAAAGGCCGGGGCACATTGCAGAGGAAAGTGACAGAGACATCATACTGCTTGTTGCCAAGAGTTTGTAATGTGTCACAGGTGTCGAACAATGTCCCTCTTTCCCGATGGTGCTGCCCCACTCTCTCCATCATCCCCTCACCCCCAACATATACCCCCACACTCTCCCCCCTCCCCCGGTGCCCTCAATGATCCTCGATGGATTTTGCCTTGCTTGGTCTACTGCTACATCTAGGTGTGCCCCCAGGGTGCACATCTAAGGTGGAGGCAGTCAGCTGTTTACCTTGTCCTGTGGCCTTCAATGTTTCTGGTGGGCGTCCTCTGGGGGCTCTGGTGTCAGAGGGCCCTGGTGCACTTGTCGATGGCACCTCGACTGCCGTGCCGCCATGTCCCTTGTGCTGACTTTGAGATATGGCATCATCAGAAGGTTGGAACTTGGGGAGCTGGTGGTCTATTCCCCACTCATTGGAAAGTGACTGGGTTAGCAGCCAGTGCCTTCTCCTCCCACTCGGTGTCATAGGGCCTTAAGGTTCACCTTGGGATAGAGAGACAGTTGGTTCGAGCTCGGGCTGCTCCTGCATCAACCGGCTCTGTCAGCCCTGGTGGCTCCCCGATGTTTGCACTATCGTGTTGACGCCCTCGGTGATGTTACTCAGTGATTGGGACCTGCTCTGCAGTGCCTCAGCCATGCCCACCTAAGACTGGGACATGTCCTGCAGCACCTCATCAAGGTCAGCCTGGCACTGGGACACATTCCCCAGCGAGGCGGACATTCTGCCGAGACCCTCAGCCATGGCCGTCACCGATTGCATTATGCCTAGGACAACTCTGCTAATGGTGCTGACATCATGCACCAGGCTCTCCACTGTGGTCACCACCCTAATAATAATCTTTATTAGTGCCACAAGTAGGCTTGCATTAACACTGCAATGAAAATCCCCTAGTCGCCACACTCCGGCATCTGTTCGGGTACACTGAGGGAGAACTCAGAATGTCCAATTCACCTGACCAGCACATCTTTTGGGACCTGTGGGAGGAAACTGGAGCACCCGATGGAAACACACGCAGTCACAGGGAGAACGTGCAAACTTCGCACAGACAGGGACCCAACCGGGAATTGAACCTGGGACCTTGATGCTGTGAAGCAACAGCGCTAACCACTGTGCGGTCCCATACTAGCAGTGTTGGCCTCAGTGCCACATATTGTTGGTGATGTCTCCAGCGCTGATAGCCTTGGGGACTCCTCCAATTGCCTGTGGATGTGCTGGAGTTTCGCTGACATCTCCATCAGTTCTGGGTAACCCTGTTCCAGGGCTTAAGAATCTGGCTGGGACCCTGCTGGAACCTGGGATCTAGCAGTCCTCCAACTGCTGTCTCACCTCAGGGATCCTGCTTCCACCTGATATACATCATCAACTGTGTGGTGCTCATCAGATTGTGCCCCAGAAGCCTGTCCACTAATATTTTTCATTGAGGTGTGTGTATCTGTGCTGGGGAGGGTGGGGATGACAGCTGTGATGCATCGATTTAGGGGCAGCACGGTAGCACAAGTGGAGAGCACTGTGGCTTCACAGCGCCAGAGTCCCAGGTTCAATTCCCTGCTGGGTCACTGTCTATGCAGAGTCTGCACGTTCTCCCCCTGTCTGCGTGGGTTTCCTCCGGGTGCTCCGGTTTCCTCCCACAATCCAAAGACGTGCAGGTTAGGTGGATTGGCCATGATAAATTGCCCTGAGTGACCAAAAAGTTTCGATGGGGTTATTGGGTTACGGGGACAGGGTGGAAGTGAGGCCTTAAGTGGGTCGGTGCAGACTAGATGGGCTGAATGACCTCCTTCTGCACTGTATGTTCATTGATCATGACATCCTTTGAGCTCTCCTCGGGTGTTCTCCTGGGAGGCAGGGGAGGAAGCCACCCAGGATGAGCCGGTGCCATCGGCCGGAGGACCTGTAGGAGAATGGACATGTGGTCAGTGGGAGGGATGGGTCAGTCTGTAAGACAATAACAACTCACGTGTAATAGGTCCTCTGGGTGAGGCTCAGTGAATCCTCACCTCTGTGGCATCCGCCAATCTCTGCAGTGGTGACAGCTCTGTCCTCAGCCACCGCAGTCACCTCCAGGGCCTGTTCCTCAAAGGTGGTGAGGATTTGTCTGTCTGGAACTCCTCCGCCAGTGTGGGCCCTTTCCCGATGATTGTGGGAGAGCTTCTCCTGCAGAGACACAGAGATGGCAATGTTAGCCGCACACATGGTTCACAGTGGTGGGAAGGAGGGGGAAGTGTGAAAGAAGGTTTGGAGGGGTTGAAGGGAGAGGTGGAGGGTCGGGGGCTATATGGAGGGTTGGCCGGGGTGGATGCTCATTTGGGAGCAAAAAGGTCTTGAGGAGGGGTGGATGGCATCGGTGTCAACTCACCCATGCTGCCCGGTGTAGGTTGTTGACCTTCTTGCAACACTGGCGGCCCCTCCTCGTGGTCACACTCCCGGTGCTCACAGCTGCCACAAACTGCCAGGCAACACTGGCTGCCCTGTGGTTCACCCTCCGGGACCCTCAGGGAACAGGACATCCCTTCTGGCCTCCACCACATCGAACGGCCTTCCCAGGTCTGCATCCCCTAATCTTGGGGCTGGTTTTCTCGGCTGCATGGCGGCGAGCTGAGTGGGGCTGGCTGTACAACTGCTGTTTGCTGCTCGATCATATTAGTCGGGGGGGGGGGGGGGGTTGGCAAGTTTGGTCCTAGTGAATTGGTTGGCAAGCCTTCATTTGGGGCAAGAAGCCCGTGGGCCTCGTTAAGTAGAGCAATTAATGATTAATAGTGTTGCCGGCCTCACCGGGCCGTGCGCTGGGAAGCTTGTCGAAGTTCCCGCTCGCTACCACACTTAGAAATCTTTCAAGAGAATTTTGATCACAGTCAGAAAACCCATACACAAAAACCGATTTCAGACTGGATAATGATAGTTTGGCCAAATTAGATCCCGTAAAATGAAAGGAATTCAGTCTGTAGCTTGGTAACACGGCTTCAAACTCTATCTGGTGGTCTTGCTACTTTCAATCGGTGGTTTGCTGCTATTAATGTCGAGGCGGTTTAAAAATGCAGATGGGTAAGCTATCTGTTCTCCTGGAGACAAAGTTGTGGACTTGAGTTCTTTCTTGAAAATCTCTCTTCGCTGTACATGGAGAGATTCGAACAATTGCAGACAGGACCAAACAGCTTGCAGCTTTTGTGGACACAGAGAGTGAGGGAGACAGAAAGGATTGCTCTCAGATCCTCAGCTGCTTGTTCTCAGTCCTGCTGAGAATATCTGTGCTTAAAACATTCAAAGGTTTGGCGTGTCACGTGCCCACTTTCTCGAACTGACCAGCAATTCAAATATGATTCTGTATTCCAGTTGAAACTTGATTGATTAAGGTCAGGGAATTCCTTGTCTAAGCAATGGTCCACATGCTCAAGGGACTGTGTTTGACTCTGCCTAGTTGAGTGTGTGGACATTATGTTAATAGCACAAGAAATTTAGTTCATTCACATTTCCCTGGATTCATTATCTTTTATGAGATTTTGCAGACATGAATATCCATCCCAATGTGAATATGTAGTGATGCAAATTAGTTAGCCATCTTGGCTGTGAATTCAAGTGACATTAGTCTGGGCCTTAAAAAGTCTGTTTTTCAAAATTCAATTTGTTTCCAGCCATTGGATTAAAAATGATAATGTGTTACTCTGCATCTGTGCTGGATTGGACCTGGGAACATTTAATTCTTAGATGGTTAACAGAAGCAGAGAAGCATTTTATTCCCAAGCACCAACAGATGCAAAAAAATGTAAGAAAACAAATGAATTACTGTTTGCAAGGAAATGCAGGTATTAATGTTCCTTTCCAGTGTGAAGCTGATTCAAATCAATCCATAATTTAGACTTTAGGAAATCATGCAAAGAGGTCTGTTTCCCAGACATAGATATGAAGAAATAAGTGTGTTTATAGTCTTTTTAAAATATTTACAAATTAACTAAAGTCTCATGTTGTGGTGCAGACAAATTTCTTTCAAGAGAACCTTTCAAGAGAATTGGCAGCAAGAAATGCCTTTTATGCTTGAACAGTCAACAGTTTCAAATGATACTGTAAATGCTACCCAATTGTGCCATGAATTACTGGCATTTAAAAATAATAATTGCAACTTTATTCCAGTTTAGTGGTTCCTAATACAGTTAACCATTTGTCATTTCAGGCGAAGTGACGCCTGACTAATTGACTGGCCTACTGCAAAAATTGCACATTAATGATGCAGATAATTAATGACACAATCTGAAATTGTGATATACATACAAAGGTGAAAAGTATGAATATGTTAGAAGTAACAAAGATTTTTCAATCGTAAATGATCCAAAAAGAGGAGGGCATTTATGTCTAAATTTACATAACCATGCACAGCGATAGTATAATTACTTTTGGTAATATCTCGAAAGAACAGTATTTACACACTTTCGCATCATTCTTTTGTATAAGAATTTGTTTTGCCAACTGTACTTTGGAGAAGTTGTTTGTAACATTGATTACTCAATATCAATAAGAAGTTGTGGAATCAGAATATCTGCATCATTAACTTGTTTGGGCCAATATAAAGTGCAGTAGTCTAACCGACGAAGGTACAAAATTATAACATTGAATTATTCATTCTGGAATAAGTTTTATGCTGAATAAGATGAGGTATATTAGTGTTGAGAATAGCGTTCCTCCCATTTTAGACACCTATTAAAGATGCTTTTGTCAGGTTTAGTATAACCAGAAATAGAATAAAGCTCTCTCTTTCCCAACAAGCTTCAGTCCCAAAATCAAATAAACACACATTATTTAATCATGCTGTGACATTTTTCATTGCATATCAATCATCTGCTGCCCTGTCTATACAAGATTGCTACTTTAGCATTAAATTGACGACAATTAATTTTGTGAAATCGGCCATGCCATTTAGTAACTTGATTTAGTCTGTAAAAACCTAATTCACATGGATGACTCACACAACTAGTCTGTGCCCTCGGTCCCTGTCAGTGCTTTCCTGCACAGTTCCTTGCCAGTGTAATGCAACCCAGTTACCCGACCGTGATTAATATTTAAAATTATAAATTTAAAGCCACATAAAAGGTAGAGAAATATTTTTCCTCTACTTCTCTGCCTGGGTGCAATTTGATCAATGTGCTGGTCAAATATCCTAACTTAGATGGGCTTGAATCCATCCTTGAGTTGCTGAGAATTTGCATTTTTCAAACATGTGCCTCAGCACATGTATAGTACATCCATGGGATGTTTTATGACATCAAAAGTGTTAGAATTCTACTACGTTTATACCACTAATGCATGCTGGCTGCTGGGAAGCCTGCGGGGGACTTCACCCGGCATCTATCGGTCGCGTTGTGCTCCAGTTTTGGTGTGACAGTAGATCACACCCATTATATTTGCTATAAAATACTTAATTATAAACTTAAATCTTAGATTACATTATAGTAGTGTTTTGAATATTAGAGTACAAATAGACTAAAGCTAAACTAATTAATCTAAATGTAGCAAATGCAAACCTCAAATCCACTTTGAGAATACAATTAAGTAGGATATTCAAACAAATAAATTCATTTATACTCACAATCAAAACTATAAAGTGTTTTTTCTGTAATTGTTTCAGCAACAAGGAAACCTTTCTTAAGTTCTTGACTCAATAATGTTCCTGCAACATGTGACTGACCTGTTAACTTAAATATGTAGTACAAATAAAAATCTGTTTGTCTTGAATAACATGACTATTGTCTGTTTAACTCTCAATCCACTTTGTCTTGAGAAATTCTTGAGAAGTTAAACAAGCCATGTTTCCGTAAAAGGAAAATGTTATCAGCTTAAGTTTAGGTCTCTGTGTGGCAAAGCCTGTTCTATAGCCCTTTTACTGTCTCTCTGTGTTTGTGAAATAAAAATAAAATGTTTGTATTTCTCACAGAGGACATTTCAGTTGTATTTTATTTGAATTACATTTTTAACACTTTCATAGTCTGAGCCAAATCCTTAACAAAGTTAAGATATAAATGCCGTTGTCGTGAATCAATCATAGAATCATAGAATTTACAGTGCAGAAGGAGGCCATTCAGCCCATCAAGTCTGCGCTGGCCCTTGGAAAGAGCACCCCAACTAAGCCCATACCTCCAGCTTACCCCACACTACTACCCTATCCTCATAACCCCATCTAACCTTCTTTAGACACTAAGGGACAATTTAGCAGAGCCAATCTACCTAACCTGCTCATCTTTGGACTGTGGGAGGAAACCCGAGCACCCGGAGAAAACTCACACAGACACGGGGAGAACGTGCATTATCTATGATAAGAGAAAGATTTGAGCCAGTGGATTTGTCCATGGAGCAATTTCATGAATTAATTAACAATCTTCGTGACAGAAAGGTGTGTGCTACTTCATTTATACACTAGCTTCATAATGAAGCAGGTTGTTTTGTTCTGACACTTTAATAATCATCCAACCAAACACCCTGAGATCCCATAGGTTAGGTTCCAATAATGTTCCAATATTTTCTGATTTGTTTGATTGTTTTTCTGGTTTGTTTAACTGTTACTCCCAATTTATTCACAGATTTAAAATCTAATTGGCATTTAAACTCTGAGAAGGTATTTTGCAACAATGATTTTATCTGGCAGTCAGGCACGGAGCATTATTTTACAAATGTATTGAGACGTCTTAAAAGTTTAAATTAGAAATATGTGGGGTTTTTTTTTTAAATTTAGAGTACCCAATTCAATTTTTTTCCAATTAAGGGGCAATTTAGTGTGGCCAATCCACCTACACTGCACATCTTTGGGTGTGGGGGCGAAACTCATGCAAACACGGGGAGAATGTGCAAACTCCACACGGACAGTGATCTAGAGCCAGGATCAAACCTGGGACCTCGGCGCCGTGAGGCATCAGGGCTAACCCACTGTGCCACCATGCTGCCAGAAATATGTGTTTGATAAGAATGTAGATATATTCTTGGGGGGTTATCACATTTTTTAAAGCGGTTCCTTTTACCTCTGAATTCCAGTCCAGATTACCTAAATCGGCTAAAGAAAAGCCATCCCTTAGCCCATTTTGATAGTTTGCTCTCACCACAATATTTGTACCTGTGAGGCTACAGTATAAGAATGCTTATTAATTGTCTCAAATCGGCAACAAATTGACATTTTTATTTAGGGAAGCTATAAGTACGTCTGATTGAGAGAATGGAAATTTTTACATTGCTAATGTAGAGCAGGGAGAGCTTTGTTCTGTAATTGACATATGCTCTATCTAGCCTAACTATGCATGATATAGGCTCTGATTGCTGCAAAGTGCTTCACTCCTAGCAACCACATCCTTCAATTTTGTGAACACAAAAATGCAACTGCTGTACATGCATTTTAAGGAAAATAGATTTGTCGAGATGTGTAGTAATAATTTGCCTGGGAAATGTTCTCATCCTTTCAAAGCCAATAGATGCATGCATTTCTTTTTGAAATGGTTGGCCCCTTGCCGAGTGCTGAAAAACTTCACTATGCAATAAACAACTGATTGATTTATGCCTGTTGTCCGCTGACAGCTCTGATGCACAATGCATTTTTATCATTAAAAATCTCAAACTCATTGAATTGCTCTTTATATTCAATGTCACTTTCCAAGGCAGCATTTAAGCTGATCTCAAAGGAGGCCAAGCGTGTTGGAGCAGTTATCTGTAGGTTCCTAATTTTTTGGTTTTTGGACTCTTTTTTAAAAAGATGTTGCCACAATTGGTGAACACTTGTGTTAATAAAATGAGTGAAACTGGCCTGAATCTTGCCCTGGGCAGACAAGGCCGAGTAATCATTTGCACCAAATCAGTTTGAGTCAATTTTGTGGGCTCCTTCTTCCGACAGTATATTAATAGATTATTATTTAAAAATTCATTCAGTTAACCTCTTCAGAAAGAAAAGTATTTTTCAGATTACTTTGATCGAGTAAAAAGGGGAAATAACAGCCCAGACAATAAGTGTGGATGTTTTTTTCACCCCTGGAAGGCTTACAGATTAGCTAAGGTCAGTGGACACAACATGATGACACCTGCTTTGATTCCTGACCTTCAACTGGAGTGATCAAATGCTAAAGATTGATACAATTTATCACTGTGTCACTAAATATAGGAAACACCCAGGTGTTAGATACATCAATATATGCGTACACGTTCATGCTAAATAATCCTGTTGCCAGAATTTTATAGGACAGTTTAAGTTTGATTCATTACCTGAAATTAATAAGATATTTGAACAATAGTTGCCATGAAAAAGAATAAAATCTAAAGTACAAATCTCTCACTGCAAGGGCTGAATTTTACCCCGGGCTTCAGTGTCTTGACATTGGGGCAAAAAGCAGATCTCAAGCCCACATATTGTGGCAGCGGGACATGCTCAGTGATTTTACTGCAGGGGAGCGGCTAATTTGCTGTCTTTGATAGATGGGTCGGCCCCTGATGTCGTCAGCCAAATCAAAGGACTAACAGCTCTGAATCTTCAGCAGCCCTCAGGAAAGATTGTTATGGGCCAGGGTTTAGAAAGTTCACCTGACCCACAACTTTTAACAGATTGTGGTGTGGGGAGCACACGGCCCACTCTACAGGTGTGGTATTGCAGAAATGGAAAAATATTTTTTTAAACAAAACAATGGGCGGGATTCTCCTGTATCTGGCGGGGTGGGGGATCCTAGCGGGACGGAGTGGCGTAAATCCTACGCACCTTCAGGGGCTAGGCCGGCGCCGGAGTGGTTTGCGCCCCGCCGGCTGGCGTGGAATTCCTTTGGTGCCATGCCAGCTGGAGCCGAAGGGAATCCGCCGGCCGGCGTGAGTCCGCGCATGTGCAGAAGTGTCAGCGTCTGCTGATGTCATCCCCGCGCATGGGCAGAGGGGCGTTCACCTACGCGTCAGCCATCGCGGAAGCTGAGACGGCCGACGCGTAGGAAACGAGTGCCCCCACGGCACAGGATCGCCCGTGGATCAGTGAGCCCCAATTGCGGGCCAGACCACTGTAGGGGCACCCCCCCGGGGACAGATCGCCCCGCGCTCCCCCCAGGACCCTGGAGCCCGCCCGTACCACCAGGTCCCGCCGGTAAGGGACCTAGTCTAATCTACGCCGGTGGGACATGTAGAGAACCAGCGGGACTTCGGCCCATTGCGGGCCGGAGAATTGCCGGGGGGCCGCTGCGTGCGGCCGCCGACTGGCGTGGCGTGATTCCCGCCCCTGCCGAATTTCCGGTGCCGGAGAATTCGGCGGATGGCGGGGCGGGATTCATGTCCCCCCCCCCCACCCCCGGCGATTCCCCAACCTGGCAGAGGGTCGCAGAATCCCTCCCAATGTTTATTCTATGAACTCAAGTTAACCTTTCCAAAACAGTGAACATCTTAGCAACCAGTAAATCAAATACACCCCCCAAAGAATACAACACTAAGTAATCTGTATGCTGTCCTTTTAACATCCAGAAGAGTTACCAAACCTTTAAACAGAAGCACATCAAGGTTTATGTTCAATACTGAAATCATTTATAATTCTGAATTCACCAAATGATCAAGAGATAGTCCTTCATGGCAGAGAGATCTCAACAATACAGCTGCTTTGGCGGACTTCAGCTGCAACACACTGAAAAACAAAACCAAAAAGACAGACACCCCCAAGCTTTTCTCAAAGTGAAACTAAAAAGCAGAACCAGAGCTCAGCTCCACCCACATTCTGACATCACTGCAGTAACATGAGTAGCCAAACATTTCTTGAATCGACATTCTCATGACACCTCCCCGCAAGAAAAAAAAACCCATCAACTTCAAGATGGTTTCATTTTTCACCTTTTAACCATCCTTTAAGAAATGCACACAGTAAATATACTTTATCATTTCAAAAATCAACACACGCAAACAGGTATAATAATATCATACATTTTTTTTCCATTCTTCTTCCTCCAACTGAAATCCTTCATGATTGACAGTCTCTTTGAACAAGAAGGTCTCTGCATGATCCATCCATTTCTCTACGCCTCGCATTTCTCTTTAAAGTCAGATACTTAGTTCAATCTGATCACAGAGTCCCTTGTAATTCTCCAACACAGGAGCATTGGTTATCACAACTTTCAGGCGTTCAAATGCCTGTTGAAAGTCCGCTGTCCACTGAAATTTTTGGCGTTTCTTCAGCAAGTCCATCAGTGGAGTAATCACGCCACAAAACCTCTGCACAAATGTTTGATCAAATCCACTCGTGCCAAGAAATCGCATTATTTCCCTTCATCTTGAGGGTATCGGAAACTCCTCAAGGAAAGTGACTTGGGCTTTTCCAAATTCACTTTTGGCTGGGTTTATCACCAACCCTGCCTCCTGAAGTCGATCGAATAACTCCATCAGATGTTTTAAATGTTCTGCCCATGACTGCCTGAAAATTACCAGATCGTCGATGTATACCGCACAATTGGGTAATCCTGAAACAACTTTGTTAGTTAACCATTGAAATGTGGCTGGGGCATGTTCATGCCAAATGCCATAACTTTGAATTGTTATGTACCATCTGAAGTCACAAAAGCTGAAATCTCCTACACCCTTTCGGATAAAGATACCTGCCAGTAACATAGAACATAGAACATAGAACAGTACAGCACAGAACAGGCCCTTCAGCCCTCAATGTTGTGCCGAGCCATGATCACCCTACTCAAACCCACGTATCCACCCTATACCCGTAACCCAACAACCCCCCTCCCCTTAACCTTACTTTTATTAGGACACTACGGGCAATTTAGCATGGCCAATCCACCTAACCCGCACATCTTTGGACTGTGGGAGGAAACCGGAGCACCCGGAGGAAACCCACGCACACAGGGGGAGGACGTGCAGACTCCACACAGACAGTGACCCAGCCGGGAATCGAACCTGGGACCCTGGAGCTGTGAAGCATTTATGCTAACCACCATGCTACCCTGCTGCCCCTTTATGTTCATTCAGTTTGGAAATAAAAACTGATTGTCCCACTTTCTCAATGCAATCCTCCAAACGTGGGATAGGATAAGAGTCCATTCTTGTAATTCCATTAACCTTTCTATAGTCCACACACAACGGTTGGGTACCGTCTGGTTTTGGTACCATCACTATGGGTGAGTTCCATTGGCTGCAACCCACTTCAATTATTCCATTTTTAAGCATACTCTCAATCTCTGTGTTAACCTGTGCCAATTTTAAAGGGTTAAGTCTGTATGGATGTTGTTTGATCGGAACAGCATTTCCCATATCTACATCATGTTTAGCCGTTTTAGTACTTCCCAATTTATCTCCACAAACTTGCCCATGTGATATCAATAACTCTTTCAGGTCAAAACACCCTAAATTAAATAAAAGAAACATACTGCAGATGCTGGGAAACTGAAACAAAAACGGAAAAGTGTTGATTATCTCAGCAGATCTGGCAGTGGCATAAAAGTAAGATAGTAGAACAAAGATCAGTGCTCAATGAAGGCAAAACTAAAAAAAGTGACAGATGGCCCTGCTTGGGGGGTGGAGACAGGAGACAAACAAAGAAGGCAAAAAAACAAAAAAGGGCCAAGATGGAGGGGAAAGTTCACAGTCTAAAATTGTTGAACTCATTGTTGAGTCCAGAAAGCTGTAATATGCTGAATCATAATTTATGTTCACTGAAGCATTGCAGCAGGCAATGGACATGTGGGCTTGAGAGCAAGGCGCTGAGTTAAAATGGCAAGTGACAGGATGGTTGGAGTCATGCTTGCGGGCTGAGTGAAGATGTTGCGCAAACCGGTCACCCAGTCTGCAACCTCTGCCCCTTTACCAATCCCACTTGATTTTACCCCACCACCTCATGGAGACAAGGCCCCAGTCTTACTGCCAACAATTTAGCTCGAAGCTCTGCATCCATCCACATTTAACAGGGAGATTGGACGATATGATCCTCAGTCTGCGGGGTTTTGTCCTTCTTCAGGAGCAGGGAAATCGCTACCTTCCCCAGTGACTGTGACCGAGCACTTCTCTCCAAGAAGTCCCTAAACATCCCCAACAATAACAGGGTCAGCTGCTCTACGAATGTTGCATAAAGCTCCACCGGGAACCCATCGAGCCCCGGTGCCCATTCTGGCTGCATCAATTTCAGAGTCTCCTTGATTTATTTCACCTCCAACTGAACTTCTAGTTCCTCCCATAACTCCTCTCCCACTTTGGGAAACTCCTCCAGGAACTCCACTGTATCCTCTTATCATGAGGAGGTTCAAACCTGTATATCTTTTTGTAGAAGGTCGTTTCCTCCCACAGTCCAAAGATGTGCGGGTTAGGTGGATTGGCCATGCTAAATTGCCCGTAGTGTCCTAAAAAGTAAGGTTAAGGGGGGGGGGGGGGGGGGGGGGGGGGGGGGGGGGAAGGTGTTGTTGGGTTACGGGTATAGGGTGGATACGTGGGTTTGAGTAGGGTGATCATTGCTCGGCACAACATCGAGGGCCGAAGGGCCTGTTCTGTGCTGTACTGTTCTATGTTCTATGTTCTAAATGCCTCATTCACCTCCCGAGCCGAGACCAGTCCCCCATCCCGTGATGTAACCTGGACAATCTCCCTCTCTGCCTCCCATTTCCTCCATTGATATGGCAGGAGCTGACTTGCCTTCTTCCCATACTGGTAAACTGCTCCTTTAGCTGGCCTCAACTGTTGCACCGCCCCATCTGTAGAGACCAGATCAAACTGCGTTTGCAGTTTTATCTCTCCGCTAACAGCTCTGGTGATGGACTGTTCGCATCCCTGCAATCAACCTCGATAATATCATCAACCAGTTTTTCCCACTCATTCGTTGTTTCCACATTTACATGTGCCTTGAAAGATAGAGGGCGGGATTCTCTATTGGCTGACGCAGAAATCGGGAAAGGCAATTGGGCAGAGAATCGGTCGCAAGGCCAAAATCGTGGCTGGCACCAGGCGCCCGCCAGAATGCCATGCTCTCGTGTTTCAGTAGTGGTGTCAATGCATTCTACGCCACAGGAATTACTGACGGTGAGTTTCATTTGTGGTTTCAAAAATTGGGAAACAGACACCACAGCTGGTGAGGAGAGAGTGGCGGTAGGACATGTAGTAGCATGACCGTGGGCTACCAGACCTGCCACTGGCAGGGCTGGCGGGGGAGGGGTGAGCAATGACTGCCAGGTCCGGTCCGAGGGGGCCAGTGGAAGGTGATGGGGGTGACCAGGGGATGGAAGGGCCGTGGGGTCCGGGCAATGCCACACAGGACTGGGGCACCCAGGCACGGACTGCCATTGCCCTGGCCTGCAAGGCAGCCATATTGCTGCTTACCCCCCCCCCCCCAAACCTTGAGCCACCAATTATCACCGTGATAGGCCATAGCTTCACCTACGATTCCGTGGCCATATTAAATTCCCCTATAGTGTCCAGGGATGTATAGGTTAGGTAGGGTTACAAGGATAGGGTGGGGGAGTGGGTCTGGCTGGGGTATTCTTTCAGCGGGTCGGTGCAGACTTGATAGGCCAAATAGCCTCCTGCACTGTGGGCATTCTACCTCCAACAATTGCTTTTACCACTAACCTCTCCGTCTCCATCTCCGGTGATAGTCTGACCACCAATATTCATTAAAAACCTACTTACTCCCGTGCCTGCCTCAAAACCCCGTTTCCTGTAAGGACTTCATCCCAGTTTCTCCATCACCACCATATCTGTTCCGATAATGCCATCTTCGAAAACAGGACTTCTGACATGTCTGCGTTTTTCCTCAACCAAGGTTTATCCCCCACTGTGCCCGACTCATCTCCCACACCTCTGCCCTCACCTCTTCTCCTCCTTCCCAGAGCCATGAAGGGTCGTCCTTATCTTCACTTTTCACACCACAAGCCTCCGCTTTCGAAGGATCATCCACCGCCATTTCTGTCAACTCCAGAATGCTGCCACTAACAAACACATCATCCCCTCACTCCCCCTGTCAGAATTCTGCAGGGACCAGTCCCTCTGTGACTCCCTGGTGTACTCCTCCATCATGCCCAACTCCTCATCCCCTTCCCATTGCACCTTCTCATGCAATCTCTCTTAACAGATAATGCCAGACCTGTTGAATTGATCCAGCATTTTCTGCTGGTAGTACAAAATGCCCCTTAGTAGGGCTTTTAAGTCACACATCAGCTGCCTGCCTCCTTTAAGCAGGAAGGCGATCCACCCAGCTGCATGCCACTGCAAAACCTCCCCGATGACAGAACTGCGATAGGAAATTGTCCCTACACATCTCTCTGCTATTATACCACCTCCCCTGCCTCTTGTCCCAGCTCCCAGGGAGTGGTAAAATTTGCACCATTTGTTCAAAGAAGGGAACCAGGTAGACCTTGGCCATCAATCTTCACCTCATTAACTCTGTTGGTGGGAACAAGCCTGTATTAATTTTAATTGTATTCACCTGATACCGATAGTTAGCAAGAGTTAGTTCATTGTTAGCATATTTTATTTGCCATAGTGGGAATACCCAGCAGGTTAGTTGTATCGATGCATACATTATTTATCCCAAAAGTCATGACTTTACCATGGATAATTCACTTTAAACAGTATTATTCCGTGTAATACATTGTATAAAGAATACCAATATGCAATTCTATTCTTCTGCAAAGATTAAATGACTCACCAACCTTTTGATGCAACTATACTGTTGCTACCAATCTGAGACTAATAGCTACAGAGTAAGTTTCAGACAGGCAGTATTTTATATATACTACACAGCTGCTGTTTGGCTGGATTCAAACTCTCCTTAACCTTCTACACATGGACAAAGCTCTGTGCCCAGCTGTGCAGTATTAAATCTTTGGAGATTGCCGGCAGGAACGCAATGAAAGAGTACAGTTTAACACTTCACTGGGGTAATTTTTATCTTAACTATGTGGGTGGTAAACTGACAGACTGGAAATGAAGATTAGACAAATTCTAGAACACGCGGTTAACCCTCTTCCAAATCAACATTGATGAGACAGCAACGACCCCAAAAATGGTAACAGGAGACATTTTATTTTTAAAGCGATTTACCACTTAGTGATTGAAACATGTGCCAGTTTCAGGTAGTGGACCTGCATTAATATGCAAATCAGTGTCCAATGATTTGTACATATGTACATAACCCTCATTGTCATTTTAAAAAAAAAATCTAATAAAGGGCCAATTTAGCATGACCAATCCTTCTACTCCGCATCTTTGGTTTGTGGGGGTGAGACCCACGCAGACACGGGGAGAATTTGCAAACTCCACACAGACAGTGACCCAGGGCCGGAATCGAACCTGGGAGCTCGGCGCTGTGAGGCAGCAGTGCCACCCTTCGATCATCATTTCAGAACTATCCGCTCCAACCAGTTTTACTGCTGTCATAATAAACAAATAAATAAAGGCTTCCCTTTTGGGAGCAGAAAAGGCTCCAAAAATGTAATTTCCTTTTGTGTAGCCAGGAGAAATATGAATGCTCCTCCAGGCTTCTTAAACATACTCCGGCTGCTACTACATCAGGCTCTCCCATTTTCACCATTGCAGAAGCTCCTTCTTCATTTTCCATGCCCCACCAATCCCCTGCACGGAACCTCAGAATGGAAGAACAAGGAGCAAGATGCTTCTTAGGCCTTGACTCGGGACTATCACAGGCTCCCCACAGGAGAATGTTGTCTACTGCACTAAGCTCCTGTTGATTGGTTGTGAATGTTCGTAGTTCTTCAGGAAGTTTCCCCTGAAGTCCCTATGTAGGACGACATTTTCATAAAATGAAGTGCCAACACAACTTTGTCTGCTACCAGTGGGGACGGCGAGCAAATAGTGGGAAACAGCTAAGGGCATCCATGTGTGCAATCTAAGCACCTGGGCGATACTCGAACGTATATTCATAAGCTGTCAACAGCAATGGCCATTGCTGGATCCTGGCCAAAGCTATCGGTAGTATCACATTGTCATCTTTGAAAAGATCGAATAAGGGCTTGTGGTCCGTGATTATTGCAAAGTGAAATTTATTGATCGCGAAGATCACGGCCAGTCCTTCCTTTTCAATCTGAGCTACCTGCGCTCTGCATCATCCCAGGTTTTTGAAGCATAGGCTGTCGGATGTTCAGTCCCATCATCCCACTGATGGGATAATACTGCCCCGATGCCTTATGGGGAGGCATCACGTGGAATTGTGAGCAGTTTAGATGGGTCATAGCACATCAGTAGTCTGGAGAATAATGGTTAGTGCTTTACGGTGGCAAATGCCTCCTCTTCTGGTGCTTTTTTAAGAACCCATGTAGTAGCACCATTTTGGTTGCCAGATTTGGAATAAATTTTCCACAATAGTTAACGAGCCCGAAGGATGACCTCAGCTCTGTCATATTCTATGGCATTGGGACCCAATTAATAGCTCGGACTTCTCTTCCACCGGGTGCAAACCGTCCTTGCCAACACGATATCCAAGGTATATGACCTCTCTCACCTGGAAAATCCACTTGTCCCTTTTCAGGTGGACACCTACCTTCGGGAAACAGCGGAGGACCTCTTCCAGGTTATCAAAGTGCTCCTTCTCGGATTCTGCTCTAATCAACACATCATTCAGGTAGACTGCCACCCTGGGGAGACCTTGAAGGATGCTCTCCATAACCTGATGAAAGATTGCACAGGCGGATGATACTTCACATGGGAGCCTGGTGTATTCAGACAGTCCTCTGTTGGTATTAATAGTTTCATATTCCCTGGGCGGTATGTTTATTTTCCATCTGGGCTTCTGCATGGCTTATGTCCAGTTTGGAGAAAGAATGGATCCCAGCCAATTTGGCATTTAAGTCTTACACACGTGGCATTGGATACCCGTTCAACCAGCCTTGTTGACTGTCATCTTATAGTCACCACACAAGTGGTCAGTCATGTCTGGCTGCAGCAACGGGACCACTGATGGTGCCCATTCCGCGCATTGGACTGGGCAAATAATCCCCAAGTTCTCCAGCCGGCTCAACTCGATGTCCATCTTCAACAGCAGGGCGTGTGGAACTGGGCATGCCCTGAAATAGTTGGGCTGGGCATCTGGATCAACATAAATTTTAGCCACGGACCCCTTTTCAGATCCAACGATGGTTCCACAAACAATTTCCTTTGGGTTGTTATGTTATTAATACCACACAATAGACAGTTTTTCAACATCTTCGGGAGGGATGGCCCATAGACACATTGCTGAGCCAGCTTGTGAAGGCGCGTCAGTAATTCCGTGTCCGATTCCCCCGGGCTCACTCAGTTGTGTTGAACTGGTACCTCTGCATGATCAGTGATGGTTTGGGGTCGTAATGGTCTGCAGCAAGTGCTACCAATTTATTAAAGGCCATGACGTGGAGATGCTGGGATTGAACTGGGGTGGGCACTGTAAGATGTCTTACAACACCAGGTTAAAGTCCAACAGGTTTGTTTCAAATCACTAGCTTTCGAAGCACTGCTCCTTCATCAGGTGAGTGGCTCACCTGATGAAGGATCTGCGCTCCGAAAGCGAGTGATTCGAAACAAATCTGTTGGACCTTAACGTGGTGTTGTAAGACTTCTAGCTTATTAAAGGTTTTTTAATCTGGGGTTGCCGGGTCGGTACGAATTTCGATCACACTCAATGTTGGCACTCCACAGGCAGCTAGTATTACCTTTTGCCGGTCGCCTCCTCCAATACCATGGGCGCGATTCTCCGCACTCACGACGGGGCAGAGAATAGAGGGCGGCGTAAATTTTTACGGCCACGCTGGTCCGACGCCCTCCCGCTATTCTCCCCCCCCCCCACGCCCGCCTCCCGACACGAATCGCTGCCCGCCGTTTTTTTACGGCGAGCAGCGATTCACCCCTGGCCGATGGGCCGATTTCCAAGGCCTTTACGACCGTTTTTATGAACGTAAAACACACCTGGTCTGACCGTTCGTAAAAACGGTCGTAAAGTCCCGATCTGGGGAACTATGGCACCGATTGGCACGGCAGTACCACGGCCGTGCCAAGGGTGCCATGGGCCCGCGATCGATGCCCACCGCTCGCAGGCAGCGGGTACTTACCCCGCGCACTCTTTCTCCGTCCGCCGCCCCGCTGTATCCATTCGCAGGGTGGCTGAGGGGCATACTGGCCCGCGCATGCGCGGGTTTCACGCATATGCGTGATGACGTCATCCGCGCATACGCAGGTTGGAGTCGTCCAATCCGTGCATGCGCGGCTGACGTCATCTGACGCGTCAGCCGTCGCTAACTCTGGCTAGAGGGCTTAACGAAATTCGTTAAGCCTGCTATGCCGGAGTTCACGGCCGCGCGATGCTAGCCCCGATCGGGGAGCAGAATTGGTTCCCGGTCAGGGGGGGGCGGAGGCTGGCGTCAAACCCGCCCGTTTTTGACGCCAGCTTCCCGAGTCTTCGTGACTCGGGAGAATCGCGCCCCATGTACCTGGAAGAAATACCGCATGCATTTGGTATACAATCTTCTACACCTATGTCAAAGGCCTCAAACCTTCCAAAAAGCGGTATTTTTTAATTCTCTCTGGACCATAATAATAATACTAATAATAATTTTTATTGTCACAAGTAGGCTTACATTAACACTGCAATGAAGTTACTGCGAAAATCCCCTTGTAGGCACATTCCGGCGCCCGTTCGGATACATTGTGGGAGAATTCAGAATGTCAAAATTCCCTAACAGCACGTCTTTCGGGACTTGTGGGAGGAAACCGGAGCACCCGGAGGAAACCCAGGCAGACACAGGGAAAATATGTAGACTCCGCACAGACAGTGACCCAAGCCGGGAATAGAACCTGGGACCCTGTAGCTGTGAAGCAACAGTGCTACTGTGAACCTTGTTCTCGTGCTGAGGAATTCAAGTGCAGTCCGGACATCCAGAATCGTAATCGTAGTTTTTCCAAGTCGGCAGTATAAAAGCTTCGGGAGGCCCGAGAAGGTGATCCTGTGGTGACCTACCAGGGCCTACCTTTAAGGCTGATTAAATTGGATATCCTAAATTAAAGAATTGGGCATTTTAAAATCATACTGTAGTCAAACCTCATGCAGGCTGTTGGAATTTAGACTTGACCAAGTCAAATACACAACCAATAGATAAGCTGCCAGAACATGTCTGTCCTGCCCATCAAGGAGATCATCGGACCCTATTAATATGCACAGGTCTATTGTCAGTAGCTCAGGTCGGGCCAGACTTTCTGTCACCCAGAGTTTCAGCTGTTACCTTATGTGGGAACAGGTTATGTGCAGCCCACACCACCAGAGATGGGACACCTGGTGTGGGCTCATGGGTCCTGATAAACGATCATCAACCGGACCATTGGGTGCTGAGACCCCCTCCCGAAGCATCATTAGCAGAAAACCAGAGGAAATGGCAAAAGGGCACAACAGGAGGAGGATAATAACAGGCAGCCAAGACACATCAGGAGCGATGACTCGGCATGGGATGTGACCTTGACCAGATCAGAGAAGACCAGACCAGACCAGACCAAGAAGGAAGGAAGGAAGAGACTGCCAGCGAGAACCGTCTTTGTGAAGACGGACCAGAGGAACGCAGTGATCAAATCCATAGCCCTACCAAGCCACCTTTGCAGGTAATATTCACCAATCTTGGGTAACTCTAATGTATTTTACAGGTAAGGGTAATTTAATGGTTAATTGTATTAAATAAATAATGTTGAATGTGAACTTGTCCTTGTGGTTTGTTCTCGTTAATAAAGACACCTCGGTAAAATCGTTGCGTAATTGAACTGGTTGAAAGTACCTAAGGTTTTCCAGATACAACAATGCAAACATAGGTTTATTTCTAACCAAAATCAAAGTCACAACGCGGCATGCAGCACATAGGTCCCAACTACCAATCATGCCGGTTCTAATCCGGGACAGCTTTTAAGGGTTGATTTCATGTGCTCCAGCTGATAGGTCTCTGCCCATCAGCGGGGGAGCTCATATTCCACGAGCTCCATGGGGAGATCAATCATATCACCCCTCTGAGTCTCGCAAGGGTTATTGCAAAGACATTCTTGTTAAAGCTCTTAAAATCTGTTCTTTTATTTCTGGCTAGTTGACACTCATTCTATTTTGCCTCTCATTGCCTTTGCTGATTTTTAAAACTTGCCTAACATCAAGCTTACTACTTTGCAAAGATTAAAGTCCCCCGTGTTTATTGCATTGCCTTCATTGCCATAGGCACTTCCTGTATTCTGATTAGTACTCCCTTCAATCATACAGCTCCATTTAGGAGGCCTCCCAACTATTCCCTTGTTGTTAGCTGAGCAGCTTTCAGGCTGGTCAATTGTACAAGGGATGCTCGTTTAACATCTGCAGCTTGAAGGTGAGGTACCGCCTCAGTGTGACTCCAGTCTCTATTGCTGCTGGAACAGGCAGCCACCCAAAGCTACCACTCAAACAGTGAACACAAAAATAACCCCATTTTGTCAAATCTAAGTTGACTGTTAGTGCCTCCCCCTGCGAGCCAACTCTCTATTGTATCACTTTTGCAGCGCGACAAAGCAGAAATCGTTTCACAGAAATGCTAAATTTGTAACATAAATGCTTCCTTCGTGCAGGCTTCAACCCAGCTCTTGAAAATTGCACATGGCTTTCAATCCTTAAGTTGCAATATACACATACTGAGAACTGAAAAGGAAATATTCACCCAGTATCAGCTGTGGAACATTTTTTTCCCTTATCCATTTTGGAGTATTAACTGCTTTTGGGTGGTATTTTATATTTTTACATGGTCAGACTTGCGATTATAGGTTTACAATAGTTAATATGCTTTGGTGGAAGAGTCAGGGAAGTAACAATAATCAAGGAACAAGGTTCACGAGGATTTTAAAGCGAAGAATTTAAATGGGGCCAAGAAGTTAAGCTTCTAAACCCTCTGAGTGCAAATGTAAGGAGACAGACTGATAATGTGCTGTCATTACATGTTAAAAGTCAGTGACCTGGTCATTCTTTTAACATCTACATTGTTATCTACATGGACATGTCTGGATTAGAACAAGTTGGTTCCAAACTAATCTGATAGGGTTAGATGAGGTACAATAGGAGGAGTCTTGAATGGAGCATTTGAGCCAACCTCAGCTGATCAGGATGAATGACCTGTTTCGGTGGTGTATATTCTATGCCAGGGTTTCCCAACCTTTTTGAGCCATAGAAACCCGAGTAACTTATATATTATATAATGACTTATCTAAAATATATATGTTACTCTTGAATCCACCGGGATGATAAAATTATTAATAATCTTCTTGTTGAAAGATGAACTATTTAATGAGTAATAAATTAATAAACTGTGAGTCCTTTTACTCAATATTAAACTAACAATAAAGAATTAAAGTACAATACAGATAACTATATAACTATACATTATGACAACAAATCAGTTCTAACTTCTCTCACTCTAGCTATTCTATGTCTTGCTTGTTCACTGGTCTGAATCACATCATCATGTCATCTGACTGAGAAAAGGCGGTTCTTATAGTATCTGACTGTGAGCCATCTAGTGTTGAAATGACTGTACTACATTTACATACATTGATCATGTACATTGATATCTTAATATCACTACAGTGACCTCCCAACAGTTTTGGGGAAAGCATTCTGATGATGTTTACGCCTTTTTTTGCCAAAAAAATAGGTGTGAACATAAAAATCAAATGTAAACAGGCCTTTTTTGGTTATATCAATGAATATATTAGGAAGAGGCACACAGTCATAAACACATTACTCCCTGGCCAAGTTACTCTCTCATGACCCCCTAATATTAACCCCAGGAAATAGTATCCATTTTAAGAGGGGGTAATCTGGTAATAGTTAAAATGTTCTCTTCTTAAAAAATATTTATGTCTGACCCTTTGTCATTTTTAACAGGAGGAATGATGCTGGAAAGCAGATTCTCATATCGGACACATGCACCTCTGTCTCCCTCACACACATACACACATTCACCTTTCTCCATCATACACATATGTTCACCTCACACTGCTACACACACACTCAATCCCCTCTCTCTCGCACATGTTCAATCCCCTCCCTCATACACACAATCAAGCCCATCTTCTCACATACATTCACACCTTCTCTCAGAAATTCACTCAACTGCCCTCTCTCACACACACACATTCAAACCTTATTATACACACACTCACACACACATACACACACCTACCCCCTTTTCTCATACACACAATTACATCCCTTTTTTACACACACAATTAATCTCCTCCTCTCACACACACACCTCCTCTCTCACAGTCATACAATCAACCCTCTCTCACACACACACTCACCTCTCTCTCGCACACTCACCTCTCTCTCACATACATACTCAACCCCCTCTCTCTCTCACACACACATTCAACCCCCTCTTACACACATCCTTACCCCCCCCTCTGACAGACACTCACCCTCTCTCTCACACAAACATTTACCCCCTCTTTCTCACACACACATTCACCTCCTCTCTCATGCACACTCAATCACCTCTCTTACACCTGCATTCAACCCCCCTCACACTCACTCACCCCCTCTTAAACACACACTCACCTCCCCACACAGAATCCACCCCTATCTCACACATTCACCCTCCTCTCACACACAACTCAAACTCGACCTCCTCCTTCACACATGGCCACTCAACCCCCTCTCTCACACACACTTGCATCCCCTCTCTCAACAAGCACTCACCATCTCTCTCACACACACATTCAATTCACCCTCTCTCACACACTCAATCAACCCCCCTCTCTTACACTCATTCACCCCCTTCTGACACACACATTCACCTCCCTGTCACACACAATCAACTCCCTATCTCACACACGTTCACCCTCCTCTCACTCACATCCTCAAAAACACCTCCATCCCTCACACACATACGCTCACTTCTCCTCCCTCATACACACAATCAATTCCCCTCTCATACATACTCATCCCATCTCTCACAACACACTACCCCCCACTCACGCACGCACATTGACCCCATCTCTCACACACACATACTAATCCCCTCTCTCACACATGCACTGAACCCCTTCTCTCACACATGCACTTAATCCCCTTTCTCACATACACATTCACCCCCCCACACAAATATTTATCCCCTCTCTCTCACACACACAAAACCTATCACACCTGTAATCAACCCCCTCTCTCACACTCACTCACTCCCTCTCACACACACTCACTTTCCTTCCCTTACGCGCACAATCAACCCCCTCTCTAACACACACACACCCCAGCTCTCATACGTGCACTTAACCCCCTTCTCTCACACACTCAAAGCCCACCTCACTCACACAGACACTCAAGCCCCTCTCGCTCTCACACGCTTCCTCTCCCCCCATCCCGGGGCTCTCACACTCACTTCTCTAAGGCCTGAATACCCCTTGCCCCACTCTCACACGTGCCTCTCCAAGACCCGAAAACCCTCTTCCACTCACCATCTCTCACATGAGCTCTCTGATGCCTAAACTCCCCCACAAAATGATCCTCCCCAAGGTCCGAACCTCCCTGTCAGCCTATTAGCATCCAGTATTCCAAGGGGCCTTGCTCTGATTGATCTATGGTGTAACTGTAATTATTTTTGAGATTGGTCAGTTGCTCCTCTCAAACTGGTGTTTACCGGTTATGTGGTGGCTGCCAGCTCTGTGGACCCCCTGGAAACCCTTTATGGAGTCCTGGGGGTCCCCGACCCCAGTTTGGAACCTCCTGTTCAATGCAATTCTATGTAAACCTGAAGTGGCATGATGCTACACTGATTATTTGGGCCAGCGTTGGAATTGGCACCACGTTTGCATCAGTGCATGTGTGTGACCGACCCCATTCAGAGAAATGATCTATCGCTAGGACCTGGGATGGACGCTCGGTCTGGGAAATCTAAATGTTTTGGATATTCTGCGCTGCTCATCTGGTGGTGGAGCAGCCTTACGGAGGTATCTTCTGTTTGGTCAATGTCCCTTTAATTGTTCCACTTTTTTCAATTGCCCAATAACATTGTCGCACCTCATGCAACAAAATATCACAAATCACTGTATTGAGGTGAGGATGGTGATGTGTTGAGTAAGCTGGGTCTACGAGGACTGTGCTTACTGCAGTAGTGAGACAGACAGGCTTCCAACACTTGAAGAAATGCAACTCGATTTTATTGAACTCTTAACTATTACTCATACTTTAACTGTGGGTTGACACTATGCTGACTTGACTGAAGACCTGAGGCTAACCTGACCAGACTATCTTACTACCACATGGTGTGTGTTCTTGTTGTTGCTCATGGGCTCTGACTGTCTCAGAGGCTGGATCCCAAGAGAGCGGGAAAACTAGTGCCCTCTGGCTTTATAGTGGTTGTGTCCTGTCTGGTGATTGGCTGCTGTGTTCTGTGTGTTCATTGGTCATCCTGTGTGTCAATCACTGCCTGTCTGTGCACCATCATATACTTGTGTATATATTATGAAAGATGGTACTTACTGAACAGAAAGTGAAACATCACGAAATTGTGTCATTTATGAGGGCATTGTATTTTGGCCAGCTCACTATTTGGGCAGCTCACAATGAAACCAGGGCCAGAATTTTACAAATGATGGAGTTTCCCATCCTCCCACTCAGAATCGTCAGGGAACATACCCCCACTGATGCCGGCTGCCTCACAGCCATTCAACACTGTAAAGAGCCGTAACTGGACTTCCTCTTCTCACTCACGAGGAAATCCTGCCTCATGGAGCGTTGCCCAATCTGAATGGTGAATAGCTTTGCATCGTGCCACCAGGAGTTGTGGCCACTTCTGGGACTACAAGCACTCTCAAGCAGTCTCAGTTCCAGAGCCCACATGACCAGGTAGTTGACGGGTCTTGCGGGGCACTGGAAGGGTTGGTCTGGGAAGGTGTTGGGAAGAGGAGGTGGATGTCCTGAGGACAAGACCAGATGGGACAGGAGCACCCAGGAAGGTGGGAGGACAGGCCTTGGCGGATGTCCCCGATCTGGAAGGGATGGAGGTTCCTGCCTCTTACCCACCTGAGGCCTGGACAAGTGATGTGCTCCTGCTGACCGGTAAAATGCAAAGGATTGGGAAGCGGCCTTTAAGTGGCCAATGACTGGGTCTCAATTGTTGTGAGGGCAGACAGGCCACCCTGGGCCTTGTCTGCACCTATAAATTTGAGCAGGTCCGCAGCGGGCAGGGTAGGCAGCTCGAAGGCCAGCTGAGGAATTTTAAGCACCCCCCCTCCCCCACTCCTCTTGCAAATCCACCAAAGGGATACTGTTAAATTGAACCCAGGTGTTGGCACAGAGCAGCTGTGACATGTTTCAGTATTGTCCCCCTGAGTTCCAACAGCATTCTGGCTGGACAGGTTACGGAGAGGCTAATGTTTTTGCTCGTCGCTGTGATTCATAGCATCTGAAAGGGGTAAATGCGATTAAATAAGATGACAAATGATGGAGTTGATGGAGTGGCATAATTTGCTTTATTTTCAGCCACAGCAGACTGGACGTAACCAATGCAGCATACTGCTTGCTAGTGTTGCTCAGGGCTGCCATAAGCATTTTTAAAATTGTAAGCTTCACAAATACAATCATTGTCACTGCTCCAGAGGGAGAATAGGGCCTAAAGGGTGAACCCTTTTAAATTGTACTGGTTGGGGGTTATAAGGTGGAGGGGTTCTTCCTGCTGCTGAATGTGAATTCATCTGTGCCTGTTCAGGATGGGCCATAAGGCTGCTGAGCTCCAAAATGGCATCAAATCAGTGCCACAATGTGGTAGTCACAACTGTTGTATATATATCGCATATGAGGTGTATTATGGTAAGGTTCCTGTACTACAGGTACGGGGGTAGATCCCTGCCTGCTGGCTCCGCCTAGTAGGCGGAGTATAAATGTGTGGGCTCTCCGAGCTGCGGCCATTTCAGCAGCAGCTGCGGGAGACTACACATCTCTGCGGAAATAAAGCCTCGATTAAACTCAACTCTCGTCTCGTCGTAATGGATAGTGCATCACACATGCCAACTGAATTTATGATCACTACCTACACTGCATGCTTTCAAATGAGAGTCACTGCACGCAGACAAACGCCTTCACCGAAATGACACGAGTCCCAACAGAAATGTGCAACCATGTTGCAGATGCCATTTTGGATCCAAAATGCCACTCGTAGTTTCAAAATAGGTCTTTTCCCTGGCTTAAAGCAGGACAGCCCTTTAAAAAAGCTGCCTCAGTCATACATCAGTGTAGTAAGTGCAATAATTGGTGACCACCAGTAAGCTAACTAAGAACAAACTATATACAGAGCACTATAATCAGTGTCTTCATTCTCAGCACTAGGATCACAACTTGTTGCTAAAGCCCGCGGTCTGCACTGAGATCCCTGTGCTCGTTCCCCATTGGCCAACCGAGTAACATGACTCTTCCAATACGTGCCCCCTTAATGGAGCTAGTTACTACATCCCTCTCAACTTAAATCCCTTATTATACAGTATATTGATCATTTATACAACTTTCAACATATTAACAATAATGAACAATTTTTAATAAAGTTCATCAGAAACTCAGTCTGTTAGGGAGCTTCTTCTTTCATTAGGACTGATGGTTGAGGCTCCACTCCGAAGGTGGCTTCAGTTGGACCTGCTTCACTGGGACTCTCCCGACTCCGCAAATGATCTATGTGTTTCTTCAAAAACTTGTCCTGCACTTTCTCTTCATAGGACAGTTGCTCCATCATGGCCATCACAACTCCCAGGATCCAACTTTGTCCACTTCCAAAATTCTTTACAGAAACTGGATCGTCCATCTAAAATGCTCTATCCACATTTTCCGAAACATGGTTCCTTTTCCAGCAAATGTACCTTGTCTCAATTCTCCCCACCAAATATGGAATTACCAGGCTCAACCTGGTTCTCAAGCAGTGACCCATCAGCAGCTCAGCTGGAGCTATGCCAGTAGGCAGCACGGTGGCATAGTGGTTAGCACTGCTGCCTCACAGCGCGAGGCTCACAGGTTTGATTCCGACTGCCTGTGGAGTTTGCACATTCGCCTCGTGCCTGCGTATCTTTCCTCCAAGTGCTCTGGTTTCCTCCCAGTGTCCAAAGATGTGCAGGTTAGGTGAATTGCCCATGCTAAATTGCCACTTATTGTCCAAAGGTCAGTTGGGATTATGAGATAAGGTGCTCTTTCGGAGGGTCGGTGCAGGCCCGATGGGCCGAATGGCTTCCTTCTCTTCTGTCGGGATTGTTGTGTTATGTACTCTGGGATAACACAGGCTGCAACTGGATGCAGCTTTAACCAAAATATACTCCAGACCTTGAAGTTAGTTCAATCTGATTTATTGAACCAGTAGCACAGTTAGCACAGTTCTCTATGAGTTCGACTCTCTGCTAACCTAAGTGTGGTTACTCTGTCTGACTGAACCAGACTAGCTCTTAGCTATGTGCTGGAAGTTTGATACTGAAAATACACCCTGACTCACTCTGTAGATGTTCATCAGTGAAAAGAGGTGGAGTATGAGCGCCTCGTGCCTTTTATAGTGAGATACCACCCCTGAGTGTCCTGCCTGCTCATTGATCATGTCCTGTTCTCTGTGTTGACTAGCTGCCTGTCTGTGCCTGTCTGTATGTCATTATCTGCATGTCTGCATATCATGACATCTCCCCTTTTTTATGTATGTTGTGTTGGCATATGAGAACGTACTTACATGTGGTGGCATATATTAACATATTTACAAGTGGTGGCATATGTGAACATATTTACATGTGAAGACAGCTGTCTAATGTGAGAAACCAGAACATAGCAAACAAAACAAATGCTCATAATTCTTGTCTCTGGGGCTTGTGTCTGATCCTTGTCGACCGCCGGAGAGGTGGTGGTGGGGACGACGGCGCCTTGACAGGTGGGATGGAAGTCTGACTGGTGACCATATAGTTCGCGGCAAAACAACGGATGGAAACGGAGAAGAAAGGGGTTGCGGGCAGGTAACTTTGCGCAGTGCCCGTCTGTTTCGTCACAAAACAGAACCATCAGCCATACATACAACATACAAGCGGGGCGCATCCTGTCGAACAACGACAGCTGGAGCAGACAAGCTACCATCCAGTATCTTGATCCTGACAGTGTCTGCCGGGGATAACATGGGCAAATTGGTGGCATGAGCACCATAGTCCTGCTTTTGCTGGTTTTCAGCTGCTGCACCTTTTGCAGCACCGGGAGAGGTGATCCAGGTTGGACAAGTGTAAGGCTGGAAGTGTCGTCCACAGGTCCCTGTTCATCAGGAGTTGAGCAGGCGATATGCCAGTGGACAGTGGGCTCGCCCTGTATGCAAGCAGCACGGGGTAGATGTCAGAAGCAGGATCCGCGGCCTTGCAGATGAGCTGTTTCACAATGATGCCCACACAGTAGGCAGAGTCCAGGCAGTCTCTCTCTGGATCTGTTGTGCTGCCAGGATCAGAATCCTGTAATCGTTGTTGCACACTCTGAACACGCCGTCGTCGGAATTGGGAGCGCTGGCCCCTAACTAGTGATGCAGACCTACGCAAGGCTGCATACTGTCCAGGCTTCCCGCAGTTTAAACATCGCCTGCCTCTTGCAGGGCAGTGTTTCTTTAAGTGGGCAATGCCGCAGTTTGATCATGTCATGACGTCGGCGTCCTGTCGCTATGCGCGTTGTCGCACATGCATAGTGCGGGTGTTGGCCGCTTCGTTATCCCGTTCGCATCACGCATGCGTGGGGCCCCGGGAAAGCGTGCAAAATGGGCGCTTTCATCAATGCTGAGGCGTTACATCCGGGGGATGGCCTGCACACTCTCTGCCTTGTGGGAGGCAAGTTTCTCATTTTCAGCCAATTTGTACTCGGCATAGCGATTTTTGGCATGCTCATGCACTGTAATTGTTTCAATCACGACTGGCAGGGTCGCTTGATTTTCAGTAGCTGCTCTCTCAGAGGATCAGCGTGAACTCCAAAAACGATTTGGTCTCTGATCATGGAGTCAGCAATATCACCAAAGTTGCAGGACAGCGCTAGCAGGCGGAGGTTAGTTAAGAAGGAGTTCAAAGATTCATCTTTAACTCATAGACGCTGTTTGAATATGTAGCGCTCGAAGATTTCATTGGTGTCCACTTCACAGTGACTGTCAAACTTGTCCAGGATGGTCTGAAACTTTGTCTTGTCCTGGCGTTCGGTGATGTGAAAAGAGTTGAAGAGTTCGATGGCTCGACCACCCGCTGTTAAGAGAAGCGCGATCTTCCTTGCATCAGATGCACCCGCGAGGTCTGAAGCTTCGATGTACAGCAGCAACCTTTGCTTGAATGTCCGCCAGTTAGCACTGAGATTGACCGAGGTCCTGAGCTGATGAGGAGCCTGAATCGTCTCCATGGTGCCGGGATACATACGCTGGTCGTCACGGAACAGACTGAGGTAAACCACCTAGATTAAGCAGTCTCCTGGTAGCATGTTGTGTTCTGTACTCTGGACACAGGCTATAACTGGATGCAGCTTTAACCAAAAGATACTCCAGACCTTGAAGTTAGTTCAATTTGATTTATTGAACCAGTAGCACAGTTAGCACAGTTCTCTATGAGTTCAACTCTCTGCTAACCTAATTGTGGTTACTCTGTCTGACTGAACCAGACTAGCTCTTAACTATGTGCCGAAGGTGTGATACTGTATTTCGTACTCTCCTGCTCATCTTGCTATAATAATTCAATCTAACTAACCAGTCTGCTCTAATCCATGCGGTGGGTGTGATGCGCTTATCTGCCCCTGTCTCTCTGAGTGTTGCCTGTGGAAAAAAGCAGGAGCTTGTGTGCCCTGCCCTTTTATATGGGTGGCCCCCTTGTGGTAGTGTCACCTCTGGATGTGTCTTGACTGCCCATGGTGGTGTCCTATCTTACTGATCTACTGGTTGAATGTCTGTGTGTCATGATATCTCTGGTCCTCCCTCTAGTGTTTATTTAGTTCTAGTGTATCTACATTAATCCCTTGTGTATTTACAGAAATGCATATTGCCACATCCCCCCTTTTTTCATGTTACATATTTTCTGTACAGTGTGAAAGAAAATTTAACAAAATAGGTAGATAAGTGATGACATGTACAAATCATGATGACAGTGATGATTGCATAATACCAAATAAGATGTATGAGTCCAAAGTTCATGAATTACTATGGTCGAGTGGCTTTCTTGTTTTGTTGGTGAAGTGGTGATGGTGATGGTGGCACATCCTTGTGAACACCGTCAGTGTCCCCGTGCTTAAGGAATCAAGAAGTGGTCAAATCACTTAGTTGTCTGAGTTGGACTCTTTTTTTTCTATGCTTGTGGTAGCGATGCAGTATGTGATCTGTGTTGCGATATTGATGCCATATGTCAGCTGCCTTGAAGGCTGGTCTGCTTGTTTGTAGTGGAGCAAACTCATCTGCCTTGAAAGCTGGTTTGCTTGTTTGTAGTGGAGCACACTTGAATCAGTGATATTTGCTGTCATGCCATGGTATGGCTGTACTCTTGCCAGTGTTAGGAGCTGTGCTGTTAGATTGTCCTGCATTCTCAGAGTTGTACCATGTCGTACCAGTCGTTGTTCCAGTGTTGTTGTTTTTGTCATGCTTAGTGCTGACTTTGGTGTCTTTGGTACGCTTCTTGTTGCTGTGTTTGTTGTTGGTTTTGTAGGTTTTGTAGTTGTGTTTGTTGCGCTCAATGACCACACCGAGTGGAGAATTCGAATCCTTCACAAAGTTACTTGTGTCAGTGTCCTTTGTGGCATCTGTGGAGGCTTGTATCGCTCGCTCTGTGAAGTCTGGCATCGTTCCCTGTGTGGAGTCATGCAGTGGTCTCGCTGTGGAGTCTTTCATCACTTTCTGTGTGGAGACATGCAGTTGTCTCGCTGTGGAGTCTGTCATCACTTTCTGTGCGGAGTGGGGGACTCTTTGTGGTGTGTGGAGCACTGTTCATGGTGTATGGACCACTGGTGTGGCATCAGGCCGCTCTCTCTGGGCTTGGACCTCTCTCTGTCTCTTGGCATCAGGCCGCTCTCTATGGGCTTGTACCTCTCTCTGTCACTTGGCGTCAGGCTGCTCCCTGTGGGCTTGTACTTCTCTCTGTCTCTTGGAGTCAGGCTGCAGCAGATGTACTTCTGGGTTAGGATGTCGTCTGTGCTGGGCTGAGGATCCTCAAATTCAAAGAACTGGTCCATGTCTGTGCCGGATTCTTCACTGTACAACACATCTCATTGTGGTTCGGATTTGGTACTGAGATCACAACGTCCAATGATGAAATCATCTTCCGAGTCGTCGTCTTCAAGGACCATATCATCACTTTTTGTGTCGAAGCTGTCATTGTGCTTGTGATGTCCAAAGAAGAAATCAACGTCTGATTGTAGTCTTCAAGGACCAAATCATCTCTTTGGGCGGTGCTAACTGCTTGTTCAGGGTTCTGCGGAGGTTACTTGCGGCGGCTGGTCAAAGTTCAGGCATTGTGCTGTTGTTCCAGGTGAAAGAATTGTGTTTTCTGGTTTTAAATATTTTTTTACTGTTTTGGGACATTTCACCTTTCAGTGGGCATGGTCCAGGGCCTCTGATGTCATGACGCTGGTGCCATAGAGCGTAGGGATGGATCGCGCATGCGCAGATCGCATTTCCTGTACTTTGCACTTGTTTTGCAACTGCACATGCACGGTTTCTCGCGCATGCGCAAACACTGTATTGCCGGTATGCTTCTTTAGCACAACTGCGCATGTGCGGCTACTTTCTCAAGATGGCTGCCAATCAAAACTGCCGTTTTTTGCATTTGCAGGCCTACCTTCACCTCGTGGTGAGTATTGGTGCTTCTTTTACCGTTTTCTCTTTTGGGTTCCTCGCAGTATGTTTGCAACTTTTCCAGGACTGTCTGGAAGTATCTCTTGTCTTGGCCTTTGGAGTACTTGAAGGTTTTGAAGATTTCTGTTGCACTTGCACCCCCAATTGTGAGCAGAAGCTTTATTTTCTCTGCATCCGCCATGCCATCTAGGTCGGACGCTACCAGGTAGATCTCAAATCTCTGCCTGAATGCACGCCAGTTGGCATTGAGATTGCTATGGCACCTGAGCCGCTCAGGAACCGGAATCTCGAACACCTTGCCTGGGTGCTGTTGCTGGTAGTCACGGATCTGTTGAGTTGAACTATGTAAATTTACCAGGCACCCCTGGAACCATGTTGTGTTATGCTTCTTCATGTAGCATAAGCTGCTTCCTTGATGTATACTCTGACAAAGGAAGGTTCAGATATGCAGATAGGTTTAACACTTTATTGAACAGTTAACAATTCTCCTACTTGAGTTCATCTCTCCTGCTCATCTTGCTATAATAACTTAATCTAACTAACCAGTCTGCTCTCATCCATGTGGTGGGTGTGATGCTCTGATCTGCCCCTGTCTCTCTGAGTGTTGCCTGTGGAAAAGAACAAGAGCATGTGTGCCCAGTCCTTTTATATGGGTAGCCCCCTTGTGGCAGTGTCACCTCTGGGTGTGTCTTGACTGCCTATTGGCCATGTGCTATCTTACTGACCTATTGGTTGAATGTCTGTGTGTCATGATGTCTCTGGTGCTCCCTCTAGTGTTTATTTAGTTCTAGTGTACCCACATTAACCCTTGTGTATTTAAAATGATGCATATCACCACAGGAACCATGCTACCTTGGTTGCTAGTGTCAGACGTTATTGCTTCTTCAGACCAGCCTTGAACGTCTAACCCATTTGATGAAGGATAATATGGTGCAGTCCGAGTATGCTTTATTCCATTAAATGTCATGAAATTCTGGAATTCTGCACTTGTGAACGCCGATCCATTGTCAAAGGCAAGTACTTCTGTTACACAATGTGTGGCAAAACATTGGTGCAGTTTCTCAACTGTAGTGTAAGAATTTGTGAAATTCATTTGAATTTTTCCATCAGCAAAAGGAACATTCTGCCTATGAACGAGCCAACATAATACACGTGAACTCTCACCCTTGGTCAACCCGGCCATTCCCGGGGTGCAAGGAGCTGCAGCTGATAATTTCCTTCAAAGCTTTCTCATTCTGCTATCTATGCAGCATCATACATTTAACCTTCAATAACAATGTGTCTCTATTAGTCCAAAGCTTAATCTGCTGTTCTGTCAGAGTTAAAGAGTCCAGAAATTTTAAGGACATTACAATCTCATTCTGTTCTCGCGGGGTGGTGTGTTTTCTGGTTACGGAAGGTGAGTTAATGCTTCTGCATTAGCTACGTGAGCCCCTGGCTGATATTCAAAGGTACATTCGTAGGCCATTAAGAACAGTGCCCAATGCTGTACCTTTGATTATTTTCTCTGCTGATACTGGGCCATCCCTGCCTGTTTTTTCATTTGTACCTCAAATGTCCTTTCCTTTCATTCACAAAACACTCTGCTTCTCTAAATCTGTACGTTTCTGGGGAGTGAATTTCCACGCAATGATAGCACTCTGTATTATTTCCAGGCTGTTGTATAATTTCTACTATATTTTGTGGCTCTTCTGGCTTCTATGTTATTCTCTCGACTTAAACCAACCCCTTCATTCCTGGTGTCACTGCTGCTTGCAACGTCCCGCCCTAACTGATGGACCTCGTTGCTCTTTGTACTCTTGCTGCCCTTCTTTGTTCTCACTATCACTGACATCATTTCCAGCTCCTTTTTAAAAGTTAACTTGATTCAGCTCACAATTTTCTCTGTGCAGTTGCATTATTTACACCACCTGCTAAGCGGTCCCTTAACATGTTATTCAACACTGCCCCAAAATCATAAATCTGCATGATTTGTCTTAGTCTTACTACAAAGGCTGCAATGGCCTCCCCTGGACTTCTCCCTATGGAGTTAAATTTGCACCAAAGTAATATTACCGAGAGCTTAGGATGGTAATGCCACTTTGCTTGCTCAACAAGCTCTGCAAATGTCTTCACGCAGGGAGCATCCGGGGGAATTAAACTTCAGATCAATTATATGCCTGCGTCCCACGTGTAGTCAGCGATGTAACCTTCTTCTTATCCTCCACCTCTATTTCAATAGCTCAGAATAAATATTCCAAATGTTCCACATACTTCTGTCTTCTGTCACAGCTTTAAAACCTTCTGATATTCCAAAGAGAGGCATGACTACTTTTTTGCTCTTTTGCAGGCTAGACTCAATTCAACTTGCTCTGCGACTCTTCCAACCAAATTTTCCTTCAATATTCTTTCTTTGTTGAAATCTGAGTTGCTATTTTTTTTCCTCATCACAATAAGTGCAATAATTGGTGACCACCAGTTTGCTAACTACCAACGGCAAGTTTATTATAAATTAAAACTCTCCACAGAGCACTATAATTGATGTCATCATTATCAGCTCTAGGATCACAACTGGCTGTGAAAGACCACGGGCGCGATTCTCCGCAAATGCGGAGAGTCGTGAAGGCTGCCGTGAAACCGGGCGTGTTTCCCGGCAGCCTCCGCGCCCCCTCCCGGGACCCAATTCTCCCCCCTGGTCGGGGCTAGCAGCGGGGTCCCGTGAACCTCGGCATCGCAGGCTTAGCGAAATTCGCTAAGCCTGCGCGCCAAAGTTAACGGCGGCTGACGCGCGCTATGGCGTCAGCCGCGCATGCGCGGATTGGACGGCTCCAACTCGCGCATGCGCGGATGACGTCATCACGCATATGCGTGAAACCCGCGCATGCGCGGGCCGGTATGCCCCTCAGCCGCCCTGCGGACTGATCCAGCGTGGTGGAGGAACAAAGAGTGCGCGGGGTTCGGACCCGCTGCCCGCGATCGGTGGGCACTGATCGCGGGCCCATGGCACCCTTGGCACGGCCATGGTGCGGCCGTGCCAATCGGTGCCATGGTTACCCAGAACGGCACTTTGCGGCCGTTTTCACGAACGGTGAGAGGAGGTGTGTTGCCGTTCGTGAAAACGGCCGTAAAGGCCTGGGAAATCGGCCCATCGGCTAGGGGAGAATCGCTGCTCGCCGTAAAAAACGGCGAGCAGCGATTCGTGTCGTGGGGCGGGCGTGGGGGGGGGGGGGAGAATAGCGGGAGGTCGGGAAAAATGTCGGGAAGGCCCTCCCGCTATTCTCCGACCCGTCGTGGGGGGCGGAGAATCGCGCTCCACATTTCGAGATCCCTGCAGTCATTCCTTATTGGTCAATCGGGTCACATGGCCATTCTGAGGCACTGCCCCTTAAAGGGACTAGCTACTGCTGTCAGCCAGTGTTATTTGTACACACACCCAGAGGAAACCACACCAGAAATGATTTAAATTGGGCTGATGTTGGGAAATGTATAATTGTCAGACAGATGGACTTCACATTCAATCATACTTATGTTAGCATTGCCACAAAAAAGAAAATATATTTTTTCAGAAATTTAGAGCACCCAATTATTTTTTTTTTCATTTAAGGGGCAAATTTGGGTGGCCAATCCACTTGACCTATGCATCCTTGGGTTGTGGGAATGAAACCCACGCAGACATGGGGAGAATGTGCAAACTGCACACAGACAGTGACCTGGGGCCGTGATTGACCCCGGGCCCTCAACGCAGTAGGCAGCAGTGCTAACCACTGTGCCATGGCACCGTTCCCAAAAAATGAAAATCAAAGTCATATTCCATCTTCCACAAATAATTTAACTAACATGCATTTTCCTTACATTTCAAACCATGAACCTTTGTTATTATCATTGTGATACTCTTTTATTTTTAAAACGGCCTCTTGGTATTTTAAGTTGAAATAATTTTCTCCGTGATGTAAAATTAAATAACTAACAATTCTCTGCAAGCAAGGAATTCTATCTACAGTTGAAATTCAAAGGCAATGATACTATGTAATTAATGCAGTTTTAGTTTTACAGTTTTTTCTTATATAATCTAAAAGAACATTTCTGAAAATAGTAATTTCCAATTCAAAGATTTCTTCTTTTGGAACAGTTGCTGGTTATTGAGAAGAATAAAAAGACAATGAGCAGGATTTCCCTTCCACTGCACAAAGGACCATCCCAATCTTTTGAGAACCGAATTTACTGGTTCAGAGCCTGTCTCGCCAGCGTGATGTCATGGGACTTGTCTCTATTGTTTTTTACTTAAGCGTCAAAAAATATGGAGGCAAAAGCCGGCAGTGTTGCCGATGGGCTACACTCCATTTTTCCCGCCCGTGTTAACAGTTAGTCAAAAAATCATGAAGTTCCTCCCTAAGTGTGGGAGTGGGTGTGAAAAAGTTAGGGTTAGGATTAGGGTTAACACTTGCTGAATGCGACTGGTTTTCCTGCTCCCCACCTCCTCATTAATATACATGCTCGGGAAACCCGTTGGATTGTGGCTGCATGGCCTCGCATTCACCCGCCCTGCTGTGACCTCACTGCTTTCTCACCCTCAGTGCTATATTTGAACAGGTGCTGTGCTCAGCTTTCTTGCAGTCCAGGATTGCTTTGCTGAAGACAAGGCCCCAGAAGCCAAGAAGACAGCAGCTACCAAATTCAGTGACACTTTCCTTGAACTCTGTGAAGATTGCCACAATATCCTGTGCCCCAGCTCTGGCTGTAGGAGATCCACCAAACTGACTCTCGCTTGGGAGGTAGCGGCAGTGGTGGTCAACGTGAAAACTGCCCATAAGGGATCAGCCCCCACTGCAGAACAAATGATGAATAATCTTATCTATGCCAGCAGGGTAAGTCAGCCATCTCATCACTCTCAACTCACACACTCACAAGACCGCCACTCATTCACAGGGATCTCACTCAGTTTAAGGGAAATCACCACTGACTCTCACACACACTCTCACCTCTCCACCCGGCCCCATCTTCTCTGAAGATCACATCCTCATCCTGTGTGAATGCCTTCACTGACCACTCACATATGCCAGGCATCCTACCATCTGGCCTGGTATGTCTCTTGCTCACACTCACTTCATTTGTCTTCACGCAGGACAACATCACGTGCAATATAAGGGAGAGGCCCCAGATTGGGGGTTGAGTGCCAGAATTCAAGGTCTTCAATCCCTTTGAACATTGTGCCATAGAGCCCACCAGAGAGGACAACGACAAGGCATGTGGTGACAATGAGGTTGGGGTCAAATAGCCATATGAGGATCCTGCACTGGTGTCTCCCTCAATCAACAATACTGTGCGTGAATTCTCATGTATTTTAGTTGGATTATTTGCATACATTATCTCCCCTTTCTTTCATAGGCACTTCTGCCAAGCAGCTGAGGCCCTTAGTCAGCCATGCCCTCAGCTCCAGATTGTGGAACCTCTAATGAAAAACCTGAGGACATCATCTCTGAAGGTCTGTCACAGCGTGCTCACACACCCCTCATCAGTGTGGAGATGCACACACCTCAGTGGGATCTAGTTTTGGAACAGGCTCAGGCTTACAATCTGGTAAACACAGCACAGAATCTGGTCTGCAGCAGGCGGAGGCTGGGACATCTGAGGTCATTGGCACTCAGAGGAATGCTGGAGGTCATGATTCTGCTACGTCTGAGTCAGATGAATAGCCTCTAGACTTATTCAACTTTGACCATGTGGGGGGACGGGGCGGGGGGTGGCTGGGGCTGGTTAGAGCACCTTGATTTCTCTCCAGTCACCCCTTCTTCAAAAAGCAGTCAGCCAAGGGCTGTCACACAACCATATGATGGAGGGCCAGCAGCTGAACATTCCGGGTCATCCACCTAGTTGACTCTGGGGCTCTCTGGATGATTCAGATCCCCTCTTCCTGTGGCCCTATCAGACCAGTTCCAAGGCAGAGTAGGGAGCATCTGCCTCACTGCAGGTCATCTAAAGAAGCCCAGGGCCCTTCAGCTATTGGATCTCCAGAGGACACCTACCCAGGCAACAGGGTGCAGCAGTCAGCAGGATGCCTCCACCTCCGCTGTGGATGTTGGGGAAGGACCAAGATGTAGCGATAGGGTGAGAAAAGCTACAAAGATTTAGTAGCAAAATGGTAGCTTGTGCATTTACAACATGTATATAATGTACACAAATCTAAATAGAACTGCACCATTTCACATCTCCTCTTGTGTAAGTCTCATTTTTATGATGAACTGCGTTCCTATCAATCAGGTGTGATACGATGATTCCTCCCCCCACTTATTGCACATGTCGCTATCGTGGGTCTCTCCTCTGTGCAGTGTGTTTCCATATTACCACAGTGTGTGGCCCTTTTCCTCGTCATTCTCCACACCAGTGACATCTCAAAATTAATGTTAAGTGTGCTTCTGTAACAAACTCGTTCACATGCTTGGCAGGGTCATGGCATGTTTATTTTTGGATGTGTAAGATTGAGGCAGAGAAGTTCTTCTATCCCATTTGCATTCTTGAAAGATGAAGGAGCAGTGTACCCGGAGAGATTTGATCATGCATCAAGAAGGGTCATATATTGCGCAACTCCCTGTGCTCTCTGCCTCTCGGCTGATTTTTCATACTATCAAACCATATTCTGAGATCTTGTGTTGGTTTATCAATAAGTTGGAGCACCTTATCCTTCTGCTCAAACCTTGAGCGTCCCTCACAATGCAGTTGTGTCTTGTGGGGGACAAGGCTTTTGTCACAAACTAAGGAAGCAGCGCTGTGCATCCTCTCACTTGAACACTTGCCAAGGTCATTGCTACGAATTCCAAATGATAATTTCTGGTGGACAATACAGCTTTAAAGCATGACCTGGAACTGCTTTAGACAAAGTGGAGGGAAGCATGGGATAGGAATGATATGTGCCCTTGAGGGCTTCTTCGTGTCTGAGCATCCTCGACTTCACAAGGGGCAGATCTAGCCATGAAGAGTGCAATGTCTGTGTTAAACAGGAGGCATTTTGATTTCTGGAAGATAAGTATTTGATGTCATCATGCTCAGGTGGTCCACATCCACATGAAGGTGAGGACAAATGCAGCCCAGGATTGCCAGAGGATACAGCAGGACATAGATAGGTTGGAGACTTGCGGGAGAGAAATTGGCAAATGGAGTTTAATCTGGATGAATGAGGTAATGCATTTTGGTAGGTCTAACATAGAGAGGACATATACAGTAAATGGCAAAACTCTTAGTTATATAGAAAGATATGGGTGCACAGGTCCACAGATCTTTGAAAGTGGCAACACAAGTAGACAAGGTGGTCAAAAAAGCATATGGAATGCTTACCTTCATTGGACGGGGCATTGAGTATTTGATTTTGGAGACGGTGCAGAAGAGGTTTGCCAGATGTTGCCTGGTCTGGAGATGTTAGCTGTGTGAAGAGGCTGAATAGACTGTGTTCATTAGAACACCGGAGGTTACGGAGTGACCTGATAGAGGTCTGCAAGATTACGAGAGGCATGGATAGAGTAGATGGGCAGGCACTCTTTCCCAGGGTAGAGGGGTCAGTCACTAGGGTATATAGGTTTCAGGTCCTCTGCACACAGTTTAGAAGAGATGTGTGAAGCAGGTTTTATACACAGAGGGTGGTCAGTGCCTGGAACGCACTGCCAGGGGTAGTTGTGGCAGCACATACATTAACGACGTTCAAAATGCATCTCAACAAATGCATGGAAAGGATGGGTATAGAGGGAAACGGCACCAGTGCTGAGGGTTTTGACCAAGGGTGGCATCATGGTATAGGCTTGTAGGGCCAAAGGGCCTGTTCCTGTGCTGCTGTTCTTTGTTCTTTGATCCTTAACTGAGAGTGCCAGATGTCAGTGTGGCGTGGAAGAATGCATCACGGGTGACTGTGTCATCTCTAATTGGATTCGCAGCACCAACTCATGGCATGGTTATGCAGTTCAATTGCATACACTCCTGGTCATCAGTTAATTATAAGTGGAGGGTCCGGGCTCTGGGCTGGCGACTCCCTCAGGTACGGCAGCGAGTTTTCTGGCTGATCTGTGGTTTCCTAACTCTGCAATTGCGCCGGCCGCAAGCACTGCATCGCCTTAGATCGTTCTCCATAGATTCTGGGGAAACATACTGCCTGGCTGTAGCAGCCCTTGACCAACGGGCCTCGTCCCAGTGGTGCTCGGGCTAGGGCAGGGCCCCAGAGGTCTCAATCCTATGGAGAGCTGTGCAACAGAATGTGGGTGTCCTGTGCTGATTACCTCCATTCCATCCTCAACGCCAATTTAGTCATCACAGAGGAATCCAGAAAGGAGAGTTAAAACAAATACTTATTACCATAGTAATGTATATACATGCAACAAACCCAGTCCCAGCGAGGACTATCCTGCAGCTCAACTCCTACCTGGGTTGGCATTTAATATCCTGAGTTAATTATCCCGCTAATGGGTCTCTGACCCTCATCGGGGGAGCTCGTACTCTACAGCTTTCAGGGAGAGATTAATTGGGTTGTTGCCATGGGCCTCGTGGGGTTTATAACAGAGGGGATTCTAATCCTACAATAGCCTCAAATCTTTCTGGTCACTGTTATTTCTTGAAACAAAGTGCATGAGAGATCTAATGTAAATGCATTAATCAATGAGTATCAGGGGCCAGAATTTTCCCGGTCGTTCCTGCCGATGGGATCCGCCGCTCCCGCGATGACAAACTACGGGAAACCCCGTTGACAGTGGGAAGACCAGACGATCCTGGTGCTGGTCAATGGGGGAGCCACATCCGCTGCTGTGGAACACACCACGGGGGCACGGAAAATTATGGCCAGACTTTTCAAAACCACTAAACCTGTGTGAAATGGATGAATTAACTTTAATTCATATGAGTCGGATTCTAAGTATTTTGAAGAAAATTACCAGAAATGTAAAGGGATTCTGGCAAAACAAGAAAAAGTGGTTTCTACGAAAATGGAAAAAAATGTTTCTTTTGAAGAATAAATTAGTCCAATATTAAAAGAAATCTAACAGCCCAACAACACCGCTATTTAAATTTGGGATGATTTTTATGCAAAGTACAGCATAATCTAGCAAGTTAATTATTGGAAACTAATATGTCATCTAAACTAAAGAACAGACAAGCAAAATGTTTGATTTCTGTTATGAGAACATTTTATTGGACTGTAAAGTTTCTCCAGGGCTCATGAATGAGATAAGGTGGTATGAGGGTATGATTAATGGTAGAAGATAGAAACAGGAAAAACACAACACCAAATTGGCACTGGAATAACTATATTGGGGGTAATTCAATGGGCTATTTCTAGTGAAAGGGAAGTATAGATGGAAACTAGTAAATTAATAGCTTTCTCTTTCTAATGTTTGTGTCTTTATCTATTTTAAAAGAACTGAATTTGATTCACGGCCCACCATGTGAGGCATCGGGGACCATACATGGAGAGATAAACAAAGGCATTGGGCAGGATTGCCTGCGCCCCTCCCCCCCCCATCCCCTGGGGATGTCTCGTGGTAGCGGAGGCAGCCTGCTGTTCGCCAGCAGCGGGATCATCCGATTCCACCGCTATCAATGTTGTATGCACCCCCCCCCCCCCCCCCCACTCAGAAATACCCGCGGTTCACCGCTGACGCTCCAGGAAGATCTGATGGCGGAAACGGCCGGATACTTTGACAAGATTACATCAGAGCCAAAAGTGTATGGCATGACATTTGAGACATTGCATACATGTGCATATGAGTTACTTGTGCAGGAACTAACAGACAGGAAATCAGTTCAAAATGGGCTGGTTCAGAGGTTGGGAAGTATTTGGAGAAATGCACTGCACACTGGGTCTCAGACATGTGCACTACTTGACAAACAGCATGGCATGAAATGGTTCATGTGGCCAGTAAAATGAGACAATAGGCACGATTCAACCACAGATCTGGTCATGCTGGGTAAATAGCGGGAAAGGCTAAAATCGAGATTCGTGCCAGCGCAAACCAGATTGCAATCCACCTGGCTCGCTCCCAATGGCGAGTTCCGGATCTCACCCCCAAACAGCGAGAATATCATTAACCTCCATTGCATTTATTTGAATCTCATTAGCAGGGTTGAAGTCGAATGCAGAAGTCTCCTGGGAATTACCCAACTCCCCAGCAGAAAGTCACATGGGCATTGTTTAGTACTACTTTTCAAAAATGTAAAGCTGGTGCAATGGCTGTTCAGGGGAAGTGAGAAGGTAAGATGGCCATTTCCATTATCCAGCAGGCAGCTCAAGGCACCAGGGGAGGACCCTAAGGGGGTTGGGCTTGGTGTGAGGGGGTGGCTGAAGTATTCCAGGTCCAGGGTCACCACTAGGCCAGGGAGGGGGGTGAAGGACTTTGCGACTGTGAGGCCTTCAACACGACTTTCAATATTGTTGACACCCAGAACAGGGGTAACCACAGGTGCAGCCTGCCTGCTGTTTCCTTCCTTTTCTGTAGCCGGAAGGAAGCACAATGTTTTCTAAGATACTTGGGTCCTAGAACATTGGACTCAGGGAGACGTATGGGTCTAGAAGGCAATCCGGTTTGAAACAAGAAGATGCTGCGAGACCTGGTGCGTGACTTTGATTGATTGATTTGATTGATTTGATTTATTGTCACATGTACCGAAGTACAGTGAAAAGTATTTTGCTGTGGCCGAGGGAACATACACGGTACGTACATAGTAGACAAAAGAATAATCAACAGAGAACATTGACAAATGGTACATCGACAAACAGTGATTGGTTACAGTGTGGAACAAGGGGCCAAACAATGCAAATACATGAGCAAGAGCAGCATAGGGCGTCATGAATAGTGTTCTTGCAGGGAACAGATCAGTCCAAGGGGAATCGTTGAGGAGTCTTGTAGCTGTGTGGAAGAAGCTGTTCCCATGCCTGGATGTGTGGATCTTCAGACTTCTGTACCTTCTTCCTGATGGAAGGGTCTGGAAGAAGGCAATGCCTGGTTGAGAGGGGGTCTCTGATATTGCTGTCTGCCTTCTTGAGGCAGCGGGAGGTGTAGACAGAATCAATGTGAGGGTGACAAGCTTGTGTGATGCATTGTGCTGAGTTCACCACACACTGCAGTTTCTTGCGATCTTGGACCGAGCAGTTGCCATACCAAGCTGTGATGCAGCCGGATAGAATGCTCTCTATCGCACATCTGTCGATGTTTCTGAGAGTCGATGCTGACATGCCAAATCTCTTAAGCTTCCGTAGGAAGTAGAGACATTTTTGGGCTTTCTTGACTGTTGCATCAACGTGAGTGGACCAGGACAGACTGTTGGTGATTGTGACCCCCAGGAACTTAAGGCTATCAACCATCTCCACTTTGGAGCCATTAATGCAGATGGGAGTGTGTGTCATGCTACGCTTCCTGAAGTTGATGATCAGTTCCTTGGTCTTTTCAACATTTAGAGAGAGGTTGTTTTCGGTACACCATGCAACCAAGTCATTTATCTCCCTCCTGGAGTCTGACTCGTCGTTGTTTGAGATATGGCCCACCACAGTTGTATCATCTGCAAACTTATAGATTGAGTTGGAGTTAAATCTTGCCACACAGTCATGTGTGTATAGGGAGTGCAGTAGAGGAAAGAGCACACATCCTTGCGGGGCCCCGGTGTTGAGGACTATTGTGGAGGAGGTGCTGTTGCCTATCCTGCCAGATTGCGGTCTGTTGCTGAGAAAGTCGAGGATCCAGCTGCACAGGGAGGAATCAAGGCCAAGATTGCGGAGTTTGGTTATTAGTCTTGTTGGGATAATTGTGTTGAAGGCGAGCTGTAGTCGATGAACAGCAGTTTTACATAGGTGTCCTTGTTGCCGAGGTGTTCGAGTGTTGATTGTAGAGCCAGGGAGATAGCATCTGCTGTGGACCGGTTGCGGTGATAGGCAAACTGCAGTGGTTTGAGAACATCTGGGAGGCTGGCAGTGATCCGTCTCATGACTAGCCGCTCAAAGCATTTCATGATAACCGACGTCAGGGCCACCGGTCGGTAGTCGTTGAGGCAGGCTACCTTTTTCTTCTTTGGTACTGGTATTATGGTGGGCTTCTTGAAGGAGGTGGAGACCTCAGAGTGGAGGAGTGAAGTGGTGAAGATATCTATGAATACACTCACCAGCTGGTCTGCGCTGGCTATCAGTTTTGCCCAGGGACTCCATCGTGGCCATCACTTTCCACGGATTTACTTTCAAGAAGGCAGCTCTTACCTCTGAGGCTGTAATAGTGGGTATGGGTGTGTCCAGGGCTGTTGGGGCGGGTGGCACTGATACATTGGCTGACTGCTCAAAGCAGACATAGAACCTGTTCAGATCATTGGGTAGGGATGCTCCAACCCCAGATATTCCGCCTGGCCTTGCTTTATAGCCTGTGATCTTATGTAGGCCCTGCCATAGTTGTCGTGGGTTAGTATTGTTGGCCTGGGACTCTAATTTGATGCGGTATTGTCTTTTTGCATCCCTGATGGCTTTCCATACGTCGTACCTGGATTTCTTATATAGGCCAAGGTCATCAGACTTGAACGCCTCCGTCCGGAACTTCAGCAGGGAGTGAACCCTTTGGTTGAGCCAGGGTTTCCGATTGGGGAATACCCGTATTGTCTTCTTCGGTACACACTTGCTGATGAAGTCATGACGGTGGTTGCGTACTCGTCCAGGTTAGCTGCCGGGCCTTGAATATGGACAAGTCCACAGTCTCCAAGCAGTTGTGGAGGATGTCTTCAGATCCCTCGGACCAGCACTGCACGGTTTTCTTGACTGGCTCAGCACGCTTGAGTTGCTGCTCGTAAGCCGGAAATAGGAATACCGACTTGTGGTCGGATTTGCCAAAGTGGGGTCGGGAAATGGAGTGGTAGGCTCCTTTGATTCTTGTGTAGCAGTGGTCCAGGGTGTTTGCACATCTGGTGGAGCAGGAGATATGTTGATGGAGTTTGGATAGGACCTTCCTGAGGTTGGCCTGGTTGAAGTCTCCAGCCACGATTGTCAGGACTTCGGGGTGATTTGTTTCTTGGTTGTTGATGGTGTAATATAGTTCATCAAGTGCTTTCCCCACTTCCGCCTGGGGTGGATGTAGACTGCTGTGATGAGTACAGAGGTGAATTCACGTTGGAGGTAGAAGGTAGAAGGGAGATAGAAGGGGCGACACTTCATGGTTAGGTATTCTAGGTCTTGGAAGCAATGGCACGCTAGGGACACCACATCCGAGCACCAGGAGGTGTTGATGAGGAGGCAAACACCCCGGCCCTTCGACTTGCCTGAGGCCTTAGTGCGGTTCCATTCGGTGGATTGAAAAACCTTCAGGTTGGATGGCGCAGTCTGGTGTGGCCGGAGTGAGCCATGTCTCGGTGAAGCAGAGCACACAGCAGTTTCTCACCTCTCTCTGGGAGGTAAGTGTAGTGTTGATGTCATCCAGCTTGTTCTCAATCGCTTGGACGTTCGCCAGGAGTACGCTGGGGAAAGGAGTCTTGAAGCCACGTAATTTAAGTTTCACCTTCAGGCCGGAGTGTTTTCCACTCTTCCTGGATCGGCAGCTTCTCTTGGATGGCAGGGCTGGCTATGTGTAAGGTAAGTGATTGCGTTCAGAGGAATCGTGGATGATGGTGGTGGTATCAGGGTCACTGGAGGGGGTTGTGTGTGGGCCGGTCTGGACTCATTGGGCGGTGAGGCTGGGTTCACCTGGTGGGGTTGGGCAGGTACCTGTCGCTTCGGGGTTGGCTCGGGCATTACTGCTTTGCTGGCGAGGCCCCGCACTCCCGCAGTCTAGTCACTCTGAGGACATTTATCCAAATGGGCCATCTGATGAAGAAATGCTTTCACAGATTGCTGATGCTTTTGTTGCTGGTGCGATGAGTGCTCCATGGCATGTCATCACAGATTAAATACACTGGAGGCCAAGAATGTTCAACTGCAACTTGAGCGCTGGTGGAATATGTGGATACGTGGATCTGGTTTCGGTGAGATTGAGCCATGTGGGAGGGCCTGCACAGCTATGGCTCCTGGATTGAGAATGGCAATGATATGTGGAACAAGTAACGCCTTGGGGGACAGGTCATTACTATGACAAAGTTCTGGACATGATAACACATTCTCAGTCTTTTATTTTAAATTTAGAGGCCGGGATTCTCCCTTCTGGGGACTAAGTCCCCACTCCGGCGGGAGAACTGGCAGCAAACAGTCCGGTGACAACAGTCCCCGAAAGTTCCAGGGTGGACGCCTGAGGGGTTGGCGCTGCTCCAACCGGCACCGAAGGGGCTGCGCGAGTTTGTGCATGCGCCAAAGGGCCTTCGTCATCTCGCGCATGACCTGCCGGCATGTTTCGGCGCATGCGCGCGGGGGGGGGTGTTCTTCTCTGCGCCGGCCATGGCGGTGCCCTATAGGGGCTGGCGCAGAAGGAAGGAGTCCCCCCACGGCACAGGCCTGCCTGCAGATCGTTGGGCCCCGATCGCAGGCCAGGCCACCGTTCTCCCTCCCCCCACCCCCTGGGTCGGATCCTCCCCCCCTTCCCCTGAGGACCGCATGAGCCGACTTACTTGCCAGGTCCTGCCGGTACCCGGTACGTGAGTTGAGTGATTCACGTTGGCGGGACTGGCCAAAGACGGACAGCCGCTCGGCCCATCGGGGCCCGGTGAATTGCTGGGCGAGCCGTTGCCAATGGCCCCCGACCGGCGTGAACCCCACCCTCACCCGTAAAATGTGCCGGAGAATACGGCAGTCAACGTCGGGACGGTGGGGCGGGATTCGCGCCGCCCCCAGGGGCTTCTCCGACCCAGCAGGGGGTTGGAATGTACCCAATTCATTTTTTCCAATTAAGGGTTAATTTAGCGTGGCCAATCCACCTATCCTGGACATCTTTGGATTGTGGGGGCGAAACCCATGCAAACACAGGGTGAATGTGCAAACTCCACACGGACGTTGACCTAGAGCCGGGATCAAACCTGGGACCTGTGAGGCAGCAGTGCTATCCACTGCGCTACCGTGCTGCCCACACATTCTCAGTCTTATCCTCCATTTCTGTTGAAGAATCTGTCATGGATGATATCACATGTTTGTTTTCTTTTTGTGAAAATGAGCTGATGTAGCTTTGTTTCAATATCAGTTTGAAACGGTGATGTTTCATTGTTGTTTAATGGTGAGTGCGATATGTGGAGTGTTATTTTGTTGATTTTAACATCTTTGTTACTGTTGACCGTGAAGTAAACAAAATATTCTCAGCTCTCAAGTGCCTCCTCCAGTGTACATGTCTTAGAGGATGGTTATTGCATTGCAGTTCAAGGAAGAATTGAAGACTGAACAGTGTGCCTGAACTTGAGGATTGTCGGCACCGTAGAGGAAGCAGCCAACAATCAAACACTAAAGAGCTGGGCTTCAGTGCTGGGGATAGCCTGGAAACCAAAGGCAAAGTGTTTGGATCAGGGGAGGGCACCTGAGCACCATCTCCCTATCATTCCAGGCAGAGGTCTGGGGTCTTTGGCCTAGGGGCTCCCGATGCGCCCGGAGGTGAGTGTGCAGAGCAAGGTTTGCGAGCACAACTGACTGACTGGATGGCACTCTGAGAGAAGGCAGTAAAAGTGGTGGTGGTGGGGGCCTTGTGGGATTTGAGAGTTCCAGGATGGGAGCCCAACCTGATTGTTGGTCTATCTCCTTCTCTGATACCAAAATGGTTGTTGGTGTCGATCATGCAGCTCCCCCTTGTTAGCGGCGAGGGGCTGAGGCACGAGTCTGGCAAATCGGACGGCGAGGCAGCAAGTAATGGTGAAAAGCTCGTGGTGACTCAATGCTGGTACTAAGTGCTGTTGAATACAGACCACGATCAAGCCAACAGGGCCATCAAGGAAAACTCCTCCAAATGCACCAAAAATGATCCTGAGAAATGTTTCCGTTGAATCTCGACCAAAATCTTGAAATCATCAAAGCGCTGACACAAACTCCATAGAGGAACTGATTTATGATAATCAGGATTGAATTAAACACACTGATACACTGTTAAATCGAGCAAAATTAAAGTAAAAATGAGAATAAGTTGTATTGGCACAATTGAGTGTCTGGGAATAAGAATACTTAGTAATAAGTATCCAAAAGATGGGTACAGAAGAAGGGATAGCTGGAGAATCGCTTAAGTCCAGACATGATCTGTTATTTTAATAATACTGAGTGAACTGATGTACAGGTGGTGAACTGGGAGTGTCAAACCAAATTTCGGAGTATACATCTGGGTCGATAGTATTCAGGGATTAAATTCAGGTTACAATGGATATCAGATATAATAGAATTTAATACAAATTATAGATACAGGAAACCGAAATCTGAAAAGAAATTCACTCAAGGGTTGGAGAAAAGGAAAAAGTGATCGAGAACAATGATGAGAGAAAGGGTGAGGGAGTAAGATCTTGTCTTGTGGAAACTGGAGATTTCAAGCTGGAAATTACATTTAAGCCCCATAAGAATTGGTGAGTGACTTAATAACATAGAAAATGATCAAATTTCATATTTTAGGAATGATAGCATGGTTACTGAATGAGTTGACCTTTGATTCACAATTATCTCTCTACAGTACGAAAGTTACAAAGTGGGTGAAAATCAGTTGAGCTACTTCTATTTTCAGAGCGACAGTTACCAGTAAGTTATACGAGCCTGGTGAGGGAGGATGTCCCGTAAAGGAACAGAACCTGTATTTCAAACCAGCTGAGATCATGCAAACGGGAGGAAAACATAGGTAATTTAGGTATTCACCGCTGTGAAGTAGATGAAATGATTAATATGTGAGGAATCAAGTGCTCAGGCATTTTCAATCTCAAGCTGGGGACTGTAGGGAAGCCCAGATTTAACGTGCTAAAGAGTTTTGGTTTAGTTACATGCAATTGTCAAGAAATCAAAGTGCATTAATCGATTAACTCCATAAGTAAGGCATTAGTACCATGCTGTGTGAACCTTTGTCTTTAAGGGTGATCTACCTTCAATTCACAGTGAGGCAGAGAGAGCAAGTGATCAGTAGGCTTTATTAGTCATGAACTTGCCTAGCCAGGGGGCTGTTTAGCACAACGCTAAATTGCTGGCTTTGAAAGCAGACCAAGCAGGCCAGCAAGACGGTTCAATTCCCGTAACAGCCTCCCCGAACAGGCGCCAGAATGTGGCGACTAGGGGCTTTTCACAGTAACTTCATTTGAAGCCTACTCGTGACAATAAGCGATTTTCATTTCATTAGTACAGATGAATGCCGCCTACAGGAGGCCAGCCTATATATGGCCCCGGTGTGGGCGGAGCCAGAGGCAGAGCCATACCAGGATTACAGTGCAGTATCTGGAAGCAGGTCATATCACCACTTCCAGGTCATAGGTCACAGGTATAGTATTGTGCATGCATTATGGTGAATACATTCACCACACTGGGGCTGGTTTAGCACACTGGGCTAAATCACTGGCTTTTAAAGCAGACCAAGGCAGGCCAGCAGCACGGTTCAATTCCCGTACCAGCCGCCCTGAACAGGCGCCAGAATGTGGCGACAAGGGGCTTTTCACAGTAACTTAATTGAAGCCGACTCGTGACAATGAGCGATTTTCATTTCATTTTCATTTTCAATCACCCCCTGTTAAAAATATCAAGTCCAGCGGGGGTGACGTGGGGTCATTACATATTCAGTCTATCTGGAGGCCAGATTGTTCCCTTCGACCTCCGCAGCTCTGGCGGTGCGGCGGGCACAGTAGTCGCAGGTGGTGACTCCAGGGGCGTGTGTCTGGAGCTTGAGCCTCAGTCCGGGGCTTCGGAAACGGTTGGGGTGCGGGGGTAGGGAGGGGGGTGATGGGTGGTGGCAGTGTCGGCGCAGGACCATACAGGAAACACGGGGAGCCTACATGGCACTGTGGGTGGTGGCGGGCAGCAGAGGGGGGGGGGGTTGTAGGCAGGTTGGGTGCGTTGGTGGGGGTACCAGCTGGTGCCAGGTCCCGTAGGGAGACCATATCTTGCCGTCCGTCTTGGTCCGCGATGTAAGCATACTGGGGTTATCGTGGAGCAGCGGGACCCTCTCGTCCAGGGGGTTGGTCTTATGGCTCCTCATGTACCTCCGGAGAAAGACTGGTCCCGGAGTCTTCAGCCAAGATGGAAGCGAGACCCCGGAAATGGACTTCCTGGGGAAGATAAACAAACGATCGTGAGGGGTCTCGTTCATGGCCGTGCAGAGGAGCGATCTGATGGAGTGGAGGGCGTCAGGGAGGACGTCCTGCCAGCGGGGGATTGGGAGACCTCCAGACCTAAGGGCTAGAAGAACGGCCTTGCATACCGTCACGTTCTCCCTCTCCACCTGCCCGTTTCCCTGCGGGTTATAGCTCGTATTCCTGCTCAAGGCGATGCCTTTGTTGAGCAGGTACTGACGTAGCTCACCGCTCATGAACTATGTGCCCCAGTCGCTGTGGACATAGGCAGGGAAACTGAACAGTGTGAAGATGCTGTGCAGTGCCTTTATTATGGTGGCTGAGGTCATGTTGGGGCAGGGAACGGCGAAGGGGAAGAGGGAGTACTCATCGATGACGGTGAAAAAGTATATATTCTGGTTGGTGGAGGGGAGGGGCCCTTTGAAGACAATGCTCAGGCGCTCAAAGGGCCGGGGGGCCTTTACCACGTTGGCCTTGTCTGGCCGGTAGAAGTGCGGTTTGCACTCCGCATAGACTTGACAGTCCCTGGTCATGGCCTTGACCTCCTCGGTGGAGAAGGGCAGATTGCAGGCCTTAATGAAGTGGGTAAGCCAGGTGACCCCCAGGTGGCAGAGGCCATTGTGGATAACCCGAAGTCAGTCATCTTGTGTGCTGGCGCATGTGCCGCGGGACAGGGCATCTGGGGGCTCGTTTCAGGTTTGAAAACTCCTGGGAGGGAAGGCCCTTCATTTCTGGATCCCGCCTTTCACTGGAAAAGCTGACTAAACTCTATTAATGATCTGTAATTGCTTTTAGTTTTAGTTGCTATTTGAAGCTGACAATAAGTCTGACTGGGTCGATTCCCTTGTGAAGACAGTAGAACAATTAACATTGTTGACTGTCATCTTTATGCATTGATTTCACATGTACTGTAGTAATTTTGTCATTGTTGTAATAGTTGAAGGTTGTGCACATCTTGGAATTTTAGTTATTGCTGAAATAACTTGCTTCAGGCACCATCAGTCAATAGGAAGTTAAATATTGGTGTTTGAACTTTCCAGGACACCTAAAATGTTTTAGTTAGTTATTTTGGGATGATGAGCTCAACCACCAATCATTAGGAAGTGACACAAAGCATCCTCTTATCACAAATAAACAGACACACAGATTACCTTGTGATCCCTTGTTATCTTAGTGGAAAAGCTATACACTTAATTAAGTAACAGGAAAAATCTAGTAAGAAAATTATGTTCCCGCAAGTGACTGACATTTTAGGGAATCAGTCAGTAGTTAATGGGAAATTATATCAGTAAGATGACTACCACCCTTAAGCGACCAATTAGACATTGATTATGCAACACTTAACCAAGCAGGGACTGTTCATGTGCTGCTTGGACCAATCAGAACTAAAGGATACCATTGATTATGCATTGAGGTGTTGGCTCACAAGGGTTGATAAGCAACAATGTCCAGTAGCTAGGCACACAGTCAGAAAAAGAGAAGAAAGAACAAAGACATCCAATAATAGAGCAAGAGGGAACGTGACAGTTAACAGGAAGTCGAGATCCGTTGTTCCAAAATGAATTGACTGATCCATTGTGTAATGAACTCCAATTACCTTTATTGGTTGGCCAATTGGAGTATGAGCTCCCTCAATGATAGCTCATTGAGGGGGCCCATATAATCACCTGTGTAGGCTTTGTGAGCTAGTCTTAAGTTGACTGGACTGCTAGCAGCACTGTTTGTAGCTGCTCCTGTAATATCGTTATTGTAAATAAATACAGGTGTGGTGACGGAACTCCTGCCCCCCGCGGATTACTACAGTGGCGACGAGGTAAACTATGAATTTTGTGGAGACCAGCTGCCGCATTCGGAGGGTAAGCCTTGCCATTTTAAAAATGCCGTTTTTTGGGAGGTTAGAGGCAGTCGACCCGGCTATTGAGGACTGGTCCCAGTATGTGGAGAGAATGTGTTACTTCTTCCGGGCAAATGATATACTGACGGATGAAAGGAGACGGCTAATCCTGCTGTCGGCATGCGGACCCTCCGTTTTCGCCATTATACGTAGTCTGACTTATCCCGATGCGCCGGACATGAAAACTTTCCAAGAAGTAACGGAATTGGAGAAACAGCACTACGACCCAAAACCACCCCTCATTTTGCGTAGGTACAGATTCTACACAGCGAAGCGGGAAGACAGGGAGTCAGTCACAAATTTCTTGACCCGCCTGAGAAGGCTGGTGGAAAAATGTGAGTTCGGCCCGACGCTAAATGAAATGCTTCAGGACCGGTTAGTTTGTGGTATAAACAACCTCACAATACAGAAACGCCTGTTGGCGGAAACGGAACTAGACTGCAGGCAGGCGTTACAGCTCGCACTGTCCCTAGAAAAGGCAGCAAGTGGGGCGCAGGAACTACAGGGCACGCCAATGGAGGTAGATACCTGTGAGAGGGACTACCACAATGGGTCCTGCTACCAGATAGCTGCTCTCAGGAAAAACCTGAGGAATAGAGGGAAAAACGAAAACCCCAGAACTGCCCCCAAGTCCGTCAGGACTAACTGGAGACAGAGAGAAGTACCGGCTGAGGCTCCCCCAACAGAGAAGGACCGTTTCTGGCACCAAACAGAGTGGGGTAACAACAACAGAAACCCTAGAAGGAGGTGGCAAAAAGGGAATAGCAGGTGGGGACGCAGGGAAGTACACAACCTAGACGCCCCATCCTCCTCCGAAGGGGAACAATTATATAATATTACAACGAAGAAAGCTGAACCCATTAGGATAACCACATGGGTGAACGGGCGGCCGACAATAATGGAAATAGACACGGGTGCGACCGTATCAATGGGAGTGGCAGCATTTAGAAAAATCAAAGATGGACTCCAGCCACTAACCCTAACAAAAACATCGACGAAACTTAAAACCTACACGGGGGAACCCCTGGAAGTTCTAGGCACGACTCATGTACCTGTGGAATATGAGAAACAATTGCTCAGATTACCGTTGACAATAGTAGAGGGCTCCGGACTTAGCTTATTTGAACGGAACTGGCTGAAAGACCTGAAATTAGATTGGATGAAGATTTTCCAGAGTGGAAGCAGGCAGTTGAGTGGAGTACTCCAAAAATACCCGGAGGTCTTCCAGGAAGGTTTGGGGGAAATCATAGGCGCCAAAGCTACTTTGCACGTGGACCCAGAAGCCCTTCTGAAATTTTGTAAGGCCAGGCCGGTACCTTTTGCAGTAAGGAAGAAAGTAGATGACGAAATAGAAAGGTTACGGCGCGACGGCATTGTCAGACCAGTACAGTTCTCGGAATGGGCAGCGCCGGTGGTACCAATTTTGAAGCCAGACAGCTCGATACGTCTCTGTGGAGATTTCAAACAGACAGTAAACAAATGCGCACTGCTGGACAAATACCCAATCCCGAAAATAGACGACCTATACGCCAAATTGGCAGGTGGGCTTTTGTTCACGAAACTAGACATGAGCCACGCCTACCTGCAATTAAAACTGGACAAGGGCTCCCAGAAGTTCGCTACGATCAACACCCTGAAGGGCCTTTTTCGTTATACTAGGCTACCTTTTGGAGTGTCATCAGCCTGCGCTATATTCCAGCGTACGATGGAAAATATTCTGCAGGGACTACCGCAGGTGGCGATTTATTTGGACGATGTCTTAATCACGGGTAGGACAAACAGGGAACACTTAAGGAACCTGGAGGAAGTGCTCAAGCATTTCGCAAAGGCAGGCGTACGGCTAAAAAGGGAAAAATGTGTTTTTTGGCCCCACAAGTGACGTACCTGGGATATAAAGTAGACGAGTCATGCTTACATCCATTAGAAGATAGAGTAAGGGCAATAAAATAAGCCCCAGCTCCCACCACGGCCCAGGAGTTACAATCATTTCTAGGGTTGGTAACCTATTATGGAAAATTTATTGAAAATAGGGCGTCCATCCTAGAACCCCTCCACCAGCTACTAAAAAAGGGGCAAGAATGGAAATGGTCCACCCGCCAAAAACAAGCATTTAGGGACATTAAGGAACAACTGTCATCCGAAAATGTCCTAGAGCATTATGACCCAAGGAAGGAATTGGTGGTCACTTGTGATGCATCCCCCTACGGGGTAGGAGCCATCTTAGCCCATAGAGGAAGGAATGGGGAAGAACGGCCAATAGCCTACGCTTCGAGGACCTTGGCGATGGCTGAGAGGAAGTACGCCCAAATCGAGAAGGAAGGACTGGCAGTGATATTCGCAGTAAAAAAAATTTCACCAGTATCTGTACGGGCGGAAATTCACCATAGTGACGGACCATAAGCCGTTATTAGGGTTATTAAAAGAAGACAAGTCAATACCCCCGATTGCATCAGCTAGAATCCAACGCTGGACGTTGCTACTGGCAGCATATAGATACGTTCTGGAGCACAGACCGGGAACGCGAGTAGCACATGCAGATGCTTTGAGCAGCCTTCCCCTCCCGGACACTCCGCCGCAAATACCAAAAGTAGAGGAGACAGTAATGACTCTAAATTTTTTGGACACCCTACCAGTAGACGCACAACATATTCGGTTGTGGACGCAAAAAGACCCAGTTTTAGCCAAGATGAAGCATTTACTGCTAACAGGGGAACTGGAAAGACCAGTGGACCAGATGCACCCATACTGGAGCAGAAGGGACCAAATAACTGTAGAAGACGGTATCCTATTATGGGGAGCCCGGGTAATCGTCCCAGCTCAGGGCCGTCAGGCAATCTTAACTGAGTTACATCATGGACACCCAGGGGTGTCTAAAATGAAGATGCTAGCTCGAAGCTACGTTTGGTGGCCAGGTTTGGACACAGACATAGCAGCCTTGGTACGTCAGTGCCAGGAGTGCCAACAGGGGCAAAGAGTGCCACCAGCGGCGCCATTGCACCCGTGGGAATGGCCAGGCAGACCGTGGACCCGCCTGCATATTGACCACACTGGCCCTTTCATGGGCTCAATGTTTTTGGTAACAGTGGACGCCCACTCCAAATGGTTGGACTTCAACCGGGTAAACACAGCAAGCACAGCATCGACAATTGAAAAGCTCCGGGCCTCATTTGCAACGCATGGACTTCGGAGGTATTGGTGTCGGACAACAGAACGGCATTCACAAGCGGGGAATTTGGAAAATTCCTGAAGGAAAACGGAGTCCGTCACATCAAAATGGCCCCTTACCATCCAGCGCCCAACGGCCTGGCAGAGAGAGGGGTCCAGACACTTAAAGCGGGACTCAAGAAGCAGCCGGCAGCGTCAATAGTCACAAAGCTCTCCCGCTGCCTGTTTGATTACAGGACCACACCGCATTCCACAACGGGCATACCGCCAGCTGAATGCTTAATGGGAAGGCGGCTGCGAACGAGGCTGAATCTCCTTTTCTCAAATTTAACGGGGAGAGTGGAGAAACAACAGGAGGCCCAACGCAGGGGGCATGATAATAGTCGGCAGCAGAGACATTTCCAGGTGGGGGCACCGGTTTGGGTCAAGAATTATGGGAATGGACCAGCGTGGGTCAAAGGCACGGTAGAGTCCCAAACAGGGCCCATATCCTATGAGGTTTCAATAGGAGGTAAGGTGCTGAAGAAACACCTAGACTAAATAAGGACAGCGGAACCACACCTGGAGGCAGGCAAAGCAGGACCGCCTCAAGCTGGGATAGCCCAGACGGAAAGGATACCCACACCCCAGCCCCGAGCAATTTCTCCAGACCCCGTCATCCAGTCATCAGAGTCGGAGATGGACATACTCGACGAGGCCGCCGCGACACCTCTCCCCGAGGAGGAGGAAGAACAACTTCCAAGGAGGTCGTCAAGGAAAAGACGGGCACCTATAAGGTACAACCCGCCCACTTTGGAGAACGACCCGGCGGACGGCACAGAGGTGACAGACCCATACATGAGGAGCAGGAAGAAGCTCAGAGGAATGCCAGCTGGCAGGAATTCCTCGGACCTTGGGGGGGGAGGGGTGTAATGAACTCCAATTGGCTTTATTGGTTGGCCAATTGGAGTATGAGCTCCCTCAATGATAGCTCATTGAGGGGGCCCATATAATCACCTGTGTAGGCTTTGTGAGCCAGTCTTAAGTTGACTGGACTGCTAGCAGCACTGTTTGTAGCTGCTCCTGTAATATTGTTATTGTAAATAAATACAGGTGTGGTGACGGACATCCTGCCTCCCGTGGATTACTACACATTGCCTTTGCTAATGTCATGAATCTGACCAGAAACAGCAGTAAACAAATTTAATAAAGCATAACAGGATGCGGGATGTCAAGATACAGGTCGCAATTTGCCTCGAGGCAGCAGTAGACAGTATTCTAAAGGCCTCATTGAAATGCATCTCTCCCAATGATGAGGCTACAAGGCCCTTTAGATAGTAATCAGGTGTGAATAGTTTATGAGGAGAAATACTTTGATATTTGAGAATGTCACTGAGGTATACACATGTTAATGTATATTCAAGGAAGTTGGCAGGGGCAAATAGCCAAATACACAGCAGGCATAAGCAAAGAGGAAGGAAGGTATAATGGGCTGGATGATCAGAAGCTAGAGAGGCAGTTAACATCTAGCAGACTCAGGAAGAAGACAAGCCAGCTTCCAACCACCAAACCTGAAGGCGAAAGTTTTTCAGCAAGCAGCCCAGAGGCCAAGTTTACACGAAACAAGCCTCTAAGTCTTAGACCAATGCAGTGCAGAAAACCTTCATTTAAAAAATTTTTTTTTATTAAAGTTACACACTTTTACACTGTATGTCTGTTAAAAATAGATGAGGCTGTCACAGTTTACATGTTCCTTTTTGGTATCAAAGAACATGGGGCATGGTTGACTGGGCCTCCCTGGTATGGTTCACATTTATCCTCCACCTCCGAGAAGAACCTCCTCATTCGCGTTCTTGTCAACTGTGCTCTGTGCACCACTTTAAGCTGCATGAGGCCCAGCCTTGCATGGGAGGAGGTGGATTTAGCCCTGTTCAGTCCTTTGCTCCAGAGTCCCCACCCTATTTCCGTCCCGTGTTCTTCCTGCCATTTTTCCTTTGTTTCATCCAGTGGGTAGCATGTCCTTTCTAAAAGTTATCCAAATATGTTCCCACAGTTCTCCTGCTCCCGACTGTCTGCACCCAGGAACTCCTCCAACATTGTGTCCCTCGGGGCCCTTGAGTATGTTGTCGTCCCCTTGTGGAAAAAGATTTTGACTTGCAGTTCTTGATCATTCAGTATTTCCAGTCTCTCCGTCAGTGCCTTTAAGGTCGCTAGTCTGCCCCCCATGTAAAAGACCCTAATCATCAGTGTCCCCCCCCCCGTCCTGTCTCCACCTCTTAAAGGTGGCATCGAGCATGGCTGGTGGAAACCTATGGTTGCCGCAGATGGGGGCCAAGGTGGGCACCTCGGTCAGTCTGAAGTTGCCTTATCTGGTTCCAGGTTCTCAGGGCTGCTACCACCATTGGGCTGGTTGAATGTTTTGCTGGCGGAGATGGGAGTGCTGTCATGGGAGAACCCAGAGGTTCATTCCTGTACAGGAGGACTCCTCAATCTTCACCCATCCAGTACTTGGTTCCTTCACACATCCACTCACTCTCTTCATTTTGGCTACGCTGTGGCTACTGTCTTTGCATCCTCTCATGCGTAAACTGCCTGTATTTTCTCATGTGTACACTGTCTCTGTATCCTCTCATGCATACACTGTTTCTGTATCTTCTCATGAGTACACTGTCTCTGTATCGTCTCATGCGTAAACTGTCTCTGTATCCTCTCATGCATACATTGTCTCTGTATCCTCTCATATGTATCCTCTCCCTGCATGTGTCATGGAGACATTCACTCTGCGTGTCTCATGTGTCCACCCTCTCTGCATGTGTCATGTGTACAATCGCTCTGCGTATCTAATTCGCTCACTCGCTCTGCATGTCTCATCTGTTCACTCGCTCTGCGTGTGTCACATGTTGTCTCTCCCTGCATATGTCATGCATAAATTTGTTCTGTCTATCTCATGCGTACACTCGCCCGACATGTGTGATTTGCACCATCATCCAGCATGTGTCATGCGCGCCTTCTCCTGGCGTATGTCATGTGTACCCTCTCCCTGCTTATGTCATGCGTACCCGCTCCCTGTGTGTGTCATGCGTACTCTCTACCGTTGTGTCATGCTTACCCTCTCTCTGCATGTGTCATGTGTACCCTTCACTTTTGTGTCATGCATACCCTGTCTGTTTCTCATACATACTCCCTCTGTATCACATCTCTGAATATTCCCTCATTATTCCATATAAGTATTCTCTCTGTATCTCTTATATACTCTGTTATTATATATATTATCTTTCTATAGCTCAAATATACTCTCTCTTTATGCTGTTTTGATGCATGGTGTAAGTGTGTCAAGGAATTGGACGTTGAGCCTGTTGACTTCCTCCCTTCAGAAGTGCTGATGGAGCTTAATAATTCTGAAGTGGTGTGGAACAATATGGCCATCAGTGCTAGCTAAGAAAACATTTTCCTTCAAAACAGCTTTTAAAATTCTGACTCCTCATGTGGCCACTCCGTTGGCTTGTGGGTAGCCTGGTGAAATATTTGTGTGGACAAATCCATAATCCTCTATGAACTTCTTATAACAGTCATTTGCAAACTGTAGGCCATTGTCTGAAATGATAAGACCGAGAATACCATGTGGGGCAAAAAGTTATTTCAGTGAATTAATGACTGCTTCTGAGGTTGGACCATGAAGAGGTTTAACCGCAATCCATCTGCAGTAATAGTCAACAACCATGAGTAATGGCTTCCCCTTGAGCTTGATATCATCCATTCTGAGATGTTCCAATGGTCTGGAGGGAAATGAGGATACCGTGAATGGTTTCCTTTGCTCCTTGTGATGGATTGCATAGGCCTTGCAGTTTGAAATCATTTCCTCCAGTGATTTTGAGATCTGTAACTACCAGAATTTTATGATCTAGCATGGCATTTTGTAATGCCTAGGTGTCCCTGGTGTATCCTATGAAGTATCTTGAGCCTGAGGGCTTTTGTATTACCAATCTCTCATCATAAATTAGCAAGTCATCCATAACTTTGAGGTGTCTTTGTTCCCCAACATAATGGGCAGGATTTACCGACCAACCCGCCACGTGGTTTTCGACAGAAGAGGCTGCTCCCCAGTGGAATTTACCCACTCAGCCATTGTCAGTGGGATTTTGGGCGAATTCACCCCTGGTTGCCAGGAAACCTATGGGCCGGCATGGGACTGGAATATTCCACTAGACTGGAGTGAACAGCCAGTAGATTGTGCCCACTATTTCAGGATGATATTGTTTACAACATATTCCAGCCATTCATTTATGCAACATTCTTTCAGTTTTGCACATTAATCAATTGACTTCTGTGCCTTTCAAATTTTATTCCAACTCTGTGCTGTTACAGGTAGGAATTTAATGGTTAATAAGGCATGTGGTTCTATACCCTCAGTGCAATAGATGTCCTCCTATTTAGGTTCTTCAACAGGAATGTGTGACAATACGTCTGTTTTTGCTTGTTGTTTTTCTTGTATAAGTTTGTCCATTGGTTTCTTGCTTGATATAAGGCAACCTTCCATGTAAAGGACTTTCTTCAGCTGTTGTTCTTCTACTTGATTTATTGAGGTTTTGATATGGTACTATGAGGTTCAGGTGCACCTATGGTCACAGCACTTGTTTTAAAAAAAAATAAATTTAGAGTACCCAATTATTATTTCCAATTAAGGGGCAATTTAGCGTGGCCAATCCACCTACCCTGCACATCTTTGGGTTGTGGGGGCGAAACCCACGCAGACACGGGGAGAATGTGCAAACTCCACACGGACAGTGACCCAGAGCCGGGATCGAACCTGGGACCTCAGCGCCGTGAGGCAGCAGGGCTAACCCACTGTGCCACCATGCGGCCCTGTCACAGCACGTGTTTAAGTCTTTTCCACACTTCTAAATAACTTTTGAAATTCTCTTGGGAATGTTGTAGGTTTTTCATAGCTTTCCAATGTATTTACTTTATAGATGAGTGTAGGTCTGTGCGAGCTTTTCAGGTTAACAATGAACAATCTTGGTTGTGGATCACATGTAACATTTCTGTGGTTTATCTTCCTTTGTACTGAAGTTTAGCAGTTAAATACCCCGTGACTTTAAGTTGAATGCTTCCTGATCCACAGAGTCATGGAGGAAGCCATTGCTCTGTGTTTGGCAAAATTGAAACTCCTGCTCCTGTGTCTACTTTGAAGTTTGTTTTATATCTGTTCGCCATACCTGCATTTCAATCGTTCCCATCGGATCTTGCAATTTATTCCAAGAATGGCACTTCATTGTCTTTTTCATCTTCAACTTCTTGAATGTTACATGATTCAACTTGGAGCTTGCTGTGGCATACAAAATGGCCTCTCTTCCAGCAGGAGTAGCAGTCCTTAGTTTTGGTGGGCATTCTTTGCTTTATGCCAGTGCCAGCCTTTTCCTGCCACAACAAGATGATTGAATATGGCAGCTACAGTGCCCCCTTCACTTTTTTTCTGTTTTAAATTAGATGGGTACTGAGATAAATTCAAGGTAATCAGACAGTCAACATGGCTTTGTGAAAGAGGGATCATGTTTAACCAATTTATTGGAGTACTTTGAAGAAGTAACATGCTCTGTGGATAAAGAGGAACCTAAGTACTTCGAACCTGTACTTCGATTTCGAGAAGACATTTGATAAGGTGTCATATCAAAGGTTATTGTGGAAACTAAAAGCTCATCACATGGGGGTAACAGAGAAAATTGACTAGTTAACAAGAAACAGAGAAGGCATGAAATGGATCATTTTCTGGTTGGCAAGATGTAACGAGTGGCATGCCATAGCCTCAACTCTTCATAATTTATTTTGCTGAAGAGACTGGCGGTATGGTTGGTAAATTTACTGATGACACAAAGATAGGTAGGATAATAAATTATGACGATGACATAAAGAGGTTACAGCACACTTAGTACTGGTTGCATACCATAATTTAAATTGTCAGGAGCACAGAGTTTGCATGATAATCTTGCATCATGATCCCCATTTACAGGCCTTGTTCAATTACCACCCCCACCCAGCCACAGGCTGACCACCTTCCTTCCGTGTGCTTAGAATTATTTGGGAAACACATTTTGCTATTTTATTGTTATTCAATAAAAGTCAAAGGTATTGCACTGTAATCATTCCACCAATACTTACAAGAGAGAGTCTGAAAATAATTGGGTGCACAGAGGCACAGGCCTTGAGAATTTGTTTTATAATTATAACTAAACCCAAATAATCTTGGAAAACTTTCATGTTTTCTTTCTCGCCGGAGACTGATTAATTTCCATGCCGAAACATAGCCTCAGTTTTCAGCTCAGCAGAGTTGAACTCCAGCGATGGTATTGAGAACATTTAGAATATAAGAATGTTGTTGGGAGTTTGCATTGTTATCGATCCACATGAAGAAAGCTGAGAATATTTAAGAAAGAAAAACATGTAGATACTATTCTGGGTACTGCCCACTGTCCAGCCTACTGACCATTTAGAAAAACGTATGTATATAATTGTTTAATTTCCATCACTAATCCCTGGGCTGGATTCTCTGCAGCCCCGTGCTGTAATCGTGGCCGGTGCGGAGGCGGAAAATCCACTTTCTCACTGTAATCGGGCCCAGCACCGTTTCGGCGATTTTCCGGCTCCGGACAATTGGCATGACCGCAGAGTACGCCGTGCTGCCGGGGGGCCATTGCCAGAGGCTCCCCCAGCAATCCTCCGCTCCCGACTGGCTGAGTTCCTGACAGCATGGAACTAACCACCTATTGCCAGTCAGGATGCTCGCGTGAAGGCTGCGGACTCAGTCCGCGGCCGCCCTAGTGGGGAGGGGGGGGTGCGAATCGGAGACCAGGGGGCCCTTATAGGCGGCCGGGGATAACTGTGAGGGGGTTGAGGCTCAGGCGCGCGGCCGATTGGGGGGGTCTCTTATTTCGGTGTGGCTGCGCAGTCCGAGTCCACCATGGAGCACAGCGTGGCCGCTGGTGGCCGCTGCCGTCCATGCGCTGACTCCGAACCGGAATTGCGGGAGCCTGTATCCATAGCTAAAACTGCAAGATTCACTCTGGGTCCCTGCTAGCCCCTTGCAGGGCATTGAATTAGTTCAACATTTTCCCAGGAATTTCGGGAGTAAAACTCCACTGTTTTTACACCGGCGTGGGGGACATAGTCTCATTTTGGGAGAATCCAGCCCCATTTATTTCACATTAGTCTGCAGTACAGCATTGTCTCAAGCTGACATGTGCAATGCACTTTGGTGTGCTAAAGCTGGAAGAAATGCCAAGTGAACATTTAAATGAGTAGACCTGCACTCTTTCAGGAGCAAATTTGAAACAGACTCTTCAATTTATCAAGTTAGCTTCAGGTTTGGTGGAGAAGTGACAGAGTGCACTCAGTTTGGATAATAATAATAATCGCTTATTGTCACAAGTGGGCTTCAATGAAGTTCCTGTGAAAAGCCCCTCGTTGCCACATTCCGGTGCCTGTTCAGGGAGGCCGGTATGGGAATTGAACCCACGCTGCTGGTCTTGTTCTGAATTACAAGCTAGCTGTTTAGCCCACTGTGCTAAACCAGCCCCAGCATCAGTATCTTGCCCCAGTATCTTGCGCCTGCAACATTTACACTTACAAATGCATGACAGCTTAAATAGAGTTGGCAATTTGACCCCTCGGGTCTGATCCTCTATTCAATAAGATCATGGGTGATTTGATTGTGGCCTTAACTCCATGTATCTGCTTGCCCCCCAACACCACCACCTCCCCCTGCAGCTCCCCCACCCCCAGCCCCCGGCCCCTCCACCCTTCCCAGGAACCTTTGATTCCCTTGTTGATCAAAACTCTTTTCAGTCTCAGCCTTGAATATTTTCAATGATCAAGCCCTCACTGCTCTCTGGTTAGTGAAGTAATGACACACCCAAAAGAAGAAATTCCTCCGACTTTAATAGAGATCAAAATTGATGGTAGTGGAGAGGCCGGGAACCTGCTGAAGTGAAGAATAATGCTGAATTACCACTGGGACGTGGCCCATTTCTGCCTCAAATTAGATGGCATAGAACGGCTGGAAACAGAGTGCCAATTAAAAAAGTTTAATTGAAGGCAAGAAATATAAACAAATACTCCAGATACAAGCTAGCAGCAAAATTCCAGTTTTGGTGTGAAGCAATTAATTACTATCAAAATCAACAGAATGCAATGGTCGTTTGTGAAAGATATAGGTCGGGATCCTGGGTCTAAGTGTTGACGTCGTCGTAAGCGCCGAAGCATTTTACACCGGCATCAACAGGCCCCTGGGCAGCGATCCTGCGCTGAACAGGGGGCCATCATGGCACTGGAGAGCCTCACGCTGCTCCAGCTGCCGATACCGGCGTCAGAATGGACGCCGCAAATCCGCGCATGCGTGCTACGGCCGGCGCAAATACGTGCATGCGCATGGGTTGCCTTCTCTACACTGGCCCCGACGCAACATGGCGGAGAGCTACAGGGGCCCGGTGCGGAGGAATAGGCCCCCACCAGGATAAGCCCGCCCGCCGATCGGTAGGCCCCGATCGCGGGCCAGGCCACCGTGGAGGCCCCGTCCCCCCGGGGTCGGATCCCCCCTCCCCTCCACCAGTCCACCCCCTGCAACATGAACACAGAAGTGGGACCACACGTGAACGGCGCCGGTGGGACTCGGCCCATCTCGGGGGGCACTCGGCCCATCGTGTACGGAGAATCAGCAGGGGGGGGGGGAGGGGGGGGGGCGCATGTAGAGCGGCCCCAATCGGCGCCGCACCGACCGCAAGTCGAATCCCCCCCCCTCCCCCGGGTCAGAGAACCCCGCCCCGTCCGCTCTTTTGGATAGAGGAGTAGAAGCTATTGGTTTAACATCCCATACACAGTGGCACAGTGGTTCGCATTGTTGCCTCACAGCGCCAGGGACCAGGGTTCAATTCCCACCTTGGACATCTGTTTGTGTGGAGTTTGCACTTTTTCCCCATGTCTGCGTGGTTTCCCTCTGGGTGCTCCGGTTTCCTCCCACTGTCCCGAAAGACGTGCTGAATCTCTCTCTGTGTACCCGAACAGGCGCCGGAATGTGGCGACGAGGGGCTTTTCACAGTACCTTCATTGCAATATAAGCCGACTTGTGACAATAAAGATTATTATTATTATTTGGGGGAGTGAACCTGGGTGGGGTGCTCTTTCAGAGGCTTGGCACAGATTTGATGGACCAAATGGCCTCCTTCAGCACTGTAGGGATTCTATGATTCTCTAACAACCATTGTTACCATTCTGACTTTCTCCAATATGTGTGAGACATGCTTATTGGTAATTATCTCACTTCTGGAATGAAAGGTTGCATGTGGGTTCAAGCCCCACTGTTGATATCCAAGTTCATAATCCAGCCTAAAACCTCAATACAGTACTGAGGGAGGGCTGCACTATTAGAGGGGATGAAATGTGTACTCAAGGTCTTGGGTGGAATCTTACCAAAAAATGGCAAGCTGTCAATTCCAATGAGAAAACAATGCAAATCACGCTGATGAACTGTCACAGAATTTTAGCCTCTAAAACAAAAGTTTCCCCTCCACCCCCGCCCCCACCACCACATGAATCACGCCGGACTCTTAGCAGCCTCCCATTTATTTGCTTGCCCCAGGACATTTAATCACTGCAATCACAGGGCAGCTCCGTACAAACACCTCGTCAGCACTCCCAGCACTTGTTCCAGGTTCATTGAAGGGGATGTCAACCAGAAAGCCTGCACCCACGAATTTTCTCAGAGGAAGCCCTTACCAGACGTGGGTGGGTGTCACAGAGACGGGACCTCCTGTACCTGCACTCCAGGAGGCCATCCACCAGCAAGGTGACCACCTCTACATGGGAGGCTGGAGCGGCATCAGCCAGTATCAGCTTACTGCAGAAGAGGACGGGGTCCGCAGTTCCAGAGGAATTGAATGACCTTCTTTGCTTAGCCAGGTTACGTTTGCCACCTCCAGTCTCTCAGTGCACCCACTCACACACCCCTTGCATATCCAAGGCGATTTCTCATCCAGCCACAATGAGGGTTACCCACCTGTCACAAGATCGTCTCTCCCCATCCCCCCAACCCCATTGATGCTCCCCCCCCCCCCCCCCCCCCCCCCCCCCACCCCAGTCTTAACCCTGCTCCTCACATCCCCACTTCCACCCTGGTCCTATGAATGCCAATACTCAACCATCTGAACTGGCAGTACTCCCGCGTACAGTCTCCCGATCTGTATCGCCACAAGACAATATCGAGCTAAACTCCCATGAGAGGGCGCAGCCACCCAGAGTCATGCGGGAGCTCTGCACTTTTGCCCCTCCCCATGAGGAGCTGGCCGGGGGGGGGGGGGGCCTGACCACGCCTGTGCTGATGGTGAAGTGGGGGCAGCGAGAAAAAGGAGAACCCTCAGGACAAACAGTCATTCCCCAAACCTCACGGGATTAAACATTTTACATAATTAATCCCCTGTGACGTACTAATGCCATCTCCCTTCCCTTGCAGGGCAATCAGAAGAGTAGCCTGGGCCATCCTCATGCCCCCTGGAAACCACAGACCTGAGCAACTCAAGAGGGGGATTTCTCAGACATGACCAACGAAGAGGCGTTACGTCCGTCACCCGCACCATCCACCAGCGCAGATACTCACACCTCAGTGGGATTACGTAATAGGCAGACTTCTGAGTCCTTCAGTGATGAGAACATCACAGCAGATGATCCACGACAGGTGGAGGCAGGGATGTCCCAGGGATCGGGCACTTGGAGGAATACCAAAGTTCAGGACTCTGCTGGGCCCCTGGTTGATGATGTGCCCCTGGGTCCGATCATTCCCGAGTTGATGGGACTGCAAAGGTAAAGTCGCAAGAGTCAGGAAGGGATGACAGCATCCATACTCAAACTGCAAGGCTGACTAGAGGAATCCAATGGCCTTCTGTCTGAGGAGATTGTGCCGTCAATGTAATGCAGTGAGGCCAACACTATGAGTGTGAGAATCTTAGAATCTTAGAAGTATTTAGATGTACACTTGCTATATCATGGCAGACAAGGCTATGGGCAAAATGCTGGAAAATGAGATTAGAATAGTTAGGTGGTTGTTTTTGACCAGTGCAGACCAAAGGGCCAAAGGGCCTCTTCTGTGTTGTTGAGCTCTATGACTCAATTACTCTATGACCCTTCGTGCAGGCCGTGCACTCCATGACAAAGCTCATGACCTCCATGGCTGAGGGCATGAACTCCTTGTTGCAGGATTTCAACTACATGGTGCAGGCACTCATGGGAATCCACTGCCAGCCACTGCCACCCTGCCTAGGTGTGAATTGTCTCAAGCCAGGACAGTTGGTAGGATTTTGCAAGCCCAGGCCAGATGGTGGGGGACGAATGTAATGCAACATGAATCCCAGGTCCCGGTTGAGGCCGCATTCTTTCCTCTTCCTTTCACACCTCTTTAACCTGGGGTTACCCCTATCTCTGGATCTGCAAAGACTTAATTACCTGCAAATGCTCGCATTCTAAGCATTGTCTTGCATCTTTGAATTTGACTATATATATGTTTCTGGAACATACCTCTTTATTTACCTGAGGAAGGAGCAGTGCTCTGAAAGCTAGTGTTTGAAACAAACCTGTTGGACTTTAACCTGGTGCTGTAATACTTCTTACTGTGCTCACCCCAGTCCAACACCAGCATCTCCACATCATAAAAAAAGATAGATTGAGGGATATATGTTTCTTTTCTTGTTTAATGGAAAATTGAGTGTTTAAGGGGTAATTGTAAGCTGTTCTTTTTGGGTGTTAAGTTGAAGAGTTTAATGTTGCATTCATAATAAAGTTTTGGTTCAGAAGTGCCCAAGCCCTATTTTTTCATGCAAACATTCCTGGAGTGTGTACTGATTTGCGTGTTGGCATATCTGTGTATAATTGTACATCGTTGTACCAGTATATATATATTTGCACATAATAGCCCACTGTACATAGCCACTGATCAATGCATGTAGTGACAGTTATGACCTCCTGACAACAGGTGGAACCAGACACCCATACAGGCATATATGCATGTGGCCAGGATCAACTTTTTCCTTTTTTGAAAGAGCATGGAATGGAGAGAGAGAGAAGGACAGATGGAGGAGAGGGAAGGGGTTGGGGGAGGCACAGGAGGGAAGATGGAGGTTGGGGCCCAAAAGATGGACAGGCGCCGCAGGTTCGGTGGAGAGGATGGGGGTTGGCCTTCTGGGTCTTCTTTCGACAGTCAGTAGATAGGAGTACAGTCTGGCCTCTTATGGGACCCATCCCAGGAACCTCACAGTCACCCCCAGTGCCGACACTCAGTGTTCAACTTCTTTCACCCACTTTCTGGTCCCATAAAAGATATGCACAGCCACAGCGGTGATTTGGGTACAAATCCAGCAAGGAGGACACAGGAAGTGATGCCTGCATAGCAGCCTCCATGCCCACTTAAAGCCCCAAAGTGAATGGAAGATACGACCTGCTAGCAACCCCTGCCCCGAGAATAAGCGCGAATCCTGTCCCATAACTGAAAACCTGCATCTTGTAATCTAAGTTAGCATTGTCCAAGTCTGAGGCAGATCATGCCAAAATACCTCAGCGCAATCAGTAATACATAGAACTGGGTTAACTTTTTATCCTTGAAAGGAATCTGGATTAAATAAAGGCAATCAGATGCATAAAGCTGCTCATGAAAATCTATCCACTTCCCTCTGTAGTAATACAATGAAGAGAATCTGAAGAGGACTGGATTGTTCTTGTTCAATAAGTATAGTTTACTCTTTGGATTTCAACTAATTTCAATGAAGGGCAGGCAACCAGAATATTAACAATCCCAACGCCTTAGCAAAGAATAACATAGCAGCCGTTTTACTTTAACATTCAACAATTATTGAAAATTATTATTGTCTCTTATATTACACCATGAGGGTTTTAATGATTAGATTCCTTAGATCAAATGCACTAACTTGTCTCTGAGCATCCATTTCAGTTTTTCGTAAAATATTTAGGGGGGATTTTGCATTCCCATTTTCGGGGGACAGGACCGGCAGCAAGGGGTGGACAATCCCAGGGAAGTCCCAAAACGGGTTTTATGCCAGCAGGATTTCCCGTTGTGATTATTCACACCCCCTGTCAATTACAGAATGGGGATCCCAACTGTCATAATCCGCACTTGATTTACGAGGTGGCAATGATTAATCTCTCTCTGAGCCTCGTCGAATACGAGCTCCCCGTTAAAGGGGGCGGGAACCCTAAACCAAATACAGTTATCTTCTGTATAGTCGGTCAGTTTGGTCCTGACAGGAGAGACATGGCTGGGATCATCAGTGCTGTGTAAACGATAGTTATTGCAATTAAACTTTAATTCCTTTTACCAACTCGGTGTGGACTCCGTCGTGGTCTACATAACTGGGGATGAGGGTTCAACTGGTCTGCTATCAATGCTGCTACCCTGTCAGTTAAGCCACCTCCCTGACCCTGCTGAATAAAGGTTGGAATGTTTTAATTTGTCATGTCTCTGTTTGGAAGGTTAGGGGCAGGATTCTCCGTTTCTTCGACTAAGTGTTGACACCGACTCAGTGCTTGAATATATTTACACATGTCACTACTAGGCTTTTGATTAGGAAATGGTAATCCTTGCTCTCGACTTTCTTCAGCTTCTGCTTTTTAACTCCAAAATTTTAATGTTTCTTTTCCAACTCCCTTTCTTCCCCTACCAATCTTCCTATTGACTTTCACGTCAGCAAAACTGGCGCCGAACCTGGATCGTTTCAGCAACTGTGGAGGGGCTAGCACCGGTGCCACGTGGAATACAATTGATTCCAATGAAAAATGGTGCAGGTTTCGCTGGGTCCATGATTGCCACTCAGGAGGCTGACAAGCTACAGCCGATGATACACATTTCACTCCCCACACACACATCCTAGGCAACAAGATGGCACTTGTTGTGCTGGAGCACGCCCACGCAGCTGATGGGTCGGCTGAGCCCATAGGGCACCGAGGAGGGTGCCTGGGAGGACACATAAATGACCCGTGGCCCTAAGTTCACAGTGGGCTATCAGCGGTGTTCGCAGCTGCATGGCTGCCTTTCCAGCTGCGGCAATGGTGTTCCGTGTTCATCCACACTGCCCCCACAGCCCATCTCCTGGCCACCCTCCACTATTCCCCCCAGCCCTGGCTGAAGCCCCCTAGCCAGCGGCATAACTGTCAGCAAACTATGGCAATGTTGGACACTTTCCGCAGCCCCTCTCTCTCCCTCAGCAGGCAGGATAGTGATTTGTAAAGGCACAAGTGAACCGCGCCATTCGAAACCCAGCACATCAGAGCAGAGCATCGCGGAAGCCCTGGGGAATACTGGGTCAGGCCCATTAATGATATGCAAAGGGGTTTACCGTACGTGCGGCGCGGACCGCATTGACACCGCTGTCTTGGTGACGGAGAATCACGATTTTGCATTAAATCGCCGCCCGCCGCGATTTTGGCGTCGGAACTTATTCTCTGCCCCATCGCATTTCGCGTCAGCCAACGAAGAATCCCTTTCTAGATGTGTTTGATACCTATTTGGAAATTTGGATTCAGTATGCAGTATGGGCGAATAGTATTACGGAGAATAAACCCCAGACACATTTTGCTAACTGCCTGAGGCGCACATACCTACGGTGTGGTACTGAGCCTCACCTATCCTGCGGTGCCTGACACTCATACTTTCAAGCAGCGAGTAACACTCATGAAGCAACATTTCAACCCAACACCATCCGTAATTGTAAAGAGGTATTGCTTTAATACAGCGGGAAGAACCCCTGTGAGTCCATCACTGAGATGTTGTCAAGACTGTGAAAGATAGCCGAACTCTGTGAATATGGCATGCCCCTGTCGGAAATGCTGCCCAACCGTTTGGTATGTGGTTTCAATAATGTGGCTACTCTGAAGCATTTGTTGACTGAACCGTCCTTAAACCTCCAGCAAGCTGTGAAAATGTCACCAACTTGCGAGAGCGCCAAGTGAGGGGTGCATTAAATCCAGGGAATGGAAGATAATACCTCAGGACATGTCCTCTCACGCCGATCAACCCCTCCCAAGGGCGGTTCCCGTCCTGGACCGAGTGCCGTGCAGGCCCAGTCCATCGAAAGTCATCCCGACGGGATACTTCCCCAGAATCTGCAGAGGGAGAACTGGCTGTTGTGGGGCATGCAGTGGTAGGCCCCGACGTGAGCGCAAGCTGCAGGTCGGCCAGCTGTCCTATCGCCCCGGTAGAGATAAGTATCTGCCTAGGGGCCGCACTTTCCGTCTGCTTGAACCAGAGGCGGAAGACTGCTTGCTACTTAACTGCATCAAAATCGCGGTGCAGGTGAATGGACACCTATTGGATACGGAACTTGATACTAACGCCGCAGTTTCCATTATAGGAAGGAAAACCTTTGACCACATTAAGAAAGGAGCAGCTTTGTTTGAACCAATAACACCCACACCCTTCAATTGTTTAGCCACTTTTTCAAGTGAGCTTTAAAAAAAGGCTTCCACATCTTTACCGTCAAACCTCAGCAGTGCTTGAATATATTTCATCATGTCACTACTAGGCTTTGATTAGGAAATGTTAATACTTGCTCTCGACTTCCTTCAGCTTCTGCTTTTAACTCCAAAATTTTAATGTTTCTTTTCCAATTCCCTTTCTTCCCCTACCAATCTTCCTATTTCCACATCAAGTCTCCTCATTTCCTTTTGAAAAGCCCTCTCTTTTTCCTTTTCTGCACTCTGTTTTTCCTTTTCTTTGGCAATTTCCTTTCTCTCTCTTTCCTTTTCCTCTGCCACAGCCACTTTCTCCTTTTCTTGCATTTCCAAGTTCTTTAGTTCTATTTCTTTCCGTTTATCCTTTTCCTGCTTTCTAGTTGCAGTTGAAGGGGCTGGTTTAGTACAGGGCTAAAGAGCTGGCTTTTAAAGCAGACCAAGGCAGGCCGGCAGCACGGTTGAATTCCCGTACCAGCCTCCCAGAACAGGCGCCGGAATGAGGCGACTAGGGGCTTTTCACAGTAACTTCATTTGAAGTCTACTTGTGACAATAAGCGATTTTCACTTCATTTTTCATTTTTTTTTAGTTGTTTCATTTGTAACTGCCAGGGAATTATTTGCAACAAAAAGAGCCATTTCTCATATCACTCTCTATTTAAATTGCAGTATCTGAAAGAATACTATCCACTCACACAGTCACTGTCTTTAAATTCAATAATCCCAAGTCAAACAAGAAATTCTACTTTTAAATCCTGAGAAAGAGCACCCAGTTTTATTATGATCCCAAACCAGATCCCGACATTTGTTAGGTTACTGGATAGGACTTCCAATATTGTATTTAATTTGTAAGACTGTGAGACAAGGATACTTCACTCCAGAAGTGACTCCACGCACAAACAGGGATATGGTATATTAAAACAAACTTTATTACGACCACAGTATTAAACTAACTTTAATATCATACAAGAAATATCTTACAATTACCAATTAAACAATGCTTAACAATAAAATGAAACACTTTAACTTCCAACTGCTATATTTCTATCTCCAATCAATCAAAACCCATCTCAAGTCAAAATCCACTTTTAAATACAGTTATCAAACACAGGAATACTTGCTTTATAGATATGAATTGAAGAAACTGCTTTGAGAAAGATCCTTCAGGAAACAACCTGCAGACTCTTGCCTATGCCAAACTATTGTTTGGAACTTTCTTTCTCTAAATAAAATGTCATTGGTCCTATTTATGTAAACACTATACAGTGGTGGAATGAATGATGATTTAATTATCCCCACTGTCGCCACTATGTCTGCCTGTCTTTTAAACCAGTATTTTTTTTAAAACCTTACTGCAAGAGAGACATTCACAGACTAACCCAGGCTTTAACCATTACTGCACCATGTGCATATAATATAATATATATCTGTAATTCCTACATTCATCACAGTGGGTGTTGCATGGGTAGGTGTTCCATGGTAGGCATGGTGTTGTTGAGGGTGGAGGGGCGACTCTGTGATGGTGATGGGGGGAGTGGGAGTTTTGGAGGGGCCGTGCCAGGGGAGAGATCCATGATGGGGGTTGGGGGCCATTGCAAGCAAATTTTGTTTTACGGTTAAAATGATCCAATAGTCAGAAGTTTAATGCTCTGGTGACATCCAGTGCACCATACAAGACAACCACTGTAATAAATTGTGACTAATGGTTAGGCACCAGCAGATGGCAGAACTTACTGACAGCTTCCATGTTGGAGCAGATACACTGAATGTGGACCTCTTTAGAGATAACCAAGTAGCTATACCTAAACTGGAGAACAGAATGTAAGATTCGCCACTTCAATGGCAATGGTCGGAATTATATCTGAACAGATTGCACCCCATGAGGAGACCAGAAGCAGGTCAGGAACCTGCTTGACATTGTACTATGCTTGGTCATGGCTCTGTGACCCAGCCACAGCAGTAGCATATGCACCTTGGTTTTCCAAACAGAGGGTGTGTGTGATGACGTGCCACATCTGTCAAAATATGGATTTCTAGTTAAATGGACCCCAGTAGGGGTCAGAATGGCTGAACTGTACATGGATTTCTGAGGTTTCAATGATCATAGGATTGGAAGAGAGATCTGGGAAGGCAGACCCCTAGGTCTCAGACCCTTATTTGGAGGCCCTGCTGTGGGACCTGAAAGACTGAAGTGAAATTATGCTTTCAAAACATGAGGGCAAGAAACCAGCCCCTCAAATCAATTGAATGTGGCTGCTGATATCAGCAGTGACCTGCTGTGAGAGCCACGGGCTTTCTGAGGTGCTGGTCCTCACGTGTTAATGGAGTTGATTCTCTTGCTGTAGATGCTGTGTTGATGGTCTCTCCCCCTTAAAACTGCATAAATATGTCCGTCACATCTGCCCATGTGGAACAGAATATGGCTGAGGGGAAAGCAGCTTGTGCTGCTTCTGTTATTGCTGCCCCTCCCGTCCCTCATCTAAAGTCCAAAAGTGGAGTAGCATAAAGTGCTCCCATGCCATGGTGAAGATCAAAAGGGAAGTGCAGCTCATTTTGAGTGAAGTCTAGGGCAGGTGAACTGACTTCCAAGTAGTTGGAGATCAGCTGCCAAGCAGTGAAAGTACATTCTCAGAATGTGCAACAGCATTTCATCTAGGCAGGGCTGTAGCTATTCAGTTTCACTCCATGAAGGCTTCCCAGTCTGTCAGTTTCATTGCTTAATGGATCTTGGCTGTGCTCCCACCAGTTGTCCCTGGTGATTTCCAAACAGTTCAGGAAACTAGTGCATTGGCTGTTAAAGCCAAACTTCTGGGTTAAATCCAGAACTCATTTGGAATGTAATTATTTTAATTACATACCCCACAGCTCTGTGGGGGTCCCTGTTTACCTGCAAACAAGCTCAGATTAAACCTGGAAGCAGCTGCAATCATGTTGGGTTTCTAAGTCAATGATATTTTTTGAGGCTTTAATGTCCACCCCCCCTCCCCCAGCTTGCATCTGAACCCATCATCCCCCACCTCAATGCACTATTAAAGTTCTGCCCTCTGTGTGAACCCAGACTATGACTTTCATAAGCAGAAAATAATGGGCTGGAGGTGTGTAATTTCCTGATATGCACTCTGAAAATGTTTCAGGGGAAGCACTGAAATTGACATTTACCCTCTAGTTCCCAGGACCAATACAGCTGAGCATCAAACGCGGTACATACAACTGCGCCTGCAACCTTTTTCCTCTTAACAATTCCTCTTCTCCCATCTGCAAACCCAGGAAAGCCATTAGCTGGCCTAAAGGAATGACAATGCTGAGCAGTGTGGTTGGAGTTGGAATATAGGCAGCTGATGGCAGCAACAACAACTATGATTGGAGATTCATGTCAAAGGAATCCTAGTTTGTTGCAGATTTCCTTTTTTTTGCAAGACATCAGAAAAGCAATACTGCAGAAGAAGAAACCAGCCCAAAGCGACAGTGAGAAAACAAGCTTCCAAAAGATAGCCAGTCTCAGCTGTAAAAACCAATGTCCTGGAACGAATAGTGTGGAAGCTACTCAGCGCCGATTTTTAATGGAAAAAGCAGTGCATAAAAAGCAAAGCTGCAGGAGTCGTAGAACTTTATCTAGGGACCAATTTAAATCATCTTGGAACCTTTTGTGCCTACTGCATGAACTGCATGACCACAGATACAATTTGCTCTCTCTTCTGATGATGAATCGGGAATGTGGCCCATCCACCTGTGTATCTATTTGCCCAATTCCTCACTGTCAATGAAGACTCATTCACTGGGTGCCACATCAAGCAAAGAGCTAAAATATCAAATAAATCACACATGGCCAAACCTCAGCTCAAAATATTTGTGTCACAGTGGATTTCACCACAGACGGGATTGCAGATGGAAAATAATGGATGTTCTCACATACTTCCCCATGCTTGGTTTCACACTGTATGCCTGGCAATCATTCTGTGACCCTTTGAGAGGATTCAACAATTAACTTTCGAAACCTATTTTGAGGTATTTTCCTAAGCCACTGACTCAGTCAGTTGCATTGCCAGAAATTGCTTCTAAACATTGGATACATTTCCCAGAATTGTAAATCTGCTTTGGCTTTAAAGCGTTCCAGAAGAAATTACTTTTCAGAGTCTTTGGTTTCATTTAAAATTGAATGTGCACAAATTCATCCTCCAGCTCTGTGCAGTCTGCTTTTAGGAGTTAATAAGCATGTTCGAAAATCCTTCACAATCCAGCTTTAAAATCAGGTAAGCCTGTTACAAAATGCACAATCAGGCCTACAGGGAAATCAGCCGCATTGTTACAAGAATCCTTTAGGCTTCAAGACTTGTTTCATGGCTGCAGCATCATTCATTGTTGAAATGTCCAATGTCTATTTCTGGTTAACCCAAGTCAATAACGTCCATCTTGTAGTGCACTACACAAATCAATAGATTTGCCAATCGTTACTTTATTAAAACATCAGAAGGACAGTAATGAAAATGTAGATTGCAAATAAAATGAAACTGAAGCGCACACATGACAACTTGTGAATGGTCTGAGCGAAACCATCTAAATTTGTACCTTCCACATTGTGAAACAGCCATGGAGTAGAAAATATCAATTGATTCAGTGGTTATTAGAGAATCCAGGAAATTGTTGAATCAAACTTCTGAATGAAATTACTCAGTTGAAGCAAATTAACTGTCAGAGCGAACACAAAGAAAAATACCCATCAACGAGAACAAAGAGTACATTCAGAGTTTGATTTCAGATGATACTTAAAGATTTTTGGTATGAAAATGCAGCAGGTCCAAATATTGGAGTGGGACCTGATTTTGATTGGCCCTTGCTCCTCCTCCCGTTGTGATGTTGCAAAGGGCTGGGGAAGGTGACGGCTGGGCTGGAGTTCACTCAGTTCAATCACTCTCACTGTTGTTCCAATACCAAAAACTGGAAGTTTATTTAAAGGTCTTCAGACACTAAGCAAAACAGAAAAGAAAGGTAATAAACACCGAGCTCTTCTTTGAGCCTAACTTTACATACAGTATATCCCAATTTAAACCTAGCCAGCTAATTCATTTCCCAAGGGAAACGCAACATAACACACTTTATAACAGCGACAGTCAGATTATCACTACGGGTTCTCATACAGGCCAAAGTTCAACCCAAATCAGGATTTTGGTTGAGTCTGAGGACAGCAACATGCACACAGCGAATTCTCCACTCTCCAAGGCAGCTTCCTTGCATTTACCAAGATGGCTTCTCAGTGCTCTGCTGATATAGTCTAGCAAGGGTACCCCCACAGCTGATTCTAATTGCATTGATTCCTGATTGGGGTTTTCTGTCAGTGTGCCATCTGACTTGTGGGGTGACATCCTGTGGCCATCCTGGAAGAGAGAAACACCGTCAAGAAACTGGAGAATCTTAAGAGAAAAGTGCTGTCATTCTAACATACAACCCCTGGTGACACGACACTGCCGATTAGGATTTTAGTCCCATTTGTGATCTCATGCCTTATATTGGCATCATTCTTATATTGTCTCCCTTAGCAACACTGAGAACAGAGTACACTCATACATCTCTGGCATTCACTGTTACTAGGGCGATGGAGGCATGCAGAGATCAATTGTCATCCACAATTTTCTTCTTGCAAATCCTTCAGGGTAGCATCGTTAAGCTGGAGCTGCATGTTACACTTTGTGAAGAGGGCAAGCCAGTACAATAGTAACGGAAGGAACATTCACCCTCATAAAGTTAATGCACCCACTCAGGAAAAAAATACAGGACTGGGTCAAAGGTTGGGTCTTCCTTGCCAGGGGCAGGTGAGTGCAGGCTGGAGTTAAGCCAGCTGACCTAGGAAGAAGTACAGAGGCAGCAATGGGCTGACGGATACAGAGGCAGGTGGTTTGAAATCCCCCGCAATCCCCTGTGGCCCTGAAAGACACCTATCACAAGCTCTGTTCTTCCATCCATCCGCTCTGTCTTCTCATGCCCACTATGGCAAGCTATGAAACACCCAGTCCCATTTGAGCCACTGAATACATTCTTGAACCAATGAACTGTATACTGTGTTTTGGCATGTGCCATAAAAAGCTTTGAGAAAAAATAATTAATTGATAACTTACTCCAACGTTCGAAAAAATATATGTACTAAAACTTAACACAGTATCAGTCATCTAGGTCCTTTAATGTCAAAAAATTCTACAAAGTGGTCTCTTCAAACCACTTAACATATTTAAGCAAAGATTGGGAATTTAACACCAGAAATGAGAGAGCATGAGCTGTCATCCAAACAATGTTTTCGCTGGGAAGTAGGTGTTCTAGTATTTTAATAACTGTCTCGGCTCTCAACCAAACCTCATTGGAGAAAATAGCACCTCCATTGGATTTGGTTTATTGTTACGTGTACCAAGGTACAGTGAAAAGTATTGGACTGGATTCTTCGCAGGCGGATGCTCCGTTTTGCCGGCAGCCCGGGGTTTTTCTGAACCTGTTAGTCTGTGTCCTCAGAATCTTGTATCTCCTGCCTGATGGAAGAAGTTGGAAGAGAGAATACCCTGGGGCAGCGGGTGGTGTAGACAGAGTCCATGGATGGGAGGCAGTTTTGCGTGATGGACTGGGCTGTGTTCACGACTCTCTATATTTCCTTACGGCCTTGGGCCAAGCAGTTGCCATAGCAGGCTGTGATTCAGCCACATAAGATGTTTTCTGTGGTACATCTGCATCTGTAAAAACTGTTAAGAGTCAATGTGGACAAGCCAAACTTCCTTAGTTTCCTGAGCAAATAGAGGCGCTGTTGTGTTTTGTTGGTGGGAGCTTTGATGTGGGTGGGCCAGGACAAATTGTAGGTGATGTGCACACCTCGGAATTTGAAGCTGTCAACCATCTCCTCCTCGACACCATTGATGCAGACACGGTTGTGTCCGGCACATTACGTCACAAAGTCAATGACCAGCTCCTTAGTTTTGCTGACATCGAGGGAGAGAATATTGTCGTTACACCATGCCGCTAGGTTCTCTATCTACCTTCTGTATTTTGACTCATCGTTGTTCGAGATCCGACCCACTACGGTCGTGTCATCAGCAGACATGTAGGTGGAATTGGAGTCAAATTTGCCAAAGTGCTTTAAATTGTGCTTTTTCAAATCCTGCCAGGATAAAGCTGGTTGCTCTAGCGATTGGGGGGTAAGGATGGGGGGAGCAGTTGCGGTATCCAGCAGTAATACTTCATGAACAAAAATATTGAACATTAAATATTCACAGGAGGAGCAAAATTGAAAGACATCACTATTGATTTTCTGAGCGGTGTTTAGTAATGGAATGAGATGAGGCCCATTGAGATTTTAAATCTTGACAGGTGACCTCCACCCCCATGAATGATTGAATGTATATCCAGACGCAATCAAATGTCCCAGTGGACAAAGATAATTCCCCTGCTAATCCCCACAATGTCTCCAGGCAGAATAGCAGACTCACTCTGGCTATTGGCACTAAAGCTGGAATATCGAGTGAAAACGTATTAAAAACTGCAACCATTTTGTACTGTTACTGTTATGCTCCAGCAAAGATTTAAGACCCACTCATCACAATCATTAAACCGCAAAGCCTGGACCAATTTATTTCAAATATTTACTGTTGTGGCCCTTACTTCTGCTTATTGGTTGCCACCCTTATAAGCCTAGACACCATTTTACATTTACCAGCATTTTCTCTGTTGGGCAGTGTTGTGGTGAAATGTCATGATTTTGCACTTAATTATAAATTGGCAGCCTGTAACAATACTACTCAATTTCAGGCCAAATGTTATCAGGTGATCAGGCTTAGCGGAGTTTACATATAGCTGATGACTTGACTGGCTAAGTTGTATGTGTGATAACCACCACTGGTAACACATTGCATGTATTACGGTACTGCCACTGTATTACAGGTACCACAGTAAATCCCAGCCTGCTGGCTCCTCCCAGCAGGCAACGTATAAAAGTATCTGCTCTCCTGCGCTGCTCCCATTCTGGTTCCAGCTGCAGGAGGCACAACACCGTGTGCAATAAAGCCTCAATTGTTTCACCATTCTCGTCTTGTGGTAATTGACGGTACATCAATTTATTGCACAAGATTTTAAAAGATGAACATCTTAATCAAGCCTGATCGCCTAGAGCTGAGCCCTCACGCTGCCAACGCCACGTCCACCTTCGAGCACTGGCTAACCTGCTTTGAAGGCTACTTCAGAGCAGCCACTGAAGAACTCTCGGACCCACAGAAGCTCCAAGTCCTCTACTCCCAGGTAAGCCCTCAAGTTTTTCCCCTCATCCAGGATGCGCCCACCTACACAGAAGCGATAATGCTACCAAAGGGACACTACATTAAGTTGGTGAATCAAGTGTATGCCAGGCACCTCCTGGCTACGAGACGGCAACTCCCGGGGGAGAGTCTGGATGATTTATTGAGAGATCTACAGTTTCTCGGTAGGAACTGTGACTGCCAGGCAGTTTCGGCAGTCCAGCACACCGAACTACTAATCAGAGACGCTTATCATAGAATTTACAGTGCAGAAGGAGGCCATTCGGCCCATCGAGTCTGCACCAGCTCTTGGAAAGAGCACCCTACCCAAGGTCAACACCTCCACCCTATCCGCATAACCCAGTAATCCCACCAACACTAAGGGCAATTTTATCATGGCCAATCCACCTAACCTGCACATCTTTGGACTGTGGGAGGAAACCGGAGCACCCGGAGAAAACCCACGCACACATGGGAAGGATGTCACGGGCATTAAGTCTACGTACGTTCGCCAGCGACTATTGGAAGGCAGTATCCACGATTCTGCAGAGACTATGCAGCTTGCTAATTCCCTAGAAGTGGCCTCCCGTAATCTGGAGGCCTACACCTCCGACCGCGCGGCACCCTCATGGGCATCATGGGCCCCACCAGCTGGCGACTCAAGTAGACCGCAAGCCTGCGCCGCTCGGCAGCCAGCCAACTCCGGCAGAGGCCCAAATGTTATTTTTGTGGCCAGAGCAAACATCCCAGGCAGCGCTGCCCGATGCGGAGCGCGACCTGCAACGGGTGCGGGAAGAAGGGCCACCTTGTTTCCGTTTACCAGGCCTGGTCGGCCACCGCTGTTTCCAGGCCCTGCAATGCTATACCCCCCACGTGCGATCCACGGGCGCCACCATCTTCTCCACCACAGGCCACGTGCGGCCTGTGGGCACCGCCATCTTTGATGCCGCCTGCCATGTGCGCCCCGTGGGCACCGCCATCTTCGGTGCCATTTTGGACTGCGCCTCAGGACCCGCTCTCGTCTGGCCATTCGCTGCCTGCTGATACCTCCGCCACCGCTGATCAGCCCAGGACCTTCCAGCATCTTCTACAGCTCGCCTCCATCACCCTTCATCAGTCTCGGCCCCGCAACCTCGCGACCGTACAATGACGGTAAATATCAACGGGCACGAGACGATTTGCCTCCTTGACTCCAGGAGCACAGAGTGTTTCACCCACTCTGCTACGGTAAGGCGCTGCTCCCTCCCGGTACTCCCTGGCCCCAGATCCCATTCCGTGCAAATCCGGGGGTACTGTGTTGTGACCCTCACCGTTCAGGGCGTTGAGTACAGCAACTTCAGGCTCTACATCCTCCCCCATCTCTGTGCGGCACTGTTATGAGGTCTTGATTTTCAATGCCACCCCCAAAGCCTTACTTTGAAATTCGGTGGACCCCTGCCCCCCCCCCCCCCCCCCCCCCCCCCCGCCTCACCGTCTGTGGCCTCACGACCCTGAAGATCGATCCACTTTCACTTTTTGAAAACCTCACCCCGGACTATAAGCCCGTCGCCACCAGGAGCAGACGGTACAGTGCCCAGGACAGGACCTTCATCAGGTCGGAGGTTCAACGGCTTCTGCGGGAGGGGATCATTGAGGCCAGCAACAGACCCTGGAGAGCTCAAGTGGTGGTACTGAAGACTGGGGAGAAGCAGAGGATGATCATTGACTACAGTCAGACCATCAACCGGTACACGCAGCTCGACGCGTACCCCCTCCCACGCATATCTGACATGGTCAATCAGATTGCGCAGTATCGAGTCTTTTCCCCAGTAGACTTGAAGTACACCTACCACCAGCTCCCCATCCACCAAAGGACCACCAATACACTTTGTTCGAAGCAGATGGCCGCCTCTATCATTTCCTTAGAGTTCCCTTCGGCGTCACCAATGGGGTCTCGGTCTTCCAGCGAGAGATGGACCGAGTGGTTGACCAGTACGGGCTGCGGGCCACCTTCCGTACCTAGATAATGTCACCATCTGCGGCCATGATCAGCAGGACCACGATGCAAAGCTCCAAAAATTTCTCCATACCGCCAAACTCCTTAACCTCACCTACAATAAGGAGAAATGCGTGTACCGCACCAACCGCTTAGCCATCCTTGGCTATGTAGTGGAAAATGAAGTCCTAGGGCCCAACCCCGACCGCATGTGACCCCACCTGGAACTCCCTCTCCCCCATTGCCCCAAGGCCCTGAAACGATGCCTGGGGTTTTTCTCATATTACGCCCAGTGGGTCCCTAATTATGCGGACAAGGTCCGCCCACTCATCAAGTCCACAGTTTTTCCCCTGACGGCTGAGGCCCGCTAGGCCTTCAACCACATCAAGATGGACATCGCCAAGGCCACGATGCACGCAGTTGATGAGACCCTCCCCTTTCAGGTGAAGAGCGATGCATCAAACGTAGCTCTGGCCGCCACCTTGAACCAGGCAGGCAGACCCGTGGCTTTCTTTTCCCTCACCCTCCATGCCTCCGAAATTCAGCACTCCTCTGTTGAAAAGGAGGCCCAAGCCATTGTGGAAGCTGTGCGACATTGGCGGCATTACCTGGTCGGCAGGAGATTCACTCTCCTCACTGACCAACGGTCGGTTGCCTTCATGTTTAACAATACACAGCGGGGCAAGATCAAAAACGACAAGATCTTCAGGTGGAGGATTGTGCTGTCCACCTATAACTATGAGATCTTGTATCACCCGGGGAAGCTCAATGAGCCCCCAGATGCCTTGTGCCACAGTACATGTGCCAGCGCACAAGTGGACCGACTCCGGGTTCTCCACAATGACCTCAGCCACCCGCGGGTCACCCGGTTCTTCCATTTTGTCAAGGCCCGCAACCTGCCCTACTCCATTGAGGAGGTCAGGATCGTAACCAGTGACTGCCAAGTCTGCGCAGAGTGCAAGCCGTACTTCTACTGGCCAGATAGAGCGTATCTGGTGAAGGCCTCCCGCCCCTTTGAACGCCTCAGCATGGACTTCAAAGGGCCCCTCCCCCACCGACCGAGTACTTGCTCAATGTAATTGATGAGTACTCCCGGTTCCACTTCGCCATCTCATGCCCCGACATGACTTCTGCCACGGTCATCAAGGCCCTGCATAGCATCTTCACCCTGTTCGGTTTCCCCACCTACATACACAGCGATCAGGGATCCTCCTTCATGAGTGATGAGCTGCATCAGTTCCTGCTCAGCAAGGGCATCACCTTGAGCAGGACAACCAGCTACAACCCCCGGGGAAACGGGCAGTTGGAGAGGGAGAACGGGATGGTCTGGAAGGCCGTCCTGCTGGCCCTTCGGTCTAGAAATATCCTGGTCTCCTGCTGCCAGGAGGTCCTCCCTGACACGCTCCACTCCATCCAGTCACTCCTGTGCACTGGTACTAATGAGACCCCTCACGAACGAGTGTTTGCCTTCCCTAGGAAGTCCACCTTCAGGGTCTCGCTCTCAACATGGCTGACTGTTCCTGGACCCGTCCTCCTCCGGAAGCATGTGCTGAGCCATAAATCGGATCCCTTGGTTAAAAAAGTCCACCTCCTCCATGCAAACCCACAGTACGCCTACGTGGCACACCCCGACGGATGACAGGACACAGTATCCCTCCGGGACCTGGCACCTGCTGGGTCCCCACCCACAACCCCCGAGCTGGAACCGCTCCCCCTCCCGGTTGCCTCATTCACCCCTGCGCCTCCCACCCCCCCACCAGCAAACCTCACCACAGCCCCCACCCCAGCAGGATCCGTCCCCCCACTGGATCCACTAAGGGGTGATGAAGGAGTGGACAACACGTTCCGGAGTTGCAGGTGACCACATCGGCACCCACACCACCACCAGGACTGAGGCGATCGCAGTGGAGGGTCAGAGTCAATCTGAAATGATCTCTTCACCCCCACGGACTTTATTTTCAACAGGGGGTGAATGTGGTAAACACCACTGGTAACATAATGCATGTATTACAGTACTGCCACTGTATTACAAGTACCACAGTAAATCCCTGCCTGCTGGCTCCTCCCAGCAGGCGGCGTATAAAAGTGTATGCTCCCCTGCGCTGCTCCCATTCTGGTTCCAGCTGCAGGAGGCACAACATCTTGTGCAATAAAGCCTCAATTGTTTCAACATTTTCGTCTTGTGGTAATTGACGGTACATCAGTATGATAACATATTCCTGAGTATATTATGATTTTTGCCTTTGATAACTATTGTACACGACAGGAGTCATGAAGATTTGAGTTTTCACCATGACTCATGGATTTGAAGACAAGTTTGCTATGTTAATATTTTGACATTTGTTTTTGAGGAAATGGATCATACAGGAAGTGGCAGACAAGTACAGAGAATGCGCAGCACTGAAGCAGGATATTTGGTCCAACTGGCTGGATTTACGGCCACAGATAGGGTGGGCTGTCCCCACACTTACATATTAAACAACGTGGTGATGTCACGCAGCAATATGACATCATCCCACCAGCCTCCAATAATATTAAAGCTGACCGGATAATGAAATTAAAGGTCAGCCCACCATTTTGAAAAAAACAATTTAAAAGCTATTGATCTTGTTAAAGACCCATTTGACTATGATTCTTTGTTGCTCACTCCACTTTCCGGTAGTCGCACAGGAAAACATTGGGAGTAATTTACGCTGGGTACGAGGGGAGCAATTCAGGGGCAAGTGAAAAGGCTTGTAAATGAGATGACGGTTACATGTATAACAGAGTCTGCTCATAAACATTGGCAAGAATTTGTTTGGTATGCAAGTAGGCCTGTGTTGCCGCCTCATTTTTTGGTATGGCTGGTGCTGCTCCTGGTATGCCCCCCTGCACTCTTCATTAAACCAGGGTTGATCCTGACAGATTACAGGCTGGTGAGCCTTACGCCAGTGGTAGCAAAACTATTGGAGAGCATTCTTTGAGACAGGCGTCAACAGGTCCCCAGGAGCAGCGATCCTGAGCCCTACAGGGGGCCAGCACGTCACTGGAGGGACTTACGCAGCTCCAGCTGCCGATACCCCCATCAAGCGGGCTCTGCATGCGTGCTACGACCAGCGTGAACTCGCGCATGCGCGGTAGCTTCCTTCTCCGCCCCCGCCCCGACACAACATGGCAGAGAGCTACAGGGGCCGGCGCAGAGTAAAAAATGCCCCCATCAGAAGAGGACTGCCCACTGATCGGTAGGCCCCGATCGCGGGCCAGGACACGTTAGAGCCTCCCAACCGGGGCCGGATCCTCTCCCCCCCCCCACTAGGCTTCACCCCGCAGGACGGACGGCTAGGTCCCGCTGGGTAAAACCACATGTGAACGATGCCGGCGGGACTAGGGCTATCTTAGCCACCACTCCGCCCATCCCGTGCAGAGAATCACCAGGGGAATCGCGTAAAGCAGCCTCCGACTGGTGTTGTGCTGACCACGCCGGTGCCAATTACCCGGGGATCGAGGCCTAGTTTCGGGAGCCGTTCAGAGGAGGAGGAGCAGTCTCTGGGTGAGTATACAGACCTAACGGTAACTTCCTGTTTTCCACTTTTTTTTCAAAAGTGACGTCAGAGGGAAGCTGTGATCTGATTGGTTGATAACCAATCTGCCCCAAATTTAAAACTCGTAAACTTAAATTAAACAAATTAATTAATTAGAGATGGCTGGTCAGGTGATGTGCTTAAGCTGCTTGATGTGGGAGCTGGCAGATCCCATTGCGAGCTGCAGCGACCACATCTGCAGTAAGTGTTGGCTGCTCGAAGAACTCCGGCTCAGAGTTGATGAGCTGGAGTCTGAGCTTCACACACTGAGGCACATCCGGGAGGGGGAGGCTTACCTGGACACTTTGTTTCAGGAGGCAGTCACACCTGTCAGAGTAAATAGTTTAAATCCTGCCAGTGGCCAGGGACAGCAGGGTGTGACTGCAAGTCAGGCAGGTAAAGGGAACCAGCAGTCAGGAACCCAGGAGCCTCAGCCCTTGACCCTGTCCAACAGGTACGAGGCACTTGCTCCCTGTGTGGATGGCGAACAGGGCTGCAGGAAGGATGAGTCAGCTGACCAAGGCACCATGGTTCAGCAGGCCATTCAAGGGGAGGAAGTAAATAGGCAAGTTGTAGTTGTCGGGGATTCTATTATCAGAGGGATAGATAGTATCCTTTGTGAGCAGGATAGAGGGTCCCGCATGGTATGTTGCCTGCCCGGTGCTAGGGTGCGGGACATCTCTGACCGGCTTGAAAGGATATTGGAGAGGGAGGGGGAGGATCCAGTTGTTGTGGTCCATGTCGGTACCAACAACATAGGCAAGTCTAGGAAAGAGGACCTGTTTAGAGATTATAAAGAGTTAGGATTCAAATTAAAAAACAGGTCCTCAAGGGTCATAATCTCCGGATTACTGCCCGAGCCACGTGCAAATTGGCATAGGGAGGCAAGAATAAGGGAAGTTAACACGTGGCTGAAAGAGTGGTGTGGGAAAGAGGGGTTCCTTTTCATGGGACACTGGCATCAGTTTTGGGACAGGGGGGACCTATACCGTTGGGATGGTCTCCACCTGAACCGAGCTGGGACCAGTGTTCTGGCGAAAAGAGTAAATAGGGTGGTCAATAGGACTTTAAACTAGAGATTGGGGGGGAAGGGAAAGTCAGGGAACCAAGAGGTGAAGGAATCAGTGGGAAGCGTAGCTGCTTAGGATTACAAAAAATCACGAAAAGACAGAGCTCAGGAGAGGTTACGATAGTCCCCATCTCACAAAATATGACACCATGTATGGAAAGGCTCAGTAAACCAAGGTCCACCACACTAAGAAAACAAAAAGGGACAGTCAATAGGGAATTAAAGGTGCTATATTTAAATGCCCGCAGTGTACGGAACAAGGTAGATGAGCTTGTGGCCCAGATTGTGACTGGCAGGTATGATGTGGTAGGCATCACAGAGACGTGGTTGCAGGGGGTTCAGGACTGGCAGTTAAACATCCAGGGATTTACAACCTATCGAAAAGACAGAGAGGTGGGTAGAGGGGGCGGGGTTGCCTTGTTAATTAGAAATGAAATTAAATCGATAGCACTAAACGACATAGGGTCAGACGATGTGGAGTCTGTGTGGGTAGAGTTGAGGAACCACAAAGGCAAAAAAACCATAATGGGAGTTATGTACAGGCCTCCTGACAGTGGTCAGGACCAGGGGCACAAAATGCACCACGAAATAGAAAGGGCATGTCAGAAAGGCAAGGTCACAGTGATCATGGGGGACTTCAATATGCAGGTGGACTGGGTAAATAATGTTGCCAGTGGACCCAAAGAAAGGGAATTCATTGAATGTTTACAGGATGGCTTTTTGGAACAGCTTGTGATGGAGCCCACGAGGGAACAGGCTATTCTGGACTTAGTGTTATGTAATGAGCCAGAATTAATAAAAGATCTTAAAGTAAGGGAACACTTAGGAAGCAGTGATCATAATATGGTAAAATTCAGTCTGCAATTTGAAAGAAAGAAGGTAGAATCAGATGTAAAGGTTTTACAGTTAAATAAAGGTAATTACAGGCGCATGAGGGAGGAACTGACGAAAATCGACTGGAAGCAGAGCCTAGTGGGAAAGACAGTAGAACAGCAATGGCAGGAGTTTCTGGGAGTAATTGAGGACACAGTGCAGAGGTTCATCCCAAAGAAAAGAAAGGTTATCAGAGGGAGGATTAGGCAGCCATGGCTGACAAAGGAAGTCAGGGAATGCATCAAGGCAAAAGAGAGAGCCTATAATGTGGCAAAGAGTAGTGGGAAGTCAGAAGATTGGGAAGGCTACAAAAACAAACAGAGGATAACAAAGAGAGAAATAAGGAAGGAGAGGATCAAATATGAAGGTAGGCTAGCCAGTAACATTAGGAATGACAGTAAAAGTTTCTTTAAATACATTAAAAACAAACGAGAGGCAAAAGTAGACATTGGGCCGCTCCAAAATGACGCTGGTAATCTAGTGATGGGAGACAAGGAAATAGCTGAGGAACTTAATAAGTACTTTGCGTCAGTCTTCACAGTAGAAGACATGAGTAATATCCCAACAATTCAGGAAAGACAGGGGGCAGAGTTGAATATGGTTGCCATCACAAAGGAGAAGGTGCTAGAGAAACTAAAAGGTCTGAAAATTGATAAATCTCCGGGCCCAGATGGGCTACATCCTAGAGTTCTAAAGGAGATAGCTGAAGAAATAGTGGAGGCGTTAGTTATGATCTTTCAAAAGTCACTGGAATCAGGGAAAGTCCCAGAGGATTGGAAAATCGCTGTTGTAACCCCCCTGTTCAAGAAGGGAACAAGAAAAAAGATGGAAAATTATAGGCCAATTAGCCTAACCTCGGTTGTTGGCAAAATTCTAGAATCCATCGTTAAGGATGAGATTTCTAAATTCTTGGAAGTGCAGGGTCGGATTAGGACAAGTCAGCATGGATTTAGTAAGGGGAGGTCGTGCCTGACAAACCTGTTAGAGTTCTTTGAAGAGATAACAAATAGGTTAGACCAAGGAGAGCCAATGGATGTTATCTATCTTGACTTCCAAAAGGCCTTTGACAAGGTGCCTCACGGGAGACTCCTGAGTAAAATAAGGGCCCATGGTATTCGAGGCAAGGTACTAACATGGATTGACGATTGGCTGTCAGACAGAAGGCAGAGAGTTGGGATAAAAGGTTCTTTTTCGGAATGGCAACCGGTGACAAGTGGTGTCCCGCAGGGTTCAGTGTTGGGGCCACAGCTGTTCTCTTTATATATTAACGATCTAGATGACGGGACTGGGGGAATTCTGGCCAAGTTTGCCGATGATACAAAGATAGGTGGAGGGGCAGGTAGTATTGAGGAGGTGGGGAGGCTGCAGAAAGATTTAGACAGTTTAGGAGAATAGTCCAAGAAGTGGCTGATGAAATTCAACGTGGGCAAGTGCGAGGTCTTGCACTTTGGAAAAAAGAATAGAGGCATGGACTATTTTCTAAACGGTGACAAAATTCATAATGCTAAAGTGCAAAGGGACTTGGGAGTCCTAGTCCAGGATTCTCTAAAGGTAAACTTGCAGGTTGAGTCCGTAATTAAGAAAGCAAATGTAATGTTGTCATTTATCTCAAGAGGCTTGGAATATAAAAGCAGGGATGTACTTCTGAGGCTTTATAAAGCACTAGTTAGGCCCCATTTAGAATACTGTGAGCAATTTTGGGCCCCATACCTCAGGAAGGACATACTGGCACTGGAGCGGGTCCAGCGGAGATTCACACGGATGATCCCAGGAATGGTAGGCCTAACATACGATGAACGTCTGAGGATCGTGGGATTATATTCATTGGAGTTTAGGAGGTTGAGGGGAGATCTAATAGAAACGTACAAGATAATGAATGGCTTGGATAGGATGGACGTAGGGAAGTTGTTTCCATTAGCAGGGGAGACTAGGACGCGGGGGCACAGCCTTAGAATAAAAGGGAGTCACTTTAGAACAGAGATGAGGAGAAATTTCTTCAGCCAGAGAGTGGTAGGTCTGTGGAATTCATTGCCACAGAGGGCGGTGGAGGCCGGGACATTGAGTGTCTTTAAGACAGAAATTGATAAATTCTTGATTTCTCGAGGAATTAAGGGCTATGGTGAGAGAGCGGGTAAATGGAGTTGAAATCAACCATGATTGAATGGTGGAGTGGACTCGATGGGCCGAATGGCCTTACTTCCACTCCTATGTCTTATGGTCTTAATGGCGCTGATTCTCCGATGGGGACCGGAGAATCGGTGGACCGGCATTTGGGTGGCGTTGCATGAATCGCGCCCGGCCTGGAGTTCTCCGACCTGGCCCCGGGGTCAGAGAATCCCGTCCAGGATTTATTCTTATTTGTAAGCAAGTGGATGTATTAGTGTGAGGCAGCCTGGCTTTGTAAGGAAAGGTCTTGTCTCACTATCTTAATCAAGTTTTTCGATGAAGTGGCAAAGATGATTGATGAAGGTAGGGCAGTGAATGTTGTCGACATGGACTTCAATAAAGCCATTGACAAGGTCCCTCGTAGCTGACTGGTACAGAAGGTGAAGTCACATGGGATCACTGAGCTGGCAAGATGGATACAGAACTGGCTTGGTTAGAGAAGATAGAGGGTCGCAGTGGAAGGGTGCTTTTCTGAATGGAGGATTGTTACTAGTGGTGTTCCACAGGGCTCAGTTCTGAGACCTTTGCTGGTTGTAGTATTTATAAATAATTTGGAGGAAAATGTAACTGGTCTGATTGGTAAGTTTGCGGACGACACAAAGGTTGGTGGAATTGCGGTAAGCGATGAGGACTGTCAGAGGATACAGCAGAATATAGATAGGTTGGAGACTTGGGCTGAGTGATGGCAGATGGAATTTAACCTGGACAAATGTCAGGTAATGCATTTTGGAAGGTCTAATACTGGTGGGAAATATAAAGTAAACGACAGAACCCTTAAGAGTATTGAAAGATGGCTCCGGGTGTTAAGGTCAACAGGTCACTGAAAGTGGCATCGCAGGTGGAGAAGGTAGTCAAGAAGGCATGCGAAGGGCAGCACGGTGGCACAGTGGTTAGTGCCGCTGCCACACGGCACCGAGGTCCCAGGTTCGATCTCAGCTCTGGGTCACTGTCCGTGTGGAGTTTGCACATTCTCCCCGTGTTTGCGTGGGTTTCGCCCCCACAACCCAAAGCTGTGCAGGGTAGGTGGATTGGCCACGCTAAATTGTCCCTTAATTGGAAAAAATGAATTGGATAACCTAAATAAAAAAAAAAAAAGGCATGCGACATGCTTGCCTTCATCAGCCGGGGCATTGAGTATAAACATTGGCAAGTCATGCTGTAGCTGTATAGAACCTTAGTTAGGCCACACTTGGAATATTGTGTTCAATCCTGGTCACCACACTACCAGAAGGATGTGGAAGCTCTGGAGAGGGTATAGAAGAGGTTTACCAGGATGTTGCCTGGTATGGAGGGCATTAACGATGAGGAGACGTTGGATAAACTTGGTATTTTCGCACTAGAATGATAGAAGTTGAACGGACGACCTGATATAAATCTACAAAATTATGAGGGGCATGGACAGAATGGATAGTCAGAAGCTTTTTCTCAGTGTGGTAGAGTCAATTACTAGAGGACATAGGTTTAAGGTGCGAGAGGTAAAGTTTAGAGGAGATGTGCAAGGGAAGTTTTTTACACAGGGTAGTACATGCTTGGAACTCTCTGCTGGAGGAGGTGGTGGAAGCAAGCACAATAGTGACGCTTAAGGGGTGTCTTGACAAATACATGAATAGGATGGGAATAGAGGGATACGGGCCCTGGAAGTGTAGAAAGTTTTAGGTTAGATGGGCAGCATGGTCGGTGCAGGCTTGGAGGGCCAAAGGGCCTGTTCCTGTTGCTTTTTGCTCCCCTGGCTTGGTGGTAATGGTAGAATGGGGGATATGCTGGGCCATGAGCTTACAGATTGTGGCTGAGTACAATTCTGCTGCTGTTAAAGGCCCACAGTGCCTCATAGAACATAGAACATAGAACATAGAACAGTACAGCACAGAACATGGATGACCAGTCTTGACTTGCTGGATTTGTTCTGAATCTATTCCATTTAGGACAATGGTAGTGCCACACAACACGATGGATAATATCCTCAATGTGAAGACAGAACTTTGTCTCCACATGGACTTGCGGTTGTCATTCCTACTGATACTGTCATGGACAGGCGCATCTATAGCAGTCAGGTTGGTGAGGATGAGGTCTAGTAATTTTTTACTCTTGTTTGTTCCTTCACCACCTGTTGCAGACCCAGTCAAAAACTCAGTGGAGCTCATGCCCTTAGCCTTGGAGGTCATGAGCTGAACCACAGAGTGGACATTCCCCACTATGGAGTGAACGTGCTGCGCCACGATCCCCACTGCAAATGCTACCCTCGAAGTGTTGGCCACTTGCATTGGAGTGATGGTACCATCTCCTCTGACAGAAGGCAATGAGACACCTCCTGTCCGCCTTGCTGTCTGAGGAGGGATGCTGCCATCCCTTCCTGATGCTTGCAACTCTGCTTTTACAGTTCCAGCGGATCTGGGATGACCGGACCCAGGAGCACATCATCGGCCAGGAGCAAAGCAGAGTCCTGTGCTCCAGCGACCGTCTTAGTGCCGATCTCCTTCCTCCACCTGCTCTGGATCTTCTGCTGCGAGATGCTCACCGGTCAGTGACCCAGAAGCCTGCCTAGTGGTTAATCTCACTGAGCTGGTTGAAGGTGCAGGTGACAGCTGTGGCGCCTCCTCAATGCTTCTGAAATGTCTCCCTCGGCAGTTCTTGGGCCTGTGGTGTCCAGAGGGCGATAGTCCAGCGTATTCAACTGATTGGCCTCAAGGGAAGCGAGGTGGCAATAGCGCATCACAGGGGATAATTGATGTGGGAAGCTAATTCATTTCAGGCTTGCACCATGGCTGCATGTCTTGAATTTTCTCACTTTTGTCTGAGCCTACTTTGCCCTCTGCCCAGGTGCAGTCCTGCTCCTCACCTGCCAGCTCAAGGGATCTCTCCTCAGAGGGCATTAGCTGAGGCATGAGTCTGCAAGACTGTGCCTGCTCACGCTGGTTGTGCTCGACTTTGTCCTCCAATGATACACGTGGGGAGAGTGTAGATGGGTGTCCTGCCAGGTCAGAAGGTGATGAAGTCTGGCATGCATGGAACATGAGTGGGAGCGGGGATATGAGAAGCAGATTGTTTTCTGAGGGGTGAGGAGGTGGGAGGGTGGGTGCCATGAGAAGTGCTGTGAATCCGTGAGGTAGCTGGGTGAGAGATCGCTGTGGAGGTGTGAAGGGGTGTGAATGGCTGCAGTGGTATACATCATTGTGGAGGCAGACTTACCCTAGCTGCACAAAGAAGGTTATTCATCTTCTTCTGTCACTGTTGCCCGTCCTCTTACACACCAATCTGGCACTCACTGTTGTGGCCACTGCCTCCCAGGCAGGGTAATGACCTTGGTTAATGGACATCTGCAGGACCATGGGTAGATGATGTCACTTCTCTGCTCTACCCTATCCAGGAGTTTGGGGAGTGTTCCGTCTGTGTAATGTGGTGCTGTCTTCCTGGCAGCTATCGTCCCTGACTGGGCTTGTAGCAGGTGCTGAGGAGGTGTTTAAAAGGAATGCCCCACTGATTACAAAGATTAGGCTCTCCTGGGTGAGCGAATCAGAGACAAGCCTGAATCAAGAGGTCTCTCCTCAAAGGGCATTGGGCATCTCAGCTCGGGCATTACTCCAGCAGGCTGCCCCTCTTCATGACAATTTTGCTTGTGTTTGTCCTGCAATAAGACACGATTGCGGTGCGAATCATGTGGGAGGGAAAAAAATTGTTCAAGAGGCTCAATCTTCGTTGAGTTTTCCGTTGTCGGCACTGCCGGCATTCTCACCGATTTTCTCACCTGAACTGACTCTTCGGAAAAATATCTTCAGATTCCACCCATCGCCTAATCCCTCTCCTGCCCGAGGCATTGCTTCCTTTCCACTGGCCAGCTAACACTTGCTTCATCACCTTGCCAGAAAGTATAAGAACCAACCCAACTTTCCTACTATTCTGATATTACCCTTCGTTCTGATGGTAATACAGAGGAGATACTTTCTAGTATGCAGTGAATTGGCAGGGCTGACGGGACTCATCTGCGGTGTCTCCAACATCCGCAGGTTTATTTTAAGTTCGAATGTTCCCATGAGTTTACGTTGAGTTCCAAAAACACAAAGCGATAAGTGCTATGTAATTATTTTCACAATTTCAAACTTGGATCATTTTTGGTGAAGATGCACTGACAACAGGGATTCCGACCTTTAATCTTCATTTTCAAGAAGTTAGAGTTTAAAATGAAAATGCTCATTTTGCCGTGTAACAAAATTGTGGCGCGGAGACTGCACAAACCAGATTGCTGATAAATGTTCTGTTTCTGATGATAGGCTGCATCTTTAAAATGTAAATGCTAGCAGCTTCTGTTTGATGGGTATCTAATTACTAGTTGTGGTCATGTGTGAAAGTAGTCTGGAGGAAAATGCTGCAAGGGACGTAGCTGTTACAGGCCACTAACCCGTTGTCTATCAAGATGTAAGGACTGTTTACACTTTGCATGAACGCTTCATGGATATTGAAAGCATTCTATTGCAACCATTTATCTCAAAATATCTGTGTTGAGATTGCAGAATGCGTTTCAAGAGTGAAGTTCAACTAATTCATCCAGAAGAGTTGTTATATTTTCAGGACTGCAAAAATGGCATATTTTTGTCAAGAAAATATTAACGGTTTGTTGGCATTTTACAGCTCTCTCATTTTTGCTTGGATCAATATTTGCCTGCTTCTTTGTCTCATTTATTTGTAAATACATTTGCAACAGTTACTTTAGCCTATACAGGGTGACACATGTGACAAAAGGATTGTTTCCATCTAGCAACAAAGAGAGACAATTTCTCAATTGTTGGGCCATTTATGGGAGAACATTGCTGGGAAAAGCGCTGAATTATGATAAATAGGTTTTATTTAAATATTACGAGCTGTGCATCTTATCATTGTTCCAAACTCCTCCGCATGATAGCCCTGCAGTGATTTTCTTTTGTTTTTTTAATTTAGATTCTTTTTTGAAATTGAGGGGAAATTTAGCAACGGCAATTCACATGCCTTTCACATCTTTTTGGGCTGTGGGGGGTGAGACCAAACAGACACGGGTTGAATGTGCAAACTCCAGAGGGACAGTGACCTGGGGCCCGGGTCGAAGCTGGATCCTCGGCGCCGTGAGGCAGCAGTGCTAACCACTGCGCCACCGTGCTACCCTAGCCCTGCAGTGATAATGAAATAAAATTACAACCTGATTTAAGTTGTGTTCCGTGAAATAATTGTCCATAAAAAGTGTGTTGGTTGTCCCTTTAAGAGAAGCAACACAGAGCAAGGGTCACCTCGGGCTGGGTGATCAATTGGGGCTCAGAGTGGCGAATCACCCAGCGGGTGGAGTTCTCTGAGGCAGAAGCATTCCCGAACTAGCTGCAGACATGCTGTAGCCCCTTGTAAATAAATTATTTGTTATTCACAAATGAAGTCTCTGAAAGAGCATCATTTCAAAAAGGAATTCTGCCCTCATTAGCGTCAGAATTAGGAAAAAACATTCCATCGAAAATGACAATCTCAGTATAAATATTCTTAGTGATGGTGGTGGAAATAACCGGAGATATATGAATAGATTTTTTTTTTGTACCCTGCACTCACTCCTAACTGTGCCGTTTTAATGCTGACAACTGCATCAAACAAGCATGTTGAAGTGAATGCAAATTTTGAATTACATATTCATCTTGCAGCACCTAAGTGTCTGACAGCCACCAGATAAAATAGGTTTTTGTTTGTACTCTGATAACCTTTGGTGATTAGCAATGATAAAATACTGTCCATGAGTTCCCTTGAATTTATGCCATCAATTGTTTGTCTTTGTGTACACTGCCATAATGCAGTAATTGTTCCCATTGTGTGAATTCAGTACTTCAGTCTTAGCACCATACAGACGTGCCCTCGAAAAGTTTCAAGCTGTGTGTCTTCAATCTTCAGTTCTTTACATGTACTTCAAATTTTATCATTAAAAATTCCAAATGCTAGCTGATCAGCAATGCTGCAACCATGGTTACATAACAAATCATCTAGACATAATAGACATTCCAAATGTAAATTTACTATACTGCATTTTTTTTTGTCTGATGATGGTAGTTTTAATTTCTGTGCTGGCTATCACAAGTCATGAAATAAGTTAGGTTACCTTGCTAAAGGTTATAGGGTGTGATAGTGAGGTAGAAAATCATTGTGCCCGCTAGGCTGCATTCAATAAAGACGTTAGTTTTATTACATTTGCAATATATACACTTCCAGTGGCACAGTGGCGCAGTGGTTAGCACTGCTGCCTCACGGCGCCCAAGACCCGGGTTCGATCCCGACCCCGGTCACATTCCGTGTGGAGTCTGCACATACATTCTCCCCGTATCTGGGTGCGCCTCACCCTCACATCCCAAAGATGTTCAGAGTAGGTGGATTGGCCACGCTAAATTGTCCATTAATTGGAAAACAAATTAAGCATTTAAATTTTTTTTTAAAGTATATATACTTTCCACTGATTCTTGATCAGTGCCTTACTGCTGACCTGTTATACATCTCAATATCCATGACCAAACCGGCCACCAGACATAACTTCTCGCCAGCATCTTTATTTTGGACACTCTGGGGTGCCCATTCTGAAAGTCCTTTAACACAATTACCTGGCCCTTTGCTGGAACAACAACTAATGCCCCACTGCTGGTGGTTCTTCTGTGGTCAGCTCCGAGAACGTTGAGGAGAAAACCTTCAACTCCCCTGTAGCTGTCAATGCTGCCCACCGTATATCCCAGAGGCTGCACCTTGGCAAGGACGGGACCTCTTTACGTCCCGTCACGATGCAGTAACATAAAATAAACCCATAAAATTCAGGACAGCGACCAGTTTGTCCGCCAAAGGGGGGTTTGCTGATTTGGTCTGCATTGGAAGACAGCTCAACGTTTCAGCATGCGCAATCTCGATCCCTGGACGGTGCTTACAAAAGAGTATTTGTAAGCAGCCAATAACAAGGCTCTGCACTAAATCCTTGCAAAAGCAACTGGAGAGAACGCCTTGTGAAGAGGACCTGCTTATGATCCGTGATGATAAATTAATGGCAGCCATAGATACATTGAAGAAATCTCTTTACCCCAAATATGACCGCTGGAACTTCCTTTTCTATTTGATCATACGTTCGCTCAGTTGCAGCCAGCATCCATGAGACAAAGGCGGTTGGACCTTCACGGCGATCGCTCATCTGGTGAGACAGGACTGCCCAATTCCATATGCCGATGCATCACATCTGATGAACAATGGCTTTGAAATGGATCAACACCCCAGAAGAGGACAACCGCCATTTTTCTTTTTTAAACGCCTCTTCCTGGGCCTTGCTCCACACCCAAGGCTGGTGCTTCTAGAGGAGCAAATGAAGGTGGGCCAGGACAGTTGCCAGATTCTGAATGAATCTGCCATAATAATTGACCAATCCAAGAAAAGAGCGAAGCTCTGTGGCGTCTCACGGGCCGGGGGCCAATTTGATGGCTTGCACGTTCTCAGCGACTAGGTGCAGGCCGTCTTTGTTCACCCAATAGCCTAAACAGACGACTTCCTCTGTATACAACACACACTTCGAGAGGTGCAGACAGACCCTAAACTCGGAAAAACTTCAACACTGCTTCGAGATTCTGAAAATGCCCCTGGTCCATGGTCCCTGTTACTAGCATGTCATCTAGTTAAATAATAATCAAATAAATAGTCTTTATTAGTGTCACAGGTAGGCTTACATTAAAACTGCAATGAAGTTACTGTGAAAAGCCCCTAGTCGCCACACTCCGGCTCCTGTTCGGGTACACTGAGCGAGAATACAGAACGTCCAATTCGCCGAACAAGCATGTGTTTTGGGACTTGGGGGAGGAAACCGGAGCATCCGGAGGAAACCCACGCAGACACGGCGAGAACGTGCAGACACCGCACAGATAGTGACCCAAGCCGGGAATCGAACACGGATCCCTGGCGCTATGAAGCAACGGTGCTAACCACTGTGCTATTGTGCCGCCCATTAAACCGCAATGTGCCGCAATCCGCGCAGGATGTTTTCCATGATGCCTTGGAAGACTGTGCATGTCGAGGATACTCCGACCGGCACCCATGTGTACTCATAGAGACCCTTGTGCGTTTTGATCGTGACGTACTGAGGACTTACTAACTCCGGCTAAGCGCTGCTCACGCCCAATTTCATAAATGCGCAGTCATTGGCCAATGTAGCATAAAGATCCTTGATGTGGGGCAAAGGTTAAAGGTTTAGGGTGGCACATGACATAGTGGTTAGCATTGCTGCCTACGGCACTGAGGACCCGGGTTCGAATCCTAGCCCTGGGTCACTGTCCGTGTGGAGTTTACACAGTCTCCCTGTGTCTGCGTGGGCTTCACCACCACAACCCAAAGATGTGCAGGCTAAGTGAATTGGCCAGGCTAAATTGCCCCTTAATTGGAAAAAAAAATAACTGGGTACTCTAAATTTATTTAGAAAAAAGTATGAAGATTACTGAACAAAGACATGTTCAGCATCAATTTATATTCTTCACAGAGGTTGCCGATCTTATTCTGCTTCTTGATGAGGGTTACCAGCAGTGCCCAATCGGCAAAGCACACAGGTCTAATAATGCCCAAACTGCACAAGTGACAAAGTTCAGTTTTGAATTTCTCCACTAAAGCGTAGGGAACAGGATGGGCACGAAGATTACGGGGTTGGGCTTTCGATTATACCTGGATCTTGGACATAGCCCCTTTAATTGTACCCAAGCCAGGGTGGAAAACCTTGGGGAACTTGCTCAATACCGCACATAACCACCACATCCCGCTTGGAGGAAGTTACCAATCCAGTTTCCTTGCATGACAATGAGGGGAAGGCGAACTGTTTGGTGCCCAGAAAACACCGGAGTAAGCATCTTCCCCACAATATTGAGCTGTTGACCACGATAAGTGACTAAACGGGCCGCCGTGTTAGCCAAAGTCAAAGAGTGCAAACCCTGCAATAAGATCAAAGGTGATCTGTTCCATTACAGAAATGGCAGCTCCTGTATCAAATTTCATCTGGATCACATGGCCATTCACCTGTATCTGAACATGAACAAGGGTGACATGGAGTGCTGCCAAACAGTTTAACTGCATCTCAGCTTCATTCTCTGCCTCTTCTGGGGCTGATGCCTACATCGGCCGGGATGCCTGGAGCACCTGGAGCGCTGGCCTTCCTGCTGCCTGCGGTTACGCTTTGACCAGTATTCAAATGATACCTTGAATGATCCCTGATGGGGTTGGCTTAAAGTGTGCTACAAGTGCCACAAGTTGGTAGAATGAGTGCTTATCTGGTGCCACCGGGTACATAATGCTCTTGATCACTCCAAATGTGCGTGCGCCGCTGGCCTTCAACAGTATGACTGTCTGGCGCTCATTCGCCGTGATGTTGTTGGCCCGGAAGAAGTAATGCTTATTTTCTGCGCACTGGTTCCAGTCTTCAATACCGGTGCCATGGCCAAATAATTGTTCCAACCTGGGTTCCAACCATGGCTCAGCCGAGCAGGTCGCAGCATTGACAGCAAACCAGTTTAGTCCTCGTCGCCAGTTTAATTAGGCCATAGGGAGTCCACACCAAAAAATTAAAGAACTTTGATTTATTTACAATAACGGTACATGCACTTCCCTGTAGACCCTAACTGGGTCTCTTCCTGGTCAATGCATTACTGGCCGACCTTTTATACATTACTAAATGGACTTCCCCGCCCCTCAGCGGGGGGAGCTCATACTCCACGAGAACGATGGGGAAGATAATCATTCACATCCCTTAAGTCCATGTGGGATATTACACTGCCTGTGCAGGGGCTGGTTTAGCTCACTCGGCTAAATCACTGGCTTTTAAAGCAGACCAAGCAGGCCAGCAGCACGGTTTGATTCCCGTACCAGCCTCCCCGGACAGGCGCCGGAATGTGGCGACTAGGGGCTTTTCACAGTAACTTCATTGAAGCCCATTCGTGACAATAAGCAATTTTCATTTTCATTCAGTTGCACAGCAACTTAAAAGGTACTGCATACGCCTTTCTCTTGATAAATACTGTGCATGCATTGCCACGCAAAAACATTCAAAGGTACCATGCATTGAAACATCTAGCTAAACACGGCAATATTATTTTGGAGGGAACATTGGGAGCAACTCAGAGGGTTGCACGTAAAATCCTGTGGAAGCAAATTCTAAAATTGAAATTTAATAATCTTGTAATTCTTAGTGTGGCTGCGGGGAAAAAAGTTAGAATGCAAGCTGCCAATGGTTAGGAATGGAACTCATAATGTCTAACCTGCCTGACATATTTATGGCTCTGGTCCCACATGGTGAACTCTTAATGCCCTATCAAAGGTCATGCAGTTATAAAAAAAAATATTTTCTTAGGCAACTGCAACTGGGGCTTCACACTAAATGTGGTCTTTCAATGTCACTTACATCCTGGGGACAAATGAACAGTTTTTAATGTCAGGTTCTATGATATGTCAATGTTCTGAGGCTATAAATTGTTTTTTGCCTTTGAAATAGGAATTTTTTGCATGAATGTCATCATTGTGAAATAACAAAGATAACAATGTTGTTTTGTTATAGTTGTTAATATGAGCTAAACAAAGTGTGTGAAAGCAGCTATGACATTCATAGAATTCTTATATTGCAGAAGGAGGCTATTTGGCCCATCGACTCAGCACTGACCCTCTTAAAGAGCACCCGACCCAGGCTCAATTCCCCACCCTATCCCCATAACCCCACCTAACCTTTCGGACTCTGAGGGGCAAATTATCATGGCCAATCCACCTAACCTGCACAGCTCTTGGACTGTGGGAGGAAACCGGAGCACCCGGAGGAAACCCACGCAGACACGGGGAGAAAGTGCAGACTCCGCACAGTCACCCAAGGTCAGAATTGAACCCGGGTCCCTGGCTCTGTGAAGCAGCAGTGCTAACCACTGTGCCACAATGGTTGCACAGTGCTATTCCATTCTATGTTTCTTTTTAGAATGACCTGCATTCCTACATCAAAAATTAATTGGATAATTACGAATATCAAACTTCACAAACTGCAACAACAGAAAGCAAAATTACATATCACAAGGAATGCATTGCAACCACAGATTCGATAGAAAACCTGTTCAGCAAGGAAAAGGTCCCAAACAACCCAAAACTGTAGCACTCGCCAATTTATTTTTTGCCTCTTAGCAGAATGGCCTGAAAAATACCATGCAACCATTTCATGCAGCATTCGCTGTGTTGCAACTGGTACGGATTGTCAAACGAAGAACTATCATTTCAAATGAGTGCAATTAAGTAATACGAGACTTTCAAGTGTTGAACATTATTTCTGGATCCCTTCACATAATTGTTATCGAAAGCAAAAGAAGAGGCGCATAGCATTTTTAAAATCTCACTTGAGTTAACCATTGCACTTTAAAATGTCACCTGGAATTCAGCGTATATTTTAAATGTAAAATGCTGATGCAGCTGCAATTTCCTCTTTTCCACAAGTCTTCAGCACAGCTCACCATGAACAATTTATCAATATTTTTTAATGATGGATGGCTTACAACTCCACAATACATTTCATCTTTAATTCAAAGATGGCTGCTTTTCATTTCAGGAACAGTAGACCTCAGTGATTTATATCCAGAGATTAAATGCCATGTTTGAAAAGTTGCAGCTTAAATCACAGTGGATCTGCACAGCAGAGTGCAGAAGATTCCAAATGTGATTAAAACAAGTTTCTAGACCTTACATTTATTTCATTGATGAAACATTAAACACCGCTTATTTCTGATGGTCCCTTTAGTAATATTTACGCTTAGATTTATTTTCATGCATCTGAATTTGAAAGCGTGGAACTAACGTTTGAGAAGCACAATAACTTTGACTGGAATCCCCAAGTGCAAACTATGTTGAATAATCATTATTTTGTGAACAAGTTGTATGGAATCTTTCTTGCTCTGAGACTTCAAACCTATCCTCGTGATATGTCAATTTCTATCATCTAAACTATTTGTGGTTCTTTTTCTGGTCTGAAGCAAAATCCAATTTACAATAACGAGTGCTAAATTATTTTTGTTAGGGATCGGCCGACTCTGCACTGATACTCACATCAGGAATGTCACTCGCAGCCTGTACCAGCAGTAATTCAGTGACACAACACTCAGGTTCTATACTGCTGTGGCTATTTTCATCAATGCAGTTGCAAGGCCAGCACCACTGACAATATTGCTATTGTGCTGGCACTACTTTCTCTTTCAGTAATGGAGCGATCCGCCTATTGATGCCACTAATCCCCAATATTTATTAGACACGCGCTGGAAGTAAAATAGATCATTCTAGTGGTGACCAAAAAAAAACCACTCTGATGCTGGAAATTTCAAAATAAAATCAGAAATTGCTGGGAAGTTATTGCAAGTCAGCCAGCACCTGAAATCGAAATGTGAATCATCATTTCAGGTGGAGCCATTCACCAGAACTGACTGGATATTTCCATCATTTGTAGTTTTACTTTGGGAATTTTAGCAATGTTCCCTCGTCATGAACAATATTATCCACAATATCAGTATTTCAAATATTAACCCAAGAACTGGTATTGATCCTTAATTAACACAGGTGTTAAATCACCTAAACTAGGATTTCAGTTGCAAAAGAATCAGAATGGTTTCAAAACATTATAATAATTGTAGCTTGTTTGAGGAAAGGGACAGAAATTACTCTGAATGATTCAGGCAATCTTTATCCAACTTTATTCTGACCACTATTTTACCAGGATAATTAGTTTACTTAGAAAGGGACAGTTTAATGCCTCGGTTACAAGTGTATAAAGTAAAGTCATTAGAATGTGTTAATTTACAGAATAGATCAGCCAGAAAGAGCTATCAATAAGGCAACATTTTCTTTGCATCATGGCTGTTTTAACAGAGTAATGGATGCCTGGGATGTCAGCCTCCTTCCCCACGGGCCCGCTGTAGGCCTCCGCTATGTTGCACGATGCCAGTGCGGAGATGGCAACCATGCATATGCGCCATCGAGGTGACGCCCGTTGCACGCAAGCGTGGACCCGTGCCGGCCATGCAGGGCTGTTTTATGGCGCCGGAGCAGCGCACAGCACTCCGCGCGTGCTGGCTCCCTGAAGACCGCTGAATTGCTGGGCCAGGTGGCCTGTTGATGCCGGCATACACGACTCCGGTGTTTACGCCAGCATCAACACTTGGCCGGGGTTTTGGAGAATCCCGGCCTAAATGTCTCAACCATCAGGAAGTGAAAGGAAGCCTTGTATTAGCAGATGATCCATCTCATTATGGCCAGCCTGAGTTGTTAAATATAGATGGCCTTTGCAGATGGCTCCCTGAAGTTGGGCTGTACAGTCCACAGGTGGGTGTTAGTGGCTCATCAGAGATAATGACTTGCGAGTTTTCCCAAATCTGCAAAGTAGCTTCTTTTGTTGGAGTCACAGACATTTTGAAGGTCTTTGTTCAATTTTCAAAATTGAGAAATAGCAATAATTATGTCTTTATATATTTTATAAAAATTTACAGTGTTAGGTCTTGTCCCTCACACCATTGTTACCATAGGTTTCAGTGGTTCTGTACAGAGTGTATACTGGGTAAATGGGCATGAAAATGCTATTAGTTAGCATGGTATGAGGAGCCATGAGGGGTGGGTGGACGAGTATAGGCTAAAATGGAGGGTCTGAGGACTGATGGAAGGGCATGGGCTGGTAAGTGAAATAGGCAAGCATTTTTAAATTAACCTTTCAAAAGGTTCCCTCATTCAGACTATGGTTCATGATGCCTCTGAAGGGTCATGAACCACAAGTCCATGAAAAGCTGGCCCAACTCCACAAAAATTGTAAAGGGCTCAGAGGTACCTATCCTCACAATGCAGCCGGCCTATTTGGGAGTGTAGTCTTGTGGTCTACAATCTTGGCATCAAGAAGCCCTAGCAATAACCTACTCACCGACGCTCATTTTGAAATCCACCAGGGCCAATCAGCTCAGAAACTCATTGGTCGAAACATGGACAAAGGAGCTGAACTCAAGAGGTGAGATGAGAGTGACTACTCTTCACATCAAGTTGCAATTGATCAACTGTGGCAGGAAGAACACCAAGCAAAACTGCAGTCTCTGGGAATTAGGGGAAAGCTTTCCATTGGGTGGAATTATAGATAACAAAAGTAAAGATGATTGTGGTTGCTAAAGATCCATCATCTCAGCCCAAGCCATCACTGCAGGAGTTCTTAGCTGTGGCGTCCTAGGTCTAACCATCGTCAGCTGTTTCATCAATAACCTTCCCTCCATCATAAGTAGAAATGGAAATGTTTGCAGATGATTGTACAATATTCAGCACCATCCATGGCTCCTCAGATACTGAAGCAGTCTGTGTCCATTTGCAGCAATACCTGGACAATATTCACACTTGGGCTGACAACATTCTTGGGCAAGTAACAGTCACACCACACAAGTGCCAGGCAATGACCACCTTGAGCAACAGAGAATCTAACCATCTTCCCTTGACAGTTAATGACATTACTGTTGCTGAATCATCCTATTCAACACCCTGGGGATGACCAGGAACCAGAAACTAAACTGGAGTAGCCGTATAAATACTGTGGTTACAACAACAGGGCAGAGTTTGATAATTCTGAAGTGATTAACTCACCTCCTGACTGCCTAAAGCTTGTCCACCATCGACAGGACACAATTCAGGGGTTTGATGGAATTCTCCCCACTTTCCTGGATGAGTACATTTCCAACAAGGAGATTGATCCTATCCAGAACAAAACAGCCTGCTTGACTAGCACTGCATCCACCACCTTCAACATTCACTCCCCACCACCAATGCACAATGGCAGCAGTGAGTATCATGGGCAAAATCAGCTGCAGCAATTCACCAAAGCTCCTTTGATAATTATATTTTCTTTTAAAATTGGGGAGGACATTGCATCAGCTGTTCATTTAGCAACTGATCCAGCTACTTTGTAGAAGGTTTTAAGTTCACTATGAACTGTAAGCAAGCATGCCTTTTCCAAGAAATCACATGACTTCAGCTAAATGGCCAGCTGAGCACTTGAGGAGGAGAGATATTTGCTTCTTTGAACTGCTGTTACTATAATGATGGAAAGAAAACATGTTTTCGAGGCTCTGGTGATTTACTGGAAATCAGATCGAGGCAAGTGGAGAGTATTCCGTCAGCCCCCTGACTTGTGCCTTGGAGATGGCAGACAATTATTGGGCAGTTAGGAAGTGAGTCAATCGCTGCAAAATTACCAGTTTAATATTTTGATCTTGTTTTTTATACTCAGTTGTGCATCAACCAGGAAAGGAAATGCTGCCAAACTTCTGCTGTCTTTCCCTGTCAGATTGACAATGTCTTATCAGCATCCAGCTAGAAATCATCACCTCAGGGGAACAGGGGAACATGCCTGAATTGAGACACCTGATGAGAGGAAGAGTACAAGGATTGACCTCACTCTATTCTCATCCACGCTGAAGCTCAAGTGAATTGATGAGTACCACCTGGGACTAGCATTTCATCTTCACACAAGGAAGAACCAGATTAACAGCATCAAACCCTGTAAACTTTTTCCATTTTCATGATGCAGTTTTTTAACCGCCAATCCCTGCACAGACCAGAGGCGGGTTCTCCCCCACCCGGTGGGGCGGGTAGTCCCGGCACCGAGGAGTGGCGTGAAACTCTCCGGCGTTGTGCCGCCCGAAAGATGCGGAATCCTCCGCACCTTCAGGGGCTAAGCCGGTGCCGGCGGGGTTGACACCGCGTGTGGTGGCGTCATCCCAGCACATGCGCGGGCGGTTCGTCTCAGCACCGGCCATGGCGGTGGTCCACAGAAGCCAGTGCGGAGGGAAAGAGTGCCCCCCCCGGCACAGGCCCGCCCGCAGATCAGTGGGCCCCGATCGTGGGCTAGGCCACTGTGGGAGCACCCCCCGGGACCAGATGCCCCCGCGCCCCCCCCCCCCCCCCCCCCCCCGAGGACCCCAGAAGCCGCCCGCAGAGCCAGGTTCATGTGGTAGTCTGTGTAGAGGTATTACGGTACCTAGTAATGCTGGAACACCATTGGTAGATAATGTTTGCTTTCTATTGGTTGAGCCTGTATGGTAGCTCCGCCCTGCAAGGCGGGGTATAAGAGCCTGTGCCGCCCCAGCAGCTTCCTTTCTGTACCTGAGCTGCTGGGGGAAACATCTAGCTTATTAAAGCATTCAGTTGGCCTACAACCTTGCTTTAGTAGTCATTGATTGTGCATCAATTTAATAAGCTAGATTTAAAGAATGGAGCTCCGAATCAAGCCAGAGTGTCTGCCAGTCAGCCCCCACACAGTAAATTCGGCGGTGATTTTCAAGCACTGGCTGGCGTGCTTCAACGGCTACCTCGGAACGGCAGAAAACATACCCACAAGAGAACAGAAACTGCAGATCCTGCACTCGAGGGTGAGCCCAGAAGTCTACACGCTCATCGAGGACGCGGACGACTTCGATGCCGCGATAGAGTTGCTGAAAGGAGATTACATTCGCCCTGTGAATCAGATCTATGCGCGGCATCTACTAGCAATGAGGCGACAAATTCCTGGTGAGTCACTAGAAGAATTCTACCGTGCGTTCCTAGTGTTGGGGGGAAACTGCAGCTGCTCACAAGTTTCAGCAAACTACCACACTGAACTGTTGATTCGAGACGCTTTCGTTGCGGGTTTGCTGTCCTCTCAAATCCGCCAGCGTTTGCTGGAGAAAGAAACTCTAGGCCTCAAGGAGACACTGGCCCTTGCCGGCTCCCTTGATGTGGCCTCCCGAAACGCCCGCGCCTACGCCCCTGACCGCGCGGCAGCCCCCTAGGCAGCGTGGAATCCCTCTGCAGCCGACTCCGAGGCAATGCCCCACACTTCCCCACAAGCTTGCGCTGCAAGACGGCCCAGCAACCCCGGGGGCCCTGCTGCTATTTTTGCGGGCAAGCCAAACACCCCCGACAGCGCTGCCCAGCCCGTGCATCCACCTATAAAGGGTGCGGCAAAAAGGGCCATTTTGTGGCGGTGTGCCAGGCCCGGGCGGTCGCTGCGGTCTCCGGAAGCGAATGCGGACCGCCACTAGAACCCTCTACATGAGCCCAGTGCGGCCAGCAAACACCGCCATCCTTCTCCTCCAGGGCCACGTGTGGCCTCCGGGCGCCACCATCTTGTTTCGCGGACGCAGCGTGCGATGGATGGGTGCCGCCATTTTGTGCACCCACAGCCACGTGCGACCAGTGGGCGCCGACATCTTGGATGGACTCCCAGGACCTCAGTGCAGATGACCACACACTGCCCGACGAGAACACCCAGCTGCTGCCACGATTAGCCTCGGTGACCCTGGACCAATCTCGGCATCGAACACTCTCAACTGCTACTATAACGGTGCTAATCAATGGACACGAGACATCCTGCTTAATCAACTCTGGGAGCACAGAGAGCTTCACACACTCTGACACGGTAAGGCGCTGTTCTCTCCCCATCCACCCTGTTAATCAAAAAATTTCCCTGGCCTCCAGTTCCCACTCAGTAGAGATAAAGGGGTTCTGTGTAGCAAATCTCATGGTCCAGGGAAAGGAGTTCAAAAATTACCGGCTCTACGTCCTTCTCCACCTCTGCACAGCCACACTCCTAGGGTTAGACTTCCAGTGCAACCTCCAAAGTCTAACTTTCAAATTCGGCGGCCCTATACCCCCTCTCACAGTCTGCAGCCTCGCGACCCTCAAGGTCGATCCGCCTTCCACCCGTCGCCACCAGGTGTAGATGGTACAGTGTCCAGGACCGGATCTTTATTAGGTCAGAGGTCCAACGGCTACTGAGGGAAGGAGTCATTGAAGCTAGCAACAGCCCCTGGAGAGCTCAAGTAGTGGTGGTAAAGACCGGGGAGAAGAATAGGATGGTCATCGACTACAGTCAGACCATCAACAGGTCTACGCAGCTGGACGTGTACCCTCTCCCCCGCATATCCGACCTGGTAAACAGGATCGTGCAATACAAGATCTTCTCCACGGTGGACCTTAAGTCCGCCTACCATCAGCTTCCCATCCGCATGAGTGACCGCAAGTACACTGCCTTCGAGGCAGATGGGTTCCTTTTGGTGTCACTAACGGGCTCTCGGTCTTCCAGCGAGAGATGGACCGAATGGTTGACCGATACGGTTTATGGGCAACATTCCCGTATCTCGATAATGTCACCATCTGTGGCCACGACCAGCAGGACCACGACACCAACCTCCAAAAATTCCTCCAGACCATGACAGTCCTTAACCTAACGTATACCAAGGATAAATGCGTGTTTAGCACCGACCACCTAGCCATCCTCGGCTACATAGTGCGAAATGGAGTTATAGGCCCCGACCCTGAACGCATGCGCGCCCTTATGGAGTTTCCACTCCCTCACTCCTCCAAGGCCCTGAAGCGCTGCCTAGGTTTTTTTTCTTACTACGCCCAGTGGGTTCCTAACAATGCAGACAAGGCCCGTCCTCTGATCCAATCCACAGTTTTTCCCCTGTCGATAGAGGCCCGCCAGTCCTTCGGCCTCAGCAAAGCAGATATTGCAAAGGCCACGATGGACGCCATCGACGAGTCCCTCCCTTTCCAGGTCGAGAGCGACGCGTTCGACATAGCTCTGGCAGCCACCCTCAACCAAGCGAGCAGACCCTTGGTCTTCTTCTCACGTACCCTCCATGCTTCCGAAATCCGCCACTCCTCAGTCGAAAAGGAGGCGCAAGCCATAGTAGAAGCTGTGCGACATTGGAGGCATTACCTGGCTGGCAGGAGATTCACTCTCCTCACTGACCAACAGTCGGTCGCCTTCATGTTCGATAATGCACAGCGGAGCAAGATAAAAAACGATAAGATCTTGCGGTGGAGGATCGAACTCTCCACCTATAACTACAAGATCTTGTACCGTCCCGGGAAGCTAAACAAGCCTCCTGATACCCTGTCCCGTGGCACATGTGCCAACACACAAGTGGACCGCCTCCGAGCCCTCCACGAGGACCTCTGCTACCCGGGGGTCACTCGCTTCTTCCAATTTGTCAAGACCCGCAACCTGCCCTACTCCATCGAGGAGGTCAGGACAGCCACCAGGAATTGCCAAATCTGTCTTGTTATTTGTCTTGTCTTGTCTTTGGGGCCTCACGGTAGCATGGTGGTTAGCATCAATGCTTCACAGCTCCAGGGTCCCAGGTTCGATTCCCGGCTGGGTCACTGTCTGTGTGGAGTCTGCACGTCCTCCCCGTGTGTGTGTGGGTTTCCTCCGGGTGCTCCGGTTTCCTCCCACAGTCTAAAGATGTGCGGGTTAGGTGGATTGGCCATGCTAAATTGCCCGTAGTGTAAGGTTAATGGGGGGATTGTTGGGTTATGGGTTACGTGGGTTTAAGTAGGGTGATCATTGCTCGGCACAACATCGAGGGCCGAAGGGCCTGTTCTGTGCTGTACTGTTCTATGTTCTATGTTATGCTCTAAGTGTCGCATAAGTGGCTTCCTTGTGGTTAACTCTGACAAAGGAAGGATCAGACATGGAGATAACTTCAACATGTTTAGTAAACTATATACACTTCTATAACTTGGGTTCGACACTACTGTTAATCCTACTATCATTACTCAGACTGACTAACCAGACTGCTACAATCCACGTGGTGGGGATGATATTGAATCAACCCTGTCTCTGTACTCACTAACTGTCTCCACTGGAAAGAGGCAGGTCATGTGTGTGGTGTCCTTTATATATGAGTTGGTGTAATGCCCTCCTGTGGTCGTGTCACCTCTGTGTGCATGGTGGATGCCCATTGGTCGTTTCCTATCTAGCTGATCTATTGGTTGAGTGTGTGTGTGTGTGATGTCTCTGGTACTCCCTCTAGTGTCTAGCTGGTCTACATGTATTTACATTAACCCCCTGTGTATTTACAGTGGTGCATATCACCACATCCCCCCTTTTTTATATGGTACATATTTTCTGTACACTAAGAAAATTGAACACAAAACAGGTAGATAAATTAAGGTATATACAAGTCATGAGAACAGTGATTAAACAATAAGTCCAAATTATATGTGTGAGTCCAAAACCCATTATCATGGTTGAATGTCATTCTTGTTGAGTTGGTGAATTTGATGGTGGCAGGTCCTTATGAACGCCATCAATGTCCCTGTGCCACAGGAACCAAGTAGTGGTCAAATCACTTCACAGTCTGTTTTGAAGTCTTTTTTCTTCTTACGATGCTTGTGGTAGTGATGTTGAATGGCATCTGTCCTGAAAGCCAGGTTGCCTGTTGGTAGTGCAGCACACGTGAATTGGGAAGATGCATCTTCCAGCCATGGTGTGTACTGAGCTGAGCAGTAACAGTGTCTCTCATGGGCAGAGTTGTACCATGTCGTACCAGTCGTAGTTCCATTGGTGTAATCTTTGTCGTTGGTACGCGTCGTGTCGTTGTCTTTGATATGGCATTCAGATGTCGTGATGTTGTGTTCGCTGCACTCAAGGACCATACTCTGTGGATAATACGAGTCCGTCACACAGTTACTTGTGTCAGTGTGCGTTGTGGCATCTGCTGTCACCTTGAGCATGCCGTCACTGAGGTTGTGCCGCTCCCTGTCTGGAGTCAAGTCCATGTCACCTGAGTCAGGTGTGGTCTGTCGGTGCTCCTCATACGGAGTCTTATCAGGTTCACAGGAGGCCGCTGAGATTTCTGGAAGCTGCACGTCTGGAGTTGGAATATGCAGGAATGCATTGACATGTGGAGAGGTTCGAGCGAATGAGGTTGGAAGTATCATGGTGTCACCGGAGTCACCAGTGGTGTCATAGTGATCATCGAGTGCCTCTGTGTGCACTAGCTGAGGTCTGTCACTTTGCACATCTGGCATGGGAAGTGGGATGCTGTCATCACTTGTCTCACATACAGTGGGTAGAGCCTCAGTAGCTGCTTGCTGTTCACTTGGGTTTGGTAAATTGTCAGAGTCTTCATCTGGTGGCGCAAACAACGTTGGTGGACCGTTATTGTCTTGCTGTTGTTCATCACTTGGGCTTGGACTGTCACCGTCGCCTTGTTCTGCACTGGAGCATGATAAACCGTCATGGTCGTCCTGCTGTGCGTTGGAGCGTGGTGGACTGTCATGGTCTTCTTGCAGTTTACTGGAGAATGGCAGACTTGCATTGTCTGCTGCTAGTTGGTCAGAGGAAGTTGCTAGACCCTCATGGTCTTGTTCCTGCAAGGACTGCGCATTGGAGTCTTGTGTTGCTTCTATCGTGGAGGCTGTCCACGAGCTCTCCGCGGAGGATGGTGACACTGGAGTCACGTCTTGTGTGTGCAAGGACTGTACTCTGGAGTCTTGTGTTTCTTCTATCGTGGAGTCTGTCCATGAGCTCGCTGTGGAGGCATATGACACTGGAGTCACTCCCTGTTCGTCCAAGGACTGTACTCTGGAGTCTTGCCTTTCTGCAATCGTGGAGTCTGTCCATGCGCTCACTGTGGAGGCTTGTGACACTGGAGTCACTTCTTGTTCAGGCAAGGACTGTGGTGTGGAGTCTTGCGTGTCTTCTTTCGTAGCGTCGGGAACCCTTCGCGGTGCGTGCACCACGCTCTGTGTGGCAGCAGGCCGCTCTCTGTGAGCTTGTACTGCTGTCTGTCTCTTGGTCTCAGGCCGCAGCATAATCCTGCACTCACAAGTCGGGATGTTGTAGGTGCTGGGCTGAAGATCCTCAAACGCGAAGAACGAATCCGCGTCTGCGTCGGATTTAGTACGGGGATAGCCTCCCAAGGTGAAAGGTTCGTCATAGTCTTCTAGGACCATATCATCACTGTCTGCATCGGAGCTGGATGGGGCACGTGAGGTCCAGAGTAAATATACAGGTCGGTCTCGAAGTATTCCAGGTCGGAATCATTGGTTTGGGCATAGGTAACTGCTTGTTGCAGGGTTCCTTGGTGGTAAGTTTTATGTTCTTGTTCAAATTGAGGCATTGTGCAGTCATTCCAGGTGAAAGAGGGTTGGTTTACAGCTTTAAGAGTTTTTTTTTTGGGACGTTTCCCCTTTAAATGGGCATGGTCCAGGGCCTTTGACGTCATGAGACATGTGACGTCAGACGTAGGAAGCGTTTGTGCATGCACAAACGGACCTTCCCGTTCGGCGCGCAACTGCGCATGTGCAGTTCCTTCACAAAGATGGCCGCCGATCAAAATTGTTCTCAGCTCCGGGATCTCGGCCTCGTGGTGAGTACAAACGCTTTTCTTCCCTTTTCTGGCTGGTTGGAGTGAGTTTTCTTCACAGTATTTGCCGAATTTGTCCAGGGCTGCCTGGAAGGTGCTCCTGTTTTGCCTTTTGGAGAACTTTAGGGCGCGATTCTCTGCAAATCCGGCGTGCCGTGAAGGCTGGCGTGAAACTGGCCGTGTTTCACGCCAGCCTCGGAGCTCCGTCCTGGGACCCGATTCTCCCCCCCCCGGGCGGGGCTAGTATCGGGGCCCGGGGAATCACGGCGACGCGGAGTTAGCGAACGTCACTAACTCCGCCCGCCAAGAGTCACGGCGGCTGACACGCACGATGACGTCAGCCGCGCACGCGCGGGCCATCATGCCCCTCAGCCGCCCCGCGGACTGATCCTGGGGGGCGGCGGAAGAACAAATAGTGCGCGAGTATCGGACCCGCTGCCCCCGATCGGTGCCCACCGATCGCAGGCCCATGCCACCCTTGGCACGGCCGTGGTGCGGCCGTGCCAATCGGTGCCATGGTTGTCCGGGACGGGCACTTTGCGGCCGTTTTCACGAACGCTGAAAGCAGGTGTGATCGCGGCCGTGAAAACGGCCGTAAACTCCGCAGTATTCGGTCCATCGGCCTGCGGAGAATCGCTGTTTGCCGTAAAAAACGGCAAGCAGCGATTCGTGTCGGGGGGCGGCCGGGGGGGCGGGGGGGGGGGGGGGAGAATAGCGGGAGGCCGTGAAAATTGTCGGGAAGGCCCTCCCGCTATTCCCTGACCCATCGTGGCACCTTTTTCAGCACCTTTTTCAGCATCTCTTCAGCATCGGCCACATCTTGTAGGTCAGCTGCTACCAGGAATAGTTCAAACCTTTGCCGGAATGCCCACCAGTTTTCACGGAGATCGCCGTGGCACTGGAGCTGCTGCGGAACTCGGAACTCGAACAGCTTGCCTGGGTAACGTTGCTGGTTGTCACTGTACGCTGAGGTATGGCTATGTGGATTGAAACAGTTCACTCGTGGTACCATGTCTTGTTATACTCTTGGTGTAGCATAAGCGGCTGCCTTGTGGTTCACTCTGACAAAGGAAGGATCAGACGTGGAGATAACTTCAACACGTTTATTAAACTATATACACTTCTATAACTTGGATTCAACGCTACTGTTAATCCTACTATAGCTACTCAGACTGACTAACCAGACTGCTACAATCCACGTGGTGGGAATGATATTGAATCAACCCTGTCTCTGTACTCACTGATTGCCTCCACTGGAAAGAGGCAGATCATGTGTATGGTGTCCTTTATATATGAGTTGGTGTAATGCCCTCCTGTGGTCGTGTCACCTCTGTGTGTATCGTGGATTCCCATTGGTCGTTTCCTATCTAACTGATCTATTGGTTGAGTGTGTGTGTGTGATGTCTCTGCTGCTCCCTCTAGTGTCTAGCTAGTCTATATGTATTTACATTAACCCCCTGTGTATTTACAGTGATGCATATCACCACAAAATCTGTGCGGGGTGCAAGCCGCACTTCTACCGGCCAGAGAAAGCGCACCTGATAAAGGCTTCCCATCCCTTTGAACGCCTCAGCATGGACTTCAAAGGTTCCCTCCCCTCCACCGACCACAACACGTACTTCCTGAACGTGATTGACGAGTACTCCCGATTCCCATTCGCCATCCCCTGCCCTGACATAACCACAACCACTGTCATCAAAGCCCTCCATAGCATCTTTACACTGTTCGGGTTCCCCGCTTACATACATAGTGCCAGGAGGTCCTCCTTTATGAACGACGAACTGCGCAATTCCTGCTCAGCAAAGGCATTGCCACGAGCAGGACGACGAGTTACAACCCCTGGGGTAACGGACAGGTAGAGAGGGAGAATGGAATAGTCTGGAAGACCGTCCTACTGGCCCTACGGTCCAGAAATCTCCCAGTCTCCCGCTGGCAGGAAGTCCTCCCGGATGCCCTCCACTCCATCCAGTCCCTGCTCTGCACCACGACCAACCAAACACCTCACAAACTTCCCCTTGTTTCCCCCAGGAAGTTCTCCACTGGGACCTCGCTCCCGACCTGGCTGGCAGCCCCCGGACCCATCCTGCTCTGAAAACACGTGTGGGCGCACAAGTCGGACCCATTGGCCGAGAGGGTCATCTTCTCCACGCTAACCCCCAGTACGCCTACGTGGCATTTCCACCCCCAAGCGAAAATCCACCCTCCAAGCAGCCCCCAACCATTCCTTCACCCCCCTCTCTCTTCAAACCCCCTAACCCTTCCTTAACCACCCATCCCTCCCACCACTGTGACCCATTATAAACGATACCCTCTGTTTATCTCAGTAGAAGAAGCTCTCCCAAGATTGCTGGGAGAGGGCTCAGAAGTGTGCCGGACATAAGACTCCTCACGAACTTCAAGGAACGGGCCCTGGAGTTGACGGCACATGTTCCACATCCCCAACCTCCAGCATGCCGCCCCGCTGCTGTGCCAGGTTGTGCTGCTGGGAGCCTCCCCATTGCACTCACCCACTCTGTGGCCATGGACTTTCCCCCGGAGCTGTGACCCATCCCCTGGATGTTCGGATGTTGGCTGCTGAGTCCGTGGTATTTCCTCCCGCAGTGCTCAGGCAAAGTGTCCGGAGTCGCGATCTGATTGCGATGCTGGGCAATGACTCCCACATGCTACGTGGTCAGCCCAGCCACGGGAATTCACTTGCGTTGTATGAACTGTTCACCTAACCATGATTGCCAATTCCCTATTAGCAATAGCCTTCAGCCACATGGTCAGAGGGTTCAGCCGTCGGTGGGGGTTATGGGTGGTCAGTGAGGCAGACATGAAAGATACACATGATCCAAGGGTTGGCATCATGGAACTGCGGCGCTGTTGACCCCCCCCCCCCACCCACCCCCCCCACCCACCCCCCCCCCCCCCACCCCCCCACCCCCACTCCTGAGGAGGGTGTCCTTCCTGCTGAGTAGTGGGACAGCAAGCCCAGAGCTCCCGGGCACTTTGCCTGTGAGCAAAGATGGCTACTCACCTCCTCGGCTCCCCGCAAAACCCTTTCCGCAAGGTTCACATTTTTAAAAAGGTGTATTAATTGACCACTTGTTGGGGAGGCAGCTGAATCATGGGAGGACATTGGATATGGGGTTGTTCCATTAATTAATTGGAAATAGGGCTTAAGTGGTGATCTCGCCACACTACAGCGGGATCCCGATTTTGGGACTGCACAGCGCAGTTCCCCTTTTCGGCCTCTCCTGCTTTTTACTGGCCCCTCAAGCGAGAGCACAACGAGACTGGAGAATCTCGCCCTATGTTTTAACTGGTTCTTGCAATTTATTTTAAAAAGAAGTCATGTTTTTTAATAAATCAATTATTCTGAGTTTATTAGAATTAGAATTAGAATTAGCCTGGTTAGAGCATCGTTTATTTTAAGTCAAACAGTAGTGAAAGTAAACAAAAGACCAATATGGTGAGAAAATTAAACATTTACACTAATGGTGCAATGTGGAGCAGTGGGGCTAGATAAACTGTCCACTCCCCCCAACCCAGCCATGACAGTACCTTCTAAACCTCTGACACTCATCAGGATGATGACAGCTGATTGATGGAATCACCACCGTCTGCAAGTTCACCTCCAAGCCACACAACAGCTTGACTTGGAGCTCTATTGATGTTCCTTCGCTGTTGCTGTTTCAAGATCTTGGAATTCCCTATCTATCAGCACCATTGATGTTCCTGGAGCACATGGACTGAAGTGATTCAAGAAGTTAGCTCACCACCTTCTCAAGGGTAGTTGGGGATGGGCATTAAGTGCCAACAACAAGCGGCTACTCAGCCCATCGCGGGCCAGAGAATCGCTGGGAGGGGGGCGCTGCCAACGGCCCCTGACCGGCGTGGCACGATTCCGGCCCCCGCCCCCGCCAAAAATCCGGCGCCGGAGAATCCGGCTGCCAGCATCGGGGCAGGATTCACGCTGTCCCCTGCGATTCTCCAGCCCAGCGGGGAGTCGGAGAATCCCGCCCAGTAGTTGCGTATTTGAGAGTTCTGTGGATAGAGTTATAGCATTGTTTATTTGGCAACCTTTGTACTTTGGAAGACATTCAAATCTAGTGAAAGTAGTGGTAATAAATTAGCGGTGTTAATCCACATTGCTTGATGTTCTTTGTTGAACACTACACATCAAAGCCATCCTTACCCAAGAAAACAGAGAACATCATATATGTAAAGATGTCTTGCTGAAGTTGTTTAGCGCCTTGGTGAGACCACAGCTGGAGTATTGTGCAGTTTTTTGTCTCTTTACCCAAAGAAGGATATACTTGACAAAGAGCGAATCAACAGAAGTTCGCCAGATTAATTCTTGGGATGGTGAGATTGTTTTATGAAGGGAGATTGAGGAAATTGGGCCTGTATTCTCAAGAGCTTCTCCAGAGCCAGGAGATAACAGTCTTAGGATAAGGGGTAGACCTTTAAGACTGAGAAGAGGAAGTGGTTCTCCACTTGGAGGGTGGTGAATCTTTGGAATTTTCTATCCCAGAGGGTTTTGGAAGCTCAGTCATTGAGCATGTTCAATACAGAAGTTGATAGATTTCTGGATACTAGTAGTATCTCAGGATATGGTGATCGCAAAGGAAAGTGGCATTGAGGCAGATGGTCAGCCATGATTTGACTGAATGGTGTAGGAAGCTTGATGGGCCGAATGGCTTACTCCTATTCCGAAGTTTCAATGTAAAAATATATTGGAGATTTTAACCCAGTACCTGCCAATTAGCAACATTACCTTGTATGATGGAGGACTGCAGTTATTATTCCACAGAGTGGTTAATGCAATGTGCTTTTTCTTTGTGGATTTCTGCATAAACTATTACAATTATATTCTAGCAGATATAGAGACTGACATCTGACATGGATATACTGATGTGTTAAGGATACTAGTGTTAGTCAGTGCTTAGTGTTTGTATTGGCAGATTTATGTAGCATTGTAAATCATTATCTTACTCTATGTCCAGAATCATGTACAGTACCATTTAATTTGGAACAGAATACACTCTGAACAGCTAAATGGCTATTGGGTGTCTTCATTCTGAGCTAAAACATGTCTTGTGATTTCAGAGGGGTGACAGCTTGCTATACAGTTCGTCAGATATAATATACACTTTTTTTTCACTTTTTCTTTACAGTGATCAATTTAGAAAGTAGCTGGAATGCCATTTGTGGTCATGCACCATTGTAGAAATTCCGCAGCACCCATTTTTGGGCACCCCATACCTCATCCACAGAATGAGGACAGTCCATATTCAAATGTGGTTGCCAAAAGAGCACGGGATTTGGGCCAGAACCTCATCATCACGTAGGAGGTGGAATAAAAAATACTTTTCACTGTACCTCGGTACACGTGACAATAAACAAACCCAATCCAATTCAAAAATGAATCCATATTGATTCATGCACCAAAGTTCGAGTAAGTGATTGGGTAATGTTGTGTGTAATGACATGTATAATGCCAGTACATAAAAGGTTTAATATCTGAATCTATGTGTAAATCAAACACTAGAGGGTGTCACTAATTCACTATCTCTTGGAATTCTGGGAGAACGTGACGAGAAGCTGAAGAGAACATGGACAGCAGAGTGAAAGTTGAAATATAGAGAAATACAGCACAAGGTCAAGTCATAGTGTAGTTTGATAGTTAGAATATTGAATACTAGACTACAGATTCAGTATCATTAGTTTATTATCTGTAACTCAGTAGAGGGTGCAAACTTAATTTTAGTTTAGTAGTGTAAAATAAATTAGTTTTGATTCAATCTTCTTATTTGTGTATTCTTTGTCAACATTGATATCTGGCTATCTTGGAGGACAAGGCAAGAAATATAACAGTGGGGGTCTGGAGGGGGGGGCGGGAGGGGTCAAGTGCAATCCGTGGAAGGGATTCAGGAGGCTGGGAAACAACATCACAGTGGTCTTCAGTATTCTGAGCTGGGCCTGAGAGTCTAATCACAGGGGCAGGGGTGCAAGGAGTTTGGGGTTAGAGTAGAGATCTCAGAACCTGGAGCAGGGGTGATTAAGAAGAACAGTTAACATTTTTTATTCTGTGCTAAGGTTTGCCACTAGTGTTGGCTGCCTTAGGTACAATCCAAAGTTGTGACAGGAAGCGGAAACATCATAGAATCCCTGCAGTGCAGAAGGAGGTCATTTGGCTCATTGAGTCTGCCCGACCCTCTGAAAAAGTACTCCACTCAAGCTCACTCCCCGCCCTATCCCAATAGCCCCTTAACCTAACCTACACATCTTGTTTGGACATTAGGGGTTAATTTAGCTTGGCCAATCCATCTAACCTGCACATCTTTGGACTGTGAAAGGAACCTGGAGCATCCGGAGGAAACCCAAGTAGACCCGGGGAGAAAATGTAAACTCCACACACACTGTGACCCAAGGCCAGTATTGATCCTGGTTCCTTGGTGCTGTTAGGCAGCAGTGCTAACCACTGTGCCTCCTTTGTGACCCAATCATTTACAATTACCCAATCACTTACTGCCATTAAGCAATCAATGGGCCTGCTTAAATAACCTAATGTCAGCTTCTGATGTTGGTAAACGATGTACATCTCTTTCTCGGAATGATGTCTACCACTGCCTGCAACTGTCTCAGGGGCGCATTGCACAGGCATAATTTAGACGCAAAACTACACCTATAGCCTCATAAAGCCGAGTATTATGGAGATGATTTTCTAGCCCATTTATCTTCAACATTTTTAAAAAGTGGGATAGAAATGATTAGCTCATTTCACAGGATTATTCCTGTTTTATATTTAGCTGTGTTCAATGCAGAACCACAGTTTCTTATGAAATCTAATCTCGTTTTGACTGTCTCAAATTGTGGCAACAGTAATTTTCAGTTCAACATAATCTAAGAACACAAATAAAGGGCGGCATTGTGGCACAGTGGTTAACACTGCTGCCTATTAGCACCAGGGACCTGGGATCAATTCTGGCCTTGGGTGATTGTGTGGGGTTTGTACCTTATGGGAATAATCTTTATTAGTGTCACAAGTAGGCCTACATTAACACTGCAATGAAGTTACTGTGAAAACCCCCGAGTTGCCACATTCCGGCGCCTATTCGTATACATGGAGGGAGAACTCAGAATGTCCAATTCACCTAACAGCATGTCTTTTGGGACTTGTGGGAGGAAACCGGAGCACCCAGAGGAAACCCACTCAGACACAGGGAGAACATGCAGACTCCGCACAGACAGTGGCCCAAGCCGGGAATCGAATCTGGGACTTTGGCGCTATGAAGCAACAGTGCTAAGCACTGAGCTGCTGTGCTGTCCACGATGGGCCGAATGGCCTCCTTCTGCACTGTAGGGATTCTATGAAATGTCTGACTGGCTTAAGGCGCTCTTGCAGTACTTAGTCTTATTTGAATATTGAAATTAATAATATAAAGAGCAATGCGGCATCACAACACAACGTAAGCTTTCCCCATTTATTATGCGTTCTTAAGTTGTTTCTACCTCATTTACTGCCAGATCCTTCTAGGAGCTGAAATGTGACTGCTGTTCTGTCACATAGCCCTGTGCTTGTCTGTTTGACTTTTTATTTGGTCTCTCTTCCTGCACCAAATCAATCTTTCTGATTGTCCTCTATAAAGGTCACCAAGACTTGCAGCTCCTGGTTAGTAAAACATGATCGATGGAATTTTCCGTTCTGGAGACTAAGTCTGGTGATGGGCGGGAAAGTCAGAATGAATCCTGCTGGGTGGCAGAATGGAGAAACAAGTGAGATCTTTTGCTTTTCAGCTGCATCTGCAAGGAGCTCAGTGAATCTTGTCACGGGGCAGGCAGGACGTCATCCACCCTGCTGTTATCCCATGGGGTTGAAGGTCCTGGCACCATATTTAAGCTGCGCCCAGACAGTCTTTCACCCTTCCCCTCTGATCTTTCCACAATCCGCCCCCCCCCCCCCCGCCCCGCCCCACACTCCCTCCTCCTGGCCATGTCCTGACTCATCTCACACCTCTTCGCTCTTGTGCCTCCTGTTCCCAACCTTGGCGCAGCTTTTGCTACAGACACCCAATATGTATCAGGAATAATGTAAAAGGAAGGCAAAAGCAGTGTCCAATGACCTTCAACCCGCAAAGTTGGCCAGATGCGTCCCACTTATGCATCATTGCGAAGCAGAATGTTCTAATTAGCCACTGGCAGGGTACATCAGTAGAGGGGAACATCATTACGGAGAGTTGGCCTTTTAATAAGCGTTCATGAGATGCTCATGAGATGCTCATGAGTGCAAGTGGTGGTCCCAACAGTGTCCGTTGGGAAACCTGATCCATCTTTCACCCACCTTGAAAATTAGGAGAACAAAGAAGATTCTGTCCGATTTCTTTTCTCCGCTGGCATCCAGCCATTTTCAATTTCAATACCACACTCCACAGTCAGATTAATGATTTTTATTTTACTTGTTAGGTAGTTGATTTGAATAGAATTGATGAATCATTATTACAGCGACATCGTGATTGACTGCATTTTTTGTTTTTGCTAATTAAATTGGATTATCAATAACTATGCACTTAAAAAGTTCTTTCCTGAAATCTAATTAATAATTCATCAATTTCAGGACCAATGGGATTTTAAAGAAAGACGTAAAACAGTGAAGAGAGAGAGTTTCAGAAGATAGGACACAGCTCTGGCACCAATGAAAGGTCAAGAAAGCAATTCAAAGTCGGCCCAGATGGAATCTTGGTGCAAGAATGATGCTGTGTCATTTCTTTTCAATAAAATACGTGCACAATTGACGTGTGATATGATATGCTCAAAAATTGCTATTCACGAATTTGCTTTATCATTGGCACTGTGTCTGAGAAACATTTACTAAAATGTGGTCACTTACTTACATAGCTCCAACCCAGTTCAAAAGACCAGAGCATGTAAATTTTCTTGCATTATGTGAATAACGTAGATTTACATCAACAAATTCAGACACACAACCCAAAGTCAATTGATATAAGAGTGAAATGGATGGCTTGGGTGGGATTGTAGCGCACCTCCCTCCCCACCCCCCAATGGGATTTTATGGTCCCACTGAAGTCAATGGACGTCTGAACAGCTCGCCGGATTTTATGTCCCCACCCCCATTACGACGGAGCCATGAAAGTCCACTCTTTTGAGTTAGCGATTTTCTTTATCTTTTTACTTTTCCTTACTGAGCTGCGATATAATGCTTTATCAACATGCTGTTAGCATCCGGTTTGGAAAAACCTGACCCAGTGCATTCAACTTCTGGAAAGACCTTCCAAATGGGCATGCCACTCGTTATTTATCATAATAGAAAAGGAGGTGCAGCAGCATAAGAAAGATGCCCTGAGAGTCAAGCACCATGGCAGAAGGCACTGCCGAGATTGAAGTCTCCAGCACACCAAAACAGTATCACCCAAAATTGAAACTACACCATGTCGAGTGTTATCTTCAGAAGGTGATTCTGCTTTATTCAGACTTGAACAAAGTTGGCAAGACTGGGAATTTACACTGAGAGTTGCTCTACCTCTGCTGCTGTTACCTTGATATTTGCCATGGAGACCCAACAGCACATAAGCACAGTTTCCAGCACTGCACTGCAATTAAAATATTGTTATGGATGCCTGGTCAGCTCTCAGCAGTTGTCAAGATTCTGAACCAGAGCCATAACATTTTTAAGTTTTAAGATGGCACAGAAAGGTCGATATGTTCCAGGAGTAATAAACAAACTTTATTGAAGCGAAAGAAAAGAAGACAATAATTAAACTTTTAAACTTCCACCCGACCAACAACAAATTAAATGTAGTTTTGTAACCTTAATAATGTTCCCCTCCAACAGCATTCTACAATGAATATGCAGCTCTTATGCCACTTACACATACAAACAAAGGCAATACTTGCATTTACAAATCCATTTTCTGCTGCTAGCCAAGTTCATTTAGACCCCTTTTTGCAAACTTGTATCTGGAGCAACTTTTCATGATCTCTTTCAGTGGCTGTTCAAATCATTCTTCTATACCTGTTTAACCAGGATTCCTTCTCTCTCTCTCACTGAGCTCTGCCCACCCCTCAAACAAAGGCACTCTGTCCTTGGGGGGGGGGGGGGGGCTCCAGACTTGAACCCATCAGCGTTATTTTGGCTCTTTTATTTCCCGTCCCATTTGTACAAATGAATAAAGCCATGATACTGATATACAACTAACCTCCCATTGACGGACAAAGAGATCAGCAGGCTCTGTAATGGGCTAATAGCTGGTCAGACATGAGTGTCCTGAAAGCCAATAGATCTCGAGTGAATCACACTTGCTGAACAAGGCCCTCCTGTATATTTCCACTAACAAGTTTAAATCTTAATGGGACAATGTAATTCGTCCAGATGTGGGCTTCTTCCTCAGATTCTGTGCTGGCAACTTTTTTTTTCCTCAGTCGACTTAACCCCGCAATTTCCTGCTACATTGGGCTCTTATTTATGGACCCAGTTTCCTAATAACTCCTTCGCGTAACAGTATCACTGTCTGAATGGACCATTTTGGAGTAGTTTCTCATGGCCAATTATTTTTTGATGCTAGATTGTTGTCCAAATTGACAGACTGATGAATGTGTGTAAATTAATCCTTGTTACCGGAAAAAGCAATGGAATCCTTGGGCTCGATCCAATTGCCCACAGTGCACTGGAAAAGCAACTCGCTGCAGAGCAGCATGGCCAATAAATCCAGGAGATCCCGTTCCCGGGATCTACCCGCTCGAAACAACTCGCGAGATCCAACGCGACATTGCGATATAAATCTTGCCCACAATAGGAGGGATCACTTTTTGGCAAATCTGCATATTAGAATGAGACTGCTAGTGTCACTCTAATGTGCAGATTCTGAAGGCATTTGAGGCTTTGGGGATCACCCCCTTCGCATCAGAGAACTCGGAGAGTGCTGTTCAGCACTGGTCCCCACCAATGGGATCCAGATGAAACAGCACTTGTGGGAGGTCTCCCCAGGGGATAAGAAGACTCCAGCTGCATGTTCTTTGGGAAAGGTGGTGTCCTAGCACTGCTGGTGCCATCAGGGCACCTGGGATGTGCCAGCCTGGCACCCAGGTGACACTGCCAAGCTGCCCAGGTGGCACTGCCAGTTGGAATGGGCACTGCCAGGTGCCAGGTTGGCACTGCTAAGTTTTGCGTGTGTGCAATCGGGCCAGGGTGCTCTGAGTGGATGTTCGGGGGAGGGAGGGTGTTGCCGGGGGGGGGGGGGGGGGGGGGTTGGCGTGCGGGGACCCCTTCCATAGTGCATTCAGACTAGGGGGAGGTTGGGATCAGTTTGGGGGTCTCGGAGCTCCCCACTACAAAACAGGGCAATGCATGGCCTCAGCTGTGCGTTCCTTGTTCAGGGTCCCAATACAAGGCGAGTCATATTGAATAGCCATGTGTTTCTTGGCACTGCAAGTGCAGGGAAACTCGTGGCTAAACACACTTGCCAAGGACGTGGGGCGGGATTCTCCAACCCCTCGACCTCCCTCTGTGATGAGCTCCTGGCTCTACATCGTTGGACAATGTCTGACCCATGGCCACGGTACCACCCTCCACCCGGACCATCCCTGCATGCGGCCATGACACTGCAGCGCACGGTCCCGTCCTCTGCCCAGGGGGATGGCGAGGGCGACCCAGGAGGAGGGGGGGGCACACTCACCTGGGGCCGACGTAATACCACCTGTCACACACACTGGCGCTCACCTCATACCACACCCCCACATGCTTCGGACAGAGCACAAAGACAGATTAGTATGTGTGAAAATGATTTTAATGACAGTCCATACATGTGCCCTAGCCCCTATAACTCGTCTGTGCCCTGCACCTGTGCCAACTTACTCAGTGTCTAATTGTTTGGCCTTCCAGGCCCTTTGACTACGCCAAGGTGGTTCCCCAGACGGTACAGCAGAAATGGAGGTGGACGCCTGTTATTGCTGCCCTGTTACTTGGCATCCCTTTGGCGGCCGTTTTCTGGGGTGGCCCGGCCTAGATGGGCCAGGCTGCGGCTCAGGCAACTGGGATTGGCGAGCTGCCAGCCTGTCCTGCCCCTTGCCCACCAGATGCACCTGGGACGGAAGAGGGGGAGTCCGAGGTGCGTGGTGTTCCAGGACCTCCCCTAAAGGGGGACACGTGACAGGCCCTAGCACCTCCTCCTCCTTCGGGGTGCCTGATGGCCTCTACATAGGTCGGGGGTGAGAACGGACCGGCCATCTAACGCCCCCCCGACACCTGGCGCTGCCAGTCCTGGAGGCCCGCCCTGGTATCGACAAGGGTCTGCAGGTTTGCAGCCATGGAGCTCAGGGAGTTGGCCATCCCTGTCTGTGTCTGGACAGCACATGGGCAATGGCGTCAATGTCCTCAGCGATGGCCTGCTCAGACTGGGCCATTGCCTGCAGAGACTAGGCCATGGCCTGCTGAGACAGGGCCACGGCTTTGAGCGCCTCTGCCATCTGCCGCTGGCTCTAGCTCATGGCTTCCTGTGAGAGGGCAATCATGTCCTGGACCACAAACGCCGCCTGCACAGAAAGCCCCAGGCCTTGCATACTGCTCCCCATGTCTGACACCGTCGCACCCATAGCCCCCACCGCGGACGCCACCCGTGCGGTTTCGGCCTGGGTGGCACGCATGACCGGCACCACTCCCACCTCCTGCATGCGGGTGGACTCCTCCACCTACACCTGCAGCCGCTGCAAGCCAGCCGTCAACCCTTCGATCGCCATTGGTTCGGTGACTGCATCGGGTCTATGGGTGGGTGTGGTAACTCCAGGAACCCAGGACCTGTCTGGGCGGCAGATGTTTGCTTGGGCCAGGATGCCCTCCGATCTCCCGGCCCCTCTGCTGCTCCTACCTCCACCTGCTGTACCGGTACGGCTGTGTTGTGCGCACCAGTGAGTGTACCAGAAGCCTCATCACTGAAGTGCCCAACCGAGGTGAGTGTCTCTGCGATGGTGGAGGGTGTTGGAGACAGCAGTGGCGTTGTGTCGTGAGCATCGTTTGACCCAGAATCCATGGTCCCCTGGGGTGGCTGTTCGTGTCCACCCATCCGCTGTGTGTCACTGTCCTGTCGTTCGGTGTCATGTGTGTCGGTGTTCCGGGTAGGGGTGTCCTGGATTGTGGTGTCCTGTGTAGGGCTGCCCTGGGTAGGGCTGTCCTGGGTACAGCTGTCCTGGGTAGGGCTGTCCTGGGTAGTGGTGTCCTGCCTCGGCTGCGACGGGGGCCTCTGGCTGCCCCCCTCGTCGCTGGGTGTCACAAGCCTGCATCGCGGCACTCACATGAGACGGGAGCATCGTCTCCTTGTTGCTCCAGGCCTGTCCCAGTCTCTTGGCCGCCCTGGGGCGTCGTGTGGGCATCACATGCCGGAGGGGCCAGGTCTCTCCCTGTCTCGTGGCCGCCCTGGGGTGTCCTGTGGGCATCGCATGCCCGAGGGGCCGAGCCTGTCCCTGTCTCGTGGCTGCCCTGCGGCGTCCTGTGGTGGTCGGCATCCGCGGGGACGGGTGCCTCGACGTTTGGTCGTGCAATACACAATACAGCATACATGGTTAGGCACGCAGGTGGTGATCGGGGACAATGGGGGAGTGGGGATATTGGGGAGGGGGGACATGGGGGATATGGGAGAGGGGGGATATTGGGGGGGATATGGGGGATATTAGGGAGGGGGGATATGGGCAGGGGGATATTGGGGGAATGAAACGGGCTGTGGGGAGTCTCACTTGGTGGTGCACCCCAACCTCTGCATCGGCAACCTCCCAGTCCTCAGGTCCGCCTGCCAGTTCCAGGGCCCTCTCCTCATGAACGGTGAGTGGTCTCTCATCAGCTGTGCCCCCTCCGGTCCTCTCACACTCCCTTTTGTTGTGTGGGCGCTTCTCCTGTGGGGGGAGGGGCGGATGGGGGGCAGGGATAAAGGGCAACAGTGTTAGGCAGGGATATACATGCAGGCCAGCGGTTGTGCGTATATTGGCATAGGTACCCAGCACATTAGGGTTAGAGTTAGGTTTGGTTGCACCTGGGGGTGTGCCGCCCATTGGGGGGGGGGGGGGGGGGGGTACTCACCCTGGCTGCCCTGATAAGGTCATTCACCTTCTTGTGGCATTGTGTGCCTGTCCTTGGTGTTACAGCCACAGCGCTGACGGCCTCTGCCACCTCCCTCCACAGGCGGCGGCTGAGGCGTGGGGCAAACCTGCGGCCGTGTCCGGAGTAGGGCCTCCCCTCTCTGCTCTACTGCATCCAGGATCGCCTCGATGTCGCGCTCCTGGAACCTCGGGGCTGCGCGGCGGGCAGCCATCTTGTCGGATCTCTGAGGGGGGGCGCGCGTCTTTTGTGCTGTGATGCCACTTGGCGTCAATGACGCCGCGCATCCGTGGCGGGTGGCACCAGCGCGAATGGCGTCACGCCGCTACTAGCCCATTCCGAGCCAGATAATTTGCGCCATTTGGGGGGGGCCCGACGCCAGAGTGATCCACACTGTTTTTGGCGCCGGGTCCCAGCCATCGCGCCGATTATTGGAGAATCCCGCCCTTTGTTCCCTTTTGGGAGAATCATGCTCCTTACCTTTTCAGTTATATCAACCAAGAGGTTACAACAGAAAGAAATTCCTCTCCATTTGGTCTGGTGATAAAATGTCTGGGATCTTAATTGGACAACTGGGAACTCAAACTCAGATTTAACTGAGATTCAAACTTGTTTCTGCTTATTATGTACATTTTGGTTAAATTCCAACCCCAGGGTTCCGAAGGAGAAAGCTGAGGGATTGTGGAGGCGCTGTGGTGATCTTTCAGGAATCACTGGAGGCAGGGAGGGTCCCAGAGGACTGGAAAAGGCTAATGTAACATCCCTGATTAAGAAGGGAGGGAGGCAAGAATTGGAAAAGTGTAGGTCAGTTAGCCTGACTTCGGTTGTTGGTAAGGTTTAAAAGATGAGATTGTGGAGCATTTGGAAGTGCATAGTAAATTAGGACTGAGACTTCATCAAGAGATCATACCTGACAAATCTGTTAGAATTTTTTGAGGAGGTAATAAGAAAGTTAGACATAGGAGAAAAAGTGGACGTGATCTATTGGTTTTCCACAAGGCCTTTGACAAGGTGCCGTTAAGGAGGCCGCGAAATAAGATAAGAGCCCATGGTGTTAGGGGCAACATGCTGGTATGTATAGAGGATTAGCTGACTGGCAGAAGGCAAAGAATGGGTATAAAGGGGCGTTTTTCAGGATGGCAGATGGTGGTGAATGGTGTGTCGCAGGGGTGAGGGTTGGGATTCCAACAATTCAACCATCTGGAAGAAGGAACTCAGGGAATTATTGCTACACTTGCAGATGTGTTATGGGAGCGGTGTTTTCAGAACCCCAAAATGTATCATGGAGTTCAACCAACCTCTCCCTTTAATGGATTGTTGCTTTTGAAGCCCACGGCTTGTTCTCCATGTGTGGTATTACAGTTATGGACACGTGGGTTTTTAAACACAAAACAATGTTTATTCCATGAATTCAACTTAACCTTTTAAATAAACATTGGGTCACTCAACACCCCTTTACTTCAAAGATAACCCCGAAAATAATACAGCACTAAATAATCCTTCATTTGTTCCTTTAAACATCCAAGACTTAACCTTTAACAACAGAAACACATTAGGTTAAAGACAGTACTATTATGAGTTTAAATTATTCAGAGATAGTCTTTCATGGCAGAGATCACAGCAGATCCAGCTCACTGCAAACACAGACATACCCAAGCTCTTTTTCTCAAAACTGGCTTTCCCCTTTCAAACAGCTCACAGCAAACCAGCCAGGCACTTTTCAGCTGCTCTCTCTCAAACTGAAACTAAAAGCAGAAGTGAGCTCAGCTCCCCCACCCTCTGACATCACTTCAGTAATATGAGCTGCTCTATTTCTTAAAGGTACATTGCTTAAACATCCATTTCTTAAAGGTACTCTCACATGACAGATGGTACAAAGATATGTAGAAGGGCAGGTGTATTGAGGAAACAGGGGGCTGCAGAAGCAATTGGACAGGCTCGGACAGTGGGTAAAGAAGTGGCAGATGGAATACAATGTGGGAAACTGTGCGGTTATGCACTTTGGTGGGAAGAATAGAGGCACAGACTATTCTCACACAGAACGGTGAGAAACCAATTATCAGCACGAAGCCCTATTTCCACATCATTAACCGGAGCACCCTCATATCCACAGGCCTACAGCCATTCAAGGCCTCCCCAGCAAGTGGTCACCTTTGTACCGATTAGTACCCATTTAGAAAAATGTGAAACTGGCAGGGAGACCCTCAGCCATGGCCGTTACCGACCGCGCAATTCCTTGAACACCTTCACTAATGACGTCATGCACCAGGCTCTTCACTGCGGTCGTCAGCCCAGCAGTGTTGGCCTCGGTGCCAGGCATTGCCAGTGACATGTGCGCTCATAGCGTCTGGGACTCCTCCAGAGTTGGAGTGGATGGATGCTTGCATGGGTGCAGAGAGGTCTTGGGAGGGTTGGTGGTGGGGGGGGGGGTCATTGGTGTCAACTCACCCGTGCTGGCTGGTGTAGGTCGTTGACCTTTTTACGGCACTGGAGGCCAGTCCTCCTGATCGCGCTTCCAGAGTTACAGCCGCCTTGTCCCGGACCCTCAGTGAAAGAGAACATCCCTCCTGGCCTCGACCAATCTAGGACTCTCGCCAGGTCCACATTGCTGAATCTTGGGGCCGGTCTTCTCGGTGCCATAGGGTTGGCTGTGCAAACGCTGTTTGCTGGATGGCGTGAGCATGGTCCTGGCGAATCGGCTGGAAAGCTTTCATTTGCAGCAAAAAAGCCCATGGAACCTCGTTAAGGGAACCAATTAACATTAAATAGCATTGCCAACCTCGCTGAGCTAAGCACCGGGAAGCTCGTGGCAGTTCCCGATCTTGACTTACAAATCTTTCCAGGGAATTGCACCCTAAGTGTCGTTTGATAGCGGTGGGGGACTTGCTAACAGAGTCGACGGGAAACTTTGTGAAAAAACCGTCACAAATGAATATTTTCCATTAAATTGTGCCCTTCAGCTTCATTCCATTGAGCAGAGGCCTGTCGATTGTTGAGGATGTAAAAAGACTCACTAATTAAAGAAGAACAGGGGGCTTCCCCAAAGTCCTGGCCTATTTAGTATGAAAAATAGCACCACATTAGTTTATCTGATCATGCTTCTCATGGTTGTGTGTGGTATTATATTGTGCACAAAATGGCTGTCCTGTTTTCCTGCATTATAATATTTCAATAAGTACCTCATTGACATGAGAATATTTGGGATATGAAAAGGGCTATACAATGCAATCCCTTTCATGTCACAGATCAAAATCTGTCTAGTTTTAATTTACAACTTTAAAATCTGCATTCTGAACTGGGAAGTAGTGGATTTATTTTATTTTATGATCTAGTTACATTACAAGCTCATGATATATTAATTATGAGTCCTTGGATTGCCCATTGGTCTCAGAGCCATTCCATGTTGGCTTTGTCTTTAAGAGAAAGGCATAAACACCTTTATAAACTTTTCTCAGTCAGTGAATGCTGCTATTGCATAATAGGCACAAGAAAAAAATGTCGTTGCATTTTGAAAACCTCATGAATTGCTTGTCGGAACAATGCAAGAAAAGTGACTGTGGGCTCTTCTTTCTGTGTCAGTTCCTCCCCAAAAACAATCCAACCAGTTTTGTCGATTTGGGTAAATGGGATACAAAATTTTAAGCTAATTATAAAAAATACAGAACATAAATTGACACATTCTATTAACTTAGAGTGACACTTATATTGGCTGTAATAAAAATCATGCATATTCCAATTAAGTGGTCTCAATTAATCCTCCTTCCCCCCACCCCCGCCAAGCAGCTACTTAGATTGAATGCTGCTGTGATGCTTTTGCTTCTAACTTCCCCCTGACTTCCAAGCATGGATACAATTCAACTCAATTATTGATGTTCCTGCACTGAAAGTGGAATATTAACTTAATTAATCTTGTGAAAAGCATAAAGTATGCAAGACCAGTAATTGCAAATTAACAAGTGCATTTGCAGGCAAGTTTTAAAATTTCTACGGATTGCAACTATTTTGCTGGCAATTTCCTGATGCAATCTGAATGCTATCCAAATGATTGGTGTAAATAGGTTTTTATTGTAAACTAATTGATTTAGTACACAAACAAACCCACAGTCAAACACTGCATTTTGTGGTTCAGGTTGTTAATACATAACACGTTGGTTGGCAAATAAAGTGCAGCAAATTATGTCTGATTTACAAACATGTCAAGTATTTGATGTCATTGAAAGCAAAATTGTTCATCTGTCTCCAAGTTAATTAAGTGGTTCTCAAGCATTCTCAGGGTTGATATACTTTGAGACAAAGCAAACTTTGGCACACAACCATCAATTGTACTCACTGGAATTCGGATTTAATTTATCCATTGTAAAGTTGATTTCTGCCTGGTGTGCTTCTAAATCTATAATGAGAACTATGCTGGTTGACATTTTATATCTCTTGCTCAGTGGAAGTAGGACAAAAGAGTCTCAAACATTGCAGAGGAAGACTTACTGTTGTTACTACCACTAGTGTTGACCCTGGTGGCATTTTCAACACAGTGGCACTCTTTTCATTTTTGAAAATCAGGGTCCTCTGATGGGAAAAGGTCCCTGGTACTACATGCATGGCTTATCATGGAAGTAGCCAATAACTGGGCCTCTCAGTTGAGTTGTGTGAAACCATTGCAACTTCAGTATTGAATATAACTTCACCGGTTATTTGACAGAATTTATCGCGTGACTTTAGGTCGCGGAAGTGAAGGGCGAGGCAAAAAAGTGATTCTCACGGTCCAATTGTGGGTAAAGGAGGAGGGGGAAGGGAAGTAGCGGGACAGAAAACAACAACAGTAGCAATAAGAATATACTGGAGTTACACCAAGTCTTCTGCCTGCGGAATCAAAATTGAGAGGGACATAGGTTGCAATCTAAGGGGGAAGTTCTAAGTGCCGCGTTGGGCGCAACTTCCCGAGTGCTTCTTGACAGCCAACCTAGCGAAACCACGACCCGTATCTAATAGCATTTCGGGCCGGAAATGATCTCCAATGAGCTTCACAGCAGAATTGGCTGTCGTGCCAGCTGTACAGCATCCGACTGCTCCCCGCTAATAAGGGGGAGCTGTTCATTATTGGTTCCTTCAAACAAACTCCATTCAGCATGCAGCCATGCCACCACATAGACCTTCTGAGATGCCAAACTGGCTAGTCTGCTTGACAACGTGAAGGTGTCCTGTTCACCCAAGGGGGTCGAGGGAACCAGCCACAGGGCTGCCAATGCTGCCTGTGAGGCAGGGGCTGCAGTCATCAATTCAGGCGCCATGAGCAGGAGGACCTCCATCCAGTGCAGGAAGAAGTCGAATGACCCCACCGGGCTGTAAGGGGAAGGTGACACTGGCCGCCTGGCACTCGTTCCCCCTGCCACCACCCTGACATCCCCCCACCCACCCAACAAGTTGGTGGCTGGCACCATCAAGTATAATACCATGCCTGTGCCCCAGCACATCCTGGCACCAACAAGCACTACCTATCCATGCTCAGGAGTGATGCCCAGATATGTCAACTTCCACAGACACCCACTGATGCATCAAGCCTGTGGCTCACAATGCCCACTCTTTATCCCCAAAGGATCAGGTAGCACATAGTAGGTGGGAAAGGGTCCAGGCGGATGGCAGGGTACCGTACATCACCCTCTATGAGGAACATCCACCCTCTATGAGGAACATTCCCGAGAGATTGCAGGTTGACTGAGGATAGAGTTGTCACTGACAGCAATCTTGACTTGTGCCCAAGAGGTGAGGATCCACTGCCCCTTCACCCAGATGACCTGCCTCAAGTGAGTTGTTCATGTCCAACAAAATGGTCCTTCCCTCTCACTGACCACATGGCTATTTTCTCGCAGGATCACCAACCGATGGGGCCGGGCCATGTAAGGATGCCAGGTGCCGACTTTGGTGTCACAGGCTCCTGTGCAGAGATCCACAGAGGTCATTGCTCACTGCATCCACTTCATGGTAAAATGCAGATTGCTCATGCCACCAGTCATAATGTGACACAGTGAAAGGGACTCCTCCAGAGTCTTTAACATGTTATAGTGGATTCAATTCTCAGTTTGGAAGATTATATTCTCCTGTTGGAGCTGAGTTGCACCTGATTTGCGTTGCTACAGGGAATGGAAATGAGGAAGGGATTCCCAATCCTTAGGCATGCAAATTTAAGCATAGTGAAGATTGTGGGGGATTCCCGAGGGAAATCTGTTATCGGGCTGCCAATTTGAACGGGCAATCCAATAACATGGTCCCTCTTGGGCCATGCCCTCCTCACAATTCAGCACTCCCCCACTTCGCACTTCAACCCCACACCCTGGATTTTCTGGGACCTCCCCCATCTCCTCTCCACAATTCGGGGTTGGCCCATCCTGCAACCCTCCCCTCCCCACCGTACAGAGACCCACTAAATAAAGGAGTCAACCCCGAATCGTGGAGATAAAGGATAAATAAAGGGTTACCCTTTAAGGGTGACCGGCGAGAATCATGCCACGCTGCCGTAACACTCGGCCCACCGCGTCAAGGCCACTCTTGTCAAGAGCAGTAGTAATTCTCGCCCATGTGATTCCCGGCCCAGAGGACCAGAGAATAATGCGGACTCAGAGAATATGGTCACCATCCCGTTAAGACCCATTTGCATTCACACCAGAAGGCTTTTGAATTAGGAATAGATTAAGCTAAAACTTTGACGATGCTGAGGGCAGGGGTGAGCTGCTACATTGCTGAGCTGCAAGCGGACAAGAAGGGTGCAGATTTTAGGGAAGAGCGGGAATTGAGATCTTCAGCATGGTTGGAAGGTGGGTTGTCACAAAACTGAAATGGAAAGGTGTAAGATCAAATATTGGTGACAGAAATTATTATATCTCACATTTTTGTCTTGGTCAGATCATTAAACCCCTTGTGACATTGAACCTAGGACTGTATGTGATGCACCATGTGCTCAGCACTTCAGCAACACCTTTTGAGCATTGCATGTGACACTGTTCATGCATCACTGGGATGCCTCTGTCCCTCACAGCAACGTCTTCACTGCCAGGTCACTGAATCTTGGTGTTTGTCATTTGAACATTCTGCAAATGCTGCAGGCAAGTGGTGAAACAGTTGGCTAAGGTGCTCAAATAGTGACTTCAGTAATGCAACAGTTTGTCACATTGAAACAGCAGCTGAACAGGTAAATTGACATCTATGTCTGAGTTATATTTACCACTTAAATATGGAGAATGGCTGTTCATCGGCTAGCCACAGATGTGTGAGGCAGGTTGGTTCGATGTGGACTGCACTCGATGCAGGGAGTTAGAAACAGACGTCTAACACTGGAGAAGATCCTACATTGTTTTATTCAACTATAGAACTGCTATACATATTCAGCTGTGGGTCGACACTATACTTATCTGACTGGTGACCTTGTAGTAGCCTGACCAGACTTACTAGCTACCGCATGGTGTTTGCACTTGCTAGCTCGTGGACTCTGACTGTCTCAGTAGCTGGGTCCCTAGAGAGCGGGAAACCTAGTGCCCTCTGGCTTTATAGTGGTAGTGTCCTGTCTGGTGATTGGCTGTACTGTGTTGTAGGCTTACTGGTCATCCTGGTCTGCATCTCATTATATACATGTGTGGATATTATGACAGCCACTTCCTCCCTTTCCCTCCTCTCTCCTTGCCTCGCCAATCCCTGCACACACACAAATCGTACGTGCTGAGTGTCATTGGGCCTATTGCATAGGGAGGCAGTAAGATATTGATTATATTGATAGCCAAGCCTTGATCAGGCAACTGGACTGACACTATCACCCAGCTGATTGCTTACACAGCTTGAAGGGAAAATTTCCTCCGTGGACTTACTTTACATTTTTCCAGTCTGTGCAATCACAATCACATTATAATTTACAAGAGAAATTAATGGACACTTAGTTAAATTATCGGTAAGAGAGAAAAGTGCATAGCATCAGCTAGATCGAGTAGCTGAAGGGTTAACATTGGACTGAGTTCACTCCAGCTCCCAATGTTAGAGAACATATCTAGGGGTCAGTATAGTGTTGGACAATGCCATTCGTAAAAGCAAGAATGGAAACAGCTTCCAGCTTAGACATTTACTATACCTGTGTATATAGTTTCTTGTAATTAATAGTTATTTTTGAACTACAAAAAACTGTGAATACCTCCGTGAGAACTACTGAACTATGCCCAACTTCACACCACGGTGGCAATAACAGAGCAACTCAAAAGCTCATAGAGACTGCAGAAAAAAATTAAAATGCTGGAAAACGGAAGGAAAAATTAAAGTTGCATTATGACCTGAGGAAAAGTTCAAGACATGAAGGTGCAGAAGGAATTCACGAGAGGAAAGCTCATGTGAAAGGCTTGTAAGCTGAAGGCAGTAATTATCTTCCACATTGCAGTGGAAGACCCCATTGAGTCCAGTGGACGTCCAGTTCAAATACCCAGAATGTGCAGTGTCAGCAGACCTATCAGGGATGAGCTAAAACATTTAAATTCCTGGACCACACAGGACCTGAAACAAGTTAAATATTGCAGAGTTCAGATTTTGCTTTTCGAATCACAGTTTGAGAAACCCAGGGCGGGATTCTCTCAGCCCTGGGCCGGGCAGGAGAATCCCCACGACCGGCGAGAATCATGCCACGCTGCCGTAACACCAGCACGCGATTCTCCGCTCTGTGGAGAATTGGTGCATTGGCGCCAGCGTGATTGGCGCGACGCCAGTTGCGGGCCGCTTTACGCGGCCGGCCCGATGATTCTCCGGCCGGGATGGGCTGAGCGGCCGTCGTGGTAACGCCGAGTCCTGCCGGCGCGGTCCACACCTTCTCTCAGCCGGCGGGAACTCAGTGTTGAATGGTCGGTTGATGGCCTGTGAGGGGGGGGGAGTGGGCGGTCCGACTCCGGGGTGGGGGGGGACCTCCGATGTGGCCTGGCCCGCGATCGGTACCCACCAATCGGTTGGCCAGCCTCTCTGTCTCCCGGCCTCCTTTCTTCTGCGCCAGTGCCTGTACTCCTGCATCATGTTGGGTCGGAACCGGAGTGGACAAGGAAGACACCATGCATGCACGGAAATCGCGCTGGTGGGACTGCACATGCGCGGGTTCGGCCGCACTACGCATGCGCGCATCCCCCAGTGTCCATTCCACGCCCGGATCAGCAGCTGGTAGCGGCGTGAACCGCTCCAGACCATGAACTGCCCGAGCGCCATGCTGGCCCCCTGTAAGGGCAAGAACTGCTGATCTTGGGGCCGCATTGACGCCGTCGAGAAACGCGATGGCATTTCCAACGGCGTCAACACTTTCCCGCCCCCAATTTCCAAGTCAGCGCCTGAAAATGTGACAGCCGAGCTCGTTATGAAATAAGAAGAAAAAATTAAATAAAAATTTATTGTGACTTAGTAGGAAGCTTTAAAAACTCATGAAAAGCTGGGATTCAACATTTCCGAGTCCTGAGAACGCTCCGTTAACGGGGAAAAATCTCTAGCCAGTCGATCCAGGCAGCCATCCTTGAAAAAATTTACATGTTGAGATTGCGAATGCCATTACTGTGGGAGCCTGTCAAAACCAACAAGCACGGGAAAATCCTTTATCACGGAGGCACCATCTTGAATTTTTGGAAATCTCTTAAAGTTGAACATGCAATTTAAAAATTTAAATCATGGATCAGAAATCAACTCTTCAGATTAGTTTGGACTTGCCAAAAGCCCAGATCAATCACAAAATTGGGGATCTTGGACGGAGAGATTCTTTGATACTTGATTCCTTCAGGTCTGGATAAAAGGGCAGAAGATTTATTCGGTACACCCAATAGCCTTAAGGAATCAGCAAATCATCTGCTAAACCTGATGGATGGGACGGTAGCATAGTGGTTAGCATTGTTGCTTCACAGCACTCGGGTTCCAGTTCCTGGCTTGGGTCACTGTCTGTGCGGACTCTGCACATTCTCCCTGTGTCGGCCTGGGCTTCCTCTGGGTGCTCCGGTTTCCTCCCACAAGTCCCGACACACGTGATGTTGGGTAATTTGTAACTTCTGAATTCTCCCTCTGTGTACTTGAACAGGCGCCGGAATGTGGCAACTAGGGGCTTTTCACGGTCACATCATTGCAGCGTTAATGTAAACCTACTTGTGACAGTAAAGATTACTATTAATGAAATGTTAAAAAATTCTATGGTTTTCTAACCTCAGAAATAATAAAACCCTTGAAAGAGCTAAGTTAACTAAATGTATCCAGCATCCAGGAGAACATGCCGACTCCTTCATTAATGAGTTGTGCAGAATGGCTGAATCTTAAGGTTACAGTGACCTGAAATCTGAGTTAATCTCAGCATGATCACAGGAGTGGTGGATGATGCACTCTCAGACATTTTATAAGCGAAGGAAGGTTTAACCCTTGAAAAAGCCATCAAGCTCATGAGGCTATCTGAAATCATTCGCAGTTCAGATCCACATTAAGGGGCGAGAGCAAGCCGTGGTACAATGTAAACACCACAGTCTTGTTAGTGAAACAAAAACACGGACATTCCAGGCTAAAGGAAGCAATACATGAACCGACCAAAGCACACCCACAGGCAGGATCAATCTATGACAACTTCAGCCCAATGCTTCCAACAAAACTGGATTGTACACTTTGGGAAGCTGAGCAAAGCCAAAATATCAAAATGCACAGAAGATTCCAAGAGGTTTATGAGGTTGAGGTGGCACACCAGGAGGAGACACAACCATACTTCTTGGGTGAGGTCAACGATTCTGGATTTTCATCCTGGAATACGGACTACTTGGCTACTCGTCATTTCACAAACTTTAAGTTAGATGTGGGAGCCACTGTTTCTGTCCTATCGAACAAAGAACTGCAGCTGAGGGACCTTTGGCTATGAACAGACATGTCACTTTAGGGCCTGAAGGAATCCGATTTCTAGTCATAGGCATGATTCTGGAACCATTAAGGTTTGGCAGCAAACAAATCTCTGAGTTGATGCACATCATCTGTAGCCAGTCTTTTTCTCTTCTGAGCAGAGATGACTGTGTGCTCTTGGATCTCCTCAAAATGACAGAATGTGTCAAAACAGTCACTGTCATAAATTACACAGAACTACAAATTCCTGAGCACACAAACAAGAAAGATTCTCTTGACAGGGACGTGGATCTGAATTGTCTTCTCTCCTTTTAGAGCGGGTTTGTCCACTTTTGTTACAAGTGCCAGATGTCCTCATTGGTCAGACCAGCCAACCACGCAGATGGTTACCACAGCACCTTTCGTAGATGGCAGTCAAGAGAGGAACCAACAAGAGAAGAGCCCTAACCTTTTGCCTCAATGCCAGTTGGAGAGGTAAACCCGAGACCACAGAGCAGATGGTGCAATCTCCAGCCAGCATGATAGTGACACAAGCAGCGCTGGAACCGACTATAAGCCATCCATTGATGACAGCACATCACACAATCAAATCAAAGGTCAGCTTTCTACCAAGTTCCACCCGCGCAACAGGAAGAGCCATCTTCAATCCCAGCATGCATCATAGTGGGCTGCGCGAAGGAGGAAGAAAAGAAAACATTGTAAAGATGAGTTCAGAGATCACCTGCCCCATAAAGAGCGAGATAAACCAACTTCAATCCATTACTACAGTTGGGCCATCGGGAATTCAGTGCTAAAGAATGAAAAAAGAGGATCACAGGACAGAACAACATCTAATTCAACGAAGGTGCCGGCTGTGACAGAGCCTATCACTGCTCTGACAGTAGTGAGGACAAGGGATGGAAGGATTATAAGGCCCCCAAACTGCCTGAACTCAGAGACTTGAGAGGGAGAGATGGGGTAATAGTAATAATGCTAAATACATGGGATAAACTGGGATAACTTGTGAATGCGTTGGATAATGGGGAAGGTGTCATATAATGATTTGGCACGTAACGGGTTAATGTGGGACTGAGTACAGTACCTCCCACACAGTGATGTAAGAGAAGACATAACCAGAACTTAGGGGGCACGGCAGTGTGGGAAAGAATCATGTGTAGAAGTAAGCATGACGGCAGCTCCTAACTTGGACATTTACTGACGGTACCAATGTATAAAGTTTTAGCTCTTCGGTCTAAAGGGATCAAACAATATGGGGGGAAAAGTGGGAACAGGTTACTGAGTTGGATGATCAGCCATGATGATAAAGAATGGTGGAGCAGACTCGAAGGGCTAAATCACCTACCCCTGCTCCTATTTTCTATTTTGCTGTATTTCTAGCAATTAATACATACTCACTGTTGAACTACCTCGGACTACAAATACCTTAATAAGACCAACCAAACTATGGCCAATACCTTACAACAAATTGCAGCATTCATAAGAGGATTTGTTCCCTCCACAGATGATCTGGTGACACATAATGACTTAATCAAAGCACATTGATGTAATAAAAACAGGTTTTGTACAGAAATTCCACATGGGTGGCACAGTGGCACAATAGTTAGCACTGGTGCCTCTCAGCACCAGGGACCCGGGTTCAATTCTGGCCTCGGGTGACTGTATGGAGTTTGAACTTTCTCCCCCCTGTCAGCGTGGGTTTCCTTCAGGTGCTCCGGTTTCCTCCCACAGTCAGAGTTGTGCAGGTTAGATGAATTGGCCATGATCAATTTTCCCTTAGTGTCCAAAAGGTTAGGTTAGGTGAGGTTACTGGTTTAAGGAGATAGGGTGGGGGCCTGACCCTACTGACCCTAGGTAGGGTACCCTTTCAGAGGGTCGGTGCAGACTAGATGGGCTGAATAGCCTCCTTCTGCACTGTAGTGATTCTATAATTCTATTGTCAAACAACAACACTTTCCCTGTATTTCTGACACTTTCCACAGTGACCATGAGCTTTGGAAAATATTCATTGTAATTGGTCCTGTTAAGTGGCAATAGGAATCACTTATGGCTGAAGTTTATTGTTTGAGGCCTGGGGGTGGCGGGGAGTGGGAGGCGGGGGGGGGGGGGGGGGGGGGGGGGTGGTGGAGGGGCGGGGGGGGGTGGAGAGGGGATCAGAACTTACCACAGTTGCAGAATTACAAACTATGGAATTGTTACCTGTTATAATAAATAGCCAAACGACCGCGTAGTATAATAGTTGAATCCATGTGAATTACTATTGTCAGTCTAATTCAGCTGATCTCATGTGCATTTTACATGAAGTAAACTTGCATTACAGTTTGCAGTTCTGAATTAAGCAAATTTAATTTGCCACTATCCCGCCGAAAAAAAGCGTGCAGCGGCTTTATACCAAAGTCTGCTCTGAGGTCTGAACCTGATCACAAACCTCAGTAAGATGAGGTAACATCTGTTCATTGCAGTACAGAATCATACATTTTCCAACTTCATCCTAACACGTGACATGCAGCGGGTTCCGAGAATTCTTGTCAAGGACATGTGAAACTATGTTAGGACAAGCATGGATTTATTTTTGCTTGTCGCTGGTGAAAGCCAATTATATTGGCCCGTTCACATCGGACCACAGACATAATCAAGTCTCTCTGGGACCAGTTTAGCTGCCACTTGAGAATACTGCCCTCTCAGGTTTCCCATATGTGCCTCTAAACCTGACAACTGGATTTCAGAAAGGTAATTATGACAGCGGAACAAGCTTTTTGACTCAAGGTCAATGAACATTTTTGAAAAGGTTGTCACTTATAGCCAAAATTGGTGTTTTGACTACAAAAACCAAACGTCGATAACCACCATTAAAATAAACAAACCACTCGAATGGATTTTCAGTTGAGGGCCTGTGGTCTTGTTTCATAGTCCTGATCAATGCATGAACAGAAAGGACCTGAACCCTCCTGAGGATAGTTCGCCCAACAAGGTAAAATTAGATTCCCAACTGCAATTACTCACCAAAGGAGAGAATTAAGTCTTCAAATTGTCAGGCTGCCAGAAATCACAATGGAAGATCAAATCCTCATTAGGCTTCATAAAATTCACAACTAAATGTATGTAGGGGATTTTTGAACTTTAATTGTTCAAGCTGCAGGACTGCATTTTAAATTAGAGAAACGAGACTATTCTGAAATGAAAATGAAAATCGCTTATTGTCACAAGTAGGCTTCAAATGAAGTTACTGTAAAAAGCCCCCAGTCGCCACATTCCGGTGGCAGTTCGGGGAGGCTGGTACGGGTTAGGGTTAGGGTATTTTGCTGACTGTGATTGTTAATCTCAGAATTTAACTGAATACTACCTTTAATTATATTCTGCATTACTGTTTGTACATTGATTGGTTCAATGTGGAACCAAATTACAGTAAAATACCTAACATGCTGCAGGAATGTTACAGTTAAGTGAATAAGAAGCAGCAAGAGTTGTTAATGCTTTCAAAATCATTAAATCCAAATGATTGATTGCTTCTATGAGCTTCTAATTCCATGGCACTGAGATCAATGCAGCTTTTAAATACATGAACACCTTCTGTCACATAATGCAAAAAAACAATTTTCTGCTCATTTCTAAGGCTAGTCAGGAGTAAGAATAAGAATAAAATATTTATTTGCTAAAAACATACTTCTAAAAAAGTATGTAAACATTAAGACATTAAAATTCCCAATGATTAAATAATGACAATGCAATATATTTCTTGGTATATTTAGCTGAGGCATTAATTATGGATCATAAACAGTGGAGTCAACTGAAATTCAGTGTGCGAGATTTTCCATTTGAGAAACTGTGTGCTCCAGCCGTAGGAGAATTGCTACCAATTTATGTTCACCCCGGGAACGCAAATCTGGAAGCAATTCAATAAATCTTGCCATGCAAATTTATGCATGACAAGGAATAGGAGGGATACTCAAGGGAAGCCCCTATCGGGTCGCCATTTCATAGAATCCCTACAATGCAGAAGGACGCCATTTAGCCCATCAAGTCTGCACTGAACCTCCAGTTGAAAGAGCAATCTACCTTGGCTTACTCCCCCACCCTATTCCTGTAACCCCACCTAAGCTTTGGACACTAAGGGACAATTTAAATTTAGCATGGCCAATTCACCTAACTTGCACATATTTGGACACTGGGAGGAAACTGGAGCACCCGAAAGAAACCCACATGGCCATGGGGAGAACGTGCAAATTCCACACAGATTGTCACCTAAGGCTGAAATCAAACCGTTTAACAGGGAGACCGATAGCGAAGTCGCGCAGCTAGCTACTCCCCCCCCCCCCAACCCATACTGCAAATCAGCAGCCCCTGCATCACAAAGCAGCCCCTAACATCCCCCCTCCCGCGCGTATCGCAAAGCAGCCCACCACCCCTGAACTTTCTGTGTGCGTCCCTTCCCCCAAATACAGAGGTGACCCAACCTGACCACCCCCCTCTCAGGGACTCCACTAACTAGGGAGACCACCCAGAGGGACCCCCTAACTGGAGGGACACTCCACAGAGGCCCATTAAATAGAGGGACCCTCTTAATAAGGAGATGCCCCAAGGGACCCCATTAATAGGGAGATCCCCGAGCGATCCCAAAACTAAAGGAACCCACCCCCCTCATAGAGACCCCGAACGAAAGGGAAGTCCCACAGAGACCCCCTAACTTGAGGGACCCTCATAGGGACACACTAAATAGAGGAACCCATGTACAGACCCCTCAGAAAAAATATCCCTGTCTCAAAGCGAGAGAGTGATTTGAATGCACTTAGTAATTAGAATATACTTACCTGTCTTTGCTGTGGTTGACTTAATTGGATTTGATTTATTGTCACATGTACCGAAGTACAATGAAAAGTATTTTCTGCGAGGGAATGTACACAGTACGTACATAGTAGACAAAGAGAATAATCAACAGAGAACATTGACAAATGGTACATTGACAAACAGTGATTGGTTACAGTGCGGAATAAGGGGGTCAAACAAAGTAAATACATGAGCAAGAGCTCATAGTGTTCATTCAGAGAACAGATCAGTCCGAGTGGGAGTTTTTGAGGAATCCTGTAGCTGTGGGGAGGAAGCTGTTCCTATGTCTGGATGTGCGGGTCTTCAGACTTCTGTACCTTCTGCCTGATGGAAGGGTCCGGAAGAAGGCAATGCCTGGCTGTGAGGGGTCTCTGATAATGCTGTCTGCCTTCCTGAAGCAGCAGGAGATGTAGATAGAATCAATGGGAGGGTGGCAAGCTTGTGTGATGCGCTGGGCTGAGTTCACCACACTCTGCAGTTTCTTGATGTTGGTAAATATAGGGATTTGAGCACTTAGAGTCACTCATGAAGGGAGATAAATCAATCAAGGCTGCAGCTGTTTTGTGGAAGTTGTCACTCACAGCTCATAACTAGAAATTAATGAATGGTTTGCAGCTACAGGATCTAAGAATGCTCTCTGGCTTCAAGACAGGGTCTTTTTCCTGGGGGTCTATGGCGCATTCCCTCTATTTAGGGGATCCCTGTGAGACAGCCCCTCTAGTTAGGGGGTCTCTGTGGGGAGTTCCTTTTGTTTGGGAGTCCAGGGGAGGGGCGGGTGCTCTATTGAGGGGGTCACATTAGTTAGGGAGCTTCTGTGGGAGGTATCCTGTTCCAGGGGGTCTCGGAAGGTGGGTTGGTGAGGGCTTCTGGTTGGGGAGAGGTGGGGTGGTAATGCATTGTGGGGGGGGATGAGATCATCAATTCACGCGACATGTGGTTAGAAGTGAACAGTGGTTTTAATCGTCTTACAACAGAGCCTGCCTTTGACGAGATAGAACATAGAACATAGAACAGTACAGCACAGAACAGGCCCTTCGGCCCTCAATGTTGTGCCGAGCCATGATCACCCTACTCAAACCCACATATCCACCTTATACCCGTAACCCAACAACCCCCCCTTAACCTTACATTTATTAGGACACTACGGGCAATTTAGCATGGCCAATCCACCTAACCCGCACATCTTTGGACTGTGGGAGGAAACCGGAGCACCCGGAGGAAACCCACGCACACAGGGGGAGGACGTGCAGACTCCACACAGACAGTGACCCAGCCGGGAATCGAACCTGGGACCCAGGAGCTGTGAAGCATTTATGCTAACCACCATGCTACCCTGCTGCCCCCATAGAAATGAACTCCAGATGAACTGGCATTAGGCTCTCAGCATCAACCTTTATACATCCAGTTAAGGGGAGGAGCCATGGGTGGAGCCATGGGCGGAGCCAAGGGTGGAGTCCAGTACAAGCTCCTCATCTCCCCCTATGGGTAGAGCCGCGCAACTACACGTGATCCAATACAATATACAGGCTCAACACATGTTGTATAATACAGTGTGGATTATTAGTATTTATAATTCACTACAGGGGGGTGGGTGGACCTCAGGTGGACTTTGGAGGCAACTCCCTCAAGGAGTTACTCCTTTGACCCACCATGGGACCACCACATCAGAAACATATTTGGTGATAGCTAAGTGACCGCGTCCAGGTATTTTCCAGCCCAGAAGAATCGCGAGGGCCCGGAGAATCTGATGCTGAGCCTGCTAAGTGGTGTAAATGGGTCATTGAGACGTATTTGCATCCATTAGCATCCTCCCATTAATGCGCGGGCGTGAACCCTGATCCTGATCCAGCAGGAGGCCGGAACATTGCCGTCGGTTTAATGCCCAGCACGAACCTTGATTCAGTCGGACACCCGATTGTCCACCCCGATTGTCCAGCATCACGGGATGAGAATCCAACACAGTGTTTCTTCTAGATTTCTCCATCGCAATTGAAAGTAGCACAATATAACAACACATGCTGCAAATTTATTTGCCGTTGGACAAATATGTGTTATCGCAACAAAGTTTGAAGAAAGTCCAAAGGCGTGCAGGTTAGGTGGATTGGCCATGATAAATTGCCCTTCGTGACCAAAAAGGTTAAGAGGGGTTATTGGATTACGGGGATAGGGTGGAAGTGAGGGTTTAAGTGTGTCGGTGCAGACTCGATGGGCCGAATGGCCTCCTTCTGCACTGTATGTTCTGTGTCTGTGTTCTAATTGAAACCTCTTCTAAATTCTGGGTGACTTTTTTTAAACATCCAGATCGATCCCTGCACTGGACCTCTGCACAAACCTCTGACCCCATAGGGAACTACACCACCCTACAGGTTAATCAACCCCCATGGTATTCCTCACTCCCATGGGATTCTGTCACCCCCTGACTCCCCCCTCCTGCATGGGACTACTCCCAACCCCACCCCTATCACCTGCAAGCCTGACTCTCACCCCGACCCATCTCAAACCCGACCCCCTGACCCAATTGGACCCGACCCAATACCCGCGACCTACCTGGAACCAAACCCCCCCCTGACCTGAACCAACATCCATTGTTGTCCAACCCCACCTCCCAAAATCACCGATGTCTGAACCCACATCCCTGTGCAGAAGAAAGCCATTCATTTGACGTAATCACTGAGTCTTGTAAGGATGAACATTACATCAGGGAGATTTTTTAAACAACTCACCTTAAAATACATTGTAAAATCCAAATGTACTTTAGCTCTGGATGACCTGGGAGGATAGGCCTGCAACACTCCTGTTCTTGAAGAAGTCAATAGCACCAGTATCATGCGGCATGGTGGCACAGTGGTTAGCACTGCTGCCTCACGGCGTTGAGGACCCGGATTCGATCCCGGTCACAGGTCACGTCCATGCGGAGATTGCACATTCTCCCCATTTCTGCGTGGGTCTCACCCCTACAACCCAAAACGATGTGCAGGGTAGGTAAATTGGCCACACTAAATTGCCCCTTAGTTGTAAAAAAGAATTGGGTACCCAAAATTTACTTTATAAAAATAGCACCATATCGAGGCTATGATCATCTGAAACCAACTCTGATGGGCCCATATACTTAGGATGTCCAAGTCCTGACTGCCAAAACAAATCTTCTTCACCCAACTCAAGGAAGGATCCCAAACAAGATGCATAGATGCATAGAAGATAGGTGCAGGAGGAGGCCTTTTGGCCCTTCGAGCCTGCTCCGCTATTTATCACGATCATGGCTGATCATCCAACTCAATAGCCTAATCCTGCTTTCTCCCCATAACTTTTGATCCCATTCGCCCAAGTGCTATATCTAGCTGCCTCTTCAATATATTCAATGTGAGAAGGACAAAGGAAGCTCTTCAAAGACACCTTGAAGGCTTACCACAAGAAATGGGACATAGGCATGAATGCCTGGGAGACCTTTGCTCAGCAGAGACCTACTTGGAGGAACCTCCTGATTGAAGAGACACAATTCCTCGTGAATACCCGACAGCAAGAGGAGGCTTGGAAAAGGAGCCTGAGAAAGGAATACCCATGACCTAGCATCCAAGGAACAATCCCATCTTTTGGAAACTTCTGCCAAGTGAGTGATTGATGATGCGGCGCTAGGATCACGTTCATCAGCCATGCAAGGACCCACAGAACCCGTAACCAATAACAGAGTATCTTCAGTGGACAATCATATTCATGACCAAGTGATCGCGCACTCTATCCATTATAATCCCTTCAATGGAATGACATCCTCATGACCAACCAAAGTTAAAAGAAACTTTATTTCACATTCTGTGACTCCAAACTCACTTTATACAGTCAAGTATCTTTTTAATGGAATTAACAGCCTCATGACAAACCAGTTTTTAAAAAGTAAAAATATACCTTCCTTTCACTTTAGTTGCATTTTAAACATATATATAAATGCTAAACACTAATAATATAAAACATTAACCTACCAAACAAATGACTCCCGATGTCTCCTGCCTCTGCTCGATGATCCTGGACCAAGAAATAAAATTGCTAATAAAAGGGTTTGAAAACTTTCATATCATTGGGGCAAGTCGACCACGTTAGTGCTGTCCCTTTAATTTGTCGTCAGCAGATCCAAAAAAGCGCTTCACCCAATCTGTCAAAGCAATATAGGCCCGGAGTTTGAACGCCATGTTCTTCCAGCCCACATGCCCGTGCACCCACACTTCTGCATCGTCGTGGCCCACATGTGCGGCTGGCCAACGGCTTAAGTCAGGGATCCTACAGGAAGTTACGGGCAGCTAAAGTCCCTGGGACAACTGATTGGATTGTACTGCTGTAAGCTAACTTTGTTATATTAATGTTTGTATTCATGATTTTTAATTATATCTGTGTATACTTATAAATCATATACATGAGGTGACATGAAAAAGTGACTCATCTAAAATGGAGTGCTTTAAGGGGTCAACAATAGGACTAAGCAATACAAATCACACTAGTGAGGGACGGGCAGACAACTGAACTGGCTGCGGATTCACTTAATGACTCATACAGTTATTCACTTCCCTTCAACACCCCTCGAATCACTGCAGTGTGTACAGCAGTAAGAAACAGCCTCAAAAGATCACTTTAAAATACATCTTTTGACAGCTCTGAGGGCCTAGGGCAATATTGCAATATAATTAGGCCAGTAAATGTTCAATAGGATTTGTGCCATACTCTATATTTGTGCTTTACATTGGCTACGTTTGACCTTCTCAAATGTTGGACTGAGCGTGCATAGAAATCGTGAGTACTAAAGCAGAGTGAAAAGCAAAATTATGGTTGATTCTTTTCAATGTTCCAATTTTTTGATGTTGTTGCACGGAAGAAAATCTGTCATTATATAAAGTAATAATAATATGCAGTCTTGCACTTATTCATTACACTCTTATACTGCAGTGGTACATATTGTGCAGCAGATTGTTAGTTTCTTCTAATTGTTCAGCAAGTTACCAATTGTGCCAAACATGTGAGAGGCATTAGGGCTGGAATTTTCCAGATCCTCACGGCAGCTACATTTTCCGGTAGCGCCGTTGTGATTGGAGATTTAAATGTCTCGTCGGCCTTACCGCAGTAGAGCCCGTGGTGGTGGCAGCGGAGGGGGGGGGGGGGGGGGGCTGGAAAATTCTAGCCTTGGGCCGAATCTTCCGTTCTGAAGACTAAGTCCGGTGGCAGGTGAGAATGTTGGTGTGTTTGGTGGGATGGCTGAACGTGTGCAATCTCTGCTTATCAACAAATTAATTATGCTTGGAAGGGAGCTCAGTGAATCTCATGGCAGGGCAGGCAGGAAGCTACCCACCTCTCTATTTCCACATGGGGTCGAAGGTCTTGGTGCCATATTTAAATGGCACCCAGACAGTCGTTCACTCGCTGCAGGCCAGATACTGCAGGCAAAAAGTAGACAACAGCTCAGAGTTGGCCCCACGTTTCAGTGAAGCCCCCAAGGCCCTCTAGGAAAGGCAGGTGGTCCTCCTTCCTCAGGAAGCTCTCCCACTTGACCGTACCAGCCTGGGAGGAAATAATCAGAGGGGTGAGCATCCGTGGAACCCAAAAGAAGGACTGCTCTGCTGGTCAAGAAATGCATGAATGATCCCCATGTGGCACTTTGCCAAGGTAATGTAGCTTCTACTCATTCTAAACTCACATTCGCATAAGGGCATCAGGCAGTCTAAGAATTAGAATCCACAGGGATGTCACACACAACCAGCAGGTGGGACATCAACATCAAGTGTGCGCCAGCCACATTAAATTCACCTTCCCATCTAAGTTTCTGCACAAATGGCATATTTTTTATTCCTTACTGGGGAGAGCTCAGCACGGACAATAGGCATGTTTGCTTTTGAACTGCTCTTTGATCCAAAGGACAAGATAGCCCATAATAAAAGAGAGTGAGCCATAACCAGGGGGTATCCCTGAGATTTGTACTTTATCCAGTTTTGAAGAGCCGGCTGCAGAACTTGCTGGAGAGGAGAGAGATCATTCCTGACAGAAAGCGAGATCTGCATCCCCCAACAAGGCAGTGAGAACGCATTCAGCTTACATCGACAAGATGTTGGCAAGGACCGTGAGTGAGATTTAATGGATGAGCTTGACTAGTCAATCATTAATTCTCTCTTTTCTCTATTTCAAGTACCAGCAAGAAAAGAAGGCGTGTGGCACAGCCTCAGCCTCCAGACCACCGCTGAGGAGGAAGCTGCAGTATCCTCAGAAGAAACACCTTCACTCTGTTCACCTGCAACCTCTTGTTGCTAAGGCCAATGCTCCTCCCTGTGACAATTGGTGAAGGGCACTTCTTCTCCACATTCTAATTATAGATAGCCACAAATTAGCTGATGGCACAAAACTGGACAGGAGCGTAAGTCATGAAGAGGATGCAAGGAGGCTTCAAGGGGACTTTGACAGGTGAGGTGAATGGGCATGAACACGATAGAGATATATCATGTGAATAAATGTAAAGTTAGCCACTTTATGAGAAAAAAAGAAAGGGCAAAATAAATAGTGAGAGGTTGGGAAGTGTTGATGTCCAAAAGGGGTCCTTGTTCATAATTCACTAAAAGTGAGCGTGCGGGTGCATCAAGCAATTCGGAATGCAAATAGTATGTTGGCCTTCATCGCAAGGAGATTTGAGTACTGGAGCAAAGATGCCTTACTACAATTGTTTAGAGCCTTGGTGAGACCTCACCTAAGGTACTGCATACAGTACTGCATACAGATTTAGTCTCCTTACCAAGGAAGAATATACTTGCCATCGAGGGAGTCTAACAGATGTTCACCAGACTATTCCCTTTCGATGATAAGGAGAGATTGAGAAATCTGGACCTGTATTCTCCAGAGTAGTGTTTTTCAAATTTTTTTACCCATTTTTACCAACCGGCCATCCTTCAGGACCATGTCGGCCAACCAACCTTCACGATCTACGGCAGCCGATCTTCACGACCCGCGCCAGCCAACCTTTGTGACCCATGCTGCCCGAACTTTGCGATTGACTTTTTTGCTTGCCTTTAATGTGACAGGTAAGCCTACTTAATCCTCATGATCTCACTTGCTTTGTCATTCAATGTTACATTTCTGCTAAGGGCTTCAGTTGCTGATTTAAGTTCTCGCTGCATCCTTTGAAAAAATCAAGAGTTTTGTCCTCGAACATGCCATGCTTAGTCTCCAACTGCTTCTGAAGTTTTGAGAGTTTAATATTTCATTGGCCAGTACGTTCCTGCACAGAATGCACATGGACATTGCAACCTGATTTGCATTGGCACAATTAATAAAGCCATACCTCAAGAAAACACTTTTATACTACTTTGTTTCCAATTTCACGTTCTTTTTAATGGGTTGTTCATCAGAAGCCCTGGAGCTGACATTAGCACTGCTTTGTCCTGCCGTGGAGTCTCCTATGAATTTCTCTCCAGCAGATTCGGTTGTGGGTTCCTGGCCTGTTTGTGTCTCTGGCTCTCTCGGCCTTATTAAAAACTGATCCATCTTCAGTTCTTTGCATACTCCTGTTGTTTGCTTGCTGGCAGCTACAAAATGGAGGAATCTCTCATTCAGGATGTTACGACCAAAGTACGGATCGCGTGATATCAATGTACATGACGGGGGCATGTCGCTCTCTCTCTCACCACTTCTGGTGCAAAGACTCTGCCGTTCTTAATAGGAAATTTGGTCCTGGAAAAGCATGCTGACATCAGGGGGAGACAGTACTGGGACAGCAAGCTGACGTTAGAATGAGACGGTACTGTTGGTGACTTCTTCATGGATTTCACTTTGAAGAGCAAACAAATTGCTGCAATCCCTGTATATGTAGCTATCACATAATTCCTCCTCCCTGTGATGGCACAGGCATTGAAGTACTTGTGAAAGCCAGTAGACTGGTGCTGACTGCCAACATCGTAACCCGCCATTCTCATCCCTCACACAAACGTCACTCGGCTGCTCTCCGTATCCTTCACAGGCACTGAGATCCAACAGTCTTGCCATCAGAAGTATCGCTCCCGCCTCCTCCTATTCGGCAGTGGAAAAAAAAGAAGTCGGATGCAACGTTAGGAAAGCTAATCACCCATCGGATAGCCTGGGTGCCAATCTGATGGAGCAAAACAAAATTCTGTGGATGCTGACTGACGCGACCCTGGGTTTGAAAAACCCTGCCCTAGAGTTTTGAAGAAAGGTAGGCAAACTCATTGGAACTTACAAAATTCTTACAGAGCGTGATAGGACAGATATGGATCATATGTTTCCCTTGGCTGATGACATTAGAACCAGAGGGCACAATCTCAGGATATGGGGCAGATCCTTTCAGACTGAGGTGAGGAGGAATTTCTTAAGTCAGAAGGTGGTGAATCTTTGGAATTCTCTACATAATAATAATACCTTATTGTCACAAGTAGGCTTCATTGAAGTTACTGTGAAAAGCCCCTAGTCGCCCCATTCCGGCACCTGTTTGGGGAGGCTGGTACCGGAATTGAACCCGCACTGTTGGCCTTGTTCTGCATTACAAGCCAGCTGTTTAGCCCACTGCGCTAAGTAGAGGGCTGTGCAAACCCAGCCATTGAGCATGTTCAAGACAGAAGTTGAGAGATTTCTGGATACTGATAACATTGAGGGATATGGGCAGAGTGCAGGAAAGTGACATTGAGGTAGATGAACAGCCACGAGCTGATTGAATGGCAGAGTAGACTCGGCAGGTCGAATGGCCTACTCATGTTCCTGAGTTCCTATGTAACAAGGCAGTGTGCATGTAGCCAGCATTCTCCACTGCTCCTTGTATCAGTTAATGAATAAACTTGAGGCATAATTTACCCCTTGGATGCTCTTCCTTCGGCTCCAATACAAGAATTTCATGTCAACCCCTTGGCTTGCCCTCAGTCTGGGCCATCTCTTTCAGGTGAAACACAGTATGGAGGTCCCCACGTGGCTGAGCACCCCCATCAGACATGACTCCACATTCACAATAAGGGTTTTGATACAGGTGAATCAAGCCATGTGCTATAAACCTCAATCAGATTCTTATCAGCACTCCTCCACTAGTCGAGACACTCACGATTGATACTCTAGACTTGCACTAATGTCAGGACTTTAAGCATGGTGCCTTGTGAGCCATGGCCATTATAATGTGAATTGTAAGGTTTACACTGTGTATGTGGTTTCTGTCCAACAGCCGTACATCTTGATTGTTTGATACTTCTTCCCTTTTTAAATACCTCTTGATCCCATCACTGACCACATGGATATTCATGTTTTCCATTTTGTCCCTCCAATGTTGATGTCCACATACCCTTTGTTGATCTGACCCCTCTATTTCTTGAGGCTATGTACACCATTACTTTCTGAGACCTACCCTCCACCTGCCCCCATGAAACGATACAAAACAACGGCATGACATTATAATTGCTGACCCGAAGCATCCAAATGCCTCACCTGAATATAACTGTATTCCCTGCTACCCAATATTATGGACTCGACCCACCAGGACAAATTCCTCAGTTGACAGACCATGTCCTACACCCCACTCTGTGCACACCTGCCCAGAGAGGTTTTCTCCCGCCTGATGTACCATCAATTGGATGCGAGACACGATGAAGGTCCAAACTTAGGCTTTAATCAGCTAGATGTTAGCCCGGTGGTCGACTACAGTGAAAGGCTGACCGCCGGGACCTCTGGGTACTTATACCCCGCCTCAGAGGCGGGGTCTACTTGCCTCTCGACCAATTGGTGAGCAGTCACATGACTAGTCTCAGTCAATCAGCCGAGAGGCACATGACCAGCCAGAGCCAATGGGAAACCGGTGCTCTGCACCAATGGCAGCGCTCCTAGTCATACCACCACACCGCCCAAGACCTGGAGCAAGATATTCAAGTTTATTCATGCAGAGCCCTTTAAGATGGTCCATCCAATGTCAGGACAGTCTCTTAAATATGGCCCTGATGGTATGGCCTCATTCCCAGGAGGACCCTTTAAACGTGACCCAGACATTGCAGCCTCATCCCCCAAACAGTAAACATGTTCCTCAGTCTGTCTTTCACCCTTTGCTGGACAGTTTATTAAAGTATATTCCCGGGCAGTCTTCCACTCTTGTCCTTGATTCTACCCTCCCCACCCTCACCGCACACCCCACCCTTTTCCTGCCTCCATCTTGTTCTTCCCCTCCGGCCTTGCCTCTCACCTCTGGCCTACAGATGCTAATATATTTCAGTGGCATTGTGAAAGGCAAAAACAGCATCTACCGACCGACAAATCATTGACGAAGCAAAGCTCACCAAACAGTTTGGACCTAACACTGCTACAGCATGACTTAGCATTCCAGCTGTGGCTGTGGTAAGTTCCCGAGCTCCAGGCCAAGGTGTGCAGAACACTGTTACGGTGGCAGTGAAGACGTCGGGAGATGCTCGCCCATGGATGGGACCTACTACGGGACGGGCAGCACGGTAGCATTGTGGATAGCACAATCGCTTCACAGCTCCAGGGTCCCAGGTTCGATTCCGGCTTGGGTCACTGTCTGTGCGGAGTCTGCACATCCTCCCCGTGTGAGCGTGGGTTTCTTCCGGGTGCTCCGGTTTCCTCCCACAGTCCAAAGATGTGCAGGTTAGGTGGATTGGCCATGATAAAATTGCCCTTAGTGTCCAAAATTGCCCTTGGTGTTGGGTCGTGTTGCTGGGTTGTGGGGATAGGGTGGAGGTGTTGACCTTGGGTAGGGTGCTCTTTCCAAGAGCCGGTGCAGACTCGATGGGCCGAATGGCCTTCTTCTGCACTGTAAATTCTATGATTCTATGATACTTTGTGAAACAGCTTCTGTTTGACCCCTCTCTATTCGATGCTGCAGACACTTTCTGCCTGCAAGATTTCCACAGCGGTGGATACTTCTACATCACCTTTGGAAACGTTGCAGGATGCATCAAGCATTGGAAGATGTTCAGGGAGAAAGGTGACAAGGGTTCCTTGCCTATCCTGACTGGGGAGCTTCTGTTTACTCTGCCATTGCAGCAGAACCAAGTTGTCACATTCCAACATTGAGGGATATGGTTGACATGCTCTCTGTGGTTGACATGCTCGCTGTGGTTGACATGCTCTCATTCCTAGCCAGGTACATTGAGCTGAACAGGAACAGCACTGAAGTCAAAGACATTGCTAACTGCAGCACCACTTTCACAGCGCCAGGGTCCCAGGTTCGATTCCCCGCTGGGTCACTGTCTGTGCGGAGTCTGCACGTTCGCCCCGTGTCTGCGTCGGTTTCCTCCGGGTGCTCCAGTTTCCTCCCACAGTCCAAAGACGTGCTGGTTAGGTGGATTGGCCATGATTAATTGCCCTTAGTAACCAAAAAAAAGGTTAGGAAGGGTTATTGGGTTACAGGGCTGGGTTGGAAGTGAGGGCTTAAGTGGGTCGGCGCAGACTCAATAGGCCGAATGGCTTCCTTCTGCACTGTATGTTCTATGCTCTGCCAAAACTGCATGCTGGAAGGGATATCACCCCAAAGACTGTAAAGAAAGTAAATCTGTGTGGGGAGGTCAGTCATCTTTACAAGGCCTGCCCAAAGTCGGGTGCTGCATGTGCACAAATAATCATTGGAGAGCAACAAAGAAGGATCCCACAGGGGAGGCTCATGTATCCTCCTCCAACAAGAATAAAGACACAGTTGTATGAGATGCTGGAAAAGAAATGCTCCTGAGCAAAGGGTAGAAGTCCCAGCAGACTCTGATGAAACACCTCCGCAACATTGGAAAATGAAATAAAATGAAAATCACTTATTGTCACAAGTAGGCTTCAAATGAAGTTACTGTGAAAAGTCCCTAGTCACCACATTCCGACACCTGTTCGGGGAGGCTGGTACGAGAATTGAACCATGCTGGCTTGCCTTGGTCTGCTTTAAAAGCCAGTTCTTTAGCCCTGTGCTAAACCAGCCCCTAATGAAGAAAATAAAGAATCAATGGAAGAGGAGCTAACAGAACAGGAAAGACGCTGGTTAACAGTCACCAGCAAAACTTAAAAGTGGAAAACATCAAAGAAATTAAATGCTGCTATCCTTGAGAACAGTGAAAACTGGCCGTTTTAGGCTAGTGCCTCCAGTGTCACCACCGACTTAGATGAGGAAGGACAAATTGGCCACCACTGACAAAATAAGCTGCTAAGCACTAAAGCGGAGCGGGAGTCACAGAGCGCCCAGAGCACAGACAATGAAACCAACAAAATGTTTCAGGAATACCAACTAGCTGTCGATGGGAGCAGCGATGCAACTGTGCATACCAGACCCAGGAAAATAAACGCAAGGACACACCCCAGCTCCGGAATACTAGGAACAGCAATGTACTGAGGGCAATGCAGAATTCCATTGGTACAAAAACATCCCAATGTTACCCAGTAAATGTTACAGGTCTGAAGAAGACCAGGACTGTTTCCTCAGTCCAGAAACTGCTTAACAGTTTGTGAATGTCACAAGTTTGCATCAACGCAACCAGCAACTTGAAAGTGCAATTGAATAGACTCTGGCCTTTGTGAGTGGTAAATCTAATTATTAAAATGGGTTTAAAAATTGCATCTACTAGTGTGCGAAGTATTAAAGCTATGTCAGGATGTATTGCTAACTTTGATTATCTGGCCAACATTAAAACTAACCTGCTGTTCCAGAAGGATTGTGGGATACCTCACTTCAGCAGCTTCAAATGATGGTCAAGCTGGTGGTCCTACGATTCATCCATTCAGTCCACGGGGAACGATTGTCATTCCTCTGGCCTGGGTATTCTGCTGAGAGGTGGCAACTTCACCATCACCAATTCCAAGGAGGTGGTGGGTGGATGCCTCCTCATAGCAGATGTTACAAACAAAAACACCCCCTCAGACTCATTAATGTGTATGCCCCAGCCCTAAAGAGTGACCAGTTAACAGTCCTTCAGTATCTCCCGCTGAAACTGAGCACTTCCAAGCCAATCATTCTGGGTGATGACTTCAACTGCATCACTAATGCGGCTGGACGATCGGAGGCACTGACAGCAAGCTGGACGCTAAATCCTAATTCGTTTTGGAAACAGATGCCAAGCTGCACAATGACTTCAACAAAGCTGCAGACTGAGCACAGCTTAGATACACATGGTCGCGGCCAGTTGGGTCCGTTCGCTCCAGGATAGACTTCTTGTTTGTGACCCATGCATTCACAGTCAGGAACATCAACGTCAAACAGGAATTCTTCTTTGACCACTGCCTCCTGCTGGATGACTATCACCTATAGGAGGACCAGAGGGTGGGCAGGGGGACATAGAAGCTGAATGGGAAACTGTTGACGCCAGAGAACCTTGAGGAACTCAAAAGGAATTACAAAAGTTGCAGAACAGTGAAACCCCTCTTTGAGTCTCTCTGGGGGAAAGCTGTCAAGGCAAACTTCAAGACGTTTTTCATACTTAACAATGTTCAGTAAGCGAGAGAGAAACTGGAGGAAATGTCCCAAATCCAGGAAAGCATGCAGAATCTGCTCTGACTGCAGTCGATTGGGTTGATGTCAAGGAAGATCGCCAAGAGCAGAGAGGCCAGCAAGCCCGCTCTTCACCATGGAGAGCTCCAGAGTCATCTCCTGGTCCAGAGTCAACTCTGTAGAGCAGGATGAGACATGCTCGCTTTTCTTTTTCCAAAAAGTACACACAGAGAGCTCTGTGATCAGCAGCCTGATGGAAGAAGACTGCTCTGTTAAATCATCGCAGTCTGACATTCTAAGGATCAGAAAATCGTTTTTTTGCTGGACTATATGACCTGAAGCCAACAGACAGCACAGCCTCCCAGTCCTTGCTGTCATCTATCATGGAGGTTTAAGATGACAGTGAACTGGAGAGCCTGTACTAACCGCTAACGCTGGATGAGCTAACAAAGGCCATCAAGTAAAACTTCCAGAAGCGACGATTTATCGGCTGAGCTGTATTCAGCTTTATGGGACTGGATCAGCCCAGACCTGCTGAAACTGTACACGAGTATGCTTCTGCATGGTAGTATGCCAGAATCCATGAGGAAAGGTATCATCACTCTCTTAGACAAGGAGAAAGGGGAAAGGGAAGAAATTAGAGATTAGCGGCCTTTCCCACTTTTGAACGTGGTTGACAAAGTATTAGTCAAGGTCATCCCCAACTAAATCAGGTCTGCTCTGGAGTCAATGATCCATCTTGATCAGGCCTGTACTGTGCCCAGCAGGAAGATCTCCGATAGTCTTGCATAACTCAGGGATATGATTGCCTATGTGCAGGACGGGAGGGTGGTCACCTGTTTCATCAGTCTGGACCAGGAGAAGCCCTTTGACAGACTATTGCACATCCACATGCAATTGGATCCAACCGCTCGACATAAATATATATATGCAGTTTTAATCAATGTGTGGGAAGCAGAAAGCTTTCAGATCAAATATGGAATCAGGCAGGGCTACCATCTTTCACTTATGTCCTGTTTGTGTGCTGTATACAACCTTTTGCTGAGTCTATCAGGAGGGATTTGGAGATAAGAGGATTGACAATCCCAGGCAGTGGAGGCACTCAGGTCAAAGCCGGATTTTGCCTTGTTCTGCTCGATGCACAGGCTAACGAAACTGGCCTCAGGAACCAAGGTAAAGCATGACAAGAGCAAGGTCATGTTTTTTTGGGAAATGGGCTAACGAATCCTTTGGCTCCTTCACCATCAGGTCAAATTACTTGGAGGTGTTGGGATATGGGGCTGGATTCGCTGACCCCCCGCCAAGTCGGAGAATCGCCGGGGACAGGCGTGAATCCCGCCCCCGCCATCTCCCGAAGTCTCCGAACACTAAAAAGTTGTCAATCCCGCCACCCGCCTCAGAGAATGGCAGGGGCCGGCGCGACGCTATGGACCCCGGGGCTGCCCGTATTCTCCCAGCCGGATGGGCCGAAGTCCCGCCGATGTGACCACGGGTCACGTTGGCGTAAATCAAAACACCTATATAACGGCGTCAACCAGTGCTGATGGTTGACGCCGTACAGTGTGGAGGGAGGTCACAGCGTCGGGGGTGGCAGTAGGAGAAGTGACTCCGCGTCTGCAGCTGCTGCAAGCCAGCCATCATCCTCTTCCTTTGTCCCAGGTTTGGTGGCTGCATCGGGTCTATGTGTCGGTGTGGTAACTCCAGGAAACCGAGACCTGTCTGGGCGGCAGATGTTCGCTTGTGCCAGGATGCCCTCCGACCTCCCGGCCCCTCTGCTGCTCCTACCTCCACCTGCTGTACCGGTACGGCTGTTGTGCGCAGCCAGTGTGTGCACCAGATGCCTCATCACTAAAGTGCGCAACCGAGGTGAGTGACTCTGCGATGGTGGCGGGTGTTGGAGACAGCAGTGGCGTTGTGTCGTGAGCATCGTTGGACTCAGAGTCCCTGGTACTCTGGGGTGGTGCTTCGTCTCCACCCGTCCACTGTGTCAGTGTCCTGTATTTCGGTGTCATGTGTGTCGGTGTCCTGGGTAGGGCTGTCAAGGGTAGGGGTGTCCTGGTTGGGGTGTCCTGGGTAGGGGTGTCCTGGGTAGGGGTGTCCTGGGTAGGGGTGTCCAAGGTAGGGGTGTCCTGGTTCGGCTGCGACGGGTGCCTGTGGCTGCTCCCCTCATCGTTGGGTGTCACACACCTGCGTCGCCGCAACCGCACGAGATGGGGGAGGGGGGATATGGGGAGGGGGTTTAGGGGAGGGGGGATATGGGGGAGGGGGATATGGGGGAGGGGGGATATGGGGGAGGGGGGATATGGGGGAGGGGGGATATGGGGAGGGGAGATATGGGGAGGGGGATATGGGGTAGGGGAATATGGGGAGGGGGGATATGTGGGAATGGGGATGGGCCGTGGGGGGGGGGTCTTACTTGCTTGTGCGCCCCCGACCTCTGCATCGGCAACCTCCCGGTCCTCAGGCCCGCCTGCCAGTTCCAGGGCCCTTTCCTCACGCCGCTGCTCGCCCATTCAGGCCTAGGGACTTCACGACGTTTGGGGGGGCCGACGCCGGAGTGATCCGCACCGTTTTTGGCGCCGAGTCCCGGCCATTGCGCCGGTTTTCGGACAATCCAGCTCATGGTTCGGAGCGGCTGGGTGTGTGCCATAAACTGGGAAGAACCTGTTGACAAGGTGAGGCAGAAACTGGGCTTGTGGGAGCAATGTTCCCTTTCCATTGCAGGTAACATAGAACATAGAACAATACAGCACAGAACAGGCCCTTCGGCCCTCAATGTTGTGCCGAGCCATGATCACCCTACTCAAACCCACGTATCCACCCTATACCCGTAACCCAACAACCCCCCCCTTAACCTTTCATTAGGACACTACGGGCAATTTATCATGGCCAATCCACCTAACCCGCACATCTTTGGACTGTGGGAGGAAACCGGAGCACCCGGAGGAAACCCACGCACACGGGGGGGGACGTGCAGACTCCACACAGACAGTGACCCAGCCGGGAATCGAACCTGGGACCCTGGAGCTGTGAAGCAATTATGCTAACCACCATGCTACCCTGCTGCCCATAAACAGCAGAACCTGGTAAGAACCTGGTCATCAACTGTGAGGAATTCTCGGTGTTGCTGTACGTGTTGTGGGTCTGACCCAGACCCACACTCCGCTCCATAAGTCAATCTTCAAGTTTATCTGGATATTATAGATGGATTGTGACTGAAGGAACACCATGTACAAATCTCAGTACAAAGGAGGGAGAATCGTATCTACCGTCGCCCTCATCCAGATGGCCACTTTTTTGTGCGGCTACATCAAGCTGTGCATAATCCTTAATACGCAACACCAAGGGCCGGATTCACCGGCCCCAGGATGCATGGAACAGAGAATTGGGCTTCGGGGCAAAATTGGGATCGGCATTGGGTGAAATCACACATTTGGGTGATTGGAATGCACTTAGTGTACTTCGGGCTTGGAATGCACTTACCGCTTGCTTAAGGTGGCGGCATGATAACGGAATTTCCTGGGAATCCCTCGTATTCCACACCATGCATAAATTTGCATGCTGTCAAATACTGAACTGCATCCCGCTTTACGAATGCAATGGGATCATAAAGCTGGTGCAATTCAGCCCCAGTGGGTGAACATAGTCACCCAAATGGAGAGTCCAGCCCCAAGTCTCACAAAACTGATGTTCTACTTGTCCATGGTGTTGTGAAGGATTGCTCTGACCACATTGATGCGGAATGTTCCAAGTAGTTGGATATGCCATTCCACCTATCTCTCATGGAAAAATCTGTTCTGGGAAATATCTTCAACCACAAGTCCATCAAACATTGGTTTGCACGCAATGTCCTTGAGGCCCTGAGGGTAAAGGATGATGGATCCTGTCAGATGGATCCTGTCAGATGGATCCTGTCAGACTTTCAGAGTCACTCGGCAGAATGCCTCATCACCGGAACTTCAAAACAAGCACCAAGACCTAGCCTGTCTGGTGGTGAGAAGGGTACTTCCCATCAGATCCTTCATGCACTCCCGAATTCTCTGCACCAACGTCCGCTGCCCTTGAAGCGGGTGCTTAGGGGAGAAGAGACAGTTCCACACCTCTTTGTGGAATGTGCTCTTTGCAAAGTCGGCCCTTAGAGAGATGCAATGTTATTTGTCATCCCAATCAGCACTATGATGCAGGACTCTGAGCTCTCTGGGCTGTTCCCAGGAATGTACACCGAGTCAGACATCAACTGTTGCTGGAGGATCGTCAACTTGGTGAAAGACACTCTTTTGGTCTACCCAAAACTTGTTGACCTTCCAGTGCTTGGAACTGTCCTTGACCAAGTGTTGCAGAATGGCACATTCCAAGGTCCAGGGCAATGTGCAGAGGGACACACTAAAGATTGGGGCAGCCACCGCCAAGGCGCACTGGGGAAAAACCACTGTGAAAGGCCTTTCAGCTAATATAAACCGAGGAGTTGGAAACCATGTAAAACCCTTCAGACTGAGTGCTGAGCCCTAAATCTATATAACTGCACTGAAGCACCACAGTGTGCATCGTGATTTCTGGAGAAAATGTGAATATCATTGCACTTTCCTGTTACGACAATTTGATATGTTTTGCAATGTCTCTTTCAGATATTTTATGAATAAAGTATATATCTGCAACAAAAAAAAGTCCACTGGTACATTTCAGAGAACCACTAGCATCAGTCAGGTGATCGTGGCACAATATTTTCATGGGAGAATGAAATATTCCCTCATTTATATTACTGATACCAATTTTTGGACCCACGAGGCTTCATTGACTTGAAATGAAAACAGGTTTTGAAGCTCATTTTCAGTCATAGCAATTTTTTCATTTCTGCTTCCAACTCAAAATTGAATGGTAGGATTCAGGAGGCTCGGAGAAACAACAGCTACAATTATTTTTGTCTTACTTTATTAAAATAGTGTACATTAGGAAGCAGTAAAGTGATAGTTAACCAATAGGTTGAAGAGTGCCCTGTGAAACTTTAGGTTCTCCTGCTGATCTATTATTTAAGCTTGCAGTTCAGCCTGTGAGAGCCAATAGATTTATCACTGTAATAGTACCATGTACAGTGGAAATAAATAATATAACATTGGAAAATTAAAAACATTTCAACGCTTAACTTCTGTTTGTCTTACTTTTACGACAGACTTTAGTTTATAAACATATCGGATAAAATCAATGTTAATTTCTCTATATTTCCAACTCAGCAAAATTAAAGCTGCTTTCATCCACCTCCTGGGTCCCAGTGTACAATGCCCATCAGTCAAATATATCGATTTACATTGCTAACAGACAGAAAACACTTTGGAATCAGTGCTGGATCAGAGGAAATTTTGATTGCTTGTTGTTGCCAGACAGGGTTGAAGTTCCACCGAGTCACTCCAAGCAATGTTTAACATGTCAGCACATTCAAAAGGATATAGGTTTTGTTGTTATACCTTTTAACTTGCAGAGTTGCTATCAATCGGCTCTTCTATTGTATTGCTTTGATTAAAGAAACCAGTGTCTATGGTGTGCGTAAAAAGAGATCAGCCTCTGAATTACTTGTGACTAAGATAATAATTGTGCTCTTGTAATATGCTACATAATCAGATAAATAGCTTTGAAACATGTAATTTCTGTTGAAACAAGATTTTAATGCCTCCAGGGCACACATTTTTGCTCGACCCTCAATGTTTTCACAAAGCCAGATTTTGGCATTCATTATGATAGAGAGGAAAATTTCAACTCCTGACACCCCCACTGCTGCACCCCATCCCCCCCCCCCCCACAAAGAAAACATGGGGACAGAAGCAAAAATGTAAAAACCTCCCACCTCCCAAATTTAACCTGCCTTAAATCCACGCACTTCTCATTTTAACAGACGAGAGATTGGAGTTTGACAACAGTAATGACCCTCAGGTGACCCACGGGGACAGCCCGATTGATTTGGCTATGGGGCTTATGGGATAAGAGCTCCCTTGCAAATGATGGAGGCTCATCAGCTGGGGTTCGTAGAAATCACCTCAGAAATGCCGGCAGGGATTGGGATCGGTATGATCGGTAGTCCCGGTTGGGATCTTTGTGCTGTATGCCGTGTTGCGGCCTTTTCTTTTGGCTTAAAATAAATTGTCGATTGAATTTACCTTCTCGGGCCTCTTGAGCTTTTATAACAACCAAACCGCTCTCAGCAGGTGGGTCACAGATTGTTTTTCTCTGTTCCAGTTTAGCTCTGGCTGGTTGGGTTTCCTATTCCCTGGAATATATGGCCGCTAAAAGGGATTTGAGGTTTGCCGCATTGAACAAGTAAGTGGGTTGGGAGGAGGAGGAGGGCTCCCTGCTCCCCCCTCCCCCCCCCCCCCCCATGCACCTCCCCCACCAAGCAAACCCATTAATCTCTCCAGCAATCAGCTCCACACACCTCCTGACACTTTATGTTTAGAACGGCTGTTAGGACAAGGGTGCCGGAGAATGTGTCAATACTTGCAGCGAGTCCGCCACACAGGGAAAATTGAAAATCATTACTTTATGCCGAGCTAGGGGACTATTGGCAATGCCTGTCAGTCTGCAATTGCTTTTAAATCATTTTTGTACAGGTGACTCAAGAACCAAGGATAACAATTTCTCCAACTCTAAATTCAATTTCTAAATCAATATTTCCCACACCAGGCCAGCAATATCCACACAATAAAAAAGATTATTGCACATTGTATTACATTTTTCTTTTATACGAGAGAAAGGCCTATTCAGAATCACTTGTACCAGCAGCTTCCATGAGTTAGGAAGCTTTCAGTCGTTACAGAACAATGATAAGATTCAGCTATCAGTGCAATTTGCTGTCTATTTTAACATTCTTTTGTACAGATGTGTCATTTGAATTGTAATAAGTTGTGATGTGCATGGATACATTCCACAGTTCCATTGAAAGTGTCACATTTCAGAGTTTTTTCACCGTTTTTTCACAAAAGGAATTTGGGGGAAAAAACTGCGTGTGATGTAATTTTTGAGCAAAGTGTATTATCACAAGCTTAAAAGCACCTGGAATAATGGCTGGAATGTGAAATGGAATTCAATCCCCCAGAAACTAAACAATATGCAGATCTTTATCTTCTACTGTAAGAGCTGTTGTAAAATTGGTTCTTGAGACTTGCATGTTGAAACATCAACCCCATATTGGTAGTCTTTAACTATTTACAGCTCATATCTTACTGTCTTGCATGGTGCGGATACAATCCAGGTATACTGCTTCCACAGTGTTCTCTCTTGACTGTCCTCAAGTGACTCTGCATAATACAGAAGGCAGTGCTCTTCTCCAGTCCCACTTTAACCATTGCTCTACCGAACACCTTTACAGTACAATGACATGCATTGTACAATATCACAACAAGAGCTATCATGTCAGTGCATTCCTCCACCATTCACCCATTTTACTTCAAGATTTTATTCTTCAAATATTTATTGACTTTCCTTTTAACTATTATGGATTACACATTCATTACCATTGCAGCTCGATCATTCCATTCCTAACAATCTTCTATGGAAAAAATTGATCCTCCTCCTACATTCTTCCCTCTACTAAATGACTTAATGATCAATGAAAATAATATTTCCCAATTTACCTGATCAAAACCGATCAGAATTTTGATTGCCTCAATCTCCTCCTGGCCTTTTTATTTAGAATGGAAAGAATCCCAATTTCTCCAGTCATTCATGTCCACGCTTCACGTCCGGTATCACTCGGCTCACTCAGCTAAATCGCTGGCTTTTAAAGCAGGCTAGCAGCACAGTTCGATTCCCGTACCAGCCTCCCCGGACAGGCGCCGGAATGTGGCGACTAGGGGCTTTTCACAGTAACTTCATTGAAGCCTACTCGTGACAATAAGCGATTTTCATTTCATTTCATTTTCATATCTTTCCATATGTGCTATATTCCATCTCTCAAGTGGGATTAATGTGGTCATGGTAAACAGGTGAGTCCTCTACTCAACCTCTTATGCCTCAACTATTTGCAGAGACATATTAAGTTTGTCCCAGGAATTTTGCATCCAACAATCATCCAGTCAAATCTTTGCAAGGCTAATGCTGAGTGAGTTATTTCAATAGGCCTTACAAAGAACTCTAAAGTATCTTTGGTTAGGAAATTGATCCTGGAAGAGATCAAATACAATGACAAATGAAAGAAATATGCTTTCTTTCAAGGTAAACAAAATATGTGATGATTTTCCTTTGCCCCTTTAAGGACCTTACTATCTTTAGAACTTGTCTGGGAAAGACACACTATTAGAGTTTACATTTTCACCTTGCTCCAATGGAACAAAAATTTTTGGAGCACAACCAAACAGTCATCAGTAATGGTGGAACTGAAAAGCAAAGTAAATTTAAAAAATAGTTTTCCCATTTATTTTATGCATTAAATCTAAATACAAGGTGAATGCAATTGGGATTTCTTTTTGTAATTCACGAGTTTACGTGAGAGCAATGGGGAATATTACTGGGAATGTAATGCTGACTTTGTTCAGTGTGGCTGAAGTCAGTCAACAAGCCAACACTGAACTGACAAATGGCAACCAGTTTGAGACCTTGGGCTGGATTCTCCGCCGGCGGGGTGCTCCGATTTGCCGGCAACCGGCGTGTTTCCCGACGGCACGAGGCTGCCCCACAATGGGAACCCCCATTGACCTGCCTGTCTAACGGAGCATTCTGCCGGTGTACTGAAACAGAAATGTGGTGCGGCGGGACAGTGAATCCAGCCCCAGATTCCTAGAAGACTCATTGGTGGCAAAACCCCTCGCTTCTGGCGCTATACCAAAAAGAGTTCAGTGGGGTGATCCACAAATCAACATGTGAAAATAAGGAGAAGAAAACGTCTATTAGAATTGCACAAGTATTTGCATTTTCATAGCAGCTGTTGCATCCTCAGGATATCCCAAAGAGTCGCACTACCAAAGAACTACTTTGTGCACAAGATGATCTTACAAGAAGCAAATGGAACAAACAGAGAGCAACTTTATTTGGTGGTGTTGATTGAAGGAGAAATTTCAAGCACTATAGGGGGACAGCCCCATTACTATTCTCTGAGCATTGCATGGGGACATTTTTCTCCATCCAGTGAGACAAGTCTGAGTGATGCAACAGATTTGAAGCAAGTACCGGGACAGGGTAAAGGGTGGAGGGAAGAAGAAAAGGGAATGGCCTGTGATAGGGTGGAAGACAGGAAAGATTAAATAAAAAAATAAAAACAGAAAATGCTGGAAATGCTTCGCAGTCTGGCAGCACCTGTGATGAGAAATAGCACGTTAATGGCGGGGGCTGAATTTTATCATTACAGTGGAGATTGGTCTTCACATTGCAACCGAATATTACAAAAGGCAGAAGGAGATTGGATTGTACCGGAACTAGGTAGGATCAAAATTCAACCTGGTAAACAGGCAATTAACAGCCATTTGACAGGTTTTTCTACTTTCTCCCCAGTAACAACGGTGCTTTGGAGCCAGATGGAGGCTTCATGGGATATCAGCGTTAGCTGCAGTTGGCAGCCGTTGTGATCAGTTATGTGGCTTGGCAGGCAAGGTAGAGCTGGTTGGATAACAGAAGCAGCAATTGGTAGCAGAGGTTGACTTGCCAAGTCCAGCATCCACTTGAGTGCTCGCTCGGAATTGGAACTGATATTAATAGAGAACGTGGGTTGGGAGGCCCTGATATCTGAGTGAGGCTTTTTGCCATGGGCCTCATTCACTCAGGTTTCAAAATGTGCAGGCAGGAGGAGCTTCGGAGAGGGAGAGAGATGCAACCACACCAGTGGTGTACCAGGATCAGTAGCCTCTAAGAGAGCAGGGAGGTGGAAGATGCAGAGGGGCCACAACCAGCCACATGCACAGATGGCGATACTCCCCAGAGAGTGTCACCTTCAGAGAATCAACTTCCTGCAACTATCATAGTAGCAGTATTGCTGAAGACTGCACCTCTATAAGGTGGTCAGCACAAAGCTATGTGCCATGATGGCATATGAGCTGTCACAATTGAGACGATAAGAAAAATATAAATATGTATCTGTATATATGTGTATATATATATATATTATATATATTCAAGCCATTTTTTGTGCTTTTCAAAATGGACAATTGCTGAGCTGACAAGATGGCTACAGCTGGTCACGTGCTGGCTTCCGGACGTTTTTGATCCATTTAGTAATAATAATCTTTATTAGTGTCACAAGTAGGCTTACATTAACACTGCAATTAACTTACTGTGAAAATCCCCTAGTGGCCACACTCTGGCACCTGTTCGAGTACAATTCACCTAACAGCATGTCTTTTGGGACTTGTGGGAGGAAACCGGAGCACCCGGAGGAAACCCACGCAGACACAGGGAGAACGTGCAGACTCCACACAGACAGTGGTCTAAGCCAGGAATCGAACCAGAACCCTGGAGCTGTGAAGCAACGGTGCTTCCGTGCTGCACATTTCGAAGCAAACAAAGATTAAAACACCTTAAAGGTCCTGGAATGTAACAGTCTTTGCATCATGCAAATATTCCAGACAAGCTAACACAATGGCCCAGCAATTGATTTGTCTGCTCCAGGCACCTTCAAACAAAGAGAACCCTTTGCAGGTCCTAATTTCCAATAATGGTGTGAATGGCCTAAGCATGAGTTGTTCTCACACAATGACCTCAACAAGAGGGCCTTGTTTAACAATCTAAAGCCAGTGGTACATGACCAAGACTTGGGTCATTTGAATTCCTTTAACTATATAATCTTTAGACCTTTGGTCTTTAGTCCAAAGAGTCATCGGACTCAAAACGTTAGCTCTTTTCTCTCCCTACAGATGCTGCCAGACTTGCTGAGATTTTCCAGCATTTTCCCTAATCTTTAGACCTTATGGGCAGTCGGTACTGGACCTCTAAAGGAAAGTGCGGTTCCAGTCAAGCAGCTTGCACTATCCATCATCTTACCATCAAGTCAGAGGCAGCAGGATCTAACTCCATGGCACCAATTGCAGCTCGGCCTACCTTTTCACAAACTTCCAGGTACTGCTGCACTCTGTGCTGTCAGTTGAGGCAGGCTGCTGACCTTTCTGCTCTGTGGCTGTTAATGGTTGTGGCATTCATCCTTTTGCTTCCTGAGGCCTGGCAGAACCCAGCAGATTGGAGGCTGCCTGTGCAGCTGGAAGTCTTCTTTCTCTCTCTACAGCTTTGTGAGGAGCCCATGTCGCCATTAAAGGGGGCAAGGAACTGCTGCTTGCACCAGAAGCACCCGGAGAGGAATCCACCAATGCAGCAAACAACTGCTTCTCCATTCTTTCAGGGCACACTTGTGAGGACCTGATGATGACTCCAGGCCACTTGTCTCCCTCTCAACCCTCTCAACATGGAGATGATGATGGAGGCTTTCCATGTGACTTTACATGGTAATTTACACTCATTCATTGGAGGAAATTATGTGGGCAAACACTAGCATCTTGGCTGCACATACTGCCTGAATGGATTCCTTTATCACCCGTGCATAGGTCCAATAGTCTCCAGAAGCTCCACCAGATGTTCTTGTAGGACCAACTGCAACTCCAGCATCTGTTACCTTGTGGATGACTCCAGAGGCACATCATTGGCCTGAAGCTCAGCGTCACTGGGTCTTGCACAGTCCTCATAGTGTCAGCGGCCTTAATTGTCACACTTCGATCAGCTGTTTCAGTATGACTGTACTGGGCACAGCAGAATGTGGCCATGTGGCTAAATACACAGTGGAGCTGCTATCTCCCAGGTTGAGTGGCTGGCCACTTTTGTCTGTGATATGTAAGGGGCTGGTTTAGCACACTGGGCTAAATCACTGGCTTTTAAAGCAGACCAAGACAGGTCAGCAGCATGGTTCAATTCCCGTACCAGCCTCCCCGAACAGGCGCCGGAATGTGTCGACTAGGGGCTTTTCACAGTAACTTCATTGAAGCCTACTCATGACAATAAGCGATTTTCTATTTTTATTTCTAAGGGAAATAAGACTGATGAGAGGGCCCTCTCATATTCTCTGGCAGATTCTCCTAGCTACTCATCATCTGGAGGGTAGTCACAATGCTTTGCGTTTGCCAGACACACATCCATTAAGCCATTCAATCTCTTCAGGCATCCATGCCAATCTCACCATTCACAATAGCCTGGTCTACTTCCATTCCAACCAGTTCCAGTGCCTCTTCTCCATGTGAAAGAGAATAGCTATGTAGAGAATGCTGTCTCCAAATCTGGACAATTCCCCATGCACTATGAGATCTCTCTTCTCCTTACAACCAACCAGGAGACCGGAGAAAGAAGATTCACTTAAGCTTATTATAAACATAAAGATTAAGGCCACTACTGCGGCATACAATAATAGGATCCCAATTGTGGACTGACAAGAGTGCCAGGGCTAAGGGCTAAGTAATGAGTCCTAGCTGGGCCGACCTCTGGCCACTAGCTGAAGCTGATATTCTATACGCCCCACGGGGAGATCTATCAGTGAGTGTATCCCCGGGGGCCTCATGAGGGTTATCACACTCCTACAAACACAGATTCCTATTTTTAAGTCACCCAACATGTGCAGGCAAAACTCTTATTGTTTGTGGCAGCCTGATTGTCCGATTTATTGCTGCAGGCAAGCCATCAGCATTGGCTGTGCAGGATTCACCTTTTGCAGATTTGTGTCCTGCACAGAGATGCTGAAATACATCTGACAGCCAATGTGGAGACCTGGGCGTCTCAGTTAACTGAGTGGGCAACCTCTTCTCATGTCTCTTATTCACCTTCTGTGGCAGCAAGTGCCCTAAATGGAGGAGCGGCTTCTACGATGTTTCTCTCTGCTACTCCCTACAAGGACTGTACCGCATGATTTTGGAAGGACCCTCCATTGGAAGACTGGCCTGAAAAATCATAGGACGGTAGTTTAGGTAACTGTTTGTCTGGTCTGGGTCGATAATAGGGATTCCAATCCAGATTGGAAATTCTGGCCCTCGTCTTTTTTGTCAGTGGAATAAAGAGTCACTGAGCTGGCATCTTCATGCATTCCATTTATTGTTTCCTGTATTGTGGTAACCTTTTTCTGGAATGTGAGGACCATATGCCCTGGCAGGACCAACAACCCACATTTCACAGCAAATGTGCAAGGTGACCCTGATTGACTGTGAGCTACAAAAGCTTGGTGCTGACAATGCTGTCCGACAGGAAACCAGATTACCCGACACATTATCTGTGAGAGGAACTACACCTTCTGCTAGCAAGGAAATAGCATTGAAGATCATCATGAGCAGCCGGCTGACAGTCAGTTGAATCGTCTGTAGCAACCTCGGAGCACCTCATCTCTCTATGACTAGCACCTCATGGAGGTACAATCAACATTATATGTGACTGAAAACCAACTCTGTATGCCAGAATTTCTGACAAAGAGCATTTCTACATCTCCCTAATGTGAGGTTCTGAGGAACATTCCAAATGGTGAGAGGCCATTTATCCTGGATGTCTTTGGGAGGAATTTTTTGGCACACCTGCCCGGCGACCAGAAATTCCCGTCCAAGGTCAATGGATCTTTACATGGTCCCCGTCCCATCCGGAGCGATCTTGCGGCGGGCTTGGCCAAAACATCCAGCCCTCAATGTACCTATTGAGGCTGACAGTGATTCATGGCCAGCATGCCTCATGTGTCATGGGATGGACAAACAAATTGTAATGTATGCCTCCTTGAGCTTTGTGCCCTGAATGAACTCTGCATCAAAACTATCTTTCAGGTAGACATCACTACAAGATACCATGCATCACCCAACATCAGAACTTTAACACCAACTAGACCTGGTCACCATGAGGAGGTATGATCTGTTCCCCTTACCCATACCTACACATCAATCACTCTCTTGTCAGCAACAGCAACATGAAAATGCACCCACAAAAGTTTCAAGCACAATGGCCCACATGCATCAACATCCATTGCATAAGTAGCAATGCTACTTACGATCACAGACTTGCTTCGCAGTCTGGCAGCACCTGTGATGAGAAATAGCACGTTAATGGCGGGGGCTGAATTTTATCATTACAGTGGAGATTGGTCTTCACATTGCAACCGAATATTACAAAAGGCAGAAGGAGATTGTACCGGAACTAGGTAGGATCAAAATTCAACCTGGTAAACAGGCAATTAACAGCCATTTGACAGGTTTTTCTACTTTCTCCCCAGTAACAACGGTGCTTTGGAGCCAGATGGAGGCTTCATGGGATATCAGCGTTAGCTGCAGTTGGCAGCCGTTGTGATCAGTTATGTGGCTTGGCAGGCAAGGTAGAGCTGGTTGGATAACAGAAGCAGCAATTGGTAGCAGCGGTTGACTTGCCAAGTCCAGCATCCACTTGAGTGCTCGCTCGGAATTGGAACTGATATTAATAGAGAACGTGGGTTGGGAGGCCCTGATATCTGAGTGAGGCTTTTTGCCATGGGCCTCATTCACTCAGGTTTCAAAATGTGCAGGCAGGAGGAGCTTCGGAGAGGGAGAGAGATGCAACCACACCAGTGGTGTACCAGGATCAGTAGCCTCTAAGAGAGCAGGGAGGTGGAAGATGCAGAGGGGCCACAACCAGCCACATGCACAGATGGCGATACTCCCCAGAGAGTGTCACCTTCAGAGAATCAACTTCCTGCAACTATCATAGTAGCAGTATTGCTGAAGACTGCACCTCTATAAGGTGGTCAGCACAAAGCTATGTGCCATGATGGCATATGAGCTGTCACAATTGAGACGATAAGAAAAATATAAATATGTATCTGTATATATGTGTATATATATATATATTATATATATTCAAGCCATTTTTTGTGCTTTTCAAAATGGACAATTGCTGAGCTGACAAGATGGCTACAGCTGGTCACGTGCTGGCTTCCGGACGTTTTTGATCCATTTAGTAATAATAATCTTTATTAGTGTCACAAGTAGGCTTACATTAACACTGCAATTAACTTACTGTGCAAATCCCCTAGTGGCCACACTCTGGCACCTGTTCGAGTACAATTCACCTAACAGCATGTCTTTTGGGACTTGTGGGAGGAAACCGGAGCACCCGGAGGAAACCCACGCAGACACAGGGAGAACGTGCAGACTCCACACAGACAGTGGTCTAAGCCAGGAATCGAACCAGAACCCTGGAGCTGTGAAGCAACGGTGCTTCCGTGCTGCACATTTCGAAGCAAACAAAGATTAAAACACCTTAAAGGTCCTGGAATGTAACAGTCTTTGCATCATGCAAATATTCCAGACAAGCTAAGACAATGGCCCAGCAATTGATTTGTCTGCTCCAGCCACCTTCAAACAAAGAGAACCCTTTACAGGTCTTAATTTCCAATAATGGTGTGAATGGCCTAAGCATGAGTTGTTCTCACACAATGACCTCAACAAGAGGGCCTTGTTTAACAATCTAAAGCCAGTGGTAAATGACCAAGACTTGGGTCATTTGAATTCCTTTAACTATATAATCTTTAGACCTTTGGTCTTTAGACCAAAGAGTCATCGGACTCGAAACGTTAGCTCTTTTCTCTCCCTACAGATGCTGCCAGACTTGCTGAGATTTTCCAGCATTTTCCCTAATCTTTAGACCTTATGGGCAGTCGGTACTGGACCTCTAAAGGAAAGTGCGGTTCCAGTCAAGCAGCTTGCACTATCCATCAGCTTACCATCAAGTCAGAGGCAACAGGATCTAACTCCATGGCACCAATTGCAGCTCGGCCTACCTTTTCACAAACTTCCAGGTACTGCTGCACTCTGTGCTGTCAGTTGAGGCAGGCTGCTGACCTTTCTGCTCTGTGGCTGTTAATGGTTGTGGCATTCATCCTTTTGCTTCCTGAGGCCTGGCAGAACCCAGCAGATTGGAGGCTGCCTGTGCAGCTGGAAGTCTTCTTTCTCTCTCTACAGCTTTGTGAGGAGCCCATGTCGCCATTAAAGGGGGCAAGGAACTGCTGCTTGCACCAGAAGCACCCGGAGAGGAATCCACCAATGCAGCAAACAACTGCTTCTCCATTCTTTCAGGGCACACTTGTGAGGACCTGATGATGACTCCAGGCCACTTGTCTCCCTCTCAACCCTCTCAACATGGAGATGATGATGGAGGCTTTCCATGTGACTTTACATGGTAATTTACACTCATTCATTGGAGGAAATTATGTGGGCAAACACTAGCATCTTGGCTGCACATACTGCCTGAATGGATTCCTTTATCACCCGTGCATAGGTCCAATAGTCTCCAGAAGCTCCACCAGATGTTCTTGTAGGACCAACTGCAACTCCAGCATCTGTTACCTTGTGGATGACTCCAGAGGCACATCATTGGCCTGAAGCTCAGCGTCACTGGGTCTTGCACAGTCCTCATAGTGTCAGCGGCCTTAATTGTCACACTTCGATCAGCTGTTTCAGTATGACTGTACTGGGCACAGCAGAATGTGGCCATGTGGCTAAATACACAGTGGAGCTGCTATCTCCCAGGTTGAGTGGCTGGCCACTTTTGTCTGTGATATGTAAGGGGCTGGTTTAGCACACTGGGCTAAATCACTGGCTTTTAAAGCAGACCAAGACAGGTCAGCAGCATGGTTCAATTCCCGTACCAGCCTCCCCGAACAGGCGCCGGAATGTGTCGACTAGGGGCTTTTCACAGTAACTTCATTGAAGCCTACTCATGACAATAAGCGATTTTCTATTTTTTATTTCTAAGGGAAATAAGACTGATGAGAGGGCCCTCTCATATTCTCTGGCAGATTCTCCTAGCTACTCATCATCTGGAGGGTAGTCACAATGCTTTGCGTTTGCCAGACACACATCCATTAAGCCATTCAATCTCTTCAGGCATCCATGCCAATCTCACCATTCACAATAGCCTGGTCTACTTCCATTCCAACCAGTTCCAGTGCCTCTTCTCCATGTGAAAGAGAATAGCTATGTAGAGAATGCTGTCTCCAAATCTGGACAATTCCCCATGCACTATGAGATCTCTCTTCTCCTTACAACCAACCAGGAGACCGGAGAAAGAAGATTCACTTAAGCTTATTATAAACATAAAGATTAAGGCCACTACTGCGGCATACAATAATAGGGTCCCAATTGTGGACTGACAAGAGTGCCAGGGCTAAGGGCTAAGTAATGAGTCCTAGCTGGGCCGACCTCTGGCCACTAGCTGAAGCTGATATTCTATACGTCCCACGGGGAGATCTATCAGTGAGTGTATCCCCGGGGGCCTCATGAGGGTTATCACACTCCTACAAACACAGATTCCTATTTTTAAGTCACCCAACATGTGCAGGCAAAACTCTTATTGTTTGTGGCAGCCTGATTGTCCGATTTATTGCTGCAGGCAAGCCATCAGCATTGGCTGTGCAGGATTCACCTTTTGCAGATTTGTGTCCTGCACAGAGATGCTGAAATACATCTGACAGCCAATGTGGAGACCTGGGCGTCTCAGTTAACTGAGTGGGCAACCTCTTCTCATGTCTCTTATTCACCTTCTGTGGCAGCAAGTGCCCTAAATGGAGGTGTGGCTTCTACGATGTTTCTCTCTGCTACTCCCTACAAGGACTGTACTGCATGATTTTGGAAGGACCCTCCATTGGAAGACTGGCCTGAAAAATCATAGGACGGTAGTTTAGGTAACTGTTTGTCTGGTCTGGGTCGATAATAGGGATTCCAATCCAGATTGGAAATTCTGGCCCTCGTCTTTTTTGTCAGTGGAATAAAGAGTCACTGAGCTGGCATCTTCATGCATTCCATTTATTGTTTCCTGTATTGTGGTAACCTTTTTCTGGAATGTGAGGACCATATGCCCTGGCAGGACCAACAACCCACATTTCACAGCAAATGTGCAAGGTGACCCTGATTGACTGTGAGCTACAAAAGCTTGGTGCTGACAATGCTGTCCGACAGGAAACCAGATTACCCGACACATTATCTGTGAGAGGAACTACACCTTCTGCTAGCAAGGAAATAGCATTGAAGATCATCATGAGCAGCCGGCTGACAGTCAGTTGAATCGTCTGTAGCAACCTCGGAGCACCTCATCTCTCTATGACTAGCACCTCATGGAGGTACAATCAACATTATATGTGACTGAAAACCAACTCTGTATGCCAGAATTTCTGACAAAGAGCATTTCTACATCTCCCTAATGTGAGGTTCTGAGGAACATTCCAAATGGTGAGAGGCCATTTATCCTGGATGTCTTTGGGAGGAATTTTTTGGCACACCTGCCCGGCGACCAGAAATTCCCGTCCAAGGTCAATGGATCTTTACATGGTCCCCGTCCCATCCGGAGCGATCTTGCGGCGGGCTTGGCCAAAACATCCAGCCCTCAATGTACCTATTGAGGCTGACAGTGATTCATGGCCAGCATGCCTCATGTGTCATGGGATGGACAAACAAATTGTAATGTATGCCTCCTTGAGCTTTGTGCCCTGGATGAACTCTGCATCAAAACTATCTTTCAGGTAGACATCACTACAAGATACCATGCATCACCCAACATCTGAACTTTAACACCAACTAGACCTGGTCACCATGAGGAGGTATGATCTGCCCACTGTTCCCCTTACCCATACCTACACATCAATCACTCTCTTGTCAGCAACAGCAACATGAAAATGCACCCACGAAAGTTTCAAGCACAATGGCCCACATGCATCAACATCCATTGCATAAGTAGCAATGCTACTTACGATCACATCACACTGTCATTAGAATAATTGTTTGCCACAAAAGGTTTATCAGACAACTGATGCTGAGTTGGATGAAGTTTGGAAGTCACTGAGTTCAATCATCAATGAAGCAGCAGAAGAGAATGAAGCCCACAAGAGCGACTGATCTGAGATCTAGCATGTTCTGTCAACACCAGCATGATACCACCACCAAACATATCTTCCCCTCACTCCCTCTGTCAGCATTTGTCAGCGACCATTCCCTCCAGGATACCCTAGCCCACTCCTCCATCATCCCCAACGCCTACCCCTCTTCCCAAGCAATCGCAGAAGGTGTAACACCTGCCCCTTTACCTCCTCCCTGCTCACCATCCATGGACCCCAAACACTTTTTTCAAGTAAGACAGCGCTTCACCTCTTCCAATCTGGTCTATTGCATTTTCTGCTCCCAATGTGGTCCACTCTACATTGGAGAGACTAAACGAGACTGGGTGACCGCTTTGCAGAACATTTTCAGTCCATCCGCAAGCAGGACCCAGTGCTTCCTGTCGCTTGCCAATTTGACTCACTGTCCTGCTCTTATGTCCGCATGTCTGTCCTTGGCCGGCCGCAATGTTCCAGTTAAGCCCAGCGCAAACTGGAGGAACAGCACCTCATCTTCTGATGAGGCGCTTTACAGCCTTCTGGACTTAACATTGAGTTCAACAACTTCAGGCTGTGAACTCTCTCCTCCACCTTCACCCCATTTTTATTTATTTTCCTTTCTCCCAACGATCTGTTTTCCCCTCACCATTGTCCCCCCTCCACCACCACACTAGGGCCATCTGTTCCCTGTTCCTAGTTGCCCTTTGACACACTACTCACCTTGGTTCTGTTATTAACACATTCTAATCTAATTATGCGCCACTATCAGTACTCTTCTTAATCATCTTTACATTCCTTTTGTCTTCCTGTCCGTGACAGCTTTGTCAATCTCCACCTATCGCTGGCCCTCTATTCAGCCATACTGCTCCACGCATCCTTAACCCCCCCCCCCCCGCACACACACACACACACACAAACACACAACTACAGTATAAATCTGACCTTATTTCCAGTTCTCTCCAGCTTTGACAAAGAGTCACCCAGACTCAAAACATTAGCTCCCTTCTCTCTCCACAGATGCTGTCAGACTGCTGCCATTGTTGAGTGTTTTCTATTTTTATTTCAGAGTCCAGCATCAGCAGTAATTTGCTTTAATATTATTATGGTCTGACATGAGCTGAGATGACATCTGTCATTGATGCAGAAAACAAAACCAACATGATGCACAACATAAACGTAACAGCAAAAACATGATCACAACATGAAAGTAGCCAAGTCACTGCGCAAATAAACACTGGACCAACTGAGTCAAGAAACTCAAACTACCTGTGAAAAAAACGACATGCTCCATACAATGAGATCAAGAAGTTGCGTGGTCCTACCATCACCGAACTTGCCCCCTGAAGTGGGAAGATGGTGAAGTAATCACCGACAGGGGTAAACGCTGGGTGGTACACCAATGAGCTGTAATGCTGAGATGGGCATCTCCTAATCTATGCTGGACAGAATTTGGGAGATTCCTATCAATTTTTCTTTAATTTAGAGTACCCAATTCTTTCTTTTTCCAATTAAGGGGCAATTTTAGCATGGCCAATCCACCTAGCCTACACATCTTTCGGGTTGTGGTGGTCAGACCCAAGCAGACACGGGGAGAATGTGGGGCAGGTTTCTATCATGAATGAGTTAGAACCCTCACCAGCTGAGCTTGAGAAGGCCATAGGCTGCGTAGTGGACAGAAGGACATCCGGCAAGGATGGAATCTCTGCAGAACAAGCACGGAGAGTCTCACATCTATTTCTACACCTTTATGACTTTCTCATTCTCTGCTGGAAATTGAGCTCCATTCCACAGGGGATGCTTGTGGCAAAAACGATCACACTGTATGAAAACAAAGCAACAGAGGAGACTGCAACAACTACAGGAGTACCTCACTCCTTCGGGCCACGGGGAAGGTCTTTGCCGGTCTTATACTTAAAAGACTCGATCTAGTCAACATGGACTTCAGTCAGGCTTTTGACAAGGTCCCGCATGGAGGACTGAAATAGAAGGTAAGAGTCCATGGGATCCAGGGCAATTTGGCAAATTGGATCCAAAATTGGCTGAGTGGCAGCAGGCAGAGGGTAATGGTCAAAAGTTTCAGCTCATTTAAATGAGCACTTGAAAGGCCACAGCAAAGAAGGCTACATACCAAGTGCTGGAAAATAGGATCGTAGTAGATAGTGCTTGGTGGCCGGTGGAGCCACAATGGGCCTAAGGGTCTCTTTCTGTGATGTAAATCTCTATGACTCATGTCTGTACTTACATAGAAACATAGAAAATAGGAGCTGGAGGAGGCTATTCAACCCTTCAAGCCTACTCCACCATTCAGTATGATCATAGCTGATCATCCAACTCAATAGCCTGATCCCACTTTCCCCCCATACCCTTTGATATTCTTCACATGAAGAGCTATATCTAACTACTTCTTGAAAACATACAATACTTTGGCCACAATTACCTCAATATTGAGGAGCATAGATAAGGTAGATGGTCGACATCTTTTCCCAAAGATAGAGGCAGAGGTAGTGGTAGAGGCGGGTACAATTGTTTCTTTTAAAAAGCAGTTAGACAGTTACATGGGAAGGGTGGGTATAGAGGGATATGGGCCAAATGTAGGCAAGTGGGACTAGCTTAGTGATAGAAACTGGGCGGCATGGACAAGCTGGGCTGAAGGGTCTGTTTCCATGCTGTAAGCATCTATGACTCTATCCATGACTTCCTGTGGTAATGAATTCCACAGGCTCACCAATCCCTGGATGAAGAAATTTCTCCTCATCTACAATGGTCTACCCCATATCCTCGGACTACTTTTAGAGTGAACGGAAACACGGTGCTGTTTCTATGCCAGCTGATCTACTGTGGATATAATCTTCATACACCAATTACAACAGAAATGTAGGGAACAGGATACACCTCTTTACCTCAGTTTCATAGATCTCATGAGAACATAAGAACTAGGAGCAGGAGTAGGCCATATGGCCCCTCGAGCCTGCTCCACCATTCAATGAGATCATGGCTGGTCTTTTGTGGATTCAGCTCCACTTTCCGGCCTGAACACCATAACCCTTAATCCCTTTATTCTTCAAAAAACTATCTATCCTTATTTTAAAAACATTTAATGAAGGAGAGTCAACTGCTTAACTGGGCAAGGAATTCCATAGATTCACAACCCTTTGGGTGAAGAAGCTCCTCCTAATCTCAGTCATAAATCTACTTCCCCTTATTTTGAGGCTATGCCCCCCCAGTGGAAACAACCTGCCCGCATCTGTCCTATCTATTCCCTTCATAATTTTATATATTTCTATAAGATCCCCCCTCATCCTTCTAAATTCCAACGAGTACAGTCCCAGTCTACTCAACCTCTCCTCGTAATCCAACCCCTTCAGCTCTGGGATTAACCGAGTGAATCTCCTGTGCACACCCTCCAGTGCCAGTGCGTCCTTTCTCAGTAAGGAGACCAAAACTGAACACAATACTCCAGGTGTGGCTTTACTAACACCTTATACATTTTCAGCATAACCTCCCTAGTCTTAAACTCCATTCCTCTAGCAATGAAGGACAAAATTCCATTTGCCTTCTTAATCACCTGTTGCACCTGTAAACCAACTTTTTGCGACTCATGCACTAGCACACCCAGGTCTCTCTGCACAGCAGCATGTTTTAATATTTTATCATTTAAATAATGATCCCTTTTGCTGTTATCCTATCAAATTGGATAACCTCACATTTGTCAACATTGTACTCCATCTGCCAGACCCTAGCCCATTCACTTTGCCTGTCCAAATCCCTTTGCAGACTTCCGGTATCCTCTGCACTTTTTTGCTTTACCACTCATCTCAGTGTCGTCTGCAAACTTAGACACATTGCCCTTGGTCCCCAACTCCAAATCATCTATGTAAATTGTGAACAATTGTGGGCCCAACTCTGATCCCTGAGGGACATCACTAGCTACTGATTGCCAACCAGAGGAACACCCATTAATCCCCACTCTTTGCTTTTTATTAATTAACCAATCCTCTATCCATGCTACTACTTTACCCTTAATGCCACGCATCTTTATCTTATGCAGCAACCTTTTGTGTGACACCTTGTCAAAGGCTTTCTGGAAATCCAGATATACCACGTCCATTGGCTCCCCATTATCTACCGCACTGGTAATGTCCTCAAAAAATTCCACTAAATTAGTGAGGCATGACCTGCCCTTTATGAACCTATGCTGCGTCTGCCCAATGGGACAATTTCCATCCAGGTGCCTCGCTATTTCTTCTTTAATGATAGATTCCAGCATCTTCCCTACTACCAAAGTTACGTTTACTGGCCTATAATTATCCACTTTCTACCTACCTCCTTTTTTAAACAGTGGTGTCACGTTTGCCAATTTCCAATCTGCTGGGACCACCCCAGTGTCTAGTGAATTTTGGTAAATTATCACTAGTGCATTTTCAATTTCCCTAGCCATCTCTTTTAGCACTCTGGGATGCATTCCATCAGGGCCAGGAGACGTGTCTACCTTAAGCCCCATTAGCTTGCCCATCACTACCTCCTTAGTGATAACAATCCTCTCAAGGTCCTCACCTGTCATAGCCTCATTTATATCAGTTACTGGCATGTTATTTGTGTCTTCCACTGTGAAAACCGACCCAAAAAGCCTGTTCAGTTCCTCAGCCATTTTCTCATCGCCCATTATGAAATCTCCCTTCTCATCCTCTAAAGGACCAATATTTACCTTAGCCGCTCTTTTTTGTTTTATGTATTTGTAGAAACTTTTACTATCTGTTTTTGTATTTTGAGCATCTCACTAAGACATTTAACCCCATCAGCAGAGCAAGATGCAACAAGACTTGGGGGGGGGGGGGGGGGGGGATTGGCTGCCCACCGAAACTCTGTATTATCATTTTACTCAGTATTTGCTTCCATGACAACATGTACTATACTGTACAGTTTCATGGCTCCACTTCTGGCAGTTTGGAGGGAAACAGGGCTGTGTCCTAACCCTCACTCTGCTTGACATCTTCTTCCCCTGAACTTTGCATTCCCTGCAGATATCGAAGGAGTTTAAGAAATGAGATGTTTAATAAATGATGGAGGCAGACCGGGGGAAGAGTTCCCAAACACTTTGGAGGGCAGAATGCTTCCACACTCTCTCTTTACCAACAGCTTGGTTATCCTCTGGAATCAGTGAACCACTCTCATTTCTCACAGCTTGTGTAGTTTTCCTATTGAGCTAATGCATCATATCTGCACTGTTGCTTCTTTATAAACTTAATAAACCACCTTTGAATTACTTACTGCCTAATTTAGGTATTTGTGGCTCTGAATCCGAAAACCTTACAAAATGATGTCAGAAGTGGGATCCACAATAGTCTATATCATTGGTTTGAAATTTGAGAAGGAACAGTCTTAGGTTGGTATTAAGCTCATGTAAAGTAGTTAAGTGAATCCAGGAGTCACATTGGCATATGCTTAGGAATGATTGATAGAGATAGAGCCTGACTGAGAAACAAGTGTGCCTGAAGCAAGAGATAGCTTGGGAGTTAGAACATAGAACATAGAACATTACAGCGCAGTACGGGCCCTTCGGCCCTCGATGTTGCGCCGACCTGTGAAACCATCTGAAGCCTATCTGACCTACACTATTCCATTTTCATCCATATGTCTATCCAGTGACCACTTAAATGCCCTTAAAGTTGGCGAGTCTACTACTGTTGCAGGTAAAGAAACTGCCTCTGACATCTGTCCTATATCTACCACCCCTCAATTTAAAGCTATGTCCCCTCGTGTTGGTCATCACCATCCGAGGAAAAAGACTCTCACTGTCCACCCTATCTAACCCTCTGACTATCTTATATGTCTCTATTAAGTCACCTCTGAGCCTTCTCCTCTCTAACGAAAACAACCTCAAGTCTCTGAGCCTTTCCTCGTAAGACCTTCCCGCCATACCAGGCAACATCCTAGTAAATCTCCTCTGAACCCTTTCCAAAGCTTCCACATCCTTCCTATAATGTGGTGACCAGAACTGCACGCAGTACTCCAGGAGCGGCCGCACCAGAGTTATGTACAGCTGCAGCATGACCTTGTGGCTCCGAAACTCAATCCCCCTACTGATAAAGGCTAGCACACCATATGCCTTCTTAACAGCCCTATTAACCTGGGTGGCAACTTTCAGGGATTTATGTACCTGGATGCCGAGATCTCTCTGTTCATCTACACTACCAAGAATCTTGCCATTAGCCCAGTACTCTGCATTCCTGTTACTCCTTCCAAAGTGAACCACCTCACACTTTTCCGCATTAAACTCCATCTGCCACCTCTCAGCCCAGCTCTGCAGCTTATCTATGTCCCTCTGTATCCTATAACATCCTTCAGCACTATCCACAACTCCACCGATCTTCGTGTCATCTGCAAATTTACTAACCCATCCTTCTACACCCTCTTCCAGGTCATTTATAAAAATGACAAACAGCAGTGGCCCCAAAACAGATCATTGCGGTACACCACAAGTAACTGAACTCCAGGATGAACATTTGCCATCAACCACCACCCTCTGTCTTCTTTCAACTAGCCAATTACTGATCCAAACCTCTAAATCACCTTCAATCCCATACTTCCTTATTTTCTGCAATAGCCTACCATGGGGAACCTTATCAAACGCCTTACTGAAATCCATATACACCACATCAACCACTTTACCCTCATCCACCTGTTTGGTCACCTTCTCAAAAAACTCAATAAGGTTTGTGACGCATGACCTACCCTTCACAAAACCGTGTTGTAGAAGAGTATGACAGAGATTCTGAGTGTATTGTTGATAGCTTTCCTAAAGACGTTAAGAAAAAAAAGATTAATTTGAGAAAAGTCCAGAATAAGTTGGTGCGTATGTGATGTGATTGCCTTGCCGCTGATTAAAAAGTGCAAGGAGTTGAGGGAAGAGGTAAATAATTTGCTGAAGGAAAGTGATGGTTGGCTGGAGAGCACTGCTGTTCAGAAAAGGGTGGGAACACAAGGCAGTAATAAAGGACGTTCGGCCCATCGAGTCTGCACAGGCCCTTGGAAAGAGCACGCCACTTAAGCCCATGCCTCCACCCCATAACCCAGTAACCCCACCTAATTTTTTGGAAACTAAGGGGCAATTTGGCATAGCCAATCCACCTAACTTGCACATCTTTGGTCTGTGGGAGGAAACAAGACTATCCGGAGGAAACCCACGCTGACATGGGGAGAAAGTACAAACTACACACAGACAGTAACCCGAGGCCGGAATTGAACCTGGGACCCTTGAGCTGTGAGGCAGCAGTGCTAACCACATTGCCACCCGAAATCCGATGGTAGTGAAATTAAATGAAAAATGAAATGTTGCCACAGTCCCAGAGGACCAGAGGCTGACCTCTCCTATTGAGAGAAAGCGGAGTAGTGGTTATATAACTTGGGGGACACCACACGTCAGGTGAGGGGCAAGGTTCAGAAGGCGGGGCCAGATCTGTAGGCTGCATTGTTGATCATGGAGAATGGCAACTATTAAAGTTTAAGAGACTCTACTTCACCACCACCATCTGTGATCCTTACCCCATGAAGCTGTGCTTTTACCCAGCTGAGAGCATACCAAACCCCATTGTTATACCGTTAAATCACTGTGAGACTGAGAGAACGAGTGAATGTAAGGCTTTATTATCCAGGAACTCGCCTGCCAGTGCCTGCTGTACAAATGAGTGCCACCCACAGGTGGCCGGTCTATATATCACCCTGGGGAGGGCGGAGTCAGAGGCGGAGCCCACCGGGGTTCCAGAATAACGTCATAGGTCACAGCACTATACATACATTTCATGCTTAGATGAATACATTACCACATTCACCTACTGTTAAAAAAAATCAAGTCCAGTGGGGTGACGTGGGGTCACCGGGTCTGCACAGGCCCTTGGAAAGAGCACACCACTTAAGCCCATGCCTCCACCCCATAACCCAGTAACCCCACCTAATTTTTTGGAAACTAAGGGGCAATTTGGCATAGCCAATCCACCTAACTTGCACATCTTTGGTTAGTGCTAACCACATTGCCACCCGAAATCCGATGGTAGTGAAATTAAATGAAAAATGAAATGTTGCCACAGTCCCAGAGGTTGAGCTTCTTGAGCTTGAGCTTCAGTCCGGCGTGTCGGAGACAGTTGAGGGGTGGGGGTAGGCAGGGGGGAGGTGGGTGGCAGCAGTGCAGGTGCGGGACAATACAGGAGACCCAGGAGGGCGTAAGGGGAGCTGGGGGTGGCGGTAGGTAGTAGGGAGTGGGGCTCATTGACAGGGGAACCAGCTGGCGGCAGGTGCCGTAGGAAGACCATACCTTGCCCTCCGTCCTAGTGTGCGACGTAGGCATACTGGGGGTTGGCGTGCAGCAGCTGGACCCTCTTGACCAGGGGGTCGGTCTTATGGCTCCTCGAATGCTTCCGGAGAAGGACAGGTCCCGGAGTTGTCAGTCAAGATGGAAGCGAGATAGGGCAGCACGGTGGCACAGTGGTTAGCATTGCCGCCTGCGGCGCTGAGGACTCGGGTTCGAATCCCGGCCCTGGGTCACTGTCCGTGTGGAGTTTGCACATTCTCCCCGTGTCTCCGTGGGTTTCACCCCCATAACCCAAAGATGTGCAGGATAGGTGGATTGGCCACGCTAAATTGCCCCTTAATTGGAAAAAAAATAATTGGGTACTCTAAATTTAAAAAAAAGATGGACCTCGGAGATGGACTTCCTAGGGAAGACAAACAAACGCTCGTGGGGGGGGGGGTCTCGCTCGTGGCTGTTCAGAGGAGTGATCTACTGGAGTGGAGGGCGTCGGGAAGGACCTCCTGCCAGCGGGGGAGCATGAGACTTCTAAACCGGAGGGCCAGAAGGACGGCCTTCCATACGTTCTCCCTCTCCACCTGCCCGTTTCCCTCCGGGTTATATCTCGTAGTCCTGCTCAAGGTGATGCCCTTACTGAGCAGGTACTGACGCAGCTCATCACTCATGAACGATGTGCCCCGGTCGCTGTGGACATACGCAGGGAAACCGAACAGTGTGAAGATGCTGTGCAGTGCCTTTATAATCGTGGCCGAGGTCATGTCGGGGCAGGGGACAGAGAAGGGGAAGCGGGAGTACTCATCAACGACGGTCAGGAAGTATACATTACGGTTGATGGAAGAGAGGGGACCTTTGAAGTCTGAGGCGCGCAAAGGGCCGGGAGGCCTTTAGCAGGTGGGTCTTGTCTGGCCGGTAGAAGTGCGGTTTGCACTCCGCGCAGTCTTGGCAGTCCCTGGTCATGGCCTTGACCTCCTGAGTGGAGTAGGGCATATTGTGGGCCTTAATAAAGTGGGTAAGCCGGGTGACCCCCGGGTGACAGAGGTCATTGTGGATAGCCCGAAGTCGGCTATCTTGCGCACTGGCGCATGTGCCGCGGGACAGGGCATCTGGGGGCTCATTGAGCTTCCCAAGATGATACTTGATATCGTAATTGTAGGTGGAGAGTTCGATCCTCCACCTCAAGATTTTGTCATTCTTAATTTTTCCGTGGCCGTGGCACACCTTCCTCCTCTTCACCCTCCTGCTGTGGCTCCCGCATGGCGTTGTGCTCCTCCTGCGCTTCTCGGGCATGTGGCCCTGCGGCCTGGGTGGCTTGCATGTGCCCCACTGCAGCCCGCTGCTCTACAACAGGCTCCACCACCTCCCTGTCACGCCCGTGCTCCAGCTCCCACTGGGCCTCATGCAGGGCAGCAGCCCCCGCCACGGCGGCCAACAATGCTGGAAGATGGCTAAACATTGTACTATCTGTGGGTGGAGGGGGGGGGGGGGGGAGTTGACAGGGTTTCAGCATTGGTATACACACCTCCACAACCAGTTTTCGGCCATTCTCTGAGCGGCTGGGCGCCATGCACGGGCGCCCGTTTTACCACGCATTGGAGAATGGTGTCCCGGCATCGGAGCGGCTTCGCACGATTCGCACGGCTCCGCGATGATTCTCCAACCCGGCGGGAGGTCGGAGAATTTCGCCCCAGAACTTGAAAACTGTGTTTTAGAAGAGAAAAAGGAAAAACAAAAGAGATATTGGAAAGATTGTCCCGCTTTGCCAGATTTCTGATTCAGCAGGCCAGCGGGATGCTTCGTTTCACTGGCTGGTCAATGGGGTTTCCCATTGTGGGGCAGCCCCAGTGGTGGATCCAGCCCTGTATTCCTTTTTCTACATTTAATCCATGTGGTTGTTTTAAAAAGCTGGTGTTTCTCTTGGTCATCAAATACTGGAGAATCCAGCCCTTGGTTTTAACCATTCATCCTGTTTATTACCATCCTTTATCTTTCGAGACAAAGACTTTGAGTACAGAAATACCCCAGCTTCACTCAGAGGGTGGTGGTAATCCAAAGCTCACTGTCTGAAAGTTTGGTAGAGGCAGAAACCTTCACAATATTTTAAGAAGCATTTACTTGACCACTTGAAATGCATAGTATATAAGGCTACGGACCAAGTTCTGGAAAATGGGATTCAAATTGATAGGTGTCTTATGGCTGACACAGTCATGATGGGCCGAAGGGCCTTGTTATATTTTGTAAAGCTCTGTGACTATGACATGATATGGAAGTTCATCTTTCTCTGATGTAAAAGCACCAAGCCTGGACATAATTGTTTCTGACATTAGAAATCATAAAATAATTTGATATGCGTTGTTACTTCAAGCATTCAATAATAAATACATCTGAAGTTTAAGGGAATAAGCAGTTTATTTTTATTTTTTTGAAATAATTTTTATTGAAAAATTTTGAATTTATACAACAATAATGCAACATAGTAAAATACCAAAAATAACAATAATATTAACAATCATAAACATTCGCCCCACCTCCATGAACAACACAGCATTTTACCAACAACGCAAATTCACACAATATAAAGTTACAGAATAGACCCTACAATATGGAACAACCCCCCCCCCCCCCCCCCCCCCCCCCGGGTTGCTGCTGGTATTGACCAAGATACCTATCTTTGAGCCAGGAAGTCCAGAAAAGGCTGCCATAGTTTATAGAACCCTTGTATTGATCCTCTCAGGGCAAATTTGACCCTTTCCAATTTTATAAATCCCGCCATGTCACTGATCCAGGTCTCCACACTTGGGGGCCTTGCATCCTTCCACTGTAGCAGAATCCTTCGTCGGGCTACTAGGGTCGCCAAAGGCCAGGACACCGGCCTCTTTCGCCTCCTGCACTCCCGGCTCTACCGCAACTCCAAAAATCGCGAGTCCCCACCCTAGTTTGACGCTGGATCCAACCACTCTCGACACCGTCCCCGCCACCCCCTTCCAGAATTCTTCCAATGCTGGGCATGCCCAGAACATATGGGCGTGGTTCGCTGGACTCCCCGAACATCTGGTGCACCTGTCCTCACCCCCAAAGAACCTACTCATCCTAGTCCCGGACATGTGGGCCCAGTGCAGCACCTTAAATTGGATGAGACTAAGCCTCGCACATGAGGAGGAAGAGTTGACTCTCTCCAAGGCATCCGCCCAAGTCCCGTCCTCTATCTGCTCCCCAAGTTCCTCCTCCCATTTAGCCTTCAGCTCCTCCACTGACGACTCCTCCACCTCCTGCATTACCTTATAGATGTCAGACACCTTCCCCTCTCCGACCCACACCCCCGAAAGCACTCTGTCCATCGTCCCCCGCGAGGGCAGCAGAGGGAATCCCTCTACCTGTCACCTAGCAAACGCCTTTACCTGCAAGTATCTGAACATGTTCCCTTGGGGAAGGCCAAATTTATCTTCCAGTTCCCCCAGGCCCGCAAACCTCCCGCCAATAAACAGGTCCCTCAATTTGCTGATGCCCGCCTTTTGCCACCCCCTAAATCCCCCATCCCTGTTCCCCGGAATGAACTGATGGTTGCCACCCAGTGGAGCCTCCATCGAGCCCCCTGTTTCCCCCCGATGCCGTCTCCACTGTCCCCAGATTCTTAGGGTCGCCGCCACCACCGGGCTCGTGGTAAACCTCTTAGGGGAGAGCGGTAACGGCGCCGTTACCATGGCACCCAGGTTCGTACCTCTACATGACGCCATCTCCATTCTTTTCCACGCCGCCACTCCCCTCTCCATCACCCATTTATGAACCATTGACACATTGGCCGCCCAATAGTACCCCAGAAGGTTGGGCAGCGCCAGCCCGCCTCTATCCCTCCCTTGCTCCAGTAACACCCTCTTCACTCTCGGAGTCCCATGTGCCCACACAAAGCTCAAAATACTGCTAGTCACTCTCCTAAAGAAGGCCCCGGGGATAAAGATGGGCAAGCACTGAAAGAGGAACAAGAACCTCGGAAGCACCGTCATTTTGACGGACTGTATCCTCCCCGCCAACGATAATGGCAGCATGTCCCACCTCTTGAACTCCTCCTCCATCTGATCTACAAGTCTGGTGAAGTTATGCTTGTGAAGAGTCCCCCAGTCCCTGGCCACCTGCACCCCCAGGTACCTAAAGCTCTCCCCTGCCCGCCTAAGCGGGAGCCTACCAATTCCTTCCTCCTGGTCTCCAGGGTGCACCACAAACACCTCACTCTTGCCTAAATTTAATTTATAACCTGAAAAGGTCCCAAACTCAGCTAGCAGCTCCATCACCCCGGCATCCCTCCCACCGGGTCCGCCACATACAGTAACAGGTCATCGGCATACAACGACACCCTATGTTCCTCTCCACCTCGCACCAAGCCTCTCCACCTCTCTGAATCCCTCAACGCCATCGCCAGTGGCTCGATTGCCAGTGCAAACAACAAGAGGGACAGGGGGCAACCCTGCCTGGTCCCTCGGTAAAGCCGGAAGTACTCCGACCTCCTCCTATTCGTGGCCACGCACGCCATTGGGGCCTCATATAGCAGCCTTACCCATCTAATGAACCCTTCGCCAAATCCAAACCTCTCCAACACCTCCCATAGGTACCCCCACTCCACTCTATCGAAGGCCTTCTCCGCATCCAGCGCCACCACTATCTCTGCCTCCCCCTCAATCGCTGGCATCATGATGACATTCACCAATCTCCGCACATTCGTGTTCAGCTGCCTTCCCTTCACGAAACCTGTCTGGTCCTCGTGCACAACCCCTGGCACACAGTCCTCTATCCTGGTGGCCAGGATTTTTGCCAGGACCTTAGCATCCACGTTGAGGAGAGATATGGGCCTGTATGAACCACACTGCTGGGGGTCCTTGTCCCTCTTTAAAATTAACGAGATCAGCGCCCGTGACATCGTCGGGGGCAAAGTCCCCCCTTCCCAAGCTTCATTGAGTGTCCGCACCAGCAAGGGGCCCACTAGGTCCACAAACTTTTTATAAAATTCCACCGGGAACCCATCCGGCCCCGGTGCCTTCCCTGACTGCATCTGCCCGATCCCCTTAACTAGCTCCTCCAGCTCAATCGGCGCACCCAACCCCTCCACCTTCTCCTCCTGCACCTTCGGGAAAGAAAGCACGTCAAGGAACCTCTTCATTCCCCTCCTCTCCCCATTGGCTCCGACCTGTACAGTTCCCCGTAAAAGTCCTTGAAGACCTCATTCACCTCTACCCCCTTCCGCACCACATTCCCACTCTTGTCTCTCACTCCAGCAATTTCCTTAGCCGCATCCCGCTTGCGGAGCTGATGAGCCAGCATCCTACTCGTCTTTTCACCATGTTCGTACACTGCCCCTTGTGCCTTCCTCCACTGTGCCTCCGCCTTTCTAGTGGTCAGCAAATCAAATTTAGCCTGCAGGCTGCGCCTCTCCCCCAACAGTCCCTCCTCTGGTGCCTCTGCATAACTCCTGTCCACCTCCAGCATCTTTCCCACCAGTCTATCCCTCTCACTCCTCTCGCTCCTCTCCCTGTGTGCCCGGATGGATATCAGCTCCCCACGAATCACTGCCTTCAGGGCTTCCCAGACCATCCCCACCTGGACCTCCCCCGTATCATTCACCTCGAGGTACCCCTCAAGACTTGCCCGGACCCTCCTACACACCTCCTCCTCCGCCAACAACCCCACATCCAACCGCCACAACGGACGCTGGTCCCGCACCTCCCCCATCTCCAACTCTATCCAATGCGGAGCGTGGTCGGAGATTGCAATGGCCGAATACTCGGCCTCCTCCACTCTCGGAATCAGTCCCCTACTCACCACGAAGAAATCTATCCGAGAGTAGACCCTATGTACGTGGGAGAAGAAAGAGTACTCGCGTGCCCTCGGCCTCGCAAACCTCCATGGATCCACCCCACCCATCTGATCCATAAACCCTCTCAGTACCTTGGCCGCCGCCGGCCTCCTACCCGTCCTAGAGCTGGACCGATCCAGTGAAGGATCCAACACCGTATTAAAGTCCCCCCCCATGATCAGACCTCCCGCCTCCAGATCCGGGACCCGTCCCAACATCTACCTCATAAAGCCCGCATTGTCCCAATTTGGGGCATACACACTAGCCAGTACCACCTTCTCTCCTTGTAGCCTGCCCCTAACCATAACATACTTACCCCCCTTATCCGCCACCACCTCCGATGCCTCAAACAATACATTTTTCCCCACCAGAATCGCCACTCCCCGGTTCTTCACATCCAACCCAGAATGGAAAACCTGCCCCACCCATCCCTTCCTCAGGCGGACCTGGTCCGCCACCTTCAGGTGGGTCTCCTGAAGCATTGCCACATCTGCCTTTAGCCCCTTCAGATGAGCCAGTACCCTCGACCGCTTCACCGGCCCATTCAACCCTCTCGCATTCCAGGTGACCAACTGGATCAGAGGGCATCCCGCCCCCCTTCCCCGTCGACTAGCCATAGCCCGTCGACTGCCCGCCCCTGGCCAGCACCCCCTGCCTGACCCAGTCCCCACAGCGACAACACCTCACCTCTGTCCCCTCAGCCCCCACCAGCTCCTTCCTGACTCTACCAGCAGCAACCCGGTATTCCCCTTTCCCCCCCTCCCTTCCCTCCCAGGCTAGGAACCCTCCCAGCCGCGAACCGTCCTCCATTGTACTTCCGTGGGTCAGCTAACTTCTGCTGACCCCGGAAACTCCCACCAATAACCCGACCCCTCCCAAAGTGGGATCATCCCCCAATCTATCCCTCCTCCAGGCACCGCTCCAGCGCGGGGAAGAACCAGTTAAGGCCCCGCCTCCCCGTCACTATCTCCGCGCCCCAGCCCCGCAGCGCGGGAAACCAGAGGAAAGCCCGCGCTTTCGCACTGCCCCACCACACCCTTCTGACGCAGCTCCCAAATACCAGCCCCACTCCATACCCCCAACCCGACATAGAATACAACAAACCCCCCTGACCCTCCCCGCAAGATACACAACTCAACCAATTCCCCACAGCAGAAAAAAACATAGCAGAACAACACCCCCATAAATAACCATATCAAAATTGCAAAAGTACAAAAAAAAAAGAGAACATAGCAACAGCAGAATCCAGCGCTAAAATATTACAACCGACCCCGCAACCGCAAACCCCTAGTTCAAGTCCAGTTTCTCCGTCCGCACGAAGGCCCACGCCTCCTCCGGGGAATCGAAATAATAATGCCGGTCCGAGTAAGTTACCCACAGGCGCGCGGGCTGCAACATTCCGAACTTTATCTTTTGCCTGTAAAGCACCTCCTTCATCCGATTAAATCCGGACCGCCGCTTAGCCACCTCCCCACTCCAATCCTGGTAGATCCGTACTACCCCATTCTCCCAATTGCTGCTCTTCACCTTCTTGGCCCAGCGCAGCACACACTCCCGATCACTGAACCGGTGGAACCTCACCAGCACCACACGCGGGGGTTCATTTTCCTTAGGCCTCCTGGCCAGTACTCTGTGTGCTCCCTCCAGCTCCAAGGGCAAATGGAAAGACCCGGACCCCACTAGCGGGTTCAGCATTATAGCCACATAGGTTGTCAGGTCCGACCCCTCCAGCCCCTCCGCAAGGCCCAAGATCCGCAGGTTTTTCCGCCTCATGCGGTGATCAAGCTCCTCGAAGCGTTCCTGCCACTTCTTGTGGAGTGCCTCGTGCCCCTCCACCTTACTCATGAGGACCACGGCCTCCTCCTCTCATTCAGTAGCCTGCGTCTGCAACTCCTTGATGGCAGCACCCTGGGTGGTCTGAATCTCCGACAGCCTTCTGTTTGTTTCCTGCAGAGAGCTCAGTACCTCAGCCTTGAAGTCTGTGAAGCAACGCAGGAGAGCAGCTTGTTGCTCCTGGGCCCACTGCTTCCACTCCTCTGGGGCTCTGCCGGTGGCCATCTTGGATTCCTTCCCCCGTTTTTTCTGGGGAGCTGCTGCTGCTTTTTCCCCCTTTCCACTCCGAGTTCGAGTCATGAACTGCGGGGAAAGTCGTTCAGCACACCTTCCCCCACCGGGAGACGTCGAAAAATTTCCGTTTTGGGCTCTAAAAAGAGCCGAAAATTCCTTTTAAAACGGGAGCTCCCAAATGTGTGGCTTCCTACTCCATTACAGCAACCGGAAGTCTCCTAAGCATTTTATTTTTTAATAACGCTAGTGGAAAAACAGACTTGGTGATTTCTATGTGTCAAAAAAGAACGTTTATCCCAGGAAGAAATACAGTTTAAAAATTTTTTAAAACTCAGACACATGTTGTGGGCCAGGTCTTAGAGAACCCCGAAGTGTATGATGGAGTTCACCTGACCCACAACTTTGAATAGATTGTGGTATAGGGAGCACACGGCCCACTCTACAGGTGTGGTACAGCAGAAATGGAAAAGTATTTTTTAAAGCATAACAATGTTTAATCTCTGAATTCAAGTTAACCTTTTTAAAACAAACAGTGAACATCTTAGCAACCATTAATACAAATACAACACCCAAAGAGTACAACACTAAGTAATGCTCACCCTGTCCTTTTACCATCCAGAAGACTTACAAATACATAACCTTTAACAGAAGCACATCAAGTTTACATTCACCACTGCAAACATTGATAATTCTGAATTCACCAAATGATCAAGAGATAGTCTTTTCATGGCAGAGAGATCAACAGTACACCTGCTCTGTCTGGCTTCAGCTCCACCACTGAAAACAAAACTAAAACACACCCTGCAGAAAACAGCCTAAAACAAAAGTAAAAAGCTGACAGACAGCCCAGTTCCACCCACACTCTGACATCATTGATAAACACCCATTTCTTAAAGGTACATTTCATAAACATCCATTTCTTAAAGGTACTGTCACATGACACACAGTCTGATGGGTTACTCTGGAGAAATTATAATTGTGTAAAAAAAAATAAAGAAGCAAAAAATCGTAATGCCTGGGATCGATTGAGAATGTTTCATTTCTGTTTTAAAGCTATTATGAAAACATTTCATTGGACTAAATCTTTCCTCGGGGCTCATGAACAAGAAAATATGGCAATCACTTTATGGGAGGTGTGAGTGTAGGAGATAGAGTTGGGAACAAAAGGGAATTGGAATAACTCAACAATCAGAATTAGTTTTAAAACTCTAGTTATCCACGAAGTGCTGACGGGGTTAAAATTCTTCTGTATCGATCTGTGCTGAAGTTGATAGGAAATCACCCCAAGGACACATCTTGCTGGTGATGGGGACCCAGGAAAGACAAGCAACAGATAGTTATTATCATGGATGACAATGAACAATGTAGGATCTTTTAACCATTTCTACCATTTGGTGCCAGGTTGTCTTGGAAGGTAAAAATAAACGGCGAGAATTGTTATTGCAGTGGACATCCTTACCTTGGAAAGGCCATTAGACTTAGATCAGGGAGAAGATTGATACTCACATGCTTGACAATGTGGAAATTGTGATAAATCTTAGGAGACAGTATGTATATGTATTTGCACTGTTTGGATATTATAATTAAGTAAGCATGCACTTGTTGTAATTGCTTAATTGTTCACATGTAAGTAAGTAAAATCACTCTAGTCCCAGATGACCAGAGGCTGCTTTCCCCTTTGGGAGGAGGGCTGACTGGTGGTGATTTAACCTGAGAATCACCACACCTCAGGTGAGGTGCAAGGTTGAGAAGGCGGGGCTTTCATGAATAACCTCAGCAAGTACAGAAATTGAACCCGTGCTGTTGGCTCTGCTCTGCATCACAAACTAGCTGTCCAGCCAACTGAGATAAATTGGCCCCCGGTTTATGCACTATGCATGATGTGAACCTAATCACATCAGGACATAGATAACTAGTAACAATTGATTGCTTATTTATTGTAATCAAACCTTGAGTATAACTGTCAGTGTAACCCTTGAATCAGGGCTCTTGGTGATGCCTATTTGGAACTTCATCAGCCTATGTTATTGCATTGTTATAAAGGCCTCATTTGTAACTCTAAGAGTCTTCATCTGGTTTCTTTTGAGTGGGGGAGTGAATTACACTGAAGCTAAATAGCTGTAGTTTTCAATGGAATATAACAATTTGGCATTGATGTATGTTCCAGTGAAAAGAAAGTGAAGATAAGACTAATAAATTGACAAATTATTCTTGGACACATTTATGCCTTTGCGTCTGAACTTTCTAAAGAACTGAATTTGATAGTCTGGTCGCCACCTGAGACATTGGAACTGTGCAGTGGAGGATAAAAAAATCTTGAGATAGAGAGCTCCCATTGGTATTTTGAGAATATTACCTGAAAATCAGGAAGAATTATCAAATGGTGCATTTTTTCGAAGACAGTGAAAGATCAGATGATGAAACTGATTGGCAGGATACAGGGCACAATCCCTATGGATCTGATGAACCTTCATCAAATGCAAAATGAGGATTTTTGGGAAAGGTCAGAGAGATTACTACCAAGCATGCTGAGTGAAAGGGACCTTTACAATGCTGCCCCTGGTTTAGATATTACAGAAGATAATGAGGTGGACTCCATTGTTGAAATTGTAGCTTTGGAAACAAAAAAAAAATCACTGAAGACCACTTCCAACAGACAGGGAGACGTGTGAAGATGATTTACGAATGTGAACTTCCAACAGGGTTAAAGGAGTAATTGGTGCATCTGTGAGTGTTGAAAGGTGATTTGTTACATGTGAAGTAACTAGCATGTGGGAGTGCATGGTGAAGATGCACTGACTAGAGAACAAGTCCCAGGTATGCTCAGTCACCTGACAATTGGCCTGAAGAATAAGAAAAGATTTTAAAAAAACCAAGGCACTGACACATACTCCATCGGGAAACTGACTTTCAGGCAATGAAGAGGGTAATACTCAGAGTAAGATTAATATAAAAGCAAAAGGAATTTTGGTTTGGGATAATTAAAGGCTAGGAAGAAATAAAACTGAATAAAAATTATCCACATGGTGATATAGGTAGTGTGAGTCCATGCATAATCTTTTGCTCTAACTGTATGCATATGGGTTAGTAGCTTCGAAATTACAAGCACTCATGCAAAAGAATAAGGAATATCATTGAGTGAGGTGATCCGCAGGGGGAGAGTGCCAATCCAAGTCAATCACCATCAGACAATTGTGGTAGCTTTAGTTTGATATATATGTTAGGTGATCAAGAAATTTGGGAAACAAGCGTGTAGTTTAGAAATAACAAAGTTAGCTAAAAGTTAGTTGCAAGAAGTTAATAAGGGTATTTCCTTCCGAAAGAGAGGAGTTGTCAGAAAAGGGGGGCTAGATTCTCCGCAGCCCCGCGCCAAAATCACGTTTGTCGTGTGGGCGGAGAATCGAAGCTCCCGACCGAATCGGGCCCGACGCAGCTCCGGCGATTTTCCGGGCCCCAGAGAATCGCACTTCCGCAGATTACGCCACGTGGCTGGCGGGGCCATTGCCAGAGGCCCTGCCAGCGATACTTCGCTCCCGACCGGCTGAGTTCCTGACGGCGTGCAACTAATGAGGTATGGCCAGTCGGGACTCTCGTGTGGCGGCTGGGGACTCAGTCCGTAGCCGCCTTGGTGGGGGGCAGGGTGATCGAGCACTGGGGGGGGGGGGGGGGGGGGGGGGGTGCCTTATGGGCGGCCGGGGCAGCGATCGAGCCGGTCCAATGCAGTGGCGCGCGGCCTATCAGTGGGGCCTAGTTTGTTCGTGTTGGTCTGTGGTCTGAGTCTGCCATGGCGCTCGGCGCGGCCACTGGAGGCTGCCGCCGTGCACATGCGCGGACTCGGAACTGGAAGTGCGTGGACCCGTATCCGCAGCCAAAGCTGCGTGAAGCTCCCCGGGTCCCTGCTAGCCCCCAGAAGGTAAGTGAATCACCTTTTATGTTTTGCAGGAAAGTGGGGAGTGCAATTCCAGCGTTTTATGCCGGTGTGGGGACATAGCTCAATTTTGGGAGAATCCAGCATCGAATCTTTAATAATTGATACTTTTCAGAATAAGTATAGAATTCTGATGGAATTGGAAGGCTTAGTATAAAGTCACCTTTGCAGAGAAACTGTTTTCTTTCTCTCTCTGAAAAAGCACATGAACAGTCCCTATAAATGTAATGGTCTCCTGATTTAGGTTTCCATGTTGAATTCCTAAGTTGATAGGATGGCGCCTTGTGTATACTTTTATGTATACGGATATCTGGTAAGAGCAAGCAAATGAGCCTCAGCATGAAGTTAACTAAAAAGTGACCTCAGGCTAAGTGATGGGCAGCACAGTAGCCCAGTGGGTAGCACAGTTGCTTCCAGTGTAAGCCTAATTGTGACACTAATAAAGATTATTAATATTATTATTATGATGGTCATGGGGGGGATGACCATTCTGACATCTTGGCTACCTCTTCTGTATTCTATGGTTAGAAATGTTCAATCAAGCGATTGACATGGGTTAAACTATCGGCTTCTAGAAATAAAGTGTACTAACAAGACCTCATCAGAAAGCAGCCCTTGGGCAGCTGTCTTCTTCAGATGGAAGATGGACCAGGAAAGAGCAATGAAGATCAGGGAAAGTGTTCCCTAACATTTAGCGAGAAGAATACTTCCATCCACTGAGATCAACACAATTTGCGCCAAGCATCCATTAATTTTCTGGGATCAGTGAACCAGTCTCAATTGCCACAGGTCATATACCTTTCCTATAGATTTTGTAATGCATAATTTCTAAACTGTTACTTCTTAACAAGCTTAAAGAACTACCACAAAATTACTTTCAAGCACTCGACTGTCTATCGTGAGTATCTGTGGATCTCAAAAAAAAATCTTATGGCAGCAGAGGAGACTGCAAAAACTACTGGGGTATTTCTCTCTTCAGCATCATTGGGAAGACCTTTACTGGGAACCTATTTAAAAGACTCTGTCTATTTGCAGACCAAGTCTATACGGAAGCACAGTGCAGTTTCCATGCTGGCAGATCTACAGTGGATATGATCATTGGCATACACCAGTTACAAGAGAAGTATAGGGAACAGAATATATCTCTACCTTATTTTCATAGATCTCACTTAGGCAATCGACAAAACAGGAAAGCAGGACACTACAAGATTTTGTGGAAAGTTGGATGTCCAATAAAGTTCTGCAGTCTTATTCACTCCTTCCTAGACAACGTGTACTCTACTGTACTGTCGGTGACTCTACATGCAACAGTTTTAGAGTGAAGAATGAAGCGAAACAGGGCTGTGTCCTGGCACCCATTCTATTGGCATCTTCTTATCCATGCTTGACCTTTGGCTTCCCTGCAGATATGGATAGAGTTTACTGCAGAGTAGGTCAAATGGCAAGTTCTACAATTTATCAAGACTGAAAGCAAAGACAAAAACACATTGCATCCTGAGCAGAGAACTCTGCTATGCTGATGATGCTGCACTTGTCACCCATCTGAAAATTTAGCTACAAAGACTCGTGGACTCTCTCATATGCCTGTAACGTATTTCCCCTGACTGTAAGAGTCAAGCATCTGATCATTGGATAAAGTGTGGCATCTCTGCCCCGGATTACACTGAATAACACCCCAGTGGAAGTGATTAGCAAAATCTGCTACCTGGGGTCCACAGTGACAGACAATCTGTTCATTGATACTGAGTCTGATACATACACAGAGGTAAAGCAGTTCCCATCAGTGGTGTCTTATGTGCATGGACTAACGTCACACTAACTCTGAGGGCTTGTAAGGCCTATGTTCTCAGTACTCTGTTGTATAACTCTGAAACATGGACAACATAGCCTCCTCAGCTTACATAGAACATAGAACATAGAACAGTACAGCACAGAACAGGCCCTTCGGCCCTCGATGTTGTGCCGAGCAATGATCACCCTACTTAAACCCACGTAACCCGTATACCCGTAACCCAACAATCCCCCCATTAACCTTACACTACGGGCAATTTAGCATGGCCAATCCACCTAACCCGCACATCTTTGGACTGTGGGAGGAAACCGGAGCACCCGGAGGAAACCCACGCACACACGGGGAGGACGTGCAGACTCCACACAGACAGTGACCCAGCCGGGAATCGAACCTGGGACCCTGGAGCTGTGAAGCATTGATGCTAACCACCATGCTACCGTGAGGCCCAAATGGATTAAAGCTACCCTTACATAGAGACTAGAAGCAAGTGTCCACATAGCACTTACAGTGCAGAAAACCGCTATTCAGCCCACAGAGTCTGCACCGACCCACTTAAGCCCTCACTTCCATCCTATCCCCGTAACCCAATAACCCCATCAAACCTTATAGGTCACTAAGGGCAATTTCTCATGGCCAATGCACCTAACCCACATGTCTTTGGACTGTGGGAGGAAACCGGAGCACCTGGTGGAAACTCACGCAGACACGGGGAGAACGTGCAGACTCCACACAGACAGTGACCCAGCAGGGAATCGAACCTGGGACCCTGGCGCTGTGAAGCCACACTGTTAGCCACTTGTGCTACCGTGCTGCCCTTACGGAGGACAAATCAGCCCACTTGATTGGCATTCCATCCACAAACATTCATTCATTCCACCACCATCGCACAGCAGCAGACGTGTGTACCATCTGCATGATACACTTCAAAAACTTAGCAAGGCTCCTTAGGCAGCGATTTCCAAACCCATGACCACTACCATCTAGAAGGACAAGGGCAGCAGATACATGGGGACACCACCACCTGGAAGTTCCCCTCCAAGCTACTCACTATCCTGAATTGGAAATAAGTTATATTTTCTCCACTGACACTGGGTCAAAATCCTGGAACTCCCTCCCTAACAGCAATCCGGGTGTACCTACACCACATGGACTGCAGTGGTTCAAGAAACCAGTTCACCTCCACCTTCTCAAGGGCAATTAGGGATGGGCAATAAATGCTGGCCTAGCCAATAATGTACACATCTCCTGAATGAATGTTTAAAATGGTGCATCGTATGAAAACACCCCTTCCGAAATGGATTTGTTGGCTCATCATCTTTTATAGATGGAACAACACTTCCAAAGAAATTCAGAAGTTACAAAGTGTTTTCAGATGTTCCGAGGTCAAGAAAGAAATTATGTACAAAAGTTTCCTCTTGTTCTCTGATACATTTGTGTAGTAAATTTACATGAGATATGTGATACATCATTTCAGTAAATTTTCTAAAGGATAAAATGATCACATTGCTGGCAGATTCAGACTTCAACGGGATCATGGTAAACAGCAGTCCTTGGGCATTCTGTGAAGAAGGCCATGTGTGTTTCCCAGATTGACATTCAGTACAAGTGGGTTAACATTTGGGGTAGTAAAATTACTAGTATCAGAAAATACTTGTCCTATATAATTGCTTGCAGTAAGTTGTGAAAACATGGACTACTATCCCGACCCACAAATGTTGCCATTGTTTGCATTCCTTGGCATTTATTTGCTCGTATTTGCCATCAATTGCGCTGAAAAGCAATAAATTAGCTATCATTTGATATTGCAAGTGTCATAACTGACATCAATTGCCGCAAACCACAATGCTCAAATACATGTGATTAGCAATATCACTTAAACATTCAGACAGCAAAACAATCAGAGTTTATTTTCCTTATTTCTGAATACCTACAGATTCAAAAAACTAAAACTTAGCTAACTTTATAAAAAGACCTTTCAACAAAGTTTTGTAATATTTTTTGTAACTTGTAGTGTAGCACAACCCTACTAGCCTCCCCATGCCACCCATACCACAAACATTACAGCTGACTTCTCCCCCACCTCTGCCCCGATGAATTTGCTCATCCATTATCCCACGTTGAGCAACTGTTTCCTGCCCCTAAACCCCATATCCCCCAAGTTGCAGCTGTTGTCTTCCCTTCACTCTCCTTCTCCTGCCTCTCTTTACTCCCTCGCTCCTCTCATCTTTCTCCCCTTTCTCTCCCCTATGTCCTTGCCCCTCTTCATTATCTTTTCCCATCTCTCCCCTTCCCTGTCTATTACCCCCTCCCTCTCTCTCTCAACTCTCTTTTCATCCAACATCCTCTCTGCCCAAACTCCTCTTCCAATCTCACTCTTGCCCCGAAAAGTGCTCAGAAGGGCTGGGCGGAACCACTGACACTGATTTAGTTTTGAGGCAGCGTGAGAGCAACAATGGCATCTGCAATGAGGAGGATATTTGGAGATGGTGGAGCAAGTCCAGGCTGCCTGCATCGCCAAAGTTGGGGAGGGAGGGTGTGGAGTGGGGGGGAAAGGAGGGGGAGGGGGGGGGGGTGGAAGGCAGATAGCGGTGAGACTGAATCTTTGAGATTTTCTGATACCTTTGAGTTCAGCAACTTAGGCCTGGATTTCAGAAGGTCCCAAAGCTTGGTTTTAGGGTTAGGGTTAGGCAATGACAGTGGGGCCTAAGGCCTAGGAACTGGAGGGAGAGATGGGATGGGTAAGAGATTGTAGGAAGCAGAGTAACTGCTTGGAGGTAGAGGGGTTAAGAGTTTGGAGGGAGAGTGGAGTAAGAGTTAGAGTTTGGAGACCACAGGGAGGGGGGGGGGGGGGCAAGTGTTAGAAGACTAAAGAGAGAGGATATTTATTGAATCCATATATTCATAGAATTCATTGGATATTGATGGGCGTTTTAAAGACTGGAGATATGGTGGGACTTTACACCCTAAGACTGGGGCTGGGCGGGGGGGGGGGGGGGTTGCTGCTGGGTGGACAGTTTAGTTCTACGTATTGGTGATGTGTTGGTGGGTGGAAAGTATAGACCCTGAGACTAAAATGAATTAAGAACTGATGGCAATTTGATATGTGCTCTCAAGCATGTGCTGTATAGTAGAAAGATCTTTTGGTCTGAATAAAAAAACTGAATACATTCAGATAATATTTTGTGGTTTAATTTCCATGAATCTTCCAATGGAGGTCGCTGAGCACATTCGATAGCTTTGAGTGCCCTTTGTAGCTTTGAGCACACTGTGTAGCTTGGAGCACAATAGCCTTGAACGTATTTAATGCCTTTAAACAATGTTTATCATTTGATGTCAAAAATGACAAAACGCTGCTGATCTGCAGTCAAGCTCATTCCAAATTAAAACATTTGATGTCAAATGATCACTGATAGTTTTTGAGCGCATTGAACCAATATTTTCAAAAGGCGCATATTTCACATATGACACAGGTCAGTTCTCATTTTCATACTTGAGGTCTCAGTGGGCATATATTTGGTTTTACATTTTTATGATGCTTTGATACTTCTGTACACGGATGCATATATTTATATCCTCTCTTTTCTTCTAATTAGCTAATGAAAAGGAAAAACAACTTAACATAGAGGATGTCTTCAGAGAGGTGGCAAGACATGGGAAATGAAATCTTGATGAGAGCTGAATCACTGGTAAATCAGTATACCGGACATCAAAATCCATCGAGAAGAAATCAAATTAAAAGAGTTCAATACACAAGTACCATTTTGTAAAACATTTATAGGGTATTTTATTTTCTCATTAAGTGTAGCAACTGCATAATTTGCACTGATTTTTTCAATACAATCAATGGTAAAAAGTGAAGATGTAGTTCAAAACTGCACCGCACAGTTTCACATGCTGCCTGTTGAAGTTTTGTTTGAGGGGGAGGGAAATGTCCACAAATTAAGAAGCAATCTGTATTTAAATCAAATGATGTACGTTCGGGAATAGTCATCAATATGTACAAAGTAGAATTTCATAACCTCATCATTAATATATGTCTCTTTCATCTGCTTCATATTTATATCTTAAATAACCTGGACAGGCTGACAGCTGAATTCTATTTAATATTTAAAATGCCAAGATCCAATTAATTCTGCTGTGAATCTAACTATTTCTATCGTAGCCTGTCAAGCTGTTCAGGGTAATGTTTGAATAAAGGTTGACAATTACAATGTTGTCATTTTTTGTCCAGGGAAGATTATTTTCAAGATTAAATGTAAATGCTGTCTTGTTTAAGATAGGCAAATATTTAAGAACCATACTTAATGTAAAAATTACCTCTTTGACTTAGCATTCACAGCTTTATTTTCTGTGCAGAAATGAACACAAAGAGCCAAGACACACAGTGCAGGACCCAGCTAGAGTTAGAAAGGGTTTAAGGGAAGAGGAGGGAAATCGGGAAGCTAGTGCTTAAATTGCACAAGCCTTAAAATTGAGGAAGGCAATGGGAAATAGGAGGTTTCCATGGATTCGGTGAAGTGTGAGGTGGAGTGCAATACAATGAGTCTTCGTTTTAACATACGGACATACATACTAATCAACCTCCTGAGTTAGTGTGAGTTCGACGTTTTATAAAAATTGGGGATATGATGCTATGTAGGACACTGATTTGTGAACAGTGGACATTCTTTGGATTTGGGCACAATTGGGTGAGGATCGAGGTGTGGTAGTGTCAGAACAGGATTTAAAGGCATTGGGCGGGATTCTCTGATCCTGAGGCTAAGTGTTGACGTCGTCGGAAACACTGTCGCATTTCTCAATGGCGTTAACAAGGCCCCAGGATCAGCAATACTGGCCCCTACAGGATGTAGAATGGGCGCCGGCAGATTGCGCGCATGCGCAATGAATTCAGTTTGTCCCGATCGTGATCCAGGCCACATCGGTGGCCCCCCCCGCGGGGGTCGGTCTCCCCCTGCCACCCCCCCCCCCCAGGCCGCCATCCGACCCTTCAACGCCAAGGTCCCGCTGGCTGAGAGCAGGTGTGGGCGGCGCCAGCGGGACTCGGCGTTTCCACGACGGTCGCTCGGTCATGCTGGCATGAGAATCGGCAGGCCAGCCACGTAGAGCGGCCCGCGATGGGCACCGCGCCAACCACATTGGCGCCAATGGTGCTGATTCTCCGCTCTGTGGAGAATTGCGTGCCGGTTTCGGGGCTGCGTGGCGCGATTCTCCGGCCCGGCCCCGGGCCGCAAGAATCTCGCCCTTTATGCCATGAGTGATTGAAGACTTTGGGAGTATTGGTGGCTCAGTGGTTCGTTGAATATTCATGTCTAGAATGTGCATTGAGAGTGGTCCTGGAACAGGGACCACAAGGAATATCATTATGGTTTATAAACACTGAAAAGAGGTCATGGTGTTTTAGCTCTGGGATTAGAAGGAACTCTCGAGAAGAGAGCTCTCAATTGCACCTGGACTGGGAAGGGGATTGGCAAATTTGGAGATTGTATGTGATAGAATTGGACAACACTGACATGCCCCTCCAGCTCGTTATCCTCCCGTCCCATGTAATATTGCTCTTATTTCCTCTTTCTCTATTTGATCTAATTCATTCTCTTCTTCTGTCCTGTGTTCTCCAGACTGTTTCACTCTCATTTCCTCTCTCGTCAATTTCTCCGATACTCTGTTTACCCAATTTGATAAGTGTTGTCAACAGTTCCTTTTTCTGCAGAGGCTAGTGGAATCAAAGGTTTCTGTTCATGGCATTATCAGCAGTGTCTGTTGGTGTCTCATCCTACAGCAGTTCCCATTGATTAATCAAGAGACGTATTTGCTCAGCGACCACCAGCTGCTACATTCATGTTAAAATTAATTAAATACAAAATGAATCCACACACATGCAAATAGAGAAATAATTCATCTTAAGGCAGGTTGATTTCTGAATCATGGTCATTATGTGCTTGCTTAGTTACAAATGAATCTTGTTCATTTGTCCATGCTAAACTGCGCTGCGCGGGTACCTATTCCACATGGACTGCAGCAGTTCACAAAGGAGGCTCACCACCACCTACTTGTCATGTTCTGTACACTGGCCAGTAGGAGTGATGCACTACAGAACATCTAATTGTTGACTAGTTAAAATAATTTATTGCAAAACAAATGCATGAGAAAGATAACTGGAATAAATATATTATAAACTACTAACATGAACTAACTATCCCAGAGCTACTGCAAAATACGTCAAACCACCAACGCGACTTACTCCCAACTTCCCCAGGTACAGAGTCGCATGGTAGGTTTACACTGCCACCTGCTGCTCGGAGGTTATGTACATTATTATATGCAAGATTGCTTATGCATATCATCACACTTCCTTTTCTCGATTTGATCTAATTCATTCTCTTCTTCTGTCAAACATCTGTCAAGAATACTTCACATTATTTGAAGACAACATTCAATGTTTAAAAAAATCCCACTGCCAAATGAAATTGAAGGAATGCTCTGGTTCCAGTTACCAAATCTTTGTCTCCCTCATATCAACACTTGCCATTTTTCAAGTATGTCACCAAATTTCCCAAAAGACCAAACCAATTCCTATTTCTGTTGTGGGTCGCAGTATTACCATATTCTTTGGTTTCTTTATCTCATTACATTAGGGTAGCATTTTGTCCTAAAAGGCAGTTTTAAGAACATAATAACGCAAAATATAAGAGTAGGAGACAACCATACAGACCATGGATCCTGCTCATGCTTCAACTCCATTTTGTTGCCCTGCTTCAGAGCTATACTCACTCAACATGTTAACTTTCGACACGATTTAATGGCCACGTTGCGCTTAATGGAGAACCAGCCAGGTGCCGATCAGTTTGCGATCTAACTGGCCTGCTCCTATTACCAAAATCAGAATACCGCCGTAGTGTGGCGAGAAATGAATAATCACCATTTAAGCCCAATTTTCATATAATTAGCGGGAGTGACCCCCGATCTAATGGCCTCCTATGATCTAACAGCCTCCCCGCCAAGTTGTCACGTGGGCGCTGATTAGTACTCCCTTTTAACAACGTGAACCTGCTGGAAGGGAGCTGTGGGGACCCGAGGAGGTGAGTTGCCGGATAATGGGCCCGGGGGCATTGGGGTTGCGTCCCCAGTGCTCAGATGGGGCTGGGAGAGACCCCGCCCGGGGTTCCAGCCTCAGTCGGGATGGGCCACCATGGAGGGGGGGGGGGGGGGCAGTGAGCCGGGGGGGGTTATCGATGGGAATATGGAGGGTCCTGGGGAGCAGACACTGCTGGTTATCAGTCTCATATCCTCTTCCAATTTCTTACAGGTATTGAACGCAATGGACGCTATCTTTGGCCCTGCAGGCTCCGGTGTCAACCATCCCCTGTGGCCTGGTAGAGGTTATTGATCATCATACGGCACTGGATGCCAGTCTTCCTGCTGATGCTCCCTGAGCTGACTGTTGCTGCCACTTCCTCCCAGGTGGGCACTGGCTGCCCAGTGGCAGACCCTCCAAGTCCCTCAGGGAACAGGGCATCCTATCTGGCATCTACCGCCTAACACTGTGGCCAGGTCAGCATCCCCGAATAGTGGGGCTAGTCTCTGCGGTGGCATGGCTGTGAGCTGAGTGAGGTTGGCTGTGCAGGAGCTGTTTAACTGCCGCTGTTCCTTGTCAGCAAGAGGCTGTTGAGCATGGTCCCGATGAATCAGCTGGTGGGACTATCATTTGTGGCATGGGGCCTCGTTAAGTGGACCAATTAATGTTTTATAGCAGTGACGGCCTCACCGGTCTGAATGTTGGGAAGCTCGCGGCAAGTCCCCTTGCTACCACACTTAAAATCATTTTGATTAAATCGCGCCCTTTGTTTCCTTCTTTGCAGATGCTGCCAGACATGCTGAGTCTTTCCAGCATTTTCGTTTTTATTTCTGGTATCAGCATCCGCAGTACTTTGCTTTCATTTTATGTCCCTTCTGCTATTCGGAATAGGCAAAGTACAGACCATACCCAACGAGCCCATGCCTAAAATACTTAAAAACAGTGTTCACCATTAGATGTGATTCTGTGATTGGGCAATATTTGCTAAATAATCCTCAAATTGCTCAGAATTACACTGACAACCAATTTAAGATTGTCAGTTGGGCTTTCAGTCTGACACATTTGCTGGTACTGGAAGTTACATACACCAATGTATAACCCTGTTCTTTGAAGACAGCAAGAACATTTGCACACATTGCGCCTCTTTCAGCTAAACAAAATAAGCGACAGGCTCATTCTTCAGGGCAAACCCCTGACCAATCAGCGTCAAGCTGCCTGGTTTACATTTCAAACAATGCATGACAGTTCATTGCCCGTCACCATCAACTGGTGTATTCTCCATGGCAATGTCTCATCCAATCAGAGATCACTCGCCAACCAAACAGCACTCTCTTCTCATACAGTATAAATGTGTTTTTTTCACTGACATTCAAGATTAAAAACTTCAATAAAAAATGTCTCTTTTTTCAATAATACTTTTGAAACCACCAAACAGCTATTTACATAGTTTCATGTCTTTTCAAAAACATTCTGCTATTTTATTCTTATGACCAAAGTGAATAACGTCACTCTTTTCCACATTATATGTTCTCTACCAGCTTGTTGCCCACTCACTTAACATGTTTCTTTGTCATGTTGTGGAGATGCCGGTGTTGGACCGGGGTGAGCACAGTAAGAAGTTTACCTGAGGAAGGAGCAGTGCTCCGAAAGCTAGTGTGTGAAACAAACCTGTTGGACTTTAACCTGGTGTTATAAGACTACTTACTGTGTTTCTTTGTAGTCTTGATATGTCCTCCTCACAGTTTATATTCCCACATGACTTTGTATCATTAGTTATATGACTCCCTGTCTCTTCATCTAGATCATTAATATAGTTGAGGCCCCAGCACTGATCCTGGAGGCTCTCCGCTGATTGCAGCCTGCCACCTTGTGAATCTCTCATTCATACCTACTCTCTGCTTCCTGTCCATTAACGAATCTTCAACCAATGCTTATATATCTGCCTCAACTCTATGGGCATATGTCAAAACATTTTGAGATGGATTCTCTGTTTGAGAGACAAAGTGCTGATGCCAGGACTGAAACAGGAGTGTTCCCCATCCTGATGGGGTGTTCATTCTGGAGCCATTCAGGATATGTAATGAGCCAGCACTCGCGCCACGTGAAGCAAGTGCAATTCCAACTGATAGCGGTGTTGGATTCACTTGATTTGGGATTGTCACTCGAGAGCTTGACAAGTTGGAGCTGCATATAAGCACTCCATCCCCCACACATTCTCATTCCAGTCAAGAAAAGTCTGTATCCTGAAGAGCAGTACTACACTTCACAGATGCAGAGCTCAACACCATGCTGGACACCGTGGAAGAGAGGCATAACACCCTGTTCCCTGGGTGGGAAGGACTTTGCCACCTGCCAAGGTCAGCAGGGCTGGGCGGAGATAACACGAGGGGGCAAGTGCCGTGCGCCCCAACGCCGGCAGTGTCGAAAGAAGCTGCACAACCTCCTTAGGGGAGCCCAGGTGAGTCAGCACCACAGTGCCTTTGGTACCACCCTTATCCCACAAACCCCCAACCCACATAGTCTGCCACGCGGCCCCCACTAGGCGGACTGGTAGTCAGTGCTGCGTGGGGGATGGGCAACCCCCATGACAGCCAGGCTGAGTCACCATCATTGTGCCTCTGGCATCATCCCTGTCCCACATCCCGCACGTGGCCCACCCTCCTAGAGGGTGATCAAACAGCAGATACCGGCAGCCTCCTTGCACCCCATCCTGCATGTCATGCCAACACCTGTGCTGTCCACCATGGCGGGATGCCCTGCACACACAGCCCACTAACTGTGAACCCCATGTGAACCTCATCTGAGTGTCTCACACTGCGCATTATGTGTCCCCCCCCCCAGGAGATGACAGTCCACAACCACCGGGAGCAGGAGAGGACCGGAGGTGGCATGCTGGACCTGCGGGCCCTCACCAGCATGGAACAAAAGGTGATGGACCTGTTCAGTGGAGTGGGAGAGCGGACATTTGCAGAGGTTCGCATGGGACAACAAAGTGAGTAGCCAATGAATTGCGATGTGCCTATGGCATGTGAATCACCCTCTCCCCACACCACCCACAATCTCACCAGGCATCTTGTCTTTTGTCTTGCAGGATCACTTCCAATGAGGCAGGGCTGTCCGGGGTCCCTCGTCCCAGCCGAAATCCCACAACAGCCCAGAGCACCAGTTTGGCGACGACAAGGACTTTGTGTCACTGTTTTCACCAGCACTCTCCACCATCCCAGCAACTCTCACCTCTATGGGTCATTATCGTGAAGAAGCTCCTGGGGCACTATCAGTTGCACACGTATCACATGCTGCAGCACATCTGATGGAGGTAGGAATCCCCAAGGGGATGGAGAGTTGGAGAGTGGCCCCGCCCCCAGAGCCTAGTCATCATCTAGACGGTTCTTGGGCTTCTGGAAAGGGCGGTTCCATCAATGTTGGAGATACAGGAGCCAAGCTGGGGACTACAGGAGGGGATGTCAGCAAATTTCCAGTGCATGCAGGTGCAGTTTGATGAGTTTAATTGCCTGCAGGAGCAGGAGGCAGTGCCGCCAATGCATACTAACCATGCCAACACGGAACAGTTCGCGTCCACAAAAGAGGGTCACGGACATGGGTCAGGATGTCCAAGGCCTGGGGCACTCAGTGCAAGTGGCTATTGAGCATAGGATAGAGCAGCCCTGTCCAAGGCAGCCATGTACTAGGGCCACATGGACATTGCTGCGGCACTCTAGAGCATGTCCCAGACACAGCGGACCATGGCTGCAGGCGGCTGGAGCATTGGCCAGGCACCGGCTGACCTGAGTCAATCACAGAGGGAGTTGGCACAGTCCCTGAGGGACATGGCACAGACCCTGTTCTCCATGGCCACGAGCATGGAGACCTTGGTTGAGACAAGAGCAGGCCTCCAGGACTGGCACCACCAGGTGACGACGGAGCTTGCTCTGGTCGTTACCCCGTCCTAAGGAGTAGCCTGGAGATGTTCAGGAGCCCTGAGGGAGGAGGAGGTGACTACCACAGGGGAGGTGCTGGAACACTGTAGCACCTCTGAATCCCCCGACCTGTCACTGGCTCATCTGGTGGGCAACGAGCATAACAGGGTGGCAGTACGTTACCTGTGACACCCGGACATCGGCTGAGCCCACCCAGGGCCTGTCACTCCAGAGCACGGCTGCCAAAGGGGACCAAGGTCACAGGGCAGAATGTGCGGCAGGCTATCTCCACATCTGATGAACAGCCTGCGGACCCACCTAGAAGGAGCATTAGATCACGTAAGATGAGGAGGTTAGACACCAGTTAAGTTGGCACAGGTGCAGCACACAGGTTAGCATTAGGGGTTGGGGCACAATGCTTGTACACAGCACAATAAACCAACATTCCGAACTGCCTCGGTCCTCTATCTGAGGGATGGACTGGCCTGGGTGGGGAGGGTGTGCTGAATGGGGTGGGGGTGGGGTGGTGGGAGGCCAGTGGTGTGGGTGTCGGAGGAAGGATCAGGGCAGGACCCCAGGACAGTCCGACATTCCCCCAGCGTCCGCTCTCGGAACCGGAAGGTGATGGGAACAGAGGTGTGGGGGTGCCATGTGGTGGGGCCTACCCAGTGAGTGACCCATAACCTCTCACCACCCCCATAACCACCACCCCACCCACCTCCCCAGAAGGTCAATGGGCCCATGATGGAATGGTCAGCATGCATTCCGGCATCACAGGGGCGGAATGGGCGGACAGTGGAATGTGATATCTAAGGCAGGAGTCAGATGTTGTCAGACCATGCAGAGCACCAGAGCTCATCGCACAGCGGGTCATCATCACCCTCCCTCCCATTGGCCAGACCTGCTGGAGTTGTCAAGAGTGAAGCTAACGGTAATTTCGGAAGGGGGGCGCAGATATTGTGGTGGGGGGGTTGTAGTGCAGGAAGGGGGACAGGGCAGGGGGTCAGTGGCTATGGTGGTGGGGGGACTGTGGGGAGATGGGACAGGGAGGCTGGGCTGCCAGTGGCCAGGCTTTCTAGTCAGCAACCTGGAGGTTATGAGGTTCTCCAGTGCGTGGTGGCCCTGGTGCTCATGTTGTGCGTCCTCCTGTGCCTGTTCGGGCACCGAGCCCTGCCCATCTTGGCCATTCTACACATCCTCCCCATTGGATGAGGCATGCAGTCCTCCTCCTCTCCCTCCTCTGTCATGTTGCCCCTCTGCAGCATCATGTTGTGCAAGACACAGCAGGCCAGCATTATGTGGGAGACCATCCTAGGGCTATATTGGAGGGCCCCCCAGAGTGGCACAGGCATCTAAACCGCATCTTAAGGATGTTAACACTCCACTCAATGATGCTCCTAGTTGCTGCATTGGCATCGTAACAGTTCTCCACGTCGGTATGGCCATGCAAAACCTGCCACGACCGCAGCGGATAACCCTTGTCGCCAAAGAGCCGATCAAAGATGTTGGGCACCATCAAGTGCGCCAGGACGAATGCATCATGCATGCTACCTGAATATCTGGTGACCGGTGGTTGCACACCACCAGCACATTCATGAAGTGGAAGCCTTTCCTATTAATGAATGGCACCGCCTCATGTGTCGGTGCTCTTAGGGGGCCATGTGTCCCATCAATCACCCCCTGGACTTGGAGCATGCAAGCGATGGCGGCGAACCCTGCTGCCCAGGCAACCTAGTGGGTTCGGTTCACATTGAAGTTAATATAGCCCGGTAATATAGAGTATCCATGGCTGAAAAGATGCAACTGTGCACGGACATCTGTGCTATCCCATACAGATCTCCACTCGGCGCCTGGAAGGGACCTGTGGCGAAGAAATTCAAGGTGACCGTCATCTTGGTAGCCACTGGGAGCAGATGTCCTCCTCCATATCTCCACGGCTTCAGGTGCGCCACCATTTGGCACAGATGTCACATGGTCTCCCTGATAAGCCGAAGTCTTCAGTGCAGGGTCCTCTACGAGCATCTCCTTTGCATCCAGCCTCAGTGCATTCTCAGATTGCCAGGCAGAAGGCAATCATTGCTGGCTGAATGCCAAAGTGCATTCTCTGCGGCGGGAACAGGGCATACATGTTGGCATGACGAATACCATGGTCCAACAGGCTACATGGTGTCCATGGGTTGCTATACACAGCTCCAGCCTCCGCATGCCCCCCCCCCCCCCCACCACACACACACCCCCACCTCCCATCTCACCCATCAGCCATTCCCTTCAAGATTTTGCCTTCCACACTGCATCAGCCTGGTACCGGGGAGCCTCTAACCCCACCACCTGTTCCTGCCAGCAGGGTTATCAGTGGCTGGCATTACCCCATGACAGAGTTACGCTCAGCGACCCCTGTCCTGCAACCCACTGTGGGGTCTACTGTAGTGTCTTCAATGGGTGGCCTTGTGACACACCGCTGGCAGGGTGGCACCGGTTTGTGGAGTTGGAATGGGGGAGTCACCATGTGCCATGCTTGGTGGCATGAGTGCAGGCAGGCCTGATGGAGGATCTGGGTGAGGAGGGGGCACCTGTTGGGACCATAGCTGTAGGTTCTTTGGATTCTGCATGCAATGCACAGGTTGTGTCATCCTGACTGGGGTCAGGATGGATGAGAGCAAGGGGCAATGGTCCTGCGGCGTGGTCTAGCTTATAGTGTCACTGGCGGGGTCTCTGCCCTGGGACTGGCAATGTGCCAGGGAGGGTGCCAAAGGCCACAGTGCATGTGTCCTCCATCCAGGGTGCTCTGTTGTCTCCCATGCTTCCTCCAGTGGGAGAAAGCTTCTGATGAGTGAACTGAAGTGGTAGCAGCTAGAGGGCCACTGGGTGCACATAGCCAAACCCATCCCGTTGATAGGTCCACTGGGCTATGAGGGTTCCCACAGAGGTGGCCTGGGGGGGAGGGGGGGCAACTCATGACCGTGGCATTCTGCACATTTACAGGACATCGTGGGCAGTCAGTGGACCGCGTAGCAGCTGGCTGCCTTGCAGGCCATTGCAATGGCGGTCTGTGCCCAGGTCCCGGGGGGAAGACCCCGAATCCATGGCTCATCTCCGGATCACTCCCCCTGCTACTCCCCCTGGCACTGTCAGACCTGCCTCCCTCTGCCCCCCCCCCCTCCTCCATCCAGCGGCACAATGGGCAGCCCACTTTTGCAATTTTGGAAATTTTTGGAAACTGCGTTAGCATCAATTTCACCTGGCGGGGACAGAACATCGTGGAGGCCTGGAGAATACTGGGTCAAACCTGGTAATAATATGTTAACTCATGCTAGTGCAGGTTTTGGCATGGGGCATGGAGTGCATTGACACTGCCAGCGAGGCATTGGAGCATGGCAGTCCATTCGGCTCCCAGTGCCAAACACCAATTTTCAGCTGACGCCCAATTCTCCACCTGATGATTTTGGTGTCACGGAGCAGAGAAGCCAGCCCTTTGTATCGTATCTTGTCAAATGCCTAATGGAATTCCAAGCACAGTACATCTACTGGTTCCACCTTATCGACCCTATAGTTACATCCTCAAAGAAACCTAATAAATCTGTTGAATAGAATTTTCCTTCCGTAAAATCATGTTGACTTCTTCTAATCCCACTATGCTTTCCTAAGTGTGTTGTTAAGACTTCCTTAATAATAGATTACAGCACTTTCTCAATGACAGATGTCAGACAATCTGGCCTGTGGTTGCCTGTTTTCTATCTCCCTCTTGTCTTCAATAACTTGCTATATTTGCTGGGACTAATGCAGAATCGTGAGAATTTTGAGAAATCATAGCTCGCACATCCACACTCTGCAGCAATCTCTTTTAGAACCCTGGAATATGGACAATCAGATCCTGGGGATTTGTTGCATTTTACTCCCTTGAATTTCTCTGGTACATTTTCTCTAGTGATATTCATGACCTGAATTTTCTCATTCTTTTTAACCCTTAAGCTATCATCTATTTCTGGTACACTTGTTTCTTCTGCTGTGAAGACAAATGCAAAATGTTTGTTTAGTGACTCTCGATTTCTACAGTCTTTGTGATAATTTCTTCACTACTTGTTTCTTTATCCTCTTTAAACATCTGCAAAAGTTCACAAAATCCGTTTTTAATATTTCTGGCTATTTTACGCTCATATTCTGTTTTTTTTTTCCATTTTGTCAAGTTTCTGGTGACCTTTTGATGGCTTCTAAAATACTCCTAATCCTCATGCATACTATTATGCAAGATCATAAGACTCTTCTGGTAACCTAATACAATCTTTCACCTCCGTATTGTGCAATGGATCCACCTTTCTCATTGAGTTTTTTTTTCAATGGAATGTATTTTTGATAAATATTGCGAATTGTTTCTTCAAATGTTTCCCATTGTTTATTTACCACCATACATTTTAGTTTATTTACTCAATTAATTTGAATGAACTCACCCTCGTACCTATGTAATTGGCTTTATTTAAGTTCAAGATTCTTGTTTGTGATTGGAATGTGTAGTTTTCAAGCTTAATGTGGAATTCAGTTGCATTATGATCACTATTTCCCAGTGAATATTTTACTGTGGCGTTGCATAATTCACCCTGCTGCATTGCTCAATGCTAGATCCAAAATAATTGGTTTCCTAATCCCTAGTTCGCTCCCCAACATATTGCTCCAGAAAATTGTCACAAAACATTCTGTAAACTCATCTTCTGGCGATGTGCGTTTGATTGGTCTAATCTATTTGAACAGCAAAGTATCCCATAATTATTAAATTGTCTTTGTTACAAACTCCAATAACTTTGTGTTCAATGTTCCGTCCAATCACACAAGTACTGTTAAGAAGCCGATAAACCCAGCTCTGGGTCATTGTCTGTCTGGAGTTTGCACATTCTCCCCATGTTTAGTGGGTCTCCACCCCCACAACCCAAAGATATGCAGTCTAGGTGGATTGGCCATGCTAAATTGCCCCTTAATTGGAATGAAATAATTGGGTACTCTAATTTTTTTTTTAAAAAGGAAGCCTATAAATTACTCCCACCAGCATTTTCTTGCTGTACCTAATCTCTACCCATGCTGTTTCTGCTTTCATATTTTCTGAGCTAAGATCCTTTCTTAATGTTCTTGTGTCAAATTTTATTAACAGTGCAACCCTTCCTTGTTTTCCATTCGGCCTGCCTTTTCAAAATGTTGTGTACCCTGGAATATTTATTCCCCAACCTTGGACGTTTGTAACAATTTCTCTGTAATGGTGATTAGATCTGAACAATTTACTCTATTTCTGCCATTAGCTCACCTATCTTATTGTGGATGCTCTGTGCATTCAGATAAAGTGACATCAACTTTATTTTTTTAACTACTATTATTTGCTTGAATCTTACTCACGGGGCGGCACGATAGCACAGTAGCTAGCACTGTTGCTTCACAGCTCCAGGGTCCCATGTTCGATTCCCAGCTTGGGTCACTGTCTGTGTGGAATCTGCACGTTCTCCCATGTCTACATGGGTTTCTGCCAGGTACTCCAGATTCTTCTCACAGTCGAAAGATGTGCAGGTTAGGTGGATTGGCCATGCTAAATTGCCCTTCGTGTCCAAAATGTTTAGGTGGGGTTACTGGATTACGGGGATAAAATGGAGGTGTGGGCTTAGGTAGAGTGCTGTTTCCAAGGGCCGGTGCAGACTCGATGGGCTGACTGGTCTCCTTCTGCACTGTAAATTCTATGATTCTATAACTGTTCAATCTCTGTCCCATCTTGTGCCACTCAACTTGGCGTTAACAGCATTGACATATTTTTCTATTTTCTCAGCTTTTATTTTTGGATTTCTAAATTGATTTTCACCCGAACTCCCCTTTCACCCTATTAGCTTAACGTCATTTTTATCTACTCTGGCCTTCTGTTGGTGCACTGATGCTTCATCCCTTCCTGCCATACTCTTGTTACCATTACCCAAATAACTACCCTGCCTTGTCATTTCTCTTTAACCTGCAAAACCACCTTCATGTAAACCCCCTCCCCCTACCCCAAACTATTTTGTTTAAAGCTATTTCTGCAGCCACAAGGACACTGGTCCCAACATGGTTCACATGAAGACGGTGCCAATGGAATAACTCCACCTTTCCACAATACTGGCGCCATAGCCCCATGAATCAAAAAGCATTCTCCCACACCGAACTTTGAGCCATGCATTCTACTCTCTGATCTTACTTACTCTGTGCAAAGTTGCTTGTGATTCAAGCAGTAATACAGAGATGATTGTTTTTGTGCTTCTGCTTTTTAATGGAGTCCCTAATTGCTTAAACTTCCTCAGCAGAACCTCCTTCTTAGTACACACCAATAGGTACGACTAAGAAACAGGTTCTGATGAGGGAGTTTAATAAGTAAGGATGTGGACCACGACAGCTGTTTCCTTTCCTTCCCAATGTGTTCCTCTTAAAGCCTACAGTAAGTATTCTTAATGCTGGCTCTAGGCAGGTAGCACAAGAATTGGGACTAATGCTTGTAGCTGGAGAGAACAGTATCCCTCTGTTAACTATACTGTGCCCTTTTATGACTATATTCCTTTTCATTGCCCTAACTCGAATGGCTTCCCACACCACAGTACCATAGTCAGTTGTTCATCCATCTTGCAGTTTCATCTATACAATCAGCAAGGACTTTGGCTAATACATCTTCTGAGGGAAGATGCATTAGCAATTTTTAAAAACTTGAGGGTTGACAAGTCCCCTGGGCCAGATGGGATATATCCTAGGATTCTGTGGAGGGCAAGGGATGAGATTGCAGAGCCTTTGGCTTTGATCTTTGGGTCCTCACTGTGCACGGGGATAGTGCCAGAGGACTGGAGAGTGGCGAATGTTGTTCCTCTGTCCAAGAAAGGGAATAGGAATGACCCTGGTAATTATGGGCCGATTAGTCTTACTTCGGTGGTCGATAAGTTAATGGAAAAGGATAGGATCCTGAGCGATAGGATTAATGACAATTTGGAAAGATGCAGCTTAATCCAGGATAGTCAACACGGATTTGTGAAGGGTAAGTCTTACCTCCCTAATTTGATTGAATTCTTTGAGGAGGAACCTCAGTGTGTAGATGAAGGTAGAGCAGTTGATGTCATATACATGGATTTCAGTAAGGCGTTTGATAAGGTTCACCATGGTCGGCTCATTAAGAAAGTAAGGAGATGTGGGATGGAGGGAAATTTGACCAATTGGATAAGTAACTGGCTATCACACAGAAGACAGAGGATGGTGGTGGATGGAAAATTTTCAGAGTGGAGACCAGTTACCAGCGGTGTACCACAGAGATCAGTGCTGGGTAATCTGCTATTTGTGATTTTTATAAATGACTTGGAGGAGGGGGCTGAAGAGTGGGTCAGTAAATTTGCTGATGACACCAAAATTGGTGGAGTAGTGGATGAGGTGGAGGGCTGTTGTAGGCTGCAAAGAGACATTGATAGGATGCAGAGCTGTGCCGAAAAATGGCAGATGGAGTTTAACCCTAATAAGTGCGAGGTGATTCATTTTGGTAGGACAAATTTGAATGCGGGTTACAGGGTCAACGGTAGGGTTCTGAGGAATGTGGAGGAACAGAGAGATCTTGGGGTTCATGTCCAAAGATCTCTGAAGGTTGCCAATCAAGTGGATAGAGCCGTGAAGAAGGCTTATAGTGTGTTAGCGTTTATTAACAGGGGGCTTGAGTTTAAGAGCCGTTGGGTTATGCTGCAACTGTACAGGACCCTGGTGAGGCCACATTTGGAGTATTGTGTGCAGTTCTGGTTACCTAATTATAGGAAGGATGTGGAAGCATTGGAAAGGGTGCAAAGGAGATTTACCAGGATGCTGCCTGGTTTGGAGAGTTTTGTCTTATGAGGAAAGGTTGAAGGAGCTAGGGCTTTTCTCTTTGGAGCAGAGGAGGATGAGAGGCGACTTAATAGAGGTTTATAAGATGATGACGGGGATATAGAGTGGACGTTCAGAGAATATTTCCTCGGGTGGATGTAGCTGTTACAAGGGGGCATAACTATAAGATTCGTGGTGGGAGATATAGGAGGGATGTTTGAGGTAGGTTCTTTACTCAGAGAGTGGTTAGGGTGTGGAATGGACTGCCTGCTGTGATAGTGGAGTAGGACACTTTGGGAACTTTCAAGCGGTTATTGGATAGGCACATGGAGCAAACCAGAATGACAATGAGTGGGATAGCTTGATCTTGGTTTCGGACAAAGCTCGGCATAACATCGAGGGCCGAAGGGCCTGTTCTGTGCTGTACTGTTCTATGTTCTATGTTCTACTTCAAACTTGTTAGACAATTTTAGGGAATGAGGCTCCCTCATTGCTATCTTCTGGGTCCTTGTACCTGTATCACCCATGTTTGCCTCCTCTTGACTTGTAACCTTGGACGATATATGAAGTACCTAGCCTAAGGGTTCCTCCTGAAACTTCTGGAGCAAAGTGTTCAGCTACCCCTGCCACTCCCTAATGCATTGCGTGTTAGAAGCTCAGATTCCAGCTCTTCAAGTCTGAGCTGACATTCCTTCAGCTGTCGACAGTTATTGCCAATGTGGTTGCTGTTGTTCACATTGGTGTGCACCAACTCACATGTTACAGTTGTAACCTTACATACCCTGTCACCTTTATTGCATTTCGTATTTAGAAATATAATTCACTGTTAAACTATAATGTAATACTTATATTTCCCCAGTTGCAATTTACAGTACTACACCTGTTTAGAGGAATAAAATCTTACAGTCATCTTAAATCTTAAAATCCCTTACCTTCTCACATAATTAATGCTTTTGAATGCTCCAGCCACTGGAAGCTGAAGAAACGTATATAAAGCTGCACCTGTTCCTCGTTGCACTTAGGGTTTGCTCCCTCCAATCTGTGCAATCACAAATCTGTCTGCTTTTATGGAAGTGTGGTGAGTCACATTCAAGTTGAAACTCCTAAATCAGCTTTCTTCCACAATAATTAATACTTCAGGAAACTATTTTCAATTGATTGAAAGATAACTGTCACTGCCAGGCAGTAAGTGGTCCTACAACTTTCCTGAAACTAAGAAAATTAATTAGTGAGAGTAGTGTGAGGAAATGTGAGGGGTAGGTCAGCCCCCTGGCTGGTTCTTACAGCTGAAAAATAGAGACATGTTTGAAAATTGTTCCAAGACCCTCAGCAAATTGCTGTCTCAAACAACCTGGAAGGATTCTTAAACTTATCCACCTGCCTTCAGATTGCCAGAACAGACCTTGCAGTCACTGGAGATCCAAGGGCAGGCCATGGCTTCAGGGTTTAGAAGGTGCAGACTTGCAGGTTTGTGCAGGTTAGGTGAATTGGCCATGCTAAATCGCCCTTAGTGTCCAAAGAACAAACAAAGAACAAAGAAAATTACAGCACAGGAACAGGCCCTGCAGCCCTCCCAGCCTGCGCCGATCCAGATCCTTTATCTAAACCTGTCGCCTATTTTCCAAGGATTTACTTCCCTCAGTTCCCCGCCCGTTCATATATCTGTCTAGATGCATCTTAAATGATGCTATCATGCCCGCCTCTACCACCTCCGCTGGCAAAGCGTTCCAGGCACCCACCACCCTCTGCATAAAAAACTTTCCACACACATCTCCCTTAAACTTTCCCCCTCTCACCTTGAAATTGTGACCCCTTGAAACTGACACCCCCACTCTTGGAAAAAGCTTGTTGCTATCCACCCTGTCCATACCTCTCATAATTTTGTAGACCTCAATCAGGTCCCCCCTCGACCTCCATCTTTCCAACGAAAACAATCCTCATCTATTCAACCTTTCTTCATAGCTAGCACCCTCCATACCAGGCAACATCCTGGTGAGCCTCCTCTGCACCCTCTCTAAAGCATCCACATCCTTCTGGTAATGTGGCGACCAGAACTGCACGCAGTATTCTAAATGTGGCCTAACCAAAGTCCGATACAACTGTAACATGACCTGCCAACTCTTGTACGCAATACTCCGTCCGATGAAGGCAAGCATGCTGTATGCCTTCTTGACCACTCTGTTGACCAAGAAGGTTAGGTGGGGTTACTGGGTTATGGGGATAGGGTGGAGGTGTGGGGCTAAGTAGGGTGCTCTTTCCATGGGCCGGGGTAGACTTGATGGACCGAAGGGCCTCCTTCTGCACTGTACATGCTATGAATAATAGTACTCCCGGACTTGTCTGGCAAAAGCAGTTTAGAACAGTGACTTTTCCGTCTGGCAGGGAAGAGTGAGTGCCACCTCTGAGAACCTGTCCTTTTTTATACATTTTCTTTCCTATTTCTGATTAAGCCTGATTTGTGTCTTACCCCTGTAATGATCGTTTCTTTAACAACTTTGAGGCTTCACTTGATCTTATTGGCAGCCTGTCTTTCAAAGTTGATTAGTGCTTCTTTTAACATCAGCTTAAATGCCAAATATCTTAACACATGCTTGGTCAGCAGGTCTTCCGAGAGTGATTTCATTCTCTCAGGTGTCAAAGTTTTTTGATATGCATATATATATATATATATGTGTATAGTTGAACAGAAAGCTTAAAGATTGTCCCTCATGTGTCAAGAAATTAGGTGTAAAGAAAGTTACTTAATTAGTTTTGTGTCCTCTTTTGGTTCGGCTAGAGCTGCAGTTAGGTAATTCAAAGAGATTTATGGTCTGTCAAACCATGGACCTTGGGTGCCATGTTTGTCTGAAATGTAAATAATCTCAGGGTAAGACACAAGTCTTTCTTTTTTACTGTGTCCAATGGATTCGAAAAGACATGTTTCCAACAATGGTATTATTCTACTTGGGTTAGATACACTGTGTATCAGTTTTTAATTTCTGATTCGAACCTTGTGGTCAGTGTGATACTCATCACAATATAATGGGTCTCTTCCATTTTTCCATCTCTCCTACAGTGGGAAAATAGGACTCTCCGCCAGCGTGATTCTCCATTTTGCTGGCGCCCGGGGGTTTCCCGATAACATGGGGCTGCCCCACTATGGGACACCCCATTAACCGGCAGGTCGGGGCATAAATGTGGCGCGGCAGGGCGGAGAATCGAGCCCATCTACTCCAGTAAAAAGAAAATCAATTTTGTACTAAACTGTTTTAAATAAATGCCAGTTGCAAACCTATTAAAGATATATTAAACATTGGAGGAGGGGAGGAAAGGAGTTAAAAAGATGAAAGACAATCGGCATGATTCTCTGAGCCTCCACTCCAAACTCACGATCGGCAGGGGGGCGAAGAATGGGCATCAGGTCCCTGGAGGATCACCGCAAATCGCGTGCGTGGTCTACATGGCGTGGGTCGGGGGCCATTGACAGAGTCCCCGTGGAGATTCTCCAAGTGTAACTGGCCGAGTTCCCAATGGCGTGGGTCTCTCATGGTTCCACCCGTCGAGAATTCAACATGGCGGCTGCGGACTCAGTCCGCGGCGCAAATCCTTCTCCGGGGTGGTGGGGGGGCCTCACAGATGGCCAGGCTATTGATCGGGGACCACCGATTCGGGAGCGCGCGCGATCTCGGGTGGCCTATCTTTTTGGTGCCGGCCCGCGGTGTGGGTCCGCCATGTCGCGTGGGGCGGCCGCCATGTGCGCACCCCACACCAGAACGGCAGGGCCCCGTATCGGATGTCAGAGCTACGAGGACTACGCCGGGGCCCTGCTAGTCCCCTCCAGGTAGGTGAATCACTCTGGACTTTCTTAAGGAAAGTCCACAGTGATTTGCCCGTGTTTTGACGCTGGAGTGGGGACATAGACCCATTATTGGAGAATCCAGCCCAATTTATTTTTAAAATACCATAAAGGAGAATCTTTATTTATCAGCAAAGTAAAATCCAGTTTTCATTACTGTGCTGTGACATAGTAATAATGATACCAGTTGTACTGCACGTCAAACAGCAAACAATGAATATAAACACAATTAATTTAAAATATGTAGATTAGTCAGGTCACAAACCAGGAACGGCTGTATGATTTATTACAATTAATCACATCCTTCACTGTTCTGTACTTCTGGCTTTGAGACTTCCTGAAGAGGGCAGCTGAATGAAGCAGTCAGAATAGCATTTTCCAGCCATATAAAGAGCCTGTGGAGCATCCCTGTTGTAATACTGTGTTGTAAAAAGAAGGAAATGCATGCAGATCACCCTGTTTGCCAGTTAGAAGGAATACATTTCAGAGAAATACAACCCATTCCAAGGTCAATAAAATAGAGATAAGATTAAGATGGTTGTGATGTAGAGTTAGGTTCAGGCTTAGAGTTAGAAGGGCTCTCAACTATCAGGGTAGAAAGATTTTTCTTTGTATCCTGTCGAAAAATAAATGCAAGAACAGCTTGAAAGTTCTTGATCTTTACAAGAGTTATGAGCTGTTTCGGAAATGTTTGCCGTGAAAGGAAATTGATCTTCTTGACTGAACTATTTGCAAAGGAAAGGCCTGTGTGTTCCATTGGGGCCAGAGGAGATAGTCAGATCATGAAGTCTTGGTTTAAAGATGGGACATAGATAATGCATCAAAAGGAAAGAAGTGATAGCTGTTGAGAAATGCAGAATGTGTCCAAAGCACTGAAAATAAGACCTTCTCATTGCTGTTTGAAGACATTGTGAGATCCAGATTGAATGCTTCAATATTGCATTGTGAAAAGATTGGAAATTGTGAGTATTGATGCCATGCGATTTGAATAAAGTGGATGAATATGGAATTAAATAATTAGTGAAAGGTTGGTTAAGGATAAACATCTATTCAATTCGTAGATATTTTACTGGATTTAGCAAGGTAAAGAGGGGGATTTTCCACCCCTATTTTCAAGGGGTGGGAATGGTGGAAGGGGCGGAGAAACAAACAGGAGACCCAAGACAGCTTTTATGCTGATGGGATTTGTCTGTTCCATTGTCCCATGCCATGGGCATAACAGGGATCCCAACTTTAAATGTTGGGATCCTCATTTATATCTACTTGAATATGAGTAATCGGGCATTTTGCATGCTTGTCTCTCCATGTGAGGGCATGCCAATGTGAATCACCACAGGTTCAGCACAGTCCGAATTGGGGCTCTCACTGGATTCACCCAATGTGCCCGGCTCCATGCCGGATGCAACGCGATGGCTGAATCACACTCAAGATGAAAATCAAAGGTCAAGATAAATGGTTAACAGCTGGAAAAGCTATCACCACTTAAATATCTAGGAAGCATAATGTCAGAATAATTGCTCAGCATACTAATGATGAGATGTCATGAAAAAGTAATTATTAGTACTTGTTTTGGGGCATCTTGTTGTTTGGGGCTTAAACATGAACCTGGAGGGATTCCTGAGGGTAGAGCATATCAGTCAAAGAGAACACAAAAGGAATGAAGAGGTTGCGATGATGGGAGATGGGGAAATATTGTCATCAAGAAAAGAGTACAAGGTTGGATTGGCCATGTCCTAAAGTATGAGAACTTTCTGAAGAAGGCGATTGAAGGGAATTGGAGAGTTGCAGACCAAGAGGGAGAAAGAAAATGATGTTAGATAATGGCTCCGAGAAGCAACTGAAGGGGAAACTGCAAGACTGAGATGTGGTGAAATGAGCAGAAGAACTGCCCCAAGCAGATCACTACTACATCATGTATATGTTTAAATCATAGATTCTGAGCTGCAAAGGCTATTCAACAAAAGACAAAATATTTAGCCACATGTTACTAATGTCTTGTATTTATTTTCAGACACAACAGTAAATACATTTGAGAACAATATGGATGATGGCATGAGTCCAGAAGATTGACTCTCATATCTGTTTATTTGTACTATACATCACTATTACGATCCCACATCAAACCCCAACAGTTGCTGGGACACTGAACTGAAACCCCAATATTTTAGTTTATTTGAAAGACTGTGCAGAAAGAATGATTCACTCCAAGAGTGGTCACCTGCTGGGTCACTGTCTGTGTGGAGTCTGCACGTTCTCCAGTGTCGGCGTGGGTTTCCTCCGGGTGCTCCGGTTTCCTCCCACAGTCCAAAGACGTGCAGGTTAGGTGGATTGGCCATGCTAAATTACCCTTAGTGACCAAAAAGGTTAGGAGAGGTTATTGGCTTACGGGGATAGGGTGGAAGTGTGGGCTTAAGTGGTTCGGTGCAGACTCGATGGGCCGAATGGCCTCCTTCTGCACTGTATGTTCTATGTTCTATGAGTGCTTGCATGAAGAAATAGGGCTTGGCTATTATTAAAACAAAACTTTATTATAACTACAATATCAAACTTTTGAATTTGTGAGGCTTTGTGATCTAGTTACCACACAATCAGGAAGCACTCCCAGACATACTTCTTGCAAAATCTCAGTTGTTTTATTTTCCACTGGCTTTTCAACCATAGTAGACTGTATTCCCACGTGTGATCCAGCTATTTCATGACCCAGGATAAGCTGTACTCCGGAAAAAGATAATTTTTCCTTTTTTTCTTTTTAAAAATTAAATTTAGAGTACCCAATTCTTTTTGTTTTCAATTATGGGGAAATTTAGCATGGCCAATCCACCTAGCCTGTACGTCTTTAGGTTGTGGGGGTGAGACCCAGACAAATATGGTAAGAATGTGCAAATTCCACACGGACAGTGACTCGGGGCCAGTATCAAACCTAGGTCCTCAGCCCTGCAAGGAAAAAGGTAATTTTGCTATTATTCCTCCTATCATTTCACCACTTTTTACCAGACTCTCTAACCGTACCTTACATAGTGGCACACTACTGTTCTCACCAATTCCATATATTACCACCTTTTCTGGCAATACGCCTTCCAAACTACATATCTTCTTATCTCTCACCAATAAAGTTGGATTTACTCCTGTATCTGTGAAGATCGTAATCTCCGTACTCTGTAAACAGGAGTAAACCTTACCCTCACAGATAAAATCCTTAAAAACCTCTGGTGCCTGCTTATTCACTAACCTCTGAACAGGTTGTACACTCTGTTGCACCTCCTTCACTTGGACAGTATTCTTTTCCTTCCACTTTAATAAACCCCACTGGCTATCCTGTTTTACCGAGTCTGTCGTCCAGTACTTTTCTTAAGCCACCAACACTGCAACTTCACATGTCCAACTTTATTACAGTGAAAAAACTTAAGTTTTCTTATCTCTCTACCATTATTGTAGGTTTCCTTCTTACTCTAGGGCACACTCTCTTTAACATCACAAACTAAATTTCCTTTTGAATTGACCACCTGTAAATTTCTCATTTCCCCAGTTTCTATCCTTCACAGATTGAAATTGATGTCAAAAACCAAACATTGCTTTATGAACCAATTCAAAATTATCAGCCATTTCTACAGTCTGTCTAGCAGTTTTAACTCTTTGCTCTTCCACATGAATTCCCACTACTGCAGCAAGTGAATCTTTAATTTCCTCCAAAATAATTGTTTCCCGAAGAGCATCATACGTTTGGTCTAATTTTAATGCTCATAGCCACCTATCAAAATCATTTTGTTCAATTCTTTTGTATTATATATATGTCTGACCTGGTTCTTTCCTTAGATTTCTAAACTTTTGTCAGTACGTTTCTGGCACTAATTCATATCATAGAATTTATAGTGCAGAAGGAGGCCATTCGGCCCATCGAGTCTGCACCGGCTCTTGGAAAGAGCACCCTACCCGAGGTCAACACCTCCACCCTATCCCCATAACCCAGTAACCCCACCCAACACTAAGGGCAATTTTGGATACTAAGGGCAATTTAGCATGGCCAATCCACCTACCCTGCACATCTTTGGACTGTGGGAGGAAACCGGAGCACCTGGAGGAAACCCGCGCAGACAGGGGGAGGATGTGCAGACTCCGCACAGACAGTGACCCAAGCCGGAATCGAACCTGGGACCCTGGAGCTGTGAAGCAATTGTGCTATCCACAATGCTACCGTGCTGCCCTATAAACACCGCGGCAGGACTCGAACCTGCAATCTTCTGATATCATCACTAGATTCCCCGAAGTCAGACGCCTTATCCATTAGGCCACGCGGCTGCCCCTAAATGTACTCATATGTACTCAATATTATTTTTCTCGCCTCATCATAATCCTGAGATACCTGCTCTGATGGTGGTACAAGCATTTCACTAGCCCTGATTACCAACTTTGAAGCAACACTACCCACATTGAATTTAGCCAATTCAGTTGTTTAGCCACTTTCTTAAATGAGATGAAAAAGGCTTCCACATTCTTCTCATCAAAACTTGACAATGCTTGAATATATTTAAATATATCCCTACTACGCTTTCGAGTAGGAAGTAATTTTTTCTTCCTCTAGGCCTTCCTCAGGTTCCACCTTTAGTCTAACCTTTTAAATTAATGATCTCCTTGCAGTGCTAGTTTCCAAAGCTCAAATTCTCTCTGTCTCTCCTTATCCCTTTACTAATCTTTCCATTTCTACCTCAATCTGGCTCCTTTCTATTTTCTTTTTAAAACCCTTCTCTCTTTACTTTAGAGCCCTCTCTTTTTCATTTTCTGCTCTCTTTTTCTTCTTCTCTTCTGCCATTGCAATCTCTCCTTTTCCTTTGCTTCTGCCATGACCAATCTTTCCATTTCATTTGCTTTGATTTCCAATTTCTTCATTTCTATTTGTAATTGAATTCTAGCTAATTCTAATTCAGGCTGTGTCACTGGCAAATTTAAATATTGAACTATTGCTTGTATTTTCTCTACCTCCCACATCCCTTTAGATAAGGTTAACTTCAGCTTCTCTGCCAAACCCAAAGTTTCTGCTGTGTTCTCCCTTTGTAAACCATCCCGAGTAATTTCACTCATACTCAGGAAATTGTTGCAACTGAAAAAACCATCTCAATTCACTCCCTATTTAAATTTCAAGGCTTGAAACAATCACTCCACACACACTCACTCACTGTCTTTAAGGTCAATAATCCCAAGTCAAACAAGGAATTTATAGTTAAGAATCGGATCCCAGGAAAACCACCATACATTGTCCAAGATCAAAAACACATTCCTTCATCAATTTCACCCACTGGCTGCTAAATCCACCCAAGCCTTATGGACAAATTTCAAATTCGATAAGTAAAATGGCATTCTTGCACAGAATCCATTATTCCTAAAGTTTATAGAGGTCAAATAAGTCAATTTATAAAACTATCTTTCATAATAATTTTGTTGACTCCTTTGGATTCTTACCCATTGCATGTTATACCCCACAATTACATTTATAACAATGAATACCAAAAACACCCTCAAAAACCATGTTAGAAATTCACTCAGAAATGATCTCCAATACAACTTTTCCCCCACCTGGATTCTTCTGGGTCTTCAACGGAGATTTTAGTTTTTTATAATTCTGCTGTGTAGCCACAATAAGGAGCAACTCTACAACTTGTGCCACGTGACAACTTTAGCTGTTATAGGAAATCTGAGGAAAATGTTCCAATGAATGATTTTTGCAAAAAGGTCAAAGAGAGAGTTTATGAGGCACTTGTTCCAAAATGCAGATGACTTTCTAACTGCCGTGTAACACAATCTGTGAATTCACTTGTTGCTTACTGTCAGCCAAACGCCTACATGGGAAATTCCTCAGTGGGCAAGACCTCGATCCTTGGAGCAACACACCACCAGAAATGCCCCTGGTGTAAAATACAAATCCACAAAGGAAGAAAATAAGGAAGGAAAAAAAAGGCATCTGTGCATGCTGGAATTATAATAATAGCAATAGGAATCAGGAAGAGTATCTCAAATGCAGGAGAGGCTAAGGCTGGAATCAGGAAGTCTAAGAGGATGCATGAGGAAAGGGTTGCAGGCTGTGCTGAGACAAAATAGAAAAATGTTCTTTAAGCATCTTCATTTCTATCCACCTCAATACATTTCCCCCAATCAGAGCCCCCTCATTCTTCTAAACTCCAACGAGTATTCACCCAGAGTCCTCAACCGTTCCTCCTATGACAAGCTTGTTATTCCAGGGATCATTTATCTGATCCTCCTCTGGACCGTTTCCAAGGCCAGTACAGCCTTCCTTAGATACGGTGCCAAAACTGCCTACAATACTCCTAATGGGGTCTCATCAGAGCCTTATATAGCCTCAGAAGTACATTCTTGGTCTTGTATTCTAGCCCTCTTGACATGAATTTTAACATTGCATGCGCCTTTCTAACTGCTGACTGAACCTGCACATTAACCTTAAGAGAATCATGAACAAGGACTCTCAAGTCCCTTCGTGCTTCTGATTTCCTAAGCATTTCTCTAATTGGAAAATAGTCTATGCCTCCATTTCTCCTTCTCACACTTTTCCACATTGTATTCCATCTGCCACTTCTTTGCCCACTCTCCTAGCCTGTCCAAGTCCTTCTGCAGCCCACCTGTTTCCTTAATACTACCTGTCCCTCGACAAATCTTTGTATCATCTGCAACGTAGCAACAGTTCCTTCAGTTCCTTCTTCCAGAACATTAGTGTATATTGTGAAAAGCTGTGGTCCCAGCACCGACCCCTGAGGCACACCACTAGTCATCGGCTGCCATCCTGAAAAAGAACCCTTTATCTCCACTCTCTGCCTTCTGCCAGTCAGCCAATCCTCTATCTATGCCAGGATCATACCCTTAACGCCATGGGCTCTGAACTTATTTAACAGTCTCCTATGTGGCACCTTGTTAAAGGAAAAGGCCTTCTGGAAATCTAAATAAATCACGTCCACTGGTTCTCCTTTGCCTAACTTCCTTGTTACTTCCTCAAATAACTCGAACAGAGGGCCGCACGGTGGCGCAGTGGTTAGCATTGTGCCTCACGGCACCAAGGTCCCAGGTTCGATCCCGGTTCTGGGTCACTGTCCGTGTTGAGTTTGCCCATTCTTCCCGTGTTTGCGTGGGTTTCGCCCCCACAATCCAAAGATGTGCAATGGGTGCATTGGCCACACTAAATTGCCCCTTAATTGGAAAAATGAATTGGATACTCTAAAAAATTTTTTAAAAATAACTCGAACAGGTTTGTCAGACATGACGTCCCCTTGACAAAGCCATGCTGACTCAGTTCTATCTCATCATTCACTTCCAAGTACTCAGCGATTTCATCTTTAATAATGGACTCTAAAATCTTACCAATGACCAAAGTCAGGTTAACCAGCCTATACTTTCCTGTCTTCTACCTCCGTCTCTTCTTAAACAGCAGTGTTACATTAGCCACTTTCCAGTCCTCTGGGACCCTTCCTGCTTCCAGTGATCTCTCAAAGATCACCACCAATGCCTCCATAATCTTCTCAGCTTCTTTAAAGGACCCTGGGGTGTAGCCATCCAGCCCCTCTGGATGTGAGACCGATTTCTTTCAATTTTACTAACATATAGTGTAACTATTTTATTGTTATGACATTCATCTTGTATATTTCTTTTGCAAAATAGCTGTATCACAGTGAGACTGCTGCTAACTTTAAGTTGCGGTGGGATTGTAGTAAAATTCAAAAAAACCAATAACCCCATAAATTTTATCACATGAGATCTACTAGCTTCATTTTAAAATAGATTATAAAGAAAAATCTTTGGAAAATCCTTTTGGCCAATGGGTGATTGCTTGCTTGATTTCATATTTCCACACTCAGGATATTGGCTGCTTTAGTAATAAGACTTAAACAAGACTTAATTGTCTGATTATTTCCAAAAAGTAGAGTCTGTGAAAAATGAGGAGACCTTTCAAGCCATGAATTAAATACTACCATTCATGTATAGGAATAACATCAGCATTCACACTCAATTGAACTACAATTAAGCACATTTAATGCATTGTTAAGCACATTAAATGGTCATTAATCAATGATTGCTATTTAAATCAGATTACGAAAAGCAATTTTAAAGACATTTCAATTATGAATGCTTATGAAAATGACCAGGATGTAAATGACCGACACTCGTAAATTGATTACTTAGCTACAATGCATGCTTTACAAAGCCTCCAGAGATAAGTAGGCAATTTTACAGTTCAAATATGGGTCCTCTATCCAAATAGGTTGGTTACTTTAAATTGCATTTTTTTTTAAATCAGGCAGCACAATGCACTAAGGAATGTTTCTAAAATGTCAAGGGAAATTTCTTGGAGCTTTCCAGAAAAAAATTCAATATTGCACTGGACAAACCTTACACATCAGAAATTAAATATGGCCTCTCCAATACTGTAGTCCCATTTGCATTTAGGGCCTGACTGCTGTGTCACTTCATCAGCTCGTACAGGATCTTCATGAATAATTTTTCAGTGATTTCTCCTACCAATGTTAACTGCTTCTTGGTAAAAAGGTGTTATATCTTACATTATTGCTAACTACAACAAAGAATGTTAGATTGTTTGATTAGCGAAACTAGCTAATCTTATTCTTGGTTTCCATAATGAATTATACCTTTATGAATGCAAATCAAATTGGACTAAGTGATCAAATATGGGTGAACAAGCATAAAAATGGGTCAGTTGGGAATCAACAAATGGTGAAATATGTTTGTCGTTTTTCACAGCACTGCTCCCCACTTCAATTCAAGTATCTTGCACAACTACTTTGAAACTGTGGCTGCATAAAGTGTTCCCCCTCAACCTCACCCCATCCCTTTGACTGGGATTCATTTTGTGATCTGTTATGCAACTTATCAATGCCATATCATCAATCAAGTCCAAAGATGTGCAGGTTAGGTGGATTGGCCATGCTAAATTGTCCTTTAGAGTCCAAAAGATTAGGTGGAATTACTGGGTTACGGGGATAGGGTGGAGGCGTGGGCTCAAATAGGATGCTCTTTCCAAGGGCCAGTGCAGACTTAATGGGCCGAATGACCTCCTTCTTTACTGTGAATTCGATAGTACAGTCATCCACTATCAATAATATGAATGTCTAGTTAAACTCAATGTTATTAATTCACTGAAAAATATCTTTCATTTCTTGATGAAAAAGTGGATATGCCACATCCCATTCAAAGAATTATAGAATTCCTACAGTGCAGCAGGAGGTCATTCAGCCCATCGAGTCTGCATCAAACCTATAGTTGCCCTACCGCGGCCCAATCCCCTGCCCTATTCCTGCACCTCCACCCTAAGGAGCAATTTAGCATGGCCAATCCACCTAACCTGCACACCTTTGGAATGTGTGAGGAAACCGGAGCACCCGGAGGAAACCCACGCAGACACGAAGAGGAAGTGCAAACTCCACACAGTCACCCGAGGCCAGAATTGAACCTGGGACCCTGGAGCTGTGAGGCAGCAGTGCTAACCACTGTGCCATTGCACCACCCTGGATTTCCTAATTATTTGATATATTTGCATACTAACCTTTTGTGATTCATGCACAAGGAAATCTTGACCCCCCCCATCTCCAAGATGTGCAATCTCTCACTTCTTAGATGATACACTTCATTTTTTATTTTTCCTGTCGAAGTGGATAATATCACATTTTTCCACATTATACTTTATTTGCCAGATCTTTCCCCATCCACTTAACCTACCTCTATCACTTTGTAGCCTCCTTATATCCTCGTCACATTTTACTGTCCTACCTATCTCACTGTCATTGGTAAATTTAGCAACCATACTTTCAGTCCTTCAACCAAGTAATTTATATAAATTGTTAAATATTGAAGTCCCAGCACTGATCCCTGTGATACGACACTCTATAAGATCTTAAGACTGTAAGATATAAGAGCAGAGTTAGACCATTTAGCACATCGAGTCTGCTCTGCTGTACAGTGACGTATCTGATGTGATAATCCTCAACTCCACTTTCCATTCTTATCCCAATAACTCTCGATTCCCTAACTGATTATAAAAATCTGTCTATAATCAGTGCATCTTGCCACCAGAAAATGACCCATTTATGCCAACTCTGTTTCCTTTTAGCTAGCCAATCTTCTATCCTTGCCAATATGTTACCCCCTACACCAGGATTAAATCTTTTGTTTAATAATTTAAAGTGCCCAATTCTTTTTTTTCCCCAATTAAGGAGCAATGTAGCGTGGCCAATCCACCTACCCTGTACATCTTTGGTTTATGGGGGTGAGAACAACGCAGAATGTGCAATCTTCACACAAACAGTGATCTGGGGCCAGGATCAAACCCGGGTCCCCGGCGCCGTGAGGCCTGGCCTTCTGGAAATCCAAATGCAGGACATCCATCAGTTCCCCTTTATCCAGAGCATATGTTCATTCTTCAAAGAAATCTAATAGATTGGTTAAACATGATTTCCCTTTTACAAACCATAGTGGCTCTGCCTGATTACTTTGTATTTTTCCAAGTGCCATGCTAAAACACCCTTATTAATAGATTCTAACATGTTCCCTGTGGCAGATGTTAAGCTAACTGGCCTGCAGTTTCCTACTTTCTCTCACCTTCCCTTTTTGAATAAGTTACATTTGCTGTTTTCAAAAACAAATGCAACCTTCGCCGAATTTAAGGGATTTTGGAAAATTTAAACTTATGCATCAACTATCTCACTTGTCCATGTTTTTGAGACCCAAGAATGAAATCTAGCAGGATTGACTGATTTGTCATCATGTAGCTCTAACATTTTACACAGTCCCACTTCCCTATTGATTTTAACTTTCTTAAGTTATTTCCTCCCTTTCTTCAATTTCCTGAGTTACAGCAACTTATGGAATGTTACTTGTATTCTCTGTAGTGAAGACCGATGAAAAATACCTGTTAAATCCATCTGCCATCTCCATATCTTCAATTTTTAATTTGCCAGACGTACTTTCTATGTTATTCTCTAAGTCTGAATAAAGATTGTAGACTTCCAGTTAACACAAATACTTTATTCAATGGGTTCGTTCTGTTTCCAGAGCTTAACTAGATATAATACAGTCAAGAGGTATGACCAGTGAAGCTAAGGTAAACTGCCTCTGCTGAGCTGTCTCTGTTTGCTGCTGCTCACTAGCCCTGTGCTTCTGAAAGAGGTGGATCCTCCCTTGCCCTGGACCCTTAATACTCGTCTCTGATGCTGCCCTCTAGTGATGTTGTGGCTGTTACATCTGTCTGTAGTCCCTGGTGTATGTGCAGATGTATGTACAGATGTACAGATCACTACATCCCCCCACCCCCCCCCCCCCTTTTACTGGACATGTTTTCTAGACTGGCCTCAAGAAAACTGTATATAACAAGTGGTGAGAATATGCAAATCTGCACACTGTGAAAATGAGAAAAGTAATACAGAAACAATTAACTGTGTTGTGAGTCCATCGTGAGAAATGTCCATATTCGTCTTGTGCGTGTGTTGAAGTGTCGTTACAAATCTAGCCGGTCGGGTGCCTTACGGCTTGTGCTGGAGTGTCTTAACGGTGGTAGTAGGGATGATGGCTTGATGTCATCAAGTGTACTGTCTGGCGTTGCGCGGCGAGGAACGTCCTGTGGACAAATGGACTCGGTCAAGTGCAGTGTGGGAAATACTGGCGTTGTAGGTCGAATCTCTAATAGATCCCGGCGTTACAGCGTAAAAGTAGATTTGACAATGTAGGACCGCGGTGCCTCCTGCCTGATCACCGTGGCTGACTCAGGCCATCCGCCTTCTGGGTCCCTGATTCTGATGGTGTCACCTATTGTCAGTGGCTTGAGTGTTGATCGTAGTATAGTTTTTGTTTGGAGCATAGTGGCCGCACGTCGTCGAGAACCGGTGCGTTGTCGGGGTCTCGGAATTGCTTTGCCGGTCAGGTTGTCCGGTTGTCTCTGCCGAAGAGCATTTGCACTGGCGACAGTCCTGAGCTCAATGGGGTTGCTTGATACGATAACAGAGCTAGGTTGATGTCGGAACATGACTCGGCTGCTTTACTGATGAGTCGTTTAATGATGTGGACACCTTTTTCCCCTGTTCCATTTGATTGCGGGTAGCGATTCTGTGTCGCACCATTGTCTGACCTCGACTTTTTCCTGTGTTTGTGATATTGATTCTGTATGTCATCGTTCGTGAAAGCTGTTTTGCTTGTTTGTTCTGGAGCAGATGTGAATTCGTAAGATTCTTTACCATGCCATGGCATGTTTGTAGTCTTGTCATTGTTTCGCAGTGTGCTGTGTCATTGTCCTTCACGTGCAGAGTTGTACCATGTTGTACAGGTCGTTGTTTCATTGTTGTTGTTTCTGTCTTTGTTGTTTTCGTTGTCATTCATGTTGTTTTTGTCGTTTCTGTCTTGGTTGTTTTCGTTGGCGTTCTTGTTGTTGTCGTTCTTGTTGTTCTTTTTGTCGCGCTTGTTGATTCTGTTTTCGTTGATTTTGCTTTTATTCTTGGTCTTTTTCTTGTCATGCTTGTTGTTTTTGGGATGCTTCTTGTTGCTTTTGTTGTTCTTGTTGCGCTGCATGGTGTTTTTGTTGTTGCTGTTGTTCTTGTTTCTGCTGTGCCTGTTGCAGTTTTTGTTGTTCTTGTTGCTCTCAATGAGTGTGCCTTGTGGATGTTTTGAGTCATTGTCACAGTTATTGGTGTCAGTGTCCTTTGCGGATCTGCTACATTGAGTGTATTTTCTTGAGACTTGTGAGAATGATCTGATGTTGCATTGATGTTGGTGACATCAATCATTTGTGGTGGATTCGATTCCTCTTCTTTGCTTCCTTGGTACTCCTCTTCTCGAGTTATTTCTGGTTCACTTGAATCATCATTGATTTCTAGGTGCTCCTCTTTTGGAGTCATTTCAGGTTCACTTGAATTATCTGTGACCTCTTTGTGTTCCTTTTCTGGAGTCAAAATCTTCACGATTTCATTTTGTTGTGGGTCGTAATGCTTCTCTTCTGGAGTCAAAATCTTCAGGATTTCAATTGACATGGTCTCTTTGGACTCATGGGTGGCCGTCCTCTGATTTATTGAGTGCTTCTGTGCAGACGAGCTGAGATATGTCAGTCTTGCTGTGATCCTGCACATCCTGTATGGGAATTGTGATTTCTTCATCACTTGTCTCACATACAGTGGGTAGACATTCAGTGTCTTCTTCTGGTGGCTCAAATAAGCTTGATAGATCTTTATGGTCTTGTACATGCATGGTGTTCGCTATGGAGCATTTGCTTGCTTCCATTTTTGAGTCTGTCACTGAGCTGTCTGTGGAGGCTTGCGTCACTCTCTTTGTGGATGCTTGTGTTGCTCTCTTTGTGGAGTCCTTCATTGATCTTTCTGTGGAGTCTGTCATTGCTCTTTCTGTGGAGTCTGTCATCGCTCTCTCTGTGGAGTCTGTCATCGCGCTCTCTGTGGAGTCATGCAATGTTCCCGCTGTAGAGCCGATCTGTGCTCTCTCAACGGGGTTGTTCTGTGCTCTCTGTGTGGCGTCGTCTTCGTCTTGGGTATTGCTGTCATCCAAAGTACCGATGATCTGCCATGGCACCATGGTATTGGATTCATCTACCATTAGAAGATCATGTTGAGCTTTTCAACTAAGTTGCTGATGCTGTGATCAGGATCTCCGAATAACTCAGCCATGTCTGAGCAGTATTGTCTGCATTGTTCGATAGACCAATCATCGCTTTTTGTTTTGGAGTTGTGATCGTTTCCTTCATGTTCAATGAACAAATCATCTTCTTGTGTGGAGGCTGGGACCCTTCGTGGTGTGTGGACCACTCTCGGCGTTTCTTGGCGTCAGGTCACAGCATAATCCTGCACTCACGGGTCGGGATGTCATATATGCTGGGCTGAAGATTCCCCATTCCGAAGAACTCATCCGTTGGGGCTTTCATGGTACAACACCTCTAATTGCAGTTCAGATTTGGTACTGGGGTAGCCATCTCCCAAGGTGAAATCTTCATCTGAGCCGTAGTCTACGAGGACCATATCATCTTCTAGGGTGGTGCTAACTGCTTGTTCCAGGGTGTTGTGAAAGTTATTTTCAACTGCTGGTGTAAGAACTGCGGGCATTGTTCTATCTTTTGAGGCAAGAAAATTGGGTTTTGCAGCTTTAAATTTATTTTTGTTCATTTTCGTGCATTTCCCTTTTAAGTGGGCATGGTCCTGGTCCTCTGATGTCATGACGCCCGTGACATCATGCATAGGACTTGATCGCCCATGCGCACACCGCATGCCCTCTTTTCGCAACTGAGCATGTGCGGCTCCTTTCTCAAGATGGCTGCCGCTCAGATCCTCCATCTTTCTCCGATTCAACCCTGCCTCCGCCTCGTGGTGAGTGTTCACGCCATTTTTACCAATTTTGTTTTCTAAATGATTATTCTGTGTTTGTAGAGACTCAAAGTACTGATTTTGTTTTTGTTCATAAGCAAGGCATTTTTGTATAGCAATTTCTAGAGTTAGATACTTATTTTGTGAAAGTCCTTCCCTCAAATTTTAATCAGATAGTCCAGAAATTAATTGATTAATTATCACAGTGTCTCTGAAATCAGCATAATCACAGCCTTGTGGTATTAACTTGAGATTTGTAATAAAATCAGAGATGGGCCCTCCGTTTCTCTGACAAGAGTTAAATCTTTCCAGCATCTCACCGGACTGACTGTTACAGTGTTCAGCAAATTTTTTGAGTATAATGTCTACTTTGGTGTTGTCCTCACCTTCTAAGTAATTAAAGCAATTATAGATTTCTCTAGCTTCATGTCCTCCTGTTGAGAGTAGCAGGGCTATTTTCATTGCGTCAGAGGCAGTGCTTAAATCATTAGCTGTGATAAATATTTGGAACAGCTGTTCAAACATTTTCCAGTTATAACTTAAATTACCGGTTATTTCCAGCTGCCATGGAGTTCCAAAAAGTTCCATTGAATCAGTTCATCGTCGAGGATCCATTTGCTGCAAAGTCTTCCACAGTCAAATATCCGGTTTAAGTTTTTCTTCTCTTGCTGGTGTCCAGCTAGCTTTCTGAAATCACTCCTGGTATCATATGTTATTCTCTAAGTCTGAATAAAGATTGTAGACTTCCAGTTAACACAAATACTTTATTCAATGGGTTTGTTTTGTTTCCAGAGCTTAACTAGATATAATACAGTCAAGAGGTATGACCAGTGAAGCTAAGGTAAACTGCCTATGCTGAGCTGTCTCTATCTGCTGCTGCTGCTCACTAGCCCAGTGCTTCTGAAATAGGCGGATCCTCCCTTGGGCTGGACCCTTTATACCCGTCTGTGATGCTGCCCTCTAGTGATGCTGTGGCTGTTACATCTGTCTGTAGTCTCTGGTGCGTGTGCAGATGTATGTACAGATATACAGATCGCTACACTTTCTAAAGCACCAATGCTCAATTTGTTGACTCATTCTTTTTAAAATTTAGAGTACCTAATTCATTTTTTTCAATTAAGGGACAATTTAGCATGTTCAATCTACCTACCTTGTACATCTTTGGGTTGTGTGGGCGAAACCCACTCAAACACGGGGAGAATGTGCAAACTCCACACGTACAGTGACCCAGAGCCGGGATCAAACCTGGGACCTCGGCTCCGTGAGACTGCAGTGCTACCACTGCGCCACCGTGCTGCCCTGACTCTTTTTAAAGTATCGACAGGACAACATATGTGTCTTTACATTTCTAGTTAGCTTTCGCTCATACTCTAATTTTTCCTTCCTTATCAATAGGCGCTGTAATGTTTTTGCTGATTTTCATACTCTGCCCAATCTTCAGCTTGCCATCCATCTTTGCACAATTATATTATGTTTCTTTAAGTTTGATGCTATTTTTTAACCTCTTTAGTTCACCACAGATGGTGGGTCCTCAAGTTGTATTTTTATTTCCATTGCAATGCGTCTATTCTGTGTATTCTGAAACATCCTCTTAAATGTTTGCCACTGCATCTCTATTGACATATGTCTAACCTCATTTGTCTGTTCACTTTATCTAGTTCTGTTTTTATGCCCTCATAATTGCCCTTATTTAAGTTTAAAATACTAGTCTTAGATCCACTCTTCTTTCCCTCAAACTGAATGTAATACTCAATCATATCATGATTGCTGCTACCGAGCGGCACCCTCACTATGAAATCATTATATACACCCATCCTGTTACACAGTATGAGGGCCAGTATAGCCTGCTCACTGGTTGGTTCCAGAGTATGCTGTTCTAAGAAATGATTCCAAAAGCATGCTATAAATTCCACATCTTTGCTAATTTTACCCATCTGATTTTTCCAGTCTATATGTAAGTTAAAATTCCCCATGATTGTCACTGTACCTTGCTGACAAGCTCCCATTATTTCTTCCTTTATACCCTGTCCTGCCATATGGTTACTGGTAGGGGACCTGTACACCCTTCCCACAAGTGACTTCTTGCCTTTACCATTTATTATCTGTACCCAAACTACTTATACATCCTGATTTCCTGAACTTAGGTCATTTTCTCTATTATGATAATATCATTCTTAACCTTCCACCTTTCCCGAGCTTCCTGTCCTTCCTAAAAGCCATGTACTCTTCAATATTGAGGTCCCAAACTATGTCGAAATAACTATGGATCAGCAGAGAAAATTGATGAAGCAACTGAAGTATATAATTTATTTAGAGGCCTGAATATGTGATCAGATGTTTGTAAACTCTATCATTGTGGAAAACTGTACACAAGAATACCAGCAAAAGAGCTATGAATAGAGGATGTTAATATTTTTGGCAATTCAGTTGAGTATATATTGATTATGTTTGTAAGACAGATGGTGTACAGTCCAAAGATGGTCCTTAGATATCTTGCAATCATTCGAAAATGTTCTGTTGTACTAAGTAAAGTAGCAGCATCTAGTGGCAGAACATAGGTTCAGTGTTTGTTCGTGGGCATCGTTATTTAACCTAAATCAGTGAAGTGTGCTAAAATCCAAACATTCTTTCTCCAAACTATGTATTTTGATCTCAAAAAGGGTTTCAGAATAAAGATTTTTCTTACCAGTTGCAAAGCAGAGAGGTCTTGATCTTTGCAATGCAAGACTTAACCGTAACTTATTTTTATTGCGATGGTTGGCAGTTCTAAATATTTCTGGCTATCCAGAACATGACGTACTCAACTAGGAATCCTTCTAATTGAGTGCAATGGGATCACTCATAATGTAATACAACAAAGTAGCTGTAATGTCCCATAGCAAACCACCAACAATCTAAATTTGATATTTTCTTGAATCTGCATTTACCCCTGGGTTTCAGAGTCAATTAGGCAGTTAGTAATCAGACAAGCATTGTAAATGGCTTCTAGTCTGGGCAGAAATTGTTTTGGGAAAAGTCATGAACTGAAACAGCATTACATTAAACATGTCCCGATTACAGTACTTGCAATTTTCTCACAATGTTCTACAATTTTCATATAAAACAGATCACAGTGCTCAGCAATGAATTCTCATTGCATAATCCGCACTTCTGAACAGAATTTATATCATGAATATTATTCAGCTTCAGAGGTAAGAGCTGCCTTCTTGAAAGTGAATCTGCGGAAAGCGATGGGCCCCAACAGATCCTGCGAGCACTCAGATCCTCCGCAGACCAGCTGGCGGGTGTATTCAGACATTTTCAACACCTCACCTCTCTGCTCCGAGGTTCTCAACTCCTTCAAGGAGACCACCATAATACCAGTACCAAAGAAGAACAAGGTAGCGTGCTTCAACAACTACCAGACGGTGACCCTGACATCTGTTATCATGAAATGTTGTCATGAAATGTGGCTAGTCATGAGACGGATCGATGCCAGCCTCTCAGACGGTCTTGATCCAATGCAGTTCACCTATCGCCGCAACCGGTCCACAGCAGATGATATTTCCCTAGCCCTACAATCAACACTCGAACACCTCGACAATAGGGATACCTATGTCAGACTGCTGTTCATAGCCTACCGCTCCACCTTCAACACCATTATCCCGACAAGACTAACAACCAAACTCTGCAATCTTGGATTTGATCCCTTGATGCAGGTAAATCCTTGACTTTCTCACCAACATACCGCAATCTGTCAGGATAGGTATCAGCACCTCCTCCACAATAGCCCTCAACACCGGAGTCCTGCAAGGATGTGAAAATGAAATGAAAATGAAAATGAAAAAATGAAAATCGCTTATTGTCACAAGTAGGCTTCAAATGAAGTTACTGTGAAAAGCCCCTAGTCTCCACATTCCGGCGCCTGTTCGGGGAGGCTGTTACGGGATGTGTGCTCAGTCTTCTACTGAACTCCCTGTACACACACAACGGCCTGGCAAGATTCACCTCCTATTCAAAATGTAAGCTTGCGGATGATACGACTGTGTGGGTCGTATCTCAAACAACGATGAATCAGACTACAGAAGTGAGATAGATCAATTGGTTACATGCTGTACCAAAAACAGCCTCACTCCCAGGCTTTGGCCTCTCCAAGTCCCTTCCATCAGGTAGAAGATACTGAAGTCTGAAGACCCACACATCCAGACAGAGGAACAGCTTCTTCCCCACAGTTACCACACTCCTCAATGACTCTCCCTAGGACTGACCTGTTCCCTGTAAGAACACTGTTCATGATACCCTATACTGCTCTTGCTCATGTATTTGCTTGTTTGGCCCTTGTTCCACACTGTAACCAATCACTATTTGTCGGTGTATTTTGTCGATCATTCTTTTTGTCTACTGTGTAAGTACTGTGTACGTTCCCTTGGCCGCAGAAAAATGCTTTTCACTGTACTTCAGTACATGTGACAATCAATCAACCAATCAATCAATATTGTCTTTGATTTTGTTTAAAAGATAATAAATGTAGCATCGTAGTTCATTGATCAGAAATGCATGCTTATTTCAGTCAATATTTTGTAATGGTTGATAGTCTGTATTTCAACAAACTTCTCTAAGTGGCATGAAAAATTAGATTGTTCTGGCAGTAAAAGAGCTGGTTACTAAATAATGACTTAAATAATAATGATACATTAAAAATATGTGAAATCAAAGAGAAGAAACTTGCAAAATGAAGGTTTTGCTTAAAAGGCAAAAATAAAAATCAGAATATAGCAGTAATATGTGGGATGTATTCATACATCGAATCATTTTGGCAATGTTTTCTTTAAATATTCATATTGGGAAGTACAACTTCTGCTCCTCATGACTTGTCGCAATTGCTATACCATGTAATTCAATAATTTCCAATTGTTCCTTTTTTTTGCATTCAGTTTAACTCTTCTGAGTTTCTTTGTTACATTGGATGACACAATCAATTAGTATATGTTCAATTCACCTAAGAAAGGTGACGTTGCACCTATGGTTCCCAAAGCCATGGGGTTTTTCTCGTCACCTGTCTGGACCTTCTGTGGACTAATTTATGGAGATTAATCGCTACGATTAGTTAACAACTGTACAGGGGTAAATTTTCCAAAAGCAAAACATTGAACAGCATCTACCATTGTTTTGGCTTTATTTGTTTTTTTTTGCCTGGCAAGTTGCTGAAGATGTGAGCTGATAACATCACAGCAAGGAAACTGCCAAACAACTGTACATCTCCTTAGCTGGTCAGATGGAAGAGTTGCAGCATCAATGTTACACAGACTCAGAAGGAAATGGTTGAATGAGTGAACTCAATGTTAAATCAAGTACAGAAACAGAGACAAAGGGAGGGAAATAAAAATTAGATTGAGAGAGTGAAGAGGCAAAAAGTAGAAAAAAACAAACTTAAAAATTAAATTTTTAAAGTCCATAGCAAATAAAATCTAAAGAACGAGACCTCACACTTTGAATAATGTATTGCTTGTCAGTAATTAAAACTCATCACATCACTGAAAAGATAGATTGGAAACAATGACACTTTTCTGTGGCAGGCTTAGATCATATTGACTGTGAAAATACAGACCAATCAATGCCTTTCAAAGGAAAATTGTGATTTTTGTGAAGCTAAACTTGCAGCGTAACCTGGACAGCAATGTTGGGACATCCATCCCTTGCTCAAAGTTACCTATTGTGGTGGTATGACTAGGAGGTTTACGGTACCTCAGAGTAGTGCTGCCATTGGTGCAGAGGACTCGCTGCCCATTGGCTCAGGCAGGTCATGTGTCTCTCTGCCAATTGGCTGAGGTCAGTCATGTGACTGCTCGCCGATTGGCCGAGAGGCCAGTAGCCTCTCCTACGAGGCGGGGTAAAAGAACCCGTAGCAGCCGGCAGTCGGCCGTTCTCTGTAAGTCGACTGCCGGGCACACAACTAGTTCATTAAAGCCTGTTATTTGGAACTTCTTCACGACTCGAGTCCAATTGATGGTGCATCAATTTAATGAACGAGAATTTGGAAATGGAGCTTCAGATCAAACCAGACTGCCTCCGCATCAGCCCGCATGCTACAAATGCATCAGCAACTTTTAAAAATTGGCTGGCGTGCTTCAATCGTTACCTCACCACTACAGAGAATCAACCAACAAAGGAGCAGAAACTCCACATCCTCCACTCGTGCGTGGACACCGCCGTTTATTCGATGATAGGTGATGAACAGGACTATGACGCAGCCATGGATCTCCTGAAAGGACATTTTCTCAGGCCTGTAAACCAAGTCTACGCGCGGCACTTCCTGGCAACAAGGCAACAGTTCCCCGGTGAGTCCCTTGATGAGTTTTATCGGGCCCTCATTGTCCTGGGGAGAAATAGCGCCTGCCTGCAAGTTACCGCGGCGGAGCACACTGAACTGCTAATCAGGGATGCCTTTGTCGCGGGCATGCAATCCTCTCAGATACGCCAGCGGCTCCTAGAAAAGGACACTGAGCCTCATTGAGGCACGGATCCTCGCATCCTCCCTGGAGGTTGCCGACCGAAACGCCCGCGCATATGCCGCTGGCCACGCGGCGACCCATTGGGCAACTTGGCATGCAGCTCCCCTCACCCCCGCCGATTCCGAACCCCCCCCCCAGGCCTGCGCTGCGGGACGCCCCAATAAGCCCACAGGGCCCCGCTGTTTTTTCTGTGGCCACGCCAAGCACCCCCGCCCGCACTGTCCGGCCAGCTCCACAGTCTGCAAGAGCTCTGGTAAAAAGGGCCACTGCCCGTCCAGGTCGGTTGCTGCTGTTCAGCGCAGCAACCGCGGATCACCCCCCCCCCCCCCCGCGCCTCCTCAAGGCCCCGGGTGGCCCACAGACCCCTCTGCCCCCGCTCCCAGCCACCACGAGTGACACACAGATGTCGCCATTTTGGGGCCCTGACGCCACGTGTGTGCCCCGGGCGCTGCCATTTTGGGGCCCCGACTCCATGTGCGGGCCCCAGGCGCTGCCATCTTAGGTCAGCACGGAGGACCCCGCCAGTGAATACTCCATGGGAGAGCTCCTGCAATGACTCGCTGCTGTGACACTGGACAAATCGCGGCCCCGCACGCTCTCCACGGCGACTGCGCAAATCCTCCTAAACGGACACGAGACGAGCTGTCTACTAGACTCCGGGAGCACAGAGAGTTTTGTCCACCCTGACACGGTAAGACGCTGCGCGCTCCCTGTTCACCCGGTTAAGCACAAAATTGCTCTGGCTTCAGGTTCGCACTCTGTCCAAATAACTGGGTGCTGCGTAGCGGACCTCACGGTCCAGGGGAGGGTTTTTAAAAATTACAAACTCCTCGTCCTTCCCCATCTCTGCGCACCAGCACTTTGAGCACTGGATTTCCAGTGCAACCTGCAGAGCCTGACCTTTTAATTCGGCGGCCCTATTCCCCCCCTTACTTTCTGCAGCCTCGCGTCCCTCAAAGTGGACCCCCCTTCCTTGTTTGCGAACCTCACCCCGGATTGCAAGCCCGTCGCCACTAGGAGCAGTGCCCAAGACCGGACCTTCATCAGGTCCGAGGTCCAGAGGCTGCTGAAGGAAGGAGTCATTGAGGCCAGCAACAGTCCCTGGCGAGCCCAAGTGCTGGTGGTTAGGACTGGGGAGAAAAACCGGATGGTCATTGACTACAGTCAGACCATAAACAGGTTTACGCAGCTGGACGCGTATCCTCTCCCCTGTATTTTCCACCTGTATCAAGTACAAAGTCTTCTCCACGGTGGACCTTAAGTCCGCCTATCACCAGCTGCCCATCCGCACGAGTGACCGAAAGTACACTGCGTTCGAAGCGGATGGGCGACTCTAACACTTTTTAAGGGTTCCCTTTGGTGTCACGAATGGAGTCTCGATCTTCCAAAGGGAGATGGACCGAATGGTTGACCAACACGGTTTACGGGCAACCTTCCCGTATCTCGGCAATGTCACCATCTGCGGCCACGAAAAGCAGGACCATGACACCAACCTCCAAATATTCCTCCGTACCGCAAAACTCCTTGACCTCACATACAATAAGGATAAGTGCGTGTTTAGCACCGACCGTCTAGCCATTCTCGGCTACGTAGTGCGTAACAGAGTGATAGGCCCCGACCCCGAACGCATGAGGCCCCTAATGGAACTCCCTCTCCCCAACTCCCTCAAAGCCCTAAAACGCTGTCTGGGCTTCTTTTCTTATTATGCCCAGTGGGTCCCGAACTACGCCAACAAAGCCTGCCCCCTCATCCAATCCACCACGTTTCCACTGTCGATGGAGGCCCGCCAGGCCTTTAGCCGCATCAAAGCAGACATTACAAGGGCCACGATGTGTGCTATCGATGAGTCCCTCCCATTCCAGGTCGAGAGCCACGCATCCGATGTAGCTCTGGCGGCCACCCTGAACCAAGCAGGCAGACCCGTGGCCTTCTTTTCCCGGACCCTCCACGCTTCCGAACTCCGCCATTCCTCGGTGGAAAAGGAGGCACAGGCCATTGTCGAAGCTGTGCGATACTGGAGGCACTATCTGGCCGGCAGGAGGTTCACCCTCCTCACAGTCCAACGGTCAGTGGCCTTTGATTATACACAGAGGGGCATGATCAAGAACAACAAGATCTTGCGGTGGCGGATCAAGTTGTCCACGTACAACTACGATATCTTGTATCGTCCTGGGAAGCTCAACGAGCCTCCTGATGCCCTGTCTCGCGGTACCTGCTCCAGCGCGCAGATAGACCGCGTTTTTGTAAATCCACCACTCTTCTCTTAGAATTCCCCCTATACCAAAAAGGGCCGATATTCCAAATGGTGAACAGGGATTCTCACTCCCTGACTCCGATGCAGGCTTCGGTGGGTGCTATTCAGGTCAAACTATATTTCCAAGTTATTCCCCGGTATAACCCATACCTTCACCGAAGAATTTTACCTACTCACCCCTTAATAGCATCGATGTCCTGGGTCCTGCGTTATTAAGGAAGTGAAGTAAGCTAATAACCACTTTTTCAGGTTGTTATTTTATTATTATACTTTTTTTTCCTTTAAGTTGCAAACACTTTCTTTACAGAAAGGAAAAACGATTAGTGATTCTGGATGCTGCTGGTTTGTTGTAGGGACCTTCAGACTCTCTCTCTCTTGTAGTTCTCCTCCCCTTCTCTCCTGTTGCTGTTTCTCTGTTCTCTGTGTTCTGTCTCTGTGTTCTCTGTGTTCTGTCCTCTGTCCTCCCCATTGCTGCTGGTTTGTTGTAGGGACCTTCAGACTCTCTCTCTCTCTCTTTTAGTTCTCCTCCCCTTCTCTCCTGTTGCTGTTTCTCTCTCTCTCTCTCTCTTTTAATTCTCTTCCCCTTCTCTCCTGTTGCTGTTTCCTCTCTCTCTTTCTTTTAGTTCTCCTCCTCATTCTTGCTGGCATTGATCTTCAAGCCTTCCACCTCCTTGAGGGGAGCGGAGCTCCCCCGGGCCGTGCCCCGGCCGTCAGCTGTTGCTGCTTCGCGTTCTGCTGCTCTCTGTTTCTGCCTCGCACGTGGGGGGAGGGGCGAGGGGAGCCCGCGCTTAGTGCTTTTTGGCGGGAGAGATCGGGACCTCCGATAGGGGATGGACTACGGGGCTTAAAGGGGCATGGTGGGACACAACCAGGCCAATGGGTCCCCCTCTATTCAGTACATCACAGTGCTTCAACACAGCACAAAGAAATCTATGCAAACTCTCTTTTTCTTTTTCCCTTTCTCCTGCTGCAGGTTGTAATAACAATTCTGACAGACTGAAATTGACTGTATTTTTGACAGAAGAGCTGGCCACAGTTTCTGCTCTTTTCAGCTGCCACCAACCTCTTGTGGGATCTTTCCCTGCACTCTCCCAGACCAGATATTGGCAGACTTCTATATTTCAAATGACGCATTCTGTATTTTCCAGAACAACCGCCTCCGCACCCTCCACGCGGACCTCTGCCATCCAGGGGTAGCCCGCTTCTACCATTTCATTAAGACCCGCAACCTGCCCTACTCCATCGAGGAGGTCAGGACAGTGACCAGGGAATGCCACATTTGCGCGGAGTGCAAGCCGCACTTCTACCGCCCCGAGCAACCGCATCTGCTAAAGGCGTCACGCTCCTTTGAACGTCTCAGCATGGACTTCAAGGGTCCCCTCCCCTCCAACAACCGCAACATATATTTTCTAAGTGTGATTGACGAGTACTCCCGCTTCCTTTTCGCCATCCCCTGCCCCGACATGACCACAACAACTGTCATCAAGGCCCTCCTCTCCATTTTCTCCCTGTTTGGTTATCCTGCATACATCCACAGCGACGGGGGGTCCTCTTTCATGAGTGACGAGCTGCGTCAATTTCTGCTCAGCAGGGGCATCGCCTCTAGCAGGACGACCAGTTATAACCCCCGGGGTAACGGACAGGTCGAGAGGGAGAACGGTATGGTCTGGAAGACCGTCCTACTAGCCCTACGGTCCAGAAATCTCCCTGTCTCCCACTGGCAAGAGGTTCTCCCAGACGCCCTCCACTCGATTCGGTCTCTCCTCTGTACTGCCACGAACCAAACACCTCATGAACGTCTTCTTGTTTTCACCAGGATGTCGTCCTCAGGATCCCCGCTCCCGACCTGGCTGGCCACCCCCGGGCCCAGCTTGCTCCGGAAGCATGTGTGGGTGCACAAGTCCGACCCATTGGTTCAACGAGTCCAGTTACTCCACACTAACCCGCAGTACGCGTACGTGGAGCATCCCGACGGGTGACAGGACACGGTCTCCCTTCGGGACCTGGCACCCGCCGGCTTGCAGCCACAACCCCCCACACCAACACCCCCCCTTAGTCCCAACCCCCCCCCCCCCCCACCCCCCAGCGCCCCCGCAACCCAGCACACAGGAACCCTCTCTCCCGGCCAGAGCTTCGCTAGCACCGACCAGGGGTACAGACACAGAACCACGACCGCCGCTCCCGGACTCACGGACGACCACCGCTCCAACGTCACTGGCGCCGCTGCGCAGGTCCAGCAGGACATTGAAGGCACCCGTCAGACTGATCGAGTCGATTTGATGTTCCACTGGACTTTTTGTCGGACTCTTCGTGTTGTTCAGCGTTCCCTTGTACACTGTTGCATCTTCCTTTTCGATATTTTTTGCTTGTTTGTTCCCCGATTGTTCATGAGTGCATTGTGCGCGGTATTGTTGTTCTTTTGTACATTCGTCGTGGGCCAATGGGCAGCCACCAGACATCTCGGTACACCTCGTTCTCTGTAGTCATACTACCAGTTCAACGCCCCTCCCCCTTTTCTCCTCTCCTCTTCTCCCCCCCCGCAGCTTCTTTCTCCACAAGGGGTGAATGTGGTGGTATGACTAGGAGATTTACGGTACCTCAGAGTAGTGCTGCCATTGGTGCAGAGGACCTGCTACCCTTTGGCTCAGGCAGGTCATGTGTCTCTCTGCCAATTGGCTGAGGTCAGTCATGTGACTGCTCACCGATTGGCTGAGAGGCCAGTAGCCCCTCCTACGAGGCGGGGTATAAGAACCCATATAAGACGGCAGTCGGCCTTTCTCTGTAAGTCAACTGCCGGGCACATAACTAGTTCATTAAAGCCTGTTATTTGGAACTTCTTCACGACTCGAGTCCAATTGATGGTGCATCACCTATGTCATAATATCCACTCATGTACATAATGAGATGCAGACAGGCAGTGATTGACACATAGGATGACCAGTAAGCCTACAACACAGTACAGCCAATCACCAGACAGGACACTACCACTATAAAGCCAGAGGGCACTGGGTTTCCCGCTCTCTATGGACCCAGCCACTGAGACAGTCAGAGTCCACGAGCTAGCCAGTGCAAACACCATGCGGTAGCTAGTAAGTCTGGTCAGGCTAGTACAAGGTCTCCAGTCAGTTCAGTATAGTGTCGACCCACAGCTGAATATGTATATTAGTTCTATCATTGAATAAAACCGGGTTGGATCTTCTCCAGTGTTCGAGGTCTGTTTCTAACTTCACTGCATCAAGTACAGTCCACATCGAATCAACCTGCCAAACACATCATGGTACCGATCGACCACACAGCGCATGCACAATGGCGCATGGAATGCGCTGGCATCGCCGTCATGACGTGTCCGAATTGTGGCTCCGCCCACTTAAAGTGGCAATGTCCAGCAAAAGGACGCCGGGATCGACAGTGTAACAAGCTTGGCCATTACGCTGCCCTTTGCAGATCTGCTCCATCGCTCAGCAGCCAGCGATCCCAGCTACGGCGTAGACGTGTCCGCTCAATACAACAAGGCATACCAGATTCTAATCCCGACAGCCCAACAGACCTTGATGCTGAGTGCCTCAAGTCCCCATACCGGTGGGCATCATAATGACGCATGCTCTGCCTTCCACCACAATGGCGAAACGCCTCTCCATCCTCAGTGTGGATCCTGACGACGAGTGGTCTGCTGTCCTCACAATTAGCAAAGCTCGCATCCGATTTAAACTGGACACCGGTGCATTGGCGAACCTCATCTCGAAATCTGACCTCGACACCATCCGCGCCAGACCAAGCATTCTTCCACCAGCCTGCCAGCTCCTTGACTACAATGGCAATGCCATAGCTGCCAGTGGCTCGTGTCAACTAGGGGTATCCAACAAGGCGATCAAGGCGACGCTGCGGTTTGAAATCGTCGGGCCTGACAGAGCATCCCTGCTCGGTGCTCGAGCCTGCAAGCTCCTGAACCTGGTTCAGCGCGTCCACACCATGTCATCATCACCGGCGACGGCCTCGCCTGATGGAAACTTGCAAGCTGACATAGATGGCATCATCACGGAGTACCACAGCGTATTTGATGGAATGGGCACGCTCCCATACCGATATAAAATCCTGCTCAAGCCGAACGTCACCCCTGTAATTTATGCACCACGCCGGGTGCCGGACACCTCCAGGATCGCCTGAAGAAGCAATTACTGGACCTCCAAGACCAGGGCATCATATCAAAGGTCACAGAGCCCACAGACTGGGTCAGCTCCACGGTCTGCGTCAAGAAGCCTTCAGGGGAGCTTCGCATTTGCATTGACTCTAAGGATCTAAACCGCAACATCATGCGGGAGCATTACCCGATACCAAAACGTGAAGAGTTGACCAGTGAGGTGGCTCATGCCAAATTCTTTACTAAGCTGGACGCCTCCAAGGGTTTTTGGCAAATACAGCTGGACGCGTCCAGTCGCAAGCTGTGCATGTTCAAAACCCTGTTTGGTCGCTACTGCTACAACCGGATGCGTTTTGCATCATATCTGCCTCCGATGTATTTCTCTGCATCATGGAACAGATGATGGAGGGCAACAAGGGGGTGCAAGTGTACGTTGCCAATGTCATTATGTGGTCCACAATGCCCCAGGAACACATCACTCACCTCAAGAAGGTATTCCAGAGAATCCATGAACATGGTCTCCAGCTCTACAGGGCCAAGTTCTCATTTGGTCAATCGGATATCAAATTCCTAAGTGACCACATCTCGCAGCAGGGCGTGCGGCCAGATGCCGACAAGATCTCGACGATCAACGCATGAAAACCCCGGAGGACAAGAAGGCAGTCCTCCGCTTTCTCGGGATGGTCAACTTCCTCGGGAAATTCATTCCCAATATGGTATCCCACACCACGGCCCTCTGCCATCTCGTCAAGAAGTTGACGGAATTCGAATGGCTGCCCACGCATGAAGAGGAACGGTGTGAGCTGAAAGGAAAGCTCACCGCAGCCCCGGTTCTAGTGTTCTTCGACCCAACGAAGGAAACCAAGATATTAACTGATGCAAGCCAGGACGGCATTGGGGTGGTGCTCCTTCAGCGGGATGACTCCTCGTCCTGGGCTCCAGTGGCGTATGCCTCCAGGGCCATGATGCCCACTGAGCAACGGTACGCTCAGATTAAGAAGGAATGTCTGGGCCTCCTGACAGGGACAGTCAAGTTTCACGACTATGTTTACGGCCTGCCAAAATTCACGGTAGAAACGGTCCACGAGCTAGCCAGTGCAAACACCATGCGGTAGCTAGTAAGTCTGGTCAGGCTAGTACAAGGTCTCCATTCAGTTCAGTATAGTGTCGACCCACAGCTGAATATGTATATTAGTTCTATCGTTGAATAAAACCGTGTTGGATCTTCTCCAGTGTTCGAGGTCTGTTTCTAACTTCACTGCATCAAGTGCAGTCCACATCGAATCATCCTGCCGAATACATCAACCTATAGCTAATGGACCATTAGCGTTACTGCTATTTGGACTGGAAAACATTTGCCAACAGGAAGGTTAACAAGCTGGCCATTGGTCTTCTTTTGTCGAACAACTCCAATGTTCTTATTTTACAAATATCCTTTTTTCTTTTCATGCCCATTGCTGGTTTGATGATATTGTTGCATAAGTTGCTGTAAAATAACTTGAGGTAAAATGTTTTAGATATCGGGTGGAATTCAATGGAAAAATATCTAAGTGCATTTGTGGCGAGCTTTTCAGGGAGCTTCCTACTGGTTCTGCCGGCGAGCTTCCCACTGCTTTCCAATTACACTTAGTCACTTTTTTGGGCCCTGGGGAGTTTCTCACCGGTTTAGCCCACACTCAGAAAGATATTTCAGCACTGGGGAGCTCAACTCAGAGATCGGGCCTCCATTTTGAAGGGGTGCCCCGACCTCTAAATGTGCTTGTGTGTCCCCCACCCATGGGCAATGTCACCCCCCCACACACATGTGCACCAACCCCACACTCCCCAAGTGAGGTCACCTCACTATGGGATCCCTGGGGGCCCCCGTCTTCAGGCTCAACCATACCCCTTCCAGCACTACCCCCTCCAGGATTATCCCGTCACCCTGCCAACCTCACGGAGGCCCCTACTTATCTGCTCACTCCCACCCTTCATGACCCCCTCCATGCTCCTTTCATGGGCATGGCCCCTCTCAGGCTCTGACTCTTGGCAGTGCCACCCTGAAATCTGGGCACCCTTCCGTAGCCACCTGGCATCCAGACAGTGACCCTGCCAGCTTGGCAGTGCTATCCAAGCACCTTGGCATTGCCAGTGTGGCAGTGCCAAAGTGCAAGCTGGGCAGTGCCAAGATGCCCGCTTTCCATGGGGGAGGGCTGGGGAACCGCCTGCACTAATCCTGACCACCTAGGGGCCTCCAATAGCCCAGGAGACCCCCCGGGTGCCATTCTGTCTGGTCCACATTCTTGTGGACCACATTCTGGGGGGATTGTTGGGTTACGGGTATAGGGTGGATACGTGGGTTTGAGTAGGGTGATCATTGCTCGGCACAACATCGAGGGCCGAAGGGCCTGTTTTGTGCTGTACTGTTCTATGTTCTATGTAGTCCAGTACTGATCTGCGCCTGGCTGCCGCCTCCCTGGGGAGGCCAGTGAATCGAGAGAGGCCAGTGTATCCCAGGTAGGTAGACCTTAAGTATGTTTACAAGCTACTTTAGCGAGCGCCATTTGGTCTTGCCCTTTTCGGCGGAGTTCCAATTCCGGCGCCTCACGGGAATTGGGTGAATCCCTTGCAGCAAGGAGGCTGGTGAGAAGCCCGCAGGAGGTCTCCTCCTTACCTGTCATGCACATCCCAACCTTCAAACCCCCCCAACTTCCTTTCATGGGCATGGCACTCCTCGGCCTCTGACCCTTGGCAGTGCTATCCTGGCATCTGGGCTGTGCTCATGCCAGCCTGGAAGTACCAACCATGCACCTTGGCAGTGCTAGGGTGGCAATGCCAAGATGCCAGATGGGCAGTGCCCAGGTGCCTGCATTCCAGGGGGAGGGCCAGGGAGCCACCCTATATTATACCTGGCCACCAGGAGCCTCTGATAGCCATACTGCCTGGTCCGTTTTTGTGTGGACCAGTTCTGAATGGCGGCCGGCTGCAGCCTCCCTGGGGAGTAAGGTAGATCCCGAGAGGCCGATAGATCCTGGGTAAGCTTGGCGAAGTCGGTTTAAAATTGACTTTGGTGAGTGAAGTTTTGTCATGCCCCATTTGGGCATGATTCTGACTCTGATGCCTTGCAGTACTTGGGTAGATCCCTCAAGGCGTGAAGGCTGTCGGGAAACACGTGGGACGTCTCTCCCAGCATCCACCGGCCACACCGTGCTCTCTCTTGAGTGCAATGTGGCCGTTTGATTGTGCCCATAATTTTTCACAAGAAATTAACTTTGGATTGTGTTTGTTTGACTTGTGCACCATGGTTATTCCCACTTGAACATCTTGATGTGTCCATTCTAAAACCTTGCTGCATATTTTTGAAAGAAACTATCTTGGATAGTTGCATTATTTTGTTTCATTATCCATAACCTCTCCACCACAATGTGTGTTAAGCATAATTACGTAATTTGAGCTGGAAGATAATATTAGAAGATACTGACATTTGAAATGTTGGCTTTGTAGGAACATTAGTGAATATTTTATTGGAAAGAGCATTATATCGCAGCCATTGTTATCAGCTGAGATTCTTCCAACAAACACTACTTCACCAGCATCATTAGAGCAACTTCAATAGCAAAGACTTTGATATGGATAGGGCTTTCAACTAAATAAGTAGAGGCATGTGAGAAAATATCAGGTGAAGGTCCAAAGATGTGCAGGTTATGTAGATTAGCCACACTAAATTGCCCCTCTGTGTCTAAAAATGTAGAGATGTGCAGGTAGGAGAGGTTGCGGGGGTCTAGGTAAGGTGCTCTTTCAGAGGGTTGATGCAGACTGGATGGACCAATTGGTTTCCTTCTGCACTGTAGGTATTCTTGGGATTCTATGGAAGGGAGACATAGGGTGGATTTTTCCAGCTCTTCGCTCTGACGGGACCTCGTGGCCCCGTCGAAGGTGACCCCTTTGCGCTGGGCCCCCCCCTGCAGCAGGACGGGCAGGTCACGCAGAATTCAGTAGACATAGCCGGGACCGGAACATCCCATCAGCATCCAATGGCGAGCCATCTCTGTCGCCGGATACCACGGTGCGGGGACGGAAAGGTATGGAATGTACCGCCCTATGAATCAAAGGAAATAAGTCAAGGCAATAGAACAGTGTAGCCATTTGGCTAAAGAAAAGCAGAGTAAGATTAGAGAAGACAATGGGCTGAATTTTACCAGTCCCGGGGTGGTGGGTTTGGCGATGTGGTTGGGGGAGGGAGTGGGCAGTTGTTTGGCAGAAGAACCCGACGGATTTCTGCTGCCAACCAACTTCCCCAGAGGCAGTTGTGGGTGGGGGCAGGAGCATATGTAGTGGTGATGGGCAAGCAATTAAATCTACAAAGAATCCAAATACCTACAAATTCTGAGCTGCTTTTTAAATTCCACTAGGGGCGCACAGAATGTGTGGATCTTCAACAGTTCACAAGTTATAAGAAGTTGGGAGTATTATGGCAGGTGAGTGGCAGAAAGAACTGGAAGCCACTGCAAGCAGCAGTTTTTCAAACCAGACAGGATGAGAGGCAGAAAATCACAGAAGGCACTGGCAAGTGGGCAAACTTGTCGGAGGCAGATTATGGGAAGGGTCTCTCTGAGATGCAACTTATGCCTGCAGAGTCAGGGGATTGAAAGGCTTGCATCGAAAAATGCATCTGATATCATTTGATTTTCAATAATCTGGTAGGAAAGAAAACGATCAAGAGAAAGAGAGAGAGAGGTGCAGGCACAGGAAGGAAGCTTGCAACATCAGAGGAGCAGCAGGTTCACAGATGCAATAGAGGGCACAGAGGAGGGAAGGAATATTTGGATGTGCAGGGTTACAGAAATCATTATCTTAAGGATCTACCAGCAAACAATCAGCTACATGGAAATGTTGGCTCATCAACGTCTATGTAGACTGTGGCTGTCCAGGCAAATGGTGCTGGAGCTGTGCGCAATGTCGTTGTAGGAGTTGAGGTCACTGAGGTATGGTGGCCACCCACTGTCTGTGACAGTCAGAGTCACCAGGGCGCTCAGCTCTAAAGGTGATTCCAGCAAGTGACCCATCAGTGCTTCAAACTGATCATGGAGACCTATGCTTGACAATACTTAATTTTTTTCACAAATCAAGCCAGTCAGGCTGAGGATAGTTTGATTCGAGCCATTTCTGGCTTTCTCCCACATCCGGGGGGAAATGGTTTGCATGCATTTTGACAATCAAGGCTCCTGCAGAGCAGCCTGGAGTCTAGAAAAGCAGGAAAAGTTTCTACTCCTGAATGCACAGCTCCTATGCAACCATCGTAAAATGAGTCCTGCAGAACATTCAAACAACTGCATGGATAGACACTGGATGACAAAGCTACACTCGTAAGAGATGGATCCTTTACGTCTGCAGCACCCCAATACAGGAGCAAAAAATAAATACAACCAATGCTGCATGACTACAAGGATGACCACTGAACAAGCTATCGGTCTGCTGAAAATGAGGTTCTGGTCCCTGGATAGCTTCGGCAGAGTCCAGCATTACACAACATCAAGGGCCTGGTGTATTATGGTGGATGATATGTGCTGTACAATACAGAACTCCAGCAGGGAGTAGCCTTGGAAAATTAGGTTGTCCTTGAGCATGCACCCTCCCATCTCCAAAGAGAAGATTTGGAGGGAACGGGGGATGGAGGATAATGGTAATGCGCTCAGGGAAGTGATGCCAATGGCTAGTGACATGCATGTCAGGGAGAAAGCAATTCACTTGTAACAGCACATTTCCCCTGAGCCTACCTTAAGTGTATCTGCATGCAATTCAGTATTTTCCTGACGCATTATTGCTGGCATTTACTTTGAATGTCCGTACCATCTCAATTGGTTCATCATGAGTGAATGATAAGACATATACTCAGCATTGCTCATTACTTCCTTTTCCAGAGATCACCAGTGCTGACAGTTCAAAGATGGAAAAATGAGCACATGAGACCTTAGGTGAAGGAAAACAAACTATAGTTCAACACATTGATCTAAATATTTTCCCATACAAATTAAACCCGGTGAGACCTACATGCAACTAAATGGTTTTAGGCCTATGCTTGTGGGTACTCCTACATTGTGCAGTCCTGGTGTATGAAGTCAAATGGAAGCAGACTGCTTGTATCTCTGTTCCTCTGCTTTATATAGTCACAAGGTTTATACCCTGGATGGCTGAGGCCTCGAAGATCTAGCATCTCGGTGGGGAACCCTGCGCATATACAGGAGCTGTTTCTGACATTGTAACTCTCTTGCAGGAGGAGACTATGCATTCATATGCCAAAGACATGGTGCCAGCCATGGCATGGATGGGCTCCTATACCATCCACACATGGAAGCAAACACCTGGGAGCATCTGCCACTTTACTGATGATTCCTGAGACTCTACATTTGTAAGAAACTGGCATTGCTTGAACTTTGTTCAGTCCATTGATAGGGAATAGATGCAGTTGGCATTGCCTTCATTAGCTGTGCCAATCTTACTAACTGATGCCCATTCTATAATAATAATACTTTTTATTATTCTCACCAGTAGGCTTGCATTAACATTGCAATGAAGTTACTGTGAAAATCCCCCCAGTCGTTACATTGTGGCGCCTGTTCGGATACACTGAGAGAGAATTCAGAATGTCCAATTCACCTAACAAGCATGTCTTTGGGGACAAGTGGGAGGAAACCAGAGCACCTGGAGGAAACCCATGCAGATACGGGGAGGACATGCATACTCTACATAGCCAGTGACCCGAGCGGGAATCGAACCTGGGAGCTTGTGCTGTGAAGCAACAGTGCTAACCACCGTGTTACCATGCCGCCCATCCATTCTAGCTGTGTATTAATGCACTGACGTGTGAGGATCCAGATTGGCAGTGGATATACTAAAATAATGCGATCATGTCTCCTCAGCTGGCTGTTTCTGAAATCTCAGGTGGCTTCTGTATCCTTGATGATATTTCTTCTGCTTTGTGATCTGGAGGAGAGATAAAAGTTACATCCGGGTACTTTCTTTCCACCAATTCCTTCTGCCTCTTATACATCTGGAACTCCCCGTGTTCATTACTGGGCACAGGGACACCATAGGTTGTGCATGGCATAAGGTCGAGAGGAAGTTTCCATTAAGAAAATCACTCTCTGTGACCTCCTCACATGCCTCACCTCATTCGCACGCAGCACCAACGAAACCCCTCTGGGTTCCAATGCCTCCTTCTCCATCGATCTCAATAACATCAGCAGTGACAATTCCCCTCCAATTCTTCTCCACTCTCGGGCATTGTGAGCTCACGTTTCCTGCAAACACAAACATGCACTGTGTGCCACTGCTCTCCAGTTTCCAGGTTCAGCATTGCACCACTGAGAGGCCTGCTGTTAGAGGCCATTTACTATTGGCAATGCATCACTCAACATTGGCTGATCGGGGTTCACTGTTGGGAAGCAATTTTGTACCTCTCTATGAATGCTGGTGCTTGGTCATGCCCAATGCCGCCGTCTTCAATTGCATCTCATATTGCATTGGTTCCTTTTGTGACCTCCAGTGATGCCAGCTGGGTACAATGAGGGTCCACTCACCTTGGCAGATCTCAGCAGATCATTGAATCACTTTTGGCACTGCAACAAGTCTGGCATTCAACCTATGACTGCCAACCTCTTCTGCAATATGAATCCAGGTCTGAATCACTTTTGGTATTGTAACAAGTCTGTGCATTCAAACTAAGACTGCTAACCTCCTCTGTAATATGAATCCAGGTATTTTAGTGGGCTTGCTGGCCTCTTCGTCCAATCTTCCTCTATTGTCAAGTCAGAAAAATGCCAGTCACTGTGCCCTTCATGCCTGCGGAAGTACTTCCAGAAAGACGCCAATAGACTTGGGCACCACTCTGCCTCACACTGTGACCATTATTTGTATGTGAGCCTTACTTCCTCTTCCCTCCCGATCCCTTTCTTGCTGATGCCTTTACCCTGAACGCAGTCACCCCTTAAATGTGACAATATTGATCAGCAGACAGGACTTCCCCCCACCTGCCCAGGCCGCTCTCAAATTCCCAACCTCGTGTGCAGGCCATTGATTGGATGTGAGTGGCAAAATACTCTTCCATTTCCCGACATGTATTCCATTGGAACCTGGAGCCAGGATTTAGGTCCTGACATTGGTAAAGTTCGGCCCAGAAATTCAGGAAGTAGAATCAGTATGGTTGCAGGTTAGGAATGACGAGCGTCAGGAAAAGCTGACTGGGCGCCGTGGCTGCTGCGGGACAGAAAGAAGGTAAGCAAACTTTCAGAAAGTGTTCAACATTGTAGCACTTGCTGGGTGGTGGCTGCCTGGGCCGGGTGAAGTGGCGGGGTGTGACTTGATGACAGGTCCATGGATTTGGGATGCCCCCCTTGCGATTGGGGTGGCCTGGGTCAGATCTCCACTGCTGCAGTCTGTGTTTTAAGTTGGTGCAGGTTCACTCTGCTGACAACTCACTCTGTCTTGTAAATGTCTAGGGAGCCTCTGGTTATTTTTGAGCCCATCCAGTCTGTTCCCCTGGAAACCCTCATACCTCAGCAGACCCCTCAATGGGATGGGTGTGGCTAAGGTCAATCAGTGGCACACCAGGTGCTGCCAATCCTCAGTGCACTCATCAGAAGTGTTGGCCCACCGCAGGGGAAGCAGGGCAAGAGCGGAGTTCACCCCAAACAAAGGACACATGCACTGTGACTTTTGGCCCCCAACGGGAACGTGAAATGCACGCAATTAATCCTGGTGTCAACACTTTAGACTCTCAAATGGAGAATCCTGCCCATAATCTCAGCAAAATAAATGCAGCTTTGCTTCCGCGAGAAGTTGAGGACATAATTGTATTGAAAGAAGAGGCTAAGAAAGTTGCAGTGTAAGTCAGGAATGAGCCTGATGATAGGGAAAGTTTTAGGAACCAGCAAAGGACCAAACAAGTTGATAAACTGAGAAAATGAATGCTTTGAAAATAAACTAGTCAGAAATATAAAATTGGATCATCAGAGCATTTCTCGTAAGGAGACCATTCCCCGTTGATTACAAAAGGAGAATGGAGTTCCTGACCTTTCATGGCAGGGTCACTATTACATCATTGGTGAAGTTGGGGCAATGTCAGTGCGAAATCCCGCAGGCGTACAAATAGTTTGGGATTCTCATTTGATTCTCTACCCCCATCGGCTTTCCTTCCCACTGAAAATAGTGGAAAATCCCCCTTGAGAAATGTAGATGTACAACCCAAGATGGACATCAGGAACCTGCAGAAGCCCCGATGCTCAGACCTCAATGAGAATTGCCCAGGATGTTTTAGCTTCTGATGGACAATTGCCCTGCTCCCCGGGACGCTCTGTGAATATTTCTGATTCTGTTCTGGAGTTGGAAATGTCAGGCAGCTTTAATGCGCCTACCTGAATAGTTACAGAGGAAATGCTAAGTGGATTAAAACCTAGTTTAACTCCTGAGATAACTTCATGACTGACCCCCGAATCACTCACACTACCCCCAACAACATCACCCCCCCCACCCCACAACCCTCCACCGACTCACCCCTCAACCTGTGAGCACTCCCTTTGGCCCCTCTAATTAGTCCTTATGCCCCTAACTAACCCCCAACCAATACCATCCCTCCCCTACTGCCCTCATCCCAACTGAACTAATCCTTCAGCCACTAGTCTAACCCCTGACACTCTGACTACACTGAAAACCCACCCAGCTCACCCACTTGCCACCTCACCCACTTATTTCACCCATATACTCACCCTGCCACCCTACCCATTCACTCATCCATTCACTAGCATTCATACTGGGCCTTTAAACTGAGGATACAGTAGCCAGTGCCGTAAAAAGGATGTGTGTCCTGTCTTCTCCCTGACTCTAAGGCGCTGGGGCAGAGCTCTTGTAGGGATACTGCATCCACATTCCTGGGCTTGGAAGTCCAGGTAGGAAATGTGAAGCAGTGTTTAGGCAGGGGAAAATTTGAGCGGTGTGGCAATCTGAGATGATTGCCATTCCATGGAATATCGGGGCATTAATGTATCCAAGTTTGCTGATGACTAGTTTCAAACATTCCCTGTGAGGAGGATGCAAGGAGATATCGGCAGGTTAAGTCAGTGAAAATAAGATGTTCATGGAGTATAAAGTGGGAAACTGTGAGGTGACTCACTTTGACTGTAAGAGTAGAATGTGCAAATTTTCAAAGTTATGGAACTTATAAATGTTGATGTTCGGATAAACTTTGTGTACTCATAAAAGGAATAGTGAAGTTAGCATACTGGAACAGCCAGCAATTAGGAAGACAAATAGCATTTGGCTTTTATGGCAAGGCAATTGGAGTACAAGAACACAGAAGTCTTATTACAATTGTATAGGACTTTGGGGAGACTGTGCACTCGAAGGATGGATATGTTTACCTTGGAAGCACTATATCAAAGGGTCACTCAATCAGTTCCTGGATAATAGCGTTCTTCTCTGATTAGAGACTGAGTCGATGGGGCCTATTCTCTCTGGAGTTTGGAAGAATGAATGGTGATCTTATTGTCACATACATGGGTGTGAAGGAACTTGACTGGATAGCTACTGAGAAGTCGTTTCCCCTGCCAATAGAATCTAGAACATCGAGGCACAGTCTCAGGATAATGAGTTGAACATTTTGGACTGAGGTGAGGAGAAATATCTTCCCCAAAAATGTTGTGAATCCCTGGGATTTTCTGTCCCAGAGGGTAAATGCTCCATCATTGATATTATTAAAGACTGTGATCAGCAGATTTTTGAAGGGAAATTGCGAACAAGCAGGAAAGTGCAGTTGAGGCAGAAGATCAGCCTTGATCGCATTGATACACAGAGCCTGGCTTGTGACTGCCCAAGATGGAGGACGCTCATTCGCGAAGGCACCAAACACGTCGAGAGGCTTTGTTGAGAACATGCAAGAGGCAAGATCTAGGCATTGGTGAACCTCCAACCAACCCCTCTACCCAACCCTTCACGCACCGCCTGCCAGCCAAACTTGGCAAAGTCTTCGGACCATGCATTGGACTTAACAGCCATTTCAGAAAAGATCAAAGCAAAGTGGAAGCAAGTCATCTCCAAGCCTGAGGGACTGCCTAATAAATAGAAGGGAATGGCCTAGCAGGCTTGAGGAGCTCTCTGTTCTCGTCTTACTCATATTTTCTATTTCCTATGTTCTCAAATGTGGTGTTGGCTACTGGCGGCCCTGCCTCCTCACCTTGTGGAATACCCGTCAAGCTGGGAGTAGCCAAATTGTCTCCCTCTCATGGAGAGAGATGCTGATGGCCCTTTGAGACTGCGGCTGGATAATGCAATGTTCTCCCACCCATTATGCTTACTATTTATTAGATAGAGGTAGAAAGTTAGCATATATTGTTAAAAAGCAATATTTGTACTCAGAATGGAATTAGATACCTTGAGCAATATCCACACTGACATATGATGTCAATGTTTTAGTTGGGTGTTTCTTTCCCATACTTTTATATCAAAGCTACCGTTACATAGTTTTGCTATGCATTTTTTTTAAGAACTGCTAATGTTTGCATTAAGGTCAGTCAGGGGAGGGAGCTCTGTATCTTCATGTTACACACCACCTCCAACAAATACACGTTTGGGGTAGGATCCTCCCTCGGCGGATGCCGAAATCGAGAAACGCAATTGGGCGGAGAATCGGTTCCAATGCCTAAATCGCGGCGGCCGCCAATTTGACGCCAAATCACAATTCTCCGTCGCCTCGACAGTGGCGTCAATGCAGTCTGGAACACCGTTAGCATATCGTTAACGGCTAACCCGGTATTCCGCCGGGCAGCCGCAATTTTCCATCTCCAATGGGCCGGATTCTGGACTATGTGGTTCACTTGTGCTTTTATAAATCGTGAAATGACATTGTGGCTGATGAGGGAGAGAGAGGAAGTAGGACGCAGAGAGGCGCAACTGTAGACTACCGGGCCGGACACTGACCGGGCTGGCTGGGGTGGGGGAAGGGGAGGTGATGGGGGAATGAGCTGAGTGGTGGGGTGAACCCCAGGAGACTGAGGCGCTGTCTAGGCATGGGCCGTCTTTGCCGCGGCCTGAAAGCCAGCCATGTTGCTGCACACTCCACTGACCATCCATCTTGGTCCCTCGTTCAGCAGAGTATTATTGGCTGTATGGATGCCCCACTCCCCATTCCCCATCTTCCATCCCCACACCCCACCCTTCGTCATACCCTCCCCACCAACCAACCGGCCGCTATCTGCCAATGGGGCATTAAGCGGCCCACTCAAAAGCAACGACCACTGGAGCCCCTCAGGGGCACCGGGTAGGGGCCATGGAGCATACCACTGGCAAGGACAGCAGCAGCCGATGGTAGCCCTGGCAGCCATAATGAACACCAGGGCCTTAAGCGCCACAGTGCCGGGCACCGACGGGGCTAGGCATGTTAAGATGGGTGATGTGATGCGGGGGAAGAGCTTGCAGTGCCAACCGGGACACCATGTAGCCCGGAGGACCAGCTTGGACACGGGGGTACGCACCATGCTGATATGTTGGCCTTTCACCCCATGTAGACAATGGATATTGGAATTCTACTAGCAATGGTGGCCTTCCTTCTAGTCGCCACAGCTCTGGGGGATGCCGTGTGACGTATGAGCTGGCGCTGTTCGATGAGGAGGAAGTTGTGGCAGCGGAGCGTGCAGCAGAGGAGCATACCCCAGAGGAACAGGAGGCAGCCGCCCAGGATGGAGAGCCAGCTACCCAACGGTCCGAGGAGGAGGAGCTGCAAAGGAAGCAGCGCATGAGCCCTTGTGTGTACCGGCAGCACCTGTCATTCGAGGAGCTGTTCGACCAGGCATGCCGTCCAAGACTCTGGCTGAGCAGGGAGGCAGTACGACATATCTACCAGATCATGGCACACGTGGCACCGCGGGGGAATGGGGGAGGACACCCACTTCCGGTGGCCATCAAGGTCGCCCTGAACATTTACACCACGGGGTCCTTCCAGATGTTGAGTGGGGACCTGTCTGGAATTTCACAGACCTCGGTGCACAGGTACATCTGGGCTGTCACAGAGGTCCTACATGCCCAGTCAGCATAATATACCCACTTCAATCTGGGCCAAGGCCACCAGGATGCCCGGGCAGCGGGATTCACCAGCATTGCCAACATGTCCCGGTTCCAGGGCGTAATAAATGGGATGCATGTCCTCCTATGAGCACCGGCAGATGACAGGTTGCTCTAAACAAACAGAAAGGGGTTCCACTCGATGAACGTGCAGCTGATATCATGCATGTCTGCGGCCGATACCAGGTGTGCACGACACCTTCATCCTGGCACACTCGATGATTCCTGACATGTTCGAGACACTAACCCTCCCCGGATGAGTGGTTGACTCCCAGGTTACAGGGTATATCCACTTTGATCGTGGCTGATGACACCTATCCGGAGGCCACAAACCGATGCCGCAACCTGCTACAACGACGCCCATCCAGCAACCATGGGTGTTCGAGCAGTGCTTAGGCTTCCTGAAGATGTGGTTCAGGTGCCTGGACCACTCTGGAGGGGCCTTCCAGAATGACACAGAGAGAGTCGCTCACATCATGGCAGGCCTGCTGCATCCTTCACAACACCTCGCAGCAGAGGTGTGACGTGCTGGAGGAGGAGGTTGATCTCCAGTCCTTGTCCAACGAGGAGGATGCGGAAGAGGGCAGGGATGGGCAGGACATGAGGCCCAGGCAGTCACGGGATGCCGCACGATGTATGCGCCAGGGCCAATGTGCACGGAACGCTCTGATTGCGTTACAGGGGCACAGACACTACATCCCATCCCACAACCCCCCCTCCACTCCCAGCCAGCCCCCCCTCCTGCAAACCCCACCATGACACCTACTAGTCACACTACGGGTGGTTGCCTTGGGTTGGCAGTAGCAGCGGGTTTGGTCCATGGGATGGAGGATGATGACAACCCACTCTGCATTGAACTCTGGTGCTCCTCATAATTTGGCAACGTCTGACTCCTGCCCACAGTAGCACTTTCCAATGTCCACTTGAGTGATCCCTCCAAGTGAGCTGGCCATTCCATCCCACGGTCCCATCGGATCCCTGGGGTGACAGTGGTGGGGGCAGTCGGGGGGAGGGTGGGGAGCCCAGCCCACCCACAATGTCCACCATTCACCCCCCCCCCCACTTCCCTCCCCCACCCCACACCCCATCTCTGGCCAGCCCAGACCAGCCCACCACTCACACCATCTGACAGAGCACCAAGGCAGATTTTAACAATGTGAACAGGCATTTAAGGTGCACAAATATTTTCAGATGCGTGCCCAAGCCTCAATAACTAAACTGTGCCCTGCACCCATGCCAACTTAATTGGTGTCTAACTGTCTGGCCTTACTGTCTAATACTACACCTAGGTGGTTCCTCAGACGGTACATCAGGGGTGGAGGCGGCCTACTGTGACTCCTGCCCTGCAGCCTGAACGCTTGGTGGTGGCCATCTCCTGGGACAACTGGGCCTGGATGGGCCGGCTGCTGCTCGGGTGCATCAGGTGGCGTGGTCTGCTCTATTCTGCCCGCTGTCCACCAGATGCGCCAGGAACAGGATGGGAGAGTCCGAGGTACTGCGGTGTTCTGGCACCTCCCCTGCAGGAGTCATCACCTCATCATCCTTCAGGGTGCCAAATAGTCTCTGGGCAACTCTCGAGGGAACGAGAGGAGCGAACCCCTGAGGGTCCCCCGCCAGCTGACGTGACCAGTCCTGGAGGCCAGCTCTGGTTTTGATCAGGATCTGCATGCTCGTGGCCATGGAGCACAGGGAGTGGACCATCTCCGTCTGGGACTACACCACCATGCTGTGACTGTGCCACCATCTTCTGGGTGTGTGTCACATCAGGCAGTGACTCTGCCATCTCCCTCTGGGACTGGTCCATTTCCCTCTGATATGCGTTCGGTTCGAGCAGGAAACCAACGATCCGCTGTTGAGTGCCCAGCAGCCCATAACACACCCATACCCACCATCAGCTTCCAAAGTCAGATCGGCCTTCCTGAAAGTGAAGCCTTGGAAGGCGACGGGCCCGGTCGAGATCCCTGGTTGTGCACTCAAAGCCTGCGCGGACCAGTTGGAAGATGTGTTCGTGGATATCTTTAACCTGTCCCTGCTGCGCTCCAAGGTTCCCACTGCCTGAAGAAGACCACAATCTTACCGGTGCCAAAGAAGAACCAGGCAACGTGCCTCAATGACTACCGTCAATGACTTCAGTCTTAATGAAGTGCTTTGAGAGGTTGGTCATAAAGCGCATCACCTCCATACTCCCAGAACACCTTGATCCACTGCAATCTGCAACCGGTCCACAGCAGACGCCATCTTACTGGCCCTACACTCATCCCTTGAACATCTCAACAACAAGAGCTCCTACATCAGACTCCTAGTTATTACTACAGCTCCGCCTACAACACTATAATTCCAGCCAAGCTCATATCAAATCTCCAAAACATAGGACTTGGCTCCTCACTCTGCAACTGGATCCTCGACTTTCTTATTCCTTGTTGACTGGTTAGAATCTTTAATTTAGTAGTATACATAAATCAATAATTGTTCAATAACTCGGCTTGATGTTCTTTGTTAACATACTTTCTCAAGACATCCTGATAGACCCAATAGAGAACATCACATCCGCTAACAAGGTTGAGCAGCACTTAAGCTGCACTTGCCCAGCCAACCCCAACCAGCTCGCGACAATGCGCCGAAGAGACCAGCCCCAAGATTCGGGAATGCTGACCTGGAGAGGCTCTTGGATCTCGTAGAAGCCAGGAGGGATGTCTTTTTCCCCAAAGAGTCCCGGAGGGTGAGCCACAAGGCAGCCAGTGCTGCCTGGTATGAGGTGGTGGCAGCTGTCAGCTCGGGGAGTGTGACCAGGAGGACTGGCCTCCAGCATCAGAAAAATGCCTGATGCTGGAAGTGGGTTACCCGGAGTTGATGGAGATGATAGGATGTGGCCGGGGCATTCAGTGGGAGATGTCAGCATCACTCCAGCAGATCCGTAGCTGCTTGGAGGAGTCCCAGAGACTATGGGTGCAGGAGATGGCACCGGCAGTGAGTGGCACCGAGGTGAACACTGCTAGGCTGGAGTCCGCAGTGGAGAGCCTTGTGCACAATGTCAGCATCATTAGTGAAGCTGTCCAAGGCGTCACACAGTTGGTGACGGCCATGGCTGAGGGCCTCAACAGAATGTCTGCCTCACTGGGAGATGTCAGCCAGTACCAAGCTGACCTTGATGAGGTTCTGCAGGACATGTCCCACTCTCAGGTGAGCAAGGACAAGGCGCTGCGAAACCTGTCCCAGCCGCAGGTGGGCATTGCTGAGGCGCTGCAGAGCATGGTCCGGTCAATGGGGGATGTGTGCATGGCACGATGGTGCAGGCATTGGGGAACCTCCAGAGCTGGCAGAGCCAGATGGCGCAGGGGCAGCTGGGGCTTGAACTAGCTGCCCCTGCATCCCAAGGTGAACCCCAGGGCCCTTTGGGAACCAACCGGGAGGAAGGGCACTGTGCGCCTACCCAGATCATGGAATGGTGAAGGTGGCACAAGCTCACCTGAGTTCCACCCTTCTGATGAGGCCACGTCTCGGGGTCAGCACACGGGAGAGGACAGCAAGGCCCTCCAGCCCCAGAGCCCTCAGAGGACGACCACCAGGGACATCGAAGGCCATGGGACGAGGTAGGCAGCTGGGTGCCTCCATCTCAGATGTGCATCCATTGGACACAACTAGATGCAGTGGTAGAGCTAGGAAGGCCAGGCACATTGAGGATCACTGAGGACATGGTGGCAGGGTGGGGGGTGGGGAGAGGGGGGGAGGGGAGTTGGGTTTTGGGGTGGCAGCACCAGGAGTGGGGTATTGTATAGCACATTAAACTCCTTTTTGCACAATCATATGGTGCCTCTTGTTAGAGGTTTAGCTGCTGTAGTATAAAGAGTCAAAGGTTCTGCTGCTTTTCCAAAACACCTTTAATTCCTTCAATAGACTTCGCACAAAACTTTCAACATCACATCACCTCACACAAGGGCCACCTGAAGCCCCTTTACATATCAGTGTCAATTATTGGATGCTTAATATAAATGAGACAACTAATTGGAATGTCTCTTAACCCATTACTTAACACCTCTGTAACTTTCTTCCACAATGAGGGTGGGTTAAATCCCGGATCCTTTGCCCATCTCTCCAGGCATCTCTCCACCATGGCACTCACCCATTCTCTGGCCGCAGGCATGTCCCTGGAGTTGTGTCCCATCCCCTGGGTATTCGGATGTTGCGTGGATGGTCTTACCTCACAGTGTTACGGTACAGTGTCCAGGCATCAATGTGTGTTTGGGATGCTAGCCAATGGGCCCCACATGCTCCATGGCCTGCCAACACATGGAAATCCACTTGGTATCTGTCAAGTGCTCACTAACCACAATTGCCAATTCCCTATCAGCAATAGCCTTCAGCCACACAACCAGCGGCCTCAGCAGTCGATGGGGGGTTACGGGTGGTTGTTGGGACAGACTGGTAGGGACAAGGGTTGCTCCTGGAACGGGAACACGCAATCAAGGTGACTACCGGCTACCCCCCCCAGCGTCTCCCATCTACCCCCCCATGGCGGCCCACCCATGTAGAGGGTCACCCTACCCTCAGCTGAGGTTCCCCAACTACCTGCCGAGCACTGGGGCAGCAAGCCCAAAACCCCCGGACTCCTTGCCTGTGAGCAAAGATGGCTACTCACCTCCTTTGCTCCCCATAGAAGCTCTTCCGCCAGGTTCACGTTTTTAAAATGGAGGCCGCTTGCTGGGGAGGTTGCTGAACGGCGGGAGGCCGTTGGATATGGGGTGGCTCTGGTTAGTTGCATGGAAATTGGGCTTAAGTGGTGATAATTGGATTCTCGCCTCACTACGGTGAGATCCTGAGTTTGCCTAGGGGAGCGGGCCAGTTGCTTTGCAAACTGTTTTGCGCCTGGCGTAGATCTTGTTTTTTGGCCTCTCCTGCTATTCATCGGCCTCTTTACACTTGAGCGAGAGCGTAACGAGGCTGGAGAATCGCGCCCGAGGATTACCCTGCCGGCAGCTAATGGTGAGCCTCCTGTGAGCCAGAAAACATGTTACGGGGCGGGTCAGAATTCCCACCCTCTGAAATTAGTTCAGTCTGCACGTGAGAAGTGGCGAGCTCATTAAGCTTTCATTAGTCGACAGATTTGCACATCGCAGTTCTTTAATTGAATGTTACTCTTATATGAAATAACCACAGTTTTACTTGAAAGAAATAAATAACAGAGATCCTGTGGACAGCAACAAAATTGGGTATTACGTAAAGAGTTAATTCAATGCATATTATTTCAACTCCACAGACTTAAGGAATAGTACAAATAAAGTCCCTTGATTTGACAGTGGGACGCTGAGATTATTCAAACTTCTCATTCATATTCGGGAATATATGAAGCAACTCAGGCCAAAAGAAAAAACAGATACCCAATTGCAGAACAACATGAGAGTTACAGTCTCTTGGCTGATTTGTTTTAATTCAAATCAAAAGTCTTGAATTTTGAAAATAAGACAGCAAACATTTTGATGTTGTGATTTCATCTGAGGTGGGAAGATCGAAGTTTCATAAAAAAAACAAATAATACGGCAAACAAACCTTCAAATCGACTATTTCAAAGCACAATTTGGCACTGTTATAAACAGTTCCACTTTCCAAAACTGACAATAGATGAAAATCAAAATAAAATCTTCCGTCTTCGTTTCACATTCTCCACAGAATAAACCAAAGCAATTAACAGCATAAATCACAAGAAATGATACTGCTTTGAGGCATGTTTGGCATCAGTGGTAATATGAATGTCAGGTTGCTATCTCACTGACAGCCCCTTATCACACAATATCGTTTGATGATTATCAGTTCTCCTTTCTTGCTCACCTACCGAGGCCAAAACCTTGTTTTCATGCCTTACCACCTTTTATTTTATTTTCATTATTAGAATTGAATCTTTACTCACTGTCTTCTCACAATGGAACCATCATTCCACTTTTCCAATTTTAGCAAAGATGTCGTCAGGATAAAATGTCCTGTAGTGTTGGAAGGAATCTAAATGCTTGTACAGCTTCAAATAGGAGTTTCAAAACGTTGTCAACAAATGGAAAGTCAGAGTATGATTTTGATTGTTCGAGCCTTGTTAAATGAGGAAGGAGTGCAGCATTTTGCAGTTGTACAACCTAATCAGAATGATTTCACCATTTCAAAAGGTTCCCGTATCCAGACTAATAATAATCTTTATTGTCACAAGTAGACTTACATTAACATTGCAATTAAGTTACTGTGAAAAGCCCCTAGTTGCTACATTCTGACGCCTGTTCCGGTACACAGAGGGAGAATTCAGAATGTCCAATTCACCTAATCCGCACATCTTTGGACTGTGGGAGGAAACCGAAGCACCTGAAGAAAACCCACGCAGACAAGGGGAGAGCCTGCAGACTCCGCACAGACAGTGACGAAAGTGGGAATTGAACCTGGGACCCTGGCGCTGTGAAGCAACATTGCTAACCACTGTGCTACTGTGCCAGCCTGGTGCATGACACCTCCAACAGCCCGTGAGAAGCTAAAAATGTTGGGAGGAGCTTACCCTGGCCAGGTCGGGAAAGAAGGGTGCACCTGCACACTTCTCCCTCGCCAGGGGAAATTGGGGCACTGGGATTGGGAGCACGAATCTCAGGATTGCTTGAAGTACATACCATTTGTAAGGGGTAATTCCATTTCAATCGGCTCATCATTTGTAAGTCAGTATCCATCACATAAGATGGTGGTGTGTTCCAAAGATCCATTCTTCTCCGTATGAGAAAGAATCAACATCTGGCATCTAATTTCTAATGAGCAGGTTTCCTGAATATTACACAAAATAAATAAGATCAGTGAATTCAGTGCTATTCCTCATGATGGAAGTTAAGTGTATAATATTAGGAGAACAGAATAGGTCAGCATTAAACTCCTTTTATATGGTAAATTGTTGAATGTTATTGTCGTTACAATTTAGCATTTAAAAAAATATATTTTCATTCGTGTTTTTCCATTTTTACAATTAACGCACCTCAAATGTACCTCAAAACTGGTACAGCACAGCATGAATATTTCACCATATATGAATGCAGAATAAGACAGGAGGACGCCTACGTAGTTGTTTCAGCTTAATCGTTTTGCCTGGTGCTCTCAATTATACAAAAATAAACATCTAAAGGACAAGTGAGAGGATGAGGGGAAAAAGCTATGAACCCATGGAAAAATGGTGCGCACCCTCATGTACAGCATGTTAAAGGCAGTGTTACTTAGCTGATGAAAAACTTGCGGAAGCAGTCAGACATTATGGAGCCTATATGTTTGAGATAGGTGCGTTATACTTTTTGGAATGCATCCAATTTGGCTCGAAGGATACAGGTCAGGAATTCCATTAGGATACATTCCAAGATAATTGTATGCCAATTCTGCACTGAAGGAGATTTATCGCTAATCCAGGAGCAGAGGATATTCTTCTATGCTGCAAATGTTGGGATATTATGAAGCATTTTTTCATTAGCATCAATTATCATTCTATCTGGAAGCCTCAGAATTAAGAACAAAGGATTAAATTCTAATGTTGTATCAAATATTTTCTCAAGCTCCTTAAGTACACCAGACCAGTAGGTTTTAATTTTGACACAGGGCTAAACAAAATGTTTATAGTTTGCCTTCACTACTTTGCACTTTTGGCATAGTGAGGATATGCTAGCATCAAATCTGTGACCTAAGCTTGGTGTGATATGCAGATAGTTTAATATTTTGAACTGAGTCTTCTTCATTCTATTAGATTGAGATTCTGGTAGCATTTTCCCATATATTGCCCCAGTTCTCCTCGTAAATATTCACTGCAAGATCTTTTTTCCTAGACCGCAGAGTATTTTCACACAGGATCCAGTCGTATAGTGTCATAAAACCTGCTGATTAATTGCTTAGTTTCCATGGACACCAGGATTGTTTCCACTGGGGAGACATTAGCACCAAGCTACAAAGATGTCTTATTAAGGATAAAGTCTCTGAGTTGTAGATATCTCAAAAAAGGAGTATCTTGGGATACCAAATTGTTGACTAAGTTTCTCAAAAGATAACAAGGAAGCACCATTAAACATATTTGGGGCAGCACGGTAGCATTGTGGATAGCACAATTGCTTCACAGCTCCAGGGTTCAAGGTTCGATTCCGGCTTGGGTCACTGTCTGCACATCCTCCCCGTGTGTGCGCGGGTTTCCTCCGGGTGCTCCGGTTTCCTCCCACAGTCCAAAGATGTGCAGGTTAGGTGGATTAGCTGTGCTAAATTGCCCTTAGCATCCAAAATTGCCCTTAGTGTGGACCTTGGGTAGGGTGGTCTTTCCAAGAGCCGGTGCAGACTCGATGGGCTGAATGGCTTCCTTCTGCACTGTAAATTCTATGATCTACAAAGACCACTATCACTCCAGATATCAAATCCATGGCCCATAAGACCCGGTGGGAAATCCAGATTGCCCTTAAGGGGGAAGAAAATGGAAGTTAAGTCAAATCTCCCATGCTCCATGCTGTCAGAGTGTTAACAATTATAGGAATTTTTTATTTGATTAGCACAGCCTTAAAATCCCTGAGCAACAATAGGGCCTGTAAGGGGTACACAGTCTGGCCAGCTTTGGGTGGCACGGTGGCACAGTGTTTAGCAACCTTCAGGATTCTTACCTGTGTCTTAATTAAGGAACTATCTGCTCCATGAAGCAGCTGCGGCAGCAGGCCTGCTTCATATGAGTGGTTATGTATACCAATCAAAGGGTCTATCAGCTAGTCTTTAAATTCCTGATAAAATTCTAAAATTCACATCCAAAACTATCGAGACTCGGGGCCTTACCAGACTGAAGCTCCCTCAGGGAAAGAGGTACTGGCCCCCCTGCAACCCCCCCCCCCCCCCCCCCCCCCCCACCCCACAGCACCACCACACCCCAAAATGGGAGCATTCAAGATTGACTTTTGGTCATCAGAAATTGTTGGGAGTTTAAGGGGGGAGAAAAAACGCTCCATTTCTCACTCGTCTGTTCTGGATAAGTTGGCATAAAAGTCTTTAAATGCCTTGTTAATATCCTCCATCTTAATGAACCTGTTAACCTTAGAGTTCAGCACAGAGGGAATAACCCTAGAGTCTGCCCTCTCCCTCATAAGAAAATCCTGTATCGACTCGGTTTGTATTCAAACTCATTTAGCTTTTGTTTGGCAAACTTTCTACTCCTCTCAGCACGTTGAGTCAACAAGGAGTCCAGCGTCGTTCGAGTTGCGTTAATTTCTATCAGCAATAAATAGCAAGGATTCCTGGCAGACCCCCTCCCTGCTTCAGCCACGTTTACCTCCAACGAGCTGTCGCTCTAGAATTTTGTGCATTTTGTTGGCGTAATTTGTTGGCAAAATGACCAATCCTTTTATATGCCGTGCAAGGGTGGTCAGTAGGACTTTAAACTTCTGAGTTGGGGGGAAGGGAAAGTGAAAGCGACAGGGAGCATGGAGTTAAATGGCAAGATACGCAGGAGGATAACATGTAGGCAGGTGGATTTAAGCTTGAGGCAGACTAGGAATTCAACAAAAAAGAAGGATAACTTTGGACATCTTAGGACTTCCAATATCTGTAATGATAAGAAAGTTAGCATTAAGGTACTTTACCTGAATGCTCGTAGCATTTGTAACAAAGTAGACGAACTAATGGCACAGATCATCGTGAATGATTATGATGTGGTTGGCATCACAGAGACATGGCTGCAGGGGGTTCAGGACTGGCAGTTAAAGATCCAAGGATATACAACCTATCGAAAAGACAGGGAGGTGGGCCGAGGGGGTGGGGTTGCCTTGTTAGTTAAGAACAAAATTAAATGGACTTCCGGTTGCGGCTATGACCAGCTAAGTCGCACATTTGGCAGCTCCTGCGACAAAGGTGTTTAAGGGCCGATTGGAGGGCCCCGACGGTACTGTAAAGACGAATCCCGGTGTGGGAAGGCTCCCTGAGGAGAGTGAGACCAACTTTATGGTCGGTACTCGGAGTGGGGCGACAAAAAAAGCGGCAACAGCTCCCCGAAAAAAGCGGGGGAAGAGGACCAAAATGGCGGCCGGTGGCGCACTAGAAGATTGGAGAAAATGGGCGGAGGAGCAGCAGGCCGCTCTCCTCCGGTGTTTTACGGAGCTGAAAGTGGAACTCTTAGAGTCTATGAACGCGACGACCACAAGGCTGATGGGGGCCCAGGCGACCCAAGAGGCGTCGATAAGAGAGCTGCAGCAGGAGATGACTGCAAGGGAGGAGGAGGCCACGGTCCTCGTGGGAAAGGTGGAGGTGCACGAGGCACTCCACCTGAAATGGCAGAGCCGCTTTGAGGAGCTGGACACTCGAATGAGGCGGAAGAACTTGAGGATCCTGGGCCTAGCAGAAGGCCTGGAGGGGCCTGATCTCCCGAAATATGTAGCGGAGATGCTGAGCTCCCTGATGGGAGAGGGGGCCGGTCCATCGCCTCTGGAGCTGGAAGAAGCATATCGGGTCATGGCTAGGCGGCCTAGGGCGAACGAGCCCCCGAGGGCGGTGCTGGTGCGATTCCAGCGTTTCTGTGATCGGGAGAAAGTGCTGAGGTGGGCCAAGAGGGAGAAAAGCAGCAAATGGGAGAATTCGACGGTGCGGATATATCAGGACTGGAGTGCGGAGGTGGCAAAGCGGCGGGCCCGGTTTAACCGGACGAAGGCGGTGCTGCACGCAAAGAGGATCAAGTTCGGAATGCTGCAGCCAGCGCGCTTGTGGGTCACCTACAAGGACCAGCACCATTACTTTGAGACCCCAGAGGAGGCATGGACTTTTGTTCGGGAGGAAAAGCTGGACCTGAACTAGAACTCGGGAACGCCGGCGGTCGAGGCCGCCCGAGTACCCTTGACTGATCAAGTGGCCCATGTCTTTCTTAGGCCAGGTCGGAACTTGGTTAAAGTTGATGGATCGTTTGGTTTCTTTGAAACTTGTGTTATGGGGGGTTTCTTTGTTCCTTTTTGTGTGTCTCTTCCCGTTGCCAACTTCCCTTAATTATTGTTATTGTAGGGGGGCCTTTTTTACTGTTTTTTGATCTGTTCTTTAAGGGTTATGGTTACTGTTCTGTTCGATGGAGGGTGATGGTTAAATACGTTATTATTGGGTAGTTATTTAGTTATGCAGGCATAGTTATGTATTTATGTATTTATTTGAGATTTGTTATTTATATTGTTATATTGTCAAGTTGGGGAGGCGGGACGGGGGGGGTGCAAGTTGGCTATGCGTGTTTTCTTTTTCTCTTTTTCTTCCTCTCGTTTTAAGGGGGCTTTTTTATGGGCTTGGATGGGGACGGGGGTGGAATTGAAGATGGCGGGGTAGGGTGTGGCCGGGCGAAAGCGCGGGCTTTCCCCTGTTTCCCGCGCGCGGGACGGAGGAAGGGGGAGGAGAGAAGAGTGGGGTGTGGCCAGCAATGGCGGCTTTTCCCGCGCTGAAGCGGGGTCAGAGAGGGATGGCAAGGGGGGGGGGGAGGCCCCTCCCCCCCCACATCGGGAGGAGTCGGAGTGTGGCAGGGGCAGCCGGGTCAGCGAAAATCAGCTGACTCTCGGGAGTACGATGGTGGATACACCGCGGCTAGGAGGGGTCCTAGCCAGGGGGGGGGGGGGAAGGGGGGTTAGGGGGGATACCGGGTTGCTGCTGGAAAGGCCGAGGACGGGAAGGGAAGAACGGGAGGAGAGAGGGGGGGGGGGGCCATCGCCATGGGGAACGGGTCAGAAGGGGAGGGTCGACCCGGGGCGAACAGGGGACAGGACATGGCTAATAGACAGGGGAAAGGGACAGGTCGCTCCGCGACCCGGTTGATTACTTGGAACGTGAGGGGGCTGAATGGGCCGGTCAAGAGAGCAAGGGTTTTTTCACACCTAAAGGGACTGCAGGCGGATGTGGCAATGTTGCAGGAGACTCACTTGAGAGTAGTAGACCAGGTACGCCTGAGAAGGGGGTGGGTGGGACAGGTGTTCCACTCAGGCTTGGACGCAAAGAACCGGGGGGTGGCGATTTTGGTGGGAAAGAGGGTGTCGTTCGTGGCAGCGCAGGTGGTAGCAGATAAGGAGGGTAGGTACGTGATGGTGAAGGGTAGGCTGCAGGGAGAGAATGTGGTGCTGGTGAATGTGTATGCCCCGAATTGGGATGACGCGGGTTTTATGAGGCGCCTGCTGGGCCTCATTCCGGGTCTGGAGGCAGGGGGCCTGATCATGGGGGGGGACTTCAATACAGTGCTCGACCCTGGGCTGGACAGATCGAGTTCCAGGACGAATAGGAGGCCGGCAGCGGCAGAGGTGCTAAGGGGGTTCATGGAGCAGATGGGGGGGGTAGACCCTTGGAGATTTGGCAGGCCAAGGGCGAGGGAGTATTCTTTTTTCTCCCACGTCCACAGGGTGTACTCCAGAATAGACTTTTTTGTACTGAGCAGGGGGCTGATTTCGAGAGTGCAGGACACGGAGTACTCGGCCATTGCGATTTCGGACCATGCACCACACTGGGTAGAGGTAGAACTGGGGGAAGCACGGGACCAGCGCCCGTTGTGGCGCCTGGATGTGGGGCTGCTGGCGGACGATGAGGTGTGCGGAAGGGTCCGGAAGGGCATTGAGAGATATCTGGGCACGAACGACACGGGCGAGGTGAAGGTGGGGGTAGTCTGGGAGGCCCTGAAAGCAGTGATCAGAGGAGAGCTGATCTCCATAAGGGCACACAGAGAAAGGAAGGAGAGGCAGGAGAGGGAGAGACTGGTGGGGGAACTTATAGAAGTGGACAGGAGATATGCGGAGACACCAGAGGAGGGGCTGTTGAGGGAGCGGCGCAGTTTACAGGCCCAGTTTGACCTACTGACCACTAGGAAGGCGGAGACGCAATGGAGAAGGGCACAGGGCGCGGTCTATGAGTACGGGGAAAAGGCGAGCAGGATGCTAGCACACCAGCTGCGCAAGCGAGATGCAGCCAGAGAGATTGGGGGAGTGAGAGAGAAGGGAGGGAACGTAGTGCAGAAGGGGCAAGAGGTGAACGGGGTCTTCAGGGATTTCTATAGGGAATTGTACCGGTCTGAGCCGCCCAGGAGGAGGGGGGGAATGGAGAACTTCCTCGATAGATTGAGGTTCCCAAAGGTCCAGGAGGAACGGGTGGAGGGGCTGGGGGCGCCGATAGAGCTGCAGGAGCTAATTAAAGGGATAGGCCAGATGCAGGCGGGGAAGGCGCCGGGGCCGGATGGGTTCCCGGTGGAATTTTATAAGAAGTATGTGGACTTGGTGGGTCCAGTGCTGGTGCGAGCCTTCAATGAGGCGCGAGAGGGGGGGGTTCTGCCCCCGACAATGTCACAGGCCCTGATCTCCTTGATCCTGAAGCGGGACAAAGACCCTGTACAGTGCGGGTCCTACAGGCCTATCTCCCTCTTGAATGTAGATGCCAAACTGTTGGCAAAGGTCCTGGCAACCAGAATAGAGGATTGTGTGCCAGGGGTAATCCATGAGGACCAGACGGGGTTCGTAAAGGGACGACAACTTAACACAAATGTCCGGAGACTGTTGAATGTGATTATGATGCCAGCAGTGGAGGGGGAGGCTGAGATAGTGGTAGCACTGGATGCGGAGAAGGCATTCGATAGGGTGGAGTGGGAATACCTGTGGGAGACGCTGGAACGGTTTGGGTTTGGGGAGGGATTTATCAAGTGGGTGAAGCTGCTGTATTCGGCCCCGATGGCGAGTGTGGTTACAAACGGGAGGAGGTCAGAGTATTTTGGGCTCCATCGAGGTACCAGGCAGGGATGCCCCCTATCCCCCTTACTATTTGCATTAGCGATCGAACCGTTGGCGATGGCACTGAGGGGTTCAGGGGGGTGGAGAGGACTGACAAGGGGAGGGGAGGAACATCGGGTATCACTCTATGCGGATGATTTGTTGTTATATGTGGCGGACCCGGAAGGGGGAATGCCGGAGGTAATGGAAATACTAGCGGAGTTTGGGGACTTTTCGGGATATAAATTAAATGTGGGTAAAAGTGAGGTCTTTGTGATACACCCGGGAGATCAGGGGGAGGGAATTGGGCGGCTCCCCTTTAAGAGAGCAGTAAAGAGCTTCAGGTACTTGGGGGTGCAGGTGGCAAGGAACTGGGGGACCCTCCACAAGCTGAACTTTTCAAGGCTGGTGGAGCAGATGGAGGAGGAGTTCAAGAGGTGGGACATGGTACCGCTGTCGCTAGCAGGGAGGGTGCAGTCAGTCAAAATGACGGTCCTCCCGAGGTTCTTGTTTCTGTTTCAGTGCTTGCCCATCTTTCTCCCCAGGGCCTTCTTCAAGAAGGTAACTAGCAGCATTATGGGCTATGTGTGGGCACATGGCACCCCTAGAGTGAGAAGGATTTTCTTGGAACGGAGTAGGGACAGGGGAGGATTAGCCCTACCCAATCTTTCCGGATACTACTGGGCGGCGAACGCATCGATGGTGCGCAAGTGGGTGATGGAGGGGGAGGGGGCAGCTTGGAAACGTATGGAGAGGGCGTCCTGCGGCAATACAAGCCTGGGGGCGCTAGTAACGGCACCATGGCCGCTCCCCCCCACAAGGTATACCACGAGTCCGGTAGTGGCGGCCACCCTGAAAATCTGGGGGCAGTGGAGGCGACATAGGGGGGAAGTGGGGGGTCTGATGGCGGCGCCACTGAGAGGGAACCACAGATTTGTCCCGGGGAACACTGGCGGGGGATTCCAGAGCTGGCACAGGGCGGGCATCAGGCAACTGAGGGACATGTTCATAGAGGGGAGGTTTGCGAGCCTGGGAGAGCTGGAGGAGAAATTTGAGCTCCCCCCGGGGAACACGTTTAGATACCTACAGGTGAAGGCATTTGCCAGACGACAGGTGGAAGGATTTCCCTTGCTTCCCGATAGAGGGGTGAGTGATAGGGTGCTGTCAGGGGTCTGGGTCGGAGAAGGGAAGGTCTCGGACATCTACAAAATAATGCAGGAGGTGGAGGAGGTATCGATAGAGGAGCTGAAAGACAAGTGGGAAGCGGAGCTGGGAGAGCAGATAGAAGATGGGACATGGGCGGATGCCTTAGAGAGGGTCAATTCGTCGTCGTCGTGCGCAAGGTTGGGCCTCATCCAATTTAAGGTGCTGCACAGAGCCCATATGACGGGGACTAGGATGAGTCGGTTCTTCGGGGGTGAGGACAGGTGTGTTAGGTGTTCGGGAAGCCCTGCGAACCATGTACATATGTTCTGGATGTGCCCGGCACTGGAAGAGTTCTGGGAGGGGGTGGCGGGGACGGTATCGAGAGTGGTGGGAACCAGGGTCAAACCAGGGTGGGGGCTAGCGATTTTTGGGGTTGGGGTGGAGCCAGGAGTACAGGAGGCAGGGGAGGCCGGAATAGTGGCCTTTGCGTCCTTGGTAGCTCGGAGAAGGATCTTGATTCAGTGGAGGGACACAAGGCCACCAAGTGTTAACACCTGGTTAAACGACATGGCAAGCTTCATCCAATTGGAAAGAATCAAATTCGCCCTGAGAGGGTCGGTACAGGGGTTCTTCCGGCGGTGGCAGCCCTTCCTTGACTTTCTGGATCAGAGATAGGAACTGGAGGCCGAAACAGCAGCAACCCGGGGAGAAAGGGGGGGGGGGGAAGGGAGGGGGGGGGGGGGATAGCAACGAAGGGAGCACGTCAGCGGGGGGTCGCGGGCAATGACTGCCCGAGGCCATCGGCAGAAAGGGAAAAACGGTTTGGTTGCTAGACTGGTAGCGCGGGGGGGGGGGGGGGGGGGGGGGGGGTGGGGGGGTGCGCGCGGGGGAGGGCGTGGGGAGGATTTTCCAGGGGGGATTTGTTGTGTTATAACTTAAAAATGTAGTAGGGGTAAATGTTTGTATCGAAAAATTTCAATAAAAATTATTTAAAAAAAAAAAAAGAACAAAATTAAATCTATGGCACTAAACGACATAGGGTCGGATGATGTGGAGTCTGTGTGGGTAGAATTGAGGAACCACAAAGGCAAAAAAACCATAATGGGAGTTATGTACAGACCTCCTAACAGTGGTCAGGACCAGGGGCGCAACATGTACCGGGAAATAGAAAAGGCATGTCAGAAAGGCAAGGTCACGGTGATCATGGGGGACTTCAATATGCAGGTGGATTGGGTAAATAACGTAGCCAGTGGATCCAAAGAAAAGGAATTCATGGAATGCTTACAAGATGGCTTTTTGGAACAGCTTGTCATGGAGCCCACAAGGGAGCAGGCTATTCTGGACCTCGTGCTCTGTAATGAACCAGACTTTATAAAAGATCTGAAAGTAAGGGAACACTTAGGAAGCAGCGATCATAATATGGTTGAGTTCAGTCTGCAGTTTGAAAGAGAGAAGGCAAAATCGGATGTAATGGTGTTACAGTTAAATAAAGGTAATTACGAGGGCATGAGAGAGGAACTGGCGAAAATCGACTGGAAGCAGACCCTAGTGGGGAAGACAGCAGAGCAAAAATGGCAGGCGTTTGTATGCATAATTGAGGACACTGTACAGAGGTTCATCCCCAAGAAAAGAAAGATTATCCGGGGAGGGATTAGACAGCCATGGCTGACAAAGGAGGTCAGGAAATGTATCAAAGAAAAAGAGAGATCCTATAAAGTGGCCAAAAGCACTGGGAATTCAGAAGATTGGGAAGGCTACAAAAACAAACAGAGGTTAAAAAAAGAGACAAATAAGGAAGGAGAGGATCAAATATGAAGGCAGGCTAGCCAGTAATATAAGAAATGATAGTAAAAGTTTCTTTCAATACATAAGAAACAAACGACAGGCCAAAGTAGACATTGGGCCAATTCAAACTGATTCTGGAAGGCTAGTGATGGGAGACGAGGAAATGGCTGGAGAACTTAATAAGTACTTTGCGTCTGTCTTCACAGTGGAAGACATGAGTAATATCCCAAAAATTATAGAGGGTCAGGGGGCTGAGTTGAGTATGGTTGCCATTACAAAAGAGATGGTGCTAAAAAAGCTAAAAGGTCTTAAAATTGACAAATCTCCTGGCCCCGATGGGCTACACCCTAGAGTTCTGAGAGAGGTGGCTGAAGAAATAGCGGAAGCGTTGGTTGAGATCTTTCAAAAATCACTGGAGTCAGGGAAAGTCCCGGATGATTGGAAGATCGCTGTTGTAACCCCCTTGTTCAAGAAAGGATCAAGACAAAAGATGGAAAATTACAGGCCAATTAGCCTAACCTCGGTTATTGGTAAAATTCTAGAATCGATCGTTAAGGATGAGATTTCTAAATTCTTGGAAGAGCAGGGTCGGATTAGAACAAGTCAACATGGATTTAGTAAGGGGAGGTCATGCCTGACGAACCTGTTAGAATTCTTTGAGGAGGTGACAAGTAGGTTAGACCAGGGAAACCCAGTGGATGTGGTCTATCTGGATTTCCAAAAGGCCTTTGATAAGGTGCCACACAGGAGGCTGCTGAGTAAGGTGAGGGCCCATGGTGTTCGAGGTGAGCTACTGGCATGGGTTGAGGATTGGCTGTCTGACAGAAGGCAGAGAGTTGGGATAAAAGGTTATTTTTCGGAATGGCAGCCGGTGACCAGCGGTGTCCCACAGGGTTCAGTGTTGGGGCCACAGCTGTTCACCATATATATTAATGATCTGGATGAAGGGACTGGGGGCATTCTAGCGAAGTTTGCCGATGATATGAAGTTAGGTGGTCAGGCAGGTAGTGCTGAGGAAGTGGGGAGGCTGCAGAAGGATCTAGACAGTTTGGGAGAGTGGTGCAGGAAATGGCTGATGCAATTCAACGTGAGAAAATGTGAGGTCTTGCACTTTGGAAAAAAGAATCCAAGCATAGACTACTTTCTAAACGGTGAGAAAATTCATAATGCCAAAGTACAAAGGGATCTGGGAGTGCTAGTCGAGGATTCCCTAAAGGTAAACATGCAGGTTGAATCTGTGATTAAGAAAGCGAATGCAATGTTGTCATTTATCTCAAGAGGGTTGGAATATAAAAGCAGCGATGTGCTACTGAGCCTTTATAAGGCTCTGGTTAGGCCCCATTTGGAGTACTGTGTCCAGTTTTGGGCCCCACATCTCAGGAAGGACATACTGGCACTGGAGCGTGTCCAGCGGAGATTCACACGGATGATCCCTGGAATGGCGGGTCTAACATATGATGAACGGCTGAGGATCCTGGGATTGTATTCATTGGAGTTTAGAAGGCTAAGGGGAGATCTAATAGAAACTCACAAGATAATACATGGCTTAGAAAGGGTGGACGCAAATAAACTGTTTCCGTTAGGCGAGGAGACGAGGACCCGTGGGCACAGCCTTAGAATTAGAGGGGGTAAATTCAGAACAGAAATGCGGAGACATTTCTTCAGCCAGAGAGTGGTGGGCCTGTGGAATTCATTGCCGTGGAGTGCAGTGGAGGCCGGGACGCTAAATGGCTTCAAGGCAGAGATAGATAAATTCTTGATGTCGCGAGGAATTAAGGGCTACGGGGAGAATGCTGGTAGGTGGAGTTGAAATGCCCATCAGCCATGATTGAATGGCGGAGTGGACTCGATGGGCCGAATGGCCTTACTTCCACTCCTATGTCTTATGGTCTTATGGTCTTAAGGTTCCCACGACATTGAGGGGCTCACATCAGAGAATGTATTGACTGAATAAAAGAGATGATCAAATTCAGCCTTAAGGTGTGAGATAATGATCTAATAACCTTTATTGTCACAAGTAGGCTTACATTAACACTACAGTGAAGTTACTGTGAAAAAACCCTAGTCGCCACATTCCGGCGCCTGTCTGGGTGCACAGAGAAAGAATTCAGAATGTCCAAATTACGTAATAGGACATCTTCTGGGGCTTGTGGGAGGAAACCGGAGCATACGGAGGAAACCCACGCAGACACAGGAAGAATGTGCGGACTCCGCAAAGACAGTGATCCAAGCTGGGATTTCAACCTGGGACCCTGGTGCTGTGAAGCAACTGTACTAACCATTGTGCTACTGTGCCAAGTATTGTATTCAATTTCGATCATCATACCATGCGAGGGCGCTAAGATTTACAAGAATGGTTTCATGGCTGAGGGATTCTAGCTCCAAGGTTGGGTTGAAGAATTTGATTTGATTTGATTTGATTTATTGTCACATGTATCAAAGTACAGTGAAAAGTATTTTTCTGCGGCCAAGGGAACGTGTACAGTACATACATAGTAGACAAAAGAATAATCAACAGAGAACATTGACAAATCAACAAACAGTGATTGGTTACAGTGCGGAACAAGGGGCCAAATAAAGCAAATGGTTGAAGGAGATGTTCTCCTTGGAGCAAAGGAGGTTGAAGGGGATTTGACCAAAGTGACAGGTTTAGATAATGTAGACAATGAAAAGCTGTTCCCATCACTGATCATTTGAGGAATAGAGGATTCAGGGTTCAGGTTTTGGGCAAGAGTTATGGGGTGTGACACTCAATTTAGTTGGACAATTAGCAGTAATGACTTGGTACCTATTGCCTACGAAGGTGGAGGGAGCAGATGGAGACTGTCAATGCTATCAAAAGGAAATCAGATGGGCACTTGTAGAGATACGAGGACAAAGTATGCACGATTGGACTGATTGCGTTGGTCTGGAGAAAGCTGGCATAGACTTGATGGGCTGAATGGTCTTCAACTGAACTGTTATGATTATTGTGATGATATGCATCACTGTAAATACACAAGGGGTTAATATAAATACACGTAGACTAGCTAGACACTAGAGGGAGCACCAGAGGCACGACACACAGACACTCAACCAATAGGTCAGTTAGATAGGACACGACAAATGGGCATTCACGATACACACAGAGGTGACACTACCACAGGGGGGCATTACACCAAGCCATATATAAAGGGCACAGCACACATGATCTTCCTTTCCAGTGGAGACACTCAGTGAGTACAGACACAAGGTTGATTCAATATCATACCCACCACGTGGATTGTAGCAGACTGGTTTGTCAGTCTGAGTAGCTATAGAACAAAGAACAAAGAACAAAGAAAATTACAGCACAGGAACAGGCCCTTCGGCCCTCCCAGCCTGTGCCGATCCAGATCCTTTATCTAAACCTGTCTCCTATTTGCCAAGGTCTACTTCCCTCTGTTGCCGCCCGTTCATATACCTGTCTAGATGCCTCTTAAATGATGCAATCGTGCCCGCCTCTACCATCTCCGCTGGTAAAGCATTCCAGGCACACACCATCGTCTGCGTAAAGAACTTTCCACGCACATCTCCCTTAAACTTTCCCCCTCTCACCTTGAAATCGTGACCCCTTGTAACTGACACCCCCACTCTTGGAAAAAGCTTGTTGCTATCCACCCTGTCCATACCTCTCATAATTTTGTATACCTCAATCAGGTCCCCCCTTAACCTCCGTCTTTCCAACGAAAACAATCCTAATCTACTCAACCTTTCTTCATAGCTAGCACCCTCCATACCAGGCAACAGCCTGGTGAACCTCCTCTGCACCCTCTCCAAAGCATCCACATCCTTCTGGTAATGTGGCGACCAGAACTGCACGCAGTATTCGAAATGTGGCCTAACCAAAGTCCTATACAACTGTAACATGACCTGCCTACTCTTGTGCTCAATACCCAGTCCGATGAAGGCAAGCATGCTGTATGCCTTCTTGACCACTCTATCAACCTGCGTTGCCACATTCAGGGTACAATGGACCTGAACTCCCAGATCTCTCTGTACATCAATTTTCCCCAGGACCCTTCCATTGACCATATAGTCCGCTCTTGAATTTGATCTTCCAAAATGCATCACCTCGCATTTGCCTGGATTGAACTCCATTTGCCATTTCTCTGCCCAACTCTCCAATCTATCTATATTTTGTTGTATTCTCTGACAGTCCTCCTCGCTATCTGCAACTCCACCAATCTTAGTATCATCTGCAAACTTGCTAATCAGACCACCTATACCTTCCTCCAGGTCATTTATGAAGATCACAAACAACAGTGGTCCGAGCACGGATCCCTGTGGAACACCACTAGTCACCCTTCTCCATTTTGAGACACTCCCTTCCACCATTACTCTCTGTCTCCTGTTGCTCAGCCAGTTCTTTATCCATCTAGCTAGTACACCCTGAACCCCATACGACTTCACTTTTGCCATCAACCTGCCATGGGAAACCTTATCAAACGCCTTACTAAAGTCCATGTATATGACATCTACAGCCCTTCCCTCATCAATTAACTTTGTCACTTCCTCAAAGAATTCTATTAGGTTTATAAGACATGACCTTCCCTGCACAAAACCATGCTGCCTATCACTGATAAGTCTATTTTGTTCCAGATGTGAATAGATCCTATCCCTCAGTATCTTCTCCAACAGTTTGCCTACCACTGACGTCAAGCTCACAGGTCTGTAATTCCCTGGATTTTCCCTGCTACCCTTCTTAAACAAAGGGACAACATTAGCAATTCTCCAGTCCTCCGGGACCTCAACTGTGCTCAAAGATGCTGCAAAGATATCTGTTAAGGCCCCAGCTATTTCGACCCTCGCTTCCCTCAGTAACCTGGGATAGATCCCATCTGGTCCTGGGGACTTGTCCACCTTAATGTCTTTTAGAATACCCAAAACTTTCCCTTTCCGTATGACAACTTGACCTAGAGTATTTAAACATCCATCCCTAGCCTCAACATCCGTCTTGTCCCTCTCCTTTGTGAATACCGATGCAAAGTACTCATTAAGAATCTCACCCATTTCCTCTGAGTCCACGCATAAATTCCCTCTCTTGTCTTTGAGTGGGCCAATCCTTTCCCTAGTTACCCTCTTGCTCCTTGCATACGAATATTGGGATTTTCCTTACCCTGTTAGCCAAAGATATTTCATGACCCCTTTTACCCTTTTTATTGCGCGTTTGAGATTCGTCCTACTTTCCCGATATTCCTCCAAAGCTTCGTAAGTTTTGAGTCGCCTCGATCTTACATATGCTTCCTTTTTCATCTTAGCTAGTCTCACAATTTCACCCGTCATCCATGGTTCCCTAATCTTGCCATTTCTATCTCTCATTTTCACAGGAACATGTCTGTCCTGCACTCTAATCAACCTTTCCTTAAAAGACTCCCACATTTCAAATGTGGATTTACCCTTAAACAGCTGCTCCCAATCCACATTCCCTAGCTCCTGCCGAATTTTTTTATACTCTGCCGTTCCCCAATTTAGCAAACTTCCTTTCGGACCACTCTTGTCCTTGTCCATGAGTATTCTAAAACTTACGGAATTGTGATCGCTATTCCCAAAGTAATCACCGACTGAAACATCAACCACCTGGCCGGGATCATTCCCCAATACCAGGTCCAGTATGGCCCCTTCCTGAGTTAGACTATTTACATACTGCTCTAAAAAACTCTCCTGGATGCTCCTTACAAACTCTGCTCCCTCTACGCCTCCAACACTACACAAATCCCATTCAATGTTGGGGAAGTTAAAGTCTCCCATCACAACCACCCTATTGCTCCTACATTTTTATATAATCCGTCTGCATATTTGTACCTCTACTTCATGCTCACTTTTAGGAGGCCTGTAGTAAAGTCCCAACAATGTTACTGCACCCTTCCTATTTCTTAGCTCCACCCATATTGCCTCAGTGCTCGAATCCTCTATCGTGCCCTCCTTAATCACAGCTGTGATATAATCTCTGACGAGTAATACAACTCCTCCACCCCTTCTACCTCCCTCTCTATCCCTCCTGAAGCATCTATACCCTGGGATATTCAGTTGCCAGTCCTGCCCTTCCCTCAACCAAGTCTCAGTAATACCAATAACATCATATTCCCAGGTGCTGATCCAAGCCCTAAATTCATGTGCCTTACCTGCTACACTTCTCACATTAAAACAAATGCACAACAGACCACCTGTCCCTTTGTGTTCATCATCTCTTCCCTGTCGACTCTTCCCCTTAGTCACATGGAGTTTATTATCTCGTACCTTACCGGCTTTAGTTGCTGCTTCTTTACTGATCTCTAACATTCCTAATCTGGTTCCCATCCCCCTGCCACATTAGTTTAAAACATCCCCAACAGTGTTAGCAAAAGCACCCCCTAGGACATTGGTTCCAGTCCTGCCCAGGTGTAGACCATCCGGTTTATAATGGTCCCACCGCCCCCAGAACCGGTTCCAATGTCCCAAAAATCTGAACCCCTCCCTCCTGCACCATCTCTCAAGCCACGTATTCATTCTGACTATTCTTGAATTTCTACTCTGACTGTCCCGTGATACTGGTAGCAATCCTGAGATTACTACCTTTGAGGTCCTACTTTTTAACTTATCTCCTAACTCCCTAAATTCTGATTATAGGACCTCATCCCTTTTTTAACCTATATCGTTGGTGCCTATATGCACCATGACAACTGGCTGTTCACCCTCCCCCTTTAGTATGTCCTGCAGCCGATCGGAGACACCCCTGACCCGAGCACCTGGGAGGCAACATACCATTTGGGAGTCTCGTTTTCGACCACAGAAACGCCTGTCTACTCCCCTTACAATTGAATCCCCTATGACGATAGCCCTGCCAGTCTTTTTCCTGCCCTTCTGTGCAGCAGAGCCAGCCACGGTGCCATGAGCCTGGCTACTACTGCCTTCCCCTGGTGAGTCATCTCCCCCAACAGTATCCAAAACGGTATACCTGTTTTGGAGGGAGATGACCGCAGGGGACACCTGCACTGCCTTCCTGCTCTTTCTCTGCCTTTTGGTCACCCATTCCCTGTCTCCCTCACCAATCCTAATCTGCGGTGTGACCAACTCACTGAACGTGCTATCCACGACCTCCTCAGCATCGCGGATGCTCCAAAGTGAGTCCACCCGCAGCTCCAGAACCGTCATGCGGTCTAACAGGCGCTGCAGCTGGACAAACTTCGCGCACATGAAGGAGTCTGGGACATCGGCCGCATCCCTGAACTCCCACATTGAGCACGAGGAGCATAACACGGGTCTGGGATCTCCTGCCACTTTTACCCTTTACCTTAACTGACTACAAACTATACTATCAAATAATTAATAAGTGAAAGGAACAAAGATTTTACTTACCAATCACAACACTTACCAACACACAAAGAGTTAAATTTCTCCCAGCTGCTGCTAATTGGAGCACTTTCCTTACCAGCCAATCAGATCTCTGCTTTGCTGTGATGTCGGTCTTCCAGGTAAGTTTTTTAAGTTTTAAAGAGGTAAACTTACCTTCACAAAGACACTGCTCCCGCCGAGAATCTGATGTCCGCTGCTCCTTTTCAACACAGTCTTTTTTTTTGGTTAGAGGAGGAGGGCGGGTGGCAGACACTACACGTGTAGTGTCATGGGTTTAGCCGCTGCCCAAATATATCAATTCACTCACCTTCCCAGAACGCAATTCGGCTCCTCCCACTCACTGCAAAACTGCAAGTTAAGTTTTTTTTAAAGTAGGGAATCTTACCGCTCCCTTTCAGCTCCTCCCACGCACTGAAAAGATTAACAATAGTGGCGAACCCGAGTAGGAGAATTATAAATAGTTTAATAAACGTGTTGAAGTTATCTCCACGTCTGAACCTTCCTTTGTCAGAGTGCACATCAAGGAAGCCGCTTATGCTACGCCAAGTGCATAACAAGACATGGTACCAGTGAGTAACTATCTCGATCCATATAGCTACAACTCAGCATACAGTGGCAACCAGCAACAATACCCAGGCAAGATGTTCGAGATCCCGGTTCCGCAGCGGCTCCAGTGCCACGGCAATCTCCGCAAAAACTGGCGGGCATTCCGGCAAAGGTTTGAGATCTTCCTGGTAGCAGATGACCTACAAGACGTGGCAGATGCTGAAAAGACAGAGCTTCTGCTCACCATCGCCGGTGCCAGAGCAGAAGAAATCTTTAAAACGTTCAAGTTTTCCAAAGGGCAAAACAGGAGCGACTTCCAGGCAGTCCTGGACAAATTCGGTAAATACTGCGAGGAACACACAAGCAAACCAACGGAAAACAGTAAGAGAGGTGCCAGTACTCACCACGAGGCCGAGATCCTGGAGCAGAGAACAATTTTGATCGGTGGCCATCTTTGTAAAGGTACTGCACATGCGCAGTTGCGCGAGAAGAGCACAGAACGGGAAGGTCGGTTTGCGCATGCGCAAGAAGCCGCGCATGCGCAATTGTGAAAACGGCCCCCAGTACAGGAACAGCGATATCGCTTCCGACGACTGACGTCACACGCTTCGTGAAGTCAGAGCCCCCCGGACTATGCCCACTTAAAGGGAAATGTCCCAAAATTCGGAAAAAACTTCTTAAATCCGTAAAACAAGATACTTTCACCTGGAATGACAGCACAATGCCTGAAATTTAACCAGTAGCTGTAAGTAACCTCCGCAGAACCCTGCAGCAAGCAATTAGCAATGCCCAAAGAGATGATACAGTCCTTGAATACTATGACACCGACCTTTATTTCTTCTCTGGACATCGAGATCCCAATGCCAGCCCCGACACAAACAGTGATGATATGGTCCGAGAAGACTATGACTCAGACGAACCTTTCACCTTGGGAGGCTACCCCAGTACCAAATCCGAACCACAACTAGACGTGTTGTACATTCAAGACTCCCATGACGAGTTCTTCGAATTTGAGGATCTTCAGGCCAGCACATATGACATCCCGACTTGTGAGTGCAGGATTATGCTGTGGCCTGACACCAAGAGGCAGAGAGCGGTACAAGCCCACAGAGAGCAGCCTGCTGCCACACAGAGTGGTCCACGCACCGCTAAGGGTTCCCGACTCCACACAGAGAGTGGTCCACGCACCACAAAGGGTCCCAGCCTCTACACAGGAAGCGATGAAAGACTCAACAGCGAGACAACTGCACGTCTCCACACAAGAAGTGACTCCAGTGACACAAGCCTCCAAAGCGAGCTCATGGACAGACTCCACGATAGAAGAAATGCAAGACTCCAGAGCGCAGTCCTAGCATGAACAAGAAGTGACTCGAGTGACACAAGCCTCCACAGCGAGCTCGTGGACAGCCTCCATGATAGAAGCAAAGCAAGACTCCAAAGCGCAGTCCTTGCCTGAACATGACCATGAGGGTCTAGCAACCTCCTCTGAGCAACCAGCAGCAGACAATGCAACTCTGCCATGCTCGTGAACAGCAGCAAGACTATGACAGTCTGCCATGCTCAAGTGCACAGCAAGAAGACTATGACAGTCCACCCACATTGTTTGAGCCACCAGAAGAAGACTCCGACAGTCTACCCAGCCCAAGTGAACAACAAGAAGCTACTGAGGCTCTATCCACTGCATGTGAGACAAGTGACGACAGCATCCCACTTCTCCTGCAAGATGTGCAATGTGACAGACCTCAGCTAGTGTGTACAGAGGCACTCGATGATCAAGCCAAGTAAATGCGTGCTTCAACTGTAAAGTATAAAATTCTCATTGGTTCCCGGTTTCAGGAATGTCACAGCCAAGTTAGAAATTCTCCACCAATTACAAAGATTTGTTTTCAATTTAATGTGTAAAAGATAATAGCTAGTTATAGGGTGCAATCTACCATCTGTGTTGCTCCCGAACGGGAGCACGGCATTGCTGGTAGATGCCAGGAGAGGTCTCCCCGGGGTTCCCAACAGCCACATTGTCTCGCGAGATCTACCCAGGTCTCGCAGGGCGTCACAATCAGAATCCCGTCCATAATGGGCAGGACCAACCCTCACATGGCCTTTTAGGTTTATAACGCGCTTAGGCGCGCAGACCCAGGATCTATCGGTCTCATTGGCATCTTCAGGGAGTCCCCAGCCAGATGACATTCAGTACTGGTCCACACAAACATGGACCAGTCAGAATGGCACCTGTGGGGGCTTCTGGGCCATTGGAGCACCCTGGGTAGTCAGGGCTGGATGGTCCCCTGGATCTCGTCGTTGAATATGGGCACCTTGATACTGCCAGCCTGGTACCTTGGCACAACCATCCTGACACTGCCAAGGTGTATGGGTGGAGCTGCAAAACTGCATGAGCACGGCCAGGATTCCAGGGTGGCAGTGCCAGTGTACCCAGGTAACAGGGTGGCATTGCCAAGGGTCAGGGGCTGAGGGGGACCATGCTCATGAAAGGAAGGTGGAGGTAGGTATGAAGAGTGGGGGGGGTGCAGGGCGGGTATGAAGGAGCATCAGAAAAGTTGGGGGATATGAAGAGTGGGGTTCCTAGAAGTGGAGCATCCAAAAGGGGGAGTAGGAATGCTAAAATGTGAGGGGCCTCAGCAACGCCATAGCGGGGTGTCATCCCCACCTTCAGGTCCCTCCCCATCCTCCTCCTTATTCAGGCCCCGCAACATGGCAGTAGCAAACTGGCACTGATAAGTTGGCACTGCCAGGGTGCCGGGGGGGCAGTGCTGGAACATTTTCCAGCCATTTCCCTGGCCACCTGGGGGTCTTTCGGTGCCTCCAAGTGCTCCAGCATGGTCATCATGTCTGATTTCCCTTACTGGAGATAAATGGTGATTCCCGACAGCTTCACATTCCGTCGGCCCGTTCTGGTCATCCACCAACCCAAAAATCTTTTCACCAGCCTCGGTTTTCCCGATCACACAGGAAGTCTGACATGGCATATAGCTGCTTTTCCAAGGATTGCAAGTAGGCCTGAACTGAGGAAGTTGCATTATTGACAATAAGGATTCTCTCTTGCTCTTCATCAATCCTATTGCCAATATTCTGCAGCTCAATAGCATGAGCATTGATATTCTGCGCTAACAAGTCGGATTTCCCGTCAATGACCTTAATAATATTAGCAGCCATCGGTAGTAATGCCTTTGAGTGTGCTGGATCGATAGCCCATTCGAGGAGTAATTCGCCAAGTTGAGGTGTCGGCTCCACCCCAGTTGCTTCTGACTGTTGTCTTTTGTCGATGATTATCCTAGGGTCTCAGGATTTTTGTCACCAATATTTAGCTAGAAATCTTCCAGGGACATAATATGGAGTTCTCACTCCCCTATTAGATAAGTATGGCAGCACGGTAGCATGGTGGTTAGCATAAATGCTTCACAGCTCCAGGGTCCCAGGTTCGGTTCCCGGCTGGGTCACTGTCTGTGCGGAGTCTGCACGTCCTCCCCGTGTTTGCGTGGGTTTCCTCCGGGTGCTCCGGTTTCCTCCCACAGTCCAAAGATGTGCGGGTTAGGTGGATTGGCCATGCTAAATTGCCCGTAGTGTCCTAAAAAGTAAGGTTAAGGGGGGTTGTTGGGTTACGGGTATAGGGTGGATACGTGGGTTTGAGTAGGGTGATCATTGCTCGGCACAACATCGAGGGCCGAAGGGCCTGTTCTGAGCTGTACTGTTCTATGTTCTATGTTCTATATGTGAGCGTTATAAATGAGAAGATTAAAGAATGGGCAGCACCAGAGTCTACGGAAATACAGCTATTCCCGTGCTCACATCATGTGACCCCCCCTTGAGATTTAGCATTGTTAAACGATTGCTGAACATTGACTTATTTATTTTGGCTGATAATTTGTGGCAGCAGTTCTTTCATTTGTGCCGTCTCTGAATTATTTTGTTGACTTGGTGTGAGTTAATTAATATTGCCGCATAATATTGACAAACCCCTAACAGTTTCCTTTTTTTCTGATTACTTTATGGCTCATTAACTCAGACTTTCTTAATAATTTCCAAAGATTAATCTAATATTTCTGGTTTTCCCTTGAAACTGATATCTCTGTAGATTCAGTGTTATCGTAATAATTTTAGTCTGTGAAAGTTCTGTGTTAGTTAAATATTGGTCAAAATGGGCTGTACAGTACCTGTTCCTCAGATGTATTAGAGCCAATTAAGATTCAAAAATGGAGATGTCATAGAATTCCTACAGTGCAGAAGGAGGCTATTCATCCCACCGAATCTGCACGACCCTTCGAAAGAGCTTCCCACCCCCACACTACCCCCATAATCCCACCTAACCGTTGGATATTAAATGGCAATTTAGCATGGCCAATCTGCCTAACCTGCACATCTTTGGACTGTGGGAGGAAGCCAGAGAATCTGAATTAAACCCACGCAGATACTGGGAGAACGTAAAACTCCACACAGACAGTCACCCAAGGTCGGAATCTAACTCAGGTCCCTGGCACTGTCAGACAGCAGTGCTAACCTCTGTGCCACCATGCCGCCCCCACAGAATAACATTGATCTGAAGTTGTTTGCATGTATCTGTCCAAAGACCAGTGGCAGCATGTAGAGCTGTGAGATAAAAGCACACTCATTTGAAGGCACTGTTGCCCTTTTTCAACTTTATGCTCAGCCTATCACCATCTTAACCTTGCACTGCTGAACATGCCATTAAAAGGAATAAAATATATTACCCCCAACCCCACCATCTCCCTCCAACAGTGCTTTTAAAAGTGATCATGAAGTACTTACAGGTTATTTGTTGGATTATTTCTTCTTGACACTGACCACTATTGTATGTGCCTCTGGAGGTTTGCTATGCTTGATTCAAGTTTTTAAGTATTGGCAGGATGTGTTCTATTTGGTGTGCTTTTCTGTCATTTATAATATATTGTGCTGAAAAATGTGGCTCCCAGACGCAGATGGTCTGTTAAGGCTTCGTCTGGGAAGAAAGCATGACTGGGAGAATGAAAAGCGGTCATGCAGAGCAAGGCAATCTGTTAGAAGAGGAAGGAGGAGAAGAAGGGCTCCCACCAATAGGTCATAACCATGAAGTGTCTTCAGCTAGCCATTCCCAGAGCTCAACTTTAGTGACACCCAACACATGAGATGCTTGCACTTTGCGAAGACGTTTGTGGTTGAAAGCTGTGAGGTGCTACAGTTGAAATGTAAATCGCTTATTGTCACGAGTAGGCTTCAATGAAGTTACTGTGAAAAGCCCCTAGTCGCCACATTCCGGCGCCTGTCCGGGGAGGCTGGTACGGGCATTGCATAGCGAGTTGCATAGCAGGATAAGGGCAGGATTTGCCATGGCTGTAACATTCACCCTGGCTTTTAATTTTTATGTGTCTGTCTATTTTCAGGTTGCTACTGGAGATATAAACAAGGGGGTAGATTCTCCGCCCCGTGATGCCGGAAACACAGATCGCTATCGGGCGTCCGCCAAAAACCGAGGTCGGTGCTCGGCGTCGAACCGTTCACCATGCACTGAGGCCTCACTGGTGGTGACAACGCATTCCAGACTCCACGCTGGCGTCGGCATACAAAATCAGCTTTAGTATGCACAGTACATCATTATCGGACTTGGCCCAGTTTTCTCCTGGCTTCCACAATGCTCCGCCCTTGCCAGGCGGAGGTGACGTGCGTATAGTTTACTACAGGAAATTTTAAAATGGGAACCAGGTGCCATGGCTGCTGAGGGGAGAGAGGAGGTAAGAAAAGTTTCCAAATTCATAATAATGTGCTGATTATTGTACAGCTGGCCGTCAAGGTGGTGGTCGCCCTGAACTTTTTCATCACAAGGTCTTTCCAGGCACTGATTGGGTCCTGTTTGGGATTTCACAGACATCTGCCAGGGCCAAGGGGAGTAGCGGGGACTAACTCAGTGAAGGGCCATGGGTTTGGAGTGTCTCCCCGGGATTGGGATAGCCGGGCACGGACTGCTATTGCCCTGCTCTGCAAGGTGGCCATTACGTACAGGCCCCTGTGTGTACCCTCCACTGACTGCCCACTGTGTTCTGTAAATGTGTGTGGTGCCACTGGTCATTTGGAGCTTCTCCAGGCCACCCTGTGGGAAACCCCCAAACACAGCTAACTCATCAATGGGATGGGCGTGGTCAAGTGAAACCGGTGGCACACCAGGTGTTGGCATCCCAAAGTGCACCCATCAGAAGCACTGCCCCACTGCAGCATAGCGTTTGGCACAAGCGCGGTCCTGCTTCTCCACCGCCAGCTCAAGGGCTCTATCCACATGGCGGGGAGTGAGGGTGCAGAACTCCCACATGACTCCGGGTTTCTGCGCCTTCTCACGCCCATTGTGCTCAATTTTAACCTGCAGGATTACAGATAGGGAGAGTTTAGGCAGGTGTCCTGCCAGTTCAGACCAGGGGGCACCAAGGAGGTTGGGGGTAAGAAGAGGGCCTTGTGACAGGTAGGCAACCCGCAACGTGGCTGGATGATGGAAGACCTCGAAATGCGAGGAGTGGGTGAGGTGGTGCATTGAGAGACTAGAGGTGGTCAACTTACCCTGGCCGCGCATTGAAGGTCCTTCATTCTTTTGTGGCACCTACAAAGGTCGCAACACCCTCCCAAGCAGGGATGGGCACCTTGCTAGTGGGCCGCTTCCTGAGTGCAGGACATACCACCTCTGACGGACTCCATCCAGAAGTCTAGCCAGGGCGCCCTCTGAGAATTCTGGAGCAGGATCCCTGTCTGCCATCTCACCTCGAATGGATCTGTCGAGTGCTGGGAAGGCATTTATATGGAGCTCCCCAGTTATTGCAGTGATTAAGTTTTCCCAGAGCGAACGAATCAACAGAGGTACGCCAAGAACTTGGCTCAATTCACATGGAGGAAAAAGCCTTTACTTGAGAGGCTCAAAAATCAGTGAGAAGTCCTGCGCACACTGTCGATGGGATTTGCGCTGTTTTTGTCACCAGGACTGACATTTTGCCATTTTTTGGTAAGATTCTGCCCAACATGTTTGAATTTCCAACAAACCACCTGTAAGAGAGCATATGTTACCCATAACAGAGGTCAGAACATATGGCATCAGGAATGGATATCAAGCAGAATGAATATCAAGCTGACCACAAAACAGAAAACAGAGTAGGAATGAAAGCTAGTTACTCAGGTTGGAAAATGATACCCTGCAAGGAACGGTGCTGTGACCTCTGTTATTCATCATTTCCCTAAAAGATTTGGAAGTGAGAATTGGAAGCTAATGCCAAATTGAGTTTTGGGTCGATGTAATTAATACTAAGGAAGACTGACAAAAGACATTGTAGAATGGCCATACACCTGGCAATTGAACTTCAGTATGGATAAGCATGAGGTACTTTTGGAAGGAGAGTAAGGTGGCTACATATTCTTGGAAACTAAATGTCTAAATAGGGTAGAGGAGCACTGCCTTCAGAAGCACAAATACCCAGACCAATAAAAGAAACAACGCGGGTTGATAAGATCAGTAAAAAGCACTATGGTTCATTTCTAGAGCAGTAAAATTGGAACACAAGATACATATGTTTATCGTGTAGAGAAAATTTGTTAATCTGCACTGGAGATATTGTGCACAGTTTCATATTATGAAAAAAAGAAATAGAAGCACTGAGAAGGTGCAAAAGATTAAAAAGATGATAATAGAACTGAGAGGTTCTATCTATCAGGAAACATCAAATCATGCGTGGCTCTTTCTTTGAAATGAGAAGACTGACAGCTAACCTGATGGAGTTCTTCCAGATTATGAAAAGTTCTGATACATAGACATTGAGAAGCAGTTTCGACTGATGCACAGGACCAGAATCAGGAACCCTGGGCAGGATTCTCCGTCGGCTGACGCCGGAATTGGGAAACAGGATTGGGCAGAGAATCGGTTTTGACGCCAAAATCATGGTGGGTGTCATTTTCATGCCAAACCGCAATTCTCCGGTGCCTCAACAGCAGCGTCAATGCAAGTACAGTAAACGGTGTTGGCATATCATTAGCTGGCCTGACCTGGTATTCTCCAGGGCCTCCGCAATGCTCTGCCTCTACTGGGGCGAATTCTCAATGGCGAGGTTCATTTGTGCTTTTGCAAATCGTGAAACAGGCACAGCGACTGTTGAGAGGGAGAGAGGGGGTGCGGAAAGTATCCAACATCACCATAGTTTGCTGACAGTTGTGCCGCTAGCCGGGGGGGCTTTAGCCAGGGCTGGGACGAGTAGCGGGGCGTGGCCAGGAATGGAGAATCCAGCCCCCTAAATATGATGTTTGTCGTGATCTGCATAGTAAGTAATATAACAAAGGTGTCACTAATAAATCGAGTCGGACACTCAGGAGGAATTTCTCCACCCAGAATGTGAAGCTCACTACCACAGGGAGTAGTTAAGATTAATAGCATGGATGTAGCTAAGGGAGAAGAACGGGAGAAAGAATTAAAAGAATATGCTGATGTGGTTAGGGAAGAAGGGTGGGAGAAGGCTTGTGTGAAGCATAAACACCAGCATGTTAGGCACAATGCCTATTTCTGTGCTTTGTACTTTGCAAGTGAAGACATCACATATTTAATATGCTGCTTACAATGCAATGATTGAGTACTGGTTAAAAATGTACCCTGATCTCTCCACCTGTTTTCAGGGGTTTATCATTTTAACCCCTAGAGTTTTGACGATCTTAACCGTCTAAAATTGAGGAACATTAATTAAATTGAGTGATAGGTGTCTTGTACTGTATCAGAGAACACATCCCTGTTGGAAAAGCGTCACGTGGCGTGTAGTGACGTCAGCAGTGTTTGCGCAGGCTTTGCAGTTTTCCATCTTAGATTGTATGAATAATGCCCTGAATAAACCCCTCATTGTGTTTGAAAGAATCCGGAGTGTGGGCACGTCTGTACCCTTTCTCTTTGTGGCTAATAGGAATGTCCTGAGAGTTTATTCTTCTCTTTTCAAAAAAAGCTCTTCAAGTAATTGTTTGCTTACATTCAGAATTAAGTATTTTTAAAAAAATGATGACCTAGTTATTATTGGGCAACTTGTATATTCTTGAAAAGTTAAGAGGAAAAACAAGATAATGTTTTGTCTATCATTAAGTTATCTGTCAGATACCAATGGCCTTTGGTGTACAGCATGAAACTGCTATTGCATTAATGATCAATGTCGCTGAGGTTTGTCTGATCTTCCACACAGATAAAACATCTTCCTGAAATTCAGAACAGCTCACATCACAAAAGGAAATCTGCTGAGCCTCCTACTGAAGATATTCGTCCAAACATTGATGCCTCTATAATCTCAATGCTAAACTGACTCCTTGAATAACTCCAATACGTTTATACATATCAGGCAGGAATTTCAGAGCTGCCCTCTGGAGATGGGCTGGGAGGTAGCAGGCCTTCAAAAATGGGAAAGACATTGTGGAGGGAGCCTGACACCTTTCCACTGCCGTGGGATATTACCAACGGTGGAAACCTCAGCAGCACGAACAGAGGCGAGCAGCGTTCCTCAGTAGAGAGCTGCTCCCTGTCAATATTTTGTCAGAATTGGGGAGAGGATTCCTCCGCATGTGAAGAGCAACAGTTAGGACCTGGCAGCTTGCCAGGGGGTGCCCAGAGCAAGGTTGGTAGGTGAAGGGGGTGATGAGGTGGCCTTCCTTTATATCCGTTCAATGGCTCGGCCGAAGCCCCACCCGGTGGGCAAGGCAACCTTGTTGCTACGTTCTACGTGCACTTCCTAGTCCCTGATTGTCGGGTGTAGCCTGATACTGGCTAAGTTAAAAACAAACTTCATTGCTGTAATATCCTGCACGTGCCTGTGGGGTGAGAATGCTTGTCTTCCCCATACCCCTTGTGGATCATGAGCTCCCCCGCTAGGAGCAAGGTATCTCAATTATCCAGTGTATATAAGGTCAGCCAGTAAGGCACCGACAAAGCAGAAGAAACCTGATGTGGGTCGACCAGGAAGTGATGCATATATATAAATATATATATATATTTATATCTTTGTAAATAAAACTTAATTCTTATTTTTACTCACTTTGGACTCCCTGGGCTGGATTCTCCGACTCCCCGCCGGGTCGGAGAATCGTCGGGGGCCGGCGTGAATCCCGCTCCCGCCGTCTCTCGAAGTCTCCGGCACCAGAGATTCGGCGGGGGCGGGAATTGTGCCGTGCCTGTCGGCGCCCCCCCCCCCCCCCCCCCCCCCCCCCCCCCCCGGCGATTCTCCGGCCCGTGATAGGCCGAAGTCCCGCTGCTGTCATGCCGGTCCCGCCATCGGGAATCAAAACACCTCCCTTACCGGCCAGACTGGCGGCGCGGGCGGGCTCCAGGGTCCTGGGGGTGGGGGGGGGGGGGTGGGACACAGGGCGATCTGGCCCCGAAGGGTACCCCCGCGGTGGGCTGGTCCACGATTGGGCCCACCGATCGGCGGGCAGGCAGATCTGTGCCGTGGGGGCACTCTTTTCCTTCCGCATTAGCCATAGCCTTCACAATGGCGGACGCGGAAGTGACCCCCTCCCCTGCGCATGCGCGGGGATGACGTCAGCAGCCGTTGATGCCCCGGCACATGAGCGGACTTCCACCGGCCGGCGAAGTCCCTTCGGCCCCGGCTGGCGTGGCGCCAAAGGCCTTTCCCACTGGCCGACGGAGCGCCAACCACTCCAGCGTGGACCTAGCCCCTCAAGGTTAGGGCTTGTCCCCTAAAAGAGAAATCTTTTATCCACACCTTTGGGGCGGCCCGACGCCGGAGTGGTTCACGCCACTCCGGCCCCTGTCCTTTTTAAACTAGACTTCCATTGTGCCACAACATTGAGGTGCCCGCTCCTTCTTCTTGCTGCCTCAGCAATGGTCTCTCTGATCTGGGGAACTTTCTGACAGGGACCCCCTAAATAGAGACACCACATGAATCCTCCCCCCCCCCAAGAAAACCCTGTGCAGACTTGAGTGATTGGAATGCATATAGTGATCGGAATCCACTTACCTCTCTTCGATGTGGTTGATGTTTGGACATGTTGGGATTTCAGCATTTAGAGTCACTCACCCATGAAGAGGGATGAATGAATCAAGGCTGCAGATGTTTTGTGGAAGTCTGCTACTGGGAATGAATGAATGGTTTGCTGCTACAGGATCTGAGGGCTTTAAACACTGGTCACAGCTGTTCTTTTACAAGGACTGGACATGTGGGGCTGGATTCTCCGGTCTCCGATGCTGAATTCGAGTTCGGCGACGGGCTGGAGAATCCAAATTCCTAAAAACATCGGGGCATCGCTGCTTCTGCGATGCTCCTCCCCCTCCAAAGCGTCACATATCCCCGGCCTCAGGCCATTGCCTGAGACCCCCTCCCCGATGCTCCGCCCCCGATCGGCCGAGTTCCCCACAGCATGGGACAGGTGTGGTCTCACCCGTCGGGAACCTGGCGTGATGGCTGCGGACTCAGTCCAGCGTCGCCACAGTCGGGGGAAGGCCAATCAGCAGACAGGGGTGGACATACTCGGGGCTGTGGGCACTGTGGTGGGGCGGTCCGTGGCAGGCCAGCCGGCCAAATGGGGGGGAATATTTTGCGGGCTGGATTCGGGAGTGGCATCCACCAAGAAGCGTGGCGCAGCCGCTGCAGGCCGCCGCCGTGCACATGCCCGGCCACGGACTCGGCAATTCAGCGGGACGTATCGGCAACTAGAGCCGGGTGCTCTACGCTGCCTTCCTGCTAGCCCCCAGTAAAACGGGAAATTGGTGGCGGTTTTGCACCAGTTTTCCTGGCGTAACCGTTCCCACGCTGGCGTGGGGCCATAGTCTCCAAATCGGTGAATCCAACCCATGGTGTTTTCAGGTATGTCTGACAATTGTAATTTCTGTCACTGTCCCTGTCTGGTCTGCACTCCAACCTCCAGACAGGGGTATTTTTTTCTGGAGAATCTGTGGTGGGGGTCCGTTTATTTAGGGAGCCCCTGTGGGGTGACCATTTATTTGGGGAGTCCCTGTGGAGGATCCCTTTATTTAAGTGGTCCCTGTGGGCGTTTCCTCAAGTTAGGGGGTCCCTGTGAAGTGTCCCTCTAGTTAGGGGGTCCCTTTTGATGCTCCCTCTAGTTAGTGAGTCCCTGTGGGTGGTCCCTCTAGTTCGGGGGTCACTGTGGGTGGTCCCTATAGTTAGGGGATTCTCTGTGGGTGTCCCTCTGGTAAGGAGATTGCCGTGGGGGGGGGGGGTCCTCTCGTGAGGGAGTCTGTAGGGAGTTCACTAGTTTAGGGGCTCTCTGACGGGGTCCTTGAGTGAGGGAGTCTATCTAGTTAGGGGGTCTCTATGGGGAGTTCCATTAGTTAGGGGGTCATAGGGGGGTCTCCCTATTAAAGGTGTCCCTGGAAGGTGTCTCCCTAGGTAGTGAGTCGGGGGGGTGGATCAGATCAGGCCATTCTTGGGAGAAGTGGGGGCCACCCAGAACCCATGAGAGAGGGTCTGCTTTGCGGTGTGGGTGGCGGTGGACAGGCTGACTTTCAATGTGGGGGGCTGATTTGTGGTGCAGGGCAGCATAGGGGACAGATTTGCGGTGCAGAGGGAGTGGCCGACTGCGGGACTTCGCTATCGAGCTACCTGTTCAATATGGTGGCCTGATCTCAGGATTCCCTCGAGAGTGCTTCCTCTTCCTCATGAATAAGTTTGCATGGCGAGGGTTACTGGACTGGATTCTCTGATTTTTGCAGCTAAGTGACAATGCCGGCATGGGAACAGTGGCATTTTATGACGGCCAAATCACTTCGGAACCCTCGCTGATTCCGGGACCGGAGAGGGGCTAGCAGCGGCGCCAGGTAAAACTCCCGGCTCCCGCTCTAAAAAGGGCCGGAGAATGGCCGGGTCCGTGGTCGCGCATGCAGCAGCCATACTCCAAACATTCAGGGGATGGGCCCCAGCCCTGGGCTCATGTCCACGGCCCGGCATTGGCAACATTGTTCAGGTGTGTGGGCTGCAGGGTGTGTGGTCCAGTGAGCAGGGCCACCCTGACCCACTGCGGCGGGATGTTCTTGAGCAGGGCATGTTGAGTGGGGGAAGTTGGGGGGCTGGGGGGGGGGGGGGGGGGGTGGGGGGGAAGAAGGCAGTACCCCATGTCTGGGGCGAGATGGGGCATGGGATTGGTGGTTGGCCCGCATCGCGGCACGAAGAGCCAGAGGCATCATACCGTTTGTGCGGGGGTATATTGATGTGTCTCGTACAAATGTACACCACTGCACCACTCTCACGGTGGCGCCTCCCAACTCTCCCCACCCTCCCTCCCCCCACCTCCCAGTGACCCCTCCCCAACCCCTCCCCCAGACACACACTCCCCTCCTTGCTCCCTACCTACCCCCTCACCACTGCATTCAGTAACACTCAATGTGCTTGGCCTTTCTTGCTCTGCGGCTGCGTCGAGGTATATCAGCTGGATGCACATCAGAGGTGGAGGCAGCCAGCTGCTTCCCTTGTCCCGTGGCCTTCATTGCACAGCTATGCCACCCTGCCCTGATTGTTGACTGTAAGATGCGGATTCCTCAGAGGAGTGGAACACAGGGCAGCTGGTGGCTACCCTCGCCACTCCATGTGGTGAGTCCGCGTTGTCGCCCAGCACCCTCTCCTCCTGCTTGGTGCCCATCGGGCCCTGGAGTTCACCTTGGAACCGAGGAGCAGTTGGATTGAGCCCTGGCTGTTCCTGCATCATCTGGCCCTCCCAACCCTGGCGGCTCTCCCATGTCTGCACCATGGTGTCGATGCCCTCGGCGATGCTCCTCAGTGACTTGGACATGCTCTGCAGCACCTCGGCCATTCCCATCTGAGACCAGGACATGTCAGGCAGCGCCTCATCAAAGTCCGCCTGGTACTGGGTCACGTCCCCCTGTGAGTCGGACAGCTACCGAGGCCCTCAGCCATATTCGTCACTGACTGTGCCACATCATGAACACGTCCATTAATGCTGCTCACGTTATGCACCAGGCTCGCCACTGCGGTCACCACCCTAGCAGTGTTTGCCTCGGTGACACACATTGCCAGCGATACTTCCTGCACCCATAGCCTCTGGGACTCCTCCATTCAGCTATGGACTTGGAGTGTCGCTGACATCTCCCTCTGGATGTCCCGGCCGAACCCTAAAGTCTGCATCAGCTCCAGATAAATCTGTTCCAGAGGCTCAACATCTGATTGGGACCCAGCTGGGTCCTGGGATCCAGCAGACCTCCGACTGCTGTCTCACCTGGGCATTACTGCCTCCACCTGATGTACATCAGCAACTGTGAGGTGCTCACCAGAATGTGCCCCACAACCACTAAGGATGCCCACCGAGGGGCATATCTCTGTGCTGGTGGAGGGTGGGGATGACAGCTGTGACACATCAACAGTTGCATCCTCGGAGCTCTCCTCTGAGTTGGGAGGCAGGGTTGGGAAGAACCCCGGATGGGCTGGCGTTATCGGCAGGAGGTCCTGCAAGAAAATGGACACATGGTCAGTGGGAGAGATGGGTCAGTCTGTATAGCAATAACAGCTCACTTTCGACAGGTTCTGGAGTGGCACGGTGGCACAGTGATTAGCATTGCTGCCTCACAGCGCCAGGAACCCGGGTTCAATTCCAGTCACTGTCTGTGTGGAGTTCGCAGTTCTCCTCGTGTCTGCGTGGGTTTCCTCTGGGTGCCATGGTTTCCTCCCACAGTCCAAAGATGTGCAGGTTAGATGGATTGGCCATGATCAATTGCCCCATAGGGTCCAGGGATGTAATAATAATAATAATCGCTTATTGTCACGAGTAGGCTTCAATGAAGTTACTGTGAAAAGCCCCTAGTCGCCACATTCCGGTGCCTGTTCTGGGAGGTCGATACGGGAGGTTAGGTGCAGGTTAGGTTATGCGGTTACGGGAATAGAAAGGGGTGGATGGGTGTGTGGTCATATGTAGAGTGTTGTTTTGAAGGGTCGATGCAGATCTGATGGGCTGAATGGTCTCCTTCTTCACCGTAGGGATTCTATGATTCTAGTTCCTCCAGAGGGACCCGGTGGATCCTCACCTCTTCAGTATCCGCCGACCTACCCATTGGTGACTGCTCTGTCCTCAGACACCTCCAGGGCTCGTTCCTCGCAGGTAGCGAGAATTCTTATGTCTGGCACCCCGCTGCCAGTTGGCCCTCTCCCGATGATTGTGGGGCAACGTCTCCTGGGGAAACACCAGAAGGTAGAGAAGGCATCATTAACCGCATGCGTGATACACTGTGGTAGCGGGGAAGGGGGGTGTGAAGGAAGGCTTGAAGGGGAGCAGAGGGATGGGGGTGAATGGAGGGGAATGAAGGGAGGGTTGTGGAAGGGCTGTTCCTGTGGGGGTGGGAAGGTTTCGGTGGGAGGGGGTGTTGCCAACTCACGCATGCTTCCCAATGTCGGTCGTTGACCATCTTGCGGCACCGGAGGCCAGTCCTCCTGTTCACGCTGCTCGAACTGATGGCTGCTGCCACTTCATCCTAGGCAGCACTGGCGGCCCTCTGGCTCACCTTCCAGGAGCCTTAGAGAAACAGGACATCCCTCCTGGCCTTGACCACATCGAGGAGTCCCGGCAGGTCCATGTCTACAAATGTTGGGGCCGGTCATCTCGGGGCCATGGCTGCGAGCTGACTAGGGTTGGCTGTGCAAGTACTGTTTAAGTGCTGCTTGACCTTGTTAGCGGATGGGGGGAGGGGGGAGCTGGGGAGCATGGTCCAGGTGAATTGGCTGATGAGCCTTCATTTGCGACACGAAGCCTGTGGGGCCTTGTTAATGTTGCACTGCATTGCTGACCTCGCCAGGCCAAGCGCCGGGAAACTTGTGGCAGTTCCCACTCGCTACCCCACTTTTTTATTTTTATAAAAGTACCCAATTCTTTTTTTTCATTTAGTTGTCATCGTCTGTAATATAGTTTGTTAGTTATCTTTCTATGTGTTTCTTAATGACTCATATTTATAGTTAAACAACTATATGTTCTGTGTATATAATTACAACGGTTATATTCCAGAACACAACACTCCCCATGATTCTATGCAAGAGACCAAAACTCTGTCGACCAGAGCCTGAAATATATTCAATGATGGCGAATCCACAATTCTTTGGATTGAGAACGCCAAAGATGCACAACACTTTGAGTGAAGAAATTCAACATCACCTCAGTTCAAAGGGATTGGCCCCATATCTTGAAACTATGGCTGGGATTTTTCCTGTGGTGAGAAATCAGGGATGCAGTTGTTCCCTCCCTGTCAATGGCCGGCTGCATTTCCCACCGTCAAGTGTCAGGAAAATTATAATAATAAATGTTTAAACATCGTACTCCCCCAGGTTCTACACATTTCAGTAATTCCATTTCACATTAGTCCGAACAACAGTTTACAAAGGAAAATCAATTTCATGGCTATTTTGAAAAAAACAAATGGCCTGACTTGTGCCTTGCAGACTGTGGACAGGCTTTGGGGAGTCAGGAGGTGAGTTACTCGCTGCAGGATTCCTAGCCCCTGACCATTTCTTGTAGCCACAGAATTTATATGGTTAGTCCAGTTGAGTTCCTGGTCAAAGTTAACCTCCAGAATGTTGATAGACGGGGGGTGGGTGGGGGGTGGGGGGGGGGGGGGGGGGGGGGTAGAGAAACTCCTGCCATGATGCCCTGGAGCTGAGATGATTGACCTCCAACAATCACAACCATCTTCCTTTGTGCTCGGTATGAGTCCAGCCAATGGAAATTCCCAATTTCGGTGACTTTATAACGCATCCCTGTAATGGTGATTAGATAAACCATTTATCTCTATTTGTGCCACTAGTTCACCTATGTTATTGCTGATGTTCTGCACATGCAGACTTCAATTTTCTAGTTTTTTTTACTATTGCTCCCTGCATAGAGCATTTCCTCTAATGTACTATGACGACTAAACTCTCTATTCCTCCTTGTCGCTTTCAGCTTGTGTTTATCCACAACAAACCTTTAGAATCATAGAATCATAGAATTTACAGTGCAGAAGGAGCCATTCTGCCCATTATGTCTGCACCAGCCCTTGGAAAGAGCATCCTACTTAAGCCCACACCTGCACCCTATCACCGTAACCCAGTAACCCCACATAACCTTTTTGGACATGAAGGGCAATTTAGCATGGCCAACCCTCCTAACTTGCACATCTTTGGATTGTGGGAGGAAACCGGAGCACCCGGAGGAAACCAACACAGACACAGGGAAAATGTGCAGACTCAGCACAGACAGTGAGCCAAGGCGGGAATCAAACCTGGGTCCCTAGAGCTGTGAAGCAACAGTGATAACCACTGTGCTACCATGTCGCCCTTTTCTTTTGCCTCAACTTTTATCTTTGGAATTCTAAATCACCTTTCCCCTGAACCCTCTTGCCCTCTGTGATTTTTAAGTCATTTTCCCTACTCTGACCATATTTGCTGGTGCACTCTTCTGTTTGTCAACTCTGTCCCTTCCTCTCACAATCAGGTTACCGTTACCCCTAAAGCTACCCTGCTCAACAATGTCCCATAAATTGCAATGGAACAATGACAAAATAATAATTTTGGCCGTTATTGATTGTGCGATGAATGTTAACCAAGACACAAATCACCTAAAAACAACAATGCTCTTTCTTCAGCCGAAGCTCGATTAATAGATGCCCGGGGCAACGATTCTAACTATAGTGGTGTGTGTTGGACCAGTTCCTAACTTGTCATGACCAATGGTTACAATACCGAACGAAATAACAAACTAAATGGCAGGTTACAATGACTGATGACCTGCCCCTTGTGAACCAGCAGGAATGAAAGAAGTAAATCTGGAAGCTTTAGTAATAATGTATTTTACAGCTAACACCACATAGAAAATCAAATTACTCCTGGCACTAAACCATCCCCAAGGACTGGCAGTGGGCATTTTCTTTTTTCAAAATAGCCGTGAAATTGTTTTTCCTTTGCAAACTGTTGTTAGGACTCACGGGAAATGGAATTAGTGATATGTGTAGAACCTGGGGGAGCACAATGTTTAAACATTGCCTCTTCACCTCAGGAATTGGGGTTTAAATTTGACTTGCAATCAGGAGGCTGTTGAACTCTTGGTCCATTGTGTTTGAATTTGAACAGTGCCAGGCTGTCAGGCGAACTGCCCTTTCATGGACCGGATTTTGATGTGCTGGCGACACAGGATTGAAATGCTCAGCAACGTCCAGAGTGCACAATGTAGTGCCTGAATCCGGATGTTGTAGTGGGTCATTATATACTTTTCTGGAAGCTTCACTATTGCAGCTAACAACCTGAAGAATAAAATGGATGGAGTAGCATGACAGAGAATGTAAGCTGATCGTCCAGATAATGGTACATTTTTTTCCACTGTAGCAATTATGGACAGTCATCTCACCATTACTTAATGAGGCCACCACTATCAGAAGGATTTCAACTTTCAAGCTATTGGACACAGGTAGATTTTTCAACTCACCTCACATTTGTCGGCCTTTTTAGCATCAACTGACTTTTTCAATGTTTTAATTTATATGAATTTTTAGCAAGATTTCTCTGACTTTTTAAATGTTTCAATATTTGTATGACCCTTTTACAAAGATTGATCAGAATATTTAAAATCTTTAAATGAGTAACATTTTGACATGATTTACCGAAATGTTTACATGTGCATGAGTTTTCAACAACATCAATCTGGTGTTTTAAATCATTAAATTAATGACTTTTAATGTATCTGATTTTTTTAATGATTTCTACATAATAATGGTACAATACAGAATCACCATAGGTTTAAGCAGAGGCACTTTTACCAATCGTGGAGAGGGTCTCGGGAGAGGCTGATGCTCAAGATGATGTTGAAAGCATTGTATGTGGTAATGCTTCATAAAGAGTCAACCAGCCTCCTCTATTAGACATTAGAGGAGGGCTTTCTGCCGCGTTCTAAATCTCAACACGAATAATAATCGTTATTATTGTCACAAGTAGGCTTACATGAAGTTACTGGGAAAATCAGCCAGTCGCCGTACTCGGCGCCTGTTCGGGTACACAGAGGGAGAATTCAGAATGTCCAAATCACCTAAAAAGCACGTCTTTCAGGACTTGTGGGAGGAAACCAGGGCACCGGGAGGAATTCCACGATGACATAAGGAGAACGTGCAGACAGTGAACCAAGCGGGAATCAAACCTGGGACCTGGGCGTTGTGAAGCAACAGTGCTAACCACTGTGCTACCGTGCCGCCCTGTGTGCTATTGGTTCTAGTATCTTTAACCCCTGGCGAGGTAAGCCTACCTCGTCAACGTATTGTTAACTTAAAACCTCAACTAAGAGAAATTTCAGTTCATTAGAGTAATTCAGTCAGCTTTACCAGTTATGGGCTGGGTCCAGCAATGAAATATCCTCCCTCCGAAGAGTTTTCAAACTAGCAAAATTATCTCTGAGTAGAACATATCTACAGGTATATTATAGCAGAATCAATGGCCGGGATTTACCGGCTGCTCACGACGGCGGGAAATTCCAGTCCCATGCTAGAGCACGGGTTTTCCGGCGACGAGGGGTGCTGTCGCCAGGATATCCCGTTGATATCGGCGGGGTTGGTAGATCCAGCTGGCGGGCGTCTCCACCGCTGAAAAACACAGCGCACGGTCGGTAAATTCAGCCCAACATTTTATTACATTTACCAATATCAGCACTCAAAATCTTAACTTAAGAATGCTAGGATATTGTTATCCATAGGTGCGTTTGTGAGGATATAAGTATGAGACTACAATTATTTACACTTGCTTATGAATTTTTATTGTGCAAATTAATTATAGATTACCTCATAGTGATGAGCACTACATCAAAGAATATGTGGTACTTAAAAATGATCATTTCACTTATACAGATAGTCAATACTTTTAGAGAAGTAACCAGTCAGTACTAGAACATAGAACATAGAACAGTACAGCACAGAACAGGCCCTTTGGCCCTCGATGTTGTGCCGAGCTTTGTCCGAAACCAAGATCAAGCTATCCCACTCCCTGTCATTCTGGTTTGCTCCATGTGCCTATCCAATATCCGCTTGAAAGTTCCTAAAGTGTCCGACTCCACTATCACAGCAGGCAGTCCATTCCATACTCTAACCACTCTCTGAGTAAAGAACCTACCTCAGACATCCCTCCTATATCTCCCACCCTGAACCTTACAGTTATGCCCCCTTGTAGCAGCTACATCCACCCGAGGAAATAGTCTCTGAACGTCTGCTCTATCTATCCCCTCATCATATTATAAACCTCTATTAAGTCGCTTATCACCCTCCTCCACTCCAATGAGAAAAGGCCTAGCTCCCTCATCCTTTCCTCATAAGACCTATCCTCCAAACGAGGCAGCATCCTGGTAAATCGCCTTTGCACTCTTTCCAATGCTTCCACATCCTTCCTATATTGAGGTGACCAGAACTGCACACAACACTCCAAATGTGGTCTCACCAGGTTCCTGTACAGTTGCAGCATAACCCCACGGCTCTTAAACTCAAGCCCCCTGTTAATAAATGCTAACACACCATAGGCCTGCTTCACGGCTCTATCCACTTGAGTGGTAACCTTCAGAGATCTGTGGACATGAACCCCAAGATCTCTCTGTTCCGCCACATTCCTCAGAACCCTGCCGTTGACCCTGTAATCTGCATTCAAATTTGTCCGACCAAAATAATCACCTCGCACTTATCAGGGTGAAACTCCATCTGCCATTTTTCGGCCCAGCTCTGCATCCTATCAATGTCTATTTGCAGCCTACAGCAGCCCTCCACCTCATCCACTACTCCACCAATTTTGGCATCATCAGCAAATTTACTGACCAACCCTTCTGCCCCCTCCTCCAAGTCATTTATAAAAATCACAAATAGCAAAGGACCCAGCACTGATCCCTGTGGTACACCGCTGGTAACTGGTATCCAGTCTGAAAATGTTCTATCCGCCACCACCCTCTGTCTTCTATGTGATAGCCAGTTACTTATCCAATTGGCCAAATTTCCCTCTTACCCACACCTCCTTACTTTCTTCATGAGCCGACCATGGGGAACCTTATCAAATGCCTTACTGAAATCCATGTATACGACATCAACTGCTCTACCTTTATCCACACTTAGTTACCTCCTCAAAGAATTCAATCAAATTTGTGAGGCAAGACTTAACCTTCACGAATCCATGTTAACTATCCCGGATTAAGCTGCATCTTTCCAAATGGTCATTAGTACTATTTCTTAGGACCCTTTCCATTAACTTACCGACCACCGAAGTAAGACTAGCCGGCCTATAATTACCAGGGTCATTCTTATTCCCTTTCTTGAACAGAGGAACAACATTCACCACTCTCCAGTCTTCTGGCACTATCCTTGTGGACAGTGAGGGCCCAAATATCAAAGCCAAAGGCTCTGCGATCTCATCCCTTGCCTCCCAAAGAATCCTAGGATATATCCCATCTGGCCCAGGGGATTTGTCAACCTTTAGGTTTTTCAAAATTGCTAATACATCTTCCCTCAGAACATCTACCTCCTCCAGCCTACCCGCCTGTATCACACTCTCATCCTCAAAAACATAGCCCCTCTCCTTGGTGAACACTGAAGAAAAGTATTCATTCAACGCCTCCCCTATCTCTTCTGACTCCTTGCATAATTTCCCACTACTGTCCTTGACCGGCCCAAACCTCACCCTGGTCAGTCTTTTACTTATCACATAAGAGTGAAAAGCATTGGGGTTTTCCTTGATCCGACCCGCCAACGATTTCTCATGCCCCCTCCTAGCTCTTCCAAGCCCGTTTTTTAGCTCATTCCTTGCTACCTTGTAACCCTCAAGTGACCCAACTGAACTTTGTTTTATCATCCTTACATACTCTTCCTTTTTCCTCTTGACATGACATTTAACCTCTTTTGTGAACCATGGTTCCCTCACACGGCCATTTCCTCCCTGCCTGACAGGGACATGCCTATCAAGGACACGCAGTATTTGTTCCTTGAACAAGCTCCACTTTTCATTTGTGCCTTTCCCTGACAGTTTCTGTTCCCATCTTATGTTCCCTAATTCTTGCCTAATCACATCATAATTACCCCTCCCCCAATTATAAACCTTGCCCTGCCGTATGGCCCTATCCCTCTCCATTGCAAGAGTGAAAGACACCGAATTGTGGTCACTATCTCCAAAGTGCTCTTGTGGTGGTATGATTAACATAGCTGCCTGCCATTGGTGCAGAACACCGGCTTACCATTGGCCCTGGTCGGTCATGTGCCTCTCGACCAATTGGTTGAGACCAGTCATGTGACGGCTCCCCGATTGGTCGAGAGGCTGAGTTAACCCCACCTCCAGGGCAAGGTATAAATACCCAGCATGCCCGGCGGTCGGCCATTTACTGTAGTCGACCGCAGGGCTAACATCTAGCTTATTAAAGCCTACTTTTGTACAGCAACTCATCTCGCGTTCAATTGATGGTTCATCAGCTCTCCCACAAACAAATCTAACACTTGGCCCAGTTCATTACCCAGTACCAAATCCAATGTGGCCTCACCTCTTGTCGGCCACATCTATTACTATTTGGGGGCCTATAGAAAACTCCTAACAACGTGACCGCTCCTTTCCTATTTCTAACTTCAGTCCATATTATATCAGTAGGCAGATCCCCCTCGAACTGCCTTTCTGCAGCCGTTAAACTATCCTTTTACCACCTCTTTTACCACCTTCCCTACTCTTACTGTAACATCTATACCCCGGAACTTCCAACAAGCATTCCTGTCCCTGTTCTAACCATGTCTCCATAACGTCCACAACATCGTAGTCAGGGCCGGCTCAAGGTACCGGCAACTCGGGCAGTCGCCCGGGGCGCCATGTGCTAGGGGGTGCCATCAAGGAGTGCGGGTCCCGCGCATGCGCAGTTGGGCCGGTGCCAACCAGCGCATGCGCGGTGGCCGCCCTCCCTCAGGCCGCCCCGCACAAACATGGCGGATGGATCCAGGCTCGCCGGTGGTCACTCCGGCCCCCCCCCCCTCGGGCCCCCCCCTCCGGCTCCCCCCCTCCGCCCCCGGCCTCCCCCCCTCGCCTCCCCCCCTCCGGCCCCCCCCCGCCTCCCCCACGCCCCCCCGCCTCCCCCCCCACCCGGCCCCGCCCCCGGCCCCCCCCCTCGGCCCCACCCACCCCCCGCCCCCCCCCTGCCCCCCCCCCCCCCCGAAGGGCGCTGAAGTTCAGCTTGCCCGGGGCGCCAGCAACCCTAGGGCCGGCGCTGATCGTAGTCCCAAGTACCAATCCACGCTCCAAGTTCACCTACCTTATTCCAGATGCTCCTTGCATCAAAGTAGACACATTTCAACCCACCGTCCTGCCTGCTGGTACAATCCTGCAACCTTTATATCCTCCTCAGTACCTCACTACTCTCATCACTGGCTTCTGGACTACAGCTCATTTTCCCATCCCCCTGACAAATTAGTTTAAACCCCCCCCCCGAAGAGCCGTAGAAAATTTTCCTCCCAGGATATTGGTGCCCCTCAGGTTCAGGTGCAAACCGTCCTGTTTGTGCAGGTCCCACCTTCCCCAGAATGTGCTCCAATTATCCACGTAACTGAAACCCTCCCTCCTAAACCATCCCTGCAGCCACGTGTTTATCTGCACTCTCTTCCTGTTCCTCACCTCACTAGCATGTGGCACCGGCAATAAACCAGAGATGACAACATGGTTTGTCCTGGCTCTCAGCTTCCACCCTAGCTCCCTAAATTCCTGTTTTAAATCCCCGCCGCTACTCTTACCTATGTCGTTGGTACTGATGTGTACCACGACCTGTGACTGTTCCCCCTCCCCCTTAAGGGTTCTGAAAACACGGTCCGAGACGTCGCGGACCCTGGCACCCGGGAGACAACGAACCGAGTTGCCTCCAGGTACTGTACTCCCTGAATAAAGTGTGATAGTTATCGTCAATCACCGGTGATTATTAAGTGACTATTATACTTCAAATTTACATACAATGTCTAAATCCACCTTAGTTAGTAATCGGATATTGTTTCGAACTCAGATGGTGCTACTGCAGCACAATTCAGATCCTAGGGTGGAAGTTAGCCTTTGTTTAGAAACATGGAGAGTGGCGACTGAATAGAGTCACAATATGTTGATGAACGTTTAACAAAAGAATTAAACATTTATTAAACAATAAATGATTAACTCTCCCACAGTACTCCTACACCCACAATTCTACCTTTCCAGATCTATGCAGATTCCTGAGGATAACACAAGTTATAAAATCTACCTCATACTCTCATATTCACAGTCCAGTAAACCAATAGATGACTTGAAGTCAGACACATACACTTTGATACCTAGTGAAAGAGGCCACCCCAAACAGATACAATGAATCTCCCATCTCACAGATGCTTGCCACACAGTGAGGTAATTGGTCTGATTGGAATCCATCTTAGACACAAGGATGTTCACTCTCAAAAAACTTGCTTTGGAATCTTCTCCCACCACAAGATTTATCTTGTAAGTCTTCCACAAGGATCCACCTCCAGCGTCTCAATCTCTCCTTCTGAGGTACCTCTCCCCTGGATCACCACAGGCATACAAGTTTCACCTTCCATACAATCTCTGAGGTACTCAACCATAGCAGAATAACACTGCCGCTTTAGAGGCCTACTTTGATTTAAGTCTGCTTCCTGCAGTTTTCTCAATTTAAACATCCACTGCTTCTCACTCTTAACTTCACTGAGCAGGATGTGTTCATGGTTCCTGTCTTTGTTTCTTGACTTAGTTGTCATCTTGGGACTTTTCCATGTCCCTCCCAGCTTTTTCTTTAGTTTGGAACTTGCTCTCTGTCACTTTTCAGGTCCTGTTTGCTCTGGCACATTCTCCCAACTGAAATAAAATGGCTTTTCTCTTTCTGCCTGTGTCTGAGGATCTCCTGCTGCTAGGCAACAGCCCAGCTATTTTCCTCTACTGTGTTTGTTTTAACTTCCCATCAAGAGTCATAAAACCTCATTAAAATGTAGGTGCACAAGTAGCTCCAGACTGTAGTACACCACTGTAGTATATTATATGTTTTGTGGTAAACTGCTACTGTTTTACATGTAATGTGGTAAACCACTGCCTAATGGCTCTGCCTCCCCTCAGGCTCGGTATAAAGATGGCTGATCTCCGCCTCTGCCCCAGTTAGGGATCAGAGGTCAGGAGGCTTCCTGTTTAGCTTATTAAAGCCTCAGTTACATTCACTACTCATATTGTGTTCATTGATGGCACATCAATTTAATAAGCTAAACTTTTAAGATGAATTAATCGCTCAAGCCTGATCGCCTGGAGCTGGACCCACAGGCAGCCGACGCCACTGCAACATTCGAGCACTGGCTAAGCTGTTTTGTAGCTTACCTCGGATTCTCCACCGAAGACGTCACCGACCTCCAAAAGCAGCAAATACTCAATGCACCGGTGAGCCCGCAAGTTTTCCTTCTCATTAGAGATGTCCCCTCGTATACGGAGGCAATAATGCTGCTGAAGGGACAACATGTAAAGTCTGTAAACGAAGTGTATGCTAGGCACCTTCTTGCCACGAGGCGATAACACCTCGGAGAATCACAAGCCGAATTCCTGCGTGCCTTGTAGGTACTCGGCTGGAATTGTGCTTGCCAGGCGGTATCGGCTGCCCAACATACGGAGCTGTTGATCAGGGACGCCTATGTCGCAGGCATTAAATCGAATTACATCCGCCAGCGATTGCTAGAAGGGGGTACACTCGGCCTCCCAGACACAGTGCAGTTCTCAAACTCGCTGGAGGTGGCCTTCCAGAACATGGAGGCCTACACCTCCAACCGCGCGGCACCCTCGTGGACCTTGTGGGAGCTGCCATCATCTGACTCGAGTGCGGCACAAGCCTGTGCCGTACAGCAGCCCCCCAAAGCCGGAAGCCCGAAGTGCTACTTTTGCGGCCAGGGTAAGCATCCCAGACAATGCTGCCTTGCACGGAACGCGACTTGCAACAGGTGTGGGAGGAAGGGCCACTTTGCGAAAGTCTGCCAGGCCTGACCTCTCCCTAACACTCGTAGGCCCAGCAGCGCTGCCTGCTGCCTGTCGGGGCCGCCCCCAACTGCTGCGCCATTCACCATGTGCGACCCGTGGGCGCCGCCATCTTCACTGCCACCCGCCATGTGTGACTCGTGGCAGCCGCCTTCTTCACCGCTATCTTTGATTTCACCCAACATGCGTGACCCATGGGGGCCGCCATCTTGGGACTACTCCACAGCCTCCCGGGAGCCCTGCTCACCCGGTTGTAAGCTGGTCTCTGCTACCTCCGATCGGCCCACCCATCACCTTCCGAAGCTCGCCTCCATCACACTCGACCAGTCTCAACCTCATCACCTCACAAAATCCACGATGACCGTCTGGATCAGCGGGCATGAGACAGCTTGTCTTTTCGACTTCGGGAGCACAGACAGCTTTATACACCCAGATACGGTAAGGCGCTGCTCCCTCACAATTTTACCCGCGACCCAGAAAATCTACCTGTTTCCGGATCACATTCAATCGGAATCCGGGGTACTGTGTCGCGACCCTTACTATACAAGGCATAGAGTACACTAACTTTGAGCTCTACGTCCTTCCCCATCTCTGCGTTGCCCTATTACTGGGGCTCGACTTCCAGTGCCACCTCCAAAGCCTTATCTTAAAGTACAGTGGACCCCTGCCCCCCTCACCGTCTGTAGCCCCACCCTCATTCTTCACTAACCTCACACCGAACTGTAAGCCCGTCACTACTAGGAGCAGACGATACAGTGCCTGGGACAGGGCCTTTATCAGGTCGGAGGTCCAGTGACTCCTACAAGAGGGGATAATTGAGGCTAGTACCAGCCCCTGGAGACCCCAAGTGGCGGTAGTCAAGACTGGGCAAAAGCACCGGATGGTCATCGACTAGTCAGACCATCAACCAGTACACGCAGCTCGATGTATACCCCCTCCGCATATCTGACATGGTCAACCAGATTGCACGGTATCGAGTCTTCTCCACAGTTGACTTGATGTCCGCGCACCACCAGCTTCCTATCCACCTGGAGGACCGCCAATACATTGCCTTCGAGGCAGATGGCCACCTCTGCCACTTTCTAAGGGTTCCCTTCGGCGTCACCAATGGTGTCTTGGTCTTACAGCAAGAAATGGACCAAATGGTTGACCAGTATGGGCTGTGGGCCACATTCCCGTAACTAGATAATGTCACCATCTGCGGCCATGACCAGCAGGACCATGACCGGAGCCACACCGCTAAACTCCTTAACCTCACCTACAATAAGGAGAAATGTGTTTTCCACACAACTCGCCTAGCCATCCTTGGCTACGTTGTGGAAAATAGAGTCCTGGGGCCCGATCCCGACTGCATGCACCCCCTCCTGGAACTTCCCCTCTCCCACTGCCCCAAGGCCTTGAAGAGATGCCTGAGGTTCTTCTCTCACTATGCCCAGTGGGTCCCCAATTATGCAGACAAGGCCCGTCCACTTATAAAATCCATAATTTTTCCCCTGACTGCTGAAGTCAGCCTGGCTTTCAACCGCATCAAGGAAGATATTGCCAAAGCTGCGCTGCACGCTGTGGACGAGTCCCTTCCGTTCCAGGTGGAGAGTGATGCATCGGACTTTGATCTGGCCACTACCCTCAACCAGGCAGGCAGGCCCATGGCTTTCTTCTCCTGTACCCTCCATGCCTCCGAAATTCGACACTCCTCCGTCGAAAAGGAAGCCCAAGCCATTGTAGAAGCTGTGCGACATTGGAGGCATTATCTGGCTGGCAGGCGATTCACTCTCCTGGCTGACCAACGGTCGGTTTCCTTCATGTTTAACAATACACAGCGGGGCAAAATCAAGAACGACAAGATTCTGAGGTGGAGGAGCGATCTCTCCACCTACAACTACGAGATCTTGTACCAACCGGGGAAGCTCAATGAGCCCCCAGATGCCCTATCCCGCAGTACATGTGCCAACGCACAAGTAGACCGACTTCGGGCCCTTCACAATTACCTCTGTCACCCAGGGGTCACCCTTTTTTCTCACTTTATCAAGGCTCGCAACCTGCCTTACTCCATTGAGGAAGTCAGGACCGTGACGAGGGACTGCCAGGTCTGCGCAGAGTGCAAACCGCACTTCTATCGGCCAGATAGAGCACACCTGGTAAAGGTCTTTCGCCCCTTTGAGCGCCTCAGCATCGACTTTGCCATCCCATGCCCTGATATCAAGGCTCTGTACAGTCTCTTCATCTTGTTCGGGTTGCCCACCTACATTCATAACGATCGGGGTTCCTCCTTCATGAGGAAGTTGAGTCAGTTCCTGCTTAGCAAGGGCATCGCCTCAAGCAGGATGACCAGCTACAACCCCCGGGGCAACGGGCAGGTGGAGAGGGAGAACGCGATGCGCATTCCACTCCATCCGGTCGCTCCTGTGCACTGCCACCAATGTGACCCCTCACGAACGTATGTTCACCTTCCCTAGGAAGTCCACCTCCGGGGTCCCGCACCCGTCCTGGCTGACAGTCCCAGGGCCCCGTCCTTCTCCGGAAGCATGCAGATCCCATCAGATCCCCTCATCGAGAAGGTCCTTCTCCTCCATGCTAATCCACAATATGCCTATATGGCACATTATGATGGGCGGCAGGACACAGTCTCCCTCCGGGATTTGGCACCTGCAGGTTCCCCAGCGACCATCACCACCACCCCCGACCCTACACCACCTCCCTCCACCACTAGCCAGCTACTTCAAGATCTGGCACCCGCAGGCCCACCGGCGACCATCACCACCACCCCCGCCCCTACACCACCACCCCCTCCACCGACTCAACTACTGGGTGAACACGCACCCGGACGCGCAGGTCTCGACACCAGTTCCCAAGCCACAGCCGGGACTGAGGCGGCCACGGCAGAAGGTCAAGCCCCTCAACACATTTGATCTTTAAGTCCACTTCACCCTCGCTGGACTCTTTTTTTTAACATGGGGTGAATGTGGTAAACCACTGTAGTATATTATATGTATTGTGGTAAACTGCTACTGTATTATATGTAACGTGGTAAACCACTGCCTGATGGCTCCACCTGCCCTCGGGCTCGGTATAAAGGTGGCTGATCTCCGCCTCTGCCCCAGTTCGGGATCAGAGGCCAGGAGGCTTTCTGCTTATCTTATTAAAGCCTCAGTTATGTTCACTACTTAGCTTGTGTTCTTTGATGGCACATCACAGACCTTCTGTCTCCTCTGCAAAATTAAACTGGACCTAAGGTTCATCTTTTTACAAAGAAAATTAGACTTAAAGCTATGTCTTATTTCTCGCACCACAAACACAAAATCTCAGTCCATTCCTCAGCAAGTTTTGAATGGTCTTTTACAAACTGTTTACTCACCTGGATTACAGCTACCATGCCTTGTGTAGTAATACCAGCAAGCACCTGCAAATTAGTGTCTCTGGTCATTGACCTGGAAGGATCATTTTGAAAATCCAGACCTTATTGTAGACAATTCTTAATTTCCAATTCTGCAGGCACTTCAGTTGTTTGTATACTGTCCACTACTGAGTTTGATACATCAGTAATGTTGGTTCAAATTTTTACTCGACTGGACCACAATCTGGCAAGGGGTTTTTAGTCACAGGAACATCTTCAGAAATGTGAAACTCAATGCGACACATCTTCTCTTACATTTTCTCCAGTTTGCTTCCAAGTTCAAGAATCTCATTGTTTCTTTCATGACAAAGTTCTAAAGGTTCAGTAGTTTTGGTTTATAATTCTGCATTCAACAAACTATTCTGAATTACAACTCCTTTTCTTGTTCAAGGCATTGTACTTCATAAAGACTTCTGTGTTTGAAGTTCATCAAGTTTTAACTGAAGGTCGACTTTTGATCAGTTTGATTCCACAAGTATATAATTTAGACAGTTCAAGTCCTTTGCTAAGTGTTCTACCCTCTGTGACTCATTTTCAATTTTCTTACCAATTCTTTTTTTACCAGGAAACTCCACTTTCGTATGTGAAAGTTGGTTTTCTACTGTAATCAGGTTTTCCGTCAATTGCTTGTTATCTGCAATAAGCATCTTATTTTTGACCACAGAAGCTTTCAGGAGTTGGTTATGATCAACATGCTGAGCAACCTGCTGCAATACAGTAATCTCCACATTACTGCATGCATTTTGTGTTGTGCTTTTCACTAGCTTCTTGGCACTAGTTTGCTGCATTATGTATTTTATTTTCTCAAATTTTATGAATTTTATTAGCACCTCAAGTTCTTCATCAAATGGGTCACTTCCTTTCCACATGCAGTTTGATTCAAAAGGATGTTTACATGTTCCAAATGGATGAAGCAAGTTTGAAAGTTTGGATAATCTCTGGTGTCAATTGTAACATCACAACATGATGTGTGAAATTCTGTTCATTATATTCTTGAATCTCAGCAGTGGTGACATTTTTACTGGCTCTGTTAAACACTCTTTGCCTAATCAAAAGATGTTCACAAGTAATGCCTAAAACTAAAGGTGAACAATTGTCATAACAAAATACTTCGTAGTGACCATAGAATCGACAGTGCAGAAGGAGGCCTTTTGGCCCATCGAGTCAGCACCGGCCCTTGGAAAGAGCACCCCACCTAAGCCATTGCAAGTAGCTCGTGGTGTTCCGCAGGGATCAGTGTTGGGACCTCTGTTGTTTGAGCACTCCACCTAAGATTGCAGGTAGCCATACCTTCAGCCTATGCCCGCAACCCAGTAACCCCACCTAACCTTTTTTTGGGGGGGATACTCAGGGCACATCTTTGGACTGTGGGAGAAAACTGGAGCGCCTGGAGGAAACCCACACAACAGTGAGAACGTACAGACTCCACACAGACAGTGACCCAAGCCTGGAATCGAACCTGGGAACCGTGGAGCAATTGTGTAAACCACTGTGCTACCGTGCTGCCCTTGTTCTGATCCAAGACCCTGTAAATGTTGCTGAAAATTCAAATCTGGCGAGAGCATGTGCTGGTGTGTGAATGACAGCAGGATTCTTAAAGTGCTCAAGTGAGTATGTGGCAACATGTATCTGAGATTGGATCTATGATCGCCCTGTGGCTGGTGATAACATTGCACCATGAGGATGTACAAAGAGACAGAATATCATAGTGCTGCTTCTTTCAGTGTTTACCTTTCAAAAGGTGGCAAAACAATTAAGTTTCATCATTGTTTGAGGATAGTTTGTACAACAGCAATCAAGTCTTTATAAAATGACCTTGCACGAAAGACAATTATTTGTTGATGTCAATTTGTATGGAATCATTGTGATGTAGATTGGTCATAACCACTTTGAACATGTCGCACCATCATAACCGATGATTCTGTAGCCAATTTAAAGGGTTTCAATACCATGTCATTGTTGGAGGTTGTCCTGATGAAAATTTTGGTTGGTATGGTGAGAAAATCTGTGATGGTGCAGATTCCCTGTTGTTGCCATTCATGTTCAGTTTAACTGCCTCAAACTTTAGGACATGACTGGAATGCATGATTTGACTAGAATCAGCATACATAACATGTTTGTAATAGATAAAGCGTGATAATCCTCACGAGACTCAATGGTTTGACCCAATTGATGGAACATGAGCTCCCCCGCCTCAGCGGGGGAGTCTAGCAGCTGGAGCTTATGAACCAGGCACTTAAAAGCCGTCCAGGATTGGGACTGGCATGATCGATAGTCCCAGCTGAGACATACGTACTGTATGTTGTGCTGCAGTCTTTACTTTTGTTTGCCTAAATAGCCCTTTATTGTTTAAACATCTCGGGTCTCCTGAAGATATTATACTGGCGACGAGGAAAGACTACAGCTGTGATTCTGGACAACTGGACCGTGTTTGAATTCCTCAGCACAAAAGCAAGGCTGGTGCTAGTTCAAAATGCCGCCTTTTGGGAGGCTTGAGGCTTTTGATGCAGACGTAGAAGATTGGGCCCAGTATGCTGAATGTGATTACAGGAGACGACCAACAAAAGGTAATTCTCCAGGGCAGCACGGTGGCGCAGTGGTAGCACTGCAGTCTCACGGCGCCGAGGTCCCAGGTTCGATCCCGGCTCTGGGTCACTGTCCGTGTGGAGTTTTCACATTCTCCCCGTGTTTGCGTGGGTTTCACCCCCACAACCCAAAGATGTGCAAGGTAGGTGGATTGAACACGCTAAATTGCCCCTTAATTGGAAAAAATGAATTGGGTACTCTAAATTTATTTTTTAAAAAGGTAATCCTCCTGACCACCTGTGGAGCCCCAACCAGTCTGATCAAAGCCTTCTCTAACTGGCGGCCCCAAATTCAAAGACCTTTGATGAGCTGGTAGTGCTTGTGGCAGAGCATTACGACCCAATACCATGGGTGATAGTACAGACATATAGGTTCAAAATGGCCGGGTGAACCCGGGAAGAGTCGGTCATGGAATTGCTGATGCATCAATGCAAACTGTCTGAGAATTGAGAATATGGGCCATCCCTTTCAGAAATGCTACGGGGCCACCTCATGTGTGGCATAAACAACGCAGCGGCCCATGTAAGTTATTGGAAGAACGATCTTTGGATTTCAAAAAGGCCATAGAAGTGTCCCTATCGCACAAAATCACGGAGAAAGAAGCCCAGGAACTCCAGGGCTTCATGGCTATGGAGGTAAATAGCATTGCACGCCCCCCCTTCTGGCGAGTCATGCCTCTCAAGAGCAGAGCTTCTGGGACTCAATCGGCACTCAAGCAAAGTTGTGGTCAGACCCATTGGCCAAGACCCACGGCAGCCCGGCGAGGCGTTGTTCTGTGTTGTGTGTGTTCATTGGTTATCCTATGTGTCAATCACTGCCTGTCTGCATCTCATGATATACATGAGTGGGTATTATGACACTAAGCAACAGGAGCTTAGCGTTGAAGGTGGCATTTTCCCTGTCAGGAGCCCGTGCACTGGTCTCAAGGCAAGGCAGTAAAGCCATATTGTAGGACCTGCACAATGGACAACCAGTGTCCCAAATGAAGATGCTCGCCAGAAGTTATATGTGGTGGCTGGGGCTCGATGGCGACATCAAGAGGTTGGTGAAGCAGTGTATGGCACGTCAAGAACATCAAACACTCCCGCCATCAGCCTCACTTCACCCTTGGGAGTGGCCAGGCCGGCCATGGGTGCGGTCACGCGTTGGCTTCACCGAGACTTTCTTAGAGTCAATGTTTTTTACTACTCGTCGACGCCCAATCAAAGTGGATGGACATTTACCAGATGCCGTCCACCACTTCACAGACTTCTAATGAGAAACTACACCAGTCGTTTAGTCCCTGGCACCCAGAGATACTTATTACTGATAATGGCACCCCTTTCACCAGTGAAGAATTGTTGAGGTTCATGCAGGAGCATGGTGTGAAACACATTCGGACCACCCCATCCCACCCTTCTTCATAAGGCCTGACATAAAAAAAACAAGCCACAGGATCCATGGAGACAAAATTGTCACGTTTCCTGTTCAACTATTGGACCACATGGCATATAACGATCAGGATAGTACCGGCAAAATTACTGATGGGTCGAAGATGACAAACCCATCTAAGCCTAACGTTTCCTACTCTTGGTGGGAGATGGAGAAGAAACAAGATCCAGAAAAAGTACCTTGACCACCAGAAGCAGGACAGAGGATTCAAGACAAGGGACACTGTGTACGTCTTGAATTTTGGGGATGGTGCCTGGTGGATACTAGAGACCGGAGAAGAGAAGACTGGACTAGACTCTCATTTGGTCAAAACTAAGGAGCAGACAGTGTATAGACATGTGGACCATTTCAAAGGCAGGGAACTCGCACCAGAGACAACCATGCATCAGTCCTTTGTCCCTCTTGCCAAGCATACATTGGCCAAGGAGCAATACTCCCCAAGGACCAGGATTCAGATATGCACGAGATGGAGAATTCCAGGACAGTCATGGAGACAGAAGCATCCATCATCTTGGATGATATTTTGGCCAGTAAGCGACCACCGGCAGGACCCCCAGATGATCGGCTTGGAAGCAATGCTCCCCAAAGCGTTACACACACCCAACCCCGCCCCATATCCTCTGGAAACACAGGCGGGGGCAAAGTGTCGAAGGGGACCTTCTCCGCCTCCAACGACAGACAGACCTATTGACTTGGGTTGGGGGGGGATGTAATAATCCTCAGGAGACCCATTGGGATGACCCAATTGATCTCCCCGTGGGGCTCGTAAAATACAAACCCCCCCCCCCGGCGGAGGGGCAGAAGCTAGCAGCTGGAACCCATGAACCAAGTACTTAAAAGCCGGCCAGGATTGGGGCTAGCATGATTGGCAGTCCCGGCTGGGAATTCCGTGCTGTATTCCCCATTGCAGTCTTTACTTTTGTTTGCCAAATAAGCCTTCATTGTTTATGCTTCTTGGCACTAGTGTGGATTTTGTACAAAGAGAAGTATCAACATTTCAAGAATTACTAGAATTAACTCAGATGAATTTACATCCATTTGTGGATAACATGAAATATAAATCATCCTGTCCCAAATATGGTAGCTGGTAGAGCAGTATACATTAGGATCTAAATTAGTACATCACCAATAATATTTACAGTGATATAGCGATTGTATAATAATTCCAATAATTTATATGTTGCAGTAAACAATATACCAGAGTGAATTCTTAAAACGTTATTAGACGTAGTTGGATTTGATGCCTTTATAGGATGTGCAGATCCATTTACAAGCAAATAGTTTAACATAGTAACTAATCTTGTGATCATCGGCACTGACCACCTTACAAACAAGCCTCACCACAATGGTCTGACATCTGATATTAGCAATCTCAAAATAATTTCCCAAAACAAAAGCAAAGACATTTTAAATCCCATGGGATGAAAAGTTCATAGTTAATATCTAACGACCAAAAGGCTCAGCAATTTTTAAGTGCAAGGCCAAATGGAAAGAATGCTGCAACAAAGGTGGAGCATGACATCTTCATATATGCAGAATGTAGAACTAATTGATGTAAAATAAGTTCTTGTCGTGAATAGCTGGTTATGAGTCCAGGTCCGTTTCTCTTGTATCTTTGACAGAAAATCAAAGTAATATACATGCATGGCAAAATCAACCATTCTACTGCATTGGAAGAAGTTATGAGTTGTAAGATTTCTTTTGAATCTGGAGTAGATTAAAGTTAGTTGTAAAAGTAATTTACATCACCTCAAGCTTGACACTGAGAATTCCCTTTTTATAGCGAGGCTTTTGTGTCAGAAGTCACGTCTTGTAAGAAGAAATGTCTATTAATCATGTCCCAGCTGTCAGAAATGTTGTATACTGAGATAAATCTTGTCATTTCAAAAGTATTATGAGAGTTAAAACTCCTGCAACAATAATACGTGGCATAAGATGTTTTCCAATGTTAAAAATTGATCCATGTAACCCAGTAGCAGTACTCCTTGTCCAAGAGGATGCAAAAGCTATTCCTTGTTCAATTCCTGGCATGAGATGTGAGAGCATTGTTTCAATATCTTCCAACCACGTTGGAATTTTGGTAGCTTTTGCTTGTCTAGCTTCAGTGAAAATTCTGTTTGATTGGTCTGCAAGTTCTTCAATATTTTGAATTGTCTTTCATCATGATGATCTCCCGTTCCCTTGAATGACTAATTAAGAAAGCACAGATCTCAAATTAAGTTTTGTTTCACTTCATCTCCAAGTTGTGCTGGCTGCTGTAATTTCAAATTTTGTAGAAGTAGCCTGATCGCACTGTAAATTTTCATTTGGCGTCAATATCTAAGTTCCCATCGGAATATGACAAGTTTCATCTTCTTCAGATGTGATAAATATATAGGATCCATTTCCCATTGAATAGTTTTCAGAAATTCAGCTGACTATTGGTTTCATAAGGACATTGCACCCTTCTTCATCTGATTCTATTCTACAAGCTTTTAATGCTAAGTAATTTTCACAATACTTAATTGTATTCTCCTTGTATCGTTCCTTGTTCCAGTCTTGTTTCATTAACCTACAATTTACTGAGTTAACAAATAACATGTCTTATCATTCGCAAGGATTTTAAACCTGCTTGTTGAATAACTATTCCAAAGGAAATAGGTTCAAAAGAGAGTACGTATACATCCTTATTTTCATAAATTTCTGTCCCGAATAATATTTTAATAATGAAGCCTCAACAAGGGCACACCATGAGCTGGATTCTCCGTTTCAGGGACTACGTCAACACGCCATCGTGAAAACTGTGGTCTTTTACGCCAGAAAAACTGGGGTCAAAAGGCCACAGATTCACAGCCTTGCAGGGGGCTAGCAGGCAGCTGTTGTGGCGCTCGCAGCTCCAGCTGCTGATAGGGCACCTCCGCACTTCCATGTCAGAGGCTGCGCATATGCACACCGCCGGCCTCCAGTGCCCACGCCGTGCTCCATGGCGGACTCAGACCGCGGAGCTGGACCGTGGAAATAGTGTCCCCAATCGGGCGTGTGCCTGACCTGGACTGCCCGCTCAAAAATATCACAGTCCCGAATGAGGCCACCCCTACCCCACCGATCAGCCCGCCCCCGACTGCAGCCACCATGAACTGAGTCCGTAGCCATCTTTCGAGTATCCCGAACAGCAGGGCCAAGAGTGGTCGACACCATCGGGAATTTGGCTGGTCGGGGGCAGAGAATAGTGGGGCGGGCCTCAGGCCTGAGTACGCTGCTTTTCGGGGGGGGGCGGAGAATTGCTGAACTGCACCAGTCCCGATTTCATGAAGGAAACTCGATTCTCCACCCCGCCTCCGAATGCCCCATGTATATCAGTCAGCTACAGGCATGTTAGTTAATGTAGATGATATTCCAAACATTAAAATATCCTTCAACATGAAAAGGAGTATCAGCACTATAATTGAGCTTGGAAATTCAAATGAGGTAAGGTAAAGAATCCAGCCCCATATTTGTATGTCCATAATTTAATGCATTGTTTGATTACATCATATAATAAGGCAGAAGTTAATCATTTTTGTAAAGGTTTAGTAACATTCCACTTTCCTTTGATACCTTGGGGTATAAGTTCCCATGGCACTTTACCAGTTGAAAGTGTAACATATCCCAATTTTAATTGATCAATCAATCTACTTTTGTACTTCCGATAAAGGTTGCAATTCCTCAAGAGAGTCCCAATATTAATATCCAGATTGATTAAAAGCAAATTACTAGAGATGTTGGAATCTGAAACAAACCAGAAAATACTGGACAATCTCAGCAGGTCGGATAGCACCTGTGGAGAGAGAAGGGAGTGAACAATTCATTTCTGGATGACTCCTCGTTTCTCTCTGAAATTCCAAATGGTTCTTTAAGCTTACAATATTAAACTCTTGGGTCCTCATTCCATCTTGCCAATTGCGAGAATATTTATGAAGACCCCGCCTTCTCAATCTTACCCCTCGCCTGAGGTGTGGTGATCATCAGGTTAAATCACCATGAATTAGCTATGCCCCTCAAAGGGGAAAGCAGAAAGCAGCTAATGGTCATCTTGGACTATCGCAACTTTAGCTCATTTGAATTTCCAAACTCAATTATAGTGCTGATACTCCTTTTCTATTTGAAGGATAATTTAATGTTTGGAATATCATCTGCATTAACTAACAGGCGTGTAGCTGACTGATATGCATTCAAGTCATATAAAGGTATAGCAGTGTTGTTGTCTGCTGTGGAAATATCTGGCGGTTCTGTCCTTTTTTATATTCAAAACTTAGCTAACTTCTGTTTAATCAAATCCCACCCTTTTTACTTATGTTAAGTAATAAAAGAAATACACTTTTGCCTGTGACATTGTTATTGGTCAGTTTTGTTTGAGCACGGCTGATGTGCATTTGTTATGTCAATTTACCTCTGGCATGATGGTCTTTTCATAAAGCTTAAAAGCATCTTTTATTTCTCATGTTCATTGTTCCTTTACCATGCCATTCCCTTTCCAAGTAGCTTGATGAGGTATATCCTTTCATCTGTTCTATGTCTGTTTTTCCACATAATACAGCATAAAAGGTTGCATTTGTGTAACGTGTCAGAAGGGAAGTCACATGCATCAGGGGCTGAATTCTGCATTCCAAAGTCAGGTTTGTTTCCGACTTTGCTGTTAGTGTTAAGGAAGCGAACTTCCCAATGCAGTGGAGAATCACAAGCTCCAATCCCATTCCGATGCTCCAGTCCTCACTGGCAGCAGTATCAGGGTTCACATTCTGTCGGGAGGCTGCAAATGGGTAATTTGAACACTTTTGCATCCTATTAATGGGCTAGACACCGGATTCTCCACTCCTCCGTGATAGTCTGACACTCTGAACCCGTGATTCACGTGGGCTTGCAAATATTTGCCAGGGTGGCCCAGTCACGGTGGGCCAAGGAGGCAAGTACTTAATGTGGAATGAAGCCATAGAATTCCTACAGAAGGAGGCCATTTGGCCTATCGAGTCTGCATTGACCCGGAAATAAAGCACCTAACCAAGCCCAATCCCCCCTCCTTAACCCACCCCCCACATCCCCGTAACTCCATTACACCACCTAACCCACACATTCCTGGACACTATGGGACAATTTAGCATGGTCAATACATCTAACCTGCACATCATTGGATAATGGGAGAAATAATAATAATAATCATTATTAGTGTCACAAGTAGGCTTACATTAACACTGCATTCAAGGTACTGTGAAAAGCCCCTGGTCAGCACATTCCGGCCCCTGGTACACAGGTACAGGTCAGGTACACAGACGGGAGAATTCAGAATGTCCAATTCACCTAACAGCATGTCTTTCAGGACTTGTGGGAGAAAACCGGAGCAGCCGGAATCCCACGCAGACACGGGGAGATTGTGCAGACTGTGACCTAACCCGGGAATTGAACCCGGGTCCCTGGCTCTGCGAAGCAACAGTGCTAACCACTGTGCTACCGTGGCGCTCAAATGAGTTTAAGTCTGAATGGGACCATGTGACACAGCCAAGTGTGGGCGTATCCATTTGAGTCCGGGCTAACAGTATTTTCCTTCAGTCAGTTTAACCTCTAAAATACCTGCTCCGCCATGGACCCCCATTTCTGGACCCATGTTCTTAATGTCTCCCATCTCTTGACAAGTGGGGAAGAGAGAAGGATTAGGAGGAGAAGAGCGAGAGGAAAAAGGGAACACAGAGAAGTTTGGGATTCTGTGATTCTTCAGGAAGAGGCCAGAGCAGCAATGATTAGGAGGAGCTCAGGAATCCTCAATGGAGATGGAAAACAAGGTTATGTCGCCCCACGGATGTACAGGCAGTGAATCAGAGTGAGACTCAGTGCAGAGGACTCAGGCTTTTGAGACTGTGACACCACTGTGTGAGATTATCACAAGGGAGGTCTCATTCAGCTGCCTTGGGAGCCACCCAATGCGTGTCACATTGAAGGTGACAGTGATGCTTTACATCTTTGCAACAAGCTCCTTCCAAGCAACCTTTGGAGACCCCAGTGGGATAAAACAGTCTTCTGCACACCATCACTTTAAGGTGTTCACAGGTACAATATTCCGAAGTGCTGGGAATTACATATACTTTCCACAGGATGTCCAAAATGAAATAATAAGAGCTAGATGTGTTGCAGTGATAGCATTGTCTGCATGCAGGTAGCCATTAAGACTCCTATTGGACACCCACCCTTCATAAACAGGAAGAACTTCCATTTGATCATTGAGCAGCTGGTGACCACGGTGATCAATGTGACCATGATCAACAGGTCAGTGAGCAGGTGTGTTCCAGATAACCTGGTAATAGTCACAACTCATGCATCTTAGGGACTCACATATTCCTGCGGCTGGTTCAGCACAGTGGCTAAACAGCTGGCTCATAATGCAGAACAAGGCCAACAGCGCGGGTTCAATTCCTGTACCAGCTTACCCGAACAGGTGCCGGAATGTGGCGACTAGGGGCTTTTCACAGTAACTTCATTGAAGCCTACTTGTGACAATAAGCGATTATTATTATTGCAGTCTTTTTCACCAGCCCACATTCCTTGGAAGTGTGACTATAAGGGCTATTCACTGAAAATATGGCTAATGTCACCATTGAGGGTGGCCAGAACTGATGCAGACAGGAGGTGCAATGAGAGTCACCAGGCTCATGGTGGAGCAGGATTGATCTCTTAAAGATGCGATTCCTATGCCTGGTGAGATGTGGAGGTACATTACATTAATCCACTTCACGTGTGTCCCTGAAGGCTGTGGTTTGCTGTGCACGCCATTGCATTGCCATCCAAAGAGGAGGTGCCCTGGAGAATGGTGACGCACCAGATGGCAGCCAATCCTCTGAGGACGAGGGTGATGATGTGTTGATGGGCCGCAGCATTGCTCTTGCTGTTGGCTCTGGCTGTGACCAAGTGGATGGTTGTGACATCAAGGATCCCTTAATATGGCCAAAGTTTCTATTATGTGTCTTGCTAATGCTACAGAAGGAATTTGGTGAACACTTAGCTCTATTTTATTTATTTATTTGCTGTACACAGGAGGGCTCCAAGTGCAGTCTCTGGGGAACGTTCTACCCCTTCTACAACACCTCTCCCCTTGCTCCAATGGCACAGACATCAATGCATGGAAATAAGTAATATATGTACAGGTCCTCAATGCCAAAACGTTGGTGACTTTTAACATTTCTGTCACCTATGAAGATCATAATGGTTGGCAGGTATGAATCAAAATTTAAATTGACTTACCTGGCCAGATTGGAAAATGCAAAAATCTTCACCATATGTAGTCGATGTACCTGATTGATCATTTGATGAGTCTTCTGACATTGTTCTGCGTATTACAATACTGGACCAGACCCCAACAGGATATCCTACAGAAACCCCAATACTGAATTTAATTTGTAAGACTGTGAGGAAAGGATACTTCGCTCCATGTGTGATTACACGCACAAATAGGGATATGATACATTATAACCAAGTTTTATTACTAACACACTGCGACTAACTTTAACATCATAAAGAACAGAGCTGACAGTTACCAATTAAACAATTTTTAAAATGAAATGAAACCCTTCTAAGTGCTATCTTTTATCTCCAATTAAGCAAAACTCATCTCGGGTCAAAATCCACTTTTAAATACAGTAAGTAAACACAGGGTTACTTAGCAAACATTGGATACAGATCTATTAAGACTGTTTGAAGAGAGAAACCTGAACCCTGTGAGAATAATTTGGAATCTCTGGCTGTCCTCTTCAGAAGCTGTTTCCCATTTTGCCTTCCAGCCAAAACTAAACTCAGCTTTCCTGTTGAGACATGGTAGAGCCTGAGCTCAGCCCATTAGTTACATCATCCTTCTTAAACAAAACAATTATCTATTGCCCATGAACCCTATTGAAAAAAAACAAAATTCCATTAGCCCACATTTTTACAATGCTTTAATTATTAATTATCCCATGTTGCCAATGTATCTGTCTTTTAAAGCAGCACTTTTTAAAAAATGATTACTGCTGCAGCCATACATGCACCAACCCAGAATTGTAACCGTTACTGCACCAAATACATATAATATAATATATATCTGAAATTCCTACATTCATTACACTTCCCAGTGCTGGCCATGACCTTGTTCCAGGTCACAGCCCACAAAGGGCAGCACGGTAACACAGTGGTTAGCACCATTGCTTCACAGCTCCAGGGTCTCAAGTTCGATTCCTGGCTTGGGTCACTGTCTGTGCGGAGTTTGCACGTTCTCCCCGTGTCTGCGTGGGTTTCCTCCGGGTGCTCCGGTTTCGTCCCACAGTCCAAAGATGTGCAGGTTAGGTGGGTGGATTGGCCATGATAAATTGACCTTAGTGTCCAAAAAAAGGTTGGTGGGGTTACTGGGTTATGGGGATAGGGTGAAGGTGTGAGCTTAAGCGGGGTACTGTTTCCAAGGGCCGGTGCAGACTCGATGGGCCGAATGGCCTCCTTCTGCACTGTAAATTCTATGATTCTATGAACCTTTTAGGCGTTCTTTTGGTCCCGCTGCTGTCAATGAGACGGCCCATTGAATCCACCACACACCACCGGAAAACCCGCGACAGGGTGGGCCATCAGCTGGACTGGAAGACCCCGCCACCAGGAACAGCCGGAAGATCTCGCCTTTGTCTGATCCTTCCAATCTTTTGGCTGGCAATGTGCTTTTACAGTGTTACCTGTATACAGACATTCTCTTGAAACTGTATCCATTTCCAATTGTCCACATGGAATCCAAGATGTTACAAATTTCTCTTCACAATATTGTGTTGTGCAAAACACTGTGACATTACATGATTGTGGAACATATAAATGCATCTGTAGATGTGCTTGTGAATATTCCCATCCCCTATACAGTCAGTTTGTCCACTCACACTGATTTTATAGGGAGTATATAGAGCAGAAGAGTAAAAAGGTTGCCCCCCATCCTTCAATTTTAATTAGTGCTTCAGGTTTATAGTCGATCTGTTGCATTCCAATCCTACCAAACAACTTTTTAAATATTCTACTGATATAGTTGTAATTTTCTCACCACCTCTGTAGATGCAATCTGGATCATTTTATCACTGTGAATGTTTACTATCTGTGTTTCTTATGTTTCTACTTCGGTCTCAATGATCCCTGTGCTGGTTTCCTTTCTTCTTGTATCAGTTCTATTTGAGGAGAACAGGCTTTATTAATTAATGTTCCAAAGGCTGGTGTTCTCTTTGTTTCTATTAAGTTTCATCATCTGAGTGACTTCCTGTTGAAGTTGTACCTGGGTGTGTCTCCCCTGTAATGTCTGTAGTTTCCTGACTCGTTTTTCTGTGTGGAAGGTGTATTAATTTGTGCACCAAGCAATTAGGAACGTGGAAATACCAGGAGCCACTGTACCGCTTGACTGTAGTAATTCATTATTTAAATTCATATTTGTATCTCTTTTAACATGATGCGCCACTTGCTGCCACTTATTGAAAGTAGCTTAATTAGATCTTTCTTTCCTTCATAGTTTTTCCTTTCCTGTTCTTGTTGACTCAGTGTGATAAGTTGTGCTATGCTGTAAGGAAATTATTTTTTTCTTTTGTCCAATCTTCCTCGGCTTTAGAAATGATCAGAGTGCAGTACTCTAGGCATTCCAACATTAGGAATTAGTTCTCTTTTAGTACCACCAATAAGAACACTTTCCATTACATTTTTGGCAGGCTACACCATATAAGATTTCCCCTTTGAGAGGCAGAGCTGACTGGTGGTGATTTAACCTGAGGATCACCACACCTCAGGCAAGGGGCGAGGTTGATACGGCAGGGCCTTCACAAATAACCTGTGCCAGTACAGGAACTGAACCCACGCTGCTAGCCTTGTTCTGCCTCAACAAACCAGCTGTCCAGCCAACTGAGCTAAACCGGGCCCCAGTAATGCAACAGTCAATACACATGACTACAGATTTGTATCTATTTGAATCTGGTAAAGGTCCAATAAAATCAATTATAAGCTTATCCAATGGATGTTCTGCCTTTTTAACCACTATTGTGTCGCTCTTTGTGCTTTTACTTAATTGCTCTGTTTTATAACCTTTGCTCTAGAGTCGCCAGGTATCTTTCTGATACCACCACGAGGTTCAAAGCCAAGTGCTGATCAATAACTCAATACACCAGTTAGTAAGTTTCAAATCAAAACACATTTATTATACACACAGTCAATCACTACTCATGCATAAAACTCTACTTACTAGACTATCACTAACACTAAAGACCTATACTTAGCTTTTGGAAGGGCCCACCAGGTCAGAGGAACAATGGCCTTTGTTCGGTTCTGAGGCTGCAGGTTTCAAGCTGGTATGGACTAGTAGCTAGGAGCGCCTATCTCGTTGCATGCGTTGACTGGAGACTTACTTGGTTGGTGCAGCTGCTAGGCAGGTCTCTCCTTGTTGAGAGTCACGGTCAAGAGTTCTTTCGAGCTGCTAAGAGAACCTGCCAAGAAGGACGAATTGAACTTGGGAGCGCTATCTTATAGTCCTCAGGGGTTTCGCGCCCTTTTGGGGTCCCAATTGCCTGAATTGATTTCTCCAAAAGTGGAGCTGTTCCTTGATCGCTGGGCGGTTCCTATGTGTCCGTTGACCTTCCTTTGTTCTGGCTCCTGCTGGCACCGAGGAGTCTGTCTTGGTCCCGATTGCTTCAATGTTTCTAATTGTTCCCAGAGATTGCTTATTAATATGTAGATGGCTACTGGTTTCGGTTCTGTCTAGGTTTTTGCAAGTCTTAATACACAGGAAACCTTGCACCTGCTTGTTTCCCTGTGCCTGGCTGAATTTCCCTGCATTCTTTGCGGGCCTCCATTTTGGAATCGGGAAGTGGCCCTCCCAGGTGGCTACAATTGCTAATGCTTTCATACCAGAAGATTTGTTTGCTTGATTACAAGGCTGTACAATTTGTAACTTAAGTCTTGTAATGTTTCAGCATCTTAGGCCACCAATACTCTATTTTTAAATTTGCTCTAAGTTCCTCCTGGATGTCACGTTCCCGAGCCGAGAATGAGTTTCTGAAATCAATTCATTTAATTTGTGTTTTGTTGGTATTTCCCTTTTTCCTTTAGGCAGTTCTACCAGAACTTTACCTTTTGGAATTTGGATATCTGGGCGGATTTAGTTTTTTTCAAAGACAATAATTGTTGTAGCTCAGGATCCATATCTTCTATAGTTTTCTGCTCCATTAACACTGGAATGTGTTTATGACCAGGTGGCTTAGACGCTTCTGCTATTTCTTCTCGGTCTACAATATTATTTCCTGATATGGAGATGCAGGCATTGGACTAGGGTGGGCACAGTAAGAAGTCGTACAACACCAAGTTAAAGTCCAACAGGTATGTTTCGAATCACTAGCTTTTGGAGCACTGCTCCTTCCTCAGGTGAATGAAGAGGTGGGTTCCATAAACATATCTCGACAAATTCAATGATGGAAGATGATACTTTGAATGCAAGTCTTTGCAGGTATTCAAGTCTTTACCGGTCTAGATGGTGCGACTGGAGAGAGGGATTGTTGCGCGATAATCAGCAGGCAGGAATGTTCCCTTCCCGTCGGGGAACACTTCAGCAGTCAAGGGCATTCAGCCTCTGATCTTCGGGTAAGCGTTCTCCAAGGCGGCCTTCAGGGCGCGCATCAATGCAGAATTGCCGAGCAGAAACGGATCGCCAAGTTACGCACACATGAGTACAGCCTCAACCGGGGCCTTGGATTCGCATTGCATTGCATTCACCCCCATCATCTGGCCTGGGCTTGCGAAATCCTACCAACTGTCCTGGCTTGAGACAATCACATCTATTTAGCCTGTGATTATCCATCTCTCCAGTCGCTCCATCAGGACCTGTAAAGACTTAATTACGCGCAAAAGACCTGCAAAGACTTTGACATGTACTACCTGACCATTTGGCTTAGTCTTTCTCAGACTTTCTCAGACTAGCTATGTTTCTCCACTTCCTTATGTGGTTTATTTGTTTACCCCTCTGGTTGAAAAGCCAAAAGAGACATTTGCTGACTCACCCTAAAATGTGGACCAGTCCTAGCCATGCTCTGCTCATGTGGTTTATCTTTGTCACAGCCTCACCTAGGGTCTTTTAGTTTTAAAGGAATTCCTGTATAACCTCTTATCTATCAGAGAATAACTTCATTTTAGATGGTTTATAATTAATATTGTCCTCATGTCCATGTTGGGAACGGGCTATTAATGGTTCACCAATCTTTACCACCCCCTTAAACCCTGTCCCCTCCAGCAAGGTTAACCTACCCAGTCAAACTTATTGTTAATGAGACATTTCAGAACAATAAATGACCTTGGCTTTACCATCCAAATTCTGTCACAGATGTTTGGCTTTTCTCTAACAGTAAGGCATTCCAGGCTAAGTAAGGAATTCCTGTGTATCTGTGCAGTGTTTTTCACTAGATTCTCTGTACTAGTGGGCTGCATATTGTATTTTATTTTCTCTACTTCTATGAATTTAATTAACGCCTCAATTTTATCATTAAATGGACCACTTCCATTACCGTGGCCCTAAAGGTAACCACAGCACTGAATCTTTATGCATGTGGGTTATTTCAGTCAGGCTACAGCACCCAGAGTGCTGTGATGGCTTGAATTTAACAGGTCATAGATGCCATTTTCCAGAGGGTTTCTGATTTTATTGACTTTGATATGTCTACAGTGCAGTGAAAAGAGAGGTCTAGCACATTCCACAAGGTCCCTGACTTTACCAAAATGCTTTCGGCTGTCAATGGAATCCATATCCCATTGGCATTTATTTCATATCGAAACAAGAGGAAATTTCATTCAATGAATGTTATGGGCATTTGTGATTTCCAGCTATGGATCCTGAGTGTCATTGCAGCTCACTAGCTCATAATACTGTTAATCTCTGGCATTCAGACCTGCACGACACAATGAATAAATTGTCTCAAAGACCTGGATGGATTTTAGGCTTCAAAGGCAGTCTACTGAAAATGTGGCAGAAGACAGCTTACTGAAGGAGCAAACGGTAGAACAGAGACAACAAACTGCACAATTTAAATGAGAGAGAGGGCTGAAGTCATGTTCTCAGTACGCAAACAGGTCAGGACGTGATCTCCCCTTCAAGCACAGTGCAACATGGGAGGAATGCCCTTTCACCTTCTTATTCTGCAAAGTTATGAGGATTGTGGTGGCCTGATGCACATGGCACCACTTATTCCTGCTGAAAGGACTGAACATTAACCCTGTAGATGATTTTGCACCAGGCATGAAGGATCCCAGCTTGGATGTTACGTGAGCACTCCTTCATGACCTGCCTGAGAAAACCACAGCGTTTGGATACTGATGAGGGTGGCAAAATCCTCTCCTCCCAGGAAAGCATGCAAAATCACGGCGCCGAGGTCCCAGGTTCGATCCCGGCTCTGGGTCACTGTCCGTGTGCACAGGGTTCTGGGCGGGGTTTTCCACGGAAGCCACTGCGTGTTTTGCGATGGCCGAGGTGGTCTAGCCATTGCGGCAGGATCTTCTGGTCCTGCCATTGACAACAGAGTTTCCCGTCGAATGCACCTCTCACTGTTGTGAAACCCACAGTGGGGGTGTTCTGTCGGCGAGGCCAGACAATCCAACTGACGTAAAAGGCCAGAAAGTTCCTTCCATGGTCTTTTAAACAATTTTTCAGAAATATAAATCTCAGTAAATAATTGGAACTTATTTAAAAGTAAATCACTCTCATGCCTCACGATCACGATTATCATGAAAGGTGTGAATAAAGGAGGTGAGGTCAACAAGAGGTGGCAACCTACTGCCTGCCTGCCCTCCCTGTCCCCATGACCTATCCTTCTTGTATCAGGCATTCCGAGCTGCAGGTAATTCATGGCTGGATTGGTTTGAGACATAGCTGTTGACTGTTTCTGCATCGTGATCCACAAAGGACAGTGGGGATGGGGATTCTATTGGCGACATTTGAATAACAGCTTGCATACAAGTCGTATGTTCCTATTTGTACCTGGCTGAGTTGACTTCATACATCCTCTACACAGGTTTGATTTAAATTTGTAAGAGGCAACTCATTCAGCATGCTTTTTCACAGAAACGTCCAGCTGCTGACAAAGACTTATACCAAACTCCCTCAGCTCCTATCTCATTGAGTCCAGATTGCCAAGGTGTCTGGCATGTTGAGCCACAAGTAGATTTCCAAGCCTGCAACAAGGTCCGGCGGCCGAGAATAACGGAGCGCCGCTCCTAGCCTCCCGGGTGGGGGTGAATTCGGTGAGGGGAGCGGGCTCCGAGGCCGTCGTGAAACGATTTTTCCCGGGTGCAGAGAATCGCGCCCCCTTTCTCCCAGGTGCAGGAAGCCCCATAGGTCCACTGCCCCCACCTCTTCCATGAAGGCCCCTCGCTCCCTAGCCATGCCAGATGTTTTCTTCGTTCTGGGGTTTGATCAGTCGGTCAGTGGGTCCAGCACGCAGTTAAAGTTTAAAGTCGCCCCCCATAATCAGTCGGGATTTCCACCATGGTCTTCTTTATGAATTCTGTGTCGTCCCAGTTGGGAGCGTACACATTTACCAACACGACAGGTGCCCCTTCCAGGACACCGCTGACCATGGCATACTTTTCCCCTGGGTCCGTAACTGTCTTGGTTCCCTTAAAGCTCGTCCTTTTGCTAATTAATATTGCTCCCCCCGCAGCATGTGTGGTATGTCTGTCGCACCCAGCCCTTCCTTACCAGCAGTCGGCCCTTCTCCCTTGTGGTAGTATGACTAGGGGTATTACGGTACCTTGGAAGCGAGCTGCTATTGGTGCAGAAGACTCACTGCCCATTGGCCGGGGTAAATCATGTGCCTCTCTTCCAATTGGCTGAGGAAGTCATGTGCTTCTCAGCCAATTGGCTGAGAGGTAGGTAGCTCCACCTACGAGGCTGGATATAAGAACCCCTGCTGCCCGGCAGTCGGCCATTCTTCTGTACGTCTGCTGCCGGGCACATATCCTGTGCATCAAAGCCTATCATTTGGATCTCATCCTCGTCTCGTGTCCAATTGATGGTGCACCATCCCTCAGGTGCATCTCTTGTAGCAGATTATGTCAGCTTTTAGGCTTCTTAGGTGGGCGAACACCTCTGGATCTTTTCACTGGGCCATTGAGTCCCCTTATATTCCAGGTAACAATCCTGGTGGCGGGTTTCTGACCCCTCCCCCCCCCCCCCCCACCCCCTCCCCCCGGTCCTGTGGGATCACCCATACTTAGCTGGTGGACGTGCTCCTGCACACCTGGGTTTCCCTTTGCTAGGGGGCCGTCCAAAATGGCCAGGGTTACCGCTCTCACCATGGGGTCGGGCCCCAGCGCTCAGGGGTTTCCCTTTGCCCAGGAGGCACCTAATGTGGCCACCAGCTGTGTGTACGCCACACGGGTGCACCCCTGCGCTCCGGGGTCTCCCTCTGCCCTCATGCCCTCTCGGGTAGCTGTTTGCGGCATCCTCTTGGTTCCTCCCCCTGCTCCATGCCCGCCGAGGCCTATGTCTGTACTGCTTCACTATCTCACCCTTCTCTTTGCTTCTCTTTTGTTCTGCGTTCTTCCCCAGACTCCTCCCCACCCCCCCCCCCCCCCCCCCCCCCCAGCCCCTTTCCCTTTGTCCCCCCCTGCATTCTCGTCCCCCTTCTGCCCCCCTTCCCCTCCTTGTGCCGGTCACTCCCCCTCCCCTGAGAGGGGACGCCGCATCCCTCCTTCCTTCCTGCCCTCCCATGCTGGCCCTCCTCGCTAGTACGGTGTCCCTCCTCCTCCCAGCACCTGCCCAGTTCTGGCCCTGTTTAATCTTTCTCCTACTGGTTTACTGACAAGTTATTATTCATGAACAAAATGTTACACTTTAACTCCAGGGTGTACAGATAAGAGATCTTTACAAGGACTCAGTGAGGCATGTGTCCAATGGCATCTAAATTTTATGACGACTTGACTTCATCTGTCCCTAAACACATCACCTAAAAACGGCTCTTCACTTCAACATCGCAAGAAATTCAAATGAAAAGTTTCAAAAAGCTGTATAAAGCTGATGAGATTGTGTTACATCAGACAATTCCTCGTGACATTTCTTCACACTCTGTGCCATGGGGCTGTAAGCATTCACAGTTTCTGCAGCTTCCTTCTGTGCCAACATGCTCACTTTTCTCAGCATCCTACATTTGGTAAGTCGTTAATAATTCGCCTCCACATCAGTTTGGACTGTGTTGAGGTTTTCACCAGGGAGGTATATTTGCACTGCCATCCTCTTTTCTGTAAGTGCTATTAATTAGCATGCAGTCCTTTTCAAAAACTGTTAATTAGGCTTAACTCATCTTTTGCAAACTGTCCAAAGCACTTCGCCATTTATTTGAAAGTCGTTTAAAGATTTCAAATGTTTCTCAAAGTTTCTTTAAAAAATCATAAATGTTTAAAAGTTTTAAAGAGCTCAGTAAGTGATAACTGAACTCTCAGCTCTGATCTCCAGGCTGAACTAACCAATTATGCCTTCTCCTCATATCTGTGATGGAATATGCCACAGAGTCTCACTGGGCTCTACATCATTGGGGAATCTTCAACTTGGAAGGTGTGTTCTGTAATTTTGTACTTGACTGTGAGGACAGCTGTGAGCATTGCGCTGACTGCAAAACCATGGCCAATTAATTTCCACTGTCAATTGAGGGAAATTAAAAATGTGTCCTAGGAGAGGAGGTCAGGGGTGATGGACAATTGGATTTAATGCAGTGAAGGATACAATTTTTGATAACTGGTGTTTATAGATTGCAGAGAGTGTGAGGCCAGCAAGAATATCATTGGAGGAATTGAGTCTAAAAGTGGCAAACCATGGATAACTTCAGCAGCAGTGAAGATGATGTAGGGTGGGAGATGGATAATGTACCACAATTGGAAATAAGTGGTCCTGATGATGGATAGGATGTGACATTTGAAGATGACCTTAGACTCAAATCAATTGCTAATCTCATGCAGGGCTACATGACCTAGCCGAGAGAGACACTGCTCACTCAACAGGGCAAAGATCCTGTGGATCCCTGCATGCTGGTGTACTTCCAGATTCGGCACTCATTCCTATCAGGAGATCCTCAACATTTGTCTTAGGCAGTAGAGGTGGAAACTGTTCAGACACTTTTCTTGGCTTGCATAAGTTGTCCATGCTTTGCTAATGCCAAGGAAGGATATGAGAACACAAGCCTGGCATACGAGGAGCTTTGTAGTTTTGGTTAGTTTGCTTTTGTTCTACACTCACCTTCTCAACTTTAACATGACAGTTGTAGCTTTGGGAACCCTGGTGCTGATTTCGGGATCAAGAGGTAGGTTGCTGGTGACTATTGATCCTAAGCATATGAAGCTATCAGTGACCTCCAGAGTGAAGCTGTCGATGTCGATGGAAGGTGAAATTGCTTGGTCCAGATCCATAACTTAGGTCTTCATGACCCTGATTATTATCCTACACTTCTTGCAGACCTGGGAGAGCTGATTTGCAATCTGCTGCAATCGAACTTCAGTATGGATGTCAGTAATGCATCATCAGCAACTAGTAACTCATGAATTGGGCTTTGTGCACTTTTGTCTTAATGCACAGTCTTGCCATCTAGAACAGTTTTCCCTCAGCCTTATTTGCATCGTCAAATGCATATGATCATGGCATGGGGAAGAATATGCCAGAGGGAGTTGGGGCCAGGTTGCAGACCTGCTTTACCCCACTGCTGATCTTGAAAGCATCTGGTGTTGCTCCATTGTAACTGATGGAACTAAGCATGCCTCGTGGAAAGAAAAACCAATGCCCAAAAGTCCAGGGGGCAGCCTATCTTCCAAAACAATTTGAAGAGTTTGTCTCTGCTGACCAGATCAAAGGGCTTGGTGATGTCTATGAGGACAATGCAGAGCGGCTGACTCTTAAATGTCCTTAGGGATGGACAATAAATGCTGGCCCAGTGCTGTTGAAAACTCACCACTATTCTTAGAATTCCCCCTATACCAAAAAGGGCCAACATTCTAAATGGTGAACAGGGATTCTCACTCCCTGACTCCGATGCAGGCTTCGGTGGGTGCTATTCAGGTCAAACTATATTTTCAAGTTATCCCCCGGTATAACCCATACCTTCACCGAAGATTTCATCTACTTACCACTTAGTAGCATCAATCCTGGGTCCCGCATTGCTAAGTAAGTAAAGAAAACTTTAGGAAAAAAAACACTGTTTCAGGTTAAATTAAGTTATTTTATTATTATATTTTTTCTTTTAAAAGCTGCAATCACTTTCTTTACAGAAAGGTAAAAAGATCTTGCTTCTGGATCCTTCTGGTTGGTTGAAGGGACCTTCAGGCCCACCTTGACAATCAATCTTCTTTTTAAAATCTGGTCTTCTTTAGATATATTTGCTGGTGAGCTCGGTTGCTGTGTCTTGTCGATCCCATGTACTGAGCTATGAGAGCTGGCTCTGCTGGCTATCTCTGAGCTGACTTTGCCTCCTCTTTAAATTCTAGTCTTCCTTAGATGTATTAGCTGTTTTAGCTCGGCTGCTTGTCTTATCTTTCCCATGACCGAGCTGGCTGTAAGCTGACTGCTTGCTTCTCTTGTTCCTTCTCTCCTTATCTCTGAGTTCTGGTTATGGTCTCTGGGTTTATATTCTCTTTCTAACAGTTAAGTTTTTATGACCTTATTGTAAATTAACTTATTTCACTTTGATTGTAAAAAGTATCTTTGATCTAAACATTCTAATACAACTAAGTATTCATTTTGGGCATGGCCTTAGCCCTCAGATCTGATTACATTGTCCTTTGTGATGTTCAAAGTTCCTTTGTGATATTCAAAAATGCTTTGGTGTCAAGAGGTGTTACTTTTAATTCCTGTCATTGCTATAGTTTTATTTTCCAATTGTGTCCCCAGCTCATAACTTTGGCTTTGATTTTGGCTCTAAATTATGTTTCTCGTAGACAGGTTGTCTCCAATTTTCTTTGATTTACTTGGTGTAGTAGAATTTCACACCTAGAATTGTTACCAAATTCAACTGAACTTCATCCTTTCCTTTCCAGTTGTTTACTCAGAGTTAATTTCAATGAAGGTGCAAAACATTACTTTTAGCTGTATGCTAAAAATTCACTTGGTTATAACTTGAAAGACCTGCCTGTTTTAAACATTCGTCACTTAATTCAACTGAAACCTTCATCCATGCTTTTCCAGATGCTTACTAAGATAGTTACTTTCAATGAAGGTGTGAGCCATTGTTTTTAGCTTCATACAGAAATCTTGTCTGTTTGTTAAGCCTACTTGTGAGAAAGAATCTGCATTTTATAATCCTGCACTTTGCAGCTGCTATTAACCCTTCGTGGGATCTTTCCCTGTATCCTCTCATGTTTCTCTCAGACCAGATATTGCCAGACTTCCATGTTTCAAATGACAGATCTTTCCATATTTTCAATATCACCAGCCAGAGAGGCCCATATCCCATGAACGAATAAAACAAAAGGATCTGCAATCTGGGGCGCGATTCTCCGCAAATGCGGAGAGTCGTAAAGGCTGCCGTGAAACTGGCAGTGTTTCACGGCAGCCTCCGCGCCCCCTACCGGGACCCGATTCACCCCCCCGGTCGGGGCTAGCATCGCAGCCCCGGGAAGAACGGCAGCGCGGGCTTAGCGAACGTTCGCTAAACCTGGCCACCAAGACTCACGGCTGCTGACGCGCACGATGACGTCAGCCGCGCATGCGCGGGTTGGACGGCTCCAACCCGCGCATGCGCGGATGATGTCATCGCGCATATGCGTCAAACCCGCGCATGCGCGGTCCGTCATGCCCCTCAGCCGCCCCGCGGACTGATCCTGCGGGGCGGCGGAGGGACAAAGAGTGTGCGGGTATCGGACCCGCTGCCCGCGATCGGTGCCCACCGATCGCGGGCCCATGCCACCCTTGGCACGGCCGTGGTGCGGCCGTGCCAATCGGTGGCATAGTTGTGCAGAACGGCACTCTGCGGCCATTTTAACGAACTGTGATAGCAGGTGTGTTTAAATTCATGAAAACGGCCGTAAAGGCCTGGTAAATCGGCCCATCGGATAGGGTAGAATCGCTGCTCGCCGTAAAAAAATGGCGAGCAGCGATTCGAGTCGTGGGGCGGCCGTGGGGGGGAGAATAGCGGGAGGTCGGGAAAAATGTCGGGAAGGCCCTCCCGCTATTCTCCGACCCATCGTGGGGGGCGGAGAATCGCGCCACTGGTTAGAGCATAGACCTCTCACCCAATACTTCACAAGGTGATGTCTCGATAATTGTTGCAATCACTGCAATCTTCCTTGTTTTGTGCAAGGTGACTACATTTGCATCACACACACTTTGAGGCACAGATCCTTTCTTCCAACAAAAACAGATAAGTTCACGGAGATGCTGCAACACTGCTGGTTTTCTGCATTTCAGAGCTTCATGTGGAATGCCATTATTTCTAGGGACTTTACCATTGACAAGGTGATCTTACTGGACCATTAAAAATCCAGTTGCACCTCATTAACAATGCAGACCATTTTTGTAGGACTACAACAATATTATAGCAAGAAGGGCAAGTTATCAACAATTCAGTGATTCCTAATTGCAGTCTGGACTTTAACAGCACATGCTACATAGATGCCTGAAATCACTGACAACAACTTTCCGATTTCTGTGTTTAACTACACATGTACAGACTTCAGGAGTTATTGTCAGTTTCAGAGGAGTAAAGATGGGCAAACGTTAATAGTTATTACTTTTGACAAATCTGAGCCATAATGCTTCACCAAGCCTTGCAGTGCATGTGGGCTAGATATCACAAGCAACATAATGGATGGTGTTAGATAATAAGTACGGGTGGTCACTGACATAATGATTGGGCTGCTCTTGAGATATTTGTGGCAGGATCATTTTTGGGTCAGGAACCCGGTCTTCTGATCTGTGTTGAGTTGTGTGCAATGCATTGTTCTTTCCTAGAGCAAAGCAGGGGGTAGAGAGGGAAAGGTGTTACATATGTGGGGTTTTGTACTTGTGTGCAATGTCTCTTTAAGAAACAGGTCACATGATTACATCATTGGTTAATTTACAGGCTTTTGGTCCTTAGTGCAGTGAAGGTCTATTTAATAAATCTCAGTTAATCTTGCTTTCAGTCCATGTGCATATACCAATCTATCTCTTTTGTACTGTTAGCTTAAAGATGGAACAGTTTACAAAAAGAAAACTGCCGACAACGAACAGATCAGAAAAAAAAATATTTTCAGGAGAAAGAGAAAAAGCCGAACTTCAGTGGTTAGGATTCTACGGTCAATGTAGAAGAGTTGAGCTACTTCAACAGATTCATTGATCAAGCAGTTGATAGAAGGTCAGAAACTGCAATAGGCATCAGAACCAGTAAGGGTTTAGGGGGCAAAACGTCAGGGGAAGGGCCTGTACCAATTTTGAACTGGCACTCCAAAGAGTAAAGGCTGCAGAGCTCACCACATACAGTACAGTAAGAAATGGAGGTAGAGCGGGGCAGAGGACAAAAGATTCTCAGCTTGTGATGCAAGTTAAAGATGTTTCAAGTTGGCAATTCAATTTTATTTAACTAGTCCATTAATTTAAGGGAAGTTGGAAGAGCAATTCGACACCATTAAAATGGCAGGACAGTTTGGCGTGATAGGTTCATTTGATAAAGATTCAGAGAACTAGAAGTCATACTCAGAATGATTCCATTCTTACATTCTAGCCAATATGATTTTAGAAAATATTAAGCTCCCTGAATTCTTAAGTACAATTGGAAGCAAATCTTTTAATTTATTAAGAATTTGCTTCAGCCCAAGAAACCCGGGAATATGATGTATCAAGAATTGGTTAAAATATTACCGTTATGCACCAAAGCTGTTAATTGTTGCGGAGAGGTTTCAATTTCATTAAAGGAATCAATTAGAACGTGAAACATTGCGCAGTTCGTTGTAACCCTCAAGTGACTTGCAAAGTTTAATGAATTTGGCGACTCTTTAGATGACATAATTAGAGATTGTTTGGTGTGTGGTTTGAAAAATGAGCCCATTCAAGGAAGATTATTAAGGGAACAAAATCTAAGTCGGAAGACAACTTCAGATATTACCGTTTCAGCGGAGCTTGCAGCTAAGGAGACTTCTCAGCTCGGAGTGAGCACAAGTCTCCTTAAACTGGCTGCTGGCCAGCAACCAGCATGTCAACACTGTGCAAAAACAGGCCATTCATAAGTTGATTGCTGGAGCAAGAAAAGTCAATGTAAACGTTCTGACAGAACTGACCAAACAGCAAGAAGTTGCTGTAGTAAAAAAAAAACTTCCTCAAAGAAGAATACTCAAAGGAAGGCACAGAAATCATTTAAAGGAAGAAACAAATCGAATTCAAACTAGAAAATTAACAATGTGGAAGAAACGAAAAACACCATAGTGAAGCTGTATCACTTCATTCTGATGAAGAATTGAAGCTGAATGTACTCTCAGTCCAAGGTGGTTCACATCATTTTTGGGTGGTCCCAAAACTAAATGGACAACCTATCAAAATGGAGGTCGACATGGGGGCTGCCATCTCTCTAATTCCTGAGACCATCTATGAATGGAAACTTAACCAACTGCCTTTGAAGCCAACGGATGTGATCTTGAGGATCTATACTGACGGAATAGTGTCTCTGAGAGGTTACGCCATAGTGACGGTTGAGCGAACTGGACAAACTGCAGAGCGACCACTCCACGACCAATGAATATCACTCAGCTTAGGTCATTCCTAGGGTTAATCAACTACTCTGGAAAATTTGTCCATAATCTGGCAACCCTATTGAAACTATTACATATCTTGCTGTGCACAAAACAGGCACGGCAATGGACACCACAATGTGGAAAAGCATATCAATCCGCAAAAGAAGCACTGAAGAAGTCGGGCGGGTTGGTACATTTTAACCGGATGTTATCATTACAACTTGCCTGTAATGCTTCACCGCCCAGTGTTGGACCGGTGGACCCACATATACTACGTTCAGGGGAAGAAAGATCATTAGCGTTTGCATCGTGTACATTAAGAAGTGCAGAATCTAACTATCCTCATTCCTGAAGAACTACAGGTCCTTGATAACAATTTTTGGACCACACTAGGGTATCCGTTCATTGGTTGCAAGTAGATTCCAATGATAGTCATTAATATTATCTGCACATTTCTAAAAGATCAAATTCCCTCAATCAGAAAATTATGCCAATGCATATGCATTATCATGCCAGCTGGTCAGATACCATCTGGTCATGATAATATTTTTCATTGTGCACAGATGAACAATATTCCAGTGACTGCAGCTCAAGTCCAAATACATACCAGAAACGATACTGTGATGGAGAAGGTATTGGAAATATTATTACAGGGGAGGATAATAGGAAAACATCCTTAATTAAAATCGTACATTTCCAGGAGCCTCCAATTAACAGCACAAGGTGAATATCTCTTGTGGATAATGAGAGTAATTATTCCTCCAAATTTGTGACAAAGTTTTGGAACATGATGGACGTCGAGGTATAGTTCATATGAAGAAACTAGCACAAAATTATCTTTGGTGGCCTGAAATTCATGCCCACATGTAAGAAAAATCAGGACTGTGCCAGTCATGTGTGCAGGTAAGGAACCCAGCAGCATTGCCCCAATTGCATCCATGTGAATGGCCTAAAATGCCATTGCAATATCTGCACGGTGGCTTTGCTAGCCCATTCAAGGAGCACATTTTCATGGCCATTGTAGATGCACACTCGGTGCCCTGACGTGGTCCTAATGAAGTCAACCAGTGTGGAACAAACCACTGAGCGACTTGAAGGATCTTTGCAAGATTCGGAAACGTCAGCAGATCATGATCAACAATGGAACAGTTTACAGCCCAAGGGTTTGAAGACTACTTAAAGATGGTGTGGAGTTCAACATATAAAGTCATCACCTTACCACCCATCCATGAACCGTTTAGCTGAAAGCTTTGTCCAGTCCTTGAAGCATGCGCTGAAAACATCTAAGGACCATAATTCACTTCATCGCCCTGCGAATACATTTTTAGCAACATACCGGAATATGACATGCAACTGCACAAATTGCTCCAGCTTTGCAATTGATAAAAAGGAAGCTAAGGACTACCTTTGATTTATTCTTGCCAGAGGAGACATCTGACAAAGTACAGCAAAAACTACAGTCACAGATCTTGAGACAAAAAAGTAACTGAAGGAAACGTTCATTTCAACAAGGAGAACAAGTGTTGGCACTCAGCTATGCTACTGGTGAGAGGTGGATCTTGTGATTGTATTGGCTCAGTTGGGCCCAATTTCCTACATGGTTGAAATGTCAGTCAGACTTATGTGGAGACACCATCTAGATCAATTATTGTCAACACGTGTTAATGTGCCGGTGTCAGAACAACCTCAAGAGGTAGCGGTCTCCTTCCCACCTGACTTCTAATCTATCCACAGAAGAAGAGGTTGCAGCAGAAGTACCTGCTATTACTAGTCTCCCCATGGAAAAAGAGATTGTAATGTCATCCAGGGTAGAGACATCTATTGGAGAACTTGAAAATAAACCTAAGATCGAGAACAACAAAGTCCCTGGAAGTGCACAGGCAATCAGCCAGAAATAGATACCCATCCAATCGTCTATCTTATTGACTGTTATTACAATGTAATAATTTGATGCCTGCACCTGTATGTATATATAAAGATGGCCATGTTCAAATATTAGTTATTAGTCATATTGGACCTTAGTAGTAAAGGGAGAGGGATGTTATATATGTGGGTTATTGTAGTTATGTGCAATGTCTCTTTAAGAACTGAGTCACGTGACATGCATGACATCATTAGCTACTTCACTGGCTTTTGGCCCTTAGCCTGTTACCAGCCTTTGTACAGTGAAGATCTATTTAACAAACCTCTGTCAATGTAGCTTTCGACCCAAGTGCATCTGAAATCTATTTTTTTGTACTTTTAATCTAAAGATACAACAGGAGGATGATGTGCCTACTCATTTGTGGGCAAGTATATCAAGTTCATGTCTTTCTATTCATTTCCATTGGCGACGTCTGCAGAAGCTTGTGGAGAAGTTGGATATCTCTCAACATCGGTGGTCCCCGATCGCGGGCCAGGCCACTACGGAGACCCCCCCTGGCGTCGGACCCCCCCACCCACAGGCCGCCCCCGCACCCTTCATCGCCGAGGTCCCGCCGGCTCAGAGGATGTTAGAATGGTGCCGGCGGGACTTGGCTTTATGTTGATGGCCACTCGGCGGGTGGTCGGAGAATTCCGCCCATATCTTTTCAAAGCTATGGGTGTGAAAAGTAAACTAGAAATGAGAAAATAAGTTTTAAAAATTGTAATTCCATGAACTATTGCATTAATAAAATTACCTTTTTGGCAAAATAATAGATAAGGCACAATCTAAAGTAAAATACTGTATCTAGATTACTGCTTGCCTTAATGTCAGGGCGAGGCCAGTTCAAACATGAAGACAATAATGAGGCGGACGTATAGAGCAATCGAATTATATGGATAGCATTGATCATAGTTAAATGAACTGAAAATTGCCCAAAAAACCATTTAATTTCTGCTGCTTTATCTTCCTATTTGAACCGAAAGACTGTATAATGATAAATATGAATACTAAATGACCCCTGAAGTAATGCAGTTGCATTTGTAAAAATTGCTACATTATATCATCCAAAAATCAATTTAAATCTAAATTGTTGCATAATATCTGTCATGCCCCACTCGTCAGCTAGACCTTGTGAAATAAAACGTACTTCAAATCATTTAACTCCATATTAAAAATACATTTCAATATATTTCTGATCCATTAGGAACAGTCGTAATCTCAATGGAATCTTAATTTGTTGAAGTTCTGGCCGTATATGCAATTAAATTGACACCATTATCCAGCCTCGAGTCAGCTGCTTTTCAAGATGGATAGGAGATTCTGATTACTCCAGCTTCTAAATTCATGATTGGCTGCGTCAAACCCTAATTACAAAATTACAGATGCTGGTCATTGGCACATAGTGAAACTCCTGGATCGTTGTTGCACATTTAAAAAAAAATCCTGGGGCACCCCTTTCATAAAGCGTTCTTCATACAATTGTTACTGACCATTTGTTTATTAAAAGGACGAAGACAATTTAAAAAATAACATTTCTGAGCAAAAACTGTGATGCGGAACTCAGCAAAGTATATAAATCATGATAGTAATTGGCACCTAAAGCTTAATTTAGCAGTTGTTAATTTATATAAATCCCAAAATAAAATTGGAATTTCATTATGCTTATATCTCGCGATTACTTTATACTGAATTTAATGTTTTATATCCTTGTTGTGTTGCTTTATTAACACTCTGGCAAAGCAGAACTATGCATACATGCATGTGAAACTTTTGTTATAAGATTGTGTTTCTAGTGGCTTTGTTATTAAGTGCACTGCCGAGTGGGCGAGAAGTGCAGTGTTTTCAAATCTTTTAATCATGGAAAATTAAATTTGGTGAGGAACATCTAGGTCATCATTTATTGTGCCCTTGCTGTGGCAGACCCTAAGGAGTAAAGAACCCTCTGAATATCATTTCCACGGGTGTTCATGATAGAACAATGCTCTCTGAAAGGCGCTGCATCAGTTGGATTGAGTCTTTCCGAATGATTTGGAAACAACCTTTCCTGATAGGGAGCTAGCCAGAGAGAAAGAGGAAAAGATAAAAGATTTTATACCACCGCATGTGCTTTATTTTAGTGGAATTCAAAAACAAATGCATTTTTATAGAACTTCAATTGAATTAACATTAATACAATATTCAATTTCACTTTATTGTGACTTTCCACATGCGGCATAATTACTTATGAGCTCTGGGTTTCAAATAGTAAAGACTGCCAAATAGGCAAGAGAGAAGCATGCCAGTCCATTATTCCTGTTAGAGGACTGAACTATTTTGTGGCCTAGATCTCATTTTCATTGACTTGGCATGTTCTTTGCTCCAAACCAGTGCTCCAAAGCAACTTACTGGAAAGGGAGAACATGCAACTTCACCAGCTGCTATGTGCAGAATCTGCCGATGGTTAATGCCAAGGCTGAAGAGGCCGCAATCCTGGACATAAAAGTCAACAGATGCCAGAGTAATTTTGTGGAACCAGAGGAAACATTCCTGCTTTTCCTAGTACCAGTAAAAAAAAAGGTAAGAAACGTTTTAGCCCATTTTTTTGGACTACTCACAAAGCATGTTCGTTTGACCATTCGGCATTCTGGCCACCCACCTACCGGCCCCATACAAGATAGCAGCTACCCAGATGATAGACTTTGTGAGATGGTAAGTGATCTGGTGCCATTTCAAGCAATTATTTCTTGAATTCTCTAGCAGAAACCTGGGGCGGGATTCTCTCAGCCCGCGCCGGTTCGGAAAATCGCCGGGCCGGGCGCAATTCGCACGATGCCGCCCCAACGCTGGTCTGATGATTTTCCGGTCACTGGAAAAACGACGCCATTGGCGACGGTGCGGCGCCGTAGAGCGGCCCCCTCCGGCGATTCTCCGCCCAGGATGGTCTGAGTGGCTGTCAAGAAAGCCCGAGTCCCGCCGGTGCCGTTCACATGTGATCTTACCCAGCGGGACCTCAGCGTCCATCCTGTCTACGGCGGCCTGGTGGAGGGGGGGGGCGAAGGGGGGATCCAACTCTGGGGGGCCCTCCACCATGGCCTGGCCCCGCGATCGGGACCTACCAATCAGCGGGTCGGCCTCTCCTGGTGGGGGCCTCTTTTACTCCGCGCTGGCCCCTGTAGCCCTATGCCATGTTGCGTCGGGCCAGTCGCAGTGCGCATGCGCCGACCCACGGCGCACGTTTGACACCGGTATCAGCAGCTGGAGCAGCGTGAGTCGCTCCAGTGCCATGCCGGCCCCTGTAGGGCAGAGGATCGCTACACTCAGCAGTCTGATGACACCGTTGTTAAACTCTCCGCTTTTTACGATGGCATCAACACTCTGCCGTCAGATGGGAGAATCCTGCCTCTGGTCCAGTTCACAACTTCCATAATAGTAGGGCAAGATAGACCTGAATCTATCCCTGTGTGAATAGGGAACCACCCGCATCCTGTTGGCACAAATCTTATCCACACCAAACATCTATCCAACTATGCCAACCAGCTGCACGAAGATTCCATGTTGTTATGGCAACATACACTTTTACATGCATGTTGCAGTCCAGAGCTATGAATAGTGATGGTAGAAGCTCCAACTTTGTTTCCTACACATGGCTGACCAGGAGATCCCCCACTCTTACCTCCTGCCATTAGTGCATGTTCAAAGGTTTTATAAATTGATACTCAACCAGTTGGGCCGTGTTATGAATGCACATTCTTTGCTATCAATTCCTGGTGTAGGTGCTTGACCTGGACTTCTGGCTCAGCGGCAGGGACATTACCAACTGCATCACAACAACTCCCTTCAAGCAACTACCACTCCATTCATAGTTAGAATCACCTATTTTTTGTTGACTTATACCTCAAGTTAGTCATCATTTAGGTATATCTATAGATTGGATGCTATCCAATGTTCTTGCCAGTTTTTATCTCAGCTTGTTGGTGATTTTACACACCTCCACATGATTTTCTTGACATTGGCAATTGGTAAATATGCTTATTATGTGATATTTCAAATAAGCTGAAATACAGGGGAATACAAAAAAAACTACCAGATATATTTAATAAACTTGAAGTTCTATAGCATTACCGTTACTGAATTCCCCACCTTCACCATCCTGAGATAAACAGAAACATTCGTATAGAAACCATACCAAAGGGAGGAGGCCAGGTGCTAAGAATTCTATGGTGCCCAGGACACCTCCTGACTCACCAAAGAATATCCACCATTTCCAAAGTACAAGGCAGGAGTGTTATGGAATATTCTCAATTTGCCTGGGTGACTGCACTCAACAAAGCTCAAGAAGCCCAATATCAGCCATGTCAACGCTACCTGCTTGATCAGCAACCATCCACTGTCTTAAAGTTTCACTCCTTCCACCACTGGTGCAGGTAGGCAGCTGTTTGTGTCATCTGCAAGAAAGCATCTTCCAAATTTGTGATCTCTACCACCCTGGAAGCGCAAGAATAAGAGTTGTATAGGAACACAATCGCCTGCAGGTTTTCCTCCAAGTCACCCTGACTTGGAATTATATTGCTATTCTTTCACTGTCACTGTGTCGAAACCCTCGACTGCCATTCCTAACAGCATTGTAGGTGCACCTACACCAGATAAACTGTAGCAGTTCGGGAAAGTCACTCACCAGCTTCCCGAGGGTCAATTGGAGATGGCTATAAATGCTGGCCTTGCCAGCGATGCTCACATCTCATAATTTTTTCAAAGTATATAAATGGTAACAAGGAAAAACAGAAGAATATAGGGTGTGATTCTCTGTAGCCCGACGCTGAAATCATGGCCGAGATTCTCCGACTCGGCGCCAGGTCGGAGAATCCCTGGTGGGACGCGTGAATCGCGCCCCGACGCCGACTTCCCCATTCTCCATCACCGATTCTCGGGCGCCCGCGGGACTCCTGCCGCGCTGGTCGGGGGCCGTTGACAGCGGGCCGCCCGCCGATTTTCCGGACCCCGATGGGCCAAGTGGCTGACAGGTTTTGCCAAGTCTCACCGGCGTGAGTTACTCAGGTTCCACACGGCGGGACCTGGAAGGTGAGTCTGCAGGGGCTGTCCTGGAAGGGTTGTGGGGGGATCCAACCCCTGGGGGGGGGGGGGCACAGTGGCCTGGCCCGCGATTGGGGCCTACCGATTGGCGGGCAGGCTGGTTCCGTGGGGGCCTATTTTATTCCGCGCTGGGCTCCTGTTGGGCTCTGCCATATTGCCCGGGAGCCAGCGTGGAGAAGGGAACCAAAAGCATGCGCAGAAATACGCCGGCCGTAGCGAGCATGCGCGGAATCACGTTGGACATTCCGCGCATGCGCAAACTCGCACGGGGCGTTCCGCGCTGGCTGGAGCTGCGGGGACCACTCCGGCGCCAACCTAGCCCCCTAGGATGGGGAGCATTACTCATTATTGGGGATCGTTGATGCCCGAATGGTTGGCGCTGCTATTCACGCCGGCGTTTGGACATAGGCCCATTATTGGAGGATTCCGCCTCATGTTAGACGTTCGGGCGGAGGAAGGACTCCGATGCCAAAATCGGGGCCGGCACCAGTTTGACGCTGGCTAGCCATGCTCTGCCCCTCCGGAGTCGTGTCATCGTGACGCGCTCTGTGTTAGTTGCAATGACATTGGTGTCTCATCGGCCGGCCCACCTGCGATGCTCCACCCGTTGGTCAAGTTTGTGATGGCAAGGGATACGTTTGGTCCCACAAATCATGAACCCAGTGTGCCAGCTATGGACTGTGTCCTTTGGCGCCACCATCGTCCGGAATCCGTGCCGCTGGCCGGGATGGGCTTCTGCGAGGGCTGGGGGGAATGGTGAGTGTTGGCAAGCGGGTTGGGTTCACGCATGGCCGGTGCCATGTTGTACGACCACTGCATGTGCGGTCGGGACCTCGCCATTCTCCTGCTGCTTTCGACGTAGGAGGCGGGAGTTTCAGTCTGCGCCGGTGTGAGTCCCTCACTGGTACTGGAATCGATGAGGAGTTCACGGCGATTATTTTGACGCAAACCGCTCCGCAGATTCTCGGTTCGAGCCGGCACTTAGAATGGAGAGTCCAGCCCACAGTCTTTATTACCCTTCCTTCTAATGTCAGAAAATGTAGAAAACTAACAAGTCACATCTTCAGTACCAACATGCAAATGTCAAACTGGACCCAAAATAAAAACCTTCACCAGAACTTGTAAGGTATTTTAATTGCTATAATTCACAAAAGCTGCAAGCTGTGGCTGTTTTAACAAACTCTACAGTCACCTAATAAGAAGTCCTTGAAGTGGGTGCAAAACTGCCTGTGCAGATAAACTCTTTTTTTAAAAACTAACTTCATGTGGGACCAGTTGCAGCTGGATTGCTTTTCCTGCCACCACATTAAGACAGCAGTTTCTGCTGGTCTGCACAGGTCAGCGTGCCCGGCACCCCATCCCAAATCCCGGTTTGGGGCTTAAACCAACATCTTTCCTTTTGGAGATTGGAGTGCTCTCAACTGAGCCAAGCTAACACCACCCAGCCTCGATAGTCAATGTTGAATCGTGGAACGCATAGATGATGGTAGAAATTAAAGAACAAAGTGGCGGAATTCTCCGCTCCCCACGCGGCCTGGGAGAATCGCGGGAGGGCCTCCCGACATTTTTTACACCCCCCCTGGCGACCCCAGCGATTCTCCCCCCCCCCCCCCCCCCCCCCACTCTCGGAAAAACTGGCACTCGCCGTTTTACACCACAAACGGCGATTCTCCGAGCCCGATGGGCCGAGCGGCTGGCCCTTCACGCCCGTTTCACCACGGCAGCAACCACACCTGGTCACTGCATTCGTGAAACGGGCGCCAGATGCCCGTTTGGGGCATCCAGGGGCCCGATTTGGACGGGAGCACCGCGACTGTGCTCCGGAGGGGACAGGCCCGCGATCGGTGCCCACCGATCGTCGGGCCTGCGTCCAAAACGGACGCACACTTTCCCCTCCGCCGCCCGGCAAGTTCAAGCCGCCACGTCTTGCCGGGCAACGGTGGAGAAAGACGGCACCGCGCATGGAACGGCAACCCGCGCATGCGCGGATGACATCATGAAAAGCGCCGTTCGCGCGTCACTTCTGGCGGTCGAGGTCACGGCCGGGAACGACGGGGGCCCGCTCCTAGCCCCCCGGGTGGGGGTGAATTAGGTGCGGGGAGCGGGTCCCGAGGCCATTGTGAACCTAGGCCGAGTTCATGACGGCCTCCGCGGTTTTTGGCCTTAGCGGAGAATACCGCCCAAGGTTTATTCCAATACAGTTATAATACTCCTCCACACCCTTAAAGGTCTCCTTCCCCAACCTGCAGCTTGGCCGGGATTTTCATACCGCTGAGGGCCCTCCTTGTAAAGGGGAAACCCCGCCCCCTTAAAGGGGGAGTCCTATCTGCCTTCAAGTGGAAGTTCATATTCCAAGGAGGTCATGAGTAATTGTATGGTCCTGATCCCAGGACTTCCATTGTGGTTAAAACAGTCAACATTATAGGAAAACCATTAATTGCAAATTTGTGAAAATAGGTGCTACTTTTCGAAGGGATTTCTCCAGCCTTTCTCTGGTCCCACTGGCAGTGCACCCCAGCCAGCAGTGTTGGGTGGCTTCAATGGGAACTCCCATTGACAGCAGCGGGAACAGGGAATCCGGCCACCAGTGAACCATGCAGCTGGGAGGCCGGAGAAACCCGCACTTGATATATTTTTCAGCCATGAACAAAATGGTCACTATTTTGATGCATGTTAACTCTGGCCATTCCTTTCAGTATTGCTGGTGAAACAACTAATTATGCACCATGCTGAGTACCAACTGTGGCTGACATGAATGATCTTCATTTGAACAGAATTGCCTTGTGCGTTGTGTCTTCAGGACTTGAGGAGAACAAGCAGACTTTGCACAGGCAGTGGGCAAAGCCGGGAATCTAGCCCATTGGAATTTCACTGACTAGGATATTGAGTATAGAATAATATACTGCAAAGAAATTCATTCATGATTGAACATTTACCAGGACTGCTTCCATAAAATTAGTAAGAGCTGGGTTTGTGATTTTAAATAGAATAGCAATATGCTTCTAGTCTGCTCGATGACTGTCAAAATTATGTAAACAAATGGTCCACAAAATGACCCACAGTATTTCAAATCCTGACAGAACATTTTAGAGCTTCTGACAAGAACGTGTCACGTGACAGCAGGTTTTGGTGGGAAGGGAAAACCTGTGCAACAAGATGTTGGAGTTCCTGGGTCACGAAAGAATGGGAAAATCTGAATTATACACTTTGTTATGCATTTTAAAACCAGAACGAACAAAAGGAACCAAAAGAGATTTCAAACCTACAGTTCTAACTGCTTCAGTCAACACTGTACATGCATAAACTGTCTGCCAGATTTCTATTATCAAAGTCTTAGGGGGGCGCACAATATTTGACAAGACATAACAGCACAACTGCTAATACGCCCACTCGTGTCTATTAGGTACGTACACCCACACATATGTCTATTAGGGCCCAGTTCTGAAGCAATTACAGGGTTTGCTATGGTGATAGTAATTTCATCTTGAAAACATCAATGCCAGATTACGGCTGCTGTCCAATTTACTTTTGCAACCTCCGACAGCCTAGAATATTCAGAATTATCTGGTAACATTCAAATTGTAAAGTACTGGAAAACATGTTCAATTATATCCTTAAAATTTAATAAAATTGTTCATGACTAAACATTAAAGGCTGATTCCCTTTTTTGCACTGTGTAAGTGAAAGCTCATACACAAAGCACAAGGCAATTCTGTTCAAATAAAGATCATTCATGTCAGCCACAGTTGGTACTCAGCATGGTGCATGATTAGTTGTTTCACCAGCTATACTGAAAGGAATGGCCAGAGTTAACATGCATCAAAATAGTGGCCATTTTGTTCATGGCTGAAAAATATATCAAGGGCGGGTTTCTCCGGCGTCCCATCTGCATGGTTCACTGGTGGTGGGATTCCCTGTTCCCGCTGCTATCAATGGGAATTCCCATTGAAGCCACCCAACACTGCTGGCAGGGGTGCACTGCCAGTGGGACCAGAGAATCCTGCCGGCTGCAAAAGGCTGGAGAAATCCCTCCTAAAAGTAACGCCTATTTCTGCCGGGTGCTCCAGTTTCCTCCCATAAGTCCCAAAAGATGTGGGGCGGAATTCTCCGCTCCCACGCGGCATCAAGAAGGCCGTTGTGAACTCGGCCTCTCCTCACACCCTATTCAACCCCCCAGGGGGCTAGGAGCGGCGCTCCGTAAATCTTGGCCGCCAGGCCTTGACGCTTGCGTCAAGGCGGCGCGCCGAGAATGACGCGACGGCGGTGCCTAAGTGACGTCAGCCGTGCATGCGCAGGTTGGCCGGCTCCAACCCGTGCATGCGCAGGTTGGCCGGCTCCAACCCGTGCATGCGCAGCTGACGTCACGACGGTTGCCGGCTCCAACCCGCGCATGCGCAGTTGCCGTCTTCCCCTCTGCTACCCCGCAAGACATGGTGGCTTGATCTTGCGGGGTGGCGGAGGGGAAAGAATGCGTCGCTTGGAGACGCTGGCCCGATGATCGGTGGGCACGATCGCGGGCCAGTCCCCTCCCGAGCACGGCCATGGTGCTCACTCCCTTCTCCGCCCCCCACAAGCCACAAACGAAGATTTGGCACCACGTTCACGATGGTAGCGACCAGGTGTGGTTTCCGCCGGCGTGAACAGGTCGGGAACATCAGGCCGCTCGGCCCATCCAGGCCGGAGAATCGCCGGTCGGCGTGAAAAACATGGAAGAATCGCGGGGGGGTGCCAGGGCGGCTTGTCGTGAATTGCCCGGCCCTCCCGTGATTCTCCCACCCGGCGTGGGGAGCGGAGAATTCCGCCCGTGCTGTCAGGTGAATTGGACATTCTGAATTCGCCCTCTGCGTACCTGTGCAGGAGTGTGGCTACTGGGGGATTTTCTCAGTAACTTCATTGCAGTGTTAATGTAAGTCTACTTGTGATAACAAAGATTATTATTATTGTTATTATTATGGTAACTTCTGATTTTCATAGAATCATATAATAGAATCATAGAATCTCTATAATACAGAAAGAGGCCATTCGGCCCATCAAGTCTGCACTGACCCTCTGAAAGCCTCAGCTCACTCCCCCTGCTTTACAACCCATAACCTAACCTACACATGACTGGACATACTAAGGGGCAATTTTGAATGGCCAATCCACTTAACCTGCACATCGTTTGACTGTGGGAGGAAACTGGGGCACCCGGAGGAAACCCATGCACACACGGGGAGAATGTGCAAACCCACACGGCCACCCAAGGCTGGAATTGAACCTGGCGCTGTGAGGCAGCAGTGCTAGCCACTGTGCCACCCTCACATTTCTATTCCTCGTTTATATCACACATCAGAATCACAGAACTGTGCAAAGATTGTTCATGTTTCAAGATAAGATTAGCTGCTGGAAATGAAATTACTTACCTATTATTTCCTTGGTCCTTCTCACCACTCAGGCATAATAATCTTACTTGTCATTGAGGCAAGTGTTAATACATTTTAGATTTTTTTTTGCACTTGATACAATCTTATTTTGTTTTAATTAGCTCCAATGTATAATTTCCCTCTGATTTAATATGTATATCAATAATTGAATGGTATGGGTCAAGTACAATCCAAGAACATCTCTTAATTAGTACATATGCTCTATGGCAATGCTGTCTGCTTTTGTTTCATGTTCTCAAGTGAGTGATCAATGTCGTTTCTCACATTAGATACCATTCATGCAAAACAATTCAGTAATTTTCTCCTATTGTCAGGAACAATCTATGGCTCTGAAATTCTGCTGTATCTTTTGACAAATTTCTGCTCTAAGACTGATCAAATTCTCCAGCAAAAGATTTCTCTGGCTGTCAAATAATTCCTTAGTATCATAAATATCTTTGAAAGATATGAACACCTGGTGGCTGACTGTTTTTCCAAGCAGGTGAAATAATGAAGGAGCGAGTTAAACTAATGTGTTTTGCTTTAATTGCTGGGATAGATTTGCCAATAAGGTAAAGCAGGTTAGAAGACAGAGAATGAATCTATTGTGAAAGATCTTTGCTGCTTTTGTGCATTCCATATATTTCTGTAGATGGGGAACAGATACACGTACCCAAAACAAGTTAAATATCACTTGGAGACAATTCTTTTCCCGCACCGGATGGTGCACTAAGGCAGACATTTGTCTGTTTCTATAGCTAGTTATTCCTGGTGCAACAGTGGCACAGTGGTTAGCACTGCTGTCTCGCAGCACCGGGAACACGGGTTCAATTCCGGCTTGGGGTGACTATCTGTGTGGAGTTTTAATTTTCTCCCCGTGTGTGCGTGGGTTTCCTCTGGGTCCTCCAGTTTCCTCCCACAGACCAAAGATATGCAGCTTAGGTGGATTTGCCTTGCTAAACTGCCCCTTAATAGCCAAAGGTTTGGTGGTGCTTTGGGGGATTAGGCCCAGGGTGCTCTTTCAGAGGGTCGGTGCAGACTCGACAGGCCGAATTACCCCCATCTCCACTGTAGGAATTCTATGGTTCGATGGAACAGATTGCTAGTCTGTCATCAGAAGCTTTTAGATTCGACTCCACATCAGGCATTCTTAACCAGGAGACCCTCGCAGTCTTATCGCTGGCCATTGGCATGTCGGAAGGATTTGCAAGTTGACATTCGTTACCACATTACGGACACATCTTCTTTGGCTATCAAGGTGGGACTCAAACTCAGAACCTCTGGCTCAGACGCAGGGACGCTACTCACTGCACTACAAGGTCTCCACCAGCGACATCCTGCACTCCATTTATCGATGTCCATTCTTAATTATGTCCATGTGATTTAGGCTTCTGAGATTGTTAGTTCTTGATAAGTATGTTAGAACATAAGAAAGAGGAGCAACAGTAGGCCATCTGGCCCTTTGATGTAGTTCCACTATCCAGTGAGATCCTCTATCTTAGGTGCAGCTTCCTTGCATTCCTTGATTCCCTTACAAGGAAGATACATCGGTACAGCCCAGGAACAGGCCCTTTTGCCCTCCTAGCCTGCGTCTATCATAATGCCTGTCTAAACTAAAACCTTCTGCACTTCCGGGGTCCATATCCCTCTATTCCCATCATATTTATTCACTTGTTGCGATGACTCTTAATTACCGCTATCATATCTGCTTCCACCACTTCCCCCGGCAGCTCATTCCAGGCACTCACCACACTCTGTGTACAAAATGTGCCTCGCACATCTCCTCTAAACTATCCCCCATGCACCTTAAACCTATATCGCCTAGTGATTTACATTTCCACCCTGGGAGAAAGCGTCTGACTATCCACTCTGTCCATGCCTCTCATAATTTTGAAAACCTCTATCAGGTTGCCCCTCAAACTCCGTCATTCCAATGAAAACAATCCGAGTTTATCCAGCTTCTCCTCACAGCTAATAGCCAATAGCCTCCAGACCAGACAACATGGGCGGCAATGTAGCACATGGGCAGCATGGTAGCACAGTGGTTAACACTGTTGCTTCCCAGCTCCAGGGTCCCAGGTTCAATTCCCGGCTTGGGTCACTGTCTGTGTGGAGCTGCACATTCTCCCGTGTCTGCGTGGGTTTCCTCCGGGTGCTCCGGATTCCTCCCACAGTCCAAAGATGTGCAGGTTAGGTGGATTGGCCAAGCCCTTAATGTCCTAAAAGGTTAGGTCGGTTTGCTGGGTCACAGGGATAGGCTGAAGTGTGGGCTTAGGTAGGGTGTTCTTTCCAAGGGCTGGGGCAGACTCGATGGGCCGAATGGCCTCCTTCTGCACTGTAATTTCTATGATTCTATGAACACCCTGGTAAACATCTTCTGTACCCTCTCCAAAGTATCCACATCCTTCTGTTAGTATGGTGACCAGAATTGTACGCAATATTCCAAATGTGACCGAACCAAGATCCTGTACAGCTGCAGAACAATTTATTAATTTTTATATTTGATGCCTCGACCGATGAAGGCAAACATGCCGTATGCCTTCCTGTCTACCTTATCCACCTCATTGCCACTTTCAGTGATTTGTAGACCTGTACGCCCAGATCTCTCTGCCTGTCAATATTCCTCGGGGTTCTGCCATTTACTGTATAATTCCCACATGTATTAGACTTTCCAAAATGGAATACCTCACATTTGTTAGGATTAATCTTCATCTGCCGTTTCTCCATCCAAATCTCCAATCAAACTCTATTCTGCTGTATCCTCTGACAATCCTCTTCACTATCCGCAAGTATACCAACCTTTGTGTCATCCACAAACTTCATAATCAAACCAGCTACAATTTCCCTCCAAATCAATACTGCAAACAGCAAAGGTCCCTGCAGAACACCACAGGTAACAGCTTTCCTTTCAGAAAAGGACTCTTCCACCGCTACCCTCTGTCGTCTATGACCATGTCAGTCCTGTATCCATCTTGCCTACAATCCCATGTGACTTCCCCTTCTGTACCAGTCTGCCATGAGGGACCTTGTCAAAGGCTTTACTGAAGTCCATGAAGGCAACATCTACTGCCCTTCCTACATCAATCATCTTTGTCACTTCCTCAAAAACTCGATCAAGTTACTGAGACACGACCTCCCCTTCACAAAACCATGCTGCTTATAATAATCTTTATTAGTGTCACAAGTAGGCTTACATTAACACTGCAATTAAGTTACTGTGAAAATCCCCTAGTTGCCACACTCCGACGCCTGTTTGGGTACACTGAGGGAAAATTCAGAATGTCCAATTCACCTCACAGCATGTCTTTCGGGACTTGTGAGAGGAAACCGGAGCACCCAAAGGAAACCCACGCAGACACTGGGAGGAAATGAGCAGACTCCACACGTACAGTGATCCAAGCCGGGAATTGAACCCGGGTCCCTGCAGCTGTTCTACCATGCCGTTATCAGTCCATCTGGTTCCAAATGTGAGTAAATCCTCTCCCTAAGAATCTCTTCCAATAATTTCTCTACCACTGACCTAAGCTCACTGGCCTAAAATTTCCTGGATTATCCCTTCTACCCTTAAATAAAGAAACAATATTGGCAATTCTCCAGTACTCTGGGCCCTCCCCTGTAGCCATTGAGGATTCAAAGGTTTCTGTCATCACACATCCTCTGAGGTATGCCATGTGTGGCGAAGTATCTCTTGAGCTTTCCTGTGACCGTGATGCCTCACCAACTGGAGTGTGAGTCGACTAAGAGCAAGTGCTGTATATTCTTCCATTCGAAGATCTCAGCTGCCGTGAACAACCATGGAAGGCCCTTGTGTAGATGCTGTGGTGCTTTGTCTTGATAGGGCTTGAGCCCATTGCATGGTGCACACCTGGATACTTCCCTCTCCATGTCCATATACATGAAGGGCCAGTAAAGGAATATTTTGCTCTGCATCTGGTTTCCTTCAGCCCTGGGTGCCCTTGTTGCATTGCTGGGTATAGTAGTTCTGCAGAGAGGTGAGGATGACGAATCGCTGGCCACGCAGTATAAGTCTGTAGCCACCTGGGGTGACCACTGCCCAACACAAAATGGAAGATTGCAAGGAATGCAGGGAAATTGGACATGTTGTAAAGCAAGCAGCTTGCAAAGCGCTTGTATACTCAGACTACTGCAGAAACCAGACAGAACTATGAAAAGAAAACAGTTAGCATACTAATGAGGCGATACCGGGCGATCCCCAGATACAATGGAAACAAGTTAAACACAGATCGATACATTCAATGGAAGGCCAGACTTTTCGGCGCCAAAGAAGTCCAAAACAATAAGTCCTAAGAACCGCCCCAGTGATCGAGGAATTGCCCCGCTATTGGGGAATTCAAATCAATCGATTGGGAAGAGACCCAATCGATTGCGAGAGTATAGAGGGTCCGCCCAGGTGGGCGCAAGACCCTGAGAGGAGTATAAGACAGAGACCGCGACCCCAGCTCTCTCTCTCTGCCAGCCTCTCCTTGACCAGCCAGCCCTCCCAGCAGAACACCGTTGCAGCAGAAGAACCTTGAGGAGGAGAGGTCTGGACAGCAGCCGCCAACAAGTAAGTCACAACGCACACTACGAGAGTAGACACTCCTGATCCCCTTTAGTCCATAACTACTGGAAGCCTGGGGACCCAGGACGAAGTCAGAGGCCGTTGTTCCCTGATCCGGCAGTCCCCTTACCAGATAAGTATTTGGCCTATTAGTGGTAGGATTAGCCTAATCTTATAGTTTTATATGCATGATTAGTAGATTACTGTAATATAATAAACGTGTCTTGTTTGAACTTACTAATTGGTGTATGGGTTTATTGCTTTGAACTTGACCTTGAAACTTGTGGCGGTATCTTAACGATACCTGGCGACTCCAAAGCTAAATAACGAAACAGAGCCAAATTGAGTGTTAAGCACACTCACCCATGTGTACCACAGCAACCACGACACCGCACAACCCTGCCATGGCAACCTCTGCAAGACGAGACAGATCATCGACATAGGCACCACCATTACACGCGAAAACACCACCCACCAGGTATGAGGTACATACTCATGCGACTCGGCCAATGTTGTCTACCTCATACGCTGCAGGAAAGGATGTCCCTAGGCGTGGTACATGGGTGAGACCATGCAGACGCTGTGACAAAGGATGAACTGACATCGCGCGACAATCGCCAGGCAGGAATGTTCCCTTCCAGTTGGGGAACACTTCAGCAATCGAGGGCATTCAGCCTCTGATCTTCGGGTAAGCGTTCTCCAAGACAGCCTTCAGGATGCGCGACGACGCAGAATCGCCAAGCAGAAACTGATAGTTCCACACACATGAGTACGGCCTCAACTGGGACCTTGGATTCATGTCGCATTACATTCACCCCCCACCTTCTTGCCTGGACTTGTGAAATCCTACCAACTGTCCTGGCTTGAGAAAATTCACACCTCTTTAATCTGTGATTATCCCTCTCTCCAGTTGCTCTGTCTGGACCTGTAAAGACTTAATTACCTGCAAAGACACGCATTCAAAGTATCGTCTTGCATTTTTGACTTTGTCTATATATATGTTTCTGGAACCAACCTCTTCATTCACATGATGAAGGAGCTGCGCTCTGAAAGCTAGTGATTCGAAACAAACCTGTTGGACTTTAACCAGGTGTTGTAAGATTTCTTACTGTGCTCACCCCAGTCCAATGGCGGCATCTCCACATCATTGATAATATTGAGCAACTCTTAGATGCTGTGTGTCTGCCCATGGGAGAATTCCCGCACTCCAGACACGTGACCTCTTTTGTACCCATGTCATTCTAGTCACTCGGTCTACAAGAAGACTTTCTGTTATTTAATTATTTTTTGTTCCATCATTATTACTGTCAGCAGTGGACTTCTCAATGTGGGTATCTCGATGTGAGATGTTTGGGTGATAAAAGAAGGGCTAATGGAAAGATTCCAGATAGGTTAGTTTCCCAAGAGGGTGTCTTTACTGATATGGTAGAATCTATACACATGCAGCTGCAGGGAGAAGTGCTCATATCACTCTGAAAAACAGTAAGTACATTTTGGTGCACCATTCACAAACAATGTTGGAACAATAGATTCAACAACAGCACTAAGCTATGTGATTACCTGGCCAATAATGAATGTGTGAGAAGCATCTCACCCATAATGTAACACCAGCTTTCAATTACATGCTCACAATAAGACTGCTCTACCCTCATTGATCACTCTCACCAAGATGGAACCAACCATTTTTGCTGGCCCAGTTGCACCTAGTCTACCATTATCATTATATCATGTGGAAATGTGTTTCCAAAATCCAGTTATTCAGCATCAAACAGAGGCTCCAATCAATCGCTAGTTAGACATCTTACCAATCGTAGTCCCATATCAATCAACTTTAGCAAAAAGCTGTGAACAAGTTGAAATTCCATCTGAGCCCTTCAAAGACTTCCACAATGTTTGCCTTCCTATTCTAATAATCCTTTTTTAATTGTTCTGATCTTTTAAAATTTCATTAACAAGCAACTTTCTACTCCCATTTTTAGTGTGCTCCCTGCGCTTGAATCTATGCTAATAAACTGATCTTTAATTATTGAATTCAGGAGCACATGTCTATTTATCTCCGTACAACACCCACGTTTAATCATTTGGGTAGAAACTGCACTCATGCCAACAAGTTAAGTTTATATCTCCTAGTTGAATGAATGCTGCGTATCAAAAAATAAATGTTTAGAATTACAATTTTGTTGGCTTTGCTTGCAGTATAAGACACAGTAATATCCTCAACTTGCTTAACCATACTTGAAATGACATTTGTGGTTGAGATTTATGAAACGGCACTTGTAGTTCAGTTTTGCTCCCACTCAGCACTGACCTCTGTTCTCCTATTAACACATTGTGCTATCCTACCTTTGACACTATTAACACTCTGCATTCCCTAATGGCACCATTAACAACTTTGTCTTATGTCCATGATGTCTCTGGCAATCATCCCTTGGCTCCAACTTATTGCTGACATTCCATTCTGCCCCCCTCCCTTTCCAGGTATCCATTTCTATTCCTCTTCATTTCATATGGACTCAAGATGTCAACCGTGTTTCTCTCCACAGATGCTGCCACACCTGCTGAGTTTGTTCAGCTTTTTCTGTTTTCATTTCAGATTTCCAGCACCCGCAGTATTTTGCTTATATTCAAATGTATTATAGTGATGTTCCCATCATTGAACAAGGGGATTCCCGTTAGCTCACTAGCCGAGGGCAGGGACAAACACGGCAAGACTTCCCATGAATGCCAAATGAAATTTTTGCCTCTCACGAGATTTTTCGTACCCATTACCAAACCTGTCTGAAAAGAATGGGAGTGGAAAATCCAAGCCCATATTTCAATCAGTCTGATAAAACTGGACAGAACATTATTCCATGTTTAAGGGGGTTAGAAAACAGAATTACAGGGATTTAGTTAATGTATATATTGTGAAGCTTACTTGGAATTTACAGGAACATAGCAAACTGATGTTAATTGATGATGTCAAGCTTTATTTTTGAAATGCAAAGAACCTCATAGAATCACTGCAGTGCAGAAGGAGGCCATTTGTCCCATCTAGTCTGCAGCGACCCCCTGAAAGAGCCTCCACCCTATCACTATAACCCAACTTAACCTACTGGACACTAGGGAAAATTTGTCATGGCTAATCCACCTAACCCACACATCCTTGGACTGTGGGAGGAAACTGGAGCACCCAGAGGAAACTCATGTAGACAGGGAGAGAACGTACAAATTCCACACACACAGTGACCCAAGGCTGGAATTGAACCTGGGTCCCTGGCACTGTGAGGCTGCAGTACTAACCATTGTGCCACCATGCCACCCTTATCAATTTCTGCTGAAAACTGATAAAAACACATCAATTATATGGTTTCAAAAAATCAATAGCCCACCCCAATTGGACTCGATCCAATCCCTGAAGCTGACAGTTCAAACTGTCCAATAAAATTGTGACCAACCCATGATTCAACCTCATCCTGTCACCTGTTGTTTACCAAAGTTCTGTGTCCACCCATTATTTTATAAGGGCAGGATATCAGAACTGGCTTCCTCTTTACTTCATGGTTTGTTTCAGAGGATATTGGGGGGCCACTGATAAAACCTGTTTAATCAATCCACTGAGTCATCTGCTGACCACACATCTTGCTTGTCTCAAAAACATGGGCAAGTTCGCTAACCTAAATCTTGTCATGCATTGTGGCCACTGTTTGTAGCCAAAGCCTGCATGATTAGCACTGTTCTGTCCTAAAATACAGGTTTAATAGTTAATAGTGATTACTGGGTATACTTTCTATAATTGATCTCAATCCTTAATAAACTGAGTTATATAAAACTACTCTAGTGGCATCCTAGCTGTTCAGTTTTAAGAGGTCTCATCGCTGGACATCCCCTTCAGTCAATAATTGGAGGGACTCCGATTTTTAAATTACCTTTGTTAACCTGGAGTGCATAACCAAGAAAATAAACTGTGTATGTTGATAATGATCTAAAGACATTTGAAAAATTCAAGTGCTGAAAAGTACTGAAGGATATTTAAAGCATTCGGTAAACTTTGTCGTTATGGTTTGAGCAATAACTTAGGCACCCAATCGGGCAACTATAGCTTAAGGTGGATTTTGATAGGACAGTACAATCCTGTCAACAAACCACCTATCCCTATCCTGGGAAACAGATATAAAATCATTATTGAATTCTTTGGATCCTGCAACCAAGTAACTTGGTCATTTGCTGAAGAGTACGTTCAGTATCAAGTGACTATTCATGGGGTGTTCTTATTTATAACATGTTCAAACACTGGTATCCTATCAAACTGAGTTTAACCATTAGCATTTAATTTGGGCTTTGTGTGTTGGTTTCAGTGTTTCTCGTAATACTTACTACCTTCTATCCCTTGACAGGATACTCCTTTGTTCAGAATTGTCTTACAGATGCAACAAGCAACTTATAATTAAATCAGAATGTATTGCCTAGGATTTTCCATTATTGCTGGAGAAAAAAAACCCACATCAAATAATGCACCCACAAAATTCCAAAACATCATCTATTAGTTTAAGGTCTTCAAGTGTTGGTGAATCCAATGACTGTTCTTTGAATTCAGCTCACTGACAAATTAATGCAAGGTACAGTGCTGAGATTCTGAATGGGAAAACAAGTTTTGAGGTGGTAGAGAAAACAATTAAAAAATATTTTGAAAAGAGGCTAATCATAACATTTAGAACTCCAGAAACATATTTCTAGATCATTCTTAATTCTGCTGATCTCAGCTCCTCAAGCCGAGAACAAAAAATCTTCTGCGAACAATTAAGCTCAGATGAACAAGAATAGTCAATGAATGGTCTTCCAAACAGGCAAAGTTGGCAAAGTATGCAAGTGTTCAAGATGTGATGTGGTACAAGGTATGAGCAACAGGAGTATTAACTTTCTACAAATCAGTGAGAAGATAGGTGTTAACATTTCGCCTTTGGAACATTTTGGGTGTGGCGACAGTGGTAATATTATACAGCAGTGTGGAAAAGGCTGATAGTAAATCAGCAGCCAATTTTTCAAAACACCCAGGGCTGGATTCATCCGATTGTGGGGCATAGGAACGGTGGCGTTTTACCCCTTTGGCCGGCTCGTGCGCTCTGGACCACTCCCCCCAACAGTGCCCCCAGCCCTGAACAATGACCCCCTACCTACGCATCAGTCCTCCCCCGACTGTGGCTGAGCTGGACTGAGTCCGCAGCCGCCACGCTGAGATCCCGATGGATGAGACCATGGGAGACCCATGCCATTGGGAACTCGGCCGGTCGGGGGCAGAGTATCGGGGAGCGGGCCTCAGACAATGTCCTGAGGCCGTCAATACGTGGCGCGGCGTACTCGCAGAAGGGACCCCCGATTTGGTCGAAAACTTGGACACTCCAGCATTTCACCGAACGCGATTTTGGCATTGGTGACCAGAGAATCCAGCCCCCAATCTTTTGTATAATGGTTACCACTGCTGCCTCACAACACTAGGGTTCCAGGTTTCTTTCGGCTTTGAGTGGCTGTGTGGAGCTTGAATGTTCTCCCCATGTCTACATTGGTTTCCTCTGGGTGCTCCAGGTTCCTCCCACAGTCCAAAGATGTGCAGGTGAGGTGGATTGATCATAATCAATGCCCAAATTTACGGGGATAGGGAGGGGGGGAAGGGCCTAGATTGAGTGCTCTTTTGAAGGGTCAGTGCAGAACCGATTGGCTGAATGGCTTCCTTCTGCAGTGTAGCGATTCTATGATTCTTTCGACTGAAGTTCATAGAAGAGTATTTCAAACTGTTTAAGAAGACACCTTTACTGCCTGTCACTTTTACTTGGTTTGAAATTAACAATCTTGGCAATATTTCCCATGTCACTGGAAAATGAAAACTGACACATTGAACAATCAGCTGCTGATTCACCGTGAGCCCATTTCATGCTGCTAGACCAATTTCTGTCCCAAAGAAACTGTTTTGTCATGATGATGTGATGTACGCATGTGTAATATTCATCTTTAATTTAACCGGCTGGTCAAGTCAGTATATATGCTTCTTTAAAAGGACTTTTTAAAAGCAACGCCACTAACTTAAAATGGCTTCCACAGGTCATCAGACGTTATAGGTTAGTCCGCTACTTGAAGTTTCTAATATGGATTACAATTAGGCAAACCTCCTTTGGAATTTCACACCTGATGATGTCATGAATTATTTCAAAGATGAACGGTCTCTCACCACCTGCATTTCATATAAAGGTCGCTTCCAGGCACAATATAGGAAGTCTACCAGGACAATTGGTTTATGGAAGGCATTGATGATTTCTTCCTCATTCATCACAGGGAAGAATGTTTCATTCAGAAGTAATAGATGGATCATTAAAGAAACTAATTACCTCGGCCATAACACAATAGCCAAGATCTGTTGAATCAATTACTTCCTATGGAATACTCAACACACAATGGCCAGAGAGGTCATGTGACCAGAATGATCATTCTGAAATGTCTTTTGTTTCAACAACCAAGCTGCTAAAAGCAGTCCATGAGAAGAAGTTTGCATGGAGCAGGAATACTATGGGGGCGATTTTGGGCCGCATTAGCCGTCAGTGAGAAACAAGGTGGGGGCTAGTGCGGGCTCAAAATCCGGAGAGAATCGAAAAATGTGACGTAGACAGCTGGTCCGTGATACAGAGACGTCATTAACAACATGTTTACAAAAACCTGGAGAAGTAGATATTGGAGGTGAACGCTCTGGAAGCTATGAATCTCCAGGGTGTTCAATGCTCTGGTGCACCGGAGAGGATGTGGGGGATTAAGAGAAGTTCTGTTCAGGGCCGGGGATTCAGTCATTCAATCTCAGGGGGCAGGGCAGGCAAGCAGGCCTTAACTTCCCTTCATTTCGGGAGTCCCTTGATTTCGGTAGGTCTGGAGACTGGCATGCTGGCATTGTCACTTGCGTCATCCTTGTCGGGCTTGTGCTCAAATCAATACCGAGGGAGTGCCCATCCTTAGTGGAAGCTGGAACATGGGTGGAGGATCAGCGCTGGGATGACCATGCTGGCCTTGCTTGGAGTTGCATGAGAGGCCCAGCTGCAGGGGGAGAGTGGCAGGCTCAGGAATGGGGTTGCGTTCCTGAATCATGAGGAATGAAGGCCCTCTCACTTGGGGAAGCATGACTGCAGTGTGAGTAGAACCCACACTCAGGCAGCACTGTGAGGTCAAAGGGGTTAATCTGTACTGTATAGAATTTCAAATGCACTTGTCAGGGAAATTTTACTGTCAGCAACTAGTGTGTTGGGTTGTGAATGGGGAGAAAGATGGAAAGCTGGTCCAAACTCGGTATGTGCTTGTCATGCTAATTTAAAACTTCACTCTAATCAACTGTTCTTCAACTACCACAAGAGGTAGTCAGTTGCCTGAAATGCTACTCACCCTTCATTAGCGAGTCAATTGTGCCAATGAAATCTGCAGAGCAACACATCAGTGCCACTGATCTGAACAAAACTCTTCACTGCAGAGTGAGGTGGGGAGGGAGCAAACGTGCCATAAACAGACACAGGCAGCGGGCGACCGAGGGTGTCATCCAACCCGACTATCTATAGAAAGTCACGGCTTAATTCGCGCCCGGGTGTTCCTGAAGCGGAATCATGTGGTGCCCATGAGGATCATCTAGGCCTTCCATGCTCAGTGGCATCGTAGTATCTGGGGTACTTTGTCAACTCGTTTAATCACATTGTGGTAAACCATTGTACCACCTGTATTAGGTGATGTAAGGTAGGACCTGTACTAGAGGTTCACCGGTAGCCCCTGCCTGCTGGCTTCACCCAGTAGGAGGGTGAAGACACAGTAGACACCCTCTATTCAGCAGCCATTTTGCCAGCTGCTGTGGGAGGCCACACATCTTACTGCAATAAAGCCACAGTTGTATCCAACCTTAGTCTTTGTACAATTGATCATGCATCACACATTTTGGCTTGACGTTTTAAACTTCATTTGCTCTTTGTTTTTGTTCAAAGCAGTGTCCCTTTAATGGCCTGCATCTTTTAATATCTCTCAGTTTGTTTAATTTCGCTCAACTGTTTCAATCAAAATAGTTGAAGCTAAACTCTTCCTCCAGTGTGGAGAGGGGGAGCGAGGGAGCAGGATCTCCTCGTGACCCTGCTTGTGGGCTGTGGTGGTATGGATATGAGCACTGCCATTGGTGCAGAGCACTGGCTTCCCATTGGCTCTGGCTGGTCATGTCCCTCTCGTCCGATTGGTTGGGACTAGTCATGTGACTGCTCTCCAATTGGTCGAGAGGCAAGTAGGCCCCACCTCCGAGGCGGGGTATAAGTACCCAGAGTTCCCGGCAGTCGGTCATTCTCTCTAGTCGACCACCGGGCTAACAACTAGCTGATTAAAGCCACAGTTCGGATCCTAAATGTGTCTTGAGTCGAATTGATGGTACATCAATTTAATCAGCTAGAATTTTGGAATGGAGCTTCGCACCAAGCCTGACTGCCTCCGCACCAGCCCGCATGCTGCAAATGGGTCTGCAATCTTTAAACACTGGCAGGCGTGTTTTAATAGCTACCTGACGACTGCAGCTCGCAAGCCCACCAAGGAGCAGAAACTCCACATCCTCCACTCATGTTTGGGCACATCGGTCTACGCAATGATTGAAGACGAAGGCGATTTTGATGCGGCCATGGAGATTCTCAAAGGACACTTTCTCCGGCCGGTCAACGAAGTATACGCATGGCATCTCCTGTCGACCAGACAACATTTCCCTGGTGAGTCCCTTGACGAGTTTTACCAGGCCCTCGCAGCTCTAGGGAGAACGTGTGCATGTCTCCAAGTTTCGGCGACGGAGCACATAGTACTTCTAATCAGAGACGCTTACGTTGCTGGCATGCAGTCTCCTTCTATCCGCCAACGATTGTTAGAAAAGAACACCCTCAGCCTAGCTGAGGCACGGACTCTGGCAACCTCACTGGAGGTTGCTGACCTGAACGCCCGCGCATACGCCCCCGGCCGCGCAGCAACCCCCTGGACTTCATGGCAAGCGCCACCCCCATCCTCCGTGGACCCCGATCCCCCCAAGCCTGCGCTGCCGGTCGCTCCGATAAACTAGCGGGGCCCCGTTGCTATTTCTGTGGCCTTGCAAAGCATCCCCGCCCACGCTGCCCGGCCCGCTCCGCTCTGTGTAAGAGCTGCGGGAAGAAGGGCCACTACACGGTGGTCTGCCAGACCAAGTCGGTCGCTGCTGTTCCGCGCAGCGACCGCGGATCGCCCCCCTCGGGCTCCCCGCTGCGCACCAACGTCTCTGGCCCGCCTCCCGGCCCCCGCAACGGCCCCATGGTCCTCCCGACCCGCGCCCCCAGCTGCCCCGACCGGCTCGCGGACGCCGCTGACTCTGCCCCCAGCCGCCACGAGGCTCCCACGGGCGCCGCCATCTTGGGCCCCGGACGCCATGTGCGGGCCATGGGCGCTGCCATCTTGGGGCCCCGGCTCCATGTGCGAGTCCTGGGCGCCGCCATCGTGGGACCCCGACTCCACGTGTGGGTCCTGGGCGCCGCCATCTTGGATCAACTCGGAAGGCCTGCAAGCGATTACTCTGCCACTGAAGAGGATCTGGAACTCTCACCACGACTGGCTTCCATCAAGCTCGATCAGTCGCAACCACGCTCGCTCGCCAAGACTACAACGACGGGGCAGCTCAACAGACACAAAACAAAACGAGGTGCCTGCTGGACTTCGGGAGCACGGAAAGCTTCGTCCACCCCGACACGGTAAGACGCTGCGTGCTCCCCATCCACCCAGTTAAACATAAAATTGAATTGGCCTCAGGTTCGCACTCCGTCCAAATCACCGGGTGTTGCATAGCGGATCTCACGGTCCAGGGGAGGGTTTTCAAAAATTTTAAACTCCTCATTCTCCCCCGTCTATGCGCTCCGGCACTCCTGGGCCTGGACTTCCAGTGCAACCTGCAGAGCTTGACCTTTCAATTCAGCGGCCCTATTACTCCTCTTACTGTTTGCAGCCTCGCGTCCCTCAAAGTGGACTCCCCTTCCTTGTTTGCTAATCTCACCCCAGATTGTAAACCTGTCGCCACCCGGAGCAGACGCTACAGTGCCCAGGACTGGACCTTCATCAGGTCCGAGGTCCAGAGGCTCCTGAAGGAAGGAGTGATCGATGCCAGCAACAGTCCCTGGCGAGCCCAAATGCTGGTAGTTCGGACTGGGGAGAAAAACCGGATGGTCATTGATTACATCAGACCATCAACAGGTTTACGCTGCTGGACCCGTATCCTCTCCCCCGTATTTCCGACCTGGTTAACAGGATCGCGAAGTACAAAGTCTTCTCCACGGTGGACCTTAAGTCCGCCTACCACCAGCTCCCTATTCGCGCAAGTGACCGAAAGTACACCACGTTTGAGGCAGATGGACGCCTCTACCACTTCCTCAGGGTTCCCTTCGGTGTCACAAATGGGGTCTCGGTCTTCCAACGGGAGATGGACCGAATGGTCGACAAGCACGGTTTACGGGCCACCTTCCCGTATCTCGATAACCTCACCATCTGCAGCCACGACCAGCAGGACCACGACATCAACCTCCAAAAATTCCTCCGAACTGCAAAACTCCTTAATTTAACTTACAATAAGGATAAGTGCATGTTTAGCACCGACCGTCTAGCCATCCTTGGCTACGTAGTGCGTAACGGAGTGATAGGCCCCGATCCCGAACGCATGCACCCCCTGATGGAACTCCCTCTCCCCAACTCCCTGAAATCCCTCAAACGCTGCCTGGGCTTCTTCTCCTATTACGCCCAGTGGGTCCCCAACTACGCCGACAAAGCCCGCCCCCTCGTCCAGTCCACCTCCTTTCCCCTGTTGATGGAGGCCGATCAGGCCTTTAGCCGCATCAAAGCGGATATCGCAAAGACCACGATGCATGCTTATTTTTGCGTATCTCTTAAATAAACCATAGATAATCATTCACCTGAAGAAAATGCTTCGCAGCTTCTAACGCTATCCTATTGCATCGCTACAAACCTGGTGTTTCTTTTCAATTTATACTATAAGCGAAACATCACCATCTCCTGTTCCAAAAATCCCGTATGAGCCCCCAATTTAAGTTACCACACCTTGCGCTAGTGCATGGTCAATTCCAGTGCCACAGACCCCAGAGTCACAACACAAGTGAATTAACCAATAATTCTTATGAAAATACACAAGGGCTGGGTTTTCCGATTCTGGGGATATGTCCCCACACCGGCGTGGGAACGATGGTGTTTTACACCAGAAAATAAGGCACAAAACGGCCACTGATTCCCTGTTTTGCTGGGGACTAGCAGGACAACAACGTAGAGCACCCAGCTCTAGTTGCCAATACGTCCCACAGATCGGCCCTCCCCCGACTGTGGCGGTTATGGACTGAGTCCACAGCCGAGTTACCGACGGGTGAGAACACATGCGACCCACGCCATCAGGAAATTGGCCGGTGGTGGCTGGAGCTTTGGGAGGCGGGCCTCGGGCAATGTCCTGAGGCCGTCAATACGTGATGTGATGTACTCTCAGAGTACGGCGTTTTGGGGGGGGGGGGGGGGGGGGGGGGGGGGGGTGGCGGAGAATCGGGAAAATGGCGCCGAACTTGTATTTGGTCTGGATCCCGGATTCTCCGGCTGTTCGCCGAACCCGATTTCGGCATCGGCGACTGGAGAATCCAGCCCAAGATATTTAGCGCTTGTTTGTCCAATAATTACAGTCATCTGGGGTGGGATTCTCCCCTACCCCGGCGGAATCCTCCGCACCTTCGGGGGCCAGCGCGACGCTGTGGACCCCAGGGCTGCTCGCCTGACAGGATGGGCCGAAGCCCCGCTGACGTGACCATGGGTTGGCGCTGGCGGGATTGGCGCGGCGCCAGCCGGCGATAAAGGGCTTGGCGCCGCGCCAACCGGCGCCAAAGGGCCTCCGCTGGCCGGCCTGAGTTGGCGCATGCACGGGAGTGCCAGCGTGTGCTGGCATCATCCCAGCACATGCGCAGGGGGGTTCTTCTCCGCGCCGGCTATGGCAGACTGTTACACCGGCTGGCGTGGAGGGAAAGAGTGCCTCCATGGCACAGGCTTTCCCACGGATCGGTGTGCCCCAATCGTGGCCCCCCCCCCCCCGCCCCCCGGGGCCAGATCCCCTCACGCCTCCCGAGGACCCTGCAGGCCGATCGCAGAGTCATGTCCCGCCGGTATGTACCTGGTGTATTTTACGCCGGCGGGACCCACCGTAAACAGGTGAAGTCATGTATTTCCTAGCCATGAACAATTGTTTCACTGCATATTGTATATTGGTTCTGGTTATAAATAAACTCCGACCCCCCCCCCCCCCCCCGCCCCCCCCTGCCGGGCCGGAGAATCGTCATGCGGGGGTCGATGCCAACGGCCCCCGACCAGCACGGTGCGATTCCTGCCCTCGCTGGAAAACCGGCGCCGGAGAATCCGGCGGCAGGGTGGGATTCACGCCCCCCCCCCCCCCCCCCCCCCCCCCCCCCCGGCGATTTTCTGGCCCGGCGGTGCGGTTCGGAGTTTATTTCTCACATCAAATCCTGCTTCCAGCATTTGGTTTGACTTCAAACCTTTCCAGTCTCAAGAGACTAGCACCCAGACTTACTGAAGAGAAAATCACCCCTCCCAGTGGCCTTATGAAGAGAGTTAGCTTGCTCTTTTGGGAGATAATTAGGTAAAATCCTCCACTCAGACTGCAGGACCAAAAGTGAAACGAAGAGACCAACCGTGTGGCACTGAAAAGCACCTCAAAAAAATAATATCCAATCATCGCCTGTTGCCGGGCAGAATACAGCCTTTTTGGCTCATTCATTGGCCATCAACTACAACAGTCAAATTGAGTCATCACTGATCTCTCCTGCTGCTGCAATCCACTGCTCAAATTAAAGGTACAGGCCACATACAAGCTGCTTTGCCTTTAAGTCACAGGTCCATTAATCATCCATGGATCAAAATTGTAATAGCGATAAATGAAAGAAAGGGGAAATAAAGGAATAAACAGGAACACACAGGAGGGACTCTTACAGTAGACCTTGAATTAATATATTAATCTTTATAAATTACAGGAAAATCATGTTACAATCAGAGGAGAGGGGAAGAAAGGCTAAGTCCTGACATGTGTCCTCACTAGTTATAACAGTTTCAATACCATTGAAATAGAAAAATTTGTTTCGGGAGTTCAAATGTGAAATGGCAGGGAGAAATTCCATAGTACATGCCACGCCTATGTAAAGTAAATAAATAATAATTCACCAGTATCATTCCTGCACTGAAGTGTTCTTTTGAGCCCTTGGTAGCCCTGTGGTTAAGATGCAGTCCAATACTGCTTTGAAACCAGAACATTTCCCGTCTGTGCAGGGTTGGCTGATCTTGCTTGACACCTCTTGGACCAGGGCAATAAATGCTCAATTGTGTTTTTTGTTCCTGATTATTGTTAAGTGAAAGCGAACAGGATCAAATTTATTTGTGATGCGTTGAGGATCAAGCCACCTGCTCACTTTCATTCATAGTTGTGCGTGAAAATGTCAATTGAATGAGGTACCAGAGGCGTTGGAAGCTGCACTTAGATGCTGAGCTGAATCCCAGCAGAATAGGTACCTTCAGATAAATAGAACAGAACTGAGGAGAACATTTTTCGGACTAAAATAATGTTGTGCATTATTCATCAAAAATGTCTCTCGCCTTCACAGCCTTAACTTCAAAGTTACAAACTCCATTCAAGATGAGAAAGTTGCTCATTCCCACCATTATATGCTTTTGTCTTGATAATCAGAAAGATTCATTCAAAAATAAAACATAAAAAATAAGCACAGCCAAATAAGTGTTGAACAAAAAGAAAAGTAAGGTACAAAAATGAGAGTCAAGTCAATTCATGTGTAACTTGTTTATAAATTCCATTGTAGGGTAATTTTCAGTGTCCGGTTTATTTAACCTGTAAATGAATGGTGTGTCACTCATGTTTCAATTAGCTACATGCTGATGGTAAAGATATCACCACCAAGCTTCCTTTGTTTATCCCATTAGAAGTAATGAAATGCAACTCATAGATCAATGAAACTGCTGCCTCTAGCTAGAAATCACTGCATTAATCTCTGTCTGCCTAATGGCTGAATCCTTTAAAATTGTTCATTTCAGTTCAGCCAAAGGAAAGTCCTTTCTGCAAATTCTGGAATTAAGATGGACTCAAATCTGAAGTTGCAGATTAATAGCTCCAGTGTAGCTTCCACTCAAACAATGTTGGAATCATCATCCTATTGTAACATTTTCCGTAATGGCATCTAATCAGGTTTGGAATATTAATCCAATGCTTTCTCATTTTTGGCAAGCCGTCAATCAATAATGTTCAGTCAGTGAGTTCCTAATACTGTGAAATTCTCAGATAAAATAAAATGTCATGACAAATGAGATTTAGCTAGAAAAGAATTCTGTGTGTTAGAGAATCACAAGCCAATCTATTTCTGATCCAAAAGAACCTTGGTTTTGATATACTGAATGATAAATATATATCCACACATCAAAATAAAACCTTCACACAAAATCCTGATTACACACCACACAATGTACCAAGAGTGGAGGCGGTAGACTACTTTTCATTTGTAAGCCCTTTTGCACTATGAAACAGTGGCATTTTTTTTAATGTACTTCTCATAAATGCAAAGAATTACTTTGTTTTGAAAGATTTGCAAAAAGGATTAGTTTTCATTTCCTGTATCCCTGCCACTTATTTTTGTACCAGCTTTAAAGAATTGGCATTTTGTCACTTTAACTGCAAAGTTATTTCATGCCAAATATGACAATGCTTCCCTCCAAATATCAGTTCCCGAGGGCCACACAGTTTTCCATCAGTCGAATGGTCAATCAGGTTTAGACGGAAAATCTGGGAAAGTGGGCGAGTGGACATGATCCCAGCTGCACTTACTGGATCTGTGATGTAGGAAGAAAATGTGCTTTTGCTGCTGAATATGATGCTCATTAAGCTAAGAAATGTCCATGCTGATAAAAAAACAACACGTTCTATTTTGAGCACCGAATGCTGTTGTCAGATCATCCAGGTCATAAATAGCACATCGGAAAAAAAATTAAATCTCCCTCTCCTCATACAAATGCCTTCACCCCCACATTCAAAATACATAATTAATGGCACCAGTATGGCATTTTGATTTCCCAGAACCATTCACATTATTACCTTGGAGTAGAAATTCCAACTGAGTACATATTATTCCAAAATTGGCAGTTTTTCTCACAAGCAAAGAGAGCAGTCATCTCTGGAAATGAAAGGAGAAGCATTGGGATTCTCCATTTCTGAGACTAAGTGTTGATGCCGGGCAGGATTTTCTCTGCCCCCCCACGACGGGTCGGAGAATAGCGGGAGGGCCTTCCCGACATTTTTCCCGACCTCCCGCTATTCTCCCCCCCCCCCCCCCCACGGCCGCCCCACGACACGAATCGCTGCTCGCCGTTTTGTTACGGCGAACAGCGATTCTCCCCATCCGATGGGCCGAGTTCCCAAGCCTTTACGGCCGTTTTCACGAACTCAAACACACCTGCTCTCACCGTTCGTGAAAACAGCCGCAAAGTGCCGTTCTGGAGAACCATGGCACTGATTGGCACGGTGCCCACCGATCGCGGGCAGCGGGTCCGAACCCCGCGCGCTCTTTGTTCCTCCGCCGCCCCGCTGGATTAGTCCGCGGGGCGACTGAGGGGCATGACGGCCCGCGCATGCGCGGGTTTCACGCATATGCGTGATGACGTCATCCGCGCATGCGCGGGTTGGAGCCGTCCAATCCGCGCATTCGCAGCTGATGTCATCATGCGCGTCAGCCGCCATTACCCTTGGCGCGCGGGCTTAGCGAAGTTCACTAAGCCTGCGTTGCCGTGGTTCACGGGGCCCCGCTGCTAGCCCCGACCGGGGAGCAGAATCGGGTCCCGGGAGGGGGCGCGGAGGCTGCCGTGAAACACGGCCAGTTTCACGGCAGCCTTCACGACTCTCCGCATTTGCGGAGAATCGCGCCCCATGGACTTTCACGACAGCAAAACTGGCGCCGCACCTGGACCGATTCAATGACCATTGAGGGATCAGCAGCGCCGCCATGTGGAACAAAATCGATTCTAATGAGAAACGGTGCAGGTTTCTCTGGATTCGTGATTGACACTCAGGAGGCTGACAAGCGACAGCCGGATATACACACTTCACTCCCCACACACACCGTCCCAGCCAACAAGATGGCAGGAAGGAGCGCGGCACCAAGATTCACAGATGCTGAGCTTGAGACCCTCCTGAATGCAGAGGAGGAGGGGCTGGCCGCCCTGTACCCTGGCCTGGGAAGGAGGCTGCCAGGCGTCGCCGTTCACCTGTCTGGGCGCAGATAGCAGAGGCGGCCAGTGCTGTCAGCAACACCGTTCGGACCGGCCTGCAGTGACGGAAGAAACTGCACAACCTCCCCAGGGTGGCCAAGGTGAGTAGGCAGCACTGTGCCCCCAGCACTAACCGCATCCCACACACGCATAACCCGATGCCACCCCCAAACCACCACCCTGCACCACATACCGGCACCCGGACCGGCCGTCATGGTTGGGTGCCCTGGCCACTGAGGCCAGCAGCTACCCACCCCCTGGGCTGCACGTATTGGACTGTTTAACACTATTTTTTTCCCTCCCAAAAGGTGAAGGCCGCCCATAACCATTGGGGGTGGGAGAAAACTGATGGGGACCGTCAGACCTGCGACCCCTGACCAAGGCTTAGCAGAGGGCCCTGGACGTGGTCGGTGGGCCAGAGGAAAGGGAAGTTGCTGGGGTGGAGATCGGCTTTGGGCAAGGAAGTGAGACCCAGATGAGTTGCAGTTCTCCGTGCCATATATGTCAACACCATCCCCACCCTCACCCCCACCACCATCCCCACACCAGCCTCACCCTCACCTCCAACCTTACCCCCACCTTCACCCCACCCCACATTAATTCTCACACCACACCCACTCTCACCCCCACAGCACCCTTACGCACACCACACCCACTCCCCCTCGGCCCGCGGTCAAATCATGCATCTTGTCTTGTGTCTTGCAGGATCTGCTGGCGATGGGGCGGGTCCTACTGATGCCCCCAGCTGGTGCCCCAGCCACGGCCGGAGCACCCTCCCCCCTCCCCTCCCGCGTGCTGAGCAGTGGTGCCAACAGTAGCACGGACGGCAGCCTTCGATGCGAGACTCAAGACAGCCCGGAGCTCAAATCCGGGAGTGACACAGATTTCTCATTACATCTGTCTCCAACACCTTACACCATCCCACAGACACTCACCTCAGTAGGGCACTTCAGTGAAGTGGCTCCTGGGACACCCATTGGTGCGTACCACACAGCTACTCTGGTACATCAGGAGGAGGTAGAAACTCCCAAGGGGGCGGACGGTTGAACGGCAGGCCAACCTCAGGGCCGAGCTACCAGCTAGACAGGTTTCGAGCTTCTAGCACGGACAGTCCCATCTATAGTGGAGTTGCAGTCGCAGAGTCAGGGACCACATGAGGGGTTGCCGGCGAGCATCCAGCACCTGCAGATGCAGTTGGATGAGTCCAACCGCATGCAAGAGCAGGAGGTGGCACACGGGTGGCACCTGCGGTGGAGGCATTGAGGGCAGGGTTCCGGCTATGGATGAGTGTGCCCAAGGCCTGGGGCATTCTGTGCAGGTGCTGGCCGAGGCTTAGGGCAGGGTTGCCACCGTACAGGCAGCCATGTGCCAGAGCCACCTGGAAATTGCAGTGGCACTCCTGAGCGTGGACCAGTCACAACGGGCTACAGCTGGGAACATCAGCGGCATTGCCCAGGCGATGGCTGACGTGGTGCAGAGACAGAGGCAGGTCGCCTAGTCCCAGAGGGAGATGGCGCAGTACTGGCTGATGTGATACAGACCCAGAAGATGGTGGCACAGTCAATGGATGATTTGGCACCGTCCCAGACGGCGATGGTCCACTCCCTGTGCTCCATGATTGAGAACATTCATACCCTGGTCGAATCCAGAGCAGGTCTCCAGGACTCACTGATGTACCGCCAATTACCACGAGACAAGAATGATGAAACAATCGAGGCTTTATTGCACAAGGTGTTGTGCCTCCTGCAGCTGGAACCAGAATGGGAGCAGCGCACGGGAGCATACACTTTTATACGCCGCCTGCAGGGAGGAGCCAGCAGGCTGGGATTTACTGTGGTACCTGTAATACAGTGGCAGCACCGTAATACATGCAATATGTTACCAGTGGTGTTTACCACACTGACACCGCCAGGTGGTGGGGTGTCTCAGTGGATACCTTGCTCAGATCCCTTTCCTATGGAGTAGCCCGAGGGCCATCGGGCACCCAAAGGAGGAGGAGGTGATGGGGCCCGTGTTCATGACTCCAGCAATGGAGGTTCCAGAACACTGCAGCACTTCGGACTTCCCCCGCTCCCTCCTGTCCCTGGGGCATCTGGTGGGCAGCAGGCAGAACAGGGTGGCACTATGCCACCTGGGACACCCAAGCAGCAGACTGGCCCATCGAGGCCCGATCACCCCTGAAGACACTTGCTGACGGGTCCCAGGTTGCACGGCGGAATCAAGTAACATGCCTTCACTCCTGCTGTGCCATCTGGTGATGCATCTAGATGTAGAATTAGGGCCAGAAAGTTAGACATCAGTTATGCTGGCACGCGTGCAGGGCACAGTTTAGTTATAGTGGCTAGAGCAAGTATCTGTAAATATTTGTGCACATTAAACACCTGTTAACACTGTTACAACCTGCCCCGGTGCTCTGTCAGATGGGTATGAGGGGTGGGCTGGTCTGGGATGGCCAGAGTGGTGGTGCCCGGGGGGGGATTGGGATTGGTGGACATTGTATGTGGGCTGGGCTCCCCATTCTCTCCCCCAACCATCCCCACCGCCGCCATCGTGTGATGGAATGGCCAGCTCGCATGCAGGGATCACGCAGGTGGACAGTAGATAGTGCTATCGTGTGCAAGAGTCAGACGTTGTCATATGATGCGGAGCACCAGAACTCACAGCAGGGCGGGTTGTCATCATCCTACATCCATGGACCAGATCCGCTGTTACTGCTAACCCAGAGCCCACACCCAGCAGGTATGAATCTCAGGGAAGGTTGCAGGCTGTGGTTTGTGCGGCCATATGGCCGTTGTCACTCTGCAGAACCAGAGGCCGAGGCGAGTGGTCAGTGGGGTGCGCAGCAAGATGGCTGCCTTGCAGGCTGCGGCAATGGTGGCTCTTGCCTGAACATTGCCCCACTCCCATGAAGCCTGTCATCCTGGCCACATGGCCCAGTCCCCCCGTCACCCCCCTCCCAGCTCTGGCAGGGCTCCTTTCCCCCCATCACCCCCCCCCATCCCCCGACTCCAGCCGGCCCGGCAGCCCACAGCAGCGGCTTAGCGTGTCCTACCTCCTCACTCTCCCTCATCGGCCATGACAAGGGTTTAAAGGTTTTTAAAAGCATAAATGAACCTCTCCATCGGTAATTCGGCCCATCAGAGGTGATGAATCACGGAGGCCCCGGAGAATACCGGGTTGGGTAAGCTAATTCTATGGAAACGGACAGTACGAATTCCGGCATCGGAACTGATTCTCCGTCGAATCGCATTTTCCAATTTTAGCGTCGGCTAACGGAGAGTCCATTGTGTTTCATGGATTTAATCCCAAATCCAAGGAAGAAAAGGAGTGTCATCCAGTAATCCCATGCAACAGGGAGACCTGGGGACAATTAACGTGTAACAACATCCAGCAAAGTTATTTAAATCGCTAACATTTAATGATTCTTTCTGTGTTACACTAATATTTACTTTGAAAAAGAAGAAATTAAACCTCTTCGAACTTCAATGTAATTATTGCAAATATCCAGACCTATCCTCACATGGGACTCCCCCTGCACTCCCAACCCCACAGGGAACTCCCCCTCCTCCCACTAAACACTCCCCCACATGGTATTCCCCACCCCTGATCTCCCCAACTGCATCGGCTCTCCCCCCACCACCCCCCACCTCTCTGACCTGACCCCCCCCCCGATTCGATCTGATCTGGTTAGATCCTTCTCATCAACCCAACCCAAATTGATCACCCCTACCCAGCCCAATCAACCCAAACTGAACTCCCACCCCAGCCCAACGTCCAACCCGACCCCCACCCATGTACAACCTGACCCCACTCACTTATGTGCGACCCTACACCACCATCCATGTCTGACCCGACTCCCTGCAACATGTCCGAGCTGGCCCGCACCACCCAAAGTCCGGTCCTACCCACAACCCCCTCCAACATCTGGCTCTCCCATCGCCCAACCCCCACCCCAACCCCACCATCCCTAGATTCCATCCACTTACTTTGGACACATACTTTCTCCTTGGGACCTTTAAACTCACCTGCTCTATGGCAGCCAGTGTCGTAAAAAAGGGGGCACATCCTCCTTCGGTCTAATCCTGGATCCTACAATGCCTGGATCTCAGGTGAGACGGCCACGGAAAAGATGTGGTGCAACTAAGTGGGTACGAGGTGACAATCTGTCGCTGGTTGCTACTCCATGGAAATTACAACACAAACTATTTCTCATTGTGTTTGAGGTAAGAGAATGTCTTCCTGAAGATCCTGAAGATTATGGCTGCTTGCTGAGAATCCCCCCGCCCCACCCTCCCCCCCCGCAGCGCTCCTCCCAAACCTGTCAGCAACTTGTTCTTTTCCTATTCTACATCTGCTCAGTGTCCCTGTTGTACTGCAGGCTAAGCAGAATCGTAACAGCACCAAAGGAAGCAAATAGATTGTGCAGAACCCTCAAAGTAGCAATCAAGTCCTGTAGACTTCACCAATTTTAAATAGCAGTAAAACAACTCACAGCAATTCTATAAACTCAAGAAAAAATAGAAGAAATCAACCAACAACCAACTAGAATGATAACTTTCCAGAGCATCCTACGGCTGAATCCATGCCCAGCTTTGCAAGATTAAAACAGGATATGAGTGGGAGCATTGATGGTCAAAAAGGAATACTGGTTTCAAATTGATATTATGTGCATTGACTGATATCATGATCTGCTAACTCTGCGTCCCTTTAGATCGTGATTCCTGCTGCACACAGGTTAATGCACTCACTAAAATGGCTTCTGGATGACCCCCACAAGAAATGTGCATGCATGATGTAGATGTCATTTTCCACCCAAATGGCACCTATCCCTATCCCTGTAACCCCCACCGAGCGGCAATTTAGCGTGGCCAATCCACCTAACTTGCAATCTTTGGACTGCGGGAGGAAACCAGAGCACCCAGAGGAAACCCACCCAGACACAGGAAGAATGTGTAAACTCCACATAGACTGGCACCCAAGGTCAGAATCGAACACGTGTCACTGGCGGTGAGGCAGCAGTGCTAACCACTGTACCACTGTGCAGTCCCAATTTGTTATAGCGCCTGAACAGTTGAGTGGCGAGTCCATGGGTTGCTCGGGCCTGTCAAAGAAGTTCCAGATAACTGGTGTATCATGACACAGATGAGCTGTTGTTTCCTGGACTGGGGAGGTTATAGAACATAGAACATAGAACAGTACAGCACAGAACAGGCCCTTCGGCCCTCAATGTTGTGCCGAGCCATGATCACCCTACTCAAACCCACGTATCCACCCTATACCCGTAACCCAACAACCCCCCCTTAACCTTACTTTTATTAGGACACTACGGGCAATTTAGCATGGCCAATCCACCTAACCCGCACATCTTTGGACTGTGGGAGGAAACCGGAGCACCCGGAGGAAACCCACGCACACAGGGGGAGGACGTGCAGACTCCACACAGACAGTGACCCAGCCGGGAATCGAACCTGGGACCCTGGAGCTGTGAAGCATTTATGCTAACCACCATGCTACCCTGCTGCCCCTGCTAAAACAATTTATTATAATAATAATAATTATAGTAATAATAATTTATTACTTTGGTGAGTTGAGCAACATGTCTAGAAAAGTCTGAAGTTATTTGGTGTCGTTCCAGTAATCATACCCAAATGCTTTCTGCTGCCTCACAAGTGCATCAATAGGTATGTGATAAAGCTGTTTAAAGTTTCATGAAACATAGTCAAGCAAATTCAAATAAAAATAAAGATGAAAAAAAGGCCTCTGCATCTAATCATGTTGGCACAATAAATCCTGTTACAAGGCTTGCTTTTCCGCATAATAATGCAGATTTGTTTACCTAGATTGAGATTGTTCTCTTGTTCTTTTCGTGGGTAGAAACTGATTACACTGAACAACATTCACGCAATCAAAGATTTTGTTTAGATCCAAAGCATTCATCATTGAAGAACCTTGTTATCCACCTCCAACAAGAGTGAAATTAGTTGCTCATCTGTGCCATGATTAATAACGATTTTTTTCCATCATATCTGTAAACTACACTTTGCTGAACATGATTCAGTAATTTTTGTAAAACATGCAAATCTATCATTTACTACACAGTGGTTTATACATTTTCATGCTTATAAATATATAAACTATCGCTCTGTATATTACTGCTAGTTTTAGTTATGTTTGAAAACATTGTAACAAAAGGGTGATGATTAACATCATTAATCCTATTCAATAGGATTAATAACTCTGTTTCGAACAATATTTGAAGACTTTTTTGTTCTACACTGGCAATGAATAGGATTTATTTTCCTCTATTAATAAAACAAAAGAAAAATCATTTAATTAAACTGCCATATATTCTAACAATAAAGCAAATACCAACATAAAAAGGAAATGTATTTACTTGATTAAATGGAAAATAAGTCATATGTGTTTTTTTGTGTAACAGGTGCTAACTATAGTTATTGATATCATTTAATTTAAATACAGCTATTATCCATTTTTTGGCTAACAGTTTAATGTGCACCTTCAGGTACAATATATTTCTAAGCTTCTGATACTTTGAGGATAATGTACTGTTTGTATCTGCATTTTATCCCTTCTTTGATTCCCTCCATAATATCCATTCCCACATCAATTGTTCTTTTGACTGGAGACCAGAAGAAGAGGAAACAGTAACGCGCCGTAAATCCTTCAATGATTTTACTTCACCCAATGTGTAGATATGTCTCAGTTCTCGTATGTAGCTGATCTCAGTACTGAAGTTGAATTCAACACTCGGCCTGGGTTTCTCCACTGCGTGGTACTGGGGGTTTGTTGTCCAGTGTACTGCAAACAAAGTATATCAGTAAAATAAGTGTTGTATTCTTATAGTGCCCATGTTTGAAGGAATATGGATTGTATTTGTTAAACTTCAATCAGTCATTGGGTCTATCAATTTTTTAAAAATAAATTTAGAATACCCAATTCATTTTCTCCAATTAAGGGGCAATTTAATGTGGCCAATTGACCTACCCTGCACATCTTTGGGTTGTGGGGGCGAAACCCACGCAGACACGGGGAGAATGTGCAAACTCCTCACTGACAGTGACCCAGAGCCGGGATCGAACCTGGGACCTCGTTGCCGTGAGGCAGCAGGGACAACCCACTGCGCCACTGTGCTGCCCTCATTGGGTCTATCAAAGCTCTTGGAGCTAATATTTTGTTTCAGTTATCAACTACTTTAGTTTAAATCAGGTGGTGGAAATATATTCAAAGAACAAAGAACAAAAAAACAAAGCTAAGAAGAGCACAGGAACAGGCCCATCAGCCCTCCAAGCCTGTGTCGACCATGCTGCCTTCCTAAACTAAAATCTTCTACACTTCCGGGGTTCGTACCCCTCTATTACCATCCTATTCATGTATTTGTCAAGACACCCCTTAAACGTCACTATCATCTCTGCTTCCACCACCCCATCCGGCAGCAGGTTCCAGGCACCCACTGCCCTCTGTGTAAAAAACATGCCTCGTACATCTCCTCTAAACCTTGCCCCGCCCACCTTAAACATATGCCGCCTAGTAATTCATCCCTCTACCCTGGGAAAAAGCCTCTAACTATCCACTCTGTCTATGCCCCTCATAATTTTGTAGACCTCTATCAAGTCGCCCCTCAACCTCCGACGTTCCAGTGAGAAGAAACCGAGTTTATTCGACCTCTCCTCAGAGCTAATGCCCTCCATACCAGGCAACATCCTGGTAAATCTCTTCTGCACCCACTCCAAAGCCTCCACATCCTTCTTGTAGTGTGGCGACCAGAATTGAACACTATACTCCAAGTGTGGCCTAACTAAGGTTCTATACAGCTGCGACATGACTTGCCAATTTTTATATTCAATGCCCCGACCAATGAAGGCAAGCATGCCGCATGCCTTCTTGACTACCTTCTCCACCTGTGTTGCCAGTGACCTGTGGACCTGTACACCTAGATCTCTCTGAATGTCAATACTTTTGAGGGTTCTACCATTCACTGTATATTCCCGACCTGTACCAGACCTTCAAAAATGCATTAACTCACATTTGTCCGGATTAAACTCCATCTGTCATCTCTCCGCCCAAGTCTCCAAATGATCTAAATCCTGCTGTATCCTCTGACAGTCCTCATTGCTATTCGCAAAATCCACCAACCTTAGTGTCATCCGTCAACTTACTAATCTGACCAGTTATATTTTCCTCCAAGTTCAACGCCCGCTACCAGACAGTGGAGCCCAGCTGAGCAGCAGTTTCTCCTTTGAACCCGAGAGATACAGAATGGAACAGCAGCCACTGTTTTCTGACCTAAGCTGGGTGCCCGAAGTTAAGTACAGGTTGACTTAGTTGATAGATGTAGTTAACTAGTTAACTAGTAGTTTTTATGTTGCATGACTAATTGTGTGTAAATAAAGTACCCTTGACCTTGAAATAACTAACTGATGTTTGGCTCTTTGGTCGATAGCCGGTTGAAACTTGTGCTAGTACAATTTGATACTTGGCGACTTAAAGCATTCAGACATAGATAACATAGAAAGAAAGGCAAATTCATTGATTGCCATAATTGGAACAGACCCACAGAAAAGACAAAGTGGAAAAGAATAGGCAATAGTTACCATTGACCAGAAACTGAACTGAGCTAGCCATATAAATACTGTGACTGCAAGAGATGGTCAGAGGTTAGAAATCCAGCAGCAAGTAACTCACCCCTGACTCCTCAAAGCCTGCCCTCAAACTACAAGGCAGAAGTCAGGAGTGTGCTGGAATACATTCAACATGCCTAGATGAGTGCATATCCAACAACGCACAAGATGCGTGACCCAATCCAGGACAAAGAAATCCACTTGACTGGCATCTCTCCCACAGACATTCCCTCCCTCCACCATCAACACACAGTAGTAGCAGTGTGTGCCATCTACAAGATGCACTGCAGGAAGTCACCAAGACTCCTTAGACTGTGGGCGCGATTCTCCCAAAACGGGAGAAATCGTAAAGCTGGCATCAAACCCGGGCGGGTTTGACGCCAGCGCGCCCCTTCCCGGCCGGGAACCGATTCTGGTCCCCGGTCGGGGCTAGCAGCCCGACGCCGTAGGCTCCGGCATGACGGGCTTAACGAATATCGTTAAGCCCGCTTGCCGGAGTTAGCGCCGGCTGACGCGTCATATGACGTCAGCCGCGCATGCGCGGATTGGAAGACTCCAACCCGCGCATGCGCGGATGACGTCATCGCGTATTTGCGCGAAACCCGCGCATGCGCGGGCCGGGTTGCCCCTCAGCCGCCCCGCGAATGGATACTGCGGGGCGGCGGAAGGAGAAAGAGTGCGCGGGCATCGGGCCCGCTGCCCGCGATCGGTGCCCACCGATCGCGGGCCCATGGCACCCTTGGCACGGCCGTGGTACTGCCGTGCCAATCAGTGCCATGGTTATGAAAAGCGAGTTTATGACGCCGTTTTTACGAACGGCCAGACCAGGTGTGTTTGCCGTTCGTAAAAACGGCGTAAAGGGCTGGGACTTCGGCCCATCGAACAGCTGTGAATCGCTGCCGGCCGTAAAAAAACGGCGGCAGCGATTCGGGTCGGGAGTTGGGCGGGGGGTGGGGGAGAATAGCGGGAGGGCGGGAAAAATGTCGGGAAGGCCCTCCCGCTATTCTCCGACCCTTCGTGGGGGTCGGAGAATTTCGCCCTGTACCTTTCAAACCTACGACCAGTACTATCTAGAAGGGCAAGGACAGCAGATACCTGGGAACACCACCACCTGGAAGTTCCCCTCCAAATCACTCACCATCCTGACTTGGAAATATATCGCCGTTCCTTCACTGTCACTGGATCAAAATCCTGAAACTCCCTCTCTAACAGCACTGTAGGTGTGCCTATACCACATGGACTGCAGTGGTTTGAGAATACAGCTCACCACTACCTTCACAAGGCCAATTAGGGATCGGCAATGAATGTTGGCCTAGCCAGCAAAGCCCACATCCCTCGATTGAATAAAATAAAACAGTTTCTAAATATAATAGCTATGTAGAGGATACCTGATATGTCCTGGACAGCAGTGTGGGCCTGACAAAATAAAATGATTGACTATCCTTTTAAATGTTCAGAATATTTATTTTAAATTTAAACAAATGGAGACAGTGTTTCCTCTTTGGACGTAATCAGTAATTCATTTGCAAACTGTACTTGAGATTATTCTAGCTCTCTAAATTGAAGTTCTGCTTCAACCTTTCCACGCTAACTTACTTGCATATTACCCAATGCTAAATTTTCCATCAACCAACACAATTGGACAGCATACTAAAATGAATTTTTTTTTCGCTTGCAATTCCTTAATGAATTTTAGAGTAGCATCCTGGTGCAACTGAAAATGGGTTTATCTTAAAATATTTTCAGTTAGAATGTCTAGTTCACAACTTGACTAATCTGTTTTTAAATAATTGAATATGACATTGAAATGTGTACTGAATAATTTACCAATTGCTTGGTGTGCACTCGTCAGTTTTTTAGTTAATTGTATCTGATTTCAAAATAAAAGCTCTTAAAATGCGTCTACCAAGAAAATAATTTGAAGCACCTCCTTGAAGGGCTCGAATGGGTAATATCGCAGAAACACATCAATCTAAGGCTGTCTGCCACACACTACTTCTTGAACCAGCTTAAAGGATCATGGAAACTCAATTTATGCTGGGCATAAATTGTGCTGAAAATGTCTCAATCTTTTCCATTGGTTTGGCTGACTTTTAAGTAAGTTACGTACAATGTAGCAGGAGCTTTAAATTATGTAATACTTATTGAGGCCCAGAAAATACAGCTCAACACATTGTGGAACAAAGTAAATTCAGATAGTGTGGGGGATTTCCCATCCCCATTTTCGTCAAGCAGGAATGGTCGAGAGGGTGGAGAATCCAGCGGGAGCCACAAAAAGGCTTTCACGCCAATGGCATTTCCTGTTCAGATTGTTCCTGCCCCCGGCAATGATGTAATGGGGTTTCTACCGTGAAAGATCTGGAACCCCATTTGTATAGATTATCATGCACTTTGCGTGCCTCTCCACTGTATTATCCCGCCAAATAGGAAAGGGAACACAGGTAAAAACACAATGGGGGAGGGGGGAGCGGGGAAGAGTGTCATGCCCGGGCAATACCCTTGCAATGCCCAACACTACTCTGTGATGCTACCCCTGGCACTTCCAGGAGGGGTGTCCTGTGTCCATGGTGGGAGTTTCCTGGGGGGGGGAGGGGTCCTATGTCCATGAAAGGGTGGAGTTACTTTGACCATGGAGTAGGGTGAGGGAAGGGGGGGGGGGGAGTTCTTTTTGTTTGATCAGGGCATCCTTTTTCAGGGCTCCTCAACCTGTCAGGAGCCGAGGTTGCTGGTGGAGTGGACTCATTCACAGCCTGCCCTGTCAGCATGACATAGTGGGATGCGCACTTTCCACTGTTTTTCTAAGTGTTTGAAAAGACGGTGGGAAAACCCTGGAATACAGCTGGTTGGTAGCTCTTTGCTTTTCCTGACCGAGATACCACTTAAATAAGCTATCAAAACATTCCACCCAATTTTACCCGTCACTTTCCAATTGTGTGTTGGAAATTTCTTGGTAATTGTTTTCCTTTTTGCAGGGTTTTGAATAATACCTGGAACTTTTAACAGTTATGCAAATTTCTTTGAGCTTTTGTAGCGTTAATTTAACAGTGTCATAAGTTGCCATTACCTTCGCTGGTCATAGGTTACTGCCTGACTGCAATGTTTCTGTTGACCTTTTACAATGTTCCCAGCTTTACTGACACTCTGCCCACAAAGCCGTGATTTTGGCATGAATATGGGTGAAGGACTTCTGAAGTAGACTTCAGCAGTGAAAAAAATATTTTTACAAGCTACATCTAGCTATTAGGAAATGTTCCTGTGCAGATTCCTTGGGCACAATTTAACCTCTGCCTTGCCCCTGGTGTCGATCTGGGCACACCGGTTGAATAGCAGGAAAGGCCAAAATCAAGTGAATCAGCAGTTTGCCATCTAACCAACCTACTCCCAATGCCGAGTTCCAGATCTCACCAAATATGATGAGCATATCATTAACCCCATTTGCATTAATGTCAATCTTATTAGTGAGATTGAAGTTGAATGTAATGGCCACCTGGTAATTAACTGGTTCCCCAGTGAGAAATCATGTGGGCGTTGTTTACTACGCTGAGACGAACTGAGGAGGCGTTACACCACCTTGAACAAGTGTGTGGTCAATTACAGCCCCACAGGGTCAGAACACAAGTGAAGTAACCAATAATTCATGTAAAAATATCTGAAATCTTTGGCGCTTGGCTTTCCAATAATTACAGTCAACGGGTTTGTCAGTTTAAACACAATTACTCTTTATTTATAACCAGAACATATATAATAAATGAAGTCAATACAGCTGCTTTATGCCAAGCTAATACCTGACTCCCCCTTTAACTGTCCCACCCTCTACCCACACACACAAGAGAGACAAACACAGAGGGGTGGAAAGGAGTAAATATAATAAGGATTGAAGTCAAAAGATAGGGGCGTGATTCTCCGTTTCTGAGACTAAGTGTTGACGCCAACGCAGAATTTGTGGACTTTCACGACAGAACAATTGGCACCACACCTGTACCAATTCTGCTACTGTTAAGGGGCTAGCACCAATGCCGCGTGGAACACAATCGACTTCAATGAAAAATGAGGCCAGGTCGTGATTGACACACAGGAGGCTGACAAGCTGCAGCTGCACATACAAATTACACTCCCCACACACACTTATCCCAGCCAAAAAGATGGCACTGATTGTGCTGTAGCACGTCCAAACAGCTGATGGGTCGGCTGGGGCCAGAGAGCATCCAAGGGGTGGCCTGGGGGCTACCTATACAACCCATGGCTCTATGTTCAAAGTGGGCTGTTCGCGGTGTGTGTAACTGCATGGCTGCCTTGCCGGCTATGGCAATGATGGTCCGTGTCTGTCCACCCCGACCCCACATCTCACTTCCTGGGCCACCCCCCGCTACTCCCCCCTGGCTCTGGCAGGAGCCCCCCGCCGGCCAGCGGCACCACTGTCAGCAAACTATGGCGATGTTGGACACTTTCCGCGCCCCCTTTCTCCCACTCAGCAGCCACCACACCGGTATCACAATTTTTAAAAGCACAAAAGTTCCAAAATTTGAGCTCACAACCTTGTGACATCCAGGTACGGGTGAACTGATGCATCACAGTTAGCCAAAGATTCAGACGCACATTTAAAATCTGCTCTTTTGCTAAACGACATATTGTCAGGAAATTTGTTAAATACAAATTGAGTTTGAATCCACCTGAAGCCAGCCTGTTTGCTGGCGGCAGGATTCCCTGAACCCGCCAATAGTGCACCCCCTCCCGTGGGGTTCCCGATGGCGTGTGATGACTTTAATGAGAATTCCCTTTGACGGTGGCGGGAACAGAGTACCCCACCACCAGCAAATGGCATGCCGACTCCCACCGCCAAGAAACACGCGGGTGGGAGGCCAGAGAATCCGACCCGGCATTTCTCAAATGGTTGCAATTCCACTCGATTAACCCAACTTGCATTTTCAATTACCAGCTGAAATATTTGTAGTTTGATAGAAAAAAGATACACACCAGCTGTGCAAATGTGACAATATTTAAGGCATACTGAATTGTAAATAATGCTCTTCATGTTGGTTGAGCTTGCAGTGGGAAACAAAATGATCTTCCTGCAGAATTCCAGACCGTAGGAGAATAATCTGAACCTTGATGTGTTTAAACTATTATGCAAGACTGGGGCAGTGTGTAATTCAAAGGAAAGCTTTGGCTAAATGATTTCTGCTGGGAAGCCACATTAAGTGTAGCCAATATTAAGCACAACCATAAATTTTCCCTTTTATTTATTGTTTATAATGATTTTGAATGTAATGAACTTTATGGTACATTAAGCAGCTCCACAAATTAAGGGAGACATTGATTTTTCTCACCATTAATCACCATGCATTAGTCATTATTATTTTTTTTTAATCCAGTAGAAAGAAAAGCTACGAAAGACAATCTACAGAAATGTTGGATGAAGGTGGTAACATTAATGTGCTCGGGAGAAGTGAATCCAATTTCTGACTTGGGGGTTGGTTCAAGACTGGATAATGTGGTTCATTTGGTAGGGTTATAGGCATTCTTGCCAGAAGTGTTATCTATTATGTTATGATCCAGAAAACATTCAGTGTGAAGAATTAGAGGGTTAAATTGGTTAGGCCCAAAAACGGGTGCAATAATTTTAATGTGTGATTGTCCTACACCCATCCATTGCAATGGAGGCATTTAGCCCCTTAAGCTTGCTCAGCCATTTGATAAAATGATGGTTGTTATGATTGTGGCCTCAACTCCTCTCCTGCCTGTAATCAATACCCTTTGAATCCTTTATCAATCCATTTAGCTCAGCTTAAAAATATTCAATGGCCCTGCCTCCCCTAGCCTTTGGGGAAGAAACTTCAATAGACCAATTACCCTCTAGAGAAAATACTTCATCTCTCCAACTAAGATTCTTTACTTTAAACTATGTCACATTGTTCTGATTCCTCCCACCATGGGAAACCTCCTCTTTGCACCCACCCTGTCAATTCCTCTCAGAATCTTACATGCTTCAAAAGATCACCTCCCATTCTCCTAAACTCCAACCTTTCCCCATAAGATAACCCCCATCCACTCAATGAAGCAGTTGAGTGAAACTTCTGTGAATTGCTTCCAATGCAATTATATCCTTTATTAAGGAAGGAGACCAAAACTGACCCCAGTCCTCCAGATGTGGGCTGGGATTCTCCAATCCTGCGGACACGTTCTGACGTCGGCGTGAAAAGTGGCGCCAACCACTCCGGCGTCAATGGTCCCCGATAATGGGGAATGCTCCTCTTCCTAGGGGGCTAGGTCGGCGCCGGAGTGGTCCCCGCAGCTCCAGTCGGTGCTGCAGCCGGCGTGATTCTGCGCATGCGTGGAACGGCCTGTGTGATTCCACACATGCGTGTGATTTCCCGTCTCACGCCGGCCCCCGGGCAATTTGGCGGAGCCCTACAGGGGCCTGGCGCGGAGGAACATAGGCCCCCACAGAACCAGCCCGCCCACAGATCGGTGGGTACTGATCGCGGGCCAGGCCACCGTGGAGGCCCCCCCACCGAGGTTGGATGCCCCTGCCCTCACTCCAGGACGGCCCCCACAAACACACCTTCCAGGTCCTGCCGTGTGGGTACCTGAATTACCCATGCCGGCGGGACTCGGCTGAACCCAGCGGCCACTCGGCACGTCAGAGCCCAGAGAATCACCGGGGAGGCCGCTTTCAACGGCCCCTGACCAGCGCGGCGACGATCCTGCGGGCGCCAGAGAATCGGTGCCAGAGACTAGGTAAGCCGGCGACGGGGCAGCGGGCCGCAATTCTCGTGTCCCCCCCCCGGGATTCTCAGACCTGGCGCGGGGTCGAAGAATCCAGGCCGTGATCTCACCAATCCATGTTGGGCGGCGTAGAAGCACAGTGCTTAGCACTGTTGCTTCGCAGTGCCAGGGACCCGGGTTTGATTCCCGGCTTGGGTCACTGTCTGTGCGGAGTCTGCACTCTCCCCATGTGTGCATGGGTTTCCCCCAGGTGCTCCAGTTTCCTCCTACAAGTCCCGAAATACGTGCGTGTGAGGTGAATTGGACATTCTGAACTCTCCCTTAAAGAGGCGCCGTAGTGTGGGGACTGGGGGGTTTTCACAGTAACTTCATTGCAATGTACTTGTGACACTAATAAAGATTATTGTTATTATAATTATCTCAAAATCTGCCGACTTTTACATTCAATTGTTCTTGCACTAAACAATAATATTCCAATTGCCTGCCTAATCACTTTCTGTACCAACATACTAACATTTTGTGATTCAAGTACCAGGACATCCAGATCCCTCTGAACCGCAAACTTTTGCAAAATTTCTCCATTTAAGTAATATAAGAACATAAGAACATAAGAACTAGGAGCAGGAGTAGGCCATCTGGCCCCTCGAGCCTGCTCCGCCATTCAATTAGATCATGGCTGATCTTTTGTGGACTCAGCTCCACTTTCCGGCCCGAACACCATAACCCTTAATCCCTTTATTCTTCAAAAAACTATCTATCTTCACCTTAAAAACATGTAATGAAGGAGCCTCAACTGCTTCACTGGGCAAGGAATTCCATAGATTCACAACCCTTTGGGTGAAGAAGTTCCTCCTAAATATGTTATCTTTCTATTCTTCCTGCCGAAGTGGACAAGTTCACTTTTCCCACATTATACTCAGTCTACCATTCTCCTTTACCTGTCTATATCCTTATGTAGCCTCCTCATGTTCAACTCCAATTCTCTTCCCGCACCTAGTGACTAAGACAGGCATTTGTCTGTTTCCATAGCTTAGTTATTCCTGGAACAGGTCTGTAGTCTGCTGCCAGAGACTTATATCTTGAGGGGCACGACTTTACATTAGCATGGCTGACCAGGAGTCTTTCCCACCCCCACTGCCCGCCATTCGCGTGTTCGGAAAGATTTTCATGTTGAAATCCTCAACCTGTTTAACAGCGTTATGAATGCTTCTTCCTTTGCTATCAAGTCCTAGGGTGGGACTCGAACCTGAAGCTTCTGGCTCAAAGTCAGGGACACTACCCACTGCACCACAAGACCTCTCCTTTTGCCCCCTACAATGTATTTTCCTTCCTATCATCTTTTCATCAGCAAATTTATCCAAGTCAAAGAACAAAGAACAAAGAAAAGTACAGCACAGGAACAGGCCCTTAGGCCCTCCAAGCCTGTGCCGACCATGCGGCCCATCTAAACTAAAATCTTTTGCACTTCCTCGGTCCGTATCCCTCTATTCCCATCCTATTCATGTATTTGTCATGATGCCCCTCAAATGTCACTATCGTTCCTGCTTCCACCACCTCCTCCGGCCGCGAGTTCCAGGCACCCACTACCCTCTGTGTAAAAAAACTTGCCTCGTACATCTCCTCTAAACCTTGCCCCTTGCACCTTAAACCTATTCCCCCTAGTAATTGACCCCTCTACCCTGGGAAAAAGCCTCTGACTATCCACTCTGTCTATGGCCCTCATAATTTTGTGGACCTCTATCAGGTCACCCCTTAACCTCCGTCGTTCCAGTGAGAATAAATCGAGTTTATTCAGCCGCTCCTCAGAGTTAATGCACTCCATACCAGGCAACATCCTGGTAAATCTCTTCTGCACCCTCTCTAAAGCCTCCACATCGTTCTGGTAGTGTGGCGACCAGAATTGAACACTATACTCCAAGTGTGGCCAAACTAAGGTTCCATACAGCTGCAACATGACTTGCCAATTCTTATACTCAATGAAGGCCAATGAAGGCATGCCGTATGCCTTCTTGACTACCTTCGCCACCTGTGTTGCCTCTTTCAGTGACCTGTAGACCTGTACACCTAGATCGCTCAGACTGTCAATACCCTTGAGGGTTTGACCATTCACTGTATATTCCCTACCTGCATTAGATCTTCCAAAATGCATTACCTCATATTTGTCCAGATTAAACTCCATCTGCCATCTCTCTGCCCAAGTCTCCAAATGATCTAAATCCTGCTGTATCCTCTTACAGTCCTCATCGCTATCCGCAATTCCACCAACCTTTGTGTCGTCTGCAAACGTACTGATCAGACCAGTTACATTTTCCTCCAAATCATTTATATATACTATGAACAGCAAAGGTCCCAACACTGATCCCTGCAGAACACCACTAGTCACAGCCCTCCAATCAGAAAAGCACCCTTCCATTGCTACTCTCTGCCTTCTATGACCTAGCCAGTTCTGTATCCATCTTGCCAGCTCACCCCTGATCCCGTGTGACTTCATCTTTGTACCAGTCTGCCATGATGGACCTTGTCAAAGGCCTTACTGAAGTCCATATAGACAACATCCACTGCCTTGCCTGCATCAATCATCTTTGTGACCTCTTCGAAAAACTCTATCATGTTAGTGAGACACAACCTCCCCTTCACAAAACCATGCTGCCTCTCGCTAATACGTCCATGTCCATTTGCTTCCAAATGGGAGTAGATCCTGTCTCAAAGAATTCTCTCCAGTAATTTCCCTACTACTGACGTAAGGCTCACCGGCCTGTAGTAGTTCCCTGGATTATCCTTGCTACCCTTCTTAAACAAAGGAACAATATTGGCTATTCTCCAGTCCTCTGGGACATCACCTGAAGTCAGTGAGGATCCAAAGATTTCTGTCAAGGCCTCAGCAATTTCCTCTCTTGCCTCCTTCAGTATTCTGGGGTAGATCCCATCAGGCCCTGGGGACTTATCTACCTTAATATGTTTCAAGATGCCCAACACCTCATCTTTTTTGATCTCAATGTGACCCAGGCTATCTACACACCCTTCTCTAGACTCAACATCCACCAATTCCTTCTCTTTGGTGAATACTGATGCAAAGTATTAATTTAGTACCTCGCCGACTTCCTCTGGCTCCACACATAGATACCCTTGCCTATCCTTCAGTGGTCCAACCCTTTCCCTGACTACCCTCTTGCTTTTTATGTATGTATAAAAAGCCTTGGGATTTTACTTAACCCTATGACTTCCCAGCCTTCTAGCCCTGACAAATGCCTCCTTTTTCTTTTTGACGAGGTCTACAATATCTCTTGTCATCCAAGGTTCCCGAAATTTGCCGCATTTATCCTTTTTCCACACGGGAACATGCTGGTCCTGAATTCCTTTCAACTGACACTTGAAAGCCTCCCACATGTCAGATGTTGATTTACCCTCAAACATCTGCCCCCAATCTAGGTTCTTCAGTTCCCGCCTAATATTGTTATAATTAGCCTTCCCCCAATTTAGCACATTCACCCTAGGACCACTCTTATCCTTGTCCACCAGCACTTTAAAACTTACTGAATTGTAGTCACTGTTCCCGAAATGCTCCCCTACTGAAACCTCTACCACCTGGCCGGGCTTATTCCCCAATACCAGGTCCAGTACAGCCCCTTCCCTAGTTGGACTATCTACATATTGTTTTAAGAAGCCCTCCTAAATGCTCCTTACAGACTCTGCTCTGTCCAAGCCCCTATCACTAAGTGAGTCCCAGTCAATTTTGGGGAAGTTGAAGTCTCCCATCACAACAACCCTGTTGTTTTTACTTGTTTCCAAAATCTGTCTCCCTATCTGCTCCTCTATCTCCCGCTGGCAGTTGGGAGGCCTGTAGTAAACCACCAACATTGTGACTGTACCCTTCTTATTCCTGATCTCTACCCATACAGCCTAGCTGCTCTCCGAGGTGTCCTCCCATAGTATAGCTGTGATATTCTCCCTAACCAGTAGCGCAACTCCGCCACCCCTTTCACTTCCCCCTCTATCCCGCCTGAAATATCTAAATCCTGCAACGTTTCAATTATATAGGTTTCAAATTGTTGAAGCCCCAGTGCTAATTCTTGTGGCACTCCATTGAAACCAGCTCGCCAACCCAAAAATGACCCATTTACATCTACTGTCTTTCCTGTTCACCAACCAATCCTCCCCTGTGATAAAATGTTACCCACCTGACCATGAATTCTTATTTTATGAAATAACCTTATATGTGGCACCATATCAAATGCCTTCTGGAAATCCAAATACACCAGGTCAACAGGTTTCCCTTTATCCACATTTCTCAAAGAACTCTATTAAATTAGTCAAACATGATTTCCCTTTCACAAAACCATGTTGCATTATGATTTTTACAAGTGCCCTATTATAACCTCTGAAATAGAGTTTAGACTTTTCCATTTGACTAATATTAGGCTAACTAGAATATTGTTACCTGTTTTCTGCCTCCCTCTTTTCTTAAATAGAAGAGTTGGATTTCCTATTTTCTAACCTGATGGGATCTTTCTAGCTTCAAGGTAATTTTGAAAATTACAACCACTGCAGCTATAGGCCAGGATTCTCCAAAATCTATTATTAGGGTATTCAAGACTAAAAGAGTCAATGTTGGACTGGCGAAACAGCCCCAACAGCATGATGTTGCAAAGCGGGTGACATGACGAGTAATACTCTGGGAGGAATCTGATTGGAAAAAGCTCATGGCTTGGACTGAAGAAGACAATTGTCTTGTACATCAGTACATAGTTATATTCAGCAATATATATTAGGTTCTGTGCTTCTGAACCTCTTCTTTAGACCAGGGTTTTACAAAGTGTGGGCTGCGACCCACGGGTGGGTCACGGGTGGGTGCCAGGAGGGTGGTGGATTTCCCGCAATTTTCCCGATCATGGAGAAGCGCTGAATGGCCACAACTGGCATTTATATTGAGAATGATTGCAACAAAGGCTGAATTTGCATTGGCATTTTTTCATCAGTATATCTCTCTTGGGTTTATACCGTTACAGTGACAATACTGATAATCAAATGTAGGATGACCCAAAGATGTAAGAACATACCCCCCTGCCCCCTCCCCAGCAACCCACTCCTCTTTATTATGTGTCTCAAATTAATTTGCATTCTCACGCCATGTCATATCAGGACAGTGCATAAATGCCAACACAAAGAGACAACCAAGGTGTTTAATAGCTTATGAACATAAAACCCGTTTATTTAAGGTAATGGAAAGGAACTGCTGTGCATCATGGTCTGATAATCAGCAGTAACCTCACAGATTCCTGACAAGAAAAACTGAACTTGAAAAATCAAAGGAAGCATCTTTTGTTGCAACATCAGGGATCGAACAACATTTTTGTCAACGAGGGAAGATTATTGATATTAAATTAAAACTTTTTTTGTGGTTTTCTCATTTTTAACTCTCATTTTTTCACATTTTGCTTTTCGTGCAAACAGCACTCTCTGGAAATTTAAAACAAACAAGATTTGCCAGAATCAATTTCCTACGAAACATCCCTGCACACATGCAGATAGGTACTTCCGATTCCATAGTAACAAATCTATTATTCTCTTTCACATTAGCTTCAATCTGATTTATTGGTAAACTATATTGGAACCCAAATAATATAGCACCACACACACCAAATCAATTATTATGAATAGTCAATTTATAATGTGTCTATGTTTCCTATTGGGACTTAGTCTCAGTCATTGTTTACATCTCAACACATATCGTGGTCAATTTCAGTCATCTTTTCAATCGACATTGCTTTGAATTCAAAAGTGCATTCTCATGGAAAAAACAGTTAATTATTCCAGTCTGATCATATAATTTATCGCATTTGGAGCAGGCGGCAGATAATCTTGGGATTCTTTGGAAGGTATAGAGAGAGAAAAAATAAGTACACAAAGGAAAATGAGAAAACTGCAGATTATCAAATGTCATAAATCATCATCTGATCATGAGACGGCACCTAATAAATGAGAAAGGCAAAAATACCATCAGCCTCATACTTAGAGAGTCAAGAACATTTGCTTTCCTCGAGTAACTGTGGCACTTGGCTTCACTGCACAATGCCCATTAAAGCAGTGTGATAGAATACTGACTTGCAAAATAAATGCATAATTTCACATGTGTGAAAGTTGACAAATGGACAATATGAAAATAAAACCTGCAACAAAATAAGCAAGGAGAAGCTGATGAGGGTATTTTATTCAGATATATTGGCCAGGATTTTCAAAGGGTTGCAGGGCTGAGCCCAGTGGAGACAGGCTTTGAAAATTGTAGGAGACTTTCGGTGGCAGCATGTAGGTAGCGAACGTACATGAGGTGGCTCCCGCTAGGGTACATTATTTTTAGCCCTTTTGCCCAGTTTTCTGGGAATATTTGGGTTAAAACTTCAGTATTTCAATGGGATGAGGTTCCCACACAAGAGACATGCGTAGAGAGTCCAGGTCAGGGAAGCCAGCAAATAAAGAATCGCCAATGGACTCAAAGGCTTCTCCAGGCTTGTCTGCTGAGTACATGGCAGCAGAGGACGCTCGTGTGACTCCGGCCACTGCATTGATGGCTGAAATGCTTACAGGCATTGTGGCAGTGAAATTCCAGAAACAGCTGGCATCTATTTCTGACTTTGGTATGCACCAGCTAATTTAAGTGTGAGGGGACGACTTAAATTGTGCTTTTGATCCGAGGTCGGACCGAACATAACCTAAGTCTCTGATTCCATCAGGGGTGTCAATGATGGCAAAGGTATTACTGACTTTTATGGAGCAGGGGAGGGGGTGGGCAGGCTATTGCAGATTTTGCATTCGAGGGACAAGGTGTTTTTTCCCCCATGTCCATCAGGTTTATTCTCTTATTGATTTTTTTGTGGTGAGTAGATGCCTCCTTCCTGGGGTGAAGAGAGTAGGGTAGTCAGCAACTATTATCTCACACCATGCCCCACATTTTGTGGATTTACTGTTAGTGCTGGGTCGCTTTCAACACCTGTTGTGGAGATTGGACACGGCATTATTGGCAGAAAAAGAATTTTGTGGGCGCATATCCTCCGCCATTGGGGAGCACACTAACTTTAATAAGAGATTATGAAATGTAACAGCTGGATAAAGCCGATAAAAATTAAAATATTTTTTAGAAAAAGAAAATTCTAACCCTAAAGATCGTCTCAGGATGTTGAAGCCTGTGGTACTGTTTAGAATTTTAAAGGGTCAACAGAGGGGAGGGAGCAGAAAATGTACTTGCAACCAATTAAGAGCTCCTTAACTGCCATGCACGCAGAGTTGTCATGTTCGCCATGGCAAACTCGAAGGGATTTCTGTGGACTTAACTTTGAAACAAATTTGTAAGGCCAACAAATGCCCACAAGCATTGGTCCTAACTTGTCACGTGAGGCTGCTGTCATCCTTGCCACACCTCCACGCCCTTCCCAGGAGCAGCTCCTGGGAGTAGCCCCCATCATGACTGACGTCCGGTCTTGCCACAGGTGCCAGACTGGTGGCTTCCACCTCCGATAGCTGTTTGCCACTTTTAATTGAGCTCCAAGCTTGCCTCATGGCCCTTTACTTTTAAAATCGCACCATGGGAGCAATGCAGCACAGGGGCGGGTTTGGGGGGTTGGGAACATGGAATCCACCCGTGGCCAGACATTGAACCTCCGGCCAATTTTGTTTTTCAGATTGCGTTGCCACATTGTTTAGGTACTTTTCCCAATAATTTCATGTGGGACGATCCATTTGGCAATTTTATAGCATGCTAAACGCCATGGTAGATGGATGGCAGCAACAAATTGTGAGAACCAGGGCCGGGATTTTCCCCTACCTGGCGGGGCAAGGGGTCCCGGCATAGCGGAGTGGCGCCAACCACTCCGGCTTCGGGCCTTTGGGGACTAGGCCCGCGCCGGAGTGGTTGGCGCCACGCCGACTGGCACCAAAAACCGGCGCCAGCGGCCTTTGACGCCCGCCACCCGGCGCCGGGGCTGGCCGAAAAGCCTTCGCCGGTTCACGCATGCGCCGGTGCGTCAGCTTCCGCTGACGTCACCGCCGGCGCGTGCGCGTTGGGGGATTCTCTTCCGCCTCCGCCATGGTGGAGGCCGTAGCGGCGGCAGAAGAAAAAGAGTGCCCCCACGACACTGACCCGTGGGGGCACCCTCCGGTGTCCGATCGCCCCCCCCCCCCCCCCAGGACCCCGGGGGCCTGCTCGCGCCGCCAATCCCGCCGCCACCAGAGGTGGTTGAAACCACGGCAGTGGGAGAGGCCTCTCAGTGGTGGGACTTTGGCCCATTGCGGGCCGGAGAATCGCCGCAGGGGGCTCGCCGATCGGCGCGGAGGGCACGCCGATCGGCGGGGCGCGATTCCCTATTTTGTGCTTGTAATGTATGGGAATCCGCCGAAAACCCCACCCCCGCCGTTGCAGAAATTCTCCGTCATCCGGTAATTGGCAGGGGCGGGTGTTTCGGCGGATTTCACCCCAGATATCATCCCAGACTCCTGAATAACCTTCAGGATAAGACCTGCAGTGATGAACATAAATAAGCTACCTGCTTTAGCTCATGGAAGCTAGTCAGTTTGAAGTTAGGAATAATTTCAGTGGCTTTTAAAACAAGCAAATGTTGTGATTGTATAACATTCACTGGCCTATTTCAGAAAAATTCATTATTCAGTATATTTGATGATGAGGAATCCAAAACATGATGTCCTTTGCTACCGTGAATAAAGCCACTAAACAATCTCCCACTAGGTTCTAACCATACTTTCAGACTAAAAGATAAATTACTATGGTAACTGAATAGAGAAATACATGGTCACGCTAGGACATTCAGTAATTGGAGCAGTTGATCGTCCAGTGTCCTTCTTACCAATCTTTAATCATTAAAATGTTAATGTAACCTGATATAGAAACTGATTTCTCATCCAGAGACGTCTGAATCTTTCTATAGATTTCCACTAGGACTTGGGTATTAGCTCACCTATTACCTAAGGCTTAGATTTTTAACTTCCAACTTGTTCCTATCGCCATAAAATGCTGAAGAGCCAGTGGTTGATTGTAATCTCCAGGCATAAAAGGAGGATTCCAGGCTTTTTACGCAGAGGGTGGTAAGTGCCTGGAATGCATTGCCAGGGGAGGTTGTCAAAAGGCACCTTGACAAACACATGGATAGAGTGGATATAGAGAGATACAGCACAAGGAAGTGCTGAGGGTTTTGGCAAAGTTTGGTATCAAGACCGGTACAGGCTTGGCCGAAGGGCCTGTTCCTGTGCTATATTGTTCTTTGTTCTCTTTGCTCCTTGATTCCATGTTGTAACTAGCTAATTCAGGCACTGATCAGGTTTTGCAGTTAAAAACACATTCTAGTGTATGATATAGACAGCTGGGTTGGGAGCCATTCATCTTAAGGGAACCTAAAAACTAATATACGTTTCTATAGATTAAACTATGTGGATTTCACAGCACATAGTTGAAAGGCTCTTCCCATACATTACAAGCACCAGGTAATGATGGATGACTACAATAATGCACAACCTGTCTGAGTGTGCGGAATATTTCTTTATTTTGTGCATAATAGATCTTCTTCACACAATTCACTTTGTAATATATTAATGTCACTGGATAATTGTCCCCATCACGTAACCTTAGTCACCTGATTAAACTGGCAAATCCCAGAACCCCACTGGCTGGAATTTTCGCTGTATCTTCATTCACAGATTTTCTTTGTGTAATCATAGGATTATAGAGCAGCGAAGAAGGCCATTTAGCCGTTCCTGTCTAAGCTGGCTCTTTTGGAAGCACTATCCAATTCGTCCCACTTCTTTATCCATGGCTCTGCAAAGATATTGGGCAGGAATCTCTGCTCAGAAGATTACATTCTCCCACTGGAGGAAGTGAATGTTTAAGGTGGTGGATGGGGTGCCAGTCGAGTGATCTGCCTTGTTATGGATGGTGTGAAGCTTCTTGGTGCTGCACTCACCCAGGTAAGCGAAGAGTATGCCATCACACTACTGATTTGAGCCTTGTGGATGGTGGACAGACTTTGGAAAGTCTCAGGGTGGGGTAATTCATCATGAAATTCCCACTCCATGATCTGCTCTTGTTGCACAGTATTTATATGACCGGTCCAGTTCAATTTTTGGTCAATGGTAACCCACAGGACGTTAATTGGGGGATTAAGCAATGGTAATCCCATTGAAGGTCAAGGGGATATGGTTAGTTTCTGTCTTGTTGTAGATGATCATTGCGTAGAACTTGTGTGGTGTGACACAATTGGCACAATTCAGCCCAAGCCTGAATGTTGTCCAGACCATGCTGCTTATAAACATATACTGCTTCAGGATCTGGAGGAGTTTCAAATGGTTCTGAAGCTGCATTGTCTTCTGCCACCCGACCTTACATGTAAATGAATGCAAAAATATTTACTTAATTCTTCTTGGGAACTGCCTCACAGCGCCGAGGCCCCAGGTTCGATCCTGGCTCAGGGTCACTCTCCGTGTGGAGTTTGCACATTCTCCCGGTGTTTATGTATTGCCCCCACAACCCAAAGATGTACAGGGTAGGTGCTGAATTGACCATGCTAAATTGTCCCTTAATTGGAAAAAAATTAATTGGGTGCTCTAAATTTATTTTAAAAAGTAAAACATTCTTCTTGGGAATACGCAAGACTTATCTTGCAGTCACAGTTCACCATCTGCCTGAGAGTAATTGTTAACATGAAGAACAGTATATAGCGTGAAAATGATCCCATAAGAGGGCTTTGTGTTTCTACGCTTACACAAATTTGAGGAGTGTTTCTCCCAGGTCAAGAATCACAGAATTGTTATGGTGCAGAAGGAAGCCACTCAGCCTATCATGTCTGTAATGTGGTCAGTTTTCTCCGGGGCCACCAGCCCCGGAGAAAATGGTGGGAATCCTAATGGCCCAGTGAATAGGGTGTCAGGCAAAACTCAGTTTTCACACCAGTCGGGAAACCCATTGCAAGTCTCTCGGCCTGCCCCGCGGGCCCTGCTGAGGTTCTCAACAGCCCCTGCATGGTTTCCACTCAGACCCGGCGGGAACATGCAGAGTGGTCATTAACCCTAATTTGAATGTAATTTATGGGCAGGACACCCAATTCACCTGTCTCCTGGAATGCTCCAACCACCCCCCCAGCAGAGGGTCCTAATTGCGTGAATTGGTGCATGTCCTGCGAAACGGGGTCCTGGCGGCTTGCACTCCAAGGGGTGGCAAGAGGGTAGTACCCTCCAAAGAATTGCCTCCAGGGTGCTGAGGGGGATCCTTTGTGGGAAGTTGGGTCGGGGAAGTGGGTAGGAGATGATGCTGGGCTGGAGGGGCTCAGTTCAGGAGTCTGTCCTGGGATGGGGGTTGTTTGGCTGGTCTTCCCATCTGCAGACTTTAAACCCTTTAAACAAATTTTAAGCATCTCAAAACTAAAGGTCCCTGACAATAAAGTGAAAGTCTTCCAATCTGCAGCCTTAAACCCTTTAAATAGTCTGTCAGCATGCCAAGATTGAGAACAAAGAGACAGCCTCTTTAAAAACAATTATGGTTAGAAAAACAGCTGCTTGTCTATAATGGACCCCTTATTATAGAGCTATATAAATAAACAATCTTAATCCTCCCTTTGAAACTGCCTGGACCTGTCAATCACAAACCTTGTAAAAAGCAATGGTCCATGAAATTGAATGTAAACAATGCAGTTCAAAGCTTATGGACTTCTGGGCATACAAACAGGTTAGAAAAAGTTAACAAGCAATGAAATTCACAGTGAAAAAACTACTTCAAAAGGTTTCCACCACATTAAAGGAAATCTCACAGACCTTCAAACTTGGCATGCTGATAGACTGTTGAAAGACAGCTCCTATATCTTATAACTGAGAGACCATGTAGATCAGGCATGTTGATGGCCAGGCAGATCCTGATTTGAGTATGGACTTGGGAAGCAAAGTTTTGAATGATTTCATGTTAATGGGGGGTAGACTGTGGGAGGGCAGACAGGTATTGGAATAGTCAAGCCGAGAGGTATCGAAGGTATGGATAAGGGTTTCACCAGCAGTTAAGCTAAGTCAGGGCAGAGTCGTTTAATGTTATGGAGGTGCAAATGGGGGTTTATTTGTGAATCAGCTGTTTTTAAAGGGAAACACTGGAATTTGTCAATAAGAAAGTGAGCTGTCAGTTGTGGCTCAGTTCGTAGCACTCTTGCCTTTGAGTTGGGATGTTCTAGGTTGAAGTCGTACTCCAGAGCCTGAGCACAAAAATCAAGGCTGAAACTCCATTGCAGTGCTGAGGAAGTACTCTACTGTTTGAGGTAATGCCTCGCAGATGAGGTATTACACATAAATCCCCTCTGCCTGCTCAGGTGAATGTAAAAGAATCCATACGGCTTTTCGAAGAAGAACATGAGAAGTATCCCTGGTGTTGGGGCCAATATTTATCCCTCAATTATCATCACAGAAGCAGATTATGTGGTCATTATCACATTGATGTTTGTGGGAGTTTACTGTGCACATTGGCGGTCACATTTCTGACATTGGAACAGTGCCTAAATTTAAAAAGAACTCATCATTGGTTGTAAAGAGGATTGAAAGATTTGGTGGTCATGCAAGTCGACCTTTAATTACTCTACATGGAACCAGAAGGAACCAGAAGGAGCAGGAATTCTCCTTTTGACTCAACATTAAAATTGCCACCACTGACTCTTGCTTATCCCCTCCTCCCAGCCTCCTCTACTCTCCGAACCATGTCTTTTCACTGCTAATATCCCTGCTGGATGAGCTTCCTCCCATTTCTAACCATGTCACCTGGGGACAATTTGCATCTTCCAGGGATGCACAAAGGTACAACACATAATTAGGGAGGCAGATGAAATATTGGTATTTATTGCAAGGGGGATAGAATATAAAAGAGGGAAGTCTTGCTACAAATGTACAGAGCATTGGTGAGAGCATACAGACAAACATATACATACATATTTACAACTTAGGAGTAGGAATAGGCCACTCGGCCCCTCAAACCTGCACCAATTCAATAAGATCATGGCTGATCTGACTAACCTCAAACATTTCCTGCCTTCCCCAATAACATTTCACCTCCTTGCTTATCAAGGATCTATCTACCTCTGCCTTAAAAATATTCAAAGACTATTTCCACTACCATTTGAGAAAGAGAGTTCCAAAGATTTATACCTCTCAGAGAAAAGATTTCTCCAAAATGGAAGAAACCTTATTTTTAGACAGTGGCCCCAAGCACTAGATTCTCCCAAAAGGGAAAACATCCTCTGTGCATCAATCGTGTCAAGAGCCCTCAGGTTTTGATTTGTTACAATCAAATCACCTCTTACTCTTCCAAACTCCAGCAGATACAAGCCTCGCATTTAACCTTTCTATATGTCTTTATAGCCTCCTTGTGGTCTCTTTGCATCTTAATACCCCCACCTATCTTTGTGTCATCAGCAAATTTAGTCCCTTCTTCTAATTCATTCAAATAGTTGTAAAACGTTGAGGCCCCGGCATGGATTCCTGTGGCACATCACTCATTACAGCCTGCCGACCAGAAAAATACCCATTTATGCCAACTCTGTGTTTCCTGTTAGCTAGGCAATATTCAATCAATGACAGTGTATTACCCCCTATACCATGCATTTTATTTTTTGCAATAACCTTTGGTTGATAGCACAGTGGTAACACTGTTGCTTCACAGCGCATGTTAGCATTCATGTTGAGAGGGCGAGAATACAAGAGCAGGGAGGTACTTCTGAGGCAATTTAAGGCTCTGGTCAAACCCCATTTGGAGTATTGTGAGCAGTTTTGGGCCCTGTATCTAAGGAACGATGTGCTGGCCTTGGAAAGGGTCAAGAGGAGGTTCACAAGAATGATCCCTGAAATTAAGACATTGTCGTATGTCGAAGGGTTGAGGACTCTGGGTCTGTACTCATTGTTGTTTAGAAGGATGAGGGGGATCTTATTGAAACTTACAGGATACTGCGAGGCCTGGATAGAGTGGAAATGGAGAGGATGTTTCCACTTGTAGGAAAATCTAGAACCATAGGATACAATCTCAGACTAAAGGGACGATCCTTTAAAACAGAGATGAGGAGGACTTTCTTCAGCCAGAGGGTGGTGAATCAGTGGAACTCTTTGCCGCAGAAGGCTGTGGATGCCAAATCATTGAGTGTCTCTCAGACAGAGATAGATAGGTTCTTGATTAATAAGGGGATCAGGGATTATGGGGAGACGGCAGGAGAATGGGAATGTGAAAAGTATCAGCCATGATTGAATAGCGGAACAGACTCAATGGGCCGAGTGGCCTAATTCTGCACCTATATCTTATGGTCTTATGGGTCCCAGGTTCGATTCCTGGCTTGGAACACTGCAGAATCTGCATGTTCTCCCTGATGTCTGCGTGGGTTTCCTTCAGGTGCTCTGGTTTCCTCTCGCAAGTCCTGAAAAACGTGCTGTTAGGTAATCTGGACATTCTGAATTCTCATTCTGTGTGCCCGAACAGGGGCCAGAATGTGTTGACTCAGGGTTTTTTACAGTAACTTCATTGCAGTGTTAATGTAAGCCTACTTGTGACAATAAAGAGCATTATTATTATGTGGTACATTATCAAATGTATTCTGGAAACATCAGTACAGCACACCCACTGGTTCCCCTTTATCCACAGCACATGTTACATCTTCAACAAACGCCAATAAATTGGTTGAACATGATTTTCCTTTCACATAACCATGTTGAATCTGCCTGATTACTTCAAAATTTTCCAAGTGGCCTCCCAGAAAGTCCTTATTAATAGCTTCAATTATGTTCTCTATGACAAATGACTGGCCTATAGATTCCTGCTTTTTGTTTGCCTCTCTTTTTGAATAAAGGAGTTACATTCATTATTTTCCAATCAAATAGAACCTTCTCCGAACCTATGGATTTTTGGAAAATTAAAACTAATACATCTGTTATCTCATCATCATTGCTTTTAAGACCCTAGGATGAAGTCCATCAGGAACCCAGGGCTTGTCAGCCCACATCTCCAACAATTTTATCAGTACCACTTCCCTGGTGATTGCAAATTTCCTTGAGATTTTCCTGCCCTTCCAATTCCTAATTTACAGCTATTTCTGGAATATTCCTTTTATCCTCTACAATGAAGACCAATGCAAAATATTGGTTCAGTTCATCTGCCATCTTCTGGCTTTCCATTATTAATTCCCAGACATACTTCCGATAGGGCCAGCATTCATTTTCTTTTTTACATGCATGCAATTTCAAGGTCAATGGGCACCCATCCAAGTATTGTGTAGCTAACTGACCTATGACAATAAACAGGAAATTAGAGTTACCTGCGATAAAGAGACATCTTTAATTATAGATTGGACAAAGCAAATTAGTCACAAACCCGCAGAGGAGGAATTCCTGCAATCTGTACAGGATGGTTTTCTGAATCAATACATTGCGGAACTAACTAGGGAACAGGCCATTCTAGACTTGGTGCTGTGTAATGAGAAAAGAATCGTTGGCAATCTAGTTGTGCGCGACCCCTTGAGGATCAGAGAACATAACACGATCAAATTTTTCATCAAGATGGAGAGACATCGTTGATTCTGAGACTAGGGTAATGGCAAACATGCAATGAGCGCATTGGTGAACTGTAACAATTATTCATTCCTGTCTGGTGCAAAAGTAAAATGGGAAATGTGGCCAAATATAACTTAAGGGAAATTAGAGATAGTATCAGTTTGGAGGAAGAAGCATACAAACTGGCCAAGAAAAACAACAGACCTGAGCATTGGGAGCAGTTTAGAATTCAGCAAAGGAGGATCCAGGGATTGATTAAGAAAGGGAAAATAAAGTATGAGACTAAGCTTCTGGGGACATAAAAACTGACTGTAAATGCTTAAAAAGGTATATGAAAAGGAAAAGATTGGTAGTGTGGAAAATTCTAGAATCCATTACTAAAGATTTTATAGCAAACCACTTAAAGAAAGCAGTGGCAGGATCAGACAAAAATCAGCATGGATTTATGAAAGGGAAATAATGCTTGACAAATCGACTGGAATTTTTCGAGGACGTAACTGGTAGAGTTGATGAACGGAGCCAGTGGATGTGGTTTATTTGGACTTTCAGAAGGTTTTCAGCAAAGTCCCACATAAGAGATTAGTGTGTAAAATTAGATCACATGGGGTTAGGGGAAGCGGTGGTGAAGTGGTACTGTCACTGGACTAGTAATCCAGTAGACCCAGAGTAATGATCTAATGACCTGGGTTCAAATCCCACCACAGCAGGTGGTGGAATTTAAACACTTTAAATGTCTCGAATTAAAAGTTGAATGATGACAATGAAACCGTTGCTGATTGTCGTCAAATCCCATCTGGTTCATTAATGTCCTTTAGGGAAAGAAATCTTCCATTTACCTTGTCTGGCTTGCATGTGACGTCCGACCCACAGAAACAGTTTGTCATTGATGTAACTGTGCTAAGAGTCTGTCATTTCTAAAAGAGAAATATACTTAAACATGGATATCCAGCACATTCTCCCCGTGTCTGCATGGGTCTCAATCCCACTACCCAAAGATGTGCAGGGTAGGTGAATTGGCCACACTATACTGCCCCTTAATTGGAAAAAACAATTGGGTACTCTACATTTAAACAAACATGGATATCCAAAAGTATCTCTTACTACAGGTGCATCAGAGCTCGCCATGGCATAGTGTGGCTGATAGAAGCCAGGAGACTCCATTCCAAGGATCTACCTGGTTCACAGGGACTCATGAGTTCTAATGCAATCTCACGAGACATTGCAAAATCCTGCCCATTGTATGCTAAATCACTTTTCAGCAAGTATGCAGAGTAAAGTGAGACAGCTAGTCTCACTTTAATATGCAGTTTGCCGAGGTACCAGGATCTATCCCCTTCACATCAGAGACCTCGAACAAGCGCCGTTCTGTACTGGTCTCCATAAACGGCGACCGGGGGGGGCAGACTCATGGGGATCTCAGACTTCCCCAGGTGCATGCCCATTGGGCAGGCTGGTACCCTGGCATTGCTGGTGCCACCCAAGCAGCCTGACACTGCCAAGGTGCCTAGCTGACACGGCCAGCTGGCAGGGCACTGTTAGGGTGCCAGGGTGACAAGATAGTATTTTCTGCACGGTGGCAATTGGGCCAGGGGTCCTCAGTGCAGAACATTGGGGCTATGTGTGGCCTCAGCCCCGTGTTCCCCGCTGAGGTCTCCAATCTAACCCTGGTTCCATTTTATAGTGTTGTGTTTCCTGGTTGTTGCTCTATTTATTTATCGTTGTGAACCACAAGCCTTTCCCTTATATCGATCAAATGACCATACAACCAGTTAGTTAGTTCAAAAGATGGTCTATTTACATACACAAGAGTTATGTCAACATGCAAACACAATAAACTACACCTATCAGCTGCAATAATCTATACTTAACTTCAGGGTGAATGGCACTGTGCAAATGGATAAAGGCCTTTATCTGGATTTCACTTGGCTGGTTTGAAGAAAGTGGCTCTGTCTCTGCTGGGCTCATCCGTCAGGTAGCGATCGTTGGTCTTGAACTTAGCTGGCTGTTCCTGCTGCAATTGGGTAGGTGCAGGCCGGATCAAGCAAGACAGATCACATGGCTGTGCTCTCTTTTATCCCCCTGGGATTTCACGCTCTTTGTGGCGATCCTTGACCGTGGACTTTGGGAGTTGTCTGAGCAAGGGAGTGGTGCCGATCAGTCTGTGGCTGTACTGGTTGCTTGATTGGAGTTCTATTGTCCTGGGAAAATGGGCCATTAAAATGTAAACGGGCGGGGGTTTCGGTCAGGTCTGGTTACCTGTGTTTTAGATACACATAGGCTGTGTATCTGTCTGAGTTCTGGGTTGGCCATAATTCCCATGGTCCTTTGCAAGTGGCCATCTTAGATGGCTACATTCCATCCTTTTGATCCTGAACGTGAAGCATGGTGGATCGGTCACCCTTGGTCAAGGCAAGGTTCAACTCTACTCTATCTTATGGTTTGGGAAATTGACCTAATGTTCCATTAATATATTCATAAATTAAATAATCTCTAACGGTTACTATAATTTAGGTCACTATAAAACGTTTAATTTATCCGCACAGTTCAACTTAGCTAATGCTATCGAAGCTACTCTCATGCTGCTGGTGAATATCAAATAACTTATATACAGTACAAAATTTAAAACAGCAGCATCACATTTCTACTTAATCCTATAAAGTTAAAGAGCTACATGGTTTATTTTTAGCAGCGATAGTTACATGAGTTCATGAATTCCAAAGAAGGGGGCTCGGACTGTATATATCGGGGAGTGGGAGGCTTTTGCTCGCCATTTACAGAGTCGGAGTGTCTGAATGACACTGTAGATTATTGCAATTACTAGAAGGGCCTCTACTAATGTTCCATTAATAAGGGGCTGATTTAGCTCACTGGGCTAAATCGCTGGCTTTTAAAGCAGGCCAGCAGCACGGTTCGATTCCCGTATCAGCCTCCCCGGACAGGCGCCGGAATGTGGCGACTAGGGGCTTTTCACAGTAACTTCATTGAAGCCTACTCGTGACAATAAGCAATTTTCATTTCATTTCATTTCATACTATGTATGAAAGGGGGTTCCATTTGGCAATGTTTTCGCGCCAGGTGGGGGTTTCGATGGCTGTCTTTATGTGTGGTGTAGTGTCCGGGCTGGTGGTGGTCTGTTGGGTGGTAGTGTTCGGGGCTGGTGCGGGGTTTGTAACAAAAGTCCGTTACGCGCACAGTTGCAGACATCCAGCGATGATCCAACCACATGTCAGCAGTCCTTGCTTCATCCTGAGTTGTCTGTTTTCCGTGTAATCCTGGGGTTGCAAGCATAGTGTCTGTTATTATCTTTGGTTAATATCTCGTTTTAGTAGTCTTTCTCTCCTTACTCCAATTACCCGTTATGATTGTCACCATGTGTGACTCACTCATTTTTGTTTTGAAATACCATTTTGGAGAGACAAGAGAAGCAAAATTTTAAAGTACAGAGACTCTTGCAGCTTCTGGTCGATGCGGGGAATGGGCGGACAATTTGTTCGACCAGTCTTTCTTTACTTGCCAGTGGTGGTTGAGGCTTACCTTAACCAGCCGAATTTCAGGGCGGACAGTTTTATAGAGTTTCGTTCCAGGGCTCAGAGGTAGTTTGCATGCAGCAGCGTGTATAGCAGCAGTGAGCAGCAACCAACTGTGTTGTACATGTAAATAGCATGTGGGGAACGACCAGGGGGTCACGGGAGGTAAAGGAAAAAAGAGATGAGCATACGGAACGTGGCAAAATACATTCTTTATACCACAATCAAAGAGAGAGTAGAGAATGTGAAACTAAGGCCTGCCAAAGGCAATGCTCCGTGTAGAGAACCATTCCAGAGCGTATGAAGTTAAGGGAACATGAGGTGCGTGTATGCCGCTGCGGGAGGAGAATACGTAGAATCGCCGGGTAGGGCGGGGGTTTCGAGCCTTGCTCCACTACTTGAGCTTAACTGACCAGATTAATTTGGAGTCCTCAGGTAGGGCGGGGATCAGTGCCGTGATTTCCTACCTGGATGACCTGGGTGAACGGGAAGAGTCTGTAGTCATGTGGAGACCTGTCATAAAGACTGGGAGAACAGTGATCTGTTTCCCAACAAACTTGTGCCCTTAACTGACATTGGGCACCTTACCCTTGAATCAGAAGAGTAATTTTGTGCCGGGCAACATGAATTAAAACCATGTGGTAGAAGAAGAAGGAGGGAAACAAAAGGTGGGCAGGCTCCATCAGAACTTTGGACACCTTAATACTTAGGTGGTGTCTCTTTCTCATCATCTGGACACCTCAGAGTTCTGTACCAAACAGTGTTGTAAAAGCATTACCGCAACGAGACTCAGGGGGCGCGATTCTCCGATGCCACGCGGCATCGGGAAAGCCGTTGTGAACTCGGTCGAGTTTCATGACGGCATCGGAGGCCGCTCCCCGCCCCCTATTCTCTCTCCCCCCCCCCCCCCCCTGGGGGACTAGGAACGGCGTTTCGAGAAACCCGGCCGCCGGGCCTTGACGCTTGCGTCAAAGCGGCATGCCGAGAATGACACGACGGCGGCACCTAAGTGACGTCAACCACGCATGCACAGGTTGGCCGACTCCTACCCGCGCATGCGCGGTTGCCGTCTTCCCCTCCGCTGCCCCGAAGACGTGATCTTGCAGAGGGGAAAGAGTGCGTCCCCTCCCGAGCACGGCCGTGGTGCTCGATCCCCTCTCCGCCCCCCACAGGCCCCAAATTTACCTTTCGCGCTATGGTTGCCGCCAGCGTGAACAGGTTGGGAACACCAGGCCGCTCGGCCCATCCGGGCCGGAGAATCGGCGGTCGCCGTGAAAAATGGCGAGCGGCGATTCCACGACACGCCATTTTGGGGGGGTGGGAGAATCGCGGGGGGTGCCAGGGCAGTGTGTCGTGATTCACCCGGCCCTCCCGCGATTCTCCCACCCGGCGTGGGGAGCGGAGAATCGCGCCCAGTATCTGAATCATCACCATCCCCCGGTTGCCATCTTCCCGGTTCGTGTCTTCTGTTTCTGTGCCTTGGTCGCAGGGGCCGTCGGATGGTCCGAATCTTCATGCCTTACCAGTGCGAAAGATTTGTTGCCGTGCTGAGGGGCTTGTTTCTGTGAGGCGTAGGGGCGGTGGGAGTGGAGGGCAAGTTGCTGTGGTTGGGCGGTGGATGTGGCAGTCGCTGGGGTAGGGCATATAGGGAGTCAAAGATATCTAAGTCGTGGTTCCGGGGGCTGGGGTGTCTGGGTGGCAGAGAGATTGCGTCAGTGTTCTGGGATAGTAATCAAATCTAGGAGGCTCTCGCTGTCGTCGGAGTCAAGTGCTAGGTGAATGTCTGTACATGTGGGCGGAGACAAGTTCGGTTCTGTGGGCGTTGACAAGGGATAAATGCCGGCATGGCTGGGGTGGGTTGGCGTAGGGGTTGGACTAGGTTGTCGATGGGTGGGGCGTAATCTTCTCCCATTGCCAGAGAGGTGTGGTGGGAGTGGCTACATTGTGATCCGTAGACTTTGTGTTGGTTGATGTGGAACCAACCAGTTTTACCATTGAGGTATGTTATCTTGTACACAGAGGGGCTCACTTTGTCGGAAATAGAGTAGGGTCCTGCAAATTTGGGGGCGAGGAAAGAACTGGGGTTGTAAAGTGAAACCATTACTATTAAGTTCTCGGTAGTCGATCGTTAGTCGCCATGAACCATCGGACTTTTTTACAGCCAAATTGGGGCATTATTTGTGGAAGCTATGGGTTGAATAACTCCTTGGTCTAACAAACTGTTAATAACCTTCGAAATCTCACCCTCGGCTTGCTGCAGGAAAACATATTGCTTTTGCGGCTTTGGATCGGGACTTGAAATCTTCACTGTACCTGGGACCTTCCCATAATCGTGTTTGTGTTGTGCAAATGAAGCTTTGTGTTTTATGAGGACCTCTCAAATCGTCTGGGCTGCACTAATTGTTTGTGGATTAAACCAATAGTCTCCTACTGAGCAAATCCTGTTTTCATAATCCCCTACTGTGAGCGTAGAGGGAGCCCTAGCTGTTTTAGCCATTCGTCAGACACATTTGTTTACTGGGTCAAACGAAAAGTTATGGGAGTTTATGAAATCAATGCCAAAAATGTGCTCTGCCATTTGGGGTAAGTCAACTAAAACGACAGGGTGTTTGGTGCTAATGTTCCCTATCTGGATGGGTACGGGAGCTGTGATACACCTTTGTTGCATGTGGCCTGTAAATCCACTTGGGGTGATGGTGTCTGTGGTGGGCCATTTGTCCTGTTGAAACATGGTGGAGGAGTTCAAAGTGGTGCGGGATCCTCCTGTGTCCCAAAGAAAATTGACTGTATGTCCCCGCTCTGTGCCTGTAACTACTGGTCTGCCTGGTTTGTCCCACATGTGCCATAGAACCCAAGTTTGGGAGTCCGAACACTGTCAATCTAGGGACTTAAACGCTAAGTTGTCTGAACGGGCACTAACATTATGCATGGGCCTAACGTTGTTCCTGGGTGGGGGGTTTGGTTGTTGGTACCATTGATGGTTCGGGGGGTTTTGTCGTCAATCAAGGGCGTAATGTCCTTCGTGGCCACAATTGTAACAACCTCGTGGTGCCTGTGCTCTGGGGTGCTGTTCTTCTTGTGTACCCTCGTTTATCTATGCTGGGTCCTGGCTAGTCCTAACTGGGTGCATGTTTGCTTCTATATCGTCCTGATCTGTCCGTCAGTGTAGGGTTTGTTCCCATGCTCTAGAAAGTCGTTTCAATACCCAAACTTCATTGTGTGTGTGGTCTGCGGGATAGTAGTTTACACAAGCCTTTTGACCTGCGTCTGTGGCATGCGAGACTAAGGTATGGAACCATTTAGTGGTGTCCTCCTCATTTAGGTGTGCACAGTTCCATTCTCCATAGACTGCCATGAAATGAATCCACAGGCGACCAGCAAAGGCAGTCGGGTGTTCTCCCTTCTTTTGCCTGCAGTGATTTAAACCCTCGACTCGATGTCCTTTGTTATACCTGATGGCACCTAATATGACTGTTTTCATTTCCTGTTCCTCCTGCTACGTTTTGGGCAAAGCTGACCTTACGGATTGGCTAAGGCTCATAACTATTAGCTTTACTTCCTGTCTCACATCTAGGCCGTACATAACTTTTTGTTGGCGCACCGCCTCAAAGAAGCTGTGCGGGTCTGCGGTGGGTGGAATGGAATAGTTTTCGTGCAAGTGTCTCTTAATTGGGTTATGGATAGCGGGGTGGTGTAAACGATATCGACTCCTCCTGATCCGATGACCTGCGTACTGCGGTAACCGGATTCATGGGGGTCGAATTGTGAGTGGAGGTGTGTGTTGCCTGTGCAGTCGGTGCTGCGGGTGCTTTTCATTTTTGGGGCGTGGGGGGGTTTGATTTTGATTTCCCGTGTCCTCTACGTATTTTGGGGCACTTTCATTTAACTCTTGCCAATCTGGAGCATCTTCCTCATCTAAATCCTGCCTGAAAGTGTGCCTGAAGCTATTCTATACTGAGAGTAGCGACTGTAACTTTTCTATCTTCTGTCGGCATTTAGCATGGACAACGGTACTCTGCCTCTGTTCCTCAATGGAGTTGTGGAGCGCTCTCAAAGCTGCTTTTAAATCTGCGCATTTGCTATTTACTGGGCGACCTGTTGTTCTGTTTCCTCTCTTACCAGGACTGCGCGCTGTGTACCTTTGTAGGTATTATCATACTGGGTCTGGAAGCTACTGAGGTGAACTAGACAAGATTGATGTGCGCGTTTTACATTGGCCATTTCCTTATCCTTAGCTGCTAACTGTTCCCGGAGTTGCTCAATTATCTACTCGCTTTTGTTACTGTTCCCCTCGTTCTTTTCTTCCTTCTCAATTAATTGCCTATGGAGCGTCTTCATGACCTCCTCTGTGCCTCGCAACCATGCCGAACAGGACACTACTGCCATCTGCTTTCTGACTTTCCCTATATTTTTCTTGTGAACCTCGCTTAGGTTCTCCCAGCAAGTATGTCCTATCTTTCCTGGACCTGACTCATCATTAGCACAAAAATTCGACCAAAGGGGCCATGCTTTCCCCTTTAAGTATTTCCTTAACTCTTCCACCCATATAGGGCATTGCTCTGCTCTGTTGGTTGCTGCGACCTCGAGTTCCTGTGGATTCATCAATCTTTCCATTGCTTTAGTGACCATTACTTCTCTTACCTCTTTCTCTACTTTTAATTTGGGACAGAGGAATAAGGCAGCGATTTGAACAGCGGGTATTGCTTAAGCTACTTTCCGGCTCACAATCCCTCGATAGTTGTACACAATTCTAACGAGTTTACCTCACTCTTCCTGTTAGGCACGCATGCGGGCTAGTACACATTTCTGAAATGTGGTTATTTGGTCGATATGGGACTGGCACTTGGGTTCTTTCCCTTTCTCGCAATTGGATTCAAAGTTTGTGGGTTCTCTCGGAGTGACTAATCAAGTACCGTCAGAGGTCGCCAATAATGGTGCTCTATTTATTTATCTTGGTGAACCACAAGCCTTCCCTTATATCGATCAAAGGACCACACAACCAGTTAGTTAGTTCAAAAGATGGTTTATTTACATACACAAGAGTTATCTCAACATGCAAACACAATATCTACTACGAGTTAAACTACACCTATCAGCTACAATAACCTATACTTAACTTCAGGGCAACCAGCACTGTGCAAATGGATAAGGCCTTTATCTGGATTTCACTTGGCTGGTTCGAAGAAAGTGGCTCTGTCTCTGCTGGGCTCATCCGTCAGGTAGCGATTATTGGTCTTGAACTTAGCTGGCTGTTCCTGCTGCAATTGGGTAGGCACAGGCCGGATCCAAGATAGACAGAACATATGGCTGTGCTCTCTTTTGTCCCCCTGGAATTTCACGCTCTTTGGGGCAGTCCTTAACCTTGGACCCAATACAGTAGTTCGACAGGGCTCCAATCACTCTCTTCAATTTCAGCCAATAAAGGGGCGGGTGCCTTGGTAGCTGGGCTGGTCCTTAGCGGTCATAGACCTTGGCAGTAGTGCTTTCTAAGCAAGGAAGTGGCACTGATCAGTCTGTGGCTGTACCGGTTGCTTGATTGGAGTTCTATTGTCCTGGGAAAATGGGCCATTGAAATTTAAACAGGCGGGGGTTTCGGTCAGGTCTGGTTACCTGTGTTTTAGATACACATAGGCTGTGTATCTGTCCGAGTCCTGTGTTGGCCATAATTCCCATGGTCCTTTGCAGGTGGCCATCTTAGATGGCTACACGGTGCTGCAAGCACCTGAAATAAGCAGCTGAACATGCTCGCTATGGGACTTTGTTCCCATTTCGTTCAATCTCACCCTACAAAATTTTTAACAGAGTATGAAAGTCATGCTCACATAGTCCAGAATGATTTGTTTGCTAAAACAAGTAGAAACAGAAACTTGACCTCCTCCCCCCCCCCCCCCCCCCCCCCCCCCCCCCCCCGCCTCTTGGAGGGAGTTGCAGGACAGGAGTGCTGGTTCGGTTGAATCTGTCTCTTTTATTCATTCTTGCTCCCTTTCTCCAGAATAACGTGATGAATGAAAATCGCTTATTGTCACGAGTAGGCTTCAATGAAGTTACTGTGAAAAGCCCCTAGTCGCCACATTCCGGCGCCTGTCCGGGGAGGCTGGTACGGGAATCGATGGTAAATAGCCCATATTAGGTTATCTTAGAGACAGCTGTTCATATTAATAGATTTAAATATTTTTTTCTAAGGACAGTGAGGTATCTTATTGCCTTGACGGGAATAGCCTAGAGTGGGCTGTTTTAAAGATGGCTATTCATAGCTATCGGATCCTTTTTTTAAAAAATGGTCGTTCACAGGCCATGTTATCCCTGAGTTTAATTGGGATGTTATCCCTGTGTTTAATTGCAGTGCTGTTGTCAATACATCTTGAAATATGGCCAGATTAATAGGTACTCTGTGGACAAATCAGTTCAGATAGGAAAAGCTTAACTTTTCCTAATAATGATCGGAAGAATTTTGTGTTTATCAACTCAAGATCCTGTTGTAAAATTGATTCTTTTTGTTACATTTGTTTTTTGGGGTAGCTTGAACTATTTAAGTTTTATTCATAATTCTATTTGTTATGTTTCTATCCCAATGGGTATTCTGAAGGACACTTGTATTATATTGATTTTATTTTACTTGTGTCACACACACCATGCACAGTTTCAAGCCTGACCATGAGTTTGGTTCTAACTAAAGTTTTTTAATTTATCTGACTCTGTGGTCAGTGTGACATTCATCACAGTGACTGCCTTCTGATACAAAGCCTGCAGCTAACTTTGCCCCTCCCTGATCTGGCACAGTGTCTGCCGCTCAGCTTCCAGCTCAATTACTCTGAGCCAAAGCTCCTCGAGCCGCAAAAACTTGCTGCAGACATGTTTGCCTGGCATCACCCTGGCATCCAGGAGCACCCATATGCTATATCCACAACATATCACCTGCTCTTCCATCCTTAAATAATTATGTATACTTATTTATTATCCTCTTTTATATATTTTAACTTTACCAGCAGTTTATATTCTATTTTAAACTTCGGACTGGAACAGAGCTTAGTCATTAACCAGATATTCACCAAACAACTAGTTATTTCCCCTGTAGTGGAGTAAGAACTAGAGAAACCAGATTTAACCAGATAACTAATTAACTACTCAGCTCTCTCAGTAGAGAGTGTTTGCCCTGTCTACGGCCAGAAGAAAGGAGCTTTGTCTATTTACACAGTACTTAGCAGTTACTGCTAACTACAGCTCAGACTAGATTTTTCAAAAGCAAGATTAACTCTTTAAACTCACTCAGTGAACTCTCAGATATGCAATCAGTTCCTCATCTGCACCCATTTACATACTTAACTGCGTATATATTTGGTCTCCTTACTGAGGGATATGCTTGCAACGGAAGCATTTCAGATAGGATCGACTGGGCTGATTCCTGGGTTGAAGGGGTGGCCTCGTGAGGAGTGTTAGAGCAGATTGGGCCACTTCTTATTGCAGTATTGAAGAATGAGAGGTGATCTTATAGAAATGTAAGATTTTGAGGGGGGTTGACAACATAGATGCTTACCTGATGGGGTAATCTGGAACTAGAAGACTCAGGTTTTGACCTCTTGTGAGATTTAGTGGCCATTACGGGATTTATGCCAGCAGCTCTTTTAGAATTATTTCTGGCAATTAGACATATTTTTGATCTAAGAGGCAGTCAAACGTTGTGGCGTGCAGTGGGGAATGGGGATATTTCATTCTTACTTTCTTCGCATTTAGAGATATAGTGATGTCACGAGGATCGTAGCTCTTCCAAATGATGTTTTCCACTCATTTCAGCTTTTAGCTCCTAGCTTAGTTCTGGCAGATTAAACTTGTTGTTATTTGTAACTGTAAAGTTCCTTGGGGCTGTGCAATACTTCGTACTAATGCAGAAGAACAGGCTGTATTACTGTATATGTCAGTCGGCTGCAGGGTTGATCATCTAGCTTATTGTTGTAATTTCCTTTTGGGCAAGAAAGGAATGTTTTAACCAAAGCTTGGGGGGGTGGGGGGGGGGGGGGGGGGGGGGGGGGGTTGGGGGGGGGGGGGGGAGAGAATGCACTTATTTGTTATTTAAAGTTCCTCAGCAATTCCCAAAGTAATTCACACACAATAAATTACTTTGAAGTATTCACTGTTGTGTAAATTTACATAAAATAATATCAAGCAGCCGAAAGACATAAAAATCTCGAATGTGTAGCGGTTAAGATTTGGAATTTCATATGACCCGCAATTAGCCCACCCCCATTTCTTCCGATGCAAGCAGCAAGTTAACTTTGTGCAGTCCCTGTTCATTTAAATAATCATATCCTGTAACTGACACTAAGACGGTGTTGAGTGGTGGCATGTCTGAGCAAAATCATGAGCTGCTAATACCAGTGTAAGCTCACGGGCAGCACTTAAAGCCTGCACTTATCAAATGGGAGGTATAATTTGGTTAAAACCAGTGCTTGAAGTAATTGTAAAAGAAGATTGGGTCAGAGAGAGACACAAGAATGTGGGGGGAGGTTGGGAGGGGGGGGGGGGGGGGGGGGCTCTTCACTGGAGACCTTGATGGATGAGGTGGAGAGGAGGAGAGATCCAAGTATCTGAATGAATCCGGGGAACGGGGAGGGTGACGGGTAATCAGGAAGTCCTCCAGACTAATGCTCCTCAGGCAATGGGGGCATATCAGTATGGCAGACAAAGAACATAAGAATGTAATGAACAGGAGCAGATGTTGGTCATTCTGCCTTCTAACCTGCTCTGCCATTCGTCCCCACACTTTCCCCATATAATTTCATTTTCTTCTCCATATCTATCGATCTCTGTCTAGAATAAACTCAACAATTGAGCATCCGCTCTGGGTTGGAGAATTCCAAGGATTCAGAGTCCTTTGATCTCAGTAATTTCTCCTCATCTCAGCTTTAATTGGTTATTCTCTTATTCTGACATGTTACTTTTGGTTCTAGACTTCCCAGCAGGAGAAACATTTCCCCAACATCTACCCTGCCATGCCTCTTCAGAATTGTGCAGATTTATTCTTATATTTTAGAGAACATTGTCCGGATTTGCTCACTCTCTCTTCAGAGGACAAGAATAAGAAAGCCAGACATTTTTACAGCACCTTTAGGGACATCCAAAAATGCTTTACAAACTGTACTTCTGAAGTGTAATCACACTTGTAATGTAGCAAATATAGTTGGCAATTTGTACACAATCTCACACAGGCAGCAATGTGAGAATGTCCAGGTAAACTGCCCTTGTGATTCTGATTGAGAGATAAATATTTACCAGGAATACCTCCACTGCCCTTTTTGAAATAGCGCCATGGGATCTTTTCTGTCTACCTGAGGTGGCAGATGGAGCCTCGGTTTCATATCATGCTTGAAAGATGGCACCTTTGACAGTGCAGCACTCCCTAGTTACTGCACAGAAATGACAGCCCTGATTTTGTACCCAAGTACAGGATTGGGACTTGAACCAATAGTCTCTGACTCAGACGTGAGAGCGTTACCAGCTGAGACATGCTGACATCTAAAAACTCTCATGTCAGGAGTTACAATCAAGGACTTGGATGCACAAGACGTCCAATTACCTCACGTGAATGATCAAAGACAGTGACTTGGTCGGTAATCTAAAACACAAAACCTGGAAGTATAATGAACTTTGAGAAGGATAGTGAAAGACTTTAAGGAGACAGAGACAAATTGGTGCTTTTCTACTTTCAAATGAACAAGAACTCTAAACTGGCCAGGCAGTGATGAAAAAGAAATAGGTGGAGGGCATGGAGATGAAAAAGAACCAGTTTCATTCACTCTCACAGTTGCAAGTACCACCTTAATACAGACACGTGCAATCTTTAGAGGTAGTATCAAGGTGAGACCTGTGCACAGTGAGACACTGGGGCTTGCACCAGGACAAGGAACTAGGATAACAAAGCTGCCAGCTCACCAACAATTTCACACATGAGTTCTTTTGCAGTTGACTCAAATAAAAAATTGGACCAGGTGGCTTTGTGAAAAATGTGGATGAGTATGCATGCAGTACTAAGTGCATTAGCCGGCCTTCCAGGGAGCAATAAAAAAATTCCAGGGAGCAAAACAAATTGTCAGGCCTTCCAGGGAGCTTTGACAAAGGGTCATCTAGATTCGAAAGGTTAGCTCTTTTCTCTCCCTACAGATGCTGCCAGACCTGCTGAGATTTTCCAGCATTTTCTCTTTGCTTCCAGGGAGCATGCAATCAATGTCAAGGAGGCTGTCATAATGTGGCTCCTTTATGGGGCAGGTTCCACAGTCCACATGACCGGCTTGGGGTCAATTGCGCTGGAGCATGCAAACCTTGGCCAATAGGGAGCTTGTGCGGGACCCTGGGAGCAGGGCCCCGAGCAATGTGGATCAGGGAGCCGAAATGGTAAGACCTGTTAGATAGTGTTCCGTGTTTGTTACCTAACTGCCTTTGCCTTTCATCAGTAAACCCCTTTGTTAACTACTGGAAGCCTCCAGTTTGTTTCTCGAGCCTCCACAGAGGCAGACAGGATCACCTTGGCCCAGGGCTTTGTGCAGAGCTTGGAGATCATTCTTTCCATTGTGGAATTGGTGGCCAACTTCATGAGGACACCTACAAATCCCTCCATGGTGGAACATCTGAAGGTTAACATCTCAGTTCCCATTGCAGCACAAGCAGAAGCTACATAACATCTCTGTGCGGCCATGGAAACACAGACTGAAGTCATGCAAGGTCAGCTTGCTGCCATGGAAGTTGGGACGGAACATAGAACATAAAACATACATTGCAGAAGGAGGCCATTCGGCCCATCGAGTCTGCACCGACCCACTTAAGCCTTCACTTTCACCCTATCCCCGTAACCCATTAACCCCTCCTAACCTTTTTTGGTCATTAAGGTCAATTTATTATGGCCAATCCACCCAACCTGCACGTCTTTGGACTGTGGGTGGAAACCGGAGAACCCGGAGGAAACCCACGCAGACACAGGGAGAATGCACAGACAGTGACCTAGCAGGGAATCGAACCTGGGACCCTGGCGCTGTGAAGCCACAGTCCTAATCACTTGTGCTACCATGTTGCTGTCATCATAGCTGTGGATACCAGTTTTCAAAGTAGTTTGTATCTTGTTATGCTCTTGGCGTAGCATAAGCGGCTTCATTGATGTGCATGCTGACAAAGGAAGGTTCAGACGTGGAGATAACTTCAACACGTTTATTAAACTATTTACAATTCTCTTACTTAGGTTCGCCTCTACTGTTGATCCTTCTATAGCTACTCAGACTGACAAACCAGTCTGCTACAATCCATGTGGTGGGTGTGATATTGAATCAACACTGTGTCTCTACTCACTGAGTGTCTCCACTGGAAAGAGGAAGATCATGTGCGCTGTGTCCTTTATATATGGGTTGGTGTAATGCCCCCCTGTGGTGGTGTCACCTCTGTATGTATCGTGAATGGCCATTGGTCGTGTCCTATCTAACTGACCTATTGGTTGAATGTCTGTGTGTCATGTCTCTGGTGCTCCCTCTAGTGTCTAGCTATCCTACAGGTATTTACATTAACCCCTTGTATATTTACAGTGATGCATATCACCACAGTTTGCAAGGTGTCACAGCAATCCAACAATTTGTCCTCCAACTGATTATTAAAATTGCTGAGGTGAACCTCGATGGAGTGGCAATGGAACCAAGGAGTACGAACCTGCTGTCTTCATTCAGGAATAATGTCATTTTTCCTTCCCCTCGAGCATTGCCCTTGCTGTAGCCTGCCAGCAAACCAGCCAGCCAGCCAGCCCAAAGACTGTGGTTACAGTCCACAGGACAAGTCTTCTAGGATCAGAGCTTCTCTAGTTCATATTGCAAGCTCATCTGCAGTCTCCCCACTTGAAAGTCACAGCCTTCCACCAGCAATGATGCAGTGACTGGGATACTATTGTGAAGGAGGACAAGAACAGGTCAAGACATAGGCCGGAATTTTTCGACCGTTCACGCCCTTGGGAATCATCCAGTCCTGCCAAAGACACACCCCCGTTGCGGGGTTCCCCGTGGCGAGGAGTGCATTCAATGGGAAACCCCGTTGATAATGATGGACCTTGAAAATCCCGCCACTGGCCAATGGTGGGCCGACTCCGCTGCCGCGTGACACGAAGCGGGTTGCACTGAAAATCCCACCAATAGGGAAGCTAGTCACTATAGTGTGGCTGGTGTGCAGCTGCCTAACTACACCCACAGCACCGAAGAACTGGCCACTATGCATCCAATCTTTGTTGCCCCTACGTAATATGTGCCCTTACTATTTGTTTAAATTATTTCTTTTTTTGGTTTATTATGTGTGGAATTATGGTTATGACAAACAAATGAACCCCATCAGTTAACTACGATTGGCTTGCCATTCTAAAGTCTCAGATTATTAATGCTTTGAGGCAGTAAAGAATGGGGAATTCCTTCCATATTAGTAGATAATAAATGATTTGATTATTTATTGGATTTGATTGATTATCGTGTCAAGAATTTACAACATTAATTACTTTTTATAGAATAATAATTTAAATTCATGCTGTTAGTACATTTTTGTCATGTTATTAATATTATTTTTGTAGTTCTTCTAATGAAAACTAAATGATTAATGTGACCTGGGCTACTGCGTGACAAATGGTTTTTATTTGCCCTAATGCCATTGTCATGGCACATCCCTTTGTATGGTTTCAATTAAAAAGTTTGCAGTGTAAGTGTTTTTCCCAAAAAATTGAAGGAAGATTATTTTCCCTGAATTTACAATTTAGAGAAATTCAAATTGACATATTTGTGCTGCACCGTCACCAGATCTGATTTTTCATGATTTTCGTGAGACTTTCGATGACAAAATGAAGTGCTCAGAGGGGAAGCCACATTTCAGAACAATTTCCTGTTTGCCTAAGATATCACTGAGGGGAAAGCAATGGGCTAAGATAGTAGAAATGTCCGCTGCCATTTTTTCATAAGGTTAGTCAGCGGAATTCTCCGTCGGCGGCATCCTCTGGTCCTCCAGCAGTGCACACACGCCCATGGATTTCCCGACAGCATGGGATGGCAATAATGGGTAACCCTATTGGCCGGCTGTGGGAACGGAGAATTCCGCTGCCAGCAAAGCTGTGCCATGCCGGAAAACACGGCTGGCAAACCGGAGAATCCCGCCGATTGAGTTTCACCATGGGATGTTCATCGGCCAAGAGAAATGAACCCCATTTTAGCAAGATAAATTTAAGTTGCTTTGAATACTTCACTGCACAAACTTTAATATTCTTTACATATAAATCAATCCAGATCACATTTCTCTACCAATGAAAGATTAACCTTCAACTTGTCCTGTGCAGTGTTTACTAATCACCAATCAATTTCCCAGACATTGTTGATATTCCAGGCCTTAGAGAGAGCTCAGCAAAATGTTTCTTTCTGTATTTTTGCTGGAATATTATTAGTGCAATGAGGCGAAGTAAGAGTTAGAAACAAATATTAAGGCCTGGGTTCTCTGGTTCCCTAGCCGCCCGTTTCTCGGTGACGCATCATTTGCTGGCAATGGGATTCTGTCTTCCTGCCACTTGTCAATGGGATTTCCTATTGAAACCACCCCAGGCTGCCGGGAAACCCATGCGCGGGGTATGCTGTTGTCGGGAAAGCAAATTGAAAAAACTGGAGGATTCAGCCTAAAACAACCCCACATTGGAACAATGCAACATTGTTTCTTTATTCATTCATGGGATTTGAGCATTGTAGTGATGTCATGGCTGTGTTGAAATTCACTGACTGACCACTCGGAGTCTCATTAGTATATAAGTGAATGTTAGAGTCAGGTGACCTCAGACTGACAAGGGAGAGAGGTTGCTTGTGCACGTTCATACTGTTATTCATCTGTTGTTATATATTTGACCCACTGTTAATGTTCATAAATCGTTCATAGCTTTAGCTACAAGTGTTCTTGTAATCCGGCAAAAACATTACGGGCACCACAGGCAGGCCGCCATTTTACATTAAATAAGACATAGAAACATAGAAAATAGGAGCAGGAGTAGGTCATTCGGCCCTTCCAGCCTTCTCTGCCATTCATTACGGTCATGGTTGATCATCCAACTCAGTAACCTACTCCTGCTTTTCTCCCAAATCCTTTGATCACTTTAGCCCCAGGAGCTATATCTAACTCCTCTAACATATATCTAACATACAGGGGTGGATGCTCTTTTGTCCGACACCGGTATCGGGTATCCCAATTGGACACAGAATGGAGCATCACCAAGTTCCGATCTCCTGCTGGGGGCGGCAGCGAGCTACATGCCCCATGCCGATGGCACCTTGTAAAACCGTGATTTGCATGTATTTAAATATGATTAATGGGCTTAGATCTCGAAACGCCACCCACCCGCGCTGATCCAGCCCTCTCAGCCAGGAGCCATGCAAGCGTAATTTGGTGCACCATGGCAATTGAGGGGGAACATGGAGGTAGGTAAACTTTTTTAACTTTTTGGGCTTGCTGGGGGGTGTATGCCTGGACCTCAGGGAATAGCAGGGAATGACTTGGTGGCAGGTGCGTGGACTCGGGATGTCCCCCTTGAGATCAGGGTGCTCTGGCTGAGATGCCTATTATTGCATAAATTCATTTAAACCCACCCCCTAGCTGCAAGTTACAGGAGCGGAATTCTCCGACCCCCGTGGGGTCGGGGAATCGCCCGGGGCTGGCGTAAATCCCGCCCCCGCCGTGGCCGGAATTCTCCACCACACGGTAATCAGCAGGAGCGGGAATCGCGCCCCGCCGATCGGCGTGCCCCCCGCGGCAATTCTCTGGCCCGCGATGGGCCAAAGTCCCGCAGCTGTCAGGCCTCTCCCGCCGACGTGGTTTAAACCAGCTCTGTGACGGCCGGATTGGCGGAGCAAGCAGGCCCCTGGGGTCCTGGGGGGACGCAGGGCGATCGGACCCCGGGGAGTGCCCCCATGGTGGCCTGGCCCGCGATCAGGGCCCGCCGATCAGCGGGTGGGCCAGTGTCGTGGGGGCACTCTTTTTCTTCCGCCGCCACCACGGCCTCCACCATGGCGGAAGCGAAAGACACCCCATCCACCGCGCATGCTTCGGTGGTGACCTCAGCTGCCGCTGACGCTCCGGCGCATGCGCGGACTCACGGCGACCGGCGAAGGCCTTTCGGCCAGCCCCGACGCCGATCGGCATAGCACCAAAGGCCGTTGGCGCCAGTTTTGGCGCCAATCGGCAGAGCGGGAGCCACTCCAGCGCGGGCCTAGAACCAGTGAGGAGACCCATAGCAAACCTCACTGGGAGAAACAGGACAGGGATAACAGAGCCTATTGCTAACACCAGTTGTGACATCCACGATACTCCAGTTGGCAGAGACGGGTGGTGAGGATAGAGGCTCCCTACATAATAGGCCAGGTGCCAGTCTCTAATGAGGGCATGGATGCAGTGTAGCTACATCATCCCAAAGGGGCCGGGGGAGATGAGGTGGAAGGGGCACATGTGCACATGTTGATGGTGGCGCAGCAGTACAACTGAGGGTGGCCATGTAACCTGGTGGCATCGGAAGGTCAAGGGAATCCTCATCTCACTGACATTCTCTATCTCCCCCCGCCCTCCAAAAGGGACATACATTTTGGGCAACAGCTAGCAATGCTCGCTATCTACCTGGTCACTGCAGCCGTGCGAATGAGACCGCCAGAGCCAGCTCACGAAGAGCCTGCCCCAGAGGAGCAGGGGTCAGCCAGTGAGGCTCAATTGCCAGATGTCCACCAGGCTGAGGAGGAGGAGCGAAGGGGACGCCGCATCAGGCGTCGTGGATACAGTGGACACCTGTCCTTCGAGGAGCTGCCAGTCCACGTGTGTCACTGATGACTCTGGCTCACCAGGGAAACCATGTGCCACCTGCGCCAGATGGTGGCACACCTGAAACTGTGGGGGTTTGGAGGAGGATACACACTCCTAGTAACCATCAAAGTGACGGTTGCTGTGAATGTTTATACCTCTGGCTCATTCCAGGACTCGAGCGAGGACATGTGAGGGATATCGCAAAAGTCTGCTCACAGGCGCATCTGCAGTGTCAGTGATGCCCTATGTGCCAGGTATCAGATTACATCACCTTCAACCTGGACCAGGCCCAACAAGATGACCAGACAGCAGGATTTTCTGCCATCGTTGGCATATTCCAGGAACAGGGGGGGATCGATAGCACACATGTTGTCCTCCGAACATCGGTTCGGCATGGGGTAGCGTACACGATGTATGCATCCTGGTGCAATCGTCGGATGGGGAGTTGGCTAGTAGGCGGCAAGGGTTCCCTGATGAAATCATGTGTGGAGGCCCCAGACCAAGGCAGAGAATGCTCACACAGCAACCAGGAGCGGCATTGAGTGGTGCATCGGGCTGCTCAAGATGCACTTCCGATGCCAGGACGCTCTTTTGAGGCACTCAAATATAGCCCCACAGGGTCTTGAGCATAGTGGTGGCCTGCTGCTTCGTTCATAACATCATGCAACCGTGGGGGGTTGGGGGGGGGGGGGGGAGGGGGGGACCCGGACATGGAGCCGGAACTGGCATGGCAGGACCCCAACATGTGCCCGGGGACTGCCGCACACGAAACAACTTCATTAACTCTCGATTTACCAACTAGGAGGCTGAGAGACCAGAAGCTTCACTGGTCTGTCCCACCTCCTCCCCATTTCCCCCTACTTAAAACATCCCCCCCCAGACAGAATCCACCTTTCCCTGAGTCTCTCAACCCTTCCCTCTCCCTAAGTCATTCAATCCTTTCCCTCTCCGTTAGCCCTTCCCCCCTTCCCTCTCCTTTGGTGCTTCACTCCACCTCCACCTCACCTTCCACTATCATAGCCCTCTAGCCTTCTCCTATCATCCCCCTCTCCCCTCTGAGAGTCATACCAGCGTCACCACATGGCAATATCAGAGGGTCTTGTCCACGGGACTGAGGATGACGATGACTCACTGTGAGATGAGCTCTGCTGTTCCTCATTGTCTGTCAAGTCTTTTTTTTAATAAGTTTATACTACCCAATAATTTTTTTTTCAATTAAGGGGCAATTTAGATGGATTGGCCATGCTAAATTGCCCTTCGTGTTAGGTGGGGTTACTGGGTTATGGGGATAGGGTGGAGGTGTGGACCTTGGGTAGGGTGCCCTTTCCAAGAGCCGGTGCAGACTCAATGGGCCGAATGGCCTCCTTCTGCACTGTAAAAAAAATTATATGATTAGTGTGGCCAATCCACCTAACCTGCACACCTTTGGGTTGTGGAGGTGAAACCCATGCAAACATGAAGAGAATGTGAAAACTCCACACGGACAGTGACCCAGGGCCAGGATTTGAACCTGGGTACTCAGCGCAGCAGTGTCAGTGCTAACCCCTGCGCCACATGACGCCCTATTGTCAGTCGAGTCTGACTCCTGTCTTTAGGATAACATTCCACTGTGCTCGCGGGTGATCCCTACATGTGTGCTGGCCATTCCTTCTCACGGGCCCGAATATGTTGGGGTGGGGAGCGGGCCGAGGCGGCGGGGGGGGGGGGGGGGTGGGGGGGGGGGGGGGGTGTTGTTGCTGTTTACAGGAGAGGGTGAACGGTTTGGGCTCACTGACTGGGGATACAGTAATACAAGGCAGGCTCACGCTGCCCTGCCACTTCTTGGTGGAGATGTAACCACGTGGGCCTGCATGTTCCATGCCCCCCCCCCCGCCCAGCGCACCTTGATGCTGCACAACCCAGCCCCAGCCAATCCATCACACCCATGAGACAGAGGTTAGAGGCAGATCGGACTGGTGGTGCAAAAGTGTTTAATGATGAGTATTTAGGACATTTGCCCTTCAACTTTAATATCTACTCTTTATTACACCCAGGCCAACTTAAGCGTCATTTAACTTTCTTATCTTTTATGGCCCCCCGTTTCTTCCAGGTGTTCCCCCATACAGCACATCAGAAGTGGAGGCGGCCTGCTGCTTATCTAGCTCTCTGCCCTGTGATGCTCTTGGCGGGTGTCTTGTGGAGGGCCTGGACCTGGGTGGGCCTGGCCGACTTTCATAGGTGACGACGTGTCAACCTGTTCTGCCTGCTGCCCATGAGATGCGCCAGTGGGGGCTTCTGGAGGGCTGCAGGAGGTGCTGGTATGGACCCAATCACTTCCCCCTTCCTTGGAGTGTTTGTTGACCTCTGGGTTACTTCATGGGACAGAGTGGAGACCAGAGTGAGCTCCAGAGGCACCATCATCACCTTGCACTGCCGGTCCTGGGGGACCACCCTCATTTTAACCATGGCCTCGATGCCCTCAGCTATGGCGCACTGAGACTGAGTCACATCCCTCAGCAGGTGAGCCATGCCCCTCACTGCCTCAGTCATGTCCCTCTGTGCCTGTGACATGTCCCACTTTGTCTGTTTACAGTCCCTCAGCATGTGGCAAATGCTATCAATGCCCATAGCCATGATCTTTTGTGAATAGGCTAAGCAATTTCCATGTGCGCCCAGGACATGTCCGCCTGTGACTGGGCTCTCCCATCCTGCACTTCAGCCATGGACATCACAGTGTGCCCCAAGCTTTGAATATCCTGACACATGGCTCTGAGCTCTTGCCTCAGGCCACCCTTTCTGCATTGGTCTGGGTGCCACGTATTGTCAGCCACATCTCCTGCACTTGAAGGAAGCTGAACTCTTCCTGTACATTCTGCTTCTGCTTCTGCATCTGCACCAGTGACAGGATCATCTTTTCCAGAAGCACAACATCTGTCTGGGCAACAGCTGTTCCCTGGGATCGGGCAGCCCTTCAACCGACTCCAACCAATGTGCTGGAGCATGTGTGTGGTGCTCACCAGAGGGGGCCTGATTGGTAACATTATTCACCGAGGTGATAATCTCTGCGATGGTGGATTGTGCTGGTGAAAGCAATGTCGAAAGACTGGCATCTTCCCCGGAGTGTTGCTCCGGGCAGTGCTGAGGATCCGGATGGGGGCAGCCACTCCAGATGGCTGGCCTCGCCTGATGGGGATCCTGCAAGACAAAAGACATGGGGTGAGATCTTGGGAAGGACTGGTTTGTGGGAGAGGGGTAACTCACTTGCTATAGGGACAGCTGCATTGCGTTGGACTATCACTTGTTTGACGCATTCTGAACTTCATTGCAGCCATTATCCTCTCTTTCACCTCCCCCGTGAATTGCAGTGTATTTTCCTCAGAGGGAATGTGGGCCCGAATATCTGGGATGTCATCTCCCATCCTCTGTTGCTCTTGGCAATTGTGGGTCGCTTTATCCTGAGTAACATGAAAAGGACATAGTGAGATGCTGGAAGATGGGTTTAATGGGGGATTTGTAGCTGGTAGCTTGTGTGTGCAAGGCTTCAAGCCAAATACATGTGTTGGGTTTTGTGGAGACTGGATTGTAGATACAGGCAGGTGGGGTGTTGTCAGCCTCCAGGTGGTTGGGGGCAGTTGTGAGGAGTGAGGGTTGGGAGTGATGCCAGCAGCAGAGGTGGTTACTCACCCGAGTTGCCCGAAGGGGCTAATTCATCTTCTTACGGCATTGCATGTCGGTCCTCTTGGTGCGGCTGGCAGCACTGATGGCCTCTGCTACCCCATCCCATTCCTTGTTCAGAGTAGTGGGCTTGAGTCTCCACCCAACCCTGGGAAAGAGGGTGTCTCTCCTCCCGTCAATGGCATCCAAAAAACAAAGAAAAGTACAGCACAGGAACAGGCCCTTCAGCCTTCCAAGCCCGTGCCAACCATGCTGCGACTAAACTACAATCTTCTACACTTCCTGGGTCCTTATCCCTCTATTCCCATCCTATTCATGTATTTATCAAGATGCCCCTTAAATGTCACTATCGTCCCTGCATCCACCACCTCCTCCGGCAGCAAGTTCCAGGCACCCACTACCCTCTGTGTAAAAAAATATGCCTCGTACATCTACTCAAAACCTTGCCCCTCGCACCTTAAACCTATGCCCCCTAGTAATTGACCCCTCTATCCTGGGAAACCTCTGATGATCCACTCTGTCTATGCCCCTCATAATTTGTAGACCTCTATCAGGTCGCAACTCAACTGCTCCTCATAGCTGATGCCCTCCATACCAGGCAACATCCTGGTAAATCTCTTCTGCACCCTCTCTAAAGCCTCCACATCCTTCTGGGAGTTTGGCGACCAGAATTGAACACTATACTCCAAGTGTGGCCTAACTAAGGTTCTATACAGCTGCAACATGACTTGCCAATTCTCATACTCAATGCCCCGGCCAATGAAGGCAAGCATGCCGTATGCCTTCTTGACTACCTTCTCCACCTGTGTTGCCCCTTTCAGTGACTTGTACACCTAGATCTCTTTGACTTTCAATACTCTTGAGGGTTCTACCATTCACTGTATATTCTCTACCTGCATTAGACCTTCCAAAATGCAGTACCTCACATTTGTCCGGATTAAACTCCATCTGCCATCTCTCCGCCCAAGTCTCCAAATGATCTAAATCCTGCTGTATCCTCTGACAGTCCTCATCGCTATCCGCAATACCACCAACCTTTGTGTCGTCTGCAAACTTACTAATCAGACCAGTTACATTTTCCTCCAAATCATTTATATATACTACAAACAGCAAAGGTCCCAGCACTGATCTCTGCGGAACACCACTAGTCACAGCCCTCCAATCAGACAAGCACCCTTCCATTGCTGCTCTCTGCCTTCTATGACCTAGCCAGTTCTGTATCCACCTTGCCAGCTCAACCTGATCCCGTGTGACTTCACCTTTTGTACCAGTCTACCATGAGGGACTTTGTCAAAGGCCTTACTGAAATCCATATAGACAACATCCACAGCCGTACCTGCATCAATCATCTTTGTGACCTCTTCGAAAAACTCTATCAAGTTAGTGAGACACGACCTCCCCTTCACAAAACCATACTGCCTCTCACTAATACGTCCATTTGCTTCCAAATGGGAGTAGATCCTGTCTCGAAGAATTCTCTCCAGTAATTTCCCTACCACTGACGTAAGGCTCACCGGCCTGTAGTTCCATGGATTATCCTTGTTACCCTTCTTAAACAAAGGAACAACATTGGCTATTCTCCAGTCCTCCAGGACATCACCTGAAGACAATGAGGATCCAAATATTTTTGTTAAGGCCTCAGCAATTTCCTCTCTAGCCTCCTTCAGTATTCTGGGGTAGATCCCATCAGGCTCTGGGGACTTATCTACTTTAATATTTTTCAAGACGCCCAACACCTCGTCTTTTTGGATCTCAATGTGACCCAGGCTATCTACACACCCTTCTCCAGACTCAACATCCATCAATTGCTTCTCTTTGGTGAATACTGATGCAAAGTATTCATTTAGTACCTCGCCCATTTCCTCTGGCTCCACATATAGATTCCCTATCATATCCTTCAGTGGGCCAACCCTTTCCCTGGCTACCCTCTTGCTTTTAATGCACGTGTAAAAAGCCTTGGGATTTTCCTTTACCCTATTTGCCAATGACTTTTTGTGACCCCCTTCTAGCTGGCACACCCAAGGCCTCATGCGGCACCTCCTTTGCACCTCCTTCTCCTCCTCAGTCTGTTGGATGGTCAGTTGTCCATCCCCAGTGGCTGCGTCCTGTTCTTCTGGGGAAGACTCCGCTGTTACTGCTTCCTCGTCCTCGAGCAGTTCCACCACGTACTGCCTCAGTGCATCACCCGACTAGAGGAAGGCCACCATTGTTGGTTGTATTCTAATTTCCATTTTCTGCAGCAGATGAAAGGCCGAGTTAGTATGGTGCGTACTCCCGTACCCAATCAGGTCCAACGGGCTATGTAGTTGCTCCAGTTGGCATTGCGGACTCCATTTTCATCCCCCCCCCCCCCATCCCTGCACCCTGGGGGCACTTTGGCCCTGCTGCCAGTGGTTCCATCAATTGGCGCTGCCCATGCCAGTGGTAAACTCCGCGGCCCCTGTCCGGTGCCCCCTTGTAGGGGCTACTGCTGGGGTTGCACGGGCCAAGTGACGCCCCTATGGTGGGTGGCAGCTGGTTATGGGGAGGTATGGTGGAGGGTACAGTGCAGGGGTAGTGGTGTGGGCGGTGGGGTCTGGGGTGCAGGGGTGGTGAGGTGGGTGTACCCATATGACTGATGTCACTCTGCAGAACCAGGGGCCAAGGTGGGTGGTCAGTGGGGTATGCATCAAGATGGCTGCAATGGCGGTCAGTGTCTGGACACGGCCCCAGTCCCATGGGGGGTCACCCCAGCCCCACAACCCGTACCCCCATCACCTCACTCCGGCCCTGGCTGAGATAGCCCTCACACCAGCCAGTCCGGCAAGTGTCAAGACCTGCAGCCCACGGTCGCGCCTCACTGTGTTCTACCTCCTCTGTCTCCCTCATCAGCCACGGTGCCTGTTTCTTGATTTTTAGAAGCACAAGTGAACCTCGCCGACGGGAAATCCCCCCATGGAGGTGGAGAATCGCAGAGGCCCCAAAGAATTTTGTCAGGCCTGCTAATGTTATGCAAATGAGATTTACTGTAAGTGCAGAATGGAACACATTGACGCCACTGTTGAGGCACCGGATAATTGCGGTTTGGTGTGAAACGGGCGCTCACCACGATTTTGACGTCAAAACAGATTCTCAGCCCAATTGCGGTTCCCGATTCTGGCGTCAACTGACGGAGAACCCCACCCATTATATTTAATTCTCTCATCTAAATCATTAATATACATTGCAAATAGCTGGGGCTCTCGCACTGATCTCTGCAGTTGCTAACTTTTCACTTCCTGCCATTTGGAAAAAGCTCGGTTTCTTTCTACTCTTTGTTCCTGTCTGCCAACCAGTTTTCAATCCATTGCCCACAATCCTGTGCACTTTAATTATACACGCTAATCTCTTATGTGGGACTTTGTCAAAAGTCTTCTGAAAGTCCAAATAAACCACATCCAATGGCTCCCCTTCATCAACTCTACCAGTCATATCTTCAAAGACTTCCAGTAGATTTGTCAAGCATGATTTCCCTTTAGTAAATCCATGGTGGCTCTGTCTGATCCTGGCTCTATTTTCCAAGTGATCTGCTACAAAATCTTTTATAATGCTCTTTAGCATTTTCGCCACTACTAATGTCAGGCTGACTAGTGTATGATTCACTGTTCTCTCTCTACCTCCCTTGTTAAATGGGGTTACATTAACTACCCTCCAATCTGTAGGAATGATTCCAAAGTCTACAGAATCTTTGATGATGGCAACCAATGCATTCACTATTTCTCGGGTCACATCCTTAAGTACTCTGGGATTTAGATGATCAGATCCTAGAGGTTTATCAGCCTTCAATCCCATCAATTTCCTCAACATGATTTCATGACTAATACTGACTTTCTTCAGTTCCTCCCTCTTGTCATGATAGGGAGATATTCAGGACTTGGTTCCATAAATAGGTCCAAGATGTAGTTGGTAATCTAGCAGTTAAACAGAATAAAGGAAAAGGCTGCCAGCCGGGAATCAAACCGGGTCCCTGGCGCTGTGAAGCAACAGTGTTAACCATCATGCTACCGTATCTTAACTCCTGAATGGTCCATCCTCCATCTTTTTTTTTTATAAATTTAGATTACCCAATTATTTTTTCTATTAAGGGGCAATTTAGTGTGGCCAATCCACCTACCCTGCACATTTTTGGGTTGTGGGGGCGAAACCCACGCAGACACGGGGAGAATGTGCAAACTCCACACGGACAGTGACCCAGAGCCGGGATCGAACCTGGGACCTCAGCGCCGTGAGGCGGTTATGCTAACCACTAGGCCACCGTGCTGCCCTTCCATCCTCCATCTTAATGAGTTAGGAAGGAATGCTTCCAAAGGCTGCTTCAAAAGGTGAATGGATTCCTGGGTTCACAGCCGATCCTTGTTCTGCATTCTTGGGTGATATCTGAGGCCCAGGGAAAACATTGTCTGATTGACAGCTCCAACTCTACGATCTGTGATTTCAATTGCACAATGTTTATTTACACAAGGCAAAAAGCTTTCAATTACTTGCAGTTTGAACTGTTGATAGTTTAAAGGGTCTGGATGATTGATATTAATTTTGTCCCTAGCTGATCATAATCCCTCTTTCCTGGTCTTAGCTATGTTGTTGGTGAACCATAGCAACTGGATTTGTCCCTCCGCAGTCCCCCTCCAGCCCTGAGGAGTTTGCCTTAGCCCTGCCACAGATCAGAAAACACAGCCTTGGGAGCTTGTGTTCGCAGCTGTGAAGAACAGTGCATAGCCCCCTACTTATACTGTCCCCTACTACAATTTGCTTTGCTCCCACCACTTGAATAGTCCCCTCTATCATGGTCCCATGGCCAGTTTGCTCATTCCCTCCCCCCCCCACCCCCCACCCACCACCCACCCACCCCTGCAGTTCCGGATCTTGGCCACACAAGCTGCAAGGTCTGAGTGTCTTCCTTTGCTATATTCTGAATCCCCATACCTGCCTCTTTTACACCGACATCCTCCTGATCCTGACCACCCACTAAATCTAACGTACCTAGCCTAAGGGATGTGACTGCCTTCTGGAACAAATTGATAACACTCCATTGCAGTGTCGGAAGCTCGGACTGCAGCTCGTCAACGCTGGCCAACCTTCCTCAAGCTACAGGCATTTAAAGCAAATATGATGGCCTTGGGTCGCACAGGTGTCCACCAGCTAAAACATGCAACTCATCAATTACCCTTCAGTGTCCAATTTGTTTTTATTTAACTTATTAGACTGCAAGCTTAGACTATCAGTCAACCAGCTATGGAGTTTAAAGGGTTATGCAATACATTAAATAAACTACTTCTGTATTGCCAGTTCCAGTTTAAACTCCTGTCCCAGTTTAGAGGGCGAATATATACTTAAGACTTACCAATCAACTACCTGCAAACCAAATGAATACATTCAGGCCTGAGCTCTCATGTCGAACTGACTCTGACTTCCTCCCTTGAACCATTTCTTTTTGTGAAGGGCAGAACAGCACCTCATCCCTCACTTCTCCAAATTTCTGGGTTTAAGCACTCAGTCTCGGCGCACTCACCCTCCAGTTTCCACCTTCCTACAACTTACTTTGTGCATCTGCTAAACGCTCTCTAGCACAGATTCTAGTGAGTTGAGTCAGTCACTGCCATCTAGGGAACAAGTTCAAACCAGTTGCCGATTTTAACAACTTCAGCAGCCTTGAGCATTAAGTATGTTTAACAGTGACTAAGACTGGGGGAAAAGAAAACTACAATGTATTGTTACAGTTAAATGCAAATTGCAAACTTGACTAGATTTTAGAAAGTGATCGTTCCTTAGAAGTCCCTCACTTAACAAGTTCCATAATTTAAGTGCTTGATCTCACTGCACTCAGTGTCCACCTGTCACTTTAATGCATCTCACAACATATGAGGAATTACTGATTCTAACCAAACTGATTCATACAACAATAAGGTATATTTATATAGCGGATTCAATGTCGGAAAATATCTCAAGACATTTCACAAAAGTTGTAGCCATCTGGGATGGCCGCTTCCAGAATATAAAATGGATGATTGCAATGACTGTAGGGAAATATGGACAATGTTAAGAAAGCAAGCAGGCACAGAGCATGCATGCATATTGGAGAAAGCAGCTTCCAGACAAGACTGAAACTGTAGGTCAATTAACATATTGGAGGCTCATCTCCGGGAACAAAGGAAAGACACTCAAGCAACCGATATAGCTCCAGACACTCCGGCACCAGTTCCCAAACCGAAAGCATAAACAAAGCAAGGCCAACGGTCACCTAGGACATGCCCAGCCATCAGGGCACCCACCGCTTCGTTGGTCAAGATCAATACGAGTGATCAAGATACGGCCCAATTAATTGGGGCTAAGTTCAAGGCCCGCCCAAAAGCACGCAAACCCCCATCGGGTATAAGAAGAAACCCCCCGAGAGAGAATCGCTCTCTTGGACTCGGCTCTCAAAGCGGAGAGACCCATCCACAGCTGCATCAGAAGCAAGTAAGTCCAAGGTCAACGCTCGCTACCAGACGGACGACCTTAGCTGGTCTCCTGTACCACTTCGAACCCAACGACCTCAGATCCGAACAACGGCCATTGGTCCTCTGACTGAGTGGGCACCCGATGTTAAGTATCAGCATTAGCGTTAGAGATAGTTTAGTTTGTAGTATTTTGTGCAGGAGTAGATATTACTGTGTGTGTGTAAATAAATAGTATTGACTTTGAACTAACTAACTGGTGTATTGGCTCTTTGATCAGTATTCGGGTTTGCACCTTGTGCCGGTATCGAAAGATACCTGGCGACTCTAGAGCAAACATAATTAGGATCAAGGAAGGCGACCAAATTGACTGCCATATTTATAACCAGATAAACAGAGCAACAAAGCGTAATCTTAAAAGGTTTTGCAGCAAAGGAGGATGTGTTAGAAAAACGTATTAAAAGCTAGGTCGAGAAGGTTTATTTTCAGACGGAGAGAGAGGTGGAGCGATTTAGTGGTGGACTGGGGGTATGGGCCTTAGATTATTAAAGACATGGCCACCAATTGTGAGGAAAGGGTTCAAGGTTAAACAAGTAGCTAGAGCTACAGGAAAATGAAGATTTTATAGGGCCGGGTGAGGTTAAAGAGGTGGTGAGGACCAAGACCATGGAGGGATTTAAACATGACCAAAATTATAAAATTGAGACACTGCAAGACTGGGAGCCAATGCAGATCAATAAACACAGGGCAAGATGGACAGGCAAGACTTGGGGCTTTGATTTTATATACTTTATATATTTTATATAACCCCAATAGGTGTGTTTCCCATGATGGGGTGGACACATAAAATAGGGCGGGCACCCATCTTACCCGCACCCGAGCTCTCCCCCACAATATGTCATAATTAGCAGTACACCCACCTATTTAAATGAATAATGAAGGATCACTTAGGCTTTTTATCAGGCCAGTTGGTCCTCATAATATGTTGCCCATTCAATAAAACATTTGGCGTAGGCAGCCAGGCAGGAGCAGGAAACTCGATTTAAAAAAAACCAAATGCTTAAAGGGTGGGAAGGAGGAAAGGGGTGGCGTTACACTTGAGGGCTGCCTTTGTCAAGCGGGGGGGGGGGGGGGGGGCAGCCCTCCTTAGATCAATCCGCCCCTCCCTTCCTACTCGCTCCATCCCTCAAACTCCCCCCTCCCCCACCATGTCCCTCTCTTTAACCTACCCTAACCCTCCCTGCCCAGGAACCCAGATTTACTTGCTCCAGTGGTCCATGGGCATTCATTTTGTTCTTCTCCTGCAGTCCTAGCCACGGCCACTGTCATCTTCCTGGTATTGTGTGGACTGATGGCCGGCAGCTCCAGAGGGCAGGACCTCCTCCCAAATGAGGGGCGAAAGTCCCATTCACCCCTCAGGGCGGTTCACCATGGAGCATGTCAGACCCATGCTGCTGTGTTTTTCAGAGTGGTAAGTGGCTGGCCGGCCCCTATTATTCAGCAGTTGGTATGGGTTTTCATACAGGTAGCAGACGTTTGAATGAGCTCATGCTCATCGGGGGATTAGAGGCTGGTCAGCCGAGCCTTAGAATAGTTAATGCTGGAGGTAACAAAAGCATGGGTGAGAGCTTCCGCAGAAAATCTATCCATGACATGATCTGTTATGTAGGAAATAAATCAAGTAGACACTTTTGGAGCATCCAATAACTGCTGACAGGGTTCAAATCTAATAAGGTAACATCTGCTCTCAGCAAATCATTCCAAGTGGATATACAAACTCAGACTTTTCTGATTTAACCTCATGCCACTTGGTGCTGTTTTATTCATCAGAAGTTGATAAAAAGAATTTGATAAATACAACTGGATAAGTATAAATAGGTTCAGCCAAATGAGATATTCAACTGGAGAGATTGCTTATTCTAACAAAATTGTTATTGCAACAATTTTACACAATTTAAATCTATTTTAGAGAATGTAGATATATTTTCATCCTACTGTTTTATCTGAACATTTTTGACAAATTGTTATAGTTGTAAAAGAATAATAGCACATTATCGCATTAGTTTGGGGAGGGCTAAAAGTAAAATGGCAGGGAAATTGGAACCCATGTAAGGAGTCAGAGGAGGGGGAAACAGACAAGAACAAAAGACAGAAAGGGGAATACGAAAAGTGATAAGCAGAGAAATCAAAGGCCAGAATGAAAAAGGGCCACAGTGAAAAATAACGGGAATGGGAGAATGAATGTTAAAAAGACACGCCTTAAGGCTAAAAGCAAATTGCTGCAGATGCTGGAACCTGAAACAAAGACAGAAAATGCTGGAAAATCTCAGCAGGTCATACAGCATCTGCGGAGAGAGAACAGAGCTAGCATTTCAAATCTGGATGACTCTTCATCAGAGCTTTGTGCCTTAATGCGCAGAGCATTCGCAATAAAGTGGATGAATTAAGCGCGCAAATAGATGTAATGGTATAGTTGAGATTATGAAGACATGGCTGCAGGGTGACCAGGGATGGGAATTGAGCCTCCAGAGATATTCAGTGTTTAGGAAGGACAGACAATAAAGAAAAGGTGGTGGGGTTGCACTGCTAGTTAAAGAGGAAATTTATGCAATAGTGAAGAAGGATATTGGGCTGGATTCTCCGTTTCAGAGATGATGCTGGGACTGAATCGATGAACTTCTACGACCACTAAAGTGCCGCGATCCAGGAGCAATTCATGATCCAGTAATGGGCTAGCACTGGCGATTGTAATGACAGTGTCCGATTCACCGGGGTCGGGATTGCCACTGGAGAGGCTGACAAGCTGCAGCCGCATTTCAGCATACACTCCTCACATACACTCATCCCAGCCAACAAGATGGCAGCATGGAGAGTGGCATCCAGCTTTGTGGATGTGGAGCTGGAGACTCTGTTGGACGCCATGGAGGAGAGGTGAGCCACCCTGTTTCCCGTGGGGTGGGAAGGAGGTTGCCATGTACACCGAGCCTATGTTCAAGTGGCAGAGGTCGTGGGCGCCCTGGGCTCCACCACCAGGGCCAGCCAGCAGTGCCGGAAAAAACTGCACAACCTCCTCGGCATCACCAGGGTGGGTAGGCAGCACCATGCCCCTGGCAACAACCCCCATCCTACACAGCTGTAACTGCCCCCTCCCCCCCAACCGGAGGTTGACCGAACCCCACTCGCTGGCGGTTTGCTCGCACCCCACTCTGCACTGTATGCCAGTATCCATGTTGCCCACCATGACCGGTGCCCTGGCTACAAAGGCCACCAGGTGCCCACCCCCTGTGCTTTACGCATCTGACTTTGCAGTATCTGTGTGTGCCCCCCCCCCCCCCCCCCTCCCCCCCCCCCCCCCGCCCCCGGCCCCAGCCAGGAGAAAGTGGCGAACAACTGCAGAGAGAGAGATAAAACCGCCAGCCCTGCAAACCCTCTTGTCATGGAGTGGTGGGCAGGGGACCTGGTCGGTGGGCCCGGGGAGAGGGCATTCGCTGAGGAGGAGGTCGGCATTGGTCAAGCAAGTGAGCCTGGCTGAATTGTGGTGTCCCTATGGCACACGTGGAACAACTCCACCACCCCTACAACACCTCCACACCACCACACCACGCCCTCACCACCCACACACTACCCCACTACCCATACCGTGCACAAACCACCTCACACCAACCACACTCCACCCCACTGGGGCAGCACGGTAGCACAGTGGTTAGCACAAATGATTCACAGCTCCAGGGTCCCAGGTTTGATTCCCGGCTTGGGTCACTGTCTGTGTGGAGTCTGCACGTTCTCCCCGTGTGTGCGTGGTTTTCCTCTGGGTGCTCCGGTTTCTTCCCACCAATCCCGAAAGATGCGCTTGTCAGGCGAATTGGACATTCTGAAATCTCCCTCAGTGTACCCGAACAGTGTGACGACTAGGGGATTTTCACAGTAACTGCATTGCATTGTTAAAGTAAGCCTACTTGTGACACTGATAAAGATTATTATTATTAATGACTGGGACATTAAAAAATTAATCACCTCGGCTATGAAACAATGGCTTAAGGGAAGCAATGCAAGACATTAGTTAACCCTTTGGAATATAAACCCAACATGGAGGGAGGCCTACTGAAAGAAGCTTTTGTGCAGGTTCTGGAATTGGGATCGAAAGTCGAGGGCACACAGGCTGTCACAGAGAACAGGTGTCTTTTTTCTCTCTCTGTACAACACTTCATCTGCATTCTGGGTTGCTGAGAAGCCAGTGAATATGCTACAACAATGATTCCAATAGAAAAGGGAATCTACGAGCCATGACTGAGAAGCCACTGCTTCAGTGAAGGATGAGAGTCCGGATACAATCGGTAAACCTTTATTGACCTAACATTTTTATCTGCACCTCACTTGGCCAAGTTTAACATTTGATGCCCTTTAAAGTTGCATCCTTTTCTACATGCTGGGGTTTGAGTATGTGTTTGCCTACGTTAGTGGGAGGTAGGATATATTTTACATTTTTCATATTTTTATGTAGGTGCAAATTCGCACAATAAAACTAATCCCTTATGTGTTTAACTCAAGAACACCCATCTAGATAATTGAGGGGTTGTGGTTAGCATTAGTAAGATGGTCATAATCAAGTTAGTGAGATAGAGATGATGTAGTTAATAGGACGAGCCAGGGGCTGAAGCAGTCAGGTGTTAAATTTCAGTTTAGATTTTGCTGTGAACAGAGCAGGAGCCTTTTGCCAAATTCTAGGAAGTTAAGCAGTAATTTGACACAGGCAAGAACAGGCAGACTGTTTCCTGAAGGTTCTCTCTCTCGCAAAGCATTTTCTGCAAGGCATCTCCATTCAGAAAGTATTCCTGTGTTTGCTAACTATAAAAGTGGATTTTGACCTGAGATGCTTTTGCTCGATTGGTGATAAAAAGATAGCAGTTAGGAGTTAAAGTGTTTCATTTCATTATTAAGCATTGTTTAACTGGTATTTGGGCAGCACGGTAGCATTGTGGATAACACAATTGCTTCACAGCTCCAGGGTCCCAGGTTCGATTCTGTATTGGGTCACTGTCTGTGTGGAGTCTGCACATCCTCCCCGTGTGTACGTGGGTTTCTCCAGGTGCTCCGGTTTCCTCCCACAGTCCAAAGATGTGCAGGGTAGGTGGATTGGCCATGATAAATTGCCCTTAGTGTCCAAAAGTTGCCCTTAGTGTTGCGCGGGGTTACTGGGTTATGGGGCTAGGGTGGCGGTGTTGACCTTGGGTAGGGTGCTCTTTCCAAGAGCCGGTGCAGACTCGATGGGCCGAATGGCCTCCTTCTGCACTGTAAATTCTATGATTTGCAAACTATTATGTGATGTTAAAGTTAGTTTAATACTGTGTTAGTAATAAAGTTTGTTTTAATTCACCATATCGCTATGTGTGCATGGAGTCACTCCTGGAGTGAAGTATCCTTTCCTCACAGACCTACAAAGTACAGACTGAGGTTTCTGTCTGGTATCCTAGCAAATGCTGGGGTCTGGTCTGGGATCATAATGGTGACCATAACAATTCATTGGCAACCCTGAACAGTCCACTAAAATTGTAATTCTTTCTGACTAAAATGAAAAATAGAAATAATTAACTACATTCATAGTCGAAGAGTGGTCAAGATTGAAGTAAATTAGCTTCACTTCTCTGGTCTTACAGCTTAGAATGAAGAACAATACAAGATAGTAAGAGAAGAAATAATATTTGTCTTTTCTTTATCTAACAACAATTCACTGTTAATTATTTAATCTCCATAGCCGTTCAATCTACATCAGTTCCTCTTAGATGAAATTTCCCGTGATCCAACAGCACTGAAACCATTGTATTTATACAGTACATATGAATACATCAAGCTAGTCTTGTTTCTGTGAAAGTTCAGCATGAAAGGGGCCATTCAGCCCATCAAGAATGTATGTACCAGGCAGATGTTTGTCCACCTTATTTAAAAAGGAATAACCAACATCAGTTTAAATTACTTTTGCTCTGTGTTCTTTGCACGTTCACAGCTCTGTAGAAGTGATGGATTTATAATCAATTTTGTACTTTGTGAAAATCTTTTGAAACACTGGTTAAGAAGATCTTCAACCTTCTCTTGACAATGTTCGAAGCCTATTTCTCTATCTAAAGCATTGTCTATTTCATATTAACCAGTGAAAGTTTGGGTTGAGGGAGGATAGAAGTTTAATCGGAAAATAGATAAGTTGATGTCAGGCTGGAGATTGAAGTAGTAAATACGAGAATACTGACAAAATCCACCTAACTGTGGTTGAGAAAAGGTGAGGTGACAAACAGGTGACCAACCCATTCCAAGAGGCATGTTGGTGGATGACCAGTTTCCTAAGCTTTCAGCAAAACCCAGGTGAGGATGTTGGATGCAAATGGTGAAGGCCTCTTAACTTACCTTCTGGATCCAGAACCCCACAATCAGGCATACATGCACCTTCTTGATCTCCTCTCTCAGTTTTCATCCCTCCTTGACATCTGCCCACAGGCTGTCAGGCCTGTGTTTCTGCACTCCATCCTACAGGTCTCTGAACTCCACCCGACCTCAGACACGCCCTCTGGCCTCTGCTACCCATGAAGGGCCGAGAATCTAACCATGACCCCCCAGGGGTTGGCCAGCCCCTTGAGATCATGCCTTCTTCTATTAGGATGCCCTTTCCCTTGCCCTCAGACATCATATTCTCACCAGTGCCGGGATAATGGACCAACCTTTTACTGTCGCCTACATCTAAATAGTCCCCACTACATTGGAAGACAAGCCAGTCAATTAGGTAATCATAAGGGGAAGCAGCTGGTTACATCACGCACATAAAAACTCCACAACAGGGCAGGAAGCCCAAGTTGCAGGTTCCCTGTTCCGTATTGACCATTCCTCATCACAGCTCCCGGTATGCACGATGAGTTGCCATCCATCACAATGACACAAGTCAGCAACCATAACAACACTTTACCTCCTGTCTACCTCTACAAAGCCTTCTATATTTTTGTCTTGCACACCAAAACTTTCCCAAGGGGTGACAAAGTCATGTTCCCATAATGCAGTCCCTCAGGAACATGAATCCATTCAGTCGATATAGGCAGATGATTATTTGCACATTCATTTTCAATCGACTGGACATGGGCAGTATGGTAGCACAGTGGTTAGCACTGTTGCTTCACAGCACCAAGGTCCCAGGTTCAATTCCCAGCTTGGGTCACTGTCTGTGCATTCTCCCCGTGTCCGCGTGGATTTCCTCCCACAAGTCCCGAAAAACCTGCTGTTAGGTAATTTGGACATTCTGAATCTTCCCTCCGTGTACCCAAACAGATGCTGGAATGAGGCGATTAGGGGCTTTTCATAATAACTTCATTCCAGTGCTAATGTAAGCCTACTTGTGACAAAAAAGATTATTATGTGATGGATAAAACAAATTGTAATTTAATAATGGTGCAGTGTTGCCCATCACTGAACCAGCGGCAAATATTAAAATGGTCCCAAAATTATGTACATTTTGTTTTCTAAGGTAAGCATTGATAAACTGCATTTTGGAAACAGTGTCACTGAAATATACTATATATATATATATATCTCACTGATAGTTATTGACTTTTGTATCCCTGTTGAATATGTTGCTTATATCTGTAAGGTATATCCAGTGTATATGTATTTCCTGATTTGAGAAAAATAGATTGATGCTGTGAAACATTTTCTAAAATGTAAACAGTGGCAGATTGTCAGCAAGTAAGCAATTATGTCAGATTGCACTGGCTGTAAACTCTTCAAAAATTCAAAGAAAAATACAGGAAAAGCAAAAAAAAAAGATCAATTTTCATATATGAGAAACACATGTTTCAGAAAACAAATCAATGCACATCCAATTAACCTTTCACCAGGAATTGCAATATTGATGATCGGGAGGGGAAACCTTTGTTGACTGCTGTTTAGTTTGACTTCACCATGAACTATTGCAGTCCATCTAGGCTGTGAACTGTTTTCCATTTCTATCAAGGAATGGATTGTATAAATGATATATTTGGCCCCTGAGTAAGCTAATGTCTAACCATAATATAACATGAGAAGATTGCAAGAACTGTATGGATAAAATAAATTCAGTAAGCTTGCAACTTAGAAAAACAAGTTTGTAACCAAAGTCAAAAAAAGATGATATTATTCTCCTTAAGCATTTATGATTTAATGATACTAAATCTCTCAATAGTTTATTGTTCCATCCAATCAATATTCTGAACTGTCTTTTACAAAAAGGAACATTTTACTTGGAGTTCTGCTGAAATTTCTCGTGACACAAACCACACAATGAATTATTTTTAGGTTTATTGCTATGAAGGAAATTGCAGCAACCATTAAAGCGCAACTAAACAATGAGGTAAATGAGACAATTAATCTTTGGTTGTGAAACGAATGTTGGCCAGGGCAGTAGGAGAAACTCACTATTCATCCTCAAGAAGTGCCGCAAAATTAGTAGCTTCCAGAGTCTCCAGATTGGGAAGAAAACACCTCAACATCGCATCTGAAGGACAGTAACTCCAACAATTATCAATCCTTCAGGATTGCATTCAAGTGCCAGGTTCGATTATGTGCCTTAGACACATAACTAGTGTTTAAACCCACAACATGCTGACTCAAAAGACAAGTGAACAGACCAGTGTATTTGGGGATTGTAGGAAATAGTTCAGATTTCAAGAACTATGTGGGACAGTGACATAGCATGCAAAGACAATAGTTAGACATGTATTACCACCCTTTCTCCTGGTGTTCATAAAGAATCAAAATGGGCTCAGCACTACCCACTATCATGATGGCTGGTGTATTGCAAAAACAAAACTGTTCATTGGTATTGAATGATACTTGTAGAGATTTGATGAAAGAGCATAATGAAAATGAAAATCGTTTATTGTCACGAGTAGGCTTCAATGAAGATACTGTGAAAAGCCCCTAGTCGCCACATTCCGGCGCCTGTTCGGGGAGTCTGGTACGGGAATCGAACCGTGCTGCTGGCCTGCTTGGTCTGCTTTAAAAGCCAGCGATTTAGCCCAGTGAGCTAAACCAGCCCCAGGTTGCTAACCAGCAACCTAACACCTGCCTAATGTTGTAACAGGCATAATTGGTATGGAAAGATTAGGATGTAATACATTTGAAAATGGGTTAACGTTTTACAAATACCAAAGTGTGAAAATTCAAGAACCTGAAATATATAATAACTTTAAGGGCATTGAGGAAGATGAGATTATAAAGGGCTAATGCAAATTAAATGCAGGTTGGCAAATGAGAAATTGAAGAAAGGAACCGTTAGAATCATGGAATCATAGAATTTACAGTGCAGAAGAAGGCCATTCGGCCCATAGAGTCTGCACCGGTGCTTGGAAAGAGCACCCTACCTGAGCCCATACCTCCACCCTATCCCCACAACCCTACCGAACCTTTTTTGGACACCAAGGGCAATTTAGCATAATCAATCCACCTAACCTGCACATCTTTGGACTGTGGGAGGAAACCGGAGCACCCAGAGGAAACCCAGGCAAGAACACAGAAAGAACATGCAGACTCTGCACAAACAGTGACCCAAGCCGGGAATCGAACCTGGGACCCTGGAGCTGTGAAGCAACTGTGCTAACCACTGCGCTACTGTGCTGCCCAGTTTGGCCATTGACTTTATTTTAATTGATGGAACATGCTCTAACAAAAAGTGTTTTTAAAAGCCAGAGACAGTGAATATTAACATGGAATATTAACAGAGAGCATAGGCTTTGGAATTCAAGACTGTGAGTGGCTCTGGTAAAGTAAATTGGGATTTGGGTGTGGGTGATGACTTTGAAACACCACCAGAAGCACAAAGATAGAAATAAGAAAACAGTATTTAGGATGTTTAGGACACTCAAACAGAACTGAGAAGCGGAGGGTTTAGGTTGTAATTGTCTGGATTGGGTGGGGGTAGAGGCGGTGTAGCAGAATCCAGAATAACTTTTAAAAAGAAAAGCAATAAATATTTGACAAAGCATTTCAAAATGATACAGAGTGAGTGCAAAAGAATGGGATTTGGTAGAGGAATCTTTCAAAAAGCCAGCACAGACACAATGGACCTGTACGTTTCCAATAATTTGGAAGAATGTCCAAATGTTTCAGTTACCCATTTCATTTTTATACAATGTGGCAAGTGATCTTGCTTTGAAATTGCTTTCAATATCTTTGATTTCACCTGAATGCAACCTTGTTCGTTGTTATCTCAGATTTAGCTTGGGTTTACATTGGTTTCACTTCTCAGAAGTAGAAGATAGATATTAGCAGTGCACTTGGGGTCTGGCACATCACACACACATGTACTGGTCTTGTTCTAGGCTTATGAGCTTTTGGGTCTCCTTCTTCAGCACCAGATCGGGAATTCTCAGGGTTGAGTTGGAATTTGGTGGCAATCTTTGGGGTTTCAGATTTACCGGAGCTGCAGATAGCCCAAAGCTAATAGCCCAAAGACATCTGCTGCTTGGATGGAAGTCTTCGGTCCCGCCCAGTGTATCCAATTCTTTTTTTACAATTTAGGGGCAATTTAGCGTGGCCAATCCACCTACCCTACAATGATGATATAAAGTACAGGAAAGAGTAGAACATCTGGTGAACTGGTGCAACGACAATGCTCTCTTCCTCAATGTCAACAAAACAAAAGAGATTGTCATCGACTTCAGGAAGCGTTGTATATGGGAACGAAGTAGAAAGGGTCGAGTGCTTCAAGTTTTTAGGTGTCCAGATCACCAACAACCTGTCTTGGTCCCCCATGCCGACACTATAGTTCAGAAAGCCCACCAACGATTCTACTTTCCAAAAAGATTCAGGAAATGTGGCATGTCAGCTACGACTCTCACCAACTCTTACAGATGCACCATAGAAAGCATTCTTTCTGGTTGTATCACAGCTTGGTATGGATCCTGCTCTGCCCAAGACGGCAGGAAACTACAAACAGTCGAGAATGTAGCCCAGTCCATCACGCAAACCAGACTCTATCTATAATTCCCGCTGCCTCGGAAAGTCAGCCAGCATAATTAAGGACCTCACGCACCCGGACATACTCTCTTCCACCTTCTTCCGTCAGGAAAAAGATACGAAAGTTGAGGTCACGTACCAACCATCTCAAGAACAGCCATCAGACTTTTGAATGGATCTACCTCGTATTAAATTGATCTTTTCTCTACACCTTGCTATAACTGTAACATTATATTCTGCAATCTCTCCTTCCTTCCCTATGTACGGTATGCATTGTTTGTACAGCATGCAAGAAACAATATTTTTCACTGTATACTAATACATGTGACAACAATAAATCAAATCAAACCCACACAGACATGGGGAGAATGTGCAAACTCCACACAGACAGTGTCCCGGGGCTGGGATCGAACTCGGGTCCTCAGCGCCGTGAGGCAGCAGTGCTAACCACTGCGCCACCGTGCCACCCAATGATTAAGTGACCTGATGGAGTTTTACACTTAGAAAAGAGTGAGAGGGTCGATGGAAGGCGTCTATCTGAGATGGCAGCCGTTCATTTCCCACTTCAGGGACTTGGTCACCGTCGGATTTTAGGGGGAGGGGGTTGTTTTTTGTCCCTTTAGGAGAGGTGGGGGAAGTGGAAGTATTGTGATTATGAATATGGTTGTGATGGTGTTATATTTGAAAAACCGTTCTTAGTCAAAATATTTTTTTTAAATCTGAGAAATGTGATGCTCTGCTCGCAGACAAGAATTCTACCATTTAGTTGTGTTAATAAATGTAGGCCATGAGCAGAAACATTTTTAGCGTTTAAACTTATTCAAAATATTTGTTCTCTACAATTTTTCAATGCTTCTCACAGTGCATGGTTTAAAATTACACTATTCCTTAAATTTCGAAACAGTCCCAAATACTTTCGACACGTAGCATACCATCTGACAGCAAGATTAACCCACAAGCTTATGTTGAGATCTATACAGCGACCACTGTTCCGTGGACCACTACCTTTTGAGATGAGGAGAGTGAAGGCTGCAGCATTTAAGCTCATGAAACAATACAGCATCCCATTCGTAGTTTATAGTACAGCATCGTGCTGCATTGATGTTACACCATACCTGGCATATAAGCACTTTCCTGTAAGATGCCTTTGGCAGGTCTGGGCTGTGATTGTTTGCATAACTTGGCATAACACACTTGGATATCAAGATTGTCAGAGACTGAAGCTACACTGCCTCTTTCACGTCAGCACACACCCAAAACCTCTTTGCATTAGCTACTGCCATACATTACATCTGACTGCAGGAGCTATTATTACATTGATTATACAGCAACTTTATTTCGATGACATTCACCATCGAGGTTAAAAGCCATTTACTTATTCATCGCTTCATTGTAAACTCAATTTGTGATTTCATTTCCTTCGCTGATATATGGAGTTGAAGAAGATAATCTTGGGAAAATAAACAAGCTTATTAAAGTGCAGAGTACTGATAAAATTATTTATTCTATTCCTACTAGTGTCATTCTAAGAACACTACTGACAATTGCATTTTTCACAACTTGATTAATTATTCTGTGATATTAACCTAAGATTGCAATGATAATAAATAAAGATATTGAGCTGAATTTTCCTGGCATGGGTGAATTAGAAACAGTGCATCAATCCTCTCCTAACGTGATGCAATTGCCTCCTGGGTTTAGAACAATAATGCCTTGCCTAACAGGTTTACTGTTGCTAGGGGAAAGAGAGAGAGAGAGAGAGTTCTGAGAACCAGGAAGGCAGTGGACATGGTTACTGTCTGAAGCAACATCATCCTCATTCTCAGGGGCTGAGTAGTTAAGTCGTCAGAAACTGCAAGGTGTTTGCATTCTCAGCTGTATTCCTGTAAGTAATGCCAGTGGGTGAGGACCAGGATTGGCAGATTACTACCATAAAAACCAGAGGAGAGATGAGGAAACCTTTTGTTATGCAGCAAGTTGTCAATATCTGGAATGCACTGTCTGAAAAGATGATGGAAGGAGCAGATTAAATAATAACCTTGAAAAGGGAATTGGAAAGGGGAACACTAGTAAGGCTATGGGCAAAGAGCCAGAAAGTGGGGCCAATATTTCTGCTTCAATGCATCAACGCAAGCACAATGGACTGACAGGCTTTCTTCTGGGCTGCATGATACAATTTTGTGAAGAGAATGTAGGGTTCTGGCAAGTGCCAGAAGCAATGCAACTGCACCACCTCAAGAGATAACAGTGCAAAAAGAGGAGCAATAGCCATACAATGATGTTCAAAGTAAGTCGAGGCACGTTTACCAATGCACGCCTTCTACCACACATGCACCAGTCAGTCAGGTGTCAGACTGTTCAGTCACAGTATATGGGTGGCAAAGTACACAGTTTTATGAAGTGCAACTTCTCCACTGAAGTACTTGTTTTACGCAAAACAAACATTTTAGAAGATCAAGGCTATTGTGTGATTAGCTTAGGATTTTAACAGAGAATATGCATTACCAAATTACCATTACCCGAAGATCAGAGGCTGAATGCCCTTGACTGCTGAAGTGTTCCCCGACTGGAAGGGGACATTCCTGCCAAGCGATTGTCGCACAATGTCCATTCATCCGCTGACGCAGCTTCTGCATGGTCTCGCCAATGTACCACGCTTCGGGCCATCCCTTCCTGCAACGTATGAGGTAGACAATGTTGGCAGAGTCCCACGAGTATGTACCATGTACCTGGTGGGTGGTGTTCTCACGTGTAATGGTGGTACCCATGTCGATGATCTGGCACGTCTTGCAGAGATTGCCATGGTAGGGTTGTGTGGTGTCATGGACAATATCATTGTAAGCTGATATTGAAATTTATGATGCTGATCGACTCAATATATAAAAATATAGAATTACTCAAGATTCTGAAAAGTGAGTAAGCCAGTTTGGAAAAATAATCTTTCAGAAAGAGTGTCACAGATATTTCCTGAGAATCAGTGGACACCTATCTGCTGGTTGACTGTGAATGGGTGAAAAAAAATCATTGTTAGAGCCAGTGTAAATTTTTCATTAATAATACACTCCCACAAGTTTCAACCTTTAGAAAATCCTCAGGAGTTTAATCATTGTGTTATTACAGATAATACATTGATGAATTTTGCTGATTAAAGCTAACTTATATATTGAAATGAACTTAATTGGAGAATAGACATTAATTAAAAAAGCATAAGCCTTCTGAGTCACGCAACACAATTAAATGAGAAGGATATGAATTATTTCCCACAAATGCTCTCAGCGCAAGTGTTGGGAGGTAGTTTGATATGTTACAATTAAAGTTATGTAATACTTTAATTATGCCTCAAAAAGGACAGGGATCCACATCAAAGGTAGAGGGGCCGCTTTGGGCGATGCTGTGATGGGGAACAAAGTACTGAAGATAAGAAAATTAGCTTATAAACGCTTCAGAACACAATGGTCTGGAATGTATGGTTGTAATGATGGTGAAACAGTCTGCCGTTATTCGTGCAAAACTAACAGTAAGCCCCAGCGTTCATGCAAGCAAAGTTAACACACAGAAATAGAAGTATCTGTCAGTGATGCTCTGCTCCTCTGCAGGGAGAACTTTTACAATCTCCATAGATAGAATCAGCACTGAACCCATGATTTGATGCAAATGTAAACTTTCTACACATCATTCGTATTGTAAGAGTCATCGAAAAATTAGCTTTACTGAATAAGGTGGAACTGCGTTTTTAACAGCGTACTAAATCATAATTACTGAACAACTTCTCTGGCCATGAAAAATTTAATTTTAGTAATCTGGACCATCATAACCTTCATTTATAATGATCTTTGTTATTGGCGCAAGTAGGCTTACATTAACATGGCAATGAAGTTACTGTGAAAATGCCCTAGCCGACATGGGCAGCATGACAGCACAGTGGTTAGCACAGTTGCTTCACAGCTCCAGGGTCCCCGGTTCGATTCCTGTCTGGTTCACTGTCTGTGTGAAGTTTGCATGTTTTCCCTGTGTCTGCGTGGGTTTCCTTCGGTTTCTTCCCACAGTCCAAAGATGTGCAGGTTATGTGGATTGGCCATGCTAAATTGTCCTTAGTGTCCAAAAAAGGTTGAGTGGGGTTACTGGGTTACAGGGATAGGGTGGATATGTGGGCTCAGGTAGGGTGCTCTTTCCAAGGGCAGGTGCAGACTCGATGGGCTGAATGGCCACCTTTTGCATTGTAAATTCTATGATTCTATGACACACTCCTGCGCCTGTTCGGTACATTGAGGGAGAATTCAGAATGTCCAAATCGCCTAACAAGCACGTCTTTCGGGACTTGTGGGAGGAAACCGGAGCATCCGGAGGAAATCCACGCAGACACGGGGAGAAGGTGCAGACTCCGCACAGACAGTGACCCAAGCAGGACCCTGGTGCTGTGAAGCAACAGTGCTACCTTTATAAAAATATTATGGATAAAAATGAAAAACTATTTTTTATGGTGTTTTTATTTCAGTTTTACCTTGATCCCAATCAATTAAAGTCATTCTTTGCAAAATGATTATATAGTGAATGCAAATGATGGCTCATGCAAATGATTCCTAGTTTCTTGTTGTGATAGCGTCAGATTGAATTTGGCATCATGATAGGTGATATCCACAGCAAAGAATACACTTGTGGACACGTCCCTTCGAGGTCAACTACACCATCCCTTTGCTGCTCACGGCAGAATCCAAGCCATAGTGGTGGAGAAGCAGCTGTGTAGCAGCTGAGCAACTTGGACAGACAGCATAATCTCAGCCATAAATGTCATTCTGGAAAAAAGTATGTGATCCTGATCAAATTGCTACTTGGAATGAATTCAGTTTAATAAGTGGAAATATGATTAAAAATTCCAATTTTGAAAAAGCTGCAGAATAAAGAAAAGTATTAAACATTTACCTGTACAAAGAAGGGAAAATCGCAAATCATGTAAAGTTCATTCCTCTATTTCCCAAGTGTTTTCTTACTTAAATCTGACCAGCTAAGGTTCTAAAGCTAGAATAAAAAATGTTGGATTATGTAGCCGTCTTTTGTTAAAATACAGTTTTCTTTAAACAATTGCCGATATACTTAAGCCAATTGCATGTAATGTTAAGAATACAAAGGCTAAATAAAAGCTTTATACAAAAGATCCAGAGGTTCAGGTTAATAACACGTAATTATTTGAAAATGAAATGAAATGAAAATCGCTTATTGTCACGAGTAGGCTTCAATGAAGTTACTGTGAAAAGCCCCTAGTCGCCACATTCCAGCACCTGTCCGGGGAGGCTGGTATGGGAATCGAACCGTGCTGCTGGCCTACTTTAAAAGCCAACAATTTAGCCTGGTGAGCTAAAACAGCCCCTTTATACATTTATACATTTTCTACAAATATATGTGAGAGTTTTCATTTGTATGAACCAGGAAAGGGAGATCGCTATGAATTCATCTGTAACCGTTGATAATTAGCCTTAAACTCTGAATAAAACATTATCTACGAGTTATATATTAAGATTTATAGGATTCTACGATTTGGGACGAAATACTGATGCTGTCATCAAAACTGAGGACTTTTACGACGGCAAAAATGGCGCAACAACTGCAACGATTCAGCAACTCTAAATAGGCTACCACCATCGCCCCTTGAAACGCAACGGTTTTGAAGCAAAATGGCGCCGGATTCGCCGGGACCATGATTGCCGCTCATGAGACTGATACACTGCAGGCCCACTTAAATGATTCATTCTACCACACACGCCGTCTCAATCAACAAGATGGCTGGAAGGAGAGCAGCGCCACGTTTCCGGGACGCTGAGCAGGATACCCTTCTGGACGCCGTGGAGAAGCGGCGGATGACCCTGTACCCCGGCCCGGGAGGATGGTCATCAGGCACCGCCGTTCTCTGTGCCTGGGCGCAGGTGGCACACGTGGTCAGCGCCATTGACGAAGTCGTCCGGACTGGCATCCAGTGCAGGAAGAAACTACACAACCTCCTCAGGCTGGCCAGGGTGAGTAGGCACCACTGAGCCCCTGGCGCCAACCCCCCTACCCCCACAAACATGTAACCCGGACCCCCCGGGAGATGACCAAATCCCCACCCTGCCCTACATGCCTGCACCCATGCCAGCCGCATTGATCAGATGCCATGGCCACTGAGGCCATCATCTACCCAATCCCTGGGCCGCATATGCAGGCTGTCTAACAGTGTCATTGTTTGTGTTTGCCCTCCCTGGAGAACGCCGCGCATAACCGCCGGGAGTGTGAGAAGACCGATGGGGGACTATCAAACCTGTGTACCCTCACCATGCCCGAGCAGAGGGCACTGGACGTGGTTGGCAGCCCAGAACAAAGGGAGGTCGCCGACGCGGAGGTCGGCGGCGGGTGAGGAAGTCAGACCCCAGGCCTGTTGCGGATCCTCACGACACGTGTGCCCTCCCCCACACCCCCCTCAACCGCACCCCCCCCCCCCCCCCCCCCCCCCCCCCCCCCCAACTCCCCACACCCACCCAACACCCCCATCCGGCTGTCTAACCATATATGCCGTCTTGTGTCTTACAGGACCTGCCGGATCGGGGCTGGGTCTATCCAGGGCCCCCCCTCGACACCAGCCAGTGCCAGAGCCTGTGCCCCCCAGATGGCCGAGCACTGATGGGCAGAGCAGCCAGACCATCAACCCTCTGCCCGAGACTCAGGAGATACCGGAGTTCGGGTCAGAGGAGGACACAGCCTTTCCGTCACAGCTGTCTCCAACACCCTCCAGCATCCCAGAGACTATCACCTCAGATGGGCACACTAGTGAGGCGTCTCCTGGGACACTACCTGATGTGCACCACACAGTCGGTCCAGTACACCAGGTGGACGTAGGAGCAGCCGAGGGGCCGGACGGTCGGAGGGCAGGCCGACCCCAGGAACCAGCTGCTGCCCAGAAGGGTCCAGGGGTTGTGGAACATCCAGTTAAACCCACAGTACAGATGCAGGCAGAGACCCGGCGTCCAGCACCTGCGGGTGCAGGTGGAGGAGTCCATCCGTGTGCAGGAGCAGGGGATGGTGCCGGTAATGCATGCAACACAGGGTGAAATCGCACGGGTGGCATCCGTGATGAAGGCAATGGGGGCGACGGTGTCGGATATGGGTCAGTAGGAGCAAGGCCTGGGGCATTCTGTGCAGGTGGGGGCTGAGGCCCAGTACAGGGCTGCCCTCTCACAGGCAGCCACGTGCCAGAGCCACCTGAAAATTGCAGCAGCGCTCCTCAGCATGGCCCAGTCACAGCAAGCCATTGCTGAGAGCGTCGGTAGCATTGCCCAAGTGCCGGACGGTATGGCGCATACTCAGAAGGAGCTGGTTCACACGCAGAGTGACGTCGCCCACTCACTGGCTGATGTGGCACAGGCCCTCAGTGTGGTGGCACAGTCGCAGCAATATATGTTGGGGAGTGTGCGGCGATCAGGCTGGTGATTTATGTTAGGGATGCAGAGAGATCAGGCTCGTGATCAATTTTTGGGAGGTTTGGGGAGATCAGGTTGGTGATCTATGTTGGGGAGTGTCGGGAAATCAGGCTGGTGATCTATCATGAGGGAGTGTAGGGAGATCAGGCTGGTGGTCTCTGGTGGGGAGTGTGGGGAGATCAGGTTGGTGATCTATGTTGGGGTGGTGCGGGGAGATCAGGCTGGTGATCTATCATTAGGGAGTGTGGGGAGATCAGGTTAGTGATCTATGTTGGGGAGTGTGGGGAGATCAGGCTGGTGATCTATGTTGGGTGTCAGGGAGATCAGGCTGGTCTATGTTGGGGTGTAGGGAGATCAGGCTGGTGATCTATATTGGGTATCTGGGAGATCAGGCTGGTCTATGTTGGGGTGTAGGGAGATCAGGCTGGTCTATGTTGGGGTGTAGGGAGATCAGGCTGGTGGTCTATGGTGGGGAGTCTGGGGAGATCAGGCTGGTGGTCTATGTTGGGGTGGTGCGGGGCGATCAGGCTGGTGATCTATGTTGGGGTGTCAGCGAGATCGGGCTGGTGATCTATGTTGGAGAGTGTGGGGAGATCAGGCTGGTGATCTATGTTGGGGTGCCAGGGAGATGAGGCTGGTGATCTATGTTGGGGAGTGTGGGGAGATCAGGCTGGTGATCTATGTTGGGGAGTGCGGGGAGATCAGGCTGGTGATCTATGTTTGGGGAGTGCAGGGAGATCAGGCTGGTGATCTATGTTGGGGTGGTGCAGGGAGATCAGGCTGGTGATCTATGTTGGGGTGTAGGGCGATCAGGCTGGTGATCTATGTTGGCGTGGTGCAGGGAGATCAGGCTGGTGATCTATGTTTGGGGAGTGCAGGGAGATCAGGCTGGTGATCTATGTTGGGGTGGTGCGGGGAGATCAGGCTGGTGATCTATCATTAGGGAGTGTGGGGAGATCAGGTTAGTGATCTATGTTGGGGAGTGTGGGGAGATCAGGCTGGTGATCTATATTGGGTATCAGGGAGATCAGGCTGGTCTATGTTGGGGTGTAGGGAGATCAGGCTGGTCTATGTTGGGGTGTAGGGAGATCAGGCTGGTCTATGTTGTGGTGTAGGGAGATCAGGCTGGTGGTCTATGGTGGGGAGTGTGGGGAGATCAGGCTGGTGATCTATCATTAGGGAGTGTGGGGAGATCAGGTTAGTGATCTATGTTGGGGAGTGTGGGGAGATCAGGCTGGTGATCTATATTGGGTATCAGGGAGATCAGGCTGGTCTATGTTGGGGTGTAGGGAGATCAGGCTGGTCTATGTTGTGTAGGGAGATCAGGCTGGTGGTCTATGGTGGGGAGTGTGGGGAGATCAGGCTGGTGATCTATGTTTGGGGAGTGCAGGGAGATCAGGCTGGTGATCTATGTTTGGGGAGTGTCAGGGAGATCAGGCTGGTGATCTATGTTGGGGTGGTGCGGGGAGATCAGGCTGGTGATCTATGTTGGGGTGTCAGGGAGATCAGGCTGATAATCTATGTTGGGGTGTCAGGGAGATCAGGCTGGTGATCTATATTGGGGTGTCAGGGAGATCAGGCTGATGATCTATGTTGGGGGAGTCTGGGGGATCAGGCTGGTGATCTATGTTGGGTGTTAGGGGGATCAGGCTGGTGATCTATGTTGGGTGTCAGGGAGATCAGGCTGTTGATCTATGTTGGGATGTCAGGGAGATCAGGCTGGTGATCTATGTTGGGGTGTCAGGGAGATCAGGCTGGTGATCTATGTTTGGAGTGTCGGGGGAATCAGGCTGGTGATCTATGTTGGGTATCAGGGAGATCAGGCTGGTGATCTATGTTGGTTGTCAGGGAGATCAGCCTGGTGATCTATGTTTGGGGAGTCGGGGGGATCAGGCTGGTGATCTATGTTGAGTATCAGGGAGATCAGGCTGGTGATTTATGTTGGGTGTCAGGGAGATCAGGCTGGTGATCTATGTTTGGGGAGTGTGGGGAGATCAGGCTGTTGATCTATGTTGGGGGAGTCGGGGGGATCAGGCTGGTGATCTATGTTGGGGTGTCAGAGAGATCAGGCCGGTGATCTATTTTTGAGAGTGTTGGGGTCAGGTTGGTGATCTATGTTGGGGAGTGTGGGGAGATCAGGCTAGTGATCTATGTTGGGGGGTTGGGGGGATCAGGCTGGTGACCTATGTTGGGGTGTCAGAGAGATCAGGCTGGTGATCGATTTTTGAGAGGTTTGGGGAGGTCAGGTTGGTGATCTATGTTTGGGGAGTGCAGGGAGATCAGCTGGTGATCTATGTTTGGGGAGTGCAGGGAGATCAGGCTGGTGATCTATGTTGGGTGCTAGGGAGATCAGGCTGGTGATCTATGTTGGGTGTCAGGGAGATCAGGCTGGTGATCCATGTTGGTGTGTTGCGGGGAGATCAGGCTGGTGATCTATGTTTGGGGAGTCGGGGGGATCAGGCTGGTGATCTATATTTGGGGAGTGCAGGGAGATCAGGCTGGTGATCTATGTTGGGGTGTTGCGGGGAGATCAGGCTGGTGATCTATGTTGGGGTGTCAGAGAGATCAGGCCGGTGATCTATTTTTGAGAGGGTTGGGGAGGTCAGGTTGGTGATCTATGTTGGGGAGTGTGGGGAGATCAGGCTGGTGATCTATGTTGGGGGGTCGGGGGGATCAGGCTGGTGACCTATGTTGGGGTGTCAGAGAGATCAGGCTGGTGATCGATTTTTGAGAGGTTTGGGGAGGTCAGGTTGGTGATCTATGTTGGGGTGTCAGGGAGATCGGGCTGGTGATCTATGTTGGGGAGTGTGGGGAGATCAGGCTTGTGATCTATGTTTGGGGAGTGCAGGGAGATCAGGCTGGTGATCTATGTTGGGTGCTAGGGAGATCAGGCTTGTGATCTATGTTGGGTGCCAGGGAGATCAGGCTGGTGATCTATGTTTGGGGAGTGCAGGGAGATCAGCTGGTGATCTATGTTTGGGGAGTGCAGGGAGATCAGGCTGGTGATCTATGTTGGGTGTCAGAGAGACCAGGCTGGTGATCTATGTTGGGGTGTCAGCGAGATCGGGCTGGTGATCTATGTTGGGGTGTCAGGGAGATCAGGCTGGTGATCTATGTTGGGGAGTGTGGGGAGATCAGGCTGGTGATCTATGTTGGAGTGTCAGGGAGATGAGGCTGGTGATCTATGTTGGGGAGTGCGGGGAGACCAGGCTGGTGATCTATGTTTGGGGAGTGCAGGGAGATCAGGCTGGTGATCTATGTTGGGGTGGTGCAGGGAGATCAGGCTGGTGATCTATGTTGGCGTGGTGCAGGGAGATCAGGCTGGTGATCTATGTTTGGGGAGTGCGGGGAGATCAGGCTGGTGATCTATGTTTGGGGAGTGCAGGGAGATCAGGCTGGTGATCTATGTTGGGGTGGTGCGGGGAGATCAGGCTGGTGATATATGTTGGGGTGTCAGGGAGATCAGGCTGATGATCTATGTTTGGGGAGTGTGGGGAGATCAGGCTGTTGATCTATGTTGGGGGAGTCGGGGGGATCAGGCTGGTGATCTATGTTGGGGTGGTGCGGGGAGATCAGGCTGTTGATCTATGTTGGGGTGGTGCGGGAAGATCAGGCTGGTGATTTATCATTAGGGAGTGTGGGGAGATCAAGTTGGTGATCTATGTTTGGGGAGTCTGGGGGATCAGGCTGGTGATCTATGTTGGGTGTCAGGGAGATCAGGCTGGTGATCTATGTTGGGGTGTCAGGGAGATCAGGCTGGTGATCTATGTTGGGTGTCAGGGAGATCAGGCTGGTGATCTATGTTGGGGTGTCAGGGAGATCAGGCTGGTGATCTATGTTGGGGTGTCAGGGAGATCAGGCTGGTGATCTATATTTGGGGAGTCGGGGGGATCAGGCTGGTGATCTATGTTGGGTATCAGGGAGATCAGGCTGGTGATCTATGTTGGTTGTCAGGGAGATCAGCCTGGTGATCTATGTTTGGGAAGTCGCGGGGATCAGGCTGGTGATCTATGTTGGGTATCAGGGAGATCAGGCTGGTGATTTATGTTGGGTGTCAGGGAGATCAGGCTGGTGATCTATGTTTGGGGAGTGTTGGGGAGATCAGGCTGTTGATCTATGTTGGGGGAGTCGGGGGGATCAGGCTGGTGATCTCTGTTGGGGTGTCAGAGAGATCAGGCCGGTGATCTATTTTTGAGAGGGTTGGGGAGGTCAGGTTGGTGATCTATGTTGGGGAGTGTGGGGAGATCAGGCTGGTGATCTATGTTGGGGGGTTGGGGGGATCAGGCTGGTGACCTATGTTGGGGTGTCAGAGAGATCAGGCTGGTGATCGATTTTTGAGAGGTTTGGGGAGGTCAGGTTGGTGATCTATGTTGGGGTGTCAGGGAGATCGGGCTGGTGATCTATGTTGGGGAGTGTGGGGAGATCAGGCTGGTGATCTATGTTGGGTGCCAGGGAGATCAGGCTGGTGATCTATGTTTGGGGAGTGCAGGGAGATCAGGTG